>NC_085927.1:44433553-46933553 GCF_029289425.2 Pan paniscus | reverse complement strand
GTCACCTTACGAGAGAATGAGGGCAAAAAAGGCAAATGACATCTGAGTGTTACTATAAAAATGACTTTTGGACCCCCAGGGGTCCCCTGACTGTGCTTTGAGAACTGCTGGTTGGTGTAAGGGTAAGATCGTGGTCACTGTGGCCAGATAGACTTAGGGGGGTGCCAGAGTCTAGGCCAGGCGTGTGGAGGACATGGGGCATGTAAGGGGCTCAGACCTCAGAGCTCCTGTTGCGGTGGGAATTCGGAGCCCTCCCCTTAAGCAAGCTAGGTGAGCTCTTCTGGGTCCTGAGGCAAGATTCTGGCTCTACCTTGGCTCCTGCACTCTTGAGCCTCATCTGTAAAATGGGATGACAGCAATTCCTCCCTCCCTAGGTGGAGGTGCTGCTTGAACCTCAGAATCCCCGTGCAACGAGGCCTTGTGATGCCATAGCCAATGAGGCTCAGCCCCAGCCACACACCTGGAGATGTTAAAACAGCCTCAAAGCTCATCTTCAGCTGTTCGGTGGCTAAGGAATTGATTAACTTATTGAACGGTTAAGTGCTTACCACATTCTAGAAGTTCTGGGGAAGTGCCTGGCCCTTGGGAATCATGGCCGGCTCCGCAAGGTGTTGGATTTGCTGTGGGATGTCCCCACTGGCCTTCAGGGGCATTCCTGATGCTCTCTGGATTTCCATCTGCTTTCTCTGCCAGGGGCATTTTCGGCTCTCCCTGCAGATTTTCAACCTGCGCCCTGAGTGTGTTTCCCCCATCTGCAAAGCACTCTGATTTGCTCTGTGGAGGGCATTTCTATGAGCTGATGAAGCTGTCCCCATCTGTTCTGCAAGGGTGTCCCACCTGGGATGAAAAGGAACCCCCGGCTGCTGTGGAGGGAGGGTCCCACTGTCCTGGGGGAGTGGCTGCACCCACTCTGTGAAGTCATGCCACTGCCCACTTGCTCTGTGGGGTGAGGTGCACCGGACTCTCTGCAGGAGGAACCCCTGGGCCCGTGCCCTGGAGATGGGAGGGCTCCTACCTGTTCTCTGGTAGGAGAGAAAGACTCAGCCTCTCTGGAGATTCCCCCACCTGCTCTGTTTGAACAACGGTATCTTCTTGGTGGTGGTGTGGCAGGGGTGCAGGGGCGGTGTTGTCCAGCAGGGATGTGAGGGTGCTCCCACAGCTGGGGGTGGTCCCACCCCGTGTGGCCATGCACAGAGAAGGTGCTGCCCATCAGCACTAAGCTACTGGTCATGGGAGAAGGACTGGTCCTTCCCTCAAGCCCACAGTGTCACAGGGAGGCAGGAGGGTTGGTGCCTAAATGGGGAGCACTGCTGCCCCCTCGTCCCACACCAAGCTCAAGGCAAATGACCGTGCACATCTGTGGACAGTGGGGCAGTCAAGGGCTTTTGCCTCAACTGACACATTGAAGCCTTTTGTCAGATTCAAGGTCAACAGAAATAATTTTTCCTTTCTTTCTTTCTCTCTTTCTTTTCTTTTCTTTTTTCTTTCCCTCCCTCCCTCCCTTTCTTTCTCTTTCTTCTTTCTTTTCTTTCTTTCTTTCTCTTTCTTTCTTTTTCCCTCCCTCCCTTCCTTCTTTCCCTCCTTCCTTCCTTCCTTCCTTCTGTCTCTTTCTTTCTTTTTTTGATGTACTTTCGTTCTTATTGCCCAGGCTGGAGTGCAATGGCACGATCTCGGCTCACCGCAACCTCTGCCTCCTGGGTTCAAGCGATTCTCCTGCTTCAGCCTCCTGAGTAGCTGGGATTACAAGCATGTGCCACCATGCCTGGCTAATTTTGTATTTTTAGTAGCAACGGGGTTTCTCCATGTTGGTCAGGCTGGTCTCGAACTCCCGACCTCAGGTGATCCACCCACCTCAGCCTCCCAAAGTGCTGGGATTATAGGTGTGAGCCACTGCGCCCAGCCAATTTTTCTTGTTTTATAAGGGAGGAAGGTGAGGCTCAAAGAAGGACCCTGACTTGCTAGAACCTCACAGTTCACAGGTGACTGTGACTAGAATTGAGTTTTATCTGGCAGGCAATGGGGAGCCATTGAAGATTTTTGAGCAGGGCAGTGACATAGCCAGGCTACTTTCTAGAATATGACTCTGGGGGTGAGCACTCATCTAAGGGAGAAATTAGGGCAGAGGAGGCACAGCGAGCGTGCAGCTCCCCGTGCCCCTCTGGCTGCCTGTCCTTGCTCTGTCTGTGCACGGGACCCAGGAGACCAGCCAGTGCAGCCCTGAGTCGTCTCTGATTCCCCCTAGGCTGTGTGGCTTGCGCATCCTGCAGCCCTACGCCGAGAGGATCCCCGTGGTGGCCACGGCCGGGATCACCATCAACTTCACCTCCCAGATCTCCCTCACTGGGCCCGGTGTGCGGGTGCACTATGGCTTGTACAACCAGTCGGACCGTGAGTATGGGCAGCTGGGGGAACCCCCTGCAGCAACTCGCTGCCTCTTAGCCATCCCTGGAACCACCAAGGGGGCTGTGGGCAGCTGCTTATGAGGCTGAACAAAAGGAGAGAGAGAGAGAGTGTGTGTGTGTGTGTGCTTGCACAAATTTATGCAGCTTTGTGTGCCCACGTGTGCAAGGCAGCCAGAAGGGTTTGCAGGAATACACACTCATACATATCCACGTGTGTGTTGTGTATTCTGTGTGTGTGTCTGGATATGTATGTCTGCTTGGACTGTGTACACAGGTGCCCAGGACCACGTCTGTGGGTGCCTGTCCATGCGCGTGTGAGTGAACAGGTGCATGCGTGTCTTTGTGCGCCTTCGCGGCTACGCATGGCCTAATGGCACCCTGCCTGCCTCCACGGTCCCCTGTGGTTTTGCAGCCTGCCCTGGAGAGTTCCTCTGTTCTGTGAATGGACTCTGTGTCCCTGCCTGTGATGGGGTCAAGGACTGCCCCAACGGCCTGGATGAGAGAAACTGCGGTGAGTAACCCGCTCGCGCATCCCTCCTCTCCCTGCCCATCCCTTCTCCTTCCTCACCTTTCCTGCTCTGAGCTGAGTGGAGACCCCACTTCTACATGCAGCTTCCATTATGAGCACCCAGGAAGTGGGGTTCTCTCACTGTGCCGGGGTGGCAAAATGAGACAGACCAGCAATGCAGCCTCCCCGAGACCACCTCGTGGGACAGTGGCAGGGAGAAGTGGGGAGCCAGGTCTCCTGACTTCCAGCTCAGGGCCATCACCCCCAGCCCCTGTCCCAGCCAGCCTTCCAGGAAGGAACAGAATGGGTGAGGGAGATGTCCCCCTCCTCTGCCCTGTCAAAGGTTTAAATATGTGGGAAGAGGGAAGCGAGATGTTCATGGCGGGGGGATGATCCTGCCATGGTGCTGGGGGAGGTACCTCATATTCGGAAACTGAACATCTGGCTTCAAGTTCTGGCTCAGCCAAGTGACCTTGGACGAGTCACCTCATCTGTTTCCACCAGTGAAATGGGGTATCTCACAGGGTTGCTGTGAAACTTTGGGTGTAAAATAGCAGAGAAAGAGGCCGGGCGCAGTGGCTCATGCCTGTAATCCTAGCACTTTGGGAGGCTTAGTCGAGCGGATCACCTGAGGTCAGGAGTTCAAGATCAGCCTGGCCAACATGGTGAAACCCCATCTCTACTAAAAATACAATAATTAGCTGGGCGTGGTAGCAGGAGCCTGTAATTAATCTCAGCTACTCGGGAGTCTGAGGCAGGAGAATCGCTTGGACCTGGGAGGTTGCAGTGAGATCATGCCATTGCACTCCAGCCTTCGTGACAAGAGCGAGACATAAAAATAAAGTAGCAGAGAAAGAGATTTGTGATTGGTAACGTGCAATACAGCACACCTTCTACAGGCATCGCCAAGCCCCGTCTGGCTCCTCTGGCTTCCTCCCACCTCTCCCCTCTCTGTGTCCCCACACAGTTTGCAGAGCCACATTCCAGTGCAAAGAGGACAGCACATGCATCTCACTGCTCAAGGTCTGTGATGGGCAGCCTGATTGTCTCAATGGCAGCGATGAGGAGCAGTGCCAGGAAGGTAGGGCAGGGCCTGGCCGAGTGTCTGGAGGGACACCAAAGGCAGTCTAGGCCTGCTACATGCTTCAGCAAAGGTTTCTAGCTTCTCCTCTCAACACCCACCAACCCCTCTATATTTACATCTGTATGTCTGTCCATCCATCCATCCATCCATCCATCCATCCATCCATCCATCCATCCATCTTCTGGTCTCCTATCACCGTCTGTCCATTGATTCATACAGCTACCCATTTATCTATGCATCTACTGACCTGTGCAACCATCAATCTCCCTATCATCAAACTGTCAATCTACCCATTTATTGGTTTGGCTGACTACCGGTCTGTATGGCCACTGTTCCATCCATCCATCCATCCATCCATCCATCCATCATCCATCCACCCACCCACCCATCCACCCATCCATCATCCATCCGTCCATCATCCATCCATCCATCATCCATCTATCCATCCATCCATCCATCATCCATCCATCCACCCATCATCCATCCATCCATCATCCATCCATCATCCATCTATCCATCCATCATCCATCCACCCATCCATCATCCACCCATCGATCATCCATCTGTCCATCATCCATCCATCCATCATCCATCTATCCATCCATTCATCCATCCATCATCCATGCATCATCCATGCATCATCCATCCATCCATCATCCATCTATCCATCCATCCTTCATCCATCCATCCATCATCTGTCCGTCCATCATCCATCCATCCATCCATCATCCATCCATCCATCATCCATCCGTCCATCACCCATCCATCCATCCATCCATCATCCATCCATCCATCCATCATCCATCCATCATCCATCCGTCCATCATCCATCCATCCATCCATCATCCATCTATCCATCCATCCATCATCCATCCGTCCATCATCCATCCATCCATCCATCCATCATCCATCCATTCATCCATCATCCATCTGTCCATCGTCTATCCATCCATCATCCATCACCCATCCATCCATCCATCCATCCATCATCCATCCAGCCATCATCCATCGATCCATCATCCATCCATCCATGCACCCATCCATCATCCATCCATCCATCCACCATCCATCCATCCATCATCCATCCATCCATGCACCCATCCATCATCCATCCATCCATCCATCCATCATCCATCCATCCATCCATCCATCCATCATCCATCCATCCATCATCCGTTCATCCATCATCCATCCATTCATCCATCATCCATCCATCCATCATCCATCCATCATCCATCCATTCATCCATCATCCATCCATCCATCATCCATCCATTCATCCATCCATCCACCATCCATCCATTCATCCATCAGCCATCCATCCATCCATGCACCCATCCATCATCCATCCATCCATCATCCATCCATCATCCATCCATCATCCATCCATCATCCACCCATCCATCATCCATCCATCCATCTACCCATCCATCCACCCATCCACTGATCTCCCTAGCCCCGTCTGTCCACTGGTCCTTACATCCACGCGTTTATCCAACCTTCTAGCTGTCTGTCAGTCTCCCTAATGGACCACCACTCCACCCATTGGCTTGTCTTCTCAGTCTTCTGTCTGGGTCTATTTATCCATCCATCCATCTACCCATCCAACTGACCAACTGACCAACACTTGCAGGCTACCCAGTGATAGGCAAGGTGCAGTAAGGAAGTGAGAATAAAACAGCAGAGATGCAGGCCCTGACTTCCAAGCCTCATCTGTTAGTAGGAGGATATGATGGGTGACTCTCCTGCCTTGTAGGAAGATTGGAGGGCAGGGAGGAGGTCAGACATGAAAAGCTTCCTGGAGGAGGTAGGCGTTTGGCCCTTGGTGAGAGCTAAAACTTAAATAGGCAGGAGGAAAGGAGAGAGCAAAGACCAAGGGGTGGAGTGGAAAGTTCTTTACAGTGAAGAGCAGGGAGGAAAAGGTGGACAACCGGGCAGGGCCAGAGCCTGGGAGATTGCCAGGCTAGGTGGGGACCCTGGTCTAAAAGTGGAGGCACAGTTCTGCCTTGAAGTTCCACACTGGAGGGGGAGGCATGATCTTGTGGTCAGGATCTCCAGTCTGAGAATGGAGACACCACTTTGTGCTCAATAGGCCAGTCTGAGTGGAGGGGCTGTGGGGGCGGGGGGACATGGCCTGCTTTTAGGAGACCCTAAAGGAGACTCAGGAAAAGACTCTCTAGTCACCTCCTGGCTCTTCTGGCTCCATCGTTCCTGCACCCCACTTTGGAAGGTTTCCTTGGGGCTCAGAGACCCACCTTCTGTGCCCTGTCCCCATCCCTTCTGTCCCAGGGGTGCCATGTGGGACATTCACCTTCCAGTGTGAGGACCGGAGCTGCGTGAAGAAGCCCAACCCGCAATGTGATGGGCGGCCCGACTGCAGGGACGGCTCGGATGAGGAGCACTGTGGTGAGCACTGTGGTGAGCCCTGCCCGGCTGCCGGGGCCCTGGAGCTTGGGAGGGAGGGGGTGCCCACAGCAGGAAGCTGGAGGGAAATCTCACTGTTGTCCCCTGGTCTCTCTCTATCCCATCCTCTGCCCCCTTGCCTGGGTCCTGATGGTCTCTCGCCCTCCATCATTCTCCTGTTCTCTGTCTCTCCATCTCTTTCCTTTGCCCTTCCTCTCTGTCTGCTTCTCCCCTTCCCCTCCTCCTCTGTCCACCCCACCACCTGCCCCCATCCCCAGACTGTGGCCTCCAGGGCCCCTCCAGCCGCATTGTTGGTGGAGCTGTGTCCTCCGAGGGTGAGTGGCCATGGCAGGCCAGCCTCCAGGTTCGGGGTCGACACATCTGTGGGGGGGCCCTCATCGCTGACCGCTGGGTGATAACAGCTGCCCACTGCTTCCAGGAGGACAGGTGAGCGGGAGGGTGTGGGGGCCTAGGCAGTAAGAGACAAGGGCAGGGAAGGCCTGGTGGGAGGTGCACTGTGTCTGAGCTTTTTGCAGATAGAGGGAAGGGTGGTGGACCCCCCAGACAGGCTACTGTGACGTGAGTTCTAGTCCTGGCTCCACCAGGACCTTCTGGGTCCCCGGACACATTGTTCCACCTCTCTGCCATCTACTTTTGGTATCTTGCTTTAAGTTGGGCCAGTAATTCATTCATTCATCTCATTCACTCATTCAGCAACACTTGTGCTCCTACTATGTGCCAGGGGCTGTGCTAGACGCTGGGGATGCAGCAAAGGACAGAACTGCCCAACCTGGTCATAAGCTATGACACTCCCCGAGGTGTGACACGAGGAAGCAGGTGGGGCTGGGGAGCCCCCAGGGGACATCTCATCAGGCCTCATGGCCATCTTTCCCATCTGCTTGGTGGGCTGAAACCTCCCCCAATCCACCCCCAGACAGATCTGGGCTCCAGATCCCGCCCCCAGGCCCTGCACAGGGATCCCCTTTTGTATCCTCTCTGGGACGCAGGGCGCTCTGACCACCTAGCTCTCTTTAACCCCATCTCAGGCTCCCCACTGCCCTCAGGTAGAGGGTAGAGACCCGAAGGCTGCCCATCTGCCACCCAGGCAGCTGACTGCCGCAGTCCAATTCCTCCACGCTCAACTCCCACCCGCTCCCCACTAGGACCCACCAGCCTCAGGGAATTCAGAGCAGCCTGGGTCTGTAAAGCGCACAGGAAAAAAGAAATCTGTGTCGGGGGCCTGGCACTGTGCTACATTTTTTAGATACACGGTCTTATTGGATTCTCTCAAGAACATTCAAGTAGAAAATGCCATTCCCATTTGCAGATGAGGTGGCAGAGGCTTAGAGAGGCACACCCATGTCTAGGGAGGGATGAAGCTGGGGCGTGGAACCCAGGCAGGCCGAGTGGGTGAAGGCTGAACGCTGTACCACCAGCTAGGCGACCTTCAGGGAGGGAAGGGAGGGCTGGGTGTGGAGGGCACTGTCCCGGGCGGGGATCTGGCTATCTTGAGGGTCCCTGGATGGGGAGAGGCAGCTTCCTCCCACCTCACCCCACCCCACCCCACCCCACCCCACCCCAGCATGGCCTCCACGGTGCTGTGGACCGTGTTCCTGGGCAAGGTGTGGCAGAACTCGCGCTGGCCTGGAGAGGTGTCCTTCAAGGTGAGCCGCCTGCTCCTGCACCCGTACCACGAAGAGGACAGCCATGACTACGACGTGGCGCTGCTGCAGCTCGACCACCCGGTGGTGCGCTCGGCCGCCGTGCGCCCCGTCTGCCTGCCCGCGCGCTCCCACTTCTTCGAGCCCGGCCTGCACTGCTGGATTACGGGCTGGGGCGCCTTGCGCGAGGGCGGTGAGCAGCGGGGACTTGTGGCGGGAGGCGGAGGGAGACCGTGCGGATCTGCGCCGTAACACCTGGCCTGGAGAAGGGCGCGGCTGGGGGTCCCGGGGCTCCACCTCATAAGCCCTCTAGTGCTGGGATTCAAATTGGGCTGAATTTTACGGTAGAAAACCACCATTTAATGCGGCCCGTAGGCCCCTGCCCCTCCCCTCCTAGCTCTTCCCTTCCTTCTGGAAGGGCGTTATGTGTGGGGCAAAGGGGCAGGTCTGGGACGCCACTGCCCACGTGCAAGCTCCACCTGCTGCTCCTTGGGCTGCAAGGGTGGAAGGCTCTTAATTACTAGCACTTTCCACATCCAGGCTGGATTTTAGGGGAACTTGACTTCATATAATCCACCCAACAGCCCTATGGGCGGATGCTGTGGCCCTATTTTATGGATGGAGAAACCAAGGCTCAGAGACATGTTGCTGTAAGTCACACAGCCAGAGAGGACTGGAGCAGAGATTAGAACCCAGGGCTGGCTGCCTCCAGAGCCCCTGCTCTTCCTGCTACTGCTCTCAGAAACAGGGTCTCTCCCCTTTCTACGTTCACTGACCAGAGTCCCTGGCGGCCACCGCACAGTTTTGGGGACACAGACCCAGCTGGCAAACCTACAGACATGCCCTGCAGCGTTAGTGTTGGTGGCTTCAAAAATGTGTACAGTGACTTACAATCTGGAAGCAGGCGGGGCCGCAGAGATATTTTAAGGATGGGGAAACTGAGGCTCAGAGGAACAGTGACTTACCCAAGGGGATGGCAGTGGTCATGGCAAAGCAAAGGCTGGTTCATTCACTATTCCTTCACTCATTCAGTCACTCAATGACACTTTCTGAGCACCAAGTACGTACCAGGCATGGGGTTAGGGGAAGGGTACATAAGGATGAAGAGAGAACATTCTCAGGGGAGACAGACAGTGGTAAGAGCTGACATGGATGGGGAGATGCAGGAACAGTGGAGACACAGAGGAGGCTCCTGCCCAGCTAGGGTCAGGGGAGGCTTCCAGGGGAGGGTTGTTTAAGCTGAGGCCTGGAAGATGAGTTGGCAACATTCAGACAAAGGGGAAAGACATTCAGGTGAAGACACAGGTGCCAAGACAGGAAGATGTGAGAACATCCGCAGCCTGCCAGAGGGGCTGAGGTGGGGGGCAGGCGTGCCTGGGTGAGGAGCAACCAGAATGGCAGACAGAGCCTTGGGCGAGGAGCAACCAGAATGGCAGACAGGGCCTTGCCGGCCAGCGTAAGGATCTTGGGCCAGGAGTTCTCCCTCCTACCTGCACCTTAGAACCATACGGGGAGTTTCAAGAAAAACTGCGTATCAAGGCTCCCCGGGGGACTGTGATATGCAGCCCTCGTGGAGAAGCGCTAGGGCAGACTGCAGAGTTGGGGCACTGCAGAGTTCTAAGGAAACCATGAAGGGGTCAGATGTGGGCTTCGGAGACATCCGCAGGTGCTGTAACAGAGCAGCGAGGAGCCAGCCAGAGCCCAGAGGTGCCTCAGCAGACAGAGGTGGGGGACAAGAAGCTGGAGGAAGACACTCATCCACACGGGCTTTTTTCTTTTTTTTTGTTTTTTTGAGACGGAGTTTCGCTCTTGTTGCCCAGGCTGGAGTGCAATGGCGCGATCTCGGCTCGGATCCCCCTCCTCTCGGGTTCAAGCGGTTCTCCTGCCTCAGCCTCCTGAGTAACTGGGATTACAGGCATGTGCCACCACACCCAGCTAATTTTGTATTTTTAGTACAGACAGGGTTTCTCCATGTTGGTCAAGCTGGTCTCAAACTCTTGACCTCAGGTGATCCGTACGCCTCAGCCTCCCAAAGTGCTGGGATTACAGGCATGAGCCACCGTGCCCGGCCCTCCACATGGGCTTTGGTTGGGGGCTCTGTCACCATGAACCCCACAGAGAAAGAGCTAGAATAAAGTGACAGGGAGGCAGAGGGGCAGGTGCGACCCCAGCAGGGGTAAGGGTGGGCAGAGCAGGAGAGAAGTAGGCTCCTGAGATGCAAAGGGAATGATGTTAGGGAGAATAGAGAACAGGGGCTCCAGGCTCCTGAGATCTCACTTCCGCCCTTGACCACGGACAGGCCCCATCAGCAACGCTCTGCAGAAAGTGGATGTGCAGTTGATCCCACAGGACCTGTGCAGCGAGGCCTATCGCTACCAGGTGACGCCACGCATGCTGTGTGCCGGCTACCGCAAGGGCAAGAAGGATGCCTGTCAGGTGAGTCCCCCGGGCGTGGGAGGGAGAGAGGAGGGAGAAAGGATGCTGCCCACATCACCAGGGTCTGGCCCTTTGCTCACATCAGCCTGCTGAAGCCTCCCATCCTCCCAGCAAGGTGGTGATGGCCACCCCTACTTTACAGAAGAGGAGACTGGGGCTTAGAAAGGTTGAGGAGCTTGCCCAAGGTTGCAGAGCCACAGATCAGAAGAGATGCTGTGACGGGCAGGTGTTAGGCTCAAACCCAGTTCTGCTCCTTGCCCACCACAAGGCACTAGGCCCAGGGTCCCACAGTGGGGTGGATGCATGGAAGAAGAAAGGGGTGTCAGCCACAGAAGGGAGGCGGAGGCAGAGTGGGGGCGTGGGGACACAGCCACAGTTCCAGGAGGTCCCAGGCTGGCTGGAGGCCGGGGAGGGCTGGCTTGGGCTCTCTCCATTTAGCAGGCGAGGGGAAAGCAGAGCTTTAAGACTGAACGTGACTCTGGCACCCAGTCAATTCCCAACAGTCACGACTTAATCCCTATGGCTCTTCACCTGGAAAAGGGGGTGCCCTTACCCTGCTTCAGTCCTTTCTCCTTTCCCCCTTTCAGGGTGACTCAGGTGGTCCGCTGGTGTGCAAGGCACTCAGTGGCCGCTGGTTCCTGGCGGGGCTGGTCAGCTGGGGCCTGGGCTGTGGCCGGCCTAACTACTTCGGCGTCTACACCCGCATCACAGGTGTGATCAGCTGGATCCAGCAAGTGGTGACCTGAGGAACTGCCCCCCTGCAAAGCGGGGCCCACCTCCTGGACTCAGCCCAGGGCAACCGCCAAGCAGGGGACACGTATTCTGGCGGGGGGGAGAGCGGGCCCTGTGGTGGCAGGAGGCGGCATCTTGTCTTGTCCCTGATGTCTGCTCCAGTGATGGCAGGAGGATGGAGAAGTGCCAGCAGCTGGGGGTCAAGACGCCCCCTGAGGACCCAGGCCCACACCCAGCCCTTCTGCCTCCCGATTCTCTCTCCTCCGTCCCCTTCCTCCACTGCTGCCTAATGCAAGGAAGTGGCTCAGCAGCAAGAATGCTGGTTCTACATCCCCAGGAGTGTCTGAGGTGCGCCCCACTCTGTACAGAGGCTGTTTGGGCAGCCTTGCCTCCAGAGAGCAGATTCCAGCTTCCGAAGCCCCTGGTCTAACTTGGGATCTGGGAATGGAAGGTGCTTCCATAGGAGGGGGCCCTCAGAGCCCTGGAGACTGCCAGGTGGGCCCGCTGCCACTGTAAGCCAAAAGGTGGGGAAGTCCTGACTCCAGGGTCCTTGCCCCACCCCTGCCTGCCACCTGGGCCCTCACAGCCCAGACCCTCACTGGGAGGTGAGCTCAGCTGCCCTTTGGAATAAAGCTGCCTGATCCAAGCCCCGCTGCTGGAGTTTGAATGGGACCCAGGCACCAGCCTCATGCCCTTGACTGGAGCAGCCCCTGCTTCCTGCTCAGCCTGTTTGACAAGTGTCCAGAAGGCCAAGGTGGGCTCAGTGGCAGTGGGCGTGGCCACTGAGGGCTGGGGCCTCCAGGGCAGCTGCCCAGGTCCCAGAAGAAATGCCAGGAAGGCAATCATTTGGGGACCCTCAGGTCAGAGGGATGTGAGGAGCAATCGTCTCCTTTTGGAACCTTAGGAGGAAACTGAGGCTCAGAGAGGCGGTTAAGACATCCTCATAGTGGCACTGGGGGTTAGGAGTGGAGGTGGCATAGACTCCTGTCTCCCAGCTCCCTGTCTGCCAAGGCCCCCTCCAGTGCGACACTCACTGCCTTTGCATTCTTTGAGCCACTGAATAAAGCCTCGGGCTCCAACCATGTGCCAGCACTATGCTGGGGCCACAGGGGTGAAGGACCTGGCTCCTGACCCCAGGAGCAGTGGGGATGATCCAGTGGGAAGGGGCCAGAGGGGAGCGTGGACTGGGCAAGTCAAGGCAAGCTGCCTGGAGGCTGTGAGACTTGAGCTGGGGTTCAGAGGTGGTCCAGGTGGGAATATCCGGGAAGGATATTCCAGGCAGGGAAGAGCATGTGCAAAGGCACAGTCCCGGAAGAATGAGGCACACTAGGACCCAGCAAGCCGAGTGAGTGTTAGAACAGAGCTCGAGAGGATGACTCAAGAATTCAGAGGGGCGAACTGAGGTGGGATAGCAGAGCCTGGGGTTGAGCCAAGGATTTGATCCTGAAAGCTCTGGGGAGCCACGGTGGGCTCTATAGCATAGGAGTGACATGAGAGGATTCACATTTTGGAACCAGCCTTGGCACCAGTGTGCAGGGAGCGGCAGGCAGGGAGGCTGGTTAGGAGGCCACTGCAGGATTCCAGCATGGAGAGGATGGGCCGGGACTGAGCAGCGCCACGGGATGGACTGGAGGATGATTTTAGACCCCTGGGGGCAGTTGTGAGGGAGGCAGGGGACCCGCTGGAGGTGAGGGTGGACGGTCAAGTGTGGACAACTCTTTCTAGACGCCTAACTGGGAGCCGAAGGGAGAGAGGGAGCTTCAGAGGGGCCCCAGACTGAAGAGGGGTTTTTCCAACATGGGCGCTGCTGCCAGGTCTGTGGGTGAATGAGGCAGAAGGGGAACCAGGGACGGGGAGCACCCACCTGGGTCCTGCCAGGACGAGCCGGAGCAGCTGGGTGGGCAGGGAGCGTCTCCAGAGCAGGTGGGCAGAACACACGCAGAATACTTTGGGTGATGTGGAATCACCCTGGGCCCTACCTCAGTCTTCATCGGAATCCTGGAGGGCGGGGGACGTGTCATCTGTTCTCCTAACAAGCCTCCTGGTGACTCTTTTGCAAGGATAGTTGGACCCTAAAAATGAGTTCAGCTTTGGAGTGGAGTGTCCTCAGGGGAAGTGGCGAGGCCCTTCAGGCTTGAGCTGGCAAGAGGGTGCCCCCGCCCCAGCCTGTGGAAGGCCTGCGCCTTAGGGGCTCACTGCCCGGCAGGATTTCCTCGAGCAGCGGGGAGGACTGAGGAGTTGAAGGAACTGGCCAGGGTGGGTGGAGGGTCTGGGGTCTGGGCTGGGTCCAGCAGGGTCAGAGAAGGAAGAGGGCAGGGTGTTTATATTTCCTAGGATTTTGGGCAGAGGGGTGGCAGCAATAGGGAGGGATGGGGGTGGCCCAGGTGTCAGAGTAGAAGTGGAGGGGGCGCCCTGAGAGGTTTAGGATGTGGCAGAGGCAGCCCAGGGCTCTCCCTAGAGTTCTGTTTTCTGGCTCCCGGCCAGGTAGGGCAGGTGCTCTGGTATCCGGCCCCAGGGCAAAGGATACAGCCAGTTCCCCAAGCCCTCCCTGCAACACACACAGGAAAATGACAACAGGGCAGCGTCCCTGGGCTTTTGGGACAAAGCCGCATTCCTTTGGACCAGTCTACCACACCTTTAGTTTAGCCCCGTCCCCAAAAGTGGCCCAGAGAAAGAGGGCAACAGCCAGGCTGGGCTGTTCCTTTGGGTTTTATTACATGGTGGGGTTGGACACAGCTGAGAAGCAAGGACCCATCCCGGGAAGTCAAACACAGGAGGGCCCCTGGCTCAGCCGCCATACCCACTCTCCCCGGGCAGTTCCTGAGTCCTCCACCGCCCCTGCCCAGCCCCTTCTGCTGCCTCTCCCTGCCCCCCAGGCCAGGCGCTGGGCCAGCAATGCAAATGGCTGGGGGTGGGATCACCAAAGAGAAGGCCAAGCCAACTACCCCTACTCTGCCAGGCCAGCTCCCCACAACCTGCATCCCCAATACCTGAATCTCCATTTGCAAACACAGTGTTACACCCAGGGGTCGGGCTGGGTCCTTCCCATCCCAGGGCAGCTGAAGGTGGGCGGCCCCTATATACTGCCTGAGGGCCTTCAGGGACTTTGCTCCTCTGTGCACCCTCACAACAACCCTGTGAGGTAGGTGGGGTGGGAGGAGTGACCCCCTGGACTAAGGCTCAAGGAGGCAATGTGACCGGGCCAGGAAGGAGCACATCCACCATGCAGCAGGGGAGCCCGGGAGAGGGGACGCGGGTGCCGGAGAGACACAGCCAGACATTGCCACACATCTGCCATGAGCAGTCCACTCTGCCCAGAGGTCCTGGGGCCCACCTTGGGCCTTAAGAGGTCCCAGGGGGCCCCCGCCCTGCCCCTGGAGGCAGGAGTAAGTCACAGCCCCACGGGTGCAGACAGAGGAGGCCGGGGAGAGGGCGCTTCTTCCTTCTCAGGCCCGGGGCCCACCCCATGGTACAAAAATAAAGGATTTCAGATGGGAACCCCAAGTCCCTGGAGGTGATCTGGGGCCTCACATCCGGGTGCCTCTGGCTTGTAACAGCTAGAAAAAGAAGAGGGGAAGGGCAGGAGGATGGGAGGGGCGGAGGTGGGGCCGGTAAGGAGGGGGTGATGCAGGGCAAGGGGGCAGAGAGGAGATTGACGGGTGGGGGAGAGGGAGAGAGAGAGAGGCAGTTGAGTCACAGGCTTCCTTCTGGAGGAGGGGGTGGGGCTGAGGCCCAAAGAAGGTGGATTCAGAACTGAGTTGGGGGGAGCAGCAAGGGCTCCCCAACTAACCCATCCAGGAGCCCCATGCCCCGTCTTGGGCTCGGTGGCAGCCACCTACAGAGGCCAGATTCTGCCAAGACTCTGAAGGGGGTGGGATGGGGGTTGCTCAGGGCTGGGAGAGGCACTGATGCCCCAGGCGAAAGGAGCCACAGGGAGCAGGTGTCTGTCCCCATTTTAGAGGCAATTGTGGCCCAGAGAGGGACAGTGACTTGCCCAAGGTCACAGAGCAGGCAGAAAAGAGTGGGGTAGGGGGCTTGTGGGCACATGGCCAGGGCTTTTTCCGCCACTCTGCAATCCTTAAGCCACTCTGGCTGACACTTCATAGGCCAAGGGTATCCAAAAGTGGCCTGTCCTCCCCATCCCCACAGAAATAGGGGATGCCACAAGGCAGTGACACAGGAGCTCCTGGATGTGCAGGGACTCGGCCAGGGCCTCTGGCTTCAGCGGTCCCTCCCTCCCCACCAGCCTGGCTCTGGTGCTGATGGGCTGGTAGGAAAGTTCCCACTCCCTAACTTTCTTCTCCTCTCAGAGCCTCACCCCCAAGGCCAAGGTCGGATGAGAAACTTTGGTGGGTGGAGATAATCAGCCGAAAGCTCAGCTCAAGTCCAAGGATCAAGAGATGAGCACCCTCCTCGCTCCACCCCTCCCTCCAGCACCGCCAAGCTACAAACCAGGGATGGCAGCTCTGGGGGCGGGCGAGGGGCCGAGGAGAAGCCCTCACTGCAAGCTCAGCCTCAGGTCTGAGAGGGTGCGGACGGGAACCTGCAAGGAGGAAACGTGAGGAGGAGGCCGGGAGGAGAGGAGGGGGGGCAGGGCCTGCAGCCAGGGCCCAGCCTCAGAGGTGCCCGGCAGGGTTAGTGGGCACAGAGGAGGTGCAGCTGCGCCCCTCCTCCCCAGGCTGGGAGGCAGGAGGTACCAGAAGGGGCGCAGGAGGCGGCAGGCAGGACGCTCTGGGATGCAGGGCCAGGGGGCCTGGGTGGAGGGCACGGGAGGCTGGGACCAGGGCAGACCCGGGATGGAGGCGTGAGCAGGCAGAGAGAAAACCCGGACAGGGGCAGAGAGGGAAGAGGCAGGGTGCAGATGAGATCCAGGAGGAAGAAGAGGTGGATGAAGATGAGGCAGGACCTCCAGCGGGAAGCGGAGGAGGAGGCAGTGGTGGGAGGGAGAAAAGGTTAGCGGGATCCTGAGATGACTGGGCTGCAAAGAGAAAGTGAGAGAAGGGATGGTTATGCGGGTGAGGCGCCAGGCAAGTGGCTGAGCTAACCCTGGTGCCCCCCCAGCAGCCCCGGGGCCCCCGGTTCTGCAGCTGGCTCCAGCAAGGAGTGGGCGGGAGGCTCCGGCTTTGCTTAGCAATCATCCTCCTGGGGGTTGGCTGCACCTTTCTCCTGTGCATCTGCCTCCACCTGCACCTGTTCCACCTCCACCTCCTCCACCTCCTCCTCCTGCTGCTGCTGCTCCTCCAGCTGCTCCTCCGTGCTCTGTGAACCAGCCGGCGGACCCAGGGAAGAAAGAGTGGAGACGCTAACAGAGGGGCCAGGGCCTGCTGGCTATCCCCAAAGACCCAGTCTCAGGCAAGGTGAAAGGGACCTCAGGAGAGGGGAGGGCTCCAGCCACAGAAGCTGGGGGCATCTTCTCCGGTCGCCTGGGCAGCTTGGGGAGGGCCTGGGGAAAGCAGCTGAGGATGGGGTGCTGTGGGCATGCTCCGGGGTCAGCCTGGCTGCTGTTACATAGAGCGAGGCTGGAGGGAGGGGATGAAGCAGAACAGGGAGGGTGTGGGACTGGGGTATCCCTGAGGAGTGCCTGGGAAGGCCTTGTTTGGAAAGACTGCTCCTCAGTAGAAATGTGGCCAAGGAAGCCCCAGGGCAGACACCACCCAGATCTGGGATGCCAGCCAGTCTCTGACACCCCAGGTCCAGGGGCTTTGGCCCAAAGAGGCAGAAGGAGCAGTCTCGCTCTGCACCCTTGCAGGGCAGCGTCAGCCCTGGCAGTGATGGGGGTGGGTGGGCAGGCAGGGTGCATCACAGCAGGACAGGGAGGCAGACAGACAGACAGGAAGCCAGAGGTAAGCCTCCACTGTGCAGGGGTGGGCCCCAGGAGGAGCAGCCTGCCTTCTTCCCAGCCTGGTTCACGCCTGCTCTGTGGCTCTGCGAAGGCCCTTGGGACTTCCCACAGCACTGGGTCCAGGATGGCAGCACCCCCGCTCAGCCCTCTCCCCACAGTGGTACAGTGGATGCTGCCAGGGCGCTCTCAGGAGGCTGCCTCAACAGGCCAGGCGGACACACAGGACTGGCGGCCACCAGGCTGCCCCCATCCTGCAGAGCAGCCAAGGAGGGGGCCTGGGAAAGGGGCAGGATTTACAGCGGTGGCTTCCTCATCCTGGCTCAGGCCAGCTGGGGACATGCACCTGTCCCTGGGGAATAAACGGCCATTTGGGATCCCAGAAGTTCCAGACCCCAAGGCACTACAAAGAGTATGTGATCCTCCCCTCTCACTTCAGAGAGTGCAGCAAAGGTGCTGGGAGGGGACAAGCCCTGTCCTAAGTCACACAGAGAGTGCCACACTGTGCCCTGACCCCTAGTCCATGCCACAGTGCCCGGTGGCCACTAAGTGGCCCCCTTCATGTAGCCTCTGACTCCACGCCGGCTGCACCCTGGGGATGCTCTCATTTCACTGCTCCCAGCCTGGGCCCGGGTAACGGCAGGTGGCATGGGATGGATGGCGGTGGCTGTGAGCATGGGGTTGTGCATGGGCGGTGGCGGGAGAGAGGTGGAGGGATGGTGCAGGCGCAGGGGCGGGACAGGCGGGGAGTGTGGAGGGAGACAGGAGCCTTCTCCAGACACAGGCTGAGGCGGGTGGGCTCACCTTGGTTTTGCGGCTGGACTCTGAGCTCAGCCCGTTTGGGGTGCTGTGGAGCTCCTTGGACACCACACACAGGAACTCTGCCTGGTCCTCACTGCCATAGTTGTAGGAGGAGCCGATGTTCACCAGCTAGAGGGGCGGAGTATGGGGAGAAAAATGCAGGTTAGTGTTGGGGGCCGTGGGGCAGGATACGACAGACCTCGGCACTCAAATCAAGATACCAGCTCAGGTCCTAATCTTGCGGCTTGTCGGGCCCACTCCTGGGTTTGTAGAGGGCACCTCTGGGCAGGAAGGTGGAGTCTTCCCCCTTGCAACCTGTGCCTGTGGTCTGTGCCCCAGGACCAGCCCCTCCGCCTGGCTTGGCTGGCCCGATCCCTGGTGGAGGGTGGCAGCATTACCGCCGTCCCCACCACCACCTCCAGCCTAGCCCCAGAGCCAGGGGGCCCTTTTCTAAATGCAGGCGGAGGCCTCTAAAGGGCGGCTGTCCCCCATTCCAGATGTGGCTGACACAGCCCCAGGACAAGGTTGCAGGGTGGCATTGGCAAGGTGGAGCCCCACAGAATATTCCCTTCACTCCTGGAAGCAGAAGTGGGACAGGTGGCCCACTCCTGAGACCAAAGGGCAAACGACCAATGGTCCCTGGCCTGCTTGCTCAGCCTCTGAGAGCCTGTGCAATTGCCAAAGACACCCAGAGGCTCTCAGAGTGGCCCTGCCCTTGTTCCAGGGTCCCTAGAATAACCACGCCCACAGAGCCCTTCTGGCTAAGAAATAAGAAAGTTCTTCCAGGTGATGAGTCTCATTCAGCTCTCAGGGACCCTGAAGAGAATCTCAGGCCTGCTGAAGGCCTCACAGCTAGGAAGGGGTGGAGCAGGGAATGGCATCGGGGATCCCAAGTCCTCTCTGAGTGTTGCAGACTTCAATATGGATTTCTAATGATTTGCATGACACTAATGCCAACATAGGGAGTCCTACGGAGGGCTGTAAGCTTTACTGATGGCCCTTCTAATCTCACAAGAGTCCTACAGAGGAGGTACTGTTAGCCCACTTCACCGATGAGGGAACTGGGGCCCGCACAGGAGATGTAACTTGCCCAAGGTGGCAGGCATGTCTGTGGCAAGGCCTAGAGGTGAAGCCAGGCCTCTGGCTCTGCACTAGGCCCATTCTTCCATCCCTCCAGGCCATCCTGGGGGCTCCGACCTTCTGCCTTGCAGTCTCCATGTGCCAGGGAACGTGTGGGTGGGCGTGGAGAAAGGCTAGCCAACCCCCTCTCCTTCTCTAAAGGCACTTTTGACCCTGGGCTCACTTTCTGGCTCTGCTCCTCTGGAAACCTGAGAGGTGGGAGGTCAGCTGTATGACTAGGGATAAAGTCCCTCGGGATAAGGATCTCCCGATGGGTAGACTGCATCTGGACTGGGAGGAACCACCGTTCACCATAAAGACCTCACGGGAAGGCACTGCTTTGGGCTCCCCTACATGTTGCAATGCTGGCCACTGGGCATGTCCCCTGCGGAGACCCTGAAAACTGTGTCAGGAACTGCTATGATCGCATGATGCTGACTCTGAGTTCTAAGAGGTACTGACTCAACGTGGACTCCACTCACCTATGTGGATCTGGTCTCCTTGCACCTGAGCTGTCCTTCGGGGGCCACAGACTCACTCATGCCACTCACTCATCACCACCCAGTTGCTGTGAGGACTCCCACCAACAAGGACACCCCGTGCTGTCCTGTGGCCACTGGGGCTCCTATCCTCTCTCTCGGTCAACCTGCCACCAAGTGTGGTCTCTCCTAACCTTGTTTAGTTTGATTTCAGAAGAACCCTGGGGTGGGGGAGACTGTGGTGGGGAACCCAAGGCTGGGGCTGCAGGAAGGGAGGGGCCTGCTTGGTCAGAGGCTAGGAGGTCCCAGGGTTGTCCTGGTGGCACGCCCCTGTCCCCAGCGCACCTGCTCGAAGCGCCAGCCATCAGACATGGTGGAGACCATTTGCGTGAGCTCCTCCTCCTGGCACTGCAGCACGCGGTACACGTGCTTGGGTGGGACCTGTAGGCAGAAGGGTCACATAGAGGGCACCTGTGGGAGCACCAGGCACCCCAGGAGGGGCATGAGCACCTGCTGCCACCACCCCCGCAACATACCCAAAGAAGAAGAGAGGGAGAGAAAGAAGAGGTGGTTGGGGGGAGGCAGCCATGCTCTGAGCACCTGCTCCTCACCAGGCATTCACCAGGCACCATCGCACTTAATCCTTCCAAGAATCCCAGGCATTACGGGACTTTCCATTGAGGCTCAGAGAGGTCCAGTTACTTGCCCAAGGTCACCCAGCTCAAGGGTGAAGGAGACAGAACCGGAACACGGGTAATTCAAGAAAGAACATGGGTGGGGCTTAGGGAACATTCTGGGTCACCCTCAAGGAGTCAGGCCCTCAAGGAGACACGGAGCCTCCCCTCTTTAATCCCCTGGGCCTGAGAAATGGTTCCTCACTACCTGTCCCCCAACCCTCACACATCCCCCAGAGTAGGCGGAAAATCTCTTTCCCTCCTCCTGCAGACTGGCCAGGGAGGCCCGGGCTCCAAGGTCACAAACGCCAGCCCCAACAGTCTGTGCCGAGCCCACCAGGCGACCATCTGATGCCACAAAATGCACAATTTGCTAATCCTGCATTGCCCTCTGCAGGGCACCCTGTACCTCCACACTGACCCCCTTCTGCCTATGAGGAAGGGATGGGTGTGCCATTCCCACCCCTCTCTATCCCATAAGAGAAAATCAAGGTCCAGAGAGGGCGAGCCTGGCCCAACACACAGCAAATGGGGCTGAGACAGGGACTGAACCCCAGTGTCCGTCTCCGAGTCTGGGGCCGTGCTGGGCAGCCTGTCAGCCCAACCATGCCTCTCCTTACAGGCCAGCTCGGCCTCCCCATGACAAACACTGGTCCTGTCTCTCCCAACCTCCTCTGCTTCCCGCCCCGTCTCTCAGCCTCTCTCTCCCCACTGGCCCCTGCCCTGGCCGTGTGTGCTGCCCCTGCTCCCGACCTGGGTGACCGTGTAGTCCTTCTCTTCCATCCGGTCTTTGATGATGCGGATCAGCGGGCCGATGTTGTAGAACTCGGCTTCCTCCAGGACCCCTGGCACAGACAGAACAGATCCCAGGTCACTCCTTCTGCCTCCATGCCCCATTCTCCTCTTGTTCCCTCCACCCCGAAACCCACCTCGCGCTCTGATCACCCGCCCTGAGGGTGAGCTGAGCGTCTGTGAGTTCAGGGGTCAAGTAAGAGGGAGCATTTCTTTCCTTGGATCCCACACTTCCTGTGGAAGGGGCTGAGAGGCTGCCACACAGCTCTGCCATGCTGAGTGCAGTGACCCAGGGGTACCTGCCAGGCCACCGTCTGGGGCAGCTTTAGGGCTATCAAGAGACAGCAGGGTCATTGGGACTGATCCCCAGAATGTCACCATGAGCAGGGCCTTGCCTGACCCCTGATTATGTGCTCCTATTTATTAAGCACATTCTAAGTGCCAGGTGCATTACATTTTTGAATTCTCAGAACTAGAAGGAGGTACTTTCATCATCTGCATTGAACAACTGGGAAAACTGAGGCTCCCAAAGAGAAGCAGCTTGTCCAAGGTCACACAGCTGGTAAGTGCCAGAGGGAACTCAAGCGCCGCAGACTCCAGAGCCCATGTCTCCCCACTGTAAGCACATACCCTTGTGTCCATGCATTCCCCCAACTGCCTCACCTTACGGTTTGCAACACCCCGCACGAGCTCATCACAAGTCCAGGGATATGAGGAGAGCAGGAATTACTGTCCCCATCTTACAGTTAAGTTAATCTGGGAGATGAAGAAGTCAGCCCACCAGTGAAGCGATGAGCTTGCAGCTGTTTCGACTCCCCTAGGCTCCCAGAAGGCAGGGGACCTTTGGGCCCTTTCCTTGACTGGCCTCTGGGCTCCCTGGGGACAGAGCTCATTATGAGCGGAATGTGTGTGTTCCCCAAAAATCCACCTGCTGAAAACTGTGATGGGATTAGGAGGGGAGGTAATGAGATCATGGGGGTAGAGTCCCCAGGGTGGGATCAGTCTTCTTATAAGAAAGGCTAATTGGATGTGAGGGCGATCTGGCGGGGACATCTGTCACTCCACTGATCACCAGGGTTGATTTAGCTGATCTGGCTGGCTAGATGCGTGTCCCCTTCCTCCCTCACTGCTCCAGGTATGTCCCTCCCGAAGCTGTGAGCTCCATCGAAGGGGGCGACCACCCCCGATAGAGGAGGACTGGACTTTGGTCAAGGGTATGTGAGTAGCTGCGCTCCCCTGCTAGAACCTCCAAACAAGCTCTCGAGAAGGGGCAGGTGGGGGCTAGCTCCCTCTCTTTCTGCCATGTGAGGACACAACGAGAAGTCAGCAGTCTGCAATCCAGAAGAAAGTCCTCACCAGAACCTGCCACAGTGCCCCGATCTCGGGTTTCTAGCCTCTAGGACCAAGAGAAATAAATTTCTGATTTTCATAAGCCACCCAATCTATGTTACTTCATGATTGCAGCCTGAAATGGCTAAGATGGGGCTCACATTTCTGATCTGCCCTCTGTCCCCGGTGCCCACAAAGGACCAAACACAGAGCAGGAGGTCAGGGAGTGCAGCTGCCTGATTATGAGAATTATCCCCAGTGTCCTGGGCGGAGCCCTGCAGGTGACAGACAGCTAGCACTGCATCCCACATCCTCCGGCCAGGCACTGAGCTCCATGTTGCACTATTAACTCCTTTTATCCTCATGACAGCTCAGTGAGGTGGGTGCTATGGTCCCCCATTTCACAGATGGGGGCATGCAGACACAGAGGGGTTAGGTCACTTTCTCAGTGTCACACAGCTAGTAAGTCTCCTCTCAGATCCCCTATTCCCTGGATGAGCCCTAGCCCTGTGTGATCCCCTAGCCCCCGGATAGCCCTGTGTGATCCCCTAGCCCCCGGATAGCCCTGTGTGATCCCCTAGCCCCCAGATAACCCTGTCTGATCCTCTAGCCCCCAGACAGCGCTGTCTGACGGTGTAGGAATAGCAGGGCTTTGAGAATGCAGGGCGTGTAAACAGGTGCTGGCTGCGACGCAGCTGGGGTGTTTACTTCCCTCCCGATGGGGCCTGTTCCTGAGCCTAGGCCACGCCCATGGTATCTGTGCTCCCCTAGGGATTAACAGGCAAGCTGTGGGGCTCTGCAGGGCCAGGCACCTACAGTGGACTCTGGTGTTGTGGCCCTGACCTATTAGAGAGTTGCTGGGCCTCCAGACCACTGTGTCCCATAGGGCTCAGGGAGGGCAGACCATGGCCCAGAGCAGGAAGGCACACACAGGTGCAGGATTTATGACATCTCCCTCCAGAAGGCAGATCACTGCCCCCATTTAATAGATACCAGTGGAGACGCAGTGAGGAGAAGTGACATATTCAAGCTGGTCTGGCTGGATCAGCTGACCCAGAGCCACACCCTGTGTCCCAAAGAAGAGTTAACTTGGCACTGACTGTAGTCCTTGCCCCTGGCTGCGGCTCTGCTAACAGGTCGTTCTCCCAGACATGGCCTCCCCACTGTTTGTTAGGCCCAGATATGGGCATATCCAGGGCCTCAGCCACCTAGGCCTGGGGATAACCAAAGCCCCACTGGGAAGCAGACTCCCCCCTCCCCTGCCTCCACCCACAGCCAGCACTGTGCCGCACAGGCTGCCAGACTTAGTGAACAGTCACCCGCTCCACCCACTTACAAGCCCTCACCAGGCAGAATTTGAGATACTGGATCAGCCAGAGAAAGAGAGACAGAGCTCTCCCCATGCCTGTCAACACTGCATTCCTGTCACCCCAGCCTCCGGATGTGATCGTCCACACCTGGCTTCCTAGGAGGCCAGAGAGAAAGGGCATCACAGCCCACAGCAGAGGCCACAGGGCCTCGCTGACTTCCTCTATCCCCTGCACATGTGTCTCTTCACCTCCCTGACAGTACCCAGGGAAAGCTTGAGCCCGTCCGCTTGGCAGAGCCCCAGGCTCAGCACAGGCAGATGCTTGGGAATCAGCCCCGTCCCATTGGGAAGAGGCAGGAAACAACCAAGCAGGCAGATGGCCGTCCTGGTTGTCCAAATGGCTTGGGGCCTCCACAGAGGGCCCTGGCAGACTGCATAAGGCCAGGCTAGGATGTGGGCCCCAGGCCAGCCCCCTGGACCAACTCACCCTCCTCAGCCATGTCCTTGTCCAGCACCAGCTTGCCATGCCGGAGGAAGTTCAGGATGGGCCCGAAGTAGGTGGGGTCACGGTCAATGAGGTAGGCCCCGGTCTCATCCTATGGAGGTGAGGGATGCTCGGTGAGAGAAGAGTGAGGCTTCTCCCCAGCCAACCCCGCACACGCACAGGGAGGGAAGGAGAGTGGAGGGAGAGCTCTTCCCTGGATGGAGCAGGCACAAAGTAGCAAAAAGGCACTGGGGTCAGATGGACCTGAGTTCAAGCCCTGCTTCTGACTTTTCCTGAATGTGTGACCTTAGGCTAATAATTTGGCCTCTTTGAAACTCACTCCTCTCCCCCTAATCAGGGTTTGCTGTGAGCATCCGGTGAGAGGATGTCTGAGTGGCAACTGGCCCAGCACAGGGCTCGAAGAATGTCCCTCTTAGAGGCTGTCCCCTGAAGCCAGCCCCACTGTCGCCCCCAGGTCCCTAGGCTTTCAGGGGATGTTTACAAGTTTCCAAAGGAGTCACTATCTCACTGGACACTCGGGCGGGCAGGGAGGCAGGGTGGGCTTCCATGCGACTCTACAGAGAGATCGGAGACATTGAGAGGTGAGGCGACTTGCCAAAGGCCACAGCATCGGAGGGTCACGGATGGGGGACAGGAGACCTTAGAGGTCATCTTCAGACCAGCCCTTCGTGTTACAGATGAGGAAGGAGGCTGAGCGCAGTGCAGGGAAGGGTCCGACTCAAGGTCGCGGCAGGCAGTGTGCAGCAGAGTCAGGGTGGGTGCTCAGAAATAGTGCCCGCTGGGCCAACGCTCCTTCTAGATTCAGCCCGCTCAGAAGGCGCCCCAGGGCTCCTCCATCCAGCTAGCTCCCTGCACCCCTCCGCCACCCACATCCCAAAGAGCGGGAGAAGTAGCCTCGTCGACTCCTTCCCCAGAGCAGGAGTCCCCTTTGGGAGGGAGGAAAGGTCCCAGGTCTCTCCCTGTCCACAGCCCCAAAGGAGAAGGAGAGGCCCCGATTCAGGGCGGCTGGAGAGCTTCTAATGGCCGCGGCCTGCGTTGTCCTGTTGCCACGGCAATGGGTACATCCCTCACTACCAGACCCACCTCCCCCTCCCCTCCTCCTGCCGCTTCTTCCCGCCTCCAGTTCCTCGGAAATGAACCCGGCCGGTTCCCCAGCCTGGCGGGCGAGCCAGGCCCGAAAGCCCCGCGTCGGGCGAGCGGAGGACCCACCGCCCGCTCGCCGCCCACCCCGGGGGCCTCACCCGGTCCGACTGCAGCTCTTCCCCCTGGCACAGGCGGCTGAGGAAGGACTTCTGCTCGCGGCACAGCGTCTGCCGGGTGGTCAGGAACACCGTGCCCCCCACGTTGAGCCGCACCCACTTGCCCCAGCCGCCTGCGGCGCGGCCGCCCGCCCCCGCCGGAGGCGCTGCCTCCCCGGCCTCCATCCTCATCGCCGGCCACGGCGTCTGCATCCTCCTCCCGGGCGCTGGGGGCGGGCGGGGACCGCACGCGGGGCAGGCCGGGAGCTGTAGTCCGCGCCTCCTGGCTCCGCGTGGGCCGCGGGTAGGGTCCCGCCCCGCGCTGCTCCCGCCCCGCGCTGCTCCCGCCCCCGGTCCCGCCCCGCTTCGCCCTTCCCCGCAGGCCCGCAGTCTGGGGTGGTGAAGATGCCCTCTGGCCAAATCACTGTGTATGGGGAAGGTCGAACTCCCGGCCTCTGGGAAAAGAATGAGGGCTTCCCCAAATCTGCAGTCCTCCCATCGGTCCGAGCATTCTTGTTTTTCCTTTGTGCCGTCTCCGTCATCGAACAGCTGATAAGGGAAGAAACTTTCCCCTCCAGGAATCCCCATAGCATTGACCCGCATGTGTTTCGTCATATTTTTTCATTTGCCCTTTGTGTGTATAGGGGTGGGGGCGGGGTGGGTGGGAGTAGGTTCTTTCCCTCACCTGAGTTCTTGGAGAACGACATAGCTGGACTTGAGGTTGGCTGAGCACCTGTATGCCAGACACTTTGTGTATATGTGTTATGAATTTAAGCTCTCAGCAGCCCTGTGAGTCTGGTATTTTGGGCTATACCCATTTTACAGATGAAGCCACAGAAGCGAAGTGACCACCCTACTCACATTGCTGGTGAGTGAGTACCCACCAAGGCCTCTTTCCTGCTCCCTGACCATGGAATGTCAGGGATCCTTGGGAAGGACTTCTAAGGAGGAAGAGTAGAGCAGGCCCTGGATCCGAGTCAGGAGAACTGAGTTTCCATTCTGGCTTTTGGCCGTTCTCAGTTTTTCCACGTCCTCCCTAAGAAGGAGGAGGGATTGGTTCTGCGGGTGGCTTTCTGAGTTATTCCCCAGTTAACTCGGAGGGGAACCGTCATTCTGTGGACCTCAGGATGGGGGAAGGGAGGAGTTCCTCATGTGGTCCGGGACCAGGGAGGGACAAGGGCTGACGAGGAAGCTGTCTCCTTAGCTTCCTCTCCTTACTGGTTTCAGTCCTGGTCCTGGCCTATGGGGGAGAGGTCTGGGGCTCCTCTCACTGATCCAATGTCACACGCAGCTGGCCCGAACACTGGGCAGCCTGGCCCTGTGCTGGGAGAAGTTTCCCTGTTACCACCCAATGCCCTGCTTTCTGCATAAAGCTTTTCTCCTTGGCAGGGAGTGGATCAAAGGTGTACTGGAATCCTGCTACTTAAAATTCACTAGGTGTGTCCTGAGCAACTTCCTCTCTGAGCTTTGGCTTTCTCTCTTGCCAAATGGGATTTACAACAGTTGTGACCCCAGAGCATTGTTGTGAAGATTAAGTTATGAAATGTCTATAAACACCTAGTGTAGGCTGGGTGCGGTGGCTCACACCTGTAATCCCAGCACTTTGGGAGGCCAAGGCTCGCTTGAGCCCAGGAGTTCAAGACCAGCCTGGACAGCATAGTGAGACCCCTATCTCTCTCTCTCTCTCTCTTTTTTTTCTTTTTTGAGATACAGTCTCACTCTCTCACCCAGACTGGAGTGCAGTGGCACCATCTCGGCTCACTGCAACCTCTGCCTTCTGAGTTCAAGCAATTCTCATGCCTCAGCCTCCTGAGTAGCTGGGATGACAGGCATGCACCACCACGCCTGGCTAATTTTTGTATTTTTAGTAGAGATAGGGTTTCACCACGTTGGCCAGGCTGGTTTTGAACTCCTGAGCTCAAGTGATCCTCCTACTTTGGCCTCCCAAAGTGCTGGGATTACAGGTGCGAGCCACCGCGCCTGGCCCCCATCTCTATTTTAAAAAAATAAAACGATAGAAAACAAAAAAACAGCCGGTGGCTCACGCCTGTAATCCTAGCATTTTGGGAGGCCGAGGCAGGCAGATCACAAGGTCAGGAGTTCGAGACCAGCCTGGCCAACATGGTGAAACCCCTTCTCTACTAAAAATGCAAAAATTAGCCGGGCATGGTGGCTCACGCCTGTAGTTCCAGCTACTCAGGAAGCTAAGGCAGGAGAATCACTTGAACCCGGGAGGTAGAGGTTGCAGTGAGCCAAGATCGTGCCATTGCACTCCAACCTGGGTGACAGAGTGAGACTCCGTCAAAGAAAGAGAGAGAGAGAGGGAAGGAAGGAGGGAGGGAGGGAAAGAAAGAGGGAGGGAGGAAGGAAGGAAGGAAGGGAGGGAGGGAGGAAAGAAAGAAAACAAAAAAAACACCTAGCACAGTCCCTGGCATTTATTATGTTGAATGCACAAATGGGTGAATGAGATGGGATGTGAAGTGGCCTTGAAAGACTGGCAGGACTGCTGGCACTTAGTGAGGGCTTGACCATTGTCAGCTAAAGCAAAACTAGAGCAGGAGATACTTCTTCTTTCACGCAAGGGTGGCAGGCAGGGGAGTGACACGGTCAGATTTGCAGTGTGGATCACCCTTAGGTTGCAGGGAGGGTGGTTTGAAGCACCAGTTAGAAGAGAGACCAGTTAGAAGACCACCTACATCTGGGTCAAGAGTAGGGGGAGCCCAGGCCGGGCACAGTTACTCACACCTGTAATCTCAGCACTTTCGGAGGCCAAGGAGGACGGATCACCTGAGGTCAGAAGTTCGAGACCAGCCTGGCCAACATGATGAAACCCTGTCTCTACTAAAAATATAAAAAAAAAGCCGGGTGTGGTGGCGCACACCTGTAATCCCAGCTACTTGGGAGGCTGAGGCAGGAGAATTGCTGGAACCTGGGAGGCAGAGGTTGCGGTGAGCTGAGATTGCGGCATTGCACTCCAGCCTGGGCAACTAGAACGAAACTCCGTCTTAACAACAACAACAACAAAGTGTCAGAGAAAAGGGCCCAGGGAGGGTCTTGGGAGGTGGGGAGAGGGGAGGGTGGGGTGAGAGGGGAAAGAGGAAAGAGCAAAGCTGTATGGGGAAGAATGAGGGTATTCCAGAGGCCAGCTGTGGGCCAGTTGGAATGAAACAAGGAGTTCGCCTGAGGAGAAGTTGGGAAGGTGTCAGATGCAGTGGCTCATGCCTGTAATCCCAGCACTTTGGGAGGCCGAGGTGGGAGGATCTCTTGAGCCTAGGAGTTCAAGACCACCCTGGACAACATAGCAAGACCCCCATCTGTACAGAAAATTTTAAAAAATTAGCCAGGCTTGGTGGCATGTGCCTGTAGTCCTAGCTACTGGGAAGACTGGGGTGGGAGGATACCTTGAGTCCAGGAGATCGAGGCTGCAGTGAGCCATGATCGCACCACTGCACTTCAGCCTGCGTGACAGAGTGAAACCCTGTCTCAAAAAAAAAAAAAGAAAAAAAAAAAGTCAGGAAGGTGAGGAACAGCCCCCATGCTTCCTGGGCCAGCCGCTGCCCACCTAGGGTTGCCTCTCTCTACTGAAGCGTGTGGATGCTACAGCAGGACTTGGACAGCACCGAGTCTTTCAGCAAAGGAGGAGTGTCATCAGTGTGGCATTTGGGAAATCTTAACCTAGCGTTGGTGCCAAGATAGATAGTTGGGGTGGGGGACAGCCCAGGGGCACGGAGGGAGAAAGGGGGAGGGAAGGGTAAGAGCCAACATTTACATTGTGGGGGACCTACCCAGAGACCACCCCCACTTCCAGTAGCACCATTTTCTGGTCTGTTTCCCTCACTCTACAGTGTGAGCTCCCTGAGGACAGGCCCTGTCCCCACTCTGCAATATTGCAGTTGTCAAACACTGGGCCTGACTTTGGGAGGGGGATGAATGGAACAGAAACCCAAATACACTGGGAATATCTTTAGGGCAGAGATGGAGTCTTCTTCCTTCATGCTGTATTTGCATGTTATTTTATTTTTTTTCTATTTATTTATTTATTTAGAGACCGAGTCTCACTCTGTCAACCAGGCTGGAGTGCAGTGGTGCGATCTCAGCTCACTGCAACCTCCGCCTCCTGGGTTCAAGCGATTCTCCTGCCTCAGCCTCACGGGTAGCTGGGATTACAGATGTGCAACACCACACCTGGCTAATTTTTTTTTTTTTGTATTTTTAGTAGAGATGGGGCTTCACCATGTTGGCCAGGCTGGTCTCAAACTCCTGACCTCAGGTGATCCACCTGCCTCGGCCTCCCAAAGTGTTGGGATTACACGCATGAGCCACTGCGCCCGGCCTACTTTTTTCTTGAGACAGAGTCTTGCTCTGTCGCCCAAGGTTCAAGAAATTCTCCTGCCTCAGCCTCCTGAGCAGCTGAGACTACAGGCACCCACCACCATGCCTGGCTAATTCATATATTTGTATTTTTTAGTAGAGATTGGGTTTCACCATATTGGCCAGGCTGGTTTGTAACTCCTGACCTCAAGTGATCCGCCAACCTTGGCCTCCCAAAGTGCTGGAATTACAGACGTGAACACCTGGCCCCATATTATTTTATTTCACTGCTTCATGCTTCCCATGTGCCAGACACTGTCCTAAGTGCAACGCCACACGTACCATGTGTATCCAACGAAGACAAGTTTACCATCTGCTATGTGCCACAGACCGTGTTCCAGGCATCCTGTAACAGCAGGATCAGCAGCTGTCATTTATTGAGGGTTTGTTCTGGACCAAGTAGCGCCCATGTGTTTTTCTTGTAATCCTCACAGCAAGCCAATGAGATCCATCTTGTTCCCACCCCCATCTTACAGAGGGTGAGGTCATGGCTCAGAGACCAGAGGTCCCTACTAGGTTGTGCTGGAAATGGCTACTGAGAACTGCGCTGGCCTCAGAGCCTGGTCTTGCTGGATCTGAAGTCACAGCTGATAACCATTCTTCTCTCCAGCCTCCCATGGAACCCCACAGCACCCTTGCGGCAGGTGCTCTTGACTGCACATTACAGATGAGAAAACTGCAGTCCCACAGCTGGTCCAACACAGGCCTGTCTGAGCCCGGGGCAGGGCTGGTCTCCGCCGTCCCACAGGCACTGCCCTTTTAGATACAGCCCTGGAGTGCCAGGCGGGGACTTGGCCAGCACCTTTGGTCCCAAAGTGGAGGGAAAGGCTTTGTCTGGGCCAGTCTCACTCCCCCTCCTTTCCACAGAGACCCCAACCTATCCCTGGACACAGCGCTCTGCTCAGCAAGCTCCTAAAATGCTCCCATCTGAAGCCACAACCTCACTGGCGAGGGCCACAGCCAACAGCCAGGTGGCAAGACCTGGGACCCTTAAATAGAGCCGACAGATGCCACCATATCCCTGCCCGTGCCTGGGCTTTGTCCGGATGAAGCCATGTTTGGGTTGGGAAAAGGTGCACCCATCTCTGAAAAGGATGCTTGGCCCCTCCCCACAATCGGCCTGGCATTCAGGCCATCGCTGGGCTTGCTGGGTACCCACTATATAAGCCAGACATTGAAACACAGAGGTGAAGCTGCCAGAGGTGGCCTCTGCCCTAGGGAAGGCTTTGGTTTGGGGTAGGTGGGTTTGGGAGGCTTGGACAAAATATGGAATTCCGTATCAGCAGTCATGGACTGTCACTCTGCATAGATTTTTGCATGTCTTCCTCATTCAGAGGATAATGATAAAACTCCAGACATTCCTTAGCTGCTTTTCAGGGTGATGGTTAAACTGGAGGAGGGCCAGATTTCGAATGCCTGCTGGTTACACCGCCCCCTGATGTCTTCTTCTGGGAAGAGCAGCCTCAAGTACTTTTTTTTTTTTTCCTTTTCGTTCTTTTCCCCCCCCCAACCACAAGACCACTAGGGATCAGGTGCTTTGGTGCTTTTTATTTTTATTTTTTATTATCATTTTTTAAAGATGGGGGTCTCGCTGTGTTGGCCAGATTGGTCTTGAACTCCTGACCTCAAGCGATCATCCCACCTCAGCCTCCCAAAGTGCGGGGATTACAGGCATGAGCCACCACGCACGTCCCATTCAGTGCTTTTTAATATGGCTCTGGACTCCACTTGAAAGTGAAATAGAACAGAGGTATGATTAAGGGGTACAGGCCCCCAGACAAGGATGCTAGCCAAGGCTTCGTGGTTTATCAGTTGGGTAACTTTTGGAAAGTCATTTAACCTCTCTGAATCTCAGTTTCCCCATTTCTAAATTAAGAACAGTAATAGTGCTTACCTCTTGCAGCTGTTGTGAGGATTTAAAGAGCTAGCAGGTGGAGGGCACTCGCCAGGCCACCTGTGTGAAGACCAGGGAACGCTGGCTTTGGTGAAGCCAGTTCTGCCACCCTGTCTATCATTGCCTGGACCCAAGATCAGTGCCTGATGCAAAGGCTGCCCCTTAAACATCCATTTCTCTTTGGTCAGGGAAGAACCAAGCCCACCAACTCCCCCTTCCTGGGGTTGGAGGGAAAGGCAGAGAGAAAGGCCACCCTAGATGACCCCAGCTCCAGAGCAGGCTGGCTGTCATTTCCTCATGTCACCCCCCCCACCCCTCTGTGACCTGGAATGGCCCAGGAGTTTTTTTTTTTTTTCTGCTCCAGATAGAGCTGAAAGAACACAAGATACATCCTGAAGTTCTCACCTGAGTGCATCACTGAGTCCTGTTTTGAACCTTCTCAGCTTAGCAGCAGTCTCTGCCTCACTTCTGAGTGGCCTGTTTCACAGCTCCTGTCAGTTCCATGACTAAGACGTCATTCATCCCTGCTGGGTTTTTGGTTTCAGTTCTCCTCTTCCCCAGATTGAGCACATCAGAACATTCTGATCAGCCATTTTCTGTTCTTTATGTCAAATCCAATCCTATCACTGCCTGGGGCCAATTCTGTTACTTATCCTTGATGTGGGGGTGTTTGGTTTTGAGCCTCTGCACCTTTTCAGGTCACTTGAGGAGAGAAACGGGCATATCCGATCAGAGAGAGTGTTTCCTGACCAGCCAGAGTTATGGGTGCATGAGATCAGGCTTCCAGAGGCCCATGGCCCAGGGTTTGAATCTCTACTCCGGGTTGGGACCCTGACTCATGACACCTTGTTAGTTAGTTATGCAACCTCTTCAAACCGTTTGCAATATTTACATTGTAATGTAATTCATGCTTATTAGTGCTATTGCACACAGTGAATATTAGCCATTATCACCGAGCATCTACTATGTGTTAGGTCCTGGGCTGGAAGCATCATTCTCAGAGAGGCTAGATATGGGTCCATAGACCTGAATATTTGACAGCCCTTTCATGATATGACGGTGACCCTGGAGTCTGCAGACATTACAGGCCCTCTCTGTGAGCTCTTCCAGGGGAGAGTCCCTGTCTCCTTCGTTTCTGAAAGTCTAAAGCTCAGCGCTTGTGACAGGTTTGGAAATGTCTGGCCCCAGCCTCTCCTCCAGCTCCTTCTACCGTCCACCCTGTCTCTGTTTCCTCCCTGGTGGGAGTGGGGATGCGGGTAGAAGGAAGGGCAGGAATGTCTGGAGGAAAGGGTGCCTTCTCTAATTTGCACAAAGGTGCAGTGGGGGTGGCAGTGATGCTGGCCCCTTGGGTCCCTGCTGGACCACCTGGGCCCCGGGCTCCGCTCCCTTCAGCCAGCAGGGTGGGGCTCAGCGCGCTCCCAGCCTGACCTGACTGGGCGGGAGAGTGGCTGGAGACTCCTCTTCACCAGCAGGGGGTGCGCCTGCCTGCTGAGGTCCTTGGGGAGTGTCTTGGACAGCAGCCCCAGGGCACCTGCCTGCCTATGTGTCTGCTACTGCTGATTCCTTTCGCAGCTCAGCTCTTGGGACTGAGGCCATGGCAGCTGGCCTCTCACCAGCCTCCCCTCCCCAGGACTCCCCTCTCCTGCCTCAACGTCTGCTTGGCTCCAATGCATGTAATTCCACAGCTTGATGGCACAGAACCAGGGACCTACCGTCTGTCCCCCTGGGCTCCGTGGACTCTGCCCCTGCTGCCAGAGGGATGTTTGTGAGTACTTCCGTGTGCCAGGGACTGCACCAAGCACTTTTGTGGATGATCTCTTTTAATCCTAACCCAACAGGGAGATGTGGCCGTGATCTCACTTTACAGAGGAGGAGCCCAAGGAGTGCTCTGTGCCGCTCTGGCCCCAGCCTTTCCTCCAGCTCCTTCTACCCTTCGATCCCCTCTCTGTTTCCTCCCTCGAGGGAGTGGGGATGCAGGTAGAAGGAAGGGCAGGAAAGGTTTTCCTTGCCTGGCGTCCTTTGTTCTCTGGTGTGGCTTTGCTGTGGCTGGAGCAGATGTTTCAAGCTGGCTCCTTGTTTTCTGGCAGGTTGTTTTGAGGGTTCTTTGGTGCCCCCATTGCTGGGAGTAGCTCCTACTACAGGTCTCTTCCTGGGCAGTGTCTTCTCTGGTTCGCCCCTTGGGATGCTCCCCAAGGATCAGCTTCCTGGGTTCCACCGTCCACCCACTCCCCAACCCCGCTTCCAGCCTCTGTGCACTCATGCACCAACTCCCCCTCTGGACAGCTCCAAGCCATCTCCTTTCGGCCAGCTCTCAGCTGGGCCCAGAAAAGCCTGCAGGCAGGCCCCACCCTGACAAGACTCACAGCACATGTGCCTCCTGACCCCAGCAAGGAGCAGCTGGCAGGATGCAGGCTTTTCCAGGCAAGGGCCCACCCAGCCTCTGAGACCCCCAGAATCCAGGACACATGGGTGAAGCTCCGCAGATGGCCTCCTTGAAGCCCTCTCACTCAGTCTGTGGAGAGGGGAGACACCCCATGGGACAGCACCCCAACATCTGCCACCAGAGAAAGCATCCTCTACCTTCCTGCTGCTCCTGGTGGCAGCTCTCCTATCTCTGCCGGGGGCAGGAGAGGTGCGGGTCGGGGGGTGGTCGTAGGGTTCTGTGACTAGCTCTTAACCACTTCAGTAGCAAGAAATGCTTTCGAGAGTCCAGCACCTCACCTTGTTTTAGAATGTGGGGTCAGCCAGGCGCAGTGGCTCATGCCTGTAATCCCACCACTATGGGAGGCTGAGGTGGGCGGATCACTTGAGATCAGGAGTTCGAGACCAGCCTGGCCAATATGGTGAAACCCTGTCTCTACTAAAAATACAAAAAGTAGCCAGGCCTGGTGGTGCCTGTAATTCCAGCACGAGAATCGCTTTAACCCGGGAGGTGGAGGTTGCAGTGACTGAGATCGGGCAACTGCACTCCAGCCTGGGCAACAGAGAGAGGCTCCATCTCAAAAAAAAAAAAAAGAAAGTGGGGTCAGTGAGCAGCCCTAGCTGAAACTAAATCAGAAAAAACTGTATTAAAATAACAACAAAACATTTCGCTTTGAAAATAATTTTAGACTTAGAGAAAAGTTGCAAACATTATAGTAAAAAATCCCGTAGAGCCTTTACCAGACGCACCAAATGTTCACACAGTCCTTCCTTTGTTCTCTCCCCACCTTCTTTGTTACTTTTCTGAACTGTTTTTGAAAGTAAACTACAGGCTGGGCATGGTGGCTCATGCCTGTAGTCCCAGGACTTTGGGAGGCTGAGGCCGACGGATCACTTGAGGTCAGGACTTCGAGAACAGCCTGGCCCGCATGATAAAACCCCATTTCTACTAAACATACAAAAATTAGCCGAGCGTGGTGGCACATGCCTGTAATCCCAGCTACTCAGGAGGCTGAGGCAGGAGAATTGTTTGAACCCGGGAGGTGGAGGTTGCAGTGAGCCAAGATTGCACCACTGTACTCCAGCCTGGGCGACAGAGCGAGACTCCATCTCAAAAAAAATAAAAATTAAAAATAAATAAATATGAAAGTAAACTGCAAAATTAATGACTTTTCATTCCTAAACTCTTCAGCGTGATTTCTGAAAAACAAGGACATTCTCTCCATAACCACAGGACAATGGTCAAAGTCAGGAAATTAATACTGTTACATACCATAGCTTATCTACAGATTTCTTCCAGTCTCCATTTGTCCCACTAATGTCCTTTATAGAAAAAGAAAGGAAAAAACTTTGCTAAAAGCCTCTGGGAGCCCATCTAGGACAATTGCATTCCCTTGTCATTTCTCTTTAGTTCTCCTTTGATCTGGGACAGTTTCTCTCGCTTTCATTTTTGGAGTATAGGTGATTTTTTTTTTTTTTTTGGTAGAATTACCCTCAGTGTGGGTTTGCCTGATATTTCCTCATGATTGGATTCAGCGTATGCATTTTTGGCAGGACTCTCATAGAAATGCGGTTGTGTTCTTGCCAGTGCATCAGGTCTTGAAGGAATCTGATGTCCATGACTCCCATTACTGGTGAGATCAGGGCTGATCATTTTGTGCAGGTGGTGTCTGCCAGGTCTCTGAGCTGTACAGTTACTCCTTTCCCCCATTGATTTTTCTTTTTTTTTTTTTTGAGATGGAGGCTGGAGTGCAGTGGTGCGATCTCGGCTCATCACAACCTCTGCCTCCCGGGTTCAAGCGATTCTCCTGCCTCAGCCTCCTGAGTAGCTGGGACTACAGGCACGCGCCACCATGCCCTGCTAGTTTTTGTATTTTTAGTAGAGTCGGGGTTTCACCATGTTGGCCAGGCTGGCCTCAAACTTCTGACCTCGTGTTCCGCTCCGCCTCGGCCTCCCAAAGCGCTGAGATTACAAGCATGAGCCACCATGCCGGGCCTGTGTCCTTTTTTAAAAACCGGTTCTTAAACACTGAATCTTTTTAAACATTGTAGTAACATACACATAAAATGTACCATTTTAACCATTTTTAAGTGTCCAGTTTAGTGACATTACATACATTCGCATTGTTGTGATTCTATCACCAGCATCCATCCACAGAACTCTTTTCATCTTGCAAAATTGAAACTCTGTACTCATTAAACAGCAGGTCTCTATTCTCCTCTCCCAACTGGCTCCTGTATCCTTCTGACTCATCCCCATTATCATTTGAGCACTTCCTTCCTTTCTGGCCCAGCAAAACAGTCTGGGCTCATATTATACTTTTCCTGCCCTGGCAGCTCCAGTTCCTTTTGATGGATAATGGTATTTAAAACCAACACCAGGCTGGGTGTGGTGGCTCACGCCTATAATCCCAGCACTTTGGGAGGCCGAGGCAGGCGGATCACTTGAGGTCAGGAGTTTGACACCAATATGGTGAAACCCTGTCTTTACTGAAAATACAAAAATTAGCCAGGCGTGGTGTCAGGCACCTGTAATCCCAGCTACTCTGGAGACTGAGGCAGGAGAATCACTTGAACCTGAGAATTGGAGGTTGCAGTGAGCCGAGATTGTGCCATTGCACTTCAGCTTGGGCGACAGAGCAAGACTCCGTCTCAAAAAAAGAAAAGATAAAACCAACACCTGAGCATTTGGTGGCCTCAATGCACTAGGATGTCATTGCTTTCAGGAAATCTCAAGGAACAGAGCTAGAGCTGGGAAACACGTGCACACACACACACACACACACTTGTTTCTGCACCTGTCTATAGTAGAAATCCTGGGTTCACGCTGATATCTCCAACTTCAGTCCAGCACCACAGGCTTCATTTAAGTCTTCTCCCTTTCCATATTTGTTTGTCTTTTCTCCAATAGGGAAACAGTTTGTTCCCAGTATCTTTAATACATTTACTTACTTATTTGGCCAGTCCTAGTTTTATAATTGGTAACCTATAACATTGTGAAAAACAAACCTATTAACAAGAGTTAAATATTTGTTATCGGAAGTTTTTTTGTTTATTTTGTATTTTGCCTGAGTATGTATAGTCCAAACAGCCAAAATATCGCATTCAAGAGTTACTTGGAGCTGGGTGTGGTGGCATGCACCTGTAGTTCCAGCTACTTGGGAGGCCGAGGCAAGAGGATTGCTTGAGCCCAGGGATTCGAGGCTGCAGTGAGCCATAATCACACCACTGCACTCCAGCCTGCATGACAGAGCGAGACCCTGTCTCTTAAACAAAAGAGAAGTCCATCTTTGCCCCAGTGGTTTGAGATGCCTTTATCATACACTAAGTTTCCTGGAGTATTTGAGCCTATTTCTGGACTCACTATTCTAGTCCATTGGTCTGTCTATTCATGCACAAGCCACACACTGTTTTAATTACAGAGAGTCTTTAGAGTATTCTTGTAGGGTCAGACCCTTTGTAGCTTTTTCTCTTCAAAGTTTTCCTGCTATTCTTGCATGCTTGATTTTCCATGTGAACTTGGGTCAGCATTTTTAGCCCAATAAAGAAGCATATTGATATTTTTATTGTGGATGGGTCAAATGTTTAAATTATCTTAGGGAGAACTGACATTTTTATGACGTTGAGTTGTCCTATTCAAGGACGAGGGATGTCTTCCATTTGTTCAAACCTACTTTTGAGTCTTTTAGGAGGTTATTTTAAAGCTATCCTAAATAGGCTTTGCGCATTTCTTGTTAAGTTGCTTTTTTTGTCCTTTTGAATTTTTTTTGTTGCTATTGTAACTGAGGTTTTTCTCTACCATTAGAGTCTCTCTCTCTTTCTCTTTCTCTTTTTTAAAAAAGTAGAGACAGAGTCCCCCCCGCCCGTTGCCCAGGCTGGTCTTGAACTCATGGGCTCAAGCGATCCTCTCATGTTCCACCCACCTCGGCCTTCCAAAGTGTTGGAATTAATTACAGGTGTGAACCTCTGCACTCGGCCTACCATTATATTCTCTAACTGGCTATTGTTTGAGTGTATGAAATCTACTGATTTCCGTATGTTAGTTGTTTTTTTTTTTTTTTTTTTTTTTTGAGATGGAGTCTGACTGTCACCCAGGCTGGAGTGCAGTGGCATGATCTTGGCTCACTGCAACCTCCACCTCCCAGGTTCAAGAGAGTCCTGTGCCTCAGCCTCCCGAGTAGCTGGGACTACAGGTGCATGCCACCACACCTGACTAATTTTTGTATTTTTAGTAGAGACGGGGTTTCGCCATGTTGGCCAGGCTGGTCTCGAACTCCTGACCTCATGATCCACCTGCCTCGGCCTCCCAAAGTGCTGGGATTACAAGCGTGAGCCATCGCACCTGGCCAATAATTTATTTTTTTAAAACCAGTTATTTAGAAATCATGAATTCACAGCTTTCTCTAATTGCCTATTCTGCTATTTTATTTTTGGGTCTTTAATAAATATTTCTTATGGCCAGTTTTTTTTTAAAGGCAGCAGAATCGGTTGGAACATAAATGATTGAGTGTGATGATAATTCAGAGCCCAATTCCTGCAACTCCCGTTTGGACTCTGCTGTCCTCGAATGGCAAGCAGGTGACTTAGTGTAATGATACTCAGCCTCACTTTCTATTGCAGTCCGTTTCCCCAACGCTGAATCTGCCAGCCAGTCTAACATATTCGCACATCCTGTGCAATGGCCAGGCCAGGACAGCTGCAGCCTCTGGGGCTTGCCCCCTCCTCCCTTGGCTCCTGGCGGCTTCCCACCCCACCCCTGCTCCCAGGCTCTGTCTCCCGTTCTCCTTCCTGTTTCCACCCTCCAGGGCTGCACTGGAAGGACCTCAGTTCCAAAACCTCTTTCTGTTCACCTCAGGTTGACCATCCTGCCCTATTTCCGACCCCAGGGGCCCAAGCCCCATGCCAGCGCCTCAGCTGACCACTGGCCGAACACTGGCGAAGCCTCCATGTAGGGTCTTGCGGTCCTCCCTGCACAGTCACATGCGTCCCCTCCCCACCTGGTTTCTCTTTTCCCCACTGCCTGCTTCAGCCTGGCTCTTGGCATGGCCCACACAATAGATAAGGAGGAAGAGGATAGCTTGGGAGGGTTTGGGAGGCTGATGTGCCAATCCAGGTGGGAGCTGGCAAGGCCAGAGCAGACACTTCAGTGGGGCATGCCAAGGGTCATTGAGTCAAGATGGCAGAGGCTAGACATGAGTACAGGGCTGAGGAAGGGCAACCAGGCAGCCAGAAATGTCTCAGAGCCAGGGGCGTGGTGAACAAGCAGGTAACATGAGGGTGCGCACACCCAAGGACCCATACCACCCTCGGCGGCTCTGCTCTGCTCTTACAGATGCTCCTCCTGGCCCGGAGCTCCCAGCCAGCCCACAGCAGCTCTTGTCTCTAGTGGTTTCTGCCTGTCCCTGCCCATCATGCATCTCTCCTACCTAGAATGATGCACAGCTCCTTATTCCCACTTCCGGAGCTGCATGTGTAGCTCCAGTCATTGGAAAAGCAAGCACAGCCTGGTACTGAATTTCTCCCCTAATTCACTTTCTGCCGGTTACAGGAGGGGCATTTACCTGCCACTTTGCAGAAGGTGAGAAAGGCACCTCAAGAAAAGGAATAAGCTGAAGTGAATAAAATTCATATTCACATGCTTTCTTGTTTTTATTTTCTTTTTATTTGTTTATTTTTAGAGACAGGATCTTGCTGTGTTGCCCAGGCTAGAGTGCAGGGATGCAGTAGTGGCTCACTGCAGCCTTGAACTTCTCCTGGGCTCAAGTGATCCTCCTGCTTCAGCCTCCTGAGTAGTTTGGACGACAGGTGTGCACCACCATGCCCAGCTAATCTATATTTTTGAAGAGATAGGGTCTTCACTTGTTGCCCAGGCTGATCTCAAATTCCTGGCCTCAAGCAATCCTCCTGCCCGGGACTCCCAAAGTGCTGTGATTACAAGCATGAGCCACCATGCCTGTCCTTGCTTTTACTTTGAAGTCAATCAGGCAGCATAAAAAAAAAAAAAAGTTCTGGAGAGGCCAGGCGCGGTGGCTCACACCTGTAATCCCAGCACTTTGGGAGGCTGAGGCAGGTGGATCACAAGGTCAAGAGATCGAGACCATCCTGGCCCACATGGTGAAACCCCGTCTCTACTGAAAATACAAAAATTAGCTGGGCGTGGTGGCAGGTGCCTGTGGTCCCAGCTACTCGGCAGGCTGAGGCAGGAGAATCACTTGAACCCGGGAGGTGGAGGTTGTAGTGAGCTGAGATTGTGCCACTGCACTCCAGTCTGGTGATAGAGCTAGACTCCGTCTCAAAAAAAAAAAAAAAAAGTCCCGGAGAAACATATCAAAGAGCACACAGCTAGCCAGACAAGTAAATTAGCCTTTGGTTGCCCTATTCCTCACTTGTGTACAAAGGCGTGAACGTGTGTGTGTTTGTGTGCGTGTGCATACACACGTATGTGTTTTAAGGGGTGTATGACACCTCCCCACCCAGAGAGAAGCCTGCTCCCTCTTCTGTGATCCCCTCCCCAATTCTGTCTTGTAGTGGACAAAAGCCTTGTGGTCATTCTCTCTAGGATTCAGAGCCCAGCCCCAGATCTAACCTCTCCTGTCATCTTGGGCAAGTCGCTTGACTTTTTTTTTTTTTTTTTTTTTTTTGAGGCAAAGTTGCCCAGGCTGGAGTGCAGTGGCGCGATCCCAGCTCACTGCAACCTCCGCCTCCTGGGTTCAAGTGATTCTCCTGCCTCAGCCTCCCAAATAGCTGGGATTACAGGCACCCACCACCACGTCCAGCTAATGTTTTGTATTTTTAGTAGAGACGGGGTTTCACTATGTTGGCCAGGCTGTCACGAACTCCTGACCTCAATCACCTGACTTATGGAGGATAATAACACCTGTTTCTCAGAGTGGTTAGAGTAAATGGAGGCAAAGCACTTAGCATCCTCTCTGGCACATGGAAACAGTAAACAGGAGGGGTTATTAAGGTGCCTCTCAGCCCTGAGAGTGTACTTGTGTAATATTAAACATTCATTGGCCCCTGCAGAGACAAAGGGAAAGCTTCCCTTTCTCCCCGTGAAGGCTCGCTGAAAATCAACAGACAAAAGGAAGATTAATTGGAGAAAAGGCAAAATTTATTTCAACGTGCAGAGCATGAGGGAATCACAGAAGTTACCCAATAACCCAGTGGGGTACAGGTGCATGCGCCCTTCTTCACGGGGGAAGGAGAGATGGGGGACACGTGGCAATTTGAAGGACAGTCAATGGTTCTTAGGGGGGAAATGAATGAGTCCAGCGTCCAGATGATAATTAATAATTTCTTTGGACATTGAAAGGGAAAGAGAGCAGATAATGGTTTGGGATGAAGTTTATCTGGCTGTAGGTGTGGTGTTTAATGTTCAGTCTCATATCCTCTGGGATATGAGTTTTAACCTCTAGCTAATGATATTCCAGGGAAGGTAATTGTGTTCCCCTTTGGCAGGTCCCGTTTCTAGGCAGATAAAGAAACTTCAGAGAACAGCGTCATCCTGCACTTTGAGAGAGACAGAGGATTCAGAGAAGGAGGCAGGGAGGTCAGATAGACCTTGAGGCTGCTTCATGTCAGAGCGCCATATTTTAGGGCAACGCTTTCTGAGCCCCAAACCCCCCATCCATGTCAGTTGCTGTGCTGGTACCAGGACAAGAAACATGAATAAGATACGTTACCCCTCAAGGTTTTACAGCCCAGCCAAGGGAGGCAGGCGGGGCAGGTGCAGGACAGGAGAGCAGTAACAGTAACAATACAACATGGTGGTCGGGCACAGTGGCTCAGGCCTGTAATCCCAGCACTTTGAGAGGCCAAGGCAGGCAGATCACTTGAGGTCAGGAGTTCGAGACCAGCCTGACCAACATGGTGAAACTCCGTCTCTACTAAAAATACAAAAATCAGCCAGGTGTGGTGGTGGGCACCTGTAATCCCAGCTACTCCAGAGGCTGAGGCACAAGAATCGCTTGAAACTGGGAGGTGGAGGTTGCAGTGAGCTAAGATCTTGCCATTGCACTTCAGCCTGGGTGACAGAGTGAGACTCCATCTTAAAACAAACAACAAACAAACAAACAAGCCCGTGGATTTGGTGCTTATGAGGTCAGCTTCTGCTCTCAGTGCTATGTATGAATCAAATCACTTCATCCTCACAGCAATCCTATAAAGTGGATTATTGCCACGTCACAGATGAGGAAATCCAGGCCCCTCTGCCCACACTCACGGCCAGGGAGTTGGAGGTCAGGGTGCTCCGGAGGCTGCCCTTTGAACCGTCCCCTGCTGCAGCTCTCCCTGGAGCAAGAGGGCACAGTCCAGGGAATTCATAAAAGGGACTATGCGTGGGTGCAGAGGTGCCTCTCAGACCCAGAACCAGCCCCCCAACCCATGGCGGTTCTCTGTGTTTCCACTTCTCAGATACTCCTCGCCACGCTGTTGCCAGGATCCATATCTGTCCCTCCCCATGGGGCGAATGCCCCCTCTCAGGGCTGGTCTTTATCCTCCATGCCCCCAGATCCTGCCACAGGGCCTGTCCCTAGGAAGTACCCCGGAATGAATGGAGGAGACAGGCTGAGTGTTGGGTGTGGGCTGAGTGGGGGACTTGGACAAAGGCAATGGGAGTAGAGGGGGAGGTCTGAGCGGCTGTGGGTAAGTGGGACAGAGTCTCAGATCACTTGCTGCCAGGTGTGGGCCTGGGTGACCCACAAGTGGTGACCGTGCACGCTGAGACAGGGGACACAGGTGGAGGAGCAGGGTTGGGGCTGGGAGGCCATGACTCAGGGATCTGAGTTCAGGAGGAATCGAGTTGCGGGAGGCCCTGATTCCAGAGTCATTGGCTCAGCACTGTCGTTGAAACCATCCAAATGGCGGCATTATCTAGAGAGCGGGCCCGCCTCGAAGCAGGCCGAGGGAGACTCCAGAGAACACAGACGGGAAACCAGAAGGGCAGTCAGCTAGGATTCAGTATCGAGGACCTGAAGACCTCAACATCCTGACAGTTGAGGGGCAAGGAGCCCCTGCAGGTATCGCTGTGCAATCAAGGGATCAAACAAAGCCCCCGGAAGTTCAGGCAAGATCAGCCTACCAAGTTCCACTCCTACTAGGTTAACAGGCAAAAAATTTAGGTGCTTAAAATAACACTTTCCGTTAACCTGAATATTTCAACATTTCATCTTCCCCCAAGTGATTCATCCTCCATGAGTTAAGGATAATAAAGCTCCACTGTGCTTATATAGCTGAGGTTATTCCAGTAGGTGTGACACCTGACTTCATTTTGAGCCTTACCTGATGTGACATCACACCCACACTGGGCATGGCAGAACTGAGTTTGCTCCCATTTTTCAGATGAGAAGACTGAGGCCCCAACAGGAAGGCTCTGGAACGCAGACCTTCTGGGGCCTGGTGCAAAGCTGATTCCACAGCACCAGGACCAGATCGCTGCATGGATCCATATTCAGCCCACTGTGTGGATGGGGGCTTTGATCTCTGGAGGCAATGACCCAGGAAGTGGAAAACATTCCAGGGCAGCTGGTTAGGCAAGGTTGGGAAACGCATTTCCAACTGTTCCTGACACAGAGGGGGCGCCGAGCAAATATTTGCCAAGCGGATAAAAATTTCATCATTCTTGTTGCTCAGTGTTGCAAGTTCCTGCCTCGAACACACAGGGTGGGTGGGGCGGGCCCTGGCAGAGGCCAGGATCCTGCAGTCAGTGGTTAATTATTCTAAGAGTTCAGGCTTGCAGGAGGCGGGACGGAGCTGGGGGGAGGGTGTGTGTCTAGTTCATTCCTAACAAACTCCTGCAAAGTTAAACTGAAGCTCTGTAGTCCTAGAAAGGTGCGGCTAGATCGCCCACCTCTAGGCAGGTCACCTCCGAGCCTGTCCCGACCCAAGGAGGACCTTCCCAGGAGAAAAAAGCCTGGGCTGGAATCAGCCTTGGTTTCCTCGCTGCAGGTTGGACTAGGGTAGGGGAAGGGCGCCTAACCCAAACCCATTGGTTAAATTCCACTGCTCAAGGTTTCCCTGTGGAGCTGAGAAACACATGGCCATCTTCCCTGAGCTTCTCATGCGTTTCTGTTCTCACCTTGATCCTGGAATCTGGAAAACCATGGCAGGCAAGATCCGCTGGAGAAACTCCTCCCCTGGAGAATTCTAACTCCAGTTAGGTTCCTCTAGCAAACTAGCTGTGTGCCCTGAGGCAAATCACTGAACCTCTCTGAGCTTGTTTTCCCACCTGTAAAATTAGTCTGTTGTGAAATAGATCATTTCACAGCACCCCCTTCTCTCTGGAAATGTACTCTAAAAGACTAGTTTCTCCTCCCTAGTTTGGAAGCTTTGAGAGGGCTGGGACACAATTCTATTTGTCACTCTCTCTCCTCCAATGCCGGAAGTGCAGAAGGCACTTAACATGCTGAATAGGTAAAACTCCTTTAAAACTAATGGGAAGAAACGCTTGGTGTTTACTCTGCATCAAGCAAAACAGTTTCTGTGGATTATCTCATGTAATCCTCATACTGCTCAGGAAGGTACTTCTTTTTTTGAGATACGATCTCGCTCTGTTTCCCAGGCTGGAGTGCAGTGGTGTCATCACAGCTCACTGCAGCCTTGACCTCCCAGGCTCAAGCGATCTTCCCACTTCAGCCTCCCAAGTAGCTGTGACTACAGGCACATGCCACTCTGCCCGGCTCATCTTTTTTCTGATTTTTGCATACAGATGAGGTCTCACTATGTTGTCCAGGCTGGTCTTGAACTCCTGAGTTCAAGTGATCCTCCCACCTATGCCTCCCAAAGTGTTGAGGTTACAGGCGTGAGCCACTGTGCTGGCCAGGAAGGTACTATTTTGCCCGTTTTACAGGTGAAGAAACGGGTCTGGGCGCTGTGGCTCACGCCTGTAATCCCGACACTTTGGGAGGCCGAGGAAGGTGGATCACGAGGTCAGGAGTTTGAGACCAGCCTGGCCAACATGGTGAAACCCTGTCTCTACTAAAAATACAAAAATCAGCCGGGCGTGGTGGTGAGTGCCTGTAATCCCAGCTACTCGGGAGGCTGAGGTAGGAGAATCCCTTGAACCCGCGAGGCAGAGGTTTCAGGGAGCCGAGATCGTGCCATTGCACTCCAGCCTGGGCAACAGAGCAAGACTCTTATCTCGGGGTGGGGGGGAAAAAAAGAAACGGAAGCCTGCAGAGACTGGGCAGCATGTTCGAGGTCAGGCTGGCTTGTGTGGAGTGGTTGGGACTGGAAGCTGGATCAGAACCTCACATGTTTGCAGACAAACTTGTCTCCTCAAAGTGGCAGACCCATTCCAGGAAGGAAAACTAAAGCTTGTCTGAGACCGGCCAGAAAGGGGGGAGTGTCTAAACTGTTTCACTTCCACTTCTGGGAGAAGGTGCTTATGATGGGGAGTCGGGGAGCCCCTCCATGTTGGGGTTCCCTGTCTACACTGCTCCTGACTGCAGTGGTCAATTGTGTTATTTGCCCCTAGGGCAGTGGTTCTTGACTGGGGGTGATTTTTGCCCCCCAGGGGACATCCAGCCACATCTGGAGACTTTCAGTTGTCATAACTGGGCAGTGTTACTGGCATCTAGTGGGCAGAGGCCAGAAACGCGGCCAAGCATCCCCCAGCACACAGGACGGCCCCCATGACAAGGAATCATTCAGTGTAAATGTCAGCAGCGCTGAGGCTGAGAACCCCCGGTGTGGAAAACGGGGACTCTGCAGTGGACTCTTGGAAGGGCTCTCATCTGAGTTTCTTCTTCGGAAGTACACGATTCCCATGTTTTAGGGGAGGAAACTGAGGCTCCGAGAGGTTGGGAGTTACTTTAGAGCTCTTACTTGGAAAACCAAGATTCTAGGCTGTGTCGATTTCTCCTGTCCCTGCGGACTTGGGAAATGACTCAGCATCAGGGGAAAGTTGAGGGGATACAGTCAGGTGAAAAGAGGAATAAACTGAGTCAGGGAATCTGGATCTGGCCCTGGCTCTTCATAAATTCAGTGTGGCCTTGGTAAGTCACTGCCCCTCTCTGGTCTCGTTTCCAAAGGAAGGGCCAATAAGATAACTTCGAGCTCTCCCCAGTACCGCCTGGCAGGACACTGCCCCTGCGCTGCTGAGATGGTGCCTGAGGGCTGGAAAGACGGGGAGGGGCGATCCAGGTCGTAATGGGCAGGGGGGAGTTTGGGGCCTTCTCAGACACCTACGTCCACCTCTGCACAAAGGATAAATGCCAAGCAAGGAGGATGGAATCCTTACCCTTGGGAAATGGGGAGAGATGTTCTCTTTGAGCAGAAAGAATCAAACTCCCTGGGTCCACCCACTCCGGGAATTCCACAGACCAGCCCCCAAGTGTGAGCTTCCAGAGTTTAGAGCAAGGTTCTCCTCCAATTCAGCCCAGCTTAGCCGAACATCCCAGCTGGGCTGGGACATTCCTCCTTGGCATGGCACAGGCTTCTGTTAAGCTCTGGCCCCATCTTCTTCTGGAAATGAGATGTACTATTTACCTGCTAGGAGGGCAGGTGGTGGGAGAGTAGCTTTGGGTGGGACCACAGACATGTCACAGCAAAATTCACCTTAAATAGCCCAGATGCCAGAAGGGAGAACGCCCAGGATTATGCGGTGAGGGATGGCTTGCTAGGGGCTAGCCCGGTCACAGAAGTGGGGAGCTCTGGGGCCCCAGCACTGCTTGGAAGGCAGAGACAGGATCTCCAAGACCCTCAGGCTCCCCAGAGTGACCTTTGCTGGGCATGACAGAACCCCTGGCTCCTTAGGAAAACCGAGGCAGCCCCAGAGCTACAAGATTTAGCACTTGGTTATTTTATTTCCTCAAAAATAAAACAGAAAGGAGGCGGGGCCCCAGCTTAGCACCAGGTGGGCAGCTCGGAGTTGTGGCCTCCCTCCTCCAGGGCTCGCCTCCGTCTTTCCTCCTGGCAGCCAACAAGTCAACGGAATTCCTGGCCTTTGAGATGTCACCCCAAATGCCACCTGAGTTGAGTGAAGAAACACTCTCTTGGTGAAAGCAGAAGCGGAGCTACCAGGCCAGGCATTGCTGGTGGCCGGCATCACCTGAGCTCGCCTGTGTCCTGCCCAGCTTCAGTGGGTCTTCCCCCGGCCCTCTGAGATGACATCCTCGGGCCGGGCGCGCATGTACCACTCCACCCAGGAGCCATCGTAGATGGGCACGTCTGGCTTGCCGCAGAGGTAGGCCCCTAGTGCCACGTGGCAGGCCGTGACGCCAGAGCCACACGTGGCCACCAGTGGCTTAGACAGGTCCACTTTCTTCTCCTGGAACAGATGGCGGATCTCCTCAGGGCTCTTCTCCAGCCCCTCCTGGGTCAGGAAGTCTGTGAAGGGGATGTTCACGGTACCCGGGATGTGGCCAGGTTCAATGCCTACAGCAGGGGAGCCAGGGAGGAGGGGACAAATAGAAGGATGCTATGAATGGTACCTCGTATTTGTGGTGCTCGAGATATTGAGAGCATCCCATGCAAGCATGGTGCTAAATCCTTTATATCCACCATCTCATTTAATTCTCACAACCATAAAACCTGAGCACTGTTTAGAGGAGCCCCCATTTTATACACGGTGATGCTGAGGTTAAGTACCACCTGAGGCTAATGCATCTAGCAAACTGCTGACTGAACTTTGAACCTAAGAACTGGGCCCCAAGGTTTCCTGACTATGCACCCTAGGGACAGCGAAGCAATAAACAAGACCCCTGCCTAGCTAGAACGTGCAGTACCTGCAGGCAAGGAGCTTTAATCTGGCAGGGCAGACAGGCAACTGAATAATTACAAGCATAATGGGTGTTCCAAAAGTGCCCTACTGGGTGGCCTGGGGCATGTAAAAAAAAATAATGCCAGTAATAGCAATAGCTGATATTATTATTACTGAGACAGGGTCTCATTCTGTTGCCCAGGCTGAAGTGCGGTGGCATGATCAAGGCTCACTGCAGCCTCAACCTCCTGGGCTCAAGCAATCCTCCTGCCTCAGCTTCCCCCCGAGGGGCTGGGACTACTACAGGCACATGCCACCATGCTCAGCTAATTTGTTTTTTTTTCTTTTTTTTTTTTTTGAGATGGAGTTTTGCTCTTGTTGCCCAGGCTGGAGTGCAGTGGCATGATCTTGGCTTACTGCAACCTCCACCTCCTGGGTTCAAGTGATTCTCCTGCTTCAGCTTCCTGAGTAGCTGGGATTACAGGCACCCATCACACCTGGCTAATTTTTGTATTTTTAGTAAAGATGGGGTTTCACCATATTGGCCAGGGTGGTCTCGAACTGCTGACCTCAGATGATCCACCTGCCTTGGCCTCCCAAAGTGCTGGGATTACAGGTGTGAACCACCACGCCTGGCCTAATTTGGTTTTTATAGACATGGGGTCTCAGTATGTGGCTCAGGATGGTCTTGAATTCCTGGCCTCAAGTAATCCTTCTGCCTCGGCCTCCCAAAGTGCTGGGAATATAGGAGTAAGCCACCTTGCCTGGCCAATAGCTGATGTTATTGAATGCTTACTTTCTGCCAGGCACTGTTTGGAGACGGTCAGCTATAGTTTCTCCTTTAATCCACCCCGAAATTCTCTGGGAAAGAAATTATTATCCTCTCTTTTGTAAAGATGAAGAGAATGAAGTACAAAGACTAGCTTGTGCAAGCTAGCAGAGGGCAGGGAGGAGTAAACCCAGGCAAGTCTATGCTTCCCACTGTCATGCCACACTGGCTGGGGGCTCAGTGGGTGGAGGAAGTTTCTCTGAGAATGCCCCAAAGGATGAGTAGGATTCAGTCACATAAAGGGGTCTGGGTGGATGGAGGCCTAGAGCATCCCAGGCAGAGGGAATCTGAGAGGCGAGGGAACCACCTGTTGCCTGGAGGGGTTAAAGGTCATTGTCGGGAAAGCCCAGACAGTGAGGAGCCAGAGGCCCAAAGGGGAAGCTGAAGGGGATGGGAACGCCTTAGCAGGCCTGGAGTAAGACTTGGGGGCTTTGACCTGACTGCAGGGGGAACTCAGGCTTCTGTGTTTACTTTTTTACTGTTACTTTTAATTTTTCTATTGAGAAGGGGCTTGCCATCATGTCCAGGATGGTCTTGAACTCCTGGGCTCAAGGGATCCTCCCACCTCAGCCTTCCAAAGTGTGAGGATTATAGGTAGGAGTTACCTTGCCCAACCTAGATTTCCATTTTTAAACGATCATTTTGATTGTAGCAGAAAGAATGGGATGGGAAAGGCCCACACCTCTGCAGACTCCCAGGGTGTTTTTTGTTTTCACTGCCCCACCTTGAGGCAGGGGTTACTAACATTCCCATTTTCATGCAGGACTGGGATTTGCAACAAAATAAACCTTCACAACTAATGCTTGGGCTGGGCACGGTGGCTCACGCCTGTAATCCCAGCACTTTGGGAGGTCGAGGGGGGCAGATTACCTGAGGTTGGGAGTTCGAGACCAGCCTGACCAACATGGAGAAACCCCGTCTCTACTAATAATACAAACATTAGCCGGGCGTGGTGGCACATGCCTGTAATCCCAGCTACTCGGGAGGCTAAGGCAGGAGAATCACTTGAACCCGGGAGGCGGAGGTTGTGGTGAGCCGAGACTGCACCACTGTACTCCAGCTGGGAAACAAGAGCAAAACTCCGTCTCAAAACAATAACAACAACAACAGAAACAAACACAAACAAAAAACCCCCCAAAAACTAATGATTCAAATCTGAGCCATTCAGACTCTTGTCCAGCTTCTGCCTTGGTTTCCCTCCGCAGTGGAGTGACACCCCCACAGGAGCTGCTGACCCATGTATGGGTATCTATTCTCAGACCCTGGCATAGAGACAGCACTCCCGAGTCTGTGGAGAGGCTGGAATGGGTCATGCATCCCACTTAACAGACACAGTTACCGGGCTTGGTCAGATATCACATAGAGACCAGCCCAGAGCAAGGAGGAGGAACAAACTCTCAACCCAGGGTGGTGACTGTAAAGGGAGGGCCATCCCTACACCTTGAATCCCACCAAGCAAAGCATGTTTCCCCTGCCTGCTGGACTGGTGTGGCACATCACAGGAGCACTTGGCCAGGCCTCAGGCTGTGGAGTGGGAATGATGACAGTGACATTCATCACTGATCCAGCTGCACTGAGCTTAGTTTGTTTTGACAACAAGCCTGCTAGGCGTGTATCACCTCCCATTCTATAGATGAGCGAGCGCGACTGAAATAAGTGTGAGGCACAAGTGTGCAGCACACTTGTGCATGAAAACCCGGAGCTGAGTGCTTTACACACTGGCTCTCCTTGCCCCTATCTTGTCTTTATGCTCTGTGTTACTGCTCCCATTCTACATAGGCAGAAGCTGCGATTCGGAGACATTAGATGACCCGTCGTGTGTCACGAAGCCCATGTAAATGTGGCAGGGATCTGAACCCCAGTCTGGCACCACCAGCTAGCTCCCCTATGTTGCTCATCCCCCTGGGGCTGAGATGGAGAACCCAACAGGATCAAGGTGGTGCTCTCATTAGGCTGAACCACATGAAACTGACACCTGTGTAGGTTCAAAAATGGTTGGATATCAGCTGTTTCCTATGGTTCCGGTAACACCAACATTGCTTTGCAGGATTCCATGCAACAGGGACCTTCTGTATTCACCAAACCTCTCTGGAACATCGACTCTGTGCCAGGTACTGAGCTAATCTTCAGGATGCATGAAGAGCAGGGACAGTCCTTGCCCTCAGGCCATCCAAAACAATGCTGGCCCATGGTGAGCCCAAGCGGCTCCAAACCCAATCTGTAGCCATGGGAATGCTCTTCAGAGAGCTCTCTAGGGGCAGTGGTCAGTTTCTTGCACTCTTGAAGGCTCAAGAGAAAGGGCTGGGGAGTTCCTGGTTGCTCACGGCTGTTAAGTGTGCAGGCTGCCGAGTCTGAATCCCGGCTGGGTTGTTTCTTGAGACCTTGGGCCAGGCTCCATTTCCTCCTCTGTGCAATGACAGTATCTACTTACACGGGATGTTTGAAAGACTCACACCAGTGTGACCACTGACCAGCCTGCTTTGTGGGGACTCCTCCTCGCATTATACAGAGCTTACCCAGAGGCTTCTTGCCTGAGGAAATCCAGCCCACAGGCAGAAGGCTCTGCCCTACCCACTTCTGTTTAACCCCCCTTCCACCCTCAGTTCTCCAAGCTTTGGCCCCTGGGAGAGACTTTCCTTTCATGCAGCCCCCGACTCTGCCTTCATTCCACCATCCTCAGGGGCATGGGTAGCCCTGATCAGGACCATCCCTCTGGGTTTTTCTCTCATACTGGGGCCTGCCCCCCAACATTCCACAGTGACCCCCCACACCTCTAGTGTTGGATTGAGAGCTGTTTGGCCAACCAGAGTTCCCAATGAGCTAGGGAGAGTCACTGCCCAAAGCACAGGAGGGGAAGGGCCAGTATTATTGTTCTGCTTAACAAACAAAGTCACCAAGGCAAGTGGAAGTCAAATCTCCTTCCCCACCTCATGCAGTGGCCTTTAAAGGCAAGGTCAGGCTGAGCAGGGAGGGTCACCTGAGCCCAGGAGGTTGAGGCTGCAGTGAGCCATAATTGTGCCACTGCACTCCAGCCTGGGCGGTAGAGCCAGACCCTGTGAAAAGAAGGCAAGGGTAGGGAAAAGGGGGAAAGGAGGGAAGGGAAAGGGAAGGAAAGGAAAGAAAAAAGGAAAGGAAATGAAAGCAAGATAAATTAAAAAAATAAAAGAAAGGTCAAGTCCAGGGCACTGCTCAGGGCGTAGAGGCTGCGCCCCCGACGACCTCCTGCCCCCTTCCCCCGCGTTACCGTCTCGGGGCTCGGGCTCGGTGCCGCGGAACCTGCCAGTGGCTCGGGAGTCCACCACCTGGAAGCGCCGGGATTCCAGGTTCTCCGTGATGTCCTCGTAGGTCTTGATGAAGGCGGGATCGAGCTGAGCGCGGAACTCGGCGGGAGCAGGTTGGCTCTTGCCGGAGCTGAGCGGGAGGTTCTGGCGCAGCCAGTGGCGGAGGCCGCCGTCAAGTAGTGACACGGCGCGGTGGCCGAAGGCGCGGAACATCCACCAGACGCGCGGGGCGGAGTAGAGGCCCTGGTCGCTGGCGTCGTAGATCACGACGTGGGTGGCTGCGCCCACGCCCAGGCGGCCTGCGTACTCCGCGAAATGCTCGGCCCCGGGCAGCATGTGGTCGTAGGGCGAGGTGCGGTCGCTGCACTGGTCGATGTCGAAGAAAGCGGCGCCCGGGATGTGGCGCTCCTCGAACTCGCGTCGCGCGTCGCGCCCCAGCTTCGGCAGGTACCAGGAGGCGTCCAGCAGTTGCAGGAGCTGCCCAGCGCGCGGGGCCCGCAGCGCCTCGGCCACCCATTGCGCCGACACCAGCGCGCGGAAGAGCTGCGGCGAAGCCATGGCGGCGACACTCGGGCTGCGGGCCTGGGCGACAGGGAGGATGTCAGGAGGGAAGCAGGGAGAGGCCGCTGTTGGGGCTAGGGCTGGGGCTGGAGCATGGGCGAGGGCCGGCGGGGGAGGTGGGGCCCGTGAAGGGCAGAGTCCAGGGAACGCAGAAACCAGCGGTGGTGAACCCGGGCACAAAGGTGGGTAGCCAGGGGCCTCCCTCTGCCAGGCCTCATAAAAACACAAGCTCCCAGTGACCCAATGACCATGACCTCCCGGAGAGCCCCCAGGCCACGCCCCTCACCTCCACTTGCTGGGCAGGAGGGTGGGTGGAGGTATCCTAGGCCAAGGCCCTGCTGGCTTCAAGGCACAAACAGGGGCAAAGTCTCCACCCCTCCCTAAGATGCAGCTCGGCTTTATTTGCAACCAAGTCCCAGACGGAAGTCATTCATTCACTCATCAAGCATTTATATTGGTGACCTAATAGGAACAGTAGCTGGAATTTACTGAGTCCTTGCTGGGTACCACTGAATCCTAACAATATCCTAGAACAATGCCTGACACAGTAGACTCTCCAGTATGTGTTGAATGAGTGATCTTAAGAGGCTTGGTATATTATTGTCACCGTTTCAAGGAGGACACTCAGGCTCACAGAAGTGCACTAACCTGGCCTGGTGCGGTGGCTCACGCCTGTAATCCCAGCACTTTGGGAGGCCCAGGCGGGTGGATCACCTGAGGTCAGAAGTTTGAGACCAGTCTGGCCAACATGGTGAAACCCCGTCTCTACTAAAAATACAAAAAATTAGCCGGGCTTAGTGGCAGGCACCTGTAATCCCAGCTACTCGGGAGGCTGAGGCAGGGGAACTGCTTGAACCCAGGAGGTGGAGGTTGCAGTGAGCCGAGATCGTGCCATTGCAATCCAGCCTGGGGGACAAAAGCAAAACTCTGTCTCAAAAACAAAAAACAAACAGGAAAAAGTGCACTAACCTGACCCGGCGGTGCCAGGCTTCTCACTAGGCAGTCGGTCTGGCACCAGAATCCGGACTTCTCAGCCACACACTCTGTGCAGGCTCTGGGAGTCTGGCGAGGCCAGGTTTTGCCTGTCCAGCCTGGGCTCTCTCTGGCCCTTCTAGCAGCAGCAACAGTGACTTCGCACCTCCCTCCCTCTCCTCTCCATCTTTCCTGCATACCAGAGATAGTGCACCAGCTCGCCAGCCCACTATGCCAGGCCAGCCCACAGCCTTCCTGGGTGTAAACTTCCCAAACACTTTAAGCCCTTTGTGCTGGGAAGCCACCGTTGTGCAGGTGAGAGGAAAGGGCCCCTTCTGCCAGGCAGAGGCTGAGCCCCCACCAGGGCACATGGCTGGGTGTGTGGAGTATGGGCTGCAGGTCAGCCCTCACTTATCCCCTGTGTGAGGCCCAACCTTGACACCCACTGCATGCAGTCCTGCCATCGAAATGAAGGGGGCAGGTAGAGAACAACATCTGTGGACCGAGTGCCTCTGTGGGCCAGGTCACATGCTAGGCACCGCAGCCTTGGGCGGGTATTAGGATGCCTGCTTTATGAATGAGGCCACTGGCAATTAGAAGAATAAGTGCCTTGCCCGTGGTCACAGGAGGCAGCCTCGGGATTTGCAGCCAGAATTTGACCCCTCAGGCTGGACTTCCCCTGCCCCAGGTGCCATGATGACCAGGGCCTAATGAGTTCTAGGGTGACACCCTGTGCCCACCCCCACAGTCTGGTCGCAGCTGGCTTTTAGGAACCTACTTCACCCATGCGGTCAGGCCTTGTGCCGGACACCGAGGCACTCTTGCCTTTGCCAAGCCCTGGGGGGAAACGTCAGGCTGCAGGCAAGAGACAGTGAAATTGAGGATAGTTTAGAATTCAATGTTGAGCACAGAGGGCCCCTATGTTTGCCTGGGGTGGCAGCAGAAAAGGTGGGAATGCCTCCTGTAGTAGGAGGAAGTCCAGACTAATCTGACTTTTCCAGGGGCCCAGGAAGCCTCAGCACGGTCTTTAGGGTAGGGAGGCTGCCAAGGGGTGTTTGGCTAAGGGGCGATCCCCATTATCTGCGTTACAGCACAGCTAGGGGGCGCTGTGCTGGCAGATGCTGCAGGTTCCTTCCTGAGGAACCCTATTGTGGGAACCACAGTAGCCCCTGTGCACCCCCCAACACTGTCCCCTATTCTTGAGGATCTTTGTTTCCCTCACCCAATCATCCATTTACAGTAGAAAGAGCCCTGGTTTAGGAGCCAGAGAGCCCCCAAAATCAATGTAAACCCCACTCCACTGCTTAACTGGTTGTGTGATGTGGGTGTGTAGGGTCTCTGGGTGGTTTCTGTTCCTTATAATGGAGCTTCCCACCCCCACCTCTTAGAGCCAAGATTAAACAATAAATGTAGAGGGGCAACCACCATGCATTACATCTGGCTGGTTTTAATAATCATTAAAAACGGTTTGGGTCGGGCGTGGTGGCTCACACCTGCAATCCCAGCACTTCGGGAGGCCAAGGTGGGCGGATAACGAGGTCAAGAGTTCAAGACCAGCCTGACTAACATGGTGAAACCTCATCTCTACTAAAAATACAAAAATTAGCTGGGCGTGGCGGCATGAGCCTGTAGTCCCAGCTACCTGGGAGGCTGAGGCAGGAGAATCGCTTGAACCTGGGAGGCAGAGGTTACAGTGAGCCGAGATCGCGCCACTGCACTCCAGCCTGGGCAACAGAGTGAGACTCCATCTCAAAATAATAATAATAATAATAATAATAATAATAATAATAATAATAATATTGCATTATTTCTTCCATTACTCTCATTGGTGGCCCTGGAACTGCCAGCAGCAAATCTAAAATCTTAGAATTTCAGGGCTTGGTGGGACTTCAGAGATCTGAGGTCACCCTGCCCCAGTCTCCCTGCTTGATTGGCACTTCTCACAAAGGTCTGTGGGCCATAAAGGAGGGTGTGAAGGCAGGCTGTGGGTGTCAGGGAGGGGTAGAAACCAGGTGCCTGTGTGATTCAGAAGCCGGGATCACTGTAGGTGGGGGTGCCCTGGGAGTGGAGGACCCCAGGACGTAACCGCCCCAGGCTCATGTCAGAAGGGTACACAGCTGCACTGAAGCAAGCGTGAGCCGCAGGCTGGATCCAGGGTACCCCTTGAGGAGCAGGGCTTGGGTGCTCCTCTTGGACCTCCCCAGCCTGGTCCCTCCTGCCCACCCCCTCCCCCAACCACCAGACACTAGGCTTTGAGGATTGCTGTGAGCATTTTAGAACAAAAGCTTTTTTTAAAAAGGGGGATGAGGCCAGGGATGGTGGCTCATGCCTGTAATCTCAGCACTTTGGGAGGCTGAGATGGGCAGATCACTTGAGCCCAGGAGTTCAAGACCAGCCTGGACAACATGGCGAAACCCCATCTCTACCAAAAATTTAAAAATTAGCCGGGAATGGTGGCACATGCCTGTGGTCCCACCTACTTGGGAGGCTAAGGTGGGAGGATCGCTTGAGCCTGGGAGGCGGAGGTTGCAGTGAGCTGAGATGGCGCCACTGCACTCCAGTCTGGGCCACAGAACCACAGCCTGTCTCAAAAAACAAAACAAAACAAGACAAAAGGTCGGGGTTGGGGAACAGGGAAAGCTTCCAGGCTAGCCTCTGCAAAAGCTAGGGAGGGGCAATGGTGTCCCCCAGTTTGCAAGAGCCCATGGCGAGCTTTTCAGGATTTTTGCCAACTGGTTGTTAAATACAGCTATTATTAAAAATTGAATTACATCAACTTATGATTAAACGGGCTAAGTTAAAAACAGGCAATTTTTTAAAAAGCATGAGCCTTCAGGGAAGAGCCAGGTAAACAAAGGCAACTGGTACCACGTGGGCTTCAGACCAGGGATCAGGCCCGGCCTCAACTCTGGGTGTGTCCTCCAGCAACTCGCTCTGCCGCTCTCTCGTCTTAGTAAGTTTCTGGCCTACTCCTCAGGGTTATTGTGGGAACTAAGTCACACCACGGGAGTACCCAGCAAAGTGCCACACCAAGCAGGGCTGGACAATGTTAGTTCCTTTCACTCACTAACAAGTTATTGGCTAGTGTCTCTTCCTGGGGCCTCAGGGTCAGCGGGGTCTGGTCTCCCTGTCCTCCTCTCTCTCTCCCGCCCTCTCTGGTGCCACCAGGTCACCCACTTCCACCCAAGGCTCCCCACCCGCCACTCGCCACGACCCCACCCGGCAGGCCGCCCCAAGCGGACAGTCACCCTTAGTGCCAACGTAGCGGCGCGCCTTCTCTCCTAGACTAAGCCCCCTTTTCCGCCCAGGTCCCGCGCGGGAGCCCCGCGCCGGGCACCCCCAAAGAGCCACTCCCTCCCCCTCCAGAAAGGCAAGCCGCCACGCCGCGGCAGTTACCCGGGTCTCGGACTCCCGGCTTCCTGGCTCCACCATGGCCCCCGCGGCGCGGCGCCCCCTCCCCGCGCCCGCAGCTGTCCCCTCCTCCGCCACCAACCTGCAGCGGGCCAAAGGGAGGAGACTCCGGCACAGCCCACCGCCGCGGCCACTCGGAGCCGCTGCTGCCCGCGCCTTCCACCGGCCGGGCCGTGGGGGTACGCCCGCTCCGCCCAGCCCAGGCCCGCGCGGCCCCCGCGCCACCCGGCGTCCCCCTCAGACCCCCGCGGGTCCCGGAGGCCCCGCGCGCGAGGTTGGCAGGTGCCGGGCGCGAAGCGGCGGCGCGGGGGAGGCGCGGGATGGCGGCGGGCGGCGCAGGGTCCCCCCTCTGGCGGTGGCGCGATGGTGCGCGCCGCCTGGGGAGCTGCGGCCGGGGGTTTGAACCGGCCAACTTCTCCAGCCGGCCGGGGCGAGCGCCAGCGCGGCGTCCGGGGCGAGTGAGTGCGGGGCGGGGGCAGCGGCCGGGCGCCTGGGCCGCCGGCCGGGCCACCTGCTGCCCGGGGAAGGATAGCGTTGCGAGAGTGGGACGGGGTGCCCCGGGAACCCCTGAACCACCTAGGGCAGAGGGCAGCGAGCTGCGGGCCGGACTCGGGCACTCTGGAGGCGGGCGAGCTCGGGCTGCCTGGGGAGGCCGCAGGCGATGGCGTGTGCACGGCCCGCGGAGCTTCCTAGCCGTGCGCCCACCCCCTCTGCCTTGGAAGGAAAGGGGATTCTAAGCCCAAGATGCCATCGCCCCCCATCCCGGGCATGTTTTCACTGCTCTTTCCTGGCGGGATCGAGTACTGTAACTTCTAGGAGCCAGATCCCCGCCCCAGGAAGCGCCCCTACTTGGAGTCCTCGGAAACTCTTGCCCCACCCGCTTCTGCGCTGGGCCCCCGGGCCGGCTGGGAGGGGCGGGGCCGGCTTTCCAGAGGGAATCTGCAAACTTATCCCGCTGCACGCCCCAGCCCCGCTGGCTTGCTGTAAACAAGGAACCCGGGGGAGTGCGGAGGGAGAAAGAGCTTCTCCCAGGCCTCACCCTACTGCACACACCGACTTCCTTCCTCACGCCTGTCTCTCTTTCCTGGTTCCCACCCGTGCCAGGTGACACGCAGAGCTGAAGCCATGGTTCATCAGGTGCTCTACCGGGCCCTGGTCTCCACCAAGTGGCTGGCGGAGTCCATCAGGACTGGCAAGCTGGGGCCCGGCCTGCGGGTGCTGGACGCGTCCTGGTACTCACCAGGCACCCGAGAGGCCCGCAAGGAGTACCTCGAGCGCCACGTACCCGGCGCCTCTTTCTTTGACATAGAAGAGTGCCGGGACACGGCGTCGCCCTACGAGATGATGCTGCCCAGCGAGGCTGGCTTCGCCGAGTATGTGGGCCGCCTGGGCATCAGCAACCACACGCACGTGGTGGTGTATGATGGTGACCACCTGGGCAGCTTCTATGCTCCCCGGGTCTGGTGGATGTTCCGTGTGTTTGGCCACCGCACCGTATCAGTGCTCAATGGTGGCTTCCGGAACTGGCTGAAGGAGGGCCACCCGGTGACATCCGAGCCCTCACGCCCAGAACCGGCCGTCTTCAAAGCCACACTGGACCGCTCCCTGCTCAAGACCTACGAGCAGGTGCTGGAGAACCTTGAATCTAAGAGGTTCCAGCTGGTGGATTCACGGTCTCAAGGGCGGTTCCTGGGCACCGAGCCGGAGCCGGATGCAGTAGGTAGGTGTCCCAGTGCTGGGTGGTCCCTGGGGAGTATTGCCCCATGGAAGGATAGGGAGTAAGGATGACTGGGACCCTCTCCAGGGTCCGTCCCATGCCTTCAATCCTCCCATGTAGGCCTCAGTCTTTCCATTGATAAAACCAGAAAGTGGAGACAAACCTAAAGGCTTTTTCAGCTTGGATGCACAAGGACCCAAGAATGTGTCCTCATAGCCATGTGCTAAGAAGCCACCTAGCATCTGTGTGGAGTGACATCAGCAGAAGTCACTGGTGACATGTCCACCATCTCCACTCCCCAGGCACCAGCTGCCCCACATGTACTGGGATATACCTAAGGGTGTCATGCCCCTGAGCCAGCGTTTGCATTGCTGTACAGAAACCTCCCACCGACACATCCAGCTTCTCCAGGCCTCTCTCGTCCCACAGAAACCCTTATAGACATCAACAGTATCCCTCCCCCCAGGATCCCCCTCTCCCCAAATCTAGCTCTCCTGGGGCCCCTGCCTGCTGTTTGCAAAGGCCGTCTGTTCCATAACCTTTCCAGGCAGCTGCAGCCCATAGGCAGAGCTGTAACAGCAGCTGCCATTTCATGCCAGACACTTGGCACCGCATTATCTCAGCGAACAAAGCTCAATGCCCCTGTTTTGGTAGCGGGGGGTGGGGGGACTGAGATGCCAGGACATAAAGTGGTGGAAGGCAGGATTCGAATCCAATGCTGCCTTGTTTCAAACCAGGGCTATAAACCAGGACGCACCCAATGCTGCCCTACCCCTACTTCCCAGGGCCAGGAGGGAGTCCCCTCTGCTAGTTGCCCCAGGAAGGCGACTCAGAAGTTCCCCTCCTGTGGAAGGGAAGGCCAGGTGGATTGGATACTGCTTGAGGGTTGGGGAGAGCCTCAGGAGAGGAAATGCTGAGTTCTAGAACCTCCTAACCAGAGAGAATCTCGGAGGTCTTCCCTTTTCTAGAGGCAGGACTGCCGTCTCGCTGCCATCACTCCTGCTGAGTGCCCTCCAGTCCCTGCCTGGCCATTTCCAGGAGCAGGGCCCTCTCTTGTCTCTGGGCACCTCCTTGGTGGCTCTTTCCTCAGTCAGAGCTCCTTCTCTACAGAATCTAACTCGTGTGCAACATTTTGCCTGACTTGTTGAAAAACATCTCTTCCTGTCTGTACCTCCTACAGAGAGAATGCTGGGAAAACTGTTTTGCACACTCTTAGAGCTGGAGGGCCTGAACGGTGACCTCACCTGACAGAGGGGAGACTGAGGTGCACAGAGGCAGGGGCCAAGGCCGCATAGCTAGTTAGTGACAGAGCCAGGACAGCAGGGTCTCTGCCCTTTCCAGCGCAGCTTTTTCCAGGCCCCATATTTTTCTTGCCTGCTTGCTCTCTGAAGGTCTGGAGTTGAAGATTCAAGTTCATTTGGCACCTCCCAGAGAATCCTGGCTGGGAACGCCTGCAGCCCTCTCCTGGCCTTGGTTCAAGACGCCTCTTCTCCTTGGGATTTAAGCTGTCATGGGGGAGGATCAGTGGAATTGGTTCTCTTGCTGCTTCCCAGCCTGCCCTGAAGCAACTTAAGAAATAAGTGGAAGGGACAGCTTGGAGGTGCCAGGCCCAATGTCCTCACCCATTTTACAGATGAGGAAACTGAGGCTCAGAGGAGGAGAATGGCCTGCAGTGGGTAATGCCTCCTGAAGGCCCGGGATGCTGAAGTTCCTCCTCTGTAATCGTGTTCACACCTCCTTCAGTTTCCCTCAGGAGCATCAGGGAACATGGATTCTCATTTCAGCTCAGCCGCTCCTCCTTGGAGTGACCTCAGTCCAGTCGCTTGGCCTCTCTGGGTTTCCTTATCATAAAATGAGAGGAGTCACGCCAGCCCTACCCACATGAGTATGCATTTGTTTAAATGTAGCAGTGGTGGCCGGGCGTGGTGGCTCACGCCTGTAATCCCAGCACCTTGGGAGACCGAGGTGGGCGGATCACGAGGTCGGGAGTTCGAGATCAGCCTGACCAACATGGTGAAACCCCGTCTCTACTAAAATGAAAAAAAAATTAGCCAGGTGTGGTGGTGCGTGCCTGTAATCCTAGCTACTTGGGAGGCTGAGGCAGGAGAATCGCTTGAACCCGGGAGGTGGAGGTTGCAGTGAGCCAAGATCGCGCCACTGCACTCCAGCCTGGGCAACACAACAAGACTCTGTCTCAAAAAAAAAAAAAAAAAAAAAAAGTAGCAGTGGCTGGAAAGGGATTTCGAGAAGGGTAAGGAACGATACAAATACTGGAGGGTGTGGCACTTCCCCCCCAACCCCCTCCTCCAAGAGGCTTTGCTGGCCTCCCATACAAGATATTTTGGGGACACAAAGGCACATGAGGCTCTGCCAAGTTTATGGTTCCCAGCGTGGTGTGGGATCAGGGAGGCACCCTGTAGGTTCAGCGGTCCAGATGTAACACACAGGGGCATGGGGGTGGCAGACCTGGGGGTCAGGCATTGGCCCTGATCATCTCTGGAAGGAATGACCCTAAATGGAGCGGGAAGCAGAGCTTAGACACCTGGCGGCCACTTCCTGCTCACCTTAGGCAAGCGCCTTCCTCTTTGGCTGTGGTTTTGTGCCTCCACAAGCCCTTAGTCCTGGAGTCAGCCAGATCTGAGGTTCCATCCAGGTGTGATACTGATGCTTAGCCTCAGGCTAGTGCCTTCACCGCTAACTTGTTCGTGAAAGGAGCGCTGCTCACCTGAGAGGGGGGCTGGAGGAAGTGAGAGAGGCAGAGCAGGAGTTTATCCAGCCCAGTTTCTTTATCGACTTAATTTTCTTTGCCTCCCTTCTTGGAGGGAGTGAGGGTGAAGAAGGGAGGAGGGTATCGACCCGCTAATGAGCACTTTTATTTACAGAACCGTTTTTATATAGTCTCTTCTGGACACCTACAGCAGCCCTGCAAGGGGAGGCAGGCAGGGGTAGGTAGGCTGGGTCCCACTTTGTGGGTGGGGACAAGGAAAGGGCTTCTCTGTTAAGGCAAAGTGGCTGAGACTTGACCCCAGGTCGGCAGGCTTCAAGTTGGGGCTGTTTCCCAAGGCTACTGCTGTGGGTGGGGTGAGCTGTAAGCAAACCCAGGGGCTGAGGGAAAGGTCACGGCTCCATGGTGTGGCTCCCGGGCTGCTGTATGGGACTGAAAATCCACTCTGCCTATCTCTCCCTCCCAGGGCTGGGAGCTTGGCTGAGGGAAGAGGGAAGGTGCGGGGCTGCCTGTTCCTGGCCAGGGTTAAGGGGTTGCCTTCTGGGGCTGCCTGCTCTGGATTCCTTAGTGAAAGGAGAAAGGGCCAGACAGCTTTTCCTGGCCTTAAAAATCCACACCTACCAGTGGCCTGAGGGATGTTAACTCTAGTAGTTGAGCACAAGAGGTCATCTCATCCATTCCCCAGCCTCAGTCTCCTTTTCCAGGGAGGCTCAGGGTGGTCAAAGAACACAGGCGTTGGGGGCAGACCAATCAGACTTCACTTACCTTTGCTGTGTGTCCTGAGGCAAGCGACTTCACCTCTCTGAGCCTGGGCTCCCCAGCAATGCTGAGAGAATAATCTCCCCTGCTTTGTGAGGATTGAGGAGGATAAAATTCTTGAGAGCACCTGCTGTCAAGTGCCTGGTGCCGCAGGTTATGGGAATGGGGGCATGCCTGCTGGGGGCAGGGAGAGCCAGAAGCCTTCAGCTAGACTTGGGAAGAGAAGCATGGGAGCCTCTGCTTTCTGGCCCAACGTGCCTTTCCACCAACTGGCTGTTCTTTTTGTTTGTTTGTTTGTTTTTTGAGACGGAGTCTCGCTCTGTCACCCAGGCTGGAGTGCAGTGGCGCGATCTTGGCTCATTTTAAGCTCCGCCTCCTGGATTCACACCATTCTCCTGCCTCAGCCTCCCGAGTAGCTGGGACTACAGGTGCCCACCACCACACCTGGCTGATTTTTTTTTTTTTTTTTTTTGTATTTTTAGTAGAGACGGGGTTTCACCGTGTTAGCCAGGATGGTCTCGATCTCCTGACCTCGTGATCCGCCCACCTCGGCCTCCCAAAGTACTGAGATTACAGGCGTGAGCCACCGCGCCCGGCCAAACTGGCTGTTCTTGAAAGTTCTCTGGCCCAGGTTCATCTCAGCCCTTCCCACAGTTCATTTAAATGCCCCAGACAGGCCCTGAGCTCCCCTCGCTTCACCCCGTCCAGCTGGCCCAGTGTGGGAGGCCCGCTCTACAGAAACTCCCTGACTTCATCTTTACTCAGAAGGGGTGCCCTTTATGTAATAAGAAGAACACAGTGGGGCTGTGTCATCAGGGATGGGGACAACAAAACAAAACAGGATTCAACCCGTTGTGCTTTCAAATGCACTTCAATCCAGCCCACTGTGGAAACATTTTAAAGCTGGGTTTCTTGGGAAAGAATGCCCTCGATGCCAGCTGATCCATTGTTCCTCGTTGGTAGGGTGGGCACACATCTTAGATTCAAGTTTCCAGGCAAAGCAGGTGAAACGCAACAGGAAGAAATTGCTCTAATTTTATACGTTATATGCAATCAAACTTTCTTTTTTAATTCATTATTATTATATTTTTGAGACAGAGTCTTGCTCTATCACCCAGGCTGGAGTGGCATGATCACAGCTCACTACAGCCTCCTGGGCTCAAGTGATCCTCCTACCTCAGCCTGTCAAGTAGCTGGGACTACAGGTACATGCCACCATGCCTGGCTCTTTTTTTTTTTTTTTCTATAGAGATGGGGCCTTGCTATGTTACCCAACTCCTGGGCTCAAGCAATCCTTCCATCTGGGCCTCCCAAAGTGCTGGGATTACAGATGTGAGCCACCATGCCTGGCCTTTCTACTTTATTTTCAGGCTATTCAAGTGAAGCAGTGGGAGTGGAGAAGGAAGAAAGAAATCTGTAACTGGTGATCAGTTGATTGTAAACACCACTGCCAATCAAACTCGACTTGTACTAATAGATTTTGGAATCCTCTTTGGCCCCAGGGTGAAAGGACCAGGGCATAGCTGGCGTGATGATGTACCGAATCGTGTGCCTGCCAGGGTCACTGGGTGCTTTTAGCTGCAGTAGTTAGACTTCCCCTCACACCTGTGAGGTGGGTGAGGTTTACTTTTTTTTTTCTTTGAGACGGAGTCTCGCTCTTGCTGCCTAGGCTGCAGTGCAATGGGGTGATCTCGGCTCACTGCAACCTCCGCCTCACAGGTTCAAGCGTTTCTCCTCCCTCAGCCTCCCGAGTAGCTGGGATTACAGGCGCATGCCACCATACCCGGCTAATTTTTTATATCTTTAGTAGAGACGGGGCTTCACCATGTTGACCAGGCTGGTCTTGAACTGACCTCGTGATCCACCCACCTCGGCCTCCCAAAGTGCTGGGACTACAGGCGTGAGCCACTGCATCCGGCCTAGGTGGGGTTTTGTCCCCGTTCTGCAGGAGGGAGACTGAGGCTCGGAGGTTCAGGGCCTGCTTGGCTGTACCCAGCCCCAGTATGTGCCTTGGCCACACTAGTCAGATCCTTCCCCTCCCACTCCTGCCACCCTGCTCCTGCCCTGTCCCATAATCCAGGTTGAATGGGGGTGGGGATTTGGGGAGCAAGGAGGGCTCAAAGAGATGGAGATAGGCCTGTGTCAGGCCAAAGTGCAGGTTGGGCACTGGGAGTGGGGCCAACCATAGAGCCCCCACCCCTGCCAGGGTGTGGGCTGCTCGAGGAAGACAGGAGTGGCCTGGGGCATGTGTGAGATTGGCCTGTGGCCTCACCCTGTGGGTGGCACCAGCTCTGGCCATGGCTTTCCCCTTTGCCCCAATTCCTGGCTCTTCTGAAGCCAGATTTGGCCGAGGGCCCTCACTGGGTACTGAGACAGTTCCAGAAAGGACTCTAGAGCCAGCCGAGTCCCTCCACTCTGCTTCCATCCAAGTTCTTGGAGGGGACCAAAAAGGCCCACACTGTCCCTATTCTCCCCCTACCCCCTCCATAGGTGGTGAAGTGGCTGGGGGCGCAGCATGGCAGGGTGGGTGGGCCAGCCTCCAAAGCCAGCGCTTTCCTTGTGCCACCCGCTTCGTGCAGCAGCCAATACGCAGTGGATACTCTCCTTTCCATTTTTCCTATGGAGAAACTGAGGCTCAGAGAGCTGACATAACTTGCTCCAGTGGGATTTGACCTCACGTCTGACACCAGGTCACTTGCTCTTTCTGCAACTGTGTGCTTAACAGAAAACCAGAGGCCCCGATGTAATCCTGGGTCTGCCTTCATCTTTCTGTGTGGCCTTAGGTGAGCCGTGTTGTTTTGCCAAGCCTCAGCGGATTCATCTGTAAAATGGGGACATATCTGATTAGTTATGTGGTTATCTGTTTAGCATCTGCCTTTCTTGTTAGACTGGAATCTCCCAGAGGGCCTGGCTGTGTCTCTGCCTTTCACCGCTGTGTTCTCAACACATAGCATTTGCAGTAAGTTGTCCCATTTGCTCTTCTCAACATGGCTGTGAGATGGGTATGTACCACTGAGCCCATTTTACAGATGAGAAAACTGAGGTTCAGAGAAGTGAAATGATTTGCCCAAGGTAAAGGTTAGTGGAGCTGAGACTCATGCCGCTGTCTTCTCAAGCAGGTGTGATTTGGGGCATCTCTACTTCAAGACAGGTGTTAGGAGAGGAGTTGCAGGCATCTTAAGTCATGAGAAATGATAGTAGGTGGGGCTGGGAATAAATTGAGCTCCAAGCAGAGCAAAGATGTTATTTTTATTTGCAAAGCTATCTATCCTTCCAGCTACAGCTGATGGAATCCTCCAGGCCCCATTAGTCCCCACGCCTCATACATCCCCTAAGCTGTGTCCTCTGCCCTGCCCAGGACTGGACTCGGGCCATATCCGTGGTGCCGTCAACATGCCTTTCATGGACTTCCTGACTGAGGATGGCTTCGAGAAGGGCCCAGAAGAGCTCCGTGCTCTGTTCCAGACCAAGAAGGTGGATCTCTCGCAGCCTCTCATTGCCACGTGCCGCAAGGGAGTCACCGCCTGCCACGTGGCCTTGGCCGCCTACCTCTGCGGCAAGCCTGACGTGGCCGTGTACGACGGCTCCTGGTCCGAGTGGTTTCGCCGGGCCCCCCCAGAGAGCCGCGTGTCCCAGGAAAGGTCTGAGAAGGCCTGAGCCGTGACCTCTCCTGCTTACTGTAACTGCGGCCGGTTTAGTGACCCCATGACTTACAGCCGGTTCTTACCTCTTAGGTGAAGGAGATGACATGTTTTTAGAATTGCTGTGCAAGGCTCACCCTCTCTCTGTCAACACTGGAATAAACTTCGCCTTTTCTGAGTAGTGTGTTTGCCTGCCTCTCTCTGGGTTCCATCCTTGCCCCCAAACTTCCATCTCTTTCAAACTCCGGAGACTCCACCAAGGACAGAGACCACCATAGCCCCTCTGGCTGGGGAAGCCATACCGAGGACACCACTTTCACCCAGTTTTGGCAGAAACAGCCTCCTGCTGTCCCATGTCAGGTGGACTCTGTCCCAGAGCATGCTGGGTCCTACCAGGAAGACAGGTGGGAAGGGAACCAGAAAGCCAGAGAGCTGAAGTCCCAGCTGCTGTAGCCCCAGCCTCCTGGGTAGGGGCGCGGGGACAGCTGGCTTTCCCAATATGTCCATAGAGGTGTCACACAGCCCCAGGGCCTCTCAGAAGAGGCCATGCTCAGGAGCAGGTGAAAGGAAGGTGGCCTCTGTCTCGAGCACCTTTTCTGGCTCAGAGTAAGACCCCCTGGGGAGCAGTGGAGGGAGGGGCTGGAGAAAGAGCTTTGGCCCTGGGAGAAGGTCCAGGCTCTGGCAGGTGAATCAGGAAGCCACAGTAGAAGAAAGCAACCTGATAGCTTGGCCCCATGTGGCTGGATTTCGAGTTTCCCAGAAACAGCCTCTCTTAGACCTCCTTTGGGGTTGCAAGAAGAATTCCGGGCCCCACGTACTGGGGACTCCCGGCTCCCCACTATCCAGCCTTCCCAGTGAAGACAGGATCCTGGAGGGCCGGAGACCAAGTCTGTCCTTGGCTTGGCATTGGGGCAAATAGGTGCTCAGGAGATGCTGAGGAGGTTGGTTTTGGGGCTGGCAGGTTGGGTGATGGGGCTGAATGCTGAGGCCGGTGGGACCTGTAGTGGTGGGACTGGTAGTCTGGAGGGTTGACCCCTCTCACTTCCATGCCACTAACAAAACAGTCCTCTTCCCAGCTCACATGTGGCTCAGATCCTACTGTGGGAAGAAGAAGCAAATATACACAGTATGTCAGATGGCAATAAGGTGCAATGGTAGAAAAGGTTGGAAAAGAGGAGTAGGGAGTGTGGGGTGGGCTGGGATGCTTTTTAAGAAAAGGTGGTCTGGGAAGGTGAGCAGAGTCTTGAAGGAGGTGAAGAGGCAAGCCATGTAGGCATGTGGGGGAAGGAAGTTGCAGGAGAGGAGAGGGAACAGCCCGTGCAAAGGCCCCGAGGAGGGACTGTGCTTGGTGTGCCCAAAAAACAGCAGAGCCTGGCATGGCAGGGACCCAGGGAGCACTTGGGAAAGTGAGAGGAGCAGAGGTCAGAGAAGAATGGTGGACAGGTTGGGTAGGGCCTTGCAGATAAATGGGAGGATGTCAGCTTTTACTGTGGTTGAGCTGGAAGGTTTTGATTAGAGGGGTGACATATGATCTAACATAGGTCTTAACAGGATTGCTGGGCTGTTGAGTGAGAAGACTGTCAGAGGATATGGTGGACTCCAGGGTGGTCCCCATGTTATCTGCCCCCTCGTGTTCATGCCCTGTGTGACCCTCTCCCTTTCACTGCGGGTGGGACCCGTGACTTGCTTTTAACCAACAGCCTATGGCAAAGGTGATGGATGCCACTTCTGTGACTATGGTACACAACATTGTAATGCCCCATCTTGCAAGGGGACTCCCTCTTTGCTGGCTTTGATGAAGTCAGTGTCATGTTGGTGTTGGGGGGCCCACATAGCAAGGAACTGAGGATGGCCTCTGGCTGACAGCCAGAGAGAGCCTGAGACCCTCAGTCTAACAGACTGCAAGGAACTGTATCCTCCCACAGCCACATGAGCTTGGAAGCATATTCTTCCCTAGTGGAACCTCAGATGAGACTGCAGCCCTGGCCAATACTTGGATTGTAGCCTGCTAAGACCCCAATGCAGAGAACTCAGCTAAGCCATGAGTAGATGCCCGACCCAAAGAAACTGTGAGATAACAGTTGTATGTTAAGCTTCGAAGTTTATGGCAAGACTGTCGTGCAGCAATAGATAATACTTAGGCAAGAGATGAGGGTGGCTTGGACCAGGGAGTAGGGGGAGTTGTGGAGGTGGACGAAGGCATCCAAATCTAGTGTACTTTGAACGACTTGCTGATGGGTTGCTTGCGGAAGTAGCTTAGAGTTTTGTGATGTCTCTCTCTGTGCAAGGCAATGTGCTACATTTTGCAAAAAATTGTTTTATTCGCCCATCACCCTTATCCTTAGTGTTGGGTGATATCTGTTTCACATGTGAAGGAAGTTCAGCTAAAGGACTTGGCCAGTCTCTTATCTAATAAGTGACAGGCCCAGATTCTGGGGACTCCAAGTTTAACCACAGCACTCTCTGTTTCCTGGGGAAATCCTGAAAGGCTGGGCTTGCAGGAGGCATTCACTATACCCACTCTTTGTCCAGGCTGAGCAACAGCCAGACAGGAATGGGCCAGTGCTGGCACCAATGACTTCTGCCTCCTTCTTCTCTGCAGAAAAGAAGTCACTTAATTTTGTTGATCTCCTTCTGTAGCCCTTGTTGTTCAGGAATAGGAGAGAGGACCCTTGCTTTAGTTTTACTCCCAGGTCCCTTATCCCTGGGTGTCCAAATCAGACAGCTCCAGATGCATCTTTCTCCTTCCCCATTGACCTCGACCTACATTTATGCTGTTATACACATCCATGCCTTTAATATTCTCATCCCTTCAAAACTGTTAAGTTCCTAGGCATCCTTCAAGATCCAACTCAAATGGCTCTTTCATAAGTCCTTCCTCCTTTGTCCTACACAGAGCTAGTTCTTCTCCCTACTTAGTACTTTGAGCTCCCAAGAACATCTTTTGCACTTGGTAGCATCTGAGCCCCCTGTGCCTGGCACACCTGGCACGTAGTGGGGGCTCAACCGACATTCTTGAGTGGATGAGAGAGTGAACAATAATTGAAGCCCCTCCTGCCTTTTCCTGGCCTCAATCCTGGCTTTCTCCTGGCCTCTTTTCCCTACGGGTGGGCCTATCAGCCCTCTGAGGTAACAGAGCCCTGTGTATAGTGATCACCATGGCAACTCCAATGAACATCTTGGGGAGGGCCACTTCCCAGCAACCATCCATTGGTCTTCACCAGTAGTTCTGCAGCGGGGATCTGCACTTCTGGGCTTCAGCACACATCAGTGTGGTTCACGTGTTTCCTGCTGTTATGAAAGAGATTGGAGAGGTGAGGCAGAGACTTATGAAGGGCCAGGGTTCTTCCAGGACATGAGGTTTCATCTTCCTTCTCCCCATTCAGAGTTGCTTGTGAGTGAAGACTGCCTAGACTGGAATTACCTTCCCGCCCTCTTTGACCAAAGTCTCTTGGGATCTCTCTCTCTGGGTCAGAAACTGGAAGTGAGTCCACACTTCTATTGTAGCCCGTCCAGATTGCTGTGGACTGGCAGTGCACTGGGATGTACAGAGCTGCCGTGGGTACGTCAGGTTGGTGGCTGGGGATAGGCGGAGAAAGAAAACTTGGAGCTAACTTGAACTTCACCTAGCTTGAAGATGTGCAATTTAATTTTAGCCCCACCTGGTGAAGTCCTGTGTCTTTTCGGAGCCTCATTTTCTCCATCTGTGAAAGAAGATAAATTAGTAGTGTCTCCGAACACCTTACTGGGTATTTGTGAAGACCAGACTAATTTACCAGATGTGAGAATGCTTGACATGGACTTGTGTTAGTTATCTCTTGCTGCACAACAAATCACCCCAAAACTTAGTGGGCTTAAGACAACATTGACTATCTCACAGTTTCTGTGAGTTGGGAATACCGGTGGAGTGTTGGTGATTTTTCTGTCCCAGGGTCTCTCACAGGCTGCAATCAAGGTGTTGCTTGGGTCTCTAGTCTCATCTCAAAGCTCGACCAGAGAAGGAACCCATTCACATGGCAGGATCCAGCTACTCTGGAGCTGTTGGCAAGAGGCCACTCTGAGTTCCTTGCCCTGTGGACCTCTCCATAGGGCATCTCACAACAGGGAAACTGGCTTCTGTCAGAGAAGATGAGCTGAGGAGAACTGCAGAGAGTGTGTGAAAAAGACAGAAGTTGTAGTCTCTTATAAGTTCATCATGGATGCAACATCCCTCATTTTTGCCACATTCCATTCATCACTATGTCCAGTCCACACCAAAGGGGAGGGAATTATACCAAGAAACAGGGATCATTGGGAGCCATGTCGACTGCCTGCCACTCTCTGCCCTCTGGCCCCCAATAATGTACATCCCTTCCACATGCAAAATACAGTCATCCCCTCCTAAGATCTTTAAAATTCTCATCCTATTAAAGCATCAGTTTAAAAGCTAGAATCTGGTCATATAAATCAGCTCCAGGTGTGGCTGAGGCTCCTCCAGTGTCGTTCCTTAAGTACAGCTTCTCAGATTCAATTCTTCCCCATCATAGATCTGTGAAACTAAGTAATTTGCCCTGAACACACCTAACATACAGTGATGTGATAGGCATAGGATAAGAACTAGTGACATTCCTATTCAAAATTGAGGAAAATGGAGACATGGAGTCAATGGTCCATAGCAGTTTTGAAATCCAGCCACACAAATGTTGGACATTCCTTGATTAGGTTTCAAGGCCTGGGGATAATTCTCCATGGCTCTCAGCTCTGCCTTCTGGACTCTTGCATCCACTCTCTGACTTGTCTTTTTTATTTTTATTTTTTGTTCAATGGTATCTTTTCATTTTGTACTGTCTCTATCCCTTTTACCCGAAGTTGCCAACATTTTGCTGATGTTATTTTCTCAACAGTAAAACTTACAGGGGTTCACTCCATTGAACAAAAGTCACACCCCTTTTTAACTGAGGCTCCTGTTGAGGAGCCTTAAGCTTCTTAGAGGTCCTACGGTTCTGTTAAGAGGATATATCAGGCATCTCTTTAATCTCTTTAAAGCACCCTTTGTGTGACAGAGTAATACCCTGATCCTTTGATCTTTCTGAAGTTTTAACAACAGGTCGCACAGTCACACTCCTGGGCACACTTTCCAGACAGTCTTCTGAAGCTATTTCTTAATTTTAGCATCTTTTGGGATCTGGAAAGGATGAGACTTCAGAACCATTAAGTACTGGCATCTTTTTGTTTAACAGTCCCTTCTTCAATTCATCACCTTCCTTTCACATTTCACTACAAGCAGCAAGAAGAAAGTAAGAGGCAACTACAATCTTTTCTTTGGAACTCTTTAGCTAAGTCATTCAGTTCATTAGTCACATAACTGCAGATGACAGTGTCACCGTTTCTGCCACTACATAACAAGGGTCTTTTTTCCACTATTTCTAGTAATATATTCCTCACTTCCATTTGGGCCCTCACTGACAGCATCTTCCAACTCCAGATTTCTGCTTAAAAAAAAAAACTGTTTAAGGTGATTTAGGCTTTTTCTATCATGCTTCTCAAAATCCTTATAGACTCTGACCACTGCTTGGTTCCAAATTCAGTCCCAAATTTTTAAGTATTTGTTATAGCAACACCCCACTGTTAGTACCAAAATATGTATTAGCTATGTATTGCTGCATAACAAATGACCATAAAGCTTAGAAGTTTGACACTGTATGTTTAAAACAGTACAAATTTATGATCTCAGAATTTATAGGAGTCAGGATGCTCACTTGGCTGGGTCCTCTGGCCCAGGGTATCCCACAGGCTGTAATGAAAGTGTCATCCAGGCTGTGTTCTCATATCAAGGCTCAATTGGGGAAGGATCCACTTTCAAGCTCATTCAGGTGTCAGGATTCATTCAGTTCTTCAAAGACTGTTGGACTCAGGGCTTCTCTTCTTTATGAGCTTTTGGCCAGAAGTCACCCTCAGTTTCTTGCTCCATGGGCTGCTCCACAGGGCAGCTCAAAACATGGCATTTGCTGTCATCAGAATGAGCAAACCAAGGAGAACCAGGGAAAGAGAGCAAACAAAACCGAAGTCACAGGCCGGGCATGGTGGCTTACACCTGTAATCCCAGCACTTTGGGAGGCTGAGGCGGGTGGATCACTTGAGGCCAGGAGTTAGAGATCAGCCTGGCCAACATGGTGAAACCCTGTCTCTACTAAAAATACAAAAATTAGCCAGATGTGGTGGCGCACACCTGTAATCCCAGCTACTCAGGAGGCTGAGGTGGGAGAATTGCTTGAACTTGGGAGGTGGAGGTTGCAGTGAGCTGAGATTGCACCACTGTACTCCAGCCTGGGTGACAGAGTAAGACCCTGTCTCAAAAAAAAAAAAAAAGAAAGATCACATAAGAAAACAAAACACAAGCACGAAAGCTGCAGAGGCTTTTGAATCTACCCCTCTAATTTGAATCCAAGGCCTTAGAGAGAAGACTGAGTTTACAACAGAGCAAAGTGTGGGTTCCTGCTCTTGGTTCTCCTTCATGGTGGCTAAGCTGCTTCCCTTCCCTGACCACGAACGACCATTCAGCAAATGGATACAATCTTATTTGCAGGAAGACAAATGGTTGCCAGGATGGGAGCCGGGGCAATGGGCTTCACAGCCAGGGGCCTGCTAGGGTCTCCTAGGGTGGTGGTGATGGGGCAGAAGAGGAGGAGGAGATGAAAGGAAAAATTATGAAGGAGTAAAATGAGCCCAGGGTTCCAAGGCTGCTTGAGAAAGGTCTTTGAGGACTGGTGGGGTGGGGTGGGGGTGGCCAGGGCTTTTCAGAGAGGGCAGAGGCTGCAGAAGTCCAGGAGGCAGCCCCTGTGCCAGGGGTGATGAGTGAATGGGGCAGAGGCTCCGTGGGTCTGGGCAGTGCCAGAGGGCACCAGGGGCAGCTTAGGAACCTCTGATCAAGGGCGGGCAGACAGCCACAGGCCTTCCTGTTCAGCTCCCAGCTCATCCTTGTTCACAGAAACTCTGTGTGTTATCTGAGACGATGAAACGTGGTGCTTTGTTTACAGGACTAAGCTTGGAATTGCCTGTCCCACAGCAAGAGGCTATGGAGCTGGGCCACGGAGCAGGTAGGACAGGCAGACCAGGGATGTGCTGAATGCACATCCAGGCTTCTGGAGGGACTCCCTGGGGCAGCAGGGCACCAGCCCTTTCTCCTCCCGCTCCGTCTTGTGTTGGCCTCCAGACCCACCATCGGCCCAGGCTTCCTAGGGGGCATTCTGTTGGAAGACAGAAGGAAAAAGGAGGGAACGGAATTACTGAGCCCTCCCATCCTGCCATGTGCAGGGATTATCACCCCGATATGGTCTCCATCCTGAGGGGGTGACTCAGGTGCTCTGAGTCTTGTGTGTACCAGGGCAGGGCTGTGGGGGGAACATGGTGAGGGGCCTGGCCTCAATGGATGGGAGGTATATATGGGGTTACACGTGAGCCAAGACCAGGGGTAGTGTAGCCCAAGGAGTGGAGGGGAGTGTTCCAGGCAGGAGAAATAGCTCAGGCAAAGGCTTGGGAGGGAGAGACGGCTGGCACTTTTGTGGAGTCCCGAGAGCAGGGACTCTGCCCTGAGGACAAGAGGAAAGATTTTGATGCAGGCGTGACTGAGTCAGGCCCGCTCTGAGAATGGTCCCCAGGGGTGAGTGCAGGGTGGCTGGGGCTGGCAGGTGGGATGGGGAGAAGAGAGTCCAGTGAGTTGGGGCAGCGATCCTGCTAAAATCTTCCTCCAATGACCTGAATGCCCAGGGGCCTTGTTAAACACTCAGATTCAGGGCCTTTCTGATGCAGCAGCTCTGAGAGGGTCCCAGGCATCTGTATTTTTAATGAGAGCCTAGGGAATCCTCATACATGGCCACATTTAGATAAACTCTGCGGAGGTTTATCATCCAGGGGATATGATGGTTTAGCTTGGGCTCAGAGGCCTGACGGCCACGATGCCCAGCCCTTATGTACCTTTTAAGAGGACTTGAGGTTTTGGAGGGAAGACCACCAAACATATTTACAGCTGTAATCTGGGGTGGAGGATGAGGCCAGGCTGTGAGGAGACACTGAAGGCTGAGAGCAAGGGACCTAGAGAAGCGGAGGCTGTGGGCAGGGACGTGGGAGACAGGGAGAGGCGGGGAGGAGAGAGCCTGGGAGGTGGCTGGGATGGTGCCACTTCTCAGCCCTGGCGAAGGGAGGAGGTAGGTATTGGGGAGCAGCCTTGCATTGGAAGCAAAGTCTGGAAGTCCCATCCAACTCCAGTACTTCCCAGGCATGTGGCTTAGCCCCAGGAACGCCTCTGCCAGTGCCGCTGCTGCCAGATTCTCACTGCGGAGAGTGAGGGGGAGGTTTCAAGATGGAAAAGTGGGGAAGGGAACTATCCAAATGGAGCCAGGGACATGAAAGCACAGACAGGCCAAGTCCCTTGCTTGCGGTCACACAGCTAGGCCTCAAGGCGGGACAGGCTTGGGCGGCAGCCCTTGTTGCCCCAGGCAATGTGGACTAACCCTGCCCGTGGGAGGCACGCAGGCTGGCCTCTCTTCTCCCATTGTGTCTCCTAATTTCCCACCCATGCCTCTGGTTCCTGCGCTTCCTCTCTGTCCCTCTCCCCTTCTCTGGCTGTGGAGCTCTGGGGCTCTTTGTCTGTCCGTTTCCCCTCCTCACCCCCATCTCTGCCCCCTCCCCACCCTCTACTTTCTGCCCTTGTCTGCGTGTCTCTCTCCCTCCCCCTCTATTTCTCTTTGTCCTGCTCAGGTACAACCACTTTGACCAGGGCCCATCTGAATGACAAGGAGGGCCAACAGGACTTGGACCCCTGGAAAGCGGCCTACAGTTCCTTGGACACCTCCAAGTTCAAGAACCAGGGTCTGTCATCCCCACAGCCCCTGCCCCTGGGAGCCAGCGCTCAAGGCAGCTCCCTAGGGCAGTGCCACTTGAAGGAGATTCCCCCTCCACCCCCGACTGCTGCCAGCAGGGATTCTCTGGGCATGGACCCACAGTCCAGGTCCCTGAAGAATGGGGGCTCTCGATCCTCCTCGAGAGAGAACAGGGCCACCTCGGGAGAGGGGGTTCAGCCATGCCAGGGGACGGATGACGGTCCCAGCTTGGGGGCTCAGGACCAGAGGAGCACGCCCACGAACCAGAAGGGCAGCATCATTCCTAACAACATTCGCCACAAGTTTGGGAGCAATGTGGTGGACCAGCTGGTCTCCGAGGAGCAGGTGTCATAGCAGGGGCCAGGAGGGTGATGCAGAGTCTTATAATGAGGACATAAGATAAACTCACTCTTGAGTACAGAGTCCCTATAATAATACCACTAGAAAGCAGTATCTCCTGAGCATCTGCTGTGTGCCAAGCACTGTGCACTGTTTAAACTTCACATATAACAAGTTGTTACATCTTCCCAGCAACCCATGAGGAAGGTACTATTATTGTCCTCATTTTATAGATAAGGAGCCCGAGGCTTAGAGGAGTTAAGTCAGTCAACCAAATTCACCTAACTGTGTGAGACGAGGGTGCAAACTGGGTCGGCAGATTCTGGAACTCTGGTCCTTAATGACTTTGCAGTTAAAAGCCTTTTGTGTGAATTGGATGTTTTCCATCTGAACAAGTCTCCCAAAGAAGACAGCATTTAGTGGATGGATAGCATTTATTGGGAATCAGAAGATGTGGGTTTGAATCCTGGACCTGATCCTAAATGCTGGATGACTTTGGATAAGTTACTTACCCTCTCTGGGCTTCAGTCTCCACATCTGTAAAGCGAGGCAGTTGCACTAGATCAGGCTGACAAACACATGGTGTGCGTATCACAACCCTCCCAGCCTGCATTCATGGCAGACATCACTAGTCAATGCCAGCACTCTTTTCCACCCGATATAGCATTCCAGGCAGTCATTACAAATCAACTGACACTTGAGATAAAATTCATCTACCGTTTCTGGTCAAATGCTATGTTCTTTCTGTCCTGTCATTCTGAGACATATTTTTAAAGCCACCATCTCAACCCTCATAGCAACTGCATTGTGTGGAAGGTCAGGCAGGAGTTATTGCTTCCTTTTTAGCAGATAGTATAACCAAGTCCCAAGGAAGGGCTACGATCTGCTTGGGTCACAAAAGCTGGGGGTCAGGCTTCTCCTAGGCTCCCCTTCCACTCTGTCATCTTAAAGTGCAGTGACCCCACCACCAGCAAGTCTGGAAGGTCACAGTCTTGACATGTTCTGCCCCACTTGGAGGAACTTGTCCCAATTTGAGGTTGACTCTGTGGTCACTACCTCTCACTGCCCTGCCCAGCCTTGGGAGAAGTCCTTTCTTTCTTCAGCCACCGTTGTCCCTGGCTGGAATCAAGAAATCCGTGTTTTCTGCCCATCTGTAACTTATGTCACAAGTGTCAATGAGCCAGCAAGTGTCAGAGCTGGAAGCCACTTCAAAGACCATCCAGTTCCACCCTGCCTTCACATTTTACATGTAGGGAAACTGAGGCCTAGAGCGGAGAAGAGGCTTGCTAAAGTCAACAGCTGATATATTGCAGAACTGGAACTCAAACCTAGGTGTCCTGCCCCTGGACCTGGGCTCAGCTTCTCTGTGTGTCAGTTTCCCTATTGGTATGAAGAGGGAGTTGGCCTCATTGAAAGTTAAGCACCCACCCAGAGCTGCCCTGTGTGATGCCTCAGTTGTAGGAGGCAAGCCAGGGCTCTGTGGCCTGCCAGCCATGTGAACTGGGTGATCTCTGGCCTCCTGAGGCCCGCTTTCCTCATTTATAAAATGGTGGGAAGAGTGGCACCCTATAGAGACCCCCCACCCCAATGTTGCAGGTAGCAGATGCTCAATGCTTGGAAGAGGTTTTATGATCGTTAACCTGATGCCCCCCACCCACAGCAGTGCAGATGATGAGAGGGGTTGGGGCTGAGGCCTTTGTATACTCCAGCTCCCCAGCCCTGTGAATAGGTTGAGGGCTGCAGGCTACAGGTGGGATCGGGGTGGGGAGGGCAGGGTCAAGGGAGGAGGAGTTGGAGGGAGATATGGGGCTTGAAACTGCTTTTCCATCCCCTGTCTGTCGTCCCTGCCTCCCTGCTCAGGCTCAAAAGGCTATTGATGAAGTCTTCGAGGGCCAGAGAAGGGCAAGCTCATGGCCCAGCAGGACCCAGAATCCTGTGGAAATCTCCTCCGTCTTCTCAGACTACTATGACCTCGGCTACAACATGCGGTCAAACTTGTTTCGAGGTCAAGTCAAAGGGCAAGGGTGGGGCCGTGAACACCCATGGTCTCCCAGGCATTGGCAGGGAAGGCCTTTGGGGTTTCCACTCCATATGGGGTCTAGGACCCCAGGGCACATCTTCAAGGACACTTATTTCATGCCCATGTGTCCTCTATGTCAGCTTGCGAGTGCTGGGAACATCCAGTCCCCTGTCCTTGATGTGTGGATGATTCATCCCAGTTGGCAGTCAGGCACCTCTGGTCCCTCCCCTCCCCTCCCCTCCCGTTCTCTCTCCTCCCCTCCCCTCCCCTCCCCTCCTCTCCCCTCCCCTCCCTTCCCCTTCCCTTTCCTTCCCTTCTTTTGTTTTTTGAAGTCTCACTCTGTTGCCCAGGCTGGGGTGCAGTGGCACAATCTTGGCTCACTGAAATCTCCGCCTCACAGGCTCAAGAAAGCAACCCTCCCACCTCAGCCACCCCCTTCCCCCACAAGTAGCTGGGACCACAGATGCGCGCCACCACACCTGGCTAATTTTTTTCTTTTCTGGTTTTTTTTTTTTTTTTTTTTTTTTGTATTTTTGGTAGAGGCAAGGTTTCACCATATTGCCCAGGCTGGTCTCAAACTCCTGGGCTCAAGTGATTCACCCACCTTGGCCTCTCAAAGTGCTGGGATTACAGGCATGAGTCACTGCGCCCTGCCCACCTCTTGTTCTTAATCTGCCAGTAGGAGGCCCAGGACCCAGTAGAACTGGGACTGCTGCTCCCCACACCCCAGCCCCATCCCAGGCACCTTTGGTCACAGTGACAATATCAAGTTTCTTTGGTTCAAAGCTCAGCTCAGCCACTCACTAGCTGGGTATAACCTTAGGTGGGATCCTCAACCTCTGCAAGCCTCCGCAAGCCTCCGCTGTCTTCTCGGTACAGTGGGGATGATAATGAGAGTATGGCCTTTGCTGGGTCATTGGCAGGACTTTATGAAGTGCCACATGAAGGTGCTTGGCCGAGGCAAGTCGTGAGCACTCAGTAGCTGTCAGGCTATCATTTTTCTTCTCCAGAGCCTGGAGGTGGCGCCACCTGGGAAGAAAGGAAGGGTGGGTTGGAGGCTCTGACATTTACACAGGGTTTCCATTGGATCAGTGTAGTCCTGTTTGGTTGGGGTGGGGAGAGTGCTATTAGCTCCATTTCACGGGCAGATTTCAGATCATTTGCCTTAGAACTCTCAGTAGTCTGCATTGTGTCTAGGACTCAAAGTCAGGTGTTCCTTCCGCCTTCAAAGCCTCATAGTCTTTTCTTGACCACTAAGTCACCTCCTTAGCTATGATCCTGTTCCCAGGGTCTTCTGGATGGCTCAGATGCCTGTCACAGCACGCAGGGGCTTCTCTCTGCCCCACATTCTGGTTTGGCCTCATTGCAAAATAAGGCTCTTTCTGGTACGGCTCCTTCCTCTCTCCTCACTCCAGGCCCTCTCCAGTGCTCCCAGGGCCTGACAAACCTCTTCCACCTGGCTTGGATCCCTGTCACCCGAGGAACCAGATACCCACTGGAAGCCTTTCTGGAGTTTTCTCTGAGCTTGGAGAAGGGATGGTGCTGGGGGAGGAAAGCGAGAATACAGTTCTGCTTGTTCTCTGTTCCGGGCCTTCCAGATCCTGCCTTCCAGTTCTCTCTTTAACAACTATCGGTCACCAAATAGCTATTCCATACAACTTTGTATGATAATGTCTACATAAATGTAAAATAATCTATTTTTAAAAATGTCCATGTCCCATCATCCTGCCTGGGAAGTAGAACTGTGCCAAGGGTGTGCTGGAGCTCATAGCAGCTTGCACCAGCTCACAAGAGGCAATTGTCTCCCTGAACTGACTGGCACATAAATGCTGTCTTAAAATTGGTCATGCTAGTAGTATTTACACTCTGGAAATTGGCAAACACTATGAATCAGGGCTTCACCCTGCCACACAGTGCTGTCAGTGTGCCCATCCATCTGTCCCTCTCTGTTTCCACCCACCCAGGGTTAGCCTTTATACTTGCTGTTTGAGGTTGGTGAGGCTGGTATGGCTGCACAGGAGTGAGGCAGAAGACATCAGAGGAAACAGGCTGGGTCGTGAAGCCTGCTGGAAGGTCTTTACTCAGAGAGAGATGAGAAACCAAGCCGTGATTTTAAGCAGGAGAATGGCCCTGTTTGGCTCAGGTTAAGGGCTCACTCCAGTTGCTACGGAGAGAATGGACATAGGGAGATGGGGCAGAAACAGGGAAACCGGTAGGAGGCAGGTGCAAAACTCCAGATGGGACAGATGATGGTGGCTTGGTGTTGGAAGCTGGGCTAGTGCACCTGCACTATTTTGGAAGGCACCATTGTGCAATATAGCAGCTCAGGGAGGTAATGGTGAAGGTGGCCTGATGTAGTAGGATTCTGGATATTTGTATAAGGCAGAGAGAAAAGAATATGCTAATGAATAGATTTTGGGGTGAGAGAGGAATTAACGTTGACTTCAACGTTTTAGTTTAGTGTTTAGGTGAAACCTAAACAACTGGAAGGATGAGATGGCTATTTACTGAATTAGAGAAGCTGCCAGGGGGAGCAGGTTGAGGGACTCCTATTCTACGCTAAATCACGGATCATCTTTTACACAGTCTTCTAAAATTTTTAGTTTTGCTTTTCACATTTAACTCTTTAATCCACCTGGGGTTGATTTTTGTTTTTAGTATGAAGTAGGGATTCATTTTCAAAAACTGTAGATGGCTTTTGTGAGTTTTAGCCATTTAAAGAAAGTAGTAAAACTGAGGCTTGAGGAAACTTTAGGCAGCTTGCCCAGCTGTATAAAGAGTGAGATGACGAGCTCAGGCATTCCTTGGGCATCTATGTGCCCAGCCCTCAAAATAATGGAACAACAACACCAGAAATCTTTCCCCAGTAGGGATTCATTTTCAATTCCTTCTTTATGTGGGTTACTGACTGCCTCAGTACCTTTTATTGAATAGGCTCATCTTTCCTGCCGGTGACCTGCAGTGGTACTTCTGTTATCCATCAGGTTTTGACACATGCATAGATCAGTTTCAGGCTCTATTCTGTCCATTGGTCTAATATTACATTTTTAATCACCAAAGTATTATAAGTAGCCTGATATCTGGTCAGGCAATACTCCCACTACCACCCCTCCACCACCATCACCAGTTAATGTCTTGGGTTTCTAGGCCCTTTACTCTTCCATACAAATGTTATTAATATACAGAAATTTCCATGAAAAACCCTGTTGGGATTTTGATTGGAAATACATTGAATCTACAGCTCAATTTAAGGGCTGTTGTCAGCTTTATAATGAATTTTCTAATATATGAATATGGTATATACCTCCATTAATTTAAGTCTTCCTTCGATATCTCTCAGTAACATTTTGTGATTTTTTTTTCTATAAACATCATGCAGGTTTTTTTGTTAGACTTACTCAGGAGAATCTCTTTTTTTGCTGCTTGTTGAAAATGATATCTTTTTAAAATTATATTTTCTAACTTTGCTGCTGATACCGTATACACAAATGCAATTTTTGTTTTTGTATATTAATCTCATATCCACAGGCTTTATGCAGCTCACCAATTAATTCCAGTAACTAGTTATAGATTCTTTAGGAGTGCTTTTGAATAGTAATAATGGCTACATTTATGCACAGTATTTAACATATGCCAGGTACTGCTCTGAGTACTTTATATATATATTTTATTCTGCACATGAATCCCATGTGGTAAATGCTACAATTCCCATTTTTTTCCAGATAAAAAATAATTGAGTCATGCAAAAGTTAAATAACTTAATTAAGGCCACACAGATAGGAACTGTCAGAGTTGGGATTTAAACCCTGCCAGTCAGAGGCTAGAGTTTAAATTCTTAAACACTAGGCTTTTCTTACCTTTATATCAGCATCTGGCTGACCTCTCTAGGACAATGGTGTATATAAGCAGGAAAAACAGGCATCCTTATCTCCTTCCTGATTCTAACATTACATCATTAAATATAATATAGTCCGTTTTCATACTGCTGATAAAAACATACCTGAGACTGGGTAATTTATAAAGAAAAAGAGGTTTAATAGACTCACAGTTCCATGTAGCTGGGGAGGCCTCACATCATGGTGGAAGGTGAAAGGCACGTCTTATACGGTGGCCGACAAGAGAGAATGGGAACCAAGTGAAAGAAGTTTCCCCTTATAAAACCGTCAGATCTCATGAAATTTATTCACTACCACGGAAACAGCATGGGGGAAAATGGAGCTGGCTCTGGGTCTTAGTCTGGCTTTGGGTGTCCTGAGATTTTAGCGAACTTCATGTGGGGAGAGTATTGGCCATGGCCGTGAGTCCTGGGTGTATAGGCTTCCCACAGACAGGGCTGTGGGAGGACCATGTGGGATGGCCTGCAGGAATATGGCCAGGGTGAGTGGCCCTTTGTGTATTTTCTGCCTCCCAACTCACCGTGGCTCCAGCTTCAGAAGGAGGTCAGAGCAGAACACCCCTGTGGGCTAACATGAAGGTCCTCATCTGCTCCAAGCAGCAGGGCTGGGAGGGGAGAGTAGAGGGTCAGCCCATGGTAAGGACAAGCCAAGTACAAATCAAAACCTTGGCTGGGCTCACCTGGACATTGTGTCTTTGAGTCACAGAGCAGGCAGAATGGTAGCTTACATCCTGTCCTTTTCCCTCTGTGTCCAGGTATCCAGGGATCCCTGAACCAGCTTACCAAGGATTTTCTTTTTTTCGCTTCTTTCCATTGTTGGAATTCCGATTTCCTTTATTTGGTGTCTTCCTCTTTCTTGGTTTGCTCTCTTGTCTTTGGGGTGGATTCCATCTCCCAGCTTGATGTCACTGTCATTGGAGAGCACAGCCCTGTAATGATTTCAATCCCTTGAAATTGTTCAGATTCGCTTTAGAGCCCAGTAGATGGTGATTTCTGTAGATGATCTGTGTGTGCTTAAAAATAATCTCTCCAGGGGCCGAGCGCGGTGGCTCACGCCTGTAATCCCAGCACTTTGGGAGGCCGAGGCAGGTGGATCACGAGGTCAGGAGATCGAGTCCATCCTGGCCAACACGGTGAAGCCCTGTCTCTACTAAAAATACAAAAATCAGCTGAGCGTGGTGGCAAGTGCCTGTAATCCCAGCTACTTGGGAGGCCGAGGCAGGAGAATTGCTTGAACGAGGGAGTCGGAGGTTGCAGTGAGCCAAGATTGTGCCACTGCACACCAACCTGGTGACAGAGCAAGACTCCGTCTCAAAAAAAAAAAAAAAAAAAAATCTCAGGAGGCGGAGGCAGGCAGATCACAAGGTCAAGAGATCGAGATCATCCTGGCCAATATGGTGAAACCCCGTCTCTACTAAAAATACAAAAATTAGCTGGCATGATGGCGCATGTCTCTACTAAAAATACAAAAATTAGCTAGGCGTGATGGCGCACGCCTGTAATGGCTTCTCAGGAGGCTGAGGCAGAAGAATCACTTGAACCCGGGAGGCGGAGGCAGGCGGAGGTTGTAGTGAGCGGAGATCGCACCACTGCACTCCAGCCTGGCTACAGAGCAAGACTCCCTCTCAAAATAATGATAATAATAATAATAATAATAATAATAATAATAATCTCTTGGGTAAGGGATTCTGCATTTGTCTATAGAACAGGCTTGTTAATGATTTCCGCACAAATCTTCTAATCCTTATTAATATTATTTGTTTGATCTATTAGTTACTAAAATATGTGTCTTTAAATCTCCCCCTATAATAGCAGCTTTGTCCATTTGTCCTGTGGTTCTGTCAATTTTGCCTTATCTATTTTGAGATTATTTCAGTGTAGCAAGTTCAGAATCATTACATTACCTTAATGAATTGCAATTGTTTTTGTTTTTCATCGTGCCTTTGCCCTACAGTCTATTTCGCCTGATATAGTTAGACCAGACTGCTTTTGGTTAGTGTTTGCCTGGGTATATCTTTTTCTATTCTTCCATGTTTATCCTCTCTTTGTGTCCTTTTAAATATGCTTTCAATGCTATATACCTGGAAAACATTTTCTGTAGTGTCATCATCTGGTTTTTAACGAATGGGTTTAATTCATTCATATTGATTCTTGTTACTGATATAGACTATTTGGGTTTATTTCCATGATCTTATTTTTCGTTTTCTATTTGTGCTGCTTTTTCTTTTCTTTTCTTCTTCTTTTTTTTTTTTTTTTTTGAGATGGAGTCTCACTCTGTTGCCCAGGCTGGAGTGCAGTGGCGTGCTCTCAGCTCACTGCAAGCTCCGCCTCTTGGGTTCACGCCATTCTCCTGCCTCAGCCTCCCAAGTAGCTGAGACTACAGGCGCCTGCCACAACGCCCGGCTAATTTTTGTTTTGTATTTTTAGTAGAGACGGGGTTTCACCATGTTAGCCAGGATGGTGTGCTGCTTTTTCTTTGTGGCTTATTTTTCTCTCTCTTTTTGGATTTGCATCAGCTTTCTTATTTTTCTCAATCTGATATTTGTTCTTTTCTACTCCTCTTATTCTTTGAGTGGTTACCTTTGACATTTTTATATGCGTAATTAACAAATTATAAAGTTAATCTAGGCATTTGTGTTTTCCTGAACACTAAGGGCCTTAGAAGGCTTTAACTTTGGCTGGGCGCCGTGGCTCACACCTGTAACCCCAGCACTTTGGGAGGCCGAGATGGGCGGATCACAAGGTCAAGAGATCCAGACCATCCTGGCTAACATGGTGAAACCCTGTCTCTACTAAAAATACAAAAATTAGCTGGGTGTGGTGGCGCATGCCTGTAATCCCAGCTACTCAGGAGGCTGAGGCAGGAGAGTAGATTGAACCTGGGAGGTGGAGGTTGCAGTAAGCCAAGATTGAGCCACAGCACTCCAGCCTGGAGACAGAGCGAGACTCCGTCTCAAAAAAAAAAACAAGAGGATTCAGAGAAGGACTGTGTGGTAGATAGAGCTCCCTCTCCCCTCTCCCCTCTCCCCTCTCCCCTCTCCCCTCTCCCCTCCCCCCTCTCCCCTCTCCCCTCTCCCCTCTCCCCTCTTTCCACGGTCTCCCTCTGATGCCGAGCCGAAGCTGGACGGTACTGCTGCCATCTCAGCTCACTGCAACCTCCCTGCCCGATTCTCCTGCCTCAGCCTGCCGAGTGCCTGCGATTGCAGGCGTGCGCCGCCACGCCTGACTGGTTTTCGTATTTTTTTGGTGGAGACGGGGTTTCGATGTGTCGGCTGGGCTGGTCTCCAGCTCCTAACCGCGAGTGATCCGCCAGCCTCGGCCTCCCGAGGTGCCGGGATTGCAGACGGAGTCTCGTTAACTCAGTGCTCAATGGCGCCCAGGCTGGAGTGCAGTGGCGTGATCTCGGCTCGCTACAACCACCTCCCAGCCGCCTGCCTTGGCCTCCCTAAGTGCCGAGATTGCAGCCTCTGCCTGGCAGCCACCCCGTCTGGGAAGTGAGGAGCGTCTCCGCCTGACTGCCCATCATCTGGGATGTGAGGAGCCCCTCTGCCTGGCTGCCCAGTCTGGAAAGTGAGGAGCGTCTCTGCCCGACCGCCATCCCATCTAGGAAGTGAGGAGCGCCTCTTCCCGGCCGCCATCACATCTGGGAAGTGAGGAGCCTCTCTGCCCGGCCGCCCATCGTCTGAGATGTGGGGAGCACCTCTGCCCTGCCGCCCCGTCCGGGATGTGAGGAGTGTCTCTGCCCGGCCGCCCTGTCTGAGAAGTGAGGAGACCCTCTGCCTGGCAACCGCCCCATCTGAGAAGTGAGGAGCCCCTCCGCCCGGCAGCCACCCCATCTGAGAAGTGAGGAGCGTCCTCCCTCCTCGTCCGGGAGGGAGGTGGAGGGGTCAGCCCCCCGCCCGGCCAGCCGCCCCGTCCGGGAGGTGAGGGAAGCCTCTGCCCGGCCGCCCCTACCGGGAAGTGATGAGCCCCTCTGCCCGGCCAGCCGCCTCGTCCGGGAGGGAGGTGGGGGGGTCAGCCCCCCGCCTGGCCAGCCGCCCCATCCGGGAGGCGAGGGGTGCCTCTGCCCGGCCGCCCCTACTGGGAAGTGAGGAGCCCCTCTGCCCGGCCAGCCGCCCCGTCCGGGAGGGAGGTGGGGGGGTCAGCCCCCCCTCCCGGCCAGCCGCCCCATTCGGGAGGGAGGTGGGGGGGTCAGCCCCCCGCCCGGCCAGCCGCCCCGTCCGGGAGGGAGGTGGGGGGATCAGCCCCCCGCCTGGCCAGCCGCCCCGTCCGGGAGGGAGGTGGGGGGATCAGCCCCCTGCCCGGCCAGCCGCCCTGTCCAGGAGGTGGGGGGGCGCCTCTGCCCGGCCGCCCCTACTGGGAAGTGAGGAGCCCCTCTGCCCGGCCAGCCGCTCTGTCTGGGAGGGAGGTGGGGGGGTCAGCCCCCGGCCCGGCCAGCTGCCCCGTCCGGGAGGGAGGTGGGAGGGTTAGCCCCCCGCCTGGCCAGCCGCCCCATCCGGGAGGTGAGGGGCGCCTCTGCCCGGCCGCCCCTTCTGGGAAGTGAGGAGCCCCTCTGCCCGGCCAGCCGCCCCGTCCGGGAGGGAGGTGGGGGGGTCAGCCCCCCGCCCGGCCAGCCGCCCCGTCCGGGAGGGAGGTGGGGGGGTCAGCCCCCCGCCCGGCCAGCCGCCCCGTCCGGGAGGGAGGTGGGGGGGTCAGCCCCCCGCCCGGCCAGCCGCCCCGTCCGGGAGGGAGGTGGGGGGGTCAGCCCCCCGCCCGGCCAGCCGCCCCGTCCGGGAGGGAGGTGGGGGGGTCAGCCCCCCGCCCGGCCAGCCGCCCCGTCCGGGAGGGAGGTGGGGGGTCAGCCCCCCGCCCGGCCAGCCGCCCCGTCCGGGAGGGAGGTGGGGGGTCAGCCCCCCGCCCGGCCAGCCGCCCCGTCCGGGAGGGAGGTGGGGGGTCAGCCCCCCGCCCGGCCAGCCGCCCCGTCCGGGAGGGAGGTGGGGGGGTCAGCCCCCCGCCCGGCCAGCCGCCCCGTCCGGGAGGGAGGTGGGGGGGTCAGCCCCCCGCCCGGCCAGCCGCCCCGTCCGGGAGGGAGGTGGGGGGGTCAGCCCCCCGCCCGGCCAGCCGCCCCGTCCGGGAGGGAGGTGGGGGGGTCAGCCCCCCGCCCGGCCAGCCGCCCCGTCCGGGAGGGAGGTGGGGGGTCAGCCCCCCGCCCGGCCAGCCGCCCCGTCCGGGAGGGAGGTGGGGGGATCAGCCCCCCACCCGGCCAGCCGCCCTGTCCGGGAGGTGAGGGGCGCCTCTGCCCGGCCGCCCCTACCGGGAAGTGATGAGCCCCTCTGCCCGGCCAGCCGCCCCCTCCGGGAGGGAGGTGGGGGGGTCAGCCCCCCGCCGGGCCAGCCGCCCCGTCGGGGAAGTGAGGGGCACCTCTGCCCGGCCGCCCCTACTGGGAAGTGAGGAGCCCCTCTGCCCGGCCAGCCGCCCTGTCCGGGAGGGAGGTGGGGGGTCAGCCCCCCGCCCGGCCAGCCGCCCCGTCCGGGAGGGAGGTGGGGGGGGTCAGCCCCCCGCCCGGCCAGCTGCCCCGTCCGGGAGGTGAGGGGTGCTTCTGCCCGGCCGCCCCTACTGGGAAGTGAGGAGCTCCTCTGCCCGGCCACCACCCCATCTGGGAGGTGTACTCAACAGCTCATTGAGAACGGGCCATGAAGACAATGGCGGTTTTGTGGAATAGAAAGGGGGGAAAGGTGGGGAAAAGATTGAGAAATCGGATGGTTGCTGTGTCTGTGTAGAAAGAGGTAGACATGGGAGACTTTTCATTTTGTTCTGTACTAAGAAAAATTCTTCTGCCTTGGGAAAAAAAAAAAAAAAAAAAAAAAAAAAAAAAAAAAAAAAAAAACAAAAAAAAAACTTTAATTAACTTTAATTACTCTCCCGACCTCCACCTCAGCTTACATGTTATTATTTTATAGAATTTATATATGTATTATATATAGGATTTAGATATATGTATATATAGAATTTATATATATATTCTCGGCCTCCCAAAGTGCTGGGATTACAGGCGTGAGCCACCGCGCCCAGCCCACATCTTTTTATTTCTTTGTATTGCATCCTAATATTAATTTCTTTAGGTATATCTTCCAGTTTACCATTTTCTCTCAGCTTTATTTGATCTGCTATTTTATCTGTTAATTGAATTTCTTTTTAAACTTTTATGATGGCAATTTTCAAGCTTATGGAAAAGAAGAGAACTTAGTTTATAAATAGATGTTGCATATACCACTCAGCCTCAACAATGATTAATACATAGCTGATCTTGTCTCATCTTTTCTCCCACCCATCCACTCCCACCCAAGATTATTTCAAAGCAAGTCCCAGGCATCTTATTGCCATGGAGTTTAATTTTTTTTCAATTATTATGTGTTTCATTTCTGAAATTCCGTTTGCTTCTCTTACTAATCTATCTGCTCTTTCTGGATGGTTTCTTACTCTTTGCTTATATTTTTATTCTCTCTTATGGTTTCAATCATTAAATATAGTTTTTTGTTTGTTTGTTTGTTTGTTTGTTTGAGACAGAGTCTCTCTCTGTTGCCCAGGCTGGACTGCAGTGGCGCGATCTCGGCTCACTGCAACCTCTGCCTCCCGGGTTCAAGCAATTCTCCTGCCTCAGCCTCCTGAGTAGCTGGGATTACAGGAGCCCGCCACCACGCCCAGCTAATTTTTGTATTTTTAGTGGAGACGGGGTTTCACCATGTTGGTCAGGCTGGTCTCGAACCCCTGACCTCATGATCCACCCGCCTTGGCCTCCCAAAGTGCTGGGATTACAGGCGTGAGCCACTGCCCCCGGCCTAAATATACTTATTTTGTATTCTGTATCTGATCATTCAAATCTTTGCTAATTTGGGAGATTTTGTCCTTTGGTGTTTCTGCTGACTCTTGATCATTGCAACGTATCTGCTTGTGCATGTTTGAATTTTGAAAACAGAGATAAGTTTTCTTAAGTTACAGGTATTAGTTGCCACTTGCTAGATGTCTTGATGAATGTCCAATAATTTTGTCTTTCCAACCATGCAAAAAAATCTCATTTCTTGGTATAGTTGAAGACACTGAAGCTCAGAGAGGTTAAAAATTTCTCTGAGGCTATACTACCCATAAATAATGGAGTCTGGGTTTGAACCCAAACGACTTTACTTTGAAACCCTTCCCACTTTCCTTCCGTTCCACAATTTACCATCCGTAGAGGAAACTGACACCCAATATAAGCCATGGAGTACCCGACTGCCACTGAATTGGGCACTTGGGGTTTCTTCATGGTATTCTACAGGGGCTGCTGAGGAGACAAAGAGCCTCATGAAGGCTTCCTACACACCAGAGGTCATTGAGAAATCAGTGAGGGACTTAGAACACTGGCATGGCAGGAAGACGGATGATCTGGGTAAGTGAGGAGCTGCGGGTGATGGGAGGCAGGGGCTGTCCTCCACCGGCAGGGTGTGTTGGCTCTAAGGGTCAGAGAGAAACCAGAGCAGGAGACAGAGCCAGGGGTGGACTTGGAAGAGGTACGAGTCATCCCTGGGCTCTGGGCAACTCCAGAGACTGCCAGATGATCTAATCTGTGCTGGCTCTTCTCCTGCTCGCTGTAGGACGGTGGCACCAGAAAAACGCTATGAACCTGAACTTGCAGAAAGCACTGGAAGAGAAATATGGAGAAAACAGCAAATCCAAGAGCTCAAAGTACTAGATTTGACACAGTAGAGGTGTCTTCTACTCAAATAAAGTGCTAACAATAAGGAAAGGCTCAGGTCTGAGTCCTCCTGTGCTTGGTGCCTTTCTTCACATTGGAGTGGAGGCCGATGTGTGGTGTTGGAGAGACCAACTGGGGGAAGATAGAAGCCCTGGTCCCAAACTATTCCCTAGTCCTCCCTCCTGCACACACATGCACACACACGTACCTTCACCCATTATCCCAGGAAAGGACATGAGAGCTGGGCATGACTCTGTCTCAAGCCCAGGGTGCCTGGCTTCTCCCACATGCCCTATGTGAGGGGGTCCTATAGTGGACACGGCTGGATCTTACCCTACATGCTCTTCCTAGAAGATGCCAATTATTCCCAGACATCCATTCCTCCCCCACGAGACACGGACTTCAGAGGAGTTGGCCACACACATTTCCTCCAATCTAGTGGCGGGTTTGATTGGTCTCATGGTGATTCTTTACCCCTACTCCAACCCCACCTCTTGCACGTGATTGGTTCAGTCATGCACATATGACTCAATTTGGGCCAGTAAGATGCAAGGAAACGTGTGGATGTGTGCAGCCTTCTGGGAAATTCTTTTCTCAGCTGGGAATGCTGAGAGAGCATCCATCTTTCCTGATGTAATGAATGAGGAACCATGCAGCCCAGACCACTCCTGCCAGACACCTATGACCAGAGGAATTGCAGACCACGCAGCACATTCTGGGTCCTCCATGGCCTCGCAGAGCTGCTCCATCAACTTGGCCAGAAGCTGCCGGCCTCTGGACTTCCTGTAATGTGAGCCTGAGGTCTCCTCATTGTTTAAGCAGCCAAAAGCATCCTCAGCCCATAAGATCCGTGGGGCTTGGAGCCCCAGGGAAGAGTCCCCAGATAATGGGTTCTAGGTCAGACGGTTCTGTTTTCCAGTTGATCCTGAAGCTTTTCACCTGATGAGTCTCTAAGCCCGCAGCACACTCCACCCCCAGATCACTGACTTGCACCCTCAGACCGTGCTCTACCCATGGGTTATTTATTATTTGCTGTGTTCCAAAACACCACCAAAACTTGTGGGCTTAAAATGACATGATCCTTAATTTGCTCATGATTGAGCAATTTAGGCAGGGCTCAGGAGGTACGGCTCATTTCTGTTCTGTATAGCATCTGCTGTGAAGACGCCTGCTCCTCTCCCATGCCTAGTGCCTCAGCTGGGATGAGAACCACAGTGGGGGGCTGGCTGATCATCACTATCTCTCATGGGGCCTCTCTTCGTGGCTCACTTGAGCTTCTTTTGGAATGGGGACTGGGTTTCAAGAAGGAGCCGTCTCAGGGGACAAGATTCAATGTGCAATGGTTTATCAAGCCTTGCACTGGCTTGTCAATGTCCCTGTGGCCAAAGAGACATATGGCGAAGCCCAGACTTTGTGAGAGGGGACTACATAAGAGTATTACTGTATGCAGGAATGGTTCATTGGCGACCTCAAAATAATAGTTTGTCCTGGTGGTCATCTTGCTTTTGAAAGATCAAAAGCGAGAGGAAGAATCAAAATCACTACTGGGAGAAGAGGAGACATGTTCCTACTTCTCCCTCAACTGCCCCTCCTCCCACAAAAGGGAATGACTTACTTACTTTTTTTTCTTTGTCTTTTCTTTTCTTTTTTTTTTTTTTGAGATGGAATCTGGCTCTGTTGTCCAGGCTGGAGTGCAGTGGTGTGATCTTGGCTCACTGTAACCTCCGCCTTCTGGGTTCAAGCTATTCTCCTGCCTCAGCCTCCCGAGTAGCTGGGATTACAGGAGTGCACCACCATGACCAGCTAATTTTTGTATTTTTAGTAGAGATGAGATTTCACCATGTTGACCAGGCTGGTCTTGAACTCCTGAGCTCAAGTGATCCGCCCGCCTCAGCCTCCCAAAGTGCTGGGATTATAGGCGTGAGCCACCACGCCCGTCCAGGAATGACTTAAAGGTAGGGTTGGATCAGAATGCAATACAGGGAAGTGAATCTGACTTGATTTAATATTCATCAAATACCTAATTATGTGCAAAGTGCAGAGTTCAGTTCAACTTCTTTACTGGGTACCTAGTTTCTGCAAGACACTGTTCTGGGCACTGGAAACACTAGACTTTGTCTTCATCAACTACTATGTGCCCATCACATGTGACACCTGAAAAAATGAGCCACCCAAAGTCTTGTGGCTAAAGCAGACTCTGTGCTGTTCTGACATAGAAATGATAACGTGGCAAATGATTATGTGCCACATGGTTTATATACGCAACTGTATTTCATCCTTACACCAGTCCTCAGAGCTGTTATCACTCCCTTTATGAAGATGAGGAAACTGAGGCTTGGAGAGGCCAAGGAAATTGTACAAGATTATATGCATAGGAAGCTGGGGGTGCAAACCCAGGAATTTCTATTCAAAGTCACTTCTACTCTACCAGGCAATCGTACTGCAGTGTACGTAGTATGACAGTGCAGTACCTAACAGGGCTGAGTGTTTGTGGTGCCTGTTGACGGAGCACCACAAACACTCAGCCCTATTAGGCACAGTGAAAACAGCAATATGAATGCAATACAATATGCAATATGCAATATGCATATGCAATATGCAATATGCATATGCAATATGCAATATGCAATATGCATATGCAATATGCAATATGCATATGCAATATGCAATATGCAATACAGTCCAGACCTCAGAGCTTTGCAGTCTGCAGGAGATTGATGTGGAAGAAACTGCCTTAGAGACTTATCTACCCATGATAATGCCCCTGCCCAGCCCTGACCAATGAGCTGGACGTGCAAAAATAAATAAGACATGGCGCCTGTCCTCAAAGAGTTCAGAGTCTGGCGGGAAGACAAATACATCAGTACATAGATGCTCAGAAGTCTTACACATGCAGTGAGACGTTCACGTGGGGCCAGCAAAAGCACAAAGGAGAACGTGGTTAGCTCTGCCTGGGATGGGGTAGGGTGCCGGTCATATGGTAGGCTTCATAGAGGAGGTGGCTCTTGAGATGAATCATGGAACATGAATAAGGATGTTCAGGTGGACTGGAAGAGGCACAGCATTCCAGACAGAGGGCATGGTATGCATGAAACTGCAGCATGATGCATTTGGCAAGCTGCAGGTAGCTTGTTAAGCTTGGAAGGTAGGGCTCCAAGGAGGAACACAGAGGTGAGGTAGGAAACAGAGAGTCTATGCCTGGACAGGGCTGTCCTCTGTGAGGGCCTTACATTTGAGACTCAGACCTTCCTTCTAGGAATTTACAGTCTGGCTGGAACATAAAGAGTTAATGACTAAAGAAGCCACACGGAAGAGTTGAAAAGATGCTCATTATCCCCAATAATCAGAGATGCAAATGAAAACAATCCATCAGGTTGGCAAGAATTAAAACGCAAGTGTAGATGAGAATGAGGGAAATGGAAACTTTCATACCCTTGATGAATTATGAGCCAAGAGCTGTGGGTGAGTATTTAGCAAAATTGAAATTATATCATACAACCTACAATTTCCATTTCTACACAGCCTAGATAAACCCTTGAACATGTATATAGGGAGTGCGTGCAAAGATCTCCATTGCAGCGTAGTTTACAATAGGAAAACAACCTGGCAAGTATTAAAAGATCTTGTTCTCAGCTGGGTGCACTGGCTCATGCTTGTAATCCCAGCACTTTGGGAAGCTGAGGTGGGCACATCGTTTGTGGTCAGGGGTTTGAGAATAGCCTGGCCAATGTGGTGAAACCGTGTCTCTACTAAAAATTCAAAAAAATTAGCCGGACATGGTGGCGGGTGCCTGTAGTCCCAGCTACTTGGAGGCTGAGGCAGGAGAATCACTTGAACCCAGGAGGCGGAGGTTGCAGTGAGCCAAGATCATGCCACTGGACTCCAGCCTGGGCGACTGAGCGAGACACCGTCTCAAAAAAAAAAAAAAAAGTAAAACAACCTAAATGCTTTTTAGCTGGACAATGGACAAATGGGATGATCTATGGCAGTGGAAAGAAATGAACCACATCTGCATGTATCAGCATAGGAAGATCTCACAATACATCATTGTGGGTGAAAATGACAATCTGCAGAACGACCCCTACAGCAGGAAATGTACTGTTGATGTAGCCTTCAAAAGGGACACACAAAACCAGTCCATTGCTTATGGGTATGAGTATGGAAGGTGAATGGGAAGGATGCCACAGAAATCCAACTTCACATTACATTTAATTTAGTACTTTTCAGAAGCAGCTTTACAAGAGAGAGCTGCCAAAATGCTTTCTGATGAGATAACTAAGATGCTAGCAAGAGTGTCTGAGAAACACAGTGTTGGTGAGCTGATCTAAAGTTAAGTGAGCAATTTCAATGTTGACATAAGGGAACAAATGTCTCATGTTTTATGACTTTGTCTCAGTTAAAGATTCATCCTCAGAAAGAGGAACCCTTTTAAATTAAACATTGAATGTTCTAGAGAGAGAAAAGCTGTAATTTTGGCAAAGTAAATAAAATATGCGTAGATTTTTTTTTAACTTAAAGAAGGTCTTTTATTTCACTGGTGTGGTTCCCAATAGCATTCCTTGTTCTTCATGTTCCTGAGGTCCCTAGATAGTGGAATTCACAATGATTCTTAACTTTCAAGGAGGCACAGGGGCCAGGTAGTACGTAAGCATTAATTCACATAGTGAAAAAAATTGGTCACACTTCAATTCATGCAGGGCCTCATTTGCCCATTGTGACTGAAAACCATCTTCATAATTTCTGTAATATCCGTGTACCACTCAAGGGAACACCAGTAAAATCAATTTAGGTTGCTTTAACCCAGGATACAGTAGATGAGCCTGCCATGGCTATAATCCCAGTCCAGATCGCCCCCTGGTGGCAGTATGTCCAAATTGCAGGCCCAGAGATTCGGAATCATAAGCCCACAATGCACATGCTGTGGAGGGACAGAGAAACCATTTAGTTACATCTTTCTAACCGTGCTTTCCTACTCCCACTCCAGTTCTATGTTATAGATGAGGAAACTGAGGCCACATTGAACACATTTATGCTTAAATTGCAAGAGAGGAGTTTACGTTGCCTGCTTTGCAAATCCAAACTCTCAATGATGTCAGAGTGGTAGGCTGATCTTTTTCCCATTCTCCCTCCCAGAATCATGGACTCTGTAATAAACAGAAACTAGAAGGAGCCACAGCAAAGGAAAATTCAAATGCAGGTTTGCTGTAGAAAGGCAACAAGAGACTCTAGCTAGGCTCGTGTTCTTGGGAAGACCACCTCGCTTGTCAGAGCCAGTTCTCATTTCTAGAGTACTAACAAAGGGACAGTTCCACCTCTTTCAGAGGCTATTGTGAAGATTACCTGAGAAAATGCATGCCATGTATCTGGCACAGAGCCAGTTATAGACACGCAATAAACACTTATGCTTTTCCTTCCTCCAGGCCCTGTTTCCTAAATATGTTTAAAAGAACTCTGTGGCATGTTAACAGATGTTCTATGAAAAATTATCCCATTGTCAAATAAATCAGGTTATGCTGGTTTACATAACACTATACAGATTGCTTTTGGGCAAGACTTCTCAGAACTTTGAACACGCTAAAATTGATTGCGTCACTCCAAATTATTATACATAGTTTTCGCTGTTCCTCACTTCGCCTGGCACAGACAGAGAAAACTATGAACATCAGTTACAACGGCTGTGATTATGACAATGATTTTATTAAAATTGCAGGTTCAGAAGCCTGGGAGGTCAGCCGAGGAAGAGGAGTCCTGTTTTGGGGGGTGGTTAGATGGACTGATGTGTTAATCCAGATGCCCATTACCAATGCTCATGGAGAAATGTGCCTGCCAAAGGCCTGGCCACTTCCTTCCTCTGGCCCACACTGCAGGCATCGCACTTGGGAAGCAGATAATCAGAGAAGGGAGTAAGCCTACTCTCAGGACAAGGGGTTGAGTTTCTTTCATTGCTGGCATTGCATGAATCAGTCTGAGTGAGGGCATCTTAGCCTCCCTGTGCTGCTGGCTTCCCTGGTTTACGACAAGCAAAAGGGGTTAGGTGACCTGTCCAGGGCAGTGGCAGGAGCCAGGCTTGGGCCCCTCCTATCCAAATCCCTTTTCAGGGGGCCAGTATATATATATATATATATATATATATATATATATATATATATATATATATTTTTTTTTTTTTTTTTTTTTTTTTTTTTTGAGACGGAGTCTCACTCTGTCACCCAGGCTGGAGTGCAGTGGTGCAATCTCGGCTCACTGCAAACTCTGGCTCCTGTGTTCAAGCGATTCTCCTGCCTCAGCCTCCTGAGTAGCTGGGATTACAGGTGCATGCCACCATGCCTGGCTAGTTTTTGTATTTTTAGGAGAGATGGGTTTTCACCATGTTGCCCAGGCTAGTCTCGAACTCCTGAGCTCAGGCAATCCGCCTAACTTGGCATGCCAAAGTGCTGGGATTGCAGGTGTGAGCTACCATGTCTGGCCCCAGCAGACCAGTATTTACTGAGCACCTACTATATGCTGAGTGTTTGGCACCATGTGGGAGACGAGATGAGTAGTCCTTGGCTCAGAGGGATGATAATATGAGACATAGATGAAATTAATACAAGGTGGTGAAGGGTCAGGAGAGAGAGGGTGCAGCCTGGGGGATGGAAGTCAACTGCCTGGGGCTTCCAGGGTGGGAATTTAGAAGCTGGGGAGCATTGCTCCTGGCCCCAGGTGATTTGGGGTCAGCGTTACTAGAGCTTTGGAGCAGGTCAGGGTCCCATGCAGACTTCCTAGGGTAAAACATTCCAGGTCTCCAGGGGGAAGGGAGTTGGTCACTGTGGGCCCTTTGGAGGTCAGAAATACATAGTTCAGCTGCCCATTTGCTCCCCAAATGGTTCCCACAGCACATCCCCTCTGGCTGTCCCTAAACAAGCAAGCCCATTCTTTTGTGCAATCAATTCTGGGTGATTATAGGTTTCTTTCAGTCATCTTAACCTGTGACCCCCCTAAGGGATTTTCCCTAGATTTTGTTTTATATAATATTTATTTATTTAATTTTTTAAAGATTTTTGTTGTTGTTGTTGAGACAAAGTCTCACTCCATCACCCAGGCTGGAGTGCAGTGGTACGATGTCGGCTCACTGCAACCTCCCGGGTTCAAGTAATTCTTGTGCCTCAGCCTCCAGAGTAGCTGGGACTATAGGTGTGCATCACTACACCTGGCTAGTTTTTGTATTTTTAGTAGAGATGGGGTTTTTACCACGTTGGCCAGGCTGGTCTTGAACTCCTGACCTCAAGTGCTCCACCCATCTCAGCCTCCCAAAGTGCTGGGATTACAAATGTGAGCCACTGTGCCTGGCCTTTATATAATATTTAGTTAGGTCTATTTACCTTACTCCCCAGCCTTCTTGCAATGTCCAACACAGATAAGTTGATTCACCAAGGAGAGACCACATTTTCTCAGACTTAAGGGACTTGAACCACAGGGTGACCCCATTAAGAATAATAGCTAGCACTGAGAAAGCACTGTATATACATGAACTCACTTAGTCACCACAACACCCCTGCCAGGTAGGTACCTTTATTGTCCTCATTGCCTCATAGATCCAGAAATTGAGGCACAGAGAATTCTAGTGACTCGCCCAAGGTCACACAGCTAGTGTGTTGGAGCTAGGGTTTGAATCCAGGTGGTTTAACTTGGAGGTCCTCACCTTTAACCTCACCAAGGTCACGTTGCTCAGGGGAAGTACAAACTATGGCGGGCAAGGTTGAGGTCTAGAATACGTATGTAAAAAGTCCAGAGGACAGGCCGGGTGCGGTGGCTTAGGCCTGTAATTCTAGAACTTTGGGAGGCCGAGGGGGGCGGATCACTTGAGGTCAGGAGTTTGAGACCAGCCTGGCCAATATAGTGAAACCCTGACTCTACTAAAAATACAAAAATTAGCTGGGTGTGGTGGCGGGTGCCTGTAATCCCAGCTACCTGAGAGGCTGAGGCACGAGAATCACTTGAACCCAGGAGGCGGAGGTTGCAGGGAGCCGAGATCACACCACTGCACTCCAGCTTGGGTGATAGAGCAAGACTCAGTCTCAAACAAACAAACAAACAAAGAGTCCAGAGGAGGAAGTTTACATGGAGATTTTCCTATTTGCTGCTAGTCATTAAATTCTTCCTAATAATGAAGTGCGAGAGATATTTTAAAGCTGGGTGAAGGAGAAGGAAAAGCTGCAGATGCATTTGGTAGGATTTGGGGAAAAGCCAGGCAACGTCTTCAAATAAATTAACCCGAGATAATTACAGGCCGACTTGAGGTCCACAGTCCAAGCAGGGCTTCTTGGACTGTAGACTTGAAGTCTTTATAACACTGTGCTCCCTCCCTGAGGAAGAGCAAGAGGAAAAAGGCTGGGAGGTCTTTAGAGGCCCCTATCTGCACCTTCCTGTTTAACAAATGGGGAAACTGAGGCATGCATGGAAAATAAAGTGAACTGTCAAGGTCCCCAAGCATGTGAGAGGAAGACACAGAACTGAGCTCAGGTGTCTCGCCTTCCTTTGGGGCACCCCCTCAGTGACCTCGCTGTCCTGGCTAATTCAATGCAGGGTGGCCAGAACCAGGACTCAGCTCTGGATGCCAGCTCAGCTGCCAAACAGCTGTGAGACCCTGGGCAAGAGGCCTCCTCTGAGCCTCAGTTTCCTCATTTGTAAACTGGGGATAGTCAGAGAACCTACCTTGTGGGGCGGTCGTGAGAGTCTACGGGCTCCTGGGATGAAGCGCCTGCCATAGTACCTGGCATGGAAGAGGGGCTGGATAAGTGTGATTTAGCCTTAGTATATTTTCCACATACCCCAGCCACCCAGAAATGATCAGAAACAAAGAAAGGACAAAGGAGAAACCGTTTCAGTTTAGACGCAGGAAAGCTGAGAGGGGAGATGAAGGATATCTGTAGGGACAGAAATTAGACCCTAGGGTGGAGTCTGGGCCGGGCTTTGCCTGCAGGGGGCAGATAAGCATATTACACATTGCCCAGCTGAGAATAAAAACCAAAGCCCCTCCAGAACAGTCCCTGGGGACCAAGCCACATGGCTGGGGAAGAGCCTCAGAGTTTGGGTTCCCTAAAAGCAGACCCCAGAACAAGGATTCCCATGCAAGGGTTTACTTGGGAACCCTCAGGAGGAGATGCAGGGAGGGGAGTGGGGAAGAGAGAGAAAGAAGGAAGCCAATCAAATGTACACAACTGGCTGGGTAGGGCGGCTCACACCTGTAATCCCAGCACTTTGGGAGGCCGAGGCGGGCAGATCACCTGAGGTCAAGAGTTCGTGACCAGCCTGGCCAACATGGTGAAACTCTGTCTCTACTAAAAATTCAAAAATTAGCCAGGCGCAGTGGTGGGCGCCTGCAATCCCAGCTACTCGGAAGGCTGAGGTAGGAGAATCGCTTGAACTTGGGAGGCAGAGGTTGCAGTGAGCTGAGATCGTGCCACTGCGCTCTAGCCTGGGAGACAGAGAGAGACTCCATCTCAAAAAAAAAAAAAAAAAAAAAAAGAAAGAAAGAAAGAAAGAAAAAAAAAGTACACGATGAAGGAAATTACCCCTGGAACTTAACTCCCCCCAGGAACTCTAGGAAGCATGTAGAATCTGTAGAACCTCAGAGCTATCGGGGCGTTGGGGGAGAGCTGCCCCCATGGCAGGGGAGGGCTGCACCTCCTTGGCACTCGCAGCCTTGGGGCAGGCTCTGCTCCAGCGGCGGTGGCAGTAGCGTGTGTGTGTCCCTGTCATAGGAGGCCAGTGTGGGCGCTGGCGGCAGGAGTCAGGGGGAGCACCCTGAATGGTCCAGGTGGCAGAGTGGGTGTCAAAGGGAAACACAACCGACATGAGTGCAGGCAGTGGAAGTGGAGGCAGATTTGGTTCAGCAGGGGAAAGAGCTGAGCTCTGTTCCAGCTTGTGCAGAGGTGGCTGGGCAGACGTTTGAAAGAAAGAACGTGGGAGCTGGGAAGACAGCAGGCACTCAAGTGAACAGCGATGAGGGCTGGGCAGGGTCGGTGCCATCCTGCCAGTTGTGTCTGTGTCTGCAAGCTGGGAATGATCTCAGCTGGGATTCAGTTCACCCACAGAGACAGGGAGACAGAGGCCCTGTCCTTCCTGAGGATTCCATTTCAAAGGAACAACTTTCAGGCCGCTCCTGCGCTGTGGAAGATGCACACATATCTCAAAGGGACCAGGGAGGGATTCATCATCGTAAGCTGTTCTTAGGTTAATTTTCTAAGAAAGAGAGGCCGGGGGTGGCATAATTTGGGTATGTATTTGTTGCCTCCCAAATCTCATGTTAAAATGTGATCCCCAATGTTGGAAGTGGGGCCTGGTGGGAGGCGTTTGGGTCATGGGGTGGGTCCCTCGTGGCTCGGTGCTGTTCCCGCAGTAGGAGTGAGTACTTGTGGGATCTGGTTGGGTAACTGTGTGGCCCCTCCCCCCTCACTCTCTCGCTCTTGTTTTCATCATGTGACAGACATGCCTGCTCCCGCTTCGCCTTCTGCCATGAGTTAAAGTTCCCTGAGGCAGCTGGCTCATGACTGTAATCCCAGCACTTTGGGAGTCCGAGGCAGGTGGATCACGAGGTCCGGAGATGGAGGCCAGCATGGTGAAACCCTGTCTCAACTAAAATACAAAAAAATTAGCCAGGCGTGGTGGCACGTGCCTGCAGTCCCAGCATCTCGGGAGGCTGAGGCAGGGGAATCGCTTGAACCTGGGAGGCGGAGGTTGCAGTGAGCTGAGATCCTACCACTGCACTCCAGCCTAGCGACAGAGCAAGACTCCACCTCAAAAAAAAAAAGATTCCCTGAGGCTTCCCTAGAAGCAGATGCCAGCATGCTCCTTCCTGTATGGTCTGCAGAACTGTGAGCCAATGAAACCTTTTTTCTTATGAATTAACGGCCAAATACAGGGACCTATTGTCAGGCATTGGCTAGAACAAAAACAGTCACTTCTCCAGGTAATGTTGAGCTTTCTCAAGCAGCATTATTTATCTATTTATTTATTCATGTATTTATTTTTTTAGAGACAAGGTCTCATTCCCTCACCCAGGCTGGAGTAGTTGTGCAATCATAGCTCACTGCAGCCTCCAACTCCTGGGCTCAATTGATCCTCACACCTCAGCCTCCTGAGTAGTTGGGACTACAGGTGCACGCCACCATGCCTGGCCTTTTTTTTTTTTTTCAGACAGAGTTTCGCTCTTGTCACCCAGGCTGGAGTGCAGTGGCGCAATCTTGGCTCACTGCAACCTCCGCCTCCCAGGTTCAAGTGATTCTCCTGCCTCAGCCTCCCGAATAGCTGGGATTACAGGCAACCACCACCACGCCTGTCTAATTTTTTGTATTTTTAGTAGAGACAGGGTTTCACCATGTTGGGCAAGCTGGTCTCTAACTCCTGACCTCAGGTGATCCGTCCGCCTCAGCCTCCCAAAGTGCTGGGATTACAGGTGTGAGGGCCATTTTTTTTTTTTAAGGTACAGATGGGGTCTTGCTATGTGGCTCAGGCTGGTCTCAAACTCTTGGGCTGAAGTGATCCTCCCTCCTGAGCCTCCCAAAGTGTTGGGATTACAGGTAGGAGCCACCGCACCCAGCCTCAGGTGACATTTTAATGGGGAGAGGATGGTGGTGCTGGAGTCATCCAAGGGACACGTCCTGATGCTGTTAGGAGCCAGCTAGAGTTTGGTCTTCCCTTAGTGCTGAGGTTAGGAGAGAGTTTTTCTGTGCCAAGAGCTCCGCAGTTCAGTGGGTGGGACCTGACAACTCCTCTTATAGGAAGACACCCTCTTGCTATTCTTTTTTTTTTTTTTTTTTTTTTTTTGAGACAGAGTCTTGTTCTTTCACCAGGCTGGAGTGCAATGGCATGATCTCGGCTCACTGCAACCTCCACCTCTTGGGTTCAAGTGATTCTTCTGCCTCAGCCTCCCGAGTAGCTGGGAGTACAGGCACCCACCACCACATCTGGCTAATTTTTGTATTTTTAATAGAGAGGGGACTTCACCATGTTGGCCAGGATGGTCTCGATCTCCTGACCTCACGATCTGCCTGCCTTGGGATTACAGGCATGAGCCACTGCGCCCGGCCCTTCTTGCTATTCTTCAGCAGCCTTGGAGTGAGAAACCTGAGGCCCCTGTCCTTCCCTGGAACAGAGAAACCTGCTGTCTCACATGCATATATGCACACACACACACACAAACACACCATACATGAACTTACACACAGACATCTAAGGCCGGGCGTGGTGGCTCACACCTGTAATCCTAGCACTTTGGGAGGCCGAGGTGGGTGGATTGCCTGAGGTCAGGGATTGGAGACCAGCCTGGCCAACATAGTGAAACCCCATCTCTACTAAAAATACGAAAATTAGCTGGGCATGGTGGCGGGTGCCTGTAATCCCAGCTACTCGGGAGGCTGAGGCAAGAAAATCGCTTGAACCCGGGGGTGGAGGTTGCACTGAGCCCAAATTGAAATTGAACCACTGCACTCCAGCCTGGGTGAAAAAGCAAAACTCCGTCTAGAAAACAAAACAAAACGAAACAAAAACCAGACATCTAAGCACGTTTGTACAAGCAGGTGCACGCAAACATGATGCACACACACAAATATACATATTTGTACACATACACACCTAGGAACAGCATACGAAAGCATTGCTAACTTAAGTCCAAATACAAGGATGCCAGTCGGCTTCATGGGCATGCAGCCTATAACCTGTGCAGTCCCAGACGGCTCATTCTCAGAGGGTGCTGCACTTGATTTAATGCTCTACTGTTACAATTTTGAGATTGTTAATAATTTTTGAACAAGGGGCCCCCACATCTTCATTTTGCACTGGGCCCTGCATGTACAGATGCACACACAGATGTTCTCTATCTCATTCTGTCTTGCCCTCTCCCCTATCTTGACTTCACATTGGAAGTTCCCACAAATCTCCATCCTCAACTCTGAAATCCAAGGGCTTGAAATGAAAAGGGAAAACTGCAGCTGGGAGCGGCTGCCCCTGCGGAAGGGGGGTTGAAGTAATGTCTGCCGCTGACCTCTAGGTGGCAGCACAAGCCGAGCCAAGCCTCAGCAGCGGATGGGAAGGAAGGAGGCGGCGCTGGGAGGAGATGGGTGTCACCGCGTCACTGGTGCAATCCTTCTACAAACGGCACGGAGATTTCCCAAAGCACAAGATTCTGCGAGGGATTGTCTCACTAACCCATTCTTCTACCAATTCAGTTTTAACAGTTTTCTTTCTTTTTTTTTAATTTTCTGATTACAAATGCAACATTTTTTATTATAGAGAATAGCGTCTAAACGAAAGTAAAAATCATCCATAACTAGATACTTTTTGGTTCTTTTTATTTACTTATTTTAGAGTCAGGATCTCACTCGGTCACCCAGGCCGAGTGCAATGGCGAGATCTCAGCTCAATGCTGCCTCGAACTCCTGGGCTCAAGCGATCCTTCCGGGGACTACAGGTGTGCGCCACCAGACCTGGCTAACTTTTTTTTTCTATTTCATCCCGTGGCTAACAATGCCTGACTTCCTGGGAACGCAGCCCAGTAGCCCAGCCCCTGTTCAAAATGGAGTCACTCTGGTTTGAATGCCTGTAACAGTTCCAGCTCCCCCTTGGACCTCTTTTCCAGCACCTCTGTCAGCCTGGCTTACTTAGTGCTCCTCTGGCCAGCTCTGCTCCGCTGCGGGGGCCGCTCTTGGAGGGGGTGTGCGTGTCCCATAGGGGCACCTACACTGCACAGCGCCCCCGTGAGGGAGATGCACCGGCTCAGCAGCTCCCCATACTGCCTCGGGTCCTGCCCTCCTCCGGGGCACACCTCACAGCCTTGGCCTGCTGGGGTGTTCTCACCCAGTCGTCTGCCCCCTTGGATGGGCTCTGCGTGGCCACTCACGCCTCACTCCCTTCCTTGGGGTCCACGTGCATTTTGGAAGCTCCTTCATCCTGTGGCGTCATGGGGTGGAAGTGTGGCAGCCCCACTGGCCTCCATCCCCCGTGGTCTCCCTCCAACCCTCTCCTCCCTATCAGAAGGCAGAGAGCACAGCAAGGTCCCGCAGGCACGATGGGTTGTTCTCACTGGGGAACAAAATGTGAGTCTCCCCTTAGGGAGACTCCCGCAGGCTCTACCATTGCTCCTCTGGGAGATATCCTCACCTGGCTTGGGGCAGAGGAGCTCACCCCAGCTCCTTCTTCACGGTAAGGAGGAAGGAAAAGCCACAGTTTTTCTTACCTGGCCAAGCACTCACCTCTCTGACACTTCTTCCCTCTCTCTCTAGCCCAGGTCTCCCTGGCCCAGAGGAGGGCCAGAGTGTGTTAGTGAGGATGTGGGGTTGCAGAACCCTGAGAGGGCATCTGACCCCCACTGTTTATGGTTCTCTGCAGATGTGGGCTCTTTGATGACTCTTTATCTGAATTTGGAGTCTTGAAAGTCCCCCTCATCATATTGCTACACTAACCAGATGCCCACTGATGGGAGCTTCAGATATTTCCACCTTGGGACTATTACAAACCGCACCCACGGAGCATCCTTGGACACATCTTTTCATGCTCATGTCAGAATCGTCACAGCTCAATGGATTCTTCTTGCCCGCTGCCCCAGAAGAAACCAATGAGAACAGGAGGTGTTGCCACCTAGAAAGAGTTTAATAATCACAGGGCCTGCCAAGCGAGGGGAACAGGGAGAAATTTTTCAAACCCATTTCCCTGAGAATTCAGAGGCTAGGGTTTTTTTAAGGGTACTTTGGTGGACAGGGGGTTGGGGAACTGGAACCATTGATTGACTGGAGATGAAATCACAGGGGCATCTAAATCTGGCCGGGCACGATGGCTCATGCCTGTAATCCCAGCACTTTGGAGGCTGAGGTGGGCGGATCACTTGAGGTCAGGAGTTCGAGACCAGCATGGCCAACATAGCGAAACCCCGTCTCTACTGAAAATACAAAAATTAGCTAGGTGTGGTGGTGCGTGCCTGTAATCCCAGCTACTCAGGAGGCTGAGGCAGGAGAATCCCTTCAACCTAGGGGGCAGAGGTTGCAGTGAGCTGAGATTGTACCACTGCACTCCAGCCCGGGTGGAGAAGACTCCGTCTCAATAAATAAATAAATAAATAAATAAATAAATAAATAAATCTGCCTTCACGCAGCTGAATCAGTTCCTGGGAGTTCGGGTGGGTTGTGGTCGGGGTGGGCGGTCTCAGGACCAAGCGGTATCTGTTGGTCTCTCAAAATGCTAAATCTGAAAAATATCTCAAAGACCAGTTTTTTTAGATTTCACAATAGTGATGTCATCTATAGGAGTAGTTGGGGGAATTATAAATCTTGCCACTTAACCCCCAGTTAAGTGACTCTGGACAGTAAGCAAATTATAGAAAAACAAGCTAAGCACTGGGCAGTCATTGTTTAACTCTGCCTATTCCTTAGCAAAGTTCAAGTCTCTACCTTAATTCTACCCTTGTCTTATGAATGCAGCTTCAGTCTTTGGACAAGGAGCGGAGTGGTGGGGGGGATCAGTTTTCCTTGCCTGTAAGTTTAGCTATAAGCTAAATTCCTCTCATAGTTTCTTGAACTCTGCACTAAAATAAGCAAAAAAGCAATTTAGCCTGTGAGGTTAGAAGCAAGACGGAGTCAGTCACATTAGTTTTCTCTAATTCATTACTTGTAATTATTATTATTATTTATTTATTTATTTTTATTTTTTTAGACGGAGTCTTGCTCTGTCACCAGGCTAGAGTGCAGTGGCGTGATCTGGGCTCACTGCAACCTCCGTCTCACAGGTTCAAGCGATTCTCCTGCCTCAGCCTCTCCAGTAGCTGGGACTACAGGCCTGCACCACCACGCCCAGCTAATTTTTGTATTTATTTATTTATTTATTTTTTTGAGATGGTGTTTCGCTCTTGCTGCCCAGGCTGGAGTGCAATGGTGCCATCTCGGTTCACTGGAACCTCTGCCTCCCAGGTTCAAGCAATTCTCAGCCTCAGCCTCCCGAGTAGCTGGGATTACAGGCGCCTGCCACCACGCCCAGCTAATTTTTGTATTTTCAGTAGAGACGGGGTTTCACCATCTTGGCCAGGCTGGTCTTCAACTCCTGACCTCGTGATCCGCCTGCCTCGGCCTCCCAAAGTGCTGGGATCACAGGCGTGAGCCATTCTGCAAAGGCAGTTTCAGTATTTCCGTGGGCTAGGTTTCTGAGAGTAATACGGCATGTTTAGTTAAAATGTTATTGTGTAAGTTAACAAATTGCCTTCCAGAAACACACGAATTTGCACTGTCATGAGTGAGAGTGAGCGTGCCCATTTCCTCCTCTTCTCATGGACTTTTGCTGTCACTTGCTTTATTTTCAGTAATATGAGAGGTCTAATAGGATCACACAGTTGTTTCATTTTGCATTGCTTTATTAGTGAAATCGAGCACCTTTGCTCTGGAGGGCCTTGATTATGCTTGCAACTTTGGCAAGGGGATTCAGAGAGAGAGAAACAAACAGAGGGAACACGCTATTTGACAGCTCTGAAAATACAGTCCTCCAGAGCAAAAGGGCATCTTCGTTCTCCTCACAGGCACCGTCAGCCCTTATAGTCTATATCTCAGATGGGCAAATTCCTCCTGCCAGGCTTTAAAAAATATATTACTTTTGGCCAGGCACGGTGGCTCACACCTGTAATCCCAGCACATTTGGGAGACCCAAATGGTAGATCATTTCAGTGGATCATTTGAGGTCAGGAGTTTGAGACCAGCCTGACCAATATGGTGAAACCCAGTCTCTACTAAAAATACAAAAAAATTAGCCAGGTGTTGGCTGGGCGCAGTGGCTCACGCCTGTAATCCCAGCACTTTGGGAGGCTGAGGTGGGTGGATCACGAGGTCAGGAGATCGAGACCATCCTGGCTAACAAGGTGAAACTCCGTCTCTACTAAAAGTACAAAAAATTAGCCAGGTGTGGTGGTGGGCACCTGTAGTCCCAGCTACTCGGGAGGCTGAGGCAGGAGAATGGCGTGAACCCGGGAGGCGGAGCTTGCAGTGAGCCGAGATCACGCCACTGCACTCCAGCCTGGGCAACAGAGCCAGACTCCATCTCAAACAAACAAAAAAAAATTAGCCATGTGTGGTGGCAGATGCCTGTAATCTCAGCTGCTCAAGAGGCTGAGGTAGGAGAATCGCTTGAACCCTGGAGGCAGAGGTTGCAGTGAGCCGAGACCCCGCCACTGCACTCCAGCCTGGGTGACATAGCAAGACTTCATCTCAAAAATAAATACATAAATAAATAAAATAAAAATAAAAATATATTATTTTTTATCCCCTTTCCATTCCTTCTTTGGTTTTCGTTGCTGTCTGCGCCAGTCCAGGGTCCAAGTGGCCATTGTGGGGAAGAGCCTAAGTCCTTCCATGACACTTTTTTTTTTTGAGACAGAGTGTTGCTCTGTTGCCAGGCTGGAGTGCAGTGGCACGATCTCGGCTCGCTGCAACCTCCACCTCCCAGGTTCAAGCGATTCTTCTGCCTCAGCCTCCTGAGTACCTGAGATTACAGCCGCCTGCCACCACCCCCGGCTAATTTTTTGTAGTCTTAGTAGAGATGGGGTTTCACCATGTTGGCCAGGCTGGTCTCGAACTCCTGACCTCAGGTGATCTACCAGCCTCGGCCTCCCAAAGTGCTGGGATTACAGGCGTGAGCCACTGTGCCCAGCCTTCCATGACACTTTTAAGACTACTGTTAGCATTCAGAGGGTGTAGGTCTGTTGGAGTCTTCAAAGCAGAACAGCTATAAGAGAAACCATCTCGATATACAGGATTGTCAGTGTCAATCCCCTGTCACCACCATTCCCTTTGAAGGTTTCCTCTGGATGTCAGAGACTTCCCAGAAGCCCCTTGTGTGGTTCTAGCTTTGTTCCCCAGTGAGAGGCTCTAGAGAAAGATCTAGAAGACAGGAGAGAAGGAGAGGACACTGTCTTCTGAAGGTGCCAGTAGCCAAGTGTGGGGCAAGTGAGATGCCCAGCCCCTCCCTTGGGAGCTCTTGAAAGCCATCCTTGCCCATTAGTGGCAGCTTCTCCCACCCACTGGCGGCTTCTCTGGCTTTTGCTCTGCATGCTCTTTCCACAGTTGTTTTGGTTTTAAAAGGGGTTTTTGGAGAACAAATATTTGAATATGGGAATCTGGAATTGTTCTTTTCATCTTTTTAGATTTGAAGGCCACAGTGACTTCATTGCCAGTAGAAAGTGAGACACTAGCCGTTCATGACATGCTTTGACAAATCAGTTACCTAAATTAGCATCTGTAATTGCCTGGGGTCAACTGCCTATGGCAAGCAAGGCCTTGGGACATCAAGTAGCTGTTGCAATATAAGATTCTTATATTAGATTCTTCTTGTAGAACCGGCGGGATTTTTCTGACCATACTGGAAAAAGTGGAGGAAAAATAAAGAGACAAATTTAGGACTGTAAATTTCCAGCTGAAGGCAAAGATAGACCACCAGAGAATTATTAGATTACTCTGAAAGAACTCCTTATTTCTTATGGTCACAGGGCCAAGATTTCTTTTCTCTCTCTCTCTCTCTCAGTCTCTCTCTCTCTCTTTTTTTTGGAGTATAGTGGCGTGATCACAGCTCACTGCAGCCTTTACCTCCCAGGCTCAAACGATCCTTCCATCTCAGCTTCCCAAGTGGCTGGGATCTCCAGGTGCGCACCACCAAACCTGGCTAATCTGAAAAATTTTTTGTAGAGATGAGGGTCTCCCTATGTTGCCCAGGCTGGTCTTGAGCTCCTAGGCTCAAGTGATCCTCTCACCGCGATCTCCCAAAATGCTGGGATTACAGGCAGGGCCAGGATTTCTAAAAACCAAACTCCAAGTAAAATAAAATACAAATTTAATTCGTGACCTTGCTAGATCTCTTCTGTAACAAGGGATTAATTGGGAAGGAGAGAGACTCTAAGAATGAGAATGTGGAAATTTGGGCAGATTTTGATAAATCTGAAACCTTGAACCCCAGACTTCATCTCCCTAGTCATCAATAGCAGCTCTTTTCCCTACTGGAGATCAATCTTCTTTTGCCTCAAGACTTTAATTAACTCACCTGAGGCTGCTGCCTTGAGGGGACTGTTGATTTTACTCCCACCTTTTATTATTTTCAGAACCATAACATCCTGGCAGACCTTCGGGTAATGACGACCAAAGCTGATCTGGGAGGAGGCATTCAAACAATTGCAAGACCTTTGCCAATTTATAATGTCGGAATCCTGGGGAATACGTGAAGGAATGAATTTCAGGCTGCGAGACCAGGGCAGAAGGAACATAACGTTGAACAAACAGAACTGATGAAGATGGAAGCACTGGCTGGAGAGCCTGGCTTCAATCTGTCAGACAGAGCAGCTGGGGGCGGCTCTCATAGCTCACTGGGTGCTGCAACCCCAACCCGGGGCCTGTGGTCCATTAAATGCAGTCAGGATGCAGGCATTTACCTTGCTATATCATAGAGGAGGGGATTCAAGCCTTAGGCAGATAGGAACGTTGAAGTGTATTTATGGTGCGCAACCTGCTCAGCCTTCCCGGGGGATGATACAGAGGATGCTGTCTTCATTAAGCCTTTTTAAAAATACTTTGGTGTGATGAGACACAGTGAGGCCTATTGGGGATGGAGAAACCTAGTTCCAATCGGTCACCCGGGGACAGGGAGCTACACTACGGTGCAGATGTGCAGCTGCACAGAGACAAAAATATTATGTAATGAGCATGCGGAATGCCTGCTCAGAGTGAATTGTTGTTAGAACAAGTTTATAACAAGACATAATTTATAACGATGTGCAAATACTTGCTGGCTGCTAGATGCAATACACGGTTAGCCTGTAAAATATCTTACCAAAACCAGTTCAACGGGAAATAGAGGCTGAGCACGTTGGCTCACGCCTGTAATCCAGCACTTTGGGAGGCCAAGGCAGGCAGATCGCTTGAACCCAGGAGTTCAAGACCAACCTAGGCAACATAGTGAGACTCTGTCTCTACAAGAAGGAAAACCCCCCAAAAAACAAATAAATAGTCAGGCTTGGTGACGTGTACCTGTAGTATCAACTACCCAGGAGGCTGAGATGGGAGGATTGCTCGAGCCCGGGAGGTCAAGGCTGCAGTGAGCCATGATCATGCTTTTGTACTCCAGCCTGGGTGACAGAGCAATACCCTATTTCTTAAACAAACAAACAAACAAACAAACAAACAAACAAAACCAAAAGGAAGTAGAAATGCTAGTGAGAAAGAAAAAAGATGAGAATGTTTCTGATGTTTATTTTAACCTGATGTCCAATTTAATACTAAGCTTTGGAAACCCACGTGGAAGTTGACTGAAGGCAGAGACAGGCCCGGCATCTTGGAGTGGCATTTGCCTGGGACACAGAACCTTGAGAGGTGAATGCCAGCAGACATGTAGAAAAAGAAAGAGTGTTTTCAGAAAGCAACAAGTCTCCTTTTAAATGGTAAAATACTAAAGAATAGAATAATTATAGAAAAAGTGGAAAAGTGTATTTAATAATTAATCACTTATAAATGCATCAGGCCTAGACAGTTTAACAGGCAAGCTCTTTTGTTTTTAAGCTCATTTAAAATGTTAAGTTCTTACAAGGCAGATTACTTTTTAAGTAACAGATAATCCTCATGTTATTTAAATAATACCAATGGAAAGATAAAGATGGAAGGAAAATCCCCCAATTCGTTCAATGCAGCTATTATATCTTAAAATGCGGATGAAAGCACACAAGGCCCTTTCGAAAGAAAACCCAAGATCAAGAGGATGATGTCTCTTTGTACAATGAAGGTCACCTAGCTGCTAATCAGAAACAGTTGCAGGCTAGAGTTTAAAGCCAGAGAAAAGCCTCAAAGCCAAGAGTGTCACTTTACCTGAACTTAAACTCCTGTCTCCCAGAAAAAAAAAAAAAAAAAGAACTCTGCTGATGTTAATAAAAGCGTTAATTTACTCATTGTTGCATGTATTAAGTCTCTTTGAAAAGTTTAATTATTTCAAATGCATGTGATACATTGCTGAGGCTAAATTACATAATTCATGAAAATTGATGATGGCTCAAAAATTAGTCAGTGTACATAAATGATTCAACAGTAAGCTTAGCAGATTTCTACAAAAAAGCATGATATTCATAAACTGTGAAACCTCAGTGGATAATTGCAGCATTAAGAGATCTCTACTTTTCTCTTTTTACAGTACCAGAATTTTTGAATATATGGTATTTGACAGCTTTTTAAATCTTGAAATCTAAGTGTAAAACAATTCTTTTTATTTATTTATTTTTTCCCTTTTTATTTTTTAGTGACAGGGATTTGCTGTGTTACTCAGGCTGGAGAGCAGTGGTGTGATCACAGCTTACTTTAGCCTTGAACTACTTCTTTTTTCTTTTTTTAATTTGAGGCAGAGTCTTGCTCTGTTGCCCAGGCTGGAGTGCAGTGGTGCAATCTTGGCTCATGGCTAATCTCTGCCTCGCCTCCTGGGTTCAAGTAATTCTCCTGCTTCAGCCTCCTGAGTAGCTGGGATTACAGACACGTACCACTATGCCCGGCTAATTTTTGTATTTTTAGTAGAGACGGGGTTTCACCATGTTGGCCAGGCTGATCTCAGACTCCTGACCTCAGGTGATCCACCCGCCTCGGCCTCCCGAAGTACTGGAATTACAGGTGTGAGCCACCGTGCCTGGCCAGCAAAAGGCTTTTGAAAAGATTTACCGACATCTCAAAGGGACAGAGAAATCATTTTCAATGACAAGTTTTCTAAAGAAGATGCTCTAAAATAAGGGAGGTCAGGGCCTAGACTCAATGAGAAGCCATCTGAAGTCAAACCAAGCTGAGGAGAACATTAAGGGCATTTTGGTTGGAGCTCTCTGTCACCTGCCACTGGTGCCCAACCACAGGAGCCTTCTGGTGTGGTCTTAGTCGGAGGCTCATTTTATTAAAATGCCTCACATGGCCACTTGGAGATGGAGGCAGAAACATTTCCCCGGACATAGACCCTTGAGAGGTGAATGCCTGCTGTCATGAGTAGAATATTTTTTTAGTAGGATCAAGATGACTTTTCAGGAAGCAATGCTAAGTTTCTCGCATGGTGAAGCATTTGGCATTCTCTATGCAATCTCTCTGAAGACAGGTGTGTACAACACCAGGAATTTGTCAACATAGTTTTGAACTTTCTGGCAATTGTGATTGAATAGGAATAACATGTAAAATAACTATTAAAAATAAGAGACAAAGCTCATAATTTGAAGAAGATATGCTTGTATGTCTAGAAAGCATGTAAGATTTAAATAAGAATTATTCAACAAACAAGACTTCGAGAAGGAACTGGGTATAAACTCATTACACAAACATCCGTAGCTTTTCTTTGCACTAATAATAATAATTTGCAATAAAATAGGTTGGGAAGATATTGGCCACAAAAGAGGAAAATGAAGAAAGCAAGCAAGCAAGCAAGAAAAAGGAAGGAAGGAAAAAGAAGGAAAGAGAAAGAAAGAAAAAAAAAGAAAGGAAGGAATGAAGAAGAGGAGTAGGAGGAGGGGAAGAAGGAAGGAAGGAAAAGAAAAGAAAGAAAGAGAGAGAGAGGTGGGAGGAAGGTGGAAGAGAGAGAGAGAGAGAAGGTAGGCTGGCGCTGAAATCTTAAAATCCTGGAGATGAATCTAATAAGAACCTAGGAATAAGCTTTTAAAATTTGCTGAAGTAAAATTCCCAAAATAAGTGGAAATCCATAATTATTGGATCAAAAGAGCCAGTATTACAAAGTTGTCAAAACTGTCAGATCTTCCCAAATTAAGAATTAAATTTAGTGCAATTCCAATAAAAATTCTAAGAGGACATTTTTATGACTTGATAAATTGATTCTAACAATAATTTGGAGGAATAATAGCGTAATCGTGTCCAATAAAATGTTGAAAAGGAAGACTAATGAGCGAGGATGCCAAATATCAAAACACTCCATAAGTTATAGCAACTGGAAAAGCATGACGTTGTCATAGGAATACAGAAGTGTTCAGAGGAACAAATAAAAATTGTCTTAGTTAGCTCTCACTACACATTGAACCTAAGACCCCATGATACCAAAAGCATCAGAACTTTCTTCTTGTGCGAAGAGGGAATCATTCTTTCTTTCTTCTTCACTGTTGTCTTTTATTATTATTATTATTATTATTATTATTATTATTATTATTTTTAAAGCAGACTATGGCCTGTAATCCCAGCTACCCGGGAGGCTGGGGCTGGAGAATTGCTTGAACCTGGAACCGGGGAGGCGGAGGTTGCAGTGAGCTGAGATCGCGCTACTGCACTCCAGCCTGGGTGACAGAACGAGATTCCGTCTCTAAATAAATAAATAAATAAATAAATAAATAAAACTAAGCAGACTATGTCAAGGTCTTCATGTCCCTTCCCAGAAAAGCTTGCCTTGACTTTAACAAGAAAGAATTGTATAATGTCTGCAAGTTATTTGCTCAAAGTTGCCTTCTCAGAATTATGCTGAAAAGCCCTCTGTGCTTGGAATTCCACTTGCCTGCTGTGTATGTATGTATGTATATACTTCACTTAAAAATCAGAGGAAAGTGGCCGGGCACAGTGGCTCACGCCTGTAATCCAAGCACTTTGGGAGGCCAAGGCAGGCGGATCACTTGAGGCCAGGAGTTCAAGACCAGCCTGGCCAACTTGGTGAAACCCTGTCTCTACTGAAAATATAAAAATTAGCTGGGCGTGGTGGCGCACACCTGTAGGGTGGAGATATAGTAGGCATAATCCCAGCTACTCAGGAGGCTGAGGCAGGAGAATCACTTGAACCCGGGAGGTGGAGGTTTCAATAAGCCAAGATCACGCCACTACACTCCAGCCTGGGTGACAGTGAGGCTGCCTCAAAAAAAAAAAAAAAAAAAAATTAGAGAAAAGTGATTGCATCATCATCCCAAGTGGTAAAAGACAATTGTGATTGTGTCACGTGGGCCTGGAAACTCCTCCATTTCTCCATTGGGCTGTTGCAGAGGCTGTCTTGCACATGGGCAGATACTGCTGGTGTTGCCATCGTGCAAAGGAGACGTGGTGTAAAGCCAGACTCTAAGAATGTCCAGGAGACTGAAGAATCCCACCGTCAAGCAGAGGTCTGGAATCAGTGCTGGGATGTCTTGTCTGGACTGTGCCTGGCAATGTAATGAACAGGAAATAAAGAGACACGTTCTTTGATGAATCTCAGGCTCTTGGGGTTGCACAACCATTTCACGGGGATCAAGATGAATCACTTTGTCCTCTGTTCCAGCGAGGGGAGGCCTTCCCAACCTCAGCCAGCCCTAGGGGCCACCAGGAGCAGCAGAGAATGGCTTCCTAGAGCCCAGGCAGCCCCGGGATCCCAGAGAATGATGTTCTGGGCCTGGGAGGCAGATTTGGATCATGCCTGAGAATTCACCAAGCTGAGCCGCCCCCATGTAAGGCCACTGGGAATAATCCCAATAGTTTCCACTTGTCAGCCTCCAGTTAGAGGGAGTCTGCCTCTCATGGTCAAAGTTGCCAGGCCTGCAGACAAAACACTGGGGCAAGGCAGGTCCCCAAAGCCATCGTGGAGCAGGATTGGTCCAGGATGAAGCTTTCACTGCCCATTCATGGGAGGAGAAAACCCTGGAAAATGAAGGCAAGGGAAATGGCCAGCTGCCTCTGTTTGAAAAGGGCCATCCTGCGAGCTGAGATCAGAATTCTTTGATTACTTCGTTTGTATTAAAATGTCCCTTTTTACCAGCCTGGCCAACATGGTGAAACCCTATCTCTACTAAAAATACAAAAATTAGCTGCGCGTGGTGGCACACACCTGTAATCCCAGCTACTCGGGATGCTGAGGCACGAGAATTGCTTGAACCCGGGAGGTGGAGGTTGCGGTGAGCTGAGATCATGCCACTGCACTCCAGCCTGGGCAACAGAGTGAGACTCTGTCTCAAAAAACAAAAAATAAAATAAAGTAAAATAAAATAAAATGCCTTTTTTTAAAGTAGAAAATGATGTTGATAGTAAATGATATTTTCTTTTTTATTTAAAAATAAAGTTGTATTTTTCTTTCCATTTTTAAAAATTTTTTACTCATCAATATAAATGAAAACTGTCTAGAAACCACATCTGTAGAGGCAGGGAAACAGAGAAGTAAGTTGTAATCAAGAACAACAAGGTCTCCAACCTGAGCTTTGTAGAACAAACTCCAGCATGGGGAAGAAGGTAGGAACTCAGTTGTCAGAGGCCACACAGGGTGGCCCAGCTCTCAGAAGCAAGGCTGGGCCCAGGGATGAGGACAGAGGCTCAAGGAAGTCTAGGCACAACTGTGACCCTGTGAACCCCTCCTGCCCTGGGACAGGGCTGGTCCTGGAGCTGAGGATGGAGCTGAGCCTCCAGCCGGGCAGAGGGGGAGGGTGTCTCAGTCACAGAAAGAGGAAGACCCAGGAACAGGAGGCAGACAGGTCACCACTGAGAACAAGAGAGGCCTGGACAGGCAGATCCTGCAAGTGTGGCTCAAGGCATGCAGCTGCCTCTATTCCCCATTTTTGGCTCAGATGACCCCTTCCCATAAGCAACCATGTGTGTGGGCATTTCTCTGGCCTTAGCAGAACCAGTGGCCTAGGGCAAGGCCCCTTACAAGAGACAAAGTCACTGGGAGTAGGGGATAGGGGGCTGGGGGGTGGCCAAAGAGTCACATTCTGGCACGTGGAGCTTGAGGTATCTCGTCTCTGGAACATACAAGGAAAGAGGTTCTATAGGTCATTGAATTCATAGCTCTTAGGTTTGGGGGAAGAACACTTACTTAGGAAAACCTTTAGGTAAAACTTGAGAGAGCCTGCAAACTTGAAAGCAGAGCACGTAGACCGGGATGAGAAGAGGAGCCCTGGAGACCCCTGAGGACACTGGTGCCTAAGGGCCTGGCTGAGGTGCTTGGGAGGCCAGGAAGGGAACAGAGAAGGGACAGTCAGAACAGGAAGGAGAAAGCAGAGTGTGGTGGGAGCATAAAAATGGAGAGACTTTTAAGGCTCTAGGAGTGGCCATGGTGCTGGTGTTGTGTCTGAGAGGTCAAGGCGGGGTTGAATCCATCTGGTTATGTGATGTGGAGCTCCTCTGTGATGCTGGCGGGAGACCATTCTAAAGCCAGGTCATAATAAATAGAGAGAGGAGTGAATAGGAAATGGGAATATGAAGACAGCTTTTTGGAAAAGCTTGACTAGAAAGAGGAGAAAGAGATGGTATGGAAGCCTAAGGTGGATATTTGATTGGGGTGAGGGAAGGGGGCGTTTTTTTTTTTAAGATGAAAGACAGTTGGTTATGTTTTCAGGTCCTAGGAAACATACCAGAAATTAATGAGATACAAGAAAAACAGGGGGTCTATTAATGGGGTGAGGCATGTGAGAGGGATAGACGCTAGCTCATACTTGGTGGCAGTGTAGGAAAGTTGAGAAACAGTGACTGGGAAACAGCGATTCTCTGAAGCTGGGTTTATTAATTCCAAATTGCCAAGTGTATGTTGTTGGGGACATTTCTGACATTGTGAATGTGTGATCATGTGATCCCAGGTTACATCCAATCTAACCAGCAAACAAATGTCTGTCATAAGAACAAATGATTGATTGCTGCCTAACAAACCACCTCCCAAGCTTAATGGCTGAAAACAACAACCGTTTATTATTTGTCACCATTCTGTGGGTTGGCTGGGCTCACCTGGGTGGTTCTTCTGCTCCACAAAGCAGGCGAGGTCATTCATGTGGCTGCATTTAGCTGGGAGCTTGATGAGGGTGGAGTGAGAGAGGGCTTCACTGGCTTATTCCCCTCCACATGGCTTCCCATCCTCCAGGGTTTCTGTCTCCACATGGCCTCTATAGTAGGAGAGTCTGGACTGCTTTACACCATGGCTGACTTCTAAGAGAGCAAAAGAAGCTGCAAGGCCTCTTAAGGCCTAGTCTCAGAAATCATATAGCTTCACCCCCACTGCCTTCTACTGGCCAAAGGAAGTCACAAGGAGGCCCAGATTCAAGGGGAGGGGAAAGAGATTCCACATCCTTATAGGAGGAGCTGCAAAGTCAGAAGGTGGAGGAGCATGCAGGATGAGAGGGACTGTGGTCATCAAGTTTGGAAACACCTGAGCAGAGTACATCTCAGGAGTCACTGTTCTAGCTGAAACTTCATTCTCAAACATAGGGAAGCATTTCAGATGCAATTTGCAGTAAACATATCTTATGCTTTGTAAACTGCTAAGTGAATGTGAATTAGATGAAAAAAATCATTTTAAATGAACATTATACTTTTATTACATAAATGTGCATTTGTGGTAAAATTACAAACAGTGTTTTACAAAAAGGAAAAACGGAAGTCAATTGAAATTCCACTCCCTAAATAACATGCGCAGCAGGCATATAACCCTGCAGGCTCTTGGACTTACAAACAGAAACTCAATCTGTAATTCTTTCAGCCAGAAATCCCTTTTCTGACAAATTAATTCTTAAAAGATATATAGTCCTCTTTGAATAATCATTGAAAATCATTAAGTGGAACTTGAGACGTTATGGGAAAAGAAAAAGTTGTTGAGTTTAAACCTTATTTTCTGGATGTCTGGTATATGTCTGGGAGTATGGTAGGCTTTGAGGATACAAAACTGCACAAAACCTACCTCACCTCTGCTCTCAAGCTGCTTATGGAACAATAGGAGAGACAGACGCACAAAAAGAGAATTTCAGTTAATTGCGGTGGGAGCTACAGCAGAGGGGTGCACTGAATGCCAGAGGAGAGGAAAGGGAAGAGGAAGGGGAGGGAAGAGGAAGGGGAGGGAAGAGGAAGGGGAGGGACGAGGAGGCAAGAGGAGAGAGAGAGCAAGTTTCTTGCCTGCACCTAAGAAGAGGGTCAATACACCAGGGCAAGAGGGAAAAAGGGAAAACATGAAGGAACACAGGCAGATGGAAAAAGAAATTTATGAAAGAAGAGTCTTTGATGCTACATTATGTCCCAGGTTTGGTTTTGTTTTTAAAATTTCCATATTCAATTTTTTTTCCTTTCTAAAAACTTGTTTTATTTTTAAGTAAAAATACCCCAAGCCACATGAAACATGGTTAGCTTAATAAATCATTGTAAGGCCAGGCAAGGTGGTTCATGCCTATAATCCCAGCACTTCGGAAGGCTGAGGTGGGAGGATTGCTTGAGGTCAGGAGTTCAAGATCAGCCTGGGCAACATAGTAAGACCCCCCCCCCCCCACCAAAAGAAAGTATTTAAATTAAATTTAAAAATAAATCATTGTAAGGTGAATATCCTTGGATTGCTCCCCACCTTACACCCCGCACGGGAGGCAGAACCTTGCCACCCACCCAGAGCCTTGCACTGCTCCCAGACAAACCTCCCAGTCCCCCAACCCAGGAATCCAGTGTGCTAATTTCCACGTCAGGGTCTCTTATTTTCTCACGTTATTTTATCACCCTGTGTGTATCTCTGAACACTGTCGCTTGGTGTTCCCTGTTTTTAATCTATAATTTCCCCTCCACTTCTCTCTTTTTCTTCTTCACAGTGTATTTGCTTATGCAATTTTTCCCACATACTTTTTGTGCTGAAATTGAAGTAGTCAGTTGTAAACGCATATTGATTATTTCAAGAGTAAAATGCTGCAATAAGTAATGATTATGAAAGCTATTAATTTTATGAAGAAAGACAATAATTAAGAACTTTAGCTGAGTAGAAAAAAGATTGATTATTAATACAAATATTAAGAGAGTGCATTTGCTCGATCATTTTAGGAAGAATATTATAGACTGAGCTTATAAAGTTTAAATAACAATAAAAAGCAGAACAATGGAGATTTAATTGTATTATAAATGTAATATTTGTAGGAATTTTAGAGAAGTAGCAGTTCTCGCAAGAAACAAAATCCCTTTTAAAACTCTATTTCATTTTTTAGCAGCTTAATTTCATTTAAGCCAGGGGTCCTGGAAGCAAAAGCACTATTTGAGAATTCTCTACATCTTGTGAGGAATACATTAGAAGCAAAATGTCGACTTTGTCATGTCCAAAGATAAAACAACTCTAAAATCAGTACATATCCAAGATAAATCATCTTTGAGTCAAACATAATAAAGACAATGGAGAGAATGAGGAAAGACATTGCTAAAAATAAACAAAGCACTCCACACATGTTTTACTCTGATTATTCAAATGCAAAACAACAGACTTTACAAGAATGCTTTAGGAAGGCATTTCCTCACAGTTTTGAGTCTCTGGAGGGTAATTTAAACAAAATGTTTATAGAAATGACTCCTATAGACGGCCAAGCATTTTTGGAAATCAAAGATGAAGGCTTTGGGAATCCTCTTGAACCATTAATCCTAAGTGCGGAGTTCCTTCTAGGAGCAAATTACCAGAAACTATCTGAATAATGTACCACTAAGCCCTGAAAGATTAGGGATATTATCCAATGGGCTTGTTGAACAGGAGTGTTTATTAAGCATGGCGGGAATGTGGGAGAGGAAATTCAGGAGCTACGTGTAGCAAACAGTGTTGAGAAACTGGTATTCTTCCCCAGAAAAATGTCAACTTTTAAAGTTTGGATACCAACATTGATAATAATGAAATTGTAGTAAGTGTCTGTCTCTGGACTGATGGTATTTCAGGTTTATTCTCGTATCCCACAAGTGTGTTCTATGATGATGATGGTGCTTAGACCTTCTTAAGAGTCCCAGGCTCTGCTTATGAAGATGTCAGCAGAACAGAGAGGGCTGGAGCACCCCCCAGGCTCAGAGGGATGCTGGGTCACAGGAGGACCAGGGATGGAGGTTGAAGGGCTCCCCCAGGCACACGGGGGTTGGGGACTAGAATATAGACTGATAAATACCTTCCAAGACCCAAATTTTACAGATGAGGAGAGCTCAGAGCCAGGTTCAGAGACAGCGGGGGAGTACACCTAAGTTTACACAGCTACACAGAAGCTAAGTCGAGGCTGGAGCTCATCTCTCTTGGGAAGAACATAGGTCCTTCCTGATGCTTCTAAGGTCCTGTTTCCAATCATCCTTTTTGGGGCTCAACATTTCTATTGTGAGCTCATTATCTGTGAATCCATCTAAATCTCATCATTCTATTTTTCAGCCTGAACTCACCCTCCACACACGCCTGCCCAAGTATGAGATCTCCAAGGTAACTTTCCTATAGAAAATAGCTGTGTCTCTATCTGAAGCCCAAATGTTCAAGCACACACTCCTTTAATTCCGCTTTACATTCAGTTCCCTTCCTGATGTTGCATACTCCACAAAAGAGGTTTTCTATTCTACCACCATCTCAGCCTCTGGGAGGTTCTCCAGGAATCTGTCTGGAAACCAGGACTTGGAGTTTATCAGAAAGAAACTGGCATCAGCTTAGAAAACCAGCAAGGCAAGTGGAATGAGAATGAGGGTGGGTTAGAGATTCACCCCTTCCAAAGAGAGAGTAGATTCCACTCCATTGCCCCGTAGAGTTTTTTAAGGACATACAGTCCAGGAAGCCTCTCCTCTCAGGACAGGCTTGGAACAATTCTGGGAGCAGGTAGCCTTGGCACACGAATGAAATGAGGATGCATGACTGGGGCCCAGGCCAAAGGGACACTGCTGTCCAGGGATTGACAAATGGGGCCCCCAATAACACCTGGGATGCCCACAAGCACCTTCAATGATAAACTAACTCATGTAGACAGAACACCTACATGCCATGATCTGTCCAAGTGCGTCATACATATCTACTAAAAATCCATATAATAATCCTGAGAGTGAGGGGCTATTATAATCTCCGTTGCACAGATCAGAAAACTGGGGGTCAGAGAGGTTAAGTAACTTGCCCAAGGCCACACAGCTAGCAAGGGGGCAGAGCTGAGATTTAAACTCAGATAGGGTGGTTCCAGCTACACAATCAATCATTACAGGATATTGCTTATCCTGACACCACCTTCCATAACTGAGTTACAGGAAATTTACCCTTCTGGTCAATTTTCATAGCTGGACCCAGGACCTCCACAAGGCTCATTGATCATTGTTTAGTTTTAAAGTATTTTATTGTTTAATGTTTTTATAAAAAGATACTTTAGAATTTGCAGTTACCACTGTCTGTAAGAAGCTTTGGCTTTGATATTTTCCTGTGTTCTACTTTCCACATACCACATACATTTCTGCATTGCACACACATTGCAGCCTGGCCGGGGGTACTGAGCTCTTGCCACTCAGGGAGCTGGGAGGCTGAGAGGCATCTTCCTCACCGAGGGAAGGGACCAGCAGTGTGAGTCTCTCTGCACTCTCTTGGTGGGCGGTGAGGGTAGACGTTTCCTTGCGGCAATAAGATGCAGCTTCCTGAGCTCCAGGCAGCAGAAATCCCCAGCAGACCCTGTGCCGGGTCAGTTTTCCCAGGCCCTAATGTTTCAGGGCATGGCTGTGGGAGGAGGGCACGAAGGATGAGTACAGCACCAGCAATCCTCTGAGAAGTATCCTCCTACTTCCACTCTGTGCACATCTCAGACTGAGCTCCTCCTGGCCAGCCGTGGGTCTGGTGCCTCTCTGCATTCCCAGTGCGGTGAAGGGGTTCAAGGAAGCCAAGTGGGACCATCCAAGACAGAAAGAATGCTGGGGACAGGACATTAGCTCAGACGCTTTATGTCCTCTGAATGCCCTCTCCATGCCAGCACCGTGATTTCACACACATGCAGGGGTGCCAAAGAGAGCTCAGGGTCCCCAGGGCGCCCCAGGCATTCCCTGAACACCCTCCAATCCTCCACTCCAGGAAAGACTTTCCCCACCGGGGAAGGGCATCCTACACTGTTCCCAGCCAGGTCCCCTTCCTGGCAGGCAGTAATTCAAGAATCATCAAGGCAGAATGTCAATGGTTCCCACCATTCCCTCTCCTCCTCCCTGCCCTTCTCCCCAACACAGGAAAAAGATAGGAAGAAAAGGTAGACACAAATCTCTGAATTCTAAAGATCAGGACTCAATGTGCCCATCTCTGTGGCCTACACAGGGCATCTAGTCTTTATGTCACCAAGTGAGGTCCCTCAGTGTGTGTGCACAGCCTCATACCTGGCTGGATAGAACCAGAGATGCAAAGTAGAAAAGCATGGGCTCTGGAGTTTCTGTCCTCAAGGAGTTGCTCATCCATCCATCCATCCATCCATTCACCCACACATCCATCCATCCATCCATCCATCCATCCATCCATCCATCCGTCCACCCGTCCACTCATCCACCCATCCATCCATCCATCCATCCATTCATCCATCCATCCATCCATCCGTCCACCCGTCCACTCATCCACCCATCCATCCATCCATCCATCCATCCACTCATCCATGCATGCTTTCATTCCAATACCTTCCAATACCCAAATTTTCCAACACACAATTTCAAGTGCTACCTCTGTGCCAGGACATGTGCAAATAACCAGGGAGAGAGATATGAATCAGGTGTGTTTGTGGGGGGTTGGGGGTGGGCATGAACACTGAGCACTCCAGGACTGTGTGGGAAGAAGGGACAGGGCAAAATAGGAACCAAGGAAAATACAAGTGATTTAGCTAACTCCGATCATCGGTTACCATGTGACAGCATTATTTCACTTGGTTCCTTCAAAATCGTTTTGAGGTTTGTAGACGACCATCTCCAAGTAACAGATGACAGTTTTGGGGCTTGGAGAAGTAACATGCAGATAATTTGCACAAGGTCTCACTCTTAGCGATACTAGAGGTGGGAGTCCAACCCGGGTCTGTCTGGCTCTGGGCTCACACCAGCTGTGGTTATTGGAGCCACTCCCATCTGCCTCCCCATGAGGAGTCAGGGAAGGCTGCATGGAGGAGGCCCTGCGTCAGCTGAGGCTTGAATGATGCATGGGAGTTTATAGTAATTTTTTTCAGATTTATTCTGTGTTTAATTTAGATAGTTTCAATTACTATATTTTCAAATTCACTAATATTAAGCCAATTCAATGACATTTTGTTTTCATATGTTGTACTTTTATCTGTGGCAGTTTTATTTGTTTTTATTTTGACATCTTCCACTTCTGTTATGTTCATGTTTTTGAAAAATTATTCAGCCTATTCATAATAACTGTTTCAAAGTCCTGGTCTGCCAGTTCCATAATGAGCTGCATCATTTTGGGGTTCTATCTTTGACTGATTTTTCTCTTATTATGAGTTACATTTTCTTGCTTCTTTCTACATGTAGTAATTTTTTTTTTTTTTTGAGATGGGGTCTCACTGTCATCCAGGTTGGAGTGCAGGGGCGCGATTTCAGCTCACTGCAACCTCCACCTCCTAGGCCCAAGTGATCCTCCCACCTCAGCCTCGTGAGTTGCTGGGACTATAGGTGCACACCACCATGCCTAGCTAATTTTAAATTTTATTTTATTTTTTGCAGAGACAAGGTCTCACCATGTTGTGCAGGCTGGTCTCAGACTCCTGGGCTCAAGCGATCCTCCCGCTTCGGCCTTCCAAAGTGCTAGGATTACAGGTGTGAGCCATTGCACCTGGCCTACATCTGGTAATTTTTGATTGGATGCTGAGCATGGTTTATTTTATGCTGGTGACTGCTGCATTGTGTTGTCTTTCTTCAAAAAGTGTTGGACTTTATTCTGATGAGTCATTAAGTTACTTGCAGATCAGTGACATAGTTTGGATATTTGTCCCCACCCAAGTCTCATATTGAAGTGTAATCCCCAATGTTGGAGGTGGGGCCTGGTGGGAGGTATTTGGATCATGGTCAGGGGGATCCCTCCTGAATGGCTTGGACCATCCCCTTGGTGATGAGTGAGCTCTTGCTCTGAGTTCACAGGAGATCCAGTCATTTAAAAGAGTGTGGCACCAGCCAGGCATGGTGGCTCATGCCTGTAATCCCAGCACTTTGGGAGGCGGAGGCAGGCAGATCATCTGAGGCTAGGAGTTTGAGACCAGCCTGGCCAACATGGTGAAACCCTGTCTCTACTGAAAATAGAAATATTAGCCAGGTGTGGTGGTGTGTGCCTGTAATCCCAGCTACTCAGGAGGCTGAGGCAGGAGAATAGCTTGAACCAGGGAGGTGGATGTTGCAGTGAGCTGAGATCGTGCCACTGCACTCCAACCTGGCGACAGAGCGAGACTCCGTCTCAAAAATAATAATAAAAACATAAAAAATAAAACTAAAATAAATGTGTGTGGCAACTGCCTCTGCACTAATGCTCTCTCTCTCTCTCTCTCACTTGTTCCAGCTTTCACTGTGTGACGTGCCTTCTCTCTTCACCTTCTGCCATGATTGTAAGCTTCCTGAGGCCTCCCCAAGAAACCAAGCAGATGCTGGTGCCATGCTTCCTGTACAGTCTGCAGAGCTGTAAGCTAATTAAACCTCCTTTCTTTATAAATTACCCAGTCTAAGGCATTTATTGATTTACAGCAATATGAGAATGACCTAATATGGAAAATATCCCACTCTCAGTGCCAATTTTCTGTGTTAGGTCATTTTCACGCTGTTATAAAGAAACACCCAGGACCAGGTAATTTATAAAGAAAAGAGGTTTAATTGGCTTACAGTTCTGCAGGCTGTACAGGAAGCATGGTGCTGGCATCTGCTCAGCTTTTGGGGAGGCCTCAGGAAGCTTCCAATTGTGGCAGAAGGTGAAGGGAGAGCAGGCACATCACAGTGAAAGCAGGAACGAGAGAGAGAGAGAGAGAGAGAGAGATCAGCGTAGGGGTAGGTACCACACACTTTTAAATGACCAGATCTCCTGTGAACTCAGAGTGAGAGCTCACTCATCCCCAAGGGGATGGCCCAAGCCATTCACAAGGGATCCCCCAACCATGATCCAAACACCTCCACCGGGCCCCACCCCCAACATCGGGGATTACATTTCAACATGAGATTTGGATGGGGACAAAAATCCAAACCATATCAATCAGTTTGATCTTTCAAGGTTTGTTTTTAAGCTTCCTTAGAGGACTTTTATTATTATTATTATTATTATTATTATTATTATTGAGATGGAGTCTTACTTTGTTGCCCAGGCTGGAGTGCAGTGGTGCAATCTCTGCTTACTGCAATCTCCACCTCCTGGATTCATGCAATTCTCCTGCCTCAGTCTCCCAAATAGCTGGGATTAGAGGCACCTGCCACCATGCCTGGCTAATTTTTGTATTTTTAGTAGAGATGGGGTTTCACCACGTTGGCCAGGCTGGTCTCGAACTCCTGACCTCAAGTGATCCACCCACCTTGACCTCTCAAAGTGCTGGGATTACAGGCATGAGCCACCATGCTGGCCTAGAGCAGTTTTAGAATGGCCCTCTCCTGGGCTGGTTTAGTGCTGGCACTAGGTGTTTTTCTTCTTGGTTCTCTACTGAATGTGTGAGGTGTTCAGTAAGAATTCCTATCCTGGCTTGTTGGAACTTGAACATCTCGCAGCCCTTGGTGAGTTCTGGAAATTGTTCAGATACATCTCTCTGTGTACTATTTACACAGTCTAGTGGAGCTTCACCCCACACATGCATGGTTTAGTGTTCAGCAGTACATGCAAGAGGATCTCTATGTAGATTTGCTGGGTCTCTTTCTCTGTGCAGCTCTTTCTTCTCTTGTTTTCTACACCAAATTCCAGCTTCTTTTGCCTCTTCAGACTCAGACCCCTATCGCCCAACCCAGCAAGACTGCCATGGTCATGTTGGAGTTCTTTTACCTACATCACAGTCAAGAAAGTGGTAGAAAGGTAGAAAGGTAGGCACGGTGGTTTATGCTTGTAATTCCAGCACTTTGGGAGGCCGAGGTGGGAGGATCACCTGAGGTCAGGAGTTCGTGACTAGCCTGACCAACATGAAGAAACCCCGTCTCAACTAAAAATACAAAATTAGTTGGGTGTGGTGGCGAGTGCCTGTAATTCCAGTTACTTGGGAAGCTGAGGCTGGAGAATCACTTGAACCCGGGAGGAGGAGGTTGCAGTGAGCCGAGATCACGCCGCTGCACTCCAGCCTGGACAACAAGAGTGAAACTCCATCTCAGAAAAAAAAAAAGAAAAAGAAAAGAAAGGTAGGATGATCATAGGACCTACCGTGTTTGTTTTCACTCTCTGAGCGATCATATAGAAGGACTCCTCTTTTCTAGCAGCTGAAAACAGATTTTTAATATCGTTTGTCCAGTTTTATACTTCTAAAGTAGAAGGCTATACCTGGTCCTAGTTACTCCATTATGGCCAGAAGCAGAAGCCTCTTCTCCCTCTGCCCATGACTCTCTTTTGCCCCTCCTCCTCCACTTGGAGCCATTTGGCCCATTTGGGTGTTGACTTTGATGCAAGTCAGGGGTGCCTGCATTGGCGTCTGTGCATGTGGTTGTGGGTGTGCGTGTTTGTATAGTGGCTGGGTATACGTGAGTCCTTAAGGTGGAAGTGGGGCATGGGAATGGGGTGCAGGGGAAGTGGGGGATGGGAATGGGGTGCAGGGGAAGTGGGGCATGGGAATGGGGTGCAGGGGAAGTAGAGGTGTGACGGAAGTGGAGAGGTGTGAAATAGCTTCTTGGGAAGGGCAGAGTTCCTCCTTGCTACTGGGAAGTGTCGTTTGGGGTTCTGGCAGCGTTGAGAGCCTCCCCACAACCCCCGCCTCCGATGGTAATCCAGAATTTAAGTGAGACCAGCTGGTGTGGTTTTGTTCAGCTGAGCATGGGCAGGGCAGGAAGACTGAGAGTTCACCATTTTCTGTACCGAGAAGCCCCTCTGCCTCCTCAGGAACTCCATTCCTATCCTGTCCTCCTTCCTGGCTCATTCCCAGCATCCTCAAAGTCTTGTCAGCGCCCTCGTAGGGTGGTCAGGTCCCATCAGGGTTGTCTGAGCATGTGTGTGCAGGTATGTGTAGGTGTGTATGTGGGTGTGTGAGTGGGTGGAGGCTTGAGTGTTTCATGGTTTCAGAAGTGTTGAGAAAGAAGAAAAGAAGACCTCTGTCTTTTCTTGTGACATCACAAAGGGCAAGAAACTAAGAAATGCCTCAGGCTCCTGCAGAGAAGAAGGGATGGGCAGTAACAGCTTGGGGCAGGTGAGGAAGGATGGTGGAGTGTTTGGTGTTGAGTGAGGTGGCCCAAAGGGTGTCTGTGCATCCTCAAGACCTGGGAGGAGACAGGCTCCATCTGTGGTGGGTGGATCCACAAAGCTTATCCGCCAAAATCACTTGAAGAGCTTAACGCAGCCCACTTGGGCATCAACCCAGTAGCACCTAATACAAACACACAGAATCTACACCAGCACTGCAGGGAAGGGTGAGAGTGGCAGAGGAGGAGATCCACACTAGGTGGAGAAGGCGCAGGACCAGGCTCCCAGTACCCCCAACATAGCCTTCTCCCTCCTCATCGGCCATATCCCTGGGGAGACGAGAGGGGTGGATGGGCCTTATCCTGGCCCACATCTCCTTTCTCAGGACCTGGGGTAGGATGGCAATTCATGGATGGAGGAATAACAAGACCTGGTGAGATCAGCTTGGCATGGCTCCCAGCTGGGCAGGAACACAGGACTCCAGGGCATGGAAAACCCCACCCCAGCCCATGGCCAGCATCCACCTGTGCCCGCACCTGCCTGTCCAGAGCTGACCAGGAAAATGGTGCTGGCCTGGGAGCTGCTCCTCATGGCCCTGCTGGCCCTGTGCTGGGGGCTTAGCCTGGCAGGGGAAGAAGGTGAGTTCTGTGGCTCCCACCCCTTCCCTGCCCCCTCCTCACTGCTGCACCCTGGAGGAGGCCCGCACCATACCCCCGGGACCCTGCCCACCCACCCTCCTCCTGCTCCCCTTGCTTCGTCTCTCCCCCGGCCTTCCCTGGGCTTCCTTCACTTCCCTCCTCCTGCACATTCCTGCTCATCCTGTCCTGGAAAGTCCAGCTGAGTGTGTCTGGCTTCCCAGCCCATATTTCTCAGCACGGCACTCCAGGCCCCCAGGCTCCAGGGTGGCTGCTCTGACCGTTTCCCTTCTCCTCCTTCCCCAGCAGACACTCGCTGCGCCTCAGTGGTTCCACCTCCAGACCGTTGCTCCAGCAGCGTCCTGGCTTGGGGTTCATCTCAAGGCTGGGTTTGTGCCTCATCCCAGGATGCTTGGGGGTCTGGGGGCCAGGGCCTGCCGCTGCTGCGTGTCTCCATCCTGCAGGGATTGCATGGTGCTTCTGTCAGGAGAGGAGGGTCCACAGGCAGAAGCTCACCCTGGCAGACTCCCTTCCCAACCCAGGGCACCTCTGCCCCAGATCAGCTGGGGGTGGTGGTGATAAGGGACTCTGCAGGGGAGAGAGGTGACCCCTTCCTGCCCCTCTTGTCAGAAACCGTCCCGCTGCAGACCCTGCGCTGCTACAGTGACTATACCAGCCACATCACCTGCAGGTGGGCAGACACCCAGGATGCCCAGCGGCTCGTCAACGTGACCCTCATTCGCCGGGTGAACGAGTCGGTGACGTCGGGTGCAGGGGCCACGGGCAGGGGCTACGGTGTCCCCTCTGCCTGGTGTGGGATGGTGGTGTAGAGAGGGATGTGTCAGGTCAGCCTCGGGGTGGGAGTAGACAGAGGACAGAGGAGGACGGACGCCCTCCCGGGAGCTCCTGCTCAGCCAGGCACCTGCCAGGCACTACTGTCTGACCTGGGGTTTCTGGGGAGCATGTTCTACACTGATGTCGTTGATGATGGTGGTGGTAACAATGGTGACAATCTTCTCTTATTTTGTCACAATTTAACACAGTTGCCCCACATGACCTATCTTAGTTCCTCCTCACTGTGAGGTGGGCAGGGCCAGGCCACGACGCCCAGTTCACAGATGGGGAAACTGAGGCCCTGGAGGTGAGGCACCAGCCCTGGCCACAGATGGGGAGTGGCAGAACAGGCTGTGTGGACGTGTTTGGGAGGGGGCTCCATGCTCTCCCAGGCTCCTCCTCTGCATGTGGGCTGCCACCTCTCCCACCCGAGCTCTCCTGGGCACGAACCACACAGGAAGGGGACCGGCATTGCTCTGTGGTGTTGCTCAGGGTCTGAATCAGCCTTAAATGAAATAATTAAGCCACTGGAACCAGAGAGGCAGGTGACAACTGATTGGAGGTCCCCCCACCTAGAGGGCGAGGGGGCCCCGGCTCTGCCACCCCCCACCCCTCCACCACCTTCAGTTCTCCTGGGGGCCTCCATCAGACCTTCTCCATTCTCCTCAAATACCATCCTGCCCCTCCCTGTGACCTGCTTCCTGTTGCTCTGACATAACAGGGGACCAGGGAGAAGCTCCCCACCCACCCCACACTCACACTCCCCACCCCCTCTGCCCACCACTGGGGCCTGGGCCTGGGCCTGGTTCTGGGCTGGGGCTCCTGTCTAAGGCTAGAGACCCGATGCAGTCTGGCCCTGTTGCTCAGGAACATCACGGCCCCCAAGTCCCCACTCTGCCCTGTGTCACCCACCGTGCCCTCTCCCAGGATCTTTCCCAATCGCCTTGCAAACCTGCCCCAACCCCCTCACAGATGCCCACAGGAGTGCAGTGCCTGGGCATCTCCTGAGCTCACAACCCTGTGGCCCCCCTTTCTCTGTTTCCCCTGACAGCAGCAACCCCATAAAGAGTTGTCCACACTCATCATGTCCAGTGTCTTTCCAGCCATTTCTTCCTGAGCCCACTTCCCCAGGATGTTGCCCCCACCAGGCCACCCAAACTGCTCTGGTCCAAGTCAGCAAACATCCCAGGAGCAGGATCTCATGGTTGGGCCTCCGCCTTCTTCCTACTTGACCTGTACCCCCACACACTTCCCACTCTGGATATTATCAGTTATTTTCCCAGTAATATTTACCAATGTGGTGAGTAAAAGAACTACATCTCATTTTAATTTGAAAATACAGCCACACCTCATCTTATTGCACTTTGTTTTATTGTGCTTTGCAGATACCGTGTTTTATACAAATTGAATGTTTGTGGCAGCCGTGCTTTTGGCAAGTCTACCATCACCATTTTTCCAACAGCATGTGCTCACTTCATGCCTCTGTTATAGGACCAATGGGTTCATATGCCCACCGTGCAGTAACAGACCCATTACATAGTGACAGCAGGGTTTGCAGCAGAGAAAGTTTAATGATTGCAGAGTGCTGAGTGACGAGATGGGAGGAGACCCTCCCGTTTATCTCACCAAGGAGCTTTGGTCTGGGGTTTTTAAGGGGATTATAGAGGGTGAGAGACTCCCTCCAGAATTGGAAAATTGGGGTTGTTGATTGGTCGGGGGAAGGGGGGATGAAATCATCACGATATGGAAACTGCATTCTTTGGTGAGTCAGCCCATTGTGGGGTCCTTCAGACCAGCTGGGTCAGTAGTTTCATCAGTGTATGGGACCTGAAGGACTATCTCACAGGGAAAACTAAACATTTTATAATGTTCACGTTGTTATCTACGGAGCAGTTAAGGGGAACCGTGATCTCGTAACAGGGTCTATGTGATTTCAGCACAATAGGCACCAAACAGCTGTGAGGACGCAGGCTGGAGAGCAGGCCAACCTCATGATGGAGGCCAAATGTGCTGCAAGCGTGGGTGACTTTTGTTTCTCCCCCTTCCTTCTTCCCTGGTTAATTTCATAAAGTTTATGGGGGCAGTTTCATCTCTGTGTCACCTTTTGGTAATTCTTGCAATATTTCAAACTTTTTCATGATTATTGTCTCTGTCATGGTGGTCTGAGATCTGTGATGTTATTACTGCAATTGTTTTGGGATGCCATGATCTGTCATAGAAGACAGTAAACTTAATCAACAAATGTTCTGTGTGCTCTGACTGCTCCACCGATGGGCGTTCTCTTATCTCTCACCCTACAGTGAGAAGACTTCATCTATGAGGAAGCAGGCCCTAACTAGACACCTAATCTAGCCTCCCTAGTCCCAGAGACCCAACAATACATAAATTAGGCCAATTAATAACCCTACAATGGCCTCTAAGCTTTCAATTAAAAGGAAGAGTTGCACACATCTCTTACTTTAAATCAAAAGCTAGAAATGATTAAGCTTCACTGAAAGCCTAGATAGCCTGAAAACTTGGCCTCTTGGGAAAATAGTCAAGTTATGAATGCAAAAGAAAAGTTCTTGCAGGAACTTAAAAATACTACTTCAGTGAACTCATGAATGAGAAAAGAAAACAGTCTTATTGCTGATATGGAGAAATTTTAGTGGTTTGGATAGAAGACCAAGCCAGCCACAACATTCCCTTAAGCCAAAGCTTCATCCAGAGTAAGGCTGTAATGCTCCTCAATTCCCTGAAGACTGAGAGGTGAGGAAGCTGCAGAAGAAAAGTTGGAAGCTAGCAGAGATTAGTTCATGAGGTTTAAGGAAAGAAACCATCTCTGTAACATAAAAGAACAAGGTGAAGCAGCAAGTGCTGATGGAGAAGCTACACAAAGTTATCCAGAAGATCCAGCTAGGATGATTAGTGAAGGTGGCTGCACTAAACACAGATACTCAATGTAGATAAAATAGCCTTTTTATCGGAAGAAGATGCCTTTTATTTGAAGCTGCAATGCTTCAAAGGACAGGCAGAATCTCTCGTTAGGGGCTAATGCCACTGGTAACTTTAAATTGAAACCAATGCTCATTTACAATTCCAAAGAACCCTAAGGCCCTTAAGAATTGATACAGTTGGCCAGGCGCGTTGGCTCACGCCTGTCATCCCAGCACTTTGGGAGGCCGAGGCAGGTGGATCATGAGTTCAGGAGATCGAGACCATCCTGGCTAACACGGTGAAACCCCGTCTCTATTAAAAATACAAAACATTAGCTGGGCGTGGTGGTGGGCACCTGTAGTCCCAGCTACTCGGGAGGCTGAGGCAGGAGAATGGGGTGAACCCAGGAGGTGGAGCTTGCAGTGAGCCGAGATCGTGGCACTGGGTGACAGAGTGAGACTCCATCTCAAAAAAAAAAAAAAAAGATACAGTTTGGCTCTGTGTCCCCACCCAAATCTCATCTTGAATTATACTCCCATAATTCCCATGTGTTGTGGGAGGGACCTAGTGGGAGATAATCGAATCATAGGGGCAGTTTCCCCCATACTGTTCTCTTGGTAGTGAATAAGTCTCACAAGATCTGATGGTTTTATCAGGGGTTTCTGCTTTTGCGCCTTCCTCATTCTCTCTTTGCCTGCTGCCATCCGTGTAAGATGGGACTTGCTCCTCCTTGCCCTCCACCATGATTGTGAGGCTTCCCCAGCCACGTGGAACTGCAAGTCCAATTAAACCTCTTTCTTTTGTAAATTGCCCAGACTTGGGTATGTCTTTATCAGCAGCATGAAAACAGACTAATACAAAAATTATGCTAAATCTACTCTGCCTGTGTTTTGGAAATGGATCGGTAAAGGCTGACAGCACATCTGTTTACAGCATGGTTTAGGAATATTTTAAGTTCACTGTTGAGATATAATGCTCAGAAAATATATTTCTTTCAATATATTACTGCTTATTGCCAATGTACCTGGTCACCCAAGAGCTCTGATGAAGATACACAAGATTAATGTTGTTTTCATGTCTGCAAACATAACATTTATTATGCAGCCCTTGGATCAAGGAGAAATTCCTACTTTCAAGACTTGTTATTTAAGAAACACATTTCCTAAGGCTATAGCTGTCATAGACAGTGATTCTTCTGATGGATCTGAGCCAAGTAAATTGAAAACTTTCTAGAAAGGATTCACCACTCTAGATATCATTCAGAACATTTGCGATTCATGGAAGGAGGTCAAAACATCAACACTAACAGGGTTTGGAAGATGTCAATTCCAACTCTTATGGATGACTTTGAGGGATTCAAGGCTTCAGGGGAGGAAGGAACTGCAGATGTAGTGGAAATAGAAAGAAAACTAGAATTAGAAGTACGGCCTGAAGATGTGACTGAATTGCTGCAGTCTCATGATAAAACTTGAACAGGTGAGGAGCTGCTTCTTATGGATGAGCAAAGAAAGTGGTTTCTTGAGATGGAATGTACTCCTGGTAAAGATGCTGTGAACATGTTGAAATAACAACAAAGGATGAAGAATATTAAATCAACTTAGTTGACAAAGCAGCAGCAGGGTTTAAGAAGATTAACTTCAATTTGGAAAGAAATGCTATCAAATAACATTGCATGCTACCAATAAAAATTTCATGAAAGGATAAGTCCATTGATGCAGCAAACTCCATTGGTGGCCAATCACAAAATTGCCACAGCCTTCAACACAACCCCAGCCTTCAACAACCACCACTCTGCTCAGTTGGCAGCTATCAACATCATGGCAAGAACCCCCAGCAGCAAAAAGATGACAACTTGAAGGTTCACATGACTGTTAGCATTATTTTCTTTTAGCAGCAAAGCATTTTAAATTGCAGTATGTACATTGTTTTTTAGATATAATGCTCTTGCACACTCAGTATACTACAGTATCCAGCAATTAGTCACATTTCTTCACTGTCTACAGCCCTTAGCCGAATAGTTGAGTCATCTCAATGGGGATGTCAAAGCAAACTAAATACGGCCTGAGAAGGACTCTGTACTTCCATATGTGAGTCCTTGTGGAAGAACTACAACCTAACTTAATAGGTAGACAGGATTGAAAACCTAACTTAGGAGTATGCGTCTGTAACAATCACTGAGTTTTGGCCAATCCCAGCAGTTAAACTTCAACAACTCATACACTGCTGAGCATTCAAACTGTGTTCAAATAAGGCAATCACCAATCTGTAACCAATCCAGCTGTTTCTGTACCTCAGTTCTGATTTCTGTATGTCACTTTTTTTTTTTGTCTATAAATTTGTTCTGCCCATGAGGCACCCCTGGAGTCTTTCTGAATCTGCTGTGATTCTGGGGGCTGCCCAATTCACGAATTGTTTATTGCTCAATTAAACTCCTTTAAATTTAATTCAGCTGAAGTTTTTAACAGGAAGATAGAGGACAGAGAATGACAAATTTCCAGAACCAGCCAGCAAGAAACACTTTTAACACACACACACACACACACACACACACACACACACACACACACACACAGTAGCAGATGCACTGCATCCGAGCTAGGCATTGAAGCCTGAAGTGAGCCTGGCAGTAGCTGGGCTCAGGGAGCTCTCAGTCTAGTTGGAACACAAAGCTGTGAGCCAGGAATTACAAGATGGGTAATAAAGGCAGGGGAACAAAGTTGAGTGGCAGGACAGAGAGGCTGAGACATGCTCTGTGATAGAAGCAGGAGGTGGACAAATGCCTATGCAGATGGGGCAGGTCCTCCGTGAAACCCCACCTCCAAGCCAAAGACAATTTAAAGCCTGAAAGCCAAGCTACAAGTTAAATCATCAGACTGGACTGGATTGAGAACTTGTCTTTCTGTTTGGCATGCTTACCTCTGATTAGTCCTCACCCTTCACCTATTTTACATATACCTCCCTACCCTTTCCTAATTGGTTTTCTTACACCATTGTGCACAGCTTTGAGTGGTGTTGTCACTTTAACCTTTTTTGCATACTCACAAACCAATCAGCATACACTCCTCATTTTGAATCCATAAAGGGCCCCAGACCGAGCCACATGGCAAAACCTCCCCCTACACCCCACCTCCCACTCCTGAATCCCCTTTCCACGGAAAGCCATTTCCATCACTCAATAAAATTATTCTCAGCCCTCCTCACCCTCCAATGTCCAGTATATCTTCATTCTTCTTGGGCGAGGTACAAGAGCTCAGGAACTGCTGAACATGGGTACAAGTTATACAAGTTATATGCGATAGCGTGGCCGAGTGAGACCTGGGCAAGGCATCACTGATCGGGGTCCCCGGCTTGCAAAGTGACCAAGAAGAAAAGTCCTACATCATTTGGGAAGACTTGGGGATTTCCAAGGGAGCTGGAGGGGCTGTGTTCTAAGAGGAACCCACACTCGAGTTAGGACTTGTAGGGTGACTCTGTCCCTGGTGGAGTCCTGATAAATAAGCAACAATGAGGAAGAGGCCCCAGGTTGGGGAGGGCCCCAAGTGGGGAGAAAAGTCATCAATTGTTCTGAGAGACAGCTAATCACAAACAACCGGGCACAACAACCTCGTTCTGCTTGTTCTGCATGTAGCCCTCTTCAATGTGACTCTATGAAACTTCCCTCCAGCCACTGCCTCTTTGCAGACAGCCCCTTCTCTGCTCATTGCAATTGAGACCTTGCAATGTATTTTCATACCTTCTCTAATAAATCTGCCTTTCTTTACCTGCAACTGGCTTGGTAAATTCCTTTACCTCCTGTGCCACCAGACCCAGAGAGTTGCTACCTGCGTCACTGGGTAGATGAAATTACCCTTGCTCAGGACACCCAGCATGACCCATGGCCCAAATCACCGCATTTCAATGCTTTGGGCACACTGCCCCTGCACCCGGGCTGCCCAGCTTCTATTGATTGAGCACCGCCGGATGCAGGTTGCCTTGTTGGGGTTGGGAAAGGATTGTTTCCAAACGAAGGAAAGGCTCCCTCTAGGAGCAAACGATTGTCTTGGTGCAAGAGTTCTGTGTGATCAATTAAACATGTGAAATGCTTGTGAGGCCTAAGCTGCTGATGGCCTCCAGCCCTGCTCCTTCCTTATGTAGTGTGTTCTCAGGGTTCCCCACCATGAAGGGCTCCGGGCCTGGCCATTTCCACCCAACATGGGCTCTTCCAACAGGCAATTCATCCCCCAAGTTCCCCATGTGGGGACAAATGTCAACTCTGGATGGCCAATGGCTTCCCTGGCCCACTTCTGCTTCCTGCCCTCCCTTTTGTCCCCCTAATAAGTTTTTTGTCCCCCTCCATCTTAGGGACAGCCTCCTGCAGGCCTTGCTCACCTCAATGATCACCTACTACATGCATGGGTCTGGGCTGGGTTCTCAGGGGAAGACAGATGAGGGAGCTGCAGTCCTCCAGGGAAGGTCTCTCTGGACTCCAGTGGGTGAGAACTGCACCTTCAGTGTTCAGCTCCCAGATAAACAGACATTTTTCAGGGTCACCTCTGATTCAATCTCCCCCTGCCACCAAATCAATTTATTTGGTTTATGGATTTTTCTGTCTTGCCAACCAACATGGATCATCATACATCTACGTATGGATCTTTAGGTGAGAGACTTACCTTTTGAGGGCAGGCTCTGAGACACAGGGCTACAGTTCAAATCTTGGCTCTGTCCCTTACCTGCTGGCAGACCTGGGGCAAGTTGTGTGACATCTCTGTGCCTTAGTTTCCTCAATGACAAAAATGATAAAGATAGTATCTTCCACTTCCATAGTATCTAAATGAATTGATCTTAGAGGTCACTCAAATGGGGCCTGCCAGGAATAAGCTCTTGATCACTCTCAGTTATTTGTATGGGGAACTCAGTCTCTATTTAGTTTTTCACTCTCATGACTAGGGATCAAATACAGGACGTTCAGTTATGTTGGAATTTCAGATAATAATGAACGATTTTTTAAAAGTGTGTTCTTTATCCTCCTTTCCCTCACTGTCTTTCCTCTTCCCTCATCCCTCCTGGATTTTCCCAGGAGTGCCCTGCGTCTCCCTCCATTGCGTGGTGTTCCACATGCCATCATGTACCCACTGTAGTGCCCCAAAGACCAAAGGCCCTTCTGTTTAGCAGAATTCATTTCCTTATGTTATAGGAATTATTAAAAAATTATTTGAGGCAGATAAAGAGGAAAAGGGGTCCTTGGGAAGTTTTCGTTTCTGTTTTAAAAGCAGCTCCAAAAAACGTTTCTTGTCTAGCAGGAAAGCCCCGGCTCTTAGAGTCAGGCTGGCAACCTTTGATATGCAAATGCAGACCGTTAGAAACTGGGTCCACCCAAACATGGGGATTCCCGCCATCTTTTCCTTGTCCCCATGTTTGCCTGGCAATATGGCCGCCCCCACATAGTCCCACCTGTGTAGAACATCATGGCGCCCTGCATTTGCATATTAAAATGCTAGGGTGAAAGGGCCAGGTTTTTCAGGGGTTACATGAATGACATGCCTGGTCAAACCAATCCCCTGGGCCCTATGCAAATCAGATACTGCCTTCTCTAGCCTCCTCATATAACTGGCTTATTTCTGTGGCACTCAGGGTTTCCTCTCTCAGCTTTGGATCCCCCCACCCTCTGTCTCTGTACAGGGGAGCTTCTTTCTTCTTTCTTGCGTATTAAACTCTCCACTCCTTAAAACCACTCCATGTGTTTCCGTGTCGTTTTATTTAAATCGGCACAAGACTAAGGACCCTGGTGTTCCTCCAGTCACTGGAGCTGTATCACTTACAATAGCAATTGAGGTTTCAAAGAGCAACCCCTTCCTCCAACTACACCAACATGCACACACAAATTCAGGGTTTCACTTTGTTTTATGTTACAAATATTTTATTGCAATTTTTTCCCTTTAACAATGTCTGGATATTTTGGAATTAATATCTCGGACTTCTTTCTAATCCACATTGGTTCATCTTGTTCATTATGAACAAAGGATTCTACTTTACAATGTACTAAAATGTTGTTATGTATTTCAGGACCATTGAACATTCAAGCTGTTTATCATTTTCTTTGACCACCAACATTGCTGTAATGAATAGGGATTTAAGAGCAAAAGTAACGAGAACACTTGCTTAACCACTTATGAAAACATATCATAAAAGTAGAACAATCAAAATGGTGGATGCCATAGAGAAAGCAAGGTAACAAAATAGGAAGCCTAGGGACCGATAAAGTATATATACGAGGATTTCCTGTATCACAAAAGTAACACTTCAGGTACATGGAAAAAGAATTTCAGTACCAAAAGGCACCTCCGTCTCACATCCACACATTCAAAAATAATTAAAATTTTACATGAAAAGTTGGAAACACAAAATGAACTAGAAAAACAATATATAAATTAGGACAAACACTGCTTTGCAATGGGAGGATCTTTGTAAATCTGACATTAAAGTGAAGAAGGAGTTTACTAGGGATCTGTTTGACATTACAGCATTCACATTCATACACCATAAAACCTCATATACAACATTATAAGACAAACTACAGATTTGGGGGAAAAACACTCCACCATCTGTGAAAGACTGTATGTCAATAGTCAAAAAGACTTAATCAGAAAATGATAGCACCCAACAGAAGAAAGACCTTAATGGGCTTGGCCCAGTTAAAAAATACCAATCGATGCCTAAGATACCTATAAAAATATGTGCAAACTGGATAACTAAAATAATGCAAATTAAAGCAATTTAATGCCATTATTTTTCCTGTATCTGAAAGGCAAAGATTTAAAAGAACCATAATCCCTGGTGCGGGCCCAGGCATAGATCAGCAGCCCCTCATCTGTGGCCGGTGGGAGAGAGAGTTGCCTGGTCTATCTGGAAGAGTGGCCACCCGGGGCCATTTGGACCAAAGGCCCTAAAGCATATATGTCTTTGGGGCATTTTCCTTTGTTTGGCAGTTTCCCCTGACTTTTCTGCAGTAGACGTGGGCTCTGGGCTCCTCTCCTGATGTTCCCCAGGTCCCATCAGCCTGCCCACCACTTGGGCCGTTAACTTCTCTACATGACGTGGGGTCTCAAGGGACTGGAGGTCCCACAGACATCACTGAGACAACTAGCAGGGCTCCCCAGAAGCTCCCAAACAGTCTCTCATGTGCGTCCCTTGCACCGCCCCCCACCCCCAATACCATGCCCATTTCTCGGAGTGACAATCGAGGCTAGTCTGAATTCCCTGAGCCTCACTGAGCGTGCCCAGTCCTGTGCCACTCTTCCAAGCCCTAACCCCCACGGGTGCCCACCTGGTGCCTCCCACCTCTGCACCCAGATGAGAATCATGTCATGTGCATCAGCGACAGCCGGGGACAGGCAGCCCACACAAGTCCTCAACACAACCAGCCGCGTCTCAGTCTGATAAGGCTCAGCTCAGACCTCAGCCCCAGTCTCATAATAAATCAGTGAAAAAAGAAGGAAGAAAAATGGCAAAAGCAAGGAAACCTGATTAAAAAAATGAGGGGGAGATGGAATGAGTATATCTAGAAAGTTCTAATAATTCAGAACCTACAAATAAGTTAACCTGACAGGAAAAATGTGTGCATGTACGTGTGTGTGTGTGTGTCTGTGTGAGCGCAGGGAGAGAAGTGATTTGCTGAAGGTCAAGGGGGCTGGAGCAAGGCTATCTCCTTTCCCAGGCCTCTAGCTACCTTGACAGGAGGCTGCCCCTTGGCTTTGCAGAAATGACTGAGGAAGGTCAGGCGGGAGGGAAGGCAAGCCCTCTCCATCCCCTTGCCTGTCTAGGTCTGAGGGTCTCAACACACCTCCCCAGGCTTGTTGATCTCCCAAGGGGGCAGAGACAGGTAGTCCTGCTGCTTCAGGGCTTTGAAGAGCTGAATGACGGGCACCTGGGGCACAGCCTGGCCTGGGGGCTTCTTGACTTGAAAAGCCTGGTCTGGGTCCCTGATCTCAGGACAGGGTCCCGGGGAAGAAGGTTTACTCCGGAGCGAGAGAGGGCCGGGCCCCAGGCCGGGGAGGAAGCAATAGTCGCCCACTTGCTGCAGGACAAGGAGGCCCTCGGGCTGTGGAGATGTTGGGGACACATCTGCCCGGCGTTCCCCTGGGTTCAGGACAGGGCTTTTGGCCTCAGGGGGGACAGGATTGTTCCTTGGTGACCTGGGGAACCGGCCCTCAATTGGAGGGAGCTCCACATAGCCCTCAAACCCTGACTTCACAGGGCCTGGGGCTCCAGGGGGTCCACTGGCCAGCCCAGGACATAAGCTGGGGGTCTGGTCTGAGGGGAGGCCCAGAGAGGGAACTAGGGAGACAGACGAGGCCCCTGAGTGTGGGGTGAATACCAGGTCTGCAGAGGAGACATAACCAGAGGCCACTCCAGGGTCCTCAGTGTCCCCAGAGCTCATGGGTATAGCCACAGGGCTGTCCTTTTGGTCCTGTCCTCCCACCCTTGGCCCAAGAGCAGGAGGGGCAGGGCCTCCCCCGGACTCCAGGGAGGGGATCCCTGCAGCCCCCTGGCTCGGCCTCCTCTCCACTTCCACGGCCTGTCCCGGTCCCAACGCCTGGGCCAGAGGGACCAGTTGCACCTGCCCCCCAGCAGGCAGACACAGGTACTCCAGGGACCCCGGTGGTGGGGACTTCTGGCTCCCACCCTCCTGTGGGGGCTCCGGCTGGCCCAGGATGTCAGGCAGGGAGCGGCTGTGGGGCGGCCCCAGGTAGGGCCCATTGAAGTCAAAGCTGGAAGCCTGTTTCTCAGGTGTGTGGGAGGCGGCAGGCGGGCCTGGCTGGGGGCTGGGGGGCTGCTCTGTGGGTAGATCTGAGGCAGCTGGAGTCGTGTCAGACCCAGACGGTGGATCACAGACATGCTTGGGGTCCTCTATGGTGAGAGGTGACACCTCGCTGTCCCCGAATCCTACAGGGAACACCCTGTGGGAAGAACATGGGCAGAAGAGTTGGGACCACCCTGGGGAGATGATCCGGCTCAGGCACAAGGGTCTTGGTGGGGTGGAGATGGTTCTCTGGAAGCCCTGATGTCCCCCAGATCTCACAGAGAGAACGTGAACGGGACAGGGTTGAGGGAGCAGGGGCCCCAGAGAAGGACACGGGACATGGATTCAGTCTTTCCGTGGCTCAGGAGCTCCATCCTCCATGCTGAGCTCAAGTTCTTCCTCTGCAAGGCGGGTGCCCTCTCCCTTTTGACCTTAAAGTCCATCCTCCTTCAGCACCAGGCTCATGCCCAGCCTGTGCACTAGGCAACCCTTCCATCATTCTATCAACCATGCCACCCCCTTCTCCCTGCCGAGTTGGTGGTCAGCTGCCGGCTCAGGCGCTGAGTTCCCGGGAGTCTGCCCCAGCTACCCCACGAGGCCTCTGCAGTGTGACGCCTCTGAGGCAGCCAGGGAGGGGAAGGCCACCTGTTTCCCTCTTTCACTTCCGGTCACTCCCCTTGTCTGGCACTTCCTTACCTGGAAAGAGGAAGTTCTTCCTCACATCCCCCCCAGGTGCCTCCTGCTTTAGTGCAAACCAGCTCCCTTGGATCCCTTCACAGTGAGCCACAGGCAGCCTCACTTGAGTCCCTGATTTCCACAATGGAGTCAGCCCCCCGTATGATCCCCAAAGGTCAGGAGTGATCCACGAGCCCACTCACCCCTCCAGCTCAGGGAAGCGGCTGCCCCACGGCCCCTGGTGTGGGGGACTCCCGCTGGTGAAGGCCGACATGCTGCCTGGGGGCCAAAGCTCTGCGCTCCCGTTCTGCAAGAGCAGACATTTGGGCCGGTGAGCATCAGGAGGTCCGAGGTGGGGGCAAGGCAGAGGGCGACGGGGGTGCAGGAGGATTCAAGGAGCCCCCAGACAAGAGAAGAATCTCCACTTCTTCAGGACTGGCCACGGCCTTTTGACACCAGCAAAGTGAGGCCCAGAGAGGGGCTGGGACTTCCCCCATGTCCCTGCTACCTGAGGACAGGGCCCTTTTCCTGTGATTTTTCTAACCTGGAGTGCCTGTCTCCATGCTCACCCCCATTTCTCCTCCACACCAGCCAAGAGACCCCTCCACAGGCAAAGCTGGCCCTGCCTGCCTGACTATAGCGCTCCCATCACCCACACGCTGGTGTCTTCCCCATGGTCATCTCAGCCTCCCAACATGGCCCCCAGCCTCCTGTCCCACCCCTTCAGCTCCCTTCCTGAAGGGTTTCTGCCTCCACCCTCAAGATGCCCTGAGCCAGAGCAACTTTTGCCACCTGGCACCACTGGGACCCTCAAAGCTCAGCCCAGGTATCTTGTCCTCGGGGAGCCCTTCTGCCTCCTGACACCCCATCCATCCTGGTAGCAGGAACCCCCTCTGTGAGCCCACCCTGTCCCAGGCATCCCCACACTCAGTTCTCTCCACTGGGCTCCATGCAGAGCTCTGGCAGGCAGGGCCAGGTGTGGGCACTCCAGGGAATCCCAGGAATGAATTTCCAAGTGCTGGCCCCACTCCCAAAGCTCCCAAAGCCCAGTCCACCTACATCCCTACCACCCAAAGCCCACAGGAAGGGAAGGAGGAGGTGGGGACAGAGACAAGAGAGGCAGGAACAGAGAAGCTCCCACTCCGCCCCTCGCAGCCAGTTCCTACCTGGAACAGGTGGCTCTTGCTGGGGTTGGGGATCTTCTCCTCCCACTTTCTGCGCAGCCTGGAAGACACCACGGAGGTGACAGCCATCAGAGACCTCAGGGCCAGCTGCTCCCATGCTCATGCCCAGAGGGGAAACTGAGGCCCAGGAAGGGAGCGGCAGAGCAGGGCCTGGAGGGAGCTGGGTGGGATTCCCTGGTGCCCTCTGGGGTCTCGGCTGCCACCTCCAGCCCCACAGAGTCCCCTCACCTGTACCCGTAGATGCCACAGAAGCGGAGGGCCAGGAGCACAGCGATGGTGAGGAAGATCACGACGAGGGCCAGCACCCACATAGGCAGCACTTCCAGCAGCCGGGGAGAAAGAGGAATGTCAGCATCTGGGCGGGAAATCGACCTCAGGGCAGGGAGTGGGGTTGGTGCAGTATTCCCTAAGACCCCGCTCTGTGCAGGCCCAGGGCTCTGGAACTTACTGCCTTGGGGGATTAGGGGAGAGAGGCCAGATCCATGCTGGGAAGGGCATTGGTCTGAACCCCCACAGTGTTCAAAGTGCTGGGAGGACACAGGAGGGTCAGATCCTTTCCAGGATCTATAGCACAGGAGGTGCTACAGGGAGGGCAAGAACCACTGTTCATGGCAATCACAGGGGACTTCCTGAAGGAGGTGGCATATTAGCTGGGCCTCCAGTAATAGGAAGGATTAGAGGTGGAAATGGGGAAAGGCATAGTGGCAGAGGCACCAGCAGGAGCAAAGGCCCCTGCAGAGGCCCCTGATCCCTCCTGCTGCCCAGCCCTGAGCTCCCAGGCCAGGTTCCTCCAGGACTCCCCTCTTCCTCCTCTCTTGGGCCCATTGGTCCGGCCTCCTTTCTACCTGGTTGTGGCCCTCTCCCTGGGCCCCTGCCGCTACCAAGCCTGGCTGGAGACTTGGGTTGCTCCCAATATCTCCTGTATCCCTACTCTCTCTGAAACCACCCCTTGGACTTGTCTTGTTCTACGGGAGTCACCTGGTGGTCACTATGGTGAAAGGTGAGGGGTCAGTGCACGCAGCAAGTGCAGGGAGGTGGGAAGATGAAGGAATCACAGCAAAACCTTCCAATCCAAGGACCCAGTCTGTGGCTCTAGATTTTCTTGCTTCCATGGTAACAGGAAACTCGGGCTGAGCAACCACAAAAACTTGGTAGTCCCAAAAGCTAAGAAACCAAGGGCCATATTAACAGAAGCCTAAGTCCCAGTTTAAAGGAGGAGCGATCATGAGACCTGCTCTCCTCTGCTCCCTCAAGTCCTCACTTGCAGTCTGTACTGAACACCAGGTGTCACTTTCCAACGACTAGTGGTCCAAGGGAGGGAAGGAGGCCTGAGTGGAGTGGGGTCTGGAGCCCCACATCTCTGTGCCCACCCAGAGATGTGGCATCCTCTGCCCAGCTGTGCTGTCTCATGAAGAGTGGCTGGAGAACTTCTGACTCCATGCCCAGTTTCTGCCTGCTTTACCCTTTGCCTCTTTCAACTTGCGGGTCTGATGACCAGGTGGGAGGTGCTGTCTGCAAAGGCCTTCCCTTTCTCTTTGGCCACCATCTAATCGGGGAGACGGCTCACCTACAAGTTGTTGCAGGCCTGCTACGGCACTGCATTGGGGATTTTCTGGCAGTGAGAAACTATGAGCTGGTCCTGGCCAGAAGCTCTGGACTCCAGCCTTCACCTACCCGACTCGGTGTCCCAGGAGCGCGCCTCACTCCACTCGCTCCAGATCCCGTTGTAGCCGGTGCGGGAGGTCCTGACCCTCACCCTGGCCCAGTACCTGGTGGAGGGCTCCAGGGCTGGCAGGGCCATGCTGTGGGCGTTCTGGAGGGTCTCGGTCTTGCTGTCCTGTGGGTTGGCGCCGAGGGTGAGGCCCGGCCCGGTGCCCGTGGGAGCCGCTGCAAATCCCTCCCACCTGGACCCTCGGCTTCGCTGGCTCCTAGCTCCTGCCATACCCCAGGCCTGCTGCGGCTTCTCTCTCACCACCGTGGATCCTCCCTGAGGGCCCACCCACGGACAGCACTTCGGATGGCACCGGGGACTCCACCTGTCAGTGCAGCCCCTGACATTGACAACACTGAGGCCCAGAACCCTGAAGCCACCTGTCCCACCCTATTTTGAGCCTTCTCAGCTCCCAGCCCTTCTGGGGCAGCCTGCACCCATATTGTGGCCTTTTCAGGAACGCAGTGCAGGCCGACTGGACTCTGGACCCTGAGAATGGGGGTTCAGGACCCCAGGGCCCGCTCCTGGCTCCACCACTGGCCCACCTCCCTCCTAGCCTCAGTTGCCCCATTTCTAGACTGAAGGTGTAGGGTTGGTTCTGCGGTTTCTGTTCTGCGCTCTGTGGAGGCAGGGGACTGAGCCCTGGCCTGGGCGCACCCCCGACTCATTAGAAGCAGCTCTGTCTGAGCCTCCATGTGTGTCCAGATGAGATTCCTCTGAGGAAATAACCCCAAACTTTCATGACTTTTGAAAACCTTCTTCCCAGTGGCCTTTCAACCCCTCCCTGCCCAGAGGGTCTTCTGTTGCCTGGGGACTCAGGGTCAGCTGTTCACGTTGGCCAAGCCACGCCACTTTTCCGAACCTCAGTTACTTCACCAAGAGACAGGACAGTGACCTGCTGACCACACAGCCTAGTGATCACCACGTCCCAGTGGCTACTTCTCACTGGTCACCTGCCAAGGGCCCGATGCCTTGCAGGTGGAACGCCTCTGGTTGCTTTCCCCTCTCCCGCCCTCCCCAGTGTTTCTCCCCTCCCTGGGCAAAGGCCCTCACCTTCCACGTGGCCGTGTCTTTCCTGTACTGGATCTCAAATGTGTGGTCTATGTGTTCGTATCGCATTTTCATCGTTTCCCAGCGCAGGCTGTAGCTGTCTCCATCCTTGGTCACGTTGAGGGATGGAGGGGCCATCTGGACTGGAGGGAGGGCAACTTTCAGGAGAGTCATCACACCCACCCTCCAACGGAACATTCCCCGTGTCTCATGCTAGACACGGGCTGTCTCCACTGGCACCAGACCCCAGGTTCTGCCCATGGTTGGATCCTTTTCATCCCCACTTCACTATATCATGTTTTGACCTGAGTGGTATTCTCGTGGGAGATGCTGAGATACACTTGTTTTGTAGTGATGTGGCCCAGTGCTTGCACTACTCCTATTTTTATTTTTTGCAGTAAAAATAAAACCACTGTTGGTTGGTTCTATTCTAGGCAACTGGCTATTTTTTTTTTTTTTTAAGACGGAGTCTCACTGTGTTGCCCAGGCTGGAGCGCAGTGGTGTGATCTTGGCTAACTGCAACCTCTGCCTCCTGGGTTCAAGTGATTCTCCTGCCTCAGCCTCCCGAGTAGCTGGGATTACAGGCACCCGCCACCAAGCCCAGCTAATTTTTGTATTTTCAGTGGAGACGGGGTTTCACCATGTTGGTCAGGCTGGTCTTGAGCTCCTGACCTCACGTGATCCACATGCCTTGGCCTCCCAAAGTGCTGGGATTACAGGCATGAGCCACCGCGCCCAGCCTGACTATGTTTTAGCCACTGTTATACATACTTATTCTACATGAATTATTCCACTCCATTCTAACAGCCCTATATGGTGGGTACTATTAACCTTCACTTTTCACAAATAGGGAAACTGAGCCACAGAACCATAAGTAACTTGCCCTAAGGAAAGGCAGCTAAGCAGTGGTAGAGGCAAAGATTGCAATCCCACCAGTGTGATGGGCTCTCTTGTCTGACATTCTCAGAGGTGTAGGGAGTTGACTAAAGGCCAGGACATTCACACGTTCTCATCGCCAGAAAATCCCCAATAAAGCAGCTGTAACAGGCCTTCAACAACATCTAGGTGAGGCCTCTCCCCAGCCAGATAGTGGCCAAAGAGAAAGGGAAGCCCTTTGCAGACAGCACCTCCCACCTGGCCGGCAGACCCACAAGTTGAAAGAGGCAAAGGGTAAAGAAAGCAGAAACTGGGCAGGGAGTGAGAAGTTCTGAACTCTAATCTTGATCTGCCTACTAATAGCTGTGCAACTTTAAGTAAGCCACTCAACCTCTCTGAACTTCAGTCTACCCAAAAGAAAAAAGAGAATGCTTATAACCTTGATGCCTTCACTGTATAAACGTAATATGAATGCCCGTAATTTGCTGAGGTCTCTTATGGGCCAGGCATTATATGAGGCCCTTAATATATCCTGTGCATTTGAACAATCAGAATTCCTTTTTCCAGTGAGGATCCCAAGAGAGTTAATGGTAAATTCAAACCCAGGTAATTAAGACAAATTGGCCTCTGCCCTTCACATATGCTAAAGACTGGATGGAAGAACTTGGTCATCATGAAACAACGTGAGAGGTTCCATTGCACTGGGGTCCTTGTTACATCACAGAAACGAGGGATGTTAACCTCCAAGGATCAACACTATTCGTACACACCACAGGCTCCAGTTGAAAAGTACATCATAGATCAATTACATTAAAGATAGAATATCAGTCGGTGGGGAATTTCGGATATCAGAAAGAGGAAAATCCAATGAGGAATGAAAGGGAAGGTTTTGGTGACAGGACCAGGAGGGTGTGGTTAGCAGTGGAGATTTGGAGAGCTGCAGGATGGGAGAGGGAAGCAGAAGAAAAGGACAAGAGATCAGAGGTTTAAAAGATCTGCTCCTGTATTTGGCCACTGCCGTCGTGGTTTCATTGCTTCTCTGTTCACTTTTGGTCACTGGACTGCATCTCTTTGAAAGTGACAAACATGAAGACGGGGCCAGGAGGAACCCTGAACTGATTCAGGTTACACAATGAGGGTGTGCTGGTCCCAGACCATCCCCACAGCGGGCTAGGAGCAAACTCACTGTTCACTGAGCTCTTTATGTGTTTCTCTGTCCTCCTTGGCTGAACAGAGACGATGTATTGGCCGTGGGTCGCGGGGTCGGGCACGGGAATCTGGCAGTGGTGCCTGGTGTGGAGGCTGCCGAGCCCCTCCCTCAGCACTGGGGAGCACTCTTCCTCCCTGAGGAGCACAGCAGAGCTGAGGGCAGGGAGAGGGAGGGCACACGGGAGGGAGGAGAGCTTGGGGTGGGCTGTGGCTTCTGCTGGGGCCCCAGGGACAGGAGGAAGCTTGGAGAGAGCAAGGCCAAGAGGAGGGGAGGGGACGGAGAAAAAAGACGCTCACCCTGCATCTGGGCTGGGCTTGTAGAATAGGCCAAAGGAGACTGAGCTGGCCACCTCCTTCCTCACCTCCCAGGAGCAGCTGAGCACAGCGGCCCCGTCAAAGAAGCACTGCAGGTTCTGGGGCTGGGCCTCATCCCCTGGGGTGGAGACAGGTCCTCATGTACTCCCTCATTCATCCCTCCCATAGCTCTCAGTGGGTGCCCACCATGTGATTCATCACACAGAGGTCATGAGCTCTGGGGCCAAAAGACCAGGACTGAAACTTCAGCCTGAACCTGCCAGCTGTGTGTCCAACAGCTCCAAGAGAGAGAGAGTTCTGTGCACCTGCACACCCTCCCGGGAGAATGGAAATAGTATCTAAGTTTCAGTGTTTGGGGATTGAACAGAAAAATGTGGGTAAGCCCTGAGCATCCTGTAGCCTCCATTAACACACAGCTGCTAATAGCACTATTGTTGTTATTATTGTAATTGCCATTGGCAGAGAACGTGCAGAAAACTGGAAACCCAAAGTGAACAGATGCAGAGTCCTACTGGTCAGTGGTCACAGTAGAGGTGGGACGGCCCAGGGACGCTACTGGAAAGATGGCAGCAGGAGATCCTGGAAGCCCCCAGGTGGAGCCCAGGAACCCTGCTGTGCCAGGAGCTCCTGATGAGCCCGCCCTCCCACCATGGGGCATTTCCTGGGCTCTGGCAACATTACCTGGCTGGGAGTCCCAGCAAACCTCTGGGCTCCACTTGCTGGGACGTCCTGAGAGCCGAGAGCCTGGGGCCAGGCGGGTCCGTACTCGGGCCACGTAGGTGCTGCTGGGCATGAGGTGCTCTGGCCCCAGGGTGGCCTGGGAGGTGTTGGAGAGGAGGATGGCTGCATCCTGTCAGGAGACAGTGGGTGCTGGAGGAGGGGTGCTGCCCATCCCTTCGGGCTGGGGCAGAGCTGGCCGTGGTTCCTACCTCCCAAGAGTCCTGAAGCCGCTTGTAGACCACCTCAAACTCCAGATCCCCCTGGGATAACCAGTGGCTCTGGGGACCCCCAAGGGCCACACTCCAGGTCAGCAGGAAGTGGTCCTGGTCGGTGCTGATCTGCAGGTCCCTGGGCTCAGGAGGCTGGACTGGAGGGGAGGAAGTGAAGGGCACCTAAGGGCTGCACCGCTGGGGGGCAGTCAGGGCCTGCATGGCCTTTTGTGTGGACACAGGGGGTTCCAGGCCACCCCTGCCCCCAGCAGCTGAGGGACCTCGAGCAAGACCCGTTTCCTCTGTGAGCCTCAGCCCTTCATCTGCAAAACTGTAGGGTTTCAACATGAAAGCAATGGAAAGCCGTGCAGATTGCAACGTGCATGTGACCTGAACTCCATAAAAAGCGCCGGCGAGGAAACTCATTGGAGCCTCCTCTGTCCTGAGGCTCCCCACTGCCCACGCTGTGGCCTGGGTGGCTCCTGCCAGCAGAGGGGCCTGCGGTTCAGAGGCCTCCCTCTTCTGCTGTCCAAACTCCCTTCCTCCTGCCCAGGGTCCCTTCTGTTGTCAATGCCCGGGGCAAATGCCTCCGGCTCTAGGAACATCCTCGGATCTGCATCTCCAGGCGGAATCCTCATTCCTTCTCTCATTTCGCCATAGCTCAGTGGAATTCCCTCCACCAGGGCCTTACCACAGCTGAGGGATTCCTATGTTTCTGTGTCTGCCTCCCCTAAGGTGTGAGGAGATGGGGGTGGGTGGGATTGGTCCTGACCCCCTTCGCTATCTCCAGGCTGAGATGCGGCTTCTTAGTGAATTATGGGGCAAGGTGAATGAGTGAATGAATGAACAAATACGCGTAGGCAACTTTGGGGCTTCTCATGAAATCCTTGCAGCCACAAGGCAAGCATCTATCTCCTGGGAACTCTGGGTTGTTCAAGAAAATGCGGAATGAAGACATGGTGACTGATTTCTGGTTTCTGGTGTCTGCTTGCTGAGGGATGGCTTTCAAACAAAAACATCCTCACACATAGGATGTAAGTGCTCTCTGCTGGACATGGGCTATGGCATGCTAGAGCATGTCAGGAATCATCAACCCAGAATGGCAGACACACAGCAGGGGAACCGCCCCTCCTCACCCACAGCCAGGACAGGCGTCCCTCATGGGTCACTGCACTCCCAGCCCCCAAGGCTGTCAGGGAGGGGGAGCTCTTCCCGGCAGAGCCCTCTCGGAAGCTGCCACAAACTGCGCAGACTGGGAGCCCCATCAGAAACCTGCTCAGCCAACTCAAGAGGTTTAGTCCACCAGCTCATTTCACAGACGGAGAAACTCATAGAGGAAGTAAAATGTCCAAGGTCTCCAAACATGGAGACTCAGAGCAGATCAGATGCATGCCTGTCGCCTGCCCAGTACCTCCCAGCATCCTTGATTCATTGCTAATCTGCATTAGGCTGGGCCCTACCTCGCTACTCAACACAGGCTCCAGGAGGCCAAGGGCCACACTTCTCTCCCTATATCTAAGTTGTCTCCATCGCCCTAGAAACCTTCCTTGTTTCCAGGCTGTAAGCTCCAAGGGCAGGGTTGCTGGCTGGTTTGTTGACTGCTTTGTTGGCTTATGTAGGCGCTCAAGGAAAGAAGGTTGAATGAATGAATTGTGTGTATATCTGAACTATGATTTGCATGTCCTCATGTCCCCATCTCCCAGCCAGTTGTGTCCTCATCATTTCTAGGAATGAGTGCTTTAGGCCACATCCTGAATTTCAACTTCTTTCCCAACTCCTGCTCCTCCAATCTACCCTGTAAGTCCCCTGTCCCCAGCAGTCTCACATCTACATCTGATCATGTCATTTCCCCTCAGTGCTCTCCATGCCTAGAGGGTCCCCTCTACCTGAGACTGCAGGAGACAGAAGCCTCTCCAGGGACAGGTCCTTACCTGTGTCTCCTGCTTCTTCCCACTGCTGTCCAGCCCTTGAAGCTGATGCTCCCTGGTCACAATGGTGAGCAGGTTCCCCAGCCGCCCATGCCCTTCTCATCCCCCAGCCTCTGCACAGCTGTTACCCTGCCAGAGAGGCTCATACTGCCCTCCCCTCCTGTCCACCCTTCAGATCTGAGTTGCAAAGCTCTTCCCTCTGGGAAGCCTGTTCTGATCTCCCAGGGGCCCTGCCCTTTACCCCCTGCATGAGGCACCCAGCCGCCACTGTCAGTAAGTTCTCACGGTGGACAGCATACAGTGTTTCCCCTCCCTCCAGATCTGAGTTGCAAAGCTCTTCCCTCTGGGAAGCCTGTTCTGATCTCCCAGGGGCCCTGCCCCCTTTACCCCCTGCATGAGGCACCCACCCGCCACTGTCAGTAAGTTCTCACGGTGGACGGCATACAGTGTTTCCCCTCCCTCCAGCCTGGGCCCCCTGAGCTCCATTCGGGAAGGAAGGGACTCTCGTGTCCATCAAACCCATGTGTGGAAATGTTGCTTCTGATGGATTCCTGGTGGCCTAACTGATCCCCTCCTCTGGCAGTGGCTTTATGATGTTGTGGCAAAAAAGGGCAGGAAGCCATGGTCAGAGCCCCTTCCGTGTGACCCTTGCCAAAGAGCACCAGGTGGCTCGGTGGTTAGGACCAGGGGCTCAGACCATCCTGTACTGGATCTCAGCTCTGCCAGCAGCAGTAGAGAGGCCTTGGACTAGTCACCTCCCTCTGTCTCCATTTCAGCAGCAGCCAAAGGCACCAATAACAGCACCAAGCCTGCCGTGGTTCTGAGACTCCAATGACAGCCTGCATTACCTCCTACCAGCCTGCCACCAGCATGGGTTTTTGCCACGTCAACGAAAACTTTCATAAAACGTGTCCCTTTTTAGGTTTAGCTTCATTCTAAGCAACCATTTCCTTGAATCCAGGACTTCGAAGTGCAGGTTATATTTCTTTCTAATATAGAGGCAAATAAAACCTAACTACCTAAAATGATCATCTACCCCACCCTAGACCACAGATGGCTTCATGGGCCACTGTGGGATTTCGGCCCACACCGGGGCCCCTCCTCCAGGGCAGGGAGGAGACAAGCTCCCTGTCTACCATGCAGGAAGCCCCCGGGATGGCTGACCCATCTCTGTCATTACTGCTCAGCTGTGGGACTTCAGAGGAGGCATCTGACCTCCTGGGCCTCAAGGGCCACATCCAGGAAATGGGTTGCTTCAGAGATGAGATGAAACAACTAAGCGGACAGAGTTTTCTAACTTGGTAGGTTTCTAAGTGAGTGGTGAGAACGGTTTTCTTCAAGACAAGCCTGCAGTGCTGGAAGCCCATGGCTTAGTGGGAGGTGGTAGCAGCCAGGGGCACAGGAGAAGCCTTTGTCAGGGGTCCCTCTGCTCTGAAGTCTCCATGTAACCAGACCATACCCTCATCCCTCAAGAAACCCTCACCCAACCCCAAGCCACAGCCTTCTGCCTTGAAGACTCCCTGGACCACCCCTGGTGCCCCCCCTGTCCACACAGGAAACCAAGCCCCAGGCAGGGCCCCCCCCCTCACCATGCTGGGTCAGAGTGACGGTGAGCCGGGTGCCCAGAGGCCTGTCTGGTTGGAATGAGAAGTAGTCAACGTCAGTGACGACAAAACTCTGGCAGGGAATGACACATCTCCTGGGCACGCAGCGGGGATGGGGGCAGGCTGACCAGGGCATGTCATCACTGAGGTCACAGGACACTGGCTCCAGAAGGTCCCTGTTGGGAGAGGACACGGCTTAGCCCAGGGTGTATGGGTATCACTGACTCATGAAAGGTTCCTCGAGTGCTCACCACATGCCTGGCTCTGTTCAGAATCAGGGGCCAGCAGTGATAAAACACACAAAAATCTTGCCCACGGAGCTGCCATCCTGGGAGAAGGGGACCCGCATGGAACAAAGTGTGTAGCGTGTGCAGTGGAGAGAACTTCATGTGGAAAAATAAAGCAAGAAGCAGGTGAGGAGGGAGGAAGGGCTGGGCCAGGGAGGCAATTTGAAATATGGGACAAGCAGGCTTCTCTAAGGAGGTGACCTGGGGGCAGAATGTTAAAGGCATTGAGGGAGGGACTGTGCAAATTGTGAGGATTTCAGGAAATGGGAACAGCATGTGCAAAGGCCCTGGGGCAGGCAGAGTTTGGTGTGCTGCGTGGCTTGGCCTAAAACCAGTGCACAGGGAGTAGAGCGTGTGATAGGGAGGTCTAGGAGACCCATCCATCTACATGATGGGATTGGATCTCACTGCGAATGAGTGGGAAACAGTCATGAGCAGAGGTGTTGTAGATTTTGATAAATAAAGGATTCCTGAGGGTCCTCGGTTGTGAATAGACTGAGGTGGGAATGTGGCAATGTTGGAAGCAGGGAGCCCAGTTACGAGGCTTCTGGAATATTCAGGTGACAGGAAGTGGCGTGCAACAGGGTGGTCAGGCTGGCGTGGGTGAGATTCGTGTTCTGCTTGAGATAAGGTTGGCAGCATTTGCTGGTGGAGGGATGTAGCAGTCAGGAAGGAATGGTGACAAAGGAGACTTAAAAACAAAACGAAATCCTCCCTGTTGTTTAGTTTGAGCCACTAGGAGCTCCTATTTAGAAAGGGAGATGGGGAAGACAGAGGCAGCAGCGCAGCTCAGGTGAGAGCGGGACTTTGGTTGAGGACGTTTGGAGTCGGAGACACCTGTTGTCTAAGTGACAGGTGGAGAGGCCAGTACGCCTGGAGGGCTGGAGCTTAGGGGAATTGTGGGCTTGAGGTCACCTTTGGGAGATGCCCCAGGGGCCTGAGGGGGTCTCTGCAGAGTGGATACAGCAGAGAGGAGGTCCATGGACTGCGCCTGGGCGTCTCGCCATCAGGAGGCAGCAGACAAGGAGAAAGAGGAGGGTGGGCAGGGCCCTGGGGGCACTGGGTGAGCTGTGGGCAGAGTCAGGTGCAGGAGGAACTGCAGGGAGGCCGCGGTGGTCCTCCTTGTCAGGGGCTGCCCCTGGTCAAGTAGGAAGAAGGTGGAGGCCCCACCATGAGATCCTGCTCCCTGGGACATTTGCTGACTTGGACCAGAGCAGTTTGGGTGGCCTGGTGGGGGCAGCATCCTAGGGGAGTGGGCCCAGGAGGAAATGGCTGGAAAGACACTGGACGTGGTGAATGTGGACAACTCTTTAGGGGATGCTGCTGTCAAAGGAAGCAGAGAAAGAGGGGCCGCAGGGTTGCCAGGTCAGGAGATGCCCAGGCGCTGCATTCCTGTGGGCATCTGAGAGGGGGTTGGGGCAGGTTTGCAAGGCAATTGGGAAAGATCCTGGGAGAGGGCATGGTGGGTGGCACAGGGCAGAGTGGGGACTTGGGGGCCGTGATGTTCCTGAGCAACAGGACCAGACAGCATCGTGTCTCAGGCCTTAGACAGGAGCCCTGGTCCAGGCCCAGGCCCAGGCCCTGGCGGTGGGCAAAGGGGGTGGGGAGTGTGAGTGTGGGGTGGGTGGGGAGCTTCTCCCTGGTCCCCTGTTGTGTCAGAGCAGCAGGAAGCAGGTCACAAGGAGGGGCAGGATGGTCTTTGAGGAGAATGGAGAAGGTCCGACAGAGGCGCCCTGGAGAACTGAAGGCGGTGGAGGGGTGGGGGTGGCAGAGCCGGCCCCGCCCCCCAACGCTGGGGTGACCTCCAATGGGTTGTCATCTGCCTCTCCGGTTCCAGCTCTTTAATTATTTAATTTATGGCTGATTTAGGCCCTGGCCAACACCCCAGAGCGATTCTGGTCCCCTTCCCTTGTGGCACGTGCCCAGGAGAGCTTGGGTGGGAGAGGTGGCAGCCCACATACGGAGGGGGGGCCTGGGAGAGCGCGGAGCCCCCTCCCAGACACGTCCACACAGCTTGCTCTGCCACTGTCTACCCCGTGGCCAGGGCTGGCACCTCACCTCCAGGGCCTCAGTTTTCCCATCTGTGAACTCCCAGGCTAGCGCCATCTCTCCCTGGTCTACTCTGGACAGGCAGGCAGTGGCACAGCTGGGGCTTCGTGGCCTGGCCCTGCCCACCTCACAGTGAGGAGGAACTAAGATAGGTCACGTGGGGCAATTGTGTTAAATTGTGATGAAACAAGAGAAGATTTTCACCATTGTCACCACCACCATTGTCACCAACAACATCAGTGTAGGAGGCACTCCGCAGAAACCCCAGGTCAGACGGCAGCACCCGGCCTCGCAGGTGCCTGGCGGAGCAGGAGGTCTTGCAGGGCCTCCCTCCTCCTCTGTCCCCTGTCCACTCCCACCCCGAGGCTGACCTGACAGGTCCCTCTCTACACTGTCACCCCATGCCAGGCACAGGGGACGTCGTAGCCCCTGCCCGTGGCCCCTGCACCCAGCATCACTCACTCATTCACCCGGCGAATGAGGGTCACGTTGACGAGCCGCTGGGCATCCTGGGTGTCTGCCCACCTGCAGGTGATGTGGCTGGTGTAGTCGTTGTAGCAGCGCAGGGTCTGCAGCGGGATGGTTTCTGACAAGAGGGGTAGAAGGCGGTCACCTCTCTTTTCTGCAGGGACCCTTGTCACCATCACCCCCAGCTGCTTTGGGATGCCCAGCTCTGGGGAGGGGTCTCCCAGCTCCCTGCAGAGGCACCAGGTGGCCAGGCACATGTACACGTGTTCATGTCTGCCGGAGTGGGCTCCTGGTTGCGGACCCTCCTCTCCTGGCAGAAGCACGATATTCTGTTGGTTCTCAGCACGCTTTCTGGGCCTCTGCAGTGTGCTGTTCCTGGGCACGGTCCCTCCCCCCACCCCAGGACCGGGACATGCATCAAGCACAGGCCTGGCCCCTGGACCGACTGTGCAGCCTGGGAGGGGGCACACACTCAGCCCTGGGATGCAGCGTGGCAGAGTTCTACCCTGCACCCTCCCGCCTCCTCTCTAGTCCCCATCCTCAGGAGCCTGGTATTTGTTAAGGGGACTGTGGTCCCAGCATTATCACAGAAGCCAGGTCTCTGGGAGCCCTTGGGAGGGGCCGTTTCACCTCAAGAGCCCAGGAGCATCCCAGTGCGGGCTTCAGGCACAAGGAGGGTGCTAGCGGCTGAAGCAGGGAGAGAACCCCAGCCAAGGCCCTGCAGGAGCAAAGTCCCGGAGGTGGGAACCACTGAGGCGCAGAGAGAGTCTGCTGGGGAAGGAGGGACAGGGAAACAGCCAGAGCAGCCATCCTGGAGCCTGGGGGCCGGGAGTGCCGCCCTGAGAAATGTGGGCAAGGAAGCCAGACACGCTCAGGGGGACTTTCCAGGACAGGATGAGCAGGAATGTGCAGGAGGAGGGAAGCGGGGGAGGCCCAGGGAAGGCCAGGGGGAGAGACAGAGGGAGGGGAGCAGGAGGAGGGCTGGCGGGCAGGATCCTGGGGATAGGCTGTGGCCCTCCCCCAGGGTGCAGCAGTGAGGACAGGGACAGGGAAGTGGGTGGGAGCCACGGGACTCACCTTCTGCCCCTGCCAGGCTGCGCTCCCAGCACAGGGCCAGCAGGGCCATGGAGAGCAGCCCCTGGGCCAGCACCATCTCCCTGGTCAGCTCTGGACAGGCAGGCACCAGCACTGGTGGGTGCTGGCCATGGGCGTGACAGGGTCCTTAGTGTCCTGAAGTCCTGTGTTCCTGCCCAGCTGGGAGCCAGGCCAGACCCATTTCACAGGCTCTTGGGACCTCTCCCTCCTGGCCTCTGCCTCCTCCAGGCCTGCAGAAGGAGGTGTCAGCAGTGAGCTGCCCCTCCCCTTCCGCGTGTCCCAGGGACACCGCCCGTGTTGTGGGGACAACCCAGAGAAGTGGCCCTCAGGCATGACCCCTCAGTCTCCTGCGGCATGAAGGCAATGGACATGCGCTGTGTGGCCTGAGGGACTGGGTCCCCACTTGGATCACTGACACCTACCACTGCACAATGCGCTAGACAGCAGAGCAGCTGAGACGGGGGCCTAGGATTTGACTCCTACTAAGCTCCCCGTGGGCTGCTGGTCCACGGCTGTTGGATGCCACAGTGTCATCCCCTGGACATGAACACATGTACACACACATGTCCTCACTTCCACAGGGCCTGTGCTCTCCCCACCCCTGCTCCTTTTACCGTCATCCCCCCACCCTCTGCTTGCCAGTTCCCTTTTCTCCTCGGAGGCCGGGGGTTTCCTCCCTTTCATTTCACTGGTCTGGGAAGTACCCAAGAGAGCAGAGCAGACAAGTGTGGCTCCTTTTCTTCTGTTAGATTGTTGGAAGCTTCACTCGAGATGCCCACGCAAACACACACACACACACAAACACACGGACACACACAGGCACACACATGCACAACACACTCACAGACACACACAGATACATACATATATACACGTACACAGAAAACATGCACACACATACCCACACGTATACACACAAACGCACACACAGACACACACACATAGGCAGACACAGACACACACAGATACATACAATATACACACATATACACACACAAACATGCACACACACACAAACACACACAGAGAAACAGACACACATACACACACGAACAACACAGATACATACATGTATATACACATATATACACATATACACACAAACATGCACACACATACACACAAATTCACACACAGAGGCACACACATACACAGACACACATACACACACATGCACAACACACACACACATACACACTCGCATATACCATCTACACACAGACATACACACACACATACAGGTACATGCACAGACACACATACACACACACAGAATCTATCAATGGACATGCTGGCTGGAAACAAACTCTACTTGACCCCAGACTGAGAAGGAATCAGGAATCAATGTGAAGTGATGAAATATTCAATTTAAAAAAATGCTAAAATCATTGATTAACAACATAAAAATGCCTATCTAAAACCCCATTTCACACCATTCCCCAAATAACAAGTTAATTATCAATTTAAATGTAAAATGTTACATCCTATGAAAGCTGCAAACCAGAGGAGTGAATGCCTTTGAACTCTTTAAGCTTAAAAGCATAGGAGACATCACAGAGACAAAGGCTGGCAGAAGTACATAAAAGTGAAATCTTATGTAATTTGTCAAACTGACTGAACCATAAAAGGAAAGGACGGAGTGCAAACAGAAAATCTTTGCACCAATGTACTCATCCGTTAGGCTACTGTAACAACATACCATAGATGGAGTGGCTTACTAGTAACAAAGTTTATTTCTCATAGTTCTGGAGGCTGGGAAGTTCAAGATCAAGGTGCGGGCAGATTCAATATCTGGTGAGGGCCTGTTCCTCACAGTCTTCTCCCTGTAATCTCACATGGAATAAGCAAGGGAGCTCGCTGGGGTATTTTATAGGGTGCCACAGGCACTACCTCCAGATATTCTCACATTGGGGATTAGGTTGCAACATAAACTTGGGTGCACTTCAACATATAGACCATACCAACCAGAATTATGGAGGACAGGTTAGTGTCTTTTACTGTAAAAGGTTAAAACAAATCAATATCATCAAAGAGCACAAACAATACTCACATACACAGAGAGAATTCATGATAGTGGCTGCCAATATTGCAGTGTTTTCCATGAGCCAGGCATTATCCAAAAGGTTTTACGGATATGAATACATCTATGTATAGGTTACCACTAGAAGCTCCACTTTGTAGATGAGAAAACAGGGGTGGGATGTTATGTAATTGGTCGACAGTCACACGGTTGGTAAGGAACAGGTTGAGATTCGAGCCCGCAGTGGGCTGCCTCTAGACTCTGTCCCTGACCTCTATGCCAATAGTGATTCAATTTCCCAAATGTCAAAACAGCACACATCTATTCTGACATATGCTAACCCAGCAGACACTTCTACAGACATGCACAGATACAGCAAAAATAAAAGAGTACATGAAGACATCTAAATCAGCATCCTCAGGGAGATTTGAGAATCATAGCCATTTAAAAGAAGACACTTCTATGCAAAGAACAGAGTTCTTGGAATTTGAAGATATGAGATCCATAATTTTAAAAAAAATCAATCAAAGCCTGGGCGCAGTGGCTCATGCCTGTAATCCCAGCACTTTGGGAGGCCAAGGCGGGCAGATCACTTGAGGTCAGGAGTTTGAGACCAGCCTGGCCAACATGGTAGAACCCCGTCTTTACTAAAAAAGCAAAAAAAAAAAAAAAAAAAAAAAAAAAAGCTGGCCATGGTGGCGCACGTCTGTAATCCCAACTATTCTGGAGGCTGAGGCAGGAGAATTGCTTGAACCTGGGAGGCGGAGGTTGCAGTGAGCTGAGACCGTTGCCATGGCACTCCAGCCTGAGACTCTGTCTCAAAAAAACAAACAAAAAAAGAACAACAACAATCAATAGTGGGCCAAACCACAGAATGGATACCACAAATGAAAAAGATAGATATATAAAATAGAGCAAATAGTCAAGGAGATGAAAAGTCTTAGGGAAAACTTTAGGTTTGGGAAAGAAATTCAAAAATTCCAGCATTCAGAAGCAGGGGGTGGAGAGAATTAAGAGCAGGTATGGCAGACAATGTCAGCTACCTAGTCTGAAAGACAGTGGAAGACCGTGTCCCTTTCCTCCTGGCAGCAGAAGCCAAGGTTTTAGCTGAGTTTATTGCTACACAGAATAAAAAGGTCTATTTCCTTCCTATACTCCGTTGCCACTAGGTGCAGTCAAGTGACTAAACGTGATCCAAGGAGATGAGAATAGAAACATTGTGTATGTCTTCCAAAAAAGGCTGCTCAATGGCAGTTGACTTAGGTGGGAGGGGTTCATTTTTGTCCCTCTGTCTTTCTTCCTTCTTCCAGCCTGCAACTTGGAGGTGATAGCTGGAGCTTCAGCAGCTATTTTGGACCATGAGGTTACCTTGAGGATGGAAGCCATATGTGAAGATGATGCAACAGAAAGAGAGGAAGCTGGATTCCCACTCTCACTCTGGAGCAACCATACTAGCCTGAAACTGCTACCTCTGGGCATCTTTTATATGCTGGGAAAAAGAAACTTCTATGTTGTTAAGCCACTGTTGCTTAGGGATTTTCCATGTGCAGCCAAACAGATACAACAGCAAATGGGGAAAGCTTCACAGGGCTTTCAAGGAGACAAGAGGCCACTCAATAAAGAACAAGACTCCTTTTTAAAATATTTTTTAAGGACAGTAAGGAATCTGTATTCAAGGGGGGAGGCTACTACAATGGGGTTTTGTAGTAGGGGACAGAGATCAGGGTTAACTCCCAAGATTCCTTTTAATAAAGCCATGCCCAGTTCTCACTGGTAAACTTTTCCTCTTGCAAGAATATGAGGATGATCCCAGAAATGCTTCCAGAAGGAAACAAATAGGATACTTTGAATGCAACAAGGGTCAGATTGGCTAAAGATTTCACATAAGAGACTCTGAACTTTAAATAGATGTCTTGAAAATACCAAGGGAAAATTATGCTTAAACCTAGAATCACAAAATGCCAAGTTTTCTTTGACATTTAAAGGACACAAAAAATTTTGGGTATGTAAGGACAAAGAAAATTCTTCAGATCTTTTCTGAAAGAAATTACTCTAGGTTATGTTTCAGGAAAAAAAAATCCAAGAAAGCTGAAATACTGAGGTAAAGAAACCAGTAACACTTACAGATAAGTTAAAGAAGAATATTGAACTAAAACTCAGATGATTTTAACGTGGGAGTTTGCTGTGAGGCTGGGGTGGAGAGTGGAAGAGAACTGAAAACTTGCTAAAGATCTCCTCTTGTTTTGGAAGATCATATATGTGCTAAATAAACCCAAATGCTGGTAGCAAATAAGGTTTCTTTAAAAAAAATACTATTTTTTTTTTTTTGAGACAGAATCTCACTCCATCACCCAGGCTAGAGTGCAATGGCATGATCTCGGCTCACTGCAATCTCTGCCTCTGGGGTTCAAGCGACTCTTGTGACTTAGCCTCCCGAGTAGCTGGGACTACAGGCATGCACCACCACGCCTGGCTAGTTTTTGTATCTTTAGTAGAGGCTGGGTTTCACCATGTTGGCCAGGTTGGTCTCAAACTGCTGGCCTCAAGTGATCTGCCCACCTTGGCCTCCCAAAGTGCTGGGATTACAGGCGTGAGCCACTGTGCCCGACCCAGAAAATATAAGTTCAATACATTTTAAATCCCTAAAAATGTAAAGATTAAAAATCACTAAGAATGAAGAGTAAGCATGGGGACAGGAGGATGTCAGAGAAGGGGTGGGAGGGACAGAGAAAGGAAGAGAGAGAAAAGAGAAGAGAAAAACCAAATACCTTCTTACTCAAAATAAACATGCACATATTACATTCCCAAGCTCATGAAGAAATTGAATGGCAGGGAAAAACATTCCCAAGCTTATGAAGAAATTGAATGGCAGGGATAAAAACTGGGGGGGGAAAGCAAAATACAAATTCACTCCAGACAAAATCAATTTCATAGGTCAACCTGACAAAGACTTTTAAAAGAAGAAGGCATCATGGCCAAGTAGAGGGTACTCCATACATGGAAGGAGAACCCTTAAGAAACCTATTTATGATTCAAACAAACAGATGAACGGATTAAAAGGGAAAAAAGGACAAGCTGATCTTGACAGACACTCCTAAATATTTAATAATAAACAAGACATTTCTGGTTAAATGAACAAACAAACCCTGGCAAATGAAGCAGTGGAGGAAACGTTGGCATCACTGAAAGTCTGCCAGAAACCAAAGGTGATGACAGAGTCAAGGGGGCACGTTAGTGTCCTCCTGTCAAAGCCTCACACAGGAGGCTCTCACTATTGTCTTTACTTCCAGTGGTCAATGTCCCTCAGATAATCTCTAAATTCAATGCAATCAACATGAAAATTCCAAAAAGGAATTTAATGGGCTTGGCAAACTGATTTTTATTTTTATTTTTGAGTTGGAGTCTCACTCTGTTGCCCAGGCTGGAGTGCAGTGGCGTGATCTCGGCTCACTGCAAACTTTGCCTCCTGGGTTCAAGCAGTTCTCCCACTTCAGCCTCCCAAGTAGCTGGGATTACAGGTGCACACCACCAAGCCCGGCTAATTTTTCGTATTTTTAGTAGACATGGGGTTTCACCGTGTTGGCCAGGCTGGTCTTGAACTTCCGACTTCAAGGGATCTGCCTGCCTCAGCCTCCCAAAGTGCTGGGATTATAGGCATGAGCCACTGCGCCCGGCCTTGGCAAACCGATTCTAAATTATAACAAACCAGAGATGAGAGACTTGCTCCATTCGCTAGAAAAATAATAAGGAATGTAGTGACAGCCAAATGGAACAGAAAACAATAAAGAAAATAATGGAGTATGTATAGAAGCCTAGGATGTAATAGGGGCACTTCAAATCATTGAAGAGAGGAGAAATCACACACTCATGATTAGCAATGTTAAGACAATTAGATGGTAATTATTTTTAAAAGTTACTTTACACATTACTCACTTCTCTAAATTCTAGGTGGGCTAAAAATCTCAAAGTCAAAACCAAAATAGTAAAATTATTAAAACTCTTTCTGTAATCTTAGAGGTTTACAAGACACCAAACCAGAAACCATAAAGTAAAAAGAGGTTTACAAGACACCTGTGATCTTAGAGGGTTTACAAGACACCAAAATCAGAAACCATAAAGTAAAAAGTAATGACGGGTTTGACTTAACAATGAAAACATTTTTATATGACATAAGACATCTTAAACATGGTAAAGAAAAAGGTAAGTCATAACCTGGGAGAATATATTTTCAACATATATAAATGGATTATTAATACACGTAATATATGAGTCACTCCAAAAGTTAAGATGTAAAAGAGAATTCAACAGGAGAGGAACAAAAATTTCTCCACGTTCATCATAAATGAAATCCAAATGGCCAATCCACATGTAGAAAATGTACAACTTCACCCATAATCAGGGAAAGAAAAAAATCACGCAACATTGAGAATTTCCATACATAATATTGGACAAAATTAGAAGATTGATAATTTCTCTAAAGGTAAATTGACCCCTTTATGCACTACCTTGGGGACGTCAGCTTAGCTCAGCTACTTTGAGGCTGATTTGACAATACCTATTACAATTTCTAATGCACAACCTCTTGCACAGCAATTCTGCATTTAGTAATTTAGGCTACAGAAACACTTTCATAGATGTGGAAAAATTAGAAACAATCTAGGTGTCGATCAACGTGAGATTAGATGAATTGTGGTGTACCCATCCTAATAAATGCCACATATTTCTTAGGGTTACTTAACGAGTTAAATCTGTATGTATTATTGTAGAAATTTGGAAATATTCCAAAATACAATATTAAGTGAAAAAATTAGGTATATATATATATATAATAATCCCATTTCTGTAAAAAGAAAAACTACCAGCCTGGCACAGTGGCTCAAGCCTGTAATCCCAGCATTTTGGGAGGCTGAGACAGGCGGATCATCTGAGGTCAGGAGTTAGAGACCAGCCTGGCCAACATGGTGAAACCCTGTCTCTACTAAAAATATAAAAATTAGCCAGGTGTGGTGGCGCATGCCTGTAATCCTGGCTACTCAGGAGGCTGAGGCAGGAGAATCACCTGAACCCGGGAGGCGGAGGTTGCAGTGAGCCGAGATTGCACCACTGCATTCCAGCCTGGGCGACAAGAGTAAAACTCTGTCACAAAAACAAAACAAAACAAAACAAAAAACAAACAGGAAAAGAAAAACTATATGCTTGTATCATGCTTAGAGAATGTTCTGGAAGAATACATGTGGTGAAAAGAATAAGCTATGGAACTAGGGAAAAGAAATTGCTGGGGACTTTGTCTCTTGTGCTACATAATTCTAGATTATTCTAATTTTCATGAAGGCAGGTTTCTGTGTAGTTGCTTGTTTAGCATTAAACACATTCCTTATACAACTCGTGAATTATCCTGTGGTGTTGGTATACCTGTATACTGGAACAATATAAATAAAACTGCTGGATGAGAAAAAGAGTGACCAAAAGCTAATAGGAAATGTTTACTCATTATAAAATGATTACAAAGCAGGAAAGATGATAGAAAAAAATTAGAATTGGGCTGTACAAAAATATAACAGCAGGGTTTTTGAACACTAAAAATTGCACATATGCAGCTTGTCACTAGCACCTGTCTGACAAGGTCCCAGTGAAACACCTGCCCTTTCATTCTCAGGGCCAGTACACACACCTGCACGCACCCTGAAGCAGGCACCCCAGATACCCACCCACCCAGCCAGCATACTTGGGTACAGAACACACACACCTGGGCCCCAACCCAAATCAGCAACCCAAATCAGCAGGGCAGAGTGTCATAACTAAAAAGACAGACAGACAGAGAGAGAAACTGAGAGAGAGAGAGAGAGAGATTGCTGGATAGTGCCTGGTATGTCTCTGGGCAAAGTGCTGGGCTCTTTCTCAAGTTCAAAGTGAGCTTCTCAAGCCACACCGCACCCAGCTCTGGGCCTCAGCGCAGCAAGGTTCCAGGTTTCACCCTCTGCCTCTTAGTCTCTCTGCACTCCTGCATCCCCAGACATCCGCACATGCACATACACACACAGGCACACACACAAATGCACACACAGGCAAACACACGAGCATGCGTTCTCTCTCTTTCTAAACCAAGATGTCAGGGACTATCCATGCTCCCCATTCCACAGATGAGGAGACAGAAGCCCAGGGTGGACAGGGGGTGCTCTCACTACCACCAGCATCTTAGTGACAAAGCGAAGACAGACTATAGGTGCCTGACTCCCAGGGCTGAGCTCTCTTCACCCCACTAGGCGTCCTTCCTGCCAGGACCAACCAGATCCCGCTAGCGAGGCTGAGTCCTCCCCAGAGCTCTCCTACAACACCCAAACAGCTTGGCACCCCTGGCTGCCTCCCCACCCACTGGCCGCCCTAGGAGTCTGGGCTCAGGTCATCCCAAGAGGCCAAGCCCTAACTCCTCCAAGTCCCCAGGGCACAGCTACCCACAGGACGTGCCCCAGGCTCCCCCTGTCCTTTTTCATCCTGGACTCCCCACATTCCCCCCTGCTCTGACCCCACCCCTCAGCCCTGCTCCTGGATGCCGGGCCATACCTCTGTGTGGTGAGAGACCAGTCTTCTTCTGGAGCCTCTAGGCAGAGTGAGCCTCCCACGTTTCCTATTTATGTTGACGTCATCAGGAAACAGAGAAGCAGAAAGAGGAAGCAGTGCCGGCCCAGGCCTACTTTGCTAATAGTGCACGTGACTTTTCTTACTTCCAGAAAGCCTCCTACTCCAATTTACCTTCCTATAAACTCCTAGGCCTCCTTCAAGCCTCAGCTGACGCAGGGCCTCCTCCATGCAGCCTTCCCTGACTCCTTGATGGGGATGCAGGTGGAAGTGGCTGCAATAACCATAGCTGGTTTGAGCCCAGAGCCAGACAGATCTGTGTTGGACTTCCAAGTCCACTGCTTCTTAAAGCGTGTCCTTGTGCAAATCATCTGCGTGTTACTTCCCCAAGTCTCGGGACATCCATCTGTCTGTTACTTTTGCAGAAGCATCTACAAACCTGGAAGGACTGTTGAGGGAATCCAGTGAGATTCTGTGCAGGAAGACCTTAGCTCAGAGCTGGCCACAGGAGAACCCCTTACAAGTGGTAGCTGGTGGCATGTTGATTTCCCCGATGTCCTCTTTGTCCTGCCGCCCCACCCCACCATGTGTCATATGGTCATGTGTGTTCATGGCTGTCTTTCCTCTGACACTATCTTCAGTGCTGGCTTGTGTCCGGCTCGCACTTCCCTCCCAAATACCTAGCACATGGCCTGGTACAGAGGAGAAATTGCACCTTTGACTGTGTGCAAATGAATAGATGAATGAATGAATGAATGAATGAGTGGCTCCCTAAGCACAGCAGGGCCAGCAGAATTAAGGTCAGGTAAGTGAGGCAGTCTCTCGTGCTCAAAATTTAAACAGGCATTTAAAAATTCAGTAATTGATAAAAGTAATATTTTAATGCAATATGGTTTAAAAAAATCCCAACTGATGCAGAAACTATTCACGGTGAACCAAATATGAAAAGTTTGAATAAAGACAAGATGAGTCACAGTACCAAGACACAACAAAACGCAGTCATATTTCTCCTACATGGGGCTGCCTCCCAGGAGAAAGGGCAGCAGGCAGGAATGAGGGGAATGGAGGGCAAGAATGAGGGGAATGGAGGAAATGGAGGGGCAGGAACCTGCCTCGAAGCCACTGGAATTCTGGCCTGATTGTTGTTCTTTGCTTTCCTCCTACCAGGAAGGGCAGGGTTGGCCAGGAAGAGCTGGCAGGGCCTCACCCTAGCAGAGAAAGCCCAGGGTAGAGGAAGGCATGGGTGGTTCTCTGAGGCACTCCGGTCAGTGTGAGGTCCCTGCCTGGCATGGAAAAACCCTGCAGGGGTTTCTCCAGGGCTGGAGAGGATGGAATTAAAGCGACGTCCCGGGCTCTCTTTTCTCCCAGGTGTCCCCACTCTGCCTGTCTTTGCTGAGGTCCTCTGTGGGACTGGGGGCCTGGATGCCCTCAGGAGCACAGAGGATGCTGTCTGGTGGAGAAACGAAGAACCCGAGACTCTGAGTCAAAATCACTCCAGACACCAGACCCAAAATGTGAAGGAGCTTTAGGAACACTTCAGCCAGTTCACTTGACTGACCCTTTCCTTTTAAAAGTCGTCATAGAGCAGCAGGGGATAAAAATCTACATTTGAATGAGTCTAACAGAGTTCTCTCAATAAGTATTAAAAGTTCTAAGCGAGAAGAATCACACCGTCAGGAATTCATTGAATGTTTTCGTTTGTTTGTTTGTTTTTTCCCTCAGTGGTATGTAAAATACCATGTCTTGCAATTGACGATCTTTTAGAGACTAAGAAACCCAAGAAAATGTTGGCAAGAACGTAGTACTCATAATGACCAGGGCTTGAGCATTTACGCTGTGAGCAGACCTTCGGCTGGGGGCTTCTCCATCTCTTCCCAATAACCTTTATGTAGCTGTTACTGTCTTCACCTTACAGTTGAAGAAATTGAGGCATGAAAAGGAAGATAACTCGTTGAAAGTAGTAACTCGTATATGTTAACATTGCATTTTTTTCCATTTCCATTTTTATTCTGAAACTATTTCAAAATACAGAGCGTTAAAGGAATGATACAAAGAACTCTCACATACCCTTCATGTGGAAACCCCCTTTGAGTTTCGCTAAGCTTCTCAATAATGGTTTTGTAATAAGAGAATCCATCCGGGACTTTGCATTCTCTCTAAATGCGTGGCTTTTAGTTGCCATGTCTTTCGGGCCTCCAGTTTGAAACAGATGCCTTGTTTTTTCCTCGACATCTCGAAGACTGCAGGTTGGTTGTTTTGAATAATGTCCCTCGATTTGGCTCTGTCTGATGATTAGAACTGGGTTATGCTTTTTGGCCAAAATAGCACAGAAGTGATGCTGGATTATTCTTGGTGAGTCCTATTAGCTTTCATTGTCAATCTGTCCCATCACTAATGTCGTTCGCTCTGATCATTTGATTAACTTGACATCAATCAAGTTTCTCTATTGTAAAGTTACTTCCCCTTCCACATCGTAATTTATAAGCATTTGGTAAGGAGATACTTTTAAGCTTTCTCATCCCACTCCCACACTTGTATAATTTCAGTATGCAATGATGTTCCTTAATTTAATTAAACATTATCACGATGATCATTGCCAAATGGTGACTTTGAAAAATTCTGTCATTCAGAAGTCCTAGCCAGAGCAATCTAACAAGAGAAAGAAATAAAAGACATCCAAAGAGGAAAAGAAGAAGTCAAACTTTCTCTCTTCCTTGATAATATGATTTTATACCTAGAAAACCCTAAAGACTCCACCAAAAGTCCCCGGGAACTGATTAACAACTTCTATAAAGTTGGAAACAAAATCAATGTGCACAAATCAGTAGTATTTCTATGCACCAATAAAGTTCAAGCTGAGAGCCAAATCAAGAATGCAATCCCATTTGCAATAGTCACACACACACACACACATAAAATACTTAGGAATGCAGCTAAGCAAGGTTATAAAAGATCTCTACAAGGAGAACCACAAAGCACTGGTAAAAGACATCATAGATGACACAAACAATTGGAAAAACATTCCATGCTCATGGATTGGAAGAATCAGTATCATTACAATGGCCATACACTCGAAGCATTCCACAAACTCAATGCTATTCCTGTCAAACTACCACTGTCATTTTTCACAGAATTAGAAAAAACTATTCTAAAATTCATATGGAACCAAAAAAAAGCTCGAATAGCCAAAACAATCCTGAGCCAAAAGAACAAAGCCTGAGGCATCACATTACACAAATTAAAACTATACTAAGGCTACAATAATCAAAGCAGCATGGCACTGGTATAAAAACAGACACATAGACCAATGGAACACAGAAATAAAGCTGAATACCCGCAGCCATCTGATCTTCAACAAAGCTGACAGAAATAAGCAATGGGGGAAGCACTCCCTATTCAATAAATGGTGCTACGATAGCTGGCCAGCCATACACAAAAGAATGAAACTGGACCCTTACCTTTCACCGTATACAAAAATTAACTCAAGATGGATTAAAAGTTTAAATGTAGGACCTCAAATTATAAGAATCCTAGAAGAAAACCTAGGAAACACCATTCTAGACATCATTCTTGGGGAAAAATTTATGACCAAGTTCTTAAAAGCAATTGCAATAAAAACAAAAATTGACAAGTGGGTCCTAATTAAACTAAAAAGCTTCTGCACAGCAAAGGAAACTATCAACAGAGTAAACAGACAACCTACAGAATGGGAGAAAATATTCACACACTGCATGCAGCAAGGGTCTAATATTCAGAATCTGTACAGAACTTAGGCAATTCAGCAAGCAAAAATAATAATAATAAAATAACCCCAATAAAAAGTGGGCAAAAGAAATGAACAGACACTTCTCCAAAGAAGACATACAAGCAGCCAACAGGTATGAAAAATGCTCAATATCACTAATCATCAGAGAGATGCAAATCAAAACCACAATGAGATGCTATCTCGCACCAGTCGGAATGACTATTATTAAAAAGTCATAAAACAATAGATGCTGGTGAGGCAGCAGAGAAAAGCAAATGCTTATATGCTGTTGATAGGAATGTAAATTAGTTCAGCCATTGTGGAAAGCAGTTTGGAGATTTCTCAGAAAACTTAAAACAGAACAACCATTTGACCCAGCAATCCCATTACTGAGTATATATCCAAAAAGACACCTGTGCTCATATGTTCATTGCGGCACTATTCACAATAGCAAAGACACGGAATCAACCTGGTTGCCCATTAACAGTGGACTGGATAAAGGAAATGCGGTATATATACACCCACGGAATACTACACAGCCATAAAAAGAATGAAATATGTCCTTTGCAGCAGCATAGATGCAGCTGGAAGCCATTATCCTAAGCAAATTAATGCAGGAACAGAAAACCAAATACTGTATATTTTCACTTATAAGTGGGAGCTAAACATTGGGTGCTAATGGGCATAAAGATGGCAACAATAGACACAAGGAACTACTTAGAGGGGTGAGGCCGAGAGGCAAGGATGGAAGAACTAACTACCCGGGTACTACACTTACCATGTGGTTTGGGATATGAATTATCATTTTTCACAGAATTAGAAAAAACTATTCTAAAATGCTAAAGTATTATGAGATAACAAAGGGCCACGTACACCCCCTGAGTCTAAAATAAAAGTTGCTATTGTTAAATAAATAAATAAATAAAATGTCACCATTCCTTTTGTATTTAATAGTTGGCATTCTACCTAAGGAAGAGTTTGTTTTCCTTCTTGAATTCTTTGTTAACTTACGTAATCAGTGTGGACTCACGGATTTCTATTTTACTAAATGGCTTACAGTCAGTTCCTACCATGATTTATTTTAATGCTCAAATCATGCCAACTTTGGCCAGTGACAGCTCCTTCAAATGGGCTCCTGTGTCCTTTTCAATGATCCTCATCGTTCTTTAAGACCTCCCTGACTTTCAGGCAGCATGAAATGCTCATCTCCTCTCCTATTTACCTTGCCCTGGGCTCGGACTTGGGAATTTTCTCCAAGGGGCTCGGGTTCCTCATAGTAGAGAATGGTATTTAGAGCTGAGATACACACAAAAGGTGATCTTGCTCCCTGCTGCTCAAGTGTCACTGTCCTCAGGTGTCTCACTGGACAGAGCCAGAGAATGAATGAACAAATGCATATATTGTACTTACAGCTATATTTTTTTTTCCTTTTTTGAGATGGAGTATTGCTCTTGTTGCCCAGGCTGGAGTTCAATGGCACGATCTCAGCTCATTGCAACTTCTGCCTCCCAGGTTCAAGTGATTCTCCTGCCTCAGCCTCCCAAGTAGCTGGGATTACAGGCATGCACCACCACGCCTGGCTAATTTTTATTTTTATTTATTTTTATTTTTTTTTAGTAGAGACGGGGTTTCACCATGTTGGTCAGGCTGGTCTTGAACTCCTGACTTCAAGTGATCCATCTGCCTCGGCCTCCCAAAGTGCTGGGATTACAGGCTTGAGCCACCATGTCCAACCAGCTGTATTTATTTCTATACCCATCATTTTGAAAACCATGAATTCACACTTATACTGCCAGTTCCAATCCAACACCACAGGGTTCTTTCTAGCTTTCTCTCTGTCTATATCTGTACCTCCCTTCTTGTCTGTGTGAAACTACACTGTTGTTGTCAGTATATTTACACAGTTTCTCCCCTCCTCCTGCCCCACTGAATATAGCCCACTTCCATGCTGGGTTGGGTCCTGCCCTGTACTGACACCCTCTGTTATGAGGTTGGCTTGTGTCTCCCAAAAAGATATGCAGAAGGTCTAATCCCCAGTATGTCAGAATATGACCTTATTTGGAAATAGGGTTTTTACAGAAGTAATCAAGCTAAAATGAGGTCTTATGGGTGGGCCATAATCCAATATGACCGATGTCCTTATAAAATGGGGAAAGTGTGGACACGGAGACAGACAGCCCCAGAGATAAAACAACTGAAGACACACAGGAAGAAGAAAGTCATGTGACTGCAGGGATCCCACAAGTTAAGGATCACCAGGGATTTCCAGCAGCCACCAGAAGCTGGAAGAAGGCAGGAAGCATTCTCCCTAGAGACATCAGAGAGTATGGCGGTGCCAGCACCTTGACTTTGGACTTCTAGCCTCCAGAACAGTGAGAAAAGACATTGTTGTTATTCTAAGCCACCCAGTTTCTGTTATGACAGCTCTAGGAAATTGACACACCCACCTTGTTTGAGTCCTGGCTGCCCTTGGACTGCCTTCTGGCCCTTAGCAGACCTGCCCAGTGACTTTGACCGAAAAGGAAGAAAAAGAGAGAGGGAGTCTGGAATCAGAATATTAATACAGACCCATCTGCATCCAAAGGCTGTGTTCCTAACTCTTCTTTTTATAGGCTAATAGGCGAGACCAAAATAAGCCTATTAGCAAGCCGATCTTAGTAAGCTCTCAAGCAGGTGTTGGTGTACTCTGGTCTACACACCAAACATAGACTGCAGCCTCTTTTAGCTCAGCCCATGAGCTAAAAATGTTTTCTTTTTTAAATTTTTAATGTTTTTAAAAATAGCAAAATAAGAATAATATTTTGTGACGTGGAAATTACATGAAATTCAAATTTCAGTGTCCATAAATAGTTTTTTTTTTTTTTTTTTTTTGAGACAGTCTCGCTCTGTCACCCAGGCTGGAGTGCAATGGCATGATCTCAGCTCACTGCAACCTCCGCCTCCGGGGTTTAAGTGATTCTTATGCCTCAGCCTCCCGAAGTCACTGTTGATGCTGCTAGAAGGGCCAGAGAGAGCCCAGGCTGGACAGGCACAACCTGGCCTCGCCAGACTTCCAGAGCCTGCACAGAGTGTGTAGCTGAGAAGTCCGGGTTCTGGTGCCAGACTGACTGCCTAGTGAGAAGCCTGGCACCACCGGGTCAGGTTAGTGCACTTTTGTTGTTTGTTTTTTGTTTTTGAGACAGAGTTTTGCTCTTGTCCCCCAAGCCGGATTGCAATGGTGCGATCTTGGCTCACCGCAACCTCTGCCTTTTGGGTTCAAGCGATTCTCGTGCCTCAGCCTCCCGAGTAGCTGGGATTGCAGGCACCTGCCACCATGCCCAGCTAATTTTTGTATTTTTAGTAGAGATGGGGTTTCACCATGTTGACCAGGCTGGTCTTGAACTCCTGACTGCAAGTGATCTGCCCGCCTTGGCCTCCCAAAGTGCTTGGGTTACAGGCATGAGCTACCGCACCCGGCCCATAAAGTTTTATTGGAACACAGCTACACTCATTCATTTTTGTTCTCTGTGGCTGCACGATGTTTTTGTGCTGCAGTGACAAAGTGAAGTCATTAAAGCAGACACTTTATGGCTGGCAAGGCCATATTTACTATCTGGTCCCTTACAGAAGAAGTTTGCCAGCCCTGTTCTAGCGTAGGCATTCAAATAGCATCCTATTGGAGTATGGGGAAAACAGAGATGACTCAGTAAGGGAGGCATGGGAAGACTTCCAGGGGCAGTGACATGGGCACTGTGGAGGATATGAGATTTTGACATTTGTGGCCGGGTGCGGTGGCTCACGCCTGTAATCCCAACACTTTGGGAGGCCAAGGTGGGAGGATCACGAGGTCAGGAGATCGAGACCATCCTGACTAACACGGTGAAACCCCGTCTCTACTAAAAAAAATACAAAAAAAATTAGCTGGGCATGGTGGCAGGCGCCTGTAGTCCCAACTACTCCGGAGGCTGAGGCAGGAGAATGGCATGAACCCAGGAGTCGGAGCTTGCAGTGAGCCAAGATCGCACCACTGCACTCCAGCCTGGGCAACAGAGCAAGACTCCGTCTCAAAAAAAAAAAAAAAGATTTTGACATTTGTTAATGTATTCATCCTTTCAAAGAGCACTGAACACCTACTATATGCCACGCAATGAAATATGGAGATGCCATCATTGAATTTACAACTTAGAGAGGGCATGCTTCTACTCTGAGTTGGATGTCCTCTCTGTCCTATGCAGCAGAAGGAGGAGAACCCCCCACTCAGAGTAGAAGCACGTGGAAGCCAGAGACTCATCTCTGAGGGGGTCAGAGGAGGATCCACAGAGGAGGCACCCCCAGAGCTGGACCTTGGAATCTGTGGAGGTTCTTGTCAGGCAGAGCAAAAAGTGTATCTGGCAGCCTTCTTGGAGGTGGCGGCTTTTGCCCTCCCTGGGATCTACTGTCTGACCTGGCTAACTGTGTAACTGTGAGAACACCATGCAGTCAAGGGAACCTCCAGTAGGACTGGCCCAAGACCCACTTCCAGGCTCACAGGTAGCAAGTGGCATCCCAAGGTCACAGCCACTCAGGGGCTGAGTTGAGGCCAGCGCTACCTCTTATGGCCTCAGTGAGGAATCCAGGAGCAAATGTGGGGTCCAAGCTTTCTACTCTTTCTTCGCCCATATGCTCCAGCTCCTGGGACTTTGAGAAGAAAGATGACCAAGGGAGGCTCAACATTGCCCCACATGCACAGGAAACTTGGTGAGATCCTGCCTCTGCCCTCCCCTGTTCCTCTGCAGAAACCCTAGTTGAGCATCTTCCATGTTCTGTTGTAGCTGCTTATGCTTCTGTCTCTCTCACTAGCCTGACAGCCAATCAGGAGCAGGGATTATATCGTTTATTTTTGATCTCTAATGTTGAGGAATTGTAGATGCTCAATTAATGTTTACTGAATGGACTAGGATATAGTTGAATTGAATGGAGCAGACAGGAGGCGATTAGATCAAGTAGGAAAGACACTAAAAGGTGATTTCAGTAGGACATGTGTGGCCTCCCTACATCAATCTCAAAAGTTCCAGATTTTTCCAGTGCTTTTTGGGGTAAGTTCTAAATTCCCTCTATGGGTCTTACCTGGGAATTTATCTACCATCATATATATTTTTTTCAATGTTACCATATCTAAGTGGAGTTCCTTCTTTGTTCTTGAGCAACGGCAACTACCAAAACCTCAATTTATTATCTCCCTAGTGCAGCCAGCCCTGGTCCTGAAGGTCCTTCCATAAACAAGTTACACTCAGGCCCTCATGCCCTCTTACCATCCCACCTGCTGTCAGACTGCATTTGTGATCATTTTGCTGTCCCTCCTGCAACCCCCTAGTCAGACCTTAATTAAATCTCCAAGAGCTTCCCACCAGAAGGTCCTGCCTCAAACCCCTCTTAGCTCCTGCCCTTCCTCACAGGGCTGCCATGTTGCACAACTCCAGGGGGCACCATTCCCATTGTGTTCTATGGGATTGTAAATGGTTTCTCCTGAGTTGTACAGCACAATGACCCTGAGTGGTCACCAGAGTGATGTGTTGCTCCCTTGCTCAAAAAACCCCACTTGAGGTCAGGAGGTCGAGACCAACCTGGCCATCATGGTGAAACCCCCTCTTTACTAAAAATACAAAATTAGCTGGGCTTGGTGGTGCACACCTGTAATCCCAGCTATTCCGGAGGCTGAGGCAGGAGAATCGTTTGAACCTGGGAGGTGGAGGTGGCAGTGAACCGAGATCGCACCACTGCACTCCAACGTGGGCAACAGAGTGAGACTCTGTCTCAAAAAACAAACAAACAAACAAACAAACAAACCCATCACCCAGGGAATTCCCAATACCCAGGGCCTTGACTCTAAGCCCTTAGAGTTATTTAAGTCACTCCAGAAACCTACCTTCCAGCCGTACGTAGCTTCACCCTTCCCAGCTTCCTTGAACCAGGTCGTTTTCCCCAAGCCTGCTCTGAAACTCATCTCTCCTAAGACCTTGCGTCACGAATTCCCATTTCTCTCTTCTATGTTTTCAAACCAAGTTGTTTTTCTCTCAGCCATAAATAATCAGGCTGCACCCAGCTCTAAAAGCAGAAACCTTTTTTTTTTTTTTTGCCCCAGGCTCCTTCCCAAACCCCGTCCTTCTCCCCATTCTGTCATTCACTTCATTCTACCAACCCTTCTAAACACCTACTGGGAGCCAAGCCCTTGCTCTGGGCACTTAGGACATATTGGTGACCAGAAAAAATGAGGCCTTTGAGACTGTTATAGTCTTGCAGGGGAGATACACAATCCACAATGAACATACTGCATTAGTAAAGAATACAAGGCAAATGACACTTTGGAAGGTGAGTATCAGTGCAATGGAACAATGAAGTGGAGCCATAAGGGGACTAGATGGGTGATGGGAGGGCAGATTCCAGCATTAACTGGGATGGTCAGGGTACACCTGCTCAGGCAGAGGATGTACTCAGCGTTCCTAAAGGGCCCACCTGCACTCACTGTCAGCATTTCTTTCCTCTCACTTATTCCCCAACCCAGTGAAACCTGCTCCGCAAACGCTGCTTTGTCCACAGGGACCTTCCTTTTGCCCAGTTCTAGAGCTACCTCCTATTCTGTTGCAGCAGAATTTGGCATTGTGGAGCCTTCACTTCTGGACACCTGTTTGTGCCTTGGCCTCCAGGACACAACACTTGCCTGTTTTCTTCCCTTTCTCTAGTGCAGGGGTGTCCAATCTTTTGGCTTCCCTGGGCCACATTGGAAAAAGAAGAATTGTCTTGGGCCACACATAAAATACACTAACACTAACGATAGCCAATGAACCAAAAAAAAAATCGCAAAAAAACTCATAATGTTTTTATGAATTTGTGTTGGGCTGCATTTAAAGTCATCCTGTGCTGCAGGTGGCAGGCCAAGGGTTGGACAAACTCATTCTGTTGGATCTTTGGCACTCTCTGTTGTCATTTCCTTTCTTTGCCCATCCCTCAAGTGGTGGTGTTTCCAAGACCCCATACGTGCTCTCGGCTCATCTCAAGCTGTGTCTCCCATAGAGAATTTCATCCACACACTCACTCTGAAACTCACATCTCTGTTTCTCACTGTAGCCCCTGGATACATCAACAGTCTCCTTTCTGTTTATGAAAGGCAAAGATCTTGCCCTCCTGCCACTGACTTCCTCTATATAATGAAATCTCAGGAACTGGGAAGGGGTGGGGTTCCTGGCAGAGCTGGTAGAAGGCAGTGGAGGGTAGAAGGCAGGGCGTAGGAGAGAGAACAAGCTCGTCTGCCTGCTCCTGGCTCCTGCTTCCCATATTCCCCTCCAGGTGGCCGAGCTAACGGGGAACAGACATGACAATATGGACGTGCAACCACGTGACTTAGTACAAATACCAATTTGGCCAGTCAATGGAGGAGCAATGAAGCAGCTGGATCCCAGATGTCACTCAGGCACAAGGTTCTGGTTGATTGTAGAAAACGCCATTTCTTTTCATTGAACCACACTGACTTTCCACATAGCCACATGTTTCCATGTAGGAACCCATATTAACAATCACCAGACTCCCAAGGAAACAAGCCACCATGGGCGAGAGTCAGCAGAAACAACCAACAATAGATATAGACCTCCAAGGAACAAAGATCTTGGAAAAAATCAAATCTTGGATATAAAATACAAGGATATAAACCTTCAAGAACCAAAGAACTTGGAAAAATCAGATCTTGGATATAAAATACCTTCCTGTCCCCTGTCCCAAGAAGGTGGAACTTGATTAGTTGAAGCTACTCACAGTAATTTTCTTCTTTCCTGTGATTGGCTTACGAAGGATCATGTGATCTCAACCTGGCCAATGAGACAAGGGAAGATGTTGTTTCTACCTCTGGGCATCGCCCTTTGCATGTGATACCTGGAGTCCCCTCGGCCATCATCACTCCAATTCTGAACTGTCAGAGCGCAAAGAGGGGAAGCACCTGGGTTCTTGATGAGGTTGAGACCCTACACGTCCCTGCATGGTACTATTGTATCTCCAGACTCTGTGTCTGAGCAATGACAAACCCCCTGTTCCTTGGCTACTTTCAGTGGTTTTTCAGTTGCTTGCAGCTGACAGCACTCTGCTGTACTCGCTAATATGCTGTGTATTCTGTTCCCCTTCGTGAAGGCCTTCTTTGTCTGCTTCACCTCTCTGTCATCCCTGCACCATCTCAGTGACTTTGTCCTGAACCTTTAGCTCTTCCAAAGCCAGAAAAGTGCCCAACACACATCTCACCAGCAGGAGCAACCTGAGCCGAAAGCAGGGAGCCCAAACCTCCGCTTCCCGACACCATGTTCTGGTTTTCAGGGGCAGGCCAAGGTGGTAAAGCAGATACCAGGAACCGAACTGTGTGGTTTGGAGTCATGAGGAAGATAAGAGCCATCAGCCTCTGATCTACCGCAGAGGCAGATACAGCAACTGCTCTCGAGTGAGAAGTTGCAGGAAAACCCCTTCATAAGAAACAATGCTCCCTTCTTAGAGATGGGGCTCTTTCTCAAGATCTCCAGGTGGGAGGCTTCAGGGCTGAGGGACTTCAGGCCATTACTGTTGGCGGGTAGAAGCTGCCCAAATAGAGGGGTGTCCGCACCGCAGGCTGATTACAGTGATGGGAAAAGCAGGGTTGTTCTGAGGGGCTGGCTGTCAACAGGGAGCTGGGCCCCAGGTGCAAAGGTAGGAGGGGAACAGGGATGGGGAAGGGCAAGGCAGTCTCCATCTTGAGTTTTCTAGGCCATGGGAAGGAACGTAGGAATTCAGCTGTCAGATGTTAAGTGGGCCCCTGCTGTCGGAAACAAAGCTGGCACCAGAATGAGAACCGAGAATTACGAGAATTACGGAGCACTGGGAAACAGCAAGTTTCCTCCTGCAAGTCCCTCCTGACTCAGGTCAGGGCAGGTCCCAGGGGATAGATCTGAGCTGCCAGTCTGGGGGTCAGGGGCACCAGGGGGCAGGAACCAGGCAGGTTGTCCCTGAGAACGCTGTTCTTTCTGTGGGGTTGGAGGCTCTGCTCTAGGTGAGAATGCAGGGCTCTGTGGGAGGCATCCCGGGAGGGACCTGGACAGACAGACCCTGTGAGTGTGGCTTGGGCACGAAGTTGCATCTGAACGAGGACACTCTAAGGGCAGTGGTGCCAGTGGAAGAGCCAGGAGACGTGAGTGTAGTGTACTGGGCTCAGAGAGGGCAGGCTGTGCTGGGGCCCTGTATGGCCCTGGGAGCTGGCAGAGAAGTGGGAGGGACGCACATGACGCCTGTTCCTGTCCTGGGGATCCCCACCTCACTGCCACTGGCAGGGACCTGTCCAGGATACATGGATTGTTCAGACTCTGTCCCTACTTTCAAACACATGTCCCCTGTGGTCACCCTGAGACCCTGCTTCTCTCTAGACTATGGTTTTATCCAGACTGTTTGTTGCATCACTTGATTCCTTCAAGTTGATAGTTTCCTTAGTGATAGTGTGATAGTATGACAGAGGAAGTGGTAAGTATGTGTCCCGGGGTGACTGGCATGGGGGTGGGGAGCTAACTGGACACATAGGGCCACACACACCAGATAGACTTATTTGGCAGGGCAGGAAGGAGTTGAGGTTTGGTGGGGAGGCAGATGAGGAGAGCTGACTGGATTCAGACGGTGTGGGATTGTCAACCCTGGATCCAGGGCCATCAAGGTCCCTCTCATCTGGGAGCTGCCCCAGGGACTTGACCCTCAACCGCTCCTTCCATCCAGCCCAGCCCATTGGGCAGCCTACAGTGCAGCTGGCCCTCCTACGGGTGCCAAAAATTCCCCACATTGCCTGCCTCTTCTCAAGGGCCCTGCCCCTGCAGCCTCAAGGATTCCTGCTCCCCTGCATCAGGGCGCCTCACACCAGCCAGGAGGGCCTTCCATGTTCTTAGGATCTTTGTTTTCTTGCTAACTACAAGAGGAAACTTGACAGAGGTAGAAAATCTGATTGATTGAGGGGAGTCAGAAAGGTTCCAGAACTGTGTCCCATGCCCTTACTGTGCACAGAACTGTGCTTTCATGGCCCTGGAGGAGAGCTCCTGTCCCTTTATTTCCATGAGGATGAAACCCCACTCTCAATGCTGCCTAAGAGAGTGGGCCCTGAGGAGGCCTTTACTGCCCACTTGGCACCAAATTACCCAGAGTGGAAGAAAGGCCAGCTGTCTGGTGGCCCCAGGCCAGCTGGAACTGGTCACCACCTTCCCCAAGGTGACCATCGTGGTCAGGCACAGCACATCAACTTTCTAGCTCTCCCTAGTCACTGCCAGAAATCCAGGCTCCCAGGACATCCCTTAAGACCCAACTTCATCCCCAAGTCCTCCATATGTAAGTCCTCTTAATAGCATCTACTGTCTGATCTCTCAGCCTTTCCAAGCTCTTCCCTGTACCTGTGGGAACTCCTGGTCTAGCAAAATCCCCTGCTCCTTTTCTCTGATTGTTCTCTTCATTCCTGTTAGGGGTTGAATTGTGTTACCTAAAAATCCATATGTTGAAGTCCTAACCCCAATACCTCAGAATATGACCTGATTTGAAGACAGGGTCTTTATGGAGATAATCAAATTGAAATGGGGTCATTAGAATGATCCCAAATCCAATATGGCTGGTGTCCTTGTAGAAAGGAGAAATGTTGAGACAGACGCACATTCAGAGAGAGCACCATGTCAACATGAACACGCCTTGTGCAAGCAAGAAGAGGGACCTGGAACAGGTCCTTCCCTCACAGCCCTTGGAAGGAACCATTCTGGAGCCACCTTGGTCTCAGACTTCCAGCCTCCAGGACGAAGCCACCCATGTGGTACTTTGTTCTGGCAGCCCTAGGACACTCATGCCACCCTCTTGTGCCAACTCAAACCTGTCCTCCCTGAGCACACTGCTTCCTTGCAGCTCTCTCCATTGGAGGCTGATTTTCTCCTTCATTCCTGCCTTCTAGAAACCCCAGCTCATTTGCAGCTCATTCTGTGTTGCTGGCATCTACCAATGATCTGGTCAGCGCCCACCTATCCTGATGACGTCAGCACCCAGCTCTTGGTCTCCCTCCCTCCACTTCCTCAGGTTGCCATCTCCCAAGAGCCATCCAGCCAATACCTCGACCTCTTGGTCATTCACCTCATTAGTGGCAGAGCTGGAATTCAGAGCTAGTTTCTTTCCACACCAGCAGCAACCAATAGGTGAAGAACACTGGCCCTGGGGTTAGCCTACTTGGAGCTGATTTCTGGCCCTGCCACCTATGGCTGTGTGTTCCTGGGCAAGTCTTTTCATCTCTTTGGGTATTAATGTCTTTGCCCATGAAATGGGGATAATACTAACAATAGTATTTACTTCATGGTATTGTTATGAGGACTAAATAAGAAAATCCAAGTAAGGATCTATGTGGCACATAAACTCTGAAAATGCTATTATAAATAGCATATATAAATGAAAAAATGCTGTTATTATTTCCTGGAAATAAGAGCATTCTAGCAGGTAGAACTTTGTAACCCAAGAGGATGGGAATAGAGTTAGAGAGAGGGCAGTCCAGGGGACTGTTTCCTTGATTACTTTATATAATAGTGGTAAAACGAGGTCTGAAATACAGAACTTCTAAGTCCCAGAAAATGACTGTAATAAATATGATCAATTTATATTTATTGTATCAGTCAGGGTCCAGTCCGTAGACAGAAATCACACCAATTATCTGACCAGAGAGAACTTAACATGATTTGTTAATTAAGTATAGAGTTGTTAACTAGGTAACTAAAAGATTAAGAGAGTGAGCCAGAAAGAAAGAGAGAACTGTAAGGTATCATGGTGGTAACAACTGCAGGAAGCAGCTTTCACCCCTTGCAAAAGGGAAGAGGTTAAAATTATAAAAACTGAGAAACCAAGAGGAGGAAGATGAACCTGCGATTTCTGAGAAGGGGTCACTGTTCTACTGGTGTGTCAGTCTGTTCTTGTGCTGCTATAAAGAAATACCTGAAACTAGGTAATTTATAAAGAAAAGAGGTTTAATTTGCTCATGGTTCTGCAGGCTGCATAGGAGGCATGGTGCCACGTCCACTTAGCTTCTGAGGAGCCTCAGGGAGTTTTTACTCATGGAGGAAGGCAAAGCGGGAGCAGGCGTGTCACATGGCAAGAGAGGGAGCAATCAGCCCCAAACAAGTTTGAAACCCGATAGGGCAGTAACTAAATCTTAAAGATCCAAAACAATCTCTTTGACTCCTTGCCCTGCATCCTGGTGTTAGGGGATGCATGCCCTGCATCCCAAGGCCTTGGGCAGCTCCACTCTTGTAGGTTTGAAGGGTGCAGCCCTGTGGCTGCTCTCTTGGGTTGGAGTTGAGTTCCTGCAGCTTTTCTACACGAGGTCCTAGACTCTTTTAAACAACCAGATCTCATGTGGTTGTTGAACTAACTGAGTGAGAACTCACTCATCACCATGGGGATGGTGCTAAACCATGAGGGTTCCCCCACCCCCCCATGATCAAATGCTTTCCATTAGGCCCCACCTTCAACACTGGGAATCACATTTCAACATGAGAGTTGAAGGAGATAAACATTCAAGCTCTATCATTCCTCTCCTGGCACCCCAAATCTCGTGTCCGTCTTGCATTTTAAAATACAATCATACTTTTGCAATAGTCCCCCAAAGTCTTAACTCATTCCATCCTTAACTCAAAAGTCCCAAGCTCCAAATCCCAAGTCCAAAGTCTCATCTGGAGATGAGGTCCTTCTGCCTATAAGCCTGTGAGATCAAAAACAAGTTATTTACTCCTAAGACAATGGTGGTACAGCCATTGGGTAAATATTCCCATTCCAAAAAAGAGAAATCAGCCAAAAGAAAGGAGCAATCAGCCCCAAACAAGTTTGAAATCCGGCAGGGCAGTCACTAAATCTTAAAGGTCCAAAACAATCTCTTTGACTCCATGCCCTGCATCCTGGTGTGAGGGGATGCATATCCTGCATCCCAAGGCCTTGGGCAGCTCCACTCCTGTGGCTTTGAAGGGTACAGCCTTGTGACTGCTCTCATGGGTTGGAGTTGAGTTCCTGCAGCTATTCTACATTGAGGTTGCAAGCTGCCAGTGATTCCACCATTCTTTCCCTTCCTTCCTTTCTTTCTTTTTCTTTCTTTCTTTCTCTTTCCTTCTTTCTTTCATTCTTTCTTTCTTTCTTTCCTTCTTTCTTTCTCTTTCTTTCTTTCTCTCTCTCTTTCTTTCTTCTTTCTTTCTTTCTTTCTTTCTTCCTTCCTTCCTTCCTTCCTTCTTTCCTTCCTTCCTCTCTCTCTCTTTCTTTCTTTCTTCTTTATTTCTTTCCTTCTTTCTTTCTTTTTGAGATGGAGTCTCACTCTGTTGCCAGGCTGGAGTGCAGTGGTGCAATCTCGGCTCACTGCAACCTCCACCTCCTGGGTTCAAGCAATTCTCATTCCTCAGCCTCCCAAGTGGCTGGGATTACAGGCACGTGCCACCACACCTAGCCAATTTTTGTATTTTTAGTAGAGATGTGGTTTCACCATGTTGGCTAGGATGGTCTCCATCTCCTGACCTCGTGATTGGCCCGCCTCAGCCTCCCAAAGTGCTGGGATTACAGGTGTGAGCCACCGCGCCTGGCTGACTCTACCATTCTTGATTCTAGAGGGCAGTGGCTCCCTTTCCACAGCTCCACTAGGCAGTGCCCTGGTGGGGACTCTGTGTGGGGGTTCCAAACCCACATTTCCCCTTGGCACTGTCCTAGTAGAGTTTCCCTGTGAGGGCTCCCCTCCTGCAGCACGCTTCTGCCTGAACACCTAGGCTTTCCCATATATCCTCTGGAATCTAGGTGGGAGATGCCAAGCCTCCTTCATTCTTGCATTCTGTGCACCTGCAGGCTTAATACCACATGAAAGCTGCCGAGGCTCACTGCTTACACCCACTGGAGTGGCAGCCTGACTGTATCTGGAGCTCTTTAACCTGAGACTGGAACCAGAGCAGCAGGGATGCAGGGAACAGCATCCTGAGACTACACAAGGCAGTGGTACCCCAGCCTGGCCCCTGAAAGCATTGGTTCTTCCTAGGCCTTTGGGCCTCTGATGGGAGCAGCTGTGAAGATTTGCCTTCAAAGAAAATCTTGAAAAAGACTTCAAGGCCTTCAGTGCCTTCAAGACCTTTCCCTCATTGTCTTGGATAGTAGCACTGATTCCCTTTTAGTCATGCTAATCTCTTTAGCAAGTGGCTACTCCACAAGACTCTTTTAAACATACTACTCTCCTGAAAATGCTATTTCTTTCTCTGTCACATAGCCAGGTTACAAACTTTTCAAACTTTTACACTCTGCTTCCCTTTTAAATATAATTCCAACTTTAGGTCATTTCTTTGCTCCTGTATCTGAGCATAGACTATTAGAAGCAGCCAGGTCCTGTCTTGAATGCTTTGCCACTTAGAAATTTCTTCTGCTAGATACCCTGGGTCATCACTCTTAAATTCAAACTTCCGCAGATCCCTAGGTCATGCATCAATGCAGTTCAGTTTTGTGCTAGGGATAAACAGGGGTGATCTTTACTCCAGTTCTCAATAACATCCTCATTTTCGTCTGAAAATTCTGTCAGCATGGACTTCACTATTCATATCTCTATCAGCATTTTGGTCACAAACATTTAACCAGTCTCTAAGAAATTCCAAACTTTTCCTCATATTCCTGTCTTCCTCTGAGCCCTCCAGATTCTTTCACCCTCTCCCTGTTACCCATTTCTAAAACCACTTCCACATCTTCAGATATCTTTATAGCAATGCCCTACTCTTTGGTACCAATTTTTTGTGTTAGTCCATTCTTGTGTTTCTATAAAGAAATACCTTAAACTGGGTAATTTATGAAGAAAAGAGGTTTAATTGGCTCATGGTTCTGCAGGCTGCACAGGAAATGTAGTGCCAGAATCTGCTCAGCTTCTGGGAAGGCCTCAGGGAGCTTTTGCTCATGGCAGAAGGCAAAGTAGAAGCAGACCCATTACATGGGGAGAGAAGGAGTGAGAGAAAGAGAGAGAAGGGGGAGGTCCCAGACTCTTTTAAACAACCTGCTCTCGTGTGAACTGAATAAGAACTCACTTATCACCAAGGAGTTGGTGCTAGGCCACTCATGAGGGATCTGGCCCCACGATCCACTCACTTCCCACCAGGCCCCACCTCCAACACTGGGAATCACATTTCCACATGAGATTTGGAGGGGACAAACACCCACACAGTATCAGCTGGTGCTGGTGTCTTGTGTGGGGGCCAGGGGAAAAGGGGAGTTTCTCATCAAAACTGGTTCTGCCAGGGCTGGAGAAGCTGCAAAATGGATTTAAATGCTGCCACAGGAAATAATTGCTGCTGCTAGGGTGAAGGGTGAAGAAGTATTCCTACAGTGAGGCTCACTGGAGCAGCAAGTAGGCAGGAAGGTGCAAGTCGTCTCTTCCTCCAACCTCACAGCTCACAGCTTCCCTCTAGCACCCAATTTGGCAGAGGGTACCAGGAACCAGCTGACATCACTGTGGTTGGGAAGTCCCAATTCTAGTATCACAACAAAGTACAGAGGGATGAGTTTGGAGCTGAGAGATAATAGCTTAATAACTGGCATAGGCAGGTTTTTTTATATGGGCATAAAATAAGGAAATGGGCTGAGAGTGAGTTGGGAAGGGACTGGGTTATCTAACAAAAAGATGAATTCTTGTGGCCACATTTATCAGGGAATTCCCTAGTTTTCTCTGTTTATGAGCACTTTGACAGCCATTGAGTGACATCCTCCCAGAATTTAGAAGACAGGCCCTCACTCCAAGAGCTAAACTGTATAGTCATGCAATGCAAAGATAGGCCAACCACCTCATAAAACAGACAAAAAATGACAATCTGAGGGCAAAAGTTTGCAAAAACGTATGCAAAATACAGAGTTGGTATCCTGAATAGCAAGAGATATTATAACTAAGTAAGAAAAATATGAACATACTAATTAACAATAGTTCATAAAGGAAGAAATGCAAAGGGCCAATACGTGTAAAAAACAGTTTAATCAAACAGGCATGTAGCATCACTGGTGAGCCATCTCTGGGTCTCTGTACTTCAGGCTTCAGAAACATCTTGTCCCTTTTGCAAGACTTTGAACTCATTCATCCTGTATTACTTTTGTTGCTTTGGTATTCTTTGACCCAACCCCTTCTTCCAACACACAGACACACACACACACGCACACATACACACACACACACACACACACTGATCTTTAGAGGTTCTATGATTCAGTCATGGGCACTCTAAGATTCTAATTACCCAGTTTTGAAAGTTGTAAAATGTTAGAATCAGCAAGAGTTAATGTTGCTGCTCAAGGGTTCCGCTTTTCAAGCAGGAGGGGCACAATCCCTAGGCCCAAATCACCAACCATCCCAACTTGAGTTATTTGGGCCGAAGTGTACATTATTGAAATGTCAAATGTGTGAACAAGTCCATCCTGCTCTGCAGGAAACTTGATGATGACTTCTCATAGCACTGCAGAAAGAGAATGCAGCTTGTGGAAGTCTACTTAACAGCCATAAGCATGTCTCATACACAGTTGCTGGATGGTTTACTGTTTCTAGGGGCAGTTTTATTCCTTGAAGAAATTGTTATAGTGGCATGGCGGGAACAGGAGAGTATGCTGGAGGTCTCCATGTTTCCTCCAGATTCCAGCTGGCCTTTACTATGCCATAGTCGCCATTTCAAATTGCTTAGTTTCTTGTTAAAGCTTCTTTTTAGGTGGTCTTATTTTTTTAAGTCTGTGTTATTGATGGGTGCTGTGTGGCAGGCAATGTACAAAATATATTTCCTATTGTTGCAAAAACCATGCAACAAAGGGAGGTATGAAGATAAGGAATCTTATCTCCTGATACTTGACTTTTTCATTCAATCATGTTTCTAAGAATCATCTGTGTCATCATTGTGCTATAATCACTGTATAAACCTACTGTTCTCTGGACAGGTGTTTGGGTTGTTTACATTTGTTGAGAGCTATTACGAGGAGTGCTGCCATTATTATTAGACCATTTTACAGATGGGAAGACAGTCTCTTACCCAAGTTATCCAGCAAGGAGGTAGCAGAGCCAGAACCCATGTTTTTACCTCCAGGGCCTCATGGCCTCCCCTGCTTTCTTTCAGCATCTTCCTAACAGCCTCTAAGTGAGTGGTTGTCTGCCTTTCTTTTTCAGCATGAACTCCCCGCTCTCCACCCCCACTCCCATGCTCAGCTGAACCTGTCCTCCCTGTCCTTTGTCCCATTCCTCTTTCCCCCTAAGGACAAACCTCCAGCCCATGGTTATTGTAAGGTTATTCCCTGCACTTGTTTGCAGGGAAACAGAATATTAACCAGAACTTCAAAGGTGGAAAGTCCCAAAGTTTTCAGCCTGGGAAGAGAGCTCCAGGTCCCTCCAGCCAGCAATGCTAGGCTTGGACTCCTGCCTCACCATTTCCTCTCCAAGGGGAGGCTCACCACAGCCTCATCCCACCCTGTCTTTCAGGAAAACCCCACTCCTACCACGTGGCCTGCAATGCTCTCCTGGCATAACAGATCAAAGTAATTAATTTATGCCAAATGAAGTCAAAGCTCTGAAAACTGGAGAATAAGAATCTTTTATGGAAACCAATTTTTAAGCTTGTAAACTATATGTTACCTTTAATGTCATATTTGATACATGCAAAAGATTATGTGTAACCTATATGTAAGCCATAAAGTATAATAAACAGCTGTGAACCCACTCCCCCACCCACTCAACCCCAAGTATTCCAACAAATTTCAGTACCTGTTACTGATACTTACCTATGTCTTCCTCTCCTATGCCTTTGCTACCTCCCTCCCAAAAATAACCACTATCTTGAATTTTGTATCTGCTATTTCTGTTTATAGTACTTGAGCTTTAAAAAAATAGAATCTTATCTTCTGATAGTTGATTTATCATTCAATTACATTTCTAAGAATCATTCATGTTGTCATTGTGCTATAATCACTGTATGAACCTACTCTTCTCTGGACAGATGTTTGGGTTGCTTACATTTGTTGGGGGCTATTAGGAAGAGAGCTGTCATGAATGTTCTTGCTTATGTCCCAGGGTCACGTACAAGTTTCATTGCTGAGTCATAAGATATGGGAATGTTCAACTCTACAAAAAAATTGCAAACTGTCTTCCAGAGATTGAACCAGTTTGCACTCCTCTTATTACTACTGAGTATCTTTTTATATAGTTATTGACCATTTTTTTTCCTCTTTACTGGAATATCTAATCATGGCTTTGCCCGTTTTTTATATAGTTGTCCTTATTTTTCTTATTAATATGTGGGAATTCTTTATGTATTCTAGATACTAACCTTTTGTCAGTTACACATCTTGCAAATATCTTCTAGTCTTTGGCTTATCTTTTCTCTTCCTTGTGTCTTCTTTTTGTTTTGTTTTGTTCTGTTCTGTTTTTAACAGGGCCTCTGTCGCCCAGGCTAGAAAGCAGTGGTGCAGTTGTAGCTCACTGCCACCTCGAACTCCTGGGCTCAAGTGATTCCTTGCCTCAGCTTCCTGAGTAGCTGGGACTACAGGCACATCAGCTAATTTTAACATTTCTTTTATAGAGACAAGGTCTAGCTTTGTTCCCCAGGTTAGTTGCAAACTTCTGCCTTCAAGCAATCCTCCTACCTGGGCCTTCTCAAGTGCTGGGATTACAGGCTGAGCCACTGTGCCTCTTCTCTTGTGACTTTTGATGATGAGAACATCTTGAGCTTAATGTAATCAAATTTATTAATATTTATTTATTTTTGTTTTCTTTACGAAATTGTTCTCTATCCCAAGATTTGGTAGATAGCATCCTATATATCTTCTCAAAGTATTACTTTTCCATCTTACAGTTTAATGCATAAGTTGCCTTTTGGAATGGTTTAAGTTAGGGATCCAATCTCATTTGTTTTGTGTTCCATATGGCCTAGCAATTGCCCAAGCACCATTATTTGATTTGATTTCTCTTCTCCCCACTAATCTGCAAATCTACCTTTTTTTTTTTTTTTTTTGAGACAGAGTCTCACTCTGTCACCCAGGCTGGAGTGCAGTGGTGTGATTTTGGCTCACTGCAACCTCCACCTCCCGGATTCAAGCGATTCTCCTGCCTCAGCCTCTTGAGTAGCAGGGATTACAGGTGCATGCCACCACACCTGACTAATTTTTGTATTTTTAGTAGAGAAGGGGTTTCACCATGTTGGTCAGGCTGGTCTCAAACTCTTGACCTTATGATCTGCCCGCCTTAGCCTCCCAAATTGCTGGGTTTACAGGCGTGCGCCACTGTGCCCGGCCAAATCTACTTCTATCACATATCAAGTATTTCTGGGCTCTCTATTCTGTTCCATAGATAAATGAGTCCCTAGGACAATATTACATTGTTTTCATTTCCATTGCTTTATAATAATTCTTGCTATTCTAGAGGTCATCTCCCATCACTTTATACATCTTCAGGAGTAACTTGGCTATTTCAAGTCCTTTGCTCTTCTATATAAATGTTAGAAAAAGTTTATGAAAATATATACAAAAACAAAATAAAACAAAAAGAAGAAATAAATTATTGGGATTTTTTCTATTTGCATCAAACCTATGGATAACTATAGATCAGTTGGGAGAACTGGCAGCTGTGCAATATTAGCCTCCTATTCATGAACATGGGTTGTCTCTCCATTTATTTCAGTTTTCTTTAATCTTTCAGTTAAGTTTTACCATTTTCTACATACAGGTGTTGCCTACCTTTGGTTAGATTTATTTCCAAGTACGTTAAGGTTTTATTGATGTTGTAAATGGCATCTCTTTTAAGAATTCTTTACAAATTATTTATTGCTGTCGTCTAGAAAGGCAATCAACTTTTAATGTTAGCATAATCAGCCACACAGTGACGCACTATTATCACAGTGAATGATTTGCCTATACATTCTATTGGGTTTTCAGTGTAGACGATTATAGCAAATGTGAATAATGACAGATATGCTTTTGCCTTCCAATTCTTAGGCTTTTATTTCTTTTTAATGCCTTGCTGTGTGGCTGGGGCCTCCAGTGTTGGTAGATGAGTGATAGTGGACATTCTTGCCTTTCTACCATGTAAAAGAACTGCTGCTATATTCAAATGTGCTCCTACTAAATGTTAGAATGATGTTTGCTGCAGATTTTCTTGAAGACAGCCTTTATTAAATGAAAGGCATCGCTTTTATTCCCAGTATACTAAGAGGTGTGTGGGTATGTGCACGTGTGTTTAATTTAAATTCATGAATAGGTCTTGAATTGTATCAAATTATTTTCCCCGCATCTGTTGAGTTGATCATATAGTTTTTCTCCTTTATTCTTTTATGTGGTGGTGAATAATTTTTTTTTTTTTTTTGAGGCGGAGTCTCGCTCCGTCGCTCAGGCTGGAGTGCAGTGGCGCGATCTCGGCTCACTGCAAGCTCCGCCTCCCGGGTTGACGCCATTTTCCTGCCTCAGCCTCCCGAGTAGCTGGGACTACAGGCGACTGCTGCCACGCCCGGCTAATTTTTTGTGTTTTTAGTAAAGACAGGGTTTCACCGTGTTAGCCAGGTCGATCTCCTGACCTCGTGGTCCACCCGCCGAACGAGGTCGATCTCCTGACGTCGTGGTTCACCCGCCTCGGCCTCCCAAAGTGCTGGGATTACAGGCGTGAGCCACCGCGCCCGGCATGAATAGTATTTATACATGTTTAGATGCAAATCTTTCCTTGTATGTCTGGGTTAAACCTAATGTAGGCATTTATATTGTCTTTGTGTGTATGTGTGTTTCCTGCTGAATTTAGTTTGCTAAAGTCTCTATCTTCATATATGTGATTGATTTATAATTTTTACTACTTGTACTGCTTTTGCCTATTTGGGACTTGCTGTGGTCTGAATGTGTCCCCTAAAATTAATGTGTTGGAAACTTAATTTCCAATGTCACAGTGTTGGAATGTGGAAGTTTTTGGGAAGTGTTTAATGGATTAATACTGTTATAAAAAGGCTTTGCAGGAATGGATTTACTCTTTTCCTTTTCTGCTCTTCTGCCATGTGAAGACATAGTGTTCCTCCCCTCTGGAGAATGCGGTGCTCAAGATGCCATGTTGGAAACAGAGAAACTGGACCCTGATCTACCGGTGCCTTGACCTTGGACTGCCCAGCCTCCAGAACTGTGTAAAATAAATTTATTTTCTTTATAAATTATCCAATCGGTGGTATTCTGCTATAGAAGCACAAAACAGACTAAGACAGGCAAGAAGATTATTCTGGCTGCATAGATGAGTTGGGAAATATTCTATCTTCTATTTTCTGGAAGTTTTTTTGTAATATTAGCATAATCTGCTGTTCTAACGTTTGGTAGAACTTGCCCATAAAACTGTATGTGCCTGGGGAGGCAACATTTCAACTTCAATGTATTTAATAGTTAAAGGAAAATTCAGTCTCTCTGTTCTCTTGATTTTTTAAACTAAATTATACTATTCTAAGTATTTGTTTAACCTAAATTTTAAAATTTAGAATATAAAGCTTTTGACGAAATTCTCAGTGTATTTTAAGCCTCTGTTTCATCTATAATTATGGTTCATTTACATTCCTAATACTATTTTTTCTTCTTTCGTTTTATCTTCATCAGTTTTACCATAGTCTTTCCTAAGAACCCAATTTTGGCTTTGTTGACCTTTTCTATTGTATTTTTTGTTGTTGGTTGTGGTGATCTTGAGCTCTGGCCTTATCTTTATGCCTTTACTTCCCTCCTTGAGCTAATTCTATTGTTTGTTTGTTTGTTTTTGTTTTTTTACTTCTGATTTTGGAAGTTTAGCTTGTTAATTTTCAGCTATTTTTCTTTTATGTACTTTCTGTATTGTTATATTTGACCATTAAAAGTGTTTTTTTAAGCCTGTATATGCAAAGTGAGCTGCAAACATAGGAGCCAGGACACCAAAGAAGGAAGCAGATGAATCCAGCTTGCTATAGGATGGTTTTATTTGGGAACTTAGGGACTGAAGGATGGTCTTGGGCAGCTGTGAGATGGGTAGATCTCTACACTATTATCCCCCAGACCCAGGGATTATACACCATAAAGAAAGGGTAGCACGCTTAATTTGATCTAAAGGCAGGATTTATGGTAGGCATATGTTCTCATACAAAGAACAATAGATAAAATGGAAATCTTAGCGGCATTCACAGAACCGGGGTTAATCAGAAGTCAACATGGTGGATTAGCTTCCAAGATGGAGTCACTTTAGCCTCCTCACTGTGACTCCTACGCCTGTATTTCCCTCGCTGTTTATTTTGGGAAATGTCTCTCTGCTGCCTTAATGTGTCTCCTCAGGAGAATGCTGCAGATGCTGGAGCAGTGAGCAGCAGCCTCCCTGTCCTGGGGTTATTGTTCTCATTTACTTTCTTGTAACACTCTAGTGCAGTGAAAACTACCATCATCTCTTGAACAAACTTTCTCTTTATTTCATAGGCTACAAGGAAGAGATAAAATGCTGTATCACTACACACCACAGGTGTTAGGCCTTATACCTGACGAGGCATGATGTTCTGTGGAGCTGGTTTTACCAGACATAAACAGGATGCTTCAGTTTGAGAAACCTCACCCTCGTTATCTGTTGATTTTGATTCATTCCCTTAGCTTGTCTAGGTCTCTAAAACTGAAGGATATGAAAGACAAATGAATCTGCACGAAACGTGCAAGGATACTTTAAAAAGAAAAAGAAAAAAAAGTGTTTTTTTAAAGTCCTCACATGGCCAAGCATGGTGGTTCACAACTGTAATCCCAGCACTTTGGGAGGCCGAGGTGGGTGGATCACTTGAGGGTCAGGAGTTCAAGACCAGCTTGACCAACATGGTGAAACCCCATCTCCACTGAAAATACAAAAATTAGCTGGGTGTGGTAGTGCATCCCTATAATCCCAGCTACTTGGGAGGCTGAGGCAGGAGAATCGCTTGAACCCGGGAGGCAGAAGTTGCAGTGAGCCGAGATTGTGCCACTGCACTCCAGCCTAGGCGACAGAGCAAGACTCCAACTCAAAAAAACCCCCAAAAACAAACAAACAAAAAATGAAATCCTCACATGTTTAAAAATTTTAAAACACACTTCTAAGTAACTGATAGCTCAGATAATATAATCCTAATTGAATTTAAAGAATAGTTACAATCAAATGACAATAGGGCATATGAAAACTTGTGGCATATACAAAGTGATATTTTTTAGAAATTTGAACCATTTGACCCTCCTTGTGCCACTGAGCCAATAGGTGGAGAAAGGTGGATCATCTGAGGTCAGGAGTTCAAGACCAGCCTGGCCAACATGGTGAAACCCCGTTTCCACTAAAAATACCAAAAAAAAAAAAAAAAAATTAGCTGGACTTGGTGCTGGGTGTCTGTAATCCCAGCTACTTGGGAGGCTGAGGCAGAAAAATCACTTGAACCCGGGAGGCAGAGATTGCAGTGAGCTGAAATTGTGCCACTGCACTCAAGCCTGGGCAACAAGAGCAAAACTCCATCTCAAAAAAAAAAAGAAAAAAGAAAAGAAAAGAAAAAAGAAAGGAGGTAGAGAGGACTATGTGTGGTCCCACCGTGATTCACATAGGTGCCTCTCAGTATTTTCTTACCCAGTAGTCCTGGTCAATGGCATACTGAGGCAATCTGATAAAGACAAGTCTAACGAGAACTCAGATCCCATAGGAATGAAGTCTTGAGTCGCTCCACCACATAAAGACCCTTATTTGACCCATGTACTGGCAGAGGAAAGAGGAACATGAAATGAACACTGGGAACAGGTAGCTCAAAATATCAGCTTTGGACCTGTGACCAGCTGGGGATGCAGGGACTCTAACAGCCATGTGTATATTACTTCATTCATCATGCCTCCACTGCTTTATATAAAGAATACCCGTAGCAGCTAACACTTTGGGTTTCAGGTGGGAGTATGTCTGTATGGATATGATCCTAAAATGCCAAAATAGCTGATGGGAATTCCTGTGTTCCCTGTCTTGGGAACATGGAGTTTTCACTTGGCTGAAGGATAAGCGTATATAATGAGGGGCAAAACGGGTGGAGGATGCCAGATATCTTCATTTTTCCCCACTTACATCTACACTGTGTTCTCTTCCGCCCTGCTGTCTACCTTGGGAAGCTAACCTGTGTGGATTACAACAGCCTGGCCCTAGGGCTTCCAGTTTTGTTTGGCAGTAGGGAACCCCTCCCCTGAGATCAGAATGGGGAAGGAGAGGAGGGCGGGGTATTTGTTCCTCTGATCCCCTCCCAGCGGGGTTACTTTGGGTCAATCTCGCCCACCAGTCAAAGATCACCAGTCCTTCTAAGGAGGCCATGTCTACACAATCCCCTCCTTCCAGGTTTTGTAGACACTCCTGCCCTTTATTCCTTTGGGCTCAGGAATGTAACAGGTCTGAGGTCCTATCCCTGGGATATTGAACTATTCCTTGAGGTTTTCCTGTGTGTTGTCTACGTCTTTGTAAACAGTCCCTTTATTAAACACACCTTGAATTATCTTAACTTGAGGATGCCAGATATTCCCTCCTGGACATCTCATGACGTACCAGGAACAGGGTCCTCAAACCAAGAAGCACACTGCAATCAATTGCCTTTTTAATGACTTCTTCCAGCATCCTATTCCATGAGATGCCTACTTGAGAAGCCTGTTTCTAATTGGGTAATTTTCCATTATCTCCTGCTCACCATTAATTGAGAATTGCTCAAGGCCCATAATTAACTAATTAAATATTCACCATATTTTTAATGGGAATGTTTTACTCTGTGTTAATTGTGTAGTCATTATCCTCACAGTTACCCTTATCTGTATTTGTTAGCAACTTCCCCACTATGCAAAGAATGAACAATAGCTGAATCACGGTGTTTGACATTTCTTTGGTATCAGTTTTTCTCAGTTATTTCCACTTTTAGCTGATAAACTTTTTGTGCAAGAATGAAGTCTTACGTCATCATTTTCTCATAAGTCACAAAAATTCTCCAAAACCTTTATGTACAGACTTGTTTGCAAGCATCAGTGTAGTCAGAATCTGTGTCAAATATGTTAATGTATAATCAGCATCATTCCAAGCACTGTCAATTGTGTACATGACATTCTTAACACTGGACTCTTTCGGGAGCCATGGAATCTTAGGTTCTGTGATTGTAGCAAGAGCACAGCCTGAAAAAAAGTGTTTACCCTTCCTCTAAACTTCTTTGCACTTAGGCTAAAATGCACATATGCCCCAAGGGGAAATAAAAGCTGAAACTGCTTTTCCACAAGATGTTTAGGGAGGGAGTATGCATAGCAGTTTCCTAGGAATGATAACATCTAACAGTTGTTTTTTCCAAGCTAGAATCCCTGCAATGAGTTTGTACCGCTGGTACAAAAATGTTATTAATCAGTCAGAAAATATTTCTCTGGTTACTCATGGTGTCTAGTATGTGTACTGACAGACGGTAAATTGGATACATCCTACAAAGATGGTGGATGTAGGCTTTTTCCAGTTACTGCCAAATGTATCTGGTGTGTTCCTGTAGCACATGGTACGCCAAGAACAGTCAACAGGGTGTAAGCAATTGGTGGGTCCTCATCAGCCATTCTGCAGAGCAGACTGAAGCCCACTGCCAATTGATCAGAGCCAAGGTTTTCATCAGATACCATTACTTAACAAATCCACCCATGCAATTTTCATCAGCTTCATTATCAGCAAAAGCTTTTCACTTCTGATTTTGACGGGTTCTTACTTCAGCTGTACATAAAATCAAAATTCATCCCCCCAAAAGCATCAAAAAATAAGGGAATAGCAGAGACACATATGGCTGGTAAGCGTAACTATTCAGCTTAGGGTCAAGGAGTGCTACCAAGTGAGTTTGAGTACCAAGTTTACACAAAAGTAGATTGTGAATCTGTATAGTCGTCCCAGCTGTCTTCCGGTTAGTGGTTTCCAGGAATATCTTTTTTCATACTTTTCTTTTACTTTCAATGTTTCCATGACGTTTTACCTTATGTGTGTCTCTTGTACATATGACACTTACATAGATTTAGATTTTTAAAAATTCAATCTGACAGTCTTTTTTTTGACGGAGTCTCACTCTCTCGCTTAGGTTGGAGTGCAGTGATGCGATCTCGGCTCACTGCAACCTCCGCCTCCCAAGTTCAAGTGATTCCCCTGCCTCATCCTCCTGAGTAGCTGGGATTACAGGCGTGCACCACCACACCTGGCTAATTTTTTTGTGTTTTTAGTAGAGACGGGGTTTCACCATATTGGCCAGGCTGGTCTCAAACTCCTGACCTTGTGATCTGCCAGCCTCCACCTCCCAAAGTGCTGGGGTTACAGGCATGAGCCGCTGTGCCCAGCCCTGACAGTCTTTTAACTCATGCATGGAATCCATCTATGTTTATGGTATCAGAATTATTGATAAATTTGGACTTTTTACCAACTCACCCATTGAATAATATATATGTGTGTATACACAGACACACATGCACACACATAGATGCATTCATACCTTCTTTCTTTTACACATCTGAAAATTTGCCATCTCATTCTTTTTTGCTTGTTTATCTTTATGGTTACATTCTTTATTTCTTTAAATATTTCAGTCACATAATTCAGTAATTGGTAGTCCCTGGGGCTCTAAAGCTATTGTTGATTGCCTCTGCTCATTCTCACTCACAGAGATTTGGTGATCTTTGACTATGAGCCTTTTGCTTGATATTAATCAGGGTAACTCCTGCCAGCCTAAACTGGAAATACTTTACTCCAGAGGAGACCCTCTTCCGCTTCTGCTTGAAGCCAGGAATGCCACTCTCTCCGGATCACCTCAGCTCTCACATCTAGGGCCTTGGCCTGGCACAGAAGCCCCTGGCTCAGCCTCCCTACCTCATGGCCTCCCCATGGCTCTGCCTTCTGGACTGCCTCTGCACTCCAGAAAACAACACCCCAACTGCTCTGTATTCTGGTTTCAGCTCCTATCATAGTTTTTTTGGTGGGGAGTGGAAGGGTCATTGGAGAACTCCTTTGCTTCTTGTGAGGCTCATAATTCCTCAAAGCCTGTGTCCTAGCTGAGGTCTGGTTGTTTTGCGGCAGAAAATTTTCTTGGTGAATGTGGTCAGGTGACAAACTAGAAGCCAAATAACTGGGTTTGGGAGATCACACCTTGCAAGATCTTTTAAAATTTTTCTTAAATGGATATTTTCTAGTGTACTGTTATGGTTCAAATTGTATTCTCCCCCAAGAGATATGTTGAATTTCTAACCCCAGTATCTCAGAATGCAGTGATCTTACATGAGATAGAGTCTTAGCTGGGTGCAGTGGCTCACACCTATAATCCCAGCACTTTGGGAGGCTGGGACATGCGGATCACCTGAGGTCAGGAGTTGAAGACCAGCCTGACCAACATGGAGAAACCCCATCTCTACTAAAAATACAAAATTAACCAGGCGTGGTGGTGCATGCCTATAATCCCAGCTACTCAGGAGGCTGAGGCAGGGGAATTGCTGGAACCCAGAAGGCAGAGGTTGCAGTGAGCTGAGATCACACCATTGCGCTCCAGTCTGGGTAACAAGAGTGAAACTCCATCTCAAAAAAAAAAAAAAAAAAAAAATAGAGTCTTTACAGAGCTAATCAAGTTAAAATGAAGCCATTAGAGTGAACTTGCTTTAATATTTTTTTGTAATGGCAAGTCTGCTTAACAATGAATATTCTCAGTTTTTGCTTATTTTGGAATGTTTTAATTTCACCTTCATTTTTGAGTGATAGATTTGTTTTATGTAAGATTCTTGGTTGACAGGAAATCAGCTGTTAGTCTTAATGTAGTTCCCTTTTATGCGGTGAGTCATTTTTCTCTTTCTGCTTTCAAGATTTTCTCTTTATGTTTGGCTTTCAACATTTTGACTATGATGTGTTTAAGTGTGGCTTTCTTTGTATTTTACTACTTGGAGTTTGTTGAGCTTTTTGGATATGTAGATTGGTGGTTTTTTAAAGAATAAAAATTGGAAAGTTTCCAATCATTATTTCTTTTCATCCTTTTTCTGTCTCCTTCTCTCCTCTCTTTCTGGTAATCTCATTATGCATATGTTGGTACACTTCATGGTTCCCACATTTCTCTGATGCTCTGCTCATTTTTCTTCACTCCTTTTTCTTTATTTCTTTCTTAAGATTGCATCATCTCTATTGATCTAGCTCTTGGTTTGCTTATACTTTCTCTGCTAACATTCTTTTGCCAACTCAAATCTACTGCTGAGCCTTTCTAGTGGACTTTTCATTTCAGTTATTGCTCTTTTCAACTCTAGAATTTCAATTTGGTTCTCTTTTTAAAAATCGTTTATGTCTTTGTATTGATATTCTCTATTTGAAGAGTCATTGTTACAATACTTTCTTTTAATTCTTTAAACATGGTTTCCTTTAGTTCTTTAAACATATTCCTAATATAAAGTCATTGTTTGCTAAGTCCAGCATCTGAATCCTTCCCTCAAAGGCAATTTCTTTAGTTTCCTTTGCCTGCTTTTATTTGCCTCCTTTGTATGGATTACACTTTGCTGTGTCTTTGCAATTCTTATAATTTTTTGTTGGGAACTATATTTGCCTGTTCTTGCACTGCTATAAAGAAATACCAGCTGGGTGCAATGGTTCATGGCTGTAATCTCAGCACTTTGGGAAGCCAAGGCAGGTGGATCACCTGAGGTCAGGAGTTCGAGACTAGCCTGGCCAGCATGGCAAAACCCCATCTCTACTAAAAGTACAAAAATTAGCTGGGCAAGGTTGGGCAAGGTTGGGGGTGCCTGTAATCCCAGCTACGCAGGAGGCTGAGGCAGGGGAATCACTTGAACCCGGGAGGCAGAGGTTGCAGTGAGCCAAGATCACGCCACTGCACTCCAGCCTGGACAACAAGAGCAAGACTCAGTCTCAAAAAAAAAAAAAAAAAAAAAACCTGAGACTGCATAATTTATAAGGAAAAGAGGTTTAGTTAGCTCTTGGTTCTACAGGCTATACAGGAAGCCTAGTGGCTTCTGCTTCTGAGGAGGCCTCAGGAAACCTTACAATAATGGTGGAAGATGAAGGGGAAGCAGGCAAGTTTTAAACGGCAAGAGCAGGGGAAGAGAGAGAGAAAGAGGAGGTGCCACATACTTTTAAATGGCCAGATCTCACTCACTATTGCAAGAACAGCATGGAGGGAATGGCGCTAAACTATTTATGAGAATCCACCCCCATGATCCAATCACCTACCATCAGGGTCCACTTTCAACCTGGGGATTATAATTAGACATTAGATTTGGGCAGGGACACAGATCCAAACCATATCAGGAACTGAACATTTTAGATTATATTTTGAAGCAACTCTAGATGCGGCTCTCCTATTCCCTCTAGGGCTTAATGTTTTTGTTATTTGGTTTGTTATCTGTTTACTTGTTTAGTGACTTCACTGAACTAATTTTGTGAGGGCCGTTTCCCCTACAATGTGTAGCTTATGATGCCCTTGCTCATATTTTTTCCTCTTGTGTTTTTTTTTTTTTTTCTCTCTTATCCTGGTTTCCTAGAGGTTGTACCTGGGTCTGCATAAACCACCTATTGGTGAAAAGTTGTGCTTAAGCCCCCTCAATTAGATTGGTTTCACCCCTTACTTTTGGCCATGAATGTGGTTTGAAGACATCTTTTACAGCTCAGGGTTCAAACTTGCCCCATGTTCAGTCAGAAACTGATAGCCCAGCGTTTCTTTCTCCAGTCACTCCTGAGAGTGATCGGCCTGGGCGTGCACGCAGTCTTCCAGACCACCAGGAAATGAGTGTAATTTTATTTTTAAGCCTGCCTTCCTAAGAATCCCCTCTGCGTCAGATTAGCTTATTGTTCGGCCATTGCTTGGTCAGAGGTTATGCTTCAGCCTCTTGAGCTAGCATGTTTTGCTGATGGATCTGTATGTGGTTTAGGGAATGATTTCAAGTCTGCCACGCTTTCCACTCTGATTTCTGCTGTGTGGGTGCAGCCTGGCACGAGAGCACAATCTTCTGAGTCCTCAGGGATGACTGTAGTCCTAGAACCACTATTCTTCATTATTTCTTTACCTGGTTCTCTGTTAAATTTCTGGCCTTATATTTCACCTGATGGCATTAGTATCTAGCCCCTCCTTAATTGCTGGCCACCAAGATTTCCATTATTTTTTGCCAACTTCTTCAGCATGCTTCCCAAATAAAGTTAGTCCCCTCAGGAAAAGCTGTGGAATTCTCCATCCCTAAGGCCTGACTCTCTCCCTGGGCAGAACCTCTGCACCACTGTACCAGAGCTGGGGATGGGGAAATCAACCTGCTTCTCCAGGAGTGATGTCCTGTTCTGTGAGTGGGCACTGGAGTGGAGGACGGTATCCCTTGATCTCAGATTGCCCCTCTCAGCATGGAACCCCTGCTCTACCAGAGGGTTAAGGTTCAGCATTCTTAGCCTGCTACGCCTATTGCAGAGCCCTTGCCCTAGGAGGGGGAGCTGAGTGGGTAAAGGGAGTGTCATGGGCTGAAGTGTTATGTTGGAATTTAAAATAACATGTTGAAGTCCTAACCCCTAGTACTCCAGAATGTGACCTTATTTGGAAAGAGGAGGTTTATAGAGGTAATCAAGGTAAAACAAGATCACTAGGATGGGCCCTAGTCCAATATGACTTGTGTCCTTATACAAGGGGGAATTTGGATGCAGAGACAGACATGCACAGAGGGAAGACACTGTAAATACACACAGGTAGAATGCCATGTGAAGACAGAGTGATCCATCAACAAGCTAAGGAGCACCAAACATTGCCGGCAAACCATCAGAAGCTAAGAAAAGGCAAGGAAGGATTTCCCTACATATTTCACAGGGAGCATGGCCCTGTGGACACCTAGCATTCAGAACTGTGAGACAATCGATTTCTGTTGCTTAAGCTCAATTTCCTGGTACTTTGTATGGGAACTGCAGGAAACTCAGTCCTCTCTGCTGTAATTACCTGGAATAGTGCTTCTACAACACAGGGCTGCAGAGAGAAGAGATTCTGGCAGCCTATTCCTCCTGGGGTGAAACTGTGGAAGGTTAGGAGCTGAGGGATGAGGGAGCCCATCTTCCTGGCTGCATCCATCCAGAGTGGAGGATCTGGAGTAGAATTTCCATCACATGGAGCTGGGGGTGGGGGGACGGGAACACGATGTGTCTCCAGTGCCACTGACTCACTGTTCTTACTGAGACGTAATGATCTTCTTGAACAACTGTCTCTCCATGTGCTCTGTGCCCTTAGGACAATTTCCAGAGACTTTAAACAGTTGATTTTAAGCATTTCTCATCAGTTAAACTGCTGTTTCCCTGGGGAGAGGGTCCACCAAGCTCCTCACACCACCATTCTGGGAGTCACACCTGTTTAATTTTTGGCAGATTAGGATAGAAGGAGAGTCAGCTCAGAGAAGGAGATCCCGTTGCTTTGTGTCCCCCTCCTCCTGGATGAGACTAGAGTCCTCCCCATGCCCCTACTTACAGTGGAGACAACCAACCCCGAGACCTGCCTTCCTGCTCCACAGAGCAGCAGAGACAGGAAGGCAGAGGAGAGCTTCTGACCCTCATCACACAGCCGAGGGCTTGGCATTGGTGGAACCCCAGAGGGCACCCAGAGCAGATCACTTCTGTGGGGCAGGTGGCCAATCCCAGGAAAAGGGGAGCAGTGGGAGGGAGAAAGGGTATGGCTTGGGGACCCTCGGGTTTCCCCCCAACACAGGGACAGAGCAAGGAAATGGGGTGGCAGGACAGGGGTCTCAGAGCCAGGGCCCCTGCCAGATATAAATGGCGCCCTGTGGATGCTCATTAAATGGTATTTTACTCCCCATGAAAGACACTCTTTCCCGCAGCCTGCCCCTTTCAGATGGAATGGTTTATTTAAATCAGATGTAAATAGTAGAAAGAGACAGATTACAAGCCCCATGGGTCCATTAGCCTCAAAGACAGGAAGTCTGCCCATCCTCCCAGGTTTTCCTGGTCCCAATCTCCTCTGCTTCAGGTTCTTGCTGGTGTCCCGTCACTGCTCCAGGGACACCGCCAGCTCATGGCATCGTGTTGTAGACCCTGTAGTTGTCCTTCTGCGTGATGTGCAGCTTCCAGGGGAAGAGGCGCTTCTGGGAGGGGAGGCCGCGAGCCTGCCGCACCATGAGCGCTACGTCCTCATCCGACAGCAGCCGAACCAGATCCCCCTCGGCGTCCCGGTAATTCAGAGCTATGTCCTCCCTCTGGAACTCCCGCCTGCATGGGAAAAGTCAGGGATAATCAAAGGGCCTAAGCGTAGGGTAGGGGTAGGGGTAGGGAGAGGGGGTGAAAAGAGTTTTGTGTCCTGAAGCCAGGAGTGAGAAAAAGTCAGAGCCTGATACAAGCCCGTGTCATCCAAGTAATCCAACCTCCCATTGTACAGATAGGGATATCGAGGCCTAAAAGGGAGAAGAGACTGGGTGCGGTGGCTCACGCCTATAATTCCAGCATTTTGGGAGGCCGAGGCAGGCAGATTACCTGAGGTTAGGAGTTCGAGACCAGCCTGGCCAACATGGTGAAACCCTGTCTCTACTAAAAATACAAAAATTAGCTGGGCGTGGTAGCATGCACCTGTGATCCCAACCACTCAGGAGGCTGAGGCAGGAGAATCACTTGAACACAGTAGGCAGAGGTTGCAGTGAGCTGAGATTGCACCACTGCATTCCAGCCTGGGCAACAGAGTGAGACTCCATCTCAAAAAAAAAAAAAAAAGGAGAAGGAGAAGAGACTTTCACGGAAATTAGTGGCACAGCCTGAAATGTCTCGTGTATAAATGTGCTAAAGGCTTAAGAGTTGTGAAGAAGAGTGGGTTTGACTGGGCACAGAGTAGGGCTGTATAAAGCCTCAGAGAGACACCTGTGTGAGGCTATTGAGGAGAACCTTGTAAGGACAGGAACTGTCTGGCCTGGGTGCGGGAAGATGCACATCCTTCTACTTGGCTGGTGTACGTAGAAATTGATCTGAGCTTTCTACCAGTAATTTGACAATGTGGGCCAGAAGCCTATGAGACTTGCAAACGCTTTAATCCCCAAATCCACTTCTTGAAAATCATTAAAAGGAAATGATCAGATAAGTCATCAAATAGGTTAACTAAGATGGTCTGTACAATGTTGTTTAGAGTAGTAAAAAAGTAGAAGAAATCCTAAGAGGCCAGCAAAAGCGCATGGCCATGTTAATGATGTAGCCACTGAAAGGTTTTTTGCAGCCAAAGTAACTTTTGTGTGTGTAAGTACTGAAGAAATCTGAGTGTACGTCACATAACGAGGGGAGTAAAAATATGAGGTGATTTCACTTCTTTATATCTTTCTGACATGGTTACTGACATTTCTTTTTTAATATATAATGAGTTGGTACAACTTTTAGAGTCAGAAATGTAGCAATGCGGTTACCATTCTGTAAAATAACTGTCCAGCAATGTCCTGGACCTGGGGGGGTAGTGAGTCCCTGAGAGTGGATGGTTCAAGTCCAAGGCTTTTAGCCAGAGAGACTTTAGCTCCAGCTGCAGATCCGGATCTAAACCCACAACCTGTGTGAGCTCAGCCAGTTCCCCTAACCTCTCTGCAGCTTCCCCGCTCATCTCTAAAGCGGGGAGATGCTGCCTAACCTGCAGGGCTGGGCTGCAGATAAAACGAGAAGACAAAGTACATGCAAAACCCCAGCACCTTAATACTAGTGCTTAACATTTCTCCCTGTGCTCTCTTCTCCAGAGTATCTAACTCCCCAGCCCCATTCCCAGCCCCTCACCTTGTGAGCTCCAGCAGGTCTTTCAATAGGGGAGTGCTGCTAAGATCTTCCTCCACCGCGATGTCCCTAAGGGGGTGACAGGCTGGAGTAAGGAGGCATCAGGCTGGAAGTGGGGCGTGGGGTGGGGGAAAGGGGAATGAGGCTGGCCAGGCCACCCTGGACGTTGATGGCTTGTTACAGCATTGTGGCTCATCTGGGAGCCACTGGGGGCTTTGGAGTGGGAGAGGGACCCATGAGAAGGTGATGTGAGGGCTGGTGGTCGTAGGGATGGCAGGAAGGCTGGACAGGCCCCTCCCTCCCAGGCCACAGACTTGATGGTGCTGATGGTGTCTTCGTAGTAGTAGCAACGCAGCCAGTTGGTGGGGTCGTCGTCCTCAGGGAAGTCTTTGAGGATCTTCACGAAGGAGAGAGGGAAGATGCCCGTGGCCCCCCGGACAGTGCCCTGCAGAGGAAGAGAAGGGACGCCATGCTGGTGAGAGGAGAGGCAGCAGAGCCACGCCTCAGAGCCCTCAGCCCCGTTCTAATGATGGGGAAAGGCAGATGAGGTCCGGGTCTCCTTCTGTAGAGGGAGGAGGGAAAGCGAGGAAGTTCGCTGAGCTGCTCACTTCTAAGAAGGCTTATATTGGGGTTTTACAATATGCCAGAATCTGGATTTATATAGAAAGCTGCTTTTATCTCACTCATTCACTTATTCATTCAACAAAGGCTTCTTGAGAACCAGCCACGTGACAGGCTCTGGGCTCTCAAAATAGATAAAAGTCCTTGGGCCGGGCGCAGTAGCTCACACCTGTAATCCTAGCACTTTGGGAGGCCGAAGCTGGTGAATCACTTGAGATCAGTAGTTCGAGACCAGCCTGGCCAACTTGGTGAAACCCTGTCTCTACTAAACGTATAAAAATTAGCCAAGCGTGTTGGTGCGGGCCTGTAATCCCAGCTACTCGGGAGGCTGAAGCAGGAGAATCACTTGAACCTGGCAGGTGGAGGTTGCAGTGAGCCGAGACCACGCCATTGCACTCCAGCCTGGGCAACCAGAGTGAAACTCTGTCTCAAAGAAAAAAAAATAATAATAATAAAAAATAAGTCCTTGCCCCCACAGAGTTTCCAGTATGATGGGGAATGACAGGCTGTGTGCGCTGTGAACAATGACCTATCCAGTGAGTCAGATGGCGGCAGGTGTTACAGAGGAAAATAGAACAGGGGAGGAAGAGGATGAGGGGTGAGGAAGGGCCTGCTGCTGATCCCGCTCACTCACTCATTCATTCATCAGATACAACTGTGCCTCTACTCTAGACCAAGTAGCCAGAAATCAGACCCAGACCCAGCCACGGCCTGGGCTTTGGGCACGTGTTCTGTTCATCTTCACAACGACCCTATGGAACATGGATTATTTACGTGCCATTTTACAAACATATTAGCCAAGGCTCAAAGTGGTCCCCTCCCTGCCCCTCTGCCCCCACCTTCAACCTGAGGCCAGAAGTTAGCCAGCATACTGATAAGTAGGACTTTCCGGAAAACAGGAAGGCAATACATGTTTTCTATTTCTGGAAAGTGGCCCAGAGATACTCCTCAGGCCTGTGTAAGAGCCCTGAGTTCCTGAGATGGAGATCTATGATTAGGGTAAAATGGAAACTGCTAAACTGGCTAAACCAGTGGCCACTACTAGCTCCTCTCCAGGGCCTGGACGCTAGGGACCCAACCCAACTCTTAAAGGTCCTGGGACCCCTGGGGGCTGACCCTGCCTCTGGGCCTGTCCCAGAACCTCCTTCAACACTCCCCACAGGAGCACTAAGTCTGAAGACAGGACCTAATACAAAAGGCTGGTCCCAGGCCAAGGCCCAACACAGCCACTTCCCACCTCCACTCACTGAGTCAGAACACAGCCCTTCTGTGGGCCACACAGGGACAAAGCAGTGACTGGGAAAGTCCCTGGCTTTGAAGTTTCATTTAAGTCTCCTAATGACCCTAGTACCTGGCCAGGCGCCGCACATCCAGGCTCTGGGGCGAGCCCTGGCCATCTACCACCTCCTTTACCCTTTCCAGGAAGCCGATGAAGAAACATTTACAGAAAAGGAAACCGCAAGTTTGAGCAAGTTTCCAAAGGTCCACAAAGCTAGTGAAAAACAGAGCTAGGAAATGGCCCAAACAGGCTGACTCTGAGTTCACACTCTTCATCAGCAGCTTTTACTGCTGCGGGCAGGGTATGTACTGTTGTCCCATATTACACAAGTGGTTGCGATTTCACCCCTCAGGGGCAAATATCTGGAGAGCCATGTGATTGGTGCAATTTAGCAGTGCTGCTGGCATCTAGTGGAGAGGCCAGGGATATTGCTGAACACCCTGCAATGCTCAGGACAACCCCACAAGGGACCATCTGGCCCCAATGTCAATAGTGCCCCTGCTGAGACACCCATTACAGACCAAGAAACTAAACTCAGTAGGTTAACTTACTTGCCCTAAGCAACCCATTTTTCAGGGTCAGAACCAAAGCATGAGCTCCAAGAATGTTCTGCTGCCACCGAACACCTGCCTCCCCAAAGGCTTTGTTCCCGCAGGCTCCCCAACCTGCCTGGATCTCCAGGACTATCCTCAGATAGCATCTCTTCCCTGAGGCCTTCTGAGACCATCCTCAGTCTCTGAAGCATACAATGCCTGAAGCAACCTCACCTCCAGCCTCACCTCTAATCTCAGCCTAACCTTACCTGCATTCTCACCTCTATCCTCACCTCCAACCTCACCTCCATCCTTATTCCCAACCTCATCTCCAACCTCATCTCTAACCTCACTTCCAACCTCACCTTCATCCTCAACTCCAAACTCACCCCCATCCTCACCTCTAATCTTACCTCCATCCTTACCTGCAAACTCACCTTCCTCACCTCTATCCTCACCTCCATCTTTACCTCTAAACTCACCTCCAATCCCACTTCCATTCTCATTTCTATCTTCACCTCTAATCTCACCTCCATCCTCACCTCCAACCTTACCTCCAATCTCACCTCCATCCTCACCTCCAATCTCACCTCCATCCTCACCTCCAGTCTCGCCTCCACCCTTACCTCCACCCTCACCTCCAATCTCACCTCCAATCTCACCTCCATCCTCACCTCCAGTCTCACCTCCACCCTCACCTCCAATCTCACCTCCATCCTCACCTCCAACCTTACTGCCAGTCTCACCTCCATCCTCACCTCCACCCTTACCTCCATCCTCACCTTCACCCTCATCTCCACCCTCAACCTCCATCCTCACCTTCACCCTCATCTCCACCCTCACCTCCATCCTCACCTCCAATCTCATCTCCAATCTCACCTCCAACCTTACCTCCAATCTCACCTCCAACCTTACCTCCAATCTCACCTCCATCCTCACCTCCAATCTCATCTCCACTCTTACCTCCACCCTCACCTCCAATCTCACCTTCATCCTCACCTCCAATCTCACCTCCATCCTCACCTCCACTCTTACCTCCATCCTCACCTCCAATCTCACCTCCACCCTCATCTTCATCCTCACCTCCAATCGCACTTCCACCCTCACCTCTATCTTCACTTTTAATTTCCCTCCAACCTCACCTCCAATCTCACCTCCATCCTCACTTCTGAACTCACCTCCAGCCAGTCTTTGTTGATCCGACTGAGGAGGAAGATCACATCTCCAGCTTTGAAATTCAGCTCCAGTTTACTGTTTCCAGTGAAGTCAAATAGAGCCTGAGGAGAAGCGTGCAGTAAGGAGGGAAGGAGAGAACACTCACTGAGTTCCTATAGAAGTGCCTTACATACTTTAGTCTCCCATTTTACAGATGTAGAAACTGAGGCTTGGGGAGAATAAGCGACTTCTCTGAGGCCACCCCATTTTTTAGTGGAGGAGCTGGGAATTGAACCCAGGTCTCCCTGACTCCAGGATGGGTGCTCCTTCCAAACCTGGTGGGGGTGAGCACACAGGGAAGGGTTCGAACTCTCTGGGCTGAGCACCCACCCTGGTCCCCAGGCTTCATCGCGGGCTGGGCCTTGTCTGAGTCATCTCTGCAGCTTCCATGGCTAAGGCAGGGCTGACTCAGAGGAGGCCCAGGTAAACTGGCCGGATGAGTGTAGGGATGGAAGCATTCTCCTCTGGCTCCGCACGCTGGTCACATTCCCTCCCCTTAGCTGGGCTCGGGGGACCCCCAGTGGCAGAGGCTGAGGCTGTAACCCCTTCCTTCCTCCTGGTGCCCAGCACTGTCCCAGGCACACAGCAGCACCCAGCAGGAGAGGCCCAGTGGCTGGCAGGTGGGCCAAGGCAGATGCCCACAGTGTGAGAGCCTGGCCAGTGCAGGGGCGGGGGGTACCTCTGCTCTCGGAGCTGCCATGCGGTCAACGCTGTTGCCTTGTGGGGACATGCTCTTGCTGTGGAGAGAGAAGAGGGGCTTGTTAGCCCTGTGATTCTCTCAGGGCCCAGCTTCCTGCTTCTGTGTCCAGAGGAGCCCCTTGCAAGGAGCAGGGAAGGCAGAGGAGACAGAAGATGCTGAAATGTGGCTGCAATTGCTCCTCTGGGCGGGCACACTTGTCCCCAAATCCTCACAACCTCTTTGGAGGTGGGATTGTTCTCCCTTCTTTATGGACCAGGAAGCCAGGCTCAGAAAGCAGGTGGGGAAGGGGATACACGCTCATTCGGTGCCTTTCACTTGCCAAAGTGTTCAGATGTGTTTGTTCCTCTGCTCCCTACAACCAAGCTCTGATGTAAATGTGCTGTTTCTAATTTTTCAGCTGAGGGAAATTGAAGGTTGGAGAGGTGAAATGCCTTGCTCTGGGGCCCACGGCTGCCACATGGCACAGCTGGAATTAAGACACACCTGCCTGTGTGCACAGGGGAGATGCCAGGCATGGAGAGGACCCTTGGAGACATTGGTGGGAGGAAGCGGAGGGAGGAGCTGGTGGGGAGCTCAGGAGCTCCGTCCTGCTTTTCCCAGAATTCTTAGTAGCAGCAACCTGGGCTTTGGAAGCCCAGCAGTCTACGAGTGGCTTGAATTTTTGGTGGGAGGGATGGGCTTTTTGGAATAAGGGAGGAACAGTGTGCTCTGGAGGCCAGCATGATACAACTAGAGCCATAGCTGGCCCCACGGAGCTCCAATACACCAGGGAGAAGGCATTCCCAGAGATGCTCAGAGAATGTTTGTGGATGGGGCAGCTCTTCCCTCCTCTCTGCCCCCAATTCTTTCCAGGCACCCAGAGCTTCTGGGCTATCCCCAGTAGTTGCTGTGGCACCAAACTCTCTGGAGTCAATATCCCAGTCCTCGTCTTCCAATCCTTATTATCACATTGAAAGGCACACACCCTCTGTCCCTCCAAGCCTGAACATGACTTTCTAAACCCATCTAATAAATCAAATCATCCTGGAGTGTCCAGGGATATGGCTGATCTGTATTTTCCTTCTCTCCTTTCAGGGAAAAGAGATGCTTTTTCAGCAGGGACCCAGGACTCTGGCCATGTGGAAGGCCAGGGGCTGGTCACTTACACTTTCCGGGTGCGCGGGCGGAGCCGGCGGAGTGCCTGGGGCACCTGCTCTGAGTCATAGGGCGACTGGTAAAAGAAGATCCGGACGTCCTCATCCATCAGCACCCAGACCGGCAGGCTGAGCAGGCTCTGTGTGGGTGAGACAGCAGAACCGGTGGGGTAGTCATCAGAAAGATCTGGACACCCCAGCCTAGATGTCCCGTCCCCAAGCCCTGACATCAGCCCTCCTCTCTTTACTAATGCATGATGCCTGATAACAGAAACGCGTTGTTCAAAAAAGTAAGAAAACTCAGCATGCGGAAGGTAACACTTCACAAGCTCTGCTCCTGGGTCCAAGGTCAGGAGAGGGACCAGGGGCTTGAGAAGAGTCCATTTGGAAAAGACTTAAAGTTCTCCAGAAACAGCAGTAATGGTGATGACAACTAACATGACCTGGCGGTGACTTTACCAGGTGGGTATCACATGCGTGCCCTTGCTCCATCTCATGACATCCCTTGAGTTAGGATCAGAGAGGTGAAGGGATATGCTCAAGGCCACAAAGCCTAGCAAGGGACAGAGCTGGGGCACCCAGAGCCATCTGCCACTAAAGGCTACCCAAAGCTTAAGGTGAGACAACAGTTGGCGGGGGTGGGGGGCTCCCAAAATAACCCAAATTAACAACAGTTGGTGGCATTATAGCCTACAAAATGCTTCCTGAGACTTTATCTCATATCATAGTTGAGGAAACTGTTGCTTGGAGAGGGAAAGTACCTGGCCCAGAGGAGCCGAGCTAAATGACAGGGCCTGGACTTGAGCCCTAGTGTCCTTGTTTCATCCAAGCTGGTTACACCCACCACGATGCAAAGACCTTGAAGCTGTGAGGACGCGAGCACCCAGAGCCTGGCGGGGTCATCTCACCAAACTCCAAGTGCACAGGTCTGGGGACACTGAGGGTTGGCTTTGGGTGCTGAGGCTCCAGAGGCACCCAGAGCCCTGCAGAGGATCCCATGGGGGCAGCAGGATGAGGTGGGGTTGGGGAACTTTGTCCGAGAGGAACTGGGGATGCAGAGCCCGGAAAAGGCTGTCATATGGGGACAGCCTGGGAGGTGTTTAAGGAGCCAGGGGCTCCTGGGATCAAATCCCAGCTCTGCCTGTCACCAGCTGGGTGGCTTTGGGCAAACCTGGCTCCAGATGGTCATTAATAAAATGGGGACAATAATAGCCTCTCCCTCATGGGATTGTGTGAGAATTAAATGAGTAAATACATGCAGAATCCTTAGAACAACACCAGGCATATACCAGGTGCCCATCAAAGTTAGATATCATCATTGTTACTGTGATTTTGATTACAACAAGGCACAGTGGGTAAGAGCTCAAACCCTGGAGTCACAGAGATGTGAGTTCAAATCTCATCCCACCTACCTAACTGCTCTGTCACACTTAACTCACAAGTTATTGAGGGGATTAAATAAGATTATTCATTTATCCATAAACGTGTATCAAGAGTCTCCTGTTTGCCAGTCAAAGCTCTTCACGCAGTTCCAGGTAGTTGTCATTATCATGTGATTCACATTCTTCATGAGGGCGGGGTGAGACCAGTGGGTAGGACTTACAGAGAGTTGGGCTTTTCTCATAGCTGCCCAACAATGGGACAGGCAGCCTGGGTCAGGGCGGAGTGGTAGTGAGCTCCCCATCTCTGAGGGTATGCAAGCACAGGATAAGGTGGCCATGGCAGAGATTCCTGCCCTGAATGATCTCTGGCTTCCAGGAACCCAACTGGACACAAAGAGGCAGAGATGGATCCTCTGGGCTGCTGGTTGCTAAGACCAGGTGTGGAATGAGAAGCCCCAGTTCCCCAGCCTCGCCTCTTGCCTTCTCTTCCTCCTTCCCTCCCTCCCTCCCTTCACAGCCCACTCCCCTATTCTAGCCCAGGGGGAGAAGGGTGGAGCCTCAGCCACCCTGAAGGAGCAGCTGGAGCCCACCCAGCTCCCCTCCCTCCCTCTTCCCTGCTCAGAGCCCAGGATTCCTGCAGCTACCTGCTCTCTCCTCCTTCCTCCCACCTCCTCTGCCCTCCATCTGCTCCTTCCCTCCGTCAAGAGTCAAGATCTCTCACATTCTGGAAGCAGGTTCACAGTTTGCAAAGCACTTTCTCATCCTGTTCTCGACAGATCCCAACTTCACTCCTGTGATACTAGAGGGCACTGCCCCATTTCACAAGTGTGAAAACCAAGGCCTAGAGAGGATGGGCAACTCACCCCAAATCACCCAGCCAGTCAGTGTCAGAGTCAAGACTAAAGGATCCTAGCCCAGCGCTCTTCAGCTGTGAGGATGCCGCTGGGCTAGGGGAAGGGCTTCGCCTGCCAGCTTCCTGAGGTCACTATCAGGCCTCTAGCGACGGTGCACTCACTGCCACCTCATGAGGAACACTGCCCCTTTCCTGGATGGCTCTGGCTGGTGGAAGTCCTTTCCTGACCACCTAGGCCTCTGCCTTTAAGATGCTCCTTCCTCTACGCTCCCATCTCATAGAGATGCAGAGTTTGCAAGTCGGAGAATACACAAGGGCCCCCAGCCAAGACCCATGAGTGTAGCTAAAATCCAGCCCATGTTCAGGTAAGGGAGTGAGTTGTCCCAGAGGAGGCCTACTCTAGTTTGCACAAAGATGCTATATGAGCAACCTGCGGCCTGCTTGGCCACACCCCCATGATGGAGGCGCACATATGTCTCCGTGTGATCTTATGATCCACCTGTTGGCATTCCCATGGGACAGTGGGTACCTTGGGGGCAGACACTGGATGGAATTCACCTTCGTATTTTAACTCCTGGCATAGACATTCACCTGTGGGGCTTGGAGCATTAAATGAAGACTTGTCAATTCCTAGTGTGGCTCTTTTATCTTCTCCATTGCTCCTGCTCCTATCCCTGGAACCCTAAGGACGCATCCTGTTTTACTCCCCAGACCAGGCCTTTAGGGATTGAAGATGGGGCCATCAGAGCCAGAGAGCCAGCCCCAGTTCCCAAAGCCATACCCAGGGATGGTGCATGGGCTCCCTCACCAATACTGCATGCCCTTCCACGTGCCAAGGTGGCAAGGCCCACTGGTACCTTCATGTAGGCGTTGAGGGCAGGTATCCGCATCTCGGCGATCTCCTGTTTCACACCCATGTAGACTTTGGCTGAGAAGAGACAAACAGCTGTCCTAGGAGCCTGGCCCAACATGGCCCCGGGGCTCAGGGCTGCCCCTACAGGCCAGGAACCCTGGCCAGAGCCCCTTCCCAATGGCTCAGCATTCCTCCCTGTTATCTTTTCACAGCACTGAAGTGGCCACTCTGGCACCATCCAACTTTCATCCTCTGAGTTGTGCTATCACCAGCTGATATTTTTCTTGTCTTACTTTTTTATTTACTGCCTGTTCATCCAAGCACACACACACACACACACACACACGACTCTTAGTTCTAAGAGAGCAGGATTTTCACCTGCTTGGCTCACAGCTGTACCCCCATCACCCAGGACAGTGGCAACACTGGCTGCACATTCAAGCTACCCAAGGAGCTTGTAAATATCTCACTGTGTAGCACTTGCCCCAGAGCAATTAAATCAGAATCTCCGGGGGCAGGACTCAGGAACCAGGATTCTTTCCATCTCTCAAGGCACGTCCACATACCACCAAAGTTAAGAACCATGGGTCTAGAATCATGCCCAGATGAATGAGCATTTGTTAAGTGGATGAATGAACAATTCCTCAAGCTCAAGGCAGAGTGTTCTGGAGGAAAAGGAAATATGACGGGCTACCAAGAGACAAATGTCCCCTCCAGGTGCCTTCATGTGGGCGCAGTGGTGGAACCATTCACCAAGAGAACCCCCACGAGGAAGCAAGTCTGAAACCTGCCTGGCTCCTGGTGTCCAGGAGATGGACAGAGGTGATGGCGGCGGCGGTAGGAGGGTCTGGGCTAGAGCTAGACCTTGGGAGTTAGGAGCAAAAACGTGACAATTAAGTCCCAGACATGGGTCAGTTTGCCAGGGTGAGTGTTTGGAATGAGAAGACAAGGCAGGGGAGAGAGGATGTCTGCTCAGAGGATCCCCACCTTCCAAGGAGCAGCAGAGAAGGTTGATTCTGTAACAGAGAAGCTGAAGGAGTCTCCAGTAAGGTAGGAAGGGGATTGGGAGACACTGGTGCCTCAGGAGGTTGGAGAAAGCTTAACAGAGGAAGGAGTGGGGGTGTGAAGATGAGGCTTGGCACTGGCCATGGAAGCCAGAATTGATGGGTCATGGCCCACCTCACCGAGAGGAATTTCAGTGGAGTAGTCAGAGCTAAACCAAGCTGAGGAGTTAAGGAGAGGATGACCATGCCAAGGTGAGACAGTGCGTGGATTTGATGCCAAAGGAAGAAGAAAGAGAACTTCGGGGGCCCTGGGGGCACGGAGGCTCAGGGAGGCTTGTAAGAATGCTGTTTCATGGCTCAGGATTGTTTAAAGACAGAAGAGGGTTGAGGCTGTGGAGACGCTTAGCAGAGGGAGTTGATGTATCAAGAGGAAGATGAATATACAAGGAAAAGGAGGGGTAGATTGTCAGGGGAGAGCCCCAAAAGAGAGAGGAGGGAAAATGATGGAGCCTGAGAGGGGAGGCTGGCTTAGAGTAGGCAAGACTCTTAGGGGGAGCTTCAAGTTCCTTGGTGGGGCTGGATGAGAAGGAGCGGGGTCATATGCTGAGACAGAGAGAGACAGAAACAGAGACAGAAAAAACAAACTGGAGATGGGGTTGGAGCTTGGGGAAGGGTCCCTGAGGCTTGGGGAAGGGAGACAATTGTCCCTGTCTCTAGCCTGCAGGGCATGAAGGGCGCCGCTGAGACCACCCCCGTGTAACCCATTCGTGATGGGGTTTCCTCCTGCGGGGCAGGTGCTGAGCAGCTAAGGGCTTGGCGCTGTCCAAGGTGCGTGTTAGGATCCAGCTGGGGAGGAAGGACCAGGAGGCCAGGGGGCGGGGAGACTGTTTGCAAGCAGAGGCTTGAGGCCACCCAGCTTCCTGGCGGGACAGGGGAAGAAGGAGAGCCACAGGGATGCTGGAAGCCAAGACCATGAAGTCAGAGGGCTGGTCTCGTGGGAGGAAGCTGAGGGTGGGCAGGGAGGTGAGTCAGTGTGTTTAGGGACCAGACTGGGGGATTCCTGTCTCTGAGGAAGGGAGGCCAGGTGCTGAAGTGCTCCAGACTGTGGCCTCCTGGTAGTGGACAGCAGGAGCGAGTGGCCACGATGGTCATCAGAGCTCTGGGGCTGTGAGGCTAGAGTGCTTGGGGTGGAAGCCATGGCATGAGGCAGGGGGAGCCATGCGGGGAGGGCTTGGCAGCCTGTAACTGCCGGGAGTGGGGGCTATAAACTACATGAACAGTTTTCACTGGGGTTGAGATCAAATCACAGAACAGTGTCAGGGGCCCTGGAAGGAAGGAGAGTCAGCAGCTCTGCAGCAGCAGGACGGGAGTGGCCGCCTACCTGGGAGTGTGGGCAGGGTACAGGCCAGGGCACTGCTCTTGCTGTCTGGCCCGAAGCGCTCCTCCAGCTTGCTCTGCAAAGCATGGAACTGGCGGTAGCGGCGGTAGATGAGGTACTTGGATCCTCCTTTTGTCTTCACCTCGATGACGAAAACCTAAGGAGGACAGAGGTTGTGGGGAGGGCTCAGGGGCCAGGAGCACAAGCCAAAAAGAGGTGGAAGGGAAAAGGGGAGGAGGAGGAGGAAGATGATGAGGATAAGGATGCAGAAGGGTCTCTGGAGAAGGAGACCCCTGTCAAGTCAAAAGGCTGGTGCCCCAGAAGCAGACGAACTTTGCGGAAAAAAAAGAAAAGAAAAGAAAAAAAAAACTGGAAAAAGAGAGGAAGTGAGACCTAGTGTTAGAGGCAAGAGCCCTTGGAAATAGGCCAAACACACACTCAGGCCCAAGAAATGAGGAGCCATGCCTTGGAGGTCATGGTGCAGAGTGAACCTGCCCCTGGCTGTGCTGTGGGCGCAGGATGCCCCTCCATCTGTGTCTGAATATGACAGGGGTGTTGTAGGGGCAACACTAAAGTCCCTCACCCCCGACTCTCCAGGTGGAGGTTCTGAGGTCAAAGGACGCGATCAGGATTTCTCAACCTTAGTATTATGCTGGGGCCGGATAGTTCTTTACCGGGGACAGGGCTGTCCTGTGCACAGTGGGGTGTTTAGCAGCACCCTGGATTCTACCCACTAGATGTGAAGTAGACCTGCCCCAAGATGCAATAATCAGAATCTCCCAGGGTAATGTCAAATGGGCAAAATCGGTCCTGTTGAGAACCACTGAGATAGAAGTTAAGAGATCAGAGAATTGGAGGTTCAGAGGTCAGAGGGCAAGGTTCAGAGGTCAGCTGGGTGGAAGTTCAGAGGTTGTTGGGTGAAGGACTAGGAGTCTGTCTTACAAAGTGGCTGGTGAAGCCTCTCTTCTCCTCGATGTCAGCAATGTTGGCCGAGATGGCAACATCATCCGGAAGCTGTTCAAAGTCACTGTGCGAAGGAGAGGAAAAGAAATCCTGCTTATCACCCTGATGTGTTTTGTGGGCCCACCGGGTATGAGGTAGAGTGCAAAGCAAACTAATGTTGTGAATCCAACATTCGTCTCTCAGCACCCCTTCCCAGGCCAGGTCCAGCCACTGACCCTGGGAATACGGAGATAACAAGACACAGCCCAGGCCTTGAGTGCAGGAATGGGAAGCTGGCGGCCATACTGAGTGCAGGAATGGGAAGCTGGTGGCCATACTGAGTGCAGGAATGGGAAGCTGGCCGCCATACTGAGTGCAGGAATGGGAAGCTGGTGGCCATATTGAGTGTAGGAATGGGAAGCTGGTGGCCATATAGCAATAGCCAAATTATAGTCTAACACATTGCTGTCAATTGCACAGATTCACCTGGGAATAAGGCATCAAACATCTCCATACCAGGCCCTGTCCTAGGCCCTGGGTCACAGATGTAAACAAAGTCAACATGTGCCCTGGATGGAGTGCTATGGGACCCCCATAGAGAGACTGACTAATTGTGCCCAGGTTGGGGAAATCCTCAAAAAGGAGATGACATGTGAGCAGGTCTAGAGGGTAGAATAGGCATCTGCCAGGTAGAAATTGGGGAGGGTCTTCCAGGCAGTGGGAGCAGCATGACCTGCGGAGTGGGCCCGGATCTGTGTGGCTGGGGCCAGTGTGATCTGTGACTGAGTGGGCAGGTGAGGCCAGTCTGAGGGTCCCAAGGGCCAAGTAGGGAACTTATGTAGGCAATGGGGAGACATGCAGGGCTTCAGAAGAAAGTAAAACATACTTTGGAAGAAAGTAAAATGGTGGTTCATGCCTGTAATCCCAGAACTTTGGGAGGCTGAGGCAGGCAATACAAAAAAATGACACCCATCATCCCAGCTACTTGGGAGGCTAAGGCAGGAGAATCGCTTGAACCCAGGAGGCGGAGGTTGCAGTGAGCCAAGATCATGCCACTGCACTCTAGCCTGGGGGACAGAGCCAGACTCCATCTCAAAAAAAAAAAAAAAGAAAGAAAGTAAGTAAAACATAAATACAATTTTGGCTTTAGGGGCCAGCTCAGGCAGGCGTGTGGGGAGGAAAGAATGGGTGGAGACTTAGGGGAGAGAGCACCACTGGGAGGTCCTGAAGTGGTCTGATTAAGAGATTGTGTGCATGTGAGCCAGACAGCAGGGACAGGAGGAGATAGACGCAAGGGCCACCAACCTTGGTGGACACTGTGACCATTTACTGTATCCTCTGCTTCTTCCTGGCTAACCAAGCACTGGTTTTGTTCAGAGTGGCCACGTGCCTAGCCCCAAGGTGACAGATCATGATGGGTCTGAGCCAAACATCCATCCAGCTCCTGTTTTCCAGCCTCCCTTGCAGCTAGGAGCAACCATATGACCAGTTCTGGCCAATGAGACCTAAGAGGAAGCCTGGTGCAGGAGCCTCCCCAGAGTGCTTGCTTTCCTGATCCCAAGGGATGGACAAGCTCAGCATGGTCTCCCCCTTTGAAAGCAGTCTTGAAGCAAGTGTGACATCCAGACCTACAGCAGCTATGTTGTCTCCATGACGCAAGACACGAGAAAGGCCAAAGGAATCTCTGGGGTGCTAGTCCTGATGTCACTGGCCTACAGAACCAACTATGGCTTACCTCTGGACTTTTTTATTTTATTTTTTTTTTGAGACAGAGTCTTGCTGTGTCCCCCAGGCTGGAGTGCAGTGGTGCGAGTTCAGCTCACTGCAACCTCCGCCTCCCAGGTTCAAGTGATTCTCCTGCCTCAGCCTCCCACGTAGCTCGGATTACAGGCACAAGCCACCACACCCAGATGATTTTTGTATTTTTAGTAGAGACAGGGTTGCGCCATGTTGGCCAGGCTGGTCTCAAACTCCTGACCTCAAGTGATCCACCTACCTCGGCCTCCCAAAGTGGACTTCTTGTTAGGTGACCAAATAATCCCCTGTTTGTTTAAGCCATGGTCAGTTCCTCCATTCCCTGCAGCCTAATGCATTTCCAACAGACACATTACCAATTTCTTGTTGTTCCTAAGTCACGATCAGGAGAGGTTGGGCACTGTTTGGATGTGGAGGTGAAAGAAAAGGCACTGTCAAGAGTGACACCCACACTTCTGGCCAGGATGGGGATGGGGGGCAGAGTTGATGGACTCAGTTTGGGGCATGCTAATTTGAGAGGCCTGCTGTATAGCTCAGGATCTCAGCATGGGGGTCTCGACTAAAAGTGGTGAGGTAGGAATAACCTTCTGCCTGTGGCTTGTGGCTAAGACCCCCGCTCTTGACTCAGTGAAGACCTATCAGGGAACAGAGGAGGGGTCTGAGAGGGACAGATAGGGGAAGAAGAAACAGACTTCCAAGGAGCAGCAGAAGGCACAGCCAGGAGTCTCTGAGTGGTCACTGAGTCCAGCCACTTGGAGACAGACAAGGAAACAAGAAGCAACTATGATTCTTCTGGTGCGGCAATTGGGAAACAGGGGAAACAGTGGCGGGGGTGGGGGGGCGGCGGTGGTTGGGGGATTGCAGGGGCTGCCAAGTCCAAGGCCCCAGAGCTGGCTGGGACCTCCGGAGTCTACACACAGTAGTCCCAGTCCACGCCGGACCCACATGACCTAGAATCTGAGGCTGCATCAGACTTCAGGGGGCTGCCACGTGGAGGTGACTCAGGATAGAAGTGGGCAGGTAGTGGAAATCCCCCCTCCCAGCCCCACTCACTTTCCACACATGCCCCTGTGGTGATACCCTTGGGAGAAGCTTCCTCCTCCACTTTCTCCCCTGAGGCTGTGCTTGTCCTGGGTAATTTCCTCTGCAGTACGATCAGGTGGGAAGGTGGGGGTGGGGGGCACACAGGAAGGAACCTAAAGGGTAGAAACGGCCCTGAGCAGGGCGGCAGGCAGGTTGGGTAATAAGAATCGCAGCTGCCTGTTTCCTGAGGGTGCCAGGTGCTCTTCTAAGACAGTGTCACCTTTGTACAGATCGGGAGACTGAGGCACAGTAAAATTAGCCCGAGTAAGTCGGGAAGCTGGGATTTGAGCCCAAGCAGTAGCAGTCTGGCTCCAGAAATTTGTCACCAAACACTGCCATACTGCCCTGCACTCTGAGCCTCCCGGCAACTTGCTGTGTGAACTTAAAAAATTCCCAGCCCTTCTCGGCCTGTGTCTCCGTCTAAAATAATTATAATTTTAGCGAACGTGTATGTGGCACTGCCTGTGGGCCAGACACTGTTCTAAGCCCATTAAGACATATGGGCTTCTCAGATCTCACAGCTCCAAGGAGAAGGGAAGGGGACACTGGACACTAAACAAATAATGACATAATTCAAATGGGCATAGTGCTGGGAAGGAAAAGCACGTGGCATTTTGAACTAGAACAGGAGCCTGGCCATTATTATATTCCCTCAAAGAATCAATCATGCAGCAGACAGGAGAGAATGGGAGCAGGAGCTTGTACTATGGAGGCTCATGCGCCGTCAGAGGGCATCCTCGGGCTGAGGGCTTCCCAGAAGCAGCAGCACCAGTGATCAGCCGGGAAGAATAAAGAGGAGTTGGTTGCAGGACGGCAGGAAAGGCATTTCAGGCAGGGGGAGCGGCAAGTGCAAAGGCCACAGCTGCTCAGTTCAGGGAACTGCAGGTTGCTGAGCATGGCTGGAGCACAGAGCGAGAGGTGGAACGTGATGAGAGACCAGTCGGAGAGACAGGCAGGGCCCGCTCACGAGGCGCCTTGATGCCTTGCAGAGGGACCTCGAGTTTTCCCTGGGGTGGTGGGGGCTGAGGAAGGAGTCAAGCAGGACAGACATTGGCAGATGCTCGAGGCATAGGCGCAGCACTGGGGACAAGAAGATCAAGCTCCCTTGGGAAGATTCCTAGCTGTGCTCCGCTCCTTCCCTCCTCTGTAAAATGGGGACAGGAGAAGTACTTATGTCTCCGGGTGGTCATGCAGTCCCATCTGTAACAAACACAGCCCTAAAATCCCCATGAGGGCAAGGACTCTGCTCACCCTACATCCCAGTGCCCAGAACAGAGCCCGGCATACAGTAGGTGCTCAGTACTGCTCAATACACGGCCACTACCGTCGTCTGCAATTATAGAGTTTTTTGATGGGCAGCATGAGAATGGCCTGGCTGCCTGTGGGGCGGGCAAGAAGAGCAGCAAACCCAACCGGAAGTCCCCTGGAATATCCGCTCCCTTGGGGACCTCACCCAGGCCCTGCTGGGCCGGGATGTTCTGGCTCAAGACACACTCGCACAGTTCACAGACTTTGGAGCCTGGCCTGGGGGAGGTTTTGGAGCCTGCCCTGGGGGAGGCCAAGGTTGGAAGAACCCTTGGAGGGCAGCCAGGGCAGGTTTTCTGGCACCTGGCACATAGTAGGTGCTCAAAACATGTCTGTTGGAACCGAACTTGCCACCCCTGAGGCAGCCCTCCCCATGTTTGGATGTCTCGCCTTGGGGTTCTAGAAAGTCCCCGCTGCGCGAACCTGCGCCCTCTCCTTGTACTCTCTGCTTTGACCTTAAGCAGAACAATCCAGGCTCGCTTTCAGATAAGACCTTCGAGGTACAGGGAGCCCCCATGCCCCTAGTACCTGGCTCAAGGCCTCATGAAAAGCAGTCCCTCCCCCTCTGAGGGCTAAGGCAGCTGAAAGGGGACAGGGAGTGGGGGAGGGAGCGCACAGTCCTGCTGGTCAGCTCTCTGTGTCATCCCCTGAACCCTGTACCCCAGAAAGCAGGAAGTGCCCAAGCCTCAAACAGCTGCTGCTTCCGGAAGGTTCGAGTTTGCGTGCAGCTGGGTCCCCCAGGAGCATGTGTGGGGAGGAAGGAATTCAGGTCGGCCAGCCTTACCCAGCTCCTGCACCCCGCTCTGAGGCTCAGGAAGGCCATGTGGACTCCCCTGTAAGCATTTGCTTCTGCTGCCCTTGCCCCCACCCACGCTTCAGGTTCTACTTCCAGCCCCAGGCCCCAACATGGGCCTTCTGTTCCCTGCGTAGGCACACACCAGCCTGGCCTGTCTCTGGTGACCCCCTGAGTGGCCTCCACATAGGTAACAGAGGTCACCTGCTGTTCCAATCCAGGGGGTGCAGGGGCCAGGCTTTGTGTCCTCAGGGCCCCCGCAGCTTAGAGCTCAGACCTGGCTACTGAGGAAAAATTCTGAAAATGCTTCCCAAGCGACTAGGCTAGATGCTGGTGAGGCTGTGCTCCAAGCCCCAACCTTGCCAGTCACTCTCTGTGACCCTGAGTAAGTCTCTTATCCTCCCTGGGCCTCAGATTTCCAATCTGTACAATGGCAAGGTTGGACTAGAAGAATCTAAGACCTTTTCCATCTCAAAGATCCACCCATTCATTCATTCATTTATTCATTCATTCAGCAACATTTATTGAGCCCTTGGTCCTGGTGCTCAATAGGGATGAGCTACCTTCTAGTGATACAGCAGCGATCAAAACGGACACAACCTCGTGGAGCTTGCTTCTCATGGGGGAGCCAACGTTCAAGAAAAAATAATAAATGAGCATATAATATTATTCCTGTAATATAAGAACCAGGCAGAAAAGGGAAATAGGGCAAAGGGTCAGACAGCAATGAGGTAGGGGCTGTCAGGAAGGCTTCTTGGAGGAGGTGACATTTGAGGCAAGCCCTGATTAGAGGAAGAACAAGCCAGATTCTGTGAATTCTGTTTGCACAGAAGATGGAAAGTCATTGCTGATCACCATGTGAAGCAAAGGGCCCCAGCCTGGGACCCAGGACACCTGCATTCCTCTCCAGACACTGCTGGTCACTCGTTGTGTGACCGTGGGCAAGTCACTCCCACTCTTCGAGCCTCAGTGTTCTCATTTGTGTCTGAGGGTGGTCAGCCACAGCTCAAAGTTTCCTTAAAGCAGTTCTGAGAGGTTGCATTTCTGAGTATTTGGGTTCTGACTCAACCCCAGCCTCTCATGTTGATCAGGGACTGCAGAAGGACTGGCCTTTGTCCCTAAGGCCTATGAGGAGCAGTGAGAAGGCCCGGGGGTGGCCACACCCCGGCACTCACCTCTCGGCCCGCAGCTGCTGGGCCACAGCCATGGTGGGCGATGGTCCCAGGGAGCAGGTGGAGAGTCTCGCCCAGCCAGTCCCAGGCTGAGTTCACCTCTCACTTCCTCCAGCCACCCTGAGTCTTGTCTCAGCCTGTGGTCCTGGGAGTCCCCAGGAGCTGCCTTTGGGGAGGCTCAGGCCTGCTTCTCTCCACTCTGGCAGAGGCTCCTCCTCCAGGCTCTCTGGGCCTAGCCTGTGGCCCACACTTCCTCTTACCTCACCTCCCAGCTGCACAGAAATTGAGGAAGTGGACCCTCGGGTGCCAGGTTTGCAGGAATCCACTTCCTTGATGTCAGTCCTTGGCGCCAAGCCTCAGTTGGGTATCAGAAGCCTTGCTCCATCAGAGATGGGGTCCCAGCCATCAGGGTGTCTTGTGACCTTGAGGAGTCACTTATCCTCTGTCCCATCAAGCCCCACCTTTATTCTCTTACTGCCAAGCCTTTGCCCAAACTCTTCTCCAGGCCTAGAATGCTGGCCTCCATTTTCCTGTGATCCCTTAGGCCCAGAGTAAATGCCACCTCCTCCAGGAAGCCCTCCTGGTTCCTCTGGCCTCTGTCTTCCTAGAGTGTGAAGTTTGGTTTGCGCGCCCTGGCACTCTGGGATATCCTTTCCTCATCCTTAGATCTCCATGCCCAGCCAATCCTCTTTCACAGGGCTGCCAATCAGAGTGAGTTTCACCCTCCCTGCTTCAACTCTCCTGCCCCATCACCCTGTGCTCAGGATAAAGTCCAGAGTCCTTGCCCTGCCTGCCTCCAATGCCCCTGAGGCCCTGCAGCCTTCCCCAGCCTCTGCTCCTGAGCTCCCTTTTTCTCACTGGCCTCCTTTCCATTTCTAGAATGTTCTAAGATGTCTGCCCCAAGGCCTATGCGCATGGTGTTCCCTCTGCTGGAAAAAGCTCTTCACTGCCTCCTTTGCATCTCAGCTTAGAAGTTACATCTTTAGCGAGGCCTTCCCTGACCGCACACCCTAAATTAAGGCCCTCCCTACTACATTCTCTCACAGGTCCCTGCACGTCTACTGCAGAGCACTCATAACTATTGTCATCTCACATTTGTTTGTTTATCTGTATGTTTAATGACTGCCTCCTTGGCTAGCAGCGTGCCTGGCACATTGCAAGTGCTCAACCAATATTCAGTGAATAAATGAAACGCTGCTAGTCAGTGACTGCAGCTCCTAACAGGTATGGGTATTTGATTCTGAAGGGACTTCTCTGAGAAGAGGTCCACAGGAGTCATTGGCACAGCCACACCCAGTAACTCCCTGCCAGCTACACACGCTCACACACTCGTATTCATACATGCAGAGCAGAAAGTTGTTTTAAACTACTTTAAACATACAAGTCCCAGCTAAAAAAAAAACAAGAAAGCATAATTTTCAGGTAGGATCAAAGAGAGGGGTCAGGAATCTATACCAGGGAGAGAGGAACGTGGCCAACAGCCCATGGGAAAACCAAGATTGGATATGCATTGTTGGGCTGAGATTTTAATGCCAAATCTGGGACTAGGTACAGGCCACAGGTCCTGCTGTTAGCAGAAAGTCAAATCTGAGCTCTCAGTGTAAAGTGGGTGTCAGAACTGATTATGGGAACAGGGTTTCTCAGCCATCAGCCTGGAGTCACGGCAGGAGCTGAGGTCCTCTCGCAGTCCCTGGGTGGAACAAGGGACGTGTGTACCAGATCAGCCTCAAGCCTGCCCTCTGCACTGGTGTAAGGCCCCGATATAAGCTACCCACGTGGTGCAGAAATCCTAAGCTGAGGCATTATATAAAAACAGCTTGGAGTCAGTGACTCTGCAGGGCCTACTCTGTCAACTCACAGACCAAAACTACAAATCGTGAGCTGTGAAAGACAGCTCAGAGCCTCCACATCATGAAGAATTCACACCCAAAGAACTAGAAATAATACAAACAATAAGTCTGATGAGTTGCTGGTGTCTCGGGGCTCCCAGGCTAGAGGATGAAACGAAACACAGAAATAACAGGGTTATTAGTGCAGGTGTCTGTAGTACCAACAGGTGCAAGCACACAGCCATAACTGAGGGAAGAGGAGGACATTGGCCTACAGTTGGTCAGGAAGGACAGGAAATGGCAAAACAATTTTAGCAAGCAAGCATGATACAGAATTTGTAGGTGATTGTGTAAACCGTGTGTGTAGTATATGCGTATAGTTGGAAACACATATTTGTGTATAAACACATACAGCTCACATAGGCAAGTGTAAGTGCATTTGTGTTGTGTCTATAAAAGACCATATAATGTGTATAGTGGTGGCATTGTGGCTGTGAGAGAATGCGCTTAGATGTTTAGGTTGCAGTTGGTGCCAAATGAGTATAAACACAAGTACATTTATAATAGGTGAACTCAGGCAAGATAACATGTCCTTTTTGAACCTTTCTTCTTCACCAATCTGTAAAACAGTCTTGCCTAATGGAGTTGTAGTAGGAATTAATAGAAAACTGTATAAAAGTGCCTAGACACATGGACATTTCTTATTCCTTTTTTAATCATTTTCAGTGTGTATATCTGTATGTGTGTGTTTCAGGTGGGTTAAGCCCTCAAGTTTACCTTCCCAGGTATTTTCATGGCTTGCCTTCCAAACCCCGGCCCCCCCAACCCCCCAAGAAACCTCCTGTGGCCCTGACTCAGCCACTGGGAAGCCACCTCTGCACCTGGGGGACAAAGATGTCCAGGGAAGAGCCCGTGACGGGCCAGCTCTTCCCCTCCTCCCCTCTTTCTCTCCTTTTCTTCTGTCCCTGCCCGTGGTTCTGCTGAATACAGGTATTTCTCTGTCTCCTCATACACAGAACGCTGCTGCTAATTTTATGCCCGAGCTCTGATACAGTGTAATTTGAGGCCAGGCACTCTGTCAGCAATGGGCTTCCGTCCTGCCGCTGCAGCAATGCCTGTACCTTCTACTCCCACTCCAGAACCGGGCTCTTGCTGCTGCTGCTGCAGGGGGAGAATGAGGCAGAGGGATGACCTGGAAGAGGAGCCAAGCTCTTCACACATTCCATTAAGCAAGTATGGATGGAATCTTTTTTGGATAAGTGCAAAGAAATGCCTGAAGTGACCTCTCACTTATGGAGACCTGATTTTTGATAACCTCCACATCCCACAGCCTGTGAATAAACCAAAAAAAGAGGAAAGCCATTAAATGGTTAGAATTGATAGCTCAAAGTCTATGCATTGACACTGGCATATTTTATTCACAGAAGAAATATAAAAGGATCCTGGTCCTCTCTTCCTGCCAACTCAAGAACTTGAAGCAGTGAGTTAGGGGAAGGAAGAAAATTACCAGGGGCAGCCAAATGCAAGCGACAGTTCAGTGACAGCCTGACAATGATAAAGACCATGGAATACCAAAAAATATATATGTTCTCAAAAACTCAAAAAACAAATACCAGAGGCCATTCAGAGAAGGGCATCTCTGCATAACACCACTTACTAATGCCCATTCATAATCACATCTCCAGGAAAAAGTCTAATACACCCAGACCATGCCTGGGGGATCCCCAGAGCCTGAATGGGGACTGGATGTGCGAATCACAAAAGTGCACAGCACTTTTCAGTCCTTCCTCATGCAGGTGCTGGGGTATACAAGATAAACCATCGCCCCCATTTTGGACATGAGGAAACCCTCCTTTGAGCAGCCAGCGGATGGGGCTGAGAGCTCCAGCCATAGGAACTGGAACTCTGTGATAGGGAGGAGGTGAGCCTCTTCTACAGGACCAGGAGATACCCTTGAGAGCTCATTATAGGTACTCAGCAAATCCCCGCTGCCTACATCAGCCACTCTCCAGGGTAAGAGAAGGAAAATCCCTGATTGGACTGTGTAAAATTCCTGGGGATCCCTCACACACTGAATTCCCCAATCTTGACCCACATGTGTCTCCCTTTATAATTTATGAGGGGAGCTTCACTGGACCTCCTCCCTGAGCCATAAATAGCCATCCCTGGCAGGCCACCCAGGCAGGGAGGGTGTAGACGTGGCCAATTAGACAGCAAACTCCCTGAAGGCAGAGGGCCTTCTCTTCTCTGAGAAGCCCTGGCACACGGCTGAGCTGGGTCTAAACCTCGTGTGCCCTCGCTGTATCATGCATTAGTTGTGCAAACTCTCTGACCATTGTTCGGTTTTCTAAATGGAGATAATATTTGCCTCTACATTATTATTAACTGGAGAGAAAAATTGCAGGATTATTGTATTCATTCATTTCCAAATGTGTTGAGAACCTACTATGTGCCAGACACCCACTGTGTGCTAGGCCCTAAATGAAACACAGCCACTGTTCTTGAGACACGCACTTACTAGAGGTGTGTTAAATAAGGGAATGAACACCAAATGTTTAGGACAGTGGCTCGCGCATAGCAGGTGGTCAATAAATTCTAGACGTTAATGTTATTGACGATCATTCCTTGGTGTGGCTTGGTCCCTCCCTTTTCTGTCTCCCTCTGCTGCACAGCTTGGTCCTCTCTGTCATACAACTAACGTTAAATTCTAACTTTTTCCCGCAATCTGTCATCCGCTCTCATCACGCGGGGGCACCGGGACGCGCACTTCCCTGGCGGAACCGGCTCTGCGCTTAATCTAAATGTTGACGGGAACACACCGCCAGGGGGCGCCGCGATCAGCAGCCGAGTCCCCGCTCCGCAGCGCCACCTAGAGCTTGAATGCCATAAGCCGCACTAGAAGGACCCGGCCAAGTCGAGAGTCAAGTTGCAGCTGGCCAGGCAGAGCGCGCAGCCTGCTGGCTCAGACAACCTCTCAGACAGCCCTATCAGCCAGAATCTGAGCTGCACTCAGGGGAAGCTGCCCCCAGGGGCTAAGAATCCTGAATCTCCTCTCCACCATCATAAATACGGTAACAGCCAAGTCACTCTGAGAGTTGACTGTGTAACCACCCCTACACCGTGAAATTGCCAGAAGGAGCACGAGAGCTAGCATTTGCAAAGCCCTTAGTACAGTGCCTGGCCCACAGCCTGGCTTGGTCCATGTTGGCTCTGATTGTTGTTACTTAATCCTCACACCAACCCCCATAAAATAGTGGTATTCTTATCCCCACCGGGAGATAAGGAAACCCAGGCTTTACGGGATTAGGAAAATAAACCAAAGCGGCTTGCTTAATGACCGGCAGAGTAAGATTTGGACCTCACATCAGTCTGGCTTCAAGACCCACACTTAATAACTGCTGTACTGGCCCTCATTCATTCATTTATTCACTCCACAAGCATTCATCTAGTATCACTCTGCACCAGGTAGAAAGGATATCGAGATGAATTCAGCACAACTGCTGCCCTCAGGTAGCTCACACTGCTGTTGAGGTACATAAATAAACACACATGCCCAACACAGGCACATATACACATGCACACATATGCATGCACACGCAGGCACACATACACATGCACAAACATGTATAAACACATACACATGCATGCACACACAGGCACATATACACATAACACATGCACATATACACATGCACACGCAGGCACATATACACATACACACGTACATATACACATGCACACATAGGCACGTACACAGAGACACATACATATACACACGTACATGTACACCTGCACACACATGCATGTACACACAGGCACATAGAAATGCACATACATGCATGCACACACATGCAAATATACACGTGCATGCATACCCATGCTCAAACGTGTACACACACATACAGAATCAAGTACAATTTGGGGAAAACCAAGAGATACATGTTTCACATCCAGTTTCTCTGATTCCATCTCCAGTGCCGTCTTCGGTCCCCAGAGGTTAGGAACACAAATGTCTACAGCGGCCTGGCAGGTAGCCTGGAGGTTTCAGATGGATCCGGGGGTGGAAAGGCAATGGCAGTAGGCTGTAGTCTAGCGTCTGCCTTTCGTTAACCTTACGTTCTGGGACAGAACTCCAAACTCTACATTTGAACCTGGCCTTCCAGTTTATCATGAAGGTACATTTATCAAAGAAGGATAGAACTTACTTTTTAGCAGTTGATTGGCTTGATTCCTAACTGTACATATTTAGAATCGTGGTACATGGGCCTCTGTCCCATTGCTCCAGGCCCTCCAAATGTCAGGGTCAGTGAGCAGGACAGATAGGCTTGTAGGTCATGGTGATTCTCAGGATTTCATTCAAAGAGGAAAGAGAAACCATTCAAGTGTTTTAAACAAGGAGTGATATGATTGAATTTATGTTTTTGTAAGATGCCTTGGTCCACTACTTGGATATGGGCTTGCAAGAGGGTGGCATTAGAAACAAGGGGAGGAAGCACCACTTCTAACAGCGTTCTACTTCAATTTTTAAAAAATCAGCTTTATCAAGGTGCAATTCACACACAATAAAACTTACCAACTGAAAGTATACAATTCCATGGGTTTTGACAGTTGTGTAACCAGCACCACAATCATTATATAGGACATTTCCATTATCTCAAAAGATCCCTCAGGACACTTTGCAGCCAATCTCTTTCCCCTACCTCCAGGCCCTGGCAATGACTGATCCACTTTCTATCACAGTATTTTGCCATTTCTGAAATTTCGGACAAAACCACAGAGTATGTGATCTTTTGTGCCTGTTTTTTTTTCACATAGTATAACGCTGTTGAAATTCATGAATGTTGATATGTACATCGGTATTCATTCTTTTTATTGTCAAGTAGCATTTTATTGTATGGATATAACATAAGTTGTTTTCCATGCACAAGTTCATAAACATTAGGGTTTTTTTTTTCCAGTTTGGGGCTGTTAAAACAAAGGGGCTACAAACATCAAGCATAAATGTTTGAGTGAGCATGTGCCTTCATTTCTCTTGGGTAAATATCTAAGAGAGAGTTGCTGGGTCATATGGTAGATGCATATTTAACTTTATAGGAAAACTGTTTTCCAGGTCGGGTGTGGTGGCTCACGCCTGTAATCCCAGCACTTTGGGAGGCCGAGGTGGGTGAATCACCTGAGGTCAGGAGTTCGAGACCAGCCTGGCCAACATGGTGAAGCCCCATCTCTATTAAAAATACAAAAATTAGCCACGCATGGTGGTGGGCACCTGTAATCCCAATTACTCGGGAGGCTGAGGCAGGAGAATCCCTTGAACCCAGGAGAGATTTCAGCAAGCTGAGATCGCGTCACTGCACCCCACCCTGGGCGACAGAGCGAGACTCGGTCTAAAAACAAACAAACAAACAAAAAGAAGGAAACTGTTTTCCAAAGTGGTTGAATCATTTTGCATTCCCCCTGACCCATGTATCAGAAGACAGAGGCTCCAAAGTACCCGGTGTGCACTGGCTCAGAGGCAGTGGCTCCAGGTCTGCACAGACTGGGGGCCTAAATGAGTCATAGCCTTGGGGCTGGTTATTAAATGATTTTCTCCCAGCTCCAAACCTTTCTTCTACCTTCTGCTTTGTGGTGCCCGAGCTGGGACTCAAAACCCTGTTTGTTCTGCTTTGCTGGCTGATTTCCGCTGCCCTTGGCCAGGAGGGGGCGCTGGAGGGAGGCCGGAAGGATGGGAGAGGAAGGAGGGGCTTGCTTCTTTCTCTTTGCAGGCGGGACCCAACTGCCCTGCCCTGGAAGCCATGTTGGCCCAGCAGCAGTTGATTCTAGGTTTTAGTTTTTTTCACATTCCCAGAGCCAGTCTCACCCCACCCCTTCCTCAGAGGTCTGCAGTTCTGAGTCCCAGCTCCTCCCCGCAGGTCTAAGTCTCCTCCTCCAAGCTTCCAGGCTAGAGTAACCCCGCTCTCTTCCTTCCGTTCCCACAGCCGCAGGGGTGATGGCTGCTTCCTGAAGTTTCTATCTCTGGTGACCTCGGTGTCTCCTTCTGCCTTTTCAGTCTAACAGAATCTGTTCAAGCAGTCTCCTTTATAGAATTCTCACTTTTAAAATTATTCATTTGCTTTCTGTGTCGCCAAACCTAGCCAGCCTAGCAGGCAGCAAGGCCCAGCTCCCAGCCCCACGGTGTCCCAAGGGAAGCAAGGCAATAAGGCAGAAAGAGCTCTCACTCTCTGGCTATGAACTCTCAGACAACTCCCTCAAGCACTCCGAGCTTCAGGTTATTTATCTGCAAAATGCATCCAAATAGAGCCTAATATAAATGAGGGCTTAATAAATATTTGAGGGAGGAAGTGGAAGAAGGAGGTATTTTATATCCATTATTGATACCTACTTCATTTGAGCATGTTACAATTTTTTTTCTAATACTCTGCAGGGAATGCCAAATCCTTCCCCTCTGCACTCTGTCTTTATTCTTCTTGATAAGGTGTAGCAGAGACTGCTAATATCCCCTACGATCCACTCTGTCCTTTCTCCTTTAGTGATAAAGTCCCTGAGTTGCGGCTGGACTCATGGCCACCCAGCTAAAGAGAACATTTCCCAGCCTACCTTGCAGCTACCTGTGGCCATGTGACCAGTTGCTGGCCAATAGAATGGGAGGGGAGGCCATGGACACGCCATCAGGCTGTGTGGTGAAAGACAGAAGGTGTATCTTCCATTTCCCATCTCCCCTTCCAGCTGGCTGGAGAGGCCAGCTATGGAGAACGTTAAGCAACAAAACAGCTTGGATCTCTGACCCTGCTTCTGTTCAGATTTTTCAGGGAGAAAGAAATTTCTATTGTGTTTTAGCAGCTGATTCTTTGATGCTTGTTACAGCAGCTGAACCTGTACCCTACCCAGTACACTGGAGCAGGGATTGGCAAATGCTTTCTTTTCATTTTCTTTCTTTCATTTTTTTTTTTTTTAAGTTGGAGTCTCGCTCTGTCACCTAGGCTGGAGTGCAGTGGTGCAATCTCAGCTCACTGCAACCTCTGCCTCCCGGATTCAAGCCATTCTCATACCTCAGCCTCCTGAGTAACTAGGATTACAGACATCTGCCACCACGCCCCACTAATTTTTGTATTTTTAGTAGAGATGGGGTTTCAACATGTTGGCAGGCTGGTCTCAAACTCCTGGCCTCAAGTGATCCACCTGCTTCAGCCTCCTAAAGTGCTGGGATTACAGGTGTGAGCTACTGCACCCAGCTGAAAAAGAATTTCTAAAAAATGCCAGATAGTAAATCGTTTAGGCTTTGCAGGGAGTTGGTCTCTGTCACAACTGCTGAATTCTGCTGTCACAGCACAAAAGCAGCCATAAACAATAAAGAGTTGAATGTGCATGACCATCTTCCAATAAAACTTTATTTATAAAAGCAAGCAGGTCTGTGTGGACCCTGCACCAGAGTTAACAGCAAAGAGACTACCTTGCGACAGTTCACAGAGAGGGTTACAAAGAGCTCAGGAAGGTGAATCCTGGGTGAGGGGTGAGGCGGAGCAGCTGCTGAGGGTTGCCTCCTCCCTGAGGGTCTACCTCTGGTTCCTGATGCTGCTAAGATGCCACTGCCTTTGAAACTGCCCCAGGAAAGGAGGGCTCCTCTAGCTGCAGTTTATCCAGCACAGACATGTTGGAATTTGATTTTCCTAAAGGCATCAAAAGGGGAAAAATCTACAGCCAGCAGAAAAGTGTGGCTCCAGGCTGACCAGCATCTGCATGAAACCATATTCAAAAATTAGTCGTGCCTCCAAATATTAATTACAAAGGAATGGCAACCTCCCCTTTCCACAGCCCTCTCCTCCCTCCCCTGCGCTGCGGCACTCTGAAGCCCCTCGCCCACCCGTACCCTCCCTCCAGCCCGGACCCCAGGACATGCCTTCCTCCCTTCCTCTGCCTGCTCATTGTCCTGTACATCAACTTGACCTCTCCTGATGCATTCTCCCTGTCTTCCTCCCATCTCTATGATTTTATGGCTTTTCTTCATCCATTTGATTCTTTGCATCACCTAAGATTCAAAACTGGTCGAAGACTTCCCTGGAAGGCTGGGGCAGCACCCCCCCAGCTAGAGCTGTCACTTTAATTCCAGCCTCTGTCAGCGTCTTCACTTCTCACCTCTTCCTGCTGAAGATTCCATAGCATGGGCACATTTGGGGGCAAGAACCATGTCCCATTCATCTATGAATCACCAGTGTCCAAAACAGGACCAATAAGTGTTTGTGGGAGGAAGGGAGGGAGAAAAAGAGGGGAGGATGGAGGCCGAGAGTGAAGAAGGAGACAAAGCAAGTGGGTAGACTTGCAGTAGGACTGGGCTTTTGGTCTCAGACATTGCCCTCTTGCCGGATGAGGCCAGGACCCAGGTGATTGAAATAAAAGCATCTCTCGCTCCTCGTGAGCTCTGCCCTCTACGTTAAGGGGAGAGCTTTCCCTCTCTCATGCCCACAGTGTGGCGACGACTGCCCAGGGTGCCCCACTCTCTCGGAATTGCACAGCCAGGAACCAGAGAGCTTTGTAACACGCAGTCCTGGGAGTTCTGTAACTGGCCTTTCAGCTCCTGGCCCTTCGGCCACCTGCTCCCAGCTGTGACCTCCTAGCCACAGCCCTCAGTGTACTCCTGTCCCCAGCCCTCACCTGGGGTCCTTCTGCAGCTGTGGCCTCTGCTATTTGTTTTTTGTTGTTGTTGTTGTTTTTGTTTTTTCTGAGACGGAGTCTCACTCCGTCTCCCAGGCTGGAATGCAGTAGTGCAATCTTGGCTCACTGCAATCTGCCTCCCGGATTCAAGTGATTCTCCTGCCTCAGCCTCCTGAATCACTGGGATTACAGGCATGGACCACCACGCCCGGCTAATTTTTGTATTTTTAGTAAAGATGGGGTTTCACCATGTTGGCCAGGCTAGTCTTGAACCCCTGACCTCAGGTGATCCACCCGCCTTGGCCTCCCAAAGTGCTGGGATTACAGGCGTGGGCCACTGCGCCTGTCCTGGCCTCTGCTATTACCTACCACCCACAATGCTGCCTCGGCTCCCCCAACCCCTGTGCCACTCGCTCCCACAGCTTCTCCTCTGTGACTGGAGCTCCTCCCAGATGCCTCTCCAACCTCAGCCACCTTCCCCTACATGCACTCTGAGTGGGGGTTTCCTTACTCCCGAGCGCTCTGTTACCATCTGCACACCGAGGACTCTGCGGTCGCTCGCTGGGCACTAGGCCGTGTGTCCCAGCTGCCTCCTGGACCCCCTACCTCTCCCTAGCTGTTCCCCGAGCCCCTCCAAGCCAGTGGTTCCTTTCCCTCCACAGCAGCCCCTCCTCCTGAGCTCTGTCTCCACCATTTACGGAAGACAGAAACCTGGAGTCACCTTGGCCTTCCTGTCTCCTTGGCCTGCCACAGCCGATCTGTCAGGAATGTATTTCACCTCCTTAAGTTCCCTCTGACTGCCCCTCCTCCTCCATCCCTATAGCCTGGGCTTAAATTCAGATTTTCCTCCTCTCCTGCCTGAATAATTTCAACAGTGGCCCACCTGGTCTTGTCCTCCATCCGTCCTGCGGGTTGTCATCCACACCAGCTCCTGGGAGGCCTTTCCTGAATATGACTAACCCCACACATCCCATCCCTCCAGGCCTCACGGTGGCTAAGAAAACGAGTCCATATCGCTCTCATTCAGCCAGGCTCCAGCCTAACTCCAGACTCATTCCTCTCCTCTCCCAGCTAAAACTCCTGGGGCAGGTGGTCCCTCAAGCCCCAATGTGCCCAGGCCTTTGCATGTTCCAGTGCCTCCAACCCCCACCCCCAATATCTCTGCTTAACCAATTCCTAGTTCTCCTTAAAGACTCCACACACCATCCACTAGAAAGGTATCACAAGGGTTCGAAATGGAACATCTGCCTGGCACACAGTAAGTGCTTAAGATGATGGAATTAGGAGTGTTATGGTGGGTGCCCTGGAGCCCTGGGGGCGATAAGAAAGATCACGAGGTGATCTTTAGAATCTTAGAATGGGCTTCACAACGATCTTAGAAGGGGCTTCAGCCTCAGGGTAAAGTTTGATGCTCAGACCACTTCCCCTTCCACTTAATAGCAGGATCTAGACTTTCTCCAGCACCCCTCCCAGGTCTTTCCAAAAGTCTTCTTCTTCTCTGATGAGGGAGGGAAAGGGTCTTTTCTCCCCTTGTTCCTCTGCCCCCACACACTCCCATCTGAAACCCCTACCTCCCGGAGCCCTGCATTGTAGGGCGTGGACCTGCCCCTTATCCCCCGAAAATCCTATCTACAGACTCTAACGGAAGGGGAGAAGGTGTAGGGATGACCAGGGGATGAGGGGCTCTGCACATGCCCCTCCGTAGGGCACTCATAGCCCTCCGCTATGCTGGTGGCCATGGTGTCCTGAGACTCTCCTCTCTGCCATCTCAGAGAATCGACTTCCCGCAGGAGGCTCAAGGATAAGCCCCAGGCTGCTGGCTCTCACTGCACCCCCGTCGTCCTCTCCACCTGCTCCCCTCACCTTGGGGACCCTGTGGCGGGGGGGTGGGGGGCGGGGGCGGGTCTGAGCTCATGGTTTTCTTTTCACTGGCGCTCCGCTCTGCGTAGTGTAGGTTTTCTTTTTCTTTTCTTTCTTTCTTTTTTTTTTTTTTTGAGACAGAGTTTTGCTCTTATTGCCCAGGCTAGAGTGCAATGGCACGATCTTGGCTCACTGCAACCTCCACCTCCCGGGTTCAAGCGATTCTCCTGCCTCAGGCCCCTGAGTAGCTGGAATTACAGGCACGCACCACCACACCCAGCTAATTTTGTATTTTCAGTAGAGATGGGGTTTCTCCATGTTGGTCAGGCTGGTCTCAAACTCCCGACCTCAGGTGATCCACCCGCCTGGGCCTCCCAGAGTGTTGGGATTACAGGCATGAGCCACCACACCTGACCACTGTGTAGGTTTGCTGCCCTTCTGAATATATTACCTTTCCTTGAAGCAAATCCCGCGTATTACCACCTCACATCCATTGATGCTCTTTCTCTTCTCTTTGTCCTTGACTGACGGACTATCCTTTATATACACATACATACATATATAGAGAGAGATAGAGAGATAGAGAGATAGATAGATAGATAGATATAGATATATTTTTTCTCTCTCTCTATGTCAACAAGGGCTCAGGAGGGAGGAGAGACCAATGCCTGTAACTTTTTTCCACAAAGTAGTTGATTGCTTTCTGTATGTGCAACTGTCTTTTATCCAGACTTTTCCCAGAAGGCCTCTCCTTTTCAGCAAAAACAACACCAAAATGAATCAAGGTATTTTCCTGAACTTGGAAGTCATCTGCTCCCTTCTCCCCCAGGAATGCACCAGAATAAGCATTTCACTTTTGAAAGTTTGCAATATGTATTTTTTTCTTTTCTTTACAGTATTCCTCCCACAGATGAGGAAACTGGAGCTTGGAGGGAATGAATTGCTGGACGTCACAGAGATGAGCTGGGACTTGAGTTTCATGCTTCTCATTCCAGAGGGTGCCCTACCTTCGCCTCCATCACTGGAGTGTCCCAGTCGCCTGGGACACTGGAACCTGATGAGAACCCAGGAGAAGGGACCTTGGGCTGGCCAGGTACTTTCCCTTTGCCCATGCAGTGCTGCTGGTGGCAACAGCTTCCATGTCACACAGGAGGGAACAGAGGCTCGGAACTGCCAAAGCTCCACACGGATACACCCTTGTAGAGAGACTCCCCCCATGGAAGGGTCACCTCAACCACTTTCTGCTGGTTCCCTTGCAGACATTTCAAACTTTGTCACCTATTCAAAGATGGCTTTCTATGGACTCCATGAGCAACCAACAAGCTAACCCATTGGGTGCCATGAAAAAACATGAAGCAACAGCCACGTAGGAGAGGGGATTCCGCACTTGGAGACGCTGGTCCTACCTGACGGATGAAGACCCCTGGTGGGAGGTCACCTGGCTCCCATCTGTCGAGGGCTGTCAATCCTACACCTGTCCTCTCAAAGGCTAAGCCAATCTGCAAGCCCATTTGAATGAAGCTGTCATGTGGGGAACCGTTGTTTTACATGCCATTCAATGTTGTTTGTTTGGTGTATGCCATGGGCTCCGTGTTCCATGTCCCCATCCTGAAAATGGAGGTCCTGGGGATGAGGGATCTTCAGGCAAAAAGAACCAGGCCAGATTGGTGTGCACAGTGCCATGTGGTAAGAGAGGCTTTCCAAGCCCTGTGGGCAAACTCTGGGGAAAACAGGTCACCGAAGGCCCTGTGCAGGCTTCAAAATAAAAGCCTTCTGAGAGGGCTGTGCTGGGGTGGCTGGCAGAGCAACAGGGCTAGGCCTGGGGAAGCTGGGGAGAGAAAGGAAGGAAACGGGACCCAGGGGAAGAAAGCGCTTTCCAGAAGGAATGTTGGAGCTGTACTAGTTGTTAAAACGTGGACGTGCATCTGTAGCACTTGGTTCCACCCACTGCCCCCCAGCGCCTGTGCTGCCCCTCCCCCTCCCCATGGCATGCCCAGAACCTCCTCATGCCCATCACCTAAATGGTTAATGCTGGGCACATCTGGGGGCCACATGGACACTGCTCTGGATCAGACAATCATTTTGACTATGACCCCTGGAAAAAATCATGGCATGAACTGCCACGGATGCAGCAGTGGCTTACAGAGCATTCGCTTCTCGGCATCATCCTATTTGGAGCACACACCAGCCAAGGTTTACGGAGCCCCGGATGGTTGCCAGGCACAGTGCTAGGCCCTGGGGAATCAGACACAAAGCAGGTACAGCACAAAGTCAGGCAAGGCTCAGAGACCCAGGAGCTGGTTCGTTTGGCTCAAGAGGAAGCAGGAGGGGAGAAACAGGAGAGGAGAGGCCAGGAGGTCAGCAGCAGACAGACCAAGGAGGGCCTTATAAGTCAAGCCATGGAATTTGAACTTTGTCAGGCAGGCCAGGAGAGGTGTGGGAAGGATCTGAACAGAGGAGATACCGGGTGAGGTTTGTGTTTTACCAAGAACACCGTGGATACTAAAGGGAAGAGAGGTTGCAGCTGAGCAAGACTAGAAGCTGGTCATTGGGCTGAGGGTGAGCTCAGGGCGGGGCTGATAGGGTCTGAGGAGGAGGACAGTGGAGATAGACAGACAGAAAGCAGAATCGGCTGGGTGCGGTGGCTCACACCTGTAATTCCAGCACTCTGGGAGGCCGAGGTGGGCGGATCACGAGGTCAAGAGATCGAGACCATCCTGGCCAACATGGTGAAACCTGTCTCTACTAAAAATACAAAAATTAGCCAGGCATGGTGGCAGGAGCCTGTAGTCCCAGCTACTCGGGAGGTTGAGGCAGGAGAATTGCATGAACCCGGGAGGCGGAGGTTGCAGTCAGCCGAGATCGTGTCACTGCACTCCAGCCTGGCGACAGAGTGAGACTCCTTCTCAAAAAAAAAAAAAAAAAAAAAAAAAAAAGGCAGAATCACAGGTCTGTGGCTGGTTCCACACAACCATACCATGTACCAAGCAAAGCTTAACAGTTATCCCCATTTGAATGATTGGGAGGTTAAGGTTGCAGAACAAAATTGTATGCTCAGCACTGCTCCAGGGGCTTTTGGATAAAGTACCCAGCGAGGTGTGTGTTCATTCAGTTTCCACTTTACAGACAAGGAAACAAAGGCAAAGAGTGTGTAAGTGACTGGTCCAAGGTCACCCTACTAGAAGATGGTAGAGTCAGATGAACATAGGCAATGTGAGAAGAGGAGAGAACTCAGAAAGAGACTCATGTTGGCTTTGAAGAAATGTAAATTTAATCTGTGTCTTCAAGGGGAAATCCCAGAAATGGGGCTAAAACAACTGGAAAGGAAATGCAGGCTCAATATAAAGACATTTCTAATAATCCAGGCTGTCTTTTTAAGGAATAAGCTTCTGGCCAATGGAAGTATACAAGAGTGAGGCCATGCGCCCGCAGAGCGAGCCACCTGGAGAAGAGGGATGTCCCTGAGAAAGAATGGAGAGGTTTGATCAGAGGAAGGCTCTGGATCCAAATTAGTTGAGTTCAAATTCCAGCGTCCTACTTACCAGCTGAATGACTTTAGTAAAGTTACATAGCCTCTGTGGCTCAGTTTTGTCATCTGTAAAATGGGGCTAAGAGGAGTATCTATCTCATAGGGTGGTTAAATGAATTAATACATGAATTAATCAATGAGCTAACTTAACATCCTCAGCATTCTCGGCACTAATAGGATCAGGAAACCAAGCCCTGGGAATAGGTGGCAAATGGCGCTGTTCTCAGGGAAGCAGCCCAGGAGCTAGTCAGTGAGGGACCCCGGAAAGCCATGTTTCTGTGGATTCTCTTGAAGGACAGGGTGCAAACAGGTTCCAAGCACCAGGAAGACTTGCTTACATCCATGCCTTCTTTGCATTTTCTTAGTTGTTTTTCCTTAGAGTTTACTAAAGCACTTTGACAGTTTCAGTCTGACTTTGATATTCCAAGAATAAATCCAGGAAGGAGTTTGTGGCCCTGGTTGGGCCAGGACATTAAAGGGATAGCAGTTCCCCTCTCTGGTCCTTGAGACCAGAGTAGAAGTGCTGAAAGAGGTCAAATCCAGACTCTGAGGACTTCGCTTCATTGCACTCACAGCCTTGCCTGTCAGGGTTGTAAAAGTAGGAAGCAAAAACCAATAGGAAAGAGATGGCTAAGTAAGTTGTAAAATCCATTTATTTATTCATGGGCAAGCCTTATTTTTGATGCAAAATGGTGTTAGTCTGATTCATTCTCTCTCTCTCTCTCTCTCTCTGTCTTGTCCCTCTTTCTCCCCAAGAGTGAGATCTGAAGGATGGTTACTGTCCCAAATCAAATTGACCTCATGCATCAGTCAAGACCCAGTCAAAACCAGAAAGCACACACACCAGTTACTTTAACAGAGGGAATTTACTATAGGGAATTGGTTAGACAGGTCTCTGGGCCTGAAAAGGCAATGGGGGACTTAAGTGAGATGCCTAGAGATAGTAACTTCAGGAAGGAACTTTGCCCCCAGGGCTGTCAGAACAAAGGGGAGAGGTGGTGGTGAACAGAACCCGGAAATTCCAAAAAGAGACTGCACAAGCTGGGATGTGGATGGCTGAGGAGGGGACACTGGCCAGCTGACCCTGAGATCTTGAGGGAGTGTGATGGGGCTGATTTGGAGGGTTCTAGAAAAAACTAGAGGGGGTAACTAAGTGCTGCTGCCAGGGTGAGGGACCAGTGCTGGGGTGAATAAGTGAAGCTGAGGGGATGCTCAGGGGATGGGCAAGTGGGAAGGAAAGCACGAGGCTCTTCTCCTCCAGCCTCACAGGCTCCCTCTAGCACCCACCAGTGCCAGGGCCTAACAGGAGGGAGCTGGCAGTGCGGAAATGGGTTTGCAGAATCCCAGCCTTAGACTGGGAGCTGAACGGGGGAGGGTGGATCGGGGGTTTATATGAGATGACAGCTTAATAACCAACACACTCTGGGGACTCCCAAAGAAATGGGCCACAAACCTCGCAGCAACTCCCAAAGCCTAATTTTGAGATACAAACTCCTCTAGAAATAAATTTTAAGAGCACCTACTACGTACCAAACACTGTGCTAGGCGCTATGAGAAGGCATGGAACTAGAAAGACATCTTCAGAGCTGAATGTTCAAATGTTGGCTCTACTATTGTATGTTGGGAGACCTCAGACGACTCACAACATTGACCTCTGTTTCCTCAATCATAAAATTCAGATGGGGGATGGCTACTCTATGTCTCATGGCATAATTAGAAGAATTGAATGAGCTTACGACTCTAAAGTGCCTGGCAACCCTAGCTTCCAGTTGGTCTTTCCTTTTTTCCCCTCCTTCTCATTCTTCTCTTGTGTTGGTCCCTCCTCTGCCCCTGGTCTTTTTCCTCCTCCTCTATCATCACCATAATCAATACCACCATTGCCATCCTCATCACCATCACCATCATCATCATCACCACCATGATCATTGCCATCATCATCACCATCACCAAGCAAGATGAAATATCAACATTAACAGGAGTTTGGAAGAAAGATTTCTCTGTAGCACGTGATGCTGTTTGATAGCATTCTGCCCACAGTAGAACTTCTTTCAAAATTGGAATCGATCCTCTCAAACCCTGCTGCTGCTTTATCGACAAAGTTGATGGAATATTCTAAATCCTTTGTTGTCATTGCAACAATATTCACAGCATCTTCACAGGAGCAGACTTCATCTCAAGAAACCACTTTCTTTGATCATCCATAAAAAAGCAACTTCTCATCCATTCAGGTTTGATCATGAGATTGCAGCAATGCAGTCATATCTTCAGACTCTACTTCTAATTCTAGTTCTCTTGCTATTTCTACCACATCTGCAGTTCCTTCTTCCACTGAAGTCTTGAACTCCTCAAAGTCGTCTATGAGGGTTGGAATCAACTTCTTCCAAACTCCTGATAATGTTGATATTGTGACCTCCTCCCATGAATCAAAAATATGTTGAGTGGCATTTAGAACAATGAATCTTTTCCAGAAGGTTTTCAATTTATTTTGCCCACATCCATCAGAGGAATCACTGTTTATGAAAGCTGTAGCCTTATAAAATGTATTTCTTAAATAATAAGACTTGAAAGTTGAAATTACTCCTTGATTCATGGGCACAGAATGGTTGTGTTAGCAGGCATGAAAACGACATTAATCTCCTTGTACTCCATCGGAGCCCTTGGGTAACCAGGTACATTATCAATAAGCAGTAATATTTTCAAGCGAATCTTTTTTTCTGAGCAATAGGTCTCAATAGTGGGTTTAAATGATCAGCAAACCATGCTGTAAACCGATGTACTGCATCCAGGCTTTATTGTTCCATTTATAGAGCACAGGCAGAGTAGATTTAGCATCATTCTTAAGGGCCCTAGAATTTTCAGAATGGTAAATGCGCACTGGCTTCAACTTAAAGTCACCAGCTGCATTAGCCCGTAACAATAGAGTCACCCTGTCCTTTGAAGCTTTGAAAACAGGCATTGCCTTCACCTGTCTAGCTATGAAAGTCCTAGATGGTATCTTCTTCCAACAGAGGGCTGTTTCATCCACATGGAAAATATCTTACTTAGTGTAGCCACCTTCATCAATGATCTTAGCCAGATCTTCTGGATAACTTGCTGCAGCTTCTCCATCAGCACCTGCTGCTTCACCTTGCACTTTTATGTTATGGAGACAGCTTCTTTCCTTAAACCTCATGCATTAACCTCTGCTACCTTCAAGCTTCTTTCTGAAGCTTGCTCACCTCTCTCAGCCTTCACAGAATTGAAGACAAGTAGGGCCTTGCTCTGGATCAGGCTCTGGCTTAAGGGAATGTTGTGGCTGGTTTGACTTTCTATCAAGACCACTCAAACTTTCTCCATATCATCAATAAGGTTGTTTCACTTTCTTATCATTCGTGTGCTCACTGGAGTAGAACTTTTAATTTCCTTCAAGAACTTTTCCTTTGCATTCACAACTGATCTAACTGTCTGGTGCCCATCTTTTGGCCTATCTCAGCTTTTGGCATACCTTTCTCACTAAGTTGAACCATTTCTAGCTTTTGATTTAAAGTAAGAGACAGGACTTTTCATTTCATTTAAACACTTAGAGGCCATTGTAGGCTTATTAACTGGCATAATTTCAATACCTTTGTGTCTCAGGGAATAGAGAGAGAGAGAGGGAATGGCCATTCCATGGAGCAGTGAGAACACACACAACATGTATCGATTAAGTTTGCCATCTTACATAGTCATGGCTCATGGAGCCCCAAAGCAATTACAATAGTAACATCAATGATCACTGATCACAGACCACCATAACAGATATCATAATAATGAAAAAGCTGAAAATATTGCAAGAATTACTAAAATGTGGCACGGAGATATGAAGTGAGCACACGTTCTTGGAAAAATGGCACCGATAGACTTCCTGGGTACAAGGTTGCCACAAAACTTCAATTTGTGAAAAACCCAATATCTGCAAAGTGCAACAAAGCAGAACCCAATCAAAGGAGGTGTGCTTGTATTTTGAAATGAACATTCCTTTGGGAGAATATTCATACATTTATTCATATAATAAAGTCATATAATACATTAAAAATAAAATAATATTTGGAGGCTTACCTCCTAGTGATGGAATTGCTGGATCAAAGGGCATGTGCTGCTTTTTCTTTTCTTTTCTTTTCTTTTTTTTTTTAGATGGAGTCTTGCTCTTTCACCTAGGCTGGACTGTGGGTGCAGTGGTGTTATCTCAGCTCACTGCAACCTCGGCCTCCCAGGTTCAAGCAATTCTCCTGCCTCAGCCTCCCAAGTAGCTGGGATTACAGGCACCCGCTACTATGCCCGGCTAATTTTTTAATTTTTAGTAGAGATGGCGTTTCGCCATGTTGGCCAGGCTGGTCTTGAACTCCTGACCTCAAGGGATCCACCCACCTTGGCCTCCCAAAGTGCTCGGATTACAGGCATGAGCCACCATGCCCAGCCACATGTGCATTTTTAATTTGGATGGAAATCTCAAAATTTCCCTCCTAAAATAGAAATTTACATTTTCTTAATTCATTGCCATCACTGAATACAACTGTACTTAAACATTTTTGACCATCTGATAAGTTAAAAAAAGTCTCTGATTTTGGTTTGTATTTCTCTGATGGCAGAGGAGGCTGAGTATATTTTCATACATTTATTGGCCTTTTGTATTTATTTTTTATCACCCTCTTGTCTGTGCCTTAGGACCCTCCTTTCTATTGGACTGTTCATCTTTTTCTTATTGATTATGAGCTATTTGTAAATCAACAGCATTGGTCTTTTTTCTAGCACTTGTCTGAAAGTATTATTTGGCCATTTTGTTGTTTGCTTTGGACTTGGTCCATGGCATTTTTTTTTTAAATCTCACACAAGTTTTAATTTGCTACAGTAATGTTTGTCAATCTATTTGTTTATGGTTTCTGGGCAGACTCATGTCTTCAGAGCTGTCCCTATCCTTGCCAGCAGGTTGAAGGAATTTCCTGGGTGGCTCAGTGACATGGCAGCCACTGGATGTGTCCCCAGGCTCGCCTTCCACCACCTCCATGTGGAGATGCCGCTCCTCAGAAGATTCAGCAAACACAGCCCCTTGGCCCGCTCCAAGAAGGTGGCTGCCCCGCCTTTCACAGCCAAATTCAGGATGCAACTGGCTTTCGTTTTCCCCTGACATCCAGCTCCTTTTAAGGAGCTATGCATCTTATATGTTTCTTAATCCCCCAACTAAATTTACCAGCTGTTGCTCACAGCCAAGACATCAGCTAAATTAAACTTTGGAGTGGCAAACACGGTGTATCAGATGCACTTCAGTGAGCCATGGTGGGAGCAGCCATGCTCCATCTGTCCTGAGGGCTGGGGGTCATGCTCTCCCTTCCCTCCTGGAATCTGGCCACAGCAGCATCTTCCTTCCCTCGGAAGCACTAGGGTCCCGCCACCGGAAGACCATGGGTGTATTGAGTTACTTCCACCATTGAAAAGATTCTTCCTTTCATTCTACAGATATTTACTGAGGGCTCAATTATTGACAGGCACTGTTGTGGCAGTGGGGAAACACCTGAGGTTTTCTTTCTCGTGACAGAGAGAAATGAGGAACAAATGAATGTATAATCCACAGTTGAGCAGCAAGAGAGCCTCGGAGCAAGGGAAGCAGATAGAGAGAGAAGTGAGGGTAGGGCTGGGTGTCTCTTCGGACATGGTGACCGGGGAAGGCCTCTGATGAGGTGACATTTGTGTAGAGACTGGAATAAGGTCCTAGACACAGCCGTGTAAGTATCTGGGGGAGAAGGTTCCAAGGCATGTTCTAGAACCAGCAGGGCAACTAGCAGTGAAGGAGGAAGGGCTGGGTGGGAGGAGAGGTGGAGCGAGTTGTGGGAAGATGCTAGCATTCTCCTCCATGTGCTATGGGAAGTGAGTCAAGGTTTGAGAATTGGGAGAAGGGTGAGGTGTTTTCCATCTGAAGTGTGTTTGGTTTGCATTTACCCTCTATGACAGCTTAGGCACAGGAAAGGTCAGACGTGGATTGATGGTGAAAAAGAACTGATGGCCCGGGCGCAGTGGCTCATGCCTGTAATCCTAGCACTTTGAGAGGCCGAGGCAGGCGGATCCCCTGAGGTCAGGAGTTTGAGACCAGCCTGGCCAACGTGGCGAAACCCCGTCTCTACCAAAAAAAAAAAAGAAAGAAAGAAAGAAAAAAAATAGCAGGGCGTGGTGGTGCATGCCTGTAGTCCCAGCTACTCAGGAGGCTGAGGCAGGAGAATAGCTTGAACCTGGGAGGCGGAGGTTGCAATGAGCCGAGATAGCACCACTGCACTCCAGCCTGTGATGGTGAGAATTCAGGCACCCCAGAGCAGATCCTGGGGATCCTTTGAGTGAGAAGAGTGGGTATGCCCTATGCTGCTCCTGTCACATATTGGGTTTCTGGGTGAAACTCTCCCTGCTCTGGACACAGTCACAAAGCAGGAAGGTCTACCTGGCTGGAACCTGCATCCCTGTTCTCTGGAGGGAGGAAGCCCTTCCCTCACACCTGGACACTCAGGCCCAGCAGGCTCTCTGCTTGGGTCCAGCTGTTACCCTGTGTCCTGCTGCAAGGCCCCAGCTGCTCAGCCTGGCCTCTGAGGACCTGCCGGATTGGCAGGGACTGGCCGTCCTGGGCAGACACCGCAGACTGGGGCTGGCCCTCAGTGCTGAAGGCTCCTGAGTTGAACTGGCCAGCACACCGAGGCTGGGCCAAAAGTGCAGCCCAGCACCAGCTTGCAAGGAGGCTCCCAAAAGGAACAATTAGAAAGCACCGCAAAACACCTGGCGGACAACAGGGGCTGGAGAAATGCCAGCTTCCGCTCCAGTCACACACAGGCTCAGGCAGCATAACAGCCATGAGACACACATGCCACCCAGGTGGTGTTGAAGACAGGCAGGGACAACCTAGGTGGTGTTGAAGATAGGCAGGGACCACCCAGGTGGTGTTGAAGACAGGCAGGGACCAGCCCAGCAGGAGCCTGATCATTTGCTGACTTGACAACCTTACTCTCTCTCTCACACACACACACACACACACACACACTACACATAGACACATACAGACACACACACATACACACATACACACACACCGCCCACACACACACACACACATACACCACACACACACATATACATACATACACACACCACACATACACACACATACACAGACACACACACATACACACACATACACATACACTGCCCACACACACTGCCCACACACACACATACAAACACACACACATACACACACCACACACACACACACACACACACACACACAGAGTCGGCTTCATATGAATAGGCACTGATATGGTTTGGCTGTGTCCCCATCGAAATCTCATCTTGAATTGCAGCTCCCATCATTCCCATGCGTTGTTGTGTGAGAGACCAGTGAGAGATAATTGAATCATGGAGTCGCATCTTTCCCCTGCTATTCTCATGATAGTGAATAAGTCTCACGAGATCTGATGGTTTTGTAAAGGGGAGTTTCCCTGCACAAGTTCTCTTCTCTTGTCTGCCTCCATATGAGATGTGCCTTTCACCTTCTGCCATGATTCTGAGGGCTCCCAGCCATGTGGAACTGTGAGTCCAATAAACCTCTTTCTTTTGTAAATTGTCCAGTCTCAGGTATGTCTTTATCAGTAGTGTGAAAATGGACTAATACAGGCCCCATCACTCATTTCTGCAGAGTAAGGGCCCTGAGGCCCAAATATCACTCCCAGGATTCCATTGTTAAGCCCCAATTCCACCATTAAATTCCACTTGGATCACAGATGCTGCACATACACAACCACGGCCAAGCCTCTCAATTTTATGTTTATTGAACATGCAGAACAGCAGACATCACTAAAAAGGCGTCTCAGTCATGCCCAGTGTTCCAGTAAATTGGAGGTAGAAATTATGCCAATCAGAAAAAATACTGCCTTTTTGGCAATCACCAAATCACTAAAGCTTTATGTGTGTAGTCGTACTATTGGAGCATCTGCAGATGTCACACATGTAAATGCAACTTGGTGGTCAATTAGAAAATCAACTCAATGTTTCTTTTAACAGATTCCTTAAGCTTCCTACATAAATCTCACTCCAAATTAACATTAGCTTTCCAAAGAGAAAAGAGCATTCTGTGACCATTTCCACTGCAATTTAATTCTTTTTTAGTTCTCAGAGTGATGGCAAAGCCATCAAGAGTGAGGATGATGGCTCAGCATTTTTGGGGCCTCCTGAATATATCAAAGGGAGAAGCTAGAGGTTAAAACAGCCCTCAATAGAGGATCCTGTCATGTCAAAGGAATGTGCAGGAAGGCTGAGCAGAATTAATTTCCTCCTGATATAAAATATTCCTTCTGATCATAAATAAATCTGCTCAGAAGTAACTCCAACAAACCACGAAACTGTTTCGAGGGGGCTAAGTGGCAAATCACAGCTTTGATGGTGACAAAAAAGAAGGAAAATGAGATCACTAGATTCAACTTTGTCCTTTCCTCGCATTCTTCAAAAGCAAAATCCCCAGCCTCCCTCCTCATCTCCCCCCACCCAAGAACTGCACATTTCTCATGCACTAATATGAACAAAATGGTTTATGACCAGATGAGCAGACAGCCAGATAACTCTAAGGAAGAAAGAGGGCAAAAAGGCTAAGATGAAGACACAGGGTGGAGAAACTCTGCCTAGCTCCAGCTGCCTCTCTCACATCCACCATCCTGCATCTGGCAACAGGAGTTCCCCAAGTGTCACGGGAGATGCTCCAGCTGAAAGGGTCCAGGAGCTATAGGACAATAGGACGTTACAGGCCTCTTCTTCCCACCTTGGAGAGAAGGTTGCAATGAAAGAATCTTGTTTGCCTTTTATTTTTCCAGTGTGTATTTCTTTTTCTTTTCTTTTTTTTTTGAGAGAGAGTCTCGCCCTGTCACCCAGGCTAGAGTGCAGTGGCACAATCTTGGCTCACTGCAACCTCCACCTCCTAGGTACAAGCAATTCTTCTTCCTCAGCCTCCTGAGTAGCTGGGATTACAGGCTCATGCCACCATGCCCAGCTAATTTTTGTATTTTTAGTACAGATGGGGTTTCACCATGTTGGCCAGGCTGGTCTTGAACTCCTGACCTCAGATAATCTGCCCACTTCAGCCTCCCAAAGTGCTGGGATTACAGGGGTGATCCACAGTGCATTTCTTGAATGTATTTGGCCATGGAATGCTCTATTCATCAAACATCTGTAACAGTCTGTTAAAATGCAATTATTTCCATCTCAGTTTTAGCTGAGGGTCTATGATAAGAGCTGCCACCTGTTCTCACATTCCAAAGTGAGATTCCAGTCCCTGAAACTTGCGTGATTGTTTGTTACTGCAGCACAACTGAGTCCATGCGGACTGATACAGATGAGCACCAGACACGAGCCTTGCCCATCAGACACTGTTGCCTGCATATTTCAAACGGGACATTTTTTCTTAAAGGGCCAGATAGCAAACAGGTTTTGTGGGCCATGGCTCATTTGGCCACAGACTATAGTTTGCTAAGCCCTGTTCTAGACCCCTCATGCTGGACTTGCAAAGGAGAAGGTAAAAAACCAGTTTCATGGCTCTTGGCTTTTCATGCATTGGAAGGTATAAAAGGGTTAAAATTGCAGAGGTAGAGAAGTCGAAGTATGCAGGTTGTTCTTTAGAGAGAGCTCTTGGGGTACTATGATCCCCAACCCTAAAGAGAAACTGTTAGGTGTAGTTCAATGGTCTATTACCATGGAAAACCCATCCTAAACATCAATCTTCAATGGTAGATTATCTCTAAGGACTCTTCAGGTTGGTAGCCGGATAGTCGCTTTGCTGCTGCTGGTGCCATCTGGGGTCACTCATATGACTGCACTCAGCTAGGATTTTGGCTGCCACTGGAAGCTCAAGGTGGTGCCACGTCCCCCTTTCCCACCACAGGTTCCCCTCACACCAGGCTCCAGCTAGGCCAGGGGCAAAGCTTTACCTCTGAACAGAGTTTGGGGTTTTGATTATTAAACAAGACTGGACATGCTAGTTATCTAACTGACAGATATGTGTGGCTACCAGCACGGAAAGCTTTTTATTACCTGAGTAAAAAGATTTCCGTCCTGGGGAAAGGACTAGCCCTACAACTAGCCAGGGCAGGGGGAGGTACATTACTTTCCGGTTATCCCCGTTCAGTTGATGTGACACTTATCACATTCCCAAGCAATGTCTCTGGAATAGAAATAGGTACATATTTAAGTACCCATATGGAAATAAGGTACATATTTAAGTACGCATGTGTACCTACTTCCATTCCAGAGACATTGCTGGGAAAAGACGCTCAGGGAAAATTAGGATGTGCTGGAGCCTCTAACACCAGCAGACGCTGGTTCGCATGGTGGTGTGTGAGCTCTTATTTCTTGCTCCATCTATGAGACTCTACTCCCACACCCTGTGGACAAGGTACAAGTCCACATACCTGGACGACGATGTGGTGGCTCATTGCACAGGATTTGAGGTCAAAAAAATCAATGTTCTGGCCAGGCTTGATTGCTGGCACCTGTAATCCCAGCACTTTGGGAGGATCGCTTGAGCTCGAGTTCAAGACCAGCCTAGGCAACATAGCAAGACCCCATTTCTACAAATAAAATAAAATAAAATAAAATAAAAACCTAGGTTTACATCCTAACGATTTTCCAATTATTATCCATGGGATCTGTAATAATTCATGTTTCCTCTGAACTTTAGTTTTCTTATCCATAAACTGGGGATAATGATGTCTGCCTTACAGGGTTGTTAGGAGAATGAAATGAGATAATCATGCAAAGCATTCAGCTGGTGCAGAGGAAATCCTTGTCACCATGTCAGTGTCTAATGCTATAAATGGGGAGAACCGCATCTGTTTGGAATTGCTGTATACACACATATTCTGCTCAGGAAAGCATCAGCAGAAGCTGCTAACATTGGCTGCCTTTGGGGAGGGAAGCGCGTGGGTGAGAAGAGGCAAGAGGAAGACTTTTCACTGTTTAACTCTTGTACCTTTTGAATTTTGAAGCATATAAATGTATTAATTATTCTAAACATAAACTTAAACTTAAAATCTTTCTAATATTTTATTGTGAAAGTTTTCAAACCTACAGAAAAGTTGAAAGAATTTTAAAATGAGCACCACGTACCCACTGCTGTGGATTGGCCATGACCATTCTACTATACTAGTTTTATCTCATATCTATTAAATTTTTAAAATAAAATGAGCCTATCTCTGAGGTCTAGGGAAGTTTCTTTACTTATTAGGGTCTGTATGTTCCCTCTGTGAAATGTGAAATGTGGGGTATTATCCCTGTTACTCACCACACCCAGGGTAAATCTGAGTGGGCTGTTGGCTGTCTTGCCTATATGTCATGAGCATCCCTTGGGGTGGCTTCCTGGCTTAAAACAGTCCTCTCTCTCTCTCTTTTGAGACTGGGTCTCACTCTGTCACCCAGGCTGGAGTACAGTGGCATGATCTCAGCTCACTGCAACCTCCACCTCCCAGGTTCAAGTGATCCTCCTGCCTCAGCCTCCCGTGTAGCTGTGATTACAGGCACACACCACCACACCTGGCTAATTTTCTTATTTTTAGTAGAGACGTGGTTTCACCATGTTGGCCAGGCTGGTCTTGAACTCCTGACCTCAGATGATCCACCCACCTTGGCCTCCCAAAATGGTGGGATTACAGGTGTGAGCCACCGTGCCTGGCCCAGTTCTCTCTCCTTGAAAACAACCCCACCACATGTGTGAACTCCAAGTGGCTACAGGTGCACCACAGCCTCGTCCCCCTCCAACTTCACCCCCGGCAGTAACCCAGGGATGGTGGAGTGGATAGCCTGCCACTTACTGCTATTTCTGATTCTTCTCCCCTCCAGCCCTCAGAGGGGCTCTGTACTTCCTGCCCTTTTGATGTGGAGCCTCCCTCAGCCTGGATTGTTGAGTTGTTGCAAGGAGGTCACTTGCCCTGGAAAGTCATCTGGATCCAGAGTGGACTTCATGTGAGTGTGAAATAAGCCTTTGTTTTGATGAGTCCCTGAGACCTGGGGGATTGTTTGTTACTGCAGCACAACTGAGTCCATGCAGACTGATACAGATGAGCAGCTGACATGAACCTGGCCCATCAGACACTGTTGCTTGCATATTTCAAACTGGAATTAAGGGAAGTGAAACAGTCCTTTGCTGGTGACAAAGCTGTCAACTGGAAGCTTGGGAGCAATTAATTAGAAATGAGACTTCCTTCTATGTAGATGAAGCCAATCAGAGAGAATTCAGCCTTTGGGAGAAAAGATTGTGTGTATGTGTGTGTGTGTGTGTGTGTGTGTGTGTGCGTGTGTGTGTGTGTGTGAGAGAGAGACAGAGACAAAGAGAGAGAGGTAGCATTTAAGGCCCAGAATCTCTGACTCTAGTTGTTTACCCCCATAGACTACTGGTAGAATTTTTTCCTTCCAGCTTTGAATAGGGAAAGAAAGAGTAATCTAGCTATTTTCCCATTCTCTAGGAGATTAAGAAAATGCCTTCAGCAAGATCAAGACCATCCTGGCTAACACAGTGAAACCGCGTCTCTACTAAAAATACAAACAGTTAGCCAGGTGTGGTGGCATGCACCTGTAGTCCCAGCTACTCAGGAGGCTGAGGCAGGAGAATCACTTGAACCCATGAGGCGGAGGTTGCAGTGAGCTGAGATCGCGCCACTGCACTCCAGCCTGGGTGACAGAGCGAGACTCTGTCTTAAAAATAAAAAATGTCTTCAGCAATCTTTAAGTCCAGGGGAAATGGTGCTTCTGAATGCCTTGTCTCAAACGAGCTGAGGATACTTCCTGGGGTGCATGGAATAGGCCCATTTCTGTTGTAAGTCACAGAAAAACCAACTTAGGCTCGTTCAAGCAGAAAAGGAGAATTTCCTAGCTCATGGAACTGAAAAATCTCAAGAGTAGGTCTGACTTCATGGACAGGTACATTAGATGTTTTTGTGGAAGAGGGCTGGAGTCAGGGGTCAGGATCTAAACTGATTAAGGATTCTCACTCTGGTTCTGCTGATCTGTTTTTCTGGAAAATTATGAACTGATACCGAATCATAGCCATATTCATTTCTAAAGTCCCAGTGGTTACTTTAGCTCTCTTTATCCATCCATCTTCTCCTCACCATTCAAGGCCCAGATCCAAATCTGGCTCTTCTGAGAAGCCTCCCTTACTGCCCCAGTTCCGAAGGTCTCCACTTTTCTCTGAGTCCCCGTTGCATTCAAAGTCTTTCCATACTTGTAGTCAAGTCAAAGGCCCATATAACCTTTGGCTTGAATTCCACTTAGAGTACGTTCAGATAAAAAATTACAAGCTAAGGGCAAACTATGCATAGAGCTCTTTGTTTTACATTTTTCAAACATTTCCACTTGCTGTTCATCCATCCATCCTTCTGTTCATTATCCTTCATCCATCCATCCATGCACTCGTTGAAACCAGCATTGACCGACTACCTACAATATGCATGTCCTGTGCTGGATCCTGGGAGTACAGTGATGCATATGACACACTTGTCACCCTCAGTGAGCTCATGACCTAATTTGGGCAACAAACATGTTGTAATCATATCAACAAGAAGAAGAAGAAGAAGAAGAATCATATTAACAAGAAGAAGAAGAATCATTGTAATCATTATTATCAACAACAAGAAGAATCATTGATACTTAATGAGCATTTTCTTTGTGCCAGTCACCGTGCTAAGCAATTTGCATGCACTATCTTAGTCCTAACAACAACTTCATAATGTATGAGCCAGTGCTTCATTATCTATTGCTTTACAACAAACTACAACAAAACATAGTAGCTTCAAACAACAATTATTTTATCATGTCTCTAAATTCTGTAATCTGAACTGGGCTCAACTGGGTGCTTCTTCTGTTCTTGCCTGTGGTCACTCATGTGGCTGCAATCAGCTGAGGGTGGGCTCAGCTAGGACACTGGGAAGCTGGGCTTTCATCTCTCTGTGTGGTCTGTGGGCCTCTCATTCTCATGTGACATCTCCATATGGTCTCTCCAGCAGGGCATCTGAATTTTACCTGGCATATCTGGGCTCCCAAGAGCATGGAAGCTGTCAGGACCTCTTCAAGCTTAGAACCAGAGCAGGCACAGTGTCCCTTCCACCCCATTCCGTTGTTGAAAGCAAGCTGCAAGCCCCAACCACAGCCCAGAAAAGGTGGCAATAAAGCAAGTTGCAAGGACCATCTACAGTCAAGAAAAGGTGGCAATACAAAGGTATGAACATTTAAAAGCATGGTTTATCAGAAACCACTGATATAATAGACTACCACAGTCAAGATTCTTTCTATTGCAAGTGAAATAAACTTGACTCGTACTAACTAAAGGTTTTTTAGAAAAGTGGATTGGGGAAGGATGATTTATTGGCTTTGTAACTGAAAGCCCAGGTGTGCATTTGTCTGTAGGAATGGCTGGATCGAGGGGCTCATTGATATCATCAGGGTTTTATCTTTCTTTTCATTTCTCAGACAGATTCTCTCTTTGTGGTGGGTAAGATGGCTGCCCACATTTCTAGAACCACATCCTATCAGCTCAGCAAGCATACAAAGGTATGAATACTTAAAAGCATGGTTTATCAGAAACCACTGATATAATAGACTACCACAGTCAAGATGATTTCCATTGCAAGTGAAATAAACTTCACTCATACTAACTAAAGGTTTTTTAAAAAATGGATTGGGGGAGGATAAAGTAGGGGGGTTATGCCCATTTGACAGATGGGGAAACTGAACTCGAGAAGTCAGAGCATTTCCTCATGTTCAGTGGTAAGTTTAGAATTTGCAGTACGTTTCCTTCCATTGCAATGTGTAGGCAGGGAGAGAGGAGGGAGTTCAGGGGTCAGTCTGTGTTTTTGGCTTACGCAGCTGAGGTTTCTGTAATCACATGTGGATCTGGAATTTTAATACTACTTCCATCCTGGAATTTGCAGTCGCCAGGGAGCTGCTTGCTCAGGGCTCCTCAGCCTGGGGAGTGGGGCCCTCACCTACCCCTCGCTCCAAGGTCACTCAACTATGGGACCCGGACTTTGCCCTGGCCCTGCAGAATAATCCTGGTCACTCTCCTCACCCCTGCCTCCCACCGTCTGGAGGTGGAGAGGCACGATCCACAACGTGTGGTCTGACTGAATTCAAGTGGGGGCATCACTTCCTACCCAACACTCCCCCACCTGATACCTGCTCACCCTTCAGCCTGCAACACCAAGAAATGGAACTCTTTCTTTCTTGCTTGTCTGCAACACATTTTAAGAATTTGGGTAGCAATCTGGCATTACTGAAGGTTCATTTACTGAAGCATCTTTTCAGAATCTGGCAAAGGTTGAATGTATGTGTATTTATATTACAGGACATTATTATCCAGTAAGGTGTATATATTACACAAGCAGGGAATCATGGTGATCTGCCTGGTATGGCGGCCTCTTATTGGTGCGTTGTGTGACCCACTCTCTGCTTAGGTTGTTGAATTCATGTATTCATTTCACTCTCACAACACTTGAGTGGAGGACTCTCAGGAGTCCCACTTGACGGAAGTGGAAACGGAAGCTCAGGCAGGTCAAGTCTCTCTGCAAGTGTCACACAGCTAGAGCTGGCAGCTGAGACTGAATATTCTTTCATTTCCACTGTGTAACAGCAGCAGTCACCACTGACCCCAAATGCTCACCCCCCCCAGGACTCATCTCCTCTCTGCCTCAGCTACTCCTCACCCCCCACCCTACACCAGCTGGGCACCCCCAGTGGACACCAGGTTGCCCTACAGCCAAGGCATTCTTTCCATTCTATTGCTCATATGGTTGGTGAGATTGTTTGAAAATATTCAGACATGGCCAAAACTAGGAGAAAAGCAAAACCAATATAATGCAAATAATAATAAGTACAAAAGTTCAAAGACTCACAGGAGATGTGATAATACGTCCAAGACTCCTTGGCACAGCCCCATAAGGAAAATATTATTTTCATTCTTCAGATGTGAAACTGTTGTTCCTAAAGAGTAAGTAATTTGTCCCAAGGTCACAGAGCTAGCAGGTTGGCTGAGCCAGATATTGAACCCAGGTCAATGTGGCATCGAAATCAATGCAGTTTCCTTTCTACCCTGCTGCGAAAGGACCCCTGAGCTCGACAAGCTCATAGTCATGTTGGGAGAAGACAGTTCCATGGATAATTGCTCCACAGCAATGATCACAGTAAACACAGGTCAATATGAGAGTGGTATGTGAGCAGGGAGAAGAAATCAAGGAGGGCTTCTGGGAAGAGGTGATGCCTGAGCTGAGTCATACAGGATGAATGGCAGGTGCAGTAAGCCTACAGGAGGGAGGAGGCAGGACAACGCCAGAAGAAGTAGCATGCTGTCACTGCCAGCCATTACTGCAAGCCATTGTCACAGTGGTCTATGTTACCCTTCAGGGTAAACAAAAGGTAACGTCTCCCTTGTATATGACTCACATGGCTATATCAGTGATATGGTTTGGCTCTGGGTCCCCACCCAAATCTCATGTCAAATTGCAATCCCCAGTGTTGGAGGAGGCGCCTGGTGGGATTGACTGGATCATGGGGGCAGTCTCTAATGGTTTAGCACCACCCCCCAGGGCTGTCTTGTGATAGAGTTCTCCTGAGATCTGCTTGTTTAAAAGTGTGTGGCACCTCCCCACCCTTTCCTCCTGCTCCCACCTTGTAAGGCGTGCTGGCTTCCCCTTCGCCCTTCCACTATGATTGTAAGTTTCCTAAGGCCTCCCTAGAAGCAGAAACCTGTACAGCCTGCAGAACCGTGAGTCGATTAAACCTCTTTTCTTTAGAAATCACCCAGTCTCAGGTATGCCTTTACAGCAGTGTGAGAAAGGACTCATACAATCAGTAAAAGTGACGGTCATCTGATATGCTGTCATCTATCAGATTCACTACGAATCTTGTGGGGAGAATAGGAGATGTTTTAACTGAAGTGAAATTCATACAACATAAAATTAACCACTTGAAAGTAGACAATTCAGTGGCACCTAATGCCTTCAGGGTTCAGAGTGTGCAGAATGTTGTACGACCACCACTCTATCTGGTTCCAAAACATTTTTATCAGCCCATGATGCAGTGACCTCAACACTCATTAAGTAGCTGACCTCAACAAGCTCATAGGTGGAGAGCAGACAATTCCATGGATAATTGTTCCACAGCAATGATCCTAGTAAACAGAGGTGAACATGAGGCTGGTGTGTGAGCAGGGAGAAGGAATCAAAGAGGTCTGAGCATCACCTCATCCCAGAAGCCCTCCTTGATTCATTGGTGCCACATTGACCTGGTTCTAATAAAGCCCATTAAACAGTTACTCCCTATTTCTCCTTCCCTCCAGCCCCTGCTTTTTGTCTCTAGATTGACCTAGTCTGGATATTTCATACATATATGTAGTGTGACCTTTTGTGTCTGGCTTCTTTCACTGAGCATAATTTAGTATTGTACACATTTTCTAGTTGAGGAGGACAGGGTAGAGCTCACACTGCAGTCTAAAGTTGACACTTTAGCTGTCTCTCCCTTCTACCTTGTTCTCATCCCTTTAGACATGTCCTGCCATCCTTTGAGGGTCCAGAAGTCAGATCCACAGGCCTGGGTGAGTCCCTCCTCTGCCATTTTCCTTGGACATCTTATGCCCTCTCTGAGCCTCAGGCTTCCCATCTGTCAAATGTAATGATTGACAAACAATGTGAATATACCTAACAGGACTGAATTCTACACTTACGAATTGTTAAGACGGTGAATGTTGTGTGTTTCTTTTACCATAATTTAAAAAGTAATACAAGGGAAAACCTTTAGAAAATGAGATGGTTGGATTGGTGACTAAGGGCCCCCTAATCCTGTAGAATTGTGAGACCAAGCATTCATGATTGAGACTTAGGGAAAAGAAAGGCAAGACAAGGAGGCAAAAGGGAAAGGAACAAAGGAGGAGAGTCATAGCGGTGAGAGGAGGAGGAGGAGGAGAGGAAGAAGGAGGAAGGAAAGGGGGAGGGCGGTTCTGCTGCCTCAGTTCATTTCCTCTCTGCCTTGATGGGTGCTTGTGTTTATTTCTCAATTCTCAGCCATTGTCATTCTGCAAACCTTGGTCCTAAACCCCAACATGAGCTGTGGGTTAGTCTGCAGTATTGAAACAAAATGGGAACTATTGGATTTTCAAACTGATTCAGCCTCTGAATTTAAAAACATTTTTTTCTCAGTCAAATGTGACCCAGAATCAGGATGGAAGCAATAAATATTTAATAAGAAAAAACTGGTTCAACGATGTCCTTAAAACACATTAGCTGTATTAACCTGGGGCCTTTACATTGGTACTAACATCAAGCATCCCCCTATTGGTTGAAGGAACACCAAGGCAGATAGCGATCGTACATTCTGGATTTGCTCAGCCGGTTTCAAATACCCAGCTCCCTGTTCCCCAGAGCACCCTCCCTTATCGAAATGTGAGCTGCCATTTTGGATCAGGAGTTAAGATTCCTGGGGACAGGAGGCTATAGTTCCCAGGGAAGGTCACGGTTCCTGGAAGACTAATTACACACCAGCAGGTGCCTCTAAAGTGCAGGTGAATAAATGGAGTTCGACAGCACTGTAAGTAGGAGTCCAAGAATATCTTAGAGAAGAACCAGTGTACACACAGAGCCAAACATAAAAATATCCCCCATTTGATTTATTCTCCTTGGAGTCCATCCTGGAAAGAAGCTGAACACTATGGCGGTGCTTCAAACTACCAGCAGAAAAGGCAACTGAAAACACAGAGAGAACAAGCAGAATAATAGGAGGCCATTATTGAGGCAAATGCAGAGTTCTAGGGGGTGCATGAGGTCAGGGGGAAGAAACCCAGGAGGACTTCTGGTAAGAGGTGACACCCAAGCTAAAACATGAAGGACGATCAGCAGGTAGATAGTCCAGCAGGAGTGAGAGGACAGAAAACCTCTGAAATCAATGGTAACCATGGTCGTATTTGGGTAGCAAGGGATTACTGGTGACATGCCCCCCCCACCCCCGGCCCTGTTTAGCTCCTCTATTTTCTATTGTTTCTTTAAAGAGTACATGGCATATTTATAATCACATTTTTTTAAAGCAGGGAAATGTTGCAGTTTCAAAGGATTTTGAGAGTTTTCATGAGCACATGGGCTGGCACCTGCATTGTGATCACGGGAATGGAGACCCTCTCCTTCACGCGCCCTCAGCAGGCTCTTTCCATCACCAGGTGTGTTAGCCAGCTTGGGAGCGGGCCTGAACAACAGAAATGGATCCTCTTACCCTTCTCAAGGCCAGAAGTCTGAGATCAAGGTGTTTTCTTCTGAGGCCTCTCTTTGACTGTAAATGGCTGTCTTCTCCCTGTGCTTGTCTGTGTCCTAATCTCCTCTGCTTGTAAGGACACAAGTTATATTGGATTAGGACCCATTCTCAACACCTCATTTTAATTTAATCACTTTTGTAAAGATCCTGTCTCCAAATGCAGTCCCATTCTGAGGTACTGGGGGTTAGGGCTTCGACATAGGAATCTGGGGGGGACAAAGGCAGCCCATAGCACTGGGGTGTAGATAAGTGGTTAGAGGTGAGCCCTTGATTTTCCCTGTTTGCTATGGGAGAGTTCAGAGCATTAGAACTTGCCTGATTTTGATGCAAAGAAGCCAGATGCTGAAGAGGACACACATGGATTGTTGTAATGGCTCTGAAGGGTCAGCCACTGGCCCTCCCAAGAGCCAAGGAAGAGCACTGGATGGGAGTCCCCAAAAAACACATGGAGGCTGGGTGCAGTGGCTCATGCCTATAATCCCAATGCTTTGGGAGGCCAAGGTGGAAGGATCACATGAGGCTGGGAATTCAAGGCTGTGGTGAGCTATATTCATGCTACTGCACCCTGTCTCTAAGGAAAAAAAAAACAGAAAAAACACACATGCAAACTCATCATCCTCCCCCTCGACACACATGCAAACACATGCCACACATAGACACGCCATACACAAACACACACCATACATAGACACGCCATACACAAACACACACCATACATAGACACGCCATACACAAACACACACCATACATAGACATGCCATACACAAACACACATGTATACACCACACACACCTTACACACACACACCACACAGAGACACACCACACACAGAACACACACAGATACACACCATACATAGACACGCCATACGCAAACACACATCTGCATACACCACACACACCTACACACAAACACACCACATAGAAACCCGCACAGACACACACCCCATACACAGACACAACATACAAACACACAGATGCACACCACACACACTGCAAACACCACACACACCACACACACACCACACACACACCACACACACCACACACAGACACACCACACACACCACACACACCACACACAGACACACCACACACACCACACACACACCACACACAGACACACCACACACACACCACACACAGACACACCACACAAACCACACACACACCACAGACATACACCACACACAGATACACCACACACATACCACACAGAGACACACCACACACAGACACACCACACACCCCACACACAGACACCCCACACACAGACACCCCACACACAGACACACCACACACAGACACACCACACACACCACACACACACCACAGACACACACCACACACACCACACACAGACACCCCACACACAGACACACCACACACAGACACACCACACACACCACACAGAGACACACCACACACAGACACCCCACACACACCACACACAGATGCATCACACACAGACACACCACACACACATTCCACACACACCACAGACACACCACACACAGACACACCACACACACACCACACACACACCACACACAGACACACCACACACAGACACACCACACACACCACACACAGACACACCACGCAGATGCAGGCACACACAGACACACACCTCTGTCAAGGACCATTCTACTCTGTTGCAGGGCGTGGGCTGTGCCAGTGATGGGGGCAGGAGGGACTGATGGGGAGGGGACTGAGGAAGAGAGGATACAGTGAGAGGGGATGTCGCCTTTTTAATCTAGGACCCCCTTTACGTTTGGAGCTGGGGTGAAAATGCCTTGGGGCTGAGCGTTCTCAAGCCCTGTGGACCAGCCTCCTCCCTCGGCTCCTCCAGGCCCACCCTCTAGTACCACCCAAGAAGGGAGAACCTAGAGACCTCCTCTTTCCAATCCTCTCCAGCCTTCTGAGTACATGCCTCCCTCTTGCCCCCTCAGCCCATGACCTCAGCCATGATCTAGGGGTGCCCTGCTCCCCTTTCACACTCCAGTCCACGTGGGGCCGTAACCCCTTCCCAGGGTTCCTCTGGGCAGCACTGGGATGGGGTGGAGTCTTCCAGGGCAGAACATAAACCCAGGTGGCCAAGAGCTCTGTTCACCCCGGCCCCTTGAGCCCTAACCCACCCTCTTTCCAGAGCCCTAGGCCCTTCCAGACCACAGTGCGTCTGAACCCCCAGCCCCAGCCGCTTCCAGCATTCACATTCTCTGATTCTCCCTTTCTTCCCCTCCGTGTGGCTCCTCATTTCCCCAGCAAGGACACTGGGTCCTGGTCTTGGAGACCTTCCTGGAGAGTCAGTGGTTTTCAGAGGTGGGCACCCCTGGCTCTCCAGGTTTCTATCCATAAGGCTATTCCAGGTCTTCTCATTCAGGGGCAGGCCAGGATCAAGGTCAGCTCCTCACAACGGCAACCCCCATTATCGTTTGTGTTGGATTTTATAGCCTTTCTCAGACACGATCTCATTTAGTATTCACCACGGCTTCCTCTTTAGCTCCATTTTACAGGTGGAAAAACTGAGACCCAGAGAGATGAACCAACTGGCTCAGGATCACACAGTGGGCAAGTGGGTGGAGCCGGGGCAGGGACCCAGGGCCATCTATCTGCATGCCCTTGCCATTCTCATGACTATGTTCCCTGTGGCCGCTCTCTCCGGGGGAAATCGTGCTTAAGCATGGGTGAGGGGAGGAAGGGGAAACAAGTCCACAGACTTCCTGAGATCCGGCTCTTTGAGTTAATACACATCATCCCACAGGGCTGATCTCATCGATATCATGAGATCCTGCGATGTCCACCCAGCCTGCCGGGGCCCTGGACGTGGGGAACTCTGTATCCTGTTCCCAGCCACAGCAGGTGGAAATAGTGTGAACTCATGAAATAGCAGCAGCGAAGCTAACAGCTGAATACTTATCTCCTGGCAGGCGGCAGCTGAGAGACTGCTGGCCCGCACACACTGGCCTCCTCCCCTCCACCAGCTGGGAGGCCAGAGAGGGCATCAGGGAGAGCACTGGATGTGAGAAGAGGCAGACAGACCAGGCTCTGGTCCTGGCGAACTGCGTGACCTTGGGCAAGTGACTTGCCTTCTCTGAACCTCAGTTTGGTTCATCTGTAAAAACTTTTCATCTGTAAAAAAAAAAAAGATAGTGGGATCCACTCTGGTAACATATATGTTACTGGAATTATGTGAACGTGATCAGCTAAAGACCACGCCTCATTTTAGGGGATAGAAGGGGGCGTCAGTGTGAGATTGCGGCATCTGCCTAGCTACTCAGGGTCCTCCTCCCTGCTCACAGTAAGAAACCCTGAAGCTAGAGGAAAATTCCCCTGGGCACTGCTGCTGCCTTTAAGCGGAGGTCCTAGGCGGGTGGGAGTCTCTAAGGTCTCACACAGAGCAGGATGGGCCTGGGTCGGTGGGAGGGGACTTAAGTCCAGGAAAGCAACTTTGGGCCTCAGAGTGAATCATGCTCTAGAAGTTTGATGCAGGCAAACTGTCATTACACTCATCAAGGACTTAGGGCATGAACCTCCCATGTGCCTGGCACACTTGGGCAGCCCCCAGGGACTTACCTCAACAATGACTTCGTGGGCTTTGACTGCTCAAAGCCCCTCACCTCTCTGTCCAGGGACAGTCTCCCTCTCCAGGCCATTCCAATGGTGTTGACATTCTGCCTCCTCCAAGCCTGAAGAGTGTCTTGTGCCATAGGCCTGTGCTCCCTTTGTAATCAATAGTGACAGGTTCAGGGATGATATGGGCCAAACTGAGCTCATCACAACCAGTGAGTGCAGCTCTGGGACTTTTTTTTTTTTTTTTTTTTGAGCGGAGTCTCACTCTGTCACCAGGCTGCAGTGCAGTGGCGTGATCTCGGCCCACTGCAACCTCCACCTCCCGGGTTCAAGCGATTCTCCTGCCTCAGCCTCCTGAGTAGCTGGGACTACAGGCACACACCACCACGCCCAGCTAATTTTTGTATAGCTCTGGGACTTTTGAGCAAACTCTAGGGCCGTAGACTCCCTTTCCCCCAAAGGACTTGGACCTGAAAGTTTGTAGCATTGCAGGGACAGCCATCTTGCCACCCTCAGGGGTCAACCAGTTTGAGAGAGTGGCACAAGGTATTGCTGAGAAGTAAGAGAAACAGCATCTTCCTGACAGCATTTGAGTTCTGGATCAAACCATGCTTGAACCTTCGTGGACTTTTCAGTTGCATGAGTTAGCAAATCCCCCACTGTCTTAAGCCAGCCCAAGTCAGACTTTCTCATCACTTACAGGCAAAAACAGACCTGACTGATAAACCCATTTTCTGGCATCAAGGCCCTTGTATAATTAACCAAATTAGTAAAATGAAGCCTGCTTCAATTAGCACAGATTCAGAGCAAAAAAAAAAAAAAAAAAACTAGATCATGTTTCCAGATATATGACTCAGGTTTTAGGACATCTCTACCCTACTTTAAGTATTGTAGGGGGAAAGATCCTCCAGAATCAGAAGTGCTCAGTTTAAATCCTAGCTCTCCCACCTACTTCCTACCTGTGTGACCTTAGGTAAGTCACTAAACCTCTCTGAGATTCTATTTCTTCGAACGTCTGAGATAAAACACATAAAGCACTAGGTATGCAGTAGGTGCTCAATAAATGCACCCCCCCCCGAACACACACACACACACGATATGGTTCAGCCCATTCAGATTTGCTTAATTAGAGGTACATGAAGAAGACCTATGGGGTCAAAGAGGAAGGCCATCTGGGCTCCTGAGAATTCACCCACAGTAGGTGCTGCTCCCGTCTTCTGGTCTTATTCTAGAAGCAGGATAGTGTGGTAGAAAGGAGCAAGTGCTTTGGGGTCAGAGAATCGGGGCTGAAATCCTACCTCCATTCTGTGATCTTAGGCAAGTTGCCCAATCTCTCTGAGCCTTGTTCTTCCATCATTAGTAAAAAAGAGAGGGTTTTGCCTACCTCTTAAGGGGATACAAGAATCAAAGTGCGATGCTGTGCACACAGAACCCAGCACACTGTTCAACAAACAAGTGTAATTATTTTCCCAGGCCCCAGCCAGCGATCTTCCTCAAGGGTTCATCCTCAAGGTTCTCCTGCATCCCGGCTCCCTGAGCTCAGCCATGCCCACGACGTGACGAGATCAACTCCTTGACTTCTCTGATGACAAAGCCCCCAGGATCCAGCCCTGACCTCACTCCAGAGTTTAGACACATCTCCGCCAGGGTGTCCTTCAGGTCCCCTAAACCCAGCATCAGCTCTTGGCTCTTCCACTACTCTCTGGGGGATTTGGGTAAGTCACCCTGGCCTTGGTTTCTTCATCTATAACATGATGTCATTTGTAGAAGTTTGTAGCCGATCACCACGGAGGCTGTCCCAGCCCTAACATCCTAGGATTCAACATCACTCACTCTATCACCCCTTCGACTGAGCACTACCTCCTCCCTACACTCCCTGCCTTCAAAATCAACACCTTCCTTCTTCAGCAAACCCCACCTTGAATATTTAGGGTCAGCTTGGATTTGTCCCTCTTGTTCATGCCACAGCCCCAATTCTGGAAGCTTCTCTCCAAGAGGTGCTCCCCTATCTGCACACTCCTTCCTGTTGCCACCACCAGCAACCTAGCTCAGGCACCAGCACCACACCTCAAGGAGGCCCCAGTCCCAGCTTCCCCCATGCAGCCTGCCCTCGGCCCTTTCTATCCATGGAGCTTCCAAACAGCCTTTGCATGGAGCCTGGGATTCCTCGTGTCACTGTGAAGAACTAGACCCCACCATTGACAATCTTCATGCCCTGGAGATTCTTTTCAGGTTAGGGATGAGGAGAGGAACATTTCATGGTGGTCAGATTAGATATTCACTACGTATTTATTGAATTCATTTGGTCATTCATGCTTCTCAAAACACATCCCTCGGATGGTCATCTCCAATCCAAAACAGACAATGTCAGAGATCTCTTTGCAAATCATGAAGGGCTTGGGCCTTTGTGCCTCAATGTCACACGCATACAATTGCAGGGGGTCCATCTTCCCCTCACCCTAGCCCATCTATAGAGCACAGTTTACCTCTGATTGAGCTCATGTTACAGGTGGAAAGACTGAGAAAGAGAGAGGAAGGGACTTGTCTGAGAATATGCGGAACATCTCCTTCTACCAGGCACTAGATCCTCGCACAAAAGTGCTGAGTCCACTCCCAACCCCAGGCCCGTGGCTTTGAGCAGCAGGTCACTTAACATCTAACGTCTTTATGCTGTTTCCTCATCTGTGCGAGAGCAGCCATGTCTACCTGGCAAGGCTGTAGTGAGAGATCATATCAGCATAGGAATGGGGCTCAGCCCCATGCACAGAGGACAGTTCTTGTTTCATTCTTTTCCTTGCTGTTTCTCTTCCTTTCCTGGCAGGATATGGAGGAAGGAAGCATCGCTGCCATCTACAGTGGTCACGGAAGGCTTCACGGAAGAGGCGAGCCCTGCCTGGGCCTCAATTTTGGGTGCTGGAGGGAAGCAGGGGCCAAGAGTTATTAATAGTCTTGGCCTGATGGGCCCAGGGAGGCTGAATGTGATACAGACACCCAGCACCACGGTTGGGGAGTACCTGACACCGGAAGGGGAGGGGGCCAGGGGCTACGGGGAGTGCCACCTCCCAAAATAGCCAGAGCAGAAGCCTATATAGGTGGCCATCCCACCTCCAGGCTCACTTCCCGACAGGACTTCCCACCAGCCCAGCCTTTCAGTGCAGGCTCCAGCCCTCCACCCCCACCCGAGGTGAGTGGCAGCTACCGAGGTTGGAGGATAGAGGGATGCAGCAGGATGAGCCAGCTGGAAGGGAGAGCTACATCTCCCCTGTCCGTAGTGACCCGGGGAGGGGGGTGCGGTGGGGGTGCTGGAGGCAGGGCAGCTGTGGAATGTAGGGCTGAGAGCATGCATTCCTGCTTCTCCACCCAGACTCCTGGTGTGGCCTGGGGCAAACTCCCCCCACCCACCGCCCCCCGTGGCTGGGCCTCAGATTCCCCAGCCTTAGAACAAGAGGGGTGGAGTCAGACATCTGTGGACTCTGGTGATGCCATCAGAGGGGACCCAGAGGGCAGAGGAGGACTACCGAGGGCTGATGGGCTGACTTAATGACATTGATGCTCTGGCTGGGAGGGCTCAGTCCCGGAGGGGGTGTCAAGTTGATAGGAGAACTCAGCAGCAGGGAGAGATGGAGGAAGGAGACGGAAGAAGAGTGGGCCCCTGTTGAGGCTGCAGCCTTTGCCACAGGGTAGCTGCTTAGGGGCTCACCAGGAGCCAGTGTGTGGCTGAGATGTATGGGACCTGATAGAGCTGGGTCCCAGGCACCAGGGAGGATCACCCAGAGAGTCACTGAACTCCACACGAGTGAGCCCAGGGGTGTACCCTGCTCTGCTATTGCTTTACCATGTGTCCTTAGACCATTCACGGACTCTCTGTGCCTCCATTTCTCCACTGGTATAGCTGAAGGGTCCTTCAGCTGGGGAAATCCATTCTCCAACTAGGCCCCTGGAGTGAGCTGAGCCTGGGAGTTGAAATGATAGCATAGGAGCCTGGCATATCTGAGTCAGCAGCCCAGCTGGGGACAAGGTGCAGAGGTGACGGCAGTAGCAGCAGGGTCCAGGGCAGCTGAGGGGTCCTGGGAAGTCCTGGAGCTGAGAGGCATCAGGTCAGGAGCTGCATCCTTGGTGCCTTGGAAGCCAGCTGGCGGGCTGTAGCTTGAAGGAGCTGACTCACAGGGAGGGGGCAGCTGGAGCCAGCAGCGGTATCCTAAGGTTTCCAGGAAGGGCAGCCATCCAGGGCTGAGCTGCAGGAGACAGTGTTGACAGCGATGTCAGGGAACTTGAGTTACTGGGCAGCTGGACATCTGCTCTCCCTGGTCCCCACCACCCAGGGCCACCACAGCCCAAGGCCCTGCCTACCTGCCCATACCTTAAGTTGCAGTCCCCAGGTCCCACTACATGGGACCACTGACGTCATCAACACATCAGAGAGAGACAGAAGCCCAGAGAAGGTCACAACCCAAGGTCACACTGGGACTTAGTGCAGCCCAGGATCTAGAACCCAGGCCTCCTGACTCCCTGTCCAGCGCTCACACACTCTAGAAGCAGCTGGTTGCAGCTTGAAACCTTGGGAACCATGGGGAAGAACACAACGGGTCTCTGGCTGCATACAGATAGGCACCGTGACATTTTTCCAGAGGCGAAGTTCAGACCCCCACACCTGCTTAGGTTGTCTAGAAAGTGTGGTCTGAAGGTGCTACCCTTCTTCCAAACACATATGGGGCTTTCTGGGAGGGAGCATAGCAATTCCAAGCGGACTCTCCCACCCTACTCTGCCCAAAAAAGGTTTATAGGAGTACGGGGAGTCTGGACCCATGATGCCAGGACCCAGGAGACCAGGAAAGCAAGTAGTTAGTAGAGATCTGAGAAGTGTTCCTCGCAAAATCAAGCCAGCAAAAAAATAAAAAATAGAAGTAAAACATCAAATCAGGTTTTAGAATATGCATCCCTGGCCAGATGTGGGATGGGGCACCCGAAGTGGGCCCCAGCAGCTCCTGCCTGTCCCTGTCCCTGTCCATGTCCCTGCCACCTCCTCCCTGCGTCGGGTGGGTCAGGTTTCAGGACCTCAGCGCTCAGATTTTGCAGCATAAATTTGCATCCAGGACAGACCAGAGCAGAGGCTGAGATAGGAGTGGAGAGAGAAAGGGAGCAGGGCCTAGGGGGTCCTGAGGTGCAGGCTGGCCGCTGAGGGTTCAGGATCTTCCCCCACGCGGCAGGACATCCTCCGAGGTTCCCAGATCTGAGACGGCGCACCTCCTGCGTGTCCTTGACGGCAGGTGGACTTTCCAGACCCAGCTGGTGACGCCAGTGCCCCCTAAATCCCAGAGGTGGCCCCTTCCCTCGTGCCCTGGCCGCAGCCCCTGGGATCCCGCGGACCCCTGGCCTGGCGGTGCAGGAGTGGTAGCAGGTCCGCGCGCCTTCTTGCCGGCGGCCGGCGCTGCTCAGCGGCGCAGCTGGACTGAGCCGCTCCCGCTGCGCTCAGAGTCCGGGCCCCTGGCGCCATGCCAGGCCCGGCGGGCGTGCGCCTGGCGCGCAGCACTGCAGCGCTGGTCATATGAGCAGAAATGATGAGAAAAGCACTTTTTAATCTTTTCGCACTTGCTCTGCCCGCTCAAACAGTTGCAGGATGTCGATGACAGACTTGCTGAACGCTGAGGACATCAAGAAGGCGGTGGGAGCCTTTAGCGGTGAGCAAGCGAGCTCCCCTCCCCATCTCTCTCCCCTCGTCCACCGCCCGCGCCCCTGCACTCCGCTGGCCCCGCAGCCGGCGGATCCTCCCCAGCGCGCTTCTGCCCACACTTCCCACTGGGCGCCGGCGAGGTCGGGGCGGGGGCGTCCTTGGCAGTTCCCAAACTCTGTCCGGGCGAGGCTTGGCGCGGGGAGCGGGCGGGGAAGAGGGCGCCCTGCCCAAGTTACAGAAACTTGAGGGTGCCGAAGGCCCGGTGGTTGGGAGGACTCAGGGTCCGGGACCAAGGGCGAAGACCAGGGTCGGAGGAGAGACCTCCAGGGTCCTTGTACGAGCTCTCTGGACGTCCTCTTTAAGGTACTTAGAGAGGACTGCAGGGGGCATCCTCCTCTCCAAGAGACCCCTTTCCTGGACCCTCATTCTGGACAGGACTTTTCCCGCCAGGCGGTAGCCGTTGTTGGCCCCCTGACTGTCCTAGTTCCTTTACTGAGATTCAGCAACGGACCTGCGGGCGAGGTGACCTTCTGGAGCCGGCGCACAGCTCTGCCTAAGTCCGCACGGGGCATCCTCAGTGCCTCAAACCTCCAGCCTCCTTAGGCGGGCAGGGGAGGGGAACTGGCAGTCTCACCTCTCCCAGCTGCCCGGGACTTCAGCGCTAAGCTGCCCGCCTTCCTCCTCCCCTGTCCTCCAGATGGGGAAACCAGGGAACTGTCTTGGAGAGGACAAGACATTTGCCCAAGGTCACCTAGCTGGGCAGAAGGGGTATTAGAACTGGGTTGCCCAGCCTAGTGTCAGAGGTGGACAGGGCAACTTTCCTTGTCTCTAGCCCTGTGCTGAGGGGAAGAGAACATGACTTCAACAGCCACCCCCTACACACACACACACACACACACACACACACACACACACACACACACAATACATGATCTAACATTGTACCCTTCCCCAGGTGTTCTAAAACAGGACCCCAAGATACAGAAAATTGCAGGTAGAAAAGGACCCCCATTTTCTTTCTGCTTTGCTCCTCCTCCCCTGGGCACAAGAACCTCTCTGGGAAGCCACCCTCCCAGGGTCCTGGGATAACCCTCTCCCTTCACCTCAAGCCCATGTGGGAAGAAACTTAACTGGGTGTTTCTCGGGAGCCTCCCAACACCCCCTTCCCACTGCCTCCGAAGTGGATTTCTGCGCAGAGCCAGGACTTCCGGGTTTGCCCCTCCTCCTCCCACTGTATGACCTTGAGGGAAACCTGTCCTTTCTATGTCAATTTTCTGGCAACAAAGGCTGTGGCCAAGAAAGAAGGTCAAACCTCCTCCCCCTAACCCCAGGACCATGTTCATGCCCCCTTCAATTCCCCAGCCCACTCCCAACCAGCTGGCACTCAAAAGTCTTCCTGGACACAAGGTTCTCAGAAGAACAGAAGCCTTTGGTTCTTAGGTGCTGCTCCCATCATCAGCAATGGGTGCAGTGGAGGTGGGATGTGGGGGCGGGCTTGAGAGCCAGGGAGGTCTGGGTTTGAGCACACCTCTTCCACTCCCAGCCTTGTGACCCTGGACAGGGCATCCTCCCTTGCCCGGGCTCCCTCAGCCCTCCGATGGAGGTGGGTACCTCTCATTCCCCATGACTGGCATGTGGGAATCCATCAACAAATGCCTTGACGCCCCCCATTCTCCCAGCCTTCCCTACCAGCCTTTTTGGTCCTTGTTTGACCCTGCTCTTCCCCCCACAGCTACCGACTCCTTCGACCACAAAAAGTTCTTCCAAATGGTCGGCCTGAAGAAAAAGAGTGTGGACGATGTGAAGAAGGTGTTTCACATCCTGGACAAGGACAAAAGTGGCTTCATCGAGGAGGATGAGCTGGGGTAAGCGGAGGCCTGCAGGGGCTGCCCAGCCCACGGCTGCACAAGAGGGAGTGGGGGCTGGGACTCTAGCTTCCAAGTGTCCATCAGACCTGCCTTTCACTCTGCCTGCTTCACAGAAAGTAACCGTGCATGAAGGCAGGGCTCGGACCCAGGGCACCAGGGGAGAAGGCTTCCTAGTGCTATTGCTTCGGAAGAGTAAAACCCTCAGCTGAAAGTGCAACTAAGTAGGTTAAATGATAGCCACTTAATATTGCTAATGGAATGTTGCTACTTAATAATTTAATGCAAATGAAGAGGCAGTTTTCTTGCTGCCTAACACCATAGGCAGGGCAGAAAGCATTCACTTGAGTATTTCATTGATTTTCATTTGTCTAAAAGACACTTTCCACCTTCCTACAGCCCCCAGCCCTCTGGTACTAGTGTGGCTGGTGCAATTTCTGGGCAAGCCAGGGATGCAGAACCACCTCTGGGAGTCCAGGGGTCCTTGGAGAAAAGCAGAGAAGGAGAAGGCTGTGGCTAGGAAAATGCATGCCTCCATCTGCAAAAGCATCTCCCACCATAATTCCCTCAGCCACCCGGCCATGTCTACTGACTCAGGTTGCCTTATGTCACTTTCTGGCCAAGAAAGCCTTGAGTTTTGTCAAAAAGAGAAGCAGCGGGTGGGTGTAGGGAGAGGCCTTTCAAGTAGGGACTTCCCCACCCATCCTGTCTCTCCCCTAAACCATCTCACAAGGGTGCCTTCTGTCTAGAATCTTCACGTTCTACCCACTTACATCCAACATGCATGCACACTTATGCACGCGCGCGCACACACACACACACACACTCACAGAGGCTGACTTCCCCCTGTCCTCCAGGCATCACCTTCACCAGGAAGCCTCCCCCCTCCTCCCCTCACCACAGGTGGGTGGATACAACTTCTGAGCGCCCTCCTCCACGGCCCATCACACTGTGTGGTCTCTCTCGGAGTCCGTGACCTCCTTATTTTTTCCAGTGCCTTCCGAAGATCACCACTGTGACCCCACTTTCCAGCATACGCCTGACACAGAAATGACACTTAGTGAATACTTGTTGGATAAATTAACGAATATAGGTGCCCTCCCTGAAGTGAGGACAACCTTTCACTGAGGACAGCCTGTCCTTTCCTAAATACTCACCCATGAAAGCACAGCCACCGAGCAGGCTACCTGGCCCAGAGCATCCGTGTGCGTGACTGCTGCTCGCTGCCTGTCCCAGCCATCCCTTTCCCCATACAGACACCAGACCACCCTCCATCCAGCGTCCTGCAAGGCGACCTCGGCCTGACTCCCTCACCGGCTTTCTCCTTTTTTCCTCCAGATTCATCCTAAAAGGCTTCTCCCCAGATGCCAGAGACCTGTCTGCTAAAGAAACCAAGATGCTGATGGCTGCTGGAGACAAAGATGGGGATGGCAAAATTGGGGTTGACGGTGGGTAGCCATGACCTGGGGTCTGGGCATATTGTGGATCTTGGGGTGTTGGATGCGAAAAGTTTGAAGCTATGTCTGTCACAAGGAAGGGATGATACGGGGGTCCCTCACTCCCCCAGATTAGAAGATAAAAAGCAGTCCATTAGGTCTGAGAGCTCTGCCACATACTCCAGACAAAGGAAAACTGGTGTATTTTCCTAATTTGAAAACCTAAAAGGAATAGATTCTGTTTTTCCTGCTGGATAGGGGATCCAGGAGGATTTGGGATTTTTTTTTCCTGAACTCTGCCTGCATTTTTGCATGGATACTGGCCCAACCTCTGCCCAAACTGGCTGTGTGACCTTGGGCAGTGTCTCTCGATCGCTGGGCCTCTGTCTCCCATCTCTAATCCAAGGAAATGAGGCCGACTAATCCCCAAGGATCCTCTGCCTCTCACATCCTCAGATTCCAGGGATGGAAATTCCTATCTCCTGTCCTCCTCAGCATCTTGTCCTGGTGTCCTGTATCCCCAAGTCTCAAAACCTGTTTGGCTTTTACTCAAATATACTATTGTAGCCTTGCAGCAGAGCCAGGAAAAACAGTAAACCAGAAATCAGTGGGGAATTCAGACAGGGAATACCTGGCCCTGCCTTGCTTTGCAGGCTTCAATGTCAGCACAGGTGAGAGACCAGTGGCCCACCGTCCACTCCTTTCTCCATTTGGCTCTGTGTGGCATTCATAGAGCACACCCACATTGCCATCTCTCTTAGCTTATGATTTTCTCCAGAATTATCTCCATTTTGCAGGTGGGCAAATGGACTTTGAAGGTGCTTAGCCTAGTTGAAAGAGCTAGGACACAGCCGTGGGGTGGGGATTTAGAACCAGGCCTGAATGAGTGTTTGCAGCATGCTAAGCTGCCATTTGCTCCCATAATAGGCTTTTCTGCTGGTCTCAGAGAAAACTGTGTGTAGGTGTTTGGCCTCTGGGCCCCAGGCTATCTGGGTTCAAATCCCAGCCCTACCACTTTCGAGCTGTGTGACCTTGCGTAATTTGATAACTACTCTGAGCCTCTGTTTTCTCATCTCTGAACTGAATAGAATGATAATTCTTACAGGGTGATTACAAGGGTTTGATGTGTTAATATGTAAAGTGCCTAGAACAGTGTCTGGCACAGAGTAAATGCTATATATGTATTTGTTAGCTAATTTTTTTTAAAACCAGGTACCTTCACAAGGGTACCTTCTGTCTAGAATCTTCACGTTCTACCCACTTACATCCAACATGTAAGTGGATGTAAAACTTAAAACTAGGGATTGGGTTGCATTCATCCTTCTAGCCCCAGTATCTAGCCAATACCCCACACAAAGCAGGTGCTTCATAAACATCCACTGCCTGAGTGTAAAGCCCAGAACCCCATGCTCTGCTCCTTCTCTGCCCCTTGCCAGCTGTGACCTTGAACACATCACCTCTGCACACCTATGTTCCCTTGCCCGGCAAATGGGGTGCATCAGCTTCTCCTAAGACCTATTTGAGCTCGTTGTGAAAATTAAGATTCTGTGAACACAAAATTGCTTTGGGAAAGGTACAAGGATTATGAAAGTAGGTGTATGCTTATGAGTTAGAGGGTTTTTTGTTGTTGTTGTTGTTGTTGTTGATTTCTTTTTTGTTTGTTTGTTTCCTGCCAGTAACGAGAATGGAGAATCCCTATCCAGGTCAAATGCAGGGGGTCCCCTGGCCATCTGATGCCAGCTGCCCTTCTTGTGGCTGGGAAGGAGGGAGGTGGTTTTAAAGGAGTGGAGCAGAGGGTATTGGAAAGGCATCATTGGCTTGGCCGCTCCTGGGGCTTCTGGTGCTTGGCAGATCCTCCCTCCCACCCCCATCCCCACCAATCTGCTTATCAGACAGCTCCACCCCAAGGCCTGGCTCCCATCTGAACCCTGACCCTGGCCTCCAGACCTGCCTTCCATTTTTATTTGCAGCCAATATGCCATAGCTCAGAAGCCCTGGGCTGGGTCTTCATGGCTGACTGCTCACAGACAACCTACCTGATGAAGAGAAACCAGCCAAACCCGGCCCAGTTCCCTGCCTCCCTCCCTCCCTCCCTGCCACACTCAGATCTTAAGGCATCAACTAAACTCTTCTAACAGATCCAGCAGATGTTGACTGAGTAGCAACTCTGTGCCTGGCAATGGAAGAGGTAAAAATAATTCAGGCCCATTTCCTGACTGGGTGCCCCTGAGCAGCTACTCCTTAGCCCTGAGCCCCAGCTTCCTCATCTGTAAACTAGGCATTATAACATGGAAATGTGGCCTGTAGTGCCCAGCACATAACAAACGCTCAATAAATGGCCACTGCAATGCCTTATTTATTTATTTATTTAGAGACAGTCTCTCTCTGTCACCCAGGCTGGAGTGCAGTGGTGTAATCTCAGCTCCCTGCAACCTCTGCCTCCTAGGTTTAAGCAATTCTCCCGCCTCAGCCTCCCGAGTAGCTGGGACTATGGGCACGCACCACCATGCCCAGCTAATTTTTGTATTTTTAGTAGAGACGGGGTTTCACCATGTTGGCCAGGCTGGTCTCGAACTCCTGACCTCAAGTCATCCGCCCACCTCAGCCTCCCAAAGTGCTGGGGTTACAGGCATGAGCCACTGCACCCGGCCATGCAATGTCATTTTTACTGTCTGCAAATTGCTTGCAGCTCTACACATATACACAAACAAGCGATAGTGCCAGCCAGAGGCAGAGGCACAGGCATCAGGCATTTTGTACGGACTTGGAGGCTAAGCCACAGGCTGTAGGGGACAGAGGGAGTGGGGTCCAGGCAAGGTATTGGCACCAGCCAAGGCTGGAAACTTTAGGGTATGTTCAGAAAGGGGCAAGAAGATTGTTTTGCCAAGAATGGGAGGAAAGACTCATTAGCTGGGCATGTCATGTGTGTCCAGCCTAGTGCTGGGTTTGGTTACCTCATTTGACCTTGGGACAACAGAGGACATAAGTGCAGATGTAGAAAGGGCAGCCCAGGGAGTGAGTGCAAGGTCACCATGCCAGCAAGTGTCAGGGCCAGGATTCAAACCCAACAGCATGGTCCAGGCCCACCTGTGCAGCCTCCATTGAGCTCATAGGCAAGACATAAAATAGACAATGAGCACAGACCACCCTGAGGCACTGGGGCCCCACACTTCATGCTTTTGAGGTGGGAAGATGCGATGCCCCCTTCCTCACTCCCAACCCCCTAACGCGGGAAGGGTGTGTGCAATGATGCCCAATAGGCAGCGAGATGGGAAGCAGAGCCTTTCTGGGGCCCAGGACGTTCTGTTTCAGATACTCTGCTTTGCTGTCACTCTCTCTAAAGGCCAGAAGGCCCGAGCCCCACCTATAGCTGGAAGATGGCTTCAACTCCTGGCGGGATCTGGGGCATGTCCCAGAGCCCCTCTGACCATGAAGTGCCTTGTCTTTAAAACCAAGGGGCATGCCGGGCGCAGTGGCTCATGCCTGTAATCCCAGTACTTTGGGAGGCCAAGGCGGGCAGATCATGAGGTCAGGAGTTCGAGACCAGCCTGGCCAACATGGTGAAACCCCACCTCTACTAAAAATACAAAAATTAGCCAGGCGTGGTGGCACACACCTGTAATCCCAGCTACTCAAGAGGCTGAGGCAGGAGAATTGCTTGAACCCAGGAGGCGGAGGTTGCAGTGAGCCAAGATCACACCACTGCACTCCAGCCTGGGCAGCAGAGCTAGACTCCATCTCAAAAACAAAACAAAACAAAACGAAAAAACAAAAAAAAAAAAAACAAAAAAACATGGGACATGGGGCAGATCACTAGCCAATTACTGGGGTGCGTTCCAGCCCTGGGATTTCACTGATGTCTCAGTGGATAAACCTCTACACAGAAGACCACTTCACTATTTTGGCTCAGCTGCGTGACCTTGAGTGATGATGGCAATAGCATCTAAGTTCATAGAGCACTCAATATGTGCCAGGCACCGTGCTTAGCATTTCACTCATTTAATCTTCCTAGCTATCTCTGAAGTGTATACTATTATGATTCCCATTTTATAGATGAGCGCACTGAGGCTCAGAGAGGCTAAGGGCTTGCATAAACCCTTTAGGCTAGGAAGAGAAAAGATCAAAGTCTGAAAGTCGGGTCTTTTGAGCTCCGAAGCACGTGACCTGTGCTGCCTGCTTCATTCATTCATTCATTCATAGTTTAATTTACTATAAGATGATTATATTTATTGACTTATTGCCTATTTCTTTCTCCTCCACTAAGATGTCAGGTCCACTGAGCAGGAACTTTGTTTTTTTCAGTTCTAATCCCAGCACCTAGAATAGGGCCTGGCCCATAGTGGGAGAAAAAGAAAAGTGTATTTGGTTGAATGAATGAATGAATGAATGAACAAGTGCCCAGCTCTGGGCAGCACTGTGCAGTGATGAGGATGCATAACTGCTGTATGTAGTGGGAGATGATCTGCCAGCCAAGGTTGGGGATCTGTGGAGACTTGTCTGTAGCAGGTGCCAGGGAGCCCAAACCAGGGACTGCCTCTCTTCTCCGCTCTGTTTGTCCTTCTGAAGGTGAGTGATACTTATCAGTTTCTTGAAGATCCTGTACTGAAGGGAGGGGGTAGGAAGACAAAGTTCTAATAATAACCCTTTGCATTCCTGTCTCTGGGGCAACTACTTCCAGGAAGCTCAAAGGCTTTTATAGATGTGGTTGATTGATTCTCAAAGGCCACCCTAAAAGGCTGGTGCAGAGCTGACATGGGGAGGGCTTAAGGCTGAAAAGGAAAGAGAAGCTAGAAAAAGAGGTGAAGGGTGCCAAAAAAAAATCTTTGTTAAAGCACCTGCAGTTGCAAAGCCCAGGCATAATAAAAAGCAGACAAAGCAGACTATGTGGCAGGTGGCTTTTCAAACACTTCACCTTCACAACAGGTCTCCAGCTGGGAGCGGGTGTCAGCATCACCTGGAGGGCCTATGGCAACACAGATGGCTGTGCCAGACCCCAGGAGTTTCTGATTCCTTAGGTGGAGCCCACACTTTTGCATTTCTTACAAGTTAGCAGATGGTGCTAATGATCTGGCGAACCACACTTAGAGCACCACTGCCTTACAATAATCCTAGGAAGTAGATGCCGTCACTATCCCCATTTTGCAAGTGGAGAAACTGAGGCATCGTGAGAAGTGACATGCCCAGGGTCTCTCTGTAGCAGAGCTAGAACTGAGGCTCGGTGGTCCAGCCAGGACCCTCTGCCATCCTGCCTCACACGAGCATGTGTCCCCAGCCTGGGCCTTCCAAACTCAATACCTGCCCCCGCAGAGTGTGTTGACCAACAGGAATCGAGGTTAGCATTCATCCCCACTTCCTGTGTGCCAAGTACAGCACACAGGCCTTACATCTTTTAACTCATTCAAACCTCCCAACAGCTCTACAAGATATCTTTGTTACTGATACATACAAGGAATCTGAGGCCCAGGGAAGCAGAGCGACTTGCTGTGAAGCCTCAGGGCCCTCTTCAAATCTTGACTCCTAATATCTTGCTGCAGAGAAGATCCGCATGCCCCGTGTGCACACGTGCCTGCACGCAGTCCTAGTTACATTCTTCCTGAAACCCATTCCCGGCAATGGATCCACTGCCCTCTGCTTTAAGTGTGTCTCAACTCAAGAGTTTGGGGTTTGCATTTTGCTTCTGTTGCTGAAACATGTAGTCATCATTATTGCCTAACCTTGCAACCCCCCCACCCCTCGCCACTCACTCACATGCCTGAAGGAATTTGCCTTTTCTGCTTCCCTCTGGCAAAATCTGTTCCCTTTTATCCTTAAGTAGCCTATTTACCGTGAGAGGTAGAGTGGTAGCATAAGGCCTCGGGCTGTGGTGGAGCACCTGATTCAGGAAGAAATTAGAAAGCCAAATGCTGGGGATCAGCCGTGGGAATGGCTGTATCTTTTCCTCTCTCAGGACATCCATTCCCACACCTGGAAAGTGGGGAGAAAAATACACACCTTACAGGGCTGTTGCTCGAATGAAGAGAATGTTCTAGAAATGATTCCTTTCCTCTTATTTTACGGGAATGTTTTGCTCGTAAGCCACCCAAAACCTTTTAAAAGTGGTGGAATCTCAATCCTCAACAGAAAGGAAATTGAGTCTAAAGCAGGAGAAAAGTGAGAGAGATAGAAGGAGAATTTGCCGGTCTCCCTGTAATTCTAGCCCTCCGGCCTCTATGGGGTTTTGATTTCTAAGTAGGACAGGATGCTCATATCAAGGCAAGCCCAGGGTTTTGAGGGCAGAGCCCTAAGGTGCACAATGCTTTGTCCCATCTCATTGCACCCTGGTACCAGCTCAATGAGGTCTAGGGGACACTGTGATCCCCACTGAGAGACTTGAAAACTGAGGCCCCGTAGACAGTAAGTGCCAAAGTCACATAGAAGTCCTTGGCCCAACGGGACCCGGGTCTCCTGACTCCACCACTCCCTCCCCTAAGCTGAGCTGAGACGTTTTAGTTATAAATGGCTTCTGTGCTTAGCAATCTGCTCTTTTTATTCCCGTGTGGACTTTCCCTAGCTCTGGCCTTATGCTGCACTAGAAAAGATTTAGCAAGGGGAGAGGAAGCAGCCTTCCTTACATAACTGGCCTCTTGTGAAAGGGAGCAGCTGCTTGGTGGAAAAAGACATTCCCCTCCACGCAACCCTCTCCTTCTACCTCTGGGGGTTGCAGCTTGAGTCAGAACCAGGACCATTTAACTCCAACCTTTGAGGAAGAGACGCACCCTGGCCCCAGCTACGCCTGTTAGAATCTTCCTAGCTGAGTGACACAGTGACACTCAGCCTCAGTTTCTCTGTAAACAAAATGAAGATAAGAGAGCCGACGAGGATGAAATGGAATAATGCACCGTGCGGTGCCTGGCACAGAGTGAGCCCCAGAACTGTTGACGCGGCCTCCTTGTGGCTGTCTGGCTTGACCCGGAGTGACTCTGCCTCCCAGTTCTCCGGGATGGGAAGGTGATCCCTGTTTGAGATACCAATTTATAAGAAACCGAGCCCGGGAGCTATTTAGAGGTGAGGTGATAAACCAGTAAACCAGGAGGCCGGCTCCTTCATCCCGGTCATCACGACAGAGGGAGGGAAAGAGCCTTCCAGCCGCTGACTCAATGGCCGGCTCAGTTTCGCTTTGGGCCATCGGCGTGTGTTGGTCTCACCTGTCAATAGCTTCTAAATTTGTCCAATCCCCGAGGCCTTGGACTGGGACAGACCTAATTAGGCTAATTTCAGTTTCCTAAGGGAAAGAAAAGAACAGAATCCTCTAGTCCTCTGATCCTCCCTCTGCTGCCTCCTTCCCACCCCCATCCCTACCGTCTTCCTCATTTGTCGCTTTCTGGTTGGACAATGATGACATCTGCAAGCTGGCCCCAGAGGGTCTTGGGCGAGGATTTAGACTGTAAAAGTACTGCTGTCCTTGCATGTCTTAGAAGACAATGACCATTCTGGATGCCTCCAAAGGAAGACTGTCTCTTCTACCTGTCAACACTAAGAGTTGATTTAGTCGCATTCCCACTGTGTGCCAGGCACTGTGCTGGGCACTCCTTCTCCATTATCTTATGGAGCCCTTACCATAACCCTATAAGGAGATAGTCCCAGTATCCCCATTTTATAGATGAGGAAACTGAGGATCAGGAACTAAGTTGCCATGGATGGATGTGCCGGAGGTGGGATGCTAGCTCTGATGGGATAGATGGGTCGGAAACTTGTACCAGGTCAGCTGGCTGCTCTTTAGGCTTTCCGTGCCCTCTGTTTATATCTTCCTTGTCTTGCTTAGTTTCAGGACTTTCGTAGTTAATGTTATGTCAAAGCTCCAACCTGTGTCTGTTGTGCTGGGGAGATCCACACGGGAGGCGGAACTAACACTTATAAACCAGTTACTGTGTGTCAGGCGTACTACCCCATCTGGTCTTTCTAATAGCCATCCAAACAGGCATTATTATACCCACTTTACAAATGAGAAAGCTGAGCCTCAGAGAGCTAAAGTAGTGACTGATGGCCACCTAGCCAGATAGTGATGGAACAAGATTCAGATGTAGGTCCAGGGTTGCTGGATGATTGTAGGTAGGTGCCAGGGTGGAGGCAGGAAATGCTGGGATCATGGAGACAAACAATGGCAACAAGAACAACGATGATGCTAACAAATACCAGTTACAATACCATTTAGAGCCTCCTGCTTCTGCCGGGCAGCAACCAGGCGTTTATAGGCTTGGTTTCAAAGTGGCTCGAAGTACAGAAACACCTTGGTTGCAACACCACCAGATACCAAGAGCTTGCTATGCATCAGGCCTGTGACCGAGAGCTTCAGTGCTGGCTCCTCTGAACAACTTAAGGAAGTGGGCACTATCATGAGCTCCATTTGACAGGTGAGGCGAAGCATCTAGTTGAAGGTCACAGGAACAAGAAATGGGAGCTGGGAGTTACCCCCAGCTTGCTTGCTCCAAACACCATGTGACAGCTGGAAAGGCGTCTTCTAGACCCAACACTCACTCATAAGAAAAGCAAGACCAGGGAGGATGAGGCATCTTGTCCGGGGACAGCAGCAGATGGCAAAGCCAAGACTAGAACCCGACCATTCAAAGCTACATTCCCCATCCTGGGATCCTACCTACCACCAATTCAGCTGACCTAGAGTTTACAGGATCTTTGTGTAGTCTTTGTTGGTTTGTTTGTTCGTTTGTTTTTGAGACGGAGTCTTGCTCTGTCACCCAGGCTGGAGTGCAGTGGTGCGATCTCAGCTCACTGCAATCTCCACCTCCTGGGTTCAAGCCATTCTCCTGCCTCAGCCTCCTGAGTACCTGGGATTACAGGCGCGCGCCACCATGCCTGGCTGACTTTTGTATTTTTAGTAGAGACGGGGTTTCACCATGTTGGTCAAGCTGGTCTCGAACTCCTGACCTTGTGATCTGCCCACCTCGGCCTCCCAAAGTGCTGGGATTACAGGCATGAGCCACTGCACCCGGCCAGTCATTTGTTTTTCTTTAAGGAGAGACCTGGGCATTTTAGAGGAAGGGTTTGGCTAGGAGACCTGTTCGTTAATTGGCTGGCTCCTAAGAGCTCAGCCCTGAGGCAGATAGGAAAGGCACGGAAGGGGTGGCTCCTGCCCTCAATTTATCTACAAAGTCCCCTGTTGAAGGTTCTGAGGGGATAAAATTAGAATTCCTTGTTCTCTGCTGAAGGCCAGCGCATGTGGCTACTGTGATGTCCTGGCTGCTTGAGAACAGATTGCCGGGTGGGCAGAGGGGCTGATTTAAGAGGCTTTCAAAAACCCCACAGCTCCAAAGTAGCTCCCAAAGTCTGGCTCCAAAATGTCTGACTTTCCGTCACCGGAGAGTCCCTCATTGGTGTCCCTGGGTCCCCGTCACACCAGCTGCACCAAATCCCGTCTAGTGCGAAGGTGACCAACGGGCTATTTACCGATGAGCAGCCTGAGAGCCCATAATTTCCAGAGTGAGGATGAAGGGGTCAGGGCAGGCTGGAAAACAGAGATGACCAGCTTCCCCTCTTGACAATCTCTCCATGAGCAGGCGGTGTTGGACAGGCTCATGCATCCTTTATCCCAGGACAGAGAAACTCAGTGCCCCCAAACAGGGAATGCCAGTGCTGGATGAAATGACAGGTTGAAGCTGTAGAGGGTTCATGCTTCTGCCTGAGCTGGGACACTAGCCCTCTCAGGAGTAGCCTCTCCACATTCATGTAACAGGTTCCTGAGGCCGGAGGCCAAGTCCTGGCTCTGCCTCTTGTTTTCCACATGACCCTGACACCTCACCTTCCCAGCCTCCATTTCCCCATCTATAAAATTAGAATCCTCCCAGACTGTCATGTGAATTATATAAAGTAAGTCAGAACTTGTTGACCCCTAAGAAGGACTCGTGAGCTATCCCATCCATCCACCCAACCACCCACCCATCCATCCATCCATCAATCCATCCATCCATCCATCCATCCACCCACCCACCCATCCATCCATTCATCCTTCTCTCCCTTTATCCATCCCTCTATCCATCCATTCCTCATCCCTCCATCCATCCATCCACCTACTCCTCCATCCATCCCTCCATCCACCCATTCCTCATCCATCCATCCCTCCCTCCCTCCATCCATCCATCCATCTACCCCCCATCCATCCATCCCTCTATCCCTCCCTCCATCTGTCCATCCATCCCTCCATCCATCCACCCAGAGCTTATTTATGAGCACCTATTGTGTGCCAGGAACACTGTGGCTGCCAGGAGAACAGTGAACAAGAAAGAGAGAGGCTCCCTTGCCCTCTAGAGTTTGCATTCTAGTAGGGGGAGACTGACAAAAATAAGTGCATAAATAAGATCATTTCAGAGAGTGCCAAGGACTATGAAGTAAATAAAAAAGGACTAATGCGATGGGATGGTGATATTTGAGCTGGGACATGCGTCACTCTATACCAAGGTCAAAGTAGGTCGGAAACTACAGGGATGAAGAAGGAAGCCTAAGAGCATTTCTAGCTTGAATCATGTCTGCTGTGTGACCATGGTCAAGCTACTTAACTTTTGAGCCTCAGTTTCCCCATCTGTAAAATGCAAAGGTGTCTCTCCCATGGAGTAGTCATGAGGATTCAATGAGATAATATATGCAAAATGCTTCCCACATTGGCATTCGATAAATGTTAGTTACTAGCTATAATTAATAAAAGTACTGCTAATAAAAGACATATCAAAATAACCACCTGCCCCACCGAGGTCCTGGAAGATCACAGGCTCCTGGCTGAGAAAGCAAGAACTTTGACGCCTGCCCTATGGGAGGGATTCTGTACGAGTATTTGTTGTTTCGGTATTTATTTGAGACTCCATCCTTGGCACTGCTGTTACCACTCAGCCAGAGAGCCTGGAGATTTCAAAACCAGCTGGTGGACCCTCACTGTCTCCCACCCTGCATCCCCCATATCCAGGTCACCCACTTTTCCTATCCTAGGACAGCCTGGGGACAGGAAAGGATGATGTCTATTTCCTAAGTCAAACCTCAGGAAGGTGAGGCACCCAGGTACGTGTCCCTTCATCTAGCCAGGACCAGTGCCAGGTTCTTTCTTTCTTTCTTTTTTTTTTTTTTTTTTTTGTGAGATAGAGTCTCACTCTGTTACCAGGCTGGAGTGCAGTGGCACGATCTCGGCTCACTGCAACCTCTGCCTCCTGTGTTCAAGCAATCCTCCTGCCTCTGCCTCCCAAGTAGCTGGGACTACAGGTGTGCGCCACCACGTCCAGCTAATTTTTGTATTTTTAGTAGAGACAGGGTTTCACCGTGTTGGCCAGGATAGTCTCGATCTCTTGACCTCGTGATCCGCCCACCTCAGCCTCCCAAAGTGCTGGGATTACAGGAGTGAGCCACCGTGCCCAGCCCAGTGCCAGGTTATTTCTACAATACAGCATGTGTTGGTTTGGTTTTTGTGTGTGTGTGTGTTTTCACTTTTTTATTTTGAAATAATTGTAGATATACAGAAGAATTGCAACGATAGTATAGAGAGTCCTGTACACCCTTCACCCAGCTCCCCCGGTGTTAATATTTTACATAACCACAGTACAATGATGAAAACTAAGAAACTGATAGGTGGGGTTTTACATTTGTATTCCACACAAAGTCCAGGGAGGACGCAGCTCACCTCAAATGAGTCTCAGATACTTTTTGTGGCCTTTTTGAAGCCATTTCACGACCAGTTTTTTATTTGTCTCACCCAAGCAATTATTACTGGCCCCTCTCTTCACTCCACTGACAGATGAGGGAACCAAAACCCAGAGAGATACATTTTCCAGCAAATAGGGCCAGACTAAGCCTGGAAGCCCTAATTTTCAATCCCCAGCCTGTGCTCTCCCCACATCACAACACTCCATTTTCTTTTTTCTTTTCTTTTTTTTGTTTGTTTTGAGACAGAGTCTGACTCTATTGCCCAAGCTGGAGTGCAGTGGCACGATCTCGGCTCACTGCAACCTCTGCCTTCTGGGTTCAAGCAATTCTCCTGCCTCAGACTTTGGAGTAGCTGGGATTACAGGCGCCCGCCACCACACCTAGCTAATTTTTGCATTTTTAGTAGATACAGGGTTTTACCATGTTGGCCAGGCTGGTCTCAAACTCCTGACCTCAAGTGATTCACCTGCCTCGGCCTCCCAAAGTGCTGGGATTGCACGCGTGAGCCACTGTGCCCAGCCAATACAACACTGCATTTTCTAGGGCGATGGGCACTTGCCTGAGACCCTACACTCCCCAGCAGGCTGAGACATGGCATCTCAGAGACACGTAGTGGCACGTGGCAGCAAACTCCTTGTCCTCTCTCATCTCCTGGGGAGAAAAACAGCAGAGAAGTCCAGAAATCAGGACCCTGAGCCTCAGTTTCTTCATCTGTAGAACAGGAACAATGACAAAATGCACCAGACAGGATTATTGTCAGAGTCAAATAAGATATTGCATATAAAGTGTTTCGAATAGTGCCTGGCATATGATAAGCATTCAGAAAACTATTATTATTATTATTGCTATTGTTATTAGTGTAGTTATTATTAATGATTTTGGGTGTGGCATGGCATGATGAAGCAAAAGATATGGTAGGCCCATCATTTCCCACCTCACTTCACTCATCTGCTCATTCATTCATTTATTCATTCATTCATTTTCACACTTACGCTCTGGGGCTGCAGCAGAAGCAAGAACCCAGAGAGAGCACCACCCAGGGCCCCACAGTCAGGTGTGGACAGTCTCTCTTGCATCCCCGCCTCTGACTCACTTTCCTTGTCATTTTGTTCTGCAGAATTCTCCACTCTGGTGGCTGAAAGCTAAGAAGCACTGACTGCCCCTGGTCTTCCACCTCTCTGCCCTGAACACCCAATCTCGGCCCCTCTCGCCACCCTCCTGCATTTCTGTTCAGTTCGTTTATGTTATTTTTTACTCCCCCATCCCCTGTGGCCCTCTAATGACACCATTCTTCTGGAAAATGCTGGAGAAGCAATAAAGGTTGTACCAGTCAGACTCTGCTTGCTCAGGAAGACCCAGGCCTGGTCAGGCATTGGCTTTCCAGATGCATCTGGGCAGGGGGTGGGGGCTGGATTTCAACAGTTAGAAAAGTTGTGATAGGAGGGAATGGAAGGGAACAGTCTCTTTTCTGTTCTAAGTACTAAGCATGGAACTCTACAGAGGTTACCCACTTACTCCCTAAAACCACCCCATAAGGTAGGTGATGAAACTCCCATTCTCTGAAAAACTGAGTCTCAGAGAGGGGATGTGATGTGTCTAAGCCCACAAATACAGGATTTGTTAGTGTTGGGGTTTGAATGCAGGTCCGTGGATGGGTAGGTGGATGGATGGATGGATGGATGGATGGATGGATGGATGGATGGATGGATAGATGGATGGATGGGTGGGTAGCTGGGTGGGCGGATGGGTAAATGGATGGATGGGTGGGTGAATGGGTGGATGGATGGATGAATGGGTGAATGGGTGGGTGGATGGATGGATGGGTGGATGGGTATGTGGATGGATGGGTGGATAGGTGGGTGGATGGATGGATGGTGGATGAATGGATGGATGGATGGGTGGGTGGATGAATGGGTGGGTGGATGGGTGGGTGGATAGATGGATAGATGGATGGGTGAGTAGATGGGTGGGCAGATGGGTAAATGGATGGATGGGTGGGTGAATGGATGATGGATGAATGGGTGGATGGGTGGGGGGATGGATGGATGGATGGATGGATGAGTGGGTGGATGGATGGACAGACACATAGATGGATGGATACCATTAAGACTTTTTGTTACAAATGACAGAACCCCAACTCAAGTAACTTAAGCTAAGAAGGAAGGAAACAAAGGACTTGACTGGCTTATGTGCCTGAATAGTTAAGGGAAGGTCTTCAGGAACAGCTGGATCAAGGGACTCAAGTGATATCATCAGGACTAAGTCCCTCTTTTCCTCTCTCTGAGTACTGCTTTTCTTTGTGCTGAATTTGTTATCAGGAGGGCTCCCTTCATGATGGCAAGATTCCCCCAGCAACTCAAGGTGAACATTCAGCATTACCAGCAAAAACAAAAAAAGAACTTCTTGTTCCCAGCCACTCTATCAGAAGTCCCCAGATTTAGTCCCATTAATACTAGTAGCTAACGTTTACTGAGCACTTACTCTGTGCTGAGTCCTTTACAGGATTCCATCTGCACAACAGCACTGTGAAATGCATGCTATTATTACATCCCTTGTATAGATGAGGAAGCTAAGGCATGTAGAATTTAAATGTTGGCCAAAAGTCACACAGCCACCACGGGGAGGATCCAGGACCCCAACCCCAGCATCACCTCCAGAGCCTGTGTCCCTTCCTGAGTCAGACACAGAGGCCAGGAGGAGGGATCTTGATTGGAGACAGGTGGAGTTGGTCACACACAAGGCTCACGGCCTGAGAGTGGGAGAGGGGTGTCCCTGTGGAAATGAAAAGTGGGGACAGATGCTGGGGGTGAACATGGCCACGTCCCTACAGAATGGCTTCTGCTGTTCCCCAAGACAGCCCTGGGGAGGTTATTTTAGATTTCCCTGGGTGGAGAGGGGGCATTGGAGTGTTAGTCTCTCTCTCACCAGACCCCATGCCCTGCACCTCCCCTGCTCTCTGAGGTGTTGCCCTTAGGCAGGGCTGTCAGGAAGGCTCTCCCTGAGGGCCCAGCCCGGGGCAGACAGCCCATCAGGATGCAGGCTGAAGGGCAGGAATGGGCAGACCCTCATCCAGGGTGGTAGCCAGGCTCAGAGCAAGCAGGCCCAGGCCTGGGAGAGGACTCAAGGCCAACACTGGAAACTGGGTCAACACAGCAGCAAACCCCAAAGGGCTGCCCTGCCGGGGGCTCAGCCAGGCGCCAGGGCCTGCACAAAGATGGCAAGTGAGCCAGAGGTGGAGCACGTGGGAATGGGCGTGGGAGTGGGAATGTGCATGAGTGTGCATGTACACGTGGGGAGGCGTGAGGGCATTGGTACACACATATGCTCGTGACAACAGTCAGGACCAATGCAGACTTGGGTCTTCATGTGGGGGTCTCAGAGGGCCCAACTCTGGACACTGAGGTGGGGTTGGGGAAGAGGAAGAGGGCCCACCCCATGCTGGGTCTGTGTGGAATGCAGGAGGAGGGGCTGGGGCTGGGGAGCGGGAGCATTTCACCCGGAAACCAGGTCAGAGCCCTGCGAGGGACAGGCAGGTCAGGATGACAGTTGACAGCTGCCCGCTGGCCTGGAGTGGCCTCAGTGCCTCTTGTTCTGCACCTGCATGACAGCCCACACCATGCAGTTCAGACTCAGGGCAGCAAATGGCACGGCAGCCACGTGTCAGAGAGCATGGCCCTTTGACCTCCTGGGGGATGCAGGGCATTAGCTCCAAGACCCTATTTTGAAAAGACTCTGCCTGGGGCCTGGGCAGATAAAGGAGGAAATGGCTTCCCTGCAAGGGCTCAGGGCCCCTGCGCTGTGGCTGCAGGATAACAGAGGCAGCAGTAATGGCGGCCACTTTGGGGGTGGGAGGGTTCTATTTACTAAACCACAACATCTCATTTCGTCCTCTCAACAAGCCTCGGCAATAAGCACTACCATTACCCCCTTTACAGACAAGAAAGCCAAGGCCCTCTGGGGACACACAGCCAGCAAGAGGCAGAGCTGGAATTAAATGCAGGGCTTAATGACCCAACATACCACTGTGCACAGCGCAGGGTGACAGCAGTGGGCATCTTGTGTGGAGGGAGGATGGGAGGGAAGCACAGGAGTGTGGCGGGGGAGGTGAAATGACAAGGGAGAGCCTTGCTGACCCCGGCAGTCATTCACCAAGCCCTCTTCCTCCTGCCTCCCACGTCGTGCTCCACTCGACCGTTTCTCTTGCCCTTGGCCACCACCTGAATCTGGGCCCCATCACGGGTGGGATTGGGCATGACAGAGCCTGGCAGCCTGAGTCTCCCATTTGTAAAGAGCTTCCAATTCAGACACGGGCATCTGTTCAAACGCGGCTAATATCCAGTCAGTGTCTGTAACACAGGTTTGGCATCTTTCTACACTGCAACCTTCACCGTGTCGAGGGGGCTGGCTTCTCCCGGTCTCTGGGAGACACTGGTGGGACCGCCCTGGTGTCCATGGACCACTGCAGTGGTCCCCAGCCTGTCTCCTGGCCTCCTCTCCCCCTCCCTCTCCCCTCTCCACCCAGAGCCCAAGGGCTCTTTCCAAAACATGGATCAAGTCACATTGTTCTGCTTAAATCTTTCCAGCGACTGCCCAATCTATAGAATCAAATCCCAGAGCCAAACACAGAGTTCCTGCCTACGGGCATGACCCAGCCTCCATCCCAGCCCTTCTCCCTCAGCCTGGACCATTCTGCCTCCCTGTCCTCCCCAACCCCCTTTTCCCTGGCTCAGTCCTCTTCATCCTCAGGAATCTACTCTGGAGCATCACCCCAAGCTGAGGTTAGAGCCCCTGCACCAGTCCTGTGAGTGAAATGAAAAAAAAAAAATATGTGACAATCTGATTCCTGTCCACCCCTCCCAAAGACCATGCAATGCCTGAAAGTAGGGCATGTCTGCAGGGGTCCTGCTAAATCCCAGAACCTGGCACCAAAAAGATGCTTCACCCATCCTGATGCACATGTGGCCATAAAGGCCCAACATGGCTTGTGACTCACTCAAGGCCACACAGCAGTGCGGAGCAGAATGGGGCTTGGCCCCAGGCCCCTGCTGTCCCACCCCTGCCATAGTGCCATCCATAGGGACCTGCTAACTCAGTAAGGAATGCAGGCATGACAGGAAGTCCTCCCTGCCCAGCATACCCCTCTGTGGCCTGGTATCACTGGGCTCCAGTTCCTCAGTCTCCAGCCACCCACCGCCCTGACACCTGCACCACCAGCCGCCTCCGGGTTTTCTCATCAGCTGAATGCAGCTCCTTCTCTTCATTGTCATGATCATAGGAGGCTTGCTGTTTATCTCTATGCCTTTTTGTCTGAGAGGCTGGGAGCAGGAAGGAGAAAGCTCAGGCCGGAGGAAGGGCCCCAAATCAATCTGTCTCTGAGTGGTTTTAATAAGAGCTGGGAGCAGCCCAGCTTCATCGAGTGATGAATGATCACTGGCTCCCTGGATGCGTTGATGTCCCAGAGCTAGAAGACAGGGGACTCAGCGGGGAAGGAAGAGCCAGGAGCATCAGAACAAAGACTCCACGGAGAGGAAGGATGGGTGGGAAAGTCAGGATTGAGCTGCCCTCTGCTATCAACCTGACCCTGGATAATATGACTGTGCAGGGCTATAGCTCTGCGGCTGGACAGAGCTGGATTCCAAATCTGCATCTCCCTCCTTCTTGCTGGACAGTTTGCATATACCATCTGCTATGGTCCGAAGGTTTGTGTCCCTCCAAAATCTACAGTCAAAACCCAACTCTCGAGGTGATGGTATTAGAAGGTGGGGCCTTTGAGAGGTGATGGGACATGGGAGAGAAGCCCTCATGGATGGGATGAATGCCCTCATACAAGAGCCCTGAGGGAGGATCCTAGCCCTTTGCCCTTTCACCACGTGAGGCTATAGCAACAGGACACCATCTATGAAGCAGAGAGCCCTCACCAGACACCAAGTCTTCCAGCACCTCGATCTTGGACTTCCCAGCCTCCAGAACTGTGAGCAATAAATTTCTGTTGTTTTTAAATTACCCAGTCTAAGGTATTTTTTTAGAGCAGTCCAAATGGACTAAGGCACCATGTCTTAATCCACACTGCAGCCATCCAAGGAAGAGATGTCTCTCTATTTTATACAGGAAGGTTCAGAGAGGTTAGGCAACTTGCCCAAACCACACAGCCAATAAAAGTGAAAATTGCAAACATGTATTCACTGACTTGACAAATGATTTCTGAGTGCCTACTTGTGCCGGACACAGCTAACCACTTCAGAGGATGACTTCATAGAAGAAATCACTTCTCAAAGCATTCAGCCTCTTTCCCTCTCTGCTTTCCCATTAAAGATTCCCCGTCCCCAAGGCATCTGCGGCCACTCAGACGCATTAGTCTGGGAAGATTCAAATTGGGTGAATCTGATGTTGGTTTATTTAGACCCAGAAGACTGTTTACAAGAGGCGGTTCAGCAAATGGGACAGAGGCCTGGTGTTCCTGGCTCCCTTCTTATCTTCCTGCCTCAGTGCCGACAGAGGAGGAAGGCCTGGGCAGCCCGCCTGGACCCTGAACTGTGCCGCAAAAGGCCCCCCGTCAATTTCCACTCTTGGTTGCCCTGCCCTCCTTCAGTTTCCACTCCCTGTTACCTCCTCAGGGAAGTCATTCGCAGGAATGTGTCCTTTCTGTGTCCTTTATTTGGGATCTTGTGAGGGTCAAATCTGGGGGCTTAGGACACGATCCTCTAGTTTGTCACTGGAGCCTGCAGGCTCCTCACAGCCCCTGTCATACAGATGAGGAAATGCAGCTTAAGTAGCTTTGCTGAGACTCCTGAATCCACTTGTTTGACCCCACTTTTTGCCTGATGGAGAACAGAGCCAGAATTTAAACTGCAAGGAGCCTGGAAGAGTCAGCTTCCCCTGCATCCTCCCGGGGGCCTGAGAGCACTGGGCCTTCTTATGGCTGCCATTCATTCATGAACACTTCATAGCTTTGTTCTTCCTCCCTCTTTTGCAGAGGGCCCCAAACTCCTTTACAGCCCACAAAACCCTTCATGTCTGATCCCTTCCAACTTCACATTTCCCCTTTCTCATGACTCTCCTGCGTTCTCCTCTCTCACCTCCCGCCTTAGCCCTGCAACCCCACATTGATTCACTGCATTCTCTGCTTCAACTACATAAAATGTGCCATTCCTCAAAACTGCCATGTCCTCGCTCTCCTCTGGGCCCTCACATAAGCTATTTCTTCGGCCACATCACTGTTTCTCCTCTGCCTGGCTCATTGCTACACCAGCCTTAGGCTTCAGCTTCAGTGAGGCTCCTTCTGGGAAGCCTTGTTTATTCCCACCCAACATCCAAATGTAGTTGCTCATTTTTACTGACAAATCTTTATTGAGAACCTATTCAGTGCCAGGTGCAATGGGCTCCACCATACATCAGCCAGCTAAGCCTGCTCTCGGGAGCATCTGTGCTGAGGGACTCCTGCCCTGTGCTTCCAACTCCACTTCATACTCATTGCTTCTCTAAGCATCTGTCTTCTCAAAGGGACCGAAATAGTTGTGAATCCTACATCTGGTAAGGATTTAGTATCCTGAATATGTAAAGAACGCCTGCACCTCAACAACCAAAGACAAACAACCTGTGTTAGAGTCCTCCAGAGAAACAGAATAGGCTGTGTGTGTGTGTGTGCGTTTGTGTGTGGGGGCTCACAGGTTGAGTATCCCTTATCCAAAATGCTTGGGAGCAGAAATATTTTGGATTGTTTTGGATTGTGAAGTATTTGCGTTACACTTTCTGTCTGAGCACTCCAAATCCAAAAATTCAAAATTCAGACTGCTCCAAAGAGCACTTCCTTTGAGCATTACAATGACTCTCAAAAATTTTCAGATTTTGGAGCATTTTGGATTTCGGATTTTCAGATCTGAGATTTCTCAACTTGTATATGTACGTGTGTGTGTGTGTACACACATGTATATAGTGCGTAAAAAGATTTGTGGCCAGGCGCGGTGGCTCACGCCTGTAATCCCAGCACTTTGGGAGGCTGAGGCGAGCAGATCACCTGAGGTCGGGAATTTGAGGCCAGCCTGACCAACATGGAGAAACCCTGTCTCTACTAAAAATACAAAATTAGCTGGGCATGGTGGCACATGCCTATAATCCCAGCTACTCGGGAGGCTGAGGCAGGAGAATCACTTGAACCCGGGAGGCGGAGGTTGCAGTGAGCTGAGACCACACCATTGCATTCCAGCCTGGGCAACAAGAGCAAAACTCCATCTATTACAAAAAAAAAAAAAAAAAGATTTGTTATAAGGAACTGGCTTACACAATTAGGGAGATGAACAAGCCCCAGCATCTGCAGGATGAATCGGCAAGCTGGAGGCCCAGGAGAGCTGATGGTATAGCTTCTGAGTCCAGAGGCAGGAAAAAAGCCAATGCCCCAGGCTGAAGGCAGTGAAAGAAATTTTCTTTTCCTTGGAGGAGGGTCAGCCTTTTTGTTCCATTCAGGCCTTGAACTAATTGGACAAGTCTCGCCCACATTAAGGAGGGCAATCACTTTATTCAGTTATTTTAAATATGAACTCATCCCCAAACACCCTCACAGAATCACCTGGGAGAATGTCTCATCAAACATCTGGGCACCCTGTGGCCCAGTCAAATTGACACATAAAACTAACCATCATGCAACCCAATTAAAAAGTGGGCAAAGGACTTGAAGAGACATTTCTCCAAAGATGATATACAAATGGCCACCAGGCATATGAGAAGATGCTCAGCGCCATTTGTAATTAAGGAGATGCACAGCAAAATCACAATGAGGTGCCTGTACACCCTCCACGGTGGCTGTCATCCAAAAAAATGAAAATAAGAAGCATCGGCAAGGATGCTGAGAAATTGGTACCCACATATATTGCTGGTGACAGCATAAAGTGGTGCAGTCACTGTGAAAAACAGTTTGGCCATTCCTTAAAAAGTTAAAAGGCTGGGTGCAGTGGCTCATGCCTGTAATTCCAGCACTTTGGGAGGCCAAGGCGGGCAGATCACGAGGTCAGTAGATCGAGACCATCCTGGCTAACACGGTGAAACTCCATCTCTACTAAAAATACAAAAAATTAGCCGGGCGTGGTGGCACACACCTCTAGTCCCAGCTACTCAGGAGACTGAAGCAGGAGAATCACTCGAACTCGGGAGGTGGAGGTTGCAATGAGCTGAGATCACGCCACTGCACTCCAGCCTGGGTGACAGAGCGAGACTCTGTCTCAAAAAAAAAAAAAAAAAAAAAAATTAGGACACGAGTTTCTGGGACATGAGTTTCTATATGTTCCAGAAATTCCATTCCTAGGTGTATATCCGAGAGAAATGAAAACACATACACACAGAGACTTAGATACAAATATTTTTGGTTTGTTTTTGTCTTTTGAGACAGAGTCTTGCTCTGTCACCCATGCTGGAGTGCAGTGGTGCGATCTCAGCTCACTGCAACCTCTGCCTCCCGGGTTCAAGCAATTCTCCTGCCTCAGCCTCCCGAGCAGCTGGGTTCACAGGCGTGCACCACCACGCCCAGCTGATTTTTGTATTTTTAGTAGAGACGGGGTTTCATGATGTTAGCCAGGCTGGTCTCGAACTCCTGACTTCAGGTGATCCGCCAGCCTTGGCCTCCCAAATCGCTGGGATTACAGACGTGAGCCACTGGGCCTGGGCTTGTACACAAATATTTATAGCAACTATTATTCATAATAGCCAAAAGGTGAAAGCAACCCACACGTCCATCAATGGATGAATGGATAGTCAAAATGTGACATACTGTACAATGGAATATTTTTAACTATAAAAAAGAATAAAGTATTGATCCATGCTACAACTTAGGTAAACCTTGAAAACATTATGCTACGTGAAAGAAGCCAGTCACAAAAGATGACATATTAGATGATTCCTTTTATATGAAATATCCAGTGCTGGGCACGGTGGCTCACACCTGTAATCCCAGCACTTTGGGAGGCTGAGGTGGGCAGATCACTTGAGGCCAGGAGTTCGAGACCAGCCTGGCCAACATGATGAAAACCGTCTCTACTAAAAATACAAAAATTAGCTGGGCGTGGTGGCTCATGCCTGTAGTCCCAGCTACTAGGGAGGCTGAGGCAGGAGAATCGCTTGAACCCGGGAGGTGGAGGTTGCAGTGAGCTGAGATTGTGCCATTGCACTCCAGCCTGCTGACAGAGTGAGACTTTGTCTTCAAAAAAATAAAATAAAATAAGTAAATAAATACATATATGAAATATCCTGAATGGGTTAGTCCATAGAGAGAGAAGACACATTAGTGGTTTCCAGGAGATGAGGAAGCAGAGAAAGGGGAGTGATTACTTAATAGGTACAAGGTATTCTGGGGTGGTGACAAGTTTTGAAGCCAGAGGTGGTGGTTACACATGACTGTGAACGTCACTGACTTGTACACTTTAAAATGGTTGCTTGCCATGTGAATTTCACCGCAATTATCATTGTCCTCACCCACCTTCCCTGTTTCGTTCTTAGGTTTCCTACGCGCTGGAATCCTTCACCTTTGTAACCCCAGCACTTCATACACTCCCTGGCACAAAGGGGATGCTTAATACATCTTTGTTGAGTAAATAAACACAGAAAGCAAAAAGGAAAGCAAAGCACCTACAAATGGAGAAAATTAAGCCTTTCTATAATTAGGGGCAGGGAGTGGAATCTGAAGGGAAACTGGGTTTATTTTGTGTGATTCTGTGGGCACAAAATCAGGAACAACTAGTGGAATTGAGAAGGCAACAGCTCTTGACTAAACCTAAGGAAGCCCTGTCTACCTTTGGAGCCGTAGAGCAGTAAGACCGGCCATTCTGCAAGGCAGTGAGCATCCCGTCATGAGAGGCATGCAAATGGAAATGAGGGAACTTGTTGAAAGAACTCATGCATCAGCAGGAGAGTTCCCCTAGACAACATGTTCCTCCCAACTCGGAGACGCTGTGATCTGAGATGACTTACAGTCATTAAAAACCCATTTAGCCTCCTGCTGGCTCCTTGTTACCTTGTTGAATCAATCATTCACCAGATTATCTACTGAGCACAGGTATCAACGGATGGATCCAAAGAAAGTGCCACTTCCTAAAGAGGCAGAGAAGTTTCCATGCCATTGTTTTTATTTTCTGCTTCCTGACCTGACCCAGGGTTCAGAACGCCAGCAGGGTTAAGGCTCTGATGTGCTGATGTCACTGGGTTCAGAGATGAGTTGGCAGTTCACGTCCCTCCTGTGGGCTGCTCTGCCTGAGCGGCTGTCCCTGCAGTGTGCCTGCCACCTCCTGGCTCTGATGCTGTCTCGTAGTGGTGGCATCACCACCATCTGCTGCTTCTGATGCTGCTCCTCTGGGCATACCTTAGTGCCCATACCTGGCCCCAGCCTCCCTCAGGGCCAGGCGGCGGCGTGCAGACAGGTGGCGGCGTGCAGACAGGCAGCTGTGGCAACGCAGGAAGGGCAGAGCTTGAGAAACGTGATGGGCATCCACAAACATACTATCACGTGTCCTTTAAAATACTGAGGCTCTTCTGTAGTGACCTGGGGACATGCGTATGCTGTGGAGTTTAATTTTTTATAGGTGACATTACATATTATTACCCACTGATCATCACTGTTGCCTACTCACCACTAATTCTCACCTCTTTCTTTCCATCAGAAACCCATTTGGGGGCAGGGCAGCAATGTGCCCTGTGGAAAATACTCCCCTGACCAGGGGACACGGTTTTGGTCTATGGGTGTCCACAGGCAGCCCTGGGTGGGGTTTGCACGGAAGCCTCTGGCCTTGGTCTTCCTCCTTTGCCACGTCTAGGATACAGACTTGGTGCCCAGAGACGGAGCTGCCTTCCTATAACCACAGAAACTAAAGACGTAGCTGAGGACAGCGGCATTAGAAATCCAGGAGAAGCCTGGGTCCCTGATGGCTCTTTAAAGCCCTCCCACTGGCCTGCAAGCTGCCAGCCTAAGGGTGGCTCGTGCCCATAATCCCAGTACTTTGGGAGGCCGAGGCGGGAAGATCACTTGAGCCCAGGAGTTCGAGACCAGCCTGGCCAACATGGTGAAACCCCACCTCTACTAAAAATACAAAAATTAGCCAGGTGTGATGGTGCACACCAGTAATCCCAGCTACTCAGGAGGCTGAGGCAGGAGAATCGCTTGAACCCAGGAGGCGGAGGTTGCAGTGAGCCGAGATCACGCCACTGCACCCCAGCCTGGGCGACAGAGCAAGACTCCATCTCAAAAAACAAACAAAAACAACAACAACAAAAAAGAGTGTCTGTGACAGGAGGAAAACAGGCCCCTGTTTGGTTAAGTTGCTGCAGTCTGTACCTGAAACAGAAGTAATTCTAACTAATGCCATAGAAATCAAAGAAAATTTACAACACGTAGTGTAGTGGGTTGAATAGCACTCCCCAAAAGACAGGTCCTCCGGAGCCTCGGATTGTGCCCTTATTCAGAATAAGGGTCTTTGAAGATGTGATTAAGGTCACAAGATGAGATCCTCCTTGATAAGGGTGGGCCATAAATCCAATGACAGGTGTCCTTAAAAGAGACAGAAAAGGAGAAGATGGGCAGAGGCCCAGAGAAGAAAGCCCAGTGAAGGCAGAGGTGGAGACGGAGGCTGGGGTGATGCTGCCACAGCCAGGGACCAGCAGCCGGAAGAGGCAAGGAGAGAGTGTTCCCAGAGTCTTCACAGGGGGACTGCTGACGCCTGGATCTCAGACTGCTGGCCTCCAGAAACATGGAAGAATAAATCTCTGTCCTTTTAAGTCACCTAGTTTATAGTCACTTGTTACAACAGCCCTGAGGAACCAATACAGGCAGAAAAAGGTGCCATACAGGGTGCGTTGGCGTCCACCTGTAGTCTCAGCTCCTCCAGAGGCAGAGGTGGGAGGATCGCATGAGCCCAGGAGTTTGAGTCCAGCCTGGGCAATGTTGAGAGATCCCGTGTCTCTAAAAAAATAAAACATTAAAAGGTACCATAGAAGATGTGTCATCTAAGTTGGGCATTTGAAAGACAGACCGTTCTCACGTTAAGAAAGAAAAGGGCCAGCTGGGCGCAGTGACTCACACCTGTAATCCCAGCACTTTGGGAGGCTGAGGCAGGCAGATCACCTGAGGTCGGGAGTTCGAGACCAGCCTGGCCAACATGGTGAAAACCTGTCTCTACTAAAAATACAAAAATTAGCTGGGCATGGTGGCATGCACCTGTAATCCCAGCTACTCGGGATGCTGAGACAGGAGAATCACTTGAACCTGGGAGGCGGAGATTGTGGTAAGCCGAGATCACACCATTGCACTCCAGCCTGGGCAACAAGAGCAAAACTCCATCTCAAAAAGAAAAGAAAAGAAAAGAAAGAAACAAAGAAAGAAAACAAAGAAAGAAAGAGAAAGAAAAAAAGAAAAGAAAGAGAAAGAAAATGGACGAACGGAAGAAAGAAAAGGAAGGAAGGAAGCAAGGAAGGAAGGGCCCTTCCAGACACATGAGTAGCAAACTGTAATAATAATCGCCTCCTGCCTTGAGCACTTCCTCCGTTGAGTATACTTTCCATCCAAGCCTGGGTGATGGATCTCATATCCCAGATACTGGGGGGCCTGCACCCCCATCCCCCTTGCCCTGAAGACCTAAGCCTCTTGTCCAAGGGCTGTGGGAGCCCACTCAGCCCCTGCACAGGCCAAGGCAGAAGCGCCCGAGAGCAGTGCCCTGTGCAGCCCTCAACCAACACAGAACAGTGAGCTGGATCAGAACACACCAGCTTCCTCCCCTCTGTCAGGATGATCTGAGGTCAGCTCCAGGCAGTCTCCCAGAGCCCGGGCAGGCCTGAGCCTCTGTAGACCACAGGTGGTGGTGGTGGGCTCATTCGTTCCCCCTTCCGCCTTCCTCCTTCTCCCTCTCTCACTTGTCCACTCCCCTGGAGGTGCTTTGGGAATCACTTTACAATAAACCACTTGTACTCTAGTCCTTGCTGTGGATCGGCTCCCGGGGAAGCCCCACCAAGCCAGTGTTGGAGTTGGGGATTGTATGTGGTTTATCTAATCCTGGAGCCCGAGCTAAACTGGTCTATCCTGTGGGGTTATTTGCACCACAGTCACGATGCGTGTCCAGTATTCAGGGACACAAACTAGAAAGCAGCCAGCTCTCCGCAGCCCAGAGCAAATGTGGCAGGGAAGCAGTCGCTGCGGGACCAGTCCCTTGAACATCGTGCTGTGGAAACAGAGTGTGCTCTGATGCTCTCTGTATTCACCAGAGAGCCTGTGGGGCCGCCTGGGATGCGCTCCAGCAAGAAGCCTGTGCCCTGCTCTTACCACCCCGGCTTCTCCAGGTCTTGGGCCACTTGTCACCCTCTCCTGTAGCGCTCACATCTGTTAACTCTCGAGGAGCGAAGAGAAGGCAATGGGCAGAGTGTTTCAGAGACAATTCTGGGATGCCTGCAAAGCTCACTGGGTGAGCCAGTGCCAGATGAGAAATTGCTATGCTCCGGCAGTTTTGCAAAATTCAAAGCTTTTTGCTGGAGCAGAGGGTCAGTTCTTGGAAGGTTTCTTGCATAATCATCCAAAACGTCACCTTGTCAGCATCACCAGAGAGACCATGTCGGATGATCTGGGGCCAAACCTTTCTCTGCATTTGGAAAGATCTTCAAGAATGTGAATCACAGAGGAAGCGAGGCCCAACTTTATTGCCATCAAAAGGAAATTGCCTACACTTCATGGGCTTCTTGCAAAGAAAGCTTCCAGTCCCTGGTAGAGAAAAGAGTGCATTTATTTATTCATCCACTCCTCTATTTATTTAACAACTGTGTGCCCTAAAGTAGTAATAACCGGGGGCATTCACCCAGTGTTTACTCTTCGGCTGGGCCAAGTGGTTTCCATGTAAGAATCCCATGTAACCCTCACAGCTCTCAGAGGTAGGTTTCATCATCAGCCCCACTTTACAGATAAGGAAACAGAGGCTCAGAGAAGTTCACGAGCTCTCCCGAGATCACCCAGCCAGTAAGCCAGGGGGTTCAGGTTTGGAGAGAGAAGATTTCAATTCTCGTCTCAGTCCTTCTTCTTATTAGCTATTTCGTGTCCACGTGTCATTTGATGCATTTGGCTGAGCCTCAGTTTCCTCCTCTGGAAAATGGACGGAGCCCAGGTAAGAGTTACCAGACCAGGTGAAGTCCAGCAGTCGGGGAGTATATTACACAATTCAGAACCCACTCTCCAGCTCGGCATATCCCAAAATTGTGTTTTCCCAACAAAGATTAAGTCGGTAGGGTGTTCAAAATCTTTCCCAGCAAGCCAGATGGGGATACTGAGAGTAGGCCACAGACATGTTTTTTGCTTAGACTTTAAACTCAGATCTGTTGGCTTAAATGTCTGCCCTCCTGTCCCTCTACCGGGTGCTCACATCACTGGGCACACCACCCTCGGGTGGGAGAAGTTGAAAGGGTCTGGGTTGCTTTGCATCTCATCAGCTTCCTCTTTGACAGTGGGATGCCTCCTGCCAAAACAATCACGCCTGTTTACAGCTCTAAGAGGCTCGGGAGGCAGCCTGGAGTCCTGACCCACTGGCCCAGTCGGATAATGCTCTTCTCTCGGCCAGCCTGCGTTTCCCCTGCAGTTCCATTGGAGAAAGGCCCCCCCAGCTTTATAGCCTGAACATCTAACGGATATTTTCACAACCCATTAGGCGGCTTCTGAATTCCAGCTCCCAGATGCCACATATGGGTGCTGACGACTTGTGCCAAAAATATTTGGAGGAGAGGATGAGGGAACCAACCTCTGAACGGAGCTGATCATGGTAACAGTGACAGCTGTTACCTTTGTCCAGCATTCCACAGTTTGCAAAGCACGCTTAGGCACTACATGGTGTCAGTTTTGACCCCCGTGGTAACTCTTTAAAGAAGAGGGAGGTTACAGGTATTATTGTCCCAAGCCCAGCCATATCAAGTGGACTGCTGTCTGTCAAGTGACAGAGAAAGTGCTCCCCAGGAAGCCCCTGGAGGGAAGGAAGGGTCAGGATGAGCCCTAGGGGAGTCACTTCAGGAGCAGGGAGCAGAGAAGCCTCCAAGGTATGGGAGAAAGCCCAGTGGAGGGGGAAGCGGCAGGAAGAGAAGCAGGAGAAGAGGGGTCTCCAAGCAAGGCAGAGGAATGCCAGGAGGAAGGAGAGGCAGTGCCACCTCTGCAGAGATGCTCCATCGGAGATAGTGTGGCCAGTGGCTAAGAAGGTGGGTTCATGGCTAGTATATTGCTAAACGTCCCTGTGCTTCAGTTTCCTCATCTGTAGAATGGGCATAATGATAGTCCCCAATTCATGCAGTTACTATGAGGCTTAAGTGCTTATTCCAGGCCTGGCACATAGTAAGCGCAAAGTGTCCCCTATCCTAAAGCCTGGCATTGGACTTAACCACCCAGCCATGAGTGATTTTTTTTTTTTTTTTGAGACAGAGTCTCACTCTGTCACCCAGGCAGGAGTGCAGTGGCGCAATCTCAGCTCACTGCAACCTCCACCTCCTGGGGTCAAGCGATTCTCTTGCCTCAGCCTCCCGAGTAGCTGGGATTACAGGCATGCCCGGTTGATTTTTGTATTTTTAGTGGAGATAGGGTTTCATCATGTTGCCCAAGGCTGGTCTCGAACTCCTGACCTCAAGTGATCTGCCTATCTCGGCCTCCCAAAGTGCTGGGATTACAGGCGTGAGCCACCGCGCCTGGCCATGAGTGACCTTTGACGCAGGTTTGGGATAAGATGGTTTGTGGCATATCATGGAATAAGTGGAGGTGAGGGAATGAAAGAGGGCCTGGAAAGTCCTTGGAGGAGCCATACTTTCAAGGATGAAATGCAGGAATAAGGGATGGTCTCCCTTGGAGATGTGGGAAGGGCTCGAGCTTGTGTGGGCAGCAGGGGTGGCAGAGGGCAGCAGACGCGGAAGGCTCAGAGGGGATAACAGTCAGGGCACTGGCTGGAGAGGATATCAGGGGCTGCAAATCCTTAATTAGATGGATTGGTTTGGGTAGAACAGCCACCTCTCCTCTCTGAGAGTCCAGGTGTAAATCAGGACATGGGCTGCAGGGTTGGAGGTAGGAGGAAGGAGGGGCATTTGAGCTGGGTCTGGACACCTGCCCAGAATAGAATTAGGCAGAGCCCCTTCCCCTAGTCACAGAGATAAGCATCTTTGGGTTAAGACAATGTTTATCAAATGTTTATTGTTTCCTAGAAGGCTTCCTGAATTTGACTCCTAGCTCTGCTACTGTGTGACCTCTGACAAGCTACTTAATCTCTTTGTGCCTCAGTTTCCTCACTTGTAAAATAGGGATCTTGAGATCATGATGCTACCTGCCTGTCTAGATGGTTGTGAGAGTGAGATGACACAATCTAAGGAGAGAGCCTGGCCTGGGTCAGTGACGGCAGGCTGTTAATTTTTTTTTCTTTTCTTTTCTCTTCTTTTCCTTTCTGTTCTTTTTTTCTTGAGATGAAGTCTCGTTCTGTTGCCCAGGCTGGAGTGCAGTGGCGTGATCTCGGCTCACTGCTACCTCCACCTCCCGGGTTCAAGCAGTTCTCCTGTCTCAGCCTCCTGAGTAGCTGGGACTACAGGTGTGAGCCACCACACCTGGCAAATTTTTGTACTTTTAGTAGAGACGGGGTTTCACCATGTTGGTCAGGCTGGTCTCGAACTCCTGACCTCAGGTGATCCACCTTCCTCGGCCTCCCAAAGTGCTGGGATTACAGGCGTGAGCCACCACACCCAGCCTGGCTGTTATTATCATGTTATTAACTAGTATCATGAGCGGCTCAGTTTGAGAACCAGTGGGTTAAGACGATGATTCCTACAGAGACCCGTACTAAAGTGCAGTCATTTTGACTCATATTTATAGAATTCCTACTATCAACCAGGCACCAGGATATGATGGCTGCCAAGGAGACATGGTCCTCCCTCAAAGATTTGCACCAGCAGGTAGTAGAGGCTTGCTCTGGCCAGTCATTTAATCCCCACTACAAAACCCCAGGACCAGGGATCTATTCATGCTCCCATTCCACATGGGAGGAAACAGGGACAGAGAGGTGTAGTCAGCTGCCTAAGGTCACACAGCAAGGAAGTGGTGGAGCTGGGATTTGAACCCCAGGGGTCTGTCTGGCTCTAGAGCCTGCAGTGGTGTGCCCCGACAGTAACTACAAGTGGTGGTGACTGCCACTGGTGTCCAGAGTGTGCAGGACATGGAGGGCAAATGATGTTTGAGCTGAGAAAGGCATACAGGAGTTAACTAGATGAGTGAGGACAGCAGGGCTAAGGCCCTGAGGCAGAACGGGCAAGTCGAGTGTGAGGATGCAGACAGCCAGCTGCTGGGCAGATGAAACCTACCAGGGAGGAGGCACTGCCCACTCACCAGGCCTGACAGCTCCGTGGGAAAGGTGGACTTTCCCCCAAGCAGAGTGGGAAGCCTTTGGGGGACTTTCAGTGGAAATGCGGTGATATTTAGAAGTATCACTTTTTACAGCTGAACGGGACTCAGCCACACAAAAGACCGAGGGCACTTTGAGTACAGACATGGGGCCACTCCAAAGTACATTAGATGGAAAAGCAAAATGCTGGAGTGTGGGTGCTGGCTTCTATTTGCAGAGGGAAGAAGGAGAGAAAGAATGAGAATGTGTATGTGGCCAGGCACGGTGGCTCACGCCTGTAATCCCACCACTTTGGGAGACCGAGGCTGGCGGATCACCTGAAGTCAGGAGATCGAGACAATTCTGGCTAACACGGTGAAACCCCATTTCTACTAAAAATACAAAAAATTAGCCACGCGTGGTGACGGGCGCCTGTAGTCCCAGCTACTCGGCAGGCTGAGGCAGGGGAATGGCTTGAACCCTGGAGACGGAGGTTGCAGCAAGCCGAAATTGCGCCACTGCGCTCCAGCCTGGGAAACAGCAAGATTCTGTCCCAAGGAAAAAAAATAAAAAATAAAAAAAAGAATGTGTATGTGCTTTTGTGCTGGGATATATGTAAAATCTCTCCGAAAGGGTACATAAGCAACTGTCAGGGGCGGGACGGAGGGGACGTTCTCTGTAGATTTTCTCTTTTAAATGTTGAATCTTGGGGTGAGATTACCTATCCGAAATTAAGATTTGTAAAGGACGATGCTGGCCGCTGGGTGGAAAATGGAACCCAGGATGTCTACGGCGTATTCCAGGGCATGATGCGAGAATGAAACTGGACTGTTAAGTTTCCAAGTGCATGAGGTGAGGAATTAACTAAGATGGGCCCTGAGTGTCGTGGGTGCAGCTGCCGGGGGAGGGCTGTTCTGGGAAGGGCACTGTGTCGCGCAGCTGCAGGGTGTTATATGGAGTGGGGGCCGGGGAAGGGAAAAAAGGGTAGAGTGTCAGGGACCCACTCAACTTTGCCTCTAGCAGAATTTGACATAGCTTCAGCCTGGGGCACCCAGAATTCCTTGGCCCTCCTTGAACACAACCACCCAGGCTTTATGCGTGAAGTGTGGAAAGGGGGCAGTGAGGGAAGGCGGCAGGTGCGAGAAGAACTCTCCAGCAGGACTCAGGAGCCCTTGGCTCTGGGATGTAAATCAAAGCACCGCGCCTCAAAGAGAGGCGCCCAGGTGATGTCTCAGCCTCTCATTCTCAGTTGGCGAGCAAACGGACAGAGATGCACTAACGTGGAACGTTCTGGAAAAGCAGCTCTTGGCTTCTGCAGATGGAGTATCTCGGGCTGTTAAAGGGTGTCTCCGGGTGGCTCTGGAGGGATGATTTGCTCAACTTTAAATAAAGGCGGCAGCAAATAAGTCAAAAGGCGGCAGCCCTTCTGCCCTCCTGCAGCAGACATTTTCCCGCCTGCTGCTGCCCCCTGCTGACAGAATCAGGACATCGCGGCCTCCGTGCCCCGCCGAGGCCACAGCTCAGGCCTCCACTTTGCATTCCGGGCGCACAGAAGGTGAGTCAGTTCCATTTCCTCTGCCGTTTATTGAGATGGCCACCGCCAAGTACTGTATCAGCGGAGACATAAACAACCGGGCCCACGTGAACAGTGGACAAAAGAACAGCAAAGGTCATTACCGAGAGAAGGCAGTGCACCAGATGTGACAGTGCGTTATAGGAAATTGTAAAACAGAACTGCAGCACCGCATTATAAATCCTCCTCCAGGGACTCATGGCCACCCCAGTGGCTGTTCATCAGAAGTGGTGCTCACTGAGTCTTACCACGTGTCAGGCATGCTGGGGACCCCTTGCATGTGGCCACTCTTCTGAGCCTCAAAGCGCCTACTGGAGCAGGTGGGAGGAGACTGAGACATAGAGGAGAGGTGGCAAGACAAGGATTCAAGCCCAGGAAGCCCAAGGCCCAAGGCCTTGTAGATTGCAAGTGCAAAATCAATATCCTTTATTCAGTGGGTTCATACATCTAAATCAGTGCTTCTCATCCGTGGAAGATTTTGCCCCCCAGGGGACATTTGGCAATGTCCGGGGACATTTTTGGTGGTCTCAGCAAGGGAGCTTGCTCTGGCATCTAGTGGGCAGAGGACAGAGATGCTGTCTATATTGCTCAGGACAGCCCCCATAACTAAGAACCCTTCACCCCCAAATGTCAATAGTGCCGAGGTAGGGAAACCCTGATCTAAATACATAAAATTTCTACAAATCTATTAGCACTCTCTTTTTGGCATTGCCTCTGACATGAGGGCATTTGAGCAAATCTGCTTTAATGTATGAAAGATATTCTTCTTGAGAATTCATGCAGAATCACTCTCAATTATTTAATTTCCCCTAAAATCTCCTATTTACCCAATTGTTGGATTCCATCCAACAATTCTGCTACTACACCCTATAAATGAAGGGGCTGTGATGGGGCCCAGGCAGAAGGAGAACCCCCTGGCTGTCACGACACAGTGGCAAAGGGGCTTGGGCCCTGCACTGGGGATGATCAGCCCAGGCGCTGTGCGTGGAATGTTGCTGCTGTCCCTGGCAGGGAGCCGTGGCTCATCCGCATGCTGCTCTTCAGGGATGTCGGGACGTGTTCAACCCCAGGATGATTGAACAATTTCTGGGAACAACTTGCCAGCAGCTGCCCCTCCACTCCCCTCTTACCCAAAGCCCCAGTAATCAGCCCCAACAGTCTAGTCCCTGGCTTTGGGAAGCAGCACTGTTAATCCTTCCTCTTCCACAGAGCATATGGGTGTAGCTAGGGGTGCAGGCTAGGGGTGGGAGAGGACCCAGGATGAGGTTACCCCATCTGAACCGTCATTGCACATCTCTCAGTAATAAGCCCATTGCCTGCCCAAAAATTGATATTCAAGAGTTGGTGCTTGTTGAATGAATGAATACACAACCGGAAGGGTAAACCCTATGAGAGTCATTCATTCATTCAGAAGTATTTACTGGGTGCCTCACCATGCAGGGGACTGTCCTAGATACTGGGTGAACAAAAGAGACCAAGTGTCAGTTCTCATGAAGCTTACCTTCTAGTGGAGGGCGACAGATACCATATAAATAAACTAATAAATATGGAATATAGGTGGCCCTCTGCATCCACGGGTTCCACATCTCTGGATTCAACTAACTGGACATTGCAAAAATAAAAAAATAACAATACAACAAGAAAAATAATACAGATAAAATACAGTATACCGATATTTCTATAGCATTTCCATTGTATTAGTTATTGAAAGTAATCTAGAGGTGACTTAAAGTATACAGGAGGATGTGTGTAGGTTTTGTGCAAATATTACAACATTTTATATAGGGGACTTGAGTAGCCCTGGATTTTGATATCCGTGGTTACCAATCCCCCACGGATACAGAGGGACAGACTGTGTAATCTCTGGTAGTAGTGAACGCTATGAAGAAAGTAAAGTAAGTCAAGGATATTGAGACTGACAGATTGGGGGCAATGCTTAAATTGTGTGTTTGGGAGGGCTCCCCGAAGGCATGACATTTGAGCTGAGATCTGAAGATCATGAAGGAGAGTCATACAGCCTCATTGGGAACAGTGCGTACAAAGGCCCTGCGGTGGGAACGTTCCCGAGGAGCTTGAAAAACAGTAAAATGACCCAATAGAGTAGATAAAGGTGGGTCCTGGCATTAGCTAAGAAAAGCAGTTCTCAACATGAGCTTGTGTCGGAGTCACCAGGAGGCCTTATGGAAGCAGATTGTGGGCCCCACCTCCAGTGTTCAGCTGGTCAGGGGTGGGGCCTGGGAAAATGCATTTCTTACTAATCCCCAGGTGATGCTGGTGTGCCAGTCCAGGGATCAGAGCATAGGGTATTTGTTCTTTCTGCACCACATCCTCCCCTATTCAACATTGACTACATGCAATCATAGATCATTATTGCTTGATCATCTGCCGCTCCACTGGGCTAGATGGTTCTGTCCACCTCTACGTCCTAGTGCTTAGCAAGCACTCAACAGAATATTTGTTGAATTAATTCCTCAAACAAGGGTTCTACTCTGGGTCTTGCCATTCCACCGTGTGTTCCATCTGCTGCCCTCCCAGAGCTCTGAGCCTTTGCATGTGCTGACCCATCCACCCAGCATTTGCCTTCCCCTGTGTCCACCTCGCAAATTCCTACAAGGCTCTCCTTTCAGAATATCCTTCCCGACTCCCTCTCCATCCACCCAGGGTTAGGAATGCTCCTCGAGGTGTACATAGGGAGTCCCATATCCACCTGTGGCACAGTGACTTGTCCACATGTTGGTCTTCCTTTCTTTACCAAAGATCGTAGATGAGCAGCCCCCAGGTTGAACCGGTCAACAGAGGTTTCTACTGCAGCTACAGTGTTTTAAATTTAAGTTCATTGCCAACACTAACAGGTCAGGGGATTTCACACAAAAATCCAGATTCCTGGCTCCTCTAGAAAAGTGTGCAACCCTGGGCCCGTATTCCCACATTGCCGTGATATCTCACCCAGAGGTAAAGCCTGGGGCTCTGTCATCCCCACCCTTCAGTGGATCCAGCAACCAACACCATGCCTGGCTGATGGTAGGCACTCAAGAAAAGATAATTAATGAAAATGGAGAGACTATGCTGGATAATGGGGGAAAACAAAGAAACAAACGTTGGTCCCCAGAGTCAAGAGATCTGAGGCTGGTTCTGGATCTGGCTGACTTGTTGCATGACCTTGGCCTCTCTGTGGCTCTTTCCTTTCTTCAAATGAATGAGAGTTTCCACTTCCCAGGGTCATGGTTTCATACAGGAGAGAGGATGTGAAGTGCTTAGCAGATGCCTCACATCTAATGCTCAATCAACGCAAGTTATTACAGCAAGGAACTCAATAAGTATTTGCTCTTTAGGAAGGGTGAGAGGGAGTTCAAATCCATCTCTGCTACTCACTAGCTAGGTGACCTTCAGTGTTTCACTTAATCTCATTTGGGCCGTAGTTTCCCCATCTATCAAATGGGGATGATACATGGCTATTGTGAATATCAAATGTAAATGTGAAATTAAACTAATTAATCCCTAAAATCACTTAGAACAAGGCCAGCCTTAAGTCTGTGGTCAACATAGGCCAGCTGTGACTATTAGAGCTGCTCAGAAATGGGATAACTCGAATTTCTCAGGAGCCCCCATGGCTCCAAAATTCTCTGACCACCTTAAACCTAGTGACTCTCATTCAGCTTACCTTCAGTCACAGAAATGTATAGAAGGCCCTTGGGTCCATGAGGTGAAGGGGGACAGAATTCACCATACAAGTGTTTACCATCTCTCTAGAAAGTTCTACAATGCTCTTATGATAATGCTGACTAAAATCACACAGAGTAGCAGCAACAAAAGGGAGACAGTGGGTGGGGAACAGAGAACAGCCCTGGGAGGGAGGTGTGATTATTACCTGCAAGAGTTAAAGAAAGAGGCAAGAAACATGAAAAGTGGCTCAACAGTTAAATACAGGTTTATTTTGGAGCATAAACCTGAGAGGGGCTTCTGGTCAATTTCAGTCAGGAGTGCTCTCTCTTACAGACTAAGAGTATTTAAGGGTTTAGGGCAAGAGAGCTTATCACAGGCTTGGAATGTTTCTGTGTGGAGGAGAAGTTTACTGTGGGGTTGGAATGTCTCTGGTCTGAGGGTGGGTTATGTTGGGGCTGACATCTCTCTGACCAGAGGGGAGGTTATCTTGGGGCTGCATGTCTCTGGTCGGGGGGCGGGTTTATCTTAGGGTTGGAATGTTTCTGATTGGAGATGTCACTTGTGGTTTATGGTCATTCTGACATTAGCCATTAGGCTGATGCCCTTTGGGTTGAATTTAGGCCGTTTTTGATCAAGGAGAACTTTAAAATGGCAGTGCTTGTCCAAGATGGCTATGCTCCGGCTCTGTCATTACCCACCTCGCAAAATGAAGGAACCAAGGCTTCGGAGGCTGCCCTGATGTGTGTCTGTGTCTTAGCTACGTGGAGCTGCCTTGGGAGGGTGACTCACCAAATGGGGTCCTTTAAGGGATTAACAGGGTCACTCATGGTGAACAGGTTGGCCTGGAGGGGAGCCGGCAAGAGGAAGGCAGAAGACCAGAAAGAGGCTTTTTGCTCACTCAGACCTGGATGTCTGAGACAGACTCACGTGATGTCACCAAAGAAGAAAAGCAGTTACGAGAAATGAAGGAGAAACAGACCTTTACCATAGCGCCAGGAATGAATCCCAAGGAAAGAACATCTCAGACAACTTGCATTTACTCTGGATTCGGGACTGAAACCATCAGTCATTCATAGAGTGTGTATGTTTATTCCCCCACACAAGGCTGGCAGCCACTCTGAGATGCAGAGTGGCGGAGAGGTGGAATGTTCTAGGTGTCTGGAGGGAATGTGGAACTTTCGCACAGGCACCTTTGCTGAGGGGCTGCTCTTCCCTTCAGCATCAGCCATCAGAATCCCAGGGGCCCTGAGAAAGTGAGAACAAGGGGTACATTCGGCCAACCAGTGACAGTGATGATAAACCAAATCTGTCCAGACAAGCTTCCGCTCTCCCATCCACCCCACAATCACGTGTGCACCTACTATCTCCCAGGCACTCATACGTTTCTCTCCTTCCATCCCCACAACCACCCCACAAGGCGGGTTCTCCTAGGCCCATCCTGAGGCTGAGGGATGAGGTGACTTGTCCAGGCCAGGGATTTAGGTCTCTGACCCCCTAACCACGTGCAAGAGGCACCCCCAACCCGGTAAACGCGTACAGAGAGCCTCCCTGGGTGACGGGCAAACGAGGTTAGTGATGCATTCTCCTTTTGCAGAGAGTAAATGGACTAAGAGCAAAGTACGACTTCAAGTTTCCGAGTCTCACCGCTTAGCCCCATCAAAGTGTATTTGTTCTCCCTTTGTTCACAAACATCACTTTAATAAAACACCTTCATATTTTAGATTTTAACGCTCATTACATCTTTGAGCTTTTAAAATGAGATTTCCCTGCGGGATGCGGGGCAAGGACTGCACTTCTCCATGCACTTTAATAGCCGCGCTGTGCAGAACCTGGGAACCGGGGAAGCCGCGAGAACCGCGCGAAGTCAGAGCAAGTCAAAACGACCTCTACAGCGGCGGCCTGGACCACTGCGCAGGCGCCGCTCCAGACCGCCTAGAGCCCAACCTGCCCCATTGTAGGCGAACCCACTTCTAGAAGGACAGCGGGAGTGGCGAATCCCTATTCCTCCCGAAGATGGGTCAAGCCAGACTCTGACCAATCAGAAAGCTTCTCTTGTCACCGCTTCTGACTGCTTGACGTGGAGGCTTCTTTATCTCGGGACTCTCAGGCTCAGCGGGGGCGGGATATAAAGCTGGTTGACGTCAATTACAACCACTCGTCAAGCAGACTGAACTTGGAAGAACTGATAACTCTACGAATTGCATCTCAAGAAAAGGCTGTTATCCCAGCTCTCTACTCCCATTGGATTTTTGTGAGACCTTGAGGGTGGGAGCTTTTGGCGGCAACCAATCGAGGGTCAGCGAGGAGGAGGAGGAGGCGGGGCAGGTGGGCTATGGTTGCTTGGAGAGTGCATTCGGCCCGGTACTTGTGATCGGAGGAGAGCCAGATCGTCCTTCCTTGAACCCTCTGGGTAGGGCTGTGCTGAGGGGCTGGGCGGGGAGCACAGGCCGTGTCCGCTCGCTTGCACCTTTTCAGACTGCCGTGTCAGGCCTCGAGCCGGGCCCACCTGAAGCCCTCCCCTGCCCACCCGCCCCCAGCGCCCGATATCCGCCCCCAGCCCAGAAGGGCCGGGCTCGGTCATCCCCAGTCCCGTCGCGGCCACTGACCCTTGAGATCAGCCCTCCCCTCCCCACCTTCCCGTCCCAGGCCAGCCCAGGGCCCGAAGCCCACCCACTCGCGTCTCTAGCAGCCGCTCTTGTCCTCTGGGTACGGCTCGCGGGAGTGTTGGTTACCATGGTGAAGCTGGCAGCCAAATGCATCCTGGCAGGTGAGTCTGAAAACTTGCGCTTGAATACGGTGGTCTCTGGAGTCCAGAGCCTTCATAATTCATCCAGAGCTTTTGTTCACCTAAATTGCCTACCTTTTCCTTTCTCTCTCCCAAAGGCGAGTTACTGCAATTACTGATACAGTAAATTACGTTAGGCGTGGAAGAATGATCTTCCAGGGCACTTCGCAGCTCCAGTGGATTTCCCCCTGCTGCCTGTCACATACTCTGAGACCACCTTCACCAGTTGAGCTGACTCGTTAAAAAATCACTAGTTACAACTCTGGAGAAGCAGACTTGTTAAAACAAAACAAAACAAACAAAACTTAAGCAAACCTTGAGTGCTTCAGCTAAACATATACTGTACCCCAAAGTTAGGCATCAGTGACTTTGGTAGTCTTTACTATGGGATTTTTTCCCCCGACCTCACCCCCTCTGATAACGGTGACCTGAGTGTAGTGACCAGAGTTTGCAAAAGGCACTTGTGTGTTGTCTTTAAGACCCAAAGTTACTGTGCTGCCCCACTCCAAGAAGGGCATAAATATTGAGTCTCCCAAAGGCAGGAATCTTTGTTTTGTTGACTGATACATCCCAAGCACCCAGAACAATGCCAGGAACATAGTAGGTACTCAATAAATACTTTTAGAATGGATGAATATGTGAATATGTGGCATGCACATTTGTAGTGTACCCCTTGTATCAGTCTGCACATTTAGAAAAACAATATTTTGGATTATAGACTGCGAAACACATATGCATGTTACTGAGTGCTTACTGCATGTGAAGCACACATATTTCATGTAATCGTCTCACCATAGCACACTGGGCTAGGTACTGGATTGTTTTTCTTTCTTTTTTTTTTTTTTTGAGACGGAGTCTCACGCTGTTGCCCAGGCTGGAGGGCAGTGGCGCGATCTCGGCTCACTGCAACCTCCACCACCCTGGTTCAAGCAATTCCCCTGCCTCAGCCTCCCAAGTAGCTGGGATTACAGGCGCAAGCCACCATGCCCGGCTAATTTTTTTTGTATTTTTAATAGAGCTGGGGTTTCACCATGTTGGCCAGACTGGTCTCGAACTCCTGACTTCAGGTGATCCACCCACCTCGGCCTCCCAAAGTGCTGGGATTATAGGCATGAGCCACTGCGCCCGGCCAGGTACTGGATTGTTCTGATCTTACTGAGGCACTGAGAGATGTCAGCCAAGATCAACCCCTAGTGAAGGCCCTATGCAGGATTTCAGCCCCTAGATCTAGCCAACTCCAAAACTCTTAACTCGTGTTTCTGTTGAAACCTGTGACCTTTCCAGGCTTCCCTGGCCAGCTCAGGAAAGAAGTGGTGAGAAATTATATACAGAAAAAGAGATTCCTGTTTTAAAAAATTCTCCTCTTCCAGACTGAGAATAAATGGTAATATTTTTAATGGCTTTTATAATTTGAAAATGAAAGGGTCACACAGAAAGATGACTGACAGTAGTAACTGAATCATACTGGAGCAAAATCAATTAATGGTTCTCAGGAGAGTCTCCAGTTTCCAGAGCACCAGAGGAGGCAGTGTTGTGTAACAAAAGTAATTTTGCCTGTTCCTCTTATTGGCTGTGTCATCTTGGATGAAGCACTTTTTGAGCTTTAATTTCCTTATGGATAAGGTGGGAACATTATTTTCTGAAGTTACTTTTTTTTTTTAAATGGGCTTCTCTCTGTGTTCTTTTTAAATTCGGTTTTCATCATGGAGCTAACTTACTGGCGCTTTGGGTGCATCAGCTCTGTGCTAGACCCTCAATACAGGTGGTCCCATTGAATCCTCATAGCAACCCTGTGGGATTGGTATTATTGCCATCCTCATTTACAGATGAGGCAACTGGGGCCCAGAAAAATGAGAACATTTGCCGTGGGTCACAGAGCTGGAAGTGGCAGAGCTGTATGATCCAGACCCTGGGTCCCAATCTGATTTCCAGGGCTTTAGCCCAAGCTACTCTGTCCTCAAGCAGTGCTCCTCTGTGTCCTTCTATTTTTTTTTTTTTTTTTTTGAGACGGAGTTTCACTCTCATTGCCTAAGCTGGAGTGCAATGGCACAATCTCAGCTCACTGCAACCTCCACTTCCTGGGTTCAAGCGATTCTCCTGCCTCAACCTCCCAAGTAGCTGGGATTACAGGCGCCCACCACCATACCCAGCTAATTTTTTGTATTTTTTAGTGGAGACTGGGTTTCACCATGTTAGCCAGGCTGGTCTTGAACTCCTGACGTCAGGTGATCTACCCGCCTCGGCCTCCCAAAGTGCTGGGATTACAGGCGTGAGTCACTGCGCCCGGATCTTTTTTTTTTGAGTCGTGATTTCACTCTGTCTCCCAGGCTGGAGTGCAGTGGTGCACAACCTTAGCTCACTGCAACTTCCGCCTCCTGGGTTTAAATGATTCCCTGCCTCAGCCTCCCGAGCAGCCGGGGATACAGGCACATGCCACCATGCCCAGTTAATTTTTGTATTTTTAGTAGAGATGGGGTTTCACCAGTTGGTCAGGCTGGTCTTGAACTCCAGACCTCAAGTGATCCACCCGCCTCAACCTCCCAAAGTGCTGGGATTACAGGCGTGAGCCACCCACTGTGCCCGGCCTCTTTGTGCCCTTCTTTACCCCCAACTCCCTTGGGTAGTTCTTTCACCTGAGTGCAGCCACTGCCTAGTTAGTGGCTCCTGAACTCCAGCCTGCGCCTCCATCTGCAGCCTCTTTTCAGGGATTCCACAGCATTTCCTCTTGGAAGTTTCCAGGGACCAAAAGACCTCAGCCCAGAAATCAGCCCCCTCTGACACCTCTCCACCCACCCCCGCCACACACATGCCATTGGTTTTATTTTTCCATCCATGACCCACAGCCCTACTGTTTAAACTGAGTTACTCCGTTTTTTCTCTCACATAACTGGTCATTGAAGGACCTGACGTTCAGTTCAAGTGTTTATGCATTGAACAGATACTCGCTGAGCACCTACTATGTCAGAGTCACCGTACAAGGTGCAGTGGGCCTGCAAGCATGAATCAGTTGCACTCAAGGAAGAACTAAGATCCGTGTGATACGTTCTAACACAGCGAACACAAAGCGAATGCCCTTTGTGTGCCAGATGCGGGGAAATGCCTCCAGGCACAGCTGCTACTTGTTCTGGTTCTGGAGAAGAAAGAAAACAATATCTGACATTGATCTGTATTTTGTTTACTTTTAAAAAAAACACTTAAATAGTACTTATATATGCCAGGCACTGTACATATTAACTCATTAAATCCTCATAACAATTCTGCGGGGTAGGTGCTATGATTATCTTACGTTATACATGTTGCAGCTGAGGCACAGAGAGGTTACGTAACTGATTTAAACTCACACAGCTAGAAAGTGATGGAGCTGGAGTCTGGCTCCAGAGTCTGTGCCGTTAAGTACCATAATATGCTGCCTCTTGATATACATGGAGATGGTAATAGAGCCTCCTGGGAGGGTTGCTCTGACATCACATCGTGCGCTACCACTGAGCAACGATCCACGTCAGCCACACAGATAAAGACGAAGGAGGGAGAGATGGCCTTCAGAGGCTGTGCAGGAAGGGTATTCTTTGAGCTTTCCTTGCAGAGAATGGACAGGATTCGAATTTGGTCTAGGGGTACCTGGAAGGAGGTGGCCTTGAGGAATTTCCAGGGACTGGGCGAACAGGAATGCAGAGCCCAGATTTGGGGTAAGGGATTACTAGGGAGAGAGTGGGAAGGTGGGTTAGGGCTGACCGTGGAGATGGGTAGGCTATGAAGGAATCCTCAGTGGGGTTTGTGTGAAGGTTTGCCAAGATGGAGGCACTGTGTTACAGGGGTCCACCTGTTGATGCCACGCACTGGGCGGATTAGAGCCGGGAGAAAAAAGAAGAGAAAAGAAGTGTTGAAGGCACAGTTGGGAAGACAGAAAACGCAGTCGTCATTTCAGCAGAGAAATTTTAATGTATGGAATTGCTTCATCAAGTGTTGGAGAACTGAGGAAGCAAGAAGGCAGCATTGAGATGACACAGAGTGGCAGGCAGAGGTCGGGGGTGTCAGAAGCTTGAAGAGACCCAGGGAGCTGGGATCCGGACCCCTGAGGAAGGGGCCCCGCCCGGCTGGTCCCGGCACCTCAGGAGTCCAGTCACCTGCCGCGTGACCCCAGCACATGCCACAGAGCACCAGGACCCATTTCCCACTGGGAGGAGCCCAGCCCTGTGTTCAGGGCAAGACACACCAGACCAGTTCCAAACCATCCTGGAGGGTCCATGTTTTAAGACCACTCCTGGTACCAAGGACTACATAAGTCAGGGGCCAGGCAAAAACCAGCAACTCTACTCGGCATTTCAACAGTGAGGATTTCAGTAGGATGTGAATGACACCGGTGCTAGAGGACTGGAAGAGGAAAAGGGGGAGACTGAGGCAGCACGGGTAGTAACTGCAGGAAGGAGCACCACCTCTCGGGCTGGGGAAGCAGAGGGAAGCATGTGGGGCTCTCAGCCCAGAAGCAGGGAGGAGGGGCCCTGGGAGCCAAGGTGTGGATCTCTGAGAAGAGGGCACTGCCCGCTGGCGCTGTTTCCTCTGGGGGCAACAATAAGCTGGTCTGGGGGTAGGGAAACACACACACACACACACACACACACACACCCCAAGACAGGAAGCAGTTAGTGCTGCTGGGGTGCAGGCCATTGCTAGGGTAGTACTAAGAAAAAGGAGAAGCAGGCGGGAAGAGCAGTGTCCTCTCCCCCGACTCCAGCCTTCCCTTCTTCTTCCAGAACTCCCATTGGCAGAGCCTAACAGGAAGCTCCTAGCAAGGGAGAAATGTGTCTGCAGAGGCCCCTCCCTTGCACACTGTGGAAGGATGGGCTTGGGGCTGAGATAGAAACCCAGCAGTGAGGCTGAGCTAACTGGGGCGGGGTCAGCAGGGAGGGCCAAGCAGAGGTGGGCTGAGACTCAGCCAAGGATGTGAGGAATGCAAGGGAGGCTGCCTGAAGACGGGAGGAAGGAGGAAGAGCAGTCAGAAGTGACCCGTTGAATCTGGGGACGATGAAAACACACGGTGGCATCACAAACAGAAAGCTTGGGTGATGGGGGCAGCCCACTCAGGACCGGGGCATGACGGAGCTTGGCTGTAGACAGACTGAGGTTGGAGGAAGGTCCTTCATTCTAGTGGCAACGCACACGGGTTTTTGGATATACAGACAAAGCTTGGGAGGGAGATCCTGCCTTCTGTCAAGGTGACGAGAGTCAGTGGGACGGAGTGGACTGGGAGCAGAGCGCCACCGATGACAGGCCCATGGGAATGCCCACACTCGGGGGGCAGAGGGGCAGGCAGATGGCAGGAGAACCAGGCCAGGGCAGGGTCACTGAGGCCACGGGGACAGTACTCGGGAAGGAAGGGGTCACTTCAGGCTGACTCACATCCTTCAGAGACGTCAAGGAGGATGAGAACCAAGAAAAGGCCATCAGCCTTGGCAACTGTGAGGTCACAGGTGATCTCGCATCGTGCCCTTGCAGACGTCATCCTCTCTGTCCTGCAGCGCCCTGCCTGCTGTCGCACCCAGGCCCAGCCCTTGCCCCTAGGGAAGCCTCCCTCCCCAATGAATCCTCTCATTCATTTCTTTTCTCGATGCTCCCCAGACGCCTTGCTTCTCAGTTTGTGCTATTTGAATTTGCACTTGTCATCCTGTTGCTCTGCAAATGTGTTTATCAGTTATTTCACCTCCCTGTGCTTCTGAGCCCTCATAGCCAACACAGGCGGTTTCCTGTAAGTGTTGGTGACTCTGACTGACAGTCAGAGGAAAGATTTATGAAATTAACCAGAACAAATCTGTGGGGAATCTCATAAGCAGGAGGAGCCAACTTCCAGCTGAATTCAGGAGCAGAGCTGAAGTCGGGAGGGCGGGCGCAGTCAGGGCCCAAGGAAGGAAAGCGATGCGCTCTGTTTGCTCCGAGATGGGTGGGTACCCCATGACAGTCTAGGCTGTGGTTGCCCCAGATGTCATGGAAGGCGGTGAGGAGGGCCTGGAGGGACAGCATTAAAAATGGGTCAGAACTCACTTCTGTAATCCCAGCACTTTGGCAGGCAGATCACCTGAGGTCAAGAGTTTGTGATCAGGCTGGCCAACATGTGAAACCCCGTCTCTACTAAAAATACAAACATTAGCTGGGCATGGTGGCATGCACCTGTAATCCCAGCTACTCGGGAGGCTAAGGCAGGAGAATCACTTGAACCCGGGAGGCGGAGGTTGCAGCGAGCCTAGATTGCACCACTGTACTTCAGCCTGCATGACAGAGACTCCATCTCAAAACAAGAAAAGTGTCAGAAGTGGTCCCTGAGCTCTAGGAGAGGAGCAGGGCCTGGGCAGAGCGTGAGGTTGGAATCCTGGGCGAGTTACCCAGCCTCTCTGAGCCTCAGTCTCTTCATCTGTCAGGTGAGGTTAATGATACCTTGGCGGGGAAGGAATGAATGGGATTGTGTGAACAGGTCCATGAGGGGGGCTCAGCACATATTGGTTCCCTTCTAAGGAGTGATGACAAATAGAAAAGCAGGACCTGAATAGCTCACTCAAACCTGGAGGAGTTCACATAAAATGAAATGCCACAAGCATTGAAATAATTGTCTTACAAGGGAAAATTATAGGTGGGAAAAGTCAAAACTGAAAAGTGAACAGTGGCAGACTGTTGAGAAGTCGAGGAAAGGAGTGTTGAAGCCGACTGTAAAATGGGAAGCAAAGGTGAAGAGATGGTACCAAGTGATGTGAGTTGGAAGCCGCGGAGTGCGGTGCTGATTTTGCTAAGGATCCAGAGGATGAGAAGCAGAAAGCACGTGTTCTGCCAGGACCTGGACGGTGGAGTGCAAGTCCACGTCAGACTCAGGAGGAAAAGAGGCTGCAAATGGAAACAATCAGCATCAAAGGAGGCTCAGCAGAGCCATTAGAGGGAAAATGGGGAGGGCAAAGGGAATTAAAGATGGGCAGGGAGAGCTCCCAGCACCCGTGACGGGCACGGGAGGAGCGCTCGATTAAATGGCTCCCAGCAGTCTTGTGAAAGGCTCAGGTCTCAGACTGAAAACTGCGACATAAACCTTTAGTTCTGAGGGACCAGTTTCTGGGGCTGTTGACCAGCAGAGGAGAGGGAGATAAAGCCAGTAGGTGAGAGATGAGCTTGGAGGAGGTGACTGCTATTGCAGATAGAATTGGTGGAGAGGCCCCTGGGAAGATGAATCCTTGGGTCGCAGACAGGTATTCTGCGATGGAGATGGAGCATAGCATTTGGAAAGAGATTTCAGAATGATGAACACAGACTCAGACTTCTTGCTTCCCACAAATGCAGAGACCCTTCCACCCCCCACGCCCCACACAAAAAAGTATTCAGGTGGAAGCTGTCAACCCAGGTTGGGTCAGTTGGACAGGTGAGTCTGCCTGTCAGTGCCAGTCACACTTCTTTACCTTCAAGACTTCAAAGTAAATTCCAGTTTGGAAGTGACAGCTTTTCCCCATAGGGCATGTTTCAGTGGAAGAGCGTCAGTTCCGTTTCCAGGGCCCCAAAGCCCTCTGTAAGCTCTGTTACCTTCTGGGTCAGTTCCTGTGGATAAAAGGCTTAGCCGTGCAGAAATGTGCTCTGGCTGTTGTGAGGTTTGCAGATCAGTCTCATGGACCTGTGCCCTGCCCGCGGCCTCAGAACAAGTTCCCGTGAGAGGCAAGTACATCTCTCAAAACTCATTGAAGTTTTTGGTTTCTAGACTAATGTTCTGCAGCGGGAGATTCTCAAGTCAGATGAGAACTAAGGCGTTCTTTTTCTTCTTTTCTGATCTCACAGGAGACCCAGCAGTGGGCAAGACCGCCCTGGCACAGATCTTCCGCAGTGATGGAGCCCATTTCCAGAAAAGCTACACCCTGGTGAGCTGGGGTGTCAAGACCTGGCCACAGCTTAAAGAGAAGTGCTCGGTTCACCATGATGAGTGACTGTGAAGTTCCTTGAGGGAAGCCTTAAGACAGCTGATGAAAGGCTGCTCAGAGGGCCACGTGGAGATCGTTTTTTTCCACTAGCCCAGGGTGAGAGGTCGGCTACAGAGCAGAATGGCCACAAGTAACTTGGCCACCACGTGTAGCAGCTCACGTCAGGGCAGGGAGGTGGAGAGGACTAGTTGGTCCCCTCTGACTTCTGCATGCTGAGCTGCTTCTCACAAGAATGAGTCCAGAACAAACCCTTCCACTGGAGATAGCCCTCCTGGGATCGGGGTGCTTGTGTGTCCTCCTGTAACATGCTTTCCCTTTGGGGGCCCTCAATGCTAACATTCTTGGTGTCCCTCGGCAGACAACAGGAATGGATTTGGTGGTGAAGACAGTGCCAGTTCCTGACACGGGAGACAGTGTGGTGAGTGATGCCTTTACCCAAGGGAACTCAGGGCTCCCCCAGCTGGGCCCAGGGTCTCTGTGGTCACACCATCCTCCCTAGGAGAGATGCAGTGCAAGGCTGTGGTCTAGACTTGGCTGAGCATTTCGGAATAGAATCGGGAAGCATTCAAGGGAGGGACTGAGGAGGTGCAGCAGGAAGGAAGGAAGGAGGACTAGGAGATGGGCCTGGCCCTTGAGGAACTTATTCTCTACTATCAAGGTTCTTGAGTCTCTATGGGAACCTGGGGCTCTTGAAAGTGAAATGCAAGATGTTATGTTTGTGTGTGCTTTTCTAGAGAGAGGGTTTGTAGCTTTCACCAGATTCCTAAAGAGGTCTGCGAGAAAAAAAAAAAAAAAGTATAAGTACTTCTGATGAAGAGAAAGGTGAGTTCCCAGGTAACCAATATGCAAAACAGACAATGGTACTGATGTTTAGACGGTGTATGCCGGGGATCAGAGGCCAGCCAGGAAATACCCAGTGCCAGGAGGGAGCTTGTGGGGGAGCCGAGGGGTGATTTCCTAGAGGACCAGCCCTGGGGGCCCTCACATGGGCTGGGGAAGGTTTGGACAGGGCTGGAAGGGTCATCCCGCACCCTCTGTCTGCATCACACCTTAGCCATCCCAGAAGGGTGACAGAATGTCCTACTTTAAACACCTTCCCCAGGCCTACTCAGTGACCTCCTTTAGAAAGAATCGTTCTAAGATTTGAAAATCAATTTGGTTAACAAAGTGCAGAATGACCTTTTGGAAACCAGAGCACTCGCCGGCCTGTTTAGCATTCTGTTCTGCCAGGTGGGAAGTCAGCTTGTTCCTGGTATTTTTGCACTCAGGGTTACAAGAGGTGAGACTCCACACAGGAAGTGCTGGTTGGTGCGAGAACCCGTCGTACTGCCTCTCTAAGACTCTGGAGTTCGCTACTTTCCCCTTCATCTTCTCTCGTGCCTGGGAGAAAAGACAGAGCATGTGTGAAGATGTGGGTGCCCGTATTTCACCCCTAAGACAAGTCCAGTGTGAGTTGAGAGTGATACCAGTGACTCGTAGCTTGTGGTTTTTCCACGTGGAGACTTTTCTTGCTTTTCTGATTGTAGGAACTCTTCATTTTTGACTCTGCTGGCAAGGAGCTGTTTTCGGAAATGCTGGATAAATTGGCAAGTAGCACGTGGTCTTTTTCCTGACTGTCACCACCTCCTGCCAAAACGTTTACCCCTGACAGTGCTCACACAGCAGTTTCCCTGCACTGTGCTGTTGGGAAGCTCCCATGGCATTACTCTTTAAGGGGCATTCCTCCCAGCCCAGGACTCATGGCTACTTGGCAAGAAGGAGTGGCTGATGCGTGTGACTGCCCGGGCCCCAGCTCTGGGGTGCCCAGGATCCAATGGGCCAAGAGCCCTGCGGCTCGGTCCTTGCAGCCCTCCCCCTGTGAGGCCTCCCTTCTTTAGAGCAACACTGTCCTTTCAGATGGTGTCCCCTACCTCCCAAGACAGTACAGACTGCCTCCTCCCCCTCTGGGAAGTGCTGTAGAGGCCTCAGCCTATAACGAGGCTCACTTTCTGCCGTTCCACTGGGGTTTGCTCTGGAACATGCCCCTGCTGCTGCCCGGGCCTCACCATGCCCCATCCACCCCCGTCCCACCAGCCTCACAGGATCCACTTGCTGTACCTTCCACGGTAACAGTCTCACTAATCTGGGCCAGTGAGCTAATTAGAAGGTTTGAGTTCTCCAGAGCCCTCCCCTGCCTTTCCAAGAACAGCCACATTTTAATGGGAACAGTTTTCTGCCCCTTTTTTTTTGTTGCCTAAGAGAAGTAGATCTAATGATAGTGATTTCATACAGGGTTGGCTTCATGCGTCGGTTCACGACGTTCACCCCAATTGCCTACTGTGTGCATGGCCTGGCACTGGGGCTGCCATGCCCAGCAGAAGGGAAGATGTATTTGGGCAAATCCAGGCCATGTGCCACCCGTCAGCTCACACCCTCCCCTCCAGCCAGCCCTGACTCCTGGTTCACCCGCTCTGGCTTTAGCGTGATGCCAGGCCTCTCCAGGACCCCCTCACTGAAGCCTGGAAGAAGGAGGGTTTCTTGAGTAAAAACCACGCTGAAGTGTCTCCTGCGTGCATGTAACAGAGCTCAATGTGTTCTAGCAGGAGTTCAAGAGTTAATCTGTGGAGTGAAGGGTTCATCAGTTTAGTCCACGGTCCTCCCATCCCTGACACTGCCAGAAGCCAGCACAGCCTTGTAGGGTGAGGAGGAGCCCTCCAGAGTGGACTCTGGGCTGGCCTTCCAAGGATCTGAAAGGGAATCCAATCTGGAGGGAAAAGGATTCTCTTCTGTACCCTGGGAGGTTACTGGCACCCCGGAAATAAACCGGGTCCTAATTGTGCGAGGTTGGGGGATCCAGAAACCAGGGCATGGCCAAGAGTCACGAGCACCAGGGCGCGCACCCACAGCCTGTACAGGGCCATTCTACATCCAGGGGCAGGCAGCAGGACATCCCAGGACTCTGAGCAGCCCCTGAAGGCGACAGCCCCTGAGAGTGTAGCCTTGGCTCTTAATTGGGTCATGGAGCCCTGTCCAGTTGTCAGTGTGGTTTGGATTAGGCTGATGCAGAGATGGCAAGAGAAGCAGAAAGTGCCCTCTGCATTTTAACAAGCCAGCCCTTATTAAGAAGATGCAAGCAAACAAGCTTCCCAGGCTGGCTAATGAAGAAAGAATCTTCTTTCAGGGCTGCAAAGCACAAAAATGTAACTTGCATGGTGGTGGGCTCTTGATAAGAATGAGTGGAGAATGAATGAATGAGGCCAGCTGCAGGTGAAAGCAGATTGTTGGGTAGAGAAGAACTCAGTTGTCCCCCATCTCTGTCATCGTTGTCTTTGTTTTTAAAGCCTGTCAGGCCTGGACAAGTCACTTACCCTCCCTGAATTTGGTTTCTTCAGCTACAAAGTGGGAATATTCAGACACTCTACTGAGTTGGGAGGTTTCACAGTGAGGCACGGAAGTGCCCAGCAGAGCCTGGCCCAGACATGAGCTCTTGTCCTTGGCGGCACCGCCCCAGCCCTGCCTCCTGCCACTGAACGTGGCCCTCCGTTCATTCCTTTGGGGAAATTGTTGGACATCTGTGGGTGTGGCTGTTTTCGTTTCTTGTTTCCCTCTGCTCCCCATACCCTTTCCCTTGGAAGGCCAAATTGTCTCCCAGCCTTGAAGTCACTTTTCCTGTTACTGACCCATACTCATCCTGTCCCTCTTGCACAGTGGGAGAGTCCCAATGTCTTATGTCTCGTCTATGATGTGACCAATGAAGAATCCTTCAACAACTGCAGCAAGTGGCTGGAGAAGGCTCGGTCACAGGCTCCAGGCATCTCTCTCCCAGGTACGGGCTGCAGACACCCATGTTTCCCAGCGGCATCTCTGTCCTTCGGTTCAAGAGCACAAGGGCATTGCAGAGGTAGCTGGGGGTGGAGAAGGGGCCCTGGGCTTGGACTTTGATGGCCTAAGGCATACACTGGCCCTGCCGCTTAGCAGCCATGCCAACCTCGGTGAGTCACCACACACACCTCTCCCAGTCTAGGAAACGGGAATGAGGACACGCACCTGGCAGGGCTGTGGGGAGACTCAATAACGGGAGGGTGCTGTAATATCAGTTGTTAATTCCAGAAAGCTAACCCCAGGGAAGAGTTCCTAATTTTCTCTTGTATATGGGGTACAAGTAAACATTCAAGTCCTGTTGTCACTTCTGAATGCTTTAAATCAGTTTATTTTTCGTCCCTATGTGAGATCAACAAATTCTCCTCATTATAGACCGGGGAAAGTGATCTCCAGAGACAGGCTCAAAAATTAGCTGCAGCTGATGCAGCTGGGAGCTGAACTAAATTACCTCTGAATCCCTGACTCCGAGCCGAGTCCTTAGATTACTATTAATGACCAGTTTACAGTTTGCTCCGTGTGCTCAGAATTATTACAAAGGCTCACATAAATTTGGCCCTCGCCTTCAGGCGTTTGCAGCCCTTTAAGGAGGCAAGGGAGACAGATACACTTGAGGTCTAGAAAAAGATCTAGCAGAAGCTGTGCATGAAAAGCCAAGCCCACCTGTCTCTCTGTGGCCCTTGGGGCCATCACAAGAGACCCCCGGCTTTCCCTGTGGGGGCTCACCACCTCGAGTCAGGCAGCTCTCAGAGGATGCTTTGCACCCCTCAAAAATAGTGCTCTCATCTCGCCCGCTGTCCTTCCAGACTGTGACAGTGAAGTGCCATATTTTGGTTGTTTCTTCTGAGTAGGTGTTTTAGTTGGGAACAAGACAGACCTGGCCGGCAGACGAGCAGTGGACTCAGCTGAGGCCCGGGCATGGGCGCTGGGCCAGGGCCTGGAATGTTTTGAAACATCCGTGGTGAGTATTTCCACTTGCCTCGTCGCCAAGTCTGGAGTGGGCCTCTGCTGGCAGCGGTCTTGCACATGACCTCACGTGCAGGGAGCTGTTATTCCACCATATGCAGAGTCTCATTTGGAACTGATGTTTACATTCTTACCCAAGATCTCTTCTCAGTATAGCAGTAGCTGCTCAGACATAACAGGAAAGCAGATCACCCAGCCAACCCTGGGAAAAGGTGTATCTCAACTAGTAAGAAATACAAGTGCTTTGTGTGCGGTGATCATGACCCTCGACGTTTGCATGTAGTATTCTGGGTTCAGATGTTGTTGGAACATTGTTTCATGTGGCCCTCACAACAAGTCCTGTGAACCAGAAGTTGGCCCCACAGTTCCCATTCCAGTTTTGAGGAGCTCAAGTGACTTGTCCAAAGTCCCATGATTAGCGAAGGGTGGAGCCAGGATGAGGACTCATGGCCTCTAATTCCCATCGGTGCCACCCATCCTCACCTTGCTGCAGCCCCAGGGTGACTCCAGGCCATAAAGTGCCTGCCAGTTAAAAGAGCAGAAGACCTCATTACAAAAAGCAAGTGATTTGTTGTCAGCATCTTCAGTACACTTTTCCTGGCAAAAACTGCAATTACTTTTTGCACCAACCTAATGTATCATGATTTTAGCTGTCCAGCACTGAGGAACCTGCTTCCTGTGTTTGGGAGTTTTAAAGTCCCATCCTCCTTGAGGCCAAGATGCAGCCATGTGACCCAGGCTGCACCAATCAGACCCCTCACGTGAGACTCCACTAGGAAGGGCATGAAGTGATGATCTGCCCTCTAGGAACAGGTGTGGCCCTGAACATCCATCTCAGAGCCAGCAGGGGCCCGAGTGTTGGTTGCCCTGCCCCTCGCCAGGGTTGCTAGCTGGGGAGATCACCAGGCCTGGCACAGTCATGGTCGTAACGTGGACCTCACCTTGTGGCCTTTAGACCTGATTCTGTGGCCCTCAGAATTGAGTCATGGGCTGGTTAATGTTCTGGAGGTCATCTTCTCATGGGCTGGTTAATGTTCTGGAGGTTATCTTCTGCTCCAGCTTGACTTTGGCTCTAGGCACTTCCGCTATTGCATCTAGGAACCTTGACCAGTGCTGTCCAAGCTTACAAAACGCCCCCAAAGTAGCATGCTTCCTTAGGGAAAGTACAGCAGTAAAGGCAGGCACTCTGACCTCCCATGGTGAGTGGCAGAACTTGCCGTGGGAACCTGGACATGTTATTTCACCTGTTGGTGGCTCAGGCTTGTAAAATGAGGATCATAAAATATATCCCTTATCGAGTAATAAATATGAGAATCAAGTAATATGTCACATATAAAACACGGATCACAGAGTCTGGCGTCCGGTAAACACTCAGTAGATGTTAGCTTTCTTAAAGTATAAATATTGCCCCTAGAATCTTGTTTATACTGTTATTACTTACTAAATCCTTGTATTCATGGCTTGTGCAGAGATAAATATCACCCTTGCCTCTGCTCCAGTTATCACAAATGCTAAATTAATGAAGTCCAAATCAGCTTGTCCTGTATAGAGGGTTTGCCATCTTTTCTGCAGCACAGCTTTGTGCAAAGCAGTAGGCGGTAGTGCCCTAGCAAACAGGATTTCAGTATTCTCCCTTCCTCCATACATTTGTGAAATTGTCCCTGCACCCCAATATTCCATATTCCCTAGAACGCTTGATAGAACTCAGAAATTAAAACCCACCCCAACCTCCAAAACATGAGTCATCAAAGGCCAGTGGGCTACGGGTTAAAACTCTGTTGAGGTGTTGAAGTGGGTGGGTGTAAACTACGCTTGAAGAGGCTGCAGTAAGCACTTGCTATTATCTGTGCAAGTTAACTAGTTCCCCCTGAGTTGAGGCTCACAGAAGCACCACTGGCAGCTAGGTTAAGAAAGCTGTAATTAAAAAGGAAATATAACCAAACGCAGCTTCAGACGCAGCCAAGGCCTGACACCAAGCCCATCTCCTCCTCTCTTCTGCCTAAACACCGCAGTGACCATCCTGCCGATCCAAAGGAGGTCCCTACAAACAAGTGCAAGAACAATCCGCGCTGATCACTGCCCTCCCAGGCAAGCGAGGAGTGGGGAAGTAACGTCTGATGAGGGCCTACTGTGTGCTAGGTGTTTTGCACACATTATTTGTTTAGGCTTCATAACAGCCCTACAAGGTAACACTCCTGTGTTGTATAGATGACAGACTCAGAAAGGTTGTGTAGCTTGCCCTGGTGGCATAGTTAAACGAGGGCTAGAAACAGGACTAGGAGTCAGGCCTGTCCAGCTGGAAAACTTGGGTTTTCTAGAAGGGGTACCCTGGCCTCCTGTGGAGCCTGCTGTGGGACTCTGCAGAACACAATTCAAGGCCAGACTGAACACTAGCCTGAACCTGCCCTGAGAATCCCCCTAAGCCGACCTACTTCACAGCTGTCCTGACTGTGTAAGCGACATGATGATTAGTGATCAGACGAAAGGATTCCTGTCATTGGTAACCCTCTCAAAGTATTTGGAAAACAGTTCAATTTTCATCTATTTCAGAAGCACGCCGTGGTGTCTATTGAGGCTCACCTGCATTGAATTCCTTCCTTTTTATGTTGTGATCTCCCAAGATTGCATTGTGGAGTGTTTTCGAATCCATTTTGAAATCCCCGTGCGTGCGCTATGCAGGCCTCCGTCTTTTTCCATTCCATTCTTAACTCTACTTTCGACGGAAGCAGTGTTTTACCCCGACACTGGCTTGCCTAGGACCTTGTGCTCTGCACAACTAGCAGGGCCCGGCAGGATGTACTGAATTCTTGCTCTCGTGTCCAGCTGGAGGGTGATGGCTTTCAAGTCCTTGGCTGTTGGGAGCTTACTATAAATGTTCGTCTTGGCTACAAACTCTCCACTCTTTCCTCGGCACTCTCTCAGCATTGCCACCACTGTCTTTCCTCTTGGCCAACTGTTTTCTTTGCTTAGGCTTTCCCTTGCTAGAAAGTCCAGGTAACTTTCTCCACGGGACCTGGTTTCCTTCGCACATCCCAGCTGGCCTCGAGGAAAGGTAGCTCTTCCCAAATCAGAGAATCTGGATGCTGGGCTGGGCTCTGCACCAACCAGCTGGGCCGCTTCACCCCCTGGGCCCCAAACTACTCATCTGTGAAGCGAAGGCACCGCGCTTGATGCCTTCTGCAACGTTCTTCAGTTTGGAAATCCTTCTGTTTCGCTGGGGATATTTCACGGCCTCTTCTCAAGGTTGCACTTTTGCCGGCTGCCAGGGATCGTCTCAAAACAGGTTCTTAGTGCATTCATAGCTTGAGCTGCTGTCTTGAAAGTAGTACATTCCTTTTTCTGCCAACTTTTTTCTGAGACAGTTTTTGAATGCACACGTGCACCCACAGAGTGAGAGTGGCTGTTAAGAGAGAGGGTGCCATTTCCTTTCCCCTCCAGCCTGTCCCTGTGCACCCTGGAGGGGCCCGTTTTTTCCACCGCTTAGATAAAATCTAGGGCAAGTTCCTGAACTTCTCTTTTCTCTCTCAGGTAACAAAAATTCTTTTGGGCTCCTTTAGTCACAAAGATATTCACGATTTCAGGTATTAAAGTGCCCAGCCCTGGGTGATTGTCAAAATTCTGAACTTGATTTAAAGCCGCACCTCCTCTCACAGTCTTTGGGAGGGAGAGACCGGAGCCAGGAGTGCAGCGTGTTTGCTGGGGTCTGTCGTGGCCCACTCCACACCTGCTGGGTGGATCCGGCTGGTGCCCCATGGGCGCCTCTGAGATGCCCCTCCCCACCCACCCCATCAGTGGCGCTGTCTCACCTGCAGGCTGCTTCTCACAGGTGGTCCCCCCTCACTCCTCCTGCAGCCCCAGTTCCTGGCTGTTCATTCTTATTGGGACCCGTCACCCTCCTGGAGGCGGTCCCAGCCGAGCCCCCTTAAGACAGCACCAGGCTGGCTCCACTTGGCCCCCGCTGGTTCAGGGAAGTGCTGCTGCAGCCGTCTAGTTCGACAAAGGAGGCAGCGAGGCCGTCTCATTGGTAGCCCTCTCCTGGCTTGCCCAGCTACCACCTCACCTCGATTCCTCCCAGGCCTGGGTCCAGCACCAGCCTAGGAAGAGGGTGCCCCATGCTGTCTAGCTCTTCTTTGGGATGGGGGGCTCCAGGTTGCTTGGTATTTTGCTTTGGCCTTTGGAGCCTCAGTCAAAACTAAGCGAGGAAAGGTGTCATTTTCACATCTCGTCACACGTACAGTGACTGCAACTAAAAGCACAGGCTTTGTAGAAACAGACATGGGTTCAGGCCCCAGCTCCACCATTCACAAGGTGTGGGGCTTCCTGCAAGGTACCTTCATCTCTGAGTTACCTGACTCCATCTGAGTTTCCTTCTTGTAAAACTGGCATCCATGAAAGTGGCTACCTCGAAGGGCGTGAAGATGAAATGAGGTGGAAAGTAGGTAGCCCCCGAATGAGGGAAGCATTGAGTGAGAGCTGGCCCTCTGACCCTTCTAAAAGAACACAGCCAACTTTTTAAACTGTCTTTCCAGAAAGAGATGGAAAACTTCGAAGCCCCTTTCCACTGCCTTGCCAAGCAGTTCCACCAGCTGTACCGGGAGAAGGTGGAGGTTTTCCGGGCCCTGGCGTGACGAGCTGGAGCAGATCGTGCTGCACAACCGGAGAAGACAGAATTACCTCTGCTCTTTTAATATATAATGATGGCTTTAAATAAAATTAGGAGAAAATGTCGAAGCAGCAGCTCCTTCCACTCTTGGCCTGGGTGGCCCTAGTTCCACTGTACACTTTGGCCACTGCGTCACTGCCGGTTCCAGGGCAGCCGGGAGCCCCACTCGGGACCCTGGCCCTCCCTTCTGTGAGGCTGGTGCTTCGGGACGTCGCCTTGCTCGAGGGGGTGGTCCTGCCCACTGCGCGGCAGGGTGCACCAGCTCCCTAAAGGGCCTCCCACTGCAAAAGCGAAGCCCGCAGTGGGTATTGAAAGGGCCTGGCCCAGCGTTTGCTTACGGTTTCCCACAGCTGAAATGCCCAGCTCAGAACCTGTCCCAAGGCTGAGATGGGGCTGATGGCCCCCTTATTCTGACAGAGTCCATTCTGCTGCTTGCTCCTGGCTAGCCAGATGCCAGACCTCCCTGGAGGTGGTTCCTGTCACTGGCAGAACAGTGCCCTCTGCCGGCCTTCCTTGGTGCCTGTCTCTTGGTGGCAGGTCCAGCCTCTATGGCTGCAGGGAAGGCTGAGCGCAGGGAGGCCAGGGCTCCTGCCTGCCTCGGGGAGCTGGGCAGCTGGCATCATTATTTGCACTGAGCTTGACTGTTCTCCATCCTCTCTCTGCTGCCAGATTAATCTTCTAAAACACCACTTTCATCATCTCACTCCCCTGATTAAAGACCCACAGAGGTGCCTCACCACCTTTTACATCAGGATGCCGGCCAAGGTCTGGCATCCAAGGCCTTCCCTGACTGTCACCTTCCCCCAGGGGTCTCGGCTTCTTTCAGCCCCCGTGCCCCAGAGGACTTCATCACTCTCCCTCCACAGGAGCTAGGGGCGTCATGCAGAGTGCCAGCGTTGGGGTGGACCAACCTGGGCCTGTCCCAGTGATAATGGCAATAATGGAAATTGCCCTGGTTCCTGTTTACAACCTGCCATGTCTCTACATGAGCTAAGCACATGTCATATATTCACTAATTTAGTCCTTACAGCGCAGAGTCTTACCATCCCCCTTTTACAAATGAGGAGCTGGAGTCAGAGAATTAAGACACTTAGCCAAGGGGTGGCCGAGCCACGATCGTGGATGCCAGAGCCCGGCTCCCAGCCGCCGTCCTCTTCTGCCTCCTCCCGAGCTTGGCTGGGAGCAGGTGGGGGTTAGGCTGCCTCTCAAGGTCACTGTGAGAAGTGAAGTAACGGGTGTGCAGGGCATCTGGGCACACGGTGTCAGCCAAGGTCAGGCTCTCGCGTCCCCCTTCTTTTCCTGTTACTCAACATGAAGCCACTGTAGCGGCCGCGTCATGCCTTCAGCAAGTAGTTACCAAGGGCCTACCATTTGCCGGGCATTTTCCTAGGCACTAGCAACGCCAGGCTGCTGGTTTCGTGTCACATGTTCCAAAAGGGAAGGCTCACCATAACCAAGGGGATGCAGCGGGGACATTTCCGGTTGCCCCAGAATTGGTTACCAGGGCCACAGCTGTGGACAAAGATGCTAAATAAACCACCTCCTAAAGAGATCATGGAAGCTTAGGGCCAGCCCCCTTCCCCATGGCCCTAGTAGAGGCGGAAGAATTGGTCCTGCTGCTGTGAGCTCCCCTTCCCCCTACTCCCCACTCCTCCCTGTCTGTATAAGATTGGAATGGTCAAGAGAGATGGGAGTGAGGGTGGCCACTGTGTTGGTGAGTGGGTGCCCCCCCATCACCCCCTTGCCCCGCCAAGGGAAGGAGGCCCAAGAGGATCCTCCTGAGACAGGATGCTGCCAGGAAGAGGGGGCTGGCACCACACCCCCAGCCGGATGCTCTCTGAGCTGCAGAAACCTGGTGCCAGCTGCAGCACAGGGTGGCGAGGGCACCCTTGGGAAGCTCAGCACACATCCCCAGAGCTGTTTGGTCCCCTCTGGGGGGCGTTCCGTGGGGAGAGGCTTGGGGAGAAGCCTGCACCAGCAGCGGGAAAAGCAAGGACCGTGTCTGGAAGGGCGGCACGGGTGTTCCACGGAAGGCTCCTAGAAGGACCCACATGGAGTGGAGTCATGTGACCAGCCAGCCAGGTACTGACAAAGGGAGCTGTTTCCTACCTGGAAAAGGGCAGGGGGCCTCTTCCCCTGGCAGGGCTGGAGGGGAATGTGGCTGCCCCTTCCTGAGGAGACCCCAGCAACAGAGGAGGCTCAGCCCCAAAACAACCAGGTACCTCCCCCACCCCCTGCCACCACAGAGATAACAGATGGAACCAGACCCAGAGGAGGCCTGTGGAGAAGACACGCAGCTCCTCCCTGGCCCCTCTGTTCCAAGTTACTCCAGAGAGAGGAAGAAAAGATCTTGCTCCCCTCCCCACCCTTCTGGAAAAGAGATTTGAACAAACACTTTGGAAGCTTTGAGCTGGCCTGGCCTCCCTTTCAGTGACTAGGATGGTCTGAAACATGTCGGGATCAGCCTGCTAGGAAGACCCAGCAGGAAGGGGACCTCTGCAGAGCTTGATGGAAAAAAGTAATTAGGAAAAAGTAAAATGGTTTTGTTTCAGAGCCCATGGATTTGAGATTCTCCAATAAACTGGTTCTACAAGTAAATAAATGATCAAGATAATTTCAGGCAGTGCAGATGACAAAATGGAGCTGAGATGGGTGTTGATTTATGGGGTAACTGGTTTGGGGGGATAGGAAGGACTATGAGAAGAAGGGACATTTGCACTGAGATTCAGCAAGAAGGTCAGCAAGTGCAAAGGCCCTGAGGCACGAACAAGCTTGGAACATGAAGGAACTTAAGGCCGGTGAAGACATACCCTGGTGTGTGCCGGGGAAGGAGAGGAAGGTGAGATAGGGAGGGTCCACAGTGGGAGGAATTTCTATTTTATTCCAAAGGCAACAGGAAGCCAGAGGTGGATGGACATCAGAGCTTTTTTTTTTTTTTTTTTTGAGAGTCTCGTTCTGTCACCCAGGCTGGAGTGCAATGGTGCAATCTTGGCTCACCGCACCTCTGCCTCCCAGGTTCAAGCAATTCTCCTGCCTCAGCCTTCCGAGTAGCTGGGATTACAGACATGCACCACCACGCCTGGCTAATTTTTGTATTTTTTAGTAGGGATGGGGTTTCTCTATGTTGGCCAGGCTGGTCTTGAACACCTGTCCTCAGGTGATCCACCCACCTCTGCCTCCCAAAATGCTGGGATTACGGGTGTAAGCCACCGTGCCCAGCCGGACATCAGAGATTTTATATCCTCACAGTGCCCAGCACTATTTGGGAACCTCACAAGTGGCTATTAATTACTTCACTTGCCTAAAGAACCCACTCTCAATGAGCAAACATTGACAAAATGCATGCTGCGTCTGCAGATTTTATTCCTGAATGAAGGCATTTGCTGAATGAATGCTTGAATCAAGCAGTTGCTGAGCACCTACTATGTGCCAATCCCTGTTCTATATCTTGGGATTTTGTCAGTGAGTAACACAAAAATGCCTCCCCTCAGGGTGCTTACGTTCAAGGGGGGTGAGCGAGGTGTTTGATTGAATAGGTAAATTTTGCAGTCTGTTAGGTTGCAATAGAGCAGAGGCTTGCAGAGGACATGCCAGGGTGGGGGCTGCAATATTAAACAGGGAAGTCGGGAAGACCTTCCTTGGAAGGTGATGTTTAAGCAGGATTTGAAGGTCATAGCACCTGGCACCCTCTAGGCATCATTGGCTCATCAGTGACCCCTCAGAGGCGGAGCTTGACCACTTTCTTTTCCTAGTGCCCAACGCTGGACCTCCGTAAAGTCCGATGAGTGTGGGAGGTGTGGATGGACACCAGAGATGCATACCCTGCCCTAGAATCACCTGCCATCCATAGAGGAGAAAAAGGAGCCGACTCTTGATTTCTAAACTCCAGTGGAACCCAAAAAGCGTTGATCTTTCAAATCCTGAGGGAGGTTAGAGGAACCGCCCCTCTGTCTCCTTTAGGATCTCAAAAGAAGGTTCTGTTTGTTGTCCTCCACCATTCTTGCCTTCTGTAAGAGCGGTTTGGCCCAGGACCTGGCCTCTTGTCCTCTTCCATGGCTCTGGGCTGGCCATTCCGCAGCATCTTTTAGAGCTGCCTCTTGACATCACCTGATTCAGCCAGAAAGGGCGGGGAAGCCGAGGTGACTGGGAGGGTGGACACACTGTGGGGCCGGTCGTGTTTGGGGTGGGTGTTCAGAAACAGTTGCCCAGTTCCAAAGCACTGCCTCTGTGACACCCAGGCCCTTCCCTGCCGCATCCATTCAGATGTGGATGGGGTAGGAGAAGCCCGCCAGGCAGGTTTCCCTGGACGGTGTTTCTGCTGTGAAAGGAGCCCTGTAGTTTTCCGTATCTGGGAAACACGCATTGGATAGACCATCTTCTGGAAGGAGAGATGGGGGCAGGAGGCAACCTGCTTCCATGTCTATAAATAAAATGCATTCATTTTGGTGCTAAAATGTTGTGGTTTTAAAAATGGAATACTAAAAACTTCCTGGCCCAAACTGGAGTGGCAAGAAGCACAGATTCAGTTGATCCCAGGATGGGAACTGAAATTTACACTAAGCCACATCTACTGGACGATTGGTGCCCATCCTGGAGATGCGGAAGGAAGCCTTTGGTTTTGCACCTGTGCTTCCCATTCCAGCATTCATCTCTGTCCAGGGTCCTGCCCTGCATTGGAGATCAGGGAGGACTGAGGAGGTGGCCTGGAGGAGCTCCAGGTCTGCTGCCTAGGAAGGGTTTCCAGGGACCTTGCAGGGAAATACCTGATGTTAGCCAGGGAAGAGAATTCCAGACAAAGGGAAGCATATGCAAAGGCCCTGAGGCATGAAGCTGGAGGCCCTCTTGGGGAACCGTGTGCATTGTAGGGTTTGGGGAGAGACAGGTGCCCAGCAGGTGAGGTCAGAGACAAGGATGAAGCAAGAACATGGAGCTCTTTGTACCCAGAGCAGAGGAGTTGGACTTTCTCCAGAAGGGAGTGGAGAGCCATTATCAGAAGTGACTCACCTGGATTTTTGCTTTGGAAAGATCAGCCTGGAGGAATTGGAGGGTGGAGTGGGAGAGAAGGTGCCTGGAGGTAAGGAGACCAAGAGCTGATGGGGATGAGGGGTAAGGTAGGACAAGGCTTGCACCATCTCCAGCATTTGCAAAACTTGGGGAAATGTATTTTCAGCCCCTTAGAGTTGTCCTCATTTCACACACCCATCCTTTTTGTTCAGAACACCAATTGATTTTTAAAGTGTGTTATCCTTTATTTACTTTAGAGACAGAAAACACAGAGAGAGTGACTTCTCCGGGTTGCAAATTGTCAGTGATGGAGCCAGGATTAAGAACTTGGGCTGGCCAGCCCTCTGTGGATCGTATGATGTTTATGTATACGATGCCCGTTCACTCTTCTGCCCTGCCAGCAAACAGAGCTGATGAATATGAGGAGAATGGCAGCGAAGAGCTTGTTTCCATTCTAAAAAGGCAAGAAGCCTAGGAAGGCTCATTAGGAGAAAATATTGAACGGGCAGCTTTCGAGTTTCACCTGTGATCTGAGAGGGAAAGTGTATTTTCACCAAAGCCATTAGGTAACTGGTTCCGGGGGGCAGAGAGGAGTGACCAGAGAAGAGAATGAGGGCAAGAGACCAGGAGAGCAAAGACAGGGTCACCATCTAGAGGGCAGGGGCTACATCTGACATCCCCTGTAGACCCTCTGGATGCAGCCAAGGTTTAGAGGTTAGAGCACTGCTTTCATATCAGACGAGTGGAATTAGGATTGCAGCGGTGTGTCCTTGGACAAAGCACTGATCCTCTCTGGCCCTCAATTTTCTTGTTTATGAAATGGGAATAATACCACTAACCTTACCAGTTTTTGTGGGTGGATGGAGATATATAAAACCTCCTTTTAGAAGGCATGATATATAGTAAACGTTCAGTGCTTTATAGGTGATTTCCAAATCATCTGTAGTAACTATTGGCTTTTTTACAAGCATGGAAATAATGTGTGTTTATTTTAAAAAAAAGAAACTATTACTAAAAAGCATAAAGAAGAAAGTAGAAAATATTCAAATCCTACCAGAGATAGCCACCCATCACATCCAGGCATGTGCACCTCCTCCCTTTCTCCTCCACATGTACAAATATGTACATATTTTGAAGCCAAAAACAAAATGTGATAATGCCATATATGAAATTTGGAACTTATCTCTTTTCATTTAACAATATCTGGTGGGTATTATTTCAGGTCAGAAAATATGATTTTAGGCCAGGTGCAGTGGCTCACGCCTGTAATCTCAACATTTTGGGAGGCTGAGGTGGGCGGATCACTTGAGGTCAGGAGTTCGAGACCAGCCTGGCCAACATGGTGAAACTCCATCTCTACTAAAAATATAAAAATTAGCCAGGCATGATGGTGGGCAGCTGTAATCCCAGCTACTCGGGAGGCTGAGGCAGGAGAATCTCTTGAACCCAGGATGGGGAGGTTACAGTGAGTGAGACTCTGTCTCAAATATATATATCATATATATCACATATATATGATATATATGATGTATATGATATATATCTGATATATATCAGATATATGATATATCATATATATCAGATATATGATATATCATATATATCATATATATGATATATCATATATATCATATATATCACATATATATCATATATCATATATATCATATATATCACATATATATCATATCTTATATATCATATATATCACATATATATCATATCTTATATATCATATATATAACATATATATCATATATATCATATATCATATGATATATGATGTATATGATATATATCTGATATATATCAGATATATATATCAGATATATCATATATATGATATATCTGATCTATATATCATATATATGATATATCTGATCTATATATCATATATATGATATATCATATATATCATATATCACATATATATCATATCTTATATATCATATATATCACATATATATCATATCTTATATATCATATATGATATATATATCTCATATATGAGATATATATATCATATATGATATATATATCTCATATATGAGATATATATATCATATATATCATATATATCTCATATATCATATATATCAGATATATATCAGATATATCATATATATCATATATATCAGATATATATGATATATATGTGATTTTACATGGTCATTTTATTTCTTTTTAAATCATGAGAATTGTAAAACCTACACAAAAACAGAACAGCATGATGAACGCTCATTTACCTGACAGCCAGATTCGGAACTTCCAAGATCCTGCTGCACTTGCTCTGTCCTGCTCCCTTGCCATGATGGTGGTGGTTACGATCGTTTAAACCAAATGCCAGCCCTCCAGTCACTGCCTCTAAACCAACCACAAAGCCATTATCACACCACATAAAATTAACAGTAATTCTTTAGGAGCATCTACTGTTCAGTCCACAGTCAAATTTCCCTGATTTACCCCCAAAGGTTCTTTTGCAGTTGGTTTATTACGTGACCCACGCATAATGATTTCCTGTTGAAGGACACCAGGTTTCCAGGTGGTCACTCAGGAAAACAGCCAAGGACAGTGTCCCCTTGCACATATCTGTGGACCCCTGTCCAATTATTTCTGCAGGACATACATTCCTAGAAAGGGACATTCCAAGTCAAAGTCTACGTACTTTTTAAAAAAAGCTTTTAATAGCATTTGACAAATTGCCCGCCAGATAAATCGTACCAGTTTACACACCTAGGAGTGGGGACTGGCACCCTGGACAGCTCTGGGTCGTTAATGAAAAGAAATTAGAGAGAGAGAAGGCAGGTGGAGAGAAAAAGAGAGAAGGAAGAGAGGGCTGGAGTGAGAGGGAGCAGAGTGACACTGCAGAGCTCTGGGTGCCCCCTGGGTGCCAGCCTGCCCGAGCCAGAGAGGAGATCAGAGAACCAAGGGTATCAACCAACCAGCGGCTGCACCAGATTAAGCCCTAAAGCAACGATTCAGTCGAGACCGAGAACAAAGCTGAAGCAAAGACTCTTCGATCCATTCTAATTAGGAGCTGCCTTTCCAGAGAAATCAAGAGCAGGCTGCCACGGCAGAAAGCAAAAAAAAGAAGGAAAAGAAAAAAACTGCTGCAACCCAGCTGTGCGCGAAGCTTGTCTGTTTTCTTAAAATCCCAAGAAAGAGCTGGTCTACTGTGCTCACAGTCCAGGGGGACCCTGTTGTTCTGAGGGTTGTAGGATCCCACTAGGAGCAAAGATCTCTACCACCAAAGGCCAGGGTGCGTTCAGCACTGGGACCTCGCTAAGGAGAGGGAGAGGGCGGGAAGGAGACCCATGTGTGGGAGCAATGACCTTGCTGTGGCGGCTGCTGCTGCACTGTTTGTTTTTTTTGTTTGTTTTTATTTTGTTTTGTTTTTATTTTGTTTTGTTTTTGCTATAGCTAAAAACTAAAATTTATTTCAGGTTTGAGAAAAGCAAATAAAATTAAGATACATTTGAAGCATGGAACTACACACAAAAATGGAGAACAGGCTGGTTCTGGCCCTACAGCCTGTGCTGTTGGAGGTTCCCTCTTGGGTGGACACCATGATGCATTGCTTACCTTCAATGTACCCTCTCCGGTTCACACTAGTATATTTATATGTTGATTACAAGTACCCAAAAAAGAACTAGTCCGTGGATAAAAATGACCTAATTTTTTTTTCTTTTTTTTTGAGATGAAGTCTCATTCTTGTTGCCCAGGCTGGAGTGCAATGGCACAATCTCGGCTCACTGCAACCTCCACTTCCTGGGTTCAAGTGATTAGCCTGCCTCAGCCTCCCGAGTAGCTGGGATTACAGGTGCCTGCCACTACACCAGGATAATTTTTGTATTTTTAGTAGAGTTGGGGGTTTCACCATATTGGCCAGGCTGGTCTCGAACTCCTGACCTCAGGTGATCCGCCCGCCTTGGCCTCCCAAAGTGCTGGGATTACAGGCGTGAGCCACTGCACCCGGCCCAAATGACCTAATTTTCAATTGACCAAGCCATTCCAACAGTAAGCATCAAGTACTCTGAGATAAGGACTGTACTGAGTTCATAGTGCCAAGTCCAGAAATCCCCTGGTCACCATATCATTTATCAGATGGCATTTAAATTAAAAGCAGACAGTCAAAATATCACATATACCCCCCCAAAATATGTACAACTATGATATATCAATTAAAAAATTGTTTAAGGCATGTACGCTCTAGATTATGGTGGATTCTTGCAGTATGAAAGGAAGTTTTTAAGCAAAGAAGAAAGTTGCATGAACAAGTAACCTATTATTTTCAAAAAAAATCAGCAGCTTATACATTGTATCTTGATTTTATTTCACCTGGCAACTCTTTAAAGTGGCTGTTTGTGTCCCACTGCGCAAAAGAGGAAAATGCACCCCAGACAGATGACATGACACCTGGCTGCTTCTTGTGACCTCGGGCTCCTTCTCGACATCTGTGAGTCTTTTTTGCCTCCTGGCTCATTGCGTCATTGTAGATTCCAACAGCAGCAACCTTGCCCAGGGGCAAGCTGAATGCAAGGTACAAGCAGGGGCTTAACCCCTGTGAGCCACACTGTGCTCCCAGAATCTCCCCCAAAGCCTCTTCCAGCGTGTTTCCTCTCACTCAACCTTCACAGCCACCCCAGGAAGACAAGGCAACTGTTTTACGTTATGGCTGAGGACGCAATGGGCCCATGACCTGCGTTCCCCAGTGCAGGCTCCTAGCGATGCCACAGCTACCGTCAGACTCTGTGAATCTCAGGAAACCTCCAGAGGAAGGTCAGGCCCTTCCCAACCACCTCCCTGCAGGTGCTTGCTGATCTCAGGGGAAGAAGGTGGTGACGGTCGAGAAGCAACGTGGGGCGGTTTCACCTGCACGCGGCACCCAAGGCTTTGGAATCACACAGCCTCTGGGTGCGAGTCTTTGCTCAGCTCTACCTCACTGAGTGGCCTTGGACAAGTCACGTCACCTCTCTGGGCCCTAACATCACCTACTTCAGATGTTTGCTGAGGGTTCACAGCCTGGCGATAGCTGCAGACTCCCCAGCCCCTGCTGAGTGGAGCACTCGCCGCTCACCCTATTGTTTCAGTTGTTGTTGCTGCTGCTGTCACCCTATCCTGGATAATCCCAGGGGGTGGAGTCTGCTGCCCTCCACCCTTCGTCCAAAGGAGCTCTGGGACTGGGAGGCCTGGGTCCCCGGTGAGTGACCCGTGGGAAGAGTGGCCTGCCATGGCCCCAGAGAGGACTGGAGAGAGGCCCAGCAGGGGCTAGGAGGCCTGAGCCCTGTCGGTCTCTTGCCCTGGCTGAGAGCGCCTTTGCCTTGGGGCCTCTGGCATGACACGAGTGGGCTAGCAATCCCTGGAGTCCTCGCGTCTTTCACTTCTTTGGGTTTCCACGCACAGCGTGCAGGCAAGAAGCGTTTAAGGAGCAGCCTCGACACAGAGCCCCTGTGTCTCAACAGGCCCTGGCTTTTTGACCACCAGCCACCGGCCAGGCCCCGCTGTAGGTGCAGGGGCTTAAGAGCTGGACAGGGCAGATGAGCCTCCTACTCCTTGCTCCATGGAGCACACAAGCTGGTGAGGGAGAGAGACAATAAGTCAGTTTGCAATCCCGTAGAAAACCACAGGTTGTAAAAATCACTGGAAAGAAAAGACCAGAACCCTCTGTACAAGACTCCAAAGGAGTCTTAGCAGGGAGGAGGTGTCCAGCAGCAGCCTCTCTGTGGAGACATGAAGGAGCAGGAGTCAGGCAGTGAACGGGAAGTTGTATATCAGCCAGAGGAAATAGCATGTTTGAGGGTCCTGCGGCAGAGGAGGTTGGCCCACAAAAGGCCAGAACTCCTGGGCACTGAGTGAAGGAAGCACGGGGAAAAGAGGTTTCCAGCCGAGTGCAGTGGCTCACACCTGTAATCCCAGCACTTTGGGAGGCTGAGGCGGGTGGATCACTGGAGGTCAAGAGTTCAAGACCAACTTGGCCAACATGGTGAAACTCCAACTCTACTAAAAACACAAAAATTAGTTGGGCGCGGTGGCGGGCGTCTGTAATCCTAGCTACTTGGGAAGCTGAGGCAGGAGAATTGCTTGAACCTGGGAGGTGGAGGTTGCAGTGAGCCGGAATTACGCCACTGCAGTCCAGCCTGGGTGACAGGGTAAGACTCCATCTCAAAAAATAAAATAAATAAAATAAAATAATAAAATAAATAAGAAGAGGCATCAGAAGCCCAGCCAGGGCTTGGGAGTTACCTGACGTGCAGGGGGAGGCCGCTGAAGGGTATTGGTTGAGGGAGGGGTTGATGTAATTTTGGAGTTGGAGTTAAGGGATTGGGTGTCCTCACGGTTTCCCTCATTCATGCCTTCACTCATGAGACAGTTACAGAGCACCAAGGCTCAGTGAGGTGCAGGACTGGCCTGGGGCGGGGGGTGAGGGGAACCTGTGCTGTCTGACCCCCCAGCAGCCTCTCCAGGGCCTCCTCGGCTGGGCTGATAGACCTGTGTTTTAGCTTGAACCTCTGTCCACCACCCTTCAGGGAGGACCCCACACACGCCTTGGCCGGCGTGTGATGGGCACTCCCAGGAGGCATGTGGTGTGAGCCAGAGTCGGATTGGAACTCAGGATGGTAACAGCGCCTGCACAAGGAGAACGTCCATAAACAGCTGCAGAAGACCGAAAGGGAGGGGTGGAGGAGGGAGGCGGGCTTCACTGGAGTCCTCCCTCCACCATTGCTGTTGTTATGACCCTGCCACTCCCTGGGGGCTCACTCCCTCTGGAAAATGGTAGGTTAGAAAAGACCAGTGATTCTCTCTCTTTCTCTTTTGCTTTTTTTTTTTTAAGAGACCAAGTCTCGCTATATTGCCCAGGCTGGTCTTGAGCGCCTGGCCTCAAGCAGTCCTCCTGCCTCAGCCTCCCGAGTAGCTGAGATCACAGGTGCATGCCACTGCGCCTGGCTTGACATTGATTCTATGATAACAGCAGCCCGTGGAATGGTGGAAGCAGCCAGACACACTTGGGGATTACCTTGGGTGAGTCTATTGGAACCTCAGCTTCCCCATCTGTAAAATGGGATGGTTGTTCCTCCCTTGCTGGGCCACTGTGAAGGTGAGACGTGCCGTAGGAGCATGCTGAGCACACAGTGGGGGCCTGGCCAGGGCAGCTGTTCTCACTGCATTTCAGAGGGGGTGGCTACAGCAGTCCCCAGCCTGCAGCAGGAGCTCTCAGCAGAGTCCCCTTCTCTGTCCTCACCCTTCTGGAGTTGCCACATGTTCCCTTCTCTTGCAGGCTCTGGGACTCCCAACTCCCGAGAGAGTGGCAGACACCAGGATATGGCGGTGTTGCCCAGGGCTGAGCCTTGAGGTAAAGTAGGGATCCCACTCCTCCCCTACACAGCATGGGCAGCCTTGGGGCCTCATGCAAGACGGGCCCGGCACCAGCCCCTACCGGGTTGCAAAAGCAGTGCAAAGGCCCAAAGAAAGGTGAGTGATGGAGGGAGGGAGAGCCACGTGGGTCAGGGGGGCTCCAAGATCCCTGGACTGCCAGTGCTGGGTGGAGCGGGGAGATGCCTTCACCTACCCAAACCTCAAATCACATGGATGGGAAGATACAGGCCCAAGCTGTCCCAGTGCACAACCCTCACAGCTCACACACTATGTCAGCTTCCCTTCTCTCCCTCCCTTCCTTGTGCAGGGCAGGGCTACTTTAGGGCTGAGGCAGGGAGGCTCAGAGAGGTGCAGAGACTTGCCCCAGCCACATGGCTGGCAGTGCGCCTCTGATCAGCACTTCCTCTGTGCCAGGCTTCCACCTCCTTCATCTTCTTTAATCCTTGCAACAACCTTTCAAGGTGGGAGTGATTTGTTTTTTGTTTTTGTGTGTGTGTGTGTGTGTTTTTTTTTTTTAGACAGAGTCTTGCTCTGTCGCCCAGGCTGGAGTGCAGTGGCACGATCTCCGCTCACTACAACCTCTACCTCCTGGGTTCAAGTGATTCTCCTGCCTTAACTTCCTGAGTAGCTGGGACTACAGGCACATGCCACTGCGCCCGGCTAATTTTTGTACTTTTAGTAGAGACGGGGTTTCACCGTGTTAGGGTCTCGAACTCCTGACTTCAGGTGATCCGCCCGCCTCGGCCTCCCAAAGTACTGGGATTACAGGTGTGAGCCACCGCACCCGGCCGGTGGGAGTGATTTTGCCCATTTTACAGATGAGGAAGCTGAGGCTCAGAAAGGTGAAGCTGATTACTCTCACAGGCAGGGAGTGGGACTCGCATAGAACCTTTATTCATTTGCTCACAAAGAAGCAGCTCAAGCAGACGAGCAGGTGCCTGGGAAGGACCCTGCAGCTGGAGATGCTGGAGGAAAGGCCTGCAGAGAAACTGCTGTCCTTCAGGGCCTGTCCCAGGGTAAAAGGAAGACCCAGGTCATAAACACTGTGAACCGGGGGAGCTGGAACCCCTAGCCTGGAGGGTTGGAGAAAAAGTCCCCCAAGAAGGGTGGAGGGAGGGCTTCTGAAGTGGGGCAAGGGGCCAGTAATAACCCAAGGAAGCAGCTACTGAAGACCAGGCACATAGTAAGCCCCCAGCAAATTCCAGTTCCCTTCTGCTCCTCCCTAGGGACACCAGTCCTGCCGACACCTCAAGCCACACACTCAGGGGCTCAACGTGCAGTCAGGAGCTCCCTGAGGTGACTGCAGGGTGGCCAACGCCCCTTGCCACTCTCCTACCACTTAACCCCACACCAGTCCTGCCTCAGCTTCACCAGAGCCCCCAGGATCCGTGTCCCCTGCACCCTGCATGACTGGACGCCTGGGTCATATCACACCACAGTTTGCCACACCTGACTGCACGGCGCCCCCGGCCAGCCAAGCTGGTCAACACCTCCAGGACAGCGGCCAAGGCAGTGGAACCCAGCAGAAGTGGAGGAGAAGGTGGGACCAGCAGACCCTCCTGACCCTGTTCTGATCGCACTCACTTACAAGGCCATCTGCTCGGCAGCGCGGCGAGCTCAGGGCACTGGGGCAGACAGTGGCACCCGCCCAGACACGTGCTCGCCTCTGGGGCCTGGCCGGCTGCTGGTCAGGAGGTCTGGCTGGCCTTCTTGCTGCAGCTCCCAGCCTGGCCAGGCTGCAGGGGTGCCTGGCTCCCCAGCCCACACCGTCCCCAGGCCAGAGACCCTGAGGCGGGAGTATGGAGGGTCTCCATGACCTAAGAGGAAGGGGAAGGGGTTTGGGGAGGGGAGGGACAGAGGCAGGCAGTGCATGTCCTCCTTAGGACACACACTGTGCCCTGGTCTGCATGTGGACCCCAGGGCTCTGGAGATCAGGAAAAGCTCAGTGGCCCCTGCCCGGCAGGTCCCCAGGGCCCCCTAGAATGACCACCGAAGCCTCCTAATCACCTCCTTACATCTGCTTGGACCCTTTTAATCCAGGTTCGCCTAGGTCTCCAGGGTGCCTGTGTTCTCACGTCATAACATGTCACCCTGCCTGTCTAAAGCCTTCAGAGGCCTCCCGTGCCCCTAGTTAGTGACCCAAATCCTTGCCCTGGTGTGCACGCACCTCACCAGCCTCATCTTGCCTCACTACCCCCACCGCCATCTCCCGGCTGTCTGTGTCACACACACACACACACACACACACACACAACTTTTGGCACTTTCATTTCAAAGACCTTCCTTCAGTTTTGTTTTTCCTGGCTACTCTGTGTTAACTTCTTTGCGCCTCAGTTCCTTCATCCAGCAAATGGGATACTTAATAGTTTCTTAGTTTTGTTTCCTCCAAAGACAGACCCTGAGATAAGTGTTCAGGGACAAGTAGTTTCTCTTGGAGGTTGCCCCAAAAGTAGCATGGAGGGGTGGAGAAGTGAGACAGGGATGGACCAAAAAAAGCCAACAAAGTGTGCACTGCTCTGGGGGTACCCCTGCAAGCAACAGGGCCTCTATCGTCTGAGGGCCTCTGAGAGGCAGCATTAGCAGGAGACACCTCAGATCTGCCAGCCGTGGGGCAAGGAAGCTGGGGTATTTACACTCCAGCTCCCATCCGTCATTGGTGAGGGGAAGCAACAACTCCCAGCACTCCCATCCTGAGCCTCTCAGGCCTGCAGAGTGACCCAAGATGCTGGCAGCAAGCAGAGAACTGTCTTCAGGGTGCCCCTGGGGTGGGCTGAAGGAACATGGGCAGGACATTAATAGCCTCTGCTGTTGTTAGCTTCACTCTCACAGTGTTGTACAAATTATAGTGCTTACCACGCTGTCTGGCACCTAGTAAGTATTCATTGAGCCTCAGCTGGATTATAATTAATAATAATAAGGGCCTGTGATGATTAAGGATTAAGTCATTATGTTTCCTCCCACCTCAGGGCCCTTGCCCAGGCTGTTCCCCCTGCCTGTCCCTCCTCTGCCCAGCTTCTCTCCACCTGGTGAATGAGTTATTCTTCAGCTCACAGCCTAAATGTCACCTCTTCCGGGAAGCATTCCTGGCACCACTGGTTTAAATCAGGTCCCTCCCGCTTAGATGTGCTCAGAGCTCTGACTCTGCCCCTTTTCTTTTTTTTTTTTTTTTTTTCTTTTTTTTTTTTTTGTGAGACAGAGTCTCGCTCTGTCGCCCAGGCTGGAGTGCAGTGGCGAAATCTTGGCTCACTGCAACCTCCGCCTCCCGGGTTCAAGCAATTCTCCTGCCTCAGCCTCTCAAATAGCTGGGATTACAGTCGCCTGCCACCAAGCCCGGCTAATTTTTGTAGTTTTAGTAGAGACGGAGTTTCACCATGTTGGTCAGGCTGGTCTCAAACTCCTGACCTCAAGTGACCTGCCCGCCTTGGCCTCCCAAAGTGCTGGGATTACAGGCGTGAACCACCGCACCTGGCCTCTGCCCCTTTTCTCTCGGAGCATTTCATCATCGCAGTTGCCACATTTCCATGGCTGGCTGTGATGATTTGCTTGTTGCCTGTCTCTCCTGCTGGACCAGGAGCTCCATGAGGGCACAGGCTAAGTCTGTTTTGTTAACGAAGACGTGTCTGGGGAGGAGCCCAGTGTCAGCACGCAGGGAGAGCTGGACCAGGCACTGGTGGAGTGGAGAGAGAGGAATCTGAGGATCAGTGGGGGAACAGGCACAAACTGAAAAGAACACAAAGAGGTGAATTCTAGACTACAGCCATTGTGAACTAAGTAGCTTTAAAAAAAAAAAATTTACCCCCATCTCAGGGGTTTCACTCTGTCACCCAGGCTAGAGTGCATTGGTATGATCTTGGCTCACTGTAGTTTCAACCTCCTGGGCTTAGGTGACCCTCTCACCTCAGCCTCTCGAGTAGCTGGGACTACAGGCATGTGCCATCACACCCAGCCAATTTTTTGTATTTTCGTAGAGATGGGGTTTTGCCATGTTGCCCAGGCTGGTCTCAAGCTCCTGGACTCAAGTGATCTGCCTGCCTCAGCCTCCCACAGTGTTGGGATTACAGGCGTGAGCCACCACGATCGGCCTAAGTAGCTATTTACGATGTAAATGGACAGACAAGGCTATGTGTCTGTGGGACCTACTTCATTTTCCTCCTGAGCATCCAGGAAGACTACATTTCCCAGCCTCCTTGTAGCCTGCTGGGGTCATGTGACCATCTGTGACCAATGGAGTGTGGGAGGAAGTGATGTGCAGCATCACTCCCAAAGGACCCTCCACACACTCTCTTTCCAGACTTACCAACCCCAGAGCAAGTATCAGCACACCTCTTCTGTAAACACTCGAGGGCAAATATTCTGTTTTCTGGGCCACACAGTCTCTGTCGCAGCTACTCAACTCTACCATCGAAGTGCTAAAGCAGCCCGTGTAACTGAATGAGTGAGGCTGAGTCTCAATAAAACTTTATTTACAAAAACAGGTCATTGTTTGCAAAATTCTGTGCTACAGGATGGTGGGGCCACTGGACAGAAGGAACATGAGCCCCCATGTAACTGGGGAGCAAAGCCCACCTGCCTCACCACAGCCAACTCTCATTCAACTGAGTGAGAACTAAAACTCTTGTTGTGTTAAGACACTGAGGCATTTGGCATTGTTGTTATAACCATTAGAATATCCCAACTCATATGGAATGTCACAGAGGAGGTGACAGTCATCTTGGGCCTTGACAGATAAGTAAGTCACGCTCCAGGTGGACAAGATGAGGAAGGGCATTCTCAGGGAAGATGGAACCCATGTGATCCAACCGATTGAAGGGTGGAGTGGAGTGTGGACGATATCAGAGGGCTTGTGCTACAAAATGACATAAACAGTGGTTATAAGGGAATGGAAGTAGGAACCGAATGTGTGAAGGACAAAACAAGGGAGAGAGGGATGGAAAGGGATCGTGCACTTGGCTGCCTCTGTCTTCTAATGCACCTTGCATTTCCTACCATTTCTGTGTCTTCATCCATGTGGCACCCCTGCCTGCCATGCCCTCCCTTCTTCTACCTGCTGAAGTCCCATCCTTCCTTCAGGACTTGATGAAATCACTGATGGCTCCATGTGCAGAGAAGCAACAGGACCTTTCAGCAAGAGTGCAGGCTTTGAGGCCAAATAGTCCTGTGTTCAAATCCTGCTCTGTCAATAAGAGAAGCTAAAAAATGAACTATTAAATATAAAGGAACCAAGACTTCCTTGGCTTGAAAACTTTCTTCCTTCCCAAAATAAGAAATGACTTCCAGGCAAAGATTAAAGCCAGGGTCATTAATAGGAAAATAGTTTAAAGATGAATCCAAGGACATAACTATAAAGCCTTTTATTAAGACCTTAGAAAGATTTAAGGTGGTACCTCATAGACCTTTTCAAGCAGACAAAGGCCTTCTAAGGATCTTAACAGCATATGTTGAAGACCCTTTCTATTAAATAATAGAGCTTCTAAGAATCATAAAGGCAGCCTTGCCAAGAGCCCAAGGTGAAAAAGAGATTTGTGGATATGGCTTTTGTCTAATGGAAGGGATTATAAATTGACTCATAAGATAAGAAACCTACACAATTTTTAAAGGGCCTGTTTTGGCTTTGAATTAAAGGGTTAGAGAGGGCACCAAATGAAAAGGGAGATTTTGGACCATAAAATCTCCATGGGCAGAAAGCAGGTTAAGAAAAACTGCTCAGCTGCAAACACTGGACATTTCTTACAGAAACCCAAGGGTGGTCCAGGGGAAAGAACCAAGAGGCCAGAGTCAGGAGCCATGTGGGGAATCTTTCCCAGGCAGTTGGACTGAGGACTATTCCAGGAACTGGCAATATGTGCCATAATAGTTCATTTTTTAGCTTCTCTTATTGACAGAGCAGGATTTGAACACAGGACTATTTGGCCTCAAAGCCTGCACTCTTGCTGATGAGTCCTGCTGCTTCTCTGCACATGGAGCCAGCAGGGATTTCATCAAGTCCTGAAGGAAGGATGGGACTTGAGCAGGATGGATTTCAGAATTGCTCTGGGCCAGTGACTCCCTGTGTGTCTCCTGCTCCTCCACTTTTAGTTTGGGGGTGCCTATGGTGTTAATAGTTTTCCTATGCCTGAACCACCATTGTGGAGTAGGAGGGGGAGGGCAGATAACTCATTTCTTTAGCTCACAGGTCTTCCTATTGAATGAAGTGGCACTCAAGGAGCTGTACCCAAGAAACGCCACCTGAGGAGATGCATTCCCACCTGCACCTGGCTGGCTCCTGGCCTTTGAGCGGCTGCCATACAGATCTCAAGGGAAAGGAATGAATAGGTTTTGCATGTGGGGCATGTATTCCTCTGCTAGGACTGCCATAGCAAAATTCTACAGCCTGGTGGCTAAACCAACAGGAATTTATTCTCTTGCTGTTCTGGAGGCTGGAAGTCCAAGATCAAGGTGTCAGCAGGGTTGGTTTCTTCTGAGGTCTCTCTCTGGCTTAGAGTCAGCTGCTTCCTCCCTGTGTCTTCCCACAGTCTTGCTTCTGTGTGTGTCTGTGTCCCAGTCTTTTTTAATAAGGACAACAGTCATATTGGATTAGGGCCCATGATAATGACCTCATTGTCATTTAATCACCTCTTTAATGAACCTGTCTTCAAATACAGTCACATTCTAAGGTACTGGGATTAGGGCTTCAACATATGAATTTTTGGGGAGACAGAGTTCAGCTCATAATAGGGGTGGGTATGAATCATCGTGAATAGCTGTGGCCAGAAGGCAAATTGCGGCAGATGGTATTTTCCAAAGATGCTCCCACATACTCATCCTGCAAGTGACCCTGCCACTCCTCCATCAAGAGGTAGGGTCTGTGTCCCCTCCCCTTCAACCTGGATGGATCTCTATGACTGCCTGAGAGCAGAGCAGTACTCCCAAGAGAATACAACTGCAGCGACGCTATGTGACTTCGGACAGTAGGTCAGAAAAGGCACCACAGCCCCTTAGAACCCAGTCACCATGCAGTAAGGGAGCCCAGAACACATGGTGATGGGCACATAGGAGTTTCAGCTGCCAGCTCCAGGTGAGCTCCCAGCCACCAGACACATGAGGGAGGAGGCCTTCAAACCAGCTTCAGCCCCAGCCCCTAGCCCTCAGCCCCCATCTAACTGTGACTGAGTGAAAGACCCTGGCGAGAACTACATGGCTGAGCTCAGTCAACCCCCCATGCATGAGAGATGTAATCACAAATGATTGGTGTTGGTTTGCACCCAGTAAGTCTGGGGTGGTTTGCAATGCAGCAAGAATAACTGATACACTGGAGGGGTGAATATGAGCCAAAAAGAAGGAAGGAGGCAAAGATGGGAGGAAAGAAGAACTCTAAGTGTTGCAGGTCAGGGACTTTGTCTTATTCACTGGAGTCCTGGCACATACTAAGTGCTCAGTGAAACCTTGTTGAATAGTGAATTAGTGAAGGGAGACAGAGGGATGGCAATTTTGAGTGCACTGAGTTTTTTTTTACTGCACATTTGGAGACAAAATGTCCAAATGTGCATCTCTAGGATGGACCCGGGAGAGACTATACATTCCCAGACAGAACCCTTGGCTGTCCAAGAGCCTCTGAGGGCACAGTAGAAGAAGAGAGACAATGGAGTCAATGGGTTTGACCTGGGCCTTAGGGGAACAGTTTGCTCCTTAGCAACCAGCAGCCACCCTCCTAGGACTGAAAACTCCCAGCAGGGCAGGGCAGGGCAGGGCAGAGCAGGGCAGGCGTGGAGTCTGGAAAAGAACTTGCCTCAAAGCCGGGCCTCTGAGGGCTGGACATGCCTGGCCCAAGGCAAGAACACCAACCAGTTTTCAAGGGCCGGTCCAGTCATCCAACCGCCCCCGCCCCCAGCTGTCACTTGGGTGTGCCTTGAATTGCTTTCTGTCTTACCCGTCAGCCCTTCCTTCCCAACTCTCCAGCCTTCAGCCTTGGTATATTCCTGGGTTGTTTCACTTCCTCTGCTGCTATTTTCAGCAAACAGCACAATCTCATTTAGGGGGCAGGCAGAAGAATCAGTTTTATTTGCTTTTCATTTATTTTCTTCCTTTCATCCCATTCTTCTCCTTTTAACGAATTTCCTTCCAGGACTCTTTAATGTTCTTTATAAGGCTTCCACTGTTCTTGTTAGAATTCTCGTCCCGCTCCCTAATATCTCCCCTGGGCTCTTTTGCTAATTTGTCTTCTCTCCGTGTGTTGCTCTCATTCCTCTTCTTTGCCACTTTGTCCCTCTCTTTCTCATCTCATCTGCCCTCATGCCTTCAAGTTCTTGAGTATCTGCCTTACCCCCTGCCCCTCCACAAATTCCTCCCTCCTTTTTACCTCCTTCTCTCTGCTTCTCCTCCTCAAACTGGGTTGTGAATGTTGTCCGCCTCGGAGCAGGACACACTGTCAGGCTGAGGCTCCCCGAGGGCCAGGTTGTGATCATTTTATTTTTACAACGTCCTTGGATAGATGGAAGTGCTTGTGCAGGGTGGGATTTGATGCTGGCTGGGAGGGGACCAAGACGGCGAATAGCACTTGTGATTAATATAGGTCAGTTGTTGCGCTGTGTCCCAGTGGTCCCGGTGAGAGGAGAACCTTGTCATCTGGGGCCCAGTTTTGCAGAGGTGGCCTCGGTGTTGTCTAGGGGAAGTTGGGACTGTGGCAGGCGAGGGAGATAGGCCGGCTGCTCTTCTGGAACCAGAGGGGTGGTGCAAGAGGCTCTCCCTCCTCCTGCACCTCCTTGGGGCCTGGGAATACAGGAGGGGCCCTCACGAGGGCACTTCTCCTTCCTACACACTGGATCCTGGGGCTGCACCCTTTCTAGCACAAGAATGGAATGGCAGGATGAGGCATGCTGGGGAAACAGCAGCAAACACCTCTGCTCGTTCCACTAAAAGTGTTGAGTGCCCTTTTGGTGCCAGGCACTGTGCTGGGGATGGGGACTTGACAGTGAGCAGAGCAGACATGGTGCCTGCCCTCACGGAGCTTACATTCTAAGAGGCAGACAGACATTAAAAAGCAAACAAGTAAAAATGCAATGGCAAATCATGCAGAGTGAAAGAGATGGCATGCTGTGGGAGGGAAACCCAGGGAACCTAATTTAGAGGAGCAGAAAGATGCATTTCTGAGAAAATGATATTTCTCATGCAATCTGAAGCAGAAACAGGTGTTGCCCAGTTGAAGAGCATGAGAGAGGTATGTTCCAAGCAGAGTAGAAAGCATGTGCATAGGCCTTGGAACAAGAAAAATCACAGAGTGGGCCAGGCGCGGTGGCTCCCACCTGTAATCCCAGCACTTTGGGAGATCGAGGTGGGCGGATCACGAGGTCAGGAGTTCGAGACCAGCCTGGCCAACATAGTGAAACCTCATCTCTACTAAAAATATAAAAAATTAGCCAGGCGTGGTAGTGGGCGCCTGCAACCCCAGCTACTCAGGAGACTGAGGCAGGAGAATCACTTGAATCTGGGAGGCGGAGGTTGCAGTGAGCCGAGATCGTGCCATTGTACTCCAGCCCAGGTAACAGTGCGAGACTCCATCTCAAAAAAAAAAAAAAAAAAAAGCACAGGGTGACAAAAAGATGAAAAGGTGGCCAGGGGCTGAAAAGAAGCTAAGGGACAGGGTCAGGTGGCAAGACATAGGGAGAGCTTGCTCACACAAGGTGTCAGGAATGCATGTGAACCCATTTAAGGGTTTCAAGCAAGGAAGTACTGTGATCTGATTTCTGTTTCAAAAACTTCCTTGGCTGCTGTGCAGAGAAGAGGCTTCAGAACAGATTAAGCCGTAGAAGACCCCTAAGGAGTATCTGAGTGGGAGATTGCAGCAGCTTAAACAGAGAAAATGCTGGCCAGGTGCAGTGGCTCCTGGACTCTGCTTCTCCTGGACACCACACTCTTGAGGTCCCTTCCACCTCTCTGTTTTCTCCCTCCCACCTCCCATCCTCTGCTCATCCCATAAACATCTGCGAGCCTTGGGACTCCTTTCCTCACCCCTTCTCTACTCACCCAACACACTTTTCCTGAGCAATTCTCTTTTCATGCCCATGATTGCAGTTACCGCCAGGACTAGTTTGGGTAATTCTAGAAAAAGATAAACCCCCAAAGCTCAGTGGCTTAACGCAGTACAAATTCCTCTCTCCCTTACATAAAGTCCATTCAGTAGCAAGAGGAAAGAAGGGGGTCTCTCAGCACTTTGGGAGGCCAAGGCAGGAGTATCATTTGAGCCCAGGAGTTTGAGACCAGGCTGGGCAATGTAGCAAGACACTGTCTCTACAAAAAAATTAAAATTCAAAAATTAGCGGGGCATGGTGGTGCACACCTGTAGTCCCAGCTACTCAGGAGGCCAAGGTGGTGGGATCTCTTGAGCCTGGTAAGTTGAGTGTGGCAATGGGTCATGATGGCACCACTGCACTCTCGTCTGGGTGACAGAGTGAGACTCACCTCTGTAACCCTGGCACTTTGGGAGGCCGAGGCGGGCAGATCACCTGATGATGGGAGTTCAAGTCCAGCCTGGTCAACATGTCAAGACCCCACCTCTACTAAAAATACAAAATTAGCCAGGTGTGGTGGCGCATGCCTGTAATCCCAGCTACTCGGGAGGCTGAGGCAGGAGAATCACTTGAACCTGGGAGGTAGAGGTTGTGGTGAGCTGAGATTGTGCCATTGCACTCTAGCCTGGGCAACAAGAGCAAAACTCCATCAAAAAAAAAAAAAAAAAAAGGAAGGAAAGAAAATGTCGAGCTCTTGGCAGTTTATGAATTCCTCTCCCTTGACATTGTGAGAGCAGCGTGATTACGACCATTCGACAGATGAGAAAACTGAGTCTTCAAGAGGTTACAGTGCTTTGTTTGCACAACATGACTCATTTAGTAAGTGCTGGCTCTGGACTGTGAGCCCAGGTGTTCCAATTCCCAGGCCCTGCCTCCTTCCTTTCTGTGATATGGTCTTAGGAGAGTTAAAGAAGTGGGTCAAGAGAGAGCTCAAAAATAAGCCACTGGGCGTTTGAAGTATGCATGCTTTGGGCTTCCTCTTTCTTGTTGTGCTTTTATTGAAATTTTGAAATCTTAAGCTTCCTAAGTCTTGGTTTCCTAACCTGTGAGATAGGAACGATGACCGCCGCCCACTTCCTGGGCTACTGTGAGACTTAAACAATGGTAGATGTAAAGCACTTAAGAGAATGTCTGGCACACAGTAGGTGCTCAATCAATGTCAGTCTTCCTTCCCTTTGAAGAGGACAGAGGATCCAGCCTGTCTGGCTTTGAGAGCTGGTGACATATGCCCACTGTCATGCAGTTGACTGTGGGTGATGGATTTGACCATCAGCCCTGCTGCAGCCCCAGCACAGGCTCTGAGAGCCAGCCAGAAGGCTGAGTCAGTTCTCTGGGTGAGTTCCCATGCTCTGGCCACGAATTTATGTAGGAGGATCCAGTCACACAGCTGCCTTCTGGCCGGGATGTCCCCGCACAGTCCCCAGCAGCAAGGCCTCCCTGAGAACATGGCTTGCGATGGGGCCTGATTCCGTCTCCTTCTAGCCACATCTCCAACTCCTGGGTTCAGCCAACTGGCAGGTGTTTCCTGGCTCAGGAAATGTGAGAGAAAGAAGACTGTCCCTGCCCACCTAGAACTCCCTTGTCAGCATCATCATTTGTCTGTGCTGTCATGGGGCCTCACAACAGAGTCTCAAGGTGGGAGGCATGCTCTTCCTCTGGACAGATGAAGAAAAGGATGCTCAGAGAGGTAGGGTGACTATCCGCCGGTGATAGGATGGTAAGTGGACAGGCTCCCCCAACCCTGCTCTTGTCCAATGTGCGCACAGATTCAGGGTCAATGACGGCCAAGTGAATTGAGCCTGCATCCCTTGATGACCAGAGGGAGCCAAGCCCCCTTCTCTCTTCTTGCTACTGAATGGACTTTGTGTGAGGGAGAGAGAAATTTGTACTGTGTTAAGCCACTGAGCTTTGGGGGTTTATCTGTTTCTAGAATTACCCAAACTAGTCCTGGTGGTAACTGCAGAATGAAAAGAGAATTGCTCAGGAAAAGTGTGTAGGGTGACTAGAGAAGGGATCAGGGAGGGAGTCCCGAGGCTCATAGATGTTTATGGGATGAGCAGAGGACAGGAGGTGGGAAGGAGAAAACAGAGAGTTGGTAGGGACCCCAAGAGTGTGGCGTCACATCAGCCAAGGGAAACAGGGGGTTGGAGAAGGGAAGAGGGGTTAAAATGCCCAAGGCTACCCAGAACTCCAGTGACTTAGATCTGAATGTGTCCATTGTATTAGTAACATAGAAGTACCCGGTGCCCCGGCTAAGATGGGTTTACTGGGGGGATGGGGCAGAAATAAGATGACTCCAGCTTCAGAAAGTGGGTCTGAGCATAGACAATGGCTGCAGGCCTGGTTTGAAAGCCTGGGCTGCAGAGGGCCATAGAGCTGCTGGAGGATTTAGGGCACTTCTTTTTAAGAAGACAGAGTCTGGGGCATGTTTATAGCCAGGGAGGAAGAGCCAGGAGGAGGAGGAGGAGGCACTCAAGAAGCAGGGCTTCATTTTTGCCATATCTATGCTTTTCATCTCAGTCTGTCTCAAATCCTATTTGAAAATAGAGTATAAATAAATGATCAAATAATAAGACAGTGTTCATTCCCCGCCAGCCAGTGACCTTGAAAGGGTCTTCACAACTGTCTTTGTTCTCTCCTGGCTTGTGTCAGATTTACTCTGTCCTCCCCAACAAACACTGACTGGGCACCTGCCCTGTGCCAAGCCCCAGGCTCAGGATACAGAGCAAGAGCCAAGCCTCTGCCCTCAAGGAGCTCACAGTCTGATGGCGCAATGGACACAGAGCCATGACCCAGGGGGACACTGGGACCCATACACTGAGAAATGCCATAGGTATGTCACTGCAGGAAAGGAAGAAGGGATTAAGTGTTTCCCAGGACTGAGGAGGGTGGGAGTGTCCTGGAGGGCCTCAGGGAAGAGGCAACACCTTAGCAGGGCTTTGAATGACACCCAAGAGTCCACTGGGCAGAAAGAGGCACAGCATGTGCAAAGGCCCTGAGGTGTGACAGAGCAGGAGCCTATAAGGGCTTTGGCATGGGTGGAGCCCAAAGGTGAGAACAGCAGCCGAGCCAACAGCTTACACTGCAGGGTCATTTTTGTTTTCTGCAGACTCTAATGATACTGTGTACAAGGGCATGAAATGACGCTCTGTGGCTCCAGTGTCAGGGAGAAATTTGAGGATCCAAGGAAAACTACTGGGGATTCATCCACAGGGTGTCCACTGCGTGCAAGGCAGTGCTCCAGAAGCTTGTGACATGTGGGGAACAAAACAGGCAAAGAGTTTCACCCTGGGGGAGCTGATATAAGTCAGACAAAACCCAGCAATCATAAATCGCCTTCAGCAAATTCTCCTAAAGTAGATACTTAAGTGAAATCCTTCAATAAGGGTATCAGAAGGTGATACTTGGTATGAAACAAAGAAAAAGTATGAGGGACAGCATGAGGGAGAGGAGGGGAATGGGGTGTGAGGTGTGGACAATTCAACCTTAGTGTGGTCAGGGAAGAAGAAGCTCACTGAGCAGACTCGCGGGAGATAAGGAAGTGAGCCACGTGCGTAGCAAGAGGGAGGAGGGAGCGGCTGGTGCAAAGGCCCTGTGGCAAGAGCCAGCCTGGCGTGGGGGGTGACTGCAAGGGACCAGTGTGGCTGAGCAGAGCAGGCAGAAGAGAGCTGTGGGACCTGAGTCCAGATCAGGAGGGTCCTGGGGGCCCTTACACCTTTGGCTTTTACCCTGAGCAAAATGGAAGTCACAACCTAGGCTTGAGCAGATAGGGGACACAGTCTGACTCCTGTCTTCAAAGGATCATCCAGTCTCTGTGTTGGGGAGGGATGAAGGTGGGGCCAGTGTAGGAGCTGGGAGCAGGGTAGGAAGATAATGGGGTAATCCAGGCAAGAAAGGATGGTGGCTCAGACGAGGGTGGAGGTGGTAGAAGGGAAAGAGGGGATCAATTCCTGACCCATGCATGATTTCCTAATGGATGAGATGTGGGCAAGAGAGAAAGAGAGGAAGCCAGGGATGACTGCAGGGCTTTGGACTGAGCATGAGGAGGATGGAGTTGCCAGCCTGTGAGGTGAAGGAAGTTGCTTGAGAAGCAGGGTTGGGGAGTGAGGGAGCCCAAGAGTATGGATGTGTGGGGCTTGAGGTGTCTTCCAGCCATCCCTGTGAGGTGTCAAGAAGGCTGTTGGAGAAGCCAGTCTAGGATGCAGAAGCCAGCTGTACTGGAGATAGAAATCTGGGAGTTGGCAGGGCACAGTGGCTCATGCCTGTAATCCCAGCACTTTGAGAGGCCGAGGCGGTCGGATCATTTGAGGTTAGGAGTTCAAAACCAGCCTGGCCAACATGGTGAAACCCCATCTCTACTAACAATACAAAAATTAGCCAGGCATGGTGGCCCATGCCTGTAATCCTACTACTTGGAGGGCTGAGGCAGGAGAATCACTTGAACCTGGGAGGCAGAGGTGGCAGTGACCTGAGATTGCACCATTGAACTCCAGTTTGGGAGACAAGAATGAAACTCTGTCTCAAAAAAACAAAAAACAAACAAACAAACAAAAAACACAAACAAACAAAAAACCAGAAATCTGGGAGTTATTGATGTGTAGCCAGCATGCGTGAGGATGTTCCCATTTGTCCCCAAGGATCTAGACATGACACAGGGAGGAGGAAGTGAAGGCCCTGTAATATAATAGAGTCAGGAATATTTTGTAAAGAGCACGATCAAAGCCATATTAATAGGAGGACTGTGTGTGTTTCTCATGTCGATCAAGCTGTGCTGTCTTGGAAAATCAAATACTTTCGTGTTTACCTTGAAGTAAATCTAAAGAAACCAGCCAGTGCCACTGTTGAAGTTGAGACACCAAGTGGAACCCAAGCACCTTCCATGTTTTCCCAGCAACGTCCCTCGGCCTCAATTTACTCGTCCATAAAATGGGCACAAGCCTCCCCATAAGAATGCTGGGAAAAACAAACAATGACAATGTTTGATGCTGTGGCTTTTATGATTAGGATTGCCCTTACTATCGTTAAAGGGCCGGGCACATAGTAGGTGCTCAGAACGATAACGATCGTCATACTTCATAACACCAGTTGGGGAGGATGGCGAGTCCAGCCCTTCCTGGCTGGGGACCCTGGAACACAGCACAGGCAGCAGCTGCCAGCTGGTCACATGGTCAATTAATGCCAGCTGTGGTGAGCGCCCATCTGACGCCGCACGAGCATCTGCCTGGTAGGAACCGAACCAAGACCTGTCAGCTCAGGCTTCATGGGGATCCCAACAGCCCCAAGGCCTGGGAGGGCCAGACCTGGCCACACACCCCAGCCTGGACCCCGAGATGAACTGGAGCCCAAGACGAGAACAGTAATAAGAATGGCAGAGTCATTTGTTGAGAACCAGGCCCTGTTCTAAGTGCCTTAAATGTCATAATTCATCAATACACAGAGAACAAAGGGGTTCCCAGCAGGCAAAGAGCAGGGTCCCCCAACACCATGCTTAGGGTACCGGAGAGGATTATTTGATTACAAACAATGGAAACCAACTGTGGCTGACTAAAGCAAATAAAATGGGGAGGCCGGGTGCGGTGGCTCACACCTGTAATCCCAACAATTTGGGAGGCCGAGGTGGGAGGATCACTTGAGGCCAGGAATTCAAGGCCAGCCTGGGCAACATAAAAAAAAAAAAAGTTTTTTAATTAGCTGGCTATGGTGGTGCATGCTTGTAGTCCCAGCTACTCAGGAGGGCTGAGGCAGGAAGATTGCTTGAGCCCAGGAGTTTGAGGTAGGAGTGAGCTATGATCACGTCACTGCACTCCAGCCTGGGCAATAGAGCAAAACTTCCCATCTATAAATAAATAAATAAATAAATAAAGAGATAGATAGATAGATAAAATAGGGGTGGGGGGGTTTATTTGGAGGATATTGGCTAGTCCACCGCGTGGGATCTGAAAACCAGGATCTGAAAATGGGCAGGAACTGCAGCAGCTCCCAAGCCTGGGAAGCTGGAGCTACTCGATGGCCTCGTCGGTCCAGGGCTGGAATGACTGCTCTGTGCTGTTTGCTTCTCTCTCTTTGGGGATGGGGTGCTTGTCCCTGTTGCTGTCTGTTCCTGGCTCAGGGTCCAGGACAGAGGGTCTGATGAGCTCAGTTTGGGTCAGTGTCTAAGGGAGGGCAGGAAGCCTTAATGGATTGGGCCCCAAGACTGCACCCGATGAGGAAGAAGCGATGGCTCTAAAAGACATGAGGGTGCTGGAACCAGAAGAAGGAGGAATAGACTCTGGGTGACCCTAAATAACAAACGTCCGTGACTCCTGGGTCTCTGAAGACAAGCAGACCCAGATCCAAATCCCGATTCTGCCACTAGCTGCCCATGTAAACTTGGACAAGTTCTTTTGTGTCTGAGCCTTCGTTTCCTCATCTGTAAAATGAGGATAATGAAACCTGCTGTGAGTGTCCTGAGAAGGCACTGTCCGGGGGCTCTGTGAATAGGACTGCGTGTAACAGGATGCCAGGAGGTCCTGGGGGCTCCTCCCACCCCAGCTTCCCTCTTAAAGGGCTCTGAAGGGGCTCCAAAATTTCACTGGGAAGAACAAAGTTACTAAATCCTCCAGAGCCATCTCAAAGAAGGTGTCATTCTTGGAGTCCTAGGATTTTCTATAGCTCCAGCGACAAGAGACACCAAACGATAGGGCAGCATTTACCAGGGAGAGATGCAAGAGAGGTGTTGAGGGAAGCAGGCAGAGTGCCCTGCTGTCTTTCTATGAGAACAGGAGCGCCTGACACCTAATCTCACCTGCCCCTCCCCAGGTCAGGCACCATGAGCACGTCTCCAACCACTCTGAGCCATTAAGCCTGCAATGCACCCTGAGCCACCAGGTTTCAACAACCCCATGGTGCATGGAGAAAGCAACAGTGGAGATGGCAGGGCAGAGGGGAGGGTGGCCACTGTCTGGTGTGGCAAGGACTCACAGGTTTCCTGTGGCTTGGGTGGACATCACAGTAGGTGGTATGGACTTAAGCCAAGGTCCACCTTGCTATCAAGATCAGGGGCTCTGGGAGCCAGAGCTGTCCCACTTGCCTCAGATAATTGGGATAAAAAGGGAGAATTTGAGCCAGAGCTGCATTTTCCAAGATCCCAAGAACCGCACATGCATGCACACGTATACATGCATACACTGCTCACACGTGCATATACCTAAGCACACACTGCCTACACAAGCACATGCACACATACACATATGTACACACACATACACATGCACACATGCATGCACACACGTACATGCACATGCGCCCACACAAACATATGTACACATATGCATACGTACATGCCCATACGCACACATGCACACACACACACATGCATGCACACATGTACATGCACACACTGCCCACACATGCACAGGCACACATACACATATGTACATGTCCACACACACATGGACACACACATGCATGCACACATGTACATGCACACACTACCCACACATACGGGCACACATACACATATAAACATGCCCACACAGGCACAGGCACACACACATACCCCAGAGGGAAGCTCCCAGTTTCATATGAGATTGCCATTTCAAAATGAACAGGATTGAGTCTTAGTAACCAAAATGAGATTGTTATTTTTAATAACTAAAAGTGACTGGAAAGTTATAGAATGAAGTGTCCTAGAGGAAACCAGCTACCCAGCAAGAAAAACAAAGCTCAGCAGAGCACAGGGGAGCAGTTATTAGAAAAAAATAATAAAACAGAACAGAATCTTTTCCTGTTTACCTCACAAGCTGAGGTTCCTCACACAAACTGGCTCCATTAATTACTATTATCTCCCAGTTCCAGGCTGGGAAGCTTGCTTGGCATCCTCCTAGCACACAGAGGAAGCCTCTATTAATTTGGGAAACTGAAGTTTAAACAAAAAAACGGGTGAGTTGGAGACTTTCTTGTTGCAGCCTATTGCCTTCCTATCACAAAGTGTGTCTGCAGGTGAGTTCACTGGTCTGAAGGATCTGGGAGGAAATTCTAAAACTGTTCAAGGCACAACAACATTCTCCTGCTAACATTCTAATTTCATTCCTCCACTTCTCCCAGGTGATTCCATTTCCTCCCAAATTAAGATGGAGTATGAGAAGGCACCGAGGAGCTGGAGGCAGGAGCTCCAGACTGGAGGCCAAGCGCTGTCATCTGCAAGCCGTGTGACCCGGGACAAGTCTCTGTCCCACAGATCCCTGTGTCCTCACCTGCAGCGATCATAACACCCAGCTCAATGAGTCCATGTGAAGAAATGAAAAAGACCATGTGAGAATGCCTGTGGTGACCTGCTAGACATGTGTGTGATTACCTAGAGGCTAAGGGAGCTCCCTTCGGGTCTGAGTCCCGGGATCACTGTGCCTTAAGCCATGTGACCTTGGGAAAGCCAACTGCTCCCAGGCCTCGGTTTGCTCACCTGTCAAATGGAAGGGATGCTGGCATTTCTGTCAGCAGTGTTGCAGGGATAGGACAGAAGGAGATAAAGCATTGTGAGGCCGAGGCAGGAGGATCACTTGAGGCCAGGACTTCGAGACCAACCTGAGCAGCATTAGCAAGACCCCCATCTCTACAAAAATAAAAATAAATTAGCCGGGTATAGTGGCACATGCCTGTAGTCCTAGCTACCTGGGAGGCTGAGATGGGAGGATCGCTTGAGCCTGGGAGGTTGAGGCTGCAGTGAGCTATGATCACACCATTGCACTCCAGCCTGGGTGACAGAGTGAGACCCTGTCTCAAAAGGAAAAAAGAATGTATCCGACCATTTTAAAACCAAAGCAGAGCACATGGTAATCACAGTCACCAGTATTGTTTCCTTTAATTGCAACTCCTAAAATCAGGGATCCAAGGGACGTCAAAGACATACCCAGTGTGTTTGACCTCAAACTGGGAATCGTTGTGTTACCCTTTCCCTCTCTCTCTTGGGCCCAGTGGCTCATCTCATGGGCCCAGTGGCTCATTCTAAATGTAATGTGAGTGATTACCTCTAGAAACCTTGTCATGACTCCAGCTGACTACCCCAACACCAGAAATCAGACCCGAGGCTGTCGAAATGGCTCAATCACTCACTCAGGACCAGTGGAGGGAGCTGACAGATTTTAACCCCTCTTCTAAAGAGACAGTAGATTGTCTCCACTTTGGCCTACTAGAGAAGCTTCCAGGGGTTTTTATTTTGTGAGCATCTATTTTGTGCCCATCTTCTACCAGCTAACTTACTCTGCTTAGGGGACCCCTGAGGTAACACCCACCATCACCCTGCTTCCCAGGTGAGGGTGGCACGGTGGCTATTGCAGCAGCGCTGGGATTGGAGCCCAGGTCTGTGTGCCCCAAGCCCACTCCTTCGCCTCCCTGTCCCAGCTTCAGCCGCCGCCGGACACTGAGCTTGCCACCTGCATGACCTTCCCCTCTCCGGGAGAGACTTTGCTCGAAGGACGAGGGACGTGCCACCCAGGCATTTCCTCTGATGACCGCAGGATGAATTTTCCCCATTCACTCATTCTCCTGCCTGTGAATCAAAGCTTGTCTTTTTTTTTTTTTCTCTGCCTCCAGCCCTTGAGTTTCCAATTTCACCATTAGCTCATTGAACAGTGGCAGCATTCCCCAGCCTCGTTCAGGAAGACTTCATCTTCCGTAGGACACAGAGGGAGCACAAGAAGGTAGAGCCCGAGGGGACTGGAGCCGAGCCAGAATCGCACCACCACCCGTGGGGCCGCCCAGAGGCAAAGCCTGGGGCCCGCATGGCTCCCCGGGCTCCCTGTGGCTCTCCGGGCCTCCGTGTGCTCTGTAAACCATGGGTCCGCATCCTAAGCCCAGCAGATGCTGTATGACGTATAAACTGTAAAGCGCTAGAGGTACGTGAGGGGTAGGTATGGACCGGGCAGAGGAAGGGGCTTGTACACAGTGAAATGCCGCACCCATGCCAAACAACTTTGCAAATGCCAGGGAGTAATGTCGTGCCCTTCGCAATGCCCAGAGAATGCCCCAGCATGGAGATGAGCCAGGGGGCCCACGAGAGTGAGAGAAAGGGGTAACACAACCGTTCCCAGTTTGAGGCCAAAGATGTTGGGTGTGTCTTTGAGGTCCCTTGGATCCCTGATTTTAGGAATTGCAATTAAAGGAAACAATACTGATGACTGTGATTACCATGTGCTCTGCTAAGTGCCCCAAATGCTTATCTTCTTCTATCCTATCCCTGCAACACTGCTGATGGAAATGCCAGCATCCCTTCCATTTCACAGATGAGCAAACTGAGGCCTGGGAGCAGGTGGCTTTCCCACAGTCATATGGCTTGGTGCATGGTGATCCTGGGACTCAGACCCCAAGAGAGCCCCCTTGACCTCTAGCTGGTGTGGGGGCAAGCACAGAGCATTGTGTCCCATCCAGGGAAGGGCCCAGGGAACGTGGCTTGTCTCCACCTCCCTTCACCACCACACCTGGCCAAGAGGGGCAGGCCCAAGCCCAGAAGAGCTGTCCGCACTGGACTGTGCCCCAGGGTAGGGGGTGCCTGCCGGACACTTGCATCTGGAGGCAAGTGACCCTCAAATCATGCTCAGGCTAAACTGGAAGCAAAGGGGAGACTGCAGATCTCAAGACAATTGGAACATTGAAGAAATTAGGCCAGGCATGGTGGCTCACACCTGTAATTTCAGCACTTTGCGAGGCCGAGGCAGGAGGATCACTTGAGGCCAGGAGTTCGAGACCAACCTGGGCAGCATTAGCAAGACCCCCATCTCTACAAAAATAAAAATAAATTAGCCAGGTGTAGTGGTGCATGCCTGCAGTCCTAGCTACTTGGGAGGCTTAGGTGGGAGGATCACTTGAACCTGGGAAGTTGAGGCTGCAATGAGCTATGATCACACCATTGCACTCCAGCCTGGGTGACAGAGTGAGACCCTGTCTCAAAAGGAAAAAAGAATGTATTTGACCATTTTAAAACTAAAGCCGGTTAGTGTAAGGCATTGTCAGAAATAGTTACACTCCCATTCTTTTGATATCTGTGTGGTTTTATCCATTGATTGAATAATTGATTGAAACAAGATCTCACTATGTTGCCCAAGCTGGATTGCAGTGGTGCAATCATAGCTCACTACAGCCTCATATCCCTGGGCTCAAGGGATCCTCCTGCCTCAGCCTCTCAGGTAGCTGGGACTACATGCACACACTACCTCACCCAGCTAATTTTTTTTTTCATTTTTGTCTTGTAGAGATGGGGGTCTCACTTTGTTGCCTAAGCTGGCCTCCAACTCCTGGCTCAAGTGATCCTCCTGCCTCAGCCTCCCAAAGTGCTGGGATTGCAGGCATGAGCCACTGTGCCTGGCCTTTTTTGTGGTTTACTATCCCCACATGCTCTCCAAACCCAAGATGTCTTGAGGCCCATCTAGAGAGTCCGAAATCTCCCTGGACTGAAAGTCAGGAAGACCTGGGCTCTTATCTAAGATCTACTAACCCCTACTTGCTGTGTGCCCTTAGGTGAGTTCCGACTGTCTCTGGGCATCAGTTTTCTCATCTGTGAAATGAAGCAATAGACTCACCTGCCTTCTAAATGCCTCCCCACTCAGGCTTTCAGGGAGCCCAGTGGGTTGCATGTCGCAGGTCTGTGGTGCTGAGTGCAAGTCTATATTTTCTTTACAAATATTTATTAAGCACCTACTCTGTCAGCTCCTATAGATGCATAGCCTCAGATTATTAATTCAACCCCATGCAATAGAAATAGAAATGGAGGCATTCTGTCATTCAGAGAAGGAAGCGGAGGTTTCAGCAGGTGAAGTCACTCGCCCTTTGTCTCACAGCGGCATTCAAACACGGGCTCCTGGTCTGAGCCCATTCCATTTCATTCTGCCACCTCCCCACATAAGGAAAGCAGGAAATGGAGGCAAAGGCTGCTTCTCCCTCCACATGGCATCCTATGAGGTGCTACAATTGTTATTCCCATTTCACAGAGCAGGACACTGAAGCACATGCAGGTGCCCAGAGTCACACAGGATCTAAAGCCCCCTGCAGTCATGTAAGCTTAACCATGGGGTTGGCCAGGTGCAGTGGCTCATACCTGTAATCTCAGCACTTTGGGAGGCCGAGGCGGGCGGATCACGAGGTCAGGAGTTTGAAACCAGGCTGACCAACATGGTGAAACCCCGTCTCTACTAAAAGTACAAAAAAATTAGCCGGGCATGGTGGCACACACCTGTAATCCCAGCTACTCAGGAGGCTGAGAGGCAGGAGAATCGCTTGAATCCTGGAGATGGAGGTTGTAGTGAGCCGAGATCACACCACTGCACTCCAGCCTGGGCAACAGAGCAAGATTCTGTCAAAAAAAAAAAAAGAAAGAAAGAAAGCTTAACCATGGGGCTGCACTGCTGCCCCCACCTCGAAGCACTCAAAATAGGAGGGGAAGGAGACAGCAGGAAGCTCACAGGTGCCAACCAGTAATTAGGTATGAGACAGCGACACTGTGGAGGCCAAGAGGATCTGAAAAGGGGCTTTGATCCCAGACCAGGACAGCAGGAGGCTGCCTGCAGGGGCAGAGGCATGGAGGATGAACAGGATTCGCTAGGCAGGGGAGGAAGAAGACATCTCACAGAAAGAAACCAGAAAATAGCAGGCACAGAGCCCCTCATCCTCTGTGGGGGACAGTGTGCCACCCGGGTGAAGGATGCAAACTTGGGAAAGCTTACTGCACTTCCTGAGGGAGGGGAGAGACCAGGAATGGGGCTGTGGGGACCAGCAAGGTGGGAAGGAATGCCAGCAGCTGCCAGTGCAAGGAGGGATGGGGGTGGAGAGATGCTAAGAAACTATAGCACTGTTTCCCAAAGCCAGGTTCCAGTTTTTTGGGTTCTGTGGTCACTTAAGTCTGGAAGCCTGCCTTCTACATCGCTCTCTGGGAGAGTCTCAGGCACAGGAGCCTAGGCAAGGCTTGAAGTCCCGCAGCCATAGAACCTGTTCGGCTGTTTAGTGCAGGTTCTTAAACTTGCTTTGCCACAGAAACCTCATGTGGCCATTTTAATTTTAATTTTGATAACCATATCTAAGATCCAGCGGAACTCACGTGCCACCAGATTAACTACGAGGCAAGTTAACTGTGGAAATGAGTGGATTGAGCAGAAGTGAATCTGTGGTTCCATAGCATATGCCTGCTCATAGTAGGTGCTTAATGAACCTTTACTGGAAAGACCCATGGACAGAGGTGAGCTCACCACCTTCTGGCAAGGTTTGGGGTTCTATGAGAGGCTTCTGCTGCCTCCTCCCTCCACTCCTGACCTTTTTACCCATGGGTGTTTATTGACTTTGCTATGGGCCAGGTGCTTTCTGACTTGCTTTGCTTACAAGAGCTTATCAAATTCACACTACCCTATGAGGCACTGAGAGGGTGAGAAACTGGCCCATGGTCACTCAGCAAAATAAGTGGCAGAGTTTGCATTTTGATCCAAATTTGACTTACTCCAGAACTCCCTTTCTTCATCATTAGATTTTACTGAGTCTCAAAAATCTACCTTTATGCCTTCACCTCTGGCTTAACTGCTCCTGTTAAACATACACATTTGAGGTCTGTGTTATACCAGCAGACATTTACACTTTAGTGTGAATGTATATTTTGAAAAGAGTACCTGAGGTGTGCATATACTACTAAAAATGCCAATATTAATATTACCACTAGTACTGATATTATCACTACCAATGTTTGTTATTTATTGAATACTTACTCCATGCCAGGTACTGTTATTAGCCTGTTAAAGTTATTAAATCATTTAACTATCACAACAATGTGATAGTTAGGATAATTGTTCAACAAAAATTCACTCCCCTCTGTCTCTCCCTAGGGGCGTACCCTTCTCTCTCCCATTGACCAGCTTTGGCCAATAGGACTTCTCCTTTAATTCTCCTCTTTGCCATCAGAACATGCCTTATGTAGCCGGTGGCCCAAAGAAGATGAAAGACAAATGGAGAAGACCTGTGTTTAATCCACAGCTCAGAGCCAAGCCTAGCAAGCCCCACCTAGATAAGCCAAACCCAAGCCTCCTCCTCCCCAGCCTCCCTCCAGATGCATGAATGAAAAAAACAATAGTTGTTGTTGATGTTACTAAGTCTGGGGGTGGTTGGTTCTATAGCAATAACTGACTAAGACCCACGGGTACTACGAGAACTCCCTGTTTACATATTTAAAAAACTGAGGCACGGGGAGATTCAGTAACTGACATGTGTTCACAAAGCAAGTTAGCGACAGCAAAAATTTGAACCCAACCAGTCTGGTTCCAGCACCTATCATCATACAATAGGGGTGGGGAATCTTAAAGAACAAATTCCAAAAGCTTGTTAACATAACAAACCAAAAGAGGCAAATAACAGCTTCGTTTATGTCCAAAGTCAACAACAGATAGCACCTCCAAGCCAGAATCTGAACATGTTGGGAAAATACCAAGATTGACATGAGCTGAAAGAAGAGGTTTCATTCTCAGTAGAGCTTCAAGGACTCTTCCCAGAGAAGGGGCACAGTTCCATAGAGAGGAGTTCAGAGAGCAGCAGGGCCAGCGCCAGTGGTCATTAACAGTTGTGGAACATGATGAAGTTCATGGCCACCCTCTGGTAAGATGTCACTCATGGTATGTGTCCCCATCCAGCCTCCTGAGGAGGAGAGAAGGAGACAATGGGTCAGGGGAAAAGGAGAGCAAGAAAAGGAGGTAGTTTACATACAAGAGATAGAAGGAAGCTGTCTACCCTGCACTGCGGAATTCCTTTATTAAAAGAACTTTGGTTGAGCGGGGTGGCTCATGCCTATAATCCCAGCAGTTCAAGAGGCCGAGGTGGGAGGATAGCCTGAGCCCAGGAGTTTGAGACCAGCCTGGGCAACATGGCAAAACTCTTGTCTCTACAAAAAAAAAAAAAAAAAATTAAAAATGAGCCGAGTGTGGTGGTATGTGTCTGTAGTTCCAGCTAGTTGGTAGGTTGAGAAGGGAGGATCCACTTGACACTGGAAGGTTGAGGCTGCAGTGAGCCATGACCTCGCCACTGCACTCCAGTCTGGGAAACAAAGCAAGATTCTGTCTCAAAAAAAGAAAAAAAGAAACCCAACTTCATGAATATCACGTTGTGAGTCCCCTGTGTTTATTTCAGTGTCCTTGATGAGCCAATAGAGTAATCAAGGCACAGAAGAGGGATGTGGCTTACACCAGATAAAATAATACTGAGTAATTTTCTGAGTCAATAGGAATCCAGATCTCTCCAGAGTCCTGGACCAAGCATAGTTTGAGGATGCCATTTGACATCTGAATGTGAGCACTAGAAAGGCCCTTTGGCTTCCCGGGGTCCAAGTTCTGAGAGATGGGGAGATGAGGAGACCCAGAAGGGCCAATGACTGGTCAAAGCCACATGCAAAGCCCACCAGGTTACTCTACGGATTGGAGATATCTGTAGCGATATCTCTTAAAATTTCTATGCCCTCTTGCCTCCCTCGTCACCCCTATGGTTCTCCCACCCTTTCCTCTAACACCCTGAAAAACTTCTCCTGAACCCTAAATAAAGGGCTTCTTGTTCATTTCTTTCTCCTCCTTTCTTTCTGATTCTGTATCCCTAAGTTCTTCCAAAAACCTAGTCAAGAATCAAGAAAACCTGATTAGATGACAGCAGGAAAGCAAAGGCCAGGAACACCCATTCATGAATAAATTTGGCTTGCTCTTACCCAAAGAATAAGCTTCAGTTTATAGCCTCTCCTTTTAGTTCACCTAATGTTCCGTCCTCATTCTCTCCTCCCAATACACAGCTTCGGGGTGATTCTACCATAAAGTGAACCAGGCAATTGCTTATGCCCCAAAACCCCACTCATCCACAATTAACACTCCTCAGGCTTGAGTCACGATGGCAGAAGGATGTATTAGTTCCCACATACACACTTCTACTTTACCCAAATAAGTGTGTTTGTGTGAAGGCTACACCACAAATGTGCATATGCAGCCGGGCATCCTTTCAAGGGAAACATGGTGCTCAGGGATGTTTTATCCAGAGAATCCATTGAACTTGACATTGTCAGAAATTTATTTAGGACAAATGCAAACTAGCAGGAACTGTGTAAAATATTCAGCACACAACATGAGTTGGACACAATCAGGTACCTCTGCCGCACCCTTGAGAATCTGGCTTGTGGATGCTCTTCCAACACTGGGACCGTTTGACCACAGGTAAATTCAGCTCATAGAGGTCATCATTGCCTGGGCCAAGCCTGTCACACAAAGTGGTCTGTCTAAACTGGCTCTCAGAACTCACTAACCAGACTGTGCTTCCAGTTGATATGGCATTTTATAAGCAGCATAGATCAATTGGAAAAGTGAATTATTCCTGGTTAGTGACTAATAATAAGATAATAACGTTATAACCACCTCCCAAAAAATGTGTAGGAGCTGAAGAAAATGTAGCAAGAGCAGAAAAATTGAATTAAGTTATGCAAAAAAAATCAAGAGTGGGTGACTTTGCAAGAAGGCAAAGAGCAGTTAATTTGGCTTCAGAATTAAATTACTCCTCTGTTATAGATGAATTTAGCACCACAAAATGTAGGTAAATGTATTTAAATGATCATAGAGCTTATAAATCCAATAAATCATTATGATCTTACTGAGATGGCTTGGTTCACTTTTTTTTTTAACCTAAAAACACCTCATAACAGCCTGCAATGAGATCTGGGGCCTGCCGCTGTGCCCAAACAGGTTTCATCCTTGTCCACTGTGATCCTTTCTGGTTCTAGCTCAGAGACAGCACTGGCCAGCCTCTCTGTCTGAACATCTCTCTCAGATGTCTGTGCAGGTCTCAGCTCCTTGGAGGGGCCTTCTCTGATCACTCACCCAAAAGAGGACACCACCTCTTCACTCTCAGTCTCACCTTCTCCCACAACCAGCCTTTCTCTCTCCCACAACCTTGTTTTGTATCTTTTGTATCTTTCATAGCCCTTCCTACTTTATGAAAGAATCCCATCTTGGCCGGGCATGGTGGCTCACACCTGTAATCCCAGCACTTTGGGAGGCCGAGGCAGGTGGATCACAAGGTCAGAAGATGGAGATCATCCTGGCTGGCACGGTGAAACCCCTTCTCTACCAAAATACAAAAAATTAGCTGGGCATGGTGGCATGTGCCTGTAGTCCCAGCTACTCGGGAGGCTGAGGCAGGAGAATCACTCGAACCCGGGAGTCAGAGGTTGCAGTGAGCCAGGATGGCACCACTACACTCCAGCCTGGGCAACAGAACGAGACTCCATCTAAAAAAAAAAAAAAAAAAAAAAAGATATTAGCTGGGCACGGTAGCGTGTACCTCTAATCCCTGCTACTTGTGAGGCTGAGGCAAGAGGATTTCTTGATCCCAGGAGTTTGAGGCTGCAGTGAGCTGTGATCATGCCACTGCACTCCAGCCTGGGCAGTAGAGAGCAAATGAGTAGACATCTCATTTAGCTGTCCATTTGCAGGCTCACCAGAATAAGTGGGAGATGGGAAAGATGGTAGAACATGGTGTTTGAGAGGAAGGCCATGGGGCCAGGGAGCTCTGCCACTCACTCACTGAGACCAACCCTGGGCAAGTGACTGGATCTCATGGGGCCTCGCTTTTCTCATCTCTAAGACTGGGATGATAATACCCTCCTCCTAGGGCTGTTTTGAAGATTTGATGAATGAATGGACGTAAGGCAATTAGAACAATGCCTGGAACATAATAAGCTCTGTATGCGTTTCTAAAACTTTTTTTTATCATGGAATATTTCCAATACAGACAAAAGTAGAGAAAACAGTAGATGTGGAGCATTCTTGATCTGAAAATCTGAAATCCAAAATGTTCCAAAATCCAAAACTTTTTGAGCACCAACAGGACGCCAGAAGTGGAAAATTCCACACCTGACCTCATAATACGTGAACTTTGTTTCATGCACAAAATTATTTTAAATATTGCATAACAACACCTTTGGGCTATGTCTATAAGGTATATATGAAACATAAATGAATTTCATGTTTTGAGTTGGATCCCATCCCCAAGATACCTCATTATGATATGTAAATATTCCAAAATCCGAAAACTCTGAATTTGAAACACTTCTGGTCCCAAGCACTTTTTGTTTAAGGGATACTTGCCTGTATAATAAATCCCTATTTACCCATTGCTGAGTTTCCATAATTGCCAATTTAAGGTCAATTGTGTTTCATCTATATTTTCATCCATTTCCCCCCCCAGTTTTAGGTTATTTAGAAACAAATTACAGACTTTACATAGTTTTACCAGTAAATATTTCAGGAAGTATCTCTAAAGGTAAAGACTCTTCATTTTATTTTATTTATTCTTTAGAGACAGAGTCTCACTCTACTGCCCAGGCTGGAGTGCAGTGGCATGATCACAGCTCACTGCAGCCTCAAACTCCTGGGATCAAGAAATCCTCTTGCCTCAGCCTCACAAGTAGCAGGGATTAGAGGTACACGCTACCGTGCCCAGCTAATATCTTTTTTTTTTTTTGTAATTTTTGTAGAGATGGGGTCTCATTGTATTGCCCAGGCTGGTCTTGAACTCCTGGGCTCAGGCAATCCTCCTGCTATGGCCTCCCAAACTGCTGAGATTACAGGTGTGAGCCACCACACTTGGCTGAGCGCTCTTTATTTTAAACATAACAACAATATCATTATCTCACCAAAAAATAATTAACACGTTACCATTATCACACCTTGAAATTGAACTTTTGTCTCCCTTGGCCTCTGCTATATCCCCAGGCCCTAGAATAAGGTCTAGCATATGGTAGGTGCTCAATAAATAGGTGTTGAATACAGGAGCGACTTCTCTCTTTGCTTTAAAGGCCTCTGAAGCTTCCTCCATTCAGTTAGATTTGTCTGCTATGTACACACTTTCATATTAACTTTGGTTTGAATACTATTTAATATCTTATAGTCCTGGGGTGGGGGGTAGGAGGCACTGGGGAGGTATGAGAGCATCAACTATATTCAACAAACATCTCCTGCCCCCCTGCTGAATGTCTAGCCCCATCTCAGGCCCTGGGATGCAGGGGTGGTATAAGGCACCATTGAACAAAACCAGCTCAAAGTTCATGTAGAAGAATGCAGAGCCGGGAACAACCAGATCCTGCGAAAGAGAAGAATATGGGGGAAGAACGTGGCTTATTAGAGATCAGAACATATTAAGGCCCCTATAATCAAATCTGAATGGTGCTGGTGAGGAAGCGATACATAGATCAGTGGAACAGAACAGACAGCTCAGAACTAGATCAAAGTATTCATGAGAATTTAATATGTGGCAGAGATGGTATTTCAATTATGCTGGAAAAGGAGCAACTGTTTTATTAATCATGCCAGCACAACCAGCTAGCTTTTGTAAGAAAGTTGAAACCTCCTCTTACAATCACACACATAAATAAACCCCAGATGGATTAAAGAGTTAACAGCCCCCAACATTAAAATAATAAATATCTTGGGAGAAAATGTAGGAAATGACAACGGTGATCTCAGAGCATTTTTAAAAACACCAAGAGAGTCATATTTTTAAAGAAAGACATATTTTACTATATAAAAATTACTTTTGTGGCAACAGATATTCACAACATTGATATAAAAACAAAAGATTTAAGCACAAAACTATTTGCAACACAGATATCAAGCAAAATGTTAATATCTATATATACAAAGAGCTGTTACAAACTGATAAGCAATGAACAAGGAGAACTGGAGTTAGGCAAAGGATAAAAATAGGCAAGACATAGTACAAATCTAAATGGCCCACAAACATACAACAATATGCACAAACTCACTATTGTATAGGACATTAACTGAGATTTCACTTTGCCCCTATTAGACAGGCAAAAATTAAAAATAATGCTAACACCTGTTGCTGGAATGGATGCTGGGAAACAGTAGGAAAGCACTCATGAATTGTTGGAGAAAACGCAAAGTGTTACAGCACTTTTGGAAAGCAATCTGGCAACATTGACTAAAATAAAAAATACATAGGCTCTTCAATTGAGCAATCCCCCTCCTGGGAATCTATTCCATCAAAATAAAATCTCCAGTTAGAAGGATGTATGTACAAGGAGGTTTATTGCAGCACTGCTTATAGCAGAGGGAAAAAAAATTGGAAATAAAGTGAACGTCTGTCAATAGAAGACCGGATGAAGAAATTATAGTAGTTCCTCACTTTGAAAAATGATGCTGCCATTAAAAGAATGAATTAGAGCTGCAGAGGCTGACTTGGAGGGATTCCCACAGGTGGTGGTGTTTGAATGAGTAAAGCAAGACACAGAAAGGGTGCCTCGTATAATCCCATTCTGTAAAAGAATGGTCCAGCTCTCTGTATGTGAGTGGCATCTGGATATGCGCGGGTGTGTTTGTGTGTGAAGATGATCTGCGTGTCTATTTTGCTTATGATTGCTTGAACACCTAGAGCTATATCGGTTGTAACATAGGTACGGAGATGAGAGAGGGATATATACATAAAGAGGAAAGAGACAAGCAAAAGAAAAAAAGCAAGGCTGAAAAGGGACTAGCAGGTATGACTTCACCTCGATTAAGCCCTTCTGCAGATTATCTACATATGTATCTATGTTGAAAGACAAAATGATTTCATGGGAGAATTCATAGCGCAGAAGGGCCCGGCTTGTTCAGAGAAACAAGAGGAGTGTAGCTGGAACTCTGTGGGAGTAGGGGAGGAAGGTGATGGAAGAGATTGAAGGTCAAATCTCACAAGCTGTGTACAGACGTCATCAAAGGTTCTAAGCAGAGAAATGCTACAATATCACACCTTTCTTGAGCATTCTCTGTGTACCACAGAGTCCTAGGTCCTTGATATAAATTCATAAATTCTATACTGAGGAGTCATTATTATTTTTCCTATTTTCCAGACAAAGAAATGAGGCTCCGTGAGGGGGAGGCAGTAGGAGCTCAACATGTAGCTCCAGACCCCAGGTTCTTTCCACCATCCCACTCAGTTTGGCCTCCATAGGTAAATATAGTTCCCTTAGCAGCAAGAGCAGGCGTAGACATAAGCCCTGAAGCTCAGCAAGGAGCTGGGAAGAGGTCCAGGGCTCAGCAGACACCTGCTTGCCACTCTGAGTAAGTGGAAGTGGGGGAGTCACCTAACCCGCGGAGTCTCTCCCCACTATGGGGCCCTAATTGTGTACTGGGCAGGACTTTGGCAACAGGCAGAGCTGTGTGCAAATTACAGCTCTGCCATTTGCTGGCTGTTTGGCTTGGCAGGGTCAGCCCCCTGAGCTTCAGTTTTCCCAAGGTTTTTATAGCATTAAGGGAGAAAATGCCCAACACATAGTAGGTTATCTATGAATAGGAGTCTCTATAGTACTAGAGCCTCAGGGCCTAGAATCTTGACTGTATCACATATTAGCTGTGTGACCTTGGGCAAATTGCTTACCCTCTCTGTGCCTCTTGAGGGCCATCACAGAACTTCCCTTGAGGACTTGCTATAAAGATTAAATGAGTTCATATGACGCCAAGTATACCAAGCACACAGCCATACTCCCCAAGTGTCATGGAAACCGGGTGGTCAACGTGGTCTCCTGCCATTGAGAGAATATGCTATTATTATCAATTTCCTCCTCTTCTCTCTAACTTACCCCTACCCCACATTTATCAACTACCTGTGTTTATTCAGGCCCTGTTCTGTGCCAAACCATGTGCAAGATACAAAGGGCACAATGACAACCACAATGGACAAGGACCCCATCGTTCAGAACTTGAGGCTTCTTAGGAAAGATGATGAAACAGCATTTGCAGGACAGGAGGTGAGGACCCAGGGAAGAGGGTGCAGGAACCTAGCTAGGACAGCAAGTCTAGCCCAGTCTGCGGGCCAGGGATCCACCCCTGGGTACCTGTGGAAGCCCCCCGATGTCCCTCTGCATGGCAGTGGGTTCTGAATTCCAAGCAGGCCCATGGAGTGAGTTGGCGTGTTAGCACATAGTAGGTTACTTGGCTCAGATAAGACTACCCATAAACATACCAGATAGCCCAACTGATACCAACAGAGGGACTCGGGCACCCACAGGTTGTTGAAAAGGAAGCTATTTTAGGAAAAGAGGAACTTGACAATCCGCAAAACCCATCAGGGGCCAGGAGATGGGGTCCTTGTCTACCCGTTACAGTGTGTTCCTAATCAGACCTGTTTTCAGAATATGGTGTTGGGCCACAGCTTATAGATGTTCAGAACCCTTGGTGATTTTGACCTCCTCTGTAAGGAGCCAGGTCAACCACATTTATGGAATTGGTGGTGCACTTGGCAGCACAGACAAAGCACTCATTATGAAAACCTAGCAGGAGAAACCTCCATTCAATCCCCATGACAAAAGCAGCCCCATGACTCCGCCATCACACCCATTTTACAGATGAGCAAAAAGTCAGAGAGAGGTACAATAACCTGTCCCAAGCTTGGGATAATGGGGCAGAGCCAACATTTCTCGAGCCTTTGGACACAGGAGCAGCCTGTTGGTCCTCTCACCTACTGCTCTTTGGGTCTGTACCTCAGTATGACACCAACACTTCCTTCACTTGCACCAGACGCCTAAAAAGAAACTCCACCAGGCTCAGAACCCTTTGCTATTGAGCCAGCTTCAGACGTGACTAATGATTCTTTAAGCCTGCAGGGTCGGGAAGCCCTGTTCCTTAAAAGGCAGGACAGCAGGCTGTTGGACTGCTGTTCAACTGGGGGAAGGGGAAAGGTCACCTCCTCTATGAAGCCCTCCCTGCCATGTCCCTGTGACCCACCCCATGGACCTCCTTGATCACACTGCATTCAGTCATTGGTTCCTGCCGGTGACTGACTTAGTTTTATCTTTGTGTCCACTGCACAGAGCTTAGCACATAGTAGGCACTAAGTTAGATTGAAGGCACCCCCTGACCAGGCCCTGCCTCCCTTTCCAGCTGATCTCTGCCAGTTCCCTCCTAGCACTTTGGAGAAATAGAATTACCTGTAGCTCCCACAAATGCACCATGCACTTACCGCAATTACAATTAAACTATCAATCAATTGTGTAGTCAATTACATAGTGGCTGCCTTCTGGGAATGTATGTTCCTAATGTTCCAAGAGGCAGGGAGTACGCCAGTCCTGTTCACTGATGTTAGGTGCTCAACAAACTTCTGGGACTTTTTAATTAAAAAAAAAAAAAAAGTTTTTTAAGAGACTAGTTCTTGCTCTGTGGTCGAGGCTGAAGTGCGGGGGCACGCTTATAGTTCACCGCAGCCTCAAACTCCTGGGCTCAGGTGATCCTTCTGCCTCAGCCTCCCCAGTAGTTGGGACTACAGGTGTGAGCCACATCTGGCTAATTTTAAAATTTTTTTTGTAGAGATGGGGTCTCACTGTTTTCCAGGCTAGTATCCAATTTCTGGCCCCAAGCAATCCTCCTGTCTCGGCCTCCCAAAGCTCTGGGATTATGGATGTGAGCCACTGCACTTGGCACTAACTTTTGTTGAATAACTATTTCATGCCCCATATAGGTTGGGTCTACTATTCCCTTTGCCTAGAAAACCTTTCCCTGGCCTTCTCTGCCTCTAAGTCTTCCTCTTATCCTTCAAGACCCAGAGCAGCTCTCCCAGCTCCTGGAAGCCCTTCCTGAATACCCAGGTGGCGTTGTCTGTCCACTACAGGGTGTGTTCCCTAGCATGCCTCCCTCCGCCCTCACCCCATCCTGTTGCCCACATTATATTGAGCTCTGCATGCAGGTCTCTCTCCACTTGAGAGTGACTGCTTCTGAGCAGGGCTACGTCTGTTTATTTCTTTCTTTCTTTTTGTATTTTATTCAAAACACATAACACCCAGTAGGAGCTCAACATGTAGCTAATATTTATTTAGGGCTTACTATGGAGTAGGCGTGGGAAGTACTTTTTCTACATTATTTTATTTAATTATCAGAACAGCACCTCAAGGCAGGTGATGCTGCCCCCATTTTCCAGACAGGGCCAGTGAGACCTCAGGCTGTTGTCACTTGAGGCCACGATGCTGGCCTGCATCAGACTGGACCCCGACCCCCAGGATCCACTCCCCAGCCTGCATGGCTGTCCCCAGCAATCCTGGGGACACCTCCTCCTTGATCTGCTGAAATCCACATGGAAAGAAGTCCCCTCCGTTTCTTCCCTTTTCACCTCTCCAGGTTCCACTCTGCCCAGGGACCTCTGAAGCCACCCATTGTCTTCTCCTAAAGACCCCATTGTCCTCCCTGTGCAGAGTTCCAGGCCAGCCCTCCCGGGATACTCCAACCAGGCCATTCCCTTCCCTTCCTCCTCTTCCTGCTTTGCTTCCACTTCTCACCCTGCTGACCCAGGGGTTTTCCCATTCAATCCACATGTATTTGCCACATTGGGCCACATATATTTACTGTGTGCCAGATACCACGTGCAAGGCAGGGAAGCAGTAACATAGCCAGGCCCCATCCTTGCACTATAAATAAGAAAATAAAAAGCTATGGGAGGCGAGGGCTGCTGCTAAGGGCTAAGGATAAAACTTCAGCAGATAAAGAATTTGCAATGATGGGGAGTAAGACAGCTTCATTGGGTGGTCAGTTGGGCCTCTCCGAACAGACACCTGTGGGAAAGAGGGCATGAGCCCAGTGCCAAGAGATGCGTGGCCCAAGCAGAGAAACGGTGATGTCAAGGCCCTGAGTGGACAAGGGACCGGGATCCAGGGACAGAGGGAGGCTGGTTTGGCTGGAGGGAGGAAGGCAGGAGAGTGCGGCTGTGAGGGGGCTAAGCCTGGTCACCAGGCCATGCAGGGCCATTCTGTGTCCCCTCTCAACCTTGCTTGCCCAAGTAGGTTGCGTGCATCTCACTGTCTCCATCGCTATCGGATGGCCGCTCCTTTAAAAATCGCTGGAAATGGCCCTGCTTCCTGCCCTGGCCTCTCTCACAATCTTTTTTTTTTTTTTTTTTTTTTTTTTTTGAGACAGAGCCTCACTCTGTTACCCAGGCTGGAGTGCAGTGGCACAATCTTAGCTCACTGCAACCTCCACCACCCGGCTTCAAGTGATTCCCCTGCCTCAGCCTCCCAAGTAGCTGGGATTACAGGCATGCACCACCATGCTGGGCTAATTTTTGTATTTTTAGTAGAGATCGTGTTTCACCATGTTGGCCAGGTTGGTCTCAAACTCCTGACCTCAAGTGATCTGCCGCCCTCGGCCTCCCAAAGTGCTGGGATTACAGGTGTGAGCCACCACACCCGGCCAGCTCATATTCTTCTTCTTGCTATTCCTCTGCATCTTTATGTGCACATTTTTTATTTCATTTTTTCTAATCTGTAACTTTGTGATTAATTTGCTATCTGAATTTTCTTTGCTGTAGTTTAGTTTTGGGGGAAATCTCATACCAGCCCGGGGGTGGTGGGTTGAAAGGCTAGCGTGCTTGGTGGCTCAGGACTCTCTTGGGGGTGACAGTCCTGTCCTGGGTGGGAAAGTGACTTCTCTGTGGGGATTCTTGTTCTGGACATGGCTATACCCAGGGTTTCTGCTTTCTGTTCTTACCAGGCTCAGAGCTAACCACTCCCCTTCAACACATCCCACTTTCTAAGCTTGGTCAGCCCTGCTCTGCCCACCACCCCAGCCTCCTTTGGCATCAGACCCTGGGGCTCCCTGAGGTTTTCTGGGCAGTTCCCAGATGTAAGGAGTAAAACCTGCCATCTCATTACATCTCCTTCCCTCCCAGCCCCAGGGCCAACAGCCCCATCTAGACCTTTCTGCAGTGGGTGCTCCAGCATGGGGCTGAGCAACTCTGTGGCCCGAGAGAGAAGAGCAGGCCCTGGGGGAGAAGTGAGGGTGGCACCAGGCCAGTGTCACCTCCCCAAGTCTGACCCTCACTATGCCTCACTCCTGCACACACCCCATCATCAAATCAGGGTACCCTCATTTCCCCAAGTTCCACTCACCCACCAACATTCAGGGGCTTCTAGAGACCTGCTCCTCCTATCTTCCAAATACGTAAATAGGGTTTCCCTTGCTTAATCCTAACAACCATAACCTTATTCATACATTCAAAAAATATTCCTTGAGCATTTATGCTGTTCCAGGCACTTTCTAGGCACTGGGGATACTGCAATGAACAAGATAGATATCATCTGATGTCCTGGGGGAGGTGGGTGGGCAGGAAGAGATTTCAGATGATAAACAAGAGAATGTGAGGCTGTGATCATGAAAGTAAAGCAGGCCAGTGTCATCCAGAGTGACCAGCACTGCTGCCCTGGAGGTGATATGGAAGCTAAGACCTGAACAAACATTCCTGCAGGGGAGGCAGCAAGAGCAAAGGGCCTACGAGAAGAACAAACTAGGTCCCTATTTACAAGTGAGGAAGAGCTGAGGCTCAGAGGGGTTAAATCGCTGCCTAAGGTCATGAAGCATAAGCTGCAGAGAGCTGAGATTCAAACCGAGGGCCTTCTGATGGCACAGCCTGTTCTCTTCCCAGTTTGCTTATGGCAGGACGAGGGCCCCCAGGACAGCAATGCCGATGGATGGTCCCTAACCCCAGGCACAGCAGTCTCTCTGGATTGGGCCCCAGCTTTCCTGTCCACCCCCATCAGTCACACCAACCTCCTTGAATTCCCTCGTGCGGCTTCATGCCTCTTTGCACTTGTATGTGTGATTGCCATGCTTGGAATGCCCTCCTCTGTTCCTTCACCAGTTGTGATCTTTTCTCCTGGTCTTTGAGGGTCAGCTTATCCCCAAAGCATTCTGAGACACTGCAAGACAGAAATGAATGCTTCCTGCCCTGGACTTCCACAGCCCATGCCTTCATTATGTTCATTTATTCATCAAATAAGCATTGCAGACCTACTACGTACTAGCTCTGTAGCCCTAGAGAGCAGAGCAGGCTTGCTTAGCTGTGGGAACCGACAGCCGTGAGAACTGATGCGCCAGACGAGTTCAGACACAAAACAGCAACTCAAAACATGGAAGTGCCACAAGAGGATGAACACAGGGACTGTGGGCACACGCAGTGGGGAATGCCAGACACCCACCCCTCTCCCAGGCTGGTTGGCATGCCCTGGGTCAGCTATGTACTTTCCAATCCTCCCTGATTATGATATTTTAATCCCATCTTCATCCCTTGTACCTCAGCACAGGGCCTGACACAGAGAAGACATGCATTTGAAATTTTATAGCAAGAAAGATATTCATTTTGATTGAACACCTACTGTGTGCTAGGCTGTGTTCCAAGTGTTGGAAATACAATGTGAACAGCCCAAATCTCTTCTTTCATGAGTTCTTTACATTGCTAATTAATTAATTCACTTGCCAAGAAGATATAGGCTGGGAGCAGGGAGTGAAGAGGTAATAGAATGTAGCAAAACTAGATACACGGCCAAAGCAGAATTCTTGGCTTTCCCCACCTTCCTGCATCATCCCCCGCCCCACACACACACCCCAACCTGCTCCTGCCTCACAGTTGCCCATCTTAGTAATGGACACCAATAGTCATCAATTTCTTCCCAAATACCCCGATTACCTTCACTTTTCCCCATCCCATTGCCATTGTGCTGGTCCAAGCCACCATCACTTCTTGCTTAGAGCTCAGCAGCAATTGCCTTCCTGTCTCCCACTGTCTTCCTGCCTCCAGGGTTGGTTCTCTCCTTCCATATCCCACCAGCTTCTTCCAGGTTGTTACTCATCCTCCAACCTCCCCTCCATGGTCTCCAGGTGCTTGGCCTAACACATTTCCTATTATTGTCTTAGGATCGGCCATGCTTAGTATTTTCCCCCCAAAACTGGCCAATCATCTTACTCACACTTCTGAACCTTTGCACAAACTACTCTCCCAGCCTGAAATGTTCCTCTTCTCAGCTTCCCTTGCACCCTCTAACCACCCCCAGCTTGGCCTAGGTACCTCTTTCTCATTCCTACACGTCAGTTTAAATATCCTGTCCTCAGGGAAGATGTCCTTCAGCCCCTAAGGTTGAGTTTGGTCTCCCTGCCCCATGGCCTCACAATATCCTTTGTATTATTTTCTTTACTTCGATGTGATCATTCTTCATCTGTATACTCCTCCTGCTTGTCTGTAGATTCTTGGAGGCAGGGACTACATTTGTCCTGCTCACCATCACTAGGAATTAGCATGGTATGTCACACACAGTGGGTGCTCAATTCTTTGAATGAATAAACTCTGGACCTGTAGGAAGTAGAATTTGAAGCAGTGCAAAGTGTTCAAATATCTGCTGTTACATTTACTTGAAATATGACCTTGCAACTTGATAGATGACCTCTCTGAGCCTCTGTTTACTCTCCCTATAGGGAAAGTTATTAATATGCATTTGCAGGATTGTTGGGGAGTTATGTGTGAGAATCTGTGTGGAAATGCCTGGCTCCTAGGAGTTACTCCACAAATGCCTGGCAAATCTGTGGATGAGGAGTAAATAGCCTCAGTGCAATACCATTACTCAGAAAGCTCATATCTTGGGTCAAGACACAGCAGTTAAGACAGAGGCTCTCAAGCCAAGCTGCTGGACTAGATTCCCAGCTCTGCCACTTACTGTCTGGGGAACCTTATGCCAAATACTTAAACCATTATGTGACTCAGTTTTCCTCATCTGTAAAATGGGAATAATGATGGCACCTACCTCATAGGATCATTGTGGGATTTAGCTTAGGTCAGTTCCTGGCACATAGCAAATGCCCATCAAATGTTAGCTTCTCACATGCTATTAACATGTAACACTGATAATCACACCATAATGCTCATATCTGTGGTCTCCTAGACAGATGAAGAGACAAATTTCAGAGAGGTTAAATGACTGTCCAAGGTCAAATGTGAGGAAATGGCAACCTTGTGCTTCAAGGCCAGGTCTGCTGCACTGAAATCCCATGTTATTTTCACTACATCAAAGAAGCAGCTGAAAATAGGTCTGTGGCATTTCAGCTAATTTCCTCTAAGCCCTTCCCAAGTAACCAAATGCAGGCATACAAAGCTGCTCCCCTAAGAGCATCCATTTAGCAGCTACTAAGTACTAAGTATGCCTGGTGTGTCTCAACCATCCAACAGGGCTTGTATCAAGCCAGCTCTTCCCAGGTAGCCTTGCCTGGTGAGCAGAAGGGACCTAAGGAGAAGAACTAGGTTGGGAAGGGGAGGGGTGTGGTACAGGAACCATATAGAAAAAGAGGCTGGAGGCCGGGCACGGTGGCTCACGCCTGTAATCCCAGCCCATTTTGGGAGTCCAAGGAGGGCTGACTGAGGTCAGGACTGAGGTCAGGACTTCGCACCTGAGGTCAGGACTTCAAGACCAGCCTAGCCAACATGGTGAAATCCTGGCTGTACTAAAAATTCCAAAAATTGGCTGGGCAAGGTGGCAGGCACCTGTAATCCCAGTCACTCGGGAGGCTGAGACAGGAGAATCACTTGAACCCAGGAGGCGGAGGGTGTGGGTGAGCCAAGATCATGCCACTGCACACCAGCCTGGGTGATACAGGGAGACCCCATGAGGAAGAAGAAGAAGAAGAAGAAGAAGAAGAAGAAGAAGAAGAAGAAGAAGAAGAAGAAGAAGAAGAAGAAGAGGAAGAAGAAGGAGGAGGAGGAGGAGGAGGAGGAGGCCAATTTGGATGTAAAAGAGGGGAGGAGAAATGAGAGAAAACCCACACTTACTGAGTGCATACTATGTGTCAGGCACTTCACGTCTACAATTTAATCCTTACTGTGATCACTCCAGCCATTGTTCATCAAGTATCTACTATATATAAAGCTATACTCCAGGTCCCAAAGATATAACAGTGAACAAGACACAGCTGTTGACCTCAAAGAGCTTTCAAATAAGTGAAAGAGACAACACATACACAATTATGAGCTATACGTGCGATGGTGGAGGTCTGAATAGGATAGGTGGCTTGGCAGTAGCTGGGAGGAACTTCAGAAAGGAACAGGTAGGTGCTAAAGTGCCCATTTAACATATGGTAAGACTGAGGCTCTAGGAACTTAACTTGTTTGGAGCTATGCCGTTACTGAGTAGCAGAGTCAAGCTGTGCCCCAGGCCCATTCTGTCTCCGGTAGTCTCTGCACTGTCCATGCTGGCAGCCTAAAAGCTGTTGCTGTCCTCCCCCACCCCTTTCCCTTTTCTCAATGATCATCTGGCCAGAAGATTAATCAAATGCTGCTAAAGCTGCAGCCGTTGTCAGTGGCTAAGATGTTAGCAGATTCTGTGGACAAACAGAAGCTTCTGAGCCTCTGTTACTGATTTCTTTTGAGCAAAACCTTCAGGGGTTGGTCTGAAAGGGGGAGAGAGATGAGAAGAATGGCTCTATCTGCAGTCTAAAGGGATTTTTGGACAGGTCAAAGACAACCAAGGTGACAGCAATAAGGCTCTTTGGCTCATGTGACTACCCCCAACCTTCTCTCCACTCCCCCCAAAAGGCTTAGCCTATCTCAGAGGAGGACTTGGTGCTTGCCCCTCACCTTTGCTTCAAGGACAGAAGAAAATCAGCCACCTGAGCCACTGGCTGAACTTGCTAGGTTCCCTGCTGTATGGGATCAGCAGATTAGCCCTCTCCATTCCTGTACCCATCCCCATCTTCACAGGACAAGAAACCAAAGTGGAGAAGTCTTCAGCCTGCAAATATAGCTCTTGCTGTACCCCAAAGGTACCTTAGCAGAGGTTGAGGAAATCTTGGTTCTGTTCTCCAGACACCAGGACCCTCTCCCAGATACCAGAAGCACAGCAATTGCCCCTCATGGGAGCCTTTCCCTTCTAAGAAAAGAACAGAGTGGGAGAAAGGAAGTTTTGTGCTGGGCGAAGAAACAGGTAGTTTTTCTATGTCAAAAAAGATACACTGGTCATACCTGCAGACCAACTCTGACCTGAGCAAAGGAAGTTAGGCAATGGACTTTACACCAAAGAAAGACTGTTTTTAATTCACTCATCTTTTATATACCTCTGATAATCACCAGACCACTGAGAAAGATGTCAAGCAAATAATCTCAAGAAAAAAAGTAGAGGGAGAGAGAAGAAAGTACTGAATAATTGAATTATGGGATTGAAACCTCTCAACTCCCCCTGCCTCAATAGACTCATCATACTCACATCCTCTCCAGGGTCCCCCCCCACAACACACACACACACAAAATATCAAAAACATGAACCCATCTCATGCCTCATGTGCTCTTACTCACTTAACTATAAAAGTGATCAGAGAAAAAAATGTAATCCGTAGCAGCAGGAATTAATATGCTTCTTTCTACCAGAGATCACGTTAAGGAAAAGTTGCACATAAGAGAAATGAAAGGTGACACTGTAATTAACCCACAAACAATGATTCTTCTGAGAAAGAGGGGAGGGTTTCGGTGTTCCAGTGTTCATGGAAGGAAGATTTTTTATCTCTTCCCAACCAGTTTATGAATGACATAGGATACTTAGAAGGATTCACATTTCACCCACTTCCCCTGAGAACATGTTTATCCTTGCAATGAAAATCATTGCCCAAGCCCCAGCTACGAGTCGCCCTTTTGCACTCTTTTCCACGAATAATCTTTCCAAAATGTCTGCTTGTAGAAGCAAGATTTGGAATTTCACGGAAAACTACAGAGAGACACAGAGCAATGCACACCCCCTGGTAAGCCAGAGAGAGACAAAGAGAGGAGAGAGGAAAACCGAAAGAAGATACATCTAACGGACCAACAAAATAAAACAAATCCCCAGCAAAGCAAAGTGAAAACAATGATTTAAAAAACACATAAAGACGTGTTTGTAATTACCCGTCCAGGTTACATGTTCGCCGCTTCCAGGCAGAGAAACGGCTGGTTGAAGTTTTGTGCCCGTCTGACTGTGATGGGAGGGTTGTATTTGAAGCTCTGGGCACGTAGAGATGGAATGAGAAGGAGGCTGAGCTGGAAGAAACACCAAGGGGGGAGGGAAGGGGGGAGAGAGGGAGAGAGAGAGAGAGAGAGAGAGAGAGAGAGAGAGAGACAGCGCTATCTCTAGCTACGCCTTCCTCTAAGCTCCGGGAGCCCAGGAGAGCGCTCATTTTAGGATTTGGGAGAGGGGTAAAAAGAGGAAAGGCGGCCCCCGCTCTGCGCTGGCCTTGCTGCCCCGGGGAGGGAGGACTCTGGCCCGCGCCCCCCTCCTGGCGGGCGGCCCTGGGAGCCGGGGAGCGCGCGGAGCGGGCGGCGCAGGGAGCTGTCCGGTTCAGCACCACCCGTAATGCAGTAGGTGGGAGCGCCTCCGCGGGGGCCCAGCCGGTAGCGAGTGGGGGGCAGGCGCGCGGCCCACCCTGCAGCAAGACGCCGGCTCCCTCGTTTCCAGGAGCTTTGCAGATAGGGGGAGGGAAACCCGCCTCGATTCTCCAGGAGAAACCCCCTCTCTCCCCCACTTCGCCAACACTACCCCCGCCACCAACAACAATAACCGCCGCCGCTGCTCGTCCTGCTGCCGCCGCCGCCGCCGCGCCTGCCCGCCCTGCCGCCGCCGCCGCCGCCGCCGCCGCTGCCCGGGCAAAACCATGGAAAGCGAGACCCCCGCACCTGTGCAGCTGAGCTCAAGGGCTTACAGAATACTGGGAAGTCTGGTCTGAAACGAAAGCGCCGAGACCCCCCAAGGAAGAGAACTGGCGAAGCAAAGGATTTTCATGGCGCAGGCCGCAGAGCCGAGAACGAAGACCGAAGGTTGCATCTCGGCTCTCACAGTCTCTAACTGTCTAGGTCCCGACCATGAGAAATGGTGTTGAGAATTCGGCTGTTCCCTGGTTCACTGTGGAAGCCATCTCCAAATTAACTATCACATATGGAAACTGGAGACCAGAATTTTAGAAAAAGAGATTAAGGCATCTCACTTGGGGGGGTGGGGGGTGTCTTTTTATTTTTTTTTCCTTTTCTTTTTTAAAAAAAAAACACTGCAACTGGAACAGTTTCTGATCTCAAAAGGCAAGCCTCTTCCCGTGTGATCTTTATAATTTACACTCTTTTCCGTGAGCTTTCTTACCTCCCTTTTTTTATAACTCTCCATATTCTCTATTCATACATATATCCATTATATTAGTAGTGGAATAATTTTTATTTTTATTTATTTTTTTTGGCTTTAGTACTTGCACCCTCACACACACTCTCCCGAGAACCAGAAGTCGGTTGGGTGTTTATATAATGAAGAATTATGGGGCTGTTTGATCGAGGTGTTCAAATGCTTTTAACCACCGTTGGTGCTTTCGCTGCCTTCAGCCTGATGACCATAGCTGTGGGAACCGACTATTGGCTCTACTCCAGAGGGGTTTGCAAGACCAAAAGTGTCAGTGAGAATGAAACCAGCAAAAAGAACGAGGAAGTTATGACCCATTCCGGATTATGGAGAACCTGCTGCCTAGAAGGTACTTGACTTCCCATCTCCTCCCCCCTCTCCACCCCACCCCTCCCCTTTCACTCCCCCCTCCCCACCCTCCTCCAAATAAGTCCCCTTTACATTCCACCATTTTCTTAGTTCACTCCTTCCACCACCAATCAAGGTTGGTTGGGTTAGTTTCAGAGGAAAGAAGATCAATAAGCAAAACCCATACTCTACTCCCTCGCCTCCGCCACCCCCTCTTCCCCTCAAACATCCTCATTGGAATAATCTATGACATGGTGAAAACGACAAGAGATTGTCTCTAAAAGTCAAAGGTGTTCTGCCTGCTTTGGAGTCATTAGGATTTACCATCCGATTTAGCATTGCCATCTATGAGAGGGTAAAATAATTGCTTCTGTGTATGCTGTTTCTCTTTTCGCAATGAAGAATTCAAAAATGCTCTTCCCTTTTCCCTCCTCTTCTCCTTACTCCCCAAAAGTCCTAGACGCACCACCATCTGCAAATCTCCTTATTTAAAAAAGAATATGTTGTTTCTAAGAATCCTTATTTGGTAAATCCTAATTATTCCAGGATCTCAAGCTGAGTTCAAGAGCATTTCGTAATGTCTATGAGCCACACATATCACTCGAGGTGGCTGGCTGCGTGTGTGTATTTGTGTATTTTAACGTTTACAAAGTCTAAAAATACATACGTCTCTCACAGGAAACAAGCCTAAGTTCTAATAAACAGCAATTCACTTGCGGGTTAGGCTTCCACGGAGTGACATGTCTGTCAGCCAGAAGCTAGTAGAGTCAGCATTGCAGCCGGCTTGAGAATCAGACATTGTGCAGGCAGGCAGGGAGGGAGGGAGGGGAGGGCATGGGGAGGTTGAGGGGGGAGTGGGGGTGTCAGCTGTTTGCCTTGATCTTGCGGAGTGTTGAGGCATGTGTGTCTGTGCTGTGGGCACAGGAGCCGCCACGGTGTAAAGGCTGGGGGATCACGCTATGGATGAAGGCATGTACTTCTGGGACACATTAATAAGCACAGAAAAAAAAACTCCTGTGGGTCATCCAACCTGCATTTGGCAACAGACTTTAGTATGAGGGACTGCATTTGAATGGCTATATATGTCTGTGTGTGCAAGCTACAGCCACCCATAGATAGACGTGCACAGAGAGATACATATGCTTCCATGTGGGGGAAAAAAAGAGGCTTATGTGTTTTGCTTCTGTTATGAACCAATACTGGGGGCCGTTTGAGGCAGCGTCGGGAAGCAAGGACTGCAGGATTGTTTGTTAAGCTCGACATGGGATGGTGATGCAGGGAGTTGAGACCAGGAGATGGGTGAGAAGAGAGGGAAATGGATGGGTGAGAGAGAAACTGATGTGGCCCCAGGGTCTAACCCAAACTGAGCAAAAGCCACACTTTCGGAAATGATTACATCTGGGAAAGAGCACAAATCCCATGCCCCCCTCCCAACATTCTTGGTGCAAACGGTTGAGTGATGGCTGAACATGTTTTGAATAGCTAAGTGACTTCATTGAGCGATGGTCTATTTGACGCATACTGCATTTGGTGCCCTTTCTCAATCCAAACCGCTGTCTTTAACATATTCTGCAGAGGAGCTCTATGCTGAATACTATATGCTCTTCCCCAGCCAGAGAATCAATATCAAGAAATTAATAGGGACTGTTTTAAACACACGCACACACACGCCCCCTCCTTAAAAAAATGAAAAGCCTTTCATACAGCTAGTCATTAACAGTGGAAAGACTTCCATTTAATTAAACATTTATGACAGACTTTTATTCCAAAAGAGAAGAAAAGCAAAGTGAATGAGGACCGCTTTAGGGAAATGATCATAGTGGCAATTTGCTTTCCTTGGATTTTAGTTAGATGGATGGAGGAAGATAGGTAGCCAAGAGACTAGAGGAGAGACAAGACATTGTTTTACCATAAATACACCCAGAAATGGGTGGGTTGGCATAAATATACTTTTCTAAATCTGTGTTTTATTTCCAAATTCTTAATATTGTGATCTTTTAAACATTGTGTAATTCCCAGAAGGCAAACAGACTAGAGGTAGCTTTGTATCACTTGTGCATTAAAAAGGCTTAAGTATTTTGATTAAAATTCCATCTGTTTGATGTCCACACCCCCAAATGTGCTGCCCACCCCCTTTAACTTTCTCTCCAAGCTGCACACTCCCTCTCTCCCTGAATCGTCTGTAAAGGGTTAGAATTGCAACACTTCCCAAGGATTGTGTGATGCGCACAGGCACTGTGGGTTGGGCCACTCTCCCCAGCGGGGCCTCGCTACCCCCGGGCAGTACTGTGGGGCCCTGCCAGGCTCTCCTCAGGGATGATACTCGCTTTCCACTTGTAGCCATGGCCAGGGCAGGAAGGGCTGGAGCTCCGGGCCCGCTTTTGACCTGGCCTTTAATTTCCAAAGCCTCTGTCAATTGAAGCTTTGCAGGCCTGGGACCACCTTAGGAAGTTGGGCCTTGGCCACTTAGGAAGTAGTTTGGAGATTGTAAGCCTCTTATTTTCAAAGACTGCACTGATCTCCAAAGGCTGTAAGTTCAGTTGTTTCCGGAAGTTGGCGTAGACAGTCCTTGGGGGCTGTCAGTGTGCTTGCTTTTATGAGCACTCAGAATGGGGTCGCTCTCTATGGAGATCAAGTTGTCAGTGCTTGAGGTTCCCCCAACTTGTGTTCCTTTTGTGTGAAAAATTGGACTTTCAAAAAAGATCCCCCCACCCCCCACCCTTTAACCACTTGATCTGTGTTTTCTGCCCAATCTGGAGAAGTTGCGAACAGATTTCACATCTTCTTTCTAAGATGCCGCTAATGACTCCAGATGAAAAACAACCCTGTCTTCCTCTGATCTCTTTTGCTGTCTGGTTTTCATTAGGGCTTTTTGTCTCCCGAGGTGATTATTTTCATTCACCTCTTGATGAAAATAAGAACAGAAAAAAAAATGTCCTTGCCTCTAAGGCTGCTTTTGAAATTAACTAGTCTGCTGAAGAATGAGAAGATACATGACCACCTGTTAGAGACAGGCACAGGGGGAGAGGGAGAAGGGCCAGGGAAAAAACCACCACCCTTATTTTCTCCCTCTGCAGACTGAAAAGTCTGTGTGTGTGTGTGTGTGAACTTGAAATCCCCAGCAGGCTGGTGTCCTTAGGGGGATTCGAGGAGCGTGGGTGGGAGATGACAGTGTGTATGTGGATACAGGTAGGTGGAGAGAGATAGAAGTTCATGAACTTTTCAAGAAAGCTGAATTAAGAGTCTCTGCATGGAGAGATGAATTGGCCCTCTCAGAGAAGAGTTCAATGAAATCTACAACAAGATGCTAAAACAGCTTGTTCAAGCAAGGTGTCTCTAGGCTGCCTGGTGGCTTGCTGCTCAGGATATTAGCCTCTGTTGTCACCTAAAGGAAACATCGTCTCCAGGGACAGCAAGAAATTCACTCTTGGTGCTTATTCTCTCCTATGCCTTCCTCCCCTCTGTCCTGGCTCCATGGCTCCCCCAAAGGATTTCCAGACCTTCAGAGGTGGAGCCGACAGTGGGCATAATGTGGTCTGTAGAGGAAGCAGACTCCGTGTTTTCTCTCCCCCTCTGTCCGTTTTGCCTTACTGTGAGGCAGAACAGAAATCTTACTCTCTGTCCAGGCTGTCAAATTCCCTCTGCTGAATATCTGAGCTCCTCATCCATCAGTGGCTTCTCCTTTCTTGCCCCCACCAGGCTGCTTGCTCACAGGGGCTCTGCCAGCCACTCTACATCCTTGTTCTCTTTGAGCAAGAAGTGTCTCTCTCAATGGTCCCAAATCTTTTCCAAGTTCATGATGGCCTGCGAGGTGATACAGTGCTCCACGCTCAGCTCAGCCATGGCCCTCTTATTCTGCAGGAAAAAAAAAGGATTCATCTTTTATTTTAGGAAAGCCAATAGCCTTTCCCAGACACGCTTGCCTTCTAGCATGGGTGGGCTGAATCTGGAAGGTACTAACAGGCCTTCACACTGTGCAAGTATTGCTCCATAATTCCCAAGATAATTTGACTTTCTTTAGGTACTTTGCACACAGGAAGCACATAAGAAATATTTATCAATGGATTGATGCAGAAATTCTTAAAGTTACTGAGATGAATGCAAACATCATGAGGACATGTGACAACCAAGTGATCGAGAGAGAGAGAAAGATGGAGGAGAGTGGGGAGAGAGGGAGAAGGAGAGAGGGAGAGAAAGGAGAGAGGGAGAGAAGGGGGTGCGGAAGTCAGAATGATTTGTTTGTTCTTCCTGGAACTTCTTTTTTTATAAGAATAATAATGAGTCATGAATCCACTATTATAAGATAAGTGAATTCAAAAGGAGTCAGTCATTGAGGCTGCACAGCTCCTAATTGGCTACAGTGAAGGCAAATTATTCAAGGAAAGGTAAAGAAAAATGATCCATGCACACAGCCTCTATAGGAAAGAAAAAAAATATATCCAATTGATTTTCTTCCCTTTTCTGCTTCTAAAGTATACCAAAGTTCACTGTGATCTTAATATTCCCCAGAACAGACACCTCTGAGCAGAGAGCAGGCCTTAGAATGGCCCACCCCTGTTTAGCTCCAGCAGAACCTTCTACTCTTTCACAAACCTCCCATCCAATTCAAAGAACCCTGACAACTTTCCCTCAGGCTTGGATTCTAACCAGCAGTTTTTCCATACAGCCAGGCCTAGCATTCCTAGCCATTCTCACCGTGTTAGCCAAACCCAGCTCTTCTACCTGGAGTCCTGGTCAGTTCACACCACACTCCCTGCCCTTGCTTCCTCTTTCCAGGTGAGCTGAATGAGGCACACAGAAGTGAACAACACACCAAAGTCACATGGTAGGTAGTGGCAGAGCCAGAACTTGAATCCAGGCCCCTTATGACTCATCGGGCTACATTGTCCGCCTATCCCGTGCCCTCTGCAAGCCTCCAGAGTGCTCTGGGCAGTAGAGCCGAGCCACGGTGGCCTCCCGCTTATATTCACTAATAAGCACTGTTATATCTGGTCTGTGTCTTGTTGAGCATCCCTCACTGAGCACTCAACCTGAGCATCTCAAGAAGCCTGAGTTCCAACCCAGTGACTCCCCTGCATACCCCTCCCTCCTAGCTGCCATCTTGAGCTGCTTTGCACCTTTCAGGGTGATGACGACTGTGCCCTGGTCCATGCCCCCTGTGAGCTGAGTAGCTCAGTCTAAGGAAATGCAGCAGTCAATTTCTAACGCTGAACTTCAGGCCAAACTCACCATGTGCCTCTATTTTGTCCTTTCATTTTGGAGCTGTCCCCAGTGTAAATGATCCATGGGTTTATGTTTTCAAGCATTTTCAGAAAATAGCAAATTTACATCCTACGTAACTCACAGAAGTTTTCAGATGAAGTTTTTGTGGTCTCATTGAAAGAATTGATGCCACACAGACCTGGGTTCACTTCCTGCTCTGCAGCCTTGTGTGATCTGGGGCAAGTTACTCAACCCCTCTAACCCTCAGCTTCCTCATCTGGAAAAAAAGGAGGCATAATCTCCTCCTCGAAGGGCAGTTGCTGGCTTAGGGATTAAATGAATGGATGTCTGTCCTCCCTTTTCTCAGATCACCTTATTTGAAATTGGAATCAACAACCTCCACCTGCACTCCTCATCCATCCCCCTTTGCTGTTTTATTTTTACAGAGTACTTACCGCCTTGTAGCACGCTCTGTCCTCTACTCATTATATGTGGTGTCTGTCTCTCACCACTAGACTGTCAGCTCCATGAGGGCAGGGATTTTCATCTGTTCTGCTCACTGCTGTGCCCACAGCAATCATGACAGTGCAAGAAGTCAATCTACCTTGTTAATGAATGAACCCATGACTACTGCCTGCTATAGTGTGGGTGTTCAGAAAGGGTGGTCCCTTCACACTGCCGAAGGATTATTCTTCCTGCATGGTGAGCTGTGGTGGCCAAAGCATTAATTTTTTTAACATTCTAAAAAATAAACAATGAACTCAATACAGAGGAAGGAGTGAGAGAAAAGAGGGAGGGATGGAAGGAGGGAGAGAGAGATGGAGAGAAAGAGAGAGAGGAAGAGAGACTGAACGCATAAAGGACAATAATAAAAAAGATAATGGAAACAAAAAGTGCTTGGAGAGAAAACAAATGCCTGAGAAGAAAGTGCCAGGGGTGCAAGTCCTCTAAATAGATCCTGGCCACACATTCCTCCCTCCACACCATCTAAAGTGTCTGTCACAGATCCTGGGGGAGAGCTTCCCTTGAGTGTTCGCTTTCAGGTTGAGGGGAGGAGAAGATATAGATCCAGACTGATAATGCAAGAAATATTTCATCAAAATGCAATGTCTCCTTTTAACCTCAAATGTAAGTATTTTGGTCAAAAACCCATGTTCAAACGCAATAGGCATTGTACGTTTCCGGGTTAGTTCGCAGCCATAGATGGGACAATTCCTTCACTCATTTATTTTATTGGTGAAATCTTTCATGAGCCCCTGTAAAGTGCCAAGCACTAGGCCATGAGGTGAGAACATCATAGGAAGCAGCGTCCTTCAGGGTCACTGCCCTTGTTGAGCCCCGATTCACATTATTTGAATCCCAATTCACATAATCTCACATGTATATAAATTACAGCTCTGATAAGTGCTATTCACAGGAGATGCATGAGATGTGAGCTCATAATACTGGGATTCTAGCTAACCAGGGAAGGCTTCCCTGAGGAGGTGAGATGGGAGTGAAGACCTGAAGGATGAATAGGAGTTAACCCAGGTGAAGAGAGGAAGAAAGGACATTCCAGGTCGGAGGGCAGCATGTCCAGAGATAGGCAAGGAAGGAATGAGACAAGTACCAAGAGAAGGCCAGGGTGGATAGGAAACTGAGAGGGGTGGGGGTGGGGGAGTGGTAGGGAGGTGATGCTGGTTGGGGTGGGAGGGGCAAATGGAAGTGGTCAGGACCCAAAGGGCTTTGTTAGTCTTTTTAAAGGGTACTGTTCTGTTATGTTTTTTGGCTTCTTGCTTATAAGCTGTGTGACCTTGGGTTAGTCAATTCTGTCTCTGTGACTTATACTCACCTACAGAATGGGGATAAAAATACCTGCCTTTATAGTTGTTGTAAGGATTAGAGCAGCTGTTTCCTTTTTTTCCTTTCTTTCTTTCTTTCTTTTTTTAAGAGACAGAGTCTCACTCTTTCACCCAGGCTAAAGTGCAGTGGCATGATCATAGCTCACTGCAGCCTTGAACTCAAGGGCTCGAGTGATCCTCCCGCCCCAGTCTTTGAAGTAGCTGAGAAGACAGGCACAAACCACCACACCGGGCTCATTTTTAAGTTTCTTGTAGAGATGAGGTGTCACTATGTTGGCCAGGCTGGTCTCGAACTCCTGACCTCCAGTGATCCTCTGACCTGAGCCTCCCAAAGTGCTGGGAGTACAGGCGTGAGCCTCTGTGCCTGGCTCTTTTCCTGCTTTGCCATGCTGCTTTTGCTTCCACGCCGATCTGAATACAGTGGTTTCTTAGGCTTCTCAGCTACCCATGACAGTTCAGAGAAGGGTAGAAATAGACTCAAATAACTTTCAATCAACAAAATTTAAAAATGTGTTGACAGTGGGTGCCCACCCTTTGTGAAACCTAGGCAGGCAGTGGTGAACAAGTTCCTAAGCCTGCTTCCAAGACCCTCCAGGGGAGTCCTAGCAGGGGACCCTAAAGAATAAGAATCTTGCAAAATGGCTCTGTTTCATCCTAAACATTTGAGACAGCCCCATACCCTAGTGCCACCTCTCCTTATTACCCTCCCACAAATTCAGAGAGATTCTTGGCATATTTTACAATCAGTTAGAATTATCGAGGATTTCAGCTGCAATTTGAATGAGGCTCAGTTATAACACCAGATTTTTTGAAAATAGGAATAAGAGATGTTAACTGTGCTCCCCAATGCCAGGAAATGCGTGTCACTAGCTGTGGGATTGCTGGTGAGCTGCGATGGCCTAGCCAGCCCCCAGTCCTTTCTCCTGGGTACATAAAAGGCTTTATTCTCCCAGTTCCATATTCTCTCAGTTCTAAGACACCGCTAATTGTAAAATGACCTATCTACCAAAAACAGCCTTCAGGGGAGAGGGGGACAAATTTAATGTTCCACATTAATTATAAAATACACTCTAATTTCAAAAATCTTGCAACTTAAAATACGTGCCTTAGAATCAAAAGAAGACGGTCAGCTATCTTGCTGCAGGGAGAAACGTAGGCAGGGTGCTAAGAAAGCCCAGAGGATTTCTCCAGCATGCAGCTGGTGCCTGCCCCGTGACTCAGGAAGCAGCATAGAGCAGAATGTGGCCTTACCAGCAACTTGCTTGAGGAGGAAAAGGGTGATGGTTGCTCTTTTCCAACAACTGTTCCCAAGTATTTGCCAGGTACTGTGTGGGACTCTAGGATAGAGTTGAAAGACTCAATCTCTGCCCTCAAGGAATTCAGTCTAGTAGAGGAGATACCCCAGTGAACAGACAATGATAACTGCACAGCATGAAATGTACGCACAGGGGATTCTGGGAGCACAGGGATTGGGGAGGAAGGGATGCTAGGGAGGACTGAGTTCTCAAGGATGCAGAGTATGGGTGAGCAAGCTAAGGAAAGAAAGAGCACTTCAGACAGCAGGAACAGCATGTGCAGAAACAGATGCCCATATGTTGGGCATTGGCAATGCCAATGGTCCCATGGAAGGTAGAAAGCAGAAAGGGGTGAGGCTGGAAGGCAGCACAGATGTGACCCCAAAGGCACAGAAATGCCTCACAGAGACATTTGTGTTTCAGCATGAAAGAAAAGGGAAGCCCAGAAAGGTAGGAAGCCAGGTAGGATCATCACAACTGGCTTTTCCACTGTCTAGGTCACTGGTTGTTGAGGGCTTAATGGATGGGATGAGGAGTGGGTCGGGGCTGGTGAGACTTGCTGAGCAGGTGAGAAGGTGGTTGCAGTGACCAGGTGACTTGCACTAAGTTAGTCATAGTAAACAGAGAGTAAAGGGGAGAAGGGGGATTGTAAGTGATGTACAATAGAGGGATGTCCAGTCTCCCCTTCTCTTCTCACTTCCCAGCATAACAAGCATGACTGAACACATACTATGTGCTAGGCCCTCCCATTACAAATATGTGGCTACAGAAAGTCTCTATTCAAATATCACCTTCTCAAGGAGCCTTCCTGACCACCTTGTCTACAGTAGCCCCCCAAGTCCTGTCCCCTTTTTTCTTTTTTTTAGACAGAGTCTCGCTCTGTTCCCCAGGCTGGAGTGCAGTGGTGCAATCTTGGCTCACTGCAGCCTCTGTCTGCTGGGTTAAAGCGATTCCTATGCCTCAGCCTCCCGAGTAGCTGGGATTACAGGCGCACACCACCATGCTTATCTAATTTTTGTATTTTTAGTAGAGACGGGGTTTTGCCATGTTGGCCAGGCTGGTCTTGGACTCCTGACCTCAGGTGATCCACCCACCTCGGCCTTCCAAAGTGCTGGGATTATAGGCATGAGCCACTGCTCCTGGCTTCTTTTTTAACTTTCTATTTTTATTTTTTTAGCACATGCATGTTTCTGACCTGAGTTCCCCTGTAAGACTGGAAGCCCCATGAGGGCAGGGACCATGTCTGCCTTGTCCATCACCATCTCCCCAAAGTCTTGTCTAATTTCTGGCACTAAGAAAGTGCTTGGGAGCTAGGTGTCAAATGAACAAATAAAGAGATGGGGCCTGGCCTCTGGGAGTTGCCCACCTAGTGAAGGAGATGGGCTTTTAAACAAAAACTCCAGGCATCCATTGACCAGTCTTTTCTCCTAAGCTTGGCTGAAACCACATGCTGAAAAACCCTTGGTAACAAGCAGGTGTTTCCCCTGCAACCTGGGAGGTCCTCTGTGGTGCCTCCTGGGCCCCAGCTTTGCCATGAAAGCTGATAAGTCACTGCCTGCTGGGAAGCAGTCATCTCTTCTCTCTATTGCAATCCTTGTTAGTTACTGCCGGGCCCAGAGGCACTGACTTAGCAACCCTGGGTTTGCCTTTGCGGAGTGCCGTCCCACTTCCTTACTGACACTATATTCATTCACTCTCTCCTGAACTTCTTTGACCTTGGGTAGCCTTCCTTCTGCTAACAAGCATGCCAGGGATCAGGTACAAGATCCCAGGTGCATGGTTGCTGGAGCCTCGTTGTAGGAAGAATCCACCCGTTGTTTTGCCACCCCTTCCATCATGCAACTTCAATGCCCCAGTGCCAGCCTCTCTGACCTTGCACCAGGCAAAACTCACTGGAGACCAGCCACTGCTGACCCCTAGACCAATTCTTATCCCAGTTTTGCCCCATGGCTCTCCTGTCTCATTTTCTCTGCTTAAAGGATGTATGCACTTTTTTCTATCATATTTTCCCCCAACCTGGATCTCTCTATCTCTGATAAGGGATACATGTCATCCTTTCTCCTTCCTGAATTTTCCTTAGTGTTGATAGCTCTTGTCTCCATTTTCCTCCACCATGTTTGCAGAGTAGGTAATCCTGAAAAACAACGGTTCTGCCATCACTTCAATACTAATAGTAACAATAATAATAATAGGTAGTCATTCGTTGAGTGTTTCCTTTGTGCTAAGCACTGTTTTAGATGCTCTCCAGAGGCTCTTATTTAATCTTCACAATTCTGAAGATATGTGCTGTGATACCCATTAACTCCATCTTAAGAGGCTCAGAGATGTTAAGTAACTTGCCCCAGGTCACACAGCAAATGGCAGAGCTGGGATTCCAACCCAAGCCTGTCCAACCCCAAAATCTGTGTACAGCCTTCTATGACACTAATTATATCTTCCATTTTCTCTTGGCTCCCAAGTCTATAAATAAACTTCTTTCAGATGTTGAGGGCAATGCTGAACAGAAATGCTGTTTGTACTCCCTTGCATGATGAAGTCTTCAGCATTTTGAGCTTACCCAGGGCAGGGTGGGGAAATAGTGAAGGGACTGCCAGATTTCCTCACTGCTTTGAAAACAGAAGTTCCCTCAAAATGCAAAGACATCAGTCTCCTTGCAGTTTGTGAAGGTGGGGAAGTGAATACAGATATTCCCTCTCCCCTGCCTTCTGCCCAAAGGCCCCTTTCCCAGCCACATCCTACTTTGTCTCCAGGACTTAGTGAAGTTGTCACCTCTCTCTGCTGCCTCCCACCCTGCTCCCTCCCACCTGGGGTCTGCTCCCTCCAGATCCCAGCATCTAATATCTTTTATGTTGCTTGTTTCCATTCCTGTGTCTTCCTCTAGATCATGAGTTCCCTCATCTATTTCTTCAACAAAATTTACTAAGTTACTACCATTGCCAGGTGCTGTCCTAGGAAGAGGTGTGAACAAGCATGAAGTGTTTAGGGGACCACTTGAGGTTTATACTATTGCGGGAGAACAAGGTATGGGAGAGGAGGTAGGGGAAGGTGTTAGTAACGAGGGATGAGATTGGGCAGAGACCCCATCACAAAGCAATGATTATACGGTGAGATTGCTCAATGTTTGTTGAATGAATGAGTGAGTGAATATAGAAAAAAGACATAGCACAAAGCTTGACATCTGGGATTAGGATGCCTATTTAATCTCAGATTTTTCCCATCATCGTCATCATCATCATCATCATCAGGATGCATTCTTTCCCAGCGAGGCCTGGAGTTCATGTCAGCTCACATCTGACAGCCTGGGTTCAAATCCCACCCCTGTCACTTATGAGCTATGTTCCCTTGGACAAGAAATATAGCCTAAGTCTATTTTTCACGTGTAAAATGGGGATAATCATTGTGTCTCCCTCCTGAATTGCTTGTGAAATTTTGGTGGGATGCTCCACATAGAGTGCTTACCGAGGTGCCGGCACACAGTGAGCACTTGACAAATGTCGGGTGCTGTCATTACCAGTGGTGTGTTTATTATTTATGACGTTAGCAGTTGCAAAGGGTGATTGGCAAGCGAGTTGTGCCTGGCCCTCAAATGTTCTACAAATTGAAAACTTTCCCATAAAAATCCACATTTTTGGTTCCCTTGGGGAAAAAAAAAAGATTTTTGTAACCCTGGGCCCTATCCCTGCTTGGCAGCCATCAGCAAGAGCTGGGCAGCAGATGTCTCTTCCGTGCGGCAGGTGCCTCGCACTTCCCCCTGAGTCCCCACCGCTCCCGAGTGTCTTACGTGGCTTACATGGCTGCTCCGCTCCACCGTGCGTGGCCGTTTCCTGGCCTCTGTAGGCGTCGAAGTTTGCAAATCCTCCTCTACGCCTATGGCAAATTAGAGGTAGAGTCTTTGTCTTTTGACAGCTGAAGACAGAACTAAAACGACACCAGCGCAGACAGGGCGTAGCAGCTCACAGAGACAGAGGGAAGAAAGCCGTGCATCTGTAAATAAATGCATAAATATCCCACATTCCTGAGCAGGGCCTGTTGATAAGATTCAGGTGGAAGGCTAGCCTCATCTACTCCCTTTTAAAGAACCTCCCCAGGGTGAGTTGTTGCTTTTAAAGAGAGAGACGCTCACCCATTTTAGGCCACCCTGGCAGCTTCCTTTCAGAGGCTGACATTTTCTGACCTTGACCCCAGTTCGGGAAGCACGCCCTGTTGTGGTGGCCAGCCACGTGGCATGCTTTATTCAATAACTGAATGCCAGGTGCCAAGGCGACAGGCCACGCTGTTGGTGCTGGCTGCAGAGAGATGGGAGGGAGACCTGCTGCAGGACCGAGAGATTTACTACTTCTCATTTCTACCTTGGAAAGCTTCATGGAGAAGAGAGAAATTTTCATTTTCTGGGTAGGAAAAATTGTCCAGTAATTGCCCAGAAAGAATATTAACTTAAAGACCTGTCGTTTGAATCTCAAAGAATGGTCAGACCTGAATTAACTTGATAATTTTTGAATGTTTAATGTAAGCCAGACTCTGTGCTAGTTCACAGATCACAGAAACAAATCAGCTGCCGAGGGGAGTCTGCCCTTCCTCTTCCCAGTCTCTCTTGCTGATTTTATTTTCTTCTTTGGATTTTACGTTCTCTGAATTTGTTTGTCTACTGTATGTATTATTTCTAATTGGAATGTGAGTTCCATGAGACCAGGGTCCTTGTCTGTGTTATTTACTTGCCATAGCCCAGGGACTGAGAGCAGTGCCTGGCACACAGTAGGTGCTTAGTAAATGTTTTTTGGGTGTCAGAAGACATGCCCCTGCTCTGAAGGAGACCAAAGCCTAGAAGAGACAGGCAGGTATCAAAACCGTTACCAGTGAGCTCAGGGACTTGATGAAGGCACAAGTAAAGGTGAGAAAAGAGAGCAACTTTATTTGAGGAGGTCAGGAAAGAGGTCCTAAAGGCCCTCTGCAGTGGGTTCTGCAGGACGAATAAGAGTTCGCCAACAGTAGAACAAAGGAGATAGGCCCAAAAGAGATGAAGAAAATGAAATCACCCAAGACTGTCCCCAAAAGGATGAGGTCAAGAAGAGAGCGGAGCACTTGGTCTAGAGCAGCACCCTCAAAACTTTAATGTGTACACAGATCACCTGGGGATATTGCTGAAATGCAGATACTGATTTGGGGCTCCAGGTGGGGGCTGAGACTCCATTTCTGGTGCTCAGGTGAGGCTGATGCCACAGGTCTGCAGACCACAGTTTGAGAAGCAAGGCTTCAGAGCATGGCCAGCGGGTTCTGGCAGACGAGGATCTAAATCCCACCCCTGCCACTGGCGGGCTGGGCCTGTTTCTTTGCCTCTACCATGAGGATAACCACCTTCTTCCCAGGCACCAAATAAATTCAGAGTGCATAGATCTGGGAAAGCCATTAGTTATCAGTCCATTTCATTTCAGCTACTTTTTTTTTTTTTTTTTTTTTGAGACAGGGTCTCACTCTGTCGCCCAGGCTGTCATGCAGTGGTGCAGTCATGGCTCACTGCAGCCTCAAACTGTTGGGTTCAAGCAATCCTCCTATCTCAGCATCATGAGTAGCTGGGACTACAAGTGTGCACTACCACACTGAGCTAATTTTTTTTTAAGAGATGGGACCTTGCTGTGTTGTCAAGCCTGGTCTCAAATTCCTGGGCTCAATCGATCCTCTCACCTCGATCTCCCAAAGTGCTGGGATTACAGGGCGTGAGCCACTGCACCCAGCCCATTTCAGCTAACACTATCATTTAAGGTTAAATGAGGTGACCAGAGATAATAAGAAGAAAGAGTGATTTTCCCCGAGAGCTACTGTTTGAGAGTCTCCTGTGTGCTGGGCCCTGGGCTGAGGACCATGTGTCTGTCACCTTCCCTGGCTGCACTGCACTCTGTAACATGGGTGTTAGGATTCTCATTTTATCCATTATATACCAGTGGGAGTGTATGTTTCCTATTGCTGCTGTAATAAATTACACGAACTTAGTGCTTAAAACAACAAAAACCTATTATCTGATGGTTCTGGATGTTGGAAGTCTAACCTGGGTCTCACTGGGCTAGAACCAAGGTGTGGGCAGGGCTGCATTCCTTCCGGAGGCTCTTGGAAGAATCTACTTGCTGGCCATTTCTAGCTCCTACAGGCTGCCTCCTTCCCTGGCCTGTAGCCACTTCCTCTGTCTTTAAAGCCAGAGTTGTTGAACAGAGTCCTTCTCGTGATTCTCCTGCTTCCCCCCTCACACCTAAGGGCCCTGGGGATTACCACGTGCCCACCCAGATAATCCAGGATAATCTCCCTCTCTTACAGTCCGCTGATTAGCAGCCTTAATTCCATCTGCAACCTTAATCCCCTTTCCCATGCAATGTGGCGCACTCACGGGTTACAGGAATTGGGATGTGGACATCTTTGGGAGGCTGTTATTCTGCCGACCACAGGGAATGTCTACCCAAAGAATTCCCCTAATGCCACAAGCTCAGAACAGCACACCTGGAAAAGGCTTTAGAGCTTGTACCAGGAAGGATTCAATTTGACAATAAGCCACAGAAAAATAAAACTAACAGTGGTTGAAATAAGACAAAGAGTTTGTTCACAACCTAGTGTCACAACCTCGGAATAGTACACCTGGAAGAGATTTTTAGAGATTATATCAAGAAGGATTAGATTTGATAATAAGTAACAGAAAAATTAAATTAGCAGTGTCTTAAACAAAACAAAAAGTTTATTCTCTTTCAAGTAAACAAATCTGGGGCTGTAAAGTACAAGGCTGGCCTGGAGGCTCCACAAACTGGTTAACAATGCAGACCCCTGCTCGCTCCCCACTCCATCATCCCCACAGTGGGTCCTTCAACCTCACAGTCAAGTAGGGCTGCCAGAGCTCCAGCCACTGCCTTCACATCCCATGGATCAAGGTGGAGGATGGCACAAAAAGACAAGGGCAAAGGGCACCTGTCACCTGGCTCCTGAGAAGGCTTCCTGGAAGGTATCACACAACATTTTTGCCTTAGTTTCATTGGGCAGAAGTTTGCTACGTGACCACACATTAGCTATAGGGAAATCTGGAAAAGATAACCTTTATTCTAGGTGGCCACATGCCTGGAGGAAAACTCGAGTTTCTGTTGCTATGGGAAAAGGAGAGAGGGAAGTTGACTAGCGGCGACTCCACAGGGCTCATCTAGTCCAAATCCTCACCTTGACTTTGAAGAACATGAGGCCCAAAAAGGAAGGGACTTGGTCATGCCACGGAGTCAGCAAGTGGCAGTGCAGGGACTAGAACCCATGTGCCTGGGTCCCAGGCAGCAAGTAGTGTGGGGTCTCCAGCACCTGACACGGTGCCTGGCACGTAGTAGCAGCTCACTCATGCTTGTGGGATGGAAGGCACTGTGCCATTCCACCACCACAATATTCCCTCCGGGTCACAGCCTCTGCTGCTGCCTCTTTGAGGGTGGATAAAATCCCCACCTCTGGGAGGCAGGCCCATTGCATGCCTGAGTCTGTTTATCCGCCTTCCTCCCTCTTACATGCCAGCTGATACCCTTGGGGGAGCTCCGGGCTCCCCTATCTCTCCCACAAAGTCATCAAATCCAAGGGCCCTTCCGCATGAAAGAGCTGCAGGATTTGGCCAAAGAGAAGCCTGAAACAGCACCAAGAGACGGAGGTTTTTCCTTCTTCTGGACTTGCTCTATGACAGGGTCATCTCCTTAGAGATGAGCCTTTATATCTGAGGAGGGTTGTGGCAGCGAGCTGTTGCTGTTGTCTTGGTATGCCTTGGTGTCCATTTTGACATAGTGAAGGGATTAGACAGGCGCCCATCCAAGCCAGGAGTAGTGGCCACTCTCCCCTTTCTCCTGCCAGCCTCAAAGCCAAAGAGGCTCCACCCTCAGACATTTGCAGCCTCTGCCAGTTCAGATGTCGGCAAAGATCCGGACACTTTCTTGTGCTTCTGTTTTCAAGTCCCTGTCTCCTCAACCAGGTGGCAAAGCCCTTGAGACATGGATGGTGTCACATTTACCTCTGTGACCGGCTGTCCGGCACAGTGCCTGGCACACCTCAAGCTTTTGGTGAATAAATGGGGATAGGCCAATCAGTCAGAATTAAATAGCTAAGGCAGGGTCTGGCACATAGTAGGATCTCAGCAAAAATAATAATAGTAATAATGAACAAAATAAGAAAAGGAGAAAGGACGGAAAGACGGACGGAGGAAGGGAGGAACAAATTAGTTCGTGCCTTGGCTTCCCGTGGAATCAGCCGCTCCTAGGGCAGGCGGCTCTCCCCGCCTTGGTCCCGGAACAGTGGAATCCTTCCCCTGAGGACTGAGTTCACAGGAGAACATAAGAACCCAGCCGGAAAGGTCTGTTTCAAAAGGCCTGTCCTCCGGCTTGAGAACACTGTGCCTCTGGGGCTTCCCGATGGGCCTCGGCAGCCGAGGTGCCTGACACCAGGGTTACCAGGACGTGGCCAGAGGCAGAACGTGTGGTGTGGGTGAGGTGGGGGCAGAGCGATGGGGGTAAAGGAAGCCAGCTGCCACCCCAGATGTCAGTGGCTTTGCAGAGCACGAGAGGACAGGAGCCAGAGGTAGGTCCATGGGAAGGATGACGGCGGGCAGAAGCTCAGCATAGCGGGGTGGCACAGGGTGGGGAAAGAGCGTGAGAAGGCGGGCAGAGGCCCCCGGGAGAGATGGAAGCTGCCTGGGCGCGGGCGGGCCCCTCTCAGAGCAGATGGAACGCTGGAGCCCAGAGGGTCCACGACAGTTGGTCAGAGCGAAGAGGAACAGCAGCAGGATGCAGAGAGAGGCCTGCCCGCCCCCAGGCTGGGAGAGACACCCCCTGCCGCCCCCAGAAACGCTGCCCAGGGAGAGCTCTCTGAGACACAGAGAACACAGAGAAACCAGGCGGGGCATGGATATTTGTGGACTGAGCGATGAGAGGAAGCTGCGAAGCTTGTGGCTGGAGCCCAGGCTAAAATTACAGGCCAGAGTCTCAGACGGCAGGACCACACACCACCGCAGCTCAGGACCAATAGATTTTCCCTAGAACTCAACCACTTCCTGCCCTACTTTCTTCCCGGATTGATTGGGCAGCGCGATCCAGCAGAAAGAGCCCGGTTTGGGCATCAGACAGACCTGGGTTTGAATCCTGATGCACTCTGCCATCTCGGGCAGGGTGCTTCATCTCTCTGAACCACTGTTTCCTGTCCACCACATGCACACACAAAAACAGAAATAAATATGCTTCTCAAGCAGTGTGTTGTAAAAATTAAAATAAAATCTGTATAAAGGAGTTGCATACTGAGTGAAGGCTCAAAAGATAGTGCTGTTGTTTTAAATCAGGACTGTTATTAATCAGACACATATATTTTTTTACTTTGTTTTTTTTTTTTTTTTTTTTTTTTTGAGACAAGGTCTCGCTCTGTTGCCCAGACTGGAGCGCAGTGGCACAATCTTGGCTCACTGCAGCCTTGACCTACTGGGCTCAAGTGATCCTCCTACCCGAGCCTCCTGAGGAGCTGAGACTACAGGGGTGCACCATCACACCGGCTAATTTTTTTGAATTTTTGTAGAGATGGGGTTTCGCCATGCTGCCCAGGCTGGTCTCAAACTCCTGCGCTCAAGGGATCCACCCACCTCGGCCTCCCAAAGTTCTGGGATTACAGGTGTGAGCCACTGCACCCAGCCTCAAACATGTATCTTTAAGTCGATCCCCTGTTTAGATCGAGCCTCATCCTCAGCCATAGTACCCAAGAAATCACTGGTTCAATTCACTAGTTATATTTTTAACATGCCTTCAAAATACTTAGCTTAAAGCTATTTAAATGTTCATCCCTATACCTCCTAAATTCATCTCAGGTACCACAATGGCCCACCATTCACTTTGCAAAAGCATTGTTCCTACTGATAAACCATCCACAGGGTTTGAAAGACATGGAGAGACGGGTGGCTCTTCAGCCCCATTACTCATCAGCTTTTTTCTTTAGGTGATAAAAGAGACACTGGCATAGAAAGTGAAAAGAAGGTCAGAGGCCAATTCACAGAAGTCGCCTGGACTCCAAGGGCCTTTCTGAGGCGTCGGGAGCACTCGGTTCTTAGTTACAATTTGACCCATTCCTCCATCTTGAAAGGATGGTGGTGTGGACGATAGCCAGGGGTCGCGGGGGGTGGAGAGAGAGACAGATGCTGCCTCCCTTGTTGACACACTGATTTGTACTGAAGGATTTTCCCTTTGGTTTCCTCCAGGGTGTTCAGGAGATGCCCCCTCCCAAGACACCATCAGAACAAGAGGAATTAGCTCTCCCTGTCAACCAGCAGGGAAGGAATTTCTTTCTCCACCCTAGAGCCTTCCAAGCATAGAAGGATTTACCTCTGGTAGGAAGAGGTGTTTGCTTGGAAGAAGCTGTAAGATTTCTCCATAATGATCATACCTGAGTGGGGGAGGAAAGGCAGTTTTGTCATAACAGGAATGACTGTCTCCCATAACAATAATGACAAGAAGGATTTGGGGTATTTAGGAAGGGCTGGGATAATATGACTCACAAGCCTAAGAGAGATAGTGTAGGATTTTAGGAACCCAGGTGCTGGGTCAGAGAGAATGCAGGCATTTCCTTCCTGACTCTTAGTCCTGACTCAATATCTTAGATCCAAGGGCTTCATCCACCATCATCTATAAAGCAAAGGCTAATCCTGAAGTATTGGACTTTGACCCGAGGGTGTTTATTTCAGAGATCCAGCACTGTCTTGTTAGACCCTAAACTGCTGAGAAGAGACATAGCTACTTCTTGTACAGTTGAATGAATTAACACATAATTATGGATATAAACTAATTTCTGAGTATTAATGTGGGGGCCTGGAAATAAATCACAGAATATCTTGTCTATACAGCAATGAGATGCCAGGAAAGAAAGACAGGATGCTGCAAAGGAAGTGCTGAGAGCAAATGCACTTACCCTTTGGAGGGCCCAGAGCGATCATGAGCTAGTTGGCTGTAAGAGCCCCCTTTGGGATGGCAGGCATGGGGGAAGTAAGCGTTCTCGCAATGAAGCTGATGGGATTTTAATAGCCAGACAGATGGCCTGAGAGAAAAAAAAAAGGAAGATTTTTTTAAAATGAAGGAAAACACTTCCATAGCTTCCCTTCAATTAAAAGAAAGTAAGAGCCGTCCATGCCGGGAAGATTTGTCACCATTATTAATATTGTCAGTCTGGATTTCCTTTAAATAACTGTATGATTGAGCATCAGTAATAAACCAGGGCAGCATCTTCAAACAAATTAGAGGGTGTGACTCTCTACTGACTTTCTATTCAATTTTGATTGTGTTGGATTCATTTGGTCTCACAATTTAATAATGATCCCAAATAATTGTGTTGTTATTATTCTTGTTTATGCAGTCAAACGTTTATCACTTATTGGATTCTTTAGTATCCATCCTCCTAAGAACTTCAGGTTCTATACAAGTCACCATTGAGTAGCCAGCATATCTAAATTTGAATCAAGAAACCTGGGAAGAAGTCGGGAGTGGGGTGGGGGGAGGGGAATACAAGATAAAAAGGAAATGTTTGAAAAGAAGGAGAGGATGGAGAGGAAAGGAAGGGAAGAAAAACACTACCTATTGAGCACCCTCCTGTATGCCAAAGGTTTTATTTTATCCCCACAACCACCATGCAAAATCTGTTTTAGGCTTCTCTTCCTTATTCTGCAGAGGAGGAAAGGGAGGTGCTGAGAGATTAAGTGATTTGCCAGAGTCCCACAGCTAACAGGGGCAGAGGTGGGAGTCGGGTTTAGGACTCTGTCTCTTCACTGGCTTCACTCCTGCAAGGGCCTTCAAGCCCTGCGTCTTCTCCCCCAAGTCTCAGCCAAGCTGTGGGAACCCTCCCCAGCTTAGAAATGAGCTGTCTCGTAGCATTCCTGCAGTGTGTAAAGGAGCAGAAATTCACATAGGAATTCTGCCTCTTGGTCTGCTGTTACACTTCCCTAGTTCAATTCTCAGAGTCTCTTGATGGCTGAGCACCGTGAAGATGGGCTGATGGTAGAGGGAGAGTTGGTCCCTGAGAGCATGCAGACTTGGCATCCTTTGGCCATACCAGAAATGGACCCAATAGAGAGTGGGGGAAGTAATTATCTACAGGAAACATACACATGCCATGCATCCAGCTACCATGGGCTGGATCCTCTGGGATCTACTGTATAGTCCTTATTTTATCATTCAGTTCCCACAACCACCCTGTATGGCAGGGTGGTGGTACAGATGAGAGAACTGAAGCCAAAAGAAGTCAAGTGATTTCTTTTTCAGGTTGGTCATTGGTGGTGCAGGGATTTAAACCCTAGTCCAGCCAATGGATTCCAAACACAAATGGTCAACTTTACTTCAGCATCAGTGTGATGAGTTTTGACAAGAGACAAAAGGAAAGGGTGGGAGAAATTAGAAATGTAACCCAAAAATATATTTGGAATAAAAGTGGCTGCCCCCAAAAAAATGGATTTAATTCTGTTCCTGCCCAAAGGCTGATGCTCAAATTTAATTCAGTAAGCATTTACAGGATGTCAACAATGTGCACATCATTATGCTAAAGAGCCAGGTGCTGACAAAGATTCAAATTCCCTGTCTTCTTCCTTTTTAAAAACTTTTGACTCTGAATAAAAAGATGTACCCCTTTTCCCACAAAGAGAAAAAATCATGTAGTTGCTCTTCCTTATGCTATCACCAGGTAGGAAAAGTCCAGTCTCTGCGAGGGCTTGGAAGCATTCTTTATATTCTAAGGTGCTGCATCAGTTACTTTTAGGCCCTAAGCACTAAACCAACAGAAAGAAGGTGGAGGGATGAAGACAAACTAAAAGGGAAGAGCCATGGAAATACAACCAACAAGCAAAAGAAAATGATCGATCGATTAATAGGCAGACAGATGAATAGATAGATGATAGATAGATCTTTAGCTTCTAACTTACTCATGAAAAAGATACAAATTCTTAAAATAATAAAAAAGAATAATTTTTCTGTTTTTCATTCTCATCCTTTTTAATGGATAAATGTATAAATAAAGAAGTTTACAGGAAAAGAAAAGAATCTGAGACATAAAGGCCAGAATCAGAGTTTTTCAGATGTGCTGCTGGTGGTGGTGATGATGGTGATGGTGGTGGTGGTGATAGTGATGGTGATGGTGGTGGTGATGGTGGTGGTAGTAATTGTAACCATGATGCAGGTGGCAGTAATCATGAAGGTGGTGGTGATTGATGGTGATACTAACAGTTGTGATAAAGATGGTGGTGATGAAGGTGGTGGTGGTGGTGGTGATGGTGATGGTAGTGGTGATGGTGGTGGTGGTAGTGGTGATGGTGATGGTAGTGGTGATGGTGGTGGTGGTAGTGGTGATGGTGGTGGTGATAGTGGTGATGGTGATGGTGATGGTGGTGGTGGTGGTGGTGATGGTGGTAATGGTGGTGGTGGTGGTGATGGTGGTAATGGTGGTGGTGGTGGTGATGGTGATAATGGTGATGGTGGTGATGGTAGTGGTGGCAATGGTGGTGGTGATGGTGGTGGTGGTGGTTTTGGTAGTGGTGGCAGTAGTAGTGATGGTGATGGTGGTGATGGTGGTGGTGGTAGTGGTAGCGATGGTTGTGATGATGGTGGTGGTGGTAGTATAGTGGTGATGGTGGTGGTAGTAATTTTAGCCATGATGCAGGTGGCAGTGATCATGAAGATGGTGGTGATGGTGGTGATAATGATGGTGGTGTTAGTGGTGGTGATGGTGGTAGTAATTGTAACCATGATGCAGGTGGCAGTGATCATGAAGGTGGTGGTGATTGATGGTGGTAATAATGACTGTGATAAAGATGGTGGTGATGAAAGTGGTGATGGTGATGGTGGTGATGGTGGTGGTGGTGATGATGGTGATGATGGTGGTAGTGATGGTGGTGGTAATGGTGATGATGGTGATGATGGTGGTAGTGATGATGGTGATGGTGGTGGTAATTATAGCCATGATGCAGGTGGCAGTGATCATGAAGGTGGTGGTGATGGTGGTGATGGTGGTGGTGGTGATGATGGTGATGGTGGTGGTGATGATGGTGGTGGTAGTGGTGGTGACAGTGATGGTGGTGGTAGTGATGGTGGTGGTAATGGTGGTGACGGTGATGGTGGTGGTAGTGATGGTGGTGATGGTGGTGGTAATTATAGCCATGATGCAGGTGGCAGTGATCCTGAAGGTGGTGGTGATGGTGGTGATAATGATGGTGGTGGTAGTGATGCTGATGGTGGTGGTAGTAATTATAGCCATGGTGCAGGTGGTGGTGATCATGAAGGTGGTGCTGATAGTGATGATAATGGTTGTGATGCAGGTGGTGATGATGAAGGTGGTGGCAGCAGAGATGGTGCTTGTGATGATAACAGGGATTGTTATCATCTGAATAACTACCATTTGGAACAACTCTTCACGGTGTCCAAAACCTTTAACGTGTATTACTTCATTTTAGAAGAAAAATTCTGAATTTTTCAAAACAACAACTATTTCTAACCGAGTTCCACCGTGAGTGTCACCAAAACTCAGCCAAGTTCAGAGAACAGGGAGAGCTGGAGTGGGCTATTTCTCCATCACACGTAAGTGGGCAGTGACCTAGGGAGGAACAGTTACAAAAACGAGGGCAAGGCTACAAAAGCTCTCTCCAGTCTTCCCTCAACCAATCGCCTCCAAGTCTATTCACCCAAATCAGTCCCCAACATTGATAGAACTTAATGCCCTTTCACCTGAAAACTGTTTAGTAGCTTTCATATGCATAACTGATTGTAATCTGGTTCCTAGTGGATAAATAATGATCATTTGTGATCATTGAAACGTATTTATTTTTTAATTAGGTAGCAGCCATGAATGAAGAGCCCTCAGAGAGCCATCTCCTATAACCTCTCCAGGAGCCCTACTGACATAGAAAGGGCAGCATTCACTGGCCGGTACATTTGCTCCTGCCCATGTTTTCTTATAAAGGACTTTAGCCCCTGACTGACAGCCCTACCACACTTCACCGGAACTCATCACATGTCCTTTTTTAAAGAAAAGAAAGAAAGAAAGGAAGGAAGGAAGGAAGGAAGGAAGGAAGGAAGGAAGGAAGGAAGGAAGGAAGGAAGGAAGGGAGAAAATCCAAAACGCTGGCAGATAAGCTGCCAACAAAATGATTTCTTTAAAGAATAAACTAATAACTGAGTATCAGTTAAGGCACAGCCAGCTGTGACGTTTCCTCTGGCCATGCCAGGGGCTGCAGTAACTACCTACTCAGTACTGTGCTGCGAGCATTGATTGGGAGCATTGGCTGTGTCAGAGGGCTTGACATTCCAGCAATGACACAAACCACGTGTCCTTGGGAAGACGGTGTGCGATGAGATGGATGAGCCAAGTAGGGTTTGAGAAGTGGGAAAATTAGGTCAAATCCCTGTGAATGTACCCAGGGAAAGAAGAGGCTGCTGCCGAAGGGAGGCTGTGTCCTTGGTGTTTTTAGAGAAGGGGGTGGTGTCCTAGGTGCAAGAAGAGAAGGTAACCATGGTGGCTGCTGGCCATCGTGGGGAAATGGAGGAGGAACAGGTGTGAGTGACTGGCATGGGGGTGGAAATGAGGTCATATCCGTAGTGTGGGAGCTGTAGGGGGAATGTTATCGCATGTGCTGGGGGAAGGATGGAGGCAAATTGGGTCACGTCTTTGTGGAAATGATGAGAGAATTGGGTCAGAACTGTGGGGGAGAAGGCTTGAGAATTGGGTCGAGTCTTTGGTTAGAAGGGGGAATTGGGTCAAATGTGCATGTGTGTAGAGAGAGGGTAGTAGAAGGTAATAGAGAGAGTGGGCTGATCCCTAAGGTCAGAGAGGAAGGGGAATGGGGAAGCTGCTTTGATTCACCCTGGGGTTAAAAATTGAGCTACTAGGTTCTGGCCATTTCCTCCTAATTCCATTGACTTGCTGTCTCCCCTTGTAACATTAGACTGAAAATAGGCTTTCCTTCTCCTACCCCAAATTGTGTGACATAAATTTCAGCCAGGACGGGGTGTCATTCATTCTTCAGCACTTTGCAAACCAACACAAATTGGCGTTTGGGAAGATAACCATTCCATCACTTTATGTGGCCTCATTTTACCTAGAATGCCAGGCTGGTGAGCAGCTGCCCTCCCTTGGGGTTCCAGCATACCACCAGATTCAATACCAATTCTCTCTCCTTCGCGACCATGGCATCACTGCAACACTTGAAGCCTCAAAATACATTTTGTAAATAAAAGCTGAGTAATAAGTTCATTTTAGCAGCTTCCAAGCTGGCTTTGTTGAAATCTATGCAATCATGGGGCAGTCAAACCACAACAATACTCAAAATTATACTTAAAAAGAATGTACTTTTATTAATCAGCTGAACTCCTATTGGCTACTTGGTTGAATAGAACTATCTTCAAAGAGCAAAACTGGAATGTGCAATTCACAACCTTGTCTGCTGTGACACTCTATGGAGAAATATATTAAACCATGGAACTTTATTTGGTTGAACGGCACCACAGGCTCAACACATGCCAGTGTATATTTCTCTGGTAATTTCAGCTTCATTTATGCCCACGTGGGTTAAGGAGGGTTTCTGTTGAAGCATACACTCGTGACCTGCTATCTCCTTTGGGGACCTAGGCATGGAGTTATAATGAATCTGATCTGATAAGGCCACATGGATTAAATCTGCATTCTCCCAAAAATTCCTTTTTATCGGCATGAATCACTGTGATTAATGAGATAAGCTTGTAATAGGCTTCTGTAGCATATGGACCTCTCTGACCCACCCCAGAGGAAGACACCCATCCAGGCAGTGCAGTGGTGGGGAAACCGCATCCTTTCCCGTGGACCCGAGAAAGCTTAAGGCTTCTTAGAGAAGAATAGAGACGGACACACACCAATGCTTCCTATGCCTTAGGTGATATTTGGTGGTATTTTGGAATGATGGGGATAAATATACTTTCAGATCAAATAATTTGGCCCTGGTTTTTCTTGACTCTCAGAATCTTTGAATGCAGAAAGATCTTGCAGATTCTGAAAGCCTTCTTCAGGAAATGAAGAGAGAGGGGGACAAAAAGGGAGTCGTTCCCTCTGCAATTCAAATCAAACCTTCATTTTCTTCAGCAGAGTTATTTTAAGTCATTCATTATTATTTTTCTTCTGAAGCAGGGGCTGTTTGATACTGTAAGATTGTTAGAACCAGAGAAGAGTAGAGGTGACACCGAAGTATTATTCTTGCTGCAATTTCAGATGAATTTGCTGCTGACAAAAGATTTTTAAAACACACACACACACACACACACACAATATTAGAAGAAGCAGAAAGAGAGGCAAGCTCCATCAGGCAGCTCAGGGAAATTAGGTCCCTACCATTTTTCCAGGGCATTCGCTGAGGCTGATCCAGCAGATGTTCCCAGGCAGTGGGGTAGAGGGAACAGCACCGGATATGGAGGCAGAGAATCTGGGCTAGAGGCTGTCTGCGTCTTCTGCTTCTGAGCGTTGTGACCTTGGTCAAGGCCCTTAACCTCTCTGAACCTCTGTAAAACAGACGAAGAGGAAAATGCTGACATTTTCACAGTGAGCCACAGCCAGCAAAGCTGTAGCAAGTTGAGCCTCGTAGCAGCCTCACGAGGAAGGTAGTGTGGACTTGAGGTTCCAAGCCCTGGGCCTCGCAGGGCGGCTCTGAGAATTGAACGAGTTAAAACAGCAGCCAGCTGGTGACCTTAGGCCAGTTGTTTAGCCTCTCTGAGCCTCCTATTTCTCATTTGCAAAATGAGTGATATTGCACTTAAGTGAGATCCTGTACCAGGCTATGTGCCGGCTGCATCCTGGGTACGCCATCGATGGTAGTCATTTGCATTAGTTCCAGGTGGCAAGTTCCACTCTCCTAAAGAGAGGGCCATGGTTCCAATCAGAGAATAATCTTCTGCCACCGCTAAGATTCAGGTTTAGAGGGACTTCTAAGTCAATGGTACTTAAAGAAAGGTCAAAGTGCAAAGTACACGTGTGTGGTCACAGCTACAGAGAGAGCAAGATCAAATGTGTCTGTGAAAACCCATATTGGGGCAGCAAATACCCCCAAGAGATATTTGGGAGGCTGGCCCTCCTAAGAGATAGCGCTGTGGGGAGCCTGCTCCACGAGAGGTGGGGCGAGACCACACAGGAGGCTTTGATGTCACACGAGCCAGGTGTGACTGGTATAAACATCACTTCTCACCAGCTCTGTGGCCACAAATCTACTTTCCCTCTACAAATTCAGGATGGCAGCCATGCTAACCTCATAGGGTCATCATGAGGCTTCAATATCTTAGCACAGACAGGGCTGTCATGGTGGAGCCTGTCAAACAGTGGGTGCTATAATCACTTCCCTATTGTTGTTGATAGTTGCTGTCACTAGTGGTAGTACTTGAGTAGTAAAATCAGCCTTTCTTTTCTTCCTTCTCTCTCTTTCTCAATACCTCCCTACAGAAAGTGAGAAGGGATGAAAGTGGGATACTACGATAACAGGTTAACAGGCTGGAGGCAGGAGAGAGGCACAGAGATGGGGAGCTGTGAGCTGGGCCCTCCAGTGCCCTGACACTGCCAGGACAGATCATGCCGTCCCCCGGTGGGGTGACATTGGAAATTTAACATAGCCCAGCAGGCTCTGTGGCTGTTGAATGGGACATAGTTCCGAGGATCGTTACCCATATGAGACTTGCCATCTTGGAAGTACTCCCAGTTCTTTGAGAAAAGTCGACATAAAAGGAGAACTATGTGTATTGCAGGATGGAATCCACTCCCACTTGGCTTTGGAAACTGACCAGAGCTTGACTATTGGGTCAGGAAAGGAGAACAGGGGAGGGCACTCATATTTTTTTTAATTGGTCACCCTCCTCATAAATTACCTTATTTAAGCCAGGCATGGTGGCTCATGCCTGTAATCCCATCACTTTGGGGTCCGAGGCGGGAGGATCGCTTGTGTCCAAGAATTCAAGACCAGCCTGGGCAACATAGTGAGATTGCATCTCTACAAAAAAAAGAAAAAGAAAAAAAATAGCTGGGTATGGTGGTACATGCCTGTAGTCCCAACTACTCTGAAAGTTGAGGCGGGAGGATCACCTGAGCCTGAGAGGTTGAGGTTGCAGTGAGCTGTGATCACACCACTGCACTCGGCCTGGGCAACCCTGTCCCAAAAAGTAATAAATTATCTCGTTTAATCCTCTCACTAACCCTATGAATAATGAGGCAGGATTTATTGAACACTTACTATGTGGCAGGCACTATTCTAATGATTTACTTGTGTTATCTCATGTTAATCTTCACAACAATCCTTTGAGGCAGGAACTATAATCAAACTTACTTTACAGATGAGAAAACAGAGGCTCAGGGAGATTCAGTAACTTACTCAAGGACACGGCCAATTAGCAGAGGCCTGGGATTCAAGTCTGGCTCAGGTGCCCACTGTGCACCCTACCTCCCTCTTCCCAGTGGCATAGCACAGTGGGTAAGAATAGGGTCCTGGGACTCAAACTGCATGTGTTCAATCCAGCTCTTTCAATGCTCTGCATTAGGCCTCAGTTTCCTCATCTGTAAAATGGGGATTAAAAGAGTCCTTATCAACAGGTGTGGGCCAAGTGTGGTGGCTCACGCCTGTAATCCCAATACTTTGGAAGGCTAAGGCAGGTGGATCGCTTAAGCTCAGGAGTTCGAGACCAGCCTGGCCAACATGGTGAAACTCTGTCTGTACTGAAAATACAAAAATTAGCTGAGCATGGTGGTGCACGCCTGTAATCCCAGCTACCCAGGAGGCTGAGGCAGGAGAATCGCTCAAGCCCAGGAGGTAGAGGTTGCAGTGAGCTGAGATCGTGCCACTACACTCCAGCCTGGGTGACAGAGGGAGGCTTCGTCTCAAAAAAAAAAAGCAAGCAAAAAACAGGTGTAGTTTAAGAATGAAATAAGAAAGGAATGAGTTTATCTCCAGTCCATGCTGAGGAAGTAGGAGGTGGGAGAGGTGAAGTTGCTTTCCCATGGTCACCCCTGTCCCTTCTCAGGGGTGGTGGAGCCAAGAGGGCAGGCTGGCTCTGAGCCCACCACATGGCACCATCAGCCGGGACCAGCATCATCCTGCAGCCATCAGCAGGGTGGGGGCCCAACTAGGCAACCTCTTCAATGGCCAGGGCTGACTTGGCCAAGCATGGGCACCACCAGGCCTGTGTCTTACTTGATCATGCGGGAGGGACGGCTGCCCGTGGCACACCAGCGATTGCGTGCTATCGAGAGAGATTCACAGGGGACCCCGTTACCAAATCACCCCAGCCGCCCTCAATTAAAGGCACGTCCCCACTCCTGACGCACATTGCTGCCTCTCCTGCCTGCCTGGGTGTTTTCACTTCCTGGAAGTGACAAGTAGAGCTGACTCGTGATAACTCATGCTTCATAAACTGTAAAGTGCTTCATAAACTGTAAAGTACTTTGTAAACTGTAAAGTGCTCTGTCCACGTGAGGGCCTCGTATCAAGGCAGGGACCTCTGAAGAGAGAGGCCGAAGCCCCTCTCTCCTACCTGCGGTCCTCTGCTCTGGCTCTCAGCAGCAGCGAGTGTGGTGAAGGGGCAGCCCCCCATCGCTCGCTCCCTGCCAGCATACACTGCCCAGACCTCCTCCTTGTCCTCTCTCCTGCCACCTCTCCTGTCTGCGGTGCCCCTGATGGTGCTTTGCACTGAAGTAGCCCCTCCATGGAGGCACCATTTTCACAATATTTAAGGATTCATAAAAGAAATCAATGTGTATGTTCTGCGAGGTGTTTTCTTCATAGGCAAGCTACCATCCACAAAGGTTTACTGATAGTTCTGATGTTATTAGAGTTCAGAGAATTTGATTTCCAATCTTCTCCATCTTTTCCTAATCCTTGCTGCCTACTCAGCTTGATCAATTGCCTTCTTCTCTTTTGCTGGATCCATTCCCCACCTTGCTGTCTTTGCTTTCTGGGAGATTCATTCCTTCAGTCCTTCAACACATTTTGGTTTTTTATTTTTGGAGACAGGGTCTCACTCTGTCACCCAGGCTGGAGTGCAGTGGCACAATCCTGGCTCACTGCAGCCTCCACTTCCTGGGTTCAAGTGATCCTCCCATCTCAGCCTCCTGAGTAGCTGGGACTACAGGCATGCACCACCATGCCCAGCTAATTTTTGTGTTTTTTGTAGAGACAGGGTTTTGCCTTGTTGCCCAGGCTGATCTCGAACTCCTGGACTCAAGCAATCCACTTGCCTTGGCCTCCCAACATGCTGAGATTACAGGTGTGAGCCACTGTGCCCAGCCTCCTTCAACACATAACTATGCAAGTCCCATGATGGGCCCAGCCCTGTGCCTGGAGATAGAAACAGCTGCAAAGCAGATGCCATCCTTAGCCCAAGAAGCTTCCAGTTCTCATTTGCTTCTCAAACTTTGGGATGCACAAATCAGCTGGCATGTGACTAAAGTACGGAATGGGGTTCAGTGGGCCTGGGTGGGGTGTTTATGTGGGGAGTTGAATCATGTCCAGTGGTGGTTGGTGATGCCTTGGGAAGAATGGGCTTTGCGGGGATCCTGGAGAAGGAGAACGGACCTCGTGAACTGAGAACTGGAGGAGAACGGAAAGTGCTCCCAGGTTCAAGGTCACTCCGAGAAGCTGGGGGAATCCGACTTCTTAAGATCCAGCTCATTAGAATAGCTGTTCTCAGCAAAAGCCTCATTGAAGTCATCCTGTGTGAGAATCCTCAGTGCCTGTGGTTTCCCGGTTTCCTCTTGCTCTTGGCCTTCCCTCCCACTCCTACTCACAGTGGCTCATGCCTGTAATCCCAACACTTTGGGAGGCCAAGGCAGAAGGACGGCTTGAGTTCAAGAGGTTAAGACCAGGCTGGGCAACAAAGTGAGACCAAGTCTCTATAGAGATTTTTAAAAATTAGCCAGGTGGTGTGGTGTGCACCTGTAGCTCCAGCTACTTGAAGGGCTGAGGTGGGAAGATCGCTTGAGCCCAGGAGGTTGAGACTGCAGTGAGCCAAGGTCACACCTCTGCACCCCAGCCTGGGTAACAGAGAAACCCTGTCTCAAAAAAAGAAAAAAAGAAAAAAAAAATGTAGCCCCACCAGGGCCCCTTCCTGGCTTCCCAATCTGTGTAGCTATAGCAACCCCAGCACACCAAGGTCCATGTTCACCTCTTGCCGTGGGCTGAGGAGATGTCTTTACCCTGTCTGAGAATGTGATGTGTTTCTTCTTCCCTTTCTTTATTGCCTTTTGCTGAAAGTTACCCCTGTCTTACCTGTTCCTATCCTCAGTCCTAATCTCTAACCTCTTATCCCCAAGAATACACCTCTTCTCTCTTCTCTTCTAAAAACCTGGCCATTTTTCTTCCTAGCAAAATGTCCCCCTTTGACAGAAAGAGATCTGAGTCTCCAAATTTTGGGTTGCCTGAAAAGGAGGTGAAAGCTCTGCCACAGAGATCGAGGAGGCAGAGGCCCCGTGCAGACTCTTGTAGCAAGCAGCTTCCAGCCAGGCCTGTAACTTAGAACACAGATGCCTCCAGGTGTCCTGGGAAACGTGGTCAACCCTCTCCCTTCAGTCAACAGGAAGGTCGGGAATGCACAGATGGTCAGAGTATCCAAAAAAATTGTTTGTTGGCGATTCAGTGCTTTGCAAAAGAATGAGATCCTAACGCCCAGATTTGCCTTAAGACGCTGGGTAACTGTTTCGAGCCTCTCTCGCTTGTGCGGTGGAACGCTTCAGCTTGCAATCACCCGTCAGTCACAGCCCTCATCAAGCACATACCAATTTGAAGCAATAGGCCTCACGAAAGGGGATGAATTATTTAAGCCAATCAGCTGTCAATGAGTGGAACAATTCTGGGAGTCAAATCCAAGGGGAGTACAGAGTGATATTTTTCAGCCTGCTTCAAGATTGTCAGATTAATTTTTACTTATTTATTCCTGACCTTAAAGAGAATGTATTACTACAAGGTTAAAGCATTTCTTTCTAAGTATATAATTTTAGAACTTCAGAAATAAAGAGATTGGCTGGGTGCAGTGGCTCACGCCTGTAATCCCAGCACTTTGGGAGGCTGAGGCAGGCAGATCATGAGATCAGGAGTTCAAGACCAGCCTGGCCAACATGGTGAAAACCCGTCTCTACTAAAAATACAAAAATTAGCTGGGTGTGGTGGTGCATGCCTGTAATCCCAGCTACTCGGGAGGCTGAGGCTCAAGAATCGCTTGAACCCAGGAGGCGGAGGTTGCAGTGAGCCAAGATCATGCCACTGCACTCCAGCCTGGTGAGAGAGCGAGACTCCGTCTCAAAAAAAAAAAAAAAAGAATATAGACTTTGGACCTGGCCTGCAATTCTGACTGCCTTGCTCTTTGGACAGATGACTTTAATTCTCTGAGCCTCAGTTTCCCCTTCAGAGAACTAGGTATGATGAGGCTAACTTAAAAAATTAGCAGGGTGTGGTGGTGTTCCCCTGTAGTCTCAGCTACTTGAGGGACTGAGGTGGGAGGATCGCTTGAGCCCGGGAGGTTGAGATTGCAGTCAGCCAAGGTCGTGCCTCTGCACTCCAGCCTGGGCAACAGAGAGATCCAGTCTCAAAAAACAAAACAAAACAAACAAACAAACAAAAAAACAAAAACAAAACACACAAAAAAACCAAAAAACAGGTAGCCCTACCAGAGCCACTTCCTGGCTTCTAGAACACTGCCCTGGAGGTGCAGTGTTATATACATTTTAAGTAAAGCCTACCACAAAAGCTCAATTTTTTGGCTATCATGATAATCAATACTTTTATAACAGCCCAGAGAGACTGTCAGGTTATAAAGATACAAATTCTAAAATAGACCCTTCCAAACAAGCCAATCAGCCCAAAGATGCTAAGCTATCATCTATATTTATATTTTATATTTCATTTTATTTGTAATTAACAGCATAACTTGTTAGGTCCCAAAAGCTGGGATGATGGAAACTTGGGTTTCAAAAAATGAACTGGCCCTAATCTACTGGTTTTTCCTGAATTCTCTTTTCATATTTGCCCTTTAGCCAGCTGCCCATCTGCATCTAGCCCAGCATCCAACGCTGCTCACAGTATCTGGCACACAGTAAAAAGTTTACTGAATGTCTGCTGTTGATGTTTTGAATGAATGAAGTTTGTAAGGGGAATCTTATAGTTAATTAGATCAGGGCTGAGGCACAGAGAGAATTGGATCCCGGCATTCAAATCATTCATAATCTAAATATGGAAAGAAGCTGGGCATGGTGGCTCACACCTGTAATCTCAGCATTTAGGAGGCCAAGGCGGGTGGATCACCTTGAGGTCAGGAGTTTGAGACCAGCCTGGCCAACACGGCAAAACCCCATCTCTACTAAAAACACAAAAATTCACTGGGCGTGATGTTGGGTACCTGTAATCCCAGCTACTCCGGAGGCTGAGACAGGAGAATTGCTTGAACCCGGGAGGCGGAGGTTGCAGTGAGCTGAGATCTCACCATTGCACTCAAGCCTGGGCAACAGAGTGAGACCCTGTCTCAAAAAGAAAGAGAGAGAGAGAGAGAGAATGAAATTTTAATAAAGAAAAAAGAAAAACGATTAACTATGGAAAGAGAGTGCTGACATGAGCACACACACTCAAGCGCGTACATGCACAAACACACAATCACTGAGAAGCCAAACATTCAAGCGGGTGGTTTGGACTCCAAGTGCATCAGGAGTTCAGAGAAGACGTTCTTTTTTTTTTTTTTTTTTTTTTTTGGAGATAGAGTTTCACTCTTGTCTCCTAAGCTGAGTTCAATGGCACAATCTTGGCTCACTGCAACCTCTGCCTCCTGGGTTCAAGCAATTCTCCTGCCTCAGCCTCCCAAGTAGCTGGGATTATAGGCACCCACCACCATGCCTGGCTAATTTTTTTTTTCGTATTTTTAGTAGAGATGGGGTGTCACCATGTTGGCCAGGCTGGTCTCAAACTCCTGACCTCAGGTAATCCACCCGCCTCAGCCTCCCAAAGTGCTGGGATTACAGGAGTGAGCCACCGCGCCCAGCCTCAGAGAGGACTTTCTGGCAGAGTCTAGACACAAGACATGCCTTCAAGGATGTCTGGGAGATACAGAACTGACGCAGGCAGGCATTCTAGGGTGGGTGGTGTGATGGTTAAATATATGTGTCAACTCGACTGGGCTAAAGGAAACCCAGATCGCTGGTAGAACATTATTTCTGGGTGTGTCTGGGAGGGCACTTCCGGAAGACATTAGCATTTGAATCAGCAGGCTAAGAAAAGAAGGCCTGCCCTCACCAATGTGGGCAGGCGTCATCCAATCCACTGATGGCCCAGATAGAACAGAAAGGTTGAAGAAGGGCAAATTCACCCTCTCCATTTGAGCTGGGACATCCATCTTCTCCTGCCCTCTGACATGGGTGCTCCTGGTTCTTGCTCTTTGGACTCAGAGCAAGACTTACACCTGGCTGGGCCCGGTGGTGTAAGCTCCCACCTCGTAATCCCAGCATTTTGGGAGGCCAAGGCAGGTAGATCGCTTGAGCTCAGGAGTTTGAGCCCAGCCTGGGCAACATGGTGAATCCCTGCCTCTACCAAAAAAAACAATAAAATAAAATTAGCCAGGAGGGGTGGTGTGCACCTGTAGTCCCAGCTACTCTGGAGGCTGAGGCAAGAGGATTGCTTGAGCCCCAGGGGTTGAAGCTGCAATGAGTGGTGATTGTGCCACTGTACCCCAGCCTGGGCAACAGAGCAAGACCCTATCTCAAAAAAAAAAAAAAAAAAAATTCACTCCCCTCGTTCTCAGGCGTTTGATCTCAGACCAAATCGCACCACCAGCTTTCTTGTTCTCAAGCGTGCAGATGGCATATTGTGGGACTTCTCGGCCTCCCTAATAGCATGAGCCAATTCCTGTAATAAGTCTCCACTTATATCTCTCTATATATATCCTATTGGCTCAGTTTCTCTGGAGAGCCCAGGCTAATAGAGATGGGGAGGTACATGGGAGAAGGCAGGGAACCTGGATCGTCTGAAGCTCTGGCTTGTCCTGGGAGGCACGGGCCGTGCATGATCACGGTGAGGACTGACAGCCAGGAGTCAGAAACAAGGATAAGGAGGGAGAGAGGAGCCGAGCAGAGGCGTCAGGATGCGGAGCTGCAGGCCCCGGAAGCAGTGAGCCTCCATTCCCTCCCCTTTGAAATGGACCTAATAGTATCACCTGCCTCAGAGACTGTGGCGGTATCTGAAGAGTTCATGCAGGTAAAATGCTTAGAACAGCGCCCAGCAGGAGGCAAGAGCAGGGTGTGCTTGCTGTTTGATGGTGGTGGTGAACATTATCCTTGAAGATTTTGAGCCAAGAAGTAACAGCGTGGATGAACTGTTTTAGGAAGCCGAGTCTGGCAAAGCGAAAAACCAAGGTAATTACCAGATATTTAGGCCAGAAGAGAACTGATTAGCATAGCTCTGTCAGGCACACTTAACGACACCCAGTGACCTAATTTCTCGAAGGAGAAACACGAACCCTTGCTTTATGCCTCTCTGTTCAGAGGCGACATGAAGGCGAAATGTAGCTTTCCCTCCCCAGGCTCTTTGTCTCAAAGGGTTTTTCACCAGGGAAATAAACCAAATGGCCTTTCAAAGTTCCCCGTGGGCTCCGTGTCTCCCATCACCTAGGCATATGCTTACTTTGTAATAATAACAGGTCATAAGTCCCCATCCAGCCTGTGCTTCCTCCTTTTCTGAGAGCCAAATCCATTCAGCAGCTACTCACTGAGGTTCGGTGCAAAGTATTGGGCTGGCCTGGAGTGGGGGGTGGTCAGAAAGTGCAAGGCATGGCCCTCACTGTCCAGTGGGCTGAACAGCTGTATAAACAGCTCAGAGCATAAAATCAAGAGGGGTTAGGGCCAAAACCCAGAGAGGGGCTCAGTGCAGCGCAAAAGAAGAAGTGGTGAGTTCCAGGGTGGACAACGGTGAGGAAAGTTCTCTCCGAGGTGGGAGCTGAGTCTTAAAAGTGGATCCCAGCTGGATGCACCTGTAATCCCAGCACTTTGGAAGGCCAAGGTCAGAAGTTTGAGGCCAGCCTGGCCAACATGGTGAAACCCCGTCTTAGCCACGGGTCATGGCAGGTGCCTATAATCTCAGCTACTCAGGAGGCTGAGGCAGGAGAATTGCTTGAACCCTGGAGGTGGAGGTTGCAGTGAGCCAAGATTGGGCCACTGCACTCTAGCCTAGGTGACAGAGCGAGACTCCATCTCAAAAAAAAAAAAAAAAAAAATGGTGATCCCATGTTGCGTGTGGGTCAAGTGGGGTGGCGGGGAAGCAGTTCTTGCAGAGAAAGAAAGAACAGCAAGGCCTGGAATGTGAAAGAGCAAGGTGCTGGCAGGAGAAGTGGGCCATCCGGTCTAGTGGGGGACAGGATAGAGAGAAGTGGCCGTGATAGAGAAACTAGAAGAGCCACAGAGACCTTGAATGCCAGGCTAGGAAGTTAGGAAGTGTGGTTCCCTCTGAAGGCAGTGAAGAGCCTCCACTCATAGGTTTGTTGGTTTTATTTTTTTTTCTATTTTTTTTATTGTGGTAAAATACACATAACATAGGCTTTACTATCTCAGCAATCTATAAGTGTAGAGTCCTGTAGCATTAGATACCTTCATGTGCAACCATCACCACCACCCGTCTGCAGAACTCTTTTCATCTTGTAAAACTACAACTTTGTCCCAATCAAACAATGACTCCTCATTCCCCCCTGCCCCTCAGCCCCTGGCAACCATGCTTCTGCATTCTGTCTCTATGATTGTCACTATTCTGGGGACCTCATGTAAGTTGAATCATACAGTATTTATTTTATTTATTTATTTATTTTGAGACTGGGTTTCACTCTGTCACCCAGGCTGGAGTGCAGTGGCATGATCACAGCTCACTGCAGCCTCAATCACCTGGGCTTAAACAATCCTCCCACCTCAGCCTTCTAAGTGGCTGGGACCAAAGCTGCATGCCACTATTTACCCAGCTAATTTTTTCCATTATTTGTAGAGACGAGGTCTTACTATGTTTTCCAAGCTGGTCTCAAACTCCTAGGCTAAAGTGAGCCTCCCACATCAGCCTCCAAAAGTGCTAGTGTTACAGGTTTGAGCCACTGCACCCGACAGTATTTATCTTTTTGTCTGGCTTATTTCATTAGCATAATGTCCTCAAGTTTCATCCATGGTGTAGCACGTAACAGCCTTCCTTTTGAAGGCTGAATAATATTCCACCATATGTATATACCCAGTTTTGCTTATCCATTCATCCGTCGACAGACACGGGTTGCTATTGGGTTTTAGCTCTTGTGAATAATGCTACCATGAACATAGCTATACAAATATCTCTTTGAGACCCAGGTTTCAATTCTTTTGGGTGGATACCCAGAAGTGGAATGGCTGCATTATGTGGTAATTCTATTTTTAACAGTGGCTATACCATTTTACATTCTCACCAACAGTGCACAAGGATTCTAATTTCTCCACATTCTCACCAACACTTGTTATTTTCTTGTTTTTTGTTGTTGTTGTTTTTTGTTTGTTTGTTTTGATAGTTACCATCCCATGGGAGTGAAGTGGTATCTTGCTGTGGTTTTGACTTGCTTTTCCTTAATGATTAATGATATTAAGCATCTTTTCATGTGCTTGCTTATTGGTCATTTTAACTAGCACCTTCCTTGGAAAAATGTCTGTTCAAGTTGTTTGCCCATTTTTGAGTTGAGTTGTTGGTTTTTGCACTCATGGGTTTTAAAAAGGGGAGTAGTCTGAGCAGATTTTAAATAATGAAAGCAGCTCACGCTAACTGAGCATTTACTATGTGCCAGGCACTGTGTACTTGCTTCATGCACATTGGCCATCAATCCTCGTGACAACCCTATGAGTCTGGCACTACTTCAATCCGCACTTGGAGATGAGGAAAGGGACGTCTAGAAGGGTTAAGTAAACTGCCCAGGGTCATACAACATAGGAAGGAACAGAGCAGGCTTCAAACCCAGGCAGCTTGACTCCAAGGGCCCACACACTCGTCGTCAGGCTCTACTTTGCTAGAAAAGTCATTCTAGCTGCATGTGAAGGGCAGACACTGGGAAGAGAAGCTGGAGGCTTGGAGAGGAGCAAGGAGGTGTGGGAAATAAATCCTACAGGCTGCCCAAGTCTTCTGTGGCCTGCCTTCACCAGCCCTCTTTCCTTTTAACAAGCCTCTCCCTGTCAGCCTCTCTCCTCCATTCTGAGGTCCTTCTAGCAGGCCCTCCCACTCTCACCAGCTCCCTCTGGGCACCAGCCTGGCCCTTCATGGGGTCCTACCCTCCCAATCCACCAGGCATCCCCTCGTCAGAGCTGAGTTGTAAACTCAAAAATCAATTTTTTCTGGGTCTATTCTCTTTACATCAGCCTAAAATACATGCTTTTCTCCCTGGAAATTCCTCTCTTAATTTTGCTTTCTTGTTCTGTAAACATTAGGAGATGATGCTTATATGAAAACTCTGTTTTATTACATTGCAGTCTAGCAAGCATAATCGAATTAGACGATGCCTTATTTGAGCACACTTCAGCTAGATGCTTCCTCCCCAACTGCACCACTGCTCTCAGCTCGGGTTTGTTAGTCAGCTTTGAGCAGTGAGTAGAAAGACAGTCGGCCTCAAATCTAGGTTCAGATTCCAGGTCCACAACCCAGTGTGAGGTCTTGGACAGGTTGATCTCCCTGGCATTTAGATCCCTAGCCCGGAAAGGGGTGTAGGTGGTGTCCATCCTCTTTGCATTATAATGCATCCTTAGTGTGATTAACCCTGTGATGGGCCTGGCACCCAGGGACGCTCTCTAGTGGAATGAGCGTAAGCTTTAGAGAAACAAGGACCTTGCTCATCCTGTTCACTGCTGGAGCCCCAGTGGCTAGAACAGTGTGTCTCGTCAAGTAGGTGATCAATAAGCATTTTTGAATGAATGAATGGGCAGATAGATGAATGGAAGAATGTCAAAATATGCCTCTCCATTTCTCATTCTGTGCGTGTGTGTATGGGTGTGTGTGTGTCTGACCCTCTTGGCTCTTAAATCCTTACTATAAACGTTTCAATTCTGTTCCTCTCCCCTATATGTACTCACTAAGTCAGTGGAATTAGGCTTGCATAATATAGGTTTTGCCAGCCACCCTCATGTAATGTCCAGCCATAGGGGAGGAAGGGTGGGAAGACGCATTTAGCCAGGTGGTCCAGAGGGGAGCAGCAAGGTATAAAAACAAAGGTGCTCATTATTGGTTGTGCTCCTTAATGAACTCAGGTATGTTCCCTCCTAGCCATGATTTGTGCTCGTCCCTGCAACCGACAGCCTGGTTCCTTCCGAGCCTCTTCAGGGCATCGGTGCCCTTGGTTAGAAACAGGCCCATGTGATCGAGGCCTGTGTCCTGAATTTCCCTGTCTTCCAGCCCCCCCACAGATGGGAGCTGGGTTAGGGCTGCCTTGTTCTTGCCCAGGACACAGCGGGTCCCCATGACGCGGTCCTGCTAGACTCTGAACAGTACCAGGCAGTCATCTGAGGCGCCCAGGGATGCTGAGGACTCTGCGAGCGCTGCAAACTCTTTGGATGTCTGCTTCCCACAGCTTGTGGGAGAGGCCCCCTCGCGACGCATTAATAAAGATTAAAGGTCCCTCTAGTTCCTGTGATCTTCACCATGTCAAAGGGAAAGAGTCGTTTTTCTATCCTTCTCTCTCTGTCATTTATTAATATTGCAGGGTTTTGCTCTAAAAAGAAAAAAACTCAGGATGCCTGGAGAAGATGGGTATGCTGAGCGCTTGAACTTTAATATTGCTTTGTCATTTTATTGCTTGCTTATGTGTGCAGCAGTCATCAGAAATCCAATTTCCCTGAGTATAGAGGGTAGGGGTGGCCCTTTCCTCGAAGTACCCCTTGGCGAAAACCAAAGACCTTTTGACTCGGAGGTCCCCAAGAAGTCTTGGTTCACAAAAAGCAGAACTCCCTAAGTGATCATGCTCAAAGGGGAAAAACAGCTACTGGTCAAATCCGTGTTTTCTGAGCATGTCCTCCATGCCAGGCACCGGACCAGGCACCCACCCGTAGACGGACTGGGGCAAGCGTCTCCTCTCAAAGGGCTTGGGCTCCTAATGAGAACTTATCTTAAACCGTGGAGGAGGATGGGATCCTGAGATACTTCACTGAGTTCTGTCTCTCTCTCTCTCTCTTTTTTTTTTTAACTCTTATTATTCTAGAAACATATCGTGAGTGTTCAAGTTTCATTCAACAACTATTATTTGAATCCCTGTGTGGTGCAGGGCCCCAGTGATACAGAGATAACTACGCCAAGGTCCAGTAAAAGAGATGAGTAAAAAGAAGTGCATAACCAGGTGTCCCATGGAGAGCTAAAAAGGACTCATCTGAGTTCAAATCCCGGCTCCTCAACCGTGACACAGAAAAAAATAACATCTACGTTGATGAGTTGTAGGGCAAACTGAACGAAAGAGTGTTTGTAAGGGGCATGCACGGTGCCCAGGAGACAGAAAATGTGGAGTCAGTTTACTCCGCGATTACTATGTAGGTGATCACACTCAAGTATAGGTGAGCCCAGGCTAAAGGAGAACCTACCGATAGTGCTTAGGAGGGAAGTCTTCCTGGAGGAGGAGGCACCTGAGTTGAGCCTTAAAGAACACACACAGCTGAGTCAGGCACAGAGAAGGAGACAGACCTTACAGGCAGAGGGAATGCAAAGGCAGAGGCCTGAGTTAGCCTGGCGAGTTTGGGGACAGGTGTGTAATTCATGTCATGATTTCAATGTGTGGGTGGGTGGCAGATAAGAGAAGAGAAGGAAGCAGGGGTCAGGTCAGAAAATGGGATGAAGGAGTGAATGAACCGGCAGATCACTGATCGCTCTGCACCTCAGTTTTCCCATCTGTCAAGTGAGGATGTGATCGCTGTAACCGCTTCACAAGATGGCTTAGAATAGCAATGAGTTAGCCAGGTACAGTGGCTCACACCTGTAATCCCAGCACTTTGGGAGGACGAGGCAGGAGGATCATCTGAGGTCGGGAGTTCGAGACCAGCCTGGCCAACATGGCAAAACCCCATCTCTACTAAAAATACAAAAAAATTGGCCAGGTTTGGTGGTGTGTGCCTATAATCCCAGCTACTAGGGAGGCTGAGGCAGGAGAATTGCTTGACCTGGGAGGTGGAGCTTGCAGTGAGCTGAGATCACGCCACTGCACTCCAGCCTGGGCGACAGAGGGAGACTCCGTCTGAAAAAAAAAAAAAAAGAATAGCAATGAGTCCATAGGAAGCAGAACCTGTTATCAACACACCAGCCACAAAGCTGCCTTCAAGAGAATATTGCTAGCCCCATTTTCCAGGTGAAGAAACTGAGGCTCAGAAAAGTGTTAAGAGGCTTGGCCAAGGTTCCATGGGACTGAGGATGGAGACATTGTTCAAATCCAGGCAGCCTGCTTCCCAGGCCCATGAGGCCACCTTGCCTCCAATCCTGGAGCTTTCGTCCTGTGACAGGTTCTGGACAAGGTCCCCCCACAGCTAGGGGACTGTCAGTCTCGGTTTCCCTTTCATTTGTTGACATGCAATGGAGCCAATTACAAAAACTACTCTGCCTTCCACCTCAGATGCTGTGGCCCTTCACCAAGGAGGCCTCCGACAAAACAGATTTGGGATGACAGGATCGCTTAATATGCTCGATGCTCTTAGGAACAGAGCAGGGTTCTGTTTTCAGTGGCACACCCTAGGCCCCACACGGTTCAAGTCCACACTGAACCTCCTGACATCCCATTCCCATAAGCATGAGAGAAGTTGGATGATTTGTCCCATGTCACTCAGCCCAGAAATGGCCATGATGGGAGGGCAAGTCCACACTTCTCCCACTTCACCGTGTAATCTCCGACTAAGGAGGAAATAAATATGATTCCATCTAACATGTGATCTCAGGAGGCTGCATGTAAATGTTGCTTGCTCCCCAGGTGCTTGGAGGAGCTACAGAGAGTCACACCCCATCGGGTACTGCCTCCGACGTACATGGCAGCCTCAGCTCCCCATTCCACTTCCGGACTCCTCTAGAGACTGATAGGAGACTGAATCCAAGCCTGCTCTCAAACGGTGTGCCTGGGAGGGTCCGAGCACGGAGCTGATTGATTTCACGGTAATAGGGCTCAGCACCAAGGAACCTGCCTGCACTCAGAAAGCATGTGCCGGCACTGACACAGGTCATTGGCATCACAGCCAGAAGTCACTGAATGCCCACAGTACACCAAGCCCTGTGCTGGGTGCTGCCACTGTATCTCATTTAATCCTGTAACAATCGTCTCCATTTTTCACATGAGGAAACTGAGGCACAGAGGAGAGTAAGTCAGTTATCCCAAGTCACATAGCTAGTAAAGAAGCCATGATTTAAAAAACTTTAGCAGAGTAGGTTGTGAGTGAGGACTGGGATGAGGGAAGGCTCTGGGCTGTTATGGGGCAACCTTGCTTCCACGTTTATCTAACAACCCACACCTTCCAGCCCTGGGTGCTTTCAACTGGGGCACTTTGTGGGTGAGAACTGGGTGAAACAGCCAAGCGCACACGCTGCCCCGCCCCGCCCGCCTCACCTGGGCAAGGTGGGGGGCCAGGCTGGTGGAAGGAAGGCCACCACACTGAAAGTAGCAGCGTCTTTTTGTTGAGGGGAGCTCAGCGCCGTGTGCTCAATTCCTCTTGAATCACATTGGCAAGAATTCCAGGAGCAGCGTGGAGTTGCCTTGTGATTTTCCAAGACAGAGAGTGAGAATGGGCTGGAATAAAACCAGCAATCGAAAGCAGCATCGGAAGGAAAACAATGCTGAAATGTGACATATGCCTGTGCGCGCCTGGCACGGGAGGGCTGAAGCCGGGTGAGCAGCCCGCAGAAGCCACGGTCACGGGCCCGGCTCCACCAGCAACTGCCCCCCGGCAAGGGTAGGGGAATTTCCTGTTGGATTTGGAAGGGAATTTGGCAAATATTTGCTGAGCAGCCCCTACATGGTGCCAAGTCCTGTCATGAGCACTGGGGACGGGAGATGACTCAGGCATCCCTGCCCTGCAAGAGCTCACAGCCTAGTGAGGGACAATGACACATAAACACAGAACCACATACAAGAAGGTGGGACAGGTCTGTGCCAGGGAATGAGAGCTGACCTGGGAGGCCCCGGCTTGTGCGGGTACCAGGAGCAGAGTCGTGGGGGGATTGTCCCCATCTGCTCCCCAGAGGAGGCTGGGCAGTCAGTGCAAGCTGGAAGCCACCAGCCACTGGGCTACTGTCCTCCCTGCAGCTCTGGTGGCAGGGAGCCAAGGCGAATGAGTCAGGCTCTTCTAGGGGACTGCTTACTCAGGCAGCCAGAGGCAAGAGGAGCTGTGAGGGCCTCCTCTCGGGGGTGGTAGGCTGGGGGAGGGGCCGCGCAGATATTCAAGGTGTTCCATCTGGCTGCTAAATTCCAGCAGTTGGCACAGGCTGGCATTTGAACACAGGTCTTTCTGATCTCCCAAGCAAAGCCTATCTCAGTACATCAGCATTTCACCTGTGTGCCTGTGTCCCCGCACCATCCCACCCCTGCCATCCCCTCCCTCCCCCGGCCCCGGAATCACCCCAGGTCCTGCTTCTTTGGCCCCACTCCTTCCTGGGGCCAGGTAATCTGCTGCCCCTCAGCCCGGGTCACAGGAGAGAACCTGGGTTTTGAAGCCAGGAAGACTCCACGGCATACCCTTCCTGGATTCATGAACTTGGGCAAGGTAATTTACCTCTCTGAGCCTCAGTTTCCTCACATGAAATAAGTAACGTGAAACAGCACAGTGTTCACTGTGGAGCAGCCTTTGACCTGGTTAACACCCTCCTTCCTCTCCTTTCCCGTCCCTGAGAAGTAGCACCAGGGTCGCCATGGGGGACAGCCCTCTCCCCACTCCCTGACTCCACGTGGCCCTGTTCCAGTCTCTTTTCTGACTTGGTAGGGTCGGAGCTTGTGCTGTGAGAAGACAAGTTGCTGCCCAGGCCCTCACCCACAAGAGGACAGAGCCCCCACCCTCCCGCTTTCCCTTAACAATGCCATAGAAATCTCTCAGCAGGCCTGTGCCTACACCTAGCGGGAAGCAGTTGGTATTTTCAGCCCACACCGTCTTAGACTTCTAAGGGCAGTCAGTTTCCTACCCACTGTGTAATGTGGTATTTCCTCCTCTGACTCCAATGCTTCTCTTGCCAAGCCACATGCTGGAGTGAAAGGGCATACATACACTTCGGAGAGCCACCGTCTGGCGCTCCCTCGGCTCCTATAACCTGCACACCCCTTCCTTCCCTCCCAGCGTCATTGCTGTCCCCACCCCAATACCAGGCTCCATCTTATCTTCAGTCTCTGCAGGGAGCCAGTCCTGACCACCCAACCTAAGGAGTCCCTTCCCCCCACACTCTTGCCCTGTCCCCACACCCTGCCTATTCCCCCTGGAGCACTATTGCCCTCTGTGATTACATTATGGTTTGTTACTTTGTTCACTGTCATCATGCCCACAGATTGAAAGCTCCCTGAGGGCAGGAACATTCCTGCTTTGGTCCCTGCAGTGTACCCAGCACCTGGGCAAGGGCTGGATACAGATGTGTTGAATAAAGGAAGGAATTTAAAAAGAGATGGATGAGGAAGACAGGCTTAAATCCCACCCCAACACTTAGAAGCCCTGAGATAGTAAATTATCTAGCTTCTGAGCTGTATTATCCTTATCTAGAAAATGGGAGAAGTAATAACCACTGGAGGGTTATTTTTAAGGCTTTCTCATGTGTGAAAAGCCCAGCATGCAGTGCGTGCTTCTCTCTGCTCCTCTTCCCTCTCCCAGGCCCCATGGCCTCCCTGATGCCTGTCACTACCTGCCCTTATTGGCGAGAGGAGGACTTTCCCTTAATCATAAGGTAGAATCTGCCTTGATCTTGGATTCTTGTCTTGATCTAAAGTTCACAGTTCCGGGCAATCTTCCTTCAAATAAAGACTAGGGTATTTTCCCTCTATACCTGCCCCTACTCAAGTTCATGGGCCATTTTTTTTTCACTCCTGTGGCTTTGTGAGGTCTTTGTTCAGATTTGTTTCCCAGATTGGTTTCTTAACGATGCCCACAGACAACGTCAGCAGCCCTGATGCAAACCAGTACCTGCTGTAATACTTGGTAATGATGCACTTATTATGACAACCTTAGAGGAACATACCGGAGAAACCCCCAGAAGTGAAAAGTCTCTAGGCTCATCCCCCAAGACACAAAGCCTGTGCCCACTTCACAGTCTCAGTGAGCCTCTCTACAGCCTCAGACACTCTGGAGAGCTTGGGAGTGAACGGAGATTTTCTTTGCCCCAGCACCATAACCACACTGGGATTTTACTACCTGCCTGGCTCCCGGGGGCTCCAGAGCTCTCTGTGCCTACTCAATATTCTGGAACTACAAGCTTCCACTCCCTGAGCCATAGCAAAGGAAACACACAGACCTCACGACACTTTTGCTCATTACACCACTGTCCATTTGCGGGCCAATCTTATTGTATCCAGGAAAAAAAAAAAGTTCTAGGATTTATAAAAATGAAAACTCTGTAGGTTTTTAAAAATTATAGGCACAGAGTGTAGATCCAGTGTCCAGCCCTATCCAGCATAGGAATCAAAAATTTCTTAAGATGAACTCCTCAATCCAGAGAAGATTTATCCAATAAAAGCAATTCCGGCCCCCGTGTCCTCCAGCCGGGCTCCTGGAGCAATGTGCACACCTCTTCTTCTCCCAGGCAGAGCCCTCCCGAGTCCAGGCCAGGCCCCTCTATCTGACATGGGAGTAGCATGAGCTTTCCAGGGCTGGGACTGTTTTCCTTTGAGGCCGGATTCCATATACCCTTAAGTCTGACCACAGATTATAATCTCCTCTTGTTTCTATCCATTGTGGAACTGAAGACTTGTCTCACTCCTTGGATGCCTGAGTTCTCTTTGTTCAGTTATCCTTCCATGCCCAGAGCCACTGGATCTCTCCGGAAGAAGGCAAAAAGTCAATGTTAATTATCAACCATTAAGATGCAGACATCTCATCCATATACACAATTATCCCAGCACAATCCTAGCAAACATCAGAGACTGAGGCAGGTGCCACATGGAAGCAACCCAACCACTACCTGAAAGAACTGTCTGCATTCATTCCACAAATCACTGTCGAGCACTTCTGTGTGCCAGATGCTCTTCCGGGCACTGGGATCCAATCATGGACAGAGCAAACAAAAGTCCTGGCCCTCATGAAGGGCCCTCATTCTACTGGAGATAGGCAGACAACCAATCGATAAATAAAGCAAAATATAGGTCAGCTGGAGCTGAGTGCTGCAGAGAAGAATTAAACAGGAAGGGGGCCAGAGAGCGTTGGCCAGGAATGCCGCCATTTTAAATGGGGAAGCCTAGGACGCCTCACTGGGAAAAACCCAAAGGAAGTGAAGGAAAGAGCCATGCTCATGTCTGGGGCAAAGTCTCAAGGCGAAAGTAACAGGAACGTGCTGGGTGCATTTGACGAGGTGCAAGGAGGCCAAAGCCCCTGGAGCAGGTGAGGTCAGGGGCGCAGCAGGGGCCAGAGCAGCTTTTGCTCTGAGCGTCGTGGGAGCTGTTGGAGGACTTTGAGCGGAGGAAAGTCATTTTCTGGCTGGTGGGTAGAGAACACAATGTAGGGGCTGGGGTGAAAGCAGGGAGACCAGTTAGGAGCCCATTACAGCCATCCAGGTGTAAGATGTGGCTTGAATTAGGGGTAGTGAAGGCGGTGATGAGAAGTGGTTGGATTCGGGCTGTGTGTTGAAGGTGAAGCCAACAAGATTTGCTTATTGATTGGATATGGTTCATTAGAAAAAGACAGGAGTCAAAAATGAGCCTGCGTTTGTAGGCCAGCTTAGAATCCTCTACTAACTTACCAATTTACAGTCTTTCCCTTCCCCAAATCATTCATTAGAACCATAACTGCAAGGGCCCAATACCACTTCCTGGAAACATTCATTTCCTAACTTAAATCAGTTTCTAGAAATCATAAGGTGAGTCTATTTATTAGATTGTTCCATCCTATACTATCTGAATGTCTTCAGTAGCCCTTGGTTATGAACCTAAAGATATTTGAAAATCTTAAGTGGGCCAGGTGCGGTGACTCATGCCTGTAATTCCAGCACTCTGGGAGGCCAAGAAGGGCAGATCACCTGAGGTCAGGAGTTCAAGACCAGCCTGGTCAACATGGTGAAACCCTGTCTCTACTAAAAATACAAAAATTAACTGGGCGTGGTGGCACACACCTGTAATCCCAGCTACTCAGGAGGCTGAGGCAGGAGAATTGCTTGAACCCGGGTGGTGGAGGTTGTGGTGAGCCGAGATCACACCACTGCACTCCAGCCTGGGCAACAAGAGCGAAACTCTGTCTCAAAAAAAAAAAAAAGAAAAGAAAGAAAGAAGAAACGAAGGAAGGAAGGAAGGAAAGAAAGGAAGGAAGGAAGGAAAGAAGGAAGGAAGAAAGGAAGAGAAAGAAAGAAAAGAAAGAAATAAAGTCTTAAGTGAACTGCACCCATTGATAGCCTCATTTATTCATTCAGCAAACATTTACTAAATACCTAATGTGTGCCAGCCACCACAGTCTTAGCTATGGGCTGAATCTATAAAGGGCAATAAAACACAGTTGGTCCCTATTCTGCATAACCTTGAGGCCATGGAAGGGACACAAACATGTAAACTAACAAATTGGCATACAGAGTGGTAAGTACTAAAATAGAACTATGAAGAAACTAGGGTGGGCACATCAACAAGCTAGCTAATTGCTAGAGGAGTAAAGGCTTCACACAAGGAGGTGACGCTTGATCGAGGCTTTAATTGTTTAACCAAGACCTCAGGTAGAAAAGTTGATATTCTCCAGTAGGCTACATTTGTCTAACCCTAACAAATTACAGACCTCCAAGTGGCTCAGTTCTGCAAAGAGTCACATATGAAGAAGTCAAAGAATAATTATAAAGGAATTCCAATCCAAACTCTACTTATAAGAGCACTGAAAAGGACACAATTTCTAGCCCACAGAGACATTTCTCACTTCTAGAGCCTCCTCCACCAAACGCCAAAATTCCCCAGCCTGGCCCCAGCATTCTGTTTTCCCCCCTCCCAAATCACAGCTCCGCTTAGTCAAGATGGACTTGGGTTTCCTCCATCATCTTTTCCCTTTTTTTTAATGCCTCTCTGCTCCTATCCACACTTTTCCTGACTCTGCAAAACAAAGATTCGGACACCAGTTTGGCAAAAAACTAAGTTAGGATAGGAACAGCAAGAATACATCCCAAAACATTTGCCTAAAGGAGCTGAGACCTTGTTTTCGATAACTAGAAAAGAAATGCAATAATCTGAAGTTCTAGAAGATCCTCATGAAACTCTTGTAGATGAAGATATCTCTGACTCCATAGCAAGTCTGAATTAAATTGGAACTTTTTTTTATGCGTCTGAAGTTAAAACACCTCTTCTCAATAGCCTGCCAAATCCGGCTTCTGACTTTTGACTCTTAAGAGACACAGCTTTTCCCACAGTCTCTCAAAATATATGTGCCAAAGAGCAGTGTCATAATGAACTTCTTATAAGTATGGGCTTTAAAACTACTAAAAAGGCTGTGCACAGTGGGTCACACCTGTAATTTCAGCACTTTTGGAGGCCAAGGCAGGAGGATCACTTGGGCCCAGGAGTTCAAGACCAGACTGTGCAACATAGGGAAACTCTGTCTCTACCAAAAAAAAAAAACATTAATAAATTAGCCAGGCGTGGTGGCCTACACAAGTGATCCTATGAAGTTGAGGCTTCAGTGAGCTGTGATCAAGCCACCGCACTCCAGCCGGGGTGAGAGTGAGACCTTGTCTTGAAACACACGCACACACAACTACAAGAAGAAAGAGAAACATGGAATAAAGTATACCCGCATTCTTAGTACAAACAGATTGAAGAGGGATTAAAAAAAACATTCCTCAAAGAGAAAGATTGGCTCTCTTGAGAATATGGGGAATATAATTTATTTGAGGCAGGTGTGGATTTTGTCCACAGTGGTTGCATGTAGGAAAGCTGTGTTAATTTTTTTGTTCTGAAATCAATTAACTCTAACTCTGAAAGTACCCCCCAAATGTGCACATACATAAACACACACACACACACACACACACACAGAGACACACACACACACACAAACACACTGTACTTACCGGAGTAGCAAAAAAAAAAAAAAAAATCTAATGTCTGTCATGTTTTCAAGAGGATTCTTCCTCTCTCTCTTATAATGTGGGAATCCTGGAGGTCTTACACCATCAAGAACCTCCAAGAAAGGGTCTGTAGTTCTTCAGGTCATCTCTTGCCCATGCCCTCCTGGTCCTGAAGGTCCCACAGGCTTGGACACAGGGGACTGGCCCAGGCTGGGAACCCAGTGGCAGGGTTCCCAGAGATTCCAGAGCCTTCCATGTCTGCAGACACCTGTGGCCTCTGCAGATTGGCTCCCTTGACCCCTCCCAATCCTTGGAACTCTTCTTACTTCAGATCATCCGGCTCTGTTGTTTCTATAAGCCGAGGCTGGACACCACAGCCTCTGGTGTTCAGAGCAGCCAGGCAGGTGCCTGACGGAGGAAGCATTCCATGTGGCAACTGAGGCACACACAGGCCCCAGCCCGGGCAGCCCCCGGTCAGCTCCAGCCAACTGAGGCACTGCAGAACTAAGGTCGGTAAATCGTCCAATTTTTCAAAGGAAGCCAAATATTCAAAGTTTTATGTGACATCTCCCAATTTTTCAATGTTAGCAACTCATCCATTTTTTGTTTTGTTTTGTTTTTTTGAGACTGAGCTTCACTCTTGTTGCCCAGGCTGGAATGCAATGATGTGATCTCGGTTCACTGCAACCTCCACCTCCCGGGTTCAAGCGATTCTTCTGCCTCAGCCTCCCAAGTAGCTGGGATTACAGGCATGTGCCACCATGCCCGGCTAATATTTTTGTATTTTTAGTAGAGACGAGGCTTCTCCATGTTGGTCATGCTGGTCTCAAACTCCTAACATCAGGTGATCCACCCGCCTCGGCCTCCCAAAATGTTGGGATTACAGGCATGAGCCACTGCACCTGGCTCGAATTTTAAAATAACAACAACAATATGTAGGCCAATTCTGCTTGCCAAACAACACATCTCTGTCTTTGCCTACAGCCCGGGGGGACTCCAGCATGGGGACTGTCTTCTGAAGGCAACTTTGCATCTTAGCCCTACAGTCCTAATGCCATTAACATGGCCCTGAAAGCTCTTCTGCCTCCTTGGGATGGGGTGTGAAAAGTAACTAGAGCAGTGGACACCCAACCTAAATTAATTGCTCACAGGGTATCTTGCCACAGGTTCTCTCAACCAAGCAACATTACTGAGCACCTGTTATGTGCTTGGTGGTGGCTTGCTGGGAAATGGGGATGCAAAAATCTCATAGGTGTGGTCCTTTCTGCCCTTACAGTGTCATGGGCAAAAGAGTCATCCATCAAAACAGCACATTGATAACCATATAGTCCCTACTATGATAACACCCACAGAAAACAGGTATATAGGGGTTTTGCTCTTACAGTGGATCATGGGAGATTTCGTTCAGGGATTCAGAAAGAGCCTGAGGCCTGAGGGTGAGCAAGACCTAAAAGGGGTGAAGGATGTTCTGGAAATAAAGGAAGAAGGGTTTTCATGTGAAAAACAGAAAACATGTTTGCAGGGTGAGAAGAAGGCCCGAGAGACTGTACTGCTGAGAGGGAGGGCTGCAGAGGTAGGCAGGGCCTGGAGACCGAGCTAAAGACCTTGACCATCATCCTAGGCTCCTAGGAAGAAAGCAGTGGGGAATGGCGGGGGAACACATGGGCATGCCTGGAGACCAGCTGGGAAGCAAGTTACAAGGAGGTGCCTACGCAGCCTGGCGGAGAGTGGTGGTAAGAACAAGGAGAGCAGTGGACAGGTTCAACATCTATTTAAGAAACAGGATGGGCACAGTGGCTCACACCTGTAATCTCAGCACTTTAGGAGGCCGAGACAGGCAGATCACTTGAGGTCAGGAGTTTCAGAGCAGCCTGGCCAACACGGTGAAACCCTATCTCTACTAAAAATACAAAAATATTAGCCGGGCATGGTGGCACATGATTGTAATCCCAGCTACTTGGGAGGCTGAGGCAGGAGAATCCCTCGAACCTGGTAGACGGAGGTTGCAGTGAGCCGAGATCATGCCACTGCACTCCAACCTGGGCAACAGAGCGAGACTCTGTCTCAAAAACAAAAGAAACAAAATAGATGAAACTTGAATGCAGAGGTCCAGGAGAGGTTGGTAAGTGTCACGGATGACTCCCAGATTTCTGGGTAGTTAACTTGGAGGACTCATTTGCTCAACAAATATTGACTGGGCATCTAGCATGTGCCAACCTCTATTCTAGGCACAGGGGGTTACAGTAATATACAAAAAAAGACAAATATTCCTGCCCTCTTGGGGCTCACTTTCTAGTGGGGAGAGACACAATAACAAAAAAGTAAAATATATAGCATGTTTCTAGGATCAACTAACATAATTTGCAGGGCCCAGTTCAAAATGAACTCATGGAGCACCTTGTTAGAATAAGAAATTATTGGCCAGGTTCAGTGGCTCACGCCTGTAATCCCAGCACTTTGGGAGGCCAAGGCAGGCAGATCACTGGAGGTCAGGAGTTCAAGACCAGCCAGGCCAACATGGTAAAACCCCGTCTCTACTTAAAATACAAAAATTAGCTGGGCATGGTGGTGGCCATCTGTAATCCCAGCTACTTGGGAGGCTGAGGCAGGAGAATCACTTGAACCTGGGAGGCGGAGGTTGCAGTGAGCCGAGATTGCACCACTACACTCCAGCCTGGGCAACAGAGCCAGACTCTGTCAAAAAAAAAAAAAAGGAGGAAGAAGAAATTATTAAGAATTTCAAGATAGCAACACAAAGCGTTAAACCAACTACAAGGTTCTTTTAGGCACAGGGTTTATGGGACCACACAGTGTTTGCATGCCTAGAATTCAGCCTCACATGCTACGTAGAGACAAGAGCTAAGGAGAAAAAGAAATCAGGAAAGTGGACTAGAATGTTTCTAGGAAGAGAAGTTTGCAATTTTATATAGAGTGAACAGGGAAGACTTTAGTAAGAAAGTAATATTTGAATAAATACCTGAAGGAGATGAATGACAAAATAATATCTAAAGAACAATAAATAGCAGATATCTAGAGAAAGGTGACTCAGGTAGAGGAAACAGCTAACGCAAAGGCCCTGAGGCAGGAGTGTGCCTGTGGTGTTTTACAATGGCAAAGAGGGCCAGGCGCGGTGGCTCATGCCTAAAATCCCAGCATTCTGAGAGGCCCAGGCAGAAGGATCACTTGAAGCCAGGAGTTCAAGATCAGCGTGGCCAAAAAAGTGAGACCCCCATCTCTACAAAAAATAAAAATAAATAGAATGGGCTAGGTGCAGTGGGTCACACCTGCAATCCTAGCACTTTGGGAGGCCAGGGTGGGAGGATTGCTTGTGCCCAGGAGTTTGAGACCAGACTGGGCAACACAGTGAGACCCCCATGTCTATTTTTTTAAAAAAAAATATTAGCTGGGTGTGGTGGCACATGCCTACAGTCCCAGCTATACTTAGGAGGTTGAGGCAGGAGGATTTCTTGAGCCTTGGGAGGTCGAGGCTACGGTGAGCTGGGATCGAAGCACTGCACTCCAGCCTGAGCAACAGAGCAAGACCCCATCTCAAGAAAAGAAAGTAAAATAGAATGGCAAGGAGGCCAGTGTGGTTGGAGCGAGGCCAGCCAAGCAGAAAGGAGTAGATGATGAGACTAATGAGGTATCAGGGTGAAGGGAGGCATGTCACATGGGGCCTTATAGGCCACTGTGAGGACGTTAGCTTTGACTCTGAGTAAGGTGGGAGTCCCTGTAGGGTTTTGAGCAGAGAAGTGACCTAACTTGACCTGTATTTTAGCATCACTCTTCCAGAGGCTGAGTTGAGAATTGAGTGAAGAGAGGTTGGCGGCAGCGGGAGAGAGGGCAAGTGCAGAAGCAGAAAGGCAAAGGAGAAGGCCAGTGCCATTGTCCAGGCAGGAATTGGTGGTGGTGTGGACTGGGATAGCCACAGGAGAAGTGAGAAGTGGACAGTGGTTCTTGAGACACAGTCTGTATTAGTCTGTTCTCACACTGCTGATAAAGACATAACCAAGACTGAGTAATTTATCAAGGAAAGAGGTTTAATGGACTCACAGTTCCACATGGCTGGGGAGACCTTACAATCACGGTGGAAGACAAAGGAAGAGCAAAGGGATGTCTTACATGGCAGCAGGCAAGACAGCGTGTGCAGGGGAACTCCCCTTTCTAAAACCATCATATCTCGTGAAACTTACTCACTGTCACAAGAACAGCATGGGAAAAACCCACCCTGTGATTCAGTTACCTCCCACTGGGTCCTTCCCAAGACACATGGGAATGATGGGAGCTACAATTCAAGATGAGATTCGGATGGGGACACAGCCAAACCATATCACAGTTTGAAAGTAGAGCTGTTGGCCGGGCGTGGTGGCTCATGCCTCTAATCCCAGCACTGGCTGAGGCGGGCAAATCACAGGGTCAGGAGTTTGAGACTAGCCCGGCTAACATGGTGAAACCCTGTATCTACTAAAAATACAAAAAAATTAGCTGGGCATAGTGGCGGGTGCCTGTAATCCCAGCTACTCGGGAGGCTGAAGCAGAAGAATAACTGGAATCTGGGAGGTGGAGGTTGCAGTAAGCCAAGATCACACCACTGTACTCCAGTCCGGGTGACAGAGTGAGACTCTGTCTCAAAAAAAGAAAAAAGAAAGTAGAGCTGTCAGGATTTGCTGGAAACAGGATGTGAATTAGCGAGAAGAGTCGAGGGTGACTCTGAGCTTTCCAGTCTGTGCCTCTGGAAGGATGGAGCTGCCGTGGCAGAAGATTGAGGCCGGGGGAGATTGGGAGCTCAGCGGAGGGCATGTCACCATTAAGACATCTGAAGTGATGATGTCGAGTTGGGAAGACCCAAAGTGAGGGCAGAATCTAGATGAGAAAGGCAAAAGCCAACTTGCTGGGGCTTTGCAGGTCATGGAAGGGAGTTCAAATATTTTTCTTGGAGACATGGGAAATCATAGAAGAGTTTTAGGTACAATCTAATTTACTTTCAGAAGACTGCACTGACCATTGAGGGAAGGATGGATGGGAGGGTTGAAAGTGAGAGGCCTTTGCACGGCGGGTTAGAGATAGGGGTTAAGATGAGGATGATGGAGTTGGAGAAAAGGGACAGTGTTAAGACAAGACTCGCTGATGAATGGGATATGATCGGTATTGGAGAGAGAAGAAAAAAAGCAAAGAAGATTCCCAGGTTCCCATTTTGAGCAAAGAGGGTTATGGCAGGGCCGTTTACTGAGATGGCAAAGGGAAAATCAAAACTTCAATCAGATAAAGAAATATTTGTTGGATAAAGCTAGTTGAGCTGGAAGTGATGAACGGATGTCACTCAGGGGCCCTGGAGAGAGAAGGGTGAAGTAGGAGGTCAGAAGGTAGATAGTTCAAGGCAGAGAGAACCTCACATGTTCCCAGTGTAGACTTATCTGGGCATTCTGAGTGAGGTTGTGCTGGAATAGGAGAACTGACGGCCAGAGGGCAAGACAAGCTAGAAATGCCGGCAGGAACCTAGCAAGAGAGGGTCGTTTATTTCATGTTACCCAGAGCAATGGGTGTCTAGGACCTACCACGTTGAATTCTGGGTGATTTCACTGATAAAGAATTGGCAGTATACGATATTACTTTTTCTGTTGCTTAATTTGCAGAGCATATGCTCTTTTTAAATTTTTTATTTGCATTTCATTACGGGCTTCTTGGACACTTGCCATGACTTGATGGAATCATTTTATAAAGAGCTGAATTTACACTGGGTAAAAGATTGCATCATTTCTCAGGTTGATGAGAAGGACTTGCTGGTAGTCGAGCTGGGCAATGTTGTTAACTGGCTGGTGTGCACCTTCCCAAGAACCAAAAAATACATGTTTGAGCATAAACATTTCTCCTCTGGCTTTTGCTTTATTAGACAAAGATCTGACATTTATCCAAGAATCATTTATTCATTCAACAATAGTTTTAAATCCTTACTTCACGTCTGAGGAGACTAAGCACTGAGGAAAGAGTAGAGAGAAAGCAATCCATTTCCTGCTTTCATGGAGCTTAGACATATACACACGTATGCACATGTGTGCACACACACACACACACACACAACTACAAACTGTGCTACGCACTGTGAAGGAAAAACACAGGGAGCTAGGAGAGTGTGTGACTCAAGGCTTAACTAGCCTGGAGAGAGAGGGATGACCTGGTAACTAGGTAAAGGGGGAGCAAGGAAAGAGCATTCCAGCCAGAGGCAACAGGGTGTGCAAAGTCCTGAGGTGGGACAGCAAATTGAGATAATGAAGGACCAGGAAGAAAGGCAGGGTAGCTAGAGAAGATTCTCAGAATTGATGTAATCAGATTTGCATTTTTTTTTTTGATATGGAGTTTTTGCTCTGTTGCCCAGGCTGGAGTGCAATGGCATGATCTTGGCTCACTGAAACCTCCACCTCCTGGGTTCAAGTGATTCTCCTGCCTCAGCCTCCCGAGTAGCTGGGATTATAGGAGCCTGCCACCATACCCATCTAATTTTCGTATTTTTAGTAGAGATGGGGTTTCACCATGTTGGCCAAGCTGGTCTCAAACTCTTGACCTCAGGTGATCCACCTGCCTTGGCCTCCCAAAGTGCTGGGATTACAGGTGTGAGCCACCGCACCTGGCCCAGATTTGCATTTTAAATAACCCTTCTGGCTACAATGCCAATAAAAATTGGAGGAGCAAGAGTGACTGAGGGCAGACCTGTGAGGAGGTCACTGCAGGTGTCCAGATGAGAGATGACAATGGCCTGGACCAGGATGGGGAGGAGAGAGAGAGAGAAGCGGAAGGCTTTTTTTGCAAAGTAAATGAGTAGGACAGATGCAGCTATGTAAGGGACAGCATCCATAAGAACCTAAAATCAAGATATGCCAGAATCATTGGCCTTATTGATCATTTGCAATATGGCTAATCCACTAGAAACAAAAGCCCTCCAGAGCTGTGAGCTGGCAGTGACTGTATGATTTGAATAAAGAATGTCAATGCCTGCCCCTGTGATCAGACTGCCATCCCACAGGCTATGAGAAAATACAAAGTAAGGGCCCTCATGAAGTGAGCAGGACCTAGCTCATTCATTTATTCTTTCCTTCATTTATTATTATGTGAGAAATCTCAAAACATAAAAAATACTATGGGAGCCCAGAGGAGAGAAGCTCAATGTCTGCAGCTGGGAGGGTGGGGTTGTGGGGAGCCCAGGGGGAAGAAAAGGGTTGGGGGAAAGCTGATGAGTATCCCAAGCTGAAGAAAAGAGCATACAACTAGAAAATCTAGGAGGTGTGGTGTGACTGGAGCTCAAAGCGTCTGTTGAGGAATAAGAAAATGGCTGTTATTCCAGATACGGGTTTTACATTTTATTCATATAAAGGAGGCAATTATCTGCTCAATTTTACAGACTAAAATAGGCTTCTTGGATTTGATGGGATTTTAAAAAACAAATGTAACTGATTGCAAATCAATTTTTGTGCAGCTATAGATAAAACTTGGCTGAGGAGCTGCTGATAGGAGCAACGATAGCGTTCTTATCTAATTCGGATTTCATCACCACTTGAACAGCTCGCAGACAAGGTCTTGTGTTCTGCCTCTGTGTACTGCTAAATTTTAATTCCAGTGAACTTTTTTTTCAGTATGCCAGGCGTAATGTCACTGTCTCAAACTTGAGTTAGGAAAGAGAAACATTAAAGGACAGGGGGTAAGTTTCCTCGGCTAATGCTCAACAATACCCATAAAATAGTTATTTCTCCATAAAATGGGAAAAAAGAAATACATATATAACCATGGAAAGATATTTCCCAGATATAGGCTTGCTCTTAACTATTTCACAGAAATCTTTACAAAATCAAGTCAAGCCAATATTTTCTATAGCTTTTGGGGTGGGTGAGCTCAGCACATAATTTTAATTGTTCCAGATGATGTCTATCCCCAACTTCCTTTGTGTCTGTTTCAAGCTTTGATTTCAACCTAATGTTGCTCAATCTTTAGCATAAATTAATGCGAAGGATGTTCTATCCAAAAAAGTCTGACTCTATGCAGGTAATTTTATATTAAAATATGCATTTGACTTTTAAAGTTTGGATACACATGGTTGCTTCTTATAATGTTTCTTTTCACATTTGTTTATGGAAATGGGAGTTGAATGAAGGGGAGGGTGCAAAAGTGAAAGAAGAAACCCTTTATGTGCATTTCCCATTATGAGATTCCTGTAGCTCTAGAGATATAATGTTTCACAAAGTGATTTAGTATCCATAAATGCCAATTTGCAAAGCATTATCCATTGCCCTCAAGGAAGAAAATATATTCTCCCTTTCCCTGCCCAATAAGTAAACTTTGAAAACAATTACAAGCACATGTAATAACAATACAGAAACTAGCATTTCTTTTTTTTTTTTTTTTTTTTTTCTGAGACAGAGTCTTGCTCTGTCGCCCAGGCTGGAGTGCAGTGGCGCGATCTCAGCTCACTGCAAGCTCCGCCTCTGGGGTTAATGCCATTCTCCTGCCTCAGCCTCCCAAGTAGGTGGGACTACAGGCACACGCCACAACGCCCGGCTAATTTTTTGTATTTTTAGTAGAGATGGGGTTTCACTGTGTTAGTCAGGATGGTCTCGATCTCCTGATCTCGTGATCCGCCCGTCTCAGCCTCCCAAAGTGCTGGAAGAAACTTGCATTTCTACAGCAACTTTCCCTGGAGAATTTCTCGGTTGCTTTGCAAACAGTAATTAATTAGACCCCCTAACATTCCTGTGAGGGAGCCAAGAGGTGTGGGTATGCTTTGAACAACCCCCAACACTGACTCGCTGTCACCTCTGGGGTTGATGAACAGATGTTGTTTAAAAACTGCATAGCACACAGAATTCAACATCTTAGAACGTTAATGAAGGACTTAGAATTCTGAGATGCAACAGAGAATTGGATGTGGTGCAGGCTTTGGTCTTGTTATGTGAATTTGATAGAAGGATGAAAGTAACATACTGTTTTCTATGTCATCTGTCATCACAGCATCCAATGGGACTGCACTTATCCTATGGCATGAAGTAACTCTGCCAGGTTCATCATCCTAGAGATGACCCCGTTACCAAGAAATTTTGCCTTAAGGAATATAACCAACTTTAAAAAAAGAAAAACAAAAACAAACAAACAAAAAAACCAGTTATATAGGGCTTATTCACCAGGCGCTGTTTTAAGCACTTAGTAACTCATTTGATCCTCACAGCAACTTGTTTTGGGGTCAGTATTATTTTTTATTATTATTATTTCCATTTTACAGGTGAGAAAACTGAGGCATAGAAAGTTTAAGAAATTTGCCAAAGTCATTCAGCCATGCTACCTCTCAGTATTAGCATTACCTGTTAATAAACTTGAACGCTTACAAATTGCCACATTTTCTCAGCTTGATCATGCAGTTTGTCTTCGCAATCTGCTAGAACACTCATGTGATTTACCAGGAGTGGTGAGTCAGTGGCAAGAAGCCAATCTGAAAACAAAAATAAGCCCCACTTGCTTCAGCACCTTGGAGAGCATCTTCCAACTACTGGCCCAGACAATAGAGCAGCTCTCGAAGACCTAATGAGGTTCTGCTATAAAGGGGTGAGGCTGAGAACAGGAAGATGTCAAGCTAATGGGGATTGTTGCTCCTCCTTTCTCTTACAAAGATCATGCTTTTATGATGACAGAATTAGGTGTAGGATTTTCAGGCCAGTTTTAGCCCAGTTCAGCTGGAGCCTGGGACCTCACAGCTCTGGTTTTCCCATTCTTGGGCTATTGGGATGTCTTGGGCCTAAAAGCAGATGAACTTTATACTTAATATTTAGTCCTCTTGCATATGGGTGTGTCTTTCTTTTTTTTTCCCCAAATCCCTTCCAGGAGACTATCTTCCAGGGCAATTAAGCTTTCACCGAGGGACCATTGATGTACTTTTTCAGTTTGCCCATAACAGAGGCAGTGAAGTGCATGGTTAGAACAGAGCTCCGAGTTTAGACTGCCTGAGAATTTCTCTCAACTCTGCCATTTTCCAGATGTAACCTTGGGCAAGGTGCTTAGCTTTATTAAGCCCCAGTTTTTTCATCTGTAAAATGGAGCTAATAATGGTAACTGAGTCATGAGATTGTCCTAAGGCTTAAATAAGGTAATATGGTTAGAAAACACATTTTATCATGAGAAGAAATAGGGACTGTGGTGATGCCCCTTCTTGAACAATAAGATTCATGTAACTGACATACGTTCCCTCTCTGCTTTGGCTGTCAGGGAGCTTCGGTTGCACAGAGTAGCATTAGCAACACTGTGAGATGCTAAGACCTGCCCATTGGTGTTTCTTTACTTCTCCTCCAGTCCTGACCTTCCCTTCTGATTAGCATATTCTTTGATCCTTTGTTTTGTGATTGTATTATCTGTGTCATTTCAGGTCACTGCACATGATGGATAGATAGATAGATAGATAGATAGATAGATAGATAGATAGATAGACAGACAGACAGACAGATAGATGTAGATCATTAGAATGTAAGTCCCAAATGAGCAAAGAGTTTTGTCTATTTTGTTCATTTCTATATCCCAAAGGACTAGGATAGGGCACAGCATATAGTTGGGGCTTAGGAAATATTTATTGGAGAGACAGAGACAGAGAAAGAGAGAGAGAAGGAAGGAAGAAAAGGAAGGGAGGAAGGAAGGAAGGAAGGAAGGAGAGAGAGAGAAAGAAAGAAGAGAAAGACAAAAAGGGAAGGAAGGAAGGAAGGAGAAAGGAGAGAGAAGGAAGGAAAGAAGGAAGGAAGGAAAACGGAAAGAAGGAGAGAGAGAGAAAGAGAAAAAGAGAAGGAAGGAAAGAGAAGAGAAACAGAGAAAGAAGGAATGAAGGAAAAAGAAGAGAAAGAGAGAAAGAAGGAAGGAAGGGAGAAGGGAGGGAGGGAGGGAAGAAGGGAGGGAGGGAGAGAGGAAGGAAGGAAAGACGTCTCTTGCCAATTTCTTTCTACCATCTGACCACACAACTGTTTCATGGCTTGCTTTGAAAAGATCACTAGACACCCCTTCTCACTTGTCACATCTGCCCATAAGTGATGCTCAAAAGAATCTCTTTACTTAAATTTGCTATGGTCACTAACTCAGTAGCTTTGCATCGGTGCTGGGTTAGCTGTCTGCTACCACTATCCTAATTATCCATGATTACACAAGTCTTTGCCAGGCAAACGAGCTGCAGGAGAAGTTTCAGTGATGATGCTTCTCACAGTGTAGTCTGTCTTTCCCCTGTTGTCTAAGGACAGATGAGGATGCAGGGCAGGAGACTGGTTAGGAAAATTCCTCATGATCAAAATAACCAATCTCGAAATCTCAGTGGTGCAGATCCTTCTCTAAAAGCTAACAGGGCTTTACTGATGCAATAGAAACAACAGTAGTAAAATTAGTTGCAGCAGAAACATGCCCTTCTGACTCAGAGACCCAGTGTGTGGGTGGAGCTGTACCATGTATCTAATGAGGAAATTCCCCTGGGAAGGGCTGGATCCTTCCCTTTGACACAGCCAAAGGCTTCAGCACTGCTAGGTATTTGTGACAGATTACTAGGCAATATGAATGCATTGGGGGTGGAGTGGAAGAAACGGTCAAATCCCCATCCAGAGCACAGCAGCTAACACAGCTTCCAAACCCTCTCCAGCTGAATTCAACTAGCATTTATTGAGTGCTTACTATGTGCCACGGCCAGAGAATTATTGGGTGTGTCCAATTTCCAGGCATTTGATTTTAAGAACTGGAAAAGATGCTTATACATGCCCCTCTCTCCCCAACCTCCTCCCCTCGAGCTGACAGCCTTGGCCTTGAGATCTTTATACCCTCCCAAGTCAGAATCAGCTTCCCCTCCGATTTTTGGAAGGAGTCCAGTCTACCCTCTTCTCTCTCTCAGCAGGGATCGTATAAACAGCAATTCCAACCAGGCAGGGAGCGCTTGTCTTTCATTCCCTTCAGGAGCTCTCCCAGCTCTGGTCTTGTTAGAAGGATCTCACATTGGAAGTCTCCCTGGGAATAAACACATGTTTCTGATAATGCTAAAGATTAAGCCAATGAAATAAAAATTCATTTCTGAGACATAAACTGTAAATGACCAGGATTTTCCACAGAAATATTGGTACTTTGGCAGAGGCTCGGCAACCCTCAAGTTGACAGTAATTTGCTGCCGTGTGCCAGGCAAGTCCTGAAGTCATTCAATAGACAAGACATCATCAAATACCACATCTAAATTCTGTTCATATTATTAGAATGAAAAGGGTAATGCAATTCAATTGCCTAGAGAATCGTCGTACACACAGACCTAAACAGAGCTGGCCAGAGACAAAATTTCTTAGCAAGTGAAGTTTGTCTACAGGGCCCCTGGCTTGCCTTCCTCCATCCTTCCAACCGGACCTTTTCCTTGTACAGGAATCCGGTGTGAATTAAAGTCAATGCGTTGCCCCTCCCAAGGGTATTTGTGTTTTAAATGAACTCTCTAATTTGATAACAAGGGAATTAAAATTTCACATTTGTCAAATACCTACCATGGGCCAGGCACATTTTCACAAGCATTGTTCATCCTTACTGCCTACTGGGAACTTGTTCATTTGTGCAAGAAACATCTATTGGCTATCTACACTGAGCCAGGCACTGTGCTAGGTACTAGAGATCCAGCAGAGATCAAAAAGATAAAGACCTTCCCCTCTTGGGCTCTGCGGACTAATAGGAAGAAAGAGGCGATCAACAAACAAACGCATAAATGTTTATCAGGTGGTGACAAGTGCTCTGCAGAAAAATAAAGCAGGGCAAGGGGACAGAGAGTGACAGAAAGGGATGCTATAGAAGATAGGGTGGTCGTGGAGGGCTTCTCAGAGGAGGCGGTCATTGAACAGAGCCCTGAAGAAAATCAGCCAAAAGGCATGTTGCTATGTTGAAGACAGGGCATTGCGGTGGGGAGTACTCCAGGTCGAGGGAACAGCAAATGCATAGGTCCTGCGAGTCCTTGGTGTGCCCCAAGAAGGAGACAGATGGGAGAGAACAGCGTGTATGAGGTGGGGAAATGGAGGAGGCAGGAGCAGGGAAGAAGAGGAGGACAGACACAGAAGGGCTTGTGGGCTGGGATGAGGACTCTGGAATCTAAACTGAGGGACATCAGGAACCACTGGAAGGTCTAAGCAAAGGAGCGACCTTCATTGACTTGGGTTTTCAGAAGCTGGCTCTGGCTGCTGGGTGGACAGGCTGCACAGGAACAAGCGTGGAAACAAAGAGGTCCTTTGGGAGACAGCTGCAGTGACCTGGGAAGGAGTGAGTGAGGGAAGGTGATGCTGAAGGCTCGGGCCCTACCTTCTGCAGTGGGTCTTATGGTTCCCATCCTGCAGGTGAGGAAACCGAGATGCAGAAAGGGTAGGCAGTCAGCCAAGGCCAGCTGGCTAGTAAGCAGCCAAGCGTGAGCCCTGCAGGCTGTCCAGCTGCAGAGGCCCGCCTCCTAGCCCCTGCCACAAGCTTCCCGTGACCATGCGGAGAGAGGCACTGCTCCTCCGTGAAGGAAACTTACTCCTCAGAGAGCAGGAAGAAGGATTTTTGGAGGCTGAGGATTTTTCTGGGCCCTTGTAATCTCCCTCCAGCCCTTGCTTTGAAAGGGTTCCATCAAGAGGAAATATAACAATCGTCAACACTTAACAGGCTTTTCTGTGGACACAGCAGGCTTCTGAGTCACTCCTGCTTGTCATACAGATTCCTCACAACCGCCCCTGTGAAGGAGCCGCGATCTTCATTCCCATTCTACACATGAGAAAACTGAGGCACAACTATATTAACTGGCCGGGATGATAGGGCTGGGATATGAACCCTGGAAGTCTGGGTCCCAGAGTCCCTACTCTTGGACATGGTACCATTTCTTCCTTGAAGAGCTGCTCACTTTTGATGTGGTGCTGAATTTCGGACTTGGAGACTGAGGCTCATGCTGCTGATACACACTGAAACTGACTCCCATTGACAGGAACTCGGGAGACACTGGAGAGTGTCCCTGTGGGGGCTAAATGGCCCCTCCTCAAAAAGTGTTGATGGGGGCTTCCTGCCCAGGGTAGAAGACAGATGACAGGGCCTCAGGGTTCCCATCTGTCTCTAGGGAGCCAGTACGTCTCTCACTGTGTATCACTGGCTCATCCATCCTTGGGCACAAGCCTTCCAGATGTGGGGAGAGAAGGGTTGAGCAGTCATTAATGAAACCACAGCTGCCAACTCCCAATTTCATTTGATGGATGACTGAGATGTTCCCAACCCTTCAACCTTCCCAGTTTTGAGGGGAAAGGGGTAACCAGAGGAACAGGCTTACATCGAGAGGACAAGGATACAAACAGAGATGACACAGGGAGGAGGAGTGGACAGAGGAGGTTGGGTTCCCAAAAGAAAAACTATACCATTCTGGGAAGAAGAGAGGGTGCTGTGTGCCCCTGAAGGGAGAGAGAGAAATGGAGGACACAAATTCACAAAATACTACAATCCCAGACCCACATAAGTCCCTCTTTGCTCTCACCCTTCCCTCTACCCAAAACGCTTTCCCCTCCTGTCCAGATGCCTCCGTGGCACTCAGTTATAAGACCTTCCCTAATACCCACCACTTCTTAGGAAGAACTGACCTAACTTCCCTTTATGCCCCTTTTGAGTAATCATGATAAACAACAACAAGATCTCTTTATTGAACTTAGTTTTTATGTAATTTTTATTTCGATTTCGTATCAAAACAGCCCCACAAGATGGGTGTTGTTGGCTCCACTTGATAGAGGAGACATCTAGAGCTCAGAGAAGTGAAGTGAAGTGACTTTCCCGAGGTCACACAGATGAGTAACTGGGGGATCCGTGATCCAACCTGGAACACCTGCCTCGGAAGCTCAGGCCTGGGCCCTTACATATCTACCCCTCCGCCGGCTGAGTTACGGAATGGCTGGCACGTTTTCTCAGTCACTTTTGCATCTTCAGCGCCCAGTTGGTGCTTAGTAAATATTGATGGGAATGACTCATGAATGAATAAATGGATGAAAACTGAGTTATAATGAACAGGAGTCTATAAATATGCTCACATGCACTTACATTTGCAGAGACAATGCTAACAGTTCTTGAGAACCATTTTTTTATTCAATATAAAAAGTGCTTATTGGAAATGTACTGTGTGTGAAACGCTGGGGATATCGTGGGAAGCAGAACTGTCCTGGTCCTTAACCTTCAAGAGTGCATAAAATAGAGGAGGAGAAAAACTAAAAACAGTCAACAATATCACAAATGGAAATGTATTTGCAAATTATTAAAAAGTGAAGTAAAGAGTGCAGGGTATTAAAGAGAGGAGTGTGGTTAGACAGAGGGGGCCAAGAACTCTCTCCAAGTGAGAAATACTTAAGGTTGAATGGAAGTCATCCAGAGAAAAACTGGGGGAGAGTGTTCCAGGCAGAAGGAATGGCATATGCAAAGGCACCAGTGCAAGACTAAGAGCTTAGAGCCTTCCAGAAAGTACCAGAAGCTCAGCATGGACAAAGCAAAGAGCAGGGGCAATGGAAGCAGACAGAGGTAGAGACACAGGCAGAACTAGAAGATGCAGTGCCTCGTGCCCTCAATAAGTGTCCTGGATTCCAGCCAAAGGGCCATGGGAAGCCTCTGAAGGGTGTGAAGCAGGGAAGGGACCTGCGTCAATCTGCTCCTGTTCTGTGGGCAATGCTAACAGAGAAGGAAGCAAGAAACAGGCAGAAAGACTGGCCAGTGCAATCATCCCAATGGGAGTCCCCTGGGCCATAGGCAGTGATGAGAAATGGGTGGGTGCGAGATCCCTTTGGAAGCAGGAAATGGACCACCAATGATATTGACATAACTCAGACAGGTCCACACATGAACCCACGGAGGAGTAAAGGCAGTATGGACTTCAGAAACAGACAAGATTCTTTTTTTTTTTTTTTTTTTTTTGAGATGGATTCTCACTCTGTTGCCCAGGCTGGAGTACAGTGGCACGATCTTGGCTCACTGCAACCTCCACCTCCCGGCTTCAAGCCATTCTCCTGCCTCAGCCTCCTGAGTAGCTGGGACTACAGGTGTCTGCCACCATGCCCCACTAATTTTTGTATTTTTAGTAGAGACAGAGTTTTACCATGTTGGCCAGGGGCTGGTCTCCAACCCCTGATCTCAAGTGATCTGCCTGCCTTGGCATCCCAAAGTCCTGGGATTACAGGCGTGAGCCACCGTACCTGGCCAGGAAACAGACAAGATTCTAATCCGTCACCTATCTTCCATGGCTGTGTGGTTTTAGGCAGCTCACCGACCTCTTGAAGCCTTGGTTTCCTCAACTGGAAAATAAGAGAATCAGCCTCCCCAGGACCATTGTCATTGAATGAGATGATGCACATGACAGTGTGGAGTGTGGTGAGCCTCTCCCAACAACCCAACCTCCCTTTGCCGTCTCCAGATACCGAGAGCCCGACTTCCAAGCTGCCCACCTGATCACTGGGCTCTACTGCCTACGTAAACATTTTTAAAGAAAATGAATCCCCATATACTCCATGCCAAAGAGAAAATGCAGGCTGGCCTTGCTAGGAAGGCTTGCAACAGCCTGCCAACCTTGTTCCACTAATACTTGTCAGTGGCCACAGTCTCTCATCACTTGAACAGTAACTCAATTACCAGTCCCTGGGCACCTTCAGGCACAAAGCCTCTCCCATGGGTCCCCATTGTTTTTCTGAGAAGCCCAGGACACAAGTCAATTTCTTGGCCCTAATGAGAGCTTGTCACCACCTGACAGTAGCTATTGAGCATGTGCTAAGTAAATGCAGTCTTAAGGCCACCCAGGCCACTTCCCAAGACAAAGGCCCTAGCCAGCCAGGAGGTGCAACATGGGCTCTGGCACCAGAGCCTCACACAGCAGATGTTGCTGCCTTCAAGGCTGGCCCAATTATGATGTTAACGCCCTGGATGTTAATCCCTGGGTCCTTGCCAGCCCAAACCTGCTCTGCTGTCTGGTTTAATAACACAAGTCCTCTGGAGGGATCAAGTACGGATCTTGGGAATGCCACACTTTTAACTGGTCAGATTCAAAGCCCAGCTTCTTCTCTGCATTACAAGCAAGGCCTGAGATTTCCAAGTATTTTAGCCACGTGAATGCCTGCCCACACCGCCACAGGGCAGTCGGTAAGGACTGTGATTGCAACTGAGATTCAGAAAATTAAATGTCTTTCTCAAGGAAATAGAAGACATTCATGGGAACTCCTTGAATACAGTTTTGTTTTCCCGACACTCAGATTTCTGAGACTTGTTAAATAAACGAGAAGTTCCACGGGGGTAGGGTAAATAGCACAGTGTCTGGCACAGAGTAAACATTTTTGGCATGCATGGCTAGTCCTGATTCAAATTCAATATCAGATCTATGATGTACAGTTCAATGACTCAGTTGTTTAAAGGCAAAATATCCACTCTGCATTATCAGGGACAATTTCTTAACATCTGTTGCCTCACCATCTAGAACACTCCTGAGCCATCTTTCCCCCTGTCCAGGTTGTATGTATGCCACAGAAGCCAGTCCCGGGGGAACCTGATCTAGGCGCAAAATCATGGAGGGCTTCCTTGAGGTGGTTGAGTCTATGAGAAACGGAGGGCATGTAGGTGTGAAGCTGGCACTGGCGCATTTGGGGGTTGGGGAAGGAACGGGCTTGTAAAGTGCATTCTGAGCAGAGGGAACAGCTTATGCAACATCCCGGGGCTGGATTATGGAGAAGGAGGTGGAAAGGGATAGAATGGGATGAAGATGGAGAGAGAGGCAAGGCTCAGACAATCAGGTACTCAGTGGGCCATGTTAAGAATGTTGGTTTTTATTCTAAAAGCCGTGGGAAGTCATTGAAGAGTTTTGAGGGTGAGAAACGGCAGGAGTGAAATGATCAGATTTGATCTCGAACTGACTGGAGAAAAGCCTCGGAGGTATGCAGAAAAAGCCCAGTTGCGAAGCTATACCACAGAACGAGATGCAAGGAGTTAGTGGCTTAGGCCAAGAAGGCAGCAGCAGAGACGAAGAGAAGAGGATGGATTTCAAAATTTTTTAGGACCTAACGGATTGGATGTGAGGATGAGTGAAAGGGAAATATCCAGGATGACTCCCAGAATCCTGACTCTCACAACTGGACGTGGTGAGCAAGAGATGCTGGGAAAAGACCGCATTGGAGGGATGGGAGGTGAGCGACATGGAGAAGGTAGTGGATCATGAGCTTGGGTTGAGGTGCCTTGGAGACAGTCAAGTGGCAACAACATGTAGGGAGTTGGAGATATGGGAAACTCCCTGTAGGGAGTTTCAAGATATCAGGGCCAGAGTTACAAATGTGGGAGTCACTGATATGAGGGTGGTAACTGAAGCTACAGTTTCCTGGGATTTCTTTGGGACAGATGACATCAAAGGGATGTACCACAATTTACTTAAGCCTTCTCCCACTGTTAGATGTTTGGGTTGTTTCTGTCTTTTGACATGGTAAGTGGCCCAGTAACAAGCATCTTTGTCCTCATTTATAGCTTTTTTCCATATTCTAGGTTAAATGTCTAAGTAGCTGACATTACTAACATGGTTAGCAATGAATACCTGCTAAGAGAATAAATATATATGTTCATTCTCCCCAGAATAAAATAGAACTTCTTTTTTGATTGACCATTTTTCTTTCTTTTTTTTTTTTTTTTTTTTGAGATGGGGTCTCACTCTGTTGCCCAGGCTGGAGTGCAGTGGTGCAATCTCAGCTCACTGCAAGCTCCGCCTCCTGGGTTCACACCATTCTCCTGCCTCAGCCTCCCAAATAGCTGGGACTACAGGCACTCGCCACCACGCCCAGCTAATTTTTTTGTATTTTTAGTAGAGATGGGGTTTCACTGTGTTAGCCAGGATGGTCTTGATCTCCTGACCTCGTGATCCACCCACCTCGGCCTCCCAAAGTGCTGGGATTACAGGCGTGAGCCACCGCGCCTGGCCTTGATTGACCATTTTTCATCATGGCCTGTGTAACTTCTTTCTTCCAATATCTGGGTGATTTATTAAGTCTTCCCTAACCAGGCCAACCAAAGGGACCTTCTTCCTCTGAATTCTCATGGTTAATCCCAGAGACATTCACTCCAATCTTATCCTTCAGAAGCCTGATATTTTAGGACATATACACACATGAAAGATAATGGTCTTCCCCACTATATAAACTTGAGATCTGGGACTATGTTTTATACTTCTTGAGTCCTCCTCAGAGCCTAGCAAAACCTGGCACAAGGTCTATATGTAATGATTATTGCAGATAACTAACTAAGCAAGAGGATAGTAAGAGCTCATCTATTAAACCCCTGCTACATACCAGACCTGTCCTGGGAGCTCCAAAAAACAAAGTCTATTTCAACCCTCCTAAAAAAATTTTACCAGTGTTTTGCAAAGGTATCAGGGTAATGGTATCTGATATAATAAATAAACCCCCAAATCACAGTGGCTCAATTCATAGAAGTTTATTTCTCACTCACTTTAAGTCCAAAACAGGCAGCTCTCCTCCAAGCATTGATTCAAGGACATATGCCTTTCAATCTTACAGCTCCACTGTCTCCAACACACAGCTTCTGAAGTCACCATGATCCCCTGCCTCAAACTAGAAGGAGAAAAATCATGGCAGATCATCTAGGAGAGGCTGTTATGGGTAGGCTTAGAAGGGACATACATCCCATTCATCACAGCCACTGCTCAGATCCCAGGCCTGTGGTCACACCTAACCACAAGGAAGCTTGAGAAGTGTGGTCAGGCTGAGTGCTAGACTATAGGGAAAACAGCCTTAGGTGGTTCATAGTAGTCTCTGCCACATGAAGATAGAAAGCAAAGCCCAGAGATGCTAAGTAACTTACCTGACGTCACTCAGCCTATACACAACTGAATGAGAATTCACTCTCAAATCTGTATGGCTCGAAAGCCTATGCTTTTTTTCACCACATCCTACTGATTGGCAACCATCACTGGGGTCCTCTCCTTCTGGGGTGGCCTCTGAGCTGCATCTATTTGAATCATCTTGGCAATTGTTTAATTTCATATATAACCCAATTCCAAACTGCAGTGAGAGCGACAGATCCACCGAAACCGACTTTCAGATGTATTTTGCAGATGCATCCTCCATTTATTTCAAATGTGTTACTGGCTTGCTGCTTTAACAAGTCAATCAACTCACAGGCATGCCCTTGCAGTACGGAGGTACATATTCCTGTTCTAAAGCCCACGTCTTATAAACTTGACATATTCAGATGCTATGCCTTTTATCGTGAGTAAATTAAGCTCTTAAAATGTCAGAATGTTTTTGTTTCATTTGACATTCTCACCATAGGTCAAACTGCCTCCAAAACAGACATGTCTAAATAGCTGTCTAACCATATTGCTCAGAATGACTTTTTAGGAAGTCTAGGACATCCAGGAGTGTGGTGATCCTGAAGCCCTTGAGCATCAGTAATTCTGTTTGGATCCGTTCCCATGTAAGCAATTTACATCTGCTGTGTTATGGATCCAGGGGTTGGAAAACCAAAAGGGATCTTGGGAAGTCATTGGCTCTAACCTTTGCTTTGCAAGCATAAACCTTAGAACCTTAAAATTGGGAAAAATAATGACATTAGGAAGAACAATAGCAGTTACCCTCCGTGAATGCATTCATTCAACACATAGTTATTGGGAACCCCCTTAGTGCCAAACACTGTTATAGAATCTGAAGATATGGAGCTGGCATTCTGATTGGGGAAAGAGTGGATGCACAAATAAATATAAAATGAGTTAGGTGTTGATGCGTGCTTTGAAGACACATAAAGTAAGAAGGATGCAGAATGATCTGATAGGAAGTTGTAAGGTTACACAGAGTGGCTAGGGAGGGTCACTCTGATATTTGAGCAAAGACCTGAAGAAGTGAGGTAGTGAGGTTCTAGGTAGAGAGAACAGTTAGCAAAGAGGCTTGAAGGGAGAATATGCTGGCGTCTTCCAGAAACAGCAAGTAGATTGGGTGAGCTGGAGACGTGAATTGTAGGAGAGGTGGCAAAGAAGATTGGGAAGGGGGATAGATTGGGTAAGGTCTTATAGCCCAGGAAAAGGATGCTGGGCTTTACTTGGGCTGAGATAAGGAGGCTTGAAGGGTAAGGATAGCTAGAGAAGAGAGGTTTGAGGATGAAGACCTGGGCACTCCACCAGTTAGGGGTCTAGAAGATGAGGAGGAATCCACAAAGAGACTGAGAAGGAGTAGCCAGTGAGGTAGGAAGAGAACCAAGCGAGGGGGTGCCCGAAGGCAAGTGAGAAAGGGGTTCAAGGAGGGAGTGAGCAACCAATTAAATGCCACTGATGGGTCAAGTAAGATGAGGACAGATAACTGACCATCAGATCTGACAAGCAGAGGTCACTGGTAACCACATCATGAGTCATGAGAGGATGCTGGAGATGAAATACTAATGGGAGAGAGAGAGAAGGGGGAAGAGAAAAGGGATTGAGAGAGAGAGAGAGAGAGAGGAGAGAGAATCTCCTAGTATTAGCTGGGCATAGCAAAGTTTCTTTACATGAATTTCCCAATTTAATTCACAGGACCACCTTGATGGCAGGGGGAAGGTCAGTTGTTTTTTCCTTTTTACAAATGAGGCCCAGGGGGATCACGCAGCTCCTACGTGTGAAAGCTGGACTTGGTCTTCCCATGTGCCAGACCGCAGAGCTCCCCTCTTCTTTCCTCAGAGCAGCCTATGTCTTCGAGAGACCATCTGGGGCAGCCGACATAAAATGGATTCTCATTTTTTAAAAAAAAAAGTCAGAAAATAGGTCATTCAGCTTCCCTTTGAACAGTGCCTGAATCACTCTAATGATTAGCATCTCTCCTTTCGAGTTGTAAATACAGAGGTTCCATCATAGTCCACCCCTGTACATGACCACACAGTGTGGCATGTTCTTCAAGGAAGTTCTTCCTTTCATTACTCCACTTCTTTCCTTATTAAAAATAAAACTTTTCTTTGAATAGGAAAATGATTCTGATTCCTATTGAATCCAACTCTCAGAAGGGCATGAGCATTGGAGTCCTTTTTCCACCTCAGACCCTAGCCTGAGGTCCAGCCCTATCCAGAGAGCCCATGTCCCTGCTGGAAGATCCATCTGGTTGTCCCGCTGGCCCTCATATCTGTTGAGATGCTTTGAGTTGCAGGTAAGAAAACACAACCCAAACTGGCTTCACAGTAAAAAAAAAAAAAAAAAAAAAAAAAAGAGTTGCTCACATAACCGGGCAGTTCCAGCTAGTTTGCCTGTTTCTCTTGCTATCCTGAGGCTGAGAGTGAGACAGGACAGTGCCTTGGGGCCACACATCCACAAAGGACCAGAGATAGTCACTCTGGATGCTTTTAGATAAAAACAAGGAAGATACTTTCTCAGAAGGCCCCAGAAAACCTTTCCTCCTGTCTCTTTGGCCCAAGTGGGTCACAGGACCACTTCATGCTAATTATTGTTCAGGGATAGGTTACCTGCCTGGACAGGAAGACCACCCTGGGGCTAGGGTGGGGCCAGCTTCCCCTGAAGGACACTGCCGACACAGAGGTGGGGGCTGAGAGGCAGTTGTTTCACAAGATCAGTGTCCTGTGAGAAGGGAGGAAGGGTCACATGGACCCCAGGGAAGTGACACACCACATCTCCTACATCTGAGTCCATAACTGACCTCGCCTTCTTCACCTTCCTCCACTGCATTGCAGTGGATGAAAACACCATCTGTGAACTTCCAGAACCCAGGAAACAGGAGCTCCCTTGTCCTCGCCTCTCTCATCTCACATGTGTACCGAGTTGCTGCATCCTGCATCTTTTGCCCATTAAAGAGCTCAAGAGGGCCGGGCATGGTGGCTCACGCCTGTAATCCCAGCACTTTGGGAGGCTGAGGCAGGTGGATCACGAGGTCAGGAGTTCAAGAACAGCCTGGCCAACATAGTGAAACCCCGTCTCTACTAAAACTACAAAAATTAGCCAAGTGTGGTGGCAGGCACCTATAGACCCAGCTATTTGGGAGGCTGAGGCAGAAGAATCGCTTGAACCCGGGAGGCAGAGGTGGTAGTGAGCCAAGATCGTACCACTGCACACCAGCCTGGGTGACAGAGCAAGACTCTGTCTCAATAAATAAACAAATAGCTCAAGAATCTGTCCACATCTCTCCATCCTGCCTTACTCAGGCTATCACCAACTCTGCCTGGGCTATGACAACAGCATCTTAATTCATTTCATCTCTCTGCTTCCCACCACATCCTTCCATGCAAACATCTACACTGGAAGCTCATGTCTCAAAAGATAATACCCGACAGTGTTGCTTCGCTTTGTAAAAGCCTTCAGGGTCTACCTGAAGCTTCAAGGTTTGGGTTCAGCTCTCTCAGGGCCAATAGGGTCCTTCATGACCTCTACCTTCCCCTCCAGCCATCCTGTACCTCTTTCAATGAACCTGGATTTATGCCATCCTGAGGTATATTAGATTCCCAAATGCTTGCTGTTCCTGACTCCAAGCAAAATTCCTCTTCCCCTCCTAGATAAATGGTCACCATCCATCTGGTGCTCAGGTAAAAATCCTGAGAGTCATCCTTGATTCCTCTTCTCTTCACCCATGACATCAAACCCTTTTGTGGATAAGGTTGACTCTGCCTCCAGAATATGATCCCAAACTGCCGTCTCCTGTCCACGCCCACAGCTTCTACCTCCACCCAGGCCACCATGGCTTCCCACTGGGTCTGCCACAATACCTGACCAACTGGTCTACCTACCCACTGCCGCCCCTTACAAACTATTCTTCAGGTCCTCAGCAGAGCCCACAGTGCTACATCATCTGGCTCCTGCTTACCTCTGTGGCCACATGACCCCTTCCCATGGTCTCCCTCACGCACTGCCTTCTTCTGGTCCTCGTCGACACCAAGCTTGTCTCTGCCTAAAAGCCTTGCTGTTCCCTCTCCCCAAAATGCACTTCCCCGGGCTTTGCATGACTGATGCAGGGGGCAGCATGGAAGGTGATTTCTCTGAGATGGACTCCCTGGCTACCTTTATGCCCCCATGCCCTCGCATCACATTATTCCTTCCTGTAGGCTTCGCGACACATCACCATTTAAAAGCCTCTTCTTTGTGGATTCATTTGTTTACTTGCTCGCTCTCTGTTCCCCTAGAATGTAAGCTCTCTAAAGGCAGAGACTTTCTCTGTCTTCTTCACTGGGTCCTTGGGAAACTTGGCAACTTGTGCCTGGAACCCAGTAGGAGCTCAATATATGTGCTGAATGAATGAATGAATGAATGAGTGAGTGAATGAATGAAGTGAATGAACAAATGACTGTTCTACTTGTCTGACTTGTATTCTTCTCACCTGGCCCCCTTTACCTGCCTAACTCCTTCATGTCCTTCAAGTTCAGGTCTGCTGATCATCTCTCTCTCTCCCTCTGCTCTCTCTCTCTCTCTCTGCTCTCTCTCTCACACACACACACATACACACGAACACACACACACAAACACACACACACAGTTAGTTGCCCCTCTCCTCTATCTCCCACAATAACACCCAGCATTTACTGCTCACTGTATGTAACACTTTGCATTATGGTTATGTTCCCTCCCCCAAGCTCTGAGCTCCCTGGGGATGGGGCTACATCCTTCCACTCTGCATCTCCATCACCAGCTCACAGCCTGCCCAGGGAAGGCACTGGGTCACTGCCTATTGAGTGAATGAATGAATGAATGAACGGTGAATGAACGAATGAAGGAAGAATGAACATATTCTTCACCAGTATTTAAGGCTTCGGTTATTCCTTAAGATATAAAATCAGATCCGTCTTACCCAACTCACTCAATCAGTCTCCAAGTTTGGGATTTTGAAGAGCATCCTAATTCCCTCCCAATGTTCCCCTAAGTCCTTATTCTTGCTGTAACAAGCAAACACTTCTCTGAATCATTTTGGAACCGGAGCCTCCCTCAACATTGTATTTCTGATTGGTTGCTATCTGTTTTGACAGTTGTCAGTTTTTTTAATTTATGCCAAGCTCTCCCTGGGGTTTAGTTTCCTGAATCCTCTCAATCTAGTGCCTAGAAAGAAGAGAAAATGACTTACCTGTAAATCTTTTTTATTGCAGGTGCACCATAAAACAGATCTTCTTTCACCTCTCCACTCTCTCCTGAGATTTAAGGATTCTTGGCTTTTATTGTTGTCTTTACCCCTCATTTCAAAAGAAAAAAGCAGTGGGGGTTGGAGGGGCTTATTATATCCACCTAGGAGGAACAGCAGGATTCACACTTTCCTGCCAGTGAACCCAAACAATCAGAGCTTTCTAGGGGAGTTCTTGACAGTTTCATGCCAGAAACACACACCAAGCTGAGGACATTTATTATATGGCACACATCCATGGAACCGAAATTACAGACCATTTTCTCCTACCTGTCCCTTCCATTTGATTTCTGGGAAATGTCCACGGATAATACCACCAATTTCCACTAGGAAAGCAGAACCCTAAATATAAATAAGAGGGGACTTCTGGGGCTCCTACGGAGAGAAACTTTCCCTTGCTCGTTATAACTAGTGTTTGCACACATCGTGCAGAGCAAAAGCATTTGCAGGAAAAGAATGTTTCAGAAACTCAAACGAACATTCCTTCCTCCGGTTACCCTTACTCCCTCTCTAATATCCATCTGGGCAAGGGTGTTGATTAAGGTCAATGCGAAGTGGCTTTATGTTTTGCTCTATTTTGTCTCTGCATATGCTAGTCACTGTGTACCTTTCAAAAACATCTCGTCCCCAACTATCTATTCCTTTTTATAAATAGCACACATTATTCTCTGATTGTATAAGCAAAACATGCTTATTATAAAAACTTGAGTGCATACAGAAAAGTATATAGAAGACTTAAAATAATTCATAACGTTCTCGCCTAGAAATAATCATTGGTAACATTTTAGAAGAAATACTGAAAGTTATTTGCCTTTTTCTGTGAATGTAAATATATATATATTATTAGGATTCAGTTCATATTGTATACACAATTTTCTCTTTTTTCTTAACATCATACCAAAATGTTTGCAAGTCCTTAATCTTTGAAACATGACTTTGAAAACATAATCATATTTTGTTAGCCTTAAAATCCATCCTAGATAAAATAAAACCAAAGAAGTTATCAGGTGACAACAGTTACCCTGAAGTAACAAGTGAGTCTAAAATTCGAAAATCAGAGTCAATTGCTGGGCATGGTGGCGCACGCCTGTAGTCCCAGCTACTTGGGAGGCTGAGGCGGGAGGATGGCTTGAGCCCAGGAGTTCGAGGCTGCAGTGAGCTATGATGGTGCCACTGCACTCCAGTTTCTTTAAAAAAAAAAAAAAAAATCAAAGTCATTCATGCTAACTGCTTTTGAGTGGTCTCCATGGCAACTTGCCAACAGGCAAGACTGAGGTGAGTTTAAGGCAGCTAAGCCTGAGAATGTAAAATTCAAAGTCCAGTTGTGGGTCACCGTTATCTCTAGCTAGTGGGTTGACAAGCAGTTTTTGCTTTCTTGATTGTTCCTTTCTGTACAGACTATATGTGTTACCGTGAGCATGCCCTACTTTTAAAATCACAAACAAAGTATAACGCTATTTTCATTTTGAAACCAAACAACACCTAATTATGTATCTACCCTGATTCTCTCATTCATTTTCTCTCTCTCTACACACACACACACACACACACACACACACACACACACACACACGTCCCCACTCTCATCCACTTCCCACTTTCACCTCCCACTATTCTAGGCACATAGGGTACACCCCTACCCACTCCTTCCTCCTTCCCCCAGGTCCCAGATGGGGTCCTAGATGGGAGGGGTGGGAGTGGGGGGCTTTCATCTGATCCCCCAGTCTCTTCATATCTGGCTCTAGTTTATTGTCTCAAGCCTGATGCCAGGATGCCTCCTCAGAGGAGTGACAGACTTTGACAGAGACAGGCTTTGGAATCAGAAGAGCCCTGTCACTTCCTGTCTGTACGGCCCTGGCCAAGTCACTTAACCTCTCTGAACCTCAGTTTCCTCTTCTATAAAATGAGGATAACCAGCTTGGAGGGTTATACATGATTAAATGAAGTCGGCTTGCACCGAATAAATGCTTGTCACCCCATACTATGCTGACCATCTTTGGGGTCTTCGTTTTACTCTAAAGCTGTCAGTTTTTCCTCTGGCCAAGACTAAGGCCAAGATCTCCCTATGTATAGCTACAGACTCTTAATCAACTGGGACTTTTCTGCTTGGATAAAGTGACACCTTTTAACATTAGAGCCGGAAAATCTCCCAAAAGCAAACCATTGAAGAGACAGAAACCAAAATATGACTCAACTCTTTAAAAAGCTCCTCCCTAGTTGTTTAAGGTTCTCAGCTTGCCTTTGCAGGGAAATCCACAAAGATCTCATAAATATGGTCTTCACTGATAAAGAAGAGAACAGACCAATGAAACCCTGACGGTATCTATTCTCTGATCTTACATTTTGTCCAATTATTAGAGGAGGAGAGGGAATAAGGAGGAAGAGGAAGGAAGAAGAAGATAAAAATAAGAAATGGTGGTATGGATCAGATGATTCTTTTAAAAGAGAGGAAAAAAAAAAAGAAGTAGTCAAGAATGAGGTAGGTCGATGCTGTTATGCTTTGCCAGAGAAGCAAGCTTGGATCGAGCATTTAAGTGACTCTTTCAGAGACTAAAACAAGTCAGCATCAGAAATAGGGTTAGAATTTGGAGCTCACAGTTAGTCTGCAACTGATACTAATTTTAAAGGTGTCGCCGGGTGCGGTGGCTCACGCCTGTAATCCCAGCACTTTGGGAGGCCCAGGCGCGTGGATCATCTCAGGTCAGGAGTTCGAGACCAGCCTGGCCAACATGGTGAAACCCCATCTCTACTAAAAATACAAAAGTTAGCCGGGCATGGTGGCGGGCACCTGTAATCCCATCTACTCGGAAGGCTGAGTCAGGAGAATTGCTTGAACCCAGGGGGCGGAGGTTGCAGTGAGCCGAGATTTCGCCACTGCACTCCAGCCTGGGTGACAGAGTAAGATTCCATCTCAAACAAACAAAAAAAAGGTGTCAATGCAAAACCAGGTTTTAAGGTAGCTAGCTCAATCTGCTAAATTTTTCATGCCTGAGCCTTTAAATTCCCAAGCAGCATTGCCTGTTTCTGAGTAGCACTTGTTCTCAATTTTTGTTTTTTTCCAAGAAAATGACTTGAGGTAGAAAAGCACATACAGTCAAATTACCTTCTGAAGGTTTTACGAAAAATTATTTTTTTTAACTGTAGTTAAAGATAAACACGATTTCTCCAAAGCTGAGCTACTTTATCAAGTCAGACAAAGCATAATACAGTTTCCTTTTAAAAACCCAGATTAGCTGCTATCATCGGTGATGATCTGGATGTGATACATTACAGTTTGCAGAATCAAGCAGCCTACTACATACTTGGAAGCATCGTTCATTCGCTGGACAATACTTACTGAACACAGAGTTTGTGAGGGTGCTATCTAGACCCTGGGGACACCAACCAAAGCAAAGAAGGGGTAGCAGTGCCCTGCCCTGAAGGACCCTGCCCTCCAACAAGAGAATGGGGGTGGGAGGACATACAAACAACCTCAAGGCAGAATGTGATCACCAAATTATAGAGTGAAGAAAGGCCATCTCATCCAACCCTCGATTGAAATGAGGCCCAGAGAGTGGATGCAACTTGTCCAAGGTCACACAGCAAGTTAGTGGGAGAGCCAGAATGCGTTTTCAGACTCTCTATCCAGCGTTCTCTCCTCTGTATACAGAATCTATTTTAATTTTTGAAACGTGCTGCATTCCCCTGCCAGGGATTGCACAAAGCCTGGTGGAGCCTCAGAAATCCCTTACTGACGCCTTTTACGTTAGGACTCTAACCTCAAAGAATGTTACATCTGGAAGGGACCCCAAGGATTAATCTGTGGTTCTTTTTTTTTTTTTTTTTTTTTGAGACAGAGTCTCACTCTGTTGCCAGGCTGGAGTGCAGTGGCATGATCTCGGCTCACGGCAACCTCCAACTCACTGGTTCGAGCAATTCTCCTACCTCAGCCTCCCGAGTAGCTGGAATTACAGGCACATGCCACCACACCCAACTAACTTTTGTATTTTTAGTAGAGACAGGGTTTCACCATGTTGGCCAGGATGGTCTCGATCTCCTGACCTCGTGATCTGCCTGCCTCAGCCTCCCAAAGTCCTGGGATTACAGGCGGGAGCCACCGGGCCCGGCCTAATCTGTGGTTCTTGATCAAGAGGGTCTCTCACCCCAGAGTCACAGAATCCAGGCCCTGGGGTTGGGGATAATTCAAGCCACCTTGAAGGTGTTCATTATACCTTTCCCAAAGAACTAGGGGCAGGTTTGGAGGGGGGCCAGCAAGATGAAAGGGCAATGGGGAATTCAGAAACAGGAAAGAAAGGAGTAGAAAGATATGCAGGGAGGGAGACAGTTTAGGCTGGTCTTCACTGGCAGAAGTTTTGGAGGCAGACAGACCTGGGTTCAAGTCCAGGCTCTAACCCTCAGCCTGGGTGTTGTGGGTGAGCAGCCTGACCTCTCTGGGCCTGTTTTCTCATCTGGAAAAGAGAGCATTCCCCTACCTCATAGGTTTGCTACAGGGCTCGGGTCACTGACGGGGAAGATGTGGGGTGCCTGGCATGCAGTCAGTACTGTGCGAAGGACTGCCATTGCTCTCACCACCAGGAGCGGGCTGGGAAGGTGAGAGAAGCCTCTGCCTGGTTCACGGCTTTGCCTCGGGCCATCCCCGCTGCCTCCCACACAGACTCCAAGCATTTGCTGGTGCTGCATGATTTAGAAATGATTCTAGAATTCCAAATCATGAATTCCAGGGAATCTGGTCCCCTGATATCTGAAGCTCAAAGGCAACAAGGTCCCCTCTCTTGGGATCCCTAAGGCTGTAAGAACAGATGCATATTAATGAGATGAGGTGAGGAGTCGCCACTTAGGAACTGTACAGTCTAGAATCTGCAAGCCAAAAGGCCCTTCAAGAACTTTGAGACCAACCCCATCTTGGAGGCCCAGAGAAGTCAAGCAACTTGCCCAAGGTCACACAGAGCATTATCGGGGTTAATGAGACTGAACCCCAGTCTCTTCATCCTGACAGCAGAAATAGTAATTGAGATGACAAGAGGACTCAATGAAATTTTGCTGTTGAGCATTTTGCACACTGACTGGCCCACAAATGTCTTAATGAATGATACTAATAGTAGTTATCATTATCATTTTTATTACCATCGTCATCATCATCATCATTATTGTCAGTTTTTAAGCAATTCCCCCTAGATGCTCAGCTGAGTCCCTTTCAGTGGCTCAACCCTCACTCTTTCAGTCTCAGTCTTTCTGTGTCAATTACCAGCTAATGAAGTCACTGGGGACAGACTCTGGCCAGGCACTCTTGTCCTAACTCACTTGGTGCTCACAATGCACGCAATCGAGTAGATATTCCTGTTCCCGCATTTTCCAGAGAGGGAAACTGGGCACAGGACAATTAAGCAATATGCCCAAGATTACACCAGCAGGAAGGGGCAGAGCTGTGGTTTTAGTCGAGGCTCTCTGGCCCCAGCATATGGATGCCAAATGCAACATTCCCTCATCACACTTCCAAATCTTCTCCAGAATTATGCCTCCATTAATAATCCACGTTCTGGACTGGGTGTGGTGGTTCATGCCTGTAATCCCAGCACTTTGGGAGGCCGAGGCGGGCAGATCACTTGAGGTCAGGAGTTCGAGACCAGCCTGACCAACGTGGTGAAACCCCATCTCTACTAAAAATACAAAGATTAGCCCAACATGGAGGTGCATGCCTGTAATCCCAGCTACTCAGGAGGCTGAGGCAGGAGAATCTCTTGAACCTAGGAGGTAGAGGTTGCAGTGAGCCAAGATCGTGCCACTGCACTCCAGCCTGGGAGAGAGAAAGAGATCCTGTCAAAAAAAAAAAAAAAAAAATCCATGTTTTGAAGACTGAATGAGAAAGAGGACTTGTCTTACCTTTTTTTTTTTTAAAGGGAGTTTTGCTCTTGTTGCCCAGGCTGGAGTGCAGTGGTGCAATCTTGGCTCACTGCAACCTCTGCCTCCCAGGTTCAAGCGATTCTCATGCCTCAGCCTTTCAAGTAGCTAATATTACAGGCATGCGCCACCACCCCGGGCTAATTTTTGTATTATTGGTAGAGACGGGGTTTCTCCATGTTGGCCAGGCTGGTCTCGAACTCCTGACTTCAGGTGATCTGCCCGCCTCAGCCTTCCAAAGTGCTGGGATTACAGGCATGAGCCACCGCGCCCAGCCCTTGTCTTACGTTTTAAGTGATTTAGTGTCAGAGCATGAATGGCATGTAACAGGAACCTAAAAATTGTTCCCTCCCTCCCCACAGAGGTCCAGAGCCGAATGTCTGCCTTCACCCGGCATATTTTGACTTCTGTTGCCGCAAGATGGCTTGTGTTACGTATGTTGCTAAACTCTCCTTTCCTATTCTAAAAGTAAGGAAGTAAGATCTAAACCCATGGATCTCCAGTCCATCCTTGGACCTCATGATCCTCATGATGAGTGCATCCCTGGACCTCAGCACTTTGGGGAACTTATTAGGAAGGCATATTTTCTGGTGTTGCCCCAAATCCATTGAATCAGAAATTCTGGGCATAGGGCCCCGCAGTCTGCATTTCCACAAGCCCTGCGGGAGATTCCATGGCACACTAATAATTGAGAACTGCTGATTTCAAGTATTGTGCCACACTAGCTTGTGTCTAGCACATAGTTGGGGGCTCAGGAAATGTTGGTTGAGCCAATTGGCCAGGTCTGAATCCTGCCCCTCCACCGACTAGCTAAACAAGTGTGCACAAGTCACTAAACTTCTCTATGCCTCAGTTTCCTCATCTGTAAACAGGGAATGAGAGCCGTGCCTTCTTTGTAATGGTGTTTGGAAAGTTAAATGAGATTGTAGATAGAAAGCCTTGAGCAGAGTGAGCGGCACATAGGGAGCACTCCGTAAATGTCACCTGCTGTTTAATTGTTGTCGTCTTTGGCAGATACATGAACCAACATGCTGGAAAACAGTATGGCTTGTCTCGCAAACCTACAAGTTTGTCTTCACTGGCTGAAGCTCCTGTTGTCTTTTTAATGCCGCTCTAGTTAGGAAATCTTTACTGAGCATCTACTATTTCCAGCATCTTTTCGATTCTGTGATGTCAGGGTGAATAAGACACTGTCACCAGGAGCCTGCACTGGCAGGGGAGGACACAGGGGAGCACAGGGGAGTATGTGCTACAGTGCCTGTGTGTGCATGCAACAGAAAGGCGAGAGGGAAGCTCCAGTAGTGTTTGTGTGTGTGCGTGTGTATGTATGCATGCATGCACACACGTACACACACCTCATACTTAATCTTCATTTTTCTTTTTTTTTTTTTTTTTGAGGCAAAATCTCACTTCATCACCCAGGCTGGAGTACGGTGGCACCATCTCAGCTCAGTACAATCTCTGCCTCCTGGGTTCAAGCGATTTTCATGCCTCAGCCTCCCGGTAGCTGAGTTTATAGGCATGTGCCTCCATGCCTGGCTAATTTTTGTATTTTTAGTAGAGATGAGGTTTCGCCATGTGGGCCGGGTTGGTCTCAAACTCAAATTTTTGTATTTTTAGTAGAGACAGGGTTTTGCCATGTGAGCCAGGCTGGTTTTGAACTCCTGACCTCAGGTGATTCGCCCGCCTCGGCCTCCCAAAGTGCTGGGATTACAGGCGTGAGCCCCCGCACCCGGCCAATCTTTGTTTTCCTAAATAAAAAGCGACCTATGGACATTAGGGATGGAATTCATTCTGTTCTCCTGGTTTCTTTAGTAGTTTCAAGAATGAGCTCAATACCTATAAGAGACCCATTAGTCATTCATCCAGGCAGCAAGTTTAATCCAAAAGTCACTTTTTGGCCTTGAATTGCTCCTATCTCATACAATGTAAGAGTTCTAAACACAAAGTTTGTTACCAGAACAGACAGACTTGGACTATCAAACCCAACAGTCAGGAGCAGGCTGCTTAGGTGCTGGCAGCTCTGACACTAGATTTCCGGAAGCAGGGAAGGCTTCCCAGAGGAAGTGCAACTCAAATCAGCCTTGAAGGATAAGGATTGGAATAGTAAATACTTATTCTTTTTTGAGCTCCTACTGGCCTCAGGCCAGATACAAGAGAGAACCTGGTAAATAATGCAAATGTGACTCTCATTGGCTCTGGATGCTCTGACGCAAGGCCCCGTGGTCAGCATTTAATGTGTGTGTCTGATGTGATCTCCATAACAAACCCAGTAGGTAGTCACAAATTACCACTAGCACCATTTTACAGATGAGCAAAAAAAAGGTGCCGAGAAATTAAGTAACTTGGCCAAGGCCCACAGTCAATAATATTGCTGGAATTCAAATCTGGGGAGTCTTACTCATAAGTCTGTGCTCTTAAACACTCCACCATATCCCAAAACAAGTGAACTGACAAAGAAGCAGAACAGATTTTCTACGTGGTGATTGTTTATTTGAAGGAAAGGAAAAAATACCATTAGAATCCTTTTTCTCCAAATGCATCCGTGTGAACACATTTCTCTCTGCACAGCAAACATCACTCTGGGGCATGAGTTTTGCTATCACTTAGTGGAAAGTCGTTCAATTGCATCCCAGAGGACCATCTGCCTTAAGTTCTTATGCTAGGAAAGGAATGCCTCTCTGAGCCACTTTCACTCTGCAAACAGATTTGGAAGATTTGGACTGAAAGGTGAGGTGTCCAATTACTTGTCTTTGCTGGCCTGCTCTGCTGTAATCTGAGCGAAGTCACAGAAGATGGGGTAGGATTTCCTAGAGTCTATTAGTCCTTCCTAGACTCAGCAGTCCAGGCACTGTGTGTGTGTGTATGCACATGCTTGAACGTGTTTTCTAGTTGATGATAATCTTTTAAAATCCACTTAAGCATAACTGGCTTATAAGGATCTGCAGAGGCGCCTTCCAACCCAGCACGGCTGTGCCATTTCAGTGCTGGAGTTTGCCTTTGTGTTTACACAAAGCGATGACCCCAAGTGACAGCATTTAACTCTTAACAGATTGATAAACATGTCCAGCTGCCACTAGAGTGGCATGTATGTCCAAATTTCAAGTGACAACAATCGACCCTCAGATTAAAATCTTTTACCTTAGGAAGACTAAACTTCTCTGTCGCAGTCTGTGTCAGTGGAAAGTCAGACTCGTAGAATAACACTTTCACTTCTTAAGTTATTGGACAAATTGAGACTTTGATCTTACATCACAAAGGCAGCATCATTGGGCAGGAACTTTACCGCCTTGATTATCATTGACTAAGGAGAAAAGAACAGAGGCAAGGTGGATGATGGGACTACTGTCAACTGATGTCAAATGACATTATGGTGGTCTTTATGTATGAGGGTCTTAAGATAATTCAAACTGAAAACATTAGCAGACAAACAGAGTCAACACTTGGTACATATTGGACAAAGCGTAGTGAACTCAATAGACACTCCGGCAAAACATCACCCATCGCATTCAATCAACATTGTTCATTTGACTTCTATTAGTATTGCAACTCTGTATTTCCTTGGTAATTTTGACAATTGTATGAGAGCTGTAAGCGTGAGCGTAAGAAATTTGCACCTAGTGATAATGTTTTTACATTTTAAACCTCAGAATTTTTTAAACTCTGTCATCCTGCGGTGCCATGAGAATTATATTCATTTAATACATCCCTACACCACTCAAATTTGAGAAATCTTAGTGCAGTGGAATGATCATAGATTGATAAACAGAACTGAGTTGAAATCCTGCCTCTGCCACATAGAAACACTGCGATCTTGGGCAATCCCTTCACCTTTCTGGGTCTCGGTTTCCTCATCTGAGTAGAAATAATAACATTAGCCACACAATTTGGCTGTGAGAATTTCAAAAGCTATTTTGTGGAAAGTGCCAGATATGTAGTAGGCACTCCCTAAAAGTTAATTTCCTGCCCTGTTCTCGAAGGCTTTTGTTTTGTTTTTTTGTTTGTTTGTTTGCTTTTTTGTTTTTTGTTTTTTGAAACAGAGTCTCGCTCTGTCGCCTAGGCTTGAGTGTAGTGGTGCCATCTCGGCTCACTGCAACCTCCGACTCCCGGGTTCAAGTGGTTCTCCTGCCTCAGCCTACCAAGTAGCTGGGACTATAGGCACACACCATCACACCCAGCTAATTTTTTGTATTTTTAGTAGAGACAGGGTTTCACCATGTTAACCAGGATGGTCTCGATCTCCTGACCTCGTGATCCGCCCGCCTCAGCCTCCCAAAGTGCTGGGATTATAGGTGGAGCCACCGTGCCTGGCCCTTCTCTAAGTTTTATTCCCATCTGCAGGCCATTCTGTTGTCTCTCTCCTTCCTTTCAAAAGTGGAGGCAAGACCAGAGATAGCAGCCACATCCAATATCATCAATTCTTGCCTGACTGTGTCCATTTCATTCTTTCTGACTTGTCAGGACTAGAGGAAGATAAGCCCTGGTGGCTAACAGGAAGGCAGAGAGGTAGAGCAGGCGCTTAGGCCACACAGCTGCCACCTGTCTCCCCAGGAAGGGGAAAGCCAGTCGCTCATGTAAGGGCAGCAAGGAGACCTGGCAGCAGACTGGGGCAGCCTCTGCAGCCTGGGATGTGACAGAGGAGCAGCTGCCTCTGAGGGGCCCCTGCAGGCACACTTGGCTGCTTTCCTCTGGGTTTCACCAGGTTCTAGTCCAGATGAAGACGCAGCCATATGGTGGCAAGTTCCTCTTGGGAAGAAAAGGGAGGTTGGTCCCACCAAAACCCAATGGAGCAAAGTCACAGAGAAGAGGCTGGCAGTGTCCTGGACCCAGAGTCCTGGAAGCCATCCAGAAGCCACCTGGTGTCACCAGCACACAACTCAGAATTCACTACCTGTCCCTTCTCCTGCCCTCCACCTCCACCCAGGATGGCACTTAGCATCAGACAATCATACTGCACATGTTTATTGATTAGCTGCCATGGCCAGGTAAATACTGCAGAGCTCCAATGCTTATACTCTTGGCAAGCAGCTAAAATGTGTAGGACTTTTAAGGTTTGGGTTGATGGTTACCAATCCTTAGAATGTGGCAGGTGTTCAACACAATTTATTTCACCTAATTTTCCCAGAGCTCCTCAAACACAGGAGCTAGTATGCCATTCTACAGGTGAACAAACAGGCTCAGAGAAGTTAAGCAGAGAGGTGATGAAGTCAGAGTTCAGTCATTGGGCTGTCTGATTCTAAAGCCCATATCCATCCCATCACACTACATTGCCTTTTGAATTTAAGATGGGAAAAGAGACTGATGTTTTACTGACTGCCTACTAGATGCCCAGGATCAGGGTTTTACTGGATTTCTTCCTTTTAAACTTATAATAAGCCTATGGGGCAGATATGATTATACATCTTTTTCAGATGAGGAAACAGACTCAGATTAAGTAAATTGGCTCAACATGAATAGCTGGTAAGTGACAAAGCCAAGGTTTACACCAGATCTGTCTGCCTCCAAAAGCTGGTATACTTCCTCTCATTTAGTTCCCTCCTCTGAGCAAATGACCAGATTACAGCATTTCCAGCATGACTGAACTGATACAATGCTTTTACCTGCCCTCTGAACTAACATACATAGAACACCTACTTTCCTTTCAGCCCTGTACTAGGCTCTGTAATGGACTTTTTAAAAATAGTTTCTGCTCCTAATCCCCAAGGAACATCTATCCAGATAGATAAACATGAAACATAAAGAAAGAATATTAAATATGTCTGTGCTCTTCAAGACTGGAACATGGAGAAATAACAATCTCCCCACCCCCATGACCTGGTCTAGCAAGTTCCTAGTCATCTTCAAGGTCTCAATTTCAACATGGATGCCTTGGGAGAGACTTCATTGAAAACCCAAACTAGGTTAAATCCCAGTTACACATCTCCAGGAGCCCAGAATTCCACTTCCCAACACCCACATGCACCATAACTTGGTCAATGTCTGTGTCCCTTTCCTGGCCTGTGTGATTCTTGAGGGAAGGGATGGTCTCTGATTCATTCACCACTCTCCCCAGTGCCCAGCATCCCTTTGCCTAGAACAATGCCCAACACAGAGTAGAAAATAAATAGATCATCATGGTATAAATGAATAGTGCATTAGTCAGGAAAGACTTCATAAAGGAGGCAGGATTTTAGTTGTGCTTTGAAGAATATGGAAGACTCAAATAGGTCCTGAGAAAGGAGATGACAGTTGAAGCAGAGAGAACTTTATGAGCCAAGCAAGCAAGATGCAATGGTGTTGGGCCACCCAGGTCTGCATAGGGAATGAAATGCATCTCAACCCCTGCTTCATACCATACAGAAAAAAAAAAAATCAATTCCAGATGGATTACAGATCTCAATGAAAAAGGAAAACAGTCACACTTTGTCCAGACCTCTATCAGCAATACTCTCTAGTTTCCAGGAACTTACACTCTCACTGGGGAGACAGGTGAATGGGAACAATTGGAGACAGGAAAATCCGGTGAATCGTAAGGCGCTAGACTATGGCGTGCAGCCTTACCAAGATAAATCCCAGTAGTGAAAGACAGGTATTTAATATGTCTTATCTAAAATGCAGCTGCATGAAAAATGCATCAGAAATTCAAGGATAGAATTCTAACAAGGGAGAATTTTAATAATAATTCAATATTAAAATAACTCAACAATAATAAGTAACATTTACAGAGTTCTTAGTATGTATCAGGCACTTCTCTAAGCATCGCACCAAATTAACTCATTTGACCTTCACACAACACTAGGAGGATTATACTTTTCTTATCTCCATATCACAGATGAGGACACCAGGGCAACAAGAGGTTAAGTAATTCAAGGACATTGTCACTCAAGGGACACGAGATCTGGAGTCAGATGACATAAGTTTCTGAGTTGAGGGTCTTTGGGGCAAATGATTTTACTTTTCTGAGCTCCGGATTTGAAAAATAGGAGAGATAAACACTCCATCTACCACATGTGTGGTTGAATAATATTATGTGAGGAATAAATAAGAGAATGTTTGAACATAGACACACTTTCATACCTTGACATGCAGTACATCTGTGAGTTCTTTCTTTTTTTAACTAACACAATTTTTTTAACTAACACTATTTTTTTTAACTAACACTATTGTGACATTATTTCTTTGGAAAGCAGAAAGCTAAATCAGACTGTGTTCCACAAATATTTACTGAGCACCTGCTACATGCCAGTCATGGGTCTATACTCTGGTGCTGCAACAGTGAGCAGAGCAAAGCCCTGCCCTCGTGGATCGTCCATTCTAATGGGACTAACAGTAAACATAAAAATAAATAAAAATGTGATAGTGGTAAGATGAATGCAGGGTACGTGATAAGAAGAAAATTAACCCAGCTGGGGGAAGAGAGAATGATGGTCATATCATTTTTGTCCTGAATAAGTGAGGAACCCATCATGTGGATGCAAAACAAGAGCATTCTAGACAGGGGAGCCATGGTGCAAGAGGCCCAGAGGGGAAGTCTGCTTGTTGTATGGAAAGAGAAATCAGGAATCCAGTGTGGCTGAGCAGTCAGATTGTGGAAAGCGGCAGTTGAGTGTAGCAGTCATCACAGACTAAACCAAGAAGGGCCCTGCAGGTGTGGTACCCATGAGATACAGGAAATCCATCCACTGGGCAGTAGTTTGTGCAGTTTGTTCACTAGTCTTATCTGTGAGATTCCTGCCAATCACTACAAACCTTGTACACACACTTGCCCTCCCAACCAAATCAGATGCAGCCTTATAGGCTGTAGTGGACATATGGCTGCGAATACCTTCATTCAATTCATTTATTCTCCAGACATTTACTGGGCACCTGGTGCAAGCCAAAGCCCTGGATGGGCAGTGGAGGTACATTGTGAACAAAATACACTTAGTCCGTTCTCCAAGAGCAGACCTCTGCTAGAGAGGGAGATAGGAAGTAAACTGCATCACAGTGACAGAGGCCCTTGTCATCTGGCACCGCTCAAGAGATGAGGCAAGGACAAGAGAAGCTGGGAAAGGCGAAATGCATTCTTCCCCCAGACTCCGAAGCTTCTTTCTCCATGTGCAGTAAGTCCACGGACATAAGCCATTATGTCAGTACTGCCAATTCCAGATCTCAGCTAGTAACGAGCGAATGGATCGTTGCAAACCACAGAAAATCCCCAAACCTCCTTTGAGTCAATAGGTGTGATCCCTTCCCTCCACAAGCTTTTCAGTAACTACGCTAAGCCCAGCAAAATTGATTATGGCATCACAGGCCTCACCACTTGCTGCTCCCACCACCCTGCCTGCTCTCTGTGGATGTGCTGACCCGGGGCTGGATGGTGCTTGGGTGCATCGGAAACATGAGAGGGTGGACAGGCTGCCTCTGCCTCTGCCTCAGGATACAATGATGAATGCAGCAGCTCTTCAAGGGGCTTTCACACCAGTGGAGGAGACAGGCAAGGAAGTAGGCCACAGGCCTTTCAATGTGGTCCAGGAATGTCGCCATACCAAAGAGTGCAGGGTGCCATGGGAACCAGAAGGAGCTGCCGGCTCAGGATTTGGGGTGATGTGGGGGAAGGGACAGTCTTCAAGGAAGCCTTCCTCAAGGAAATGATGTGTAAACTGAGCACTAAGGCATCAATAGGCAGTATCCAGAGGTGGGCAGAGAGGAGAAGTGATAGAGAAGTGAGTTGGGAAGGACAGCCAGGAAGCACGTGGCAAACGTCCAGAGATAGGAGAGAGCGTGGTGGGTCCTGGGACTTACAACAGGATGTAGTTTCTGAAGATCAAAGCAGCTGTCGAATTGTGGTGGACCCTGTTGACCTTGTCAAAGAGTTTGGACGTCATCCTGTAGGAATGGGGAGGCACTGAGGAGAGGCAGCTCCGATTTCACCTTTTGTAAATCACAGTGACTACAGAGTGGAAGTAATCAGTGGTAGGGAAGAGGGAAGCAGGGGAGCCACTTGGGGGTTGGAGGGTGTTCTGAGAGTGCAGGGAACGGTTGGTAGGGGTCCAGATTCAAGACATGTTAAAGAATTGGCGATTTGCTGGGAGTGGAGATGAAGAGATAGAAATCAAGGATGACTCCAAGGTTTGCAGCTTGGGAAATGGGCTGGAGGAAGGCATGATTTATTATTGAGCCAGCATAAGAGGATGGGGGAAATGGACACTAAGTTCAGGCTGAGGTTCAGATATCTGTGGGATATTCACGGGGGGACAGCCAGCACACCAAGAACTCAAGGGAAAGAAGACAGGACTGGGTTGTATATAAAGACTTGTGGGTCATCAGTATGTAAGTGAAAATGGAAGCCAGAGATGAGATTTCTGAGGGACATATGTAGAATGAAAAGAGAAGACAGCCAAAGAGAGAGCCCCAGAAACACCAAATGTACAAGATAATCAGAGGAAGAGGACCTTGCAAAGGAGTCTGAAAATGAACAGGAAGAAAACCAAGCAACCTTGAGGACCCAGACGCCAAGGGAAGACAGCACATCAAGAAAGAAGCCAGGTGGTCAGATTACTCAAATCATGTCAACGGTGCATAGCAAAAGCTGTAGGGGCATGTGTAGATGCTGACTGTAGGGACATGTATAGAAATGCCTCCCACACTAGCACTTGAGGGAGAAAGGTATTAGAAACCTTTGCATTTTGCTTTTTCATTACTCCCTGCTGTGCATGAAAGTACAGGTGTGAAATCCAAGATTCATTTACTGCAGTGTTCCCCAAAGAGTGATCCAAAGATTGTAGCCCCGTGAGATGAAAGACACACATGCACACACACACACACACACACACACACACACACACAGAGACAGAGAGAGTCTGTAATGAAATGAACTTTTGGAAACATTGAGCACTATATTCCCACATTAGAGTTTGACAATGCAGTTAGCATAGTAAAGGCACAGAAAAGCCCTGAGGTAAGGAAACCTATTTAACCTCCCCTTGTTCAGCATTTCCCAAACTTACTTGCCAGTGGAACCCCTTTATTTTGTATCTCCTCTTAGCATCTCCTGGGGCTGGAATCAGCAGAATGAACTTTGGAAATCACAGCATTAGTGGGAAAGGACGTGTCTAATGGATGAAATACCTGCAGCCGGTAAACCACTGGTAAAAAGCATCCTCTCCCAAGCTTAGGACAAAAGACTTCTTTGGTCTGGGTTCTGTCATTCATTCATTGAGCTAAAACATATCAGGCATCTGCTAAGTGGTAGCATAGCTGGAAGGTGGTGGAGGGGGTATGTTTGGGAAAGTGAGGATTGAGGAGCGTGGGAAGCACATTCTTTGGACATGTGTTGTGTGCTCGTGGTGGAGCGTATGACCAGCCAAATAACCAGGTGGACACTGGCCAAGTGAGAGGGTTGTGGGAAGAGGCATAACCAGGAGGTGGCCTCTCTCCTCCAAGAAGTTATGAGATTTCCAGGGACGATAAACTATGAATGTGTGGAAGATATTGGCTGGTAAAAACAATGAAGAAAACTAGTAAGGGTCTCAGGGACTTAGGAGGCTAGAGTCTTTTACTCCAGGCAGAGTAGAAGATTATTCTCAATGTGGTTGTAGTCAATACCATTTATTAAGCATCTGCTATGTGCCAGGCACCTTATGTTATACTAATATAGTAATGGCTGACATTTAATGAATCCCTACTATGCATCAAGTACTCTTCTAAGTCCTTTACAAATATTAGCTGACCTATCCTTCCAATACCCCAGTAGATACTTATAATTGTATTCTCCAATAAGGAATGTAAGGCACTAAGAGGTGACATGTCTTACCCGAGGTCATGGCTAGTAAGTGGCAGCCCTGAGATTTGAACCCACACAGGCTGGTTCTTCCAGATATTATACTCTTACGCATTACATTCTATATCTAATAAAATGTCCTACTGATACTTGAACTTGGATTGCTGGAGTCTGCAGCTAAAGTGCTTACCATTAATCCCTGGAACCACCCACATTATTTATGCTCTTTAATCTTCACAACCATGTTTTGACGTTGGTGTTATTAACCCGGTTTACAGAGGAGGCTCAGGGTATCCACACAACTCATAGCCAGCAGCACTGACACTCCTGAATTCGTGGAGTCTGATGCTGAAACTCATGGTCCCAGGTCTCTACTCCCTTGTCCCCGAGACGGCTATCATTTTTACAGGCTGGAATTGGGGATGATGGTCAGCAGATTTCACAACTGCTGAGGCCTGGGTCCTGACCAGACAGAACAGACGCCGGCCACAGTGCTAGAACAACAGCCTGGAGACCCGCGGCTGGTCAGACTCCCACACTTTAGTTGCTGGGGAGGCTCAAGAGATCCCAGTGGAGGGGCCGGAGGGGCCAAAGCAGTGGGCAGAAGGGGCATTTGGGGGTGCTTGGACAGCAGGCATTTTATCAACTCATATTTGACCATTGATGTAGCTATATCAGTACCTGCCTGCCTGATGTCAGTCCTGGCCAGGATCACAAACACGGCTGTTTACCAGTTCCTGGCAGCCTTGAGCTTCATTGCCCTTGGACTCTGGGCCAAGTGGGCTTAAAGGCAGTTCCCCTGTCCAGCGTTTGCCTCTGAAGAGTCTGCACCTGACCTGGGGTCATAGCCCTGAGTCTCAAGTAGGTCAGGTTCATTTGCATCATTCTGTGGTCACATGCTGCAGCCACAGTCCTAGCATATGCAGAGTTCCAAGCACAGAATGGGCCGGGACCCTCCATCACCTCTACCAGAAATGCCAAAAAGCAGTGCCCTTGAGCCCGAATCTATAGAGGGCAGCTCTCAAGGCTGGGAGGCACCATCCCAGCCCCCGCAGCCCCTTGACAGCGCTGCAGATCCCCACACACAACACCCTTAAGTAGCTCCTAATTGAAGGGCTTGCCAAGCCCTCTGTGCATTGTGGATCTAATTAAGTTCCGACATCATATCAAATTGAATCCTTTTATTAAACATTTATCTTCAGATTCCAGAGTGTCACAACACCACATTGTTTTAAATGACAGGAATGCAAACAGTGTTTGCCTTCCCAATGGCAACTAAAGCAGCCACTGCTGACCAGAGCCACGGGGAGTAGGGAGGTGGGGAGTAGCCTTGGGGGTCTTCCCCGTGCCCACTCTTCCTAAGCGAGGGTGGCAGAGGCCTTGGCGGTCTCCCCAAGAACCCCTACCTCTCCCACACATATGCAACAACTGGTGCAACCAACTCAGCCTCCCTGACCTTGGTCTTCGCTGAGCTGTCTGGATCAGCTGCAACTTCTCTCAGTAACTTTCCTTGTCCCATGGGAGCCCCATTCCTCCTGGGGATTGTGGTAGGAGGTGGCCCCGCTTTCTCATCTGCTTCTCTGTGGACAGGCTGGCTTTGGGGGTCACTCCTCTGTCCTCCCCTGCCCCTCATCTGTGAAGGTTTCAGAGCAAAGATTCTGGCCTTCTCATCCTGATCTGCCTCCCTGGCACAGAGAAGGCTTCCAAAGTGTTTTTATTCAATTAGTCAATCACTCATTAAAGACCAACTCTTGCCCTCAGCTTTGTAGTCTCAATACCACTCTTTACACTTGTCCCAGGGACCATCACGGTCTGGGGGACTGATTCCTCCCAATCACGCTCTGGGGAGCTGATTCCTCCCAATCACGCTCTAAGGGGCTGACTCCTCCCAATCACGCTCTGGGGAGCTGATTCCTGCCCAATCACGTTCTAAGGGGCTGATTCCTGCCCAATCACGCTCTAAGGGGCCGATTCCTCCCAATCACGCTCTGGGGAGCTGATTCCTGCCCAATCACGCTCTAAGGGGCTGATTCCTCCCAGTCACTCTCTGGGGGACTGATTCCTGCCTGATGACATTCTGGGGGACTGATTCCTGCCGGATCACACTCTGGGAAACTGATTTCCTCCCTGATCACACACTGGGGGACTTATTCCTCCCAATCACACTCTGGGGTGCTGATTCCTGCCTGACCGTGCTCCGGGAGGCTCTCTGAGGGGACTGATCCCTGCCCGATCACGCTCTGGGAGACTGATTCCTGCCCGGTCACGCTCTGGGGGGGCTGATTCCTGCCCGATCACATTCTGGGGGGTTGATTTCCTGCCTGATCATGCTCTGGGGGCTGATTCCTCCCTGTCATGGTTTGCGGGGCTGATTCCTGCTCGATCAAACTCTGGGGAACTGATTCGTCCTGATCATGCTCTGGGGGACTGATTCCTGCCTGATAACATTCTGGGGGGTTGATTCCTGCCTGATCATGCTCTGTTGGCTGATTCCTCCCAATCATGCTCTGGGGGGCTGATGCCTGCCCGATCACGCTCTGGGGGGTTGATTCCTGCCCGATCACGCTCTGGGGGGCTGATTCCTGCCCAATCATGCTCTGGGGGGCTGATTCTTGCCCGATCACACTCTAGGGGGTTGATTCCTCCTGATCACGCTCTACGGGCTGATTCCTGCCCGATCACACTCTAGGGGGCTGATTCCTGCTCGATCACGCTCTAAGGAGCTGATTCCTCCCGATCACGCTCTGGGGGGCTGATTCCTGCCGATTAGACTCACAAGAGACTCACATATCCATATACATGAATGGCTTCTGAGGCAGAATCCTCTCTCCTGGGGTGAGGGACAGTGCTGAGAAAAACCAGAGGCTCTGCAGGTGAGAGGTCACCTGGAAACACTGAGAGTCACATTTTATTCATTCTTTTTCTAGATTTGATAATGCCAGGCCTTCCGGTGATAACAACAACAATAATAATTAACAATAGCTAGCAGGTACTGAGAGCTCACTGCATGTACTGTTCAAAGAGCTCACATGTAGATTAACTTAGTTAACCCTCACAAGAAACTGTGAAATAGGTAATGATATTATTCCAGTTTACAGTAAGGAAACTGAGGCTCAAAGAGGTTAAATATATGTTCATAACATCAGGTTCATTTGAAAAAAAAAAAAAAAAGATGTTGAGGAGTTTGCCCAAGGCAAATACACACCCAGGTAGTCTGATAGCATCAGTCCTGAGTCCCTATTAAAAATAATGGCTAACATTTATCACCTCTATGAACCTCCAGTTTCTCACCTGTAGAACAGGCTCATTAATAGAACCTACCCAAGGGGTTGATGTGATGAGTACATCAGATGATATATGAAGCATTGGGACAGAGAGGATTGTTAAAGTCTCCCATATCTACTGAGAGAGAGAGAACAGAAAGTATTCAGTTCAATCCCTGTCCTCGATGCAATTCCGTTAGGAAAATGACACACAAGCTTGTGAAATCTGAAATAAGACAAGACAGCAATACAAGAGATGTCATGGGGTAGCCTGTGGTAAATTGCCAGCTGAGTGATCTTAGAGGTAAAAGCAGTGATGAAAGGAGGGAGAGGCAGCTCGGGCTGTGAGGATCAGGGAAGGCTTCTTAGAACCCCTGCTTCCAAGGGATAGAAGGAACCTCAGAATCCCAGCTACTGTAGAAATTCTCTCTTCAGCATCCCTAAGAGGCAGCTGAAACCCCTCTGTTGGTACCCCTCCAGTGACAGGTAGCTCACTACCTTGGGAGGCAGCTCTGAAAACACAACACTTACCCGGATATCAAACTGACCTCTCCTTCCCTACACAGGGCCCAACTAGGGTAAAGCAAGCAAGGTGCAAAGTTGGAGATGCTTACGGGACTCCTTAAATTTCGCACCCTAGATGTCTCACCCTAGTCTCGGGTCTACCTGTACATTACCACCTGTGGCTTCTAGCTCTGCTGTCCAGAGTGAAATGGGTGTTGTTTTAGGTGGAGAAGAGAGGAGAGCTTAATTCGGCTGGGAGAGCATGATGGCAGAGTCAGAGCTGAGAAGATGAGAGTTTTGGATCTGATTGGATCTAGCTGGGAATGCCTGGTTCTATGTGACAGGCAATGGAGGCAATGGAAATCTTTGAGATTTCTGAGCAGGGGTGTGTCTTTGGCCTGGAAATGGGAATGTGGCTACATGGGCATCCTCAGGCCTGTGGGTCCTCGTTGCACGAGCTGTTTCCGCTCTCATGGGTTAATGGTGTAGGTGGTGTTTGAGCACTCTGGCCTGACTCTATGCCACAAAACTGAATATACATATGTGATTAAAATGGACCAAGGGGACCAGGTGCAGTGGCTCACATCTGTAATCCCAGCACTTCGGGAGGCTGAGAGGTGAAAGAATCACTTGAGCCCAGCCTGGGAAACGTGATGAAACCCTGTCTCTACAAAAAATACAAAAATTAGCTGAGCATGGTTGCGCATGTCTGTAGTCCCAGCTACTCAGGAGGCTGAGATGGGAGGATCACCTGTCACCTGAGCCTGGGGAGTGCAAGGCTGCAGTGAGCCGTGATTGTGCCACTGTACTCTGGCTGGGGTGACAGAGCAAGTCCCTGGCTCAAAAAAAGAAAAGGGCCAAGACAGGTTTGGGGAAATCTGTGTTTAGAAAATTAAGGTATATTTTGCCAAGTAGGAAAGGCCACAAGCATTTTTCACCCGATGGAGGAATCTGGGCCCGTGGCTTCTGGTCTTGCCCCTCCAGTCCTTTCCCCACTCAGCCACCAGGGCAAACAAATCTGGTCACGTTAACCTCCTACTTAAAACCCCTCAGTGGCTCCCCATTGCTCGTAAGTTCATACATATACACTCACAGACATACACACACACCACACACATACAAACACACCACACACAGACATACACATAATACCTACACACACACATATAAACACATACACACATATACACACACATGCATACACACACCACAGACACACACACAGACTCACACACAGACATACACACGTACACATACATACACACACACACAGACCCACAGACACACACATCACACAGACATACACACACACATACATACAAACACATACATACACACACACACACACACACACACGCACAGCCCAACTGTCTGGTTTCCGTCCTCTAAATGACACTTCTGGCTTCAGCATCCTGTCCTCTCTCTGGTTGGCCCTCACTTGCTCTTCTCTCAAACACCTCCCTGCCCTCCCTTTCATCTGCCAATTTTTACTTATCCTTCACGGCTCATCCGAGATGGTGCTTCTTCCAGGAAGCCTTCCTGACAACCTGCCAGTACCCAGATTATGCCATGCACTGTCCCTACTACCCAGCATCCTGTACTGTGCTGTAACAGTGCAGCCCAGCAGTCACCTAGAACCTCCTGCTCGGGGTCAGAGCCCAGCTCTTTCACTTACACGAGCAATGAATCTTTAGAGGCGTTCCTTCACCCCTCTGTCCCTCCACTTCCATATCTCTAACGTACGGAGACTAATAGTGTCCACCTCAACAGGCTTGTTGTAAAGTGCTTAGCCCCATGCCTGGCTCATGGCAGCTTGTTCCCAGCGACCAGCCAATGCCCTCACTGCCCTTGTGGTTTCATTCTGGGTCGTCTGCATTAATTATTTGTCTAGGGTCCTCTCAAGACTCAGCTCTGGGGGACGGGGAATCCGTCTGTATTGATCCCTTCTCTGCTGTGGAACCTAGCTCAACACCAATACCTAGTAGCCACTTGATAAAAATTCAAGGACGAGCTGAAGTACTGAATTGAAAGATGAATGAACACCAATACCTAGTAGCCACTTGATAAAAATTCAAGGACGAGCTGAAGTACTGAATTGAAAGATGAACGAACACCTTGTCCGAGAGCACATGGTTAATACACGGCAGAAAGAGAACTCAGACCCACGCTCTCCTGCAAGAGGCACAGCCACCACACCACAGGGTTTCTTAAGATGAATTTAGGGCTGTTGACACACGACAGTGTTTATTCATTATCCGCCTACTCCAGGGACTCTGGGGTTGACAGAGTCATTTGAACAGTCCTGTTTCATAGGATCTAAGTGCATGCGGTTCCCATAGCTCCTTGGGCAGGCTCTCTTGGCACAGCAGAGTGTAATCACCGGTCTCTCCCCTACTAGTCTGTGAGCTTCTTCAAAGTAGAGACTGTGTGATCTATCTGTGCCCCGACCATGGGGCCCAGCAAAACATAATCACACCTACCTCTTACCGAGCTAGGTGACAAGCCACTGTGCTAAGCCCTCTCAATGCAGTGTTTTATGCAATTCTCACAACTCTATGACAGAAGTTTAACTGACTCCTCATTTTACAGTGGAGGAGCCGACGCTCAGGTTCAGTGGCATAACTAGAACGTGGACCCAGGTAGCCAGCCTCCAGACCCTGCGAAGCTAACCACTGAGCATCACTGCCTCTCTCATACAGGCAGACTTGGGAGATACTGAGGATTCGGTTCTGGATCACCACAATACACCAGATATCATAACATAGTGAGTCACACAAATTTTTTGGTTTCCTAGTGCATATAAAAGTTATGTTGGGGCCGGGCATGGTGGCTCATGCCTGTAATCCCAGCACTTTGGGAGGCCAAGGTGGGTGAATCACTTGAGGCCAGGGGTTCGTGACCAGCCTGGCCAACATGGTGAAACCCCATCTCTACTAAAAACACAAAAAGTAGCCGGGCATGGTGGTAGGCACCTATAGTCCCAGCTACTTAGGAGGCTGAGGCAGGAGAATTGCTTGAACCCAGGAGACAGAGGTTGCAGTGAGCTGAGATCATGCCACTGCACTCCAGCCTAGGCAAAAAAGTGAGAATCTGTCTCAAAAAAAAAGTTATGTTGGGCCAAGGGCAGTGGCTTACACCTGTAATCCCAACATTTTGAGAGGCTGAGGCAGGAGGATTGCTTAAGCCCAGGAGTTTGAGACCAGTCTGGACAACATAGTGAGACCCCCATCTCTACAAATAAAAAATTAGCCAGTCGTGGTGACACATATCTGTGGTCCCAGCTGCTCAGGAGACTGAGGTGGGAGGATTGCCTAAGTCCAGGAGGTCAAGGCTGCAGTGAGCTATAATTGTGCCATTTCACTCCAACCTGGGTGACCGAGTGAGATTCTGTCTCAAAAAATATATGTTATGTTTACACTATACTGTAGTCTATTAAGTGTGCAATAGCATTATGTCTAAGAAAACAATGTACATACATAATTTTAACATATTTTATTGCTAAAAATGCTACTGACCATCTGAGCCTTCAGTGTGCCATCATCTTTTTGCTGATGGAGGGTCTTGCCTCGATGTTGATAGCTGCTGATTGACCAGGGTGGTGGTTGCTGAAGGTTGGGGTGGTTGTGCCAATTTCTTAAACTAAGACAACAATGTAGTTTGCCACATCAATTGATTCTTCCTTTCGCAAAAGATTTCTGTATAGCAAGTGATATTGTTTGATATATTTTTATCCACAGTTGAACTTCTTTCAAAGTTGCAATCAATCTTCTCAAACCCTGCTGCTGCTTTATCAACTAACTTTATATCATCTTCTAAATACTTTATCATCATTTCAGTGATGTTCACAGCATCTTCAACAGGAACAGATTCCATCTCAGGAAACCACTTTCTTTGCTTATCCATAAAAAGCCACCTCTCATCCACTCAAGTTTTATCATGAGATTGCAGCAATTCACTCACATCTTCAGGCTTCACTTCTAATTCTAGCTGTTTTCCTATTTCCAGAACATCTGAATTACTTCCTCTTCTGAAATCTTGAACCCCTGAAAGTCATCTATAAGGGTTGGAACCAATTCTTCCAAATTCCTGTTAATGTTGATACTTTGACCTCCTCCCATGAATCACAAATGTTCTTATTGGTATCTAGAATGTTGAGTACTTTCTAGAAGATTTTTTTATTTACTTTGCCCAGATCCATCAGAGGAATCACTGTCTCTGGCAGCTATAGCCTTATGAAATGTATTTCTTAAATAATAAGACTTCCAAGTCAAAATTACTTCTTGATCCATGGGCTGCAAAATAGATGTTGTGTTAGCAGGCATGAAAACAACATTCATCTCCTTATACATCTCCATCAGAGCTCTTGAGAACCAGGTGCATGGTAAATGAGCAGTAATATTTGGAAATCTTTCTGAGCAGTAGATCTTAATAGCGGGCTTAAAATATTCAGTAAACCATCCCATAAATAGATATGCTGCATGTAGGCTTTTTTGTCTCATTTATAGAGCACAGGTAGAGTAGATTTAGCATACTTCTTAAGGGCTCTAAAATTTTTAGAATGGTAAATGAACCTTGGCCTCAACTTAAAGTCACCAGTTGCATTAGCCCCTATCAAGAGGGTTAGCCTGTCTTTTGAAGCTTTGAAGCCAACCATTGACCTCTCTTGCTATGAAAATCCTAGATGGCATCTTCTTCCAATAGAAAGCTGTTGCATCTACCTTGAAAATTTGTTGTTTAGTGTGGCCACCTTCATCAATGATCTTAACCAGATCTTCTGGATGATTTGTTGCAGCTTCTCCATCAGCACTTGCCCCTTCACCTTGCACTTTTCTGTTATGGAGACAGCTTCTTTCTCAAACCTCATGAACCAACCTCTGCTAGCTTCCAGCTTTTCTTCTGCAGCTTCCTCACCTCTCTTAGCCTTCATACAATTGAAGAGAGTTAGGGCCTTACTCTGGATTAGGCTTTGGCTTAAGGGAATGTTGTATCTGGTTTGATCTATCCAGACCGCTCAAAGTTTCTCCATATCAGCAAATATATTTCACTTTCTTATCATTCATAGAGAGTAGCACTTTTAATTTCCCTTAAGAACTTTCCCTTTGCATTCATATCTTGGCTAACTGTTTGACTTAAGAGGCCTAGCTTTTGGCTTGTCTGGGCTTATGACATGCCTTCCTCACTAAGCTTAATTGTTTCTAGCTTTTGATTTAAAGTGAGATATGTTCAACTCTTCCTTTCACTTGAGCTCTTAGAGGCCATTGTAGGGTTATTAATTGCCCTAATTTCAGTATTGTCATGTCTTAGAGAATAGGGAGGTCCAAGGAGAGGGAAAGAAACAGGGACATGGCCAACTGGTGGAACAGTCAGAACATACATAGCATTTATCAATTAAGTTCGCCATCTTATATAGTGCAGTTCTTGGCACTCCAAAACAATTACAATGGTAACATCCAAGATCACTGATCACAGATCGCCATAACAGATGTAATAATAATGAAGAAGTAGTCCGGGCGCAGTGGCTCACGCCTGTAATCCCAACACTTTGGAAGGCTGAGGCGGGCGGATCACCTGAGGTCAGGAGTTCAAGACCAGCCTGGCCAACATGGCAAAACCCCGTCTCTACTAAAAATACAAAAATTAGCTGGGCGTGGTGGCGGGTGCCTGTAATCCCAGCTACTCGGTTAGCTGAGGCAAGAGAATCGCTTGAACCTAGGAGGCAAATGTTGCAGAGAGCCGAGATCGCACCACTGCACTCCAGCCTGGGTGACAGAGCAAGATTCTGTCTCAAAAAATATATATATATTTTTTAGAATGTGTTTAATAATAAATACATATAAAAGACTATTTTAACAAACAATAAAATGAAAGGGCAATGTACAGATTGGGAAACATTATTTGCAAACCATATATTAGATAAGGGTTAATATCTGAGTTTTTAAATATATATTCTTGTTTAAACTAAAGTCTCAATGTCCAAGATTTATAAAGAACACATATAACTCAATAGCAAGAAAATGTATAACACAATTTAAAAATGAGCAAAGGACTTTAATAGGCATTTCTCCAAAGATGACATTAAAATGGCCAATAGGTAAATGGAAAAGTGACCAACGTCATTAATCTTCAGGGAAATGCCAATCAAAATGACTGTGAGATACCACTTCTCACCCGTTAGGAGAGCTATTATCAAAAGACATGAGATAACGAGTGTCGGCGAGGGTGTGGAGAAAAGGGAATCCTCGCACACTGTTAGGTGGGAATGTAGGTTGATGCCACCATTATGGAAAATAGTATGGAGTTTCCTCAAAAAAAAAAATAAAAATAGAACTCCCATATGACCCAGCAATATGTCTTCTGGTATATACCCACAGGAAATGAAATCACCACCTTTTAATGATACCTACACTCCCCAGGCACAGTGGCTCACGCTTGTAATCCCAGCCCTTCAGGAGGCCGAGGCGCATGGATCACAAGGTCAGGAGTTCGAGACCAGCCTGGCCCACATGGCGAAACCCTCTCTCTACTAAAAATACAAAAATTAGCCAGGCGTGGTGGCAGGCGCCTATAATTTGGGAGCCTAAAGCATGAGAATCGCTTGAACCCAGGAGGCGAAGGTTGCAGTGAGCCGAGACTATGCCATTGCACTCCAGCCTAGGCAACAAAGGGAGAACCTGTCCCAAAAAAAAATAAAAAATAAAAAAGGTATCTACACTCCCATGTTCATTGCAGCAATACTCACAATAGCCAAAATATGGAAACAATCTAGATGTCCATCAATGGAGGAATGAATAAAGAAACTGTGGTGTTTACATACAATGGAATATTATTTCTGATTCAGCCTTTAAAAAGGGAGAGATCTGTCATTTGCCACAATATGCATGAAACTGGAGGACAATATGCTAAGTGAAATAAGCCAGACACAGGAAGAAAACTATTTAATGACTCCACTCATATGTGGAATCTTTACCAAAAAAAAAAGTCAAATATCAAGTATGTAGAGATAGAGCATAAAACAGTGATTACCAAGATCTCCAAGATCTGGGATGAGAGGGAAGAAATGGAGAGATATAGGTCAAAGGATTCAAAGTAGCAAATATACAGGGTGAACAAGTCCAGAGCTCTAATGTACAACATGGGGACTATTGTTAATAATATTGTATTGTATTCAGGATTTTTGCTAAATGAGATTATAGCTGCTCCTGGCACACAGGGAAAAACTGGGTACTATGTGAGATGATGGATGTGTTAGTTTTTCCACTATAGCAACCATTTTGCTGTACATATGTAATCATACAACATCATGTTGTATACCTTAAAGTATACACAATAAAATGCACTTAAAAAAAAATTTTAGGCCGGGAGCGGTGGTTCATGCCTATAATCTCAGCACTTAGGGAGGCCAGGGCGGGCAGATCACCTGAGGTTGGGAGTTCCAGACCAGCCTGGCCGACATAGTAAAACTCCGTCTCTACCAAAAATACAAAAGTTAGCCAAGCTTGGTGGTGCGTGTCTGTAATTCCAACTACTCAGGAGGCTGAGGCACAAGAGTCGCTTGAACTCGGGAGGCAGAGGTTGCAGTGAGCCAAGATCACACCACTGCACTCCAGCCTTGGCAACAGAGCAAGACTCCATATCAAAAAAAAAAAACCAAATTTAAAAATCAAGCTTTTTTAAAGACTATTTTAACTTGTACAGATTATATTCATTAGGATTAGGCTTGGCTATAAAGTTTCATGCATTTTTTTTGTTTTTTTGGTTTATTTACCTAAAATTAAAAAGATAGGACGGGTGTGGTGGCATGCACCTGTAGTCCCAGCTACTCGGGAGACTGAGGCAGGAGGATCATTTAAGCCCAAGAGTTCGAGGTCACAGTGAGCTATGATCATGCCACTGCACTCCAATCTGGGTGACAAAGCAAGAACCTGTCTCTAAAAAAATTAAAAGTAAGAAAATAAAGATAGTTGATAGTTTATTTCTTTCTCGTTGCACAGCTCTGGAGATAAGTTATCCAAGACTGGTATAACACTCCATGGGAGTGTGGCTCAGATACCCTTTATCTTATTCTACCATCATGCAGCTCTCCATTCTCAAGATTGTCTCATTGACCAAGATGGCGGCTGGAGCTCCTTAGTCCACTTGCCAAGAGGAAAGGACTGAGAAGGGCACATCCCATGCCCTAAAGGCCATTCCTCCCAAGTTGTTCCCATCATTTCCACTCACATCCCATTGGCCAGAACTTTGTCACATGACCACCTCCAGCTGCAAGGGAGGCTGGGAACTAAAGTCTACGTTCTGGGAAGCCATATGTCCAGGCAAAACTTGAAAAGAACAAGATATATTTGGAAACAGCCTCTGTCACAGCAGGGAATAAAGAATAACAATAAAATGAAGAGTGCCTATGCACTCATTACCAAGTTAAAAAATAGAGCATTCCTAGGACATTGAAGCAGTTGTGTGCCCTACCCTATCTCAAGAAAAAATTCTTTTTTTTCTTCTTTGAGACAGGGTCTTCCTCTGTCACACAAACTGGAATGCAGTAGCATGATCATGGCTCACTGCAGCCTCAACCTCCCAGGCTCTAGCAGTCCTCTTGCCTCAGCATCCCGAGTAGCTGGGACTACAGGTGTGCACCACCATGCTTGGCTAATTTTTTATTTTTTTGTAGAGACAGGATTTCGCCATGTTGCCCAGGCTGGGTTGGAACTCCTGGGCTCATGTGATCCTCCCACCTCCACCTCCCAAAGTGCAGGGATTACAGGTGTGAGCCACCACGCCCAGCTGCAAACACTCTTAAACTTGATGTTTATCATTCCCTTGCTTGACTTTACAGTTTTGCCACATACACATGTATTTCTAAATAATCTATAACATGTTTTTAACTTTATGAAAATGGAATCATGCCATATGCATTTTTCTGCAGCTTGATTTTTTCTGTCCAGTGTTATGTTTGTGGAATTCATCTGGGTTGACTTGTGTAGCTGTAATTCACTAACTTTCACTGCTGTACACTACATTACATCAATATACTATGCTATCATTTCTCTGATAATAGAAATCTGGGCTATTCCAAGTTTGTTGTTGTTATAAGCAGTGCTGTTATGAACATTCTCATACATCGTGTGCATGTATGCAAGTGTTTCTTCAACACACATTTCTAAGAAGAATTGCTGAGTTGCGGGCTATACGTATGTTTTGATATATTCAAATAGATTTGGATTGGGGGCAGGGTCTCACTCTGTCACCCAGGCTGGAGTGCAGTGGCATGATCTTGGCTCACTGCAACCTCCGCCTCCCAGGTTCAAGCAATCTCCCACCTCAGCCTCCCGAGTAGCTGGAACTACAGGCGTGTGCCACCACACTTGGCTAATTTTTGTATTTTGGGTACAGACAGGGTTTCACCATGTTGGCCAGGCTGGTCTAGAACTCCTGATCTCAAGTGACCCGCCCACCTTGGCCTCCCAAAGTGCTGGGATTACAGGCGTGAGCCACCGTGCTCGGCCAGATATAGTCAAATAGGTGTCTTTTGTTTGTTCGTTTGTTTGTATTTTTGTTTTTGGGGGGTTGTTTTGTTTTGTTTTTAGACGGATTCTTGCTCTTGTCACCAAGGCTGGAGTACAATGGCACAATCTCGGCTCACTGCAACCTCTGCCTCCTGGGTTCAAGTGATTCTCAGGCCTCAGCCTCCCGAGTAGCTGGGATTACAGGCCCCCGCCACCAAGCCCGGCTAATTTTTGTATTTTTAGTAGAGACCGGGTTTCACCATGTTGGCCAGGCTGGTCTTGAACTCCTGACCTCAGGTGATCTGCCCACCTCGGCCTCCCAACGTGCTGGGATTATTGGCATGAACCATCATGCCTGGCCAGGTATAGTCAAGTAGGTTTTTCATAAGAGAAGTGCAAAAGATCCTGGTGCCCCAGGGATTCTAATATTTGGCATGATGCTCAACTGTTTAGGTGAATGGAAATGTGTAGTACAGTCGCTGGCCACCCACACACACTAACTCATTCATTTATTTATTTGTTCAATAAACTTTTTTCAGGCAGCCATTACCATTAATTAAAAGGCTCACCATCAATGTGATAATGATTTTTCAGGAGAAAAGAGACACACTGCAGTGAAGTGAACCTGTGAATTATAAGACACATCTCAATTTCAGAAACATTGAAATTTGCATGTGAGAGTCTTAGAATCAAGGAAAATATGGTATATTCAGGGAATCCTCTAGAAATTCTACCATTGAGGAGCTTACAGACTTGCAGCTTTTTGTTCCCAAACAACAATACACAAAGAGAATATGACCAAAGCAGCTAAAAGGTGCTTGACAGCCTCGCTACCCAACCCAAAGTGTGGCCCCCCCCACTGGGGCCTGGCAGCGTGGGCACTGCCTGCAAGCTCATGAGAAATACAGAGTCTCAGGCCACTGAGAGTCACCGAATCTGAACCTGGCTTAACGTGATCCCCAGGGGCTTCCCATGCCCATTAAAATGCTGAAAAGCACTGCATAGGAGCGTAGGAGAGGAAAGAGTCTTCCCAGCTAAGGGCAATCAAGAAAGGCCTCCTGAAAGAGGTGTCATTTGAAAGAGAAGAAAAAGAAGGAGGACCTACATTGTTGAGTATCTGTTCTGGGTTAAGAACTGCACTGGGGCCCTTCACTTCTGTTATTTCATCGAGTCTTCAAAGTTAATCCCCTTACCCCCTCGGTGAGGACAGATATTGCCTTCTTACAGCAAAGGAAACTGAGGCACAGAGAGGTCACATAACTTGCTCAAATTCACACAGCTACTAGGTAACAGAGCCAGGCTTAGAAGCCAAATCTTTCTAACTCTGGAGCCCAATCTCCTCCCCCAAATCACATGTGAAGAACTAAAGGGGCCTGGCGCAGTGGGTCATGCCTGTAATCCCAGCACTTTGGGAGGCCGAGGTGGGTGGATTACCTGAGGTCATGAGTTCAAGACCAGCCTGGCCAACATGGCGAAACCCCACCTCTACTAAAAATATAAAAAATTAGCCAGGAGTGATGGCTGATGCCTGTAATCCCAGCTACTTGGGAGGCTGAGGCAGGAGAATTACTTGAACCTGGGAGGCGGAGGTTGCAGTGAGCTGAGATCATGCCATTGCACTCCTGCCTGAGCAACAGAGAGAGACTCTATCTCAAAACAACAACAACAACTAAAGAAGGAACTCTGAGTGGCTGAGGAGGGCGGATCGCTTGAGCCCAGGAGTTCAAGAACAGCCTAGGCAACATGGCGAGACCCCATCTCTACAAAAAAAAATCAAAAATTAGCTGGGCGCATGCCTGTAGTCACAGCTACCCGGGAGGCTGAGGTGGGAGGATCTCTTGAGCCCAGAAGGTCAAGGCTGCAGCGAGCCATGATCACACCCCTGCACTCCAGCCTGGGCAACAGAGCGAGACCCTGTCTCAAAAAAAAGAACTGAAGAGGTAGCTATGGAGACAAGAGCCAGGACAGGATGCAACTGAAAGTTGGATGAGCAATTGTTCATTGTTGTGGTCAGCTCCTGAGTGCTGGGGACTTCAGTGAAGTGGGAGCTCAGAGCCAATGGAAGGAGCAAATTCATGGCAGGCAGGCAGGACAGACCACTTACTTCATCTCACCCTGCCCAGTGCCTAGCACACAGTAGGCATTCGAAACTACCCACTGAGACTGCCCTCTCCCTTCTTGACCCCTAGCTCTTCCTCCCGTCCCTCCTTCCCAAAAAACAAAAAAAGAAAGAAACTACCCACTGAAAGAAAGAATGAACGAACGAGAGAACGATCAAACTCATAGGATGCCACACATTCTGTTGTTGCAAACCATCCAACCGAAGCTGGTGGCTGCGCTGTGCCCCAGGGGGCTGGGGTTCCAGGCAGAAACAAGCCAGGCATGGCCCACCCTCCCTGAGGCCTCCCGAATCCCTGCTGTCAGGGAGGTATTGCCAGGAGAGCAAAAAGCCAGGAGCAGCAAAGGTTGAAAACACAGAGAAAGCTGCTCCCACTAAACCCTTCATTTGCTTCACTTAAAAAATTACTCAGACAGCCTCCTCCCCACGCCTCAGCTCGCTCCACCGTGTCCCCTCCTGGCTCCAGAGCTGCTCTTTCAGCTTCTCTTGAATATGTGGAAAATAAAACAGAGTCTGTTCAGCCCCTAATGACCAGGTTTATGAGGAGCTTATTGTATCTAAAGAAACAAGACAGCAGTTGGTGTGAGATATTAATGTGCTTTTTACAAAGCTGATGAAACCTCCTCTTAAACTACTTAATACCTGCAAGCTGCAATTCCCAGCCTGACATGGTAAACCCCCGGAGCCAGAGCTGTGCCAGCCCACGGCACAGCCCTTGGCCTTTCCGCCTCAGCGGGGCCTGAACTCACTCAGCCTGGCGGTTGGCAGGGCACTGCCACTCTTCTGGGATGGAGGTTCCATGGAGAGTCATGGTTGTTGAGCCCCTTAGCTGAATAACCCTTTATGGTTCATGGTGGGAGAGTCTTCCCTGCATCCCCTTTCCTCTGGAAGCTCAAAGCCAATGCCTGAGGGGGCAGCGGGCAGTGAGACCCCTGCACTCCGCTCCAGCCATCGCCCACCCTCACCCTCACCCTCACCCACCCAGCCCTCTGATGGGACCAGTCCTTTTGCAAATCTCCAATCCCACCAATGTGTCACGTCTTTGTACCAGCTGACTCCTCACACAGGATCACCCTTCATCCAGTGGTGTGCTGGTACATGTTTAACAATCAGCTCCCTGGGTTGGAGGTGGGGAACTTGGTTTGTAGCATTTGCCGTGGGTTCCCATGGTGTGAATACACCTACCACGGCTGATTTCAAACTGCTAACGAGAGCTGGGAAGACACTGGCGATGAGCTCCCCGGAGCAGGGGCGAGCCAGCCCGCACACTGCTGGCTTCGGGCCCTCTCTCAAGTCCTGTTACTCCCAACTCTGCTCTGGGAAACCTTCTCCCACCCCCAGGGACAGTGTGTTCCCTCCTATGTCCCGCACTATCCTGACTGCTCTTGCTAGAAAGCTCTTCTCAACCCTCCACCACTTCCTCATCACGCCTACACACACAGACACATGCACACACATAGACACACACACACACCCATGCACACAGACTCACATACCCATGTACACACAGAGACACACACAAAGACACATGCACACACAGACACATACATGCACACACACACATATGCAGACTTCATCTCACCCTGCCCAGTGAGCACACAGTAGGCATTCAAAACTACCCACATACAGACACAGACACACACAAACACACATGCACACACACACACATGCACACACACCCATGCACACACACACCCATGTACACACAGACACAGACACACACACACCCATGAACACACAGACACACAAACACCCATGCACACACACATGCACACAAACACTGATGTACACACACAGACACACACATCCATGCACACAAGACACACACACACGCACATGCACAGACACACACGCACAGACACACACACCCATGCACGCACAGACATACACACACATGCACACACACCCATGCACACACAGACACACACACGCATGCACACACACAGACACACACACATGCACCCACACAGACAGACACACACACAGACACACACACGGGCACACACAGACCCCTCCCTGCTTCATCAGGCTGACTCCTCCACTTTGTGTCAGCTCAGGCACCTGCTCCTCCTCAGGAGGCCTGTGTCACCCACACACTCCCTTGCCTGGACACGCCTTCCATCTGTGTGCCCCAGACACGCTCCACTCTCCTCTGTCATCACACACATCCTCTACACCACAGCGTGTGTTTTCTGTCTGCCATCATAGACTGCAAGTTCCTTGAGGACAGAAAGTATATTTTTCCCCCTCTGTTCTCAGCAAGTTGCACAGAGCGTGGCATACAATTGGTGCTACATAAATAGCTAAACAATTGTGCTGCCATAAGGCCTCATACCTCCTTCTAATATAGTATGTGAAGGATTGCACTCTAGTAAGTTCTGTACTGTCTGTCTTTGCCCCTAGAATGTGAGCCTGGAAGGCAGAGATGAGATTAGATTTTCCTCTACCATCCCAGTGCCAGGTACTTGGCCCTTAGTCTCTACCACAGGGACAGAGGGTGCCTAGGAATGAAGCTAGTTGGGAGGAAAGTCAGAGATGGAGAGAGGTTCCAGATTTTGGAGCACCTGGATCCATCTGTGCCTGAAGCCATCACAACCCCTGGGGTGGATTACCACCAACCAGAAGGAAATACAATGGAACCCTAGGCTGGCCTTAGGGAAGTGAAATCTCATTCATTTCATCACCACTCACCACTCTCCCCTTACTGGAGTGATGTCTGTTGACGTAGATGTCCTATGAAGTTCAAATTTCACCACTAATGCTTGAGTGCTGCTAGTGCCCCCTCCCCTCCTATACCTCTCCCCAGCACCACTATTAATCAGACTGAATCCAGGGCCCACCGAGCTCCAAGTGCTCCTGGAGACCCTGTGCTCCTCCAGCTGAGCCTCACAGCCTCATGGCCACCAGAGGCGTTGGGACCAATCGCACAGTGACCTGTATCCCAGTTTACCCCATCACTCCTCCCTACTCATCACTTGTCCCTCAGGGCTGTGTGTCCTCTGATCTGGCTGGATCTCTAACTCCCCCGCCCTCCTAAATCCTTGCCATGGCACCTTCTAGAATTTAGGTCACAGTGCCAGCAGAATCCCCCCATTCTGTCCTTGCTCTAATGGAAATCTGGCTTTCCCCGAAGGACACCACCGCCCCTGCAAGCTCTCACTGTCGAGAGTGTTTTACTGCTCACATCCCAGGCCTCCCTGGGCCTCATCGACATTTCCGGTCCATTTCCCTGCCTCCTCCCTAAACTCCCTGCCTCTGTGAAACACATCCCAGCCTACCTGTCCGACTCCCTCATGGCCGCCGCCATTCAGTCTTTGGGGAGCTGAGAGCTGGCTCACTGCCTTTGCCTCCAATGCTGCTCCCGTTATCATCCTTGCAGATTCCACAACCAGGCAATCAGCCCCTCCAGTCCCTGGCCGTGACCCTTCACTCCAACCTGATGTGCCGGTGCTGCCTCACTGGTTGTTAAATATTGAAATACTGTTGTACCGATCAGTCTTACTATGTCAGGGAAGCTGGCTGGGGGAAGGGGTAGCTCCTGCATTGGGCGGGGCAGAGAGAAGAGAAGGGCTGGGACCAAGGCTCCATCTCCTCTCCTCGCTCCCCAAGGCTGGGTTAAGGACTCAGCTCTGTTCTCAGGTTCTATAAACTCCAAGGCCCGCCCCAAGGATGGGGGCAAGAGAAGAAGAGTCTCCCTACTGGTCCTGACTGGTGGGACTGGGCTGGGCTGGGCGCACACCACTGCCCTGCCAATGAGAGCGTCTACCCCTCTCACAGCCTCCCACTACCTTCCCATTCCCGGCCCTGACCTCCTGGGGCTGCTGGGCACAGAGAGGTCCTCTAGTCGAACCGTAGAGGACAACTTAGGAGAAGATTCTGCACTCGCCGAGGTGGAATGACCCTTACTGTAACAGGGAAGCTTGGGGAGCATCTGGTGTGGTTTCCTGTGTCAAAGCATGGTCCAGTCAAGCCATCATTTAGCTCATAACAGCCTCATCATCAAAAGATCACACCACTCATTTCTAAAAACCAATCGGTGATTTGGGGCTTATTAGAATAATTTGATGAATCATTTGCACTTCAAATTTTAACCGGGTAGGCAGTTTCTTAATATATACTCGATGTATATAGAAAATAACAGCGAACGTTGTAGTTTTGCCTTATCTATTAATTTGTGCGACCTTTCCAGTGCATACTTGAAGATCATCCCTACCTCCGCCTGCCCCAAGCCACCTCATTCGGGGTCTTACCCTTGCCCTTGGCATTTCCAATATCCACACCCCCTCCACTCTCTGTCTTTTGCATCCCACTCTCTGGCTACCACGTGCCACCCTTGCAGCTCACTCCCATGCACCCCCATTTCAATAATGCTTTGACCCCACCCCAACCCCAGGCTCAAAAGCATTGACTGCCCTCCCCGCTCCACCCCCCACCCCCGCCTTTGCACTGCCTCACTTGCCCTTCAGGTCCTCATTTCCCTGTTTACCCAGCTTAGACTCCATATCCATCCTCATAATCCCTCCCTTTCCACCCTCTCCCTGTTGCACTCACCTCACAAACCTCCTCCTGGTTAGAGGCAACTCTCCAGCTAACTGCACCCACGCCACAAATGTGGCCAGAGAAAACCACAGAATCTCAGAAGTGACCTTCAAGCCACTGACACACACACTTCACAGCCTGGTCCACTGTCTCCCACTCTCGCTTCCCTTCCCCTGTCCTCCCGTCCCCAACCCTTCCTCACTCTCAGTTGATGATCCTGCTTCCCATTTCGTTGGGAAAATAGAAGCAACAGAAGAGAAGTGTTACACCCTCCCACCATGTCTGCCCATCCCCAGCACTGCACCCACGAGCTCTGCTGTCCCTCCTGGCACAGCACCACCCCCCTTGTGCTGTGTCCTGGGCCTCATCTCCTTGCACGGTGCACCTGTATTGCTCCCCCATCTCTGCAGGTCATCCCTTCTGTCCGCCTTTCTTTTACTTTTTTATTTTGATTTTATTTTCAAGACAGAGTCTTGCTCTGTCACCAGACTGGAGTGCAGTGGTGCTATCCTAGCTCACTGCAGCCTCGAACACCTGGGTTCAAGGGATCCTCCTGCCTCAGACTCCCAAGTAAGCTAGGACCACAGACACATACCACCACATCTGGCTAATTTGTTTTTATTTTTTATAGATATAGGGTCTTGCTATGTTGCCCAGGCTGGTCTTGAACTGCTGGGTTCAAGGGATCCTCCTGCCTCAGCTTCCTAAAGCTAAGGCTGAGCCACTGCCACCAGCCCCTCCCTTCTTCCCTCTCTACTAGAACATTCCCACTAGTATCATACAGGCTTTAATATCTCCCCCCTTAGGCCGGGCGCGGTGGCTCACGCCTGTAATCCCAGCACTTTGGGAGGCCGAGGCGGGCGGATCACGAGGTCAGGAGATCGAGACCACGGTGAAACCCCGTCTCTACAAAAAATACAAAAAAAAAAAAAATTAGCCGGGCGTAGTGGCGGGCGCCTGTAGTTCCAGCTACTCTGGAGGCTGAGGCAGGAGAATGGCGTGAACCCGGGAGGCGGAGCTTGCAGTGAGCCGAGATTGTGCCACTGCACTCCAGCCTGGGTGACAGAGCAAGACACCGTCTCAAAAAAAAAAAAAAAAAATCTCCCCCCAACACAGAGCAGCCAGCACTAGCCAGCTAGTGGAGGACACCCCAGTAGCACAGTGCAGGGAGGCAGAAGGAGGTTAGGAGAAAGAGGCAACAGAGGACGTGGTGGGAGCTCAGGCAGCAGGACCAGCATGCATGTGCCACGGTCCTGAGGTAGGAGAGAGCATGGCAGGAGAGAAGGCAGAGATGCACAGGGAGGGAGGAGGTGGGTGGGAGGTGAGGCCAGATGTGGAGGTTGGGGGTCAGGCTTTGTTAGAGATGTTGAGCTTTTCCCCGACAGCACTGGGAAGCTGGAGTGTTTCCGAGCTGGAGGTGGCATGATCAGATCTGCATGTACAAAGGATCACTGTCATAGCTCTGTAGAGAAGGATAAGAGTGGGTGCAAACTGATGAGTGGGGAGGCCACGGCAGCCATCCAGGGAGCAGGGATGGTGGCCTGGTAGTGGGCGGTGCTGTCTCAGAGACATCAGGCAAGTTTGAGACACTGAGGATCTAACACAGACAGGACGCCCTGATGGATGGAGCCTGCAGGGAGGAGGAAGAGATAGATGTCAGCGCTGACCACTAGGCTCAGGCTTACACAAGGGAGCCCTGGAGAAGCACTCGCCAAGCTAACTGGGGCCTCCAGAGTGCCAGGCTAGAGGGAAAGATCAGGAGTTCATGTTCAGTGCCTTTAAAACCTCCACCAGGAGATGTCAAATAGGCAGCTGGATACCCAGGTCCAGGCCTCAAGGAGAGGTCTGGGCCACTGATTATCTCGCACGGCCTCTCTGTTAGCATCTCCTGAACCCTGCTTCTGTGCCAGGCACTGCGCTAGGAGCCAATGGTCCAAGGATGAGTGAAGCCCAGGCTTGCACACAAGGAGCAACTAGGCTCCCCGTAGAATGTGAGCTCCTGTTCCTGCGGGGAACAGGAGTGGGTGTGGCCCACCACGATGCAGCTGGGGCCCTGCTGGGTTAAGCTCTGTCCTCAATTTGTGGGACGCCTCGGGGCATGTCAGTACTGCTCTCTGAGCCTCACTCCTGCACAGATTCTTTATAAAGATGCCTGGCACCGGCTTGCTGAAATATTTGTCAGATTGAATTGAAAGAAAATGAAAGTGCTTCGCAAAGTGCTTTTCAAATACACTGATTTGTAATTTTAACAATAGGGAGAATTTGTTATCCTCTTAGCAGCTGGTATGAAGACTTTTCCCACAGAGAAGGGTGCGTGGTTGGATTAGGAAAACAAGGTACTAGGGAGGGGACAAGGCTTCCTTTTAACACCCCAAGATGCAGGAGGGCAGAGGGACCATGACACGATGGGGGTGGGGACAGCAAAAAGCAGGGAACCCAAAACACTCAGAGAAGACACCTGTCCATGGGACCATTTTCAGTGGCCCTACCAAGCTTCAGTGAAGCGACCAGAAGTCCCGATATGGTCTGGGGAATTGTTTTTCTTGTAGAACTCAAGAAAGTTAGTGAATTTGGTACAGGGATAGCTCATGTGTGAAAGGGAGTTACAGAGATTCCTCTTTTCCATTATATGCAGCATATAATCATAGCCAGAAGTTCCTAAAATGCTTATATTCCTATGTAGTACGTAAGTATCCCTGTATACTATATACCTGTGTACTATTAGGTTGATGCAAAAGTAATTACGGTTTCACTATTACTTTTGATGGCAAAAACCACAGTTGCTTTTGCACCAACCTAATATATAGGTCTATTTTATACACACACACATATATATATATATATGTCTAGGCTGGGCACAGTGGATTATGCCTGTAATCCCAGCACTTTGGGAGGCCAAGGCAGGCAGATCACTTGAAGTCAGGAGTGGGGGACCAGCCTGGCCAATATGGTGAAACCCCATCTCTACTAAAATACAAAAATTAGCTGGGCATGTTGGTATGTGCCTGTAACCCCGGCTACTCAGGAGGCTGACGCAGGAGAATCACTTGAACTTGGGAGTTGGAGGTTGCCGTGAGCCGAGATCATACCACTGCACTCAAGCTTGGGTGACAGAGTGAGACTCCATTTCAGGGAAAAAAAAAAAAAAGGTATATGTAATAATACCGTAAAATTCCTAATTAATATCTATGACACATACTAGAATCTGCCCCTATTTCATAAGACATAGTCTCAGGACTGTAGAAGAAAATCATTGCCAACATGTATTGAGGGCTGTATTAATTAGGTCACACTAGCTACTATGTTGGTGGCTGGACACAGTCAAATTTCATTTCTGTCTCACGTCAATGCCCCCAAGGACTTCCTAAATGTGTCAGGCACTGTTCTGACTACTCAACATGCATCAGCTCAGTGAACCTCCACGACAATCTGCCAGGGAAGAATTCTTGTTATCGCCACTCTCAGGTGAGGACACTGAGTGATGCACAGCTGGACCCAGGCAGTCTGGCTGTGCAACCTGCATCTTACCCACTGTGCATACGCCCCAGCATACACCCAATCTTTCTTCCATTCAGAGAAGGTTAAAGGACATTCACTGTGCCTATGCTGGTGCTGGAGATAAGACAGTGAATGAAACAAAGTCTCTGCTGTCAGGAAGCCGATGCTCTGGTGATTGTAGAGTCTGTGCTACTTATCGGTCTTTAGAAAGGGGGCATTCAAGAGTTCACGTGCTCATCAGTGAACACTGGGGAGGACCTGCCTGTGACACTGTGCTGGGATTTGCCCCAGGCCAGTTCTCACCTTCCCAGCAGGCACCGAGGAAACATTTAGAGTCAAAAGACCCTAGTTTCAGCCCTGATTCCATCATTTCCTAGCCACAAGCACTTGCTCAGATAGTTCAGCCTTTCTGAGCCTCAGTTTCCTCATCTATACAATGAGGATGATAATACCCCCCTCACAGGCCTGTGGTGGAACCAAAATGAGTTGTAGTTCAAAACCCAAAAGTCCAGCCCCCAGGGGGCTCAACTTCCTCCCCACCCCCATATGTATTTCAGAGCGGTTGGCGGCTGGGTTTGGTGAATTCCGTGCGGAATTGCAGATGGGAAAGTGTTTTGCAGGCTCTTCTAAAGGGCTGTGGCAGCATCTGGCAGCACCAGTGCGGGGTGTGTCCCCTTTAGAAAGTGATCTGCTACTTTCTCACATGTAAAATGCAGGGTGACTCCCAGCTATGCTGGGGCACAGAGACGGGCTGAGGAGCATTCATCGGCCTCCTGCGTGGCAGTCCCCAGCTCGGAATCAAACCTCCACTGCTGCCAAGCCTCCGCTAATCCTCAGAAGCTTCAGTGCAGGGACAGAAGGCAGCGTTTTGAAGTCGTCGGCTTTAGATCCTCTCTGCAGTACTGCGGGTGTGTGTGTTGTGATTCACCAGGCAGATGTCCAAACGGACAAAGCGAAACCTTCCTTCAGGGGTGAGGGAGAGGGCTGAGTGAGTTTCCAAAGAGCCAGAAGTTGGGAAGAGGCAGGTGGGCCCTAAGCACCCCCAAAACTATGATGTTTCATGCGCTCCTTCTCCCCTTGTTTTGCAGGGAATTTCAAAGGTCTGTGCAAGCAAATTGATCACTTCCCAGAGGATGCAGATTACGAAGCTGACACAGCAGAATATTTCCTCCGTGAGTGCACACGATTGTTTTTATCTCCCTCCTGGTGGTGGGCCCTGCCCTTCCATCCTTCAGAGTCAAGAACCAGGCCTACCTAGAGGCCCTCATCACAGCAGAGGGCAGGAAAAAGCTAAGCCTCTCTCCTTTCTGGAGTACAGACCTTCATATGTGCTGTTCCCTCTGCCTGCAATGCCCTTCCCTGCCCATCTTTGTCTGGCAAACTCCTACTCAGTCGACCTCCAGGTCTCAGCTAAAACATCACCTTCTCCAGGAAGTCCTTCCTGCATGAGTTCCTAGAGGACGGTACTTTATCATGCTGTAGGGTCCTTGGCTATTTGAGTAACCATCTCCCAACTCTGCTAGGGTATGGACTCACCCTAGCATTCACCATTATATTCTCAGCCCAGTGCTTGGCATGTGATAAGCACTCAGTGAATATTTCTTGAATAATTGGATGAAGTAACCCACCAGGCAGTGCCAGATTGGAACTTCTAATGAAAAAAAAAAAAAAGAGAGAGAGATTTTTTTCTTCCCCCGCAAGTCAAGTAAGTCAAAGTTAAATCCTGATGTAACAGCTGCAATCTTAAATCCACCTGAGACATATTATCAAGAGAAAGCATTCTGAGACTCCAAGGAAATGTCTCAAGTATCAGCAAAAACTAACAAGGCTACCTATTCCCTGAGAAAGGGATTTCCAAGAGAGGGGCTGAGAGTCCTTGAGGCCTGGGACAGCAAAGCCGAAGGTTCTCAGGCCATCTCTTTGGAAGGAGGTTTGCTCTCCTCCCAGGAGCAACCCCGCCTCTGCTCCAGGCCCTGCCACCTCCCCTTCCCAACAGCACAAGGATTGCCATTGCCCTCAGATCACTTTTATGAAGCATGTAGGAGGCATTTTATTATATAGATTGCCCCTGTCTCTTTCAATAATTACTTCTCACATCAAGCCCAGCTCTCAGGTCAGCCTGGAATCTGGTTTCATTGAAAAGCCCGTGGAATGTAAAGTCAGCCAGGCAGCTGGGAAGAAAGAGGGAGGGAACACGATGCAATTTTTAGATTCTTTTTTTTAAAGGAAAAAATATCATACCCTGCTCTTCATTTCCTTTTATGAATTCCTTCAAGACGTTGCTCTTAACTGGAATTCCTAAAAGGCCATTTGGTTGTGGTTACCTGTTACCTGCGACTGTGTCTGGGGTGGGGCTGCAGGAGCCCAGCTGTGCGGTAAACGTGGGTTGAGCTCCTTCTGTGTGCTGGATCCTGTGCTCCGTGCTGGGGAGGCCAAGATGGATGAGGGCCTGCCCCCAAGAAGAGTACAGCCTGGCAGGGAGGGCCCTTGGAAAAACAGCTCAACTTGGGAGACACAGCGTGGCAGAGGTGAGGCCTGAATGTAGAAGGGGGAAGCCAGCAGGCAAAGCCAAGCTCCACACTGGGAGCCACACTCCCGGAGCACAAGGCTCACCAGGTGGAGCTCGAATGATGTCATGCTTTATCTGCTAGGCAGTAAGTGCCTGGGGGCAGGAAACTTGTCTCATTCATTGCTGCCCTTATAACAGCTCAATGAATGCTTTTTGTTAAGAAGAGTTAGAGGATTCTTCAGTGGCAATTCCTAACAACTCAATGCCTCCATTTCCTTGTTTTTAAGAAAGAAGAGCATACATAGAGCATAGAGTATTTGGTTCATTTTGGTGTCCCTGGACAAAAGACTTGGACTCAGATTGGCAACGACAGGATTCTGAAGGTCTGATTTGAGTTGACTTAATCCAACAATATTTTTTCAACACCTGTAACAGGGGTCGGCAAACTTTTTCTGTAAAGAATCAGATGTTGAATATTTTAGGCTTTGTGGGCCATGCAATCTCTGTCCCATTTACCCAACTCTGCTTTTGTGGCCACTGACAATATGGAGGCATATGTGTGGCTGTGTTACAGTGAAACTTAACTTGATTTACACAACCAGGCAGCAGGCTTCATTTGGTATAGTTCGCTGACCGCTGGTCTATAAAATGCTAGTCCTGGGCCGGACAACAAAAATAATTCTTTAAAGCTGGAAGACGCGAGTTTCTATCATTCTCTACGAAGTTCTAACCTGGATCTTGAGAGAAGCTGGAAGATGGGGATGATTTTTCTAGAAGGATCCCCTGCCCCCAGCCCCTACCCCCGCTTCTGATTCAGAAGCTCCTCTGGGGCCTCCCTGGCACCCTGCATGTGTCTACAATTCAACCCCGACCACACTTTGCTGCAATGTCACTGGTTCACACTCGGGATCCCCAAGAGACTATGAGCTTCTTGAAGGCAGAGCTATGTCCCATTCATTTCTGCACCCCAAGCACCCAGAAAAGGCCATGGCAGGGAATTTGACCCAAAAAAGCACTTTGATGACTGAGCAATGAAGTGACTGGGTGGGTGAATATGTGAACACTCAAGTAAATCATGGTCTAATGCCCCGAGATCAATGCAAGCAACAGGCTTCCAGAGGAAAACAGCTGGGCCCCCATTCACCAGAAGTAGGCAGGTGGCTCCCAGAGGTGGGCAGAGCTTAGGCTGAAGGAGGCGGGCTGAGCTGCACCTGGGGTGGACAGGGCCTGAGTCCACTCCTAGTTAAGGTCTGTCAAACCCGTCTGCACCGCTCATCTGCCGCAGGGGAGGCTGTGAGGGGGCAGAAGCAGCTCCTCTCCCTGAGGGCTAGCCATCTGGAGGGAGACCTGCAGACCTAATGTTTATGCTGCATGCTGGAATAGAAGGAATCGTGCGGTGCTGAGGGAACCTGTCCCCTAATCCAGATCAGAGGACGTCCTTCCATAAGAGTTCCCTAGAGAAGGTGGCACCAGAGCCAATTCATTCATTCATTCACTCGAGAGATATTTACTAAGCACTCGCTGAGTGCCAGCACTATTGTCAGTCCTGGGGATCCAAGAGTGAACCAAATAAAGAGGGCCAGTGCCTTCGTGAAGGTTACATCCTAGTGTAAGAAACAAGTAATAAACAAGTGTGAAACACCCTGTCCCTGCCCTCTGCACCCTGAGATAGTTTTGTTGTTGTTGTTGTTGCTGTTTTTGGGATGGAGTATCTTGCTCTTTCATCCAGGCTGGAGTGCAAGTAATGCCAAACCTCTGCTTCCCGGGTTCAAGCGATTCTCCTGCCTCAGCCTCCCGAGTAGCTGGGATTACATGCGTGCGCCACCATGCCTGGCTAATTTTTTTGTATTTTTAGTAAAGACGGGGTTTCACCATGTTAGCCTGGCTGGTCTTAAACTCCTGGCCTCAGGTGATCCGCCTGCCTCAGCCTGCCAAAGTGCTGGGATTACAGGCGTGAGCCACCACACCCGGCCCCAGCTGAGATAGTTTCTGAGTGGTCTGGGAGGGGTTGGAGAGTGGAGAGTGATGGGGGAGGGGCCAGTGGGTCCCGAGGGCATGTCACTTAGATAAGGTGGTCCCAGAGTTTCTCTGAGTAAAGAAAGGGAACCAGGTAAGAAGATTTCTGGGGAAGAGAGTAGCTGATGGAGAGAATAGCAAGAGCAAAGTCCTTAAAGCAGGCACAGAGCATCATGTTTGAGGATCAGAGGGGTAGCTGGTCTTGCAGGAGCCCAGTGCAGGGGTGGAGTGGGGTCCTACAGCGGAGACAGCAGAGGAACCCAGTCATGTGGGCCTGGGACCAGGGGGAGACCTCAGCTCTCATTCTAAGTGTGATGGGAATGACCGATTTAGACACATCGGCCTGGCTGCTGTGGTAGTGACGGTTGGAAACAGAGGCAGGGAGCCCAGGATGGGGGAGGGGGGGGCAACCAGAGTGTAGCCATGGTGATGGTGAGAAGGAAGGAGATGTTTGGGAGACAGAGCTGACAGCAGCAGGGGTGGCCACTGATGGGGCATGGGCCATGGGGCAGGGAACAGATTTCAGGATAGGGACGGAAGTGAAAGGAGAGGGAAGGAGCAGTCAAGCAACTCTTCTTTCTCCCCAAAAAGCAGATTCCAACCCATGTAGAGCATCTCCTAAGGGACTTGGGGCTTGTTTTCCAGGTTCCCAAATAGCTCCTCAATTAATTCTTTTTTTTTTCTTTTTTTTTGAGACGGAATCTTGCTCTGTCACCCAGGCTGGAGTGCAGTGGTGCAATCTTGGCTCACTGCAACCTCTGCCTCCTGGGTTCAAGCAATTCTCCTGCCTCAGCCTCCTGAGTAGCTGGGATTACAGGCACCCGCCACCACATCTGGCTAATTTTTGTATTTTTAGTAGAGACGGGATTTTGCCATGTTGACCAGGTTGGTCTCGAATTCCTGACCTCAGGTGATCTGCCCACCTCAGCCTCCCGAAGTGCTGCGATTATAGGTGTGAGCCACCATGCCCAGCCCTAAATTAATTCTTCCTGGAAAAGCAGAGGTGTGAGCTGGACAGGGCACAATCCATGCCTTCCGGAGTATTCCTAAACCCAAGACCTCTGCAGAATGAGGAACTGGACCAACCTGAGCCACACCAGGAACGCACAACGCTGGGGCCCCTTAAATTTCCTATGAAGTCACAAGGTCCATGAAACAGATGTAGCGTCTTCCTTCACTTGTAAGTGTGAGCAATTCACACACTCCACAGATCTTTCTGGAGTGGGCCCCCCTGTATGCCAGGCCCTCTTTGAGGTACTGAGGTTATGGCCCTCAGGCTACTTGCAGTCTGCAAAAAATGAAACCAGCAGGTGAATGATATAACATGTAGGCTAAGATAAGCCCTATGGGGAAAAAAATCAAGTAGGGACGGGGGATGGGGAATTCTAGAGTAGGGATGGGATCAAGAATGAACAGTGGCCAGGCGTGGTGGCGGGTGCCTGTAATCTCAGCACTTTGGGAGGCCAAGGTGGGCAGATCACCTGAGGTTGGGAGTTCGAGACCAGCCTGACCAACATGGAGAAACCCCATCTCTACTAAAAATACCAAAAAATTTAGCCAGGCGTGGTGGTGCATGCCTGTATTCCCAGCTACTCAGGAGGCTGAGGCAGGAAAATCATTTGAACCCAGGAGGTGAAGGTTGCGGTGAGCTGAGACCATGCCATTGCACTCCAGCCTGGACAACAAGAGCAAAACTCTGTCTCAAAAAAAAAAAAAAGAAAGAAAGAAAGAACAAACAGCAAGTGCAAAGGTCCTGGGTTGGGAGCATGCCTGGAATATCTGAGGAATAGGACTGAGCCCCGTAAGACAAGAAGAGAGTGAGCAAGGAAGGGCAAAGGAAGAGCAAGTGTGGAGAGCCTCAAGGACCCTGTGGGTTGCAGCGAGAATTTGGGGGTTTGCTCTGATTGACAGACACCATCTCACTTTTGAACAGGCTCTGGCTGTTGTGTTCATGAGGGACTGAAATCGGACCAGGGCAGAAGCCGACAGAAGAGTTAAAACTCTGTTGCTATAATTTAGGCAGGAGGTGATGACAGCTTGAACCAGAGTGGTAGCAGTGAAGGGGGTGAAATAGGATCAATGTTGAAAATATTTCCAGGGCACCGCACACAGGATTTTCTGAAAGGCTGAATGTGGATTTCGAGACAAAGGAAGGAGGCAAGGATGGTGCCAAGGGGCCGAGCCCATGGGGGAACAACAGGTTGAGACTGGGGCTCAATATCAGACATATTCAGTTAGAGATGCCTGTGGGACTTCCTGGGACAATGTCATGGGCTGGGTATGGACCTGAGGCCAGGGTTCACAGGAGAGGTCCTGGCCAGAGGTAGTGAGTTTTCACGTTGTTGGCACGTAGGTGATATTTAAAGCCATGAGACTCAATGAACTCACCGAGGGAGTGGCACAGAGAGAGAAGGGGAGAAGCCCAGACACTAAGCTCCAGGACACCACGAAGGCTTAGGGGCCAGTGAGATGAGGACGCTCCAGGAAAGGGGGCTGAGCAGGAGTGGCCAATGAGGTGTCTGGGGTAACTCCCACCATCCTTGCTACACCAGCTGGACTGGGGATGTAGAGCAGAGAGGGAGGACAGAGAATGCCAGAAGGGCATGGCTGGACAGCAGTTCAGAGCTCATCTCCTGGGGTGGAAAGGACGGTGAGGCTCACCGCGCTCAAGCCAGCAGGCCAAGCTTAAGATGTTGTCCAGCCTCTTGGAGGGCCTGGCAGAAGGAAGGCACTCAATTAATATCTGATGGACGAATGAATGAATGAATTAATGAATGGACACTCTTACTCCCCAGTGCCTATGAGTAACTGAGGAGTCCCCCAGCCTCTCCTGAACCACACTGATAGAGAAACAGCTATAGGAGTCCCTCATCACTACTCCGGCCTCCATAAAGTCATGACCAATATGGACTTCGCCCCACCTATAACTGGCTTACCCAGTAATGAATGTGACTGGACTGTTTCTCCCAACCAGCGCTGTGGGCCCATCGAATGTGTCTGCTGTGGCAGCCTCCATATCCTCTTCCCTCATTAACCAAAGATTGAGGAGCGTGGTGAGGAACGAGGCGGTGGTGACCGGGGTGTGACTTCTCTTGAATGTCAAGCGTGCATCCATGCATCTGTCTTTGTGCATGAGGGCATGAGTCTGTGCTGTGTTCTGTGTCTTTCGGTACCCACATGTCCGTGTGTTTGAGTGTCCGTGTCTGAATGTGTAAGCACTTGTGTGTTTGCACATGTCTGTGTGTATGTGGGTCCCTGTGTGTTGTGTGTGTGTATGTGTGCGTGTTGTGTCCAGGAGATGGGAGGTGACATTTCCTAGCTGTCCTATTGTGATTTGGAGTAAGGGAAGAAGAATCAGAGGAATTTGGCTCCCTCCAACAGTCATGTATTAAGCACCTACTGTGTGCCACACCCCAAAATCCACTCTATTGGGGCCACTCATTGTCCAGGACTGCGGGGTATGGTCAGGTCTCCCCACTCCATATTCAGAGCCTGGGGCTGGAGGTGTGGGTGAGGGGCCCAGGGCTGGCTGCTGTCTCTGACGTACTCCCTCCAGGGGGTGTGACACAGGCCACACACACAGGCCTCAATGAGGGGATCACCAGGCCACACTCCATAGCCAGAAGTGGACAGAAGGGGGAAGGGAGGCAGGCCCTCAGCAAAGCAGATGCCCCCACTCAGCTCCCCACAACACACACAAGAGAGGTACACCCAGTTGCGCTTAAATTTGACACCTCCCCAGGGATTCAGTGACCACCTGAGGACGATGACAGGCAGCCTGGGGGAAGCCGACAGCAGGAGTGGAACCAAGGAAGGAGGCAGAAGGCGGCCAAGGCAGGGAGGACCCACGCGATGGCCGTCTGGGGGGTGAATTTACAGAACTTGGACACCAGTGGGAGGCAGGCTTTGGCACACTCGGGGCTTCAAATCCAGCTCTGCCACTTCCCGGTGAACCTCCCTGGGCCTCGGTTTCCTTGCAATGGGGATGATGCTCATTGTCATCTTCCTAGCATTGCCATGAGGATTAAGGGAGTTAGAGTCGGACAGCAATTCGCACCTGCCCCGAACCCAGTGAGCATTCAGCAGGCATTCGCCACAATCCGTGTTCACTGTTGCGTCCCATTGCAGAGCGATTGCCACGATCCATGCTCACTGTTGTGTCCCATTGCATAGCGATGAGCGCAAAGAACAAAGAGGAAACAGGGAGGAGAGATGGGCACCCGGGGAGGGCTTCAGTTTGCAACAGGGTGGTCAGAAAGTCCTTGTGGCAAAGGTGACATTGAAGCAGAGACCTAAAGGAGGTGAGGGAGTGCTTGGGAGGTGCAGATATCCTGGAAGAGCATTCAGGCAGAGGGAACCGCCAGTGCAAAACATCTGAGGCTGGCAGGTTCATAACAGCCAGGACGCCCTGTGATAAGCAGACGAGGGGAAGGCAGGTGGCAGAAGGGGTGGGGACCAGGACTTGGGAGCCTCTGCTTTCCTCTGAGATGAGACCACCACGGGTGGGTTCTGAGCAGGGGACAGGCATGGTCTGATGTCCAGGCTACCAGTATCACTCCAGCTTCTGCAGGAGAGGGAGACCACTTAGGAGACCACAGCTATCTCCAGGCTCAAAAGGCAGGTGCTCGGGCCCGGTAGTGGAGAGGTGGCTGAGAAGGGGTTTGATTCTATATGTATTTGACAAGACAGCCGGCAGCTTTTTTTTTTTTTTTTTTTTTTGAGACAGAGTTTCACTTTTGTTGCCCAGGCTGGAGTGCAGTGGTATGATCTCAGCTCACTGCAACCTCCACCTCCTGGGTTCAAGTGATTCTCCTGCCTCATCCTCCCAAGTAGCTGGGATTACAAGTGTCTGCCACCACGCCCAGCTAATTTTTTGTATTTAGTAGAGACGGGTTTTTACCATGTTGGTCAGGCTGGTCTCAAACTCCTGACCTCAGGTGATCCACCCGCCTCGGCTTCCCAAAGTGCTGGGATTACAGGTGTGAGCTATCATGCCCAGTTGAGCTGGCAGCTTTTACTGACAGCCTGGATGGGAGAAGTAAGAGAGAGGTCTTGTGGATGGCGAGGAGTTCTGGCTGGCAGATAGGGCAAACATTACTGCCCTTCTCTGAGGCTGGGAATGTAGGACGAGGCTGCTGTGCGGGGAGGTGACCACTCTATTGCCGGTCTGTTTCATCTTGGTTTCTGTTACGGAATCTTCTCCCCACGGACTGTGAACAGCTTGAGGACACCACAAGGAGTGGCTGCAAATAGAGTGTCCTCCTCCCACCCATCCGCCCCCTCCAGCACAGGGCCTTTCCCAGGATCAGGCCCAGGAGAGGTTTGCTAAGTGAATAAACAAGGTACCGCCCGCCCTAGGGCAGCTGGCATGTTCACCCTCTTCCCAGAATGAGGTCAGAGGAGGATATTGGGTGTCAAGCTGGGCCAGAGCCACCCTTCCTGGCCTCAGACAGTGTCCCTCCTTCCCATTGCCCCTCTCTCCCCACCTCCACCAGTCCCACCAGGGAACATGAGCCAGGGAGGTGTGGGGAGACCAGGTGTCAAAACCCGAGCTTGTTACTTAGAATAAAAGGGCCTGAATTCAAGGGGTGCTTCACTCTGTGACCTTTGGCAAGTTACACAACTTCTCTGAGCCTCCCGTGAACAGTGCTTTTTTAGGTCTCCCCAGAGCCCCAGTGGAACAGCATGAGGGGCGTCCACCAGGCTTCACCCGCCTAGAGTTTTAGAAGTGTAATGATCCATCATTCCGGCTTTTTTTTTTTTTTTTTGAGATTGAGTCTCGCTCTGTCACCCAGGCTGGAGTGCAGTGGTGCCATCTTGGCTCACTGCAACCTCCGCCTCCTGGGTTCAAGCAATTCTTCTGTCTCAGTAGCTGGGATTACAGGTGCACGCCATCACACCCAGCTAATTTTTTGTATTTTTTTTTAGTAGAGACGTGGTTTCACCATGTTGGCCAGGTTGGTCTCAAACTCCTCACCTCAAGTGATCTGCCAGCCTTGGCCTCCCAAAGTGCTGGGACTACAGGTGTGAGCTACCGCACCCAGCCCATCATCCTAGTTTAGGACCACCCAGCCCCACCCTCCCATTTTACAGATGAGGGAAAAACGGAGCCCCAAGAGGGAAAATGACCTGCCCCAGCCCGGCACACTTTCTGGGACTGCACCCTGGGAGCATTATCCAGGTCCATTATCCTGCTACCTGTCCACTGCCCAAGGCTGTCAGCCCCTTCTAGAAAACATTGCCATGAGGGGGCTTCTGAGAGACATCCCCTCCAGAAGTCATCACAACCAACGTGGCTAAAACTATTGTGACCCCACCCCATGGTTAGGAAACACCTAAGCTGCCACTTGTACTCACTCACATCTGCAGAACCAGAGCAAAATGTTCCCCAAAAGCCACCCAGCCTTCCTGAACGCACACTGGCCGGCAGTTTCTATTCTGTCCTAGTTCATTTCTTTTTTTTTTTTTTTTTTTTCCAAGACGGAGTCTCACTCTGTCGCCAGACTGGAGCGCAGTGGCATGATCTCGGCTCACTGCAACCTCCGCCTCCCCGGTTCAAGCGAGTCTCCTGCCTCAGCCTCCCAAGTAGGTGGGACTACGGGCCTGCGCCACCACGCCTGGCTCATTTTTGTATTTTTAGTAGAGACCGGGTTTCACCATGTTGGCCAGGATGGTCTCGATCTCTTGACCTCGTGATCCACCCGCCTCGGCCTCCCAAAGTGCTGGGATTACAGGCGTGAGCCACCGCGCCCGGCCCCTGTTCATTTCTTTAAGGGCTGGTTGCTACCACTACACCAATTTCATGACCTAGTAATGAGTCACAACCCACACTTTAATAAACAGCAGCCTCAGTAACCCAAAGCCCGGTGAGAGACAGCAACAATTTGCTCCGCTGGAATGATGAGTACGATTTGCTGGTGCTCCTGGCATACCAGACATTATTCTCATTGCTTCAAGTGTGTGTCCTCAGTTACTCCTCATAGCACCCTGTGAGCTAAGTGTGCTTGTGATCTCCATATGGCAGAGGGGGCAGCAGAGCCCCCCGGGGGACCAGGTCACAGCTAGGAAGATGGACTCCGGCAGCCTTTCTCCTGAGCCTGTGCGACTGGTCACCAATCTCTACTGACAGCAGGAAGCAGGGATGTATCCGGCATCCTGCACAGATGGTACTCCCCAAGTTAGCTCCCTGGGCTCTCAAAATGCTTTTCATGTGCTATTATATATAGCACACGTTCATTGAACACTTGACGATGTGCCAGGCCTGACACTTGAAACATTATCTTAATTCATCTTCACAACCACCCTATGAGGGTGAGATGATCAGTGTCCCCATCACACAGATGGGAAAGGCAAGGCACAGAGGCTACACAGCCAGTGGGGGTCCAGGAGGAGACCCCAAGCGGGCTGCATCTGGAACCCATGCTCCAAACCATAGCGTTTGACTTCTCTATTTCTCACCCACCATCTTTGTTCTCCTCTTTCTTCTTTGAGGTCTGTCTGACTCTCTCTCTCTCTCACACACACACACATACACACACACACACACGCACACACAGACGCATTTTGGAGTGTTTTTTTATTTTATTTTTTATTTCCAGAGGTTGTTGGGGAACAGGTGGTGTTTGGTTACATGAGTTAGTTCTTCAGTGGTGATTTGTGAGATTGTGGTGCACCCATCATCCAAGCAGGACACACTGAACCCAATTTGTAGCCTTTTATACCTCACCCTCTCCCCACCCTTTCCCCCTGAATCCCCAGAGTCCATTCTGTCATTCTTATGCCTTTGCATCCTCATAGGTTAGCTCCCACTTATGAGTGAGAACATACAATGTTTGGTTTTCCATTCCTGAGTTACTTCACTTAGAATAATAGTCTCCAATCTCACCCAGGTTGCTGCAAATGCCATTAGTCATTCCTTTTTATTGCTGAGTAGTATTCCATCATATTTATACCACAGTCTTTATCCACTCATTGATGGATAGGTATTTGGGTTGGTTCCACAATTTTGCAATTGCAAATTGTACTGCTATAAACATGCATCACACAGGCATTTTTTGAAACGCATCCCTTCTCACGGCCATTGGCTACACCAGCCAGCACAGCATGGAAGGAGAAGATGGGAAGAGATGCCCAAGAGACTAGAAAGCTCCTTGCAACCCAGCAGGTCTGTGCAGGTCTGTGACTGTAGACTGTATCTCCTAATGCGGATTGATCCTAATGATCCTAATTCATCCTAATGATGAGTCAAATCCCAGATGGGATAAGAGCATAACACTAGGCACAGAAAATGAGGAACCTGCCTGCTACATACCTGATTACGGTGACTATTTTGATTCAAGGTCATTACTCGCACAGGGAACAGGTAAGGCAGCAGCATGGCCTGGCTGTATGGGCCCTGGGGAGAGGTCTTGATGGGCACAGGACCATCATTGAGGGACAGGGCCTTAGAGATCGTCTACTCCAACCTCATCAGAGTGCAGATCTGAGGCCAGAGAAGGAATAGCACATGCTCGGGTCCCGTGGAGAGCTAGGCAAAGAGTGCACAGCAGGCCCAGGTCTCCTGACCTCCCCCCGTCGTCATATCCCCACCCCCACTGACCACCAGCCCACCCTCCTCCGCTGCCAGACACAGTGAGAAAACCTCGGGGCCCCGCGTGCCCTATCTGGCCCGGCCTCTGGCTATGCCCACCATGAAGCACCACGTCACAGCGTGATGGCCAGAGAGGCTGGGGCCCACCGAGGCACAAGATCACAAGATGATTTGTCTAGGGAGTTTGGCCAAAAAGCAGATTTGCAAAGAACAGATAGCTCAGGCCACCCGTTCCAGAAGGCAAGATGTTGCTTGCCTCCTGGGCACTTAGGATACTCTTTATTTCTGTCACCCTCATAGAAAATAATAAATTGCTCATAGTTCACTGACATCCTGCATTTTCTGAAGAGTCCACATTCCTCTTCCTGCTTAATCCCTGTAACCCAGTAAGGTAGACGGAGTTAGGATTTTCATCTCCATTTTACAGAAAAGGAAATAGGGGCCAAGGAACACTATTATTTGCCCAAGGTCTTGTTGAGATGGTCACTAACCATTGGGGCTCCCCAAGCCTCAGGTCTAAGCCTCTCTTCATCCATAGGCAAGCTCTTCTGTGTGTCTGTGAGATAGCTTCAACCCAGATGGCACCCCTGTGCTCCACATCTGCACACCCAACTGCCCCACCCACACTCTACATGCACATCCCCAAGGCATCTCAAACTCAGCATGTCCAAAACCAAACCTTTTGATCTTCCTCCTCTACTCTCTTTTTTTGTTTGTTTTGTTTTGTTGAGACAGAGTTCCGCTCTTGTTGCCCAGGCTGGAATGCAATGGCACAATTTTGGCACACAGCAACCTCCACCTCCCAGGTTCAAGCAATTCTCCAGCCTCAGCCTCCCAAGTAGCTGGGTTTACAGGGATGCGCCACCACCCCTGGCTAATTTTGTATTTTTTTAGTAGAGATGGGGTTTCACCATGTTGGCCAGGCTGGTTTCAAACTCCTGACCTCAGGTGATCCACCTGCCTCGGCCTTCCAAAGTGCTGGGATTACAGGCGTGAGCCACCTCGCCCAGGTTCCTCCCCTACTCTCTACTCACTGCTAGGCTGGGTCCTCTCCCAGTCCCCCTAAGTGGTTTTTTCCACCCAGCTGGCAAGTCTGAAACCTAGAAGTTAACCTCAACGCCACCCTCTTCACTATCCATATCCAATCATCAAGCTTCAATTCACCTCCTAAACATCTCTGAAACACATCTGCCTCTGTCCATGCCCTTTGTACCTACCCTGGCCCAAGCACCGGCATCACTCCTCTCTGATCAGCTGCAGTAGCCTTCTCACTGCTTCCCTGGAGCCACCCTTGACCCCTTCGTAATCCGTTTGCTTCTTAAGATGCAAATCAGATCATGACAGCCCTGCCTGTTCTAAGCCCTTTAAAGTTTCCCATTGCTCTTGGGATAAAGCTAAGCTCTTTAGCTCAACTCCTGAGGCCCCACGTGGCCCAGACCCGCCTGCCTCCTCTCCTTAGGTGCTCCCCACACTCCTCCACTGGCTCCTCCCTTCAGTGCTCCCCACACTCTTCCACTGGCTCCTCGTGATCCAGCCTTCTTCCAGGTCTCTGAACGAGCCATGCTTCCTCCACCTCCAGCTCCTGCTGCTCTCTCTCCCACAGCCCTGCCTTCATTGTGCCTAATTAGCTGCTCCTTATTCGCCAGAGGTCAGCTCTATCACCACTTCCTCAGGGAGACCCGTCCTGATCCCCACATAAGCTCAGAGGATGCTTTGAAGGGCAGCAAAGTGTAGAGCCTGAAAAGAAGGGAATGCAGTGGTTAGATGCACAGACCCTAGAGTCAGACTGCCTGGATTCACAAATCTTGAACAAATGGCTTAACCTCTCCTTGCTTCAGTTTGGTCTCTGTATAGCGGGGATAATTAAAATACTTATATAGGCCATGTGTGGTGGCTCACGCCTGTACTCCCGGCACTTTGGGAGGCTGAGGCAGGCATATCATTTGAGGCCAGAAGTTCGAGACCAGGCTGGCCAACGTGGTGAAACCCCGTCTCTACTAAAAATACAAAAATTAGCCAGGTGTGATGGCACATGGCCTGTAATCTAAGCTACTTGGGAGGCTGAGACACAAGAATCACTCAAACCCAGGAGGCAGAGGTTACAGTGAGCCGAGATCACGCCACTGCTCTCCAGCCTGGGTGACAGAGCAAGACTCTGTCTCAAAAAAAAATAATTAAAAATTAAAAAACAAAAGCATTGGATTTGAATCCAGGTCTATCACATTTCAGAGGCCATACTATTATATGCTGCTTAAGATAATGCAATAAGTAGAACTAAAATAAATTTAAAAAATAAAAATAATATGAAGTACTTACTTCACAGAGTTGTAATGAGAACTAACGAGTTTGTGTATGTGCAGTGCTCAAAACAGTCCTCGGCATACTCTAAGCTCTCTATGGACATTAGTTGTCTACATGTGACATTAGCCTGTCACATACCCTCATGGTGCCATATAGGTACTTTTCTTTCATAGCATGTTATCCAGGCTGTGTGATTATCTGATGGCATACATGTCCTTCATGAGAGTATAAGCTCTAGAAAGACATGAACCAGGCCTGTTTTGCACCCCTCATGTCTCTCATGCCAAGCCCAGGTCTAGCACAGTGGTGGGCCCTCAGTCCATATTTGCTCACTGGATTCACAGCTAGCCTAGAGCAAAGCATCTCCCTGCTCTGGACCACGTGGCCTTTTCCCCAGTACAGAGTATACTCTTGGCCACAGCTGGCCAAGTATGACTAGCAGGCCAAATCCAGCCCATCCAGCCCACCACCTGATTTTTTTTTTTTTTTTTGAGATGGAGTCTCACTCACTCTGTCACCCACTGCCCAGGCTAGAGTGCAGTGGCTTGATCTCAGCTCACTGCAACTTCTGCCTCCTGGGTTCAAGCGATTCTCCTGCCTCAGGCTCCCGAGTAGCTGGGACTACAGGCATGCGCCACCACGCTGGGCTAATTTTTGTATTTTTAGTAGAGATGGGGTTTCGCCATGTTGGCCATGCTGGTCTCGAACTCCTGACTTCAAGTGATCCAGCCCCCTCGGCATCCCAAAGTGATTTTGTAAATAAAGTTTTATTGGAAGACAACCACGTTCATTTGTTTACATATTGTTTATGGCTGTTTATGTGCTACAACTGCAAAGTTAAGAAATTGCAACTGAGACCATATGGCCAGCAAAGATGAAAATATTTGCTGTCTTTCCCTTCACAGAACAAGTTTGCCAATGTCAGCTTTAGGCGTGTGTAATCTCCTTGAAGCCAAAGCCCATGGCTTCATGGGGCTGGTATGAGGTTTACACCGCTCTTAGAACAAGGCCTGGTACAGGGGAGGGGCTCCATAAATGTTGGCAGGTAATGTGAAGTGCCATATGCTTACTTATAGGAGACTAGTAAATATTTGTTCATTAAATAAATCAGATATTTCCTGACTCTTGTGATAGATTTTGGCAACAAGACCATGCTTGGCTTTGTAGGAAGTGAGGACAATTTATAGGGAAGTTATGTCTGGACTGATGTTTTGGGAAGAGGGACCTCAGAAATAAAAATTGCTACCTTTTACTGTGCACCTTCTAGTGTGAGACACAGTAAAAGGTAGGACCCAATTTAATTCTTTTTTTTTTTTTGAGACAGAATCTTGCTGTGACGCCCAGGCTGGAGTGCAGTGGTGAGATCTTGGCTCACTGCAACCTCTGCCTCCCGCATTCAAGCGATTCTCCTGCCTCAGCCCCCCAAGTAGCTGGGGCTACGGGTGTGCACCACCATGCCCAGCTAATTTTTTTATTTTTGGTAGAGACGAGGTTTCATCATATTGGCTAGGCTGGTCTTGAACTCCTGACCTCAAGTGATCCACCTGCCTCGGCCTCCCAAAGTGCTGGGATTACAGGTGTGAGCCACCGAGCCCAGCCCCAATTTAATTCTTATAACAGCACTTCTCAAACTTTCATATGCACGCAAATCTTGCTCTGGGGATCTCATTAAAATGCAGATTATGACTCAGTTGGGGGAAAGAGCTGAGGGGCAGCATTTCTTTTTTCTTTTTTTCTGAGATGGAACCTCGCTCCGTCACCCAGGCTAGAGTGCAGTGGCGAAATCTCAGTTTACTGCAACCTCTGCCTCCTGGGTTCAAGCGGTTCTCCTGCCTCAGCCTCCCAAGTAGCCGAGATTACAGGCACTTACCGTCACGTCCGGCTAATTTTTGTATTTTTAGTAGAAGCAAGGTTTCGCCATGCTGGCCAGGTTGGTCTCGAACTCCTGACCTCATGTGATCCGCTCACCTCAGCATCCCAAAGTGCTGGGATTACAGGCATGAGCCACCATGCCTGGCAGGGTTGCCTTTCTAATCAGATGCCAATGCTGCTGGGCCTCAGGCCACACTTGCAGCAGCAAGGCCTTACAACATTCCTATAAGCTAAAGATTATTTTTACTATTCCCATTTCACAGGATGGGGAAACTGAGGCTCAGAGCAGTAATGACCCTTGCCCAAGGGTCACACCGTTGTTAACTGACAAAGCCAGGATTCAAAGTCAAGTGTGACTAACTCCTAAATCCCCATTCCGTTTGTGACACTACCCAGCCAGAAATACCTCCTTCAAGAAACTTCTCCAATGTAGGAGACCCTGCTTGCTCCTAAACCAGCTTCCTTCCCACCCGGATCTGGGCCCTGCCAAGTCTAGTGGCCTAAGCATGGTGCTATTTGCTGGTTGCCCACTGTTGCCTTTTTTTTTTTTTTTTTTTTTTTTTTTTGAGATGGAGTCTTGCTCTGTTGCCCAGGCTGGGGTGCAGTGGCGCGATCTCAGCTCACTGCAACCTCCGCCTCCCAAGTTGAAGCGATCCTCCTGCCTCAGCACCCCCAGTAGCTGAGACTACTGACACGCACCACCATGCCCGGCTAACTTTTGTATTTTTTTCAGTAGAGACGGGGTTTCACCATGTTAGCCAGGCTGGTCTCGAACTCCTGACCTCAGGTGATCCACCCACCTCAGCCTCCCAAAGTGCTGGGATTACAGGCGTGAGCCACCGCGCCCGGCCTGTTGCCTTCTTTCTGGGCAAAGAGGCCTCTTCCAAGAAAGGCCAGAGCTTGGGGCTGGCTCTGCTGTGCCGAAGAGGCTTCTGTTTGTATTCCCCGCTGGCGGTCATTATTTAGAGCATGTCATACGCTGCCTTGGTGGCTTCTGAAGCCGTTCTGATTCCTCCACATTGCTCTTTGCTGGCTGCAACACAGCAGACCCCTCCCTGCTCTCCTGCCGCCCTCCATCTTGTCCACACATGCCTGGCCTCTGGCTGCCCACACGCATGCATCCCAGCTCCCTCCGCAGCCGACGCTCCCTCCCCCTGCTGGCAGGAAGGCTGAGCTGGGGCATCCGGGTTCCCACAGCAGATGGGGCTCAACTGGAAAAATCAAGCCCTGGGCTGCTGTGAGTCCATTTGCTGTGAGGGCACAATTGGGTCGGCCACCTGCGGGCATCCTGTGGGTAGTAAGACCCCACTTTCTTGGAGGGGGAAGGCCAGAGCCTTTCTTCTGCCTGTTCCTCTGAGCTGCTGCTGCTGCGCCTCGGAAGCCACACCGACCTCTTTCTTTCTTTCCTTCTTTCTTCTGTCATTCCCCTTTGTGGCTGGCCAGGACCATGTCCACATGGAAAGGGCAGAGCTATTAGAAACTATCTAACGGCCGGGAGCGGTGGCTCAGGCCTGTAATCCCAGCACTTTGGAAGGCCGAGGCCGGTGGATCACCTGAGGTCAGGAGTTTGAGACCAGCCTGGCCAACATGGCGAAAACCCATCTCTACTAAAAATACAAAAATTAGCCGGACATGGTGGCGGGCGCCTATAATCCCAGCTACTTGGGAGGCTGAGGCAGGAGAATTGCTTGAACCCCGAAGACGGAGGCTGCAGTGAGTCAAGATCACGCCACTGCACTCCAGCCTGGGGTATAGAGCAAGACTCTGTCTCTAAAACAAACAAACAAAAAGAAACCATCTAACAGGCCATACCCCATGTTACACAGGGGAAAAACAGAGGAAGTGAGCACCCGCCTTAGCCACACAGCAAATGAGTGGCACAGCTGGGACCCAAACCCAGTTCTCCAGGCCCTGTAGCACTCACCCTTCCTGGGCTCCTTGGAAGCCACATAGGGAGACTACAGGGTGCTCCAAAAGTTGAGCTGGTCTGGATATGAATCCTGGTTCACTAGCTGGGTGGCAGGGGAGTTTCTCTGAACCTCAATTTTCTTGTCTGTAAATTGGGGCAAAAAAACACACCCTGCCGGGCTGTTATGAGGATGAAATTATATCATATATGTTAGGTACCTGCTCAAGACCCAACACCGAATGGGTGCTTAACAAATATTCTCTCTCTTCTCCTGGGTTTTCAATAAGCTCTCACCATCCTCATGTGCTTATAAAGATGAGAGTTAAGGTGGCTTTTTAGTCATGCATGTCTGTCACGCGTGGGTGTGGATGTGGGTGTGTTTGGGCTGGGGGATCAGGTTAGGGATACAGCGTGTTGTCTTAGCAATGATTTGCAAGGAGAGAACACCTCCCTGGGGTCTGTGGAGGAGCAGCCCCATCCCGCCCAAGAGAAGGAGGGTGCTGAGGCTGCAGAGTAGCCCAGCCACCCCAAGCCCCCATCCTCCCACCCCTGCTTCCCTATATGCAGCTCGGTTTTGCCCCAAGAGCTCTGCCCTTCAAGTCCCCCCCAGATAACCCACTCATCCATTCGTGAGCAGTGTAGACTATGCTGCAGATCCATTGTGAGGACAGAAGAAGAGTTTTTACATCACACACATCTCAGCAAACTGCCTAAAATCCCCTTTTAACGCCTGTAATCCCAGCACTTTGGGAGGCCGAGGCGGGCAGATCACTTGAGGTCAGGAGTTCAAGACCAGCCTGGCCAACATAGCGAAACCCCGTCTCTACTAAAAATACAAAAACTAGCCAGGTGTGATGGTGCACACCTGTAGTCCCAGCTACTTGGGAGGCTGAGGCAGGAGAATCGCTTGAACCTGGGAGGTGGAGGCTGCACTGAGCCGAGATCACACCACTACACTCCAGCCTGGGCAACAGAGCAAGACTCCATCTCAAAAAATAAAAATAAAAATAAATTTTAAAAAAGAAAAAGAAAAATCCCTGCAGTTCTATATAGAGAAATTCTCTTCTCACAGATCCTTCTTGAACACACTCCCACCCAAAGGGGTGGGGACGGGGATGGGGATAAGAGGAAGCTCCGCTCCTGGCACATTCCCCTCCAAAACCAACCTCCCTGACCAATCCCTGGGCTTGGCCAAAGGGTCCTGTAATTATCAGGACTCAACTTCCTTAGAAACCACTTAAGCAACATTTAAAGAAGACATCTTTGGCCAGGCACGGTGGCTCAAGCCTGTAATCCCAGCACTTTGGGAGGCCAAGATGGGCAGATCACGAGGTCAAGAGTTTGAGACCAGCCTGGCCAACATAGTGAAACCCCATCTCTACTAAAAGTACAAAAATTAGCCAGGCATGGTGGTACACGCCTGTAGTCCCAGCTACTTGGGAGGCTGAGGCAGGAGAATCACTTGAACCCAGGAGGCAGAAGTTGCAGTGAGCCGAGATCGCACCACTGCACTCCAGCCTAGGTGACAGGGGAAGACTCCGTCTCAAAAAATAATAATAGTAAAGAAGACATATTTTCCCTCACCCCTGCCTCAAGCCAGCTCTGCCTCCTGCCTAGCCCATGGCTCCCAGGACACGGAGCTGGGTCCTGAGGTCACTCACTGCCTATTTGAATTTGGATTAAAAAAAAATGTTTTACTTCGCAAAGACACTTTGTGAAGGGCTCCCCAACACCTCTGGGTCCTCATTCAGGTGCTGCTCCACCCACAAACACATGTAGCCCCGACCTCTGCCCTTAGCCACCTGTCCCCCTTTTCCCCCATCCACCCCCAACTGTAGGAGCCCTGGCCCTCACCTTCTGTTTCTCCCTTTTCATTACCATATTCTTTTCTTCTCTGGTCCTGTTTGTCAGTCCTTATCCAGAAGGGTTTTTCTTCTTACTTTATTTTCTTTGCAATGTGCCTGTTCCTTCCTTCTGGACCACGACCCCACATTTATTCACTTAATGAGCTTCTATTGGCAGACTACTGTGTCGTTGAACAGAGAGGATAAAGACAAGAAACTTTTTCTTTGTAAAGCCACAGTCCTTGTCTCACGACCCATGGTTCATGATGGAAGCATATGTATACACAAATATTTATTATAATATCATGCAATATCTAAGTGCATTGCCTGAATCAACTCGTTTAATCCTCACAACAATCTCAGGAGCTTGGCATTATTACCATCCCTGCTTTACAGATGAGGAAACTGAGGCACACAGAGGTGAGATACTTTTTCTATTGCATAGCTAATAAATGCTGCAGCCAGACTCAAATCCAACCCACGTGGTTCCACCTAACCACTATAGCACACTGCCTCTCAGCGTGCCCAAGGGCCCCAAAGTGCAGACGAGGGAGCTCATAACTTTGCCTAAGAAAGTCAGGGAAGGCTTTACAGAAGAGGGGACTTCGAGCTGGGTTTTGAAGGATGAAGAAGAGTTTGCTGAGTGAAGAATAGGAAAGACATTCCAGTAGGAAGCTCTGTATTTCAAAAGTCAGCAGCATGAAATGACATGTCGTGGGAAGTTTGATGTGGTGGGACGAGAGAGAACATGAGGACTGGGAGCCGTGGGAGCTGGAAGTGGGCAAAGGCCAAGTAACACAGGGCCCTGTGTGCCTGACGGTGTGCTGGAGTTTGGCCCTGGAGGCAGTGGGGAGCTCCTGCAGGGCTGTGAGCTGGGCAGTGGCCTGCTCGCTGTCTCTCCCTCCCTAGGATTGCAAAGCAACCTCTCCTCTAAGGCTGTGTCCATAAACCCCCAGCGCCTCGGGGCTGCTCTCCCACCTGCCTCTGTGTGCCTCAGTCTCACAGCCATGCCGTTCTCTTTCTCCCTGACCCTCTGTGTTCCACAGGGGCCGTGAGGGCCTCCAGCATTTTCCCAATCCTGAGTGTGATTCTGCTTTTCATGGGTGGCCTCTGCATCGCAGCCAGCGAGTTCTACAAAACTCGACACAACATCATCCTGAGTGCCGGCATCTTCTTCGTGTCTGCAGGTAACAGCCACTGATCCAGTCCTGCCACTGGGAAGAAGGCTGGGGTCTGGGTGCTCAGGGGCCACGAGAGCCTGGCAGAGAGAGATGGGGAGAGAGGAGAGGAAATCTCCAAGACTTGCACTAGGTCGTGTTGCAGGGGAGGAAGGTGGTGGGGGGGCTCCTGTCCTGTAGCAACTCCAGAGCCTGTACCAAATCCTCCAGGAGCATCCCCACACCCCATCTTCTTCCCACCACTTGAAAAAAGGCCCAAATGCCCGCTTCCTCTCAGGGTACTTGGCCAATTGCCACTTACCCTTTCCCTTCCCGGTGCAAGTAAACCCATGAGGAGGCTGGAGAGAGGGCACCCAAGTGCCTCGCTGTTCCAACCCCTATGGGATACTCAGCTTCACCTTGGAAACCAAGGGTGGGCTCTCCCCTCACTGTTCTACTCAGGTGGGAGCAGGCAGGCACCCACATCCAGATGTCTGAGCCCAGTTACATGACAGATGAGTCACACTCACTTCAGATGCCAGAAAAAGAACCTGGGTGTAGCCTGAGCCATTTAATAAGAATGACCAACATCAGGCCGGGTGCAGTGGCTCATGCCTGCAATCCCAGCACTTTGGGAGGCTGAGACAGGAGGATCACTTGAGCTCAGGAGTCCGAGACCAGCCTGGGCAACACAGCGAGGCCTCAAGACTGCATCTCTACAAAAATTTTTTTCTTTTAATCAGCTGGGCATGGTGACGCATCCATAATCCCAGCTACTAGAGAGGCTAAGGTGGGAGGATCGCTTGGTCCCAGGAGTTTGAGACTGCAGTGAGCTGTGATCACACCACTGCACTCCAGCCTGGGTGACAGAGCAAGACTGTATCTTTAAAAAAAAAAAAAAGGAACCACCAACATCTAAGAGTACTCCCATGTATTCACCCATTTAACCCTCTCCATGGCCCTAAAGAGTAAGGCTTAACCTTACTCCCATTCTACAGATCTGGAAACTCAAACCAAGGTTAACTTGCGAAGGCTTTGAACGCAGGCCAGCCTGGCTCCATCAGCTCACCTTCACCTGCTGCTACACCAGCTTTGAAGCCCTGTGCAGCCTTAAGCAAGTTCCTTAACCTCTCTGTGCTTGTTTCCTCATCTGTGCCCTGCTTGAAGCACCAAGCAGTGAAAGCAGGTAGAGAAGGCTCAATTAACAATATCTATTATTAGTTACTCAGCGCCTTGTGAAATGCCTCCCTTCTCCCGCCCTGCCCATGTCTGTTTCCATTAGCGCTTCCCTTGTGGCTCTCTCTGAATGGAAAGATAAAATGTTAAGGGGAAGCTTGCGGATGTCCATCTACACCACCCCACCTGTTCATGAAAACGCGGGACCAGGGAAGGCCCACACAGCTGTCCCCGTCCTTTACGGCTGCCCTGTGGCCGACTTCCTGAGAAACTAACGTCCTTCTCTCTGATCCCCCACCCCGCCACCCTGCGCCCCGCAGGTCTGAGTAACATCATTGGCATCATAGTGTACATATCTGCCAATGCCGGAGACCCCTCCAAGAGCGACTCCAAAAAGAATAGTTACTCATACGGCTGGTCCTTCTACTTCGGGGCCCTGTCCTTCATCATCGCCGAGATGGTCGGGGTGCTGGCGGTGCACATGTTTATCGACCGGCACAAACAGCTGCGGGCCACGGCCCGCGCCACGGACTACCTCCAGGCCTCTGCTATCACCCGCATCCCCAGCTACCGCTACCGCTACCAGCGCCGCAGCCGCTCCAGCTCGCGCTCCACGGAGCCCTCACACTCCAGGGACGCCTCCCCCGTGGGCATCAAGGGCTTCAACACCCTGCCGTCCACGGAGATCTCCATGTACACGCTCAGCAGGGACCCCCTGAAGGCCGCCACCACGCCCACCGCCACCTACAACTCCGACAGGGATAACAGCTTCCTCCAGGTTCACAACTGTATCCAGAAGGAGAACAAGGACTCTCTCCACTCCAACACAGCCAACCGCCGGACCACCCCCGTATAAAGACCGCGGGCCTCGCCAGAAGACCGCGGGAGGAGGGCGCGGTCCCCGGGGGCGGGGCGGGGCGGGGCGACCCAGACCATCCGCTGGGAGACCTTCCAAAAGCAAAAACAAAAAACAGAAAAAACAAAAAAACAAAAAACAAAAAAACACACACACACAAAAAAAGAGAAAAAACATAACAAGTAAATTTTAAAAAAAAGAACAAACTACAAGAGGAACAAAGAAGCAAAACAACAGGAAATGTGGGAAAATATAAACGAGGGAAGAAAACAAACTTTAAAAAAAAGCGAGAGGGATAAAAAATTAAAAATAGAAAATAAATCTAAAAGAAAATGCATGATTTCCCATGTACCATTATTTTAACATTTAATAAAAATCAATTTAAATGAAAAAATAAAAGGGAACCAAGATAACATTAAAGCAAAAAAAAAAAATGAGAACAGAAAGGAAAGGGGATGTCCTTTGTATTTTTCAGGGTTTATGTTACTTTTTTTTTTTTTTTTTTAACTCGGGGAGAGTTACTTTTCTGTTCCCTTTAACCCCCAGCGGGCCCTGCCTCCCTGGGAGAGTGGGGGGCGAGACTCAGGGGCCCTGGGGCCAGGTGAGCCTGCAGTCACTGCCAGGTCCCTGGAGCCCCTGGGTGGGTGCCCCAGGAACGCCAGGAAGGCTCAGGGCTCGAGCCGGCTCCACCCAGCATTGATGGGGCAATCGTAGGCCTCCAGGTGACCGAGCCCTTGTCCCTCCTCTCCGTTAGGGTGCCTGGAGGGGGGTACACTTGGGGCTTGCCTGGCCCCAGGTTCCCAGTCCTTAATGCTCCTTAACCCACTGTGATGACTTCCTAGGCCTTGAGGAAAGGGAAGGAGAGGGGAGGCTGCCGGTGGCTTACCAAGATGCCGGAAACCCCGGAATCCTCAGGGTGAGCCTCTTGGGGTCATGTCCCCAAGCTCCTGTCCTTGGGGTCAGGAGATGCCACCCCCCCCCCAGGGGACATGAAACAGCTCTCCCTCCTCACCCCTCACCTCAGGGCCACCTGATGACCCTGGGGTGATGGTGGACCCCCTGACTCATAAGCCCCCCAGTCCCCTGGGAAGGGGGTTCATTGACCCTTTGGGGGTCCTTGGACTCACTGATGCCCCCTTGGGGCCCAGCGGGTTCAACAATGACACTGCAAAAAGGTTTCTTTTTACAAAAGAAAAAGGAAAAACAAGTGGTGATTTTTTTTAAATAAAAAAACCACAGACTATAAATAAATGTAAATATAAAATAAGTGGATTTACTTGCAAGAAAATCAGATAGTATTTTTCTTTTAATTCTTTTCCAGCTTTAAACTGTGAAAACAAAAAATGGGGCGGGGTGGGGGACTTAAACTTTAGCAGGGAACTTGTAAAGAAAAAAAAAACCAGAAAACGAATATACAAATCCATTTACAAAAACAAAGCAAAACCGTTGTGAGAGGTGAGAGCTGGGCTTGAAGGTTGGAGGGAGTAGCGGAAGGTCCCAGTGAGCTGCAGGGGGTCTCTGTGATGGAAAGGTGGCTTCCTCAGACCAGGAAGGTGCTGTGAATGGGGGAAGACAGAATCCAACAAAGAAAGAGACCACACACCCCACACGCACACAGGCACGTTCACACACACATACACAGTCCACTTAGCCCAGCACTGCAGTCACTCACAGGGACACACTCAGTCTCAACCCTTCCATCCCATACACGGCCAGGGGCGTGGCTCAAAGGAAATTGACTCATGCCCTCCAAAGCCATGGACGACAACAACTCCACACTGGCCTTTGTGTTCATTCACACCCTCTCAACAAAGCATACACATGAACACACACATGCACACATACCCACACACACACACACACCACTCGCATGCATGGGAAGGGCACCCGTCTAGAATCCAGGACTGGATTCCGGAATTCCTTGCTGCATGGCCTCTCTGGGCCTTAATTTTCCCCCATGTAAGCATGTGGATTGACCCAGAGAAGCACGAAAGGCCCATTCTTGCTCTATGTATCTGTGACTTAAGATCTGCCACCTGCTCCAAGGATATGCCAGGGATGACCAGGACAGCTGCCACCAAGCCCCCAGGCTCTTCATCAGTCAGCCTCTCAGACACACACACACACACACCATATACCTCCTCACTGTGCTCCCCGAACCCCTGCCCCCACATCCAATGTCAAAGCAAAAATACACACATGTGAGCAAACATAAAGCTGTTCAGGCAAAGAGGGGAAAGACGCAGGGGTCCCCAAAGCCCTTCTTCACTTTGTGTTCCCTTGCTGCGATCATGGAGAGTTAAAGAGGCTTCCTTGGGAGAAGAGCTCTGCCACCAGGGCTTCCCCAGTGTCTTTGGGGGTCTGTGAAAAAGAGGATCCTCCGAGGTTTACTGGGAGGGCTCAAGGCTGAGGGAATGGAGAGGAAAATTTTAGCAGTTCCATCCCAGTGTAAGGACCAACCCCAAAAGTTAAACTTACACCACAGACTAAAGGTCAAGGGCATCCTGTGTTTCTCCCCTTTCTTCCCCAGAGTGACAAGGGCCAGTTCAGACTGACAGAAATCCAACAGCTTTCCTGAGCTGGAAATTTCAGAACAGCCTGCAAGTTACTCCCAGGTGACTGAAGGTCAAGGTGAGGCCCCCCTGCCTCTGCCTGCGAGTCTCCCTCGGTTTGCATTTTTCTTGACACCGGCATTTCCTGAGGTTGAGCTCTCTGGGGAGTTCTAGAGAATGGCTAGTAAGGCTTTTTGAGCTTGCACATCTCACCTGCCTTTCCTGTCTTTTGCCTGGGAAAGGAAAGTTATTTTCCCAGGTCAGCAAGGGGCAGAACATCGGCCAGCCCAGCCCAGAAGTACAGGGGGAGGTCATGGGCCCTGGGGCAGAACAATGGGAGACAATTCAAGGTGTGGTAACAACAACCAAGTTGCCCTCAGTCTGGGCAGAAACTGAACTCTACCCCTCTCCCACCCCAATCTTGCCTGCCATCCCACCAGATTCCAGACCTAAAGGGATCAAGGATGAGAGCGAAGGGAGAAGGGAGGGGCCCCAAGAAAACCGCACCCAAGCGGGCACTGTCTGAAGAGAAAAACTAGCTCCAGTTCTCTGAATTCTGGCAGAGCGTCTGGGAAGGCGATCAGTGCTTCTTTCCATGGCGCAAGGCCTGGGTTCTGGGTGTGCTTGAAGAAAGCCACTGGGGTGTGGGGTGACATCGCCATGGCTGAGAAGGGGCTAGGGGGTCCGGAGGGAAGGAGCCAGGACCGGAACTGCAAGGGCGTTGCTGCCCAGGGGTGTGGATGATTGCTCATGTCCAGCTCAGACCAGTTCAAGAAACTAACCTCCATTTATTTTCTTGGTGAGTCCTTTTTTTTTTTTTTTTTTCAGACTGTTAACAGAAAAAAAATTTTAAAAAGCAGAAAACTGAAAAAAAAAATCCTGGTACATGAAATAAAGATTTTTTTTTATAGCTTGGTCCTCACTTCAGTGAATTTCTTTAATTCCTTTCCCAACTCCTGGCATCCTATTTAAAACAATCCTAAAGCTACAGATTATTGGGGATGAGAGGTTTAGATGCTGTACAGTAGGGTGTCCCCCCACTCTCTAGATCATGAGTTCCCTGTTAAATATCCTTTAGGGATACTTGCACGCCTCCAGTGACAGCGGGCTCACCCCCTCCAAAGATAGCACCAGCCAGTGCTAAGCAGCACTCTTTGGCAAAAGTCTTCTCTGCACACTGAATTTTAATCCACCTCTTCCTTCACACTCCAACAACACTGAATAAATCCCTTCCCTTTTCAGCATGACAGCCCCTCAGATATTTGAAGACAGAGAGCATGACGTCCTTGAGTTTTCTCTTTTAGAATAAAGCAGCCCCACTCAACATCCCAATTACACTCCAGGGTTTCCATTTTCCCCCGTGAAATTGTGCAGTTTGGAATGGACATGACCCTACCAGTTTACTCAGGGGGGTCCCTGCAGAGGGGTGCTCCTCAGGAAGAGGAGAGCTATGGAGTGGCAGAAGAATGGGGAGGGTCCCTGGGATTCTCTTAACTTGAAGAGATGAGAAAGACAAGATGGAATGCTAACAGGAGGATTTGACCTTTGACATCAGAGAAAGGCCCCATTGGAAGGATGACCTGTCATGCCCCAAAACAGCTGTCTAAGATAGTAACAGTGCTATCTAAGATGTAGGGGGAAGCATACTCATTGTACAGCTCTCCTGGGGCTCCAGAGAAAGGAGATGGCAAGCAGATGACACCTACACGCCGCACAGACCTAAGAGAAGGTAAGCCCTGGACGACGTGGCCCGGAAAAGTCTACTCTAGAAGGGTCCAATGTTCAAAACTCCCTGTTCAACTCAGCCTCAGTCTGCTGGGGCCACACCACCAAGCCCCCACCAATCTCAATTATCTCTCTCTCCAGGCTCACCCCTAACACTTGTGGGGTCCAGGGCAAGAGTAGAAAGGGAGGCTCACTCTCCATAACTTAAGTCTGAAGATTTAACAGCTGCACATCGAACTAACGACCTTAAAAAATGGTCTATCAGCCAGGCGCGGTGGCTCACGCCTGTAATCCCAGCACTTTGGGAGGCCGAGGAAGGTGGATCACGAGGTCAGGAGTTCAAGACCGGCCTGGCCGAGATGATGAAATCCCATCTCTACTAAAAACACAAAAATTAGCCGAGCGTGGTGGTGGGCGCCTGCAATCCCAGTTACTCGGTAGACTGAGGCAGAGAATTGCTTGAACCCGGGAGGCAGAGGTTACAGTGAGCCGAGATCGCGCCACTGCACTCCAGCCTGGGTGACAGAGCAAGACTCTATCTCAAAAAAAATTAAAATAAAATAAAATAAAATTTAAAAATATGGTCTATCCTCTGTCCTGGCAAATATGTCCTTGTGACAAACTAAAATGTTAGGTTTGAATTTAGAATTCTCAACCTCCTCTGCATTCTGCTCCTCAAAGTAGCAGCATGGGGCAAGCCCACCCTGGAACCCAAGACCACAGCTCCCTGCCCATGACCCACCCCTCCTCCTTTCCCACTTCCAGCTCCACTCAGCACGTTCAGGGCATCTCCCACAAAGTGGGCACACATCCCAGCCTGCACACCCAGCTTTCCCAAAACCACTGCTTAAGGCAGGAGGACACGGGTCCTCAGGAGGACAGATGGCAGCCAGCCCTGGAAGCCAGCACGGCAGGACTCTTGGAGCAGAAATTCTACAGTAGCAGGCATCAGACGAGTGTCCAGAAAAGGGTAGGGCTTGGGGTGAGCACATCGCCTTGGCCTGTGAATTCCTCACCACGTGGGAAAGGGCCTGGTCTGAGGAGGGCCAGGGCAGGGTCCCCTCTTGCTCTTGTTTAAGGCCAACACAGCCTCCCTCTGCCTTTTGAATGTAGATTTTAACACTCAGAGTGCAGTTTAAGGACCAACTCCCAGAGGGTCAGATAGAGGCCACGGAGCTCAGAAGACCTCTCCCTTCATGGAAGAAAGTCACAGGTGGAGGCCAGCAAGGGCAAGCGATGTGTCCAGGCTTACACAGTGAAGCGGCTTCAAGCAGGCACAAGGCCCAGGGCCTCCAGACCTTCCAGCATCCCTGGCCACCTGCCTCGGATGGAGGTTTGAAGCGTTCCTCCTTCCCCCTCTTCCATTCATGCTTCAGGCTTAGCAATTCCTCCTTGCGGTCATGCTGACTTCACCAAATCCAAAAACTTCAAAGCCTCTGTAGGGAGTGAGGGAAGGTGCTGCTGTGTTGGTGAGCGTCTAGACCTGCCTAACAAGGAGTATTGGTTTAGACTGACTTCTAAGGCCGCTTGGTGAAAGCTGGCTGGCAGCCACCAACTGCCTGCTCCCCCAGGGCACAGCTCTGGAAAGAAGCATTACCATCACCAGGGGAACTTTGCACTGCCTCCCCTGCCCATCATGGGCTGGGCAGTCACAGACATGAATACTTCCATGTACTGAAGCCCACTCCTGTGGGCTCATGTGAGCCAGTTATGTGCATCTCTTCCCAGCTAACTCCATATTCCATGACGCCACAGCAGCAACTTGAAGTCGGCCATGGTGGGAACATTTACACTACAGCAATGGGCAAATGCTGCTAATCAGGGCTTATTTTTACTTTTCTTTTCTTTTTTTTTTTTTTTTTGAGACAGAGTCTCACTCTGTCACCAAGCTGGAGTGCAGTGATGCGATCTTGGCTCACTGCTACCTCCGCCTCCCAGGTTCAAGTGATTCTCCTGCCTCAGCCTCCCAAGTAGCTGGGACCACAGGTGTGCGCCACCACACCCAGCTGATTTTTGTATTTTTAGTAGAGATGGGGTTTCACCATGTTGGCCAGGATGGTCTCAATCTCTTGACCTCATGATCCGCCCGCCTTAGACTCCCAAAGTGCTGGGATTACAGGGTGAGCTGCTTCGCCCGGCCCCACAGCATTTTTTTTTTCAATGAAGAGCTGGTTGTTAAACATTTGCCAGCATATCACTGCATCAATCTGTGGGCATGGTGTGTGCCCAGAGGCTCATTCATGGACATCTCAGAGACACATCCACACCCCACAGTGCATGTGCATGTGTGTATGGTCACATACATGTTTCCATGTGTGCACATGTGCATGCACACACACACATACACACCCACACACGCTTCTGGAAGTAGATCCATTCACACAAATATACTCAATCAGTCATCAGCATTTATTGATCACCTGCCCCAGCAAGCCTTGATCTTGCTGCCAAGAGTACAGGGATGACAAGGAAGTGGACTTTCCTGCAGGAAGCTCTCAATAGAGGCAGAGACAGGGACAGGTAAGCAGAGACTGACCAAGAAAGGTGATAATGCCATCACAGGGGGAGGAGGGTGAACGAATAGGGGGCGAGGCACATGGAGGAGGTGATGCTGGGGCTGAGGACATACACAGGCCACTGCACGTGGTTCTCCACATGCTTAGTCCCTAGGTCCCTGGAGACCCATCTGTGCACTTCCATGCACAGGCCAGCAGACGGTGTGCATGCTGTGTCACAGACGCTCGCATCTATGTGGACACACAAACCACATGTGCATGCGTGTGCTCCCACACAGACTCACAACATCCATCAGAACAAGGGAACACAGCACAAGGTCAGATGGCCTCACCATATCTGTCAGAACAAGGGAACACAGCACAAGGTCAGGTGGCCCATTTTTGTCACCAGGTGCGCCCCGCCCTGAAGCAGTGAGCCCATCTTTCCCTCACTCTGGCTCACCCTCTCTCCACCACTCTCTCTCTCTGTCCCCCTGTCTCCCACTCTCTCCTGTTCTGGCTCCCTTGTTTTTTCTCCCTCCTCTCTCTTCCACCGAGTTACCAGCCTCTGTCTCACCTCATCCACTATGCTGCAGAAGGGATTCCAAGGGGAATACGAAGTCAGTCATACGAAACCCAGGCACCTCTCTCAGTCAGTAGGGCTGGAGGTGGAGACAGAAATGGGGCCCTAGATGGGATCTCTGAGGCAGCCCTTTGAGATGAGTCCCACAAGACCAAGAACATCCCTCCCACCCCATTCATTCCAGGCCCGGGATGAACTGTCACGATCCTGAAACAGTTCAAATCTCAGCACCTCACGGGGAGGTAAGACAGGGATGTGAAACTCAGATACCAACCTCAGGCAGCATAGAGCTAATTGGAGCGGGGACAGAGGCGGGAAAAGGTAGGACTGGAGCTAAGCCACAGCTTCATTATGTCATTGTCTTACTTGAAAACTTTCAGTGGTTCTCTAGCACCCTCACAGTAAAGCTTCAAAGCCCTCCTTGGTTGGAAGTCTGTTCACCTATCTTGCCACAGCAAACTGGGATTTATTGAGATTCTACAATGTGTCAGGCACTGCCAGATCATGGTATCATAGCCCTATTAAACAGGCATTATTACCCCATTTATAGGTATGAAAACTGAGGCTCAGAGAGGCAGAACAAGGGTTCTACCTTGAGAACGAGAGAGGCAGTATGAGGGTTAAGAAGGTGGGCTCTGGACCAGGCACAGTGGCTCACGGCTGTAGTCCCAGAACTTTAGGAGGCCAAGCTGGGTGGATCGCGCCAGCTCAGGAGTTTGAGACCAGGCTGGGCAACATGGTGAAACCCTGTCTCTACAAAAAATACAAAAATTAGCTGGGCATGGTGGTGCACGCCTTCAGTCCTAGCTACTTGGGAGGATGAGATGGAAGAGTCACTTGAGCCCAGGAGTTCAAGGCTGCAGTGAGCCATGATTGCATCACTGCGCTCCAACCTGGGCAACAGAGAGAGACCCCGTCTCAAAAAAAAAGAAGAAGGTGGGCTCTGTAGCCACATTGGCGGGGTTCAGATACGCAACTTTGGGCAAATTATCCACACGTCAGTTGCCTCATCTGTAAGAGGGGAATGATAATAGCAACCACCTTATAAGATTGTATGAAGTAAATGAATTCAAGACGTTAGAGTAGTGCCTGGCACATGGAAATTGTAATGTAAGCTCACACTTACACAGCACTTCCTATGTGAGTGAACACTCAATATCTGTAGCCATGGCACCAAGATATCCTTAGAATGTGGTGGACTGGGGTTCAAAGGTGGGGGTCTCTGGATCCAGAGCCCTCATTCATACCCATTATTCTGTCCTGCTTCCATCATCTATACACACGAGCATGCACAGAGACCTCTCGGGTCCCCTAATGGAGAGCTGTATAGGACACAGAAGGGCAAGGAGAAGGAAAAGGGTGATTCTTCCTGGCAGGGGTGTGGAGGTGTGGGTTATAGAGGTGGTGTCAGGGAATGTTGTACAGTTCTGAGTCCTGAAAGCCCCAGAGAACTGAGACTTAGGCCATACCCATCTCCTTTCTGGTGCTACATCAGCCTGGGCTGCAGCCACAGAGACTTACACTGGCTCTTAGGAACACTTCAAGACCACTCCGATGCCTTGCATTCATTCATTCATTCAGCTCCCACCACATGCCATTCACTGTGCTTAATGCTGGGGATAGCTGCAATCAAGACAAACATGGTCCCAGCCTTCTGTAACTCATGTGCTACACGAAGAAAGGGAAAATTGGCCAGGTGCGGTGGCTCACGCCTGTAATTCCAGTACTTTGGGAGGCTGAGGCAGATGGATCATGAAGTCAGGAGTTCGAAACCAGCCTGGCCAATGTGGTGAAACCCCATCTTTACTAAAAAATTAGCCGGGCATGATGGCACATGCCTGTAATCCCAGCTACTCGGGAGGCTGAGGCAGGAAAATTGCTTGAATGCAAGAGGTGGAGATTGCAGTGAGCCAAGACCATGCCACTGCACTCCAGCCTGGGCAACAGAGCGAGACTGTCTCAAAAAAAAAAGAAAAGAAAAAGAAAAAAGGGAAAACTAGCAAGTTAAGAATCAAATAATTATATAATTATAGATTATTGTGAATGCTATGAAGTAAGTGCATTGGGGCAATGATTTTTAGAATATCAGCTACCCAGGAGGCTGAGGCAGGAGGGATGCTTGAGACTAGGAGTTCGAGGCTGCAGTGCACTACGATTGCGCTTGTGAATAGTCACTGCACTCCAGCCTGGGCAACGTAGTGAGAATCTGTCTCTCTAAAAAAAAAAAAGAGAGAGAGAGAGAGAGAGAGAAAGAGAGAAATTTATCAGGGATTAACCTCTCTTTAGATGACTGGAAATTTAGTGGCTTAAAACAGCAATACCATTTTATTGTCTCCCACAGTTCTGTGGGCTCAGTTGGGTGGTTCTTCTGTTCCGTATGATGTTAGCTGGGCCTGCAGTCATTCAGGGGCTCACCTGGGCTGCAGCAGCCAGGCTGGCTCATGCACATGGCTGGAGTCCATGCTGACTGTTGGCTGGGGGTTCAACTGGGCTGTTGAGCTGAACACCCCATTTCTCCCGCTGTGTCTCTCTATGTGATATGGGCTTCCCACAGCATACCAGCTGGGTTCCAGGTGGCAGGAAGGAGAAGCTGCCAGTCATCTGAAGGCCTCACCTCGGAAGCCTCAGTAAATTACCTCTGCCACATTCCATTGGCCAAAGCCAGGCCCAAGGCCCAGCCCACTTCCAGGAGGAGGAGAAATAGAGTCTATTTCTTGATGGGAATAGCAGCATACACAGGAGAGGCCAGGAAGCACTGGGAGTTGTCTTTGCAGACCGGCTACCACAACCCCTTTAAACAGAGCAGTCAGGGGAGGCCTCCCTAAGATGCTGACTTTCAGCAGAAATTTGAAGCGTAGGAAGGATGAGCCAGGCAGAAGCAGGGGATGGGAGAGAGCAGAGGGCTCCAGGCAGAGGGAACGGCACATGCAAAGCCTCTTTTTCTTTTTTTTTTTTTTTTTTTTTTGAGACGTAGTTTTTGCTCTTGTTGCCCAGGCTGGAGTGCAATGGCATGATCTCAGCTCACCACCACCTCTGCCTCCCGGGTTCAAGTGATTCTCCTGCCTCAGCCTCCCCGAGTAGCTGGTATTACAGGCTTGTGCCACTACTCCCAGCTAATTTTGTATTTTTAGTAAAGACCGGGTTTCTCTATGTTGGTCAGGCTGGTCTCGAACTCCTGACCTCAGGTGGTTCGCCTGCCTCGGCCTCCCAAAGTGCTGGGATTACAGGTGTGAGCCACCACGCCCAGCCACAAAGCCTCTTTTCTGAAGCAGGGAAAGAACCTGGCTTGTGAGAACATCTCAAAGATGACTCCAGTAGTTATCCTGGGTGAGCAAGGGGACAAGTGACACAGGATAAGGTGGAAGAGGTGAGCAGGGGTCAGTCCTCTAATCCTGGGGTCCCCAATCCCTGGGCCTTGGACCAGGGCCGCACAGCAGGAGGTGAGCAGCGGGTGATGGAGCATTACCACCTGAGCTCCACCTCCTGTCACATCAGCGGCAGCATTAGATACTCACAGGAGGATGAGTCCTACTGTGAACTGTGCATGAGAGAGATCTAGGTTGCCGGTTCCTTATGAGACTCTAACTAATGCCTGATGATGTGAGGAGAAACAGTTTCCCACCCAGTATGTGGAAAAATTGTCTTCCATGAAACTGATCCCTGGCGCCAAAAAGGTTGGGGACTGTTGCTCTAATCCAAAGGGAAGAACTTTGGGTTATATTCTAGGTGCAAGGAGAGCCACTGATCCAGACACAACAGGGAAAATCACCACTGGGCTTTCCATGCAAACTTCACCCAGCCAGAACCAGGGCTCAGGGCAAAACACTGTGGCAATGGCCCGATATAAGAAAGGCATTTTTCTTTCCTGAAGCTCATGATTTTATTTGAATTATTTACTTGCAGGCTGGGCACAGTGGCTCACATCTGTAATCCCAGCACTTGGGAGGCCAAAGCGGATGGATCACCTGAGGTCAGGAGTTCGAGACCAGCCTGGCCAACATGGTGAAACCCCATCTCTACTAAAAATACAAAAATTAGCCAGGCGTGGGCACCTGTAATCCCAGCTACTTGGGAGGCTGAGGCGGGAGAATCACTTAAACTCAGGAGGCGGAGGTTGCAGTGAGATCACGACATTGCACTCCAGCCTGGGTGACAGCAATATTCCATCTCAAAAGTAAATAAATAAATTAAATTAAATATAAAATGAATTATTTACTTGTAATTTGTAACCCATCCTTTTCCATTCAATTCAATTTCTATTTATTCAGCTTATTCTATGAGTAGAACAGCTTACAGTAAGACTCATGAATAAAAGGCTGTCAAAGGTAGAAGACCAAAACCATGGAAAGGAGAAGTAAGCAGTTTGACAAAAAGCACAAGCTTCCCGGCAAGCAAGGCAAAAAGGGAAACATCATACACTCTGTAGCTTTCACTGTCAAAGTCAACACTTCAGTTGCCGTGGAGAAGAAAATCTTTTTTCTTGATCTGATGGTCTCTGGGTAACAGAGAAAACATACATGAAACAGCAATTAACAATTCAGGGCTACAACTAGAGAAGGCCAAAAGAGTGCCCTAGAAAGAAGCTGGGATGGAAGTCTTCCAATCTTTGCATCTCAGAGCACTCACCCATTGAGAAAAAGCAGGAAAGGGCACGCAGGAGAGCAGGGACAGTGGAGTTGGAAAGGTCTGCATTTGAAGCCCTGCTCCACCCTTCACCAGCCGCATGACGCGCTCAAGAGATAGCTTCCCTCGGTCTTCATTTCCTCATCTGCAAAATGGGTTCAATAATCCCCGCATAGGGTTAGCTCAGAGGACACACTGGAATGAAAGCTCCTGGCATAGCAGCTGGTACGCAATAGGAGTAGTCACAACCACAGCTGGAATCTATTAAGCTCTCCCTTTGTGCCACGCATTAATTTAAGCACTGCATGTGTTAATGCTAAAGGCAACATTGTGAGATAGGTCTTATTATCCTCATTTTACAAATGAGGACATGGAGGCTCAGAGATGTTAAGATATGTGCCCAGGTTCACACAGCAGGAATATGGTGGAGCTGAGACAATAAGCCAGGTAGTCCATTGGCTGCAGAGCTCACCTCCTCACCGCCACACTAACCCACTTCTCCAATAGTGGTTTCCTTGCCCCCTTCTCTTTCCCTTCATCCCCCAATACACTGCTGAGTACTCACAGCTAACTGGAAGCAGCTCCCTCCGCAAAGCCAAAATCCCCGTCCCACTAGCTCATCTCACTCTCACCTCCTCCCCACCCTTTGCCTCTCTCCTTGACTGAGCTCTGTCCTCTGCAATTCATGAAAGCCAGAACTGAACTCCCCTCACAGGACAGCCCTTCAGAGTCCATTGCTTCTGCAGAAGGGCCTGGCAAAGGATTAACAGAGGTGAGATGTAAAGCTGGCCATGGAGAATGGGGAGGATTCTTCCCATGGGCTCCTTGAGGGCAGAGGCATGCCTCACTTATCACATGTGTGTGGTACGTGGCAAAGCCCAGTAATCTTATGAGTTGAATAAAGGTGAATTGAATTGAATTGAACTGAAGCGGATTGCAAAGTTGAATGGATGGAAGGTGGGTGGGTGGATGGATGAATGGATGGATGGATGATTGAATGGATGAATGGGGGGATGGATGGATGACAGATGAATGGATGGATGATTGAATGGATAGGTGGGTGGATGGATGGATGATTGGATGGATGGACAGGTGGATGGATGAATGGACAGGAGTGACCACTGCTGGCAGGGAATTCTGGTAACTGAAGGTACAGAGGTAGGAATGCCCAAGGTGTGTTGGAAAACACTGAATAAATTAGTGTGATTGGAGACGAGGACTCCTGCTAGGGAGATGCAGAAAAAGAATAAATACCCACACTCTCCCTCCTACAGGGAGAGGTGGAGGCACTGGCAGGTGCTGTACAAGTTGTGTGCTCCATGGCTGCTGGGAAGGGAGGCGTTAACAGCAGGATGGTTCCTGGCCAGCTGCAACCGGAGTGACACTGACAGATTACAGCGTGTCCTCCGCACTAATAACACTGCGGCGTCCTCCTCCTGCCATTCCCCAGCCAGCTCCAACTCCAGTGGATCAATACCAAAAGGCGCACACTGAAAATCCCCAGCCAACTCCCTCCCAGGCTTGGATGCTTCAAAGCACAGAACTGCAGAGTAGAAGGATCTCAGTGATTAGCTTATTTCCTGGGCTGGGCGCTCCCTGGGGCCAGGGATGGTGTCCTATTCACCTTGGCTTCCCTGCCCCATTACAGGACCAGGCAAGGACAGCCCTCTCCCAAAGTTTGCTGAGTGAAGGAATCTACCTCCTGGCCATTGCGAGTCCTCACAAACACATCTGTGTGGCTCGCAGTCCCTCAGCCTCTACTTGCATACCTCTAATGACAGGAGGCTCTCAACCTCCCCCAAGCAGCCAGAGCCTGCCTTTATTGGAAAGCTCTGATGATTAAAATCATCTTCTCTATTCTTTTCTTTTTTTAAATTTTTTATTTTTGAGATGGAGTCTTGCTCTGTCTCCCAGGCTGGAGTGCAGTGGCACGATCTCAGCTCACTGCAACCTCCGCCTCCCAGGTTCAAGCGATTCTTCTGCCTCAGCCTCCTGAGTAGCTGGGACTACAGGTGAGTGCCACCACGCCCGGCTAATTTTTGTATTTTTAGTAGAGACGGGGTTTCACCATATTGGCCAGGCTGGTCTCGAACTCCTGACCTCGTGATCCGCCTGTCTCAGCCTCCCAAAGTGCTGGGATTACAGGTGTGAGCCCCCGCGCCTGGCCCGTCTTCCCTATTCTGAATTAACCCCTCCTCTTTTATTTGTCCGTGGTCTTCTATTTCCCAATTTCTTCCTTTTCCCTGGACACCTCTTTCCTCCTCTCCCAAACCATCCGATATCCCAGTCCTCATTTCCTGGGGTACTGAAGTCAAATAATTAAGGGGAGGAAGAAGAGAATTAGCATTTATTAAGTACCTTCCCTAGTTGAGATAAGTCAGAAATATCCACGTGCCAGATGCAGTGGCTCATGCCTGTAATCCTAGCACTTTGAGAGGCTGAGTCGGGAGGATCACTTGCACCCAGGAGTTCAAGGTTGCAGTGAGCCAGGATCATGCCATTGCACTTCATCCTGGGCAAGAGAGTAAGATCCTGTCTAAAAAAACAACAACAAAAAAGCCTCATGTTATTCCTATCTCACAGATGGGGACTCTGAGGCTCAGAGAGGTTAAGAAACCCAGAATCACACAGCCACACAGGGGCAGAGCTGGGGCTGTGCCTTTCCAGACCCCAGGCACACAGGATGGATGTTTCCCACATCTTCTTGGCCTCAGATGAGTCTAGAAAGGACATAACTGGTCCCCTAATGCCCCGAGGGACTTGCTCGAGGTCACAAGAGCAAAGGGGTTGCCCAGATCGAGGCTCTTCCCCCACAGCTTGTTGCTTCCCTCCCTCTCCCCCACCCAAATAGCATTTCTCAGGGAAGAAAACCTGGGCTCCTTAGAAAAACAGCTGATTCTAGGAGTGGGGCAGGGAAAGAACGAGTGGAGGCGGGGGCATTTTGTTCTTCCAGGAAGCCAGGAAGTGAACAGACTATGGGGACTGGGGCACAGACTTAGGATCCTCAATGAGCCGTTTGTGCATCAAAAAGAATGGGAGGACACCAACTCATTATATATCAACTGGCTTCTAAAAGGGGAAGTGGGAACCAAGCAAAATAACATGTATTACATTGTATTACATATAACATGTAAAGTACACATATGCATGCATGTATAGGTGCCCATCCTGCCTGGGAGAGCTCTGCACACTGTGGACACTTGCTCAGATGCCGCCCTGAAAACCTCTGGGCAGGCATTCCAAGCCCCTAGCCCATCCCAGCCCGGCATCTCCCAAGCCTTTCCCTGCCTCTCCCTCTACAGTGAAGACCAACAGGGACGAGGGGCTTCCGTGCGGCGCTGACCTGCACAGATGCCTGGAGAGGAATTGGCTTGCCCAGAATCCCCACTGGGCACTGGGACCAGATCTCCCGGGCTCCTGAGCCCATGGCCTCCTTCCCAGCCCAGTCCACCCAGCTTCCTGGTTCGTGTGCATGGCCTGCTGAGCTGGAACTGCTCGAGAGTCAGCATGAGCCTTAGAGAGGCTGTCCCAAGCCAAGCCCGCAGGCTGCCTCTCTTCCTCTTACTGTGCCTTCTGCCCTGCCAAACGCCTGCCGGCTATGACAGCCCCGCAGCAGCCGCTCTCCTCTGCCTCGTCCCTGCTCTGTCTCTCACCAGGCCTCTGCAGTCCCCCTTTCCTGTCCCCATCTGATCACCTCACCCCCAGTCCAGGCCCACACCGTCACACTTGTGCACACAGACCTCTTGATGTCCACGTCCCTACCCCCTGCCATCCTCATCCCACCCTCCAAGCCCGCCCACCCTTTGTCCAAACCATCATTTAATGGTGACACTTGTCAGGCTCTCAGAAAAAGTCAAGATCTAAACCCACACTGGCTCTTCCCAAAGCCCCTGTTTGTAGTTAACAGGCACTTGTCTTGTCTTGCCTTTTGTGCTTATGTCTATATAAAACACCTCTCACAAAACAAACAGGCAAAGTCTCTAGAAAATAAAAAACACAAGAAAGTGTAAGAGTAGTCACCTCCGGGGAGGGAGGGAGGCCAAGGTGGGCAGATCACGAGGTCAGGAGTTCAAGACCAGCCTGACCAACATGGTGAAACCCTGTCTCTACTAAAAAATACAAAAAAATTAGCCAGACGTGGTGGCATGTGCCTGTAGTCCCAGCTACTCAGGAGGCTGAGACAGGAGAATCGCTTGAACCCGGGAGGCAGAGGTTGCAGTGAGCCAAGATCATCCCACTACACTCCAGCCTGGGCAACAGAGCGAGAATCCATCCCAAAAAAAAAAAAAGAAGAGCAACCTCACTTGGGACTTTTTGAGCCTTTTGAATTTTGTACCCCATCCGTGAAAAACCCATACACTTCAGCTTTAGTAAAGGTGACCATTAAAAAACAAAAAAGACAAGTCCTGACTCCACTAGTACCAGTTTTATGACCTTGGGAAAAACTTATGTCAGTATCCCAAGTCTCAGTTTACTCGTCTATAAAATGGGGATGATCACAGTACCTGCCTTGTAAGACAGACAATAAACCAGGGCCCAAGAAGTGCTTAGCACCACGAAATAGTCAAGGCCCAGTAAACATGAGTGATGGGCCTCTCTTTGCCCACCTTCTCCATGGAACTCTGAGCTCCTAGCAGAGCTCCCAGCATGGTGATTCCCTGACAAATACAAGATGCAACTCACAGTCCTCAGAATAGCTTTCAAGGCCCTCCCTGCTGGTACCACTGTCTTTCCTACTGCATCTGTTACCCATCCTCAAACACATGACTGACGCCCTTTGACAGCTCCTGCCCGTACACACCCCACTGCCCCTGATGCTTTCCTTCCCCCAGTCCTCATGCACCTTTCTTTGTCTGGTTATCTGCAAATTCATTTCATCCTTCAAATCCTGCAAAAGATCTCCTCCTCTTGTAGCCTTCACCCTGCACCACTAGACTTGGTTACCCCGTGGCACTCAGTACAGACTTCTGGGCAACTCAAACCAAACCGCATTGCTAGCTCTTTGCCCTCCATCTCCTTCACTGCTCTGGAAGCTCCAGGGGGACAGAGGCTGTGTTTGCATACCTGCATTCTTAATGCTTAGCATGTAACAGGCACTCAGAAAACGTTTGTTGAATGAATGAATGAATCATCCTGACCACTCAGCTACTTGGTGCCTTCAGGGGCTGAATTATGGTGAGTCATTCATGTCCTGCAAATGCTACACGGTGAAGGTAGTGACCTCCTCTCTTTGCAGTCTCCAGCCCAGAAGCCACCTCTCTCAGCCTGCACACCATCAGAGAGCCTTCCAGGAGCTGTTCGGCATTGCAGCCTACAGGGAATCCCCCTGCCTCTCCTCTCCCTGCCACAGAGGTCTGTGGAAGCCCTCAATCAGAAGTCGTGCTAGGAGTGGGGATGGAAAGACAAATAAGATACAATCCCGGCCCTCACTGATGAATAACAACCTGGAGGAGATAGATGCCTGGGTCGGCCTCATTCCATCCACCACCTGTAATTCATCAAATGCCTACCATGTGCCTCTCTCCCCCGTGCCTTTACATAAGTTCTATCACCCTCCGTGCCTCAGTTTCCTCCTCAAGTGGAACAGAAAGACCCACCTGATCTAACGCATCAGGACTGCTTGGCAGATAGAACCAGATAATCCACGTAAATTGCTCAATAAACTATGAAGCCCTGTACCGATGTTATTACGGCTATTATTAATATAGCTAAACATAACAGTATTGAATAACTGAAGCCCTCCCCGGAGCAATCACAGTCACTTGCACATAGTAGGTGTTTAATTGATCTTTGATGCGTTGAAATGCAGTCCGGGGGGCGGGGGGTGAGGGGTGGGTTGGGCCTGATTTTTCATGAGTTGTGGAGCAGCGCCATCATGTGGCCACAGTGAAGAACACACAGACCTTCTGGCAGAGTGCTTTGACGGACCCAACGGGGAGGGGCTGCTGAGGTCCTTTTAGGACAAATGCAAGGAAAAGTCCGTTTGACGCCACGGAGAAAGAAGTTTCTTCGCCCCTAGAGGTGGTACAGGCTCAGAGTATAAACAGAGGCAAAAAAGGTTTGAAACAGCATTGTGGATTATTTCTATCAAGGAGTTTTTGGGAGATATGAAGCACCCAGGGAACAACCCAACCACGTGGTCAAAGCCTGGTCTTGTCTGGTCCGGTCTGACCCTGTGGAAGGTGCTGTTTAATCTTCATCTCAGAAGACTTGAGATCAGGTGTGGTGGCTCACGCCTGTAATCCTGGCACTTTGAGAGGCCGAGGCGGGTGGATCACTTGAGGTGAGGGGTTCAAGACCAGCCTAGCCAACATGGTGAAACCCCGTCTCTACTAAAAATACAAAAATTAGCAGGAAATCGCTTGAACCCGGGAGGCGGAGGTTGCAGTGAGCCAAGACCGTGCCACTACACTCTAGCCTGGGCAACAGAGCCGGACTCCATCTTAAAAAAAAGAACAAGAATTGAACTTGGCTCTGCCACTCTGCCATACTCAAGCTGTGTGACCTTGAGTAGACTGTTGCCTTCTCTGAGCTCCAGTTGTCTCATCTGTGCAATGAGGTCATGATCCCTGCACCGGCCACCTCAAAGAGTCATTGCGAAGATCAAATGGCGTAAGAGAAGCATAAGTTCAGAAATGGTCAAGTGTTATACAAACACGATGGGTGGCAATCATTCTAATTTCCAATCACAGTAATAACGGGCATTGACTGAGCTCTACACTGTGCTAAACCCTTTCACACATAATCTCACTTAATTCCCACTAAACCTTACCAAATGTGTACTCTAAGAGGCCCATTTTGTAGATGAGGACATTGGAGTTTAGAGGAATTTGAAATCTTGTCCAACCAAAGTCACACTCAACTAATAAGGAGAAAAGTCAGGATTTGAACTCAGGACAGTGGGACCTCCTCAAAGTAGGAGAGTCTCAATAGTTCCAGCCACAGACATAGGATTTAAGGGGAGCCCCAGATAAGCAGGTAGGTGCCTTGAAGAAAACAAAAGAATTATTGACATTTCTTTTGCCCAGGAAATTCTGCTTCCTTCCCAACTTTACCCTAGTACTCGCTGTGACCTTGGAGCCTCCCAGGAGAGAGGAACCCTTGGGCTCTGCATCCAGGGCCCAGTTCACACCCAAAGTCAGAGAATCCCAAAGCATTCCCTTCCAGGGCCCAAGCCTGACCAAAGGCTATGCGTGCTCCTTTAAGGGACTGGCAAGGGCAAAGTGGGGGATGGATCCCTTTCAAGGTCACTGTTAAACAGATGGTAACAAAATCTCTTGGGAGAAGGTGGCTATTTGTCAACAGTCATAATGACCCTCAGGTATCTAGAGTCCTCTTGAGCTAATGAGATGTCTGAGATTGCCTCCTGTCCACTTTCCCAACGTTTGGCCCTCAGAACACTCCTTTGAGGTTAGAATCCTTAGCCCTACCTTACAGATGAGGAAACTGAGGTTCAAGGAAAGGAAGTGACTCATCTGAGGTCATACTGCAAGTAAATGGCAGAGACAGGACTCAAGTCTAAGATCCCAGAGTACAAATCCTCCTAACTCCCGAGGAATCCAGAGACAGGGGAGGTAGAGTGGCCCAGAACTGTTTCTGGTTGACAGCTCTGGTTCTAGGGAAAGTAGTCCAAAAAGGTTTCTGGTTGGTAATCCTAGTTCTAGCCCCACTTCTGCCATCAGCAGGCTGTGTGACCCGAGATAAGTCACTGGGCCTCAGTCACTTTATGCCAGAGATTCCTCGTGAGCTCTGACTTTGCGTCCTTTATTCATGTCCTTGAGCCATAAAGATGAGGCTGTTCAGCAGCATCTGCAGGTTTTATAGAGAAGCAGCTGTGACTTCGCCTCCCTTGGGAAGCTTTTCCTGACTGCCCAAGGCTGAGTTATTATTGCTCATTGTGCTCTCACAGCACCCACAGCATTGCATTGCAACTTATCAGCAAACTCCCACAGGCCCCAGCGGCAAACATGCATGACTATGAAGAAGTTTGAATCTGGTGCAATAGGGAGTAGTGGGGACTGAGGCAAAGTAGAGAGCCCCTGGCCAAGGGGGCAACTCCTATTCAGCTCCAGCTTCTTCTCGTATCGCAGGAAGGCCAGCCCGGTGTTGCCAGATCTTAAGAGAAGCCGAAAAACTAGATTTTTAGGTGAAATCTGCTTTTTAAACATAGACGCAAAATATATTTGATTAAGGACTTTATAGGTATTGCAGCCCCTGGATTAGCCACATCTACTTTCCCCATTAGACTCTGAGTTACTTGACTGGGCACAGTGGCTCACACCTGTAATCCCAGCACTTTGGGAGGCCGAGGCGGGTGGATCACTTGAGCTCAGGAGTTCAAGACCAGCCTGGCCAACATGGTGAAACCCTGTCTCTACTCAGAAATTACCCGGGTGTGGTGGCGGGCGCCTGTAATCCCAGCTACTCGGGAGGCTGAGGCAGGAGAATCGTTTGAACGTGGGAGGCAGAGGTTGCAGTGAGCCTAGATCGTGCCATTGCACTCCAGCCTGGGCGACAGAGTGAAACTCCATCTTAAAAAAAAAAAAATAGACTCTAGGTTACTTGATAGCATGGCAAGGTCTCCACCTGAACGCTGAGTGACCAACTCGGGGCCTGGTTCCTCACAAGTGACCAGTGATTGCTTTTTTTTTTTTTTTTTGAGACGGAGTCTCTCTCTGTCACCAAGGCTGGAGTGCAGTGGCATGATCTTGGCTCATTGCAAGCTTCGCCTCCCGGGTTCATGCCATTCTCCTGCCTCAGCCTCCCGAGTAGCTGGGACTACAGGCGCCCACCACCACACCCGGCTAATTTTTTGTATTTTTAGTAGAGACGAGGTTTCACCGTGTTAGCCAGGATGGTCTCGATCTTCTGACCTCGTGATCCACCTGCCTCGGCCTCCCAAAGTGCTGGGATTACAGACATGAGCCACCGTGCCCGGTCAGTGATTGCTTTTTAAATGTTGCAAGATCTTGCCCCAGCCAAAGCCCCTACTTCCAAGTTTCTGGTAACCAGAGTAACCCCACTGGCATGTATCAAGGGCTTATTTGCATGCCAGGCACTGCCTTAAGCATGTCACATATATAATCTGACCTAATTCTATTCTCCCTCCCTCCCGAAGTGGTACATGCTATGATTCCATCTATTTTACAGATGAAGAAGCTATGGCTCAAATGGTCACACAACTTGCCCAAGGTCACACAACAGTGGTAAAAATTTAAATCGCTGGAATTCAAATTCAGGCAGTCTGACTCCCCAGATGTCTGCTTGCATTACAGTGATGTCAGACTGCTCCATGAGACCACCTTAAATATCACCTTGCGGTCACTCAGCCCCAGCCACAAGGCTCTCCAGGCACCTGCCGGGGCAGTGGGAACCAAGGCATGTGGTATGAAGAGATGAGAGACCAGATGTGGTGGCTCATGCCTGTCATCTCAGCATTTTGGGAGGCTGAGGAGGGCGGATCACCTGAGGTCAGGAGTTTGAGACCAGCCTGGCCAACATGGCGAAACTCTGTCTCTACTAAAAAATACAAAAATCAGCTGGGCCTGGTGGCAGGCACCTGCAATCCCAGCTACTCGGGAGGCTGAGGTGGGGAGAATTGCTTGAACCCAGGAGATGGAGGTTGCGGTGAGCTGAAATCGCACCACTGCACTCCAGCCTAGGCAACAGAGAGAGACTCCGTCTCAAAAAAAAAAAAAAAAAAACAGAGATGAGAACAACACTGTGCTGCAGAAAGTGGGGGCCTGAGGTTCAGAGAGGGGCACCTACTAGCCCACAGCTGTGCGGCCAGATCGAGCCAAAATCAGTATTTATCTTTGGCCCTAAGACACCAAATCCCAGCTTCCAACAGAAGAAAACATATGGGGCAGAGAGAAGGAGCCAAGGAGAGGCCTGGTTATTGCTCATCCCATTGAAACAGTCAAACACTCTCTAAACTAGCTAAATGGTTCTGAAGGAAATGGGAATCTATTTTGTCTCCTGTCGCCAGGCCTGCAAATCCTGATATATCTCAGGCCACGGCAGCGAAGCGGATGGCTCAGCACTTGGAGACATGCCCACACGAGGCAGGAAGTAGGGTGGATGATTCAACAGGTACCTCTCTATTCTGAGAACTGGTCCTGTGATGGGTGAGTGTACATGCAGCTGAAATAAAAAATGATTTAGAATGTCGACCACTGGAATGCACAGCAAAGCCTCCCTTTCTTCCTGGGGGACTTGCGGCATTCTTTGGGGCTTTAATCTTTCCAGGTTTTCTAGTTCTGAAATTTTGCTGAGACAACAAGGTTCTTGGGAGGCTGGGGTGGGCTGGTGACTCAAAAGCTTCCTTTCCTGCTGGCACGTCCTCCAACAGGATGATAAAATGGCTGCCGTCCTACCTGGGACACCATGTTCCTTGCCCTCAGTCTTCCTCATCTGCAAAATGGGGGTAGTGATCTCTGCCTAACCGAGACAGAAAAGTTTGGTACAGGTAGCACAGCTCCACAATTTCTTATCTGAAATCCTCGCGGCTCAATGTGCTTTATCAATTTATGTATTTTATTTTATTTTATTTATTTTGAGACACAGTTTCACTCTGTCGCCCAGGCTGGAGTGCAGTGGCCCGATTTTGGCTCACTGTAACCTCCACCTCCTGGGTTCAAGCGATTCTCATGCCTCAGCCTCCCCCAGTAGCTGGGATTACAGGCACCCACCACCACGCCTGGCTAATTTTTGTATTTTAGTAGAGATGAGGTTTCACCCAGGCTGGTCTCAAACTACTGACTTCTGGTGAGCTGCCCCACGTGGGCTCCCAAAGTGCTGGGATTACAGGTCTGAAGCCACCACATCCGGCCTCAATGTGCTTTATAACTTGGAATTCTTTGGATTCCTGAAAGGTTTTCGAGTGGATCTACCGCATATCAGGTGACATGCCAGTGAGCTCTGGAGCAATATTCCATAAACCCTTTAATTTTTCTGCAGCAAAATGTATAAATATTCACGCTAAGTGGGACAAAATAAAGACTATAAATAACCTCACATCCAATTCATATCAGGTTTGCCATCAAATGCTTGCCCCAATCTCATGAAAAAGCTTTAGATTTTCAGAGCTTTAGGGGTTTGGGAATTGTGCATGGAGAGTGCCAGCTTTGGTTTCAGCCACACCTGGGTTTCCATTCCAAATGCACCCTGACCAGCTGGCTCACCTGGGGCAAGACATTCCTCTTCTCTGAGCCTCAGTGTTCTCGTCTATAAAATGGGATGATGATTCCTATGGTGCTTCTTAAAAGATAAGCAAGGAAACGCAAGTTGCCACTCTGGAAGAGAGGTTGGCCACACTGACCGGTCCCAATGAGGTGAATCCACCACAGGATATCCGGGATCTTTCTGCACACAAGGCGGTGGCAGACTCCCTTTGACCAAACTTACAAGGCTGATGCATAGCAGAAGATCCATTTATTATTGGAGAGCACAGTAAATACCCCACCAGCAGAATGGAGCACTTCCATCAGCCTAACCAGCACGTGCTTCCCTACAGCACAAGTTCCATGAGGATCCACGTTGTCACAGCACTGCTTGGTGGGAGGGAGTCAGAATAAACAACAGCATTAAGAAGCATTTATCGGCCAGGCACGGTGGCTCACGCCTGTAATCCCAGCACTTTGGGAGGCCGAGGCGGGCGGATCATGAGGTCAGGAATTCGAGACCAGCCTGACCAACGTGGTGAAACCCCATCTCTACTAAAAATACAAAAATTAGCCAGGCATGGTGGCAGGCACCTGTAATCCCAGCTACTCGGGAGGCTGAGGCATAAGAATCACTTGAACCTGGGAGGCAGAGGTTGCAGTGAGCCAAGATTGCACCACTGCACTCCAGCCTGGGTGACACAGCCAGACTCCATCTCAAAAAAAAAAAAAAAAAAAAAGCGTTTATCACGGAGCAGCTTGAAGTCCCCTCTGTTTTGGGAGGACAGTCTTACCCAGGAAATGGGGATGATGCTTGGGCCAGTGCAACCAAGAACCTGTGCCCTGGACAATGCCAGCCCTGGCTCTGTGACCATCCCCTTCCTAAATGTCCCCTACTGAGGGACACTTCCATTCACTGTTTCTCCAAAGTTGCAAGGTAACTGACCAGGTTCCCCTTGGTAAACTAGGATCGTATTCCAGGCCTCCCCCTCTGAGCCAGACTCCCTCAGAAACTTTGCCTGGCATTGATGTACCCCACACTCTTCAGTCACGTTTGCAGATAACCAAACTGATGACTCTTAGAAAAGGCCAGTCTGCATCCATGGCAGAGTTCACACCCCTAAGATGGCCACGACAATACCTCCCACTCCACATACTTGTTCCATAACTTTGTGCCTTACCCAGCAAGAAATTCAGTCTCTGTCCTCCCTCGCCCTTGACTCTAGGCAGGCTTGTGACTCACTTGGAACCAACAAGTTACAGGGATGGGAGAGATGCTGTATAACTTCGGAGGCTAGATCACAGAAGGCAGCATGGCTTCCAGCTTGTTCGCCAGAATACTTGCTCTGAACTCCCCACATGGACTCACTACAGAATGACCCTGAGACTAAATGGAAAGAGAGAAAAACAGAAGCTCCACCCACACCAAACTATAACGCATGAGAGACCCCAGGTCAGAACCACCCAGCCAAGCCCTCTCCCAATTCCTGACCCACAGAAACTAAGAGATATAATAAAAAGACTGTTGTTGTTTTAAGCCACTAAATTTTGGTGTGATTGGTTACACAGCAACAGATAATCAGTAATAGAGGACCATTTTACTTCCCTTCTGCCTAGGGTGACCATACCTCCCAGTTTAAGTGAGACAATCCCAGGGCATAATTATTGATAGTAATCCCTTCGTCACCCCCAAAGTGTCCCAAATTTGAATGGTAAGTCATATGGTCACCCTACATTTGGCCAAGTTCTCAGAACACACTTTAGATTCTGGCAACAACTCTTCACTCACAGCCTAGAATAATCGAAATGCATGAGGTACCTAGCACAGTGTGTTGAAGAAATCAATACTGGTTCCTTCTCTTTCTCCTAATTCTGTTCTCTCTGAATGCTCAGCAGTATTTTACCAAGAGATGGCTTCGGGCGCAGTGGCTCATGCCTGTAATCCCAGCACTTTCGAAGGCCGAGTCAGGTGGATCACCTGAGGTCAGGAGTTCAAGACCAGCCTGACCAACATGGTGAAACCTCATCTCTACTAAAAATACAACAATTTGCCAGGCATGGTGGCGGGCACCTGTAATCCCAGCTACTCGGGAGGCTGAGGCAGGAGAATCATTTGAACCGGGAGATGGAGGTTGCAGTGAGCCAAGATCTTGCCACTGCACTCCAGCCTAGGCAACACAGCGAGACTCTGTCTCAAAAAAATAAAATAAAATAAAAAGGAGATGGCTTCAGGAGCAGGCTCAGTCCCCTCACAGTCCCTGGAACACTCTCCCCCAACAAAACCTGCATCCTCCTGAAAGCAGAGTACCTGCTACACAGACACAGCTCCCAGGCAAGTCCAGGGCTACCCCCTTCACAGATGGCTCTCAGTAAGCCTGTCCCATGGGGAAATTCTGGAGCTGCCGCTGGTATTCAAGATGGGAAGGCTCTGAATTCCTTAGAGAGAGCAGGCAAGAGACAGAGGAGGGGCGAGACAACCCTGCAACCGTCTTTTTATTATCTCTCTTGGTTTCTGTGGGACAGGAATTTGGGGTGGGCTTGGCTGGATGGTTCTGCCTTGGGGCCTCTCGGGCCTCTCAGAAAGGCCTTCTTCACCACCCCTGTAAGGGATGGAAGCTTCTGAGTCCACAAAACTGTTCTCAAATCCTGGCTCCATCATTTACTCACTGGGCCAAGTACTCAACGACTCTGAGCCTCTTTCTCCCCACCTGCATGAATGGGAGAGTCCATGGCAATTTCAAGGAACTTTTAGAAAAGAATCAAAGAAGTAATTTTTTTTGTTGTTTTTGTTTTTTTCAGAGAGGTAATTATTTCTATAAAGCCCATAGCACAGTGCCTAGCATAAAGTAAGCACTCAATGAATGTTATTTTCTTTTTTAAGACACAGGAGCTTACTACCAGAAAATGTACCTGTCTTACCTGGAAGGGACAGAACAGTACAACAAGAAAGGCCAATGGGCCAGTTACGGTGGCTCACACCTGTAATCCCAGCACTTTGGGAGGCCGAGGGGGGGTGGATAACATGAGTTTAGGAGTTCGAGAACAGCCTAGCCAACATGGCGAAACCCCGTCTCTACTAAAAATACAAAAATTAGCCAGGCGTGGTGGCGCAGGCCTGTAATTCCAGCTACTCCGGAGCCTGAGGCAGGAGAATTGCCTGAACCCTGGAGACAGAGGTTGCAGTGAGCCAAGATCGAACCACTGCACTCCAGCCTGGGTAACAGAGGGAGACGCTGTCTCAAAAACTAAAAAGGCCAATCAGAAAACAGAAATAACGGTGTATCTCACTTCTAGACACAGACATATGGGGATGTATGTATATGGAGGGCCTGGCAGGCACCTGTAGTCCCCCTTTTTCAGTTTAGAAAACATTTCTGTCCTGCAGGCCGGGTGCTGTGTGCGCCGCGATCCACATTTGCAGGACCAGGGATGTTGTGCTGCTCTCCAATGAGGCAGTCACCGAGTCTGTCTACTGCAGCCCTTTCTGAACCTCTGGCTGTCTGGACGCTCCATTGTGCTCCTTACCAAGATGAAGTGCATCTTGGTGGCCACTGAGGGTGCAGAGGTCCTCTTCTACTGGACGGATGAGGAGTTTGAAGAGAGTCTCCAGCTGAAGTTCGGGCAGTCAGAGAATGAGGAAGAAGAGCTCCCTGCCCTAGAGGACCAGCTCAGCCCCCTCCTAGCCCCGGTCATCATCTCCTCCATGACGATGCTGGAGAAGCTCTCGGACACCTACACCTGCTTCTCCATGGAAAACAGCAACTCCCTGTATGTCCTTCACCTGTTTGGAGAATGCCTGTTCACTGCCATCAATGGCGACCACACCAAGAGCGAGGGGGACCTGCAGCGGAAGCTGTACGTGCTCGAGGCATTTCTCAAATGCACAAACATTGTTTCATGAGTCATTTTAGCCCAGATAGGTCATGGTTTCAGTGGCAAATGCTGCAGGTGGTAGATGCCTGTTACATCAACCACATTGGCCAGTGCAGACCTTGCCAGCATCCGAGATGGCTGCAACCCTGTGTAGGGCCCTGATGATAGACCAGACCTTTCTGTGTTCAGTGGCCTCTGTGTGAGAAGCTTAAGCACCACCCTCGCTCTCTCTAGCTGGCTTTATATGACATGTGTTTGTGTGACAGAGATTGAAGAGTGAGGTGATTTGCTCAGCTGCCTGCCTTCTGGCTCCGTGCCTATCCCACCCCACTCCACAGCTAGAGCTGGGCCAGAAACCCGACCCGCTTTCCCAGCTGTGTGGGCAGGTCACATGGGCTCACCTGGCTCTAACACTGAGCTGGGACTCTGGTCCTTTTGTTGGGTGTGGGAGAGACCAGCTTTCTCGTGGTCTCTCCCGCCCTCTCTGGCTCTGCCCTCAGGCTGCGGCCCCCAGACCTGGGGCAGCGTGTCCAGCTGTGGGAGCACTTTCAGAGCCTGCTGTGGACCTATAGCCGCCTGCGGGAGCAGGAACAGTGCTTCGCCATGGAGGTGATTACTGGGCGCAGGAGTCCTCAGGACTTGGAGCTGTCAGGTCAGAGGCGGCCTCCAGCTTTAAGACCATGTTTTAACCCTAATGAGTGAAGGCACAAGCAGCCCCTGAAACTCGTGTATTCAGACAGAGTTGTTCTTTCTGGCCATATGGAGGGTTGGGTACTCTGATGGGCTTTCCCATGGTAAAACAGCTCGTTCCTGGATAATACAGACTTTTAATGTAATTTTTGAGTTCACTGTAAATTACAGAAATCTTTGAAGACAGTTCCTTCAACCCTCCCCTCCTCCTCCCACAAAATTATATTGAGCTGGAACAGGAGGGGAAAGCAGTGGAGAAGAACACAGCGCTAAAGGTAAGATTGCCCTGACTGCAAATGATACCAGCACTACAGGCAGTAAACAGCCTTAGGCCAGCAGCAGCATAGTAAAGCTGAGCCTGCAACTCTAGTTTAAGCCCAGCCCCAAAAAGTTAAAGTGGCTGCTGGTCCTTTTATAAGGCATAGTCAATAAAAAACTAAAAAATTAAAAATAAAAACTAAAGTGGCTGCTGGTCGGTAGCACTCCTTGGCTTCCTAAAGAGGTAAACCAAATTATCTTGCAAGCAGTGGTTTTCATACGCCAGTGTGTGTCAGAATCTTCTATAGGGCTTGTCAAATACAGGTTACTGGGCCTCACTTTCAGCATTTCTCATTTAGCAAGTCTGGGATGGGGGCTCTAGAACTTGCATTTTTTTTTTTTTTTTGAGACGGAGTCTCACTGTGTCGCCCAGGCTGGAGTGCAGTAGAGCGATCTCTGCTCACCGCGACCTTCCGGGTTCAAGTGATTCTCCTGCCTCAGCTTCTCGAGTAGCTGGGATTACAGGCATATGCCACTACGCCTGGCTAATTTTTGTGTTTTTAGTAGAGATGGGGTTTCACTATGTTGGTAAGGCTGGTCTCGAACTCCTGACCTCATGATCCACCCACCTCAGCCTCCCAAAGTGCTGGGATTACAGGCGTGTGCCACCGTGCCCAGCCCTAGAACTTGCATTTCTAAAAATTCCCAGGTGCTGTTTATTGTGCTGGTCCAGGAACCACACTTTGAAAACCACTGCTAAAGTAGGACAGGTTAAGATCGAACAAATGTGAACTCACAACTGAAGAAAATCAGATACAGAAGAAAATAAGCCACCATGAGTGAGAGTCAGGAAAATCAATCACCAGCAGATTTAGATCCCAAGGCACTTGATACATTGGAACTATTCGGTATGGAATATAAAATAACTATGAAATATTTAAAGATATGAAATGTAGAATCACAAAACGAGATAAGTAGAAGAAACTCTAAATTGACCAGGCTAATTTGAAAAAGAACCCATACAGATATTTTAGAAATGAAAACATAGTTGTTAAAATGAAAACTCAAGGGATGTGTTAAATAGCAGATGAGACATAGCTAGAGGGAGAATTAATGAGCTGGAAAATAGATCTGAAGGAATCCATTCTCGCACCCCCACTCATTCACTCTTCCAATAAACATATAGTACCTATTATATGCTAAGAGGTGTGCCAGGCCTTGGGAATAAAGAGATGAATAAAGACATATTCACTGCCCTTGAGGAGAAATCAGCCATGTATATACTAAAAGATATAATAAAGAATCCTGGGTGCCATATTGGGTTTTTCATCAAAAGCCATGGTGGCACAAGAGATGGAGTGGTTAACTCTTTTTGGGACATTAGGAAAGACTTCTTGTAGGAGGTGACCTAATGCCATTAGTATAAAATCCAAACTCCTTCCCAAGCCTACCAGGCCCTGAGTGATCTATCACTGCCTGTCCCACTCCAGCTTCATCTCATTCCTCTCTTGTCCACGCTTACTAAGTGCTAGTTTCATGAAACGTCTTTAAGTTTCAGGAAAACTCTATATTTAGATCTGTCCAATATAATAGTCATTAGCTACATGTGGCTGTTGAACATTTGAAATATAGCTAGTGCAAATTGAGTTATGCTATGCATGTGAAATATATACCAGATTTTGGTAACTTAGCACAAAAAGAATGTAAAACATTCCCATTAATAAAGCTTTTATATCATATGGTGATAATATTTTGGATATATGGAGTAAAATGAAATATATCATTAAAATTAAAAAATTTTTAAAAAGAAAAAAAACATTTCTGCCATCATTCCTTTGGTTGGAATGGAAGCCCTTTGAAAGCAAGAATCTCACATTATTGATCATAAATACAACAGGTCTGCTGCCAAGGAGTGGTCCTCATTAATGCCAGTTAATCTCATACCAATTTTTTTTTTTTTTTTTTAGACAGACTCTCACTCTGTCACCCAGGCTGGAGTGCAGTGGTGTGATCTTGGCTCACTGCAACCTCCACTTACGAGATTCAAGCAATTCTCCTGCCTCAGCCTCCCCAGTAGCTGGGATTACAGGCACCCATCACCACGCCTGGCTAATTTCTGTATTTTTAGTAGAGATGAGGTTCCACCATGTTGGCCAGGCTGATCTCAAACTCCCGACCTCAGGTGATCCACCTGCCTTGGCCTCCCAAAGTGCTGGGACTACAGGCATGAGACACCACACCTGGCCCTCCAATTTTGATTCTTTTTTTTTTTTTTTTTTTTTTTTTTTGAGATGGAGTTTCGCTCTTGCAGCCTAGGCTGGAGTCCAGTGGTGCGATCTCGGCTCACTGCAACCTCCGCCTCCCAGGTAGCTGGGATCACAGGGTGCCTTCCACCACACCTGGCTAATTTTTGTTTTTTTAGTAGAAGATTTCACCATTTTGGCCAGGCTGGTCTCAAACTCCTGACCTCAGGTGATCTGCCCGCCTTGGCCTCTCAAAGTGCTGGGATTACAGGCATGAGACACCACCACTGGCCAGATTCTTTTATTCATTAACTCAGTCAATGAGTACCTACTTAAGCACCTACTCTATGCCAGTGATACGCTTTGGCTGTGTCCTCACCAAAATCTCATCTTGAATTCCCATGTGCTGTGAGAGGGATCCAGTTGGAGGTAATTGAATCATGGGGGCAGGTCTTTCCCATGCTGTTCTCATGATAGTGAATAAGTCTCACAAGATCTGACAATTTTAAAAGGGGGAGTTCCCCTACACAAGCGCTCTCTCTTTGCCTGCTACCATCCATGTAAAATGTGACTTGCTCCTCCTTGCCTTCTGCCATGATTGTGAGGCCTCCCTAGCCATGTGGAACTGTAAGTCCATTAAACCTCTTTCTTCTGTAAATTTCCCAGTCTTCAGTATGTCTTTATCAGCAGCATGAAAATGAACTAATACAATCACCTATTTTAGAAATGATGGTCAGAAAAGACCTGCATAAGGAGTTAACTCTCGAGCAGAGGCATAGATGATGAGACCAATTCAACTACCAGGAAACCTGGGGGAAGAGTGTGCCATGCAGAAAGAACGTCAAGTCCAGAGGCCCTGCTGAGATGGAAAGAAGGCTGGTGGGCTGGGCACAGTGGCTCACGCCTGTAATCCCAGCACTTTGGGAGGCCAAGGTGGATGGATCACTGGAGGTCAGGAGTTTGAGATCAGCCTGGCCAACATGATGAATCCCCGTCTCTACTAAAATACAAAAACTAGCCTGGTGTGGTGGCACACACCTGTAGTTCCAGCTACTTGGGAGGCTGAGGCAAGAGAATCACTTGAACCCGAGGCAGAGGTTGCAGTGAGCCAAGATCACACCACTGCACTCCAGGCTGGACAACAGAGCTAGACTCTATTTCAAAAAAAAAAAAAAGAAAAAGAAAGAAGTTCAGTGTATTTAAGGCACAAGAAGAATATGGTGGCTAGAGGTAGACCAGTAGCCAGGTGAGGTGGCTTACACCTGTAATCCCAGCATATTGGGAGGCCAAAGGCTGGAGGATGGCTTAAGCCCAGGAGTTCCAGACCAGCCGAGGCAACATAGTGAGACCCCATTTCTACAAAAAATTAAAAATTAGCCGGGAGTGGCAGCATGAGCCTCTAGTCCCACCTACTCGGAGGCTGAGGTGGAAGGATTGCTTGAGCCCAAAAGGTCAAGACTGCAGTGAGCCATGATCACACCACTGCACTCCAGCCTGGACAACAGAGCAAAACCCTGTCTCAAAGAAATAAAAATTTAAAAAATAACAAAGGTAGACAGTGACCACACAGGCCACAAAAAGATATTCATATTTCCCTCTAAGCATATAATGGGAAGCTAGTAGAAGGTTGTGGACAGATTCCTTTGACCACCATATAGAGAAGAAACCCTAGAGCAGCAAGAGTGTATCCAAGCGTGATGTGAAATGGGGATAAAAAGTGATAGCATTCGGCTGGGCACAGAGGCTCACGCCTGTAATCCCAGCACTTTGGGAGGCCGAGGCGGGTGGATCACAAGGTCAAGAGTTCGAGACCAGCCTGACCAACATGGAGAAACCCCATCTCTTCTAAAGATACAAAAAATTAGGCAGGTGTGGTGGCACACGCCTGTAATCCCAGCTACTTGGGAGGCTGAGGCAGGAGAATTGCTTGAACCTGGGAGGCGGAGGTTGCAGTGAGCTGAGATTGCGCCACTGCACACCAGCCTGGGTGACAGGGCAAGACTCTTGTCTCAAAAAAAAAAAAAAAAAAGTGATAGCATTCAAGATGCATTGTGCAAGTAGAATAAAGAGAACATAGTGAAGAACTAAATGTGGGAGGGAAGGAAAAACGAACTACCAATGATGACTACAAGGCTTTCCACTGGGCACAATTCACCAGACACCATTAACAAAAATTAGGAAAAAAAAAAATGAGCAGTTGGGAGAGAGCTTATGGAAATAGGTGCTGCTATTAGCATTCTCATTTTTCAGATGAATAAGCAGGTTTAGAGAGGTTGAATAGGCCAGGTGCGGTGGCTCACGCCTGTAATCCCAGCACTTTGAGAGGCTGAGGCGGGTGGATCACAAGGTCAGGAGTTCGAGACCAGCCTGACCAACATGGTGAAACCCCGTCTTTACTAACAGTACAAAAAATTAGCCGGACATGGTGGTGGGCACCTGTAATCCCAGCTACTTGGGAGGCTGAGGCAGATAATTGCTTGAACCTGGGAGGCAGAGGTTGCAGCGAGCCGAGATCTCGCCACTGCACTCCAGCCTGGGCAACAGAGCGAGACTCTGTCTCAAAAAAAAAAAAAAAAAAAAGAGGTTGAATAACCTGTCCAAGTTCACCCAAATGATAAGTGGAATTACTAAGTCCTTTCACACACATTTATTTTCACCCTCACAGCGCCCTCTAATTATCATTTTCAATTTACAAATAAGGAAACAAGGCAAGGAATGTGAAGGCCACACATAGCTATCAAGTGGCGGAGCTGGCTGGGCACAGTGGCTTATGCCTGTAATCCCAACACTTTGGGAGGCCGAGGCGGGGGAATCACAAGGTCAAGGGATTGAGACCATCCCAGCCAACATGGTGAAACCCGGTCTCTACTAAAAATACAAAAATTAGCTGGGCATGGTGGCGCATGCCTGTGTTCCCAGCTACTCAGGAGGCTGAGACAGGAGAATCACTTGAACCAGGGAGGTGGAGGTTGCAGTGAGCTGAGATCGCGCCACTGCACTCCCGCCTGGCAACAGAGCGACACTCTGTCTCAAAAAAAAAAGAAAAGAAAAGAAAAGAAAAAGAATGTGGCAGAGCCTAGACATCAGGTATATTTTCTAATAAAGGAGACATGCTAGGCGGCTAAGGAAACCTATGTCAGGTAGAAAGGATCTGAGGTTTGAATAAAGTCATGCCCTCAGATTATCTTTCATTGTTTTAAAATTCCGAAAGAAAGACACCAGGAGGAACTCCATAGCCTGGGAGTTGCTGAGAGGACAGCACTGTTATCTACTGTAGTAAAGCAGTTCCTGAGTCGTCACTTCAGAATCACAGCTAATGCGGAGCTCTTGGGCTCCAGCATAAACATATCCGTATAATCTATCAAAATGAGACCCAGAATCTGAATTTTTAAAAATACTATCCTGGTCAGGTGTGGTGGCTCACGCCCGTAATCCCAGCACTTTGGGAGACCGAGACAGGAGGACTGCTTGAGCCCAGGAGTTCGAGACTAGCCTTGGCAACATGATGAGACTTCGTCTCCACAGAAGTTTTTTTTTTTTAATTAGCCAGGCAGCCGGACGCAGTGGCTCACGCCTGTAATCCTAGCACTTTGGGAGGCCGAGGTGGGTAGATCACCTGAGGTCAGGAGTTCGAGACCAGCCTGGTCAGCAAGGTGAAACCCCGTCTCTACTAAAAGGAAAATTAGCCAGGCATGTTGGTACACGCCTGCAATCCCAGCTACTCGGGAGACTGAAGCAGGAGAATCACCTGAACCTGGGATGCGGAGGTTGCAGTGAACTGAGATAGCGCCACTGCACTCCACTCCAGCCTGGAAGACAGAGCAAGACTCCATCTAAAAAAAAAAATTAGCCAGGCATGGTGGCATGCACCTGTAGCCTCAGCTGCTCCGGACGCTAAGGCGAGAGGACCACTTTAGACCAGGAGTTAAAGACCAGTCCGGGCAACATAGTGAGACGCTGTCTCTACAAAATTTTTAAAAATTATTAGCTGGCCGGGTACGGTGACTCATGCCTGTAACCCTAGCCCCAGTGGGTGGACCGTTGAGCTCAGGAGTTTGAGACCAGCCTGAGCAACATAGCAAAACCCCATCTCTACCAAAAATACAAAAATTAGGCAGGCGTGGTGGTGCGTGCCTGTGTACACCCAACGACTCGGGAGGCTGAACTGGGAGGATCGCTTGTACCTGAGAAGTCGAGGGTGCAATAAGCCGTGATCCTGCCACTACATTTCAGTCTGGGCGACAGAGCGAAACCCTGTCTCAAAAAATAAATAAAAATAAAAACAGTGTTCCAGAAATCTCTGTCCTACAATTAAGTTTGAGAACTGTGGAAGTATGGTTTGAACTCTGGCGGTTAGAACCCTAAACTAACAGTCTGATCTAGGCAGGTCACTTGGCACTTCTGAGCCTCAGTTTCCACAACTATAAAGGCGAAGGGGTAACAATAAGGTCCGCCTAAGACCCCGACCGACCTCCCCTGCGCTGAGTTTCACACTAAGCAGGCAGGTAGAACAGGCAGGGAGTCGTGGGTGACGGTGGGATACATGGGGGCTGAGGCGCGCCGCGAAGCATTGTGGGACACAGAAGGACGCCAGCCACTCACCGCCTCGAGCTTCGATTGCGCTACCGCAAGTTTCAGTGATGATTGGGCGTCCCCGGATACCGCCTGACGTAGTACCAATCACACCTCTCGCGTCTCGACGCCTCGGAGGCTAATGAGGACGCCTGGCGAAACGCAATAACGGATTTCCGGGTGGACCTTCGCTTTACGGCTCGTGAGTTCTTCCGCCCAACCCAGAGGAAGCGGAAGAGCAGTTTACGACAGCGCCAGTCGTGTTTACGGCGGCGCCCGCTGCGCGCGCATGTTTCCTCTTTTCCTGGTTTCTCAAGAGTGCTGCTGCTAACGCGGTCCCCGGCACGCACCATCTGTTGCCATCCCGGCCGGCCGAGGCCGTTACAGGTGAGCGGCGTGTTTCATAGGTTCCTGCGGCCCTCCGGAGCCGGTTCGGACTAGGTCCAGCCTTCGGGGGCCTCCCGGAAGAGACCTCTCTTAGTCCCTTCCTGCTGTTGCCGTCCCTCCGCTGGGCGGGGCAGGAATCCACTTTCGGGGGCCCCACGTCCCGCACGCTACTGAACGCGGGACACGACCTTGTGGGTGAGGTCCCTGGCCCTAGGCCCTGCTCAGTGCCCATGAGCTGGGTGAATTTGATTGTCACTTAACTCATCTGGGTTAAGACGGAGGGGTAACAACAAAGTCTTTCTGAAGTGGCCGAAAACTCCCTGACTTTTTGAGTGAGGTCTTAGGGGTACCAGGCTGAGCGGTGTTTGGCCCCTGTTCTTAGGAATTCACAGTGCATAGGTTACCTTCCCTTTTTTGTGAAACTGGAGGCTAGGATAGAGAAGTAGATTTGATCTCTGATCTTAAATCTACCCCACCCCCTGTTCAGCGATGGACGGCTTATGATCTGTAGTGGCCTGCCAACCACAGAGCCCCTTCTGAGTGCCCTCTTGGAACCTCCCTATCCTGCCCCTGTGACTAGTACAGCTGTTACTTCGTTTTTGCTGAGCGGCTCAGTTTCTCCTCCTGGTTCCGCTCTGCTCTTAAAAAAAAAAAAAAAAATTTATTAAAGCCAGGGTATCTCACCCCTGGCTTTCCAGGGAGGTGATGCAGGTCGAGCCTCGGGCCTCTTCCCTTCTTGAGCTTCTGACAGAACCCGATTTTTTAAAGTGTGTTTTGAGACTCGTTGTCTTGGTATTATTGTGTACGGTCTCAAACCTCTGATCTTTGCGGGCTGCTGCCCAGCTGTAATATAATGGAAAGAAGGCTGGACTGACAGCAGGCAACCCTGGAAATCAAATCTGTTTTGAAATGATGAGGTCAGCTGCTTGAGTAGGCTGAGCTTCAAATTTTTGCCTCTAAAGTGGGGGTGGGGGGGTGGTCAATGGTGTTAAATTATCTGGCGTAGGGCCTAACACGTAGGAGCTCAGCAATATTTATTTAATACGAATTGTTCTGAGACCACCACCCTTTTTCTTCTGTCCTCTTCCTATAGTTTCTATTAGAAAGATGAAACTTCTAGGTTCATCCTGTGTTGCTGTCACCCAAATGTCATCTCTGAAGGAAGCCTCAATCTCCCCAGCATGGGGCTTTGAGGAGAGTTTACTAAGTTCAGCATACCTGTTCTTTTGATTGCTCTCCAGCCTCCAAGAAACATTTGATTTTTGTTTTTTTGAGACGGAGTCTTGCTCTGTTGCCCAGGCTGGAGTGTAATGGCAGGATCTTGGCTCACTGCAACCTCCGCCTCCTGGGTTCAAGCGACTCTCCTGCCTCAGCCTCCTGAGTAGCTGGTATTACAGGTGCCCGCCACCACGCCCAGCTAATTTTTGTATTTTTAGTAGAGACTGGGTTTCACCATGTTGACCAGGCTGGTCTCGAACTGCTGACCTCGTGATCCGCCCACCTCGGCCTCTCAAAGTGCTGGGATTACAGGCGTGAGCCACCGCGCCCGGCCTCCAAGAAATACTTGTGTAGTGAATTTTCCTCTAGGAACTCGCCTTCTAAGCATTTTCAGAAGGTTACAACGGAAGATAAATGCATAGGTTTTTTTATAGGAAGTGTCGGGCAGCCATCTGCTATAGAGCGCCGGTTTTTTAATTCCCGAGAGGGCTATAGCATTATGCAGAGTGCAGACTCTGGGGTCAGACTGCTTTGGTTCACATTTTTAATCCACTAGCATTTCAACTTTGGGCAATTTCTTCATTTCTCTGTGCTTTGGTTTTCTTATCTGGAGAGTGCGGATAACATTGGCTTCTACCTCACAGGATTGTTGGCAGGACTGTATGAATGAATGAGTGGTAAACAGTAAGAACAGTGCCTGGCAGTATTCGTGAACATTTAACATGGCAACTTTGGGCCTGAGGTCTGTGGGGACCTCCTTGGCCCTCTGGCAGTTCTTCTGCCTGGCTTTATGTCCACTTGCACTGCACACAGGATTTGCGTTGATGGCAGAAAATTGAAACAATGAGAAAGGAAAATTGAATTTCAGGATATACTTAAAAGATCTTTTTTTCTCAGCACTCTATATACATAAATGCACTTTTGCAAGTCTGAATACTTGTGTGGCATTATACAAAGTGCTTAGAACAAGGATCTTGTTTATTTTGCAGATGGAAAAGACTAAGGCGGCTGGACGTGGTGGCTCACGCCTGTAATCCCAGCACTTTGGGAGGTCGAGGCGGGCGGATCATTTGAGGTCAGGAGTTCAAGACTAGCCTGGACAACATGGTGAAACCCTGTCTCCACTAAAAACACAGAAAATAGCCAGGCGGTGCTTGCCTGTAATCCCAGCTACTCAGGAGGCTGAGGCAGGAGAATCGCTTGAACTCGGAAGGCGGAGGTTGCACGCCACTGCACCCCAGCATGGGTGACAAAGTGAGACTCTGTCTCAAAAAAAAGAAAAGACTACTAAGTCTTAGGGAAGTTGAGTTTGTATGAATTGGTGAAGGTATATCTCAGAACCAAAACAAGGTTACTATATTTGAAAAAACATTAGGACATTTTATCAAATCTGACACCATTAAATTTTTTTAAACACTTATGTAACACAGAAAAAGAAAAACTACCAATCAATACGACACCCTGTCAAGCACAAGGTGCAGCCTCATTTTAAAGATGTTACAGTAAAAAGAGAGTGTCGTGGAATTAATGAAATATGAAAAATCAGTTTTGTTTGCATCCTTCTCAGTTTTAAGTACATATTCACAGTATAATTAACAAAAACAGTAGTAGTCGCTCAACAGTTGAGGGTTCCATTTTGCGTGTTGCTTTTTGAGTTCTATCATTTATGTCTTTGCTTACTTCATATGGAGGGTGTTTTGTACTCTGAGGCCTTCGTTCATGCCGCTACTCACATGATTTATATTTTTCAGATTTTGGAAGATGGCAAAGTTCATGACACCCGTGATCCAGGACAACCCCTCAGGCTGGGGTCCCTGTGCTGTTCCCGAGCAGTTTCGGGATATGCCCTACCAGCCGTTCAGCAAAGGAGATCGGCTAGGAAAGGTACATGCCTGTCAGCAGGAGTCTGAATCTTTGCAGCTGTGGCTGCTACTCTCGAGTCCCTGTTTTGATTTTATTGTCTCAAAATCTTAACTCCTGAATTTCTTATAGGGATGCCAGCTGAGAAAGGTTATCTCTGGGTGTAGTCATAGAAGAGCTGGGCACTTACAGAGGTGTTGTGAACAAATTCTGAGACTCTTCCACGCTGTCCTCTCGCGCTCAGGGATTTCTGGTTCTGCAGAAACTTGCCTGGTTGACCTGTGCATTCTCTGTCTTTTCTTGTTCTTCGTAGGTTGCAGACTGGACAGGAGCCACATACCAAGATAAGAGGTACACAAGTAAGTGTTTCTGCAACTGAATGCCCCAATCAGGGCCTTGGGAAAGTTGTTCTTTATTCTAATGACCTTCTTCTGAAAGCTTTTTAGAATGGAAAGGAACTGCCAACAATAATTCATAACTTTTAAGGATGTATTCTGGGCTTTAACAACAACCACATTTTTGGAAATAGCCCTCAAAACTTAGACCATTCATTAAAGAGGTCTAGCCTATTAAAATGGGGTTTTGGGCCCTTTTAAAAACCTGTTGAAAACATTAGCTGGGCGTGGTGGCGTGCACCTGTAATCCCAGCTACTCGGGTGGCTGAGGCAGGACAATCACTTGAACCCAGAAGTTAGAGGTTGCAGTGAGCCGAGATCATGCTATTGTACTCCAGCCTGGTGACAGAGCCAGATCCTGTCTCCAAAAAAAAAAAAAAAAATTAAAACCCCTGGTTTTAAGATCCTGGTACCATAAAAAGGCTTTTTCTCTCTGCCACTTCAGATAGTTGGAGGTGGCTGCCTGGAGAACTAAGTTAGGATAGCTGAGGCTGAGATTGGCAAGAAAGTGTATCGTGATCTATTAGACATACCTGCCATGGGCCCCTGATAATGGAGATGGTGGTTAGCAATAAATACCTCAGATTCTCACACAATAACGCAGAGAGTGAAATGGGTTAGTTTGAGTCCTTCAGATTCTTGGCTTAGAAAGTTCTTTAGGCCAGAGTTGTTCAAAATTGAATGTGCATATGAATCATCCGGGGATCTTGTTAAAATGCTGGTTCTGATTCAGTGGGTATGGGGTGGGACTGTGAGTCTGTGTGTCTAACAAGCTTTCAGCCAATGCTACAGGTCTCAAGACCACACTTGAAATAGCAAGGCTTTAGACTGGTGCGTATCTGGTAAAGTCTGTGGGTGCAGTTACTACATGCCATCACCTTTGCCTCCAGATAAGTACTCCTCTCAGTTTGGTGGTGGAAGTCAATATGCTTATTTCCATGAGGAGGATGAAAGTAGCTTCCAGCTGGTGGATACAGCGCGCACACAGAAGACGGCCTACCAGCGGAATCGAATGAGATTTGCCCAGGTAGGCCAAGAGCCAGCAACCACAGCATCTTGGGGCTGTTACTGTTGGCCATCACCTGCTAAAAAATGCTACCTTGTGACTCCTAATGAGAGAGGGAAGCATATTATAGGTCTTTTCGTGAATCTCGGGTCACCGTTCCATAACAAGTGGTACCAAGGCGAACTTGCACTAGGATCAGGGATGCATTTAAATTGTTTATATTTCTGTTTGCCAGTAGCTAGGATATCAGACTTGTATGCTAAAAACATTTGTGCTGGATAAGAAGGTGCACCCGTGCCTGTTACCACACTTAATTGCTGTGTGCAGACTTTATTAAGTAGATGGTCCAGTCAGATTGCCTATTATTATTTAAAGAGGCAAACTCAGAAAATCTAATGAGACCCAGTAAACATACTTCAATGAAAAATATATCATGGGAGTATAGGTCTAAGCAAAGTCCAAGTACTTACCCCCTAACACCCCCAAGCTGTTGATGCCGTAGAGTGAAAGCACAGAGTAAGATGTGAAACTTGGGATTTGGCATCCTAAATTTACTCCAAAGACCTCCCACTTGTTCTGCCTATTGTGAGCCAAATCTCCAAGATTTTAACATGGATGTTTCTTGCTGATGCCCAGAGGAACCTCCGCAGAGACAAAGATCGTCGGAACATGTTGCAGTTCAACCTGCAGATCCTGCCTAAGAGCGCCAAACAGAAAGAGAGGTGAGATTTTCATCCTGCTGGAACAAGACACCCTTCCCAGACTGGCCGTATTTGGAAACCACAGGACCAAAGCAGGAGGATGGTTGTCTTCCCCACCACTGCAAAAAAGGAAAATACTTTCTACAACCAGTTAAGCCCCCTTTTAGCTTGTCGTTCTCAGGCTGGTTCATGGCAGATAGCATGGGCAGGAAACTAACTCCTTGTGCTGGTCATGCGCGCTAAAGGGAAACACAGGCAGGCAAGAAGAGGCTCTGGAGCTTACCTGGGCTCAGTTCTGCTGTGGGTCAACTCTAGGAAGCCCCATGTATGCTGGTCCTTTGAGCCTCCTGGTGTTGTGTGGTCCAGCGGCCACTACACCCCAGATTGGAACTATCAGTGAACAGTCACTATAGATGAAGTAAAATCATCTGGTCAGTATTTGGAGGCAGTGTACCTTTTCTAACACCTCCAGTATGCACCGTCTGGGTCTCTTCCTTTCTCTAAGCCCATTTTTCATAGTTTAAAGGAGTTAGTGGTGATGGTAAGGTTTAGCTGAAGAGAATGGCAGCGTGTGCCTTTTGAAGAAGCCACTGATTTAAAGGTCTGCACTGAGATCATATTTCTGTCTTTCCAGAGAACGCATTCGACTGCAGAAAAAGTTCCAGAAACAATTTGGGGTTAGGCAGAAATGGGATCAGAAATCACAGGTAATGTATTTATACCAGAATTCTGCCTTGGAATTTGGTTCTGTTTATTTGGTTGTCTTTATTAATAGCTTAGATGAGATATACTTCACATACCATACAATTTAGTGGTTTTTAATATATTTGAAGAGTTCTGTAACTGGTCAATTTCAGACCATTTTCATCACCCTCAAAAGAATCCCTTACCCTTTAGCAGTCACCCTGTCTTGATCTGTTTTCTTTTGCTAGAACAGAATACCTGAGAGTGGGTAAGTTATAAAGCGGTTTCTTTAGCTCATGGTTCTGGGGACTGGGAAGTCCCGGATCAGGAGCCACATCTGGTGAGGGCCTCATGCTGCTTGATAGCATGGCAGAAAAAGCAGAAGGGGGAGCAGGGTGCAACAGAGAAAAGGGCTAAACTTTGGGTAGTTAGCCCATTCCTGAGAGAAGGGCATGAGGCATTTATTCCTTTTAACGACCTAATCTCTTAAAGGCCCTACCTCCCGACACTGCCGCAGTAGCAACCAGATTGCCAAATGAATTCCAGGAGGCACACCCAAACACCAGCACCCCCAGTCGCCCAGCCGCAGGCAGCTATGAATCTGTTTTCTGTCTCGGGATTTTTTGTTCTAGACATTTTACATAAATGGAATCATACAATATGTGGTCTTTAGTAACTGGCAGCTTTTATTTAGCGTGTTTTCAAGAGTCATCCATGTGGTAGCATGTGTCGGTACAGTTGTCCTTCGGTATATGAAAGTCTACACATTCTCAAGTCCCACATTCGGCCTGTGGTAGCCACATGTATGAAAAGTCAGCCCTCCATATACTCGGGGTTTGCATCCCAAGAATACTGTTTTCTTTTTCTTTTCTTTTTTGAGACAGGGTCTTGCTCTGTCACCCAGGCTGGAGTGCAGTGGCATGAATCTTAGCCAACTGCAACCTCTGCCTGCTGGGTTCAAGTGATCCTCCTACCTCAGCCTTCTGCGTAGCTGAGACTATAGGCATGCACCACCACGCCTGGCTAATTTTTGTATTTTCTGTAGATATGGGGTTATGCCATGTTCCCCAGGCTGGTCTCAAACTCCTGAGCTCAAGCAGTCCACCCACCTCAGCCTCCCAAAGTGCTGGGGTTACAGACATGAGCCACTGCGCCTGGCTTGTATTTTCAATCCATGTTTGTTTGAAGAAAATCTGCATATTAAGTAGACCCATGTACTTCAAACCCATGTTGTTCAAGTTCAGCTGTGCTTCATCTGTTGTTGGTTTTTTTGGTTTTTGTTTTTTGTTTTTTTAAGATGGACTCTCACTCTGTCACCCAAGCTGCAGTGCCAGTGGCGCGATCTTGGCTCACTGCAACCTCCGCCTCCCGGGTTAAAGTGATTCTCACGCCTCAGCCTCCCAAGTAGCTAGGATTACAGGCACATGCCAACATGTCTGGCTTTTTTTTTTTTTTTTTTTTTTTCCATATGTTTTGTAGAGACAGGGTTTTACCATGTTGGCCCGGCTGGTTTCAAACTCCTGACCTCAGATGATCCACCCACCTCAGCCTCCCAAAGTGCTGGGATTACAGGCGTGAGGCACCACACCCAGCCCAGATGAGCTTCATTTCTTGTTTATTGCCAAATAAGAGTCCTTTGAATTATACATCATGTTGTTTTGAGCCATTCACATGCTGATGAACATTTGAGTTGTTTTTCACTTTTTGACTATTATTGATGCTGCTGTGAACGTTCACCTGCGTGTGCTTGTGTGGGCATTCTGAGAACAGAACACGTGTAAGCAAAAGTGAAGCTACATTTTGTTGGATATGATGCTATATCAAGAATAGTTAATAACCCGAGAGAAATATAAAGGACCTGCTACATGTTCATCGGGTGACATCATTACCTGGGAGTGGAACCCCATTTGCTTTTGAACTTTCGATCCCTTTGGTCCTCCTCCACACCATAAATTCCTGGGAGTCAGGGATTCTGTCTTATAAAACAGTCAGCACTCCATCACTCCATTTATTGAATAAAAGCTCTTTTTCTTTTCTCTCTTTTATTGAGACGCAGTCTTGCTCTGTCACCCAGGCTGGAGTGCAGTGGTGCTATCTCAGCTCGCCGCAACCTCCGCCTCCCAGATTCAAGCGATTCTCCTGCCTCAGCCTCCTGAGTAGCTAGGATTACAGGCATGCATCACCATGCCTGGCTAATTTTTGTATTTTTAGTAGAGATGGGGTTTCACCATGTTGGACAGGCTGGTCTCGAACTCCTGACCTCAGGTGATCTGCCCGCCTTGGCCTCCCAAAGGGCCACTGAGCCCCTCTGTTTTGTGTGGTTGTTGTTTGAGACAGGATCTCGTGTCACTCAGGCTGGAGCGCAGTAGTGCAATCATAGCTCACTGCAGCCTCAAACTCCTGGGCTCAAGCGATCATCCTGCCTCAGCTTCCCAAAGTGCTGGGACTACAGGCATGAGCCACTGCACCAGGCCAGCTCTTCATATTTTTAGCCTGTCTTTTATTTATGTTTTGTATGGACTATAACTTTTTTTTCCTCTAATGGTTTTCAACTGCAGAAACCCCGAGACTCTTCAGTTGAAGTTCGTAGTGATTGGGAAGTGAAAGAGGAAATGGATTTTCCTCAGTTGATGAAGATGCGCTACTTGGAAGTATCAGAGCCACAGGACATGTAAGCAGCATCTTTTACTACTTTCTACACTGCTCTTATGTGTGTGGACCAGCTGGTGATGGGTATTTTCTTAAGCCCTAGTATTTCCAAAAAGGCTTTGAAGCCACTTACTCAAAACACATTTCATAAGGTTAACAGAGGTATTTGAAAAAAATCAAGACCGGCCAGGTGCAGTGGGTCACCTGAGGTCAGGAGTTCAAGACCAGCCTGGCCAACATGGTGAAACCCAGTCTCTACTAAAAATACAAAAACTTAGCCGGGCGTGGTGGCACACACCTGTAATCCCAGCTACTCAGGAGGCTGAGGCACGAGAATCACTTAAACCCTGGAGGTGGAGGTTGCAGTGAGCTGAGATCTTGCCATTGCACTCCAGCCTGGGCAACAAGAGCGAAACTCCCATCTCAAAAAAAAAAAAAAAAAAAAAAGTCAAGACCAAGGGGAAAAGCAGAAGTTCACTGACTGCAAACTTCTTTTTAACTTCCTGGTATCCTGAGCAAAGAAGAAATGAGTTATACAACTCTTTTGGCAGAAAGAGAAAGCAGAATGGAATTTGCTGATTATTAAACTGTATATTTCTGTTTCCTGGCACCCTGAGCAAAAGAGCAATAAGATTAAGTTATAAAACTCTTGTCAGGAAAAGAAACACAACAATTCTTCAGGAGAATCTTTGCTTCTCCTGACATTTCAAATAGCTTCTTACCTCAAAGGACAAGTAGGTGGAATTTAGGTAGTGGGAAACCAGAGCACCAGACGAGAAGTCAGCCTACCCAGGTGCTTCTATAACTAGTCATCTCCTGTCTTAGCCTCGGTCACCCTACCTTTAAAATGGGGGCGTTGGGCTAGATGAGTTGTGCTTGCTGTGTTCTACGCCAGGCGTTAAGTGGACAGGAACTGAGCAAGCACTGAGGATTCGTCTCTCCTGCTCTGGCCAGAGATTGCTTTCCACCTCTTTTAGACTTTTGGATAAGACTTCTGGATGTATGGCCTAAAAGAAAAAACTGGGGGTTATCTCTCTTACTTTGCATGTCTTTGCCTGCTTTTCCCACAGTGAGTGTTGTGGGGCCCTAGAATACTACGACAAAGCCTTTGACCGCATCACCACGAGGAGTGAGAAGCCACTGCGGAGCATCAAGCGCATCTTCCACACTGTCACCACCACAGACGACCCTGTCATCCGCAAGGTGTGCGCCTCCTTCTGCCCCTCTCCCCCTTGTTAGGAATGCGGTCGGCTTCTACAGCTGAAGCTGCAGAAAGAACAGAAGACATGGGAATAACGTATGTATTATAGGTAAAAGCACTTTGCCAGGTAGACCGGAAATGTGGATGTTAAGCACAGCTGGACTTGAAGCCCAGTTCTGCCGTGCTTCCTGGCTTAGTCTCTGGAGCCTTAGTTCTCTCATCTGCAACAAGGGGTAGATGTACATAGCACTACCACTGGGGCAAAGGTGAAAGCATCTGAAGCACTTGGCTGGAATCTAGCAGGTGCTTAGGGTGCTGCAGTGCCACTGCCACCCGAAACTTGCTGGCTCACTGGCTGCAGTGTTTTTGGTCAATGAGGTGGGGCCTCCTTATTAAGGATTTATGTGGTCAGCAAAGGAGTTCTTTCCCATCCATGTGAGTGGGCAGTGAGACCTGGGAGTGTCTTTCCATCTTCTCTCTTTGATCCTCTTTGCAGCTGGCAAAAACTCAGGGGAATGTGTTTGCCACTGATGCCATCCTGGCCACGCTGATGAGCTGTACCCGCTCAGTGTATTCCTGGGATATTGTCGTCCAGAGAGTTGGGTCCAAACTCTTCTTTGACAAGAGAGACAACTCTGACTTTGGTAAGAAGCGTGCCTGGGGAGCAACTCAAAGGCATTGAGTATTTTTGTTGGTACAGAACAAGTCTCTGGTACTAGAGAATGGATAGAAAGTGGTCCGTCTTCCCAAGGGCATTGAGAGCAGCAGTGTCTGAATCTCCCAGACTCTTTAGAGGTTAGGAGAAGAGACTGTCACTGCAGTACCTGCTTGAGGCCTCAGCTTTTGGAGTCCTCACAGCACCCTAATAGCAGGCTTCCAAATGTTGCTTTTTTGTTGTTTTCTTTTTTTAATTGAGACAGAGTCTCACTCTGTCACCCAGGCTGGAGTGCAGTGGCGCAGTCTTGGCTCACTGCAGCGTCTGCCTCCCACATTCAAGTGATTCTTCTGCCTCAGCCTCCCGAATAGCTGGGATTACAGGCATGTGCCACTATGCCTGGCTACTTTCTGTATTTTTAGTAGAGACGGTTTCACCATGTTGGCCAGGCTGGTCTCGAACTCCTGGCCTCAAGTGATCCATCAGCCTTGGCCTCCCAAAGTGCTGCGATTAGAGGTGTGAGCCAACGCACCTGGCCCAAATGTTATTCATTTAAATACCCCTTTTTCGACTTTTGCCATCTTGCATACCTTGTTCAGTGTTTGCTTACTGTATATACATATATATATTTTATACCATACGTATATGTATTTATACACCATAAAGGAAAACCATGTCACTCAAAAATTAACAAAACAGGCTGGACACGGTGGCTCACAACCTGTAATCCTGCCACTTTGGGAGGCCGAGGCGGAGAATCACTTGACATCAGGAGATCGAGACCAAGCCTGGCCAACATGGTGAAACCCGGTCTCTACTAAAAATACAAAAATTAGCCAGGTGTGGTGGTGGACACATGTAATCCCAGCTACTTAGGAGGCTGAGGCAGGAGAATCGCTTGAACCCGGGAGGCAGAGGTTGCAGTGAGCCGTGGACACACCACTGCACTCCAACCTGGGTGACAGAGCAAGACTCCATTTCAAAAAAAAAAGTGTTTATATTCTGAGCCTGAAGCCTGAGGTCTTTATTAAAAAGCTTGCAAAATCATTCTCTTGAGGAATCCAAAACGACTGAAAAGGGACAGCTTCATTACTGTGTGATTGAATTGAATGTTGGACAGTATCTTGAGTTATCCTGGAGCAGCTGCCCCACTCCCCCACTTATGTGTTCCACACCAGGGAGACCCGCTTTAGGAGAGGGCAGTTCTTTGAAGGAAGGACTTGTGTTGTTTGCCTCTCCACATCTCCCCACAGCGCTGCGTACATTGTCAGTGACTCTTTGTTGCATGGTGAGTGACCATGCCACGCTTTTGCAGACCTCCTGACAGTGAGTGAGACTGCCAATGAGCCCCCTCAAGATGAAGGTAATTCCTTCAATTCACCCCGCAACCTGGCCATGGAGGCAACCTACATCAACCACAATTTCTCCCAGCAGTGCTTGAGAATGGTGAGGAAACGAGTCTCTGGGCATTGATTCATTCTTATTTAATCAGCTGCTGTTTGTGGAGCATCTGCTTTGTGCTAGGCTCTTGGGTTGTGGGACTGAGCAGGTCAGACGCAGTCCCCACCTTTAGCAGGGGAGTTACATGCCTGGGCTTGGATGTTAGGCTCTCTGACTTTGAACAAAGTTCCTGCCCTTACAGAATTTAATGATAGTGGAGGAGGAAACACAGTGAACAATAAATAATAAATTGATTTACATCAAATGGTGATATGTGCCATGGCAAAAAAATGAAGTAGAGATGGGCATGGTTACTAAGTCGTTGTTCTAATTCATCAGGTGCTAACAGTTGGGAGGGGTCAAGTAGGCACAAAACAGGCAGCGAGCTCAGAGCCCCATCAAGGGCCCCAGGAACCTGGCCAGGGCTGCAACTAAGCAGAGGTGCTGGGTCTGACTGATTGGCCTTGGCCTTGTCAACAAAGTTAGCTCTGTCTTGTGACACCTTTGTTTTTGCAGGGGAAGGAAAGATACAACTTCCCCAACCCAAACCCGTTTGTGGAGGACGACATGGATAAGAATGAAATCGCCTCTGTTGCGTACCGGTAGGTCACCTCTGGTGGGTATTGTGGCCAGATTGGAGCACGGGCCCCACTCTATAGAATCCCCAGTGACCACATGAGTTTCTTTTTTGCTGCAGTTACCGCAGGTGGAAGCTTGGAGACGATATTGACCTTATTGTCCGTTGTGAGCACGATGGCGTCATGACTGGAGCCAACGGGGAAGTGTCCTTCATCAACATCAAGACACTCAATGAGTGGGATTCCAGGGTGAGCCGCCATCTCCATCACCCTCCTGGTGACACCATGTCTCTATTCCCTACGGTGCCTGTTTACGCAGGCTAGGTTGTATGAACTGTTTCTTATCCCCTTTCGTTACTTACAGAGCTACCTGGATGTTTTTTTTGTCTTGTGAGTTTTTTCCTCTGCTTAGTTCCTTGCTGAGAAAGAGCATGACTGTGTGTGTAGAACTATGTTAAGTGTTAAGAACTTTTCTGCTTATTTTTTTACACAGGAACCAGTTAACTCCCTTCTTCCAGTACTTTCTTCATCTCTGTTCCATTGTGGCCTCCTGTTGACTTCTGCTCCCTGAGCATCTGATTTTTTCCTCTCCTTATTATCTGGGTTGGCAGTTTTCCTGTAAGTCTGGCCGCTCTTCTTTTTGACCTCTTCTTTCATTGACTGAGCCACTGCCTTCAATCTTTTCATACATTTTTTGCAATTCCTCATTTCTTTAACTCATGGATTCTAAGATCTGGCTCAGAATTGACTCTTCAGAGGCACCTTGAAAGAAACATGCTTCCTTCACTTTTCCTCCTCTATTTCCACCCCACCCCTCCCCATCCGCCCCCCCGCCCACATCACCTGTTGAAAGAGCACACTGGAAGGTTTGCTGTGACCTCCCTCTGGGGCCAGCGGCCTTTTCTTGGACTTTTCCTGGTGAGCTCCCCAAAGCATTCAGGGCCGTCGTGCCTGTGTCGTTTTGCCATCTGTGTTACCGCGTTACTCTGGTCTCACCCGTTTCCCTGTTCCCTTTGCATGTCGTCTTTGCTGGCTCCCCTCCTTTTTGATCCCAGTGGAGTCACCTGGACAGCTCTCTTCGCCATACGTACTTCTGTATTATATAACTTTGTATTAGTTTTCTTTTGCACCATAACAAATTAACAGAAACTTAATGACTTAATACCGATTTATGTATTTTATTTTTATTTTTTATTTTATTTTTCTGAGACGGAGTTTCGCTCTTGTTGCCCAGGCTGGAGTGCAACGGTGCGATCTCAGCTCACTGCAACCTCTACCTCCCGGGCTCAAGCGATTCTCCTGCCTCAGCCTCCCGAGTAGCTAGGATTATAGGCATGCGCCACCACGCCCAGCTAATTTTGTATTTTTAGTAGAGATGGGGTTTCTCCATGTTGGTCAGACTGGTCTTGAAGTCCCGGCCTCAGGTGATCTGCCTGCCTCGGCCTCCCAGAGTGCTGGGATTACAGGCGTGAGCCACAGCACCCGGCCTAACAATACCAATTTATTAGCTCACGGTTTTGTAGGTTAGAAGTCCAGTGCTGTGTGCTTGGTCCTTGTATTAGTCCATTGTCACACTGCTGTAAAGAAATGCCTGAGAGTGGGTAATTTATAAAGAAAAGAGGTTTAATTGGCTCACAGTTCTGCAGGCTCTAGAGGAAGTGTGGCTGAGGAGACCTCAGGAAACTTGCAATGGTGGCAGAAAGCAAAGGAGAAGCAGGCACATCATGGCCAGAGCAGGAGAAAGAGAGGGGGGAAGTTGCTATACACTTTTAAACAACCAGATCTCTCGAATACTCTTACCACAAGAATAGCGCCAAAGGGGGAAATCAGCCCCCATGATCCAGTCACCTCCCACCATGCTCCTCCTCCAACATTGGAGTTTACAATTTGACATGCAGTTTGGGTGGGGCCACAAATCCAAACAAGGCAGAAATCATGGTGTCAATAGAAATAGAACTGAGTTCTCATCTGGAGGTTCTGAAAGAAAAGCCACTTCCAAGCCCATTCTTATTGTGGGTAAAGTTCATTTCCCTTCAGTTAGATGACTGAGGCCCCCATCCCCCTGCCAGCTGTCAGCTGGGAGCCTCTCTTGGCTCCTAGAGGCCACCTGCATTCCTTGTCACATGGCCCCCTCCATCTCCAAGATAGCAACAGCACATCAGATCCTTCTTGTGCTTCAATCTCTGACTTCCTCCGTCTCCGATCTCTACACCTAGATTTAAGAGACTCATATGGTTGGGTGAGCCCAGCCAGGTAGTGCATATTAAGGTAAACTGATTTGCGGCCTTACATATGCAAAATCCCTTTTGACATACAAGGTAGGATAATCATGGGGGTGATACTTGATCCTAGCCATAGGTTCTGCCCGCAGTCAAGGGGAGGAGACTCTGCAAGGGCAAGGGTCACTGGGGGTCATCTTAGAATTCTGCCCATCCCAGGCCTCAACCATGAACTCTTTGAAAATGATTTCTCAAATCTACTCTGATTTATTATACTTCCCATTGTTTTTCTGCTAAAACACCTTCCCCTTCCATGTGTCCCCAGTCCCGTCATTGCCTCTGGGCCAGCTGTCCATCAGCGTTGTCTTTCTCCCACCTAAGCTCTGAGCCTCCAACATCTCCAACTTCTTTTTTACATTATTCTGTTTTGCTGTTAGCAAAATAGAAGGCTTTGCTGTCTTCTGAATCTGTCCTGGATTTCACTGATAATTGCCCTAGTTCCGGGCCCCATTCATCATGCCTGTTTGACATTTATCTCCTAACTGATTTCTCTACCTCCACCCAACTTCTATATTTGATTTATCTCCGCCAGTCAATTGTCCAATACACGCTTCATCAGCAGTGCAGATTGGGAGAAGAACTCTAACATGCCCCAGCAAGCTGTATGCAGTAGTATGCACCTATAGTCCTAGCTGCTCAGGAGCCCGAGGTGGGAGAATCGCTTGGGTTCATGAGTTCAAATCCTGAACTCACCAGCTTGGGCAACATAGTGAGACCCCATCTCCAAAAAATGTGCCACAGCAAACTCACAAGGATGCTGCAGGATATTTTAAATTTTTTAGGGAAACACAGAGACATCTTGTCAGAATACTACTACATGGTTTGAACCTAACTAAATAAAAGGAATTCTTGGCCGGGCACGGTGGCTCACACCTGTAATCCCAGCACTTTGGGAGGCCAAGGCGAGTGGATCACCTGAGGTCAGGAGTTCGAGACCAGCCTGGCCAACATGATGAAACCCCGTATCTACCAAAAATACAAAAATTGGCTGGACATGGTGGCGGGCACCTGTAATCCCAACTACTAGGGAGGCTGAGGTAGGAGAATCACTTGAACCCGGGAGGCGGAGGTTGCAGTGAGCCAAGATTGTGCCACTGCACTCCACCCTGGGCAACAAGAGCAAAACTCCATGTCAAAAAAAAAAAAAAAAAATTAAAAGAAATTCTTGAGTATTTCTTTTGCCCTGTGGTTGCCATGAACCAAGAAAGTTTGGGAACCTCCGTCATGTGACCTTTGACCAGTCATTTCACTCTGGGTCCAACTTCCCACGTCTACAAATGATATGGGTAGAAAAGAGGATCTCTCTGGGGTCCTTTTCTACTGTGTGTGCATTTATGTAAAATGTCAGACTCAGCTTTGCACCCACTGCAGGCTTCCACCCCCATCTAAGGCCAACTCTGCCTGTCTTTCCTATCCCACCATGCCTCTCAGATCAAGACCTCCTGTCTACACCTGCACTTGAGCCAATATTCTCCACTTGGCTCACTGTTACACGTCCTCTGTGAAGCCCTTCCTTACCACGCAACACATAGTAAACACTTGGCTCTGCTGTTTATATGACACTTCTAAAGTGTGTGTGTGTGTGTGTGTGTGTGTGTGTGTGTGTGTGTCCGTGTGTGTCCGTCCATCATTCCCTGTCTAGGTGAGCTTTTAGAAGAGAGGAATTGTAAGTCGTTGAGTGACTGCTGTGCGGCAGGCTGTGCAAGGGAAGGGACTATGTCTTTGTCTCTTAAATGGTAAGATTTAGTGCGTACCTACCCACTTTCTAAGCAAGCAGACTAGGGAGTTCCTTCTCTGCCAGAGGAGGTCCCAGCACCTTGGGCATTTGGAGCTTGCTTCTGTTTCTCTAACGGGGCTCTCCTGCAGCACTGTAATGGCGTTGACTGGCGTCAGAAGCTGGACTCTCAGCGAGGGGCTGTCATTGCCACGGAGCTGAAGAACAACAGCTACAAGTTGGCCCGGTGGACCTGCTGTGCTTTGCTGGCTGGATCTGAGTACCTCAAGCTTGGGTGAGATTCCTGTGCAGGAGCTGGCAGCTGATCTTGTGAAAGGAAGGGTCTGGGTAGGGAGGTTGACCCTCCCCTCCCCGTGTACTGGACAATTGACTGGCAGAGATAAATCCAGGGGTGGGGTAGAGATGGAGGGGTCAGTTAGGAGACAAATGCCAAACAGCAGGCATGCTGAATGGAGTCCTGAACTAGGGCAATGGTGTCAATCAAATCCAGAACTGAGAACTCAGAAGACGATGTTTTCCCTTTCCCTTGAAAATAGCAGTGGACTGCCGGGCGCGGTGGCTCACGCCTGTAATCCTAGCACTTTGGGAGGCCCAGGCTGGCAGATCACAAGGTCAGGAGATCAAGACCATCCTGGCTAACACGATGAAACCCTGTCTCAACTAAAAATACAAAAAATTAGCCGGGTGTAGTGGCGGGCGCCTGTAGCCCCAGCTACTCAGGGGGCTGAGGCAGGAGAATGGTGTGAACCCGGGAGGCGGAGCTTGCAGTGAGCCAAGATGGCGCCACTGCACTCCAGCCTGGGCGACAGAGCCAGACTCCGTCTCAAAAAAAAAAAAAAGAAAAAATAGCAGTGGACCAGGTATCACCATTTAATTGACATTTGATCCCAAGTGTTGCTGTCTCTGTGCTGCCCTGCTCTGACCACTGATATCCCTTCCCCTGTTAGTTATGTGTCTCGGTACCACGTGAAAGACTCCTCACGCCACGTCATCCTAGGCACCCAGCAGTTCAAGCCTAATGAGTTTGCCAGCCAGATCAACCTGAGCGTGGAGAATGCCTGGGGCATTTTACGCTGCGTCATCGACATCTGCATGAAGCTGGAGGAGGGCAAATACCTCATCCTCAAGGACCCCAACAAGCAGGTCATCCGTGTCTACAGCCTCCCTGATGGCACCTTCAGCTCTGATGAAGACGAGGAGGAAGAGGAGGAGGAAGAAGAGGAAGAAGAAGGTGTGTAGCAGCCCACTTTCTGAGGTCTAGAGTGATCTGTGGGCTAGCACGGGAGCAAGCTCTGTAGCCATTGTGATCTTTAACCTTGATAAAAGTTCGAGAATTCCCTGAGACTTAAGTATGAAGAAGCATTCACTTTGGCTCCAAGAGCTTCTTCTAGAGCCTTTAGATCACATCAAGTGGTTGGGGAGGATAGCGGTGTTTTAGAGAAGCGGCTGGACTGTGGCAGAGGTAGAGGAAGATGAGGGAAGTCCCAGATTGAAGCCGGTGGTCTAGAGGGAAAAGCTCCGCTCCGGGTTAAATAGCCTGAAAGTTGTCTCTCCTGCTCCACCAGCTGGTGAGTGAAGGAAATACCTGCCCAGCCCTGTGAGCATCTGAAAGGCTTAACTTCGGAATGGAAGTGTTGAAAACTCACGCACAGTCCAGCAGAGGTTCAGAAAGGAAAGTGAACGTCATATCACACAACCTGGCTCATTTCTCTTACATTTTTTGTGTCTTTCAGAGGAAGAAACTTAAACCAGTGATGTGGAGCTGGAGTTTGTCCTTCCACCAAGACTACGAGGGCCTTTGATGCTTAGTGGAATGTGTGTCTAACTTGCTTTCTGACATTTAGCAGATGAAATAAAATATACATCTGTTTAGTCTTTCCCTCATCGTCTGCCTGCATTAACGATTTACAGTCATTTCTTCAAAGATTCCTGACAGAGTGGGGATGAGATTCAGCAATTTCTATGTGGAATTCAGAATCTGGGTGTCCTCATTTGTTATAAGAAGTCCATTTCCACAAGCATGAGTGCCTGCTGGCTGTGTGAAGAGCCAACTGTTGCTTTTGGAGAGTTCACTGTGAGGAGCTGGAGTGCAGAGCACTAGTACAGCCTGAAGCAGGGTGTGGATGAGGTGGGGCTGCTGCGCCTGAGGGAGGCTGCCACAGAGAGCTTGATGGATGTCCCACTGGGTGATTGTGTAATGGTTTATGAATTGTTTTTAAGCTTGGCTTGGGCTGGTGACACTCTCAGGCCTGTCCCTACAAAGCATTGTGTCATAAGAGCTCTGCATGTTGAGGATATGTAAACTTTTTTTTTTTTTGAGACGGAATCTCACTCTGTTGCCCAGGCTGGAGTGCAATAGCATGATCTCGGCTCACTGCAACCTCCACCTCCCAGGTTCAAGCGATCCTCCTGCCTCAGCCCCCCAGTAGCTGGGATTACAGGCATGCACCACCATGCCTGGCTAATTTTTGTATTTTTAGTAGAGACGGGGTTTCGCCATAAGGGTCAGGATGGTCTCGAACTCCTGACCTCAGGTGATCTACCCGCCTTGGCCTCCCAAAGTGCTGGGATTACAGGCGTGAGCCACCGCACCCAGCCGAGGATATGTAAACTATGTAAGTGGACACTGTTCTGTTCTGGACACTTGATGGAGTAATTACCCTGCCAGGTATTAATGCTGAGCTTTCTGTAGTATCTAAACCTCATACAGAACTGTGATGCTGGCAGGAGTAGTACCATTGTAGAGGTGAGGAAACAGGCATGGTGGCTCAAACCTCTAATCCCAACACTTTGAGAGGCTGAGGCAGAAGGATCACTTTAGCCTAGAAGTTTGAGACCAGCCTGGGCAACACAGGGAGACCAGGGCCTGTCTCTACAAAAAAATAAATTATTAGCCAGTCATGATGCTTCCACCTGTGGTCCCAGCTACTCGGGAGGCTGAGGTGGGAGGATGCTTGAGCCCAGGAGTTCAAGGCTGCAGTGAGCTATGATCACACCACTGCACTCCAGCCTAAGTGACAGAAGGAGACCCTTTATCAAAAAAAAAAAAAAAGGCCAGGTGCAGTGGCTCATTCCTGTAATCCCAGCACTTTGGGAGGCCGAGGTGGGTGGATCACTTGAGGTCAGGAGTTCGAAACCAGGCTGAGCAACATAGCAAAACCCCGTCTCTACTAAAAATACAAAACAGCCAGGCATGGTGGTACACGCCTGTAATTCCAGCTACTTGGGAGGCTGAGGCTGGAGATTGACTTGAACCCAGGAGGCAGAGGTTGCAGTGAACTGAGATCACACCACTGCACTCCAATTTGGATGACAGAGACTGTCTCAAAAAAAGCTCAGCATTTCTAAAGTTACAGGTTTTTTTTTTTAAGTAGCTTGTAAACACAAAATTAATTTTAATGAATCGAACCTCGGCAAGCAAAAGGTTTCTTGAACTGTGTTAGAAGCAGTGGAGAGAAAAAGTGTACTTGGGGAGTTTTCAATGTGAATACAGAGTGTTAAAAAACAGATTAAAGTGGTGTGACTAGGGCCGGGGGTTTCCAGGTTGGACCAGTATTCACCAAATTGCCTCTTGCAAACCATGGCCCTGTCCAACAGGATTAACAGAAGCAAGTGGAAGTGACTCAAGCTCATTCCCTGAAAATACTTTGCATCAGTTTCCACTGCCTTTTTTTTTTTTTTTTTTTTTTTGAGACGGAGTCTTGCTCTGTTGCCCAGGCTGGAGTGCAGTGGCGCAATCTCAGGCACTGTAAGCCCCGCCTCCTGGGTTCACGCCATTCTCCTGCCTCAGCCTCCCGAGTAGCTGTCCACTGCTTTTATCTGTCCTGCATGGGGCTACCAAGTTGACATGCTGCAGTAATCCTACATTCAGAAACTCCCAGTAGCATCCTGTTGCTTACAATCTAGGTTCAGCCTACTCGTAGGGCCCTACCATACTTGACGAATTCTGTTTAATTTCCCACTACTGTATTCACCACATAAGACTAGCAATTATTTTAGGAACTTGTTTGCCAGCACCCATTCTCATAATCTTCACAACCACTAAGAAACAGACATCCCCAAATTGCATGACTATCAAAACGTCTCATATGCCCCATAAATATATACACATATGCCCCCAAAAATTTTCTTGAAAAATTGGCCAGGGGCCATGGCGCACACTTGTAATCCCTAGCACTTCGGGAGGCTGAAGCAGGATCGCTTGAGCCTGGAAGGTCAGGGCTGCAGTGAGCCATGATTGTGTCACTGCACTCCAGCCTGGGTGACAGTGAGACTCCGTCTCAAAAAGAAGAAATAAGACATCCCTACTTTATTTTTGGCAAAGTATTTTGCCTGACCTCTCTGGTTCCAATGCTTATTCAACAAATGCTTAAACTTCCGTATGTCAGATACTGGACAATTTCTGCTCTGAGGGAGCTTTTCTCTGATGTTGACACAGACTGAAGAAAGTAAATGACATTCGGCCAGGCACGGTGGCTCACGCCTGTAATCCCAGCACTTGGGGAGGCCGAGGCGGGCGGATCACGAGGTCAGGAGATCGAGACCATCCTGAGTGAAACCCCGTCTCTACTAAAAATACAAAAAATTAGCCGGGCGTGGTGGCGGGCGCCTGTAGTCCCAGCTACTAGGGAGGCTGGGGCAGAAAAATGGCGTGAACCTGCGAGGTGGAGCTTGCAGTGAGCCGAGATCACGCCACTGCACTCCAGCCTGGGCGACAGAGCGAGACTCCGTCTCAAAAAAAAAAAAAAACAGAAAGAAAGTAAATGACATTTTTTGGTAGGTACTTGTAGGCCTGAGAGGTCAAGAAAATTTTTCTAAGGAGTCCCCAGCTACGATTTTTAATTAAAAGAATCTCCAGCCATGCAAAGCTGCAAGCTCGCAGTTCTTTCCACCTGCCCTTCCCCCAAGAACACTCAGCCCCATTTCACCGGACTTTGAAGGTTCCTACACTGACTTAGTATTTCTCCCCATGTAAATCTCATGCAGGGGCCACATGCCACCCCTGGGAAGCCAACCTTGATCATCCAGTTCACGTTATCTTCCTCCTGCCATTTATCTTTCCTCCACTGAGCTTTAATTCCAGGCTCCACTTCCTGTGATTGTAAACACATCCCTGCATCCCTATGTCTCCATTTGACCAGTCAGCTACCAAATGTCGGAAACAATGCCTTGCCCACCTCTCCTGTTTGGTGGAAGATTAGGACAGTCGTGTATGTTACTTGGTAAGCAGTACACTGAGTCACTGTAGCAAACGCTTGTTAATTGGCTTATCGGTCCTGGCTCCACCACGCTGGTTTCCAGTCCCACAAAACTGGGTAGGCCAACTAGTTTTAGCGTTTGGCTACATTCATGGAATATGAGAGCTAGGATTAGCTCCAAAAATCACGTGCTCCCCTCCCTCCGTGTAGAGAGGCACATTTTAAAACGAAGGACCCAGTTCCCCATCCCGGATCTCCAGACCTTCCACCCTCGCGGGTGCGCGCTAGCCCCAGGCCCCTCTGCCAGCCCCCGGAGCAGCGCACGCAGCACGTGCGCGCCTCTCCCGCGCGGGGCCGGAGCAGGCAGCCTGCCAGCTGGTCCCGGCGTGCCGCGCGCCGCGCACGTGACCCCGCCCCCTGCCATTGGTCCGGGCGCGAGGGGCGGAGCCGCCGCGGAGCTAGCGAGCCAAGCGCGGCCTCATTAGACCACTGGTTGCAGCCGGAGCGGCTGGGAGGTTCGCGCGCTTCTCAGGGGTCGGTCGGAGGCAGGGAGGCCGGAGCTGCGGGCGTAGGGACCTAGCGGCTCCTGAAGCGCAAGCGGGCGGGCGGCAGGTGTGCGCGGCATCCCTGTCACGTGGCCGAAGAGCCTGGGGCGCGCGGACCCTGGCAGGGGGCGGGGCGCACGCAGGCCACACCCCCTTCAGGCTCCCACCCGGTCGCTGGAGAGGGGCCAAGGCCTCTGGAAGGTCCAACCTGGAGGGTGGTTCAAAGGGGTGTTGGGCACCCTCAAATTAGGGGAAAATTGGGGAGTACTCTCTCCTTACCCAGGGTGGAGGTTACTACAATCATAAGCGGGGAGCCGGTGCCCCTGAGGAAGGAGACCCTGAGGGAGATAAGATGGAGGGGCTCGGGATTCCGGGGAGCCCCAGGTCCCAGCTTGAAACGGTGGAGTCCGGGCAAATGAGCTCTGAGGACGGCTTCTGGGCCTGGCCGTGACCCAGATTGCAGTGAGAGTTCCCGCAGGCCCCGCCTCTTTCTGGGCCTCGTGTCTCCCAGTCGCCGGGCCGGGTGCGAGGCCTTACCCCTCTGATCTGCTGCAGGATGGGCCTCTCCGCTGCGGCCCCGTTGTGGGGTCCCCCGGGGCTGCTCCTGGCCATCGCCCTGCACCCAGCGCTGTCGGTGCCCCCGCGCCGGGACTACTGCGTGCTGGGCGCTGGGCCCGCGGGCCTGCAGATGGCCTACTTCCTGCAGCGCGCTGGACGCGACTACGCAGTGTTCGAGCGGGCCCCGCGGCCCGGCAGCTTCTTCACACGCTACCCGCGGCACCGCAAGCTCATCAGCATCAACAAGCGGTACACGGGCAAGGCTAACGCCGAGTTCAACCTCCGCCACGACTGGAACTCTCTGCTCAGCCACGACCCCCGGCTGCTCTTCAGACACTACTCGCGTGCCTACTTCCCCGACGCCCGCGACATGGTGCGCTACCTGGGTGACTTCGCGGACACGCTGGGGCTCCGTGTCCAGTACAACACCACCATCGCCCACGTCACTCTGGACAAGGACCGACAGGCCTGGAATGGCCACTACTTCATCCTAACTGACCAGAAGGGCCAGGTGCATCAGTGCAGGTAAGGCCGGTGCCAGAGCTCACCTGCGGAAGCTGGGACCTTCCCCACACGAACCACACACCTTGATTGGCCAGTAGGTATGGGAGGAATGGACGAAAAAGGGTATTTCGCTTTTTTTTTTTTAAGACGGAGTCTCACTCTGTCGCCCAGGCTGGAGTGCAATGGCACGAGCTCAGCTCACTGCACCCTCCGCCTCTCTAGTTCAAGCGATTCTCCTGCCTCAGCCTCCCCAGTAGCTGGGATTACAGGCACGCACCACCACACCCGGCTAATTTTTTTATATTTTTGGTGGAGATGAGATTTCACAACGTTGGCCAGGCTGGTCTCGAACTCCTGACCTCAGGAGATCCACCCACCTCAGCCTCCCCAAATGCTGGGATTACAGGTATGAGCGACCGCACCCGGCCTTCAATTCTATTTTTGAAACCACTCTGTGATCAAAGCATTCTTCTGCAAGCCGGCAGGATCCAAGTCCCCAGCTGCCCTCCCCTGGATGGCGATCCTCACCAATGGAAGGAGCAGGACTTTGGAATCAAGCCTATCTGTGTTTAGACTCTGGCTCTGCTGCTTTTAGGAGCTCTCAAGCCATGGGCCTGCAGGGCCTGTGCCTCCTCACCTGTAAAGCAGGTCACATACCACCTCCAGGTTGCTTGGAGGAGTCAGAAAGATGGTGCACAGATACACTTAGTACAGGGCCTGGTACAGAATTACTGCTCAGTGGATAGATGTATCTGTCAGAGGACTCAGAAAGGGGAAAGTAGAATGTCAGGTTTCATTTCATCACCAACAGTCATACCTGGTCTGATTGCTATGTGCAAAGTTAGGTGAATTCTCCATTTCTCATACTGTCATCTTCTCCTCTCTCACAGGGCAAATTTAACCCCCAGTACAGTGCTAGGGAAAATACTGTGAGCTCAGGGAGAGGCAAGGGCAGAGCCTCTCAAGTGCACTGGGATGAGGGCGTAAACAGATGAATGAATGAAAAATGAATGAATGAATGTCCTATTTTCTTTTAGGGGCCGGCGGTTGGAGCCAGGCAGGTGGGTGGGTGGGTCCAGGGAGTGGTTTTCCCTTAGTGGTCTTATAGCTAAGAGACTAAGCCATCTTTCCTCTGTCCCCGACTGCAGCGTCCTCCTTGTAGCCACTGGTTTATCAGTCCCCAACCAGGTTGACTTCCCTGGCTCTGAATATGCAGAGGGTTACGAGTCCGTGTCCGTGGACCCTGAGGACTTTGTAGGCCAGAATGTGCTGATCCTGGGTCGTGGGAACTCGGCCTTTGAGACGGCAGAGAACATCTTGGGTGTCACAAACTTTATCCATATGCTCAGCCGCTCCCGGGTCCGTCTGTCCTGGGCCACCCACTACGTTGGAGACCTCAGGTAGGCCACATCCCCGCATGTGTGTTCTGTGCTGGGAGCCCAGAGTGTGGAAAGAGCCTCCCCAACCCTCCCCTGCCCTTCCTCACCCCAGCTGCACTGCCCAGCTTTCCTTTGAGTCTCTCTCCCCTGCATTCTCTGTGGGCTCAGAGCCATCAACAATGGCCTGCTGGATACCTACCAGCTGAAGTCCCTGGACGGGCTGCTCGAGTCTGACCTGATGGATCTGGCCATCCTGAAGGACAGCAAAGGCAAGTTCCATGTCACCCCGAAATTCTTCCTGGAAGAAGCCAGCACCAACCAGAGTGCCGACTCCATCACCCTCCCCCAGGACGACAATGACAACTTTGCCATGCGCGTGCCCTATGACCGGGTAATCCGCTGCCTGGGCTGGAACTTTGACTTCTCCATTTTCAATAAGTGAGTTCCATGCAGAAGGAGGTGGGCTCTCCTAGCAAACCCTCCTGACCCCTCCCTAGGGGAACAGGGTGGCTGTTCAGTAGGCTGGCGACAGAGCTCTCAGGACAGCACCCAAAGAATGGATGTGAGTGCTGCCTGATTTCCCTCCAGGACATGAGCTCTGACCATTGAGGGTCCCAGGTGGCCCCGAGGCCCTTGGTCCTGGAGCAACACCAGCAGATCTTCATCAGCATTGGGAGCCTCCACCTGTGAGTTGGAAAGGCCGGCTCAGAGAGAATACAGAGGGGAATTTGCTCGAAGGCAATATAGCGTAGTGGCTGAGAGCACAGGTGCCGGAATTGTCCTGAGATTCTCTGCTTGCCAAATCTGTGACCTCGGCGAAAGTTATTTAACCACGCTGTGGCCCAGTATTCTCATGTCTAAAATGGGATTCAAAGTTTGTTTCTCATATGGTTATTGCGAGGATTAACATAAGAATATGCTTGGAGGCTGGGTGCGGTGGCTCACACCTGTAATCCCAGCACTTGGGGAGGCCGAGACAGGTGGATCACTTGAGGTTAGGAGTTCAAGACCAGCCTGGCCAACATGGTGAAACCCCATCTCTACCAAAAATACAAAAATTTAACCAAGCGTGGTGGTGGGTGCCTGTAATCCCAGCTACTCAGGAGGCTGAGGTGGAACCTGGGAAGCGGAAGTTGCAGTGAGCCGAGATCACGCCACTGCACTCCAGCCTGGGTGACGAGACTCTTATCTCAAAAAAAAAAAAAAAGACGAATGTGTGCAGAGGCCAGGCGCAGTGGCTCATGGTCTCACACCTATAATCCCAGCACTTTGGGAGGCCAAGGCGGGCATATTACTTCAGCTCAGGAGTTCAAGACTAGCCTGGACAACATGGTGAAACCCCACCTCTACAAAAAATACAAAAATTAGCCAGGTGTGTTGGCACATGCCTGTGGTCCCAGCTACTCAGGAGGCTGAGGTGGGAGGACTGCTTGAGCCCAGGAGGTCGAGGCTGTGGTGAACTAAGATCATGCCTCTGCATTCCAGTCTGGGCAACAGAGTGAGACCCTGTCTCAAAAAAAAAAGAGATGGCTGGTCACAGTAGCTCATGCTGTAATCCCAGCACTTTGGGAGGCTGAGGTGGGCGGATCACAAGGTTAGGAGTTCAAGACCAGCCTGACCAATGTAGTGAAACCCCGTCTCTACCAAAAATACAAAAAATTAGCCAGGCATGGTGGCACGTGCCTGTAATCCCAGCTACTCGGGAGGCTGAGGCAGGAGAATCGCCTGAACCTGGGAGGTGGAGGTTGCAGTGAGCCGAGATCGCGCCATTGTGGACTCCAGCCAGGCGACAGTGCAACATCTCCATCTCAAAAACAAAAAAAGAGGAGAGAAGGAAGGAGAGAGAGGGGAGAAAGAAAGGAAAGAAAGTGCTGGGAGCTAGGTGCAGTGATGAGTACCTAGCTACTCGGGAGGCTGAGGCAGGAGGATCACTGGAGCCCAGGAGGTCAAGGCTACAGTGTGCTATGATCATGCCTGTGAATAGCTGCTGCACTCCAACCTGGGCAACATAATGAGACCCTATCTCTTAAAATAAAGAAAGTACTTGGCATATATTATGTGCTCAATAAAATGTTAGTTGCTTAAGTTATTTATCATTGTATTTTGAAGGGCTGTTTTATGAAGCCTAGATTTTAAACATTGCTGCCGACTACCTCGGGAGGTTTGGTATCAAAGCAGCATCCAGTCTTTCACTTGTCTTCTGACCAGGGTGCAGAAAGACAAAGGAGAAGCTGGTGTGCCTGTCCAGACCCTCCTTTCCATCGGCCTCCCAAAGTGCTAGGATTACAGGCGTGAGCCACTGTGCCTGGCCTGACTTCATTTTTTGTTTGTTTGTTTGTTTGTTTGAGACAGAGTCTTACTCTGTTGCCCAGGCTGGAGTGCAATGGCATAATCTCGGCTCACTGCAACCTCTGCCTCCTAGGTTCAAGCGATTCTCCTGCATCAGTCTCCTGAGTAGCTGAGATTACAGCCATTGCACCACCACCCCCAGCTAACTCTTTTTGTATTTTTTCATAGCGACAGGGTTTCACCGTGTTGGCCAGGCTGGTCTCGAACTCCTGACCTTGTGACCCGCCTGCCTGGGCCTCCCAAAGTGCTGGGATTACAGGCGTGAGCCACCTCGCCTGGCCAACTTCATCTCTTAAATGGAGATGATAATACCCACCTCCTGGGGTCATGGTAAGGTTTAAATGAAACGAGAAATCTAAGGCACTCAGTGCCAGTAATAAGTGCCACTGTAATAAGTGCCTCCTGGCTGGGTGCAGTGGCTCACGCTTGTAATCCCAGCACTTTGGGAGGCCAAGGCAGACAGATCACCTAAGGTCAGGACATCGAGACCAGCCTGGCTAACGTGGTGAAACCTTGTCTCTACTAAAAATACAAAAATTAGCTGGGCATGGTGGCAGGAGCCTATAATCCCAGCTACTCGAGAGGCTCAGGCAGGATAATAGTTTGAACCCAGGAGGCAGAGGTTGCAGTGAGCCGAGATCGCGCCATTGTACTCTAATCTGGGCGACAAGAGCGAAACTCCATCTCAAAACTAACTAAATAAGTGCCTCCTACATAGCAGCTGTTTTCATGAACAGCCCTTTCCACTGACAGGTCCCTCAGACTTAACTCGGGAAATGCATTCGGCAAGAAGTACCCGCTGATTCGAGCTAGCTACGAATCCAAAGGAAGCCGGGGTCTGTTTATCCTGGGTACCGCCAGCCACTCGGTGGACTACCGGAAATCTGCTGGGGGCTTCATCCACGGATTCCGATACACAGGTGAGCCCAGCTGAGAAGGCAGAACTGTCCCCAGATGGAACCACTCTCAGCATCCCAGGGTTTATAAATCTACTCCTATGTCCAGAAGCATTAGGGGATTGCTTGTCAGTAGCTCATTGTCATAAATTGTCTTGGGGAAGTGACAACAGGTTTTTGTGGTCTGACGACATGTTTAGGAAAGTATCAGATTAAGTGTAAAAGTCCACGCCTGTAGTCCTAGCTACTTAGGAGGCTGAGGCAGGAGGATCCCTTGAGTCCAGGAAGTCAAGGTTGCAGTGAGCCATGATGATACCACTGCACTCCAGCCTGGGTGACAGAGCGAGACTTGGTCTCAAAAATAAAATAAAATTAAGTGTAGGCCAGGTGCAGTGGCTCACGCCTGTAATCCTAGCACTTTGGGAGGCCGAGGCAGGTGGATTGCTTCAGGCCAGGAGTTCAAGACCAGCCTGGGCAACACGGCGAAACCCTGTCTCTACTAAAAATACAAAAATTAGCCAGGTGTGGTGGCGTGCGCCTGCAGTCCCAGCTACTCGGGAGGCTGAGGCAGGAGAATCGCTTGAACCCAGGAGGTGGAGGTTGCGGTGAGCTGAGATCACACCATTGCACTCCAGCCTGGGCAACAAGAGCAAAACTCCATCTCAAAAAAAAAAAAATGCAATTGGATTATGTCAGTTCTTTTTCAAAACTCTCAGTACCAAGGGTATAAATTTTCTGCCAACTTGAGAATGTTTACAAAGAAAATACTAAAATATCTTTTAAAAACATAATTCTATTTATTGCACTAAAATAATCCCCAACCAAAAATTGATACTTGTGATTTTAGGAGTAAATGGGAAATAAAAAGGCAGTGAGAGAGATGAATTCACGCATGTTGGGTGACTTCAGTGGGCTGAGCACTGAACACCCGACCCTGGCAGGGCCACCAGCACCCCGAAAGGTGGGTGTGAAATCTCCATTTTCCTCAAGAGTGTAAAACTCTGAGGCTCAGAGTTTTGGTGATTTTCTCACCATTATGGGAATTACACTCCAAGGCCCAGGAGCTTTCCTGAAAGACACTTTCTACAAAGGTCTTCTCTTCTTTCATAGAAAGCAAACTGGTGCCCTTTCTGTGGAGAGGAGTCTAAAATGTTAGATGTGGCCAGGCGCGGTGGGTCACACCTGTCATCCCAGCACTTTGGTAGACTGAGGTGGGCGGATCACCTGAGGGCAGGAGTTCGAGACCAGCCTGGCCGGTATGGTGAAATCCCATCTCTACTTAAAATACAAAATTAGCCGGGCATGGTGGCGGGCGCCTGTAATCCCAACTACTCGGGATGCTGAGGCAAGAGAATCACTTGAACCTTGGAGGTGGAGGTTGCAGTGAGCCAAGCCCACACCATTGCACTCCAGCCTGGGCAAAAAGAGTGAAACTCTGTCTCAAAAATAAATAAATAAATAAAAATTAGATGTTCCTGCTCCTGTGGTTAACCTTCTGAGAAGGACAGGGTGTTGGTTGAAATTCACTCAGTGAGGCATACAGTATTCAGTTAGGTGAGTCTATTTGAAAGAATGGAGTCATAATCTTACAGCTGAGCTTTAAAAAATTAGTATTATTATTATTTTTTGAGACAGCATCTCGTCCTGTTTCCCATGCTGGAGTACAATGGCGCCGTCTCGGCTCACTGCAGCCTCGACTTCCCAGACTCAAGCCATCCTCCCACCTCAGCCTTCTGAGTGGCTGGGACTTCAGGCGTGCACCACCACACCCAGCTAATTTTGTTGTTTTTATTTTTGTGTGGTAGAGACAAGTTTTCGCCATGTTGCCCAGGCTGGTCTCAAACTCCCAAGCTCAAGCGATCCACCCACCTCAGCCTCCCAAAGTGTTGGGATTACAGGCATGAGCCACCACGCCTAGCCTGAGCATTAAAAATGTGAAAATATAGGGAATTACGGGGAGTAATCTTTATATTCTGCCACTCAAAGACATTCAATATTTATATTTCTTTTTTCTTTTTAAAGACAGTAAGGCAGGCTGGGCATGGTGGCTCATGCCTATAATCCCAGCATTTTGGGAGGCCGAGGCTGGCAGATCAGCTTAGGTCAGAAGTTCGAGACCAGCCTGACCAACATGGTGAAACCCCATCTCTACTAGAAATACAAAAATTAGCCAGGCTTGTAATTCCTACTACTTGGGAGGCTGAGGCAGGAGAATCACTTCAATCCAGGAAGCGGAGGTTGCAGTGAGCCAAGATCGTGCCACTGTGCTCCAGCCTGGGCATCAGAGTGAGACTCTGTCTCAAAAATCATAATACAAATGAAGACGGTAAGGTGGACTTTATTCCAGGTTAGAGGACTACAATAATAAGTGTAGGGACCACTGCAGAGGGGTCTTACAGTACAGGCAAAGGATTGGACTCAATTCTGGGAGTCGGTTCCTCCTGGAACCCAGGAGGCGGAGGTCGCGGTGAGCCGAGATCGCGCCACTGCACTCCAGCCTGGGCAACAGAGCGAGACCCTGTCTCAAAAAAAAAAAATAAAAAATATTTAAAAAAAGAACTTAGAGACAGATGGATTTAGGCTGTGAAAGAGAGGGTGAAATCAAAGATTTCCATAGGCGCGTCTCTGATGGAAACAGAGCTGTGAAGGGGGGAAGGTTTCTGGGGAAGGCTCCGTGTCGGACTTGACGTTCCTTATGTGAGGTGGGGCCGGTGGGACTCCCACGTGCAGATGGCCTGAAGCAGGGGCAGATGGACTCTGGCCTGGAGACCAACTCCAGCTGTGCTCACTCCTTTGCCTGTTGTCTTGGCCGCTTTTACACTAGGGGCAGAATTGAGCAGCATCACTGAGTCGTGTATGACCCACAAAGCAGAGAATATGGATTGTCTGGCCCTTTCCAGAAAATACCTGCTGGCCCTGCTCTAAAGGCAGCTGCCATCTCCTCCCCTCATGTGTTCACCACCTACGCATTTGCGCTGGGCCATGGAGACCAGCGTGTATGGCGTTCTCAGGGGTCGATGAGGCCTGGGTGACCAGAGATAAAATGGTAAGTGCAGCATGCCGTTCCTCCCTCTGGCTGTTCCAGTGCGTGCTGTTCACCGGCTCCTGGAGCACCGCCACCACAGCGTCACCTGGCCCGCCACCAAGCTCCCCATCACACAGCTGACCAGCTCCATCGTGCGGCGCGTGAATGAGGCTTCTGGGCTCTACCAGATGTTCGGTGTGCTGGCCGATGTCATCCTGTTGAAGGAGTGAGTAGCCAGTCCTCACCCTACTCCCCTCGGCCCAGCTTCCCCAACGTGCCGCATAGCGCTTCTCTTCCTATTCCAGGTGTGAGGTGCCCAGTTCTTTCCTAAGATGAAGGCTGCTGTGGGGAACATGCCTGTTCTGGGGAAAAACAATGACATCACCTCTACAGACAGTCCTATGAGTGGCCATGGGCACATTAGTGAGCCTCTCTGAGCCCTTCTTCCTCATCTGCAAAATGGGGATAATTGTGCCTACCTTGCAGCAATAAAGGAAGGAGTAAAGGTCACTTGTGGAAAGTGTTTGGCATCACGTGGATGAGCAGTAGTCAGAGGCAGCCACGTGGATCTCAGAGCTCCCTCAGGCCAGGGCCTTGCCGGCCACCATCGTCAGAGTCAATTTAGTGATAAGCAGCAGATCCCAGAGGATGGACAGTTCCTGAGAAGGAAATGGTGCAGAGCACAGAGGGGTGAGGGGCGGGGGGAGACAGGTGGCAGGGAGAAGCAGGGGAGCAACCTTCAGTCGGAGGGAACAGCCCGATCCAAAGGCAGGGCATGCTATAGCACACCAAGTTCAGGGACATGCAGGTAGTGCAGCCGCTTTCTGCACAAAACCCTCACATCACCCTCCATGCCCCTGCCCCTCTTTTTTTTTTCTTGAGACAGTCTCGCTCTGTCATCCAGGCTAGAGTGCAGTGGTGCGATCTCTGCTCGCTGCAACATCTGCCTCCTGGGTTCAAGCACTTCTCCTGCCTCAGCCTCCTAAGTAGCTGGGATTACAGGCACCCGCCACCATGCCTGGCTAATTTCTTTTTTGACTCAGAGTCTCACTATGTCTTGCCCAGGCTGGAGTGCAGTGGTGCGATCTTGGCTCACTGCAGCCCACATCCCAGGTTCAAGCGATTCTCGTGTCTCAGCCTCCCGAGTAGCTGGGATTACAGGCCCACGCCACCACACCTGGCTAATTTTGTATTTTTAGTAGAGACTAGGTTTCACCATGTTGGCTAGGCTGGTCTCAAACTCCTGACCTCAGGTGATCCACCCGCCTTGGTCTCCCAAAGTGCTGAGATTACAGGCGTGAGTCAGCATGCCTGGCACCCGTGTCTCAACACCCCACATGCAAACCATGGACAAGTCTTGTCACCTCTCCCTTCAGATGATGTCTGGAGCCCAACCAGCTCTCACCTGCTCTACCACCACCACCACCTCGGTCCCGATCACCAGGCTGTATCACCTGCACCCATACAACAGCTGCCCCACTTGGCCTGGGGTCTGTTCTCAGCACAGTAACCAGAGTGGTCCTTAGAAACCTGAGGCACGCTGATCCCAGCTCTGCTCAGTCGTCCCCAGCAACCAGCAGTGTCACCTCTCGGGCCAGACGACCCCTCACGTCTCGTCATGGGAGGCGCAGCCCTCCTTGACCTCTCAAGGCCTCCGGCCCCCTCTCCTGCTCTCTGCCTGCTGTTCACTCCCCTCAGCCACGTTGGCCTTTTCTGTTCCTTGAACACAAAGTGCTCACATACTCCTCAGGGCTTTTTCCTGACTGTTCTCTCTGCCTGGGACACTCTTTCCCCAGATATCCCATTCAGGTTACATGGAATTTTCTGGACTCTACCCCACATGTGCGTGAGAGCTGAGCTGAAAAAGTAATGTTAAGTGAGGGGTGCGCTGCTTGACTGACGCTCCTTAGAGGGGGAGATACGGACACACACAGGCTCACCCCCGGGCTGCACCCCTCACCTCTGCCACAGCACTGAGGGCCTCCCCCGCGTTGCTGTTCTCCCAGGAATTCCACGGCCTTTGAGTACCTGGAGGAGTTCCCCATACAGATGCTGGCCCAGCTGGAGACACTCACAGGGAGGAAGGCAAAGCACGGGCTCTTCGTCATCAACATGGAATATGGCAGAAATTTCTCTGGCCCCGACAAGGACGTCTTCTTTGATGACCGGTCTGTGGGGCACACAGAAGACGCCTGGCAGTCTAACTTTCTTCATCCTGTCATCTACTACTACAGATACCTCCCCACCGGTGAGCAGGTCTCTGCCCTTCCCCAACCTGTGGGCTCCTCAGACCTCACCGTCTGCAAGGTTGTCACCCACCCTGAAACCTTCACACACATGCTCAGCTGACAGGTGGGATGGCTGCGGGACTCTGCCTAGAGACCACTTGGGCAGAAGGTCCCAGAATGATGAACGATGCTTCCAGATTCTGACACATACCGTGACTGGCACAGGCCATGCGGGGAGTGTCGTGCTGTCCGCCAGGCACTGTGTAGTAAGAGGGACACGGCCCTGCTGCAGGTCTCCAGAGGAGGCTGACTGTGGTGGGGCGGGAGGGGTCTGAAGAGTAGAGGGAACTGGAGCTGGTTAACACAGTACAGAGAAACTGGGCAAAATCCCTAGGCCTGTCATTTTGTCACTGTGTGACCTTGGACCATTACTTAACCTCTCTGAGCCTCAACCTCCCCTCTGTAAAATGGGGATTACAACAGTACCTTTCTTGTAGGGTTCCACGAGGTTAAACCTGACAGCGTACACAGAATGCCAGCCCACTGCAGGCACAGAGTAGCTACCGATAAGTGAACAACCTCGGGAACGCACCCCCTGCTTCAGAGCTTGAAGGGCAGTCAGGTAGAAGAGGGTGGTTTAAACAGGGGTTGTTCCCAAAGGCAGAAGTCGTGTCAGCAGGTAGCAGTGACAGGTGCAGATCTGTGGTCAGTATAAGGAGGCACTAAGAGGCTGGGCATGGTGGCTCACGACTGTAATCCCAGCACTTTGAGAGACCAAGGCAAGCGGATTATAAGGTCAGGAGTTCAAGACCAGCCTGGCCAAAATGGTGAAACCCCATCTCTAAAAAAACATGAAAAAAATGCAAAAATTAGCTGGGCATGGTGGCACATGCCTGTAATCCCAGCTATTCAGGAGGCTGAGGCAGGAGAATTGCTTGAACCGGGATCCGGGAGGCAGAGGTTGCAGTGAGCCGAGATTGTACCACTGCACTCCAGCCTGGGCTACAGAGCAAGACTCTGTCTCAAAACAAACAAACAAACAAAAAGGCCGGGCGCGGTCGCTCACGCCTGTAATCCCAGCACTTTGGGAGGCCGAGGCGGGCGGATCACGAGGTCAGGAGGTCGAGACCATCCTGGCCAACATAGTGAAACCCCGTCTCTAATAAAAATACAAAAATTATCCAGCGTGGTGGCGTGCGCCTGTAATTCTAATAAAAATACAAAAATTATCCAGCGTGGTGGCGTGCGCCTGTAGTCCCAGCTACTAGGGAGGCTGAGGCAGGAGAATCGCTTGAACCCAGGAGGCAGAGGCTGCAGTGAGCCAAGATTGTGCCACTGCACTCTAGCCTGGGAGACAGAGCGAGACTCTGTCTCAAAAATAAAGAAAAAGGAGGCACTAAGAGTTAAAGCTGTTCAGTGGGGGAATTGGTCACCTCCAAATTCAGGTTTCCCAGAATAGCGATGGCCAAGTCATGACTCGATGGCCATCTGACTGGGACACCACAGAAGGGAGCCCACACCAGGGAGAAGCTGAACTAGATGAGTGCTGAGACCCCTCGCCTCTATCTGAGTCTTCTCAGAGAAAGGCCAGTTTGAAAGCAGCCACAGCCAGGCGCAGTGGCTCATGCCTGTAATCCCAGCACTTTGGGAGGCTGAGGCGGGTGGGTCACCTGAGGTCAGGAGTTTGAGACCAGCCTGGCCAACATGGTAGAGACTAGAAACCCCGTCTCTACTAAAAATGTAAAATATGAGCTGGGTGTGGTGGCGGGCACCTGTAATCCCAGCTACTCTGGAGGCAGAGGCACAAGAATCACTTGAACCCAGGAGGTAGAGGTTGTGGTGAGCCTAAATTGTGCCACTGCATGACAGCCTGGGCAATAGAGCGAGACTCTGTCTCCAACAAATAATAATAAAAAATAAAAAGCAGCCACAGTAGATCTCAGTCCATGTGAGTCTTAGGGAAACGCCAGCCTCACGTTATTAGTTTCAGCACTGCCTTCCGAAACCACAAGGGAAAAGCCTAGTTCCTCTTCCTCATGGCAGCCTTTCAAATATCTGCAGGTGGCTCTTGAACAGGCTGACCACAGCCCAGCATGGGAGGCTGTCGGGAAAGCCGAGCACGAGCGAATGAGGGAAGTGTTTGGGCTGTGCGGGATCCGTGCTGTGTCGGCCCGAGGAGGGGAAGCCCAGCCTCGAAGCTCTGACATGGCCCCCTCTCTCCTCCCCACAGAACAGGAGGTGAGGTTCCGCCCTGCACACTGGCCCCTGCCTCGGCCCACGGCCATCCATCACATCGTGGAAGACTTCTTAACAGACTGGACTGCCCCGATCGGGCACATCCTACCTCTGAGGCGCTTCCTGGAGAACTGTTTGGACACCGATTTGCGAAGCTTCTATGCAGGTAACTTAAGCTCCCAGAAAGACAAAGGGTCTGAGCTCCAGGTTGAAGAAAGGTCACAGAGACCCAAGCCCCGTGGAGTTTCAGGACCCATATCTGGAAATCCAAACCCCAGACTACTGTTCCCGACAATGCCATGGGCTAAATTACAACTCACCTAAAAATAATGGATAATATGTCTTCTTTTTTTTTTTTTTTTTGAGATGGAGTCTCACTCTGTTGCCCAGGCTGGAGTGTAGTGGCGCAATCTCAGCTCACTACAACCTCCGCCTCCCGGGTTCAAGCGATTCTCCTGCCTCAGCCTCCCAAGAAGCTGGGACTACAGGCACATGCCACCATGCCCAACTAATTTTTTTATTTTGTAGTAGAGATGGGGTTTCACCATATTGGCCAGGCTGGTCTCGAACTGACCTCGTGATCCGCCTGCCTCAGCCTCCTGAAGTGTTGGGATTACAAGTGTGAGCCACCACACCCAGCTGATAATATGTCTTTTCAAAAGGATTAGCAGGGCCAGGCGCCATGGGAAGGCGCCAGGGCCAGGTATGGGTGGGAAGACAGAGCTGGAGCAGGATGGGAGGCCTGTTTAAAGACACTCCAATAAAGCTTGGATCTCAGTAGGGAAGCTGGGAGCCAAAACCCTCCAAAGGAGGAGATAGATGACATGCATGGTTTTGGCCCTAGATAGAGTGGGAGAGAAAAATCTCTGAAAATATTCAACCAGTAGGCCCTGCTTGTGTAAATTTGGGGCCAAACTTCATGAGATCATTGAGCTGTAGAAATCACAGAAGCAAATGCACACCTTCTCAAGAAATACACTTTTAGGCCAGGTGCAGTGGCTCACGCCTGTAATCTCAACACTTTGGGAGGCCGAGGTGGGTGGATCACCTGAGGTCAGGAGTTCTAGACCAGCCCTGGCCAACATGGTGAAACCCCATTTCTACTAAAAGTAGAAAAATTATCTGGGGGCGGTGGTGGGTGCCTGTAATCCCAGCTACCTACTCGGGAGGCTGAGGCAGGAGAATCGCTTGAACCCGGAAGGCGGATGTTGCAGTGAGCCGAGATCATGCCACTGCACTCCAGCCTGGGCAACAGAGCGAGACTCCATCTCAAAACCAACAACAACAAAAATGCCAGGGTGTGTGAGGGAGTGAATTCCCACCCTGAGTTGCGGGTCCCACCAATGCATCGTCCCAGGCCCTTTAGCCTCCTGTCCCCCACTTTCTAGACACTGTTTGACTGTACAGGCCACTGTGTGCTGCTGCCTTGGACTGGAGCGAATCCGCCCAGCAGGCGGCCAGCTGGCATAGTGGCAGCCGTCCCTCTGTTACTGTAGCTGATGTGCAGCTGCTAGTGCTGGCCCCAGATTCTGCTGAGCATCTGAGCCCCCTGCAGAAGGGATGATGTTGTCAGAAGGTGGTGCCTGCCAAACAGCCACCTTGCTGCCCTCCCAGTCTTCCCGCTGTCCTCTTGCTCATCTGCTCTCTTACCCGCTTGGAGAGGCTTGCCATGGCCTGGCCTCCCAGGGGCCTCCATGCTAAGAGTCAGAAATAAACAGGAAGTCATATTTCTGGAGCACCTTTTAGCCTGGTCACCCATGGAAGCCTCACGACATCCTTTGTACTGTGCCCATTTTTCACTTGAGATAGAGGGGCTCAGGGAGGCAAGAAGGCTCGCTCAGAGTTACAGAAGGACTCCAGCCCATTCCTGACACTCCGTCTGCCCTTGTCTCTAACTCCCTCAGAAGGCTGAGCCCATATCTGTGTCAGCTCTTCTGTTTGTTTAAAGTCTTATAAGTACTTGGCTAAATGACTTTTTCTCACTGTATTAGTCTGTTCTCACATTGCTATAAAGAAATACCTGAGACTATAATTTATAAACAAACAGGTTTAATTGGCTCACAGTTCTGCAGGCTGTATGGACGCATGGCAGCATCTATTTCTGGATGCTGGATCACGCCTGTAATCCCAGCACTTTGGGAGGCCGAGAAAGGCAGATAACTTGAGGTCAGGAGTTCAAGACAAGCCAGGCCAACATGGTGAAACCCTCTCCCTACTTAAAAAACACAAAAATTAGCTGAGCGTGGTGGCGGGCACCTGTAGTCTCAGCTACTGGGGAGGCTGAGGCAGGAGAGTCACTTGAACCCAGAAGGCAGAGGTTGTAGTGAGCTGGGATCGTGCCACTGTACTCCAGCCTGCCTGGGCAACAGAGGGAGACTCTGCCTCAAGAAAAAAAAAGAAAAAGAAACCACTCCTGTGATGCAGTCACCTCCCAGCAGCCCCACCTCCAGCATTAGAGATTGCATTTCAACATGAGATTTGGGCGGGGACACAGACCCAAACTATGTCACCCACCTTCCCTACCTTCATTCTCATTCCCACAAGGAACTCCCAGACCTAGCGGTTGTTCCTTTCAGTAGCTTCTCTCTTTGCATGGCTTCTTTTGGTTGTTTCTTCATATTTCTTTTTCTTTCTTTTTTTTTTTCGAGACAGAGTCTCTGTCACCCAGGCTGGAGTGCAGTGGCACGATCTTGGCTCACTGCAACGTCCGCCTCCTGGATTCGAGTGATTCTCCTGCCTCAGCCTCCCAAGTAGCTGGGATTACAGGTGTTTGTCACCACGCCTGGCTAATTTTTGTATTTTTACTAGAGACGGGGTTTCTTTCTCATTATGTTGGCCAGGCTGGTCTCGAAGTCCTAACCTCAGGCGATCCACCCGCCTCGGCCTCCCAGAGTTGTGGGATTAAGGCGTGAGCCACCACGCCCGGCCGTTTCTTCATATTTCTACATGATAAGTATCCACAGCTATCTTATAATTGACCAAATTTGATTCATGCACCAGCTTTCTGTTGTGGGATAGATGAGGATATACCCGTTTTTCTTTATCCCCCACACTGTTTAGATCAGAACTTTGCACATGGTATTTGCAACTCAAATGTTGTTGAGGGACTGCGTCTTTGCAGGCAGATCTGAGCTCACAGTGGAACTGACCACTGAGTTCCCAGCCGCACCAGGCCGAGGGTCTGCTCATGAAGGTCAGAGCCCCGCCCCCAGTGTGGTCGCCTGCAGAGCCCGGTGCTCAGCCCTGATGTCTGGGAGCTGAGGCATTGCTGTGGTTTGCTTTTATTTTGGAGCCTTGTTCTTCCAGAGTGTCAAGGCAGCCCCCTGCCCTGGAGCCTCGTGGAGGGTCATGATTCATGACCTACTCAGGTTGGACGTGAGATGCCCAGAAAGGTCAGCTCCCAGTTTCAAGGGATGGAAGATACCAGGCAAGGCCTGCAGTGAAGCCCCCACACCTGGCATTGGCAGCTCCCCTTTCTGCACCCCTCCCCACACGTCCCAGCCTGGCTCATTCTCCTCATTTTGCTTTTGTGTAGAGTCCTGCTTCCTGTTCACCCTCACGTGCCAGAAGTTGCCACCCTTTTGCCAGCAGGGGTACCTGAGGATGCAGGGACTCGTGAGTACCGAGAGCCTTCGGCAGCACAGAGTGGAGAGCAGGCTCCTGCGGGACTATGCCCCCACAGGCAGGCGCCTGGAGGACAGCAGCCAGCAGCTTGGTGACCAAGAGCCACTAGGTTCCCCCCTGGCTCCAGGGCCTCTGGCTCAGTCCGTCGATAGCAACAAAGAGGAGCTCTGACTGTCCCTTCCTAAGCTGTGGGCACAGTGGCCAGGCCTCCCCACCTAGGCCCATGGTCAGTCCCTCTTTCCCCGCAACCTCACACTCCCGCCAATGCGTGATTGCCAAAGACCACTCAGATCATGGCAGTGTCTGCAGCAAAGCCACCAGATGGCACGTGAGGGCTGAAAGTCGGGGATGCGGTGGTCTCCTCCCTCCTGTCAGGGGGCAGAAGAAGGGCATCCTCTGTCAGGTGGGAGCTGCCTTCCCCAGCCCAGTTTGTCTGCAATGGAGCTGTCGCTGAGCCCCAGGCCAGCCCAGTTCTGCCCCCTCTCAAGTGCTCCTCTTCCTTCCAAGCCCCTCCTCAGATGGGCCTGCATCCCGCCTGTGGAGCGCTTCACAGGGGAAACCCATCCGCATCTTAAGGGTTTGTGGCAAGCGCTTTAAAACAAAAGCTCTGATATCCTCAACAACCACAACGGGCAGGTGGGATTGTTGCCCCAGATGACTGCTGAAGACACCAGCTGAGGTATGTCAAGTAATTCCAGGGACCCCCAGCTGGGAGTCCCCGTCTGTGTCACTTGCCACACACTGCCTCAACCTCCCCGCCCCATTTTCAGCAGGGTTTGGGCTTAGCTACGGAGCCCAAGAGGGTCAGCCCTGCTTATCATCATAGGCCCAGCAGGCTGATCTCGAGCAGCGATAGGACAGCTCCCTGCAAAGCCATCTTAGCAACTTTCTCACTGAGAAGCAGGATTCAGAGCTGCTCTCCCCAGTTGCACCCCCTGACTCATCTTCCAGCTGGCTCTTCTCTCCCATCCTACTCCCTTCCGTCTCCCTGCCCTCTGCCATCCTGAACCATGCCTTGCTTCTAACCTGCCTGGTCAAGTTTTGTGAAACTTATCCTGCTGTCTCTGGGGCGGGCACCTATATGTGCTCACCATGTGTAAGGTGACATTTCCTAATGCCTTTGTGTGATAATGATGATGAATTTGGTTCCTAGTCTCTTCTTCATCGCCCTTCCTCACCAGCAGTCTGCACTTTCCCATCAGGCGTCTTAGTCTCATTTGTAAGTGCATAAGATAATCACAGTGATTTTTCAAAGCCCAGGATCATAAGTGATTGCTTTTTCACTGGTTCTTACTAACTCTTCATGTATCCACTCAGAATTCCAAGGACAATCCCAGCACTCTGGGAGGCCCAGGCAGGTGGATCACCTGAGGTCAGGAGTTTGAGACCAGCCTGACCAACATGGAGAAACCCTATCTCTACTAAAAATACAAAATTAGCCAGGCGTGGTAGCACATGTCTATAATCCCAGCTACTGGAGAGGCTGAGGCAGGAGAATCACTTAAACCCGGGAGGCAGAGGTTGCAGTGAGCCGAGATTGCGCCATTGCACTCCAGCCTAGGTAACAAGAGGGAAACTCCATCTCAAAAAATAAATTAATTAAATTAAATTAAAATAAAGCATGCGCTGGGTACAGTTGCTTACACCTGTAATCCCAGCACTTTGGGAGGCCAAAGTGGGCCGATCACCTGAGCTCAGGAATTCGAGACCAGCCTGGCCAACATAGCAAAACCTTGTCTCTACTAACGGTAAAAGAATTAGCTGGGCATGGTGGAGCATGCCTGTCATCCCAGCTACTTGGGAAGCTGAGGCAGGAGAATTGCTTGAACCTGGGAGGTGGAGGTTGCAGTGAGCAGAGACCGAGCCACTCTACTCCAGCCTAGGTGACAAAGCAAGACCCGCAGTAAAGCCCCCACACCCCATCTCAAAAAAATAAAAAATAAAAAAGAACAAAGTATGCTACAACAAAAGTGAAAAGAGAAAAAGAATTCCAAGAACCCGGGCTTTCTGGATCCAAAGCTCTTTCATGGGGACGTCCTCTTCCCCTCTTGGCTAGGTCCAGACTTTTTCTTTTTCTTTTTTTTTTTTTTGCAATGGATTTCGCTCTTGTCACCCAGGCTGGAGTGCAATGGCACGATGTCGGCTCACTGCAACTTCTGCCTCCCGGGTCTAAACAATTCTCTTCCCTCAACCTCCCAAGTAGCTGGGATTACAAGCGCCTGCCACCACGCCCAGCTAATTTTTGTATTTTTAGTAGAGACAGGGTTTCACCACATTGGCCAGGCTGGTCTCGAACTCCTGACCTCAGGTGATCCACCTGTCTTGGCCTCCTAAAGTGTTGGGATTACAGACATGAGCCACCACGCTCGGCCCAGTCCAGACTTTTTAACTACCTGGCCCCACTGCAGACACAGTTCCCTCCAGTCCTTCCCAGAGTTACAAGAAGAGGACTCCAGTAGCCTTATTCTGTCAGGGATGAATTGTTTACCCCATGATAATGTAGGATATCATAAATTCTTCTTCAAAGGTTTTAGCCTGTAATTTGTTAAGTACATTGAGTTCTGAGATCCTCTCCAAAGAAGCAATGTATCAGTATGTTCAGCTCACCTGTTCTTTGTTCTTCATTTTAAATTTTAATTTCCTCATTCTTTATGTCTCCTTGCCCCTAGTTTCAGTAAACAATCCCCTCCTAGCCTCTGTCACCTGCTCTGACCTGAGTCACCTTTAGTCACCTGGTCCATAACCGTCTTTCCTGTCTAAACTTCTCACCCCACCACTCTGGCTTATACCCCTGCTCTCTTTAAAATAGCCAATCAGAATTAGCTTAGATTGTGCGGTCCAACCCTAGCCCATAGGGGAACAACACAGCAGTAGGGGGTACCTGCATCAGGGATAAGAACCCATTCCCCTCCCTTGTTCCGGTGTGCTCTCGCCATTGCACCATCCATGAGACGCACTCTTGTATAGAAGTAAAATTGCCTTGCTGAGAAAATGTATGTTTGAGTGCTATTTCTTTTGTGGCACTGAAAATTTATTTCTAACAAATTTGGGGTCTCATTCGGGATTCCCATCCACCTCTGAGGAGGGTCTAGACCTCTCCCATGAGGAGGCACGTCCCACTGCCTTGTTGCGGTGGCCACAGGGGTAAGGAATCGAGACCAACCAGTGTGACGAATAAACCTATACTCTCAGCAAGGCAGAAAGAAACGGGCTGGCGACCTGGGGGAAAGGATCCTCATGTACCACAGTGACCAAGTAACTGTGCAGAGACCAAGCTAAGAAACATCGCAGGGGTGACAAAGTATTTCCTTGGTGGTCAGGATATTCTGGGGGTTGAAAGTGTGCATGAATGCAAGGAGCCTCCAGCAGGTGGGGCTAAAGGATAGGCGAGACATCTCCAACAGGGGAGATTGAGCTTAACCAGGACCCAAGATGGGAAATGCCCCAAGTAAGGTAAGAGATAAAAAGGAGAAAGCTAGCAACAGTAATATTCCCCCTAATAATCCCCTAGGCCTAATGTTAAAATGTTAGAAGGATAATGAAAGGACCAAAAACAAAAGCAGCTGCTGTCCCAGACCCTTCTCCTATCTCTGATGTCCCCTTTCTTACAACCCTGCCTCTTGAGAATCGTCCCAAGAGCCCACTCACTACCGACCTAAGTACCTTTCCCTTAAAGGACTTCAACGTGAGATAGAGCAATGTAAAAAAGATATTCAGAATTTCCCTTTCCCCTCTTCTCGGGGGAAGAAAGAGACATGATCCATAGAGCTGCTATGGGAGCCTAGGAACACGAACACCCTCCTGGCCAAAACGTTCCTACAGCAGATCAACAAACTCCCACCCAAGACCCCCAGTGGGACAATAACAACGCAGCCCACCGAGAAAATATGCAGGACCTTAAGGAATTGATAATAAAGGGGATTAAAGCATCAGTACCCCGAGGCTGGGCGCAGTGGCTCACGCCTGTAATCCCAGCACTTTGGGAGGCCGAGGCAGGCAGATCACAAGGTCAGGAGATCGAGACCATCCTGGCCAACACAGTGAAACCCCATCTCTACTAAAAAATACAAAAAAAATTTGCTCAGATGAGAAGCCTGAGGCCGATCAGGGTGAAGTGACTATGGCATAAGGACAAACAGGACTGGTCCGCCTGTGAAATTCAGAATGTGAATTAGGCAGGAAAATTGGCTCTCTAGAAAATACTGTGGAAGTGCTGAATAGGATTGATAGGTGGCTGTGGAAAAGAAAGTGCTAGAGACACAGAAAACCGATACAAAAATGGGCAGGGCGGCCAGGCGCGGTGGCTCACGCCTGTTATCCCAGCACTTTGGGAAGCCGAGGCGAGCGATAACTTAAGGTCAGGAGTTCGAGACCAGCCTGGCCAACATGGTGAAATATAAAATTTCTGTACCAAAAATATACAAAATTAGCCAGGTGTGGTGGTGCTCGCCTGTAATCCCAAGTACTTGGGGGGCTGAGGCAGGAGAATCGCTTGAACCCTGGAGGTGGAGGTTGCGGTGAGCCAAGATCATGCCACTGCACTCCAGCCTAGCTACAGAGCAAGACTCCGTCTCAAAAAAAAAAAAAAAAAAAAAAAAAGCTGGGTGCAGTGGCTCACGCCTGTAATTCCAGCACTTTGGGAGGCCCAGGTGGGCAAATCATGAGGTCAATAGATCGAGACCATCCTAGCCAACATGGTGAAACTCCGTCTCTACTAAAAATATAAAAATTAGCTAGGCGTGGTGAGGCACGCCTGTAGTCCCAGCTACTGGGGAGGCAGAGGGAGAAGAATCCCTTGAACCCAGGAGGCAGAGGTTGCAGTGAGCCGAGATCGCGCCACTGCACTCCAGCCTGGACAACAAGAGCGAGACTCTGTCTCAAAAAAAAAAAAAAAAACTTTGGTCAACAATTTGGAAACTGCCTGTTCTTTTAAAAACGCTCTTTCAGCTGCTGCTAATCCGAGTGTATATTCAGGACAACTTGCATCTCTGCTCCGAGTTGCAGTCTTCGAACTTGACCCAAAAACACTCCCTGCTTAAATTAGGCTCGCCTCAGTTTTCATTTGTTTTCCTTTAGGCGGACACAGACGAGGGCCACTTAAAGGATGGCCCCTAAACTCCCGGTTGAGTTCTTTTACATATAAAGGGCATCATGCCTTTGAGGAGCTTAGCTTTACATATTAAATGGAGAAACAGAACCTGTCAACATCTGTAGGAAGTGGACAGCGCCAGTTATAAACAGGAGGCCAGGCAAGGTGGCTCACGCCTGTAATCCCAGCACTTTGGGAGGCTGAAGCGGGCGGATCACTTGAGCTCAGGAGTTCCAGACCAGCCTGGCCAACATGGCGAAACCCCGTCTCTACTAAAAATACAAAAATCAGCCCGGCGTGGTGGCGCGCGCCTGTAATCCCAGCTACCTGGGAGGCTAAGGCAGGAAAATCACTTGAACCCGGGATTTGGATGTTGCAGTGAGCGGAGATCGCGCCACTGCACTGTAGCCTGGGAGACAGAGCGAGACTCTGTCATTAATAAATAAATATATGTAAATAAAATAAAGCAACAAGAGTTTGCAAAATCCAAAACCACGGGGACTTCTCAACTGCCTTTTCTCCCTTAAGTACCCTCCATTGCTACCCCTGCTCCATCACCTCCTCTTCCGGTCCCTCCTCTAGGGCCCGCCCACCCCTTCCGTTTCCGCCCCGCCCCGCCCCCGCCTTCGCCCAGACCAGGGCCTGCCCGCCTCTTCCAATCCGTTCCCCGACGGCCTGCCCATTGCTTCCGGTCCCTAGCTGAGGCCCCGCCCCTTCAACTGTGCCTCAGCCCGCCATTCCCATTGGCGGAAAATCCCAGACGCCCCTCAAATTGGAGAGGGACAGTTGGACGCTGTGGCTCACGCCCGTAATCACAACCCTCTGGGAAGCCGAGGCGGGCGGATCACGAGGTCAAAAGATCGAGACCGTCCTGGCCAACATGGTGAAACCCGTCTCTACTAAAAATAAAAAAATTAGCTGGGCGTGGTGGCGCGCGCCTCTAGTCGGGAGGCTGAGGCAGGAGAATCGCTTGAACCCGGAAGGCGGAGGTTGCAGTGAGCCGAGATCGCGCCACTGCACCCTAGCCTGGCAACAGAGCGAGACTCTGGCTCAAAAAAAAAAAAAAAAAAATTGGAGAGGGACGCTCTTCCGCCTGCCTGTCCCCGGAAGTGACGTTATGTACGTCCCCCCTGAGGAAGTGACGACAGGCGTGCCCTTGACAGGCAGGGAGGGCTAGGCTGTGCATCCCTCCGCTCGCATTGCAGGGAGGTAGGAGCCCTGTGGGGGTGGCTCGAGGTGGTGTCGCGGCTGAGGCATGCCGCGAGCGCGTTCCTGCGCAGGCTGGCGGCCGGGCGGGCGGGGGGATCTAGCTCGCCGGAGAGCCAGGGTCCCTGGTGATGTCCGATTTTTCCCAGTTCCCTCCACACATGTCCCTTCTTTATTGGTTCCCTCCAGTACATGTCTCTTCGTTTTTGGTTCCTCTCACACTCTTAGTTCCTCCTTGAATTGTTGCGTTTCATCTTTTCAGACGACCCTGGGTTCCAGTGTTGGCTGTCATTTAATAGCGGGGTTACTTTGGGCATGTCACTTAACTTACTTGAGCCTCGTATTCCTTCCCTTACTTGCAGTGTGGGCAGTACAATAGCAACTTCCTGGAAGTTGCTGTAGGAAGACCAATAATGTGTGTAAGGTACTTGGTCCTTACATACATTATTAAATCTGTTGGTTTCTTCCTCCCATTCTTCCGTTATAATCTAAATCCCAATTTCTTTTTGGTTGTGAAGCCAGTTTTCCTGTCCTTCTGGTTTGCCTAGCTATTCCTTCCCTTTGATTCTCATTGCTTCTTCACTTCCACGCTACAAATCTTACATATTATTTCCTTGCATTTTGCTTCCAACTCTGCCTCTTCCTGAGCCCTGAGTACTCCCCAAATCTCTTTTTTCTAGTGTGTCGACTTCCTTTTGTGTGCCCCAGTTCTTCTGCCTCTTTCCCTCACAGATGGCTCAGCGACTTCTTCTGAGGAGGTTCCTGGCCTCTGTCATCTCCAGGAAGCCCTCTCAGGGTCAGTGGCCACCCCTCACTTCCAGAGCCCTGCAGACCCCACAATGCAGTCCTGGTGGCCTGACTGTAACACCCAACCCAGCCCGGACAATATACACCACGAGGATCTCCTTGACAACCTTTAATATCCAGGATGGACCTGACTTTCAAGACCGAGTGGTCAACAGTGAGACACCAGTGGTTGTGGATTTCCACGCACAGTGAGTATTGGGGGTCCACAGAAGACTAGGGTCCTACTTGTTCAAGTATTTATTGAATGCCTGCTGTGTCCCACGGCCATGTTCTATGCTGCTCATATGTAGACTCAATATACAGACTAGTCAGGCCCAGTCCCTGCCCTCAAGGGGAATGCAGTCTGGTGGAAGACAGACAAGTGAACAGTCTGCAAAGCTGACTGTTAGTGCTGGGAAACACATGTTCTGTTTCTCAATCCCCAGAAAGCTCAGCGTCATCTTTAGCATGGACCAGAGTTGGAAAAATATGACTGTCACCTTGCTTTTGGTGTATACCAGTTCCTGGCCCTGCAGATAAGCTGATGTTAACATCTTGCCATGAAAACCGCAAGAAGGGCTGGCAAAAAGTTATCAGTGTCGGCCGGGTGCGGTGGCTCATGCCTGTAATCCCAGCACTTTGGGAGGCCAAGGCGGGCAGATCACCTGAGGTCAGGAGTTCAAGACCAGCCTGGCCAACATGGTGCTACCCTGTCTCTATTAAAAATACAAAATTAGCTGGGCGTGGTGGTGTGTGCCTGTAATCCCAGCTACTCAGGAGGCTGAGGCAGGAGAATCACTTGAACCTAAGAGGTGGTGTTTGTAGTGAGCTGAAGATCGTGCCATTACACTCCAGCCTGGGCAAAAAGAGTGAAATTCCATCTCAAAAAAAAAAAAAAAAAGTTATCGGTGTCACTACCGTGGTGCCCAAGCATACAGGGCATAGGAAGGAGTTTCCTTTCAGTGCTATCTGAGTTTGCTTTAGAGATATTTAAGTCCCACTGGCCTTCTGAATTTTAGCCTGGGCTTTTTCATTTCTAGACCTTTGGGGCCTGGCTAGACACCCAACTACACAAAAGCTGGACAAAGCCCTCTGAATGAGGCATCCTGGGAGAAACCAGTGTAGCATAAGTTAAAAATTCAGGGGCCTTCAGGTCCGATGCAGTGGCTCACACCTGTAATCCCAGCACTTTCAGAGGCCGAGGCAGGTGGATTACCTGAGGTCAGGAGTTTGAGACCTGCCCAGCCAACATAGTGAAACCCCATCTCTACCAAAAATACAAAAATTAATCGGGCATGGTGGCGGGCACCTGTAATCCCAGCTACCCAAGAGGCTGAGGCAGGAGAATCGCTTGAACCTGGGAGGTGGAGGTTGCAGTGAGCTGAGATCGCGCCATTGCACTCCAGCCTGGGTGATAGAGGGAAACTCCATCTCAAAAAAGAAAAAGAAAAGAAAAAGAAATTGAAGGGCCTTCTGGTCAGGTCTCTGACAGGTTGTTTCGCTGGCTTTCCAGTTGTTTCTCTGACTCACCCTGTGGCCTTGGGCAGGCCACTTGATATCTTTGTGCTCCCTTTCTTCACTTGTAATAGGAGATAAGGTCTTGCACACTGGGTTTTTCAGTGTTATGAGTTGTTTTTGTTTTTCTTCTTTTAGAGACAAGGTCTCACTCTGTCACCCAGGCTAGAATGTAGAGTGCAGTGGTGCGATCATGGCTCACTGCAGTCTCTACCTCCTGATCTCAAGCAATCCTCCCACCTTGGCCTCCCAAAGTGCTAGGATTACAGGCATGAACCACTGCGCCAGGCCTGAGGTTTTTTTTTCCTTTTTTGTTTTTGAGACGGAGTCTCATTCTGTCACCCAGGCTGGACTGCAGTGGCTCAATCAGCTCACTGCAACCTCCACCTCCCGAGTTAAAACAATTTTCCTGCCTCCCAAGTAGTTGGGACTACCACCCAGATAATTTTTTTGTATTTTTAGTAGAGACGAGGTTTCACCATATTGGCCAGGCTGGTCTCGCAAACTCCTGACCACAGGTGATTCTCTCCCGCCTTGGCCTCCCAAAGTGCTAGGATTACAGGTGTGAGCCATTATGCCCGGCCTATTTTTCAGCATTTAAAACCGTCAGGCCTGGTTGGGTGCCGTGTGCACCACCACACCTGCTACTCAGGAGGCTGAGGCAGGAGAATTGCTTGAACCTGGGAGGCGGAAGTTGCAGTGAGCCGAGATCGCGCCATTGCACTCCAGCCTGGGCAACAGAGTGAGGCTCCATCTCAAAAATAAATAAGTAAGTGCTGAGAATAAAATAGGAGTTGTCAGCCAGGGGTTTGTGAAAGGTGGAACTGTCTTGGCCTCCTGGTGTAGTGAGCATTCCAGAGAGGCCTTCCGAAATGAACAATAAATGGGATAATGCCTCATTTTGTTCAGTAAGGAAGTGGGGTGGTGTGAGTTGTTCATTCAGTGCCAGGCACTTTCCTTGGTGCCACATACATAGAGATGACAGCACCAGGCCTGTCCTGGATGAGCTTCCCCAGCGAGAGGGGAATACCTATGATCAGGGCAGTGATAATGGTCAACTCAGAGTAGCCATTACAGGGCATAGGCTGATCCATGTGGGATCAGAGTAGCCTGTGGGTGAAATAAAACACTTTCTTTTTTTTTTTTTTTTTTCAGACAGAGTCTCTGTCGCCCAGGCTGGAGTGCAGTGCCACGATCTCAGCTCACTTCAACCTCTGCCTCCCAGGTTAAAGTGATTCTCCTGCCTCAGCCTTCCTAGAAGCTGGGATTACAGGCGCACACCACCACTCCTGGCTAATCTTTGTATTTTTAGTAGAGACGAGGTTTTACCATGTTGGCCAGGCTGATCTTGAACTCCTGACCTCAGGTGATCCGCCTGCCTCGGCCTCCCAAAGTGCTGGAATTATAGGCGTGGGTCACCGCACCCGGCCAAAGAAAACACTTTCAACACAGCTTTGGGTTGTGATCGATCCCAGCTGTGCTTCTCTAATCTTGCACAGGTTTCTTAACTCGTATGGGCTTCAGTTTCTTTGGAAGGTGTGTTCTCTTTGCAGAGTTGAGGGGTGTGTTTGGTAAAAGCAGAGAAAGTGAGCCAGGGACTGGTGCGTTGTAGACGCTCCAGGCCATTGGTTCCCCTCCTTTTAGTTCTGAGTCCACATGGTGTTTGAAATATCCCCACAGCTTCCAATGCATGTTTACCCACATTGCCTTAGTTGATCTCTCCTAATAGCTTTGAGAGCCATAATCTCTCTTTTTCAGATGAAGAAACTAGGGCCCAGGCCGGGCGCGGTGGCTCACGCCTGTAATCCCAGCACTTTGGGAGGCCGAGACAGGCGGATCACGAGGTCAGGAGATCGAGACCATCCTGGCTAACACGGTGAAACCCCGTCTCTACTAAAAAATACAAAAAATTAGCCGGGCGTGTTGGCAGGCACCTGTAGTCCCAGCTACTGAGGAAGCTGAGGCAGGAGAATGGCGTAAACCAGGGAGGCGGAGCTTGCAGTGAGCCGAGATCGCGCCACTGCACTCCAGCCTGGGGGATAGAGCGAGACTCCGTCTCAAAAAAAAAAAAAAAAAAAAAAGAAACTAGGGCCCCAGAATAATCGGCTGGTTGGTGAGGAGCCTCTGTTTGAACCTTTTAACTTCCAATCCCATATCCTTTTATATGACAGTATATTTCTCTGAGATATACTGAAATGAGTCACTTTTATTATGAGTCTTCTGATGAGGCCTGTGTTTTAAAAGTCTGGGATCTGTGAAGATTTCCCATGTGCAGAATCTCCTGGCATTACCATTTGGTGTGTTAATTTTTAAACATGGTAAACAGAGATAATAAGGGCAAAAGATTCCTTGGAAAGATGCAGGTCTGGGAAGCCAGTAGGGGATGCTGAGCGCTCTTTTGACTGACTGGATGCTTCCTTTCTCGCCTTTTGAGGTGGTGTGGACCCTGCAAGATCCTGGGGCCGAGGTTAGAGAAGATGGTGGCCAAGCAGCACGGGAAGGTGGTGATGGCCAAGGTGGATATTGATGACCACACAGACCTCGCCATTGAGTATGAGGTATGGATTGACAGGGAGTTGCCACAGGGCAGCCAGTATAGGAGGTGTCAGGCCCAGGGATAGCTGGTGTAGGAGGTATCTTGGGGAGCACAGGTAGCCAGTAAGCAAGGTGTCTTGGTTTTTCCAGAGCTTTTTTTTTTTGAGACGGAGTCTCTCACTGTCACCTGGGCTAGAGTGCAATGGCATGATCTCGGCTCATTGCAACCTCTGCCTCCCGGGTTCATGCGATTCTCCTGCCTCAGCCTCCCAAGTAGCTAGGACTACAGGTGCACACCACCACGCCCACCTAATTTTTTGTATTTTTAGTAGAGACAGGGTATCACCATGTTGGCCAGACTGGTCTGGAACTCCTGACCTTATGATCCACCCACCTTGGCCTCCCAAAGTGCTGGGATTACAGGCATGAGCCACTGCGCCCAGCCGGTTTTTCGAGAGCTTTTAAGAGCTCAGAGCACTTTGCAGAGGTGGCTCTTGATCCTCTGAGCCACCTGTCTCTCTTCACCACCTTTAGGAAGTAGATCGTATGACCCAAAAACACCAGGTCATTCACTTAGTCTCGGACATTGGTACATTCCTTTATCCATCTACCCACATGTTCAGTGAGCAGTCATTTGGGAGCTCGATGTGCCAAGCATTTGTGATTCTGACACAAGATGAGATCTTGTCTCCAAGCAAGATCTCTCCTAGTCTAGCAGGAGAGAACAGCAGGTAGAAGGATCATCTCAATATAGAAGTGCTAAAAGAAGAGGCGCATAAAGGAAGAAGGGACTGTTTGCTTATGGGGGAGCTGGAGGGGACAGGGAATGCTTCACGTTAGAGAGAACCTCTGAGCTGAGCCATGAGGGATGCGCAGAGGAGGAGGAAGGGCTGAGGAAACAGCGTGCACAAAGACATGGAGTCGTGTCACTTGGTTGGTTGGTTTATCTGTTTATTCAGCAGATATTTGAGAGTCCCTCAAGTGCCAGGTAGTGTTACTTGGTGATGAGGATAAGGCAGTGAACAAAACTGACAAAATCTCTGCCTCCATGGAGTCTACATTCTAGTATTTTAAATCAAGGGTCAGCAAACTTTTTCTCTAAAGGACTGGTTGGTATTGGAAGCATTGCAGGGCAGTGGTCGCTGCTACAACCATTCAGCTGTGCTCATAGCCGAAAGCAGCCATAGACACTATACAAACAAATGGGCATGGCTGTGTTACAATAAACACAAGCAGTAGGCTGTATTGGGCCTTTTTTTTACAAAAGGGCCAATTTATTTACAAAAACAAGCAGTAGGCTGTATTGGGCCTGTGAACTATAGTTTACTGACCCCTGTTTTAGATAATAAGTTCAATGGAGAAAAATACATCAGGAAGAGAGGATGGGAGTACTGCGTATGAGGCAGGGTTTCTGTTTTTTCGAGACGGAGTTTTGCTCTTGTTGCCCAAGTTGGAGTGCAGTGGCACAATCTCGGCTCACTGCAACCTCTGCCTCCCGGGTTCAAGCAGTTCTTCTGTCCCAGCCTCCGGAGTAGCTGAGATTATAGGCACGCGCCACCACGCCCGGCTAATTTTTTGTATTTTTAGTAGAAATGAGGTTTCACCATGTTAGCCAGGCTGGTCTTGATCTCCTGACCTCGGGTGACCCACCTGCCTTGGCCTCCCAAAGTGCTGGGATTACAGGCGTGAGCCACCGCGCCCGGCGGGTTTCTTTTTTAAAGGGTAGGCTAGGGTGGATCTCCCTGAGAAGCTGACCTTTGAGCAAAAACAGGAAGGGAGTGACTGAAGCATGTGGGTCTTTGGAAGAACCATTCAGGCAAAGCAAAAGCCCTGAGGTCTGATGAGCCTGGGTTGCTTACAGACCAGCAGGGGCCAGGTGCCTGGAGGTGTCTGGGTTGGGGGCTTCCTCTGGGCCTTGGAGACCACTACCTGGAGAAAGGGGAGAGGCCCACTTTGTCTGGGTGGCCAGAGTGAAGGGCCGAGTATGGAGCTGGGGAAAGCAGACTGCAGCCGGATTGGGAGGGTCTCTGAATAGCCATGCTGAAGGTAGCGCTGTTACAGAGCCGAGGGCGCTCCTGGCAGCCTCTGGGCCCAACCTGGCTCACAGACACTTTTAGTCTGGCACTCGAAGTATTTTAAAGTAATAGGAAGCAGATGCTGATATTTGAAACTCAGATTTCATGTGAAAATCTCGATATCTGATTTTCTTGAAATATCTTAACCTGGCCGGAGTGAGCCTTCACCCCTCCCTCCTTCCTCCTCCAGGTAACAAGTGAATGAAAGAGGCCGCTTTATTCCTCAGAGTATACAAGTCCAGGTTTCACTCTTACTAGACCAGCTCAAATAGAGGCACCCATCCCTGAACCAGTCTCCTGCGGCAGGAAATGGGTGGTTGGGAGCGGGGTGAGAACAGGCTGGCCGCCCTTTGAGCTACGCAGGGAGTGGGGAGTGATTACCCAAAGGAACATCAGTCTGCAATGACCAGAAGCAGGGGAGATGGAGACCAGGCAGACAAACGTGGTGGCCACTACAGGTGACCACTGGAGCAGGCCTGCCTTGGGAGTTAGGAACTGAGGGCTGTTTACAGGGGCTGGGGGAGGGGTGAGTGACTTTTTCAAAAAGTTTGGCCACTGATTGCTCAGTGAGGGAGGCATCTATCTGCCCATTTGGACGCCCCTGGCTTTCCCCTGCCTGGCTATGCCTCGGCTGAGAGCCCGGGCTGGGGCTCCTAGGGCCTCCCACAGGTCACGCGTGGGCTTCAGATGTCTCAGGCCTCCTGGCTCTGCCAGACACTACAGCTTCAGCCTCAGCCAATGTATTCATAACTCTTCAGCAGAAACCCGCTGAGGGCCAGCCATGTGCAGGGACTATGGTAACTACTGCAGATGCAAAGAAGCCCACAGGCCCTGCCCCAGTGTCTCGTGGGGTGGCGGGAATGCCGAGGACCGTCCCCGGGAGGCTGTTGTGGGAATGGGCACTGAAGGCCTGCGGTGAAGCCTGGGAAGTGAGAAGGAGATGCCTCCTGTGGAATCCTCACAATCTCCCCCCACACCCACCGCTCCCGCCCTGTCCACTGCCTGGGGACTGTGCTGTCACACAGAAAGGCCTCAAGGCTGCTGGGCCCACATCACTTGGTCTCAGCCGTGTTGTTTAGCCAAACCCTGGTCTGACATCATTGCAGGGTTTAGGAAGCTCCAGCCAGGGTTCTTCCTGACCCCCTGCCTCTCTCCCTCCCTTCCTTCTTTCCTTCCTTCCTCTTTTCTTTCTGAAGAGAGCCTGAGGAAGAAGTTTCCTCTGAGAGAACTACAGTGCCCCCCATGATGGCTTTCTTTAAGGCCTAAAATCCTTTTTCTTTTTTGAGATGGAGTCTCACTCTGTCGCCCAGGCCGGAGTGCAATGGCACGATCTCGGTTCACTGCAACCTCCGCTTCTCAGGTTCAAGCAATTCTCCTGCCTCAGCCTCCCGAGTAGCTGGGATTACAGGTGCCCACGACCATGCCCAGCTAATTTTTGTAGTTTTAATAGAGACAAGGTTTTACCATGTTTGCCAGGCTGGTCTCAAACTCCTGACATCAGGTGATCAGCCCGCCTCGGCCTCCCAAAGTGCTGGGATTGCGGGCGTGAGCCACTACACCTGGCCTAATTTTTGTATTTTTAGTAGAGATGGGGTTTCACCATGTTGACCAGATTGGTCTCAAACTCCTCACCTCAAGTGATTTGCCCACCTCGGCCTCCCAGAGTGCTGGCATTACAGGCATGAGCCACCGCGCCCGGCCCCCAAGACTGCATTTCTAACAAGCTCCCAGGTGATGCCAAGGCTGGGTGTCCTGAGCCAACATGGAGAGAAACCAGTGTTCTGAAGGCCCCATACTGACTTTTTCATTCTGAAGGCCCCAGATTGACTTTCTGGTTCTGAAGGCCCCAGACTGACTTTTTCATTCTGAAGGCCCCAGACTGACTTTCTGTGGGGAGGAACTGCTCTTTGGAAGGCCGTGTCTCAGCTGCCGCTCTCAGCACAGACTGCTTGCCAGTGAGAAAGTTCATGGATAAATGTATAATGGCATGTGTCCACCATTCCAGCGCCATACAGAACCGTTCCACCGCCCTCGGTTCCCCTGTTTTCCAGCAGTTCACCTCTCCTTCCTGCCCCTCACCCGCTTAACCCCCAGCAGTCACTGATCTCATTTTTTGTTGTTGTTCTTTTTGAGGATTTTATGTTTTTAGGGCAGTTTTAGGTTCATGGCAAAATTGAGAGGAAGGGGAAGGTACAGAGACTTCCCATAAGTGCCCTGTCCTCCCGCATGCCCAGCCTCCCACACTATCAACAGCCCATACCAGGGTGGTCCATTTGTCACAACTTATGAACCTACACGGACATCATTATCCCCCAAAGCCAAAAGTTTACATCGGGGATCACTCTTGGTGTTGTGCCTTCTGTGGGTTTGGACAAATGTGTCATAGCCGGTGTCCACATTCTAGCATCATCCAGAGTCATTTCACTGCCTCCATGTCCTCTCTCCTCTGCCTGTTCGTCTCTCCTTCCTCCTCCCTCCAGCCCTGGCAACTCTTGATCTTTTCACTGTCTACCTAATTCTGCCAGAATGTTATGTAGTTGATTTTTTCAATAATCGTTTTTCCAAGAACCCTCTCATATCTAAAAGCTTTTACAAAGCACTTGGCATTTTGCATTTGAAGCGTGAAATCCTTTAATGCGTCCCCACGTTCTTCCCCCTGCTGGGACTCAGTAGATGTCTCTCTCTCTTTGCTGCTGGGCAGAAGCACAACAGAGTTTGATCCCCTGGACTGCAAAGTCAAACAGATCTTGTTTCAGATCCCAGCTTTTTTTTTTTTTTTTTTTTTTAGAGGGGGTCTCGCTCTTTCACCCAGGTGGAGTGAAGTGGCGCAATCTCGGCTCACTGCGACCTCCATCTCCCGCGTTCAAGCACTTCTCCTGCCTCAGCCTCCCAAAGTGCTGGAATTACAGGCGTGAGCCACCACGCCCGGCCTAATTTTTGTATTTTTGGTAGAGACAGGGTTTCACCACGTTGGCCGGCCTTGTCTCGAATTCCTGACCTCAGATGATTCGCCTTCCTCAGCCTCCCAAAGTGCTGGGATTACAGGCAGGAGCTGCCGCGCCTGGCCTACACCACATCATTTTGGAACAGTTGCTCACCCTTTGAGCCTCAGTATTCTCATCGTTAAAATGATCCTGCCCACAGCCAGGAGAGTGTGAGATAGTGTATAGAGGTGTTTATATCATTCCTGACACGAAAAAGCACCCAGCATGTGACAGCGATCTTTTCCTTTTAACTCTGCAATGAGCCGAGGAGGAGGTTGCGACATCCCGCAGCACCCAGCACTGTGCCTTTCCCTTGGTAGGCCCTTAGCTGAGTTAACAGATGGATGCCATCGGGGTGGGACAGGAGAAGACATACCAGGACACGGAGCTCAGTGGCGGTGCAGGCGAGCTACGGGTTAGCAGAAAGAGACTGCGCACACGCACACACTCCCCCACTCCTGCCGAGTTCACAGGGTCTTTATCCAAGGATAGGAGGTTCCAAGTGGCTTCACGGAACAGGACAGGCAACACATCGTAGCGTATCTTTTCCTCAGCCCCTCAGTTGGCTCAGTCACTGCCTCTTTCACACTCAAAACATTCCAGAAGAATGTGCCAAGGCCCTGTGCACTTCCATGTAAGGCAGTATTTACAGGCACCGGCACCTCCTGATGTGTGAGCCAGACACAGGAGCAGCAGAGCTTCAGCCGCCTCCTCAGGGTCGAGGGAAGTCCCATTCCAGCTCAGGTTTCCTGTGAGCCCCTAGTGCGGGTAGTGTGTATGTGTGTGTGTGTATATATGTGTGTATGCGTGTGTGTGTATGTATGTGTGTATGCGTGTGTGTGTTTAAGCTCAACTTCAAAATATCCCCTTGATCAGTAGTGACCAGACCTCCATTGACAGCACATCTGCTGTCTACCTGACACCAGCAGGGTCTGTGCGTGTTCAAGCATGTGTGGAGGTTTACATGAGTGAGATCATTATGGCCTTCATCTGGAGTTCTTTTTTTTTTTTTTTTTTAATATTTTTATGGAGACGACGTCTTGCTATGTTGCCCAGGCTGGTCATGAATTCCTGACCTCAAGCAGTCCTCCTGCCTTGGCCTCCCAAAGTACTTGGGATTACAGGCGTGAGCCACTGTGCTTGTGCCTATCTGGAGTTCTTAAGGAACGCTAAGTCCACTCTCTGAGCCTCTTCAGTGAACTTAGAGTCTTGCCGTGAAAAAAGTTAGGCCACTTCTTATACAGTGGCATAAAGCATATATTTTAATTAAAGGAATAGGACAGTGTGCAGGTGGGAGCCGGTGGCTGAGCTCTCTGCTTCTGCCAAGAGGCTCCGGCTTTGAGGCGCTCCAGCTGCCTTTGCAGACCACTAGAGGGCACCAAAGAATGCCTGGGAAGGCCCTGGTGGCTTCAGGCGCTTCCTGGAGCAAACTCTTTCGGGCCCTGCTCTGCCTGGAGACAGGGTTTGCCACCCACATCAGCCCAGGGACAGCCTTTGAAGGGGCCTGAGGCACTAACAAGGACAAGGACTGTGTCCTGTGACCTGCTGTGTTTGTCCCCAAAGTGTCCATGAGGAGTGGGGTGCAGGGCCTGCCACGTAAAGTTAGTGGGTGAGGGCGGGATGGTCTGGCCTGCGTGCCTTTCCTAACTACCATGTGCATGGTTTTTGAACATTCTGAATCTTACTGGCTTCCAAGATGGGCCGTGGCAGGGCAGCACTGGGATATGTGAAGACCTGGTATGTTTGTGTGAATCTCTGCTCGCTCTTTGTAGTTTAATTTGTATGTAAGAAAAGTCTGTGTTTATCTTGTTCTGTTTATTTTTATTTATTTATTTTGAGGGGGGGAACAGAGTCTTGCTCTGTCGCCCAGGCTGGAATGCAATGGCACAATCTCAGCTCAGTGCAACCTCTGCCTCCCGGGTTCAAGCGATTCTCCTGCCTCAGCCTCCCGAGTAGCTGGGACTATAGGCATGCCCCACCACGCCCGGCTAATTTTTGTATTTTTAGTAGAGACGGGGTTTCACCATGTTGGTCAGGCTGGTCTCGAACTCCTGACCTCAAGTGATCTGCCCACTTTGGCTTCCCAAAATGCTAGGATTACAGGCGTGAGCCACAGCGACCGGCCTATCTTGTTCTGTTTAAATGGTTTTCTCAAATGCCCACGAATGCCAGGCAGGGATCCCAGGCAGCAGAGACCTCACGATGCCAGTCTGGTGGGCCACAGCCTCATCCGCGTTCCACGTAACCTATGCAGGTCCCTGAGGGAACTGAGTAAATGCTTCACAGACCAAGAATGTTGTCCTTGCCATCTGCCTGCAACCTGCTAATAAGCGTCAGGTTGTGTATGGCCAAGCCTCTCCTCTCATGCTGTCCAGTAGAAGTCCCTGAGTTTCTGGACCCTGTCACTCATCATGGCAGCAAGCTAATGTGCTCTCGTGGGGCCTGTGTTGGACTTTTCCTCGTGCCCTCTGTAGCCACTGTTTTTTGAATGCCCACTGTATGCCAGGCACAATGCCAGGTTCCTAAGCTTATTTGCCGGGCGCTGTGCTGAGCCTTTACTTGCGTTATTTCATTCAGCTTTCATGCCCTCTAATGGCAGTGCCCTTAGTATCTCCATCCTGCATCTGAGAACACTGAGGCTTAGTGACTGAGGGGCGTGCCCCAGCTCACCTGGCTGGTAGGAGCCAGATTGCGTCCGCCAGAACCTGAGCTCTGCTTGCTTGCTTGCTTGCTTGCTTGCTTGCTTGCTTGCTTGCTTGCTTTTCTTTCTTTCTTTCTTTCTTTTCTTTCTTTCTTTTCTTTCTTTTCTTTCTTTGACGGAGTCTCACTCTGTCACCCAGGCTGGAGTGCAGTGGTGCAATCTCCACTGACTCCAGCCTCCACCTCCCAGGTTCAAGCAATTCTCTCACCTCAGCCTCCCAAGTAGGTGGGATTACAGGTGCCTGCCACCATGCCCGACTAATTTTTGTATTTTCAGTAGAGACAGGGTTTCACCATGTTGGCCAGGCTGGTCTCGAACTCCTGACCTCAAATGATCTGCCCACCTCAGCCTCCCAAAATGCTGGGATTACAGGTGTGAGCCACCGCGCCCAGCCTGAGCTCTGCTTTATACTCAAATCTTTCTTTTTTTTTTTGAGGCGGGGTCTCTGTCACCCAGGCTGGAGTGCAGTGGCACAATCACAGCTCACTGAAGCCTCAGTCTCCCAGGCTCAAGCGATCCTCCTGCCTCAGCCTCCCGAGTATGGGAGTACAGGCATGTACCACCATGCCTGGCTAATATTTTGGGGGGGTTTAGTAAACAAAGGGTCTCACTATATTGCCCAAGCTGGTCTGGAACTCTTGAACTCAAGCAATCCTCCAGCCTCAGTCTCCCAGAGGGCTGGGATTATAGATATAAGCCACTGTGCCCAGCCTATACTTGAATCTTTAATGTTCATCCCAAACCCTAAAGGTAGACATTACCCCCATTTTATGGAAAAGGACACTGAGGCTCAGAAAGGTGCTGTGACCCGGCCAAGGCCCCCTTGCTAGTGAGTGCAAAGCCAGGACTCAAACTGTCCCCCAGCTTCTGTCTCCTCCTGGGCCAGGCTTCCCCTGAGCTCCTCCCTGCCCCAGGCTTCCCCTGAGCTCCTCCCTGCCCCCAGCCCTGGCCTGCAGCTGCAAGGGTTATTTTCATCTCTCCTGTCATTCCAGCAAAACCGCTGGGCCAGTGAGTCAGTCTTGTGGTTAAGGGAGGAAGGGTACTGTTGGGAGCCCGCAATGGAAGACGTTTCTTCAGCGGGTGGCCCCCGGGCCCTGCAGTACCCCTGCACCGAGAGAAGAGCCACGTTCCTCTAGGCCTGCCCATGGCTTTGGGAAGTCAGTGCCCTGGATAAGCCACCAGCCTTCCCCACAAAGGCTCAGGAGTGGCAGTTGAGAAGTGTTCACTCCCAATTCACTTGGATCCCCTTGTCCTCTCCACCCAGGTGTCAGCGGTGCCCACTGTGCTGGCCATGAAGAATGGGGACGTGGTGGACAAGTTTGTGGGCATCAAGGATGAGGATCAGTTGGAGGCCTTCCTGAAGAAGCTGATTGGCTGACAAGCAGGGATGAGTCCTGGTTCCCTTGCCCGCGTGGGACCCCAATAGAACTCAGCCCTTCCATGCCAGCCCTTCCTGCTGCCTCCCTCCTGTCTGGCTCCTGGGGCCCATGCTTAGAGCCCAGGCTCCAGCCCTGAGTGCTTCCGAGCTGGCGGACTGCCCAGGGGCCATCAGAGGATGGTGGTGCTGCTGCTGATCCGGGGACCGCTGTCTTCCCTCCCACACGCCTTTCATCCCTCCTTCTAGGGCCTATGGCAGTTCTCCCAGGATGTGTGGCGAGAGCCTGGGCCAGCCCACAGCGTTCCTAGTCAGGCAGCCACACCTTGGTCCTCATCTCTGGTCCCTTCCAATCTGAAACCTCGTGCCTGGCTCATCTGCCACCTACATTTCTCTTTCCAGCTGCTGTTTTGTAAAAAGAAAAAGAAAAAAGAAGCCCAAACTAGTGAGAGTAATATCTAATTATCTCATTTTTTGTAGGTCTGTGATAAAGAACTTAGTCATCCCTTCCACCTCCTACTGTGAAGAACAGACCCTGGGTCCCACACTGAAATCCCCTCTAGTCGCCCATTCCCACCCCCCAGGGAGCTGCCTCCCACTTCGCCTCCCAGGCAGGGGGGGCAGAAAATGATTGATGGGCTGGGGAACCCTGGAGAGCCTCGACTCCGGAAGTCTCAAGGTGCCTCCTCCTCTCCTTAGCTGGCCCGTTGGTTTTCTGAGCAGGGGGCTGAACTGTGAACAAGTCAGACAAATAAAGCAAGGGTCTGCACCATCTGCAATGTCACATCTGTGTGGGCTCAGAGCACTTGTCACCCTTTCCCGGGGGGCTTGTCCACTGTCCCCACATCCTCCCCTAACTCCACAACACTCTCTCCAACCAGCCCTTCCTGTTCACTAACATGCTTGTCAGCAGTGGCTGCTATTCTAAGGATGCCACGTGCCAGTCCTTGTGCCCTCCTAAGGCAAGAGGCTGTTGTCCCCATTACCCCGATGTAGACACTGTGGCTCATGGGATGCAGAGCTGGGGTTTCTATCCAGACGTGGTTGCCTCTGAAACCTGGGCTCCCACAGCTGATCCCCTTGACCCTTCTGAGGCCTCCCCAACTGACAGGGCTCCTGGCTGCCCCAGCAGGTGCCTGGCCCTGTGGGGATCAGGCTCTCCTTCCCATGGGTGCCTGCAGGAACTTCTGGGCCTTGGGACCAGACAACCCCTCTTGGCCCCCAGCTCCCCTTGGCCATAGAGGAGTGTGCCAAGGGAGCCAGGCTTGCCAGTCAAGAAAGCCTTCCTTCCGTCTGCCTTGCTCCTAGGGCCAAGCTGTCATTAGGGCTCGGTTGCCTGGATGAGGCCCCAGCTTCCTGTGAATCCGGTGCTTGGCGGCAGGGGGATCCTGACACCCTACTCCGTGGCCCCAGGGATGCCATGGGGCTGGTATTGCTCTCAGAGGCTCACCCTGTTCTATTAGAACTGTCTGCATTCTCCAGGGGCCCACCCAAGGACTGCCTTGGGAAGGCTGCCGAGACCGAGGGAGGAGAGGGGCCCGTGGCCTCTGAAGGACCCCAGACCCTGGGGGCTGTCACAAGCACATGGAGGGGACAAAACCAGCAACTGGCGTCAGTGGAGACGGAAGCTGGTGGAGTGAACATCCTGCAAAGGCCAAAAGCCCTGGTTAAGATGAGCAGGACCTGCCCAGGCTCAGGAGGCACCTCCCAGGTACCTGGCACTGTTTTGAGGGTCTCAGCTCAGCACAGCCCCGCGGGAAGGCGTTGCCCTTCAGATTCCACCTGAGACCTGCCCCGAGAGGTTGAGGAGCCTTCCCCAGGTCACAAAGCCCCTGAGTGGCTGAGCTGGGATTCAAGGCCAGGCAGCCTTCCACACCCACCCCCAGGAACCACCCTCGCTGCCTCCTGTCATCTGATAGAAGGTGGCGTGTGTGTGATCTTCATCTCACAACAGGCAACAAGGCAGGTGGTGTCAGCTCATTTGACACAGTGGGAGCGGAGCAGATCGGAGGTTGAGTAACTCTTTCTAAGACACCCAGTGAGCCCAGGGTGGGGCCAGAGCACAATGCTGGGGCGCCTCGACTCCCGAGCCCTGGCCCTTTCCACCGGACCCCACTGCCGCTCCTTAAAAGGCACCGTTTGCCACGCACTTTCTACACACATTACCTCATCGAATTCCACTCTTGTGAGGCAAGTATTATTTCCATATCGTAAGTGAAAAAAACAGTTCAGAGAAATCGACTTGCCCAAGGTCATGTCTGAAAAGTGATGATGCCAAATTTGAACCCAGTGGGGGTCTGGCCTCTCTGCCCGGGTGGGCGTGGAGAAGTGTGGCAGAGGCCTTGGCCAGAGGCAGGACCCGGGCGCTGCTCCAGCTCCCTCTCCTTAAAAGGTGCGTTGCCCTGCAAGGTGAGCCGGTGGCTGTGGCCATCCCAGGTTGGCAGCCTCTGCCCGTGAGGCTGATCATGGCCGTGAGTCATGCTGGCTGTGCTCACGGAATCCTCCTGGTGATCCTGTTTGACCAATTCCAGGACACTGACCTCACCGGGGATGCCGCTGGCTCTGGGCTGTCAGCCCACGGTCATTCTCTGGGTGCCACATTGGGCCCCATGACTGTGGATGAGGTTGGCAGACATCTGTTGGAAGCCTTTAGCCACCAGGTTGGGAAGCCGGGGAAAGGGGACAAAGTCGCAGGCTTCCCGAGCCTGAAGACAACCCGGGATATGGCCCCTGTATATTTTTTCTTGACACCCAGTGCACGTGGTTGCCTGCAGAGAGGCGGCAGGGGTGGAAGCTCGAGTTTGCTGGGCTGGCTGCTTGACTTCCGCGCTCCCTTGTGCCCCTCAGCTCCGCCCTACCAGGGAGCAGGTGCCAGCCCACAGAGGAGACGGAGCGCCAGGGTGGGCAGTGAGACAACTGAGACACCACTCTGGGCAGGCACGCTCACCTGCAGGCAGCGCCAGCATGGCTCAGAGTGAACGTTTGGTGGCCACTCACACAGGTGCCTTCTACATATACAGAACATGGAGCCGGGCGCGGTGGCTCACGCCTGTAATCCCAGGACTTTGGGAAGCCGAGGCGGGTGGATCACCTGAGGTCAGGAGTTCGAGACCAGCCTGGCCAACATGGCAAAACCCCGTTTCTACTAAAAATACAAAAATTTGCCGGGCGTGGCAGTGCACGCCTGTAATCGCAGCTACTCGGGAGGCTGAGGCAGGAGAATCGCTTGAACCCGGGAGGCAGAGGTTGCGGTGAGCTGAGAACACACCATTGCACTCTAGTCTGGGCAACAGAGCAAGACTCCATCTCAAAAATAATAATAATAATAAAAATAAACTTGCAGAACGCGGGAGAGAAACTGACCCTGTCATCAAGGAGCTTATTATGCCCAGAGACCTCAGAGCACAGGGCTCCGGTCATCCCTGAGCTGATGTCAGTGCAGCGTAAGGCACCTCAGGCTACCCAGCATCTCTTGTGAGGCAGAGGGAAGGGGAGGCTTGCCCAGGTCACAGCACCTTTGTAGTAGGGCTAGGATTTTAACCCGGGCTCTCACTCCAGCCTACCCTAAAGTGGAAATGAGGTAGGGCCTTTTCTACCCTGGCCTCAGGAGAGGGGAGTGAGGAGGGCCGCTGTGTTTCTGAGGAGGTAGAACTCGGGTAAGGACCTGTCAGGTCAAGAGGATGTTGACGGCGCTGCTGCCACTGCCTTCCGAGCAGTGCCTGCCCCTACCAGGGGCCAGGGCCAGCTCAACCCCCACCCCGGCCGCCTGGGGAAAGCTGCTCCAGGAAGCGAAGGTAGTTCTGGCCAAGCTGCGGAAATCCGGAATGTGTGGGCTCTGGGCAGGGAACGGCCCAGAAAACAATGTTGGGGCCGTGTCCATGGAGGGCAGGATGCTGGCGACGGTAAGGCTGCCAGGCCTGCAGCCGCAGTTCCTCTCCGATGCCTGGAACACCAGCTGCAGGCGTGACCCTTACCCTGGCCAGGGCTGGGGTCCCCGGCTGTGCAGGAAGCCTGGGCCACTGGTTGTTCCAAGGAACCTCCCTTTCCAGCCACCTCCTGGCTGCAGGTCCCCCCAGGCCCTTCCACGGTGATACAAGTAGAGCGGGAAGAATCTGATCTGGATTCAGATCCTGCCTGTGCCACCTGCAAATTGTGCGACCTTGGGCAGGCTGCTTTTCCATTCTGAGGCTCTGTGTTCACGGTGGTGAACTAGGCTGGCAGTGACAGCTGGCACTTACTGAGTGCGTGCTACATGAATCCTCTCACTGAGTCTCCACCGCAACCCCAACAGCAGGGACCATTGTTACCGCCATTTTACAGACAAGGAAACTGAGGCTTGGAGGGCTTAAGTAACTTGGCATGAATGGAGTTCAGAGCTCAGATTTGAACTCCGATGTGGCTGGACACGATGGCTCACGCCTGTAATCCCAGCACTTTGGGAGGCCAAGGCAGGAGGATCGTTTGAGCCTAGGAGTTCGGGACCAACCTGGGCAACATAGCAAGACCCTGTCTTTACACAAAATTTAAAAAAAAATTAGCCTGGCATGGCGGTGTGCGCCTGTAGTCCCAGCTACTTGGGAGGGTGAGGTGGGAGGATCACTTGAGCCCAGGAGTTTGACGCTGTAGTGAGCTGTGATCTCACCACTGTACTCCAGCCTGGGTGACAGAGTGAGATCTTGTTCTAAAAAATAAAAATATAAAAAATAAATTTTATTTATTTATTTTATTGTTTTTGAGATGGAATCTTGCTCTGTTGCCCAGGCTGGAGTGGAATGGCATGATCTCTGCCCACCACAACCTCCTTCGCCTCCTAAGTTCAAGCAGCTCTCCTGCCTCAGCCTCCCGAGTAGCTGGGATTACAGGCATTTGCCACCATGCCTGGTTAATTTTTGTATTTTTAGTAGAAACAGGGTTTCACCATGTTGGCCAGGCTGGTCTCAAACTCCTGACCTCAAATGATCCGCCCGCCTCAGCGTCCCAAAGTGCTGGGATTACAGGCGTGAGCCACTGTGCCTGGCCCAAAAATAAATTTTAAAAAAGGGGAAAAGAATGAACCCCAATGTCTTTAATTTCAAATTCTCTTTGTTCTTGCTCATTAGCTATACTGCTTTCCTTTTGGGACAAGGTTTTCACCATTTTGAGCCCCAGTTGCACCATCTCCAAGTTGGGGCTCATGACAGTCCCTGCAAATGAGGTCACGGCTCAGCAGGTGGAAGCACGCTGGCACCGATTGGAAGCTCCAGAAGTGTTATCTGTGTGGCTTTCTCCTTTCCCCTACCCCCAGCCACATCTTAAACAGGAAACACCGGGCTTCCCAAGGTAAGGACCCCAGCACCATGGGAGGGGCCCGTCGCTGTACCAGGCTGAGGGCCTTACATTCAGCCCTGTGCCCTGGCCCTGATCCCTGCCACCACCTCCTCCTGCTCTGGGGCTGGCTTGGGGGTGCCTGTGTCTCAGGCAGCCCTAGGGAGTTGGAGGCAGTGACCTCACCCTTGGAGAATGCCCACTGGAATTCACCCTGAACCTGCTCCTCTGTTCTCCATGCCTCCCAGCCACTTCTGAGCGCACTCTCACGCATACCTCTGTGGCGGCCAACGGAGCGTCTCCTGGGAGCAAGAACACTCCTGCTACACAGCTATTAATTACCAACTGGAGGACAAGCCAGTTCTCCACCTTCAGCCAGCTTGCTGGGCGAGCTTAGGCAAGTAGCTGTCTGTCTCTGGTCTGCCCCCTACCTCAGTGTCCCAGCAAAGAAGCCATCCAGTGTCCAGCCTCTGTGCTGACATCACCAGAGGTGCCTTCTTCGACCTAACACCTTTGGAAGGAGGGACTGATTCCATTTCATACATGTGGAGACAGAAGCCCAGAGAGGTAGTGACCGTGCCTAAGGCCACACCCTGGGAAATGGGCTGAGGGTGGCTGACCCCATGCCCTGCTCCTCCTCCTCTGCCACACTGCTGCTCCCAGGAGGGTCAAAGGATCCCTCCTCTCATGCCCAGAGTACGGACCTTGATCCGCTTTTTTTTTTTTTAGATGGAATTTTGCTCTTTTCCCCCAGGCCGGAGTGCAGTGGCACAATCTTGGCTCACTGCAAACTCCGCCTCCTGGATTCAAGCGATTGTCCAGCCTCAGCCTCCCGAGTAGCTGGGATTGCAGGTACCTGCCACCACGCCCAGCTAATTTTTGTATTTTTAGTAGAGATGGGGTTTCGCCATGTTGGCCTGGCTGGTCTCGAACTCCTGACCTCAGGTGATCTACCCACCTCAGCCTCCCAAAGTGCTGGGATTATGGGCACGAGCCACCGCGCCGGGCGGAGCCTCTCTCTTTTATCCATCTCTCCCAACCCCCACCCCACAAGGAGGCAGGAGATTCCATTTCCTCATGATCCACTCGTGAGGCGGGAATACTCTCTCCAGGCCAAACTGGCTACCTCAGCCAGCAAGCGTCTGTGCGGAGCCCCTCTGGGCCTGCTGGGTGATAGGAACTAGAGCAAGACACGGCCCCTGGCTTCCAGGAGTTCACAACAAACACATGGACACATCTAAAGTCTAAATGCTACAGGAGAGATGATATTTACCACCATGGTGATAGAGTACAGACTGGCCGCAAGCCCTGAAAAGCAGCACATCTGCAAAAGGAGATTGTCGGGTAAAGCATGGGAAGGAGGTGATGCTTGAGAAAGGTTGTTTTTTGTTTTTGTTTTGAGACAGTCTAACTCTGTTGCACAGGCTGGAGTGCAGTGATGTGATCTCGGCTCACTGCAACCTCCACCTCCCAGGTTCAAGCAATTCTCCTGCCTCAGCCTCCTGAATAGCTGGGATTGCAGGCACCTGCCACAAGGCCCAGCTAATTTTTGTATTTTTAGTAGAGACAGGGTTTCACCATGTTGGCCAGGCCGGTCTCAAACTCCTAACCTCAAGTGATCCACCCACTTTGGCCTCCCAAAGTGCTGGGATTACAGGTGTGAGCCACCTTGCCGGGCCAAGAAGAGTTTTGAAGAATCGAATGGGACTCGTCCTGAGAGGCAAGCGGTGGGAAGGGTATTCCAGGCAGAAGGGAGAGCGTATGCATGGCACAGAGGCAGGAAAGTCCATGGTCCATCCCAGGAGGAGGCTTTGGTGGGGCCTTGGAGTCACACAGTCCTGGCTCCAATCACAGCCCCCTCCGTCACTAGCCAAGCCTCAGTTTCCTTCATCTCTGAAATGGGAGGACAGGACCCTCCTCATGGTTATGAGATCGTAAATGTAATGTCAGAACACAATGCAATTAGGTGGTAAGCGCCCTATTAAACGCTTCTCTTATTGTGTGTTAGTAATGTGTATTAGTTTGCTAGGCCAGCCATCACAAAATATCACAGACTGGGTGGTTTAAACAACAGATGTTTATTTTTTCACAGTTCTGGGGCTGGAAGTCCAAAGTCAAGGTGCTGGCAGGGTTGGTTTCTCCTGAAGCCTCTCTGCTTGGCTTGCGGGTGGCCACCTTCTTGTTGGGTCCTCACATGGATTTTCCTCTGGGCACACACATCCCCCAAGTCTCTCTCTCCTTTTTTTTGTTTTGTTTTGTTTTGAGACGGAGTCTCGCTCTGTTGCCTATTGCCCGGGCTGGAGCACAGTGGCACAATCTCGGCCCACTGCAACCTCTGCCTCCTGGGTTCAAGCGATTCTCCTGCCTCAGCCTCCTGAGTAGCTGGGACTACAGGCACCTGCCACTACACCTGGCTAATTTTTGTATTTTTAGTAGAGACGGGGTTTCACCATGTTGGCCAGGCTGGTCTCGAACTCCTGACCTCAGGTGATCCTCCTGCCTTGGCCTCCCAAAATGCTGGGATTACAGGTATGAGCCACCATGCCCAGCCCAGTGCCAGTTTATGGAGGGGGACATGGAGGTACAGAGGGCTTTGGGTTATGACTCAAGGTCACACAGCTAGGAAGGAGCAGACAGGATTTAAACCTAGACAGTCTGACTCTGGGGTCCCTGCTCCTCTCCCCATGCCCTCTCCACCCTCCCACACACACAGCAGGAGCTCCCTGCACTCCACAAACACCCTTTTGCATGTCACTCAGCTCCGGTCAAACTGTTAACTTCTCCCCCATTGTCGGATACTAAGGAATTTTTCAGTTAATATTTTTCCATTATAAATGAGGTTGGAACAAACCTGTTTGAACATAAGAGCTTATTTCTTCTTTTGGATTTTATACAAGTGGGATTTCCAGGGCAAAGGGAGCATTTTATTGTCCCCGAGAGCGGGGAAGGAGTGAAACCCGAGCTGGGCCCCGCCTGCACTGCCCACCTGCCGGTTTACCTTGTGGGAGGGGAGGCTCGGCAGCAGGGATGTCCTGAGACTTGGCTCGGCGCTGCCCTACCTCCAACCACCTCTTTGTCTCTGCCGCCTCTGCCTTAGAAAGTTCTGGGCCCCAGCCAGGCACGGTGGCTCACGCCTATAATCCCAGCACTTTGGGAGGCTGGGGTGGGCAGATCAAGAGGTCAGGAGATTGAGACCATCCTGGCTAACACGGTGAAACCCCATCTCTACTAAAAATACAAAAAATTAGCCGGGCGTGGTGGCGGGAGGCTGAGGCAGGAGAATGGCATGAACCCAGGAGGCGGAGCTTGCAGTGAGCCTAGATCGCGCCACTGTACTCCAGCCTGGGTGACAGAGCAAGACTCTGTCTCCCAAAAGAACCCAAAACAAAACAAAATAAGACAAAGAAAGTTCCAGGCCCCAAATCCTGGTTTTTCTGAGATTCTGAGTTCAAAATAATGGTTCCTATAAGGATATGGTCATTTTTTATTTTATTTTATTTTTGAGATGGAGTCTCACTCTGTTACCCAGGCTGGAGTGCAGTGGCAGGATCTCAGCTCACTGCAACCTCCACCTCCCAGGTTCATGTGATTCCCCTACCTCTCAGCCTCCTGAGTAGCTGGGATTACAGGCACCTGCCACCACGCCTGGCTAATTTTTGTATTTTTAGTAGACACAGGGTTTCACCATGTTGGTCAGGCTGGTCTGGAACTCCTGACCTCAGGTGATCCTCCCACCTCGGCCTCCCAAAGTACTGGGATTATAGGTGTGAGCCACTGCGCCCAGCCTGGTTTCCCGTATGATTTCCCCTATTAGTAGTTCCCATCTCGAAGGGTCCCTATGATGTTGAGATAGGGAAGGAAGCTAGCAAGTTTGGAGCAGGAGAAGGAAATGGAAGCCCAGAGAGGGCAGGGGCCTTGCCTGGGCTCAGCCAGCAGCGAGAGCAGAGAATCCCAAGGTGGCCCTGAGCTCCCACTACCAGTCCTCGGTTTACTCTTGACTGAGGCTGGCAGTGAGGTTGAGGGAGAGAAAATTATTTCTCTATTTTTATTTTTTTTAATTTATTTTATTTTATTTTTTGAGATGGAGTCTCGCTCTGTCGCCCAGGCTGGAGTGCAGTGGCGCGATCTCGGCTCACTGCAAGCTCCGCCTCCCGGGTTCACGCCATTCTCCTGCCTCAGCCTCCCAAGTAGCTGGGACTACAGGCGCACGCTACCATGCCCGGCTAATTTTTTGTATTTTTAGTAGAGACGGGGTTTCACCGTGTTAGCCAGGATGGTCTCGATCTCCTGACCTCGTGATCCGCCCGCCTCGGCCTCCCAAAGTGCTGGGATTACAGGCGTGAGCCACCGCGCCCGGCCAAGAGAAAATTATTTCTCAAAGTGGTGGTTGGGGAGTGACAGGAACCAGTTCCCTTAGGGAGTCTCTTTCCCAAGGGTCAAATCCCTGGATCTTGGAAAGCTCGTTGTTTCACATCTGCACTTAGTTGCCCGACTGGGGACCCATGCAGCCTGGGAATGACCGTGAAATGGCTGCCCAGTGGGCACAGTGTTTGCTCTGCACTTGGCCCTGACCACTGTGCCACAGCCAGGCCCGCTGCAGGGCTGCAGCTCTCAGCCCACAAGAACAGGAGCCCCCGAAGGAGGGGCAGGGGCTCTGCTGGGCCAGGCCCAGGCCCTTTTTGCCCTACTCTGGCCCCACCCCCAGGGGCTGTGGGGAACAGGCAGAGAGGCCAGCTTCCTGGACAGTGGCCTGGGAGGATGAGGCAGGCAGGGAAGGAGCCGGAGCTGCTCGGGCCAGGGTAGCCTGGGAAGATGAATTTGGTGTTTGGCTAGTGAGGCCAGGGCGTGCCCCCACACTCACTCAGGCATGCGCGGCCTCTGGTGCCTCCTCTCCAGAGGATGCATTTCCCAGAACTCAGCTCCCCCCAAGTCATGACTTCAGGGCGGGAAGGCCCTCAGGGACCAGCTCCAACTGCCTGAGTTGACAGAGAAGGTCCAGGGCCAGCCAAAGGAGGGGACAGGCCTGAGGTCAGCTGGTGAGTGGCCACGACAGGAGGGGGTTCTTCAGAAACCCTGGTCAATCACTCCCTTCTCCAGCCGTCGAGGAACCAAACTGTTGGCATTGTGTCTACACATCTGTCTCCCCCACCTGGCTAGAGTCCCACAGGTGGGGTCCAGCCTTCTCTCAGTTCCTGGTCCCAGGCCCAGGGCCTGGCGCAGGAGTGGCCCATGAGTCCCTGTCAAAGTGAAGCAAACTCCTACCTGGGCCTTCTTTTTTTTCTTTTTTGAGACAGAGTCTCGCTCTGTCGCCCAGGCTGGAGTGCAGTGGCACGATCTCAGCTCACTGCAACATTTGCCTCCAGGGTTCAAGCGATTCTCCTGCCTCAGCCTCCCGAGTAGCTGGGACTACAGGTGCGCACCACCACAACTGGCTTATTTTTGTACTTTTAGTAGAGACGGGGTTTCACCATGTTGGCCAGGCTGGTCTCGAACTCCTGACCTCAAGTGATCCACCTGCCTCAGCCTCCCAAAGTGCTGGGATTACAGGCGTGAGCCACCACACCTGGCCTCAATGCCCTTCTAATGTCCTTGTCCCCCATCCCTACTGTGCTGTGAGTCTAACTTTTTGGGGAATCGGAGTGTGACTTTTTAAAATCTGTTGGACCTTCTGGGCTGGAGAGCCTGTGTCCCCTTCAGGAATGCAGTAAAATACTTGGGAATAATGGGACGGGTGCAGGGGAGGTTGGAAGGTGGTGGTCCTCAGAGACTAACATTTAGAAGTTGATCTTGGGTGACCAACCATCCTGGCTGCCTGAGACTAAAGAGATTCCTGGGACGTGGAACTCTCAGTGCTAAAATAATAATAATAATAATACACATTGGGCCGGGCACAGTGGCTCACGCCTGTAATCCCAGCACTTTGGGAGGCTGAGGCGGGCAGATCACCCGAGGTTGGGAGTTTGAGTCCAGCCTGACCAACATGAAGAAACCCCATCTCTACTAAAAATACAAAATTAGCTGGGCGTGTGGGCACCTGTAATCCCAGCTACTTGGGAGGCTGAGGCAGGAGAATTGCTTGAACCTGGGAGGTAGAGGTTGCAGTGAGCCGAGATCGCGCCATTGCACTCCAGCCTGGGCGACAAGAGCAAATCTCCGTCTCAAAAAAAAAAAAAAGTCCACGTTGGTCACCCTGATGCCGACTCTTCCACTCATTGTGTAACCATGGGGAAGTTACTTCACCTCTAATCACTCATAGGTTTATCTGGAAAACGGGGTCCATATCCATCCTGTGTCCCTCCTGGTTGCCATGAAGCTCTGGGCAACTGAGGAGGGAAGAGTTAGAATGCCCTACATCCCAGCAGATGTGAGGGTTGATGACCATCGCAGTTAGGGGTCTCTTCTCTCCCCAACCCCTACTGCCTGAAATTCATTCATTCGCCAACAAACACTGGTTCAAGATCTATATATGTGCCGGGAACTGGGTATGCATAGCTGGAAAAGGAAGAGGCCAGTCTTCATGGCACTCACAACACATACATGAGCAATTAGAGCACAGGAAGAGGAATCTGGTCAACAACGAGTTTTTCATGAGCAGCTACTATATGCCAGGCATTTTACAAACATTAACTCATTCGATCCTCACAATAACACAGTGAGGTGGGGATTATTTTACCCCCATCTTGCAGATGAATAAATTGATGCTCAGAAAGCTTAAGTAATCACTATAAATGTCAGGAAGAAGACACTAAGAAGTATCTCTCTGAAGGGTGAGCACGTGTCTGGGAGTGTGCAACGAAAGGGCTTTCCAGAAAGGAGCAACAGGTGCAGGGCTGGGAGGCACGGAACGGCAACCAGGGAACTGTAAGCTCACAGAGCCCTGTGCACTGAGCCGAGGGAGGACACTCAGGTGATGGGGGAGGCTGTGAAGCGGAGTAACTGTCAACGAGTGGACGGCAAGTAGCAATTGGACAGATTTGGGTTTTTAAGGACCCGGGCTATGAAGAGAGCTTGGAGGGAGAATATGGTGGGCTGTGTCATGCTGGCAGCTTCCTCTTAGGGTTAAAGTCTTGTCTGGCCAAGAAGGGCCCAGTTAGCCAAACACTTCCAATGGATCCAAGGCTCATGTTTACCGAGGCTTGGGCTCAGCCTGGCTAGGAGACTTCCTTTGTGCCAGTTAGAGAAAGGCACCTGCTTAGGGCTGACCGGATTGGGGAAGCCTCGCCATGTAGCCGGGAGGCGCAGGCTTGGTTATCTGGGGGCTCCGAGGGGAGCTCACTTAAAGGACCCTGCCTCGGCTATCTAGCGAGGACCTGCGGCCCAGGTGGGGTGAAGGAAAAAACGCCCCACAGCACAAACCGAGTCAGTGCCCTAGCAGGGCCTGAGGAGGGCAGACCCCTGGGGAAGGCAGGCCCCAGGATTTCTGCAAGTTGAGCCCCTGCAGGGTGGAGCCCGTCGTGGGTCTTAGCCTGGGTAGGGACCCCTCTCGGGACCTGGGGACGCCGCTGGGGAGGCTCCACCCTCGCAGAGAAGTTTCCCCCCTCGGGGGTTCGGCCGGGCCTCGGTGCGGAGCCAGCTGGGTGGAACGCCCCGCCCCTCCCGCGCCGAGCCTGCCCTTATAAGGCGAGCGTCGCGCCGCGGCGCCCTTTATGGAGCGGTTGTCGTCACCTGCGTCCGCCCGCCTTTCACCGCAGCCAGCCCGCCGGCCCGCCAGGGGCACCTCTCCAAAGCCACGCCCCTCCGCGCCTCTCTGCCAGGAAGTGCCGCCCCGGCCCAGTCCGCCGTCCGCGGGGAGGCAGCCCAGGCGCGCACGACCCCCTCGAACACACCCCGGCCCCGCGCACCTGCTCCTCATCGTGTCCGGATGCGCAGGAGCCTGGGACCAGCGGAACAAGCCGGGGAGGGCTTGTTCGGCCACAAAGTTGGTTGCCGGGGTGGGGAGAATGTGCTGGATTGCCCACCCACGAGCCAGGAGTCGGGGTGGGAGGAATCAGCCTTCCCCCAGGACGGCGCAGCCCACCGGGCGCCTGCTAAGTGCCCAGCACTGAACTCACCTTTAGAAAAGAAATCTACCTATGCCACGATGCGGAGTGAGTGCCGCTCCGCAAAAGCCAGTGCTTTAGAACTGCAGGGCCTGGTTCAAATCTAGCTAGGTTGCTTACTGTTATGTAATTCTTTCCTTCTTTCTTTTTCTTTTTCTTTTTTTTTTCGAGACAGTCTCGCTCTGTTGCCAGGCTGGAGTGCAGTGGCGTGATCTCGGCTCACTGCAACCTCCGCCTCCCGGGTTCAAGCTATTCTCCTGCCTCAGCCTCCCAAGTAGCTGAAACTACAGGCGCACACCACCACGCCTGGCTAATTTTTGTATTTTTAGTAGAGACGGGGTTTCGCCATATTGGCCAGGCTGGTCTTGAACTCCTGACCTCGTGATCCACCCTCCTCGGCCTCCCAAAGTGCTGGGATTACAGGCGTGAGCCACTGCGCCCGACCTGTAATTTTTCTTTTCTTTTTTTTAGAGACAGGGTCTCGCTCTGTCACCCAGGCTAGAGTTCAGTAGCGCTGTCAGCTCACTGCAGCCTCCAACTCCTGGGCTCAAGTGCTGCTGCCATCTCAGCCTCCTCAGTAGCTGGGACTACAGGTACACACCACCACGCCCAACAGTGACAGGTTGGACACTACTGTACTGCCACGCTGGGTCGGGTGAGTGCCTCTCTCCTTCCCATCTGTGGCCAAAAGGGGAGAGATCTGAGAGGGAGGCTTCTGAGCCCCTGGCAGCTCCAGAGCCTGGCTCCGCCTCGGCGGTGCACACCTGCAGCACGTGAACTCCTCCATAGGGCCCCACTTGGCTGCCTCTAGACTCAAGTCTCCTCACCTGGGTTATTACTAACCCCTGCCCCTGATTTCCAGATCCCCACTCCAGGCATCCACCCGAACACCAGAACCTGAGGATTTTCTAAACTATGAATCTGACTGCTTGTCTCTTTCCTGTTTAAACCCTCCTACCGGCCTGGCGCGGTGGCTCACACCTGTAATCCCAGGACTTTGGGAGGCCGAGGCAGGCGGATCACTTGAGGTCAGGAGTTCGAGACCAGCTTGGCCAACCTGGTGAAACCCCATCTCTACTAAAAATACAAAAATTAGCCGGGCATGGTGGCAAATGCCCGTAATCCCAGCTACTCGGGAGGCAGGAAAATCGCTTGAACCCGGTGGGCAGAGGTTGCAGTGAGCTGAGATCGCACCACTGCACTCCAGCTTGGGTGACAGAGTGAGACTCCATCTCAAAAAATAAATTAATTGATTAATAAATAAGTTAATTAAATAAACCCTCCGACTTTTCCCCAGTGCCTGCAGGAGAAAGACCCAGGCCACAGGTGCCCTCCAGGTTCTGGGGCCACAGACCTCTGGGCTCTTCTACCACTTCCTTCTTTCACTTTACTCTCAGGCCAGCCTGAACCCTTTGCAGTTTCCTGAGTACACATTCAGTAAATATTTATTGTGTTAGGATGCCACACCAGGAATCCTGCTCAGCAGTGGTGAGCAGCCCAGCAGGCATGGTCCCTGCCCTCAATACATAAATGTAAAATAAAATTTTTCCTTTCCCTCTTTTTTTTTTTTTTTTTTTTTGAGACAGGGTCTCACTCTGTCACTGAGGCTGGAGTGTGGTGGCACAATCATGGCTCACTGCAGCCTTGACCTCCTAGGCTTAAGCAATCCTCCCACCTCAGCCTCCCGAGTAGCTGGGACCACAGGCATGGGTTACCACACCTGGCTAATTTTTGTATTTTTTGTAGAGACGGGGTTTTGCCATGTTGCCCAGGCTGATCTCAAACTCTTTGGCTCAAGCGATCCACCTGCCTCAGCCTCCCAAAGTGCTGGAATTATAGACTTCAGCCACTCGCCAGGCAAATGTTTCTTTTCATGTGGCATGTGCTGTGGAAGACCTACACGGTACCAACAGAGTTTTTGCCTTTTGCCTGGAAGAACCCCCCCTACCCCACTCAGCCCTGCTCTAGACCTTTGCTTGGTGACCCTGTCACCAGCCTCTTAGATGCCTGTACAGTGTCATCAGTTCTGAAGGTCCCCCTTGCATGTGCCTTTATTGGGGCTGTTATCACCCTGGGGTGGGGATTTGCATGCCTGGCTCCCACATTTGACCACTTTCCTTGGGGAAAGTGGACTTATTCTGGTGGTCTGATGTCCCCAGTGGCTTGTGAGGTACACAGCGCCTAGTAGGTGCACAGCAAGCCTCTGCTCCAGGACCCCATCCCCATGAATCCATGGCTCAGTCACACATTTTCTTGATTCATCCATTAAATCAGAGGGGCCAACTTCCCCTCCCTCTGCCAGACCCTGATACAGACCAATTGATTCAGAGGGTAAAGGGGTCGTCCTGCTTGGCTCCTCAGGGTTGGAGAAGATATGACTGGCAGAGAAAGTGACTTTTTTTTTTTTTTTTGAGACAGAGTCTACCTCTGCCTCCCACACTGCAGTGCAATGGCTCAATCTTGGCTCACTGCAACCTCCGCTTCCCAGGTTCAAGCAATTCTCCTGCTTCAGCCTCCTGAGTAGCTGGGACTACAGGCATGTGCCACCACACCTGGCTAATTTTTGTATTTTTAGTAGAGACGGGGTTTCACCTGTTGGCCAGGCTGGTCTCAAACTCCTGACCTCAGGTGATCTGCCTGCCTCGGGGCCTCCCGAAGTGCTGGGATTACAGCCCTGAGCCACTGCGCCTGGCCAGAAGTGATATTTGAACAGGACCTCCTTGGGTGAAGGAAGTGTTGGGCAACAGGCCGAGAGAGGCGGAATTTGAAATAACTGAAGAGGTGTGAACATGGGCAGCTGCTGGGGTGGGTCCCCCCCGAGGGTGTGGCCCCAGTGTGTGGTCGGAAGTGCGGGCCAGGAGCTGAGGAAGGCAGTGAGCTCCGCAGGACGGAAGGGCCTTGTGTGCTGGTTCACTTCCCCCTGTTGGGGAACAAAGGCTTACGACGCATGAGCCAAGCCAGTGAGTGACATTTCAAGGTTTTGTGACTGTGACCCAGAGTAAGAAATACATTACATCACAACCTGGCAGAGCGTGCAACATGGAAACAAGAGTTTCATGAGACAGTTTGCTTTTTTTTTTCTTTTTTAAAGAGACAGGATCTCACTCTGTCACCCAGGCTGGGGTTCAGTGGTGCCTCGACCTCCTGGGCTCCAGTGATTCTCCTGCCTCAGCCTCTCAAGTAGCTCTGGTTGCAGGCACCAGCCACTGCACCAGGCCATTTTGACCATTTTATTTTATTGTATTTATTTTGTTTTTCAGAGTTGGGGCCTTGCTCTGTCACCCAGGCTGCTGTACTATGGCATGATCATGGCTCACTGCAGCCTTGAACTCCTGGGCTCAAGCAATCCTCCTGCCTCAGCCTCTGGAGTAGCTAGGACTATAGGCACACACCACCATACCCGGCTAATTTTTTCTTTCTTTTTTTTTTTTTTTTTTGGTAGGAATGGGGTTTCACTGTGTTGCCTAGGCTGATTTTAACTCCTAGCCTCAAGCAGTCCTCCTGCCTTGGCCTCCTAAAATGCTGGGATTAGAGGCATGAGCCACCGCACAGCCAAGACAGTTTACTATTACTACCCAGGATGTGCTCTGGTATTTTCTCTTCTATTTTATCATCATCATTATTAAATCCTTATTTACGGCCAGGCACAGTGGCTCATGCCTATAATCCCAGCAGTTTGGGAGGCCGAAGTGGGCAGATTGCCAGAGCTCAGGAGTTCAAGACCAGCCTGGGCAACATGGTGAAACCCCGTCTGTACTAAAATACAAAATATTAGCCAGGCATGGCGGAGTACACCTGTAGTCACAGTTACTTGGGAGGCTGAGGCGGGAGAATTGCTTGATCCCAGGAGGCGGAGGTTGCAGTGAGCCAAGATCACACCACTGCACTCCAGCCTGGGTGACAGAGTGAGACTCCATCTCAAAAAAAAATTCTGATTTACTCAGAGTACTGACTTAATTAATTTCAAGATCCACCAGTGGGTCATGACTTACAATTTTTTGGTTTTTGGTTTTTGGTATTTTTTTGAATAGAGACGAGGTCTCCTGTGTTGCCCAGGCTGGTCTTGAACTCCTGGGCTCAAATGATCTTCATGACTCAGCCTCCCATAGTGCTGGGATTACAGACATAAGCCGCCGCACCTAGCCATACCTGAAGTTTTAAAAAGGGATTCGAGATGGGCGCAGTGGCTCACGCCTGTAATCCCAGCATGTTGGGAGGCCGAGGCGGGTGGATCACTTGAGGTCATGAGTTTGAGACCAGCCTGGCCAACATGGTGAAACCTCGTCTCTTCTAAAAAATAGAAAAATTAGCCGGGCGTGGTGGTGCACGCCTGTAATCCCAGCTAATCGAGAGGCTAAAGCAGGAGAATTGCTTGAACCCTGGGAAGTGGAGGTTGCAGTGAGCCGAGATAGCGCCACTGCACTCCAGCCTGGGTGATGGAGCGAGACTTCATCTCAAAAAAAAGAAGGGATGCCTCTACGCATCCTTCCACTCCAGGCATAATGGTCCGGTGGTGGTTCAAAAGGTATTTTAGCTTTTAGAATTCTGGGAGATAGATCTTCACAGCTATTTTAACTTGCAAAGCAGCCTAAGGGGATGGGGCAGGTCCCTTCTCCCCCTCCAACTCCCCACCATCAGAATACCCCATGGCTGCCCAGTTGGTTCCCAGGTCAGTCTGAGATCCAAACAAAAGGAGAGGAAGCAACCTCAGGACGTTTCCCGTCACCCTGTTTCCCATCACCCCCAGCTCCGGGAAGTCCCCACGTGGCAACCAGTTCCCTTGCCAGGCTAGCTTTGGATGCCACCATCCCTGGGAGGGGTTGTGGAGGAAAGAAGGGTGGTTGAGGGCCCAGCTGGGTTCTGGCCTCTGTCCCACCACGAGGGGCCAATTCCCTCTGTGTAGGGGACGGCCCTTGCCTGCTCTGCCTGCCTGCCTGTAGGCCTGGCACTCAGCAGAGGGTGGATCCACGGCTCAGAATCCCCACCTCCACCCCCACCCAAGCCTCTGTCCAAGTTCCTCTTCTGTCTGGGGTCTCTGAGGCCCCTGGAGAGATTGGAGAAACCCGGAGTGGTGGGGGCGCTACCAACTCCTAACCTTTGGCTCTTATAACATTGGATGGAATCCAACCCCCTCATTTTAGAGAGGTGGAAGCTGAGGCCCAGAGATGGGAAGGCGCTCACTCACGATTACACAGGAGTTGGTCTCAGAGTGAGTGCGGAAGACACAGGTCTCTTGACTCCAAATCCAGTGCTCCACGTTGGGGGCTGCCAGGGAAGGGAAATGTTCTGTCCGGGAGAAACTGGACAGCCCAGGGGGCCTGCGTCGTGGCTGTGCTTCTGCCGGCCCCTTTCTGTGGACCCGCCATAGTTCCTGCCCTACCTGGTGTATAAAACGAGGATATGGGGCTGGCGATGTCCCCAAGTCCTTCAGGTTCTGAGCCTGTGCTGCCCTGGCCTCTCCTTTCTGTGTGCTTATGTGGGACGTGGGGGAGCCCTCCCTCCCCACCTAGAAGAGTGACAGGAGGAGGATGAAACCCGTGGGATCCTGTTTCCTCCCAGGAACTTGCTGCTTCCCTGAGGCCTCAGAATTGGAATAGTGGCTTCTGTTCCTTTCTCTGGAGACCCTGGATATAGCAGAGGCCCCACAGTCACGCTTTGCCTTCTCAGTTCAATTTCCTTTTCCTTGTGGGTGTCTCTTCTTCAGCTGGACCTACAGCTTCTTGGGGCAGGGACTGAGACCCTACGTCTGCAATCAGGGACTCCTACAGCCGGGAGGCATTTGGGTCTTTTCCCAGTGCAGGCAACGTTAAGTCCTAGTTAGGATCTGGGGCTCTTTGCAGAAAGTGCTGGTGTCCTTGAGAGCAGTTTATTTAGCCTCTCTGGGCTCAGAGTCTCCATCTGTGCACTAAGAATCATCGTCATCACTTTGAAAATTAAATGAAGGACCACATGTAAGGCTCTTAGTGTTGTGGCCAGCACACAGCAGGCACTCGGTAGTTATGTGTGGCAGGGATGTATTAACCTAGTTTCTCTCCACGTGGTGCAAGTGCCCCTGGGGAGGAGAGAAGTCACATTGCTTTGCCCAGAACTGTGTTAAGGGCTTCACCTATGTTATCCCAATGTGCCTCACCGGGACCCTGTGAGATAAATGTGCTCATTGCCTGTTTCACAGACAGGACACTGAGGCTCAAAGAATGAAGGGTCTTGCCTCCGTCACACAGCCAGGGGGGAAGGAACAAACCCAGGTCTCACTGGCAGCAGGCCCTGAACCTCCCTCCCATTCCCACCAGATGGAACCCAGTCCCTTTCTCAAGTCCCGACTAAAGAGATTTTCTGGGCCAGGCGCGGTGGCCGACGCCTGTAATCCAAACACTTTGGGAGACTGAGGTGGGTGGATCACCTGAGGTTAGGAGTTCGAGACCAGCCTGGCCAACATGGTGAAACCCCATCTCTACTAAAAATACAAAAATTAGCCAGGCGAGGTGGCATGCACCTGCAATCCCAGCTACTCAGGAGGCTGAGGCAGGAGAATCGCTTGAACCCGGGAGGCAGAGGTTTCAGTGAGCTGAGATCGCGCCACTGCACTCCAGCCTAGGTGACATAGTGAGACTCTGTCCCCAGCAACAAAAAGAGATTTTCTGAAATTGAACAGCTCTGATGGTTGGCCTGTTCTTCCTTCTACTGAGATTTTATGGTATCCAGCCATGGAAACTGACTAATTAGAATAGAAATGGAGGAATACAACCACAGAGGAGCTGGAGCGGAGGGAGTCCAGATGCCCAGCCCTCAGAGAGCAGGGTCGTTCCCAGGGACAGTCCCTCCCAGGCCAGTGGCTTCTGTGCCTTTGGCTGTTGGTCCTGAAAGAGAGGTGCCTTCAGGGTTAGGGTTAGCTCAGTCTCAGGGGTCACACAGACAGGGTTCTGGCCCCAGCCCCAGCACTTCCTCTTCACAGGCTGGGTCTGTGGCCATCTCTCCAGGATGTGGCCTTCAGATGCTGTAACTCCTAACTCCCAGTCTCTGCCCTTCCCCACTCAGTGTCTCTCACCAAGGTTCAATTTCTGGCTGGGTGTGGTGTCTCACACCTGTGATCCCAGCAGTTCAGGAGGCTGAGGCAGGAGGATCGCTTGAATGCAGCAGTTCAAGACCGGCCCGGGCAACAAAGTGAGATCCCCATCTCTCTTTTTTTTGAGATGGAGTCTCTCTCTGGTGCCCAGGCTGGAGTGCAGTGGCATGATCTTGGCTCACTGCAACCTCTGCCTCCCAGGTTCAAGTGATTCTCCTGCCTTAGCTTCCCGAGTAGCTGGGATTATAGGCACTCACCACAATGCTTGGCTAGTTTTTGTATTTTTAGTAGAGATGGGGTTTTATCATGTTGGCCAGGCTGGTCTCAAACTCCTGACCTCAAGTGATCCACCAGCCTCGGCCTCCCAAAGTGCTGGGATTACAGGCATGAACCACTGCACCCAGCTGAGATCTCCATCTGTACAACAAAATTGTTAGAGATTGGCTGGTCGTGGTGGTGTGCACCTGTAGTCTCAGCTACTCAGGAGGCTGAGGTGGGAGGATCACTTGAAGCCCAGAAGGCAGAGGTTAGAGGTTGCAGTGAGCCGTGATTGCACCACTGCACTCCAGCCTGGGTGACAGAGCGAGACCCTATCTCCAAAAAAAAAAAAAAAAAAAGGGACGATTTCTGGGAAAGAGAGCCGGGTTGCCTAGCTCGGGTCACAGGCCTGCCTCTGAGAAGAGGGGACAGTACCCTGTGTTTGGCAGTTTCACCATCACCAGATGGATGGGGGAGGGGCAGATCCTTGCCATGAACAGAGTTTGTGCTCACTACCCCCAAGTTCATAGATTGAAATCCTAACCCCCAAGGTGATGGTGTTAGGAAGTGGGGCCTTGTGTTGTGATTAGGTCATGAGGGTGGAGCTCTCATGAGTGGGATTAGTGCCCTTATTTTATTTGTTTATTTTTTTTGAGATGGAGTTTCGCTCTAGATGCCCAGGCTGGAGTGCAATGGCGCAATCTTGGCTCACTGCAATCTCTGCCTCCTGGGTTCAAGCGATTCTCCTCCTCAGCCTCCTGAGTAGCTGGGATTACAGGTGCCCACCACCATGCCCAGCTAATTTTTGTGTTTTTAGTAGAGATGGTGTTTTACCATGTTGGCCAGGCTGCTCTCAAACTCCTGACTTCAGTTGATCTGCCCACCTCAGCCTCCTAAAGTGCTGGGATTAGAGGCGTGAGCCACGGCACCTGGCCGGATTAGTGCCCTTATAAAAAAGACTCAGGCTGGGCACCGTGACTCACGCCTGTAATTCCAGCACTTTGGGAGGCTGAGGTGGACAGATCCCTTGAGCCCAGGAGTTTGAGACCAGCCTGGGCAACATAGTGAGACCCCGTCTTTACAAAAATACAAAAATTAGCCAGACATGGTGGCACACACCTGTAGTCCCAGCTACTCAGGAGGCTGAGGCAGGAGAATCACTTAAACCCAGGAGGCCAAGGTTGTAGTGAGCAGAAATCATGCCACTGCACTCCAGCCTGGGTGACAGAGTAAGACTGTCTCAAAAATAAATAAACAAATAAATAAAAATAAAAGACACTCAATGCACAAACAGGCATGTAAAAGAAATTGGCTGGGTGCAGTGACTCACCCCTGTAATCCCAGCACTTTGAGAGGCCAAAGTGGGGGGCATCGCTTGAGTTCAGGAATTTGAGACCAGCCTGGGCAACATGGAGAGACCCCATCTCTATTTAAATAAAAAATAAAATAAAATTAAATAAATACAAATAAAATAAGAAAAATGAAAGAGACCCAAGAGAGCTCTCTTGCCTCTTGTGCTGTGTGAGGACACAGAGAGGAAAGTGCCATCTATAAGATCCCGAATCTGCCAGCACCTTGACTTTGGACTTCCAGCCGCCAGAACTGTGAATCGTGAGAAGTAAATTTCTGTTGTTTATAAGCATCCTGAATAGATTAAGATGATCCTCAAAGACAGGGGTTGCTATGACCAGAAGAGGGAGGTGAAAGATGCTGGGAAGGCCAATCAGAAGCTCCCCACCCCAGAAGGCCACCTGTCTGTTCTTGTCCTGGCCTCCGTGAATACAAACTTCTCTTTCATTGTGTTCCTCCTCCCTTCCTTCCTCTTTCCTCCCTCCCTCACAAATTGTTTGCTCTGTTTCAGGCATACTAATAAGCCCAGGGAAGAAGAGTCAGACCCAGTGCCAGTGCAAGGGAAACTCATCTAATCCAGAACAGCAGACACAGCTCCTCTCCCATGGAACACCCAGAGCAGACATTGCCAGTCGATCCCAGCACCCTTTCCCCGGGAGGCTGGGCTCAGCCTCAAGACTTTGCTCCCGCTTCACAGAGCTCTGCACAGCCAGTTCTCATCAATTGGAGTTGGTCCAAAATATGGAAACTCTTTGCTCTGCCTGACCCAAACCATTCCTCTTTCCCATAACAATTCTGACATTTAAAAACAGCAGAATTCCCCAACACTCATCCCCGGGAAAAGAAATTTGGCATTGTTGGTACTTTCAACTCCTGACCCTGGTCAGCTGTTGAGTCAACTTGTGGTTGAGTCTGAGCCCCATTTCTGCAGACAGAAAGACCGCATTTGCGTTTCTGAGTCTCAGGTTTAGGATGAATTTTGTTTAGTCACTGTAACAAATTACTGCAAACGTAGTGGCTTAAAATAAAACAAATCCATTAGCTTACAATTCCAGAGATTAAAAGTCCAAAATGAATCTTTAAAAAATTTTTAATTTAGTTTTATTTTTTAATTTTCCTTTTTTTTGAGACAGAGTCTCACTCTGTCGCCCAGGCTGGAGTGCAGTGGCACGATCTTGGCTCACTGCAACCTCCACCTCCCGGGTTCAAGGGATTCTAGTGCCTCAGCCTCCCAAAGTGCTGAAATTATAGGCATAAGCCACCACGCCTGGCCCAAAATGAATCTTACAGGCCTGAAATCAAGACGTCAGCAGGGTGATGTTCCTTTTTTGTTGTTGTTTCGCTCTTGTCCCCCGGGCTGGAGTGCAGTGGTGGGATCTTGGCTCACTGCAACCTCCGCCTCCCAGGTTCAAGCGATTATCCTGCCTCAGCCTCCAGAGTAGCTGGAATTACAGGCATGCGCCACCACGCCGAGCTAATTTTGCATATTTAGTAGAGATGGGGTTTCTCCACGTTGGTCAGGCTGGTCTCGAACTCCTGACCTCAGGTGATCCACCCACCTCGGCCTCCCAAAGTGCTGGGATTAACAGGCATGAGCCACCGCACCAGGCCAGGGTGATGTTCTTTATAGAGGCTCCAGGTGAGGATCTGTTTCCCTGCCTTTTCCAGCATAATCTAGAGGCTGCCCACATTTTTTTTTTTTTTTTTTTTTGAGACAAAGTCTCGCTCTTGTCCCCCAGGCTGGAGTGCAGTGGCGCAATCTCGGCTCACTGCAACCTCCGCCTCCCAGGTTCAAGAGATTCTCCTGCCTCAGCCTGATGAATATCTGGGATTACAGGTGCATACCACCACGCCCGGCTAATTTTTGTATTTTAAGTAGAGACAAGGTTTCACCATGTTGGTCAGGCTGGTCTCAAACTCCCGACCTCAGGTGATCCGCCCACCTTGGCCTTCCAAAGTGCTGGGATTACAGGCGTGAGCCACCCCGCCCAGCTGAGGCTGCCCACATTTCTTGACTGGTGTCCCCATCCTCCATCTTTGAAACCTCTGCTTCCATCCTCATACCTCCTGACTTGCTGGCCTTCTGCTTTCCCCTTTCTAGGGTCTTCGAAATTATATCACCTCTTCCTAGATAATCCAGGATACTCTCTTTATCTCAAGATTCTTAACAAAATCCTCTCAGCAAAGTTCCTTTTGCCAGGTAAGGTAATATTCACAGGTTCTGGGGATTGGACTGTAGACATCTTTGGGGGCCATTATTCCATGCACCACAGGTTCCTTACCTGTCAAATGGGGATATTGATAACCTTCTTCATAGACTTGGTGGGGGGGAAGTTGATGTACCGTGATTCATGTGAAGCATTTAGCTTTTAGCAGAGTGCTAGCATAAGAAAATGACTTGACAAATCCTAGCACTTTGGGAGGCCGAGGCAGGAGGAGCTCTTGAGCACAGGAGTTTGAGACCAGCCTGGGCAATATAGGAAGACCCCATCTCTACAAAAAAAAAAAAAAAAAAAAAAAGGCCAGGCATGGTGGTGCATGCCTGTGGTTGCAGCTGCTTGCGGGGCTGAGGTGGGAGGTGCGACTTTCAAGGCTGCAGTGAGCCGTGATCACACCATTGCACTCCAGTTTGGGTGACAGAGCAAGTCCCTGTCTTGAAAGAAGGAAGGAAGGAAGGAAGGAAGGAGGGAAGGAGGGAAGGAGGGAGGGAGGGAGGAAGGGAGGGAGGAAGGGAGGGAAGGAAGGAGGGAAGGAGGAAGGAGAACTTTGGGAGGGAGGGAGAGAAAATGATTTGACATCTTGCATTTTATGGGATACTTCAGCATTAATGGGAGCAGTTTTTGGAGAGAGCTCAGAGCCCTGATCCGCCCTGTATGCCATGTCATCTCGTCCCCTTCTGGGCACCCTGTGTCTAGCTGTAGTGATGAGAGTGTGAAGTTTGCATTTAGTCCTTTCCAGGTTGTGTTCTGCAACCCTCCCTCCCCATCTCCTAGCTTTTTGTAGAGATCCTCTTATCAGAACCCCCTGGGAGCTTGTTAGGGAGCCTGTTGGAAATACACATTCTCAGCCCTTCTGCAGACTGAAGCAGGAACTGGGGGTGGGGCCCAGCGAGCTGGGTTTAAAGGAGTCACCCAGGGGATTCTAAAGCTCCCTGGAGCAACCTCTGAAGCACGCCCACCCCACCTGCAACGTAGATACAGTGGCATTATCCCCATTTCCCAGATGAGGTTGCTGAGGCTCAGGGAGGTAAGCGGCTTGCCTAAGGCCACGTAGGTAGTGGGTGGCGAGCCTGGGCCTGGTGCACTTTCCACATCACCATAAGCTTCCACCGTGGGCACCTCCCTTCTCGGTGCCACCTTGACATGGGGCCCAGGGCCAGATGCAACTGAAGAAGCTCCACCCAGCCACTCCCAGGGCACAGCCAAAGCCCTCGGACCGCTCCCTCCTCACCTGTCCTGTGTCACTCTGGGCAGGGCCCAGCATTCAGCTGGCAGACTCAGGGTCTGATAACTAATTTATACTGAAGTATCAATGGCTGATTACGCCTTCAGGGTTACCTCTCCACTTATTTATTTATTTATTTGGAAACAGAGTCTCACTCTGTCACCCAGGCTGGAGTGCAGTGGTGCGATCTCGGCTCAGTGCAACCTCTGCCTCCCAGGTTCAAGCGATTCTCCTGCCTCAGCCTCCCGAGTAGCTGGGATTACAGGTGTGCGCCACCACGCCCAGCTAATTTTGTATATTTAGTAGAGATGGGATTTCACCATGTTGACCAGGGTGGTCTTGAACATCCAACCTCAGGTGATCCACCCACCTCAGTCTCCCAAAGTGTTGGGATTACAGGCGTGAGCCACCACGCCCAGCTAATTTTTTGTATTTTTAATAGAGATGGGGTTTCTTCATGTTGGTCAGGCTGGTCTCAAACTCCCGACCTCAGGTGATCTTCCCGCCTCAGCCACCATGCCCGGTTGCTTTTTTTTTTTTTTTTTTTTTTTTTTTTGGAAACAGTCTCGCTCTGTCACCCAGGCTGGAGTGCAATGGCACAATCTCATCTCACTGCAACCTCTGCCTCCTGGGTTCAAGGGAGTCTCATGCCTCATCCTTCTGAGTAGCTGGGACTACAGGTGTGTGCCACCATGTCTGGCTAATTTTTATTTCTGTATTTATTTGAAAGAGACAGGGTTTTGCCATGTTGGCCAAGCTGGCCTCCAACTCCTGGCCTCAGGTGATCTGCCTGCCTCGGCCTCCCAAAGTGCTGGGATTACAGGCGTGAGCTACCGAACCAGCCTGGATTGCAAGAATTATATGGAAATCGTGGTCTTCTTCCCAGATCACCTTGACTGGCTGCTGAGAGCCAAGCCCAACCAGGACAGAGTCACCTAGGTTACAGAGTAGGGAGGTCCAGGGGAAAGCCTGTGTCCTTCCTGGAGCAGCACCCATCTGTGCCACCCGCATGGGACTGCCTGGGGTCCAGTGCCTGGCAAGGCCCTGCTTCTAGAAGCCCTCCCTGATGCCAGCCCTGAGCTCCCAGCCCTGTGGGAGGCAGTGGGCTCTGTGTAGAGAGCACTGAGCTAGGTTGGGCCCGGTGGCTCACGCCTGTAATCCCAGCACTTTGGGAGGCCGAGGCAGGCAGGTCACTTGAGGTCAGGAGTTCAAGACCAGCCTGGCCAACATGGTGAAACCCTGTCTCTACTGAAAATACAAAAATTAGCTGGGCGTGGTGGCGGGTGCCTATAATCCCAGCTACTCAGGAGGCTGAGGCAGGAGAATCGCTTGAACCCGGGAGGTGGAAGTTGCAGTGAGCCAAGATCACTCCACTACACTCCAGCCTGGGCAACAGAGCGAGACTCCATCTCAAAAACAAACAAAAAAAGATGTGCTGTTTTCCTCCCCGTGACTGTAATTTCTTCGAGGGCAAGCCCCTGTGTCTGTGTTTGCTTTTCCTGCCTTCTGCCCCGTGCTTTATGCTGAGCTGTACACATCACGGTGCTCAATAAAGACTTGCTGATAACTTCCCGAAAACCCTAGCTTTGCTCAGGAGAATGCTTTTCTTACAACTCTCAGACAAACACTGTCTCCATTGAGTGAACACCACAGGCCCAGCAAGAGAAACTTCAAGGAAGGCTGGCCCGATGGCAGTCAGTTATCAGAACTTATTCACATTTGTGTCACTAAAGTTGTACACCTCCACTGCTAACCTTAACTGGCTTAAAAAAATTTTTAGAAAAGAGAGAAACTTCAAGGAGATGACAGAGCAAGCTTTCTAGAACATGCCGCTCTGTTCAACCTTCTCCTCAGCCACCACCAGATTCACACTATCAGTCATCAAGCCCTATGAATCTGGCCGCAGTCACCTTTCCAACCTAATCTTTCTTTTTTGTTTTTTTTGTTTTTGTTTTTTGTTTTTTTTTTTGAGACGGAGTTTCACTGTGTCACCCAGGTTGGAGTGCAGTGGCGTGATCTTGGCTCACTGCAAACTCCGCCTCCTGGGTTCAGGCGATTCTCCTGCCTCAGCGTACTCTCCTAGTAGCTGGGATCACAGGCATGCACAACCACACCTGGCTAATTTTGTATTTTTAGTAGATATGAGGTTTCACCATTTTGGCCAGACTGGTCTTGAACCCCTGACCTCAAGTGATCCACCCACCTCAGACTCCCAAAGTGCTGGGATTACAGGCGTGAGCCACCGCACCCAGCCCAACCTCATCTTTTTTACTCTAGGCTCTTGCTCACGCTGGTCCCTCTAGACTACCCTTTGGAGTGCTGTTCCCTCCACAGCTCAGGTGACACCTCTTCCAAGAAGCCTTCCCACATGCCACCTCCTGCAGAGACATGCAGAAAGTTACTCCCATCTCCACGTTTCTACCCCTTAGTCTAGTGATCCCTCCCTTTCAGATTTGTCTAATGGTTTTCATTATTCCTAGCACAGTGCCTGGCTTGTCCAATAAATGGAGGTCAAATTCACTTGAATTATAGTCTAGGGTGAGAGACAGTGTGCAGTGGGGAGAGATGAAAAGGACATGAGACTTTTCCCATAGACAGGGGCTACAGCTGGAAGGGACTCTTCCCCAGGAAGGCCGGCAGATGGAAAACAGCTGGTGGCTGAGGGTTGCTGTGACTCACCCACCCCTGCAGGCTGGGGGACACTGCAGACAGGGTGAGTCAGGAGTCAAAGGCCTACAGGAATTTTGGTAAGAATAAGACAAGCTCTGGAGTATTTCTAAAATGCAGGAGGTTAAGGATTCAGGGAGTGGGGTCAGGACAAAACAGCCTAATTATGTTATTCATTTTTTTGCCTGCATGAAATAGTTACATGGTACAAAATTCAAAAGGTACAAAGCGGGCACAGTAAGACAAAGTCTTCTACCCTGTCTTGTTCCTGCCATCTAGGTCCTCTTCCAAGAAGCAGCCCACGTTTCCAGTTGCTTATACTTAACATACTTCTTACACTCTTTTTTTTTTTTTTTTTTTTGAGACAGAGTATCGCTTTGCAACCTCCAACTCCCTGGCTCAAGCGATGGTCTTGCCTCAGCCTCCCTAGTAGCTGAGATTACAGGCACACGCCACCATGCCCAGTATTTTTAGTAGAGACGGGATTTCACCATGTTGGCCAGGATGGTCTCAATCGCTTGACCTCGTGATCCGCCTGCCTTGACCTCCCAAAGTGCTGGGATTACAGGCGTGAGCCACCACACCAGGCCATTTTTTTTTTTTAAGACGGAGTTTCGCTCCTGTTGCCCAGGCCGTAGTGTAATGGCACAATCTCCACTCACTGCAACCTCTGCCTCCTGGGTTCAAGCGATTCTCCCACTTCAGTCTCCCCAGTAGCTGGGATTACAGACGCATGCCACCAGGCCTGGCTAATTTTTTTATTTGTATTTTTAGTAGAGGCAGGGTTTCACCATGTTGGCCAGGTGGGTCTCAAACTCCTGACCTCAGGTGATCCACCTGCCTCGGCCTCCCAAAGTGCTACGATTACAGGTGTGAGACACGGCACCTGGCTAATAAATTTCTATCATCTATAAATTACCCATGTTTAAGGTATTTTGTTACCACAGCCCAAACAGACAGCATTTCATATCAGCACATACAGAACTTTCTCATTTTTTTCTTTCACTGTGTTTAGGGTTGCCCGATAAAATACAAGATGCCTACTTAAATTTGAATTATTTGCATTTCCAATACAGAAAAAGAACTTTTTAGTGTAAGTTTGTCCCATGCAATATTTGGGACGTACTTATGCTAGAAAGTTATTTATTTATCTGAAATTCAAGCCAGCTGTTCCGTATTTCTATTTGTTAAATCTGACCATGCTTGTTACCTTATATGGGAGCTCCTTATTTTAAATCACTGGGGGCTTCAGGAACCAGGTGCCTGGACTTGGTGGGTGTCCACTCTCTGACTGTATTCTGAATTAGGCTCTAGAGGCTCCAGGGTTTGTGTCCAGTGCTGAATTTCCACCTCCAGGCCCCATTTACTGAAATAAGAAATTAGCTGGGTGTGGTGGCTCATGCTTGTAATCTTTGTACTTTGGGAGGTGGGAGGATCCCTTGAGACCAGGAGTTCGAGACCAGGCCGGGCAATATAGTGAGATTCCCATCTCTACCAAAAAATTTTTTTAATTATCCAGGTGTGGTGGTTCACACTAGTAATCTCAGCAATTTGGGAGGGTGAAGTGGGAGGATCGCTTGAACCCAGAAATTGGAGGATGCAATGAGGTATGATCATGCCACTGCACTCTAGCCTGGGTGACAGAGTGAGACCCTGACTTTTTTTTTTTTTTTCTTAAGACAGAGCCTCACCCTATCGCCCAGGCTGGAGTGCAGTGGCTCAGTCTCAGCTCACTGCAACCTCTGCCTCCCAGGTTCAAGCAATTCTCCTGCCTCAGCCTCCTGGTAGCTGGGATTACAGGCACCTACCACCACACCTGGCTAATTTTTGCATTTTTAGTAGAGATGGAGTTTCGCCATGTTGACCAGGCTGGTCTGGAACTCCTGACCTCAAGTGATCCACCCACTTCAGCCTCCCAAAGTGCTGGGATTACACCGCGCCCGGCCTGAGACCCTGACTCTTAAAAAAAAAAAAAAAAAAGAAACAAAAAGAAAAAGAAGCCAGGCACTGTGGCTCACACCTGTAATCCCAGCACTTTGGATGGCCGAGGCAGAAAGATGCTTGTGTCCAGGAGTTCAAGATCAGCCTGGGTAACAAAGTGAGACCTCATCTCTACAAAAAATAAATCAAAACTAGCCGGGCATGGTGGCATGAGCCTGAGGTCCCAGCTACTTGGGAGGCTGAGGTGGGAGGATGGCTCAAGCCTGGAAGGTCAAGGCTACAGTGAGCTGTGATTGTACCACTGCAGTCTAGCCTGGGTGACAGAGTGAGACCTTGTCTCAAAAAAAAAAAAAAAAAAAAGAAAGAAAGAAAGAAATGAAAAGCCCATAGAGTGGCCAGGCACAGTGGCTCACACCTGTAGTCCTAGCACTTTGGGAGGCCGAGGTGGGTGGATCACCTGAGGTCAGGAGTTCGAGACAGCCTGGCCAACATAGTGGAACCCCATCTCTACTAAAAATACAAACATTAGCTGGGCGTGGAGGCACGTGCCTGTAATCCCAGCTACTCAGGAGGATGGGCCAGGAGAATCGCTTGAACTCGGGAGGTGGAGGTTGCAGTGAGCCAAGATCAAGCCACTGCACTCCAGCCTGGGTGACAGAGCAAGACTCCGTCTTGGGAAAAAAAAAAAAAAATCAGGCAGGGCACGGTGGCTCACGCCTGTAATCCCAGCACTTTGGGAAGCTGAGGCGGGTGGATCACTTGAGGTCAGGAGTACGAGAACAGCCTGGCCAACATGCTGACACCTCGTCTCTACTAAAAAAATGAATAAATAAATAAATACAAAAATTAGCTGGACGTGGTGGCGCACGCCTGTAGTACCAGCTACTCATGAAGCTGAGGCAGGAGAATCACTTGAACTCGGGAGGTGGAGGTTGCAGTGAGCCGAGATCGCGCCACTGTACTCCAGCCTGGGCAACAGAGCGAGACTTCGCCTCAAAAAAAAAAAAAAAAAAAAAAAGATCAGACCTATTCTCCTGAGCTGGACACTGAGAGGCAGACGGGTAAATCATTTTATTGTTTGCTGAGGTCCCCCAACCAGGAAGTGGTAGTGCTGGAATTTTAACCCAGACATATTTCACGCCAAGGCTCAAACTCTTTCCACTGGGATTATTAACCCTTATCAGTACATCTGTGCCATGTTTTCAGGTAAGAAAACTGAGTAGTGTGATAAGCCGTCTGCCTTATTAAATAAAGTGTCTGCCGTGACACTTTATTTTTTGTTTGTTTGAGACGGAGTTTCGCTGTTGTTGCCCAGGCTGGAGTGCAATGACATGATCTTGGTTCACCGCAACCTCTGCCTCCCAGGTTCAAGCGATTCTCCTGCCTCAGCCTCCCGAGTAGCTGGGATTACAGGCATGTGCCACCACGCCCTGCTAATTTTGTATCTGTAGAGATGAGGTTTCTCCATGTTGGTCAGGCTGGTCTCATACTCCCAACCTCAGGTGATCTGCCCACCTCGGCCTCCCAGAGTGCTGGGATTACAGGCGTGAGCCACCATGCCCGGCCTCCACTTTAGTTTTACAAGGGCCCAAAGCAGGAACAAACCTCCAGTCCTGTGGCCTACAGGATGACAGCCTAAGCCTTCCTATCCCCGACTTGACCTTCAGTGCCCATAGGGAACCTGCCCCAGCCCATTTCTCATCTGCTGTTCTGGTCATCTCCCCAAAAGACCACCCCTTTCCTTGCCTCCATATTTCTACACTTTGACACTTTGGGTCAAGTGGGAAAAGTCTGGTGGAAGAACTAGTTCTAAATATCAGCTTAGTCACTTACTTGCTGTGTGACCATGGGCAAGCCACTTGACCTCTCTGAGTCTCACTTTGCTCAGCTGGAAAATGAGAAAAGATATGCCTAAGTCTTAGCACTTGTCTGCTGATTAATATGCATAAGCTGAAGGAATGAAGGGGGGTATTTATTGTGCCCCTGCCACGTGCCAGACCCGGTGAGAGACACTGGCGACGCTGTGGTGAACCGGGCAGTCACAGTGGCTGCTTTTCTGGGGACTGTTCTTGAAGTGGAGGGTGTGGTCTATTGCAGCAGGAGGTTGAGTAACTGGGCCTTTGTAACTGTGAGCAGGATTCCTCCTGAGCTGAAGATGAGTGCCTTAAGCCAGGTGTGAGGGTGGGGAAATACCCTAATTTGACAGAAGAGGAAAGGAAACTTCCCCCACTTGGCTTTAAGTGGTGGGGCCAGGATTCAAACCCAGGGGCTGCTTTGATGGGCCACCCTGGTTTCCTCTTGCATCCGCACTGCTGAGCAGAGAGCCCGGCACCTAGCGGGATATCAAAGACACAGAGGCCGCCAGCAGTGAAAGCTGTGTTGAAAAGAAGCTAGAGGAAGCTGGTGAAAGCCAGAGGTTAGGGGGTGGGGACAGGGAAGGCCGTGAAGGGAGGGGCCTTTTATTGACCAGCCAGCCCTCGGCCAGGTCCCTGCCTCAGACGTGCATGTTGGCAGGAAGAACCTGGCTGGGCATCTCTGTGACTGTGGTTGAATGAAGGAGCACCTGAGCCTTCCTTTTTTTCTTTTTTCTTTTTTTTTCTGAGATGGAATTGTGCTCTTGTTGCCCAGGCTGGAGTGCAATGGCGCGATCCCGGCTCACTGCAACCTCCCCCTCCCACGTTCAAGCAATTCTCCTGCCTCAGCCTCCTGAGTAGCTGGGATTACAGGCATGCGCCACCACGCCCGGCTAATTTTGTATTTTTAGTAGAAACAGGGTTTCTCCATGTTGGTCAGCCTGGTGTTGAATTCCCAACCTTAGGTGATCCGCCTGCCTTGGCCTCCTAAAGTGCTGGGATTACAGGCGTGAGCCACTACGCCCGGCGCACCTGAGTCTTTCTAGTCCAGGCTGAGCTCTGGGCTGTTCAGCGCTTCTCAAACCCACAGCAGTGCCTCATTCATTGCAAGAGGAGCTGGTGGGATACAGGAGAAAGTGGGGAGGGAAAAGGCGGGTCAAGGAACTGAACTAGAGGCTCACTCGACAGTTCTCCAGGTCTTTGTTGTTTACTGAAGGAACCTTGTGAATGTGGCCTTCGCACTCCCTGCTCTGTCTGTGTTTGTTTTAATATAACCGATTCCCTCCCCTCTTGCCAACAAAGGGTTGGAGTAAAACTGACTGCACAGAGCCTGCCTAACTGTGCACTGTCCCTCGCTGTGGACTCTGCACCCCTAGCACAGGAGGGTCCCAGGGCTCCAGGGGCGAGGCCCCACAGGCACCCCCTTCCCTCCACACAGCCGGTCTTTCCCTCCTCCATTCTCAGACCTCACCCTCCGAACATGTCATAAAGGTCCTGTGCCCTGATCTCACTGAGTCACCTGTTTCTCTGTATCTATATCTGTTTCTGTGGCTGCTTCTACCCCTAGACAGTGGCCTCCAACACTTAATTATGGTGGGCAGGGCCACGGTCTGTCTCCCTCGGTGTCCTCAGCACAGCAGGCCTAGCCTGGGTAGGTGGACCCTGGGAAAAGAAATCAGTGAATGAGGCTGGGCGCGGTGGCTCACGCCTGTAATCCCAGCACTTTGGGAGGTCGAGGCGGGCAGATCGCTTGAGGCCAGGAGTTTGAAACCAGCCTGGCCAACATGGTGAAATCCCGTCTCTGCTAAAAATACAAAAACTAGCCAGGCATGGTGGCTCACGTTTGTAACGCCAGCTGCTCAGGAGGCTGAGGCAGGAGAATCGCTTGAACCCGGTAGGTGGAGGTTGCAGTGAGCCGAGATCACGTCACTGCACTCCAGCCTGGGCAATAGAGCGAGACTCCATTTCAAAAGAAAGAGAGAGAGAGAGGGAGAGAGAGAGAGAGAGAGAAAGAAAGAGAAAGAAAGAAAGAAAGAAAGAAAGAAAGAAAGAAAGAAAGAAAGAAAGAAAGAAAGACAGACAGAAAGAGAGTGAGTGAGTGAATGAACAAATGGAAGGGCAGTAGGTCCTCGGGGGCTGCGGTGAGCCAGATAATGACCCAAAGATGTCCATGTCCTGATTCCCCAAACCTGCAAATGTGTTAAGCTACATGGCAAAAGGGACTTTGCAGATGTGATGGAGTTAGGAATCTGGAGATGGCAAGAAATTCCACCTACGGCCAGCGGCTTCAGTCCCTGCCTGAGCCCCAGCCCGCCCCTCCCGCTGGCCTGCCTGCACCTGTCAGCCTTTCCCAGCCAGCCCCACAATCACATGTGCCAATTCCTTGCAATCTATCTGTCCATCTTTATCTCTGCCTCTATATTTCCTCCAGGTTCTGTTTCTCTGGTTAAGCCCTGACTGATACAGGAGCCCAGGAGATTGGCCTCCTGGGTCTGTATTTGGGAGACCAGTCAGAATGTGGCGGAGGTGGGTAGGGGAGAGCCGGCCCAGGAATAGTCCGGGGGGTCTGGTGCCCCTCAGTTGGAGCCTGTGTTGCACCCACATCTCCAGGGCCAGGAGGCTGGTGCTGTTGACTTTGGCTGTGGGCCCAGTGGAGGTGGAGTGCAGGCCCCCACAGGCAGCTGAGCAAACAGGGGAGTGGGGGCTGGGGGAGCAGAGCTGGGGAAGGGACGGGGAGAGGAAGGAGCCGTGGGATGCAGGTGAGGACAAAGAGTGGGCATGGAGGTGCTGGGAAAGCCGGGCCAACCCTGCCAAGTCCTGCTCCTGTGTCTAGCCTGTGGCCACGCTGAGCCAGGCCCTGGGGACACCACGGAAGACATGACATAGCCCCTGCCCGCATGAAGCACACTGTCCCCGTTCCTGAGCTGCCTGGACCCCCAGTAAGTGCAGCTTCTGGCGCGTAGTAAATAGCTATGGAATGAATGATCTGAGACCAGACTCCAGCCAACAGAGGCCCTAGAAAGAGGCATTTGACAAATAAGGCCTGGGAAGAGAGAAAAGGATGACCTGGTAGAGACTTGGAGTAGGGAGTGGGATGAGAAGGGGCCTGGGCTGGGAGGACCAGCTGCCCATGCATGTCCAGGGCAGCCCCACAGCCCTGCGGAGAAGAGTTCTTTTCCGGTCTTGCCTCCATCCATCCACTCCCATGCGTGGCTAATTTTCCTTTTTAGGGACAGCTGCCCTTCCCGCTCCCCACAGAGTAATCAGAGCCAGAATCTCTGCCTGGTTTGTGAGACCCCCATCTGCCCAGACCTCGCCTGGACTGTGGTTTTAGCAAATAGTTTGGATCCTTCTAGAGCTTGGGGGAGGAAGCTTCCGCCCCTTCCTCCTTAGTGGTGTTAAGAAATGCTCAGCATTCCTGGGTTAAGAGGGCCAGGGGCCATTCTTCTCAGCACAGGGACAGACCCAGAGGAACAAAATGAAGAAGGAACCCAGCACCCGTCCCAGGCTCTCAGCTCCTTCCCGGGGGTCACCTGGGGACTGGCAAGTGAGGCCAATTCATTCAGCTCCCAGGGAAGGAGGCCTTGGGGAGCCCGAGAATGTTCAAGAGCAAGTTCCTAGGGCTTCCCGCACAGGGTTCTGAGCTCCTGTCTCAGAGCTCCCAGAGGAGCCCTGTCTGGTTCCTGCTAGTCTCCTCATCATGTCTAGTCCAGCCTGGCACCGGGGAGCACTCCATGAGGGTTTATGGATGGGATGCAGGGCGGAGAAGTAGGATGTAGGGTATCAGAAATGGCCTCCAGGAGGGTCCACATCTATGCTGTGTGTGAAGTAAACAGTGAGCCTGGGGGGTGTGCGCCGGGGCTCAGGCGCTGCTGCAGGCCGGATGTGAGGACTCCCATTTATTCCTCACACAGCCCTGTGATTGTGCTACCAGGATACCCCCATATCACAGATGAAGGGGCCAGAGCCCAGAAAGGGTAAGTAACTTGTCCAAGGACACACAGCAGATAAGTGCAGGGACCAGTATTTGGACTCCAGGGTTCCTGCTTTTTTGTTTTGTAGAGATGAGTCTCACTATGTTGCCCAGGCTGGTTTCCAACTCCTGGCCTAAAGCAATCCTCCTGCATCAGCCTCCTGAGTTGCTGGGACTAGATGCATGGCTACTGCACCCAGCCTGAAGTCCCTGCTTTTAAGTGCTAGGCACACTGCCTCTGGAGAGGGAGGAGGAGAAGTAAAGGCCTGGGTGAGGGGCAGTGAACATGAGATACTTGAGAAAAATAAGAAGGCCCGAGGGGCCAGGTATCGGTGATGACTCACGTCGGTAATACCAGCACTTTGGGAGGCTGAGGCAAGAGGATCACTTGAGCCCAGAAGTTTGGGACCAGCCAGGGCAACATAGTGAGACCCCCATCTCTACCAAAAAATAGAAAAAATTAGCGGGGCATGGTGGCACATGCCTATGGTCCAGCTACTCAGGAGGCTGAGACAGGAGGATCACTTGAGTCCGGGAGGTTGAGGCTGCAGTGAGCCATGATCATGCCACTGCACTCCAGCCTAGGTGACAGAGTGAGACCCCTTTCCAAAAACAAACAAACAAAAAACCCCAAGGCTGCGGAGCTGATGCGGTGGGTAAGGGTGGGACCCAGGACTCCACTTTCTCTGTCCTGCCCATTGGCGTTCCAGGTAGGACGTCCTTGGGAGACATGGTTTGCTACGTATAGCTACATGGAAAGACCCCAGGACTAACCAACTTGTAAAGCCCTTAGGGCAGGAAGATTTTAGGGTAACTCTTGCATCTGGCTTGGGGTCAGCACGCACTCAGGCCTGCTCTGAGATGGAGGACCACTGGCTCAGTTTACCTTTAGAATGGGCAGGGTCGGGGAGCAGCAAGGACAGGGCCAGGAGTTGGGAAGTCCTGGGCCTATCCCAGACCCTAAGCCCCCTCTGTAACAGTGAGACCCTGGGCACATCACCTAAGCACTCCGGGCCTCCAATGATAATCCCCTGTCCACCTGGCGTTTTAGTGGGTCAATATGACAGCCGCTGTTCATTCGGCACTGCTAGTGTGTTACCTCGGTGACTCATTCCAGTGACCTACTGGTCACCCCATTCAGCAGATGCTTCCTGGGAAGATGGTGAAGACAAACTGAGCCTTTATGTCCGAATGGCTCTTTACAACCTGCAAAAGGCACTTTCGGACCTAATTCAATTTGATCTTCACACAAATCCGGAAGCCAGGCAGGCATGCTTCATCGTTCCATTTAAAGTTGAAGAAACTGGCTGAGCACGGTGGCTCGTGCCTGTAATCCTGTAATCCCAGCTCTTTGGGAGGCTGAGGAAGGAGAATTGCTTGAGGCGAGGAGCAACATGGCAAGACCCTGTCTCTACAAAAAATAAAAATAGGTTAGGCACAGTGGCTCATGCCTGTAATCCCAGCACTTTGGGAGGCCGAGACGGGCGGATCACCTGAGGTCGGAAGTTCAAGACCAGCCTGACCAACATGGAGAAACCCCGTCTCTATTAAAAATACAAAATTAGCTGGGCGTGGTAGTGCATGCCTGTAATCCCAGCTACTCGGGAGGCTGAGGCAGGAGAATCACTTGAACCCGGGAGGTGAGCCAAAATCATGCCATTGCACTCCAGCCTGGGCAAGAGTGAAATTCTGTCTCAAAAAATAAAATAAATAAACTAAAATAAATAAATAAAAATAATAATTTTTTTAAAGATGAAGAAACCAAGGCAAGCAAAGAAGTGGCTTGCTCAAGATTCATTGATCATTAGGGAACAAAAAAGACCTTCAATCTGGGTTTTTTTGACTCCCTGTTCAGTACTTTTTTTACCTGCCCCCCCAAAAAAAGGATACTTTTATAAGCATCCAACACCATTCATCTTGCTGTCTTATCCCAGAATCCTGATCAGAATTCAGATAGTTTGCCGGCCGGGTGCAGTGGTTCACACCTGTAATCCCAGCACTTTGGGAGGCTGAGGCGGGTGGATCGCCTGAGGTCAGGAGTTTCAGACCAGCCTGGCCAACACGGCAAAACCCGTCTCTACTAAAAATGCAAAAATTAGCTGGGTGTGGTGGTGCATGCCTGTGATCCCAGCTACTTGGGAGGCTGAAGCAGGAGAATTGCTTGAACCGGGAGACAGAGGTTGCAGTGAACCGAGATTGCACCACTGCACTCCAGCCTGGGCAACAGACCAAGACTCCATCTAAAAAAAAAAAAAAAAAAAAAGAATTAACTAATAGTTTGCCATGAATGGAGGATTTTAAAACATGGGAAAATTTTTTTAAAAAAGAATTAAAATAGTAGTAATGACAATAGCTACCCTCACTGAGCTGTTTTTTGTTGTTGTTGTTTAGTAAAGACAAGGTTTCACCATGCTGGCCAGGCTGGTCTCGAACTCCTGACCTCAGATGATCTCAGCCTCCCAAAGTGCTGGGATTACAGGCGTGAGCCACTGCGCTCAACCTAAGAGCCCACATTTTCAGTCTCTGTGTATCCCTCTACGGCAGTCAGCATTTTGCTTTACGAACAGTATGAGGGCTCCACAAATTAATTAATTAATTTATTTATTTTATTTTATTTTATTTTATTTTTTGAGATGGAGTTTTGCTCTTGTTGCCCAGGCTGGAGTGCAATGGCGCCATCTCAGCTCACCACAACCTCTGCCTCCCCGGTTCAAGCGATTCTCCTGCCTCAGTCTCCCAAGTAGCTGGGATTACAGGCATGTGCCACCAAGCCCGGCTAATTTTGTATGTTTAGTAGAGACGGGCTTTCTCCATGTTGGTCAGGCTGGTCTCGATCTCCCAACCTCAGGTGATCCGCCTGTCTCGGCTCCAAAGTGCTGGGATTACAGGCATGAGCCACTGCTCCCGGCCCACAAATTTATTAAGTGAATTAAATAATGTGCCGCTTTTCTTTTTTTTCTTTCTTTTTTTTTTTTTTGAGAGGCAGTTTTGCTCTTGTTGCCCAGGCTGGAGTGCAATGGCGCGATCTCGGCTCACAGCAACCTCCGTATCCCGGGTTCAAGCCATTCTCCTGCCTCAGCCTCCCGAGTAGCTGGGATTACAGGCATGCACCACCACGCTTGGCTAATTTTGTATTTTTAGTAGAAATGGGGTTTCTCCATGTTAGTCAGGCTGGTCTCGAACTCCAGATCTCAGGTGATCCGCCCGTCTCAGCCTCCCAAAGTGCTGGGATTACAGGCATGAGCCACCGCCCCCGGCAATGTGTTGCTTTTCTATAGTCCTGAAGTCTCAAAGAAAACTTGCAGGTGGGAAGAGCATGGGATGTGAGGTCAGACCCGGATTTGAATTTCAGCTCCAATGCTTAATGATGGTGTGATCTTAACCTTAATCTCTTCATCTGTAATATGGGTTAACAGCCCTAAACACCGCATCTACCACCCCCACACACACCTCTGCTTGTTGGGAAGATTAAACTGAGTCAGGCCCATAAAACCTTCTTCCTTTGACAGGTGTGGTAGGCAGAAAATTGTCCAGGTTCTGGTCCCTGGAAACTGTGATTAGGTTGCATAGCAGAGGGAAATTAGGGCTGTAGGTGAAATTAAGGTTGCTGACCTTAAATAGGAAAATTTTCCTAGATTACGTGGGTGGGCACAATGTAATCATAGGGTCCTTAAATGTGGAAGAGGGAGGAAAAGAGAGGGAGACGGAGCATGGCATCTGGCTTTGATGCCAGGAGGAAGGAGATAGGAGCCAAGGAAGGTGGATGGCCCCAGAAGCTGGAAATGACCAGGAAGTGGATTCTCTCCAGAGCCTCCAGAAGGATCAAGGCCCTGCTGACTTGACTCGGGCCTGGTGAGGTTCCCGATGGACTTCTCACCTCCAGAACCATATAGAGGACGCATTTGTGTTGTTTGATGCCACCAAGTTTATGGTGTTTTTTTGTTTTTTTTTTTGGAGACGGAGTTTCACTCTTGTTTATCACCCAGGCTGGAATGCAGTGGAGTGATATCAGCTCATTGCAACCTCCGCCTCCCAGGCTTAAGCAATTCTCTTGCTTCAGCCTCCCAAGTAGCTGAGATTACAGGTGCATGCCACCACGCCCAGCTAATTTTTGTATTTTTAGTGAAGACGGGGTTTCACCATGTTGGCCACGCTGGTCTCGAACTCCCGACCTCAGGAGATCCACTCGTTATAGCAGTTTTTATAGCCACTGCAGGTCAGTCAGTGTGGGTTCCCTGTGCTTCCTCTGGCTCCTTTAACGCCTCCCTCCCTTGACTCTGTACCCCTTTATAATAAGCAGGTTGCTTACGCCTATTTTATACATGAAGAAATGTTACCAGAAAGGGGTCCTGATCCAGACCCCAAGAGAGGATTCTTGGATCTCAGGCAAGAAATAATTCAGGGTGAGTCCATAGAGTGAAGTGAAAGCAAGTTTATCAGGAAAGTAAAGAAATATAAGAATGGCTACTCCATAGACAGAGCAGCCCCAAGGGTCACTGGTTGCCCATTTTTACAGATATTTCTTGATTATACGCTAAATAAGGAGTAGATTATTCATACTCCCCTTTTTCGATCATATAGGGTGACTTCCTGACATTGCCATGGCATTTGTAAATTGTCATAGTGCTGATGGGAGTGTAGTAGTGAGGACAGCCAGAGGTCACTCTCATTGCTATCTTGGTTTTGGTGGGTTTGGGCCAGCTTCTTTGTTTGTTTGTTTGTTTGTTTGTTTGTTTGTTTGAGATGGAGTTTCACTCTTGTTGCCCAGGCTGGAGTGCAATGGTGCCATCTCGGCTCACTGCAACCTCTGCCTCCTAGGTTCAAGTGATTCTCCTGCCTCAGCCTCCTGAGTAGCCGGGATTACAGGCATGTGCCACCATGCCCGGCTAATTTTGTATTTTTAGTAGAGACAGGGTTTCTCCATGTTGGTCAGGCTGGTCTTGAACTCCTGACCTCAGGTGATTTGCCCGCCTTGACTTCCCAAAGTGCTGGGATTACAGGCGTGAGCCACCACGTCTGGCCTTGGGCCAGCTTCTTTACTGCAACCTGTTTTATCAGCAAAGTGTTTATGACCTGTATCTTGTGCTGACCTCCTATCTCATCCTGTGAGATATGTTTTAACCGTCTGGGAATGCAGCCCAGTAGGTCTCAGCCTCATTTTACCCAGCCCCTATTCAAGATGGAGTGGCTGTGGTTCCAATGCCTCTGACACAAACAGGCAGGGAGAGGTTACTCCGGATAGCCAAGGTTGCACACAGCACGGTGGAAATGCACTCGGAAGCCGGACCTCTGACTCTGACTCCTGGACACTTTCTGACACCACACCGCCCCTCCTAAGGGTCTTCAGTCCCTGTAAAAATATCTTAGGAGCCCTGCAATGTGTGGGGGTGGTTCTTTTCATCCAGGCTGGCCCGGAAGCCCTGCCTCCACAGAGACCTCTCTTGCCCCCCATCCCCCAGCTCTTTCCCTTTTGTGTCTTTCTGTCTCTCAGAAAGGGACTGTGGCCTTTGACAATCTCTCTCCCCAGGACCTGGTGGAGAAGCAGCACCCAGGAGGTGCCCCGTGAAAATGGGGTTCTCCTCCCCTGGAGCCCAGTCCCCTTCTCTCCCACTCCGGGTAAAGCCTGTCTTCAGAGCCCCTCAAATGGCGAGATTCAAAACTCTATCCCCAGCTCCAGGGAGTCTGCACAGGCTGCCTGGGTGGACAGGAGTGGGAGGGAAGCTGCGTCCCCAGTGGCCAGCTGACAGGTCAAAGGGGAAAGTGCACTTCCTGCTGGGCCTCCAGGGAGCCTCTTCTCTCTGAGAGGCCAGCTGGGTCCCTGTGTGGGAGCTCCAGGGGGAGACAGGGCAGGGAAAGAGGTGGGAGGAAAGAGGGGGAGGGAGGAAGTGGGGCAGGGAGAGGAGGAGGAGGAAGGGAAAAGGGCAGAAGGAGTTGGAAGAGCCTGGGAGAGACCAAAAAATAAATAAATAAATAAATAAATACAATGAGAGACAGAAAGGAGAGAACCAGAGACAGAAGGTAACAGAAGATGAGCGGTCAGAAGCATAGAGAAAGAGACAGGAGAAAAGGAAACAAGAGGGGGAAATTAAGTTACTGCACAGAGAAAGACGGCAAGAGTGTGGGAGGAAGAGAGAGACACAGGGAGAGTCAGAGATAGATAGAAACCCAGAGAGGAGCAGAAATGCACAGAAGCCCAGAAAACACCTGAGGCCGGTGCGGTGCCTCTCCTGTAATCCCAGCACTTTGAGAGGCCGAGGCAGGAGGATCGCTTAAGGCCAGTAGTTCAAGACCAGCCTGGGCAACAGCGTGAAATGCTGTCTCTGGGGGAAAAAAGAAGAAGAAGAAAAAGAAATTGAAAAAATCACCTGAGCTTTCTTTTTTTGTTGTTTGTTTTGTTTTGTTGAGACGGAGTCTCGTTCTGTCACCCAGGCTGGAGCACAGTGGTACGATCGCGGCTCACTGCAACCTCTGCCTCCCGGGTTTAAGCGATTCTCCTGCCTCAGCCTCCCGAGTAGCTGGGACTACAGGCTTGTGCCACCACGCCCGGCTAATTTTTTGTATTTTTAGTAGAGACGGGGTTTCACTATATTGGCCAGACTGCTCTTGAACTCCTGACCTTGCGATCTGCCCCCCTCTGCCTCCCAAAGTGCTGGGATTACAGGTGTGAGCCCCCACACCTGGCCCCACACCTGAGCTTTCTTTAACCACCTTTCTTTCCCTCTTTTTCTCTTTCTTTTTCTTTCACTCACTTTCTTTCTCTTTTTGTCTCTCTCTCTCTTTCTGTTTTTCTTTCTTCTTTTTTTATGTTAGAGTCTTCTGAAATCTTTGTTTCTCTCTTTCTTTCTCTTTCTTCCTCTCTCTCCCTCTCCTTCCTTCCTTCCTTTCTTTTCTTTTCTCTTTCTTTCTTTCTTTCTTTTCTTTGCCTTGTGAATCAATTTCTCTCTCCCTCCCTCCCTCCCTCCTTTCTTCCTTTTTTTCTTTCTTTTTTAGATAAGAGTCTTGCTCTGTCCCCCAGGCTGGAGTGCAGTGGTGTGATCATAGCTCACTGTAGCCTAGCCTCAACCTCCTGGGCTGAAGCAATTCTCCCACCTCAACTTCCTGAATAGCTGGGACCACAGGCGTGCTCCACCACACCCAGCTAATTTTATTTTTATTTATTTATTTTTTTGTAGAGACAGGGTCTCGCCATGTTGCCCAGGCTGGTATCAAACTCCTGGGTTGAAGGGATCCTGCTGCTTTGGCCTCCCAATGCGCTGAGTTTACAGGCGTGAACCACTGCACATGGCCAAAAAGAAAGTTTTTAAACAGTGCCTCAAATCTTATTGGAGTGGCACAATTCACATGCAAGATGCTAAGGAACAACAAGCAGAGGATAAAACCAAATGGTAGGAGGAGAGAGTGCTGGAGCAGGGAGGAGCCACGTGGTGTTCAGGGCAGGCATCCCTGAGAAGGGGTGTTACTGAATTACATCCGTAAACTTAAGTGTATTAATCAGGACTTTATCTTTTGCAAATGATGGAAACTTGACTCAGTTGGCTTAAAGAAACTGAAATTTAAGCCGGGCACGATGACTCACGCCTGTATCCCAGCACTTTGGGAGGCTGAGGCGGGTGGATCACCTGAGGTCAGGAGTTCAAGACCAGCCTGGCCAACATGGAGAAACCTCGTCTCTACTAAAAATACAAAAATTAGCCAGGGATGGTGTCGGGAGCCTGTAATCCCAGCTACTGGGGAGGCTGAGGCAGGAGAATCACTTGAACCCAGGAGGCGGAGGTTGCGGTGAGCCAAGATCGTGTCACTGCACTCCAGCCTGGGCAACAAGAGTGAAACTCCATCTCAAAAAAAAAAAAAAAAAAAAAACCCCATCTGTTCATCTGTTATTTGTGATTTTCCTCAGTACCCAGCCCAGCTCCTGCACATAGTAGGCCCTCAGCGATAGTTGGTTGGATTGAATTGTCAAACTGGATGACATATCCACTCTGTCATTCATTCCCTCATTCATTCATTCAACAAGCAATGACTGAGCTCCTGCCATTCATCAGGCCCTGTGCCAGGCTCTGGGACACAATGTGGAATAAGGACACGGCTTTGCCCCCCAGAAGCCTCTGGAATAATAACTTGCAGCTGAATTGCACGATTGTTTATGGTTTGTGGTTCATGAAGCTCTTTCACATAGCCTGTCCCATGATCTTGGTGTGTGGATGTTGTTGAAGAAATTCAGGAGGAAATTCTGAAGAAGTTCAGGATAAAGACTCTTGGGTGAGGCCATGCCGTAAGTCAGCAGCTGGACTCCCTTCCCAGTGCCCACTCCCTAGGAACAGGCTGCCCACTGTGCATCGGGCCCGAATCGCAGGACACTGCATGGAGCTCCTTCCCTCGTCCGGCTCAGAGTTTGGAAGGTGTCCTGCAGTGGCCCTGGCAGAGCTGGGATGTCATCCTTGGAGGAGTTGCTTGGGGCCGTGGGCCTGGGAAAGGCCTGACGTGTATCCTCTGCCTCCACCACAGGCCTGATAAGAAAGTGACCACAATCCCTTTTGGGCTACTTTCTTGGTCAAAAGAGGAACATAGTCTTGGGTGAAAAGGGAAGATATGGAGAGAACTGCCACTGAGCAACTTGGTCACCATGGAGGATGGGACAGAGCACTGTCAAGTCAGGGTCCCACCACCGGGTGTCTCAGCTCATGAGCTTCCCTCTCTAGTTGGGCTTTTCTATTTAGTCCCTCCCTTCCCCACCCCACTCGCCCAACCTAACCACGTTTTAGTCAATCCTTTCCTTGTTAAAGTGTCCTATTGAGGCCAGGCACTGTGGCTCACGGCTGTAATCCCAGCACTTTGGGAGGCCGAGGCGGGTGGATCACCTGAGGTCAGGAGATCAAGACCAGCCATGACCAACATGGTGAAACCTTGTCTCTACTAAAAATACAAAATTAGCTGGGTGTGCTGGCACATGCCTGTAATCCCACCTACTTGGGAGACTGAGGCAGGAGAATTGCCTGACTCCGGGAGGTGGAGGTTGCAGTGAGCCAAGATCGCAGCATTGCACTTCAGCCTGGGCAACAAGAGCAAAACTCCATCTCAATAAATAAATAAATAAATAAATAAATAAAAATAAACAAATAAATAATAAAGTAATCTATTGCTCAAGGCCCATGTGCAGGCCCACCTCTGGGGAAGGCCCCTGCACAGCTCAGCCCTCACTGACCCGCCTTGCACAGCTCAGCCCTCACTGACCCGCCTGCCTCCTGGGACCATAGCTGGTACTTGTTTTGCATTTGGGAATCCTAACTTGGTTTGAAGCAGAAGCAGATCAGAGACAAAAATTTGAGTACATGTGGTTGATTTGGACTGTGATCCCAAGCAACTTAGGTAAGGGAGTGGGAGAGTGAGACAGAGAAGGGAAGCAGGAGCTATCTACCAAGTGAACAGGACCTTCCAGTTATTTGCCCAAGCGTTGAGGGAGCACAGGCGAAGTTGAGAGCTGCTCCCAAAGGGCATTACGTCCTCAGCACTTGCAGCCTCCTGAGCTCGAGTCGAGCCCTTCAGCAAAGTGTCACAGGTGCTGGCAGATGTAAGTCCCACCGGGGTTCAAAATATTGGAGTCCTAACAGTGCTGGCTTCTAGCGTAAGATTTTTTTTTTGCACAAAGGGTTTCACTGTGAAACATACATGTTTGAAAACCTATGTTGTAAGGCAACAACACCCATTTCGCAGATGTGCTGGTAGAATCCTAGAGGTGACAAGGGATTTGCCTCAGGCTTGCCAGCAAGTTAAGAAAAGCATCAAGAGTAGAAGCCAGAAACTAGGTCTGCAGTCTGGGTGTCCAGCACTTTTTTATTTTTTATTATTTATTTATCTATTTATTTTTTGAGACAGAGTTTTGCTCTTGTTGCCCAGGCTGGAGTGCAGTGGCACGATCTCGGCTCGCTGCAACCTCCGCCTCCCAGATTCAAGCGATTCTCCTACCTCAGCCTCTCAAGTAGCTGGGATTACAGGCATGAGCCACCACGCCTGGCTAATTTTGTATTTTTAGAAGAGAAGGGGTTTCTGCATGTTGGTCAGGCTGGTCTTGAACTCCCAGCCTCAGGTGATCCGCCCACCTTGGCCTCCCAAAGTGCTGGGATTACAGGCGTGAGCCACTGCGCCCGGCCTATTTTTATTTTATTTTTATTTTTTTCAGCCTTGCTGAGGTTCTCTGCAAAGTGCTTTTTGGAGGAAAAAAAATTATTATTATTATTATTATTATTATTTTTTTTTTTTTTTTTTTTTAGATGGAATCTCGCTCTGTCGCCCAGGCTGGAGTGCAGTGGCACGATCTCAGCTCACTGCAAACTCCGCCTCCTGGGTTCACACCATTCTCCTGCCTCAGCCTCCCGAGTAGCTGGGACTACAGGCACCTGCCACCACGCCCAGCTAATTTTTTGTATTTTTAGTAGAGACGCGGTTTCATTGTGTTAGCCAGGATGGTCGCGATCTCCTGACCTTGTGATCCGCCTGCCTTGGCCTCCCAAAGTGCTGGGATTACAGGCGTGAGCCACTGCGCCTGGCCCCTGGCTGATGCCCTCAAGAGCATCAACAATGCCAAAAAGAGAGGCAAACGCCAGGTGCTTATTAGGCCATGCTCCAAAGTCATCGTCCGATTTCTCACTGTGATGATAAAGCATGATTACACTGGCGAATTTGAAATCATTGATGGTCACAGAGCTGGGAAAATTGTTGTGACTGTCACAGGCAGGCTAAACAAGTGTGGAGTGATCAGCCCCAGATTTGATGTGCAACTCAAAGATCTAGAAAAATGGCAGAATAATCTGCTTCCATCCCGCCAGTTTGGTTTCATTGTTCTGACAACCTCAGCTGGCATCATGGACCATGAAGAAGCAAGACAAAACCACACAGGAGGGAAAATCCTGCGATTCTTTTTCTAGGGATGTAATACACATATTTACAAATAAAATGCCTCATGGAAAAAAAATCTGTAGAGATAGGGTCTCATTATGTTTCTCAGGCTGGTCTCAAAATCCTGGTCTCAAGCAATCCTCCCACCTTGGCCTCCCAAAGCCCTGGCATTAGAGGCATGAGCCACCATGCCCAGCACTAAGCATTTCTCACAAACAACTTAAAGTCCTAGGAGGCAGGCACTATTATTTTCCCCACTTTACACATGAGGAAACTGAGGCTTCCAGCAGAAAATCGTCTTTCAGACACTTGACAGTTAGTGGTTCTGTGTAAGTCCCAACAGGAGATTTTGGTTAGAAGAATTCAAAGGTACATGGCTTCTGTTTTATCTCAAATTAAAAAATAATAACAGGCTGGGTGTGGTGGCTCATGCCTATAATTCCAGCACTTTGGGAGGCCGAGGCGGGTGGATCCCTTGAGGCCAGGAGCTTGAGACCTGCCTGGCCAACATGCTGAAACCCCGTCTCTGCTAAAAATACAAAAATTAGCCAGGTATGGTAGCTCACTCCTGTAATCCCAGCTACTCAGGAAGCTGAGGCAGGAGAATAGCTTGAACTCAGGAGGTGGAAGTTGCAGTGAACCAAGTTCTCACCACTGCACTATAGCCTGGGCAACAGAGCAAGACTCTCTCCAAATAAATAAATAAAAATAAAAATAATAACAACACGTGAGAAAGGTCTGTTCAGTCCAAACGCCCAGCAACAGCTGTTCTGTTCTCCTTTGTACTCATTCTAGTCTGTCTGGAGGATTCTGCCTGGTGGCTCCTGTCAGAGTCTTCCCTGATCTCAGCAGAGCCCATGTTTTCTAGAAGAACACAGACACCAGTCTCTGTAACCAAACGACTTTTCTTTGGCTTCTGGGAATGTCCACCCCTTCATGTTTCCTCAGCTGCTCCTGGGAGTCCCTAGAGAAATTCCTCCGGCCAGAGGCTTTGTGAGACTTTAGTGGAACAGCTATTCCTATGTTTGCTCAGTCACAGTGGCATCCCATCTTCCAGAAGTCAAACTCCAGCTCGAGAGGGCTGCTCACAAGAGTAACTCACTCATGGCTTTTTTTTTTTTTTGAGACGGAGTATCGCTCTGTTGCCCAGGCTGGAGTGCAATGGCGCTATCTCAGCTCACTGCAACCTCTGCCTCCCGGGTTCAAGCAATTCTCCTGCCCCAGACTCTCGAGTAGCTGGGATTATAGGCACCCACCACCACACCAGGCTAATTTCTTTTTTTTTTTTGAGGCGGAGTCTCATTCTATCTCCCTGGCTGGAGTGCAGTGGTGCGATCTCAGCTCAGCCTCCCGACTGGCTGGGACTACAGGCACCCGCCACCACGCCCAGCTAATTTTTTGTATTTTTAGTAGAGATGGGGTTTCACCATCTTGGCCAGGCTAGTCTCAAACTCCTGACCTCAGGTGATCCACCTGCCTCAGCCTCCCAAAGTGCTGGGATTATAGGCGTGAGCCACCGCACCTGGCCTGCTGGTCTCTGTTTAAAAAGTGAAAGAAAATAAAAGAAAGAAATTAGGCTGGGCACGGTGGCTCACGTGGCTGGGTGGGCTGCTCAGGCTGTCTGAGGTCCGGTTTGAGAGATCACAGACCCTAGGAGGTGACAGAGCCAGGGCACCAGAGGGGGCTCCCACGGAGCAGAGTCCTGGTCCTGCCTGCTGCCTTTTCTTGCCATTGCAGTTTGTGACATTCCAGAACACCCCCAGACATGTGGGTTTTGTATACAAGTCCTTGCGGTTAGCGTTTAGCAATGCACTTTCATCTCAGAGTAAACACATTTTCAGTTTTATTTTTGCTCCCACCTTATCTCCCTGACCCCCAGCTGAGGCCCTGAAAGGAGGGCAAAGGCTCTTCCCCAAACATTGGCCTTTTGTTAATGACTTCCATCCTGGTCACGTGGACTGAAGCAGCAGTCCTCCAGACATTTCTCTGGTCCTTTGGAAACAAGCAAGAGCCTGGGAAGGGAGGAGTACACACACCCAGCCCCAGTCCCTGGCTCCGGTTTAACAGAGGAAGAGAGGAATGGGTATGTGTGGGGTGCCCTTTCTCTTCTGTTCTTCCTTTTCTTTTTCTTTTTCTTTTCTTTTCTTTTTTTTTTTTTTTTTTTTGAGAGAGAGTCTCGCTCTGTCGCCCAGGCTGAAGTGCAGTGGTATGATCTTGGCTCACTGCAACCTCTGCCTCCCGAGTTCAAGCTATTCTCCTGCCTCAGCCTCCTGAGAGGCTGGGACTACAGGCACCCGCCACCATGCCTGGCTAATTTTTAAATTTTCAGTAGAGATGATGGTTCACCAGGTTGGCCAGGCTGGTCTCGAACTCCTGACCTCATGATCCACCCGCCTCAGCCTCCCAAAGTGCTGGGATTACAGGCTTGAGCCACAGCGCCCAGCCTAGCTAGTCCTTGATTTGGTTCAATGTGTGAGCCCCACCTCCAGAGTCGAGTCCCACCTCCTACATCAATCCCAGCGCTTTGGGAGACCGAGGAGTTTGAGACCAATGTAGGCAACATAGTGACACCCAGTCGCTATTTTTTTTTTTTTTTGAGATGGAGTCTCACTCTGTTGCCCAGGCTGGTGTGCAGTGGCGCGATCTCCGCCTCCCGGTTCACGCCATTCTCCTGCCTCAGCCTCCCGAATAGCTGGGACTACAGGTGCCTGCCACCACGCCCGGCTAATTTTTTTTGTATTTTTAGTAGAGACGGGGTTTCACCGTGTTGGCCAGGATGGTCTCCATCTCCTGACCTCATGATCCGCCTGCCTCAGCCTCCCAAAGTGCTGGGATTACAGGCGTGAGGCACCGCGCCCGGCCCCCCGTCGCTATTAAAAAATAAAAGTACCAGGCCGGGCGCGGTGGCTCACGCCTGTAATCCCAGCACTTTGGGAGGCTGAGGCGGGTGGATCACAAGGTCAAGAGATCGAGACCAGCCTGGCCAACACGGTGAAACCCCGTCTCTACTAAAAATACAAAAATTAGCCAGGCGTGGTGGCAGGCGCCTGTAGTACCAGCTAATCGGGAGGCTGAGGCAGGAGAATCGCTTGAACCCGGGAGGCAGAGGTTGCAGTGAGCCGAGATCGCGCCACTGCACTCCAGCCTGGTGACAGAGAGAGACTCCTTCTCAAAAATAAATAAATAAATAAAATAAAATAAAAGTACCAGCCTGGGCAACGTGGCAAAACCCCGTCTCTACAAGAAATACAAAAATTAGTGGGCATGGTGGTGCACACCCATGGTCCCAGCTACTCGGGAGGCTGAGGTGGGAGGATCACCTGAGCCTGGGAGGCCAAGGCTGCAGTGAGTCTTGATCATGACACTGTACTCCAGCCTGAGTGACAGAGTGAGACACTGTCTCAAAAAAAAATTAATTAATTAAAATTAGAAAATAAAACAGGTAAAGTGGCCAGGTGCGGTGGTTCATGCCTGAAATCCCAGCACTTTGGGAGGCTGAAGCGGGCAGATCACCTGAGGTCAGGAGTTTGAGACCAGCCTGGCCAACATGGTGAAACCCTGCCTCTACTAAAAATACAAAAATGAGTCGGGCGTGGTGGTGGGTGCCTGTAATTCCAGTTACTGGGGAGGCTGAGACAGCAGAACTGCTTGAATCCAGGAGGCAGAGGTAGCAGTGTGCCGAGATCGTGCCATTGTACTCCAGCCTGGGCAACAGAGTGAGACTCTGTCTCAAACAAAGAAAAAAACATGTAAAGTGCTTACGTGGTTCCCAGCACATGGCAAGCACTCAGCAGATATTGGCTGTGATTCCAGGCAGAACCCAGCCCCATGGGGAGTGGCCAAAGGAACACCAAGCGCCCTGGCTGAGACTTGAAAACACCTGGGCTAAACCTCAGCTCTGCCACTTCCTGTGTGGCCTTGGGCAAGTGACCTCATCTCTCTGAGCCATGGATTCCTCATCATTCCGAGATGATTATGCTTCCTCTGCTTATTTTTTGGGGAGGAGATCAAATGAGAGCCTGGATGTCTACGATGCTGCTCTAGAACACTGTCCTAGGCACCCCTTGCTGCCTGTGTCCCTGGCTTGTGAAAGGCAGAATCAGCATTTTGCACTCAACTTTTCCCCGCAGCCCCTCAATGGACACTTGGTGTCTGACGGTGCTGCTCTGAATCCTGGCACTCTGTCCCCAGCTGTTTGATGTTGCAAGGGCAGAACCCCAACATGGGGGAACTGAAAGGGAATTTATTGGTTGGCAATAAATAATAATAATAAATAAAAGTCCAGGTGGAGCTGGGTGCAGGAGTCCAGATGATACTGTCAGGACTCTGTCCCTCAGCCCTGCTCTCCTCTGTGCAGGATTTATTTTCAGGCAGTTTCTCCCAACATGATGGCAAAGACCACCAGCTGCTCCATCCAGGTTCACATCAGGCCAATTAGTAACCTTAGGGGAAAGAGAGCATCTGGCCAGGCGAGGTGGCTCACTCCTGTAATCCCAGTACTTTGGGAAGCCGAGGCGGGTGGATCACCTGTTCAAGACCAGGTGAGGAGTTCAAGACCAGCCTGGCCAACATGGTGAAACCCCATCTCTACAAAAATACAAAAATTAGCCGGGCATGATGGTGGGTGCCTGTAATCCCAGCTACTCCGTGCCAGGCTGAGATCGTGCCATTGCACTCCAGCCTGGGTGATAGAGCAAGGCTCCATCTCAAAAGAAAAAAAAGAAATCTTGGCCAGGCACAGTGGCTCACATCTGTAATCCCAGCACTTTGGGAGGCCGAGGTTAGCAAATCACGAGGTCAGGAGTTCAAGACCAGCCTGGCCAACATAGTGAAACCACATCTCTACTAAAAATACAAAAAATTAACTGGGTGTGGTGTTGGGCACCTGTAATCCCAGCTACTCCGGAGGCTGAGGCAGGAGAATCGCTTGAACCTGGGAGGCACAGGTTGCAGTGAGCCAAGATCGCGCCACTGCACTCCAGCCCAGGCAACAGTGTGAGACTGTATCAAAAAAAAAAAAAAAGAAAGAAAAGAAAAGAAAAAAAAAAGAAAAAAGACCGGGTGTGGTGGTTCACACCTATAGTCCTAGCACTTTGGGAGGCCGAGGAGGATGGATCACCTAAGGTCAGGAGCTTGAGACCAGCCTGACCAACATGGAGAAACCCTGTCTCTACTAAAAATACAAAATTAGCCAGGCGTGGTGGCGCATGCCTGTAAACCCGGTTACTCAGGAAGCTGAGGCAAGAGAATCGCTTGAACCCGGGAGGCGGAGGTTGCAGTGAGCAGAGATCGCACCATTGCACTCCAGCCTGGGCAACAAGAGTGAAACTCTGTCTCAAAAAAAAAAAAAAAAGAAAGAAAGAAAAAAAAAGAAAAGAAAAAAAGAAAGAAAGAGAGCTTCTTTCTCTAACTTGTTCCAGCAAGCAGCCTGGGGCTACTTCCATCTCTGGACTTGATCTCAAGACCATCCTGGAACATACTCCCGGGATCCTGATTGGTTAGGCCGAAGTCATGTGCCCACTCCAGACTTGAGAAAAAGGATGGGCCCAGCTTGACTCACGGGAGTTGAGTATGGGAGGCTGATGACTCCCTAAAGGGAAAGGGGACATGCTGTTGTCAGGAGACGGGTATGACACTGGGTGGGCAGAGGCAACAGGTGACAGCTACAGGTGTTATGAGCCCTGGCCAGGAAGCTGGGATTGTGATCCAAGCTCTATCATTTACTCTCTTCGTGGCCTTGAGGAAGTCACTGACCCTTTCTGAGCTTTGGTTTTCTCATCTGTAAAAGAGGGTTTGACTCTATCACTGGGTCCCAAACCAAGCTGTTGCTAAAATTGCCTGGTGAGCTTTTTAAAAATGTAAATTCGGCCAGGTGTGGTGGCTCACATCTGTAATCCTAGCACTCTGGGAGGCCCATGCAGGAGGATCCCTCAAGCCTAGGAGTTCAAGACCAGCCTCAGCAACATAGTGAGACCTCTCCTCTACGAAAAAAAAAAAAAAAAAAAAGTAAATTCTCTGGTCCCATCCTAGACATTTTGATTCAGCTGGGGTAGGACCAAGGACTCTGCATTTTTGACAACAACCCCAGAGGATTCTGATTGTTTGTTGTTGTGTTTTTCTTCTTTTCTTTTTTTTTTTTAAGATGACCACTCCGTCGCCCAAGCTGGAGTGCAGTGGTGCGATCTCGGCTCACTGCAACCTCCGCTTCCTGGACTCAAGCGATTATCCTGCCTCAGCCTCCCAAGTAGCTGGGATTACAGGCGCCTGCCACCATGCCTGGCTAATTTTTTGTATTTTTAGTAGAGACGGGGTTTCACCATGTTGGCCAGGGCTGGTCTCGAACTCCTGACCTCAGGTGATCTGCCCACCTCGGCCTCCCAAAGTGCTGGCATTACAGGCATAAGCCACAGTGCCCAGCCTGATGTGATTTTAATTTTGGAGTTCACTGGCTGAGATGGTTCCCAAGGTCCTTCCCACTCTAATGGCCTCTAATTCTGGAGTCAATTAATGTTGGCTGAAAGGCTGAGCAGAAAGATCCCGACTGTTGGCCGGGTGCGGTGGCCTGTAATCCCAGCACTTTGGGAGGCCGAGGCGGGTGGATCACTTGAGGTCACAAGTTTGAGACCAACTATGGCTATCATGGCAAAACCCTGTCTCTACTAAAAATAAAAAAATTCACCGGGCTTGATGGTACTTCCCTGTAATCCCAGCTACTTAGGAGGCTGAGACAAGAGGATCACTTAACTAAGGAGGTGGAGGTTGCAGTGAGCTGAGATCGAATCACTGCACTCCAGCCTGGGCGACAGAGTGAGATTCCATCTCGGAAAAAAAAAAAAGATCTCAACTGAGACAAGTAGACAACAGTGCTCACGAAATGCCCAGCCCTGCCCTGTATCCTTTCTTTTTTTTCTTTTTTTGAGGAGGAGTCTCGCTCTGTCCCCCACGCTGGAGTGCAGTGGCGCGATCTTGGTTCACTGCAAGCTCCGCCTCCCGGGTTCACGCCATTCTCCTGCCTCAGCCTCTCCAGTAGTAGCTGGGACTACAGGCGTCCGCCACCATACCCGGCTAATTTTTTGTATTTTTAGTAGAGATGGGGTTTCACTGTGTTAGCCAGGATAGTCTCGAACTCCTGACCTCGTGATCCGCCCGCCTCGGCCTCCCAAAGTGCTGGGATTACAGGCGTGAGCCACTGCGCCCAGCTTTTTTTTTTTTTGAGACAGAGTCTCACTCTGTCACCAGGCTGGAGTGGAATGGCATGATCTCCACTCACTGCAACCTCCCCTTCCCGGGTTCAAGCGATTCTCCTGCCTCAAACACCCAAGTAGCTGGGACTACAGGTGCCTGCAACCACCCCGGCTGATTTTTGTATATTTAGTAGAGATGGTTTTTTGCCATGTTGGCCAGGCTGGTTTTGAACTCCCGACCTCAGGTGATCCGCCAGCCTCTGCCTCCAAGAGTGCTGGCATTACAGGCATGAGGCACTGTGCCTGGCCCCTGTAGATCCTTTCATGGGTGGGCCTGTGGCTAGGTCTGGCTAATGATATGGCAGTGAAAGTGACATATGTCACTTCCAGGATGAGGTAGTTAAAAGCCTATACCCCAGATGTCAGTCTCTCTCTCACCTGCCTTGATGAATGATTTGTACAGCAGGCCCTGTACTGCAGGGGCACTTGCCACACACAGTGAAGACGTGACGGTGGGCACAGCAGAGAAAGTGGGCTTGGGCCTTGGCATTCTCCTACCCCTCCTTTCTCCAGCTGGATGAGAATCTGCAGTGAAGAATGGTGGGGGTCAGGATCAGACTGTGGGCCCCAGAGGAGGAAGAACAGGAAGGCTGTCCAAGGCCAGAGGCATCCTAGGACAGCTGGAGAAGTCTCACAGTGGATTGGCAGGATGGCCCGGGGCTACTCCATCCCCATGTAAGGCATTAAGGTGAGGGGAGAGCTATTGCTCCTTAATGAGGTGTTCGTCCTCATCAAGGTTGAAGGGCAAGTCCACTGGCGAGGAGTGACTCACCCAGCGTCCCTGGATACCTCTGATGCTGAGGGAACTCCAGCCCGAGGGCTTCCAAACCGAGGTCATTTCCCTCCATAGACCATGACTTCAGAGCGGCTTTGAGAATGCTGACAGCAATGAGTGGCCACTCCATTCAGAGGTGACCCTTGTTAGGGTTTGGACATTTTCCCCATTGATCTTAGGAAAAACCATGACTCTGGTTTTCCATGGTAAATTCTAGCATGTAGACAACAGGGTAAACTTCGCATTTGGGCTTCTCCTTACCCCAGGGGAGGAGGCCTCGACCTATGAAGTTGAAAAATAATTTCAGATTATATATTTTTATTACTTTTTTTTTTTGAGATGGAGTCTTCCTCTGTCGCCAGGCTGGAGTGTGGTGGCACGATCTCAGCTCACTGCAACCTCTGCCTTCTGGGTTCAAGCGATTCCCCTGCCTCATCCTCCCACGTAGTTGGGACTACAGGTGCACACCACCATGCCCGGCTAATTTTTGTATTTTTAGTAGAGATGGGGTTTCACCCTGTTGGCCAAGATGGTCTCGATCTCCTGACCGTGTGATCCGCCCACCTCGGCCTCCCAAAGTGCTGGGATTACAGGTATCAGCCACTGTGCCCAGCCTTTTTATTACTCATTATGTTTTAAATAATGTATTATATTTAAATTTAAATTTTATCTCTCTAAAAAGAATATATATGTACATATGTATGTATGTATGTGATGTGTGTGTGCATGTGTGTATATATATATGTATTTTGAGACAAGGTCTTACTCTCACTCAGACTGGTGTGCAGCCTGAGTGCACACTGCAGCCTCCAACTCCCAGGCTCAAGCGATCCTCCCACCTCAGCCTCCCAAGAAGCTGGGACTACAGGTGCATGCCACCATGCCCAGCTAATTTTTAAAAATTTTTTTGGTAGAGACAAGGTCTTGCTTTGTTGCCCAGGCTAGGTAAAAAAGAATATATTCTCATAATACCAATTCAGCAGGTGAAATCATCCGTCCAAGGTCACACAGTAAATAAAAGGCCCAGCCAGGGCCAAGGTCATGCTTTTTCCAGTGTGCTGGCTGCCTCACCATACCACTAACTAACATTGGTGTAATGTTTTTCTGTTTATAAACGTGTCATAAGTCATTTACAACTCATGACAATCCTATGTGGCAGGCAGGGCAAACAATATCGTATCCAGAAGACAGCTGATGAGATAAAACCAGGTTCCAGGAGGTGCCATGGTTCTGCTACCACACGTGGCCTGGCTTTGTGCCAAGTGCTTTGAAAACCTTAACTCAGGCTGGGCACAGTGGCTCACACTTGTAATCCCAGTACTTTGTGGGGCTCAGGTGGGAGGATTGCTCCAACCCAGGAGTTCAAGACCAGCCTGGGCAACACAGTAAGAACCCAATTTCTCTTTGTTTTTTGTTTTGTTTTGTTTTGTTTTGTTTTGTTTTGTTTTGAGATGGAGTCTTGCTCTGTCTCCCAGGCTGGAGTGCAGTGGTGCGATCTTGGCTCACTGCAAGCTCCGCCTCCCGGGTTCACGCCTTTCTCCTGCCTCAGCCTCCCCAGTAGCTGGGACTACAGGTGCCCACCACCACACCTGGCTAATTTTTTTTTTCTTTTTTTTGTATTTTTAGTAGAGACGGGGTTTCACTGTGTTAGCCAGGATAGTCTCAATCTCCTGACCTCGTGATCTGCCCGCCTCGGCCTCCCAAAGTGCTGGGAATTATAGGCGTGAGCCACTGCACCCAGCTAGTAAGACTCAATTTCTACAAAAATAAGAAAAAAATTAGCCAGGTGTGGTGGTGCATGCCTGTAGTTCCAGCTACTTGGGAGGCTGAGGCAGGAGGATCGCTTGAGCTTGGGAGGTTGAGGCTGCAGTGAGCTGTGTTTGTGCCACTGCACTCCAGCTTGGGTGACAGAGATCCTGTCTCAGTCAATAAACCTTAACTCATTTAATCCTAACAACAGCCCATGGAATTCTTTACAGTTGAAGAAAGTGAGAATCAGAGGATAAAGTAAGTGATTTGCTTAAGGTTGGAACACAAGTAACTGGGAAAAGCAGGATTTGAATTCAAATCTGTCTAACCCAAGTGATACTCTTAACCACCAAGCACAATGGTTTGCAAAGACCCTCGTGTTTTCCATTTGACTAGTCATTGGTCCTCTTATCGTAGCTGGGAGGGCAGTGTTATTATTCCTATTTTCCAGATGAGGAAAATGAGGCTTAGAAAGGTGACGCGGATTGCCCAAAGTCGCATAGCTAACAAGTGGTGGAGGCAGAACTTGAACTTGCCTCTTGTTCTCTGAGAGGCTCTGACCCCCAACAGCGAGGCCTTGGCTCTCCTGCGGACGCTGAGTCCTTAACTCAGAGAAGCGTGGCTACATCTGCAGTGATTTCTCTGCGTTCACCGAGACTACGTGGGCACTGGGCACCTGGAGCTTGGCAGGAATTACGCAGAGGGAGGGAAGGGGTCAGCCTGGGGATCAGGCGACATGGCCTCCAGCTTCCGTGAAGCCTGAGCTTGTGTGATTACAGGGCCGTAGGCCTCGCTTCAGCAGTCTTGATGGCGGCTTGTTTCTCCGGCTTCTGGAATTTCAGTTCTTCCTGCCACAGCAGAAACGTGGCAGAGCTCCCAGAGCATCCTGAGAACGGGCCTGGGCGACCTGCGGCGCCTCCGCAACCATTGGTTGTCGTGAGGCGCGGGGACGTGTGTCAATTTGCATAACGTATTCCATAGGCTAATGAAACGGAAGTGGGCGTGCCCTGGCGAACCCACCTGTCCTTGGGTGGAGCGCGCAGAACTTCCGGGCAGGAAGGGTGGAGGGGCTACCTGGCTGCGGCGAGTGGGGCTGAGCAGGGGCCTGAAACTTCTTCGCCGCCGCGCTCTCCGCTGCACCGCCCGTGTAACCTGAAACGGCGGGTGTGAGGGACTCGCTGTAAACATGAATCGGCTGGAGCAGGACACAAAACATAACTACGTTGGTTACTTCTCCGGGTGGGCAAATTTCCCTGGCGGGGGCCGTGAGAATACAAATGGAAAGGAGATTTTCATTGTAAAATCTTTTATGCCCCAACTGAATCGTGGGAGCCTATTAAAAGGCTATTATACATTAAAAGGCCGGGCGCGGTGGCCCACGCCTGTAATCCCAGCACTCTGGGAGGCCGAGGCTGGCGGATCACTTGAGGCCAGGAGTTCGAGACCAGCCTGGCCAACATGGCGAACCCCTGTCTCTACTAAAAAAAATTAGCCGGACATGGTGGTGCGCGCCTCTAATCCCAGCTGCTTGGGCGGCTGAGGCAAGAGAATCGCTTGAACCTGGGAGGCGGAGGTTGCAGTGAGCTGAGATTGCACCACTGCACTCCAGCCTGGGCAATAGAGTGATACCCTGTCTCAAATAAATAAACACACGTGTGTTTTTATTATGTGTATATGGATAGATATAGATATTGATGATATATAGATACAGATTGCTCTTCTTAGGACACTATCAGAGAGTTGTAAACTCCAAACAGCCTGGCATTCAAAGCCCTCTGCAACCTGCCCTAGCCTCCTCCTCACCTGCTTGTCAACCCTAAACCCAAAGCCACATGGATTGGTCTCCCTAACCCGGTTTTCTGCCCCTGGAAACAGCTTTGCCCTTGACTGCCCTTGCCATTCCTTCCACGTGAGATTCTCTCTCTCATTATAGTGCCACCTTTGAAGTTTCACCCAGCCTAAAGGGATCGCTCAGAGGCCTCCTCGTCCCTGCCCGGAGGTCAGAACTGATCTCTGCCTTCCCTGTACTTCCAGGACAATTAGTTTGTACTTGTGTAAGAGTACTTCTTAGAATGTCACCAAGACAGTCCCCTACAGTCCCAGATGGTTCATCAGCACAGCTTCACAGCCTTGGCTCAGTGTCATTTATTGATTCAATAAACATTTTTTGTTTTTAATTTTTAAATTATTATTTTTGTAATTTTTAGTAGAGACGGGGTTTCACTGTGTTAGCCAGGATGGTCTCGATCTCCTGACCTCGTGATCTGCCTGCCTGGGCTTCCCAAAGTGCTGGGATTACAGGCGTGAGCCACCGTGCCTGGCCCATCAACAAACATTTATTAAATGCAGGGCTGTTGTAGGCACTGGAGATAGGGCAGGGGACTAACCCTAAAAGTTCCTGCCCTCCTGGAGTTATGTTTTAGTGAAGACAAAGAGTAAATGGATAAAGCAACACAGTGTGCAATTTGTCAGGCCGTGGCAAGGACATGAAGAAAACTAAAGCAAGGGAAGGGGCTGGGTGCATTGGCTCACACATGTAATCCCAGCACTTTGGGACATGGAGGAGGCAGATCACCTGAGGTCAGGAGTTTGAGACCAGCCTGGCCAACATGGTGAAACCTTGTTTTTACTAAAATACAAAAATTAGCCAAACCTGGTGGCAGGCGCCTGTAATCCCAGCTACTCAGGAGGCTGAGCCAGGAGAATCGCCTGGACCCGGGAGGCAGAGGTTGCAGTGAGCCGAGATCTCGCCACTGCACTCTAGCCTGGGCAACAAGCGTGAGACTCCAACTGAAACAAAACAAAACAAAAACAACAACAACAACAACAAAAACAGGGAAAGAGGTCAGCTCTAGAGAGTGACGTTGGTTTTCATTTGGAGTAGGGCTTTAGCGATGGTGTCTTTGTGGAGGTGACATTTTAAGAGTGTCCTCAGTGAAATAAGGGAGGGTGCCATGTAGTATCTGGGGCAACTGCTCCTGCTTGAGGGAGAGCAGGAGGAATAGCCATGTGCCTACTCAGTGCCCAGAAAATGGACATGAAATTAAATTGGACAGTGGAGGAGGGGAGAGGAAGATGGTCACTGGTCCAGATGTCTTAGATTCTCTAGGAGCTGCCAGCCTGGCCTCTACCCAGGTGACTGAGCTGTAACCAGTTAGCAAAGGGTTTAGAAGCTACATCCAGTGAGCTAGAGTTCTCTAGGGAGGCAGCGGGGGATTTCAGGAAAGAGAACCTGGCTGTGGGTTCTGGTCCCGGTTTTGGTCCCTGTCATTGTAACTTTAGGAGCCACTTCATCTCCCTGAATCTCAGTTTCTACCCTTTTAGTAGGGTTATAAAGCCCAGCTTGCTGGTGTATTGTAGGGACAATGATATTAAGAGCCACCATTTCTTTCTTTCTTTCTTTCTTTTTTTTTTTTTTTTTGAGACAGAGTTTCACTCTTGTTGCCCATGCTGGAGTGCAGTGGTGCGATCTCAGCTCACTGTAACCTCCACCTCCCAGGTTCAAGCAATTCTCCTGCGTCAGCCTCTCAAGTAGCTGGGATTACAGGCATGCGCCACTATGCCCAGCTAATTTTTGTATTTTTAGTAGAGACGGGGTTTCACCATGTTTGTCAGGCTGGTCTCGAACTCCTGACCTCAGATGATCTGCCTGCCTCGGCCTCCCAAAGTGCTGGAATTATAGGCATGAGCCACTATGCCCAGCCTATTATTATTATTATTATTATTATTATTATTATTATTACTATTATTTGAGGCAGAGTCTCACTCTGTCACCCAGGCTGGAGTGCAGTGGCATGATCTCGGCTCACTGCAGCCTCTGCCTCCTCTAGGTTCAAGTGATTCTTGTGCCTCAACCTCCTGAGTAGCTGGAATTACAGGCACAGACTACCATGCCCAGCTAATTTTTGTATTTTTAGTAGAGACAGGGTTTCACCATGTTGGCCAGGCTGGTCTCAAACTCCTGACCTCAGGTGATCTGACTGCCTCAGCCTCTCAAATTGTTGGGATTACAGGTGTGTACCACCACGCCCGGCTAATTTTTGTATTTTTAGTAGAGATAGGGTTTTACCACATCTGCCAGGCTGGTCTCGAATTCCTGACCTCAAGTGATCTGCCAGCCTCAGCCTCCTAAAGTGCTGGGATTACAGGCTTGAGCCACCATGCCTGGCCAAAATGCTGTTTTTGATGCTGCTATGGGTAAAGTACCCACTACAGAGTCTGGCACGAGTGGTTTGCCCTGAGGGTTGCTATTGGAATGTAACTAATTAGGCCACACACATGGAATCGCTGGGTGGCCCTGAGCCCTCAGACCTCCAGTGCCCATGCTGGACTGACGCCATCAACAAGGACAGTTGGATTAGTAGTTCTTATGACTATTACTATTATTATTATTATTAAGATCCTAAAAACCACACCTATCCCTAATCCCTTTGCTACTTGGCTCTCAGGCCAGGCTCTGACCAGTCATCCCCATCTCAAGGCTAAAAAGCAGAGGAGTTGCCAAGAAAGTGGGTCCTGGGGGCTGGGTGCGGTGGCTCAGGCCTGTAATCCCAGCACTTTGGGAGGCCAAGGTGGGTGGATTACCTGTGGTCAGGAGTTCGGGACCAGCCTGGCCAACATAGTGAAACCTCATCTCTACTAAAAATACAAAAATTAGCCAGGTGTGGCGGTGGGCGCTTGTACTCTCAGCTACTTGGGAGGCTGAGGTGGGAGAATCATTTGAGCGCAGGAGGTGGAGGTTGCAGTGAGCGGAGATCGTGCACTTTAGCCTGGGCAACAGAGTGAGATTCCATTTCAAAAAAAAAAAAAAAGTGGGTCCTAGAGGCAGATGGCCTTGGCTTGAAGCCTAGCTCTGCCACTTACAAGCTCTGTGATCTTGTGCAAGTCACTCAGCCTCTCTGTGTGTCAGTGACCTCATTTGTAACATAGAGAATCTAAGTCCTACTTCATAGGGTTGTTGCAAGGATTACAGGAGTGAATAGATGGAAGTGTTTTCAGAAAGTGCCTGGGACATCCTATGTGCTATATAAATGTTAGCTGCTATTGTCCTTCTTGAAGACCATGGGAAGCCACTGAAGGGGGAAGGGACTGCAAGCACAGGAGGAACCCCTAGCCCCCTGGGAGCCACCTTAAACCTGGGCATCAGCAATGACAGTAGGGCTACCTCTATCCCCTGCATTTTGCCTCCAGCAGCATGACCCCTTTGCAGCCTGTTTACCAGGAGGCACTCAGCTGTGAGCCTCTTGCCCCACTTGCTGGCACCTCCCTGTCTTGCCCAACGGTGCTTTGTGGTTTTGTCTCCATTTCCTTTGGTTGAATGACTTCGAGGTGGAGGGGTTTCTCTTGGGCAAGAGCAGTGCTTCCTCAATCACTCTGACTGCTGGGGTCTTTGCCCCTCTGTTGGGAGCCTCAGCATTGCTCAGAGCCTTCTCTCATCTCCAGAATCTTGCAAGTCACTCTCTTTCCACGTTACCCAACATAACCGTGTAAGCCTCTCGAGTTTCTCTAGTGTTTTCCCCACACATTTTGCCAGATAAGCCTCATCAAACCAACCTTGTCAGTTAGATGGGGCCTATCACATTATTGTCTTTTGACAGACGAGGAAACAGGCCCAGAGTTGAGAAATGACTAGTTTAAGATCACACAGCAAGGAAACAGCAAAGCTGACACCCCAGTCCAGCCCTCTTTTCTACCCAACAATAAAACACCATCTAGCCTGAGCAACACAGGGAGACCCTGTCACTACAATGATAAAGTAAGCTGGGCGTGGTGACATGCACCTGTAGTCCCAGCTACTCAGGAAGCTGAGGTGGGAAGATTGCTTGAGCCCAGGAGGTTGAGGCTGCAATGAGCTGTGATCACACCACTTCACTCCAGCCTGGGCGACAGAGTGAGACCCCATTGCAAAACCAAAACACCAACCGAACAACCGCCCCCCCCCCCGCCCCAATAATATCCGTATGTACGGCACTGATTTTGTGCTAGGGTTTTTGTTTTGTTTTGTTTTGTTTTGTTTTTTGAGATGGAGTTTTGCCTTTGTTGCCCAGGGTAGAGTGCAGTGGCGCAATCTTGGCTCACTGCAACCTCCACCTCCCAGGTTCAAGCAATTCTCCTGCCTCAGCCTCCCAAGTAGCTGGGACTACAGGTGCGAGCCACCACACCTGGCTAATTTTTGTATTTTTAGTAGAGACGGGGTTTCATCATGTTGGCCAAGATGTTCTCCATCTCCTGACCTTATGATCCGCCCACCTCGGCCCCCCAAAGTGCTAGGATTACAGGCGTGAGCCACTGTGCCTGGCCACTGTGCTAGGTTTTAAAAGACATAACCTTATTTAATTTTCACTCAGCTAGTAGGTAGTGGAACTGAGATTCAAACCCAGGTGTTTGGGTACCAGACCCAGGATGCATACCCTTCTATCCCAACTGCTTTGCACTGGGGGTCAAATTGCATTTGCTCTAAATTGCTGAAATCCTGTGATGTCACCCTGATTCCATTAGCACCCAGCTGGGCTGGGCTGCTGAAACAGCTTTGGATGTTGGCTTCCCTATCTTGGAATGAATTTAACACCACATGGCCTGACCGCCCAGCAAGGCGTATATTATGACCGTAAAGTCCTTTGCCACACAGAAGTAATATAAGGCCAAATGTTAAAATGCAACCTTGAAGAGAAGAGTTTGAGAGACACTCCCACACCAAGTCAAACATGCCAAGCTTGGCTGCGGGTGCCGTGCTGGGCTACACTGAGATGAGGCTGTGCTCAGGCCGGGCACGGTGGCTCACGCCTGTAATCCCAGTACTTTGGGATGCTGAGGCGGGTGGATCACCTGAAGTCAGGAGTTTGAGACTAGCCTGGCCAACATGGTGAAACCCTGTCTCTACTAAAATTACAAAAATTAGCTGGACATGGTGGTGAGTGCCTGTAATCCCAGCTACTCATAAGGCTGAAGCAAGAGAATCCCTTGGACCCGGGAAGTGGAGGTTGCAGTGAGTTGAGATTGCACCACTGCACTCCAGCCTGGGCGACAGAGGGAGATTCCATCTCAAAAAATGATAATAATAATAATAATTAATTAATAAATAAATTGAATTATACAACACGTGGCCTTTTGTGGCTGACTTCTTCCACTTTTTTTTTTTTTTTGAGACAGTGTCCTACTCTGTTGCCTAGGCTGTAGTGCAGTGGTACGATCTCTGCTCACTGCAATCTCCGCCTCCCTGGTTCAAGCGCTGCTCAGCGCCTCAGCCTCCTGAGTAGCTGGAACTACAGGTGTGCACCACCACGCCTGGCTAATTTTTGTATTTATAGTAGAGACAGGATTTCACTGTGTTGGCCAGGGTGGTCTCGAACTCCTGACCTCAGGTGATCTGCCTGCCTTGGTCTCCCAAAGTGCTGGAATTACAGGCCCGAGCCACTGCACCCAGCCTGACTTCTTCCACTTAGCATGACGCTTTCAAGGTTCATGTGTGTATTACCATGTATAATCACTTCATTCTTTTTTATTATCAAATAATACTCCATTATATGTATATGACACATTTTATCATTTTATCCATTCTTCCGTTCATGGACATTGTTTTCCATGTTTTCACTATTATGAATAACACTGCTATGAACACTCATTCATATACATTTATATACAAGTTTTTTGTAGGCATATGGTTCCATCTCTCTTTGGCAGATTCTTCTACCTAGGAGTAGGAATTTCTAGGTGATAAGGCTGGGTGCGGTGGTTCATGCCTGTAATCCCAGCACTTTGGGAGGGTGAAGAGTTCGAGACCAGCCTGGCCAACATAGAGAAACCTCGTCTCTACAAAAAACGCACAAAAAATTAGCTGGGCGCTGCTGCGTGTGGTGGCTTATGCCTGTAATCCCACCACTTTGGGAGGCTGAGGTGGGAGGATCACAAGGTCAGGAGTTCGAGACCAGCCTGGCCAATATGGGGAAACCCCATCTCTACTAAAAATACAAACATTAGCCGGGCACGGCCAGGTGACGTGGTGGGTGCCTGTAGTCCCAGCTACTCTGGAGGCTGAGGCAGGAGAATGGCGTGAACCCTGGAGGCAGAGGTTGCAGTGAACCAAGATTGTACCACTGCACTCCAGCCTGAGCGACAGAGCCCACTCTGGCTCAAAAAAAAAAAAAAAAAGTCAGCGGGGCACAGTGGCTCATGCCTGTAATCCCAGCCCTTTGAGAGGCCAAGGTGGGTGGATCACCTGAGGTCAGTAGTTCGAGACCAGTCTGGCCAACACAGTGAAACCTTATCTCTACTAAAAATACAAAAAATTAGCTGGGCATAGTGGTGGGCGCTACTCGGGAGGCTGAGGCAGGAGAATCGCTTGAACCCAGGAGGCAGTGGTTGCAGTGAGCCGCACTCCAGCCTGGGCAACAAGAGTGAAACTCCATCTCAAAAAAAAAAAAATTCTAGGTAATAAGGTAACTCTATGTTTAAGGGTTTTTTGTGTGTGTGTTTATTTGTTTGTTTGTTTTTTAGATAGAGTCTTGCTCTGTTGCCCAGGCTGGAGTGTAGCAGCAGGATCTCAGCTCACTGCAACCTCCGTGACCTGGGTTCAGGTGATCCTCCCACCTCAGCCTCTCGAGTAGCTGAGGTTGCACCACCGTGCCTGGCTAATTTTTCTATTTTTAGTACAGACAGGGTTTCACAATGTTGGCCAGGCTAGTCTTGAACTCCTGACCTCAAGTGATCCACCCACCTCGGCCTCCCAAAGTGCTGGGACTATAGGTGTGAGCCACCATGCCCAGCTGGCCTCTATGTTTAATATTTTCAGGAACTGCCACAGTGTTTTCCAAAGTGGCTGCACTTTTTTACAATCCCACCAGCAATATATGAGTGTTCCAATATCTCCACCGTTTTGATTTACCCATTTCCTGTTAAAGCTTCCCAGTGGAAACTGAAACTCCCACTTGAGCAATGCAAGGTGAACAAAATATGCAATGATGGCTGGGTGCGGTGGCTCACGCCTGTAATCCCAGCACTTTGGGAGGCCAAGGCGGGAGGATCACGAGGTCAGGAGGTCGAGACCAGCCTGACCAACATGGTGAAACCCCCATCTCTACTAAAAATATAAAAATTGGCCAGGTGTGGCTGGGCGGGGTGACTCACGCCTGTAATCCCAGCACTTTGGGAGGCCGAGGCAGGCAGATCACCAGGTCAGGAGATCGAGACCATCCTGGTTAACACGGTGAAACCCGTCTCTACTAAAAATACAAAAAATTAGCCAGGTGTGGTGGTGGGAGCCTGTAGTCCCAGCTACTCGGGAGGCTGAGGCAGGAGAATGGCGTGAACCCGGGAGGCGGAGCTTGCAGTGAGCCGAGATGGCACCACTGCCCTCCAGCCTGGGCAACAGAGCGAGACTCCATCTAAAAAAAAAAAAAAAAATTAGCCAGGTGTGGTGGCATGCGCCTGTAATCCCAGCTACTCAGGAGGCTGAGGCAGTGAGGCAGGAGAATTGCTTGAACCCGGGAGGCAGAGGTTGCAGTGAGCCAAGAACACACCATTGCACTCCAGCCTGGGCAACAGAGCAAGACTCCATCTCAAAAAAAAAAAAAATGCAATGATGGTGATGTGTTGAAGCAAGTCTCTCCTTGGACCCTTGGAAACAGAGGCTGGCCCATCCCAAGTGTCCTTGGAAATCACTTAACCTCTCTGAGCCAGTTTTCTCTCGAGACCTAAAGTGAGATCTAATAATAGAGATCACAGGAGAGTAAAGTTTGAAAAGTTTTGGGCTCCTGGCCTCCTTTTCCTTTTTCTTCTTTTTTTCACTTCTAATGGTACTTGGACATTTCCTTTTTTTTGAGACGGAGTCTCACTCTGTTGCCCGGGCTGGAGTGCAGTGGTGTGATCTCAGCTCACTGCAAGCTCCACCTCCTGGGTTCAAGTGATTCTCCTGCCTTAGCCTCCTGAATAGCTGGGATTACAGGTGTGCACCACCATGCCCAGCTAATTTTTGTATTTTTAGTAGAGACGAGGTTTCACCATGTTGGCCAGGCTGGTCTCAAACTCCTGACCTCAGGTGATCCACCCGCCTCAGCCTCCCAACTTTCTGGGATCACAGGTGTGAGCCACAGCACCTGGCTTTATTTATTTATTTTTTTAAGTCATCTACTCCATCTCTTCTTGTCTGAGATGGCTTAGACTTGTAAACTTTGCCTTTCTGTGTCTTCAATTATTCTTCTATAAGAAGGAGATTAGACATCACATCATGGGGTTATTGTCACGATAAGATGGCAAACATGCAATAAATGGTAGATGTTATTATTATTATTATTATTTTGAGACAGAATCTCTCTCTGTTGCCCAGGCTGGAGTGCAGTGGCATGATTTCGGCTCACTGCAACCTCCACCTCCCAGGCTCAAGCAATTCTCTGCCTCAGCGTCCCAAGTAGCTGGGATTACAGGCACCTGCCAGCACGCCTGGCTAATTTTTGTATTTTTAGTAGAGACGGTGTTTCACCATCTTGGCCAGGCTGGTCCTGAACTCCTGACCTCGTAATCCACCTGCCTCGGCCTTACCAAAGTGCTGGGATTACAGGGGTGAGCCACCGCGCCTGGCCGTTACTATTATTATTATTTAATTTATTTATTTATTTTGAGATGGAGTCTCGCTGTGTCACCCAGGCTGGAGTGCAATGGCGTGATGTCGGCTCGCTGCAACCTCCACCTCCTGGGTTCAAGTGATTCTCCTGCCTCAGCCTCCCGAGTAGCTGGGATTACAGGCACCTGCCACCACGCCCAGCTGATTTTTGTATTTTTAGTAGAGACGGGGTTTCACCAGGTTGACCAGGCTGGTCTCGAACTCGTGACCTCAGGTCATCCACCCGCCTCGGCCTCCCAAAGTGCTGGGATTACAGGTGTGAGCCACTGTGCCCAACCGGTAGATGTTATTATTAAAATACAGGAAGATCTGTTCATTCCACCACTACTGACCAAGTTCCTACTAAGTGCCAGTTCCTGTGATACGAAGATGATTAAGACCCTTGAAGTTTGCGGCTCACAGGTTGGTGGAGCAGACATATAAAAAAATCATTGTGCCCCGGTATGGCAAGTGCCATAAAAGAAGTATGTTTAAAGTTCTCTGTGGTTGGAGAGGAAAGGGTGTGGCAAGAAGGGTCAAGCAGAAGGAAGTGGCGATGGCAAGAGCTGGGTGGCGCTGGGGCAGGTGGGAGAGGTCCCTTTTCTGCAGAGTGGATGGTGAGGTCTGATGGATTCCTGAGCTGTGGGGTTCCTCTTGGCTATACCCCACCTACCCACATCTGGGACCCAGAAGTGACCTGCATGCACTCAGGCTGGAAGGCTGAACTTTGGCCTAGAAATCCAGATCAGATAAGGGCTTGACACCCTGCCAGAGCACACCCCAAACCTCTGTGCATCCAAGTCCAGGTGGCCATAGGGCACTGTGGACACCATGAATAGTGGGTGTATGAGGGGAAAAGAGACATGTGCCATGAGTTGGATTGGGGAGGGAGGCAGAATGGCACAGAGAAAAGGGTTTCGAGTTATGACTCTGCTATTTAATAGCCTTGTGATCTCTGGCAAGTCACAACGGCTCACTCTGGCCTCAGTTCACTCATCTGCAAAATGGGGCTAAACACAACCCTCCTCAAACAGTAAACATCAAGATGAAGCGAGGTGGCATGAAAATGCTATTGCAAAAGCCAAATGCTGTACACCTGCGGGAAGGTTCGTTATTATCTGATGAATGAATCAATGAAATGTAGCTTATCCATACAATGAAATGGCGTTCGGCAATAGAAAGGAATGAAATACTGATAGATGCTACGACATGGATGAACCCTGAAATCATCATGCTAGATCAAAGAAGCCAGACACAAAAGACCACATATTGTATGATTCCATTTATACGGAATGTCCACAATAGGCAAATTATCTGTAGTGTCAGAAGGTAGATTAATGGTTGCCTAGTGCTGGGGGAGGAGGCTGAGGGAAAACAGGAAGTGACTGTTCATGGCTATGGAGTTTCTTTAGGGTGATGAAAATGTTCAGGAATTACTGGTCATGATTGCACAGCTCTGTGAATATACTAAAAACAACTGAGTTGTAAGGTGTGTGAATTTTATCCCAATAACGCTGTTTAAAAAAACAGAAGCATGGGCTGGGTGCGGTGGCTCCCACCTGTAATCCTGGCACTTTGGGAGGCCAAGGCAGGCGGATCACGAGGTCAGAGATCGAGACCATCCTGGCTAACACAGTGAAAGCCCGTCTCTACTAAAAAACACAAAAAATTAGCCGGGTGTGGTGGTGGGCACCTGTAGTCCCAGCTACTCGGGATCAAATGATCTGCCTGCCTAGGCCTCCCAAAGTGCTGGGATTGCAGGTGTGAGCCACCATGCCCAGCCCACATAGATTCTTATTTCAATTTAGTAGCTTATTTGTTTATTCATGCCATGGACATTTATTGAGGGTCTTGCAGAGTGCTAGGTTCCGTGCCATGTACTTGGGATATAAGCATAAAGCACTCGTCTGTCTTTAGGAAGCTCATGACCTCCTTGTCCAGAGGTAGACAAGCTGACAGCATGAGAATGCTATGACAGAAGCAACCCTAAGGCCAGGTGGGGTGGCCTTGACTCTAATCCAAGCACTTTTGGAGGCTGAGGCAGGAAGATTGTTTGAGGCTAAGAGTTTGAGATCAGCATGGGCCGTATAGAAAGACCCCATCTCTACGAAAAATAAATTAGCTGACTGTAGTAGCACCTGTCTATAGTCCCAGCTACCTGGGAGGCTGAGGCAGGAGGATCACTTGAACCTGTGAGGTTAAGGCTCCAGTGAGCCAAGATCACGTGACTACACTCCAGTCTGGGCAAGAGAGTGAGAGCGTGTCTCAAAAAAACATAAAACAGAAGCAACCCCAAGTACAATGGGACCACAGAGGAGAACATCCATGCCAGGCTGGAGGATCCAGAGAGGCCTCCAGAAGGAGTTACCACACTCAAAGACTCAAGGGGCAGTGGGGAAGTGTTAATGATATGCAAACCAGGGTGAGCCCTAGATGGACAGTGTTGTGAATCAGGCACGGGAACCATCACATCAGATTCCTGGAATGTTTGTTGAGTGCACGCTAGAGAGGGGGCCCTGAGCGCCGATCCAGGGAAGGAGGAGGTGTGGTCCTTCAGGTGGAGGGCACAGACCTGGTGCTCAGTGATCATTTGCTGAATGAATGGTATGAAATGTGGGTGTTCAGGACTCACCACCTGAGGTACTGGTTTAATTAAAATCTCCCTAGGTGGTTGGGCACGGTGGCTCATGTGTGTAATCCCAGCACTTTAGAGGCTGAGGGAGAGGGACTGCTTGAGCCCAGGAGTTTGAGACCAGACCAGGCAACAAAGCAAGACCCATTCTCTACAAAAATATAAAACAATGAGCTGGGTATGATGGCATGTGCCTGTAGTCTTAGCTTCCTGGGAGGCTGAGGTGGGAGGATTCCTTGAGCCCAGGAATTTAAGGTTGCAGTGCGCTATGACTGCGCCACTGCACTCCAACCTGGGCGACGGAGTGGGACCCTGCCTCTTAAAAAAAAAAAAAAAAAAAAGCCTCCCTAGAGATTCTGATGTCTGATGCATTAAAAACTCCTCAGCACAACCACAAGACACTTTCTGATTAAGCCAGTGCTTTGAACACTTTCATATGATGCCAGCCACCTGGGGGCTTGTTAACATGCAGATTCAGAATCAGTGGGTCTGGGCTGGATCTTCAGACTCTGCATTTGTTTTCTTTCTTTCTTTTTTTTTTTTGAGACTGTGCAGTGGCCTGATCATGGCTCACTGCAGCCTCAATCTCTCAGGCTCAGGTGATCCTTCCACCTCAGCTTTCTGAGTAGCTGGAACTATAGGCATGTGACACCACCATGCCTGGATAATTTTTTTTTTTTTTTTGAGACAGAGTCTCGCTCTGTTACCCAGGCTGGAGTGCACTGGCGCGATCTCGGCTCACTGCAAGCTCCGCCTGCCGGGTTCATTCCATTCTCCTGCCTCAGCCTCCCGAGTAGCTGGGACTACAGGTGCCCACCACCACACCCAGCTAGTTTTTTTGTATTTTTAGTAGAGACAGAGTTTCACCATATTGGCCAGGCTGGTCTCAAACTCCTGACCTCGTGATCTGCCTGCCTCGGCCTCCTAAAGTGCTGGGATTACAGGCATAAGCCACCATACCCAGCTGAGACTGCATTTCTAAAGGCTCCAGGTGAGGTTGCTGCTGTGATGCTGAGGGTCCCAGGACTGCATAGCTGCTGCAGGGCCTTGCCCCTTCCAACTCCTACTGCCTTCTTGACATTCCCTCCCCTTTCACTGAGCTTGTGCACAGACTGTCTTCTCCCCTCTGGGCTACGCACCCAGTTTTTCCTGTCTAGAATGAGTTGCTATTCCCCCTTACCCTACACACCCCATCTCCTCTTTCCCCAACAGCACCCTGTGCTGAAGCCTTCGCAGGATTTACCAGGCTGACCTGTTAGTACCTGCATGGATGTCTTCAGAGCAGAGACTGTGGATTGTCTATCACCAAGTTCCAGCACCTGGTACAGGATCTGGCAAATCACAAGCCCTCAGGAAATATTTGGGGAATGAAAAATGAACCTCTGAGAGGAGATAAGATAGAAAGATGCATAATCATCATGACATCATCATAGCAAATACCACTTGGCACTTACTCTGTGCTGGCCCTGTTGTTGGTGCCTGACATTTAGTTAAGTCATTTAATTCTCACAACAACCCAGTTTTGTAGGGATTATCATCAACCTTATTTTATTTTAATTAATTAATTAATTATTTGAGATGGAGTCTCTCACTCTGTTGCCCAGGCTGAAGTGCAGTGGCATGATCTCGGCTCATTGCAACCTCCGCCTCCTGAGGTCAGGAGTTCAAGATCAGCCTGGCCAACATGGCAAAACCCCGTCTCTACTAAAAATACAAAAGTTAGCCAGGTGTGGTGGCACGTGCTTGTAATCCCAGCTACTAGGTAGGAGAATCCCAGCTGAGGTAGAAGAATCGCTTGAACCCAGGAGGCAGAGGTTGCAGTGAGCTGAGATTGCATCACTGCACTCCAGCCTGGGCCATAGATCAAGACTCTATCTCAAATAATAATAATACTAATACAAATAAAAAAACCTCTGATTGTGGTTAAGAAAATGCCAAAACATTTTAATAACTACCTAGCATTTACATTCTACAGTGTATTAGGGATTATAAGTAATCTAGAGATGATTTAAAGTATATGGAAGGGTGGTTACGTAGGTTATTCAGCAAATACTGTGGTTTTATACAAGGAACTCGAGCATCTGTGAATTTTGGTATCCTCAGTGGAGGGCAGGGGCATCGTGAAACCAACACCCTGTGGATACTGAGGAAGGGTTTTAATAAGATAATGTATACGCCAAACCCTTAGCACCATGCCTGGGATATAAGAACTCCGTGGCCAGGGCCGGTGGCTCACGCCTGTAATCCCAGCACTTTGGGAGGCCGAGGTGGGTGGATCACCTGAGGGCAGGAGTTCGAGACCAGCCTGATCAACATGGAGAAACCCTGTCTCTACTAAAAATACAAAAATTAGCCGGGCGTGCTGGCTCATGCCCGTAATCCCAGCTACTTGGGAGGCTGAGGCAGGAGAATCGCTTGAACCCAGGAGGCAGAGGTTGCAGTGAGCCGAGATCACGCCATTGGACTCCAGCCTGGGTGACAAGAGCGAAACTCGTCTCAAAAAGCAAACAAAGGAACAAACAGAAAAACAACTCTGTAAGTCTGTGCCAAGCTGATGCTTACAGCTGGGCTTCAGAACCATTAACTGAGGATGCAGAAGATACAGGTGGCAGTCGGAAGAGACAGTGGGGGAGGGCCTTGTTGAGAAGCTAAGGTCATGGTGTGGAGGGGAGGAAAGGAGGGCAAGTATCAGAGTGGGACAGGAGTGCTGGGGAGCAGAGGATGGCTGGGTAAGATGGTGGGGAGGAGTGATGGGTCCTGGGAGCCAGGGAAGAGGGAGGAGAAGGACTGCGCATGAGTGTGGTTGACAGAGAGAGGCTGGAAACCTGAATAGAGCAGGAAGTCAGGCATGCAGACAGGTTTGGCAAGAACCAGGATGGTGGGAGCCGGGCTAGACACTGCGTGCTGGACTTAAGGAGAAGGCAGTTAAACAATAGGGAAACACGCCAAGAATCTTGAACTTGAGAGTAGAACTACAGGTAACAAAGGTGTTTTGTTATTCTTTTTTATGTTTTCTAACTTTTAAAATGAGCATGTATGCTTTTATATCTATATTTGAATTTATAGCATAATTTTTCACATTAAAAATGGATTTACTTTAATATGCAATACAGCCGGGCGTGGTGGCTTTACGCCTGTAATCCCCAGCATTTTGGAGGGCCGAGGTGGAAGGATGGCTTAAGCCCAGGAGTTGAAGACCAGCCTGGGCAAAAAAGTGAGACCTCCTCCCAGCTCTACAATCAAATACAAAAATTGGCCAGGTGCTACTCTGGGCACACTGCCTATAGGGTAGCCCTGCTCTGCAAGGCCGGTACTAGGGGGTAAAAAGAAAAAGAAAACAAAGGAACAAACAAAACAAGGAAAAAAAGAAAAAAAAAATGAGTGGGGCATGGTGGTGAGTCCCTGTAGTCTCAGCTACTCGAGATGCTGAGGTGGGAGACTGCTTGAGTCCAGGAGGTTGAGGCTGCAGTAACAGTGAGCCGTGATCAGGCCACTGCAGCTCCAGCCTGGGTGACACAGAGCTCACTGCAGCCTTCACCTCCTGGGCTCAAGTGATCCTTCTACCTCAGCCTCCTGAGTAGCTGGAACTACAGCTGTGCACCACTCCGCCTGGGCAATTTTTGTATTTTTTTGTAGAGACAGGATTTCGCCATGTTTCCTGGGCTGGTCTCCTGGACTCAAGTGATTCCCCCACCCCTGGCCTCCCAAAATGCTGGTATTACAGGCATGAGCCACCGCACCCTGCCCTTTTTTCTTTTTCTTCCTTTTTTTTTTTTTGAGACAGAGTCTCGCTCTGTAGCCCAGGCTGGAGTGTAGTGGCGAGATCTTGGCTCACTGCAACCTCTGCCTCCCGGGTTCAAGCGATTCTTCTGCCTCAGCCTCCCGAGTAGCTGGGATTACAGGCGCCCGCCACCACCCCGGCTAATTTTTTGTATTCTAGTAGAGATGGAGTTTCACCGTATTGCTCAGACTGGTCTCGAGCTCCTGAGCTCAGTCAATCCGCCCACCTCGGCCTCCCAAAGTGCTGGTATTACAGGCGTGAGCCACCACGGCTGGCCCCATTTTTCTTAATGTAGATGTTCTTGGTAACTTCTGGGTACATATTCTTTGTTAGATATATGTATTGTAAATATTTTCTACCAGTCTATGATTTGATTTTTCACTCTTTTAAATGTGTCTTTTGATGAACAGAAGTTATTAATAATAATGAGGTTCAATTTAATAATCATCCATCTCTTATGGCTTATACTTTGTGTGTCTTAAGAAATTTTGGTCTACTTCAAGGTCATGAAGATATTCTCCTATGCTTTTTTTTTTTTTTTTTTGAGACGGAATTTTGCTCTTGTTGCCCAGGCTGGAGTGCAATGGTGCAATCTCGGCTCACTACAACCTCTGCCTCCTGGGTTTAAGCGATTCTCCTGCCTCAGCCTCCCGAGTAGCTAGGATTACAGGCGCATGCCACCATGCCTGGCTAATTTTTGTATATTGGTAGAGACAGGGTTTCATCATATTGGTCAGGCTGGTCTTGAATCCCTGACCTCAGGTGATCCGCCCACCTCGGCCTCTCAAAGTGCTGGGATTACAGGCGTGAGCCACCACGCCCGGCCGATATTCTCCTATGCTTTCTTTTAGATGTTTTATTGTTTTTACATTTAGGTCTCTGATCCATCCTAAACTATGTTAATTTATGGTGTGGTCGGGTCACGATTCATGTTTCCCTATGTGGGTATGTAATTGACCTACTACCATTTATTCAAAAGACCATTCTACCCTGACTTGTTTGCAGTGACACTATTATAATAAGTCAGGTGACCATGTACATGTAGATCTCTCGATTTCATTTTATTTTATTATTTTTTTTTTGAGATGGAGTCTCACTCTGTCACCCAGGCTGGAGTGCAATGGGATGATCTTGGCTCACTGTAATCCCCGCCTCCTGGGTTGAAGTGATTCTCCTGCCTCAGCCTCCTGAGTAGCTGGGATTACTGGTGTGCGTCACCACGCCCGGCTAATTTTTGTATTTTTAGTAGAGACAGGGTTTCACCATGTTGGCCAGGCTGGTCTTGAACTCCTGACATCGTGATCCGCCGGCCTCAGCCTCCCAAAGTGCTGGGATTACAGGTGTGAGCCACTGTGCCCAGCCGTGTAAAGATTTGAAGGAAATAACAAGTTTTTTTTTTTTTTAAAGAGTCTTGCTCTGTTGCCCAGGCTGGAGTGCAGTGGCGTGATCTCGGCTCACTGCAACCTCCGCCTCCCGGGTTCAAGTGATTCTCTGGCCTCAGCCTCCCTAGTAGCTGGGATTACAGGCGCATGTCACCATGCCTGGCTAATTTTTCTATTTTTAGTAGAGAGGGGGTTTCGCCATGTTGGCCAGGCTGGTCTCGAACTCCTGACCTCAAGTGATCTGCCCGCCTCTGCCTCCCAAAGTACTGGGATTGTAGGCGTGAGCCACCGCGCCTGGCATAGGAGGTTTGTTAATAGTAGCTGTGATGGGGTTGTAAGCTTATGGGTGATTTTTCTTTTCTTTTTTTTTTTTTGGTATACTCCACACTGAACGTAGTATTAATACTCAGACAAAATGAAGAAATATTTTTCTTTTTTTTTTTTTGAGACAGAGTCTCGCTCTGTCGCCCAGGCTGGAGTGCGGTGGCGCGATCTCGGCTCACTGCAAGCTCCGCCTCCTGGGTTCACACCATCCTCCTGCCTCAGCCTCCCGAGTAGCTGGGACTACAGGCACCCGCCACCACGCCCGGCTAATTTTTTGTATTTTCTAGTAGAGATGGGGTTTCACCATGTTAGCCAGGATGGTCTCGATCTCCTGACCTTGTGATCCACCCGCCTCAGCCTCCCAAAGTGCTGGGATTACAGGTGTGAGCCACCACGCCCGGCCAGAAATGTTTTTCAAAATCTACAGGAGTAGAAACTATTAAGGGTGCAGGTTCTTAGAGGCTGGAAAAGGGGTTAGGCTTATGCAAGTGAGAGGGCTACCTTAGCTAAAGGACTCATGTAGCCTAGGGGATGGGGAGGAAAGAATTCAGGGCCTGCCTGATGGAGACCTTTTGTCTTATTAGTGACCTTAAGTTTTCCCTGGAGAGGGTGATGCTCAGAGGCCGGGGGCATGAGGAAAATGGAAATAATCATTACCAATAATGCTCTGTTGTATGTGTGCATTGCTTAGTGGTTTATAAAACACTTTCAGGTCCATAGTCTCCTCTGTTCCTCCCAACAGTCCTGTGGGCTGGGCCAGGCCCAGTGATCACATTCATTTTGCAGATAAGGAAACAGGCTCTCTGAGTCCTGCTTAAGCATTTACTAAAGGCCATTTTATGTCAGGCCTTATGGTAGTTCTGGGCCCAGAGAGACAAATAGGGCTCTGTCCCTGACTGTCCACAGGCAGCTTCCAGCCTGGGCGGAAAAAGCAGAAAGTGAATGAACGATTAAAACTCAGTGTGTAAATACAATGAGAGAATAAATACCAGAGAATGGAGTACAGAGGAGGAGTTCCTAACTGGTCTTGAGAGTCAGGAAAGATGTTTTAGAAGTGGTGACATCTGGCTGGGCGCGGTGGCTCACACCTGTAATCCCAGCACTTTGGGAGGTCGAGGCGGGTGGATCACAAGGTCAGGAGTTCGAGACCAGCCTGGCCAATATGGTGAAACCTCGTCTCTACTAAAAATACAAAAAAATTAGCCGGGCATGGTGGCACATGACTGTAATCCCAGCTACTTGGGAGGCTGAGGCAGGAGAATTGCTTGAATCCGGGAGGCAGAGGTTGCAGTGAGCCAAGATCGTGCCACTGCACTCCAGCCTGGGTGACAGAGCGAGATTCCGTCTCAGAAAAAAAGGAAGTGGTGACATCAACATGAGTCTTTTTATTTTTTAATTTTTCTTAGATGAAGTCTCACTCTGTTGCCTAGGCTGGAATACAGAGGTGTGATCTCAGCTCACTGCAACCTCCGCTTCCTGGGTTCAAGCGATTCTCCTGCCTCAGCCTCCTGAGTAGCTGGGATAACTGGTGCATGCCACCACGTCCAGCTAACTTTTGTATTTTTAGTAGAGATGGGGTTTCGCCATGTTGGCCAGGCTGGTCTCGAACTCCTGACCTCAGGTGATCCACCCGTCTCAGCCTCCCAAAGTGCTGGGATAACAGGTGTGAGCCACCACACCTGGAATGAAATGAGTCTTTCAATTTTTGTATTTTTTCTTTCTTCTTCTTTTTTATTTTTATTTTTCCAGAAACAGGGTCTTGCTTTGTTGACCAGGCTGGAGTGCAGTGGCATGCTCACAGCTCATTGCAGCCTCAAACTCCTGGGCTCAAGCAATCCTCCCACCTCAGCCTCCTGAGTAGCTAGGACTGCAGGCAAGTACTACCATGCCCAACTAAGTGTGTATGTATATTATAGGCGTGAGTGACCACACCAGGACAAAATCATGTTGTAACAGCATTCTATAAATTTGCTCTTCCTCACTTAGTAGATTTTCTTTTGCTTTTCTTTTTTGAGGCAAGGTCTTACTCTGTTGCCCAGGCTGGAGTGCAGTGGCACGATCAAGGCTTACTGTAGTCTCAACCTCCCAGGCTCAAGCAATGCTCCCAGCTAAGCCTCCTGGGTAGCTGGGAATACAGATGTGCGCCACCATGGCAGTCTAGTTTTTGTATTTTTTGTAGAGGTGGGATTTTGTGATGTTACCCAGGATGGTCTTGAACTCCTGGGCTCAAGCAATCCTCCCACCTCACCTCCCAAAGTGCTGGGACTACAGGCATGAGCCACTGCGTCTGGCCACTTAGTATATTTTCAATCAGCAAATACAAATCTACATAAAAATTTTAATGACTTTTTTTGTACTTTTTGACATACGACTATATCACAATGTATTCAATCTTGTAATATATTGTACATTTATTTCTAACATTTAGTGACTATAAACAATGTTGCAAAGAACTTTAAAGTTCATATCTGTGTACTTTTCTAATGTCTTTTAAGATGAATTCTCAGATAGAATTGATCAATTTACTTTCTCATCTGTATCTATAAACCTGACCAATATTGAGCATTTTTTTTAATTAGGTGAAAATGGCATTTTATGTTGTTTTGTTTGCATTTCTTATGGCTTTTTAAAAATAATTATTGGCCATTTATAATTCTTCTTTAAAATCACCTGTTCCTGTTTTTGGCCATTTTTATTTTGGAGTCTTTGAGGTTTTTCTTTTTCTTTTTCTTTGTTTTTTTTTTTGAGACGGAGTTATGCTCTTGTTGCCCAGGCTAGAGTGCAGTGGTATGATCTCTGCTCACTGCAACCTCCGCCTCCCGGGTTCAAGCGATTCTCCTGCCTCAGCCTCCTGAATAACTGGGATTACGAGCATGGGCCACCATGCGCGGCTAATTATTTTGTATTTTTAGTAGAGACGGGGTTTCTCCATGTTGGTCAGGCTGGCCTTGAACTCCCAACCTCAGGTGATCCGCCCGCCTCGGCCTCCCAAAATGTTGGGATTACAGGCATGAGCCACGCGCCCGGCCGAGGTTTTTCTTATCAACTGGGAAGAGATCTTTATATATTGCTGTAGTAATTTGTCACAGAGTTGCAAAATCTTTTTTTCCCAGCTTTCTTTTCCCTTTAGAACATAGTTTTTTTCTGAAGTTAATTTGGAAGAATAGTCATGATAGCAAGCACATTCCAGTAAGAAAGAGTAATGATGAGAAATTTGCCCTCATAGATATACAATGTATTATAAAGGTATCTTCATTAAAGCTTGGTGGGATTGGCACAGGTGCACACAGAGAGATCAATGTATACAAGTCAGAAATAGCTTCAAGTATAATAGTTCAATAGGCGATGAAGGTGCCAACTAAAATCAGTGGAGAAAATAGTGTTTGGACAAGTGGCTATTACAAAAATTATCTTAGGTTTCTTCCTTACCCCAAAAATAAATTCCAAATGGATCAAAAGATTTTTCATTTAAAAATGAAAACATTTTTTATCCTCTTGTAGTGGACAGTAACAAAAAAAAGTGCAATTTGTAACAAGTACCTGAAAGGATGTATGCGAGTTAATGGCATGGAGGTGAAGAGAGGCTCGGAAGGGTATTCCAGGTAGAGAGAACGGCCAGAACGAAGGTTTGGAGGCTGAAAGGCAGCAACGTGCGGACCCTAAAGAGGCAGGGTCAGGAATCGAACTTAAGACGCTCACAATGGAATCCAGGGCTGAGTCCATGCCCGCCCCCACAGGGATCATAATTATGTAAAATAGCATTTTTCCCATATATGGTACTTAATATCTGTCCTTCTGGTGGGATGACATGAGACTGAGAGCACAGCTCGCGGGGCGGGGTGTCAGAGTTCCAGACCTTCCCAGTCGGCTCCCGCCGGGCCTCGCCCCGGCCCAGGCAAGGCACCAAAACCCCGGCCCGGGGCTCTCCGCGCCCCGAGTCGCCGCCTCCTGATTGGATTCCCCCTGTGTCAATCCTTGTCCTAGAACCTGGCTGTCCGTTGGACCCGCCCTAGAGGGCGGGGCTCCCGCCTAGGAAGCGCGGGGGAAGGTGGAGCGGGTGGAGGTGGGGCGGAAAGAGGAGGTTGAATCCCCACCCATCTGGCCGCAGAGGCTCCGCCCACCCCCCTTTCCACAGGCCAATACGTCTGCCCATCAAGGCCAGGTGCGGCCTGCAGTGGGTGTAGCAGGAAGGGGGCGGGATTGTGCCCCAGGCTCCGCCCCGGAGCCGGCTCCCGGCTGGGAATGGGCCCGCGGCTCCGAGGGCGGGGCGGGAAGGCGGCGAGGAGCCGAGCTGGGTGCGGTGAGGCGCGCAGATCACCGCGGTTCCTGGGCAGGGCACGGAAGGCTAAGCAAGGCTGACCTGCTGCAGCTCCCGCCTCGTGCGCTCGCCCCACCCGGCCGCCGCCCGAGCGCTCGAGAAAGTCCTCTCGGGAGAAGCAGCGCCTGTTCCCGGGGCAGATCCAGGTTCAGGTGAGCGAGCCCCACCGCGGTCCCGCCCCGGGCAGGCGGCGGCGGGCGGGCGGGGGCGAGACGCGCTGCCGCCAGGCCGACTGGTGGTTCTTGGGCTCAGTGCGGCCCGCCACCCGCGCGGGCGGGCGCGAACGCCCGCGGCTCAGGGCCCGGCACAGCATCCTTCCCAGGGGGACCGGGACCCCCACGCGGGCGCTCGGGGAGGGCGCCGGCGGCAGCGAGGCCTCGGGGTGCAGGGGCGGCCTCGGGACCCGGCGCTCCCCGGCGCCCCCCGTGTCCCCCGGCGCGGTCCCAGGACTGGGCACTGGAGCCGACCTCCCCCAGCCGCTGGGGCACGCGCCCCGCCCTCGCCTCGCCCAGGCCCGACTCGGGCAAACTTTTTAACCCCTTCCGGGAGCCGCGGCCCCTGGGACGCAGCCTCACGGGTTGGGAGCCCGGGGCAGCCGCTCCCGTGGAAGTTTCTGGCGTCTGAGGCACGGAGGTAACGGGCAGCGGGCACCGTTTGGCAGCTGTCAGGGCGTCCTCCTGAGCCAGAGTCGGACCGTCCCGCTGCAGACCTTGCACCCGGCCCGGTTTCCGCCTCCGCGGCCGACTTCCTCATTCGCCCGCTGCCGTCCGACTGGTCGGGGAGGGCCCGGGGGAGGTGCGGCGGCTGCCCGGACAAAGGCGACCCGGCGGGGACCCGGGCGCGAGACAGGAAGGGCCACCCCCAGTCCCTGCTCCAGCCCTCGACCTCCGACTTCTGATCCTCGGGGGAGGGAGGCCCGGAATGCAGCAGCCGTCGGGGCCGCCCAGGCGTGCACCTGATTCCACCGCACCCAGGGGCCATCCCGTCTGGGCGGGGTGCGGGGGCAGCTAGCTCTGCCGTTATGAGCAGACCTGGGCGATTGCATCTTTCCTGTTTGAGCCAGATCGGAGTTTTCTATTCTCCACTCCCCGCACCCGCTTCCCTGTGCTGGGGTCCTCACCCCATCCTGTTCTGGGGCCACGCACAGGAGACAGGACTGCGGCACCCTCATTCTCCAGGGAAGCCCCGCTGTTTCAAACTGAGACTCTGCACCCCCAGCGCTAGCTTGCCGGCTGTCCTGTGGTGGGGGGCAGGGTGAGCGCACGGCCCCACCCAGCCGGTGTGGAGAGAAGACTCCTTGGGAAGTCCCAGGTCGTAGAGGCAGGCGTCTGTCTCCACCGGGCAGTTGAGAGGCCCAGCCACTTCTCGGTTCACTGCGCCCTTTTCTGGGTTTAACAGGATTTCAAAGTGACTGATGAGGAACTGTGGAAAGGGAAGAGAGCCTTAGCTCCTTCTCCGTGCAGCGCAGCACTGTGGCCATTCTAACTCCACTGTCTGGGCCAGTGTTTGGCTCACCTGATGGCTTAGGAGTCCCTTTTTGGTAAGGAGGGAGGCCTTTTGAGACAATCACTCAATTAATAATAGTCAGTTTATATACAAGGCTGCTTTGTGTGGGGGAAGGGGACACAGATGTGTAATTGAGCAAATATTTAACTGCCCTCTCTGTGCCAGGGACTCTGCCAGGTGGTGGGGGGGTGGGAGGTTGAGTAAGACCTGGCCCGTGCCCATGGGCACTTAGGGGAGAACTGAGACAAATCTGTAGATGAGTCTAACGTGAGGTAGAGATGACAGGGACCCCGGAAAGGTACTGTGAGTCATGGGGATTGGGAGAAGGGAGCCAGACTGCCCTGTGAAATCCCTGGGGCCCTGCCTCTGCCCTTGGGGAGTTTACAGTCCTCAAGGGGAAAGTGGCAGAACGAGTGAAATACAAAGGCAGCCTGTGATGTGTGTCCCAAGTATGCCATAGACAAAGGACTCAGGAATTTCAAGGCTGAGAGGGGCCACTTCTCTTGGGCAAGGAGGAGGCTGCTACAAGGGAGAAGCACATTGCAGGTTTGGCAAACTGAGGCAAGCATGCGGTGTTGGAAAGTGAGGAGCCACTTAGTGGGTAATTGGGGGGTAATTACAAACATGGAGAGATTGCTCAGTGTAATTTGAGAGCCACTGCGCTCTGGATGACTGTGGGGTGACACCAAAGAACTTCAGTCTCCACACTCAGCAAACCCTGGCAGCGCAGGTGGGCAGAGCCAGGTGTCTGGAGAGCCGGCATTGGCAGGCTCTGGGGAGCTCCCCAGCCCCGGAGAGAAGGGCAGCATTCGGTGAGGCTGTTCATCTGAAAGGTTCAGGAGGGTAGAGGAGAGGGAGGGCCCTGGCTTTCTTGCTTTTATTTTTAAACTTTTTAACCTAAGGGGTTGGAGATGGGACAACTTCTCTCTTGTAGGATGAAGGACGCATGTTAATCACAGCCTGCCTTTTGCCCGCTCTTGCTCCAGAAAAAACAAAACAAGGATCTGTTAGCTCTTTAAAAGAAGAAAAACACACTAAAAAAATGCAGCATTGTTGTGTAGCCTGGTAGGGTATTGCTAGAAACCAGGCTGGCTGTTCTTCCTTTACTTCCTCTTCTAGCTAATTCTTCAATAAAGTACTTAAGACAGCCCTTACCAGCTTGACATCTTTATTTCAAAAGGAGAGGAGGGGTTGGCTGTTGTTTTCCTCCGAGCCTGGCCCTACCCTTCTCTTGGAGGGGGAGAAAGAGAAACCCAAAGCAAAGGAAAAAGAGAGAGAGAGAAAAAAAAAAAACCCGTGCCTTGACAGCTTCCTCCCAAGCATCATGTTCCAAAAATATTTAGAATAACAAAATCTGTGTGTCGTCTTAATTAAACAAACGTCCTAATTTACTGAGCATAAAACAGCATCTCTGCCTGCTGGGGCAGGAAGTGCATTTCCCTTTGTGCAGCCCCAGAGAGTCACTGCCTCTCAGCCTTAACCCTTGGTGTGCTGAGACCCTGGGCTGGAGTCCTCTGCTGACAAAAGAATGGAGCCCTGGCAGTGCTGCTGCTATGGCTTACTGAATCCCACTCTTAGAGCTGGGAAGAGTGGGGTAGTGGAAAGAACGTGAGCTTTGGAAACAGGCTGAGTTCAAATCCTGACCATGCCACTTACTAGCTTTGTGACCTTAGGCAAGTCACATAGCCTCACAGCTTGGATGTGCTTATGTATAATATGGGAATCAAGATCCTACCCTGTGGGGTTAGATGCATGAACTGAAAGAAATAAGGTATGTACATGGCCTAATATGTAATGGCTGTATATATATATATATATATATATAATTTTTTTTTTTTTTGAGACAGAGTCTTGCTATGTCGCCCAGGCTAGAGTGCAATGGCGTGACCTCGGCTTGCTGCAACCTTTTCCTCCTGGGTTCAAGCAATTCTCCTGCCTCAGCCTCCCGAGTAGCTGGGATTACAGGTGCCCACCACCACACCCCACTAGTTTTTATATTTGTAGTTGAGATGAGGTTTCACCATGTTGGCCAGGCTGGTCTCGAACTCCTGACCTCAGGTGATCTGCCCATCTCAGCCTCCCACAGTGCTGAGATTACAGGTGTGAGCCACCGTGCCCGGCTTGTATATGGTTTTTGTTTGTTTGTTTGTTTGTTTTTGAGACGAGTCTCACTCTCGCCCAGGCTAGAGTGCACTGGCACAATCTCAGCTCACTGCAACCTCTGCCCCCAAGGTTTAAGCGATTCTTCTGCCTCAGTCTCCCGAGTAGCTGGGATTACAGGTGCCTGCCACCATACTTGGCTAATTTTTGTATTTTTAGTAGAGATGGGATTTTGCCATGTTGACCAGGCTGGTCTGGAACTTCTGACCTCAGGCGATCCACTGGCCTCGACCTCCCAGAGTGCTAGGATTACAGGCGTGAGCCACCACACCCAGCACCCCCTCGCCCACTTTTTTTTTTTTTTTTGAGACAGGGTCTCACTCTGTCACCCAGGCTGGAGTGCAGTGGCACTATCTTGTCTCACTGCAACCTCCGCCTCCTGGGTTCAAGCGGTTCTCATGCCTCAACCTCCCGAATAGCTGGGATTATAGGTGCCCGCCACCATGCGTGGCTAATTTTTTTGTATTTTTAGTAGACACAGGGTTTCACTATGTTGGCCAGGCTGGTCTCGAGCTCCTGACTTCAGGTGATCTACCCGCCTCAGCCTCCCAAAGTGTTAGGATTACAGGCGTGAGCCACCGCACCTGGCCCCCACCCCCCCCTTTTTTTTTTTTTTTTTAATATAAATGACCAGTCTTAACTCCCTAGGTTATCAGATTGAGGGGGTGGGGATGAGGCTGGGGGACAGATTGTTTTCCTGGCTTCTAGCTCAGTGTTCTTTCTGCCTCTGTGCACAACAACGTATGCGTGTATTGTGGTTGTGGACTGTGGTTGTGGACTGCCTATTCACAAGTGGCTATGAGGCCCATCTGCTGATGCTTTTGGATGCACTTGGCCATGAACTTGTGCTGAGTAACCTCTTCACAGGGCCCCGGCTGGGACAGAAGGTGTGCAGACTGTGGTTTTAGTTCAAACACATGGTTTCCTGTGGTCTGGGAGATAGCCAAAGGGTGATACAGGAAGAGCACTGGACTTGGGTGACTGGAGACCTTACTTCCAACTCTGGCTCTGGGTGAGGGGAGGTTTGATTTCCTTTTTGTTTTTTGATTTCGTTTTGAAGCAGGGTCTTGCTCTGTTGCCCAGGCTATAGTGCAGTAGCATGATCATAGCTCACTGCAGCCTCAAATTCCTGGGCTCAAGCAGTTCTCTGCCTCAGCCTCCTGAGTAGCCAGGATTACAAGTGCACACTGCTACACCTGGCTAATTTTTGTGTTTTTTTGTAGGGATGGGATCTTGCTGTATTGCCTAGGCTAGTCTCAAACCCCTGGGCTCAAGCAACCCTCCTGCCTCAGCCTCTCAGAGTGCTGGGGTTACAGGTGTGAAATACTGCACCTGGCCAGGTTTGATTTCCGAGGAGGTGCCGTATCTCCCTACAAAGATATCATACCAGTTTATGTGCCCACAAGTTATGTATGGGAGTGCCTGAAAAACTGAAAAATTAAGTAATTTTATTTATTTATTTATTTCTTTATTTGAGATGGGGTCTCCCTCTGTTGCCCAGGCTGGAGTACCGTGGCATGATCTTGGCTCACTGCAGCCTCTGCCTCCTGGGTTCAAGCAATATTCCCACCTCAGCCTACCGAGTAGCCAGGATTACAGGGGTGCACCACCACACCCGGCTAGTTTTTGCATTTTTAGTAGAGATGGGGTTTCACTACGTTGGCCAGGCTGGTCTCGAACTTCCTACCTCAGGCGATCCACCCGCCTTGGCCTCCCAAAGTGCTGGGATTATAGGCATGAGCCACCACACCCAGCAAAATCAAGTAATTTTAATTTCCTGGGCACTCTTTTTTTTGTTTTTTGAGACTGAGTCTCGCTCTGTTGCCCAGGCTGGAGTGCAGTGGTGCGATCTCGGCTCACTGCAACCTCCGCCTCCTGGGTTCAAGCGATTCTCCTGCCTCAGCTTCCCAAGTAGCTGGGATTACAGGCGCCTGCCACCACGCCCAGCTAATTTTTGCATTTTTAATAGAAACGGGGTTTCACCATGTTGGCCAGGCTGGTCTCAAACTGCTGACCTCAGGTGATCTGCCCGCCTTGGCCTCCCAGAGTGCTGGGATTACAGGCGTGAGCCACCGCACCTGGCCAGCACTCTGGTGCCTTATTGATGGGAGTGTATATTGTACAACCCTCTTTTTAGAAGGTCGTTTGGGGCTGGGCATGGTGCCTCACATCTGTAATCCCAGCACTTTGGGAGGCCAATGGGGGAGGATTGCTTGAGCCCAGGAGTTCGAGATCAGCCTGGGCAACACAGGGAGAGTCTGTCTCTGTTACATTAAACAACAACAACAACAAAAGAAAGTTGTTTGGCAGTATCTGTCAAAGCATACTCCTTCCGACTGTATTCTAGGAATTCATCTCACAGATAAACTCAGATGTGCTGAAGGAAATGTCTGAGAATCTTCATTGCGGCATTGACAGAGAAAATGACAGGAAACAAGTTGTGCTATTAAAAAGGTCAACTAAATCATGGTACAGCTGTACAGTGGAAGTCCTTGCATCCCTTTGAAAAATGAGGTCAATCCATATGTACTGATAGGGTGTGCTCTCCAAGCTACGTTGTAAGTGAAAAACACCAGACGCAAAGTAGTGTAAATGGTGCTTCGTTTTGTGTAAAACATGGTATGTAAACTCTGCTCTGTGCATGCAGTATTTCTGGAAAGATACTGAGACCCTGGTAATGGTGGTTGCCTAGGGTCTAGGCAACAGGAGCAGGGAGTGAGCAGTACATTTCACTCAATACTTTTTTTTTTTTTTTTTGAGATGGAGTCTCGCTCTGTTGCCCAGGCTGGAGTGGCATGATCGATCTCGGCTCACTGCAACCTCCACCTCCTGGGTTCATGTGATTCTTCTGCCTCAGCCTCCTGAGTAGCTGGGATTACAGGTGTGCACCACTACGCCCAGCTAATTTTTTTGTATTTTTAGTACAGACGGGGTTTCACCATGTTGCCCAGGTTGGTCCCCATCTCCTGACTTCAAGTGATCCACCTGCTTTTTCTTCCCAAAGTGCTGGGATTACAGGCATGAGCCAGTGTGCCCGGCCATATTGTCCCTAAAGAATCAAAAATTCAGCTATTTCTTATTTTTCTTAACTATAAAAATAAGGGGTCCAGCTGGCTAATCTGTAGGTCTCAACTTTAAAGTGCATTGCTTTAGGTTCCATATTGCATATTGAATGCCTACCTTGTACAAGGTAAGAGGGAAGGGTCTTTGTGCTTGAAACCTTTGGGTCCTGTTTTCTTCCCATGATGTCACATCACTAGAGTAACCCCTTAAACAGAAGTCCTTTCTGATCTACTTCCTCATATTCTGGGAAATGGTAGATGATTGATTTTTCTTTGCTGTATGAGAAGAGAAAGCCTGCATGTGTGTCTGGAAAGCGTTTTGGGATACCCTCTTGCAAGGTTTCCATAATTCGCTTGGCTCCAAATCATAAGCTGTCCTGTCCTGGGGAGCCCACCCCAACCTGAAGCCCAACCCAGGCCCTCACATACCTGGCTTTCTTTCTTTTCTTTTCTTTTCTTTTTTTGGAGACAGAGTCTCACTCTGTTGCCCAGGCTGGAGTGCAGTGGCATGATCTTAGCTCACTGCAACCTCCACCTCCCAGGTTCAAGCGATTCTCCTGCCTCAGCCTCCCGAGTAGCTGGGATTACAGGCACCTGTCACCACACCACGCCTGGCTAATTTTTATATTTTTAGTAGAGGCAGGGTTTCACCATGTTGGCCAGGCTGGTCTCGAACTCCTGACCTCAGGTGATCCACCTGGCTTGGCCTCCCGAAGTGGTGGGATTACAGGCGTGAGCCACCGCACCCGGCCACCTGGCCTTCTTTTTTAACTTGGGGTCATTGCATCCACTATTATGCCCCTTCCCACTCTGTCCCCAGTTTCCCCTAAGACATCTGGCCTGTGGTTTTTATGTATAACAACACTAGAAAAGCCCCAATTCTTGAGAAGATGTGATCAGAGGGGTGTTTTGAATCGGAGGGCCCTACCCCCCTTCTCAAGGATGGCTGTCTTTCGCTTTGGATGGTGTGGGCCCTGGGAGGAGCTGCCGGCGCTGCTGTTGTGCCCGATTGACTCCTTTCCTGAGTGAAGTCTGGAAGACCCCATCAGGGTCCTGAGGTCCTGCAAGGCAGCCTCCGGGCCTCCTGGGGGAATGGTGTGAGTCACACATGAGCACACACTATGAGACTGGCTCTAAAATGGGACCGCCACTGCATGGGCGGGCGGCCTGTATCTGTACCCAGCTCCCTGTCCCTTGTGCTTAGATGGCACCAAATATTTGGGAGGCAGGAGGGGAGCTGCCCACTCTGTCTGATGCGTGTCTCTTTAAAAAGTAACCTAGGTTTCTTTTGGAATTACTCAGGTTCCCATTCCCACGATTAGCTTCTCGAGCCTGAGATGATTCAGCACCCGGGCAGGTGTCCCCAGAGAAGGCCCTTAGCTGGCCTGCCAAGCGCTGGAGCAGCTGGGAGTCCCTCAGTGGCTGTCTGCATCTCTAGCCCGGGACCCTCCTGCTGTGGTTGGAAGGAGCCTTTACAGGGCCTTCCGGAAGGGTGTGGCTTCCTGCCGTGCAGGTTGGGCTAAGGCCTGTATTGGGGTTACAGGTAGCTGATCTTCCCCACCCTCGAGTCACTTCCTTGGTACCTCTCAGAGGCCCTTACCATCCTTATGGTATGTCCCAGAGGAGAAAAGGGGCTTCTCAGGGAGGTCCCTCTCTTGCCTTCTTAGGCCAAGATGATGTCTTTCTGTACAACTTTTTATTTTTCTGAGACGGAGTCTCGCTCTGTCACCCAGGCTGGAGTGCAGTGGCGCGATCTCAGCTCACTGCACGCTCCACCTCCCGGGTTCACGCCATTCTCCTGCCTCAGCCTCCCAAGTAGCTGGGACTACAGGCACCCGCCACCATGCCCGGCTAATTTTTTTTGTATTTTCAGTAGAGACGGGGTTTCACCGTGTTAGCCAGGATGGTCTCCATCTCCTGACCTCATGATCCGCCCGCCTCGGCCTCCCGAAGTGCTGGGATTACAGGCGTGAGCCACCGCACCTGGCCTCTCTGTACAATTTTTAATGTGTTGGGGGAGCTCGAAGCTAATCTCTGAGTAGGTTGCCACTCACCAAAAGGACGTGGGCCTTAGAAAGAAGAGCCTTTCTTCTTGCATTTTAACTCTAATTTGAAATGATCCCCTGCTTAAAAGAAAAATCAGCAACAACAATGAAAACCCTCCCTACTGGATTTAGAATTATAGAATGCCTGGCTGGAAGAGATGTTGGGAATAATTAAAATAACATTTCTTTTTTTTTTTCCTAATTAGAGAAAAAGCGATTTGCTCAAGCTCATTCTGTGAGTCAGTAGAAAACCTTGGCCCCTGGTTTCGCTCATACCCAGTGCCTTTCCAAATCAGGAGGCTTTATTTAAACGTGTTTTCTAAATGGTGACTCTCTTTTTTTTTGATGTTTATGCCCTGTTTAGCCAAGCAACACATACTTAGCTCCTTTAATCTTTCCTTAAGAGTCTATTCTTCTACTCCCTTCGTCTTTTTTGTTGTTTTTTGTTGGGGGGCACTAGGGTTAAGGAATGGGGTGGGAAGTGTTTTGGGTTTCTCTGAACTTCTTCCAGCTGGACGTGGCCACTTGGGCTGAAAGTTCCCACAGCTCGAAAAATCAATATTTCACATGGGGTGGTGCCAGGCAGCAGGGTGGGCCATTCAGAAAGCCACACCGCTGCCCACTGTCCTCAGCCAGCCCTGATTTCTAGTAACTTTAGGTCACTTAATGTCTCGGGTGATAATTTGTTGTATTTTCAACACAAAATGCACGGGAGAAGGAACAAAATAAAGTTTTGGGATCAGGCAGAGCTAGGAGCAGACCCCCCGCCTTTTCTCCTGCTGCTCGCCTTAGTTTTCCCATCTGCACCGTGGAGAAGCCTCTTTCTTAGCATTATAAATGGATGTGAAGTGGTCTGGTCCTCCTCTTCCTCCCCTTCATCTCTCTCCTTTTTTTATGAGACAGCGTCTTGCTCTGTTGCCCATGCTGGAATGTGGTGGCGCGATAGCAACTCACTACAGCCTCGGCCTCCGTCTCAAGCATTCCTCCCACCTCAGCCTCCTAAATAGCTGGGACCACAGGCATGCACCACCAGGCCTGGTTAGTTTTTTTTTTTTTTTTTTTTTTTTTGTAGAGACGGGGTTTTGCCATGTTGCCCAGGCTTGTCTCAAACTCCTGAGCTCAAGCGATCTACCTGCCTTGGCCTCCCAAAGTGCTAGGATTACAGGTGTGAGCCACCTCGCCCAGCTTCTCCTTTTCTTCATAGTAACAATAACATCATCTCTCCTCAGGTGGTAGGAAATACACGTTCAAGTTTTTTTTTGTTTTTTTGAGACGGAGTCTCGCTCTGTCGTCCAGGCTGGACTGCAGTGGCACCATCTCGGCTCATTGCAAGCTCCACCTCTCGGGTTCTTGCCATTCTTCTGCCTCAGCCTCCCGAGTAGCTGAGACTACAAGGTGCCCGCCACCGTGCCTGGCTAATTTTTTTGTATTTTTGGTAGAGACGGGGTTTCACCGCATTAGCCAGGCTGGTCTCCATCTCCTGACCTCATGATCCGCCCGCCTTGGCCTCCCAAAGTGCTGAGATTACAGGCGTGAGCCACCGCACCCGGCCAGGTTCAAGTTTTAGAGATTTCGTATTTATCCAACAAGCCTGTCCCTCGATAACAAGGTGCGGTGATTAAGATGACTGAGGAACCTGCTGGAACTCGCCCCCGGCATTGATGCTGGGGTTTCTGATGCCTGCAACTTTCGCATCCTTTTCCCATACAGTTCAGTTCATCTCATTACACTGATCTGAGCTGGTTTAAGTATTTTTTTTTTGGAAAGGCTGTTACAAAGCGATAGAGGCACCTTTATTTAGAGTTGTCTATGTTCAAAAGCCACTGCGTTTCCTGTGTTTCACATTAAGTCACTGAGCTAGAGAAGGCAGCTTCCTGTCAGATAAACATAAGAACGAGGCATTTGGGACAGTCTGGGTGACTTAATCTAACTGGGCCAGAATCGGGGAGAAGATTGAGAACTCGCTGTCCTGTGTGGATGAGGAGGTCAAAGGCGGGGTCTTCTTTCATTTCTGTTCCTAGGCTGTAATTCCGTGTTTGGGACAGAGTCAGCTCCTAGTCGTTACTGCACAAATGGGGTTCAGGTCTCATTGGTGTCTTCACTTTTTTTTTTTTTTTTTTGAGATAGGGTCTTGCTTTGTCGCCTAGGCTAGAGTGCAGTTGCACGATCTTGGTTCACTGCAACCTCCACCTCCCAGGTTCAAGCGATTCACCTGCCTCATCCTCCCAAGTAGCTGGGATTACAGGTGTGCACCACCACACCCAGCTAATTTTTGTATTTTTAGTAGAGACAGGGTTTCACCATGCTGGCTAGGCTGGTCTCAAACTCTAGACCTCAGGTGATCCCCTGCCTCAGCCTCCCAAAATGCTGGGATTACAGGCATGAGCCACAGCGCCCAGCCAGTGTCTTCAGTTCTAAGCCTGCGACAGGGAGGCCTAGATAGCCAAAAGCTTTTGAATGCCGGTTAGTGACCTCTTCATTTTACAGAACACTGATCGGGGAATCCCTGGGAGGAGAAAGGTGGCGGTAGGGGGCATTTTCAAGTTTTTATTTTTTATATTTAAGAAGCAAGTATTGGGTATAAGGGAGTTGCCCTTTGCCAAGTCAGTCCGCAGAGACTCCCTAAGCTCCAGCTATGTGGTCTGCACTGTGCTGGCTTGGTGGGGCTCAGCAGCGATGGAGGGCTGACAGCCTGTCCCTGTCACCAAGCAGCCTTATCCTCCAACAGGGAGTTGGGATACTGAGGCAAGCCCATGCTACCCTGAGTCAGGAGACATCTGAGCATCTTGAGCTAGGTTCCTGGAGGCTAGGATTGCCTGGGAGGAGGAGGGAGGATGGGAAGGTGGGCATGGAAGGGAGGAAGAGCTGCTCTCTGAGTCACATCACAGCCTTGTTATTAATTATAATTATTAAACTTTATTGGCCGGACGTGGTGGCTCACACCTGTAATCCCAGCATTTTGGGAGGCCCAGGTGGGTGGATCACCTGAGGTCAGGAGTTCGAGACCAGCCTGGCCAACATGGTGAAACCCCGTCTCTATTAAAAATACAAAATTAGCCGGGTGTGGTGGTACATGCCAGTAATCCCTGCTACTCGAGTGGCTGAGGCAGGAGAATTGCTTGAACCTGGGAGGCGGAGGTTGCAGTGAGCTGAGATTTCATCACTGCACTCTAGCCTGGGCAACAGGAGCAAAACTCCATCTCAAAAAAAAGAAATTATTGAGCACTTGTATGTACTAGGTACCATGCTGATGCTTTTTAAAAATTATCATCTTTTATTTAAAAAATTTTAACTTACATTTAAAAAAATGGAAATGGGGTCTCACTGTGTTGTCCAGGTTGGTCTCAAGCTTCTGGCCTCAGGTGATCCTCCCACCTTGGCCTCTCAATGTGCCGGGATTATAGGCGTGAGCCACCACTGCACCTACACCTGGCCATGCTAGGGCTTTTACATGGATTATCTCATTTAATTCTTCCCTTGTTTCCATAAGGTAGGAACTTATCCTCATTTTGCAGATGGGGAGACTGTGCAGGGATTCAAACTTGGGTGCTCCAGCTCCTGACTCTCTGTGGCCTTGGAGACGCCCTGCATTCCAGGACTTGTGTTTTCTCACTTGGCGGTGAGTGGTTGGGCTGGTCCTTGAGGCCTCCACCCTCACCAGTGGCTGAGCATTCATTCAATGGGCAGAGAGAACGTTGGGCTGCAGCAGAATGGGATCTCGCGTACAGCAGTTGGCAACCCACAGCGGGGTTGCCAGGTCAGCAGTGATGCCTTGGCTACTGACTTCACCTTTAACCCCACTGGCCATTTTTCAAATGAATGTGGTTGGTCCTAAGGGAGAGCAGGTGGAAAGACCCTGGCCCCAGCGTGAATCCAGGCACTGCTGTGCCTGTCTGAGTAGTGCCCTCTGGGGAACCAGCTAGCCAGGCAACCTGCCATCATGTTGCCTAGTGAGGTCTTGACATCAGCCAACTTGAAACCGTTGGGTTCCTTTCGTCCTTCATCTGTCCACCCATCAGATTCATAGTCATTCAGTAGTGACTCCTACTAGGAGGAACTGATTCTAGGTATAAGGCACTGGCTGGGTGCTAGGAATATGGAGGGAAAAGAAACATAGGCCCTTGTTTCTGGGAGCTGATGGTCTCACACCAGATACCGATGCTGGAAACCCAGGGAGAAGGCAGGGGGGAGTCTGAGAAGGCTTCCTGGAGGAGGCAGCCTTTGAGATTGTAAAGTAGAGACATGGTGTGGCAAGTCCAGGGAGCAGGGGTGGGACCTCGTTCAGTTGCCCAGACTCAGGCAGAGCTTTGTTCAGGGGTGATTCAGGTTGGTGAAGGCCCTGTGAGTCACCTGGGGCTGGTGAAACGTTTCCTCTCCTCCTTAGGCCACGACCCAGCCTCTGCATAGGCCAAGACGGCCCGTGAAGGCTTGTTTCCTTGCCCCATTTCCCAGGAAATGTGGGAGTGCAGGATTCCACTCCCAGGTCACTCACCTTGGGGGTGGATGCTGGGAACGCGGCCTGCGCCCTCTGGTTGTGTGGCCAGCATGTTTTTCTAGCCAAAGGACTTGGGATGAGATTTTTCATGGAATATTGAGAGAGACGTAATTGTTATTAGAATCAGTTCTTCTGTTTTTATTTATTATTATTATTTGAAACAGAGTCTCACTCTGTCGCCCAGGCTGGAGTGTACTGTCACAATCTTGCCTCACTGCAACCTCCGCCTCCCAGGTTCAAGCAATCCTCCTGCCTCAGCCTCCCGAGTAGCCGGGATTGCAGGCGCGTGCCACCATGCCCGGCTAATTTTTGTATTTTTAGTAGAGATGGGGTTTTGTCATGTTGGCCAGGCTGGTCTCAAAAACTCCTGACCTCAGGTGATCCGCCCACCTTGGCCTCCCAAAGTGCTGGGATTACAGGCTTGAGCTACCATACCTGGCTAATTTTTGTATTTTTAGTAGAGATGGGGTTTTGCCATGTTGGCTGGGCTGGTCTTGAACTCCTGATTTCAGGTGATCCACTTGCCTCGACCTCCCAAAGTGCTAGAATTACAGGTGTGAGCCACTGCGCCCAGCCAGTTCTTCTGTTTTTAAAGTAAAGAAAAAAATAAGGGGGGTGGGTGGTATTTATTGCACAAGCATTATTGCAACAAAGCTGGCAAGAAGCAGATTTGCCCCGCACCTCATCCACCGTTTTGCATTTTTCTGGGTTTTCTGTCCATATACACATGTATTTTACAAAATTGTAAGCAGAACGGAGACTGTGTGTGTTCTGAGTTACTTAGTACTATAATGCAAAGTTCCTATGTTGCATTGGTCGCCAGAATTCATATTTTAATGACCCTCTTATGTCCACTGAGGAGAGGGACCATTTTTCATGTTGCCAGAAAGTTCCATGAGTTTTATTGAGTCTTGGAAATTCATTCAGCAAATGTATCCAGTACATCTATTCTAGATCTAGGCCAGAAACTGCCCGCTGGTCAGGATGCAGATGAACGAGAGGTCCCAGGCCCTGTCCTGGAGGGGGCTCGCAGTGTAGACCTAGGAACATGCCACTTCACTCTGGTGTGGTTGTGATTGAGGGGGCTGAGGAGGTGGTGGCTGCTTGGATGCCCAATTCCAGTCAATTCCAGCCGATGGAAAACAGGTAAAACCGCTTTGTCAGTAGTGGTGAGAAGGCTTAGAAACAAGGGAGCTGGGAGATCTGTCTGGGCTTTTGGAGGAAGCTCTTCAACCTGTTCACCCCGCCTCCGCCGTTGTGTCACTTCCAAGGCCCCTGGCCAGAAAACCCACTGGGAGGAAGTGAGGGAGAGAAAAAGTCTCCAAGGGACCATGACAACAGGGAGGCTTGGGAAATAGCCCCCGGCCCTACTGAGAGAGACCCTACCGAGGGTGGCAGTGGAGCAGGGGCAGCTGAGGGCAGGGGCAGGGGGAGGATAGTGGGGTGGAGTGGTCTTCCAAAGTCGGAAGGCCATTGGCAGGAGACTTGGGCTCTGCTGAGGCCCCTGCCTTTTCCAGGATGGTGTGAGAATGGTAGCAACAAGTTGCAACAGTTTAGTTTTGTTGTAAAGAGGAAGTTTCAGAATCCTAGTGGCTACTTTTGAGCAGACAGATGTTTGTAAAAAGAGAGTATTTGGGGGTGGGCCTAAGGGGAGAGGATGGGTGGTCAAGGGGCTAGAAATTGGAATGCAAGAGCTGCCTTTGCTCCGGTATTTCCTTTCATTCCAGAGAAAGGCTTCCTCTGCCAGGTGTTGTGGCCGCCTCTTTCGGCCTCCAAGGCCCCTGTTCCCCAACCCCGGCTCCCCACTCAAGTCCCGCTGACCTGAATTCTGCTGTCTTCCTAGACAGCAGGAGAGAAGTCGTTTGCTTATGGGAAAGTTTCCAAAGTCTTGTTGCTCCCCACCCCACCGAGGGCACGAACAGGGCTGGGGGCCCAGGTGGTCACGGTGGCCACCGCTGCCCTTGTGTGTTGCAGATTTGCCGAGCTCCTTGCGTCCCCCCCTCCAGCCTGCTCTTGGGACCTGGATCAGCACCAGGCCTCTTGGGTTTGAGGTTTCACTGGGACAGCTCTGTCACAGTCCTTAATACCTCCCATGATTAAATACAAACTCAGCAAAAACACAACCTAAACCTTAACCTAACTTTTTTTTTATTACCTGTCAATTTTTTTTTTTTTTTTTTTTTTTTTTTTTGAGAAACAGGGTCTCACTCTTTCTTTTGCCCAGGCTGGAGTGCAGTGGCACAATCATAGCTTATTGCAGCCTCAACCTCCTGGGCTCAAGTGATCCTCCCACCTCAGCCTCCCAAGTAGCTGGGACTACAGGTGCACACCACCACACCTGGCTGATTTTAAAATTTTTTGGTAGAGATGGGGTCTTGCTATGTTACCCAGGCTGGTCTTGAACATCTGAGTTCAAGTGATCCTCCTGCCTTGACCTTCAAAAGTGCTGGGATTACAGATGTGAGCCACTGCACATGGTCTGAATTTATACTATTTAAAATTATTTAGTAGCTGTTATATTGGAGGAAGGAGAGTTGGATACAAGGAATAGAGAAAGCAACAGGAAGTGGGGTGTGGGGCAGGGAGTGGGTGACTTCAGAAGCAGCTGCTGGGTTTATATTTCATTTTCATTCAATTTATTTGTTCATTAAATACATATCAATTGCTAGAGACTGTTCTAGGTTCTGGGGACGCATCATTGATTAAGGCAACTGAAGTCCCTGCAGTTTACTCTCTAGTGGCGGAAACAGACAATAATCAAACATACTTACTAGGTAGGTCAAGACAGTAAGAGCTGTAGAGAGCCCAAGCAGGTGAGGGGGTATGTTGAGAGGTACTAAATTGCTCAGGCAGCTGGGTGTGGTGGCTCACGCCTGTAATCCCAGCACTTTGGGAGGCCGAGGCGGGCGGATCACCTGAGGTCAGGAGTTCGAGACCAGCCTGGCCAACATGGTGAAACCGTCTCTACTAAAAATACAAAATTAGCCAGGCGTGGTGGTGGGCACCTGCAATCCCAGCTACTTGGGAGGCTGAGGCAGGAAGAATCGCATGAACCTGGGAGGCAGAGGTTGCAGTGAGCCGAGATGGCGCCATTGCACTCCAGCCTGGGCAACAAGAGTGAAACCCTTTCTCAAAATAAAAATACGAATCAAAAAAAATTGCTCAGGCTGCTATGATGAAGTACGAGATTGTGTGGTTAAGCAGCAGACATTTATCCCCTCAGTTCTGGAGGCTGGAAATGCAAGATCAAGGTGTGGACAGGCTTGGTTTCCTTTGAGCCCTCTCTCCTTGGCTTATAGATGGCCGTCCCCCCACTGTGTCCTCACATGGTCTTCGCTCTGTGCACGCACACGCCTGGTGTCTCTTCCTTGTCTTATAAGGACACCAGCCATGGGATTAGGGCCTACCCGAAGGACCTCATTTTAACTTAATTACCTCTTCCAAGGCCCTGTCCTCAAATACCACAGTCACATTCTGCGGTACTGGGAGTTAGGGCTCCAACATAATGGATATTTTTGGGAGGGACACAATTCAATCTGTAACAGGGAAGAAGGGAGTAGGGGAGTGTGTTTGTGTCAGCAGAGGGTTCTCTGATCCAGGGACATTCTGTGGATGCCTTCAGATCCGGGGGAGGAGCCCTCCAGGACGGTGCTCTACCGGTTGTTTAATTGCTTTGAGCTCCAGTTTCTGTGTCTGTAAACTCTAGTTCATGGAACTATCTGTTAGTGTTCTCTGGGTAGCTAAAGTATGAAATGCTCTCAGCAGTGTCTAGTTCATGATGGACTCCCGATAAGTATCAATGCCCCTCCTGCCCTGCTTCCCACCCTCCACTGCCCACCCCTGGTTCACCAGCGCTTTTTCCTTTTGTCCCACTTTGCTCTCTGCTCTGGGCTTCTACTTCTGATCAAAACACTTGAGAACCGGGTGGGGGCTGCCCTGGCTGCTCCCAGCTCCCAGGCTGCCCTGCCTTCTGCCCAGTGCCTGTGAGCCAATTGTTCTTGGAGGTGGCTCCTCCCCTCTGTTAAGTCATAAGCACTTTTGACACCGGTAAGGAGGAACTGTTGTAGAAAGCTGGTGCAGGACTATAACCTAAACTCCCAGTTACTGGCCCGAGTGTTGGATGGCTGCGGTTCGAGCGTGCGTTGCCGAATGCTTTGCTTATGCCACTGTTCCCAGCGGACTGCTTCATGTCTTAGCAATTCTCTGTGCTGGCTTATGTGCTGGTCTCGCTTCCCCTTTTAGAGGCCTTGCCGCCAGGACCCTTGCATGGTGCCTTGCCCATGGTGAGCACTTGATACATGCTTGAGAAACAGGTGAGGATATTCATACTAGAATGTGGGTGGCACAGACCCTGATGTGCCCTGGGTAGATGGCTTTATTTCTTTGGCTTCTGAGCCTCACCAGCATGATGGGCGTGTGTCTGGTGCTTAGGTAAATAGGCAGGCACTCTGGACTCAGACCATCTGCCCTAATCTTGGTTCTCCCACCTGCAGGCCCTTTGACCTTGAGTGAGTCATACAGTCTTTCTGTGTGCCTCAGTTTTCCTTATCTGTGGAATGAGGAAAATAAATGCCACAGAGGGTTTTGATGCTAATAAAGTATAGCTTTATTGTTTATATGTTTTATCTGTCCACAATTTATCCGGCACAGTGCCAGGTGATATATTTTTATCTGTTTAAAAATTTCAGTCTATTTTTTATATCACGTTACAAAGGTTAAAGTCACTTTCAGGTTATTGCAACAAAAGTCTCTCAATCCCATGAAGGTGGCAGTATTAGTGTTCCTATTTTGTAGCTGGGAATGTTGAGAGTCCAAGAAAACCTACGTGACTAGCCCCAGGTAGCAAGTGAATGATCTAAAATCCTCTCCCAGCTCCTCATTTTCAGGCCAGTTATTTTCCATATCAACTTCCATCGCCTCTCCTGCCTTCTCATCCCACTTCAACCATTATGTGGACAATAGTTGTGAAATTGGGTTTTTGTAGACTTCCACGCATAGCCTCACAGTGCTGGTTGCTGGGTCGCGTTACCTAGTTGGCTTTATGGCACCAGCTGTAAATTACAGCCCTCCCTGTTCCATCCTAAGATACCTGTCGGGTAGACAGCAGGTGAAGGCTGGCAGGCTGGTGTGAGGTCTGGTTAGCCTGGTCCTTGTGGGGAACCTGGGTTTTTGCTGTCCTCCCTCTGAAGAATGGATACCGCCCCCTCGTACCTTCCTAGCCCACCAGCATGCTGTTCTCAGCCCGCCTCCTGCCCAGAGCCGGCCTGCCGCCCACTGTTTCCTGCCTTTGCCAGGGCGAGGGGGAGGTGGGTATATAATGCCAAGTGCTCACGAAAAATGCCTCATCATGAGATTAATTACTTGCTGCCGAGCACTGTGGATTTCACGAGTCTCCATCAGCACCTCAACGTCTTCCCCTGAACTCTACCTGGGGTTAGTTCTGTGGACTCTCTGGCTAGAACTTTAAACCTATGTTAGACAGAAAGAAAGAGATAACGGCCACCAGTACGATGCTGAAGATCAGTCTGGCAGAATCCCTCCTGCCATTGGCTAGCTGTGTGTCCTGGAGCCTTGATGTCCTCAAAGGGGGGACGCTAGGCTGAGGGCGCTTCCTGGTTGTGAGGCCCGGGTGTGCCGACCTGTGCAGTATCATACACCTTGGAGGACCAGCATGGTACAGAGGGGCTGCAGAGGGGTGGGACTCTTCCCTTTTAATACAGGTCACAGGCTTTAATGACCCTTAGATTGAAATTAGAGCCCCCCCACCCCCACCCCCTTGCCTTACTTCTGGCTTTTACACAAGAATCTGAAGAATGTGATGCTCTATCACGGACGGGGCAGGCTCTTCCGGGCTTTGCAGGGCAGCCTTTGTTGTGCTGCAGGACCTGGGGCATTCCGAATTGGTTGTGGTTGGGAGTCAGAGACAACTCCAGGCTCATTAAATTCCTGGCTGTTTAGGGTGATCTAGACAGCTGGGAGGGGTAAGGGTGGGGAGATAACACTCCTCCACCTCCCAGCACTGTTATCTTAGAGAAATTGGGTTAAAAGTGAGTCTGCTGGAGGGGATTGGTAGCAGACAGGAGGACAGATACTGGTGCTTTGGCCCTGGGCTACTGGAAAGCTTGCGGGTCCACCTCTGCGCTTCCCCTTCCTGATCACGGAGCAACTGCTGTTGACCAGGTCCTATGTGGAGCCTTGCCAGATGCTCTGTGTGCATTCGCTGTCTCATTGCACCCCTAGGGGCAGTGGAGCAGAGTGGTTAGGGATGGAAGACCTGGAGACCCAAGTGAGACCTGCAGGGTACAGACACCAGCAGCTAGTGCCTGTGTGTCCTTCAGCAAGTAAGCCTTCTGGCCTTGTTTCCCCATCTGCAAAACGGGATACCACTAGAATCTACCTCACAAGAGTGCCGTGTGCTAAAGTGAGATTCCTGGTGAAAAGCACTCAGAATAAAGTGCAAGTGGCCGTTATTTAATTACCAACAGGGTCCTGGGAGGTGGGCCTTTTCATTCCCATTGTACAGATGAAGAAAGGGAGGTTCAGGACATTTAAATAATTTGCCAGATATCCTGAACCAGTGAGGAGAATCCAGTGCTTACCTCCAGGCTGGCCTGACTTCGGCCATATCCCAGCATCCTCTGGGGTGCCTGTATGCAGGCACCTGTGTGTGTGTGTTTGTATATGTGCATGTCTGTTTGCACAGGTCTCTGTGTGCATGTCTCTGCACCTCTGTGTGCACAGATCTTTGCACGTGTCTGTGTGCATGCATATCTGTGTGTGTGCAAGTCTGTATGCACCCATCTTGGAGTGGGGAGGGGAGGAGGGGGCCTGGGGCTCTGTCCAGGGCAGGATGGCATTGGCCCAAATCTGGCAGCTCTCTAGAGCAGGGGCCGCTGCTGCTTCCTTCTTTCATGTGCAGCCACAGCTTTGGCCACTTTCAAACCAGCCTGTGGCCTGGGCAAAGGAGCGCTGCTTGGTGGGTGGTAAAGTAAGCGGTAGTCACGTTTCTGGGGAAGGACGTGGTAAGGTCATCCTGCCGGCCAGGCTGCCTGCTCAAGGACACTGGGGTTGGCCAGCCTTTCAGACAAGGGTGCTGCCGCAACCCAGTCTAGGAGCGGTAAGTTAATTTTTCTGTAAAGTGCAAAATAAGTGGATTTCATCCTCACTTGTATTTGATCATTTCCCCGGGGGAATGCAGGAAGCTCTGAGATGCTTCTCTGGAAAGCTTGGCACTGCCTGCCATACCTTCTGTATGCCCAGGGCTGGCTGTGTGCTTGCTCATTTGAGAACCGGACCAAGGGATGGAAATGTTGGGAGGAGAGACCGTTCACCCTTCAGTTTTGGGCTTCTTGTTCCTGGAGTCCAGGGCACCCTAGAGCAGTGCAGGAGAATCGGCCTCCCTCCCGTGCCACGTGGACTCTTGCTATTGGGTTATTCTGTCCACAGCTTTGCTTCCTCAGTGAGATCCTGCTTAACCCTCCGGAGGGTGACGAAGGAAGAGATCCTGCCTCAAGTCTTTGTTCATGTTGTCTCGGTAGAAAAGGAGGCCACACTAGTGCCCCATTACCTTTGAGCTTGTGACCAGGGGACTCCTAAAAGTCCATGGACCGCACTGCAGAGTCTCTGCGAGCCCCCTAACGTGGTATGCAAGGCGTTCACCACCTCTCACAAGTTCTCAAAGGGGTCCTTGACCACTGACCTAGACAAATAGAAGCTTTGGGTTTTCCATTTGTAGAGTGTGCACACGTGAGTGTCGCATAACGGATGCAGCCTGGGGGCCATTAGGATCAGGATGGGGGTTTGTTCTAGTCTAAGTTGTGCCACCCCAGGGGTGATCACTTTCCTGGGGCTCATCGCTGTAGCTCCAGCACAGTGGCCTTCCCCTCCCTGATGATGCTTCTTGTATTTAAGCCTTTAGAACACCGTCACTTCTGGGTATCTCTCCAGCGTGGGGCTGGGCCTGGAGATGGGAGGGGTGATGTTTCTGATGCCAGACTTGATCTCTCGTTACTTTGGATGCTGAGGAAGGTGGGCTCCTCTTTCGTTCTTGTGCTCTTGCCCCTGCACATCGGCAAGGATGTTGCCGGGAAGCCCTGTACCTAGGCAAGTCACTTAGCCTCCCTGAGCCTCTGAGGCTCTCTCCTTTTTTAGGGGGAGGGGCCGCGTGACCCTTCACTTTGCCAAGGCTGGCGGGATCAGATGATGTAAACACCACGAGATGAATGTGTCAGGTGATCGGGTTGCTACAGCTGAGTGTCACTTGCCTGGAGTGGGACACTCCCCCCGACCCCCCACCCCTCACTGAGTTTCCCTTTGGCTTTGGACTTGAGTTTCTGCTTGGCCTGGCTATGTGATCTTAGGCAGATCGTGCCTCTCCTTCCTAGCGTAGATAAGTCACGGTGGTGTTTTTCAAGAACTTTCAAGTGAGATTCATTGGTGGGTCATCAAGTGAGTGGCAACCAGTTTGTTTGTTTATTTATTTATTTATTTTTCAGATGGAGTCTCGCTCTGTCACCCAGGCTGGAGTGCAGTGGCAGGATCTTGGCTCACTGCAAATTCTGCCTCCCAGGTTCAAGTGATTCTTTTGCCTCAGCCTCCCGAATAGCTGGGATTACAGGTCACGCCTGGCTAATTTTTGTATTTTTAGTAGAAATGGGGTTTTGCCATGTTGGCCAGGCTGTCTTGAACTCCTGACCTCAGGTGATCTGTCCGCCTCAGCCTCCCAAAGCGCTGGGATTATAGGCGTGAGCCACCATGCCTGGCCGGCAACCAGTGTGTTTAGAAATGAAATAAAATAAACTTGAATTGAATGGAAAAGAATCAGAGTGAATAGCATGTGTATGTCACATTGTGACAGTTTTGTTAGACATGTTTGTATTTATGACAAAAAGTTTTTAAATTAAAATTTAAGAAAAGGCAGGGTGTGGTGGCTCATGCCTGTAATCCCAGCACTTTGGAAGGCTGAGGCGGGCAAATCACTTGAGGTCAGGGGTTTGAGACTAGCCTGGTCAACATGGTGAAACTCCGTCTCTGCTAAAAATACAAAAATTAGCTGGGTACGGTGGTGCATGCCTGTAATGCCAGCTACTTGGGAGGCTGAGGCAGGAGAATTGCTTGAACCCAGGAGATTGCAGCGAGCCAAGATTGTGCCACTGCACTCCAGCTTGGGCGACGGTGACACTCTGTCTCAAAAAAATAAAATAAAAAAATAAAAATTACAGCTTAAGATAAATGTTGGGGCCCCAAGGATGAGATGCCCTGGCGCCTCTGGCAGCCCTGACTTAGGGTGGTTCCTGCCTCCAGGCCCGAGCTGAGCTGCATGTTCAGCCAGGGCTGTAAAGGGAGCCCCTTGCCAGATCAGACTCTTTTACTAAAGGGCTTAACAAAATTCTGGGAAATGAGCTACATTCCTGGGGTGGAATAAATCATGTCGAGTTGGGTTAGGCAGGATGTGACTTCAAACCCTCGAAGTGGGCTGTGTGAGGGCAGCGTCTGTGACTGACTCATTATGAGCTCAGTGGCGACACAGGCTGTCTTGAGACGAGGCAAAGATCATGGGGGAGGGGCTGGTGTTCGGGGCTGCCCTGAGCCCAGCTCTGGGAGCTTATTTTGTCCTCACAGTGGCACGGTGAGTTAGACGATACTCCGATCCAATGCAGAAGAAGGGGCTGGTGGGGGTGGGGGTGGGGACTGTCAGCTAGACCCGCTGGGGCTCCTTGTAGCTGTCCATGGGGGTAGCTGGGATCAGTTCCATTTTACAGGTGGAGAAACTGAGGCTTGGGGCCCAAGTCAAGCTGGCAAAGTTTGTTGTTAGTTAAGTGGTGGCTCTGGCATTCCACAGGCAGCCTGTCTACCTCCTGGCTGTGGCTCGTCCTCAGATGTCTTCTGTGAAGGCTGTAAGTGAATAATCACCATGAGCAGGTCCCTCTCCTTTTGAAGCCCATGATCAGAGTCCACTGTAATGACCGCTTGATCAATGCAGGGAGATTGTTGCTGACCCCTGGCCAGTGATGTGCCTCTTGGAAACAAAATAAAAATTAGTGTACGGCAGATATAGTTATCAGTGAGGCAGGGGGTGGGGCGGAGGGTGAGGACCCTGGATGGCCACAGAGAAGCTATGGCCCATTGTGGGTGGCCCTTGCTGTCTGTCCTGCTAAGAGGAGACATGAGCCACACCATAGTCATGTGGACTTATTTGGACAATAAGATAGAAGATGATTGGGCTTAATATCAGGTACTTAAGAATGGGTGACTCAGATTTGACTGGAGTTGGTCCCTGGAGTCTGGACCTTTGGGAAGATGGGAACCTCTCCCATGACTTTAGTTCAGCACCTCCCATATGTGGGGCACTGGGGATGCAGTGGTGACCCAATCTCTGCCTTGGAGCCCTCAGCCCCGCAGGACTAGAGGTGAGATGGCTACTGGGGGAAAGTGGCTTCTCATTCATTCACTTTTTTTGTGTTATTTAAATAATCACTCAGAGGATAACAAGCTGCTGAAGGCTTGAAGGGTTCTAGGCTGAGCAACCTTCAAAAGTGATCTTCTGTTTCTGGTCTCTGGTTGCACTTCTCAGCAGTCATGATGTGGACTCAGAAAGCCCTCATGCTGCACTTTCCCACTGAGACAGTGGCCATATAATTACATCTTCTGAGTATGGTTATTTTTCTGCATTGGGTTTCAGCAAACTGTGCTCACGTGCTTGAGGAAAGAAAAACCATTCTATCAGCAGAAGCTAAGGGAAGGAATAACTTTGCTGCAGGAATCTGAAGGGTTCAAGTTCCCCCTCCTGGGGGTGTGGGAAGCCTCCAGCCAGCTGGGGAGTTACCATCTGCAGGGGGACATGCTTGGTGCGCTTGGTGAACCCAACCAAACCCTTCCCCTGTCAGCCGCTTCCAACCTGGGGGTGAGTCAAAGGGGATCATCTGCCCTTCACTATTTAGGAGGGGACGTCCCCACCATACCTGAAACAATTTGCTTTTCTTTGCAGTTTCTCCTGGGTGACTGAGAGAAAGCTTGTTATTGAGTAGGTAAGGCGCAGGTGTGATGTCACTGTGCAAATATTGAACCAATTAAAAGCAAAGGCAAGGGTCCAGTGTAGATGACTTATCTGCAGATCCAGCCCTAGGTCTGTCTGCCTGGCCTCTTAACATGGGGCAAAAGCTGCTTAACCTATTGTTTCCTCCTCTCCTTCCTTCCTTCCCTCGTTCCTCCCTCCCTCTGTCTCTCCCTCCAGCTACCCTTGGAGTGGTCATTCTCTTGGACTGCCAGGTTCCCAGAAAATACTTGCAAGCATTTTCAACAATTCAGTTATTTTCAACAAGCATTGATGCTCTCTCTGCAGCACCCTGGGCAAGAGCAAGAGGGTTGGGGAGACAGTTCCTGCCTCTAGAGAGTTCTAAGAGACAGCAGAGGACACATGCAATGAAGCCATGGTTCTGTATGAGGCAGATTGCGCTGGGCCTATTGGGGAGGAGGGAGAAGCGTGAGTAATTCATACTAGGGTAATTCATACTATGAGTAATTCATACTAGGAGAGGCTGCCTGGGGGCGATGGCATGTCCACTTGGTTTTGGGGACTCTCAGTCTGCGGAGAATTGGGGAGATGGGCCCTCCAGCTTGTCTCTGGGTGACAGCTGAAGCAAAGGCTGCTCTGGGGAGTGTGCTCTAGTGACTGGAATGGAGGGTTGTAGCAGGGGATAAGAGAGGTGTGGCTGGAAAGATGGTTGAGAGGCAGTGGTGGAAGGCATTGGGGTGGGGTTATAAAGGCTGTGGGGGACACACTTCTATCCATGCTGGGCGGGCTGTCATTCTGGGGTGATGGCAGGGCTGGCCTCAAACTTTTGCTGCTTTCTGCCCTGGCTCATTGGTTGATTGATTTATTCATTAAGAAATGGTTTCAGGCCGGGTGTAGTGGCTCATGCCTGTAATCCCAGCGCTTTGGAAGGCTGAGACAGGTGGATCACTTGAGGTCAGGAGTTCAAGACCATCCTGGCCAACATGGTGAAACCCCATCTCTACTAAAATACAAAAATTAGCCGAGCGTGCTGGCATGCACCTGTAGTCCCAGCTGAGGCGGGAAAATCACTTGAATCCAGGAGGCAGAGGTTGCAGTGAGCCAAGATCGTGCCACTGCACTCCAGCCCGGGCAACAGAGCGACTCAGAAATGGTTTCCGTGCTGAGGACCTAAAGCCATGTCTCTGTGGTCCTGAAGTTGGTATCTTAGTGGAGGACACCCCATTGGACACTTTATTGTGTAGTCTGTGTGACACATGCCACATGAGATCCGTGCCTAAGATGCTCTGGAAACACTGGCCCTGGAGCTCCTGGGATTGCTTGGTCACTTCTCACTGTGGTAGGACGGTGATTCCAGGACTCTTCTCGAGCCAGGCTCTATGGAGTAGGAGATCAGAGGGTAAAGTCTGCACTTGTCCCTCTCGTGTCATTTAATCACTCTCCACCTAGCCTGGTCAGGGAACTGTCTTTTCTTCTCTTAGATTGGAAGCTCCCTCCTTGCAAGTCCCCAGTATTTTCCAACCACTGACTTCTCATTGCCCCCTCCACGCAGGTAAGGGAGGATGATTTCTGTTTTTTTTTATTTTTGAGGCAGAGTCTCGCTCTGTCCCCCAGGCTGGAGTGCAGTGGTGCAATCTTGGCTCACTGCAACCTCTGCCTCCTGGATTCAAGCAGTTCTTGGCCTCAGCCTCCCGGGTAGCTGGGATTACAGGCGCACACCACCACGCCTGGCTAATTTTTGTATTTTTAGTAGAGATGGGGTTTCACCATGTTGGCCAGGCTGGTCTTGAACTCCTGACCTTGTGATCCACCTGCCTTGTCCTCCCAAAGTGTTGGGATTACAGGCGTGAGCCACCGTACACCCCCAGCCAATTACTTTAAAATACAAATCTGATGTCACCTCTGCTCCTCCCCAATTATTCCTAGAATAAAGTCCACATTCCTAAATGGCTGATAAGATCCTGGGTTAGCTGCCCCAGTTTATCTCCTCCAGCCTGTCCCAAGCTATTGCCCCCACCCCTTCCCACACAGGAGGAGGGACTCTATGTACCACATTCTGGTTTCTGGTGTCATTTTTTTTTTAAAGAAATTGTTCATTTAATTTTTAAGTTGACAAAAATTGTTTATATCCATTGTGTACAACATGATTTGAAATACGTACTGGTGTTGTTTTTGATAGCCTGAGTTTCCTTCGGTGCCAGGCAAAGTGAAAGTGACCACAGGCCCTCCCTTGGACAGGCAAATGCCATCATCTTTCATTGTTGCCTGGACTTTCAGCAGTCACCTGAGCCCCCCTCCATGCCCACTTCAAGGAGGCAAAGGCAGAACCTGCAGATGGGGCAGGCTCTGGGGCCCGGGCACTAAGTTCCTCTCTGGTTTTCTTATCTGCTAAGCATCAACACAGGCTTGGGTTGGAATACTGCTAATGGAAACAAGTTCCAGCTTCTTCTGTAAGCAAACAACATTCCTGAGGTGGAAAGGGAAGGGGGGCCCACCCGCAGTCTTCAGCTCCTACCTCCTGGGCACTGGCAGCTGGGAGGAGCCCCCCGCTCCTTGTTAGCCTGGGGAGAGTGAGGGCCTAGGTCGAGGCTGCTGTAGGTTATTAGCCCTGGGTGACAGAGGAGCCACTTTATTGACCCACCCTGTAGATAACTGCTCTGACAGCCCTGGTGTGTATTGCAGAGAGTGGCCTTGTGCATACCTGTGAGCAGATAGGACATTTTGCAGGTGGGAAAGCCGAGGCCTGGGTGGTGCCTGCAGGATTGCACAGCTGGTCAGCACCTCTCTGGACTCAAATCCAGCTCTTCTGCCACAGGCTTTGTGCCCATCTCACCAGACCAGCATTTCCCAGACCAGCATGGAGAGAGGTTTTTCCTGCAGGATATTCCTGGGATGGAGTTAAGCAGATTTCTTTTTTCTTTTTCTTTCTTTTTTTTTTTTTTTGAGATGGAGTCTCACACTGTTGCCCAGGCTAGAGTGCAGTGGTGCGATCTCGGCTCACTGCAAGCTCCCCCTCCCGGGTTCACGCCATTCTCCTGCCTCAGCCTCCAGAGTAGCTGGGACTACAGGCGCCCGCCACCATGCCCGGCTAATTTTTTGTATTTTTAGTAGAGACGGGGTTTCACCGTGTTAGCCAGGATGGTCTCGATCTCCTGACCTCATGATCCGCCCGCCTCGGCCTCTCAAAGTGCTGGGATTACAGGTGTGAGCCACAGTGCCCGGCCTAAGTTAAGCAGATTTCTTTTTGCAGGCTGCTTCCTACAACATTTTGTGCATATTGTGATTGCAAGAGGGCCATAGGGAGACGGCATTCCATCCTTACTCGGCCATGAAACCCTCTTCCCTCTGCAAATTGCTGTCTTTATAGTCACTGTCCCTGAGAACTGTCCTCTATGGATGGATATAACCTGCAGAAAGAGTCACTAGACTCCTGGTAACTGATTTTCAGAGGGCCCAGGTGTCATTCCTAGGAAGAATGGGGATTAAATAGCTCAGAATCACAAGATAGAGGAGTTGGGAGGGAAATTCCTTTCATGCCATTCTCCACTGGGAACTTGAGCTACAACTCTTCTGATGTTAGGTGGTGGTGGTGGTGGTGGTGGTGGTGTTTGTCCTCATTCTAAAGCTAGGAAATTGAGGTGCTAACAGCTTCAAGGTCACAGGAATTGTGAGCAGGGGACCTGGGACTCCAATCCAGGTCTGTCTGGCCCCAGAGCCATAAACTCCATCGTGGTACATTACAAGCAATTTATCTTGGGATTTGCAGAACCAGGACCTCACATGGCTGTGGTTTTTCCACTTCTGTCTGTTAGTTCTGAGTTGATACCAAAGGTTGATGTTGCCAGCACCTACTTGATAGATGAAGGCGTAGCATTCCAGGAGGGCACATGACCTTCTCATGGCATCCTAGCAAGAGCAGAGGCCATGCCAGCCAAGATTCTTTCTGGTATGTCAGACTGGTAGTAGGTGGTAGGTGCCTCTACACTGGTTAATCAGGGGGTGCTAGAAGGTTCTAGAAAACAGAGATGGTTGAATTATATGCAAAACCAGTAAATTATCTTCAGTCCTATTTCTCTTTGTAGATTGAAAGCCCCAGTATGCATTCTTTCCTTTTTTGTTTTGAGGATATAAAAATTAGTCCATAAATGGTTTGGTGTTTGTAACAAATTAGGTGGCTATAACCCTCATGCGTGTGTGGTTTCAACTTGGCTCTCCTGTTAACCTTCAGCTCTCCAGCCCTGTCCCTCTTTGCACAGCCACAGCCCAAGGGGATTTTCCAGCCTCTGGGGACCTTCCCCATTAAGTCTTTCTTCCTCATTTTGGCCTTGTTTCTCATTTATTCATTCAGGACACTTTAACTGAGCACCTGCTCTGGGCCAGGCATTGTGCCAGACATTTGGAATTGATGAATGAGACCCAATTCCTGTCCTCAAATAAAACTACAAATAATGAGTATTTAGCTGTTTGGTTACAGTGGAACAAGTACAGAGCACAGACGGGAGGGACATAGATATGAGACATCTTTTTGCTGCAAAAAGTCTTTAGAGAAGGGAGCGTTTGAGCTTTGATCTCAGAGAGGGTTCCTAATACAAAGGACACTTCTCTGCCTTCTTTGAAGGCCTGGAGGCCTGAGCAGAGTGTAGTGTGAATGGGGAATTGATTATATGCCGCTGGGAATGACTGTGGCAAAAGGAAGGGCAGGGGCAAGATGAATGGGTGGGGTCCTAGAGGGCTTGCTTAGTATGCAGATTTTATTCTGGAGAAGGTGTGGAGCTGTCGAACCATTTTGAACTGATCAAATAATATCAATAAAATAGGAAGTCATATAAATAGGAATTTGAATTTGTGAGTCATCAGAAAGGAGTTCTGTAGAAGTGGCAGGGGAGGCCAGGAGAGAGGCAGTTGGAGCAGTCCAGAAGGGAGGGCCTGTGGGCCTGGACTGGAACAGGGCACGGGCAGTGGTGTTGGTGGAGGGCTGGGGAGGAGTTTACGGTGACTGTCTTGGGTGGCCAGATGGATGGTGTCTCCCAGAGATGGACACCCAGAAGAGGGTATGGGTCTGGGGAGAGAAGGTGGGGGAGTTCAGGTGTGATGGTGCATCCACCAGGTGGAGATGGCTCGTTGGTAGGTGTTTAAATATATTTATTAATATATGAAGGGTGTGGGGGAGAGCTCTGGGCGGGAAATAATCCGGCTGTCCCAGTGGTGGAAGCCATGGATTTCCTGGGTCTAATCCAGATTGATTTGCCAAAACTATTCAATAAATAGCGTTTGGGCCTGGTGCGGTGGCTCACACCTATAATCCCACCACTTTGGGAGGCCGAGGCGGGCGGATTGCCTGAGCTCAGTAGTTCGAGACCAGCCTGGCCAATATGGCGAAACCCCATCTCTACTAAAATACAAAAAATTAGCTGGGTGTGGCGGTGTGCACCTGTAGTCCCAGCTACTCGGGAGGCTGAGGCAGGAGAATTGCTTGAACCCGGGAGGTGGAGGTTGCAGTGAGCCAAGATCACGCCACTGCGCTCCAGCCTGATGGGATTCCCAGGGTGGGGTGAGCTGGCACAGCTGTGTCAACAACTCCCACCCCCAACCTCCAAAATGTGGCTCCCGCTTGTCTTCCGTTAATCATCTGGACCCTTTGATGCTGGTGACTTTGCTTATGAGTCGCAGGCTGAGCTGCCGTGTTGGAGGTTCTGAAGGTGCTTCTTGCCTGCCTGGGGAGGCACATCAGTCTCTTCTGCCTGGTTGATTTGTTTACTTTTAAATTGGGTATTCAGGATCTTTAAAGCACAGTCCAGCAGGAGAATCTAGGTCAGATCTCTTAGAATACAGTATGTTACAAGGGGCTGTCATTCCTTGGTGACAATGCCATCCATAATGGCCATTTTTATGGGGTCCTGGGAATCCTTTTGCCCTGAGGATTTCTGTTTTGTTAAGGAGATTTGGCCCGTGCACTTCAGAGTTGGGGGAGGATGGCGACTGAGAGGTCTGGCTTCATGGTGCTGCGTTTGCTCATACTAACCCCTTCAATCAGGGGGCTCAACTGGGCGTGATTTGTCTTCCCCCGCAACCCCCAATTTCCACCTTTGGTGATGTCTGGAGACATATTTGGTTGTCACAACTGGGGACGGGGTGCGGCTGGCATCTAGTAGGTAGAGGCCAGGGGTGCTGCTTTGCTGCTAAATACCCCACATGGCACAGGACAGCCCCACCACAAAGGATTCTCTGGCCCCAGACAGCCATAGTGCCGTGGCATCGTTTTGTATGTGGTGATTGAGCGATCGTACCTTCTTCCTGTACGTTGGCTCTTGCTTTTCTCCCTCGGCCCGGGATACCTTTCCACCATCTCTTCCCTTCCCTGCCAATATTCTACCCATCTTCCAGGACCCAGTTTAAATGTCATATCCTCCATGACACTCTTCGCTTGAGTGTCCAAGGAAGCGTCCCTTTCTCTTTGTTCCCACGGCAAGTTGCATGTTCCTCTCCTCTTCTTCACTGAGTCTGTGGTGGAGCCGGTTGTTGAAGTGGGTCTTCCTCTCTGCATGAATGTTCCACTATGGTAGGTGTCCTGTCTCATCATTATGTGTATTTAAGGAATACATGCTGCATTAAGCAGCCCTGCGAGGCAGGGAAGGCAGCATAAAATATTATCTGCGTTTACAGTTGAGGCCAGAGAGGTGGCACCGGCCGAAGGCCACACAGCAAGGAGTTTCTGCATTCATCCACATGGCAGATCTGTCTAGCGGGTGCTTACTGCGTTTGGGTGTTGGATTCAGCAGTGAACAGGACAGAAGGAAGCCCAGGAGCTTGCTTTCTGTCTACTCTACCACATTGCCCAGGTGGACACTCCACCTAGTCACCTAGGTGCATGTCCGTCCTGCCGCGCGACCTCATTAGAAACCCCCTGGGATCTTTATGCCTTTGTCATGATTTTTTTGCATGTGGATTCTCTATGTATTAGTTGATTGAATAAGTGAATCAAATGAGCTTGAAAAATTCTACATTATTATAGCAGCTGCTTTCAAAGAATCTTTTTTTTTTTTTTTTTGAGATGGAGTCTCACTCTGTTGCCCAGGCTGGAGTGCAGTGGCACCATCTCAGCTCACTGCAACCTCTGCCTCCTGGGTTCAAGCGATTCTCGTGCCTCAGCCTCCCTAGTAGCTAGGATTACAGGCACGCGCCACCACGCCTGGCTAAGTTTTGTATTTTTAGTAGAGACAGGGTTTCACGGTTTTGGCCAGGCTGGTCTCAAACTCCTGACCTCAGGTGATCCACTTGCCTCAGCCTCCCAAAGTGCAGGGATTACAGGCGTGAGCCACCACGCCTGGCCCAAAGAATCTTTCTTAACAATGGAAGCCAGCTACGTTGATAGTTTTATTTAACTCAAAACCAACGGCTGCAAGTAGAAAGAGAAAGGACATGTTCACCTGTGTTCTCCAGGATGGGGGTGGGGATGGAAAAAAACAAACAGAGGGGCTGCTTGCATACATCAGTGGTGAGGCTGGAATAGGGCTTCCAGTGTCTGGGCTGAGGCCGCTGGGGTGTCTGAACTGAAGCCTTGGCGTGCCCAAGGCCATTGGAGATTGGTTAGGTCAACTCCTGGCAGACTGGGCACAGAGAACTCAAATGGCTCACCCAAGGTCACACTCCCACCTTCTTTCTTACTTTTAGCACCCAGCAATTTAGGTTGGAGGGATGGAGTCCCTTGTGCAAGCCAGCATGGGGAGACGGGGTTTACAGCTTTGAGGTGGCATTATCAATGTCTGCTTAATTAATAAAGGGGGGGTTCTCTGTTTGTTTGCTTCTTGTAGCCCCCTTGACCTCACCAGTAAGGCAGCTAAGGGGGAAACGGAGCAGGGCATTGAAGCCACACAGGGCTGAGTCTGACCCTAGGTTTTGTGCCTTGTCTGAGCCCCATTTCCCCCACCTGTAAAATGAGTATGTATGTGCCTCATGAAATTATTGCAAGGATTGAGTGAGAACATACAGCGCTTCCTAGCAGGCCCTTGGTCTATGCAGCTTTATGGTGAAGGTGATGACTTGGACACTCCCAGCCTAGAACTTGGCCCACGGAAAGGTTTACATCAGCCCTCGTTGTCTGGGAGTGGAAATGCTCTCAACGTTTCAACCAAAGATCTGAGAGTAGAATAAATTCTGTCTTTAAGGTGCTAGCTGTTCATTTTCCAGACAAACCCGCAAGTAAGTAAAAAGAGAAACGGAGGGAGGGAGGGAGAGTATTCTCTGGGAAAACAGGGAGAAATAAAAGATCCATATGGATGTTTGGGGGGAAGGGGAGAAGGCAAATAATTGAGGCATTACATTTTGGGTTGAAAGAAGATGTTTTTGGTCAACCTATTTACTTTCAGTTTCATCATTTCCTGAGAGTCCTAATTTAGCCTCTGGTTGTGTCCCGCTCGATTATGGCCTAAAAAGGCAACTGCTTGGGTTTCTTGGAGTTGGACTGGCACCCGCAGGAAGCCGGCGGGAAGGAAAGCGCTGGGGGACGGCCTCAGCCTGGTCCAATCTCATCTCCAGGGGCGAGAGCTGCTTGCTTCCTTCTGAACCCCTTGCTGGCCTGCCCATTCCCACAGGAGCTCGGGACTTTCTAAGCCACGGAGATCTTTCCTTTGTGTGTGTGTGTGTGTGTGTGTGTGTGTGTGTGTGTTGTTTTTTGTTTTTTTTGTTTTTTTAAGTGGTAGATGATGATGCTGGTTGGTTGCTTTCACATGTACATCCTGCTCAAATGGCAGTGCATGTCGATTCAGCCCTTTTGGAAAACAATTGGATGGGACATCCCAGGACTGTAGAAGTGTTTGTATGTTCTTTTCTCCCATAACACCACTTCCGGGAATGTATCTCAAGGTGGTGGTACACTACGGCCGGGTGTGGTGGCTCACGCCTGTAAGCCCAGCACTTTGGGAAGCCGAGGCAGGCAGATCACCTGAGGTCAGGAGTTTGAGACCAGCCTGGCCAACATGGTGAAACCCCATTTCTACTAAAACTACAAAAATTAGCTGGGCGTGATGGCGGATGCCTGTCATCCCAGCTACTCGGGAGGCTGCAGCGGAGAATCGCTTGGACCTGGGAAGCGGAGGTTGCAGTGAGCTGAGATCACGCCAGTGCACTCCAGCCTGGGTGATAGAGCGGGACTCCGTCTCAAAAAAAAATAAAGATGGTATACTAGATAAGAGGGTAAAAAAACCTTATAAGTGGTCCTTAAAAAAGAAAAAAACACTTGAGAATATTGAGAATATGGTGCAGCCATTAAATGATGGACAGTGAGGCCTTGGCGTCAGGAGTTCTGGGTTCAGGTCCTCATTCCCCAGCTTGTGTGACCGAGTAGAGTTACTTTCTCTCAGGGCCACCACTGCATCATCATCTATAAAATGAGTTGGATAAAATTGATTAACAGGCAAATCTGAGGCTGGGTGTGGTGGCTCACACCTGTAATCCCAGCACTTTGGGAGGCCAAGGCGGGCAGATCACATGAGGTCAGGAGTTTGAGACCAGCGAGGCCAACATGGTGAAACCCCGTCTCTACTAAAAATACAAAAAATTAGCCAGGCGGGGTGGCACACGCCTGTAGTCCCAGATACTCGGGAGGCTGAGGTGGGAGAATCGCTTGAACCCAGGAGGCGGAGGTTGCAGTGAGCCGAGATCGTGCCATTGCACTCTAGCCTGGGTGACAGAGCAAGACTTCATCTCAAAAAACAAAAACCAAGCAAATCCTAGCCCTACAGGAAAATAGTCATAGTAAGTAAGGAAAATACAAAATCTGAAACTCTGTCCTCTGCCTGATAGTTGAAAATCAAGTGTTTCCATGAGCCAGGTCCAGAAAGGACCACGAAAAGAAAGAGAAAACTGATTTTGCAAGGCGGGGAGAGGTGGTGGGGGGAGTTCAGGAATTTAGGGGATTATTTTTCTTTTATTTTCAAAAACTTTTATATTATGGGCAGTTTTAAAAAGTTTCATCCGGGCGCAGTGGCTCATGCCTGTAATCCCAGCACTTTGGGAGTCCAAGGCGGGCGGATCACCTGAGGTCAAGAGTTCAAGACCAGCCTGACCTAAAACCCCATCTCTACTAAAAATACAAAAATTAGCCGGCTGTGGTGGCGGGCGCCTGTAGTCCCAGCTACTCGGAAGCCTGAGACAGGAGAATTGCTTGAATCTGGGAGGTGGAGGTTGCAGCGAGCTGAGATCTTGCCATTGCACTCCAGCCTGGGCAACAGAGTGAGTCTCTGTCTCAAAAAAAAAGTTTCAAAGAGGCTGTTTAACAGCCCCAGGACAGAGTAGGAAGGAGTGGCTGCACGCTGGCTGCTGTGTTTGATAGACTGCCTCCCAGGTATCCTGCTGTCGTGCCCCTTATTGACTTTTTAGCAGCTCTTTACTATCCCCCATTCGTAAATGAGGCATATGGATTATAGATAAGGTGGTTTAACCCACATGCATCCTGGAGAGGTCTGAGTATTAACCTGACTGAACACACTTATACACACACATGAACACACACACACACGCCCCCAGAGGCACAGGATACAGGTGGAAACAGCAGCTCTGCTGCAGCCCTGTGGCCCCCCATCATTGAATGTGGCTAGTCCTGCCCAGGTGGGCGAGGGGGCTTTCATAGAAACTCCACTGTTTATCCTGACCTTTGCGGCTCTCCCTGCTGGTCTAACCCGTGTATTGATATTGGCGCTGCTGCTAACCCACGTCATTCTAGCAGAGTTGCTGAAACCAAATAGCCCTGTCCTTGGCCAGGCTGAGCAGAGCCCAGCCTTGCTTAATGAAAAGTTCTGGGAGGGAGGTGCCCAGGCAAGCGGGGGCTCTGACCTTCGGCTGGAGCCTTGGTCCTTGGAGGCGGGGGGTGTCCCTGGTGGGATGCATTCTCTCTTCCTCTTGCAAGAACTGTGGCTTGGTGGCCAGGCCTCTGCTAGTCTTCAAGTGGACACCACTGGCCTGTGACTGTCCCCTGCCCTCCCACCAAAGCCTGAAAGTCGGACAGGGTGAGGTTCTGAGGGCAGTTGGTTGGGTGGAATTCCTCCCCGCCAGCTGGTGTGATGTTTGTGACCCTCCAGAGCGGATTTCCAGGGCAGTCTGAGTGCCTGGGCCCTGCAGCCTGAGGGTGCCCATGGGCTGCCGAGAAGCCAGGCTACCAGATGGGTTCTTTGCTGTTAGGGTTGGCATTGCTGGGGCGAAGCAGCGTTTGAGGACGGTCAGAGCTCATTCTGCCATTGCTGATGGGCTGCAAGCTTGCGCCGACAGTAGCGGGCCGAGGGAGTAAATCTTGAGTTCTAACGTGCCTGCTTTTTGACGGGCCATGTGGTCCACACTGGGAAGGCTCACTCAGCCTTCCTGCCTACCTGATAACATCCGGCAAATATTTGTTGAACGCTCTGGAATGCATTCCTCTCCACTCCCCACATCACACTCAGCTCGTGGGGACAGTTAGGGCCCAGCTCCAGTGCCGGCCTGGCTTCTGAGGGACACCAGGCACAATTGTTCTGGGAGGAGGCCAGGCACAGGAGCCAGGCGTCCCTGGGTTAGCGTCCCACTCCATGCCTGGGCTGGGCAACTCTGGGCAAGTGACTTGCCCTTTCTGAGTCTGTTTCCTAGTTTATGAATTGGGGATGATGAGACAACTCTTTCCCAGGATGGTTGCCAGTTAGGTGAGGTGGTGAATAAACTGAGCGTGGTGCTGGGAGGTACTTAGTAACCATCCCCTGCCCCTTCTGCTCTCGGTAGGAGTCTCATGAGGGGCACCGATGTCCTCAGATGCCTTCATTGGCGGGGTCAGCAGCACACTTAGGGTTTGGGGGCATGGGGTTCAAGTGAGTCTCTCTGCTATTCATGGAGTTATCCTTTGTGGGTTTGAGGTCTGTGAAAAGGCTGAGAACCCGCAGCCTGAGACCTGTGTTCTGTGATTGCTGCAAGGTCTTGAGCAGGGCAGGGGCGCGATGGGGAGACTTTGGGGAGCCTGGGTGCTGGGACGCTAGGGGTGCCTGTTGACTAGTTAGTGGTTAGACACATGGTAGGGAGAAAGAACACTACCTGGCAGGGAGAAACCTTGGATTTGCTTGAATGGACTGGCCAGGGTGAAGTGCAGACAGCTGAAAATAAGCTGGTGGTGCCCTGGGGGCTGCTCCTGGTATAGACCCTAGACCTCAGACCCGCAGCAAAGACGAGGGGCGGCCAGGCAGTTCACAGCCACCGTTCCTGTCTTGTTTGCTCTGACTCATTCTGAGCCCGGCCTGCTCTCAGGGTGGTCCTTGCAGAGTGGATGTGCCCCCTGGCCCCCACAAGGGTCTGTGGGGTTTGCCTGTGTTGGGAAATGTCAACAGAGCCACCGGCCGGGGAAGCTGGTGACGCTGCCAAGCTCTGTTCCTGGGACTTGTGTCCCTCCTGGCGAAAGGGAGCCAGCAAAAAGGTTTTTTCCTGGAAAACCGCCCCTTCTGGAGTGAGTCCAGGGGAGCCCCTTGGCCTTGACTGAAAACCACTAATGAGCCCAGATGAAAAGTTCTGGTCAGCCTAGATTTTTCCCTTTGTTCTTTCCCTCCCATGCCCCCAGCCTCCTTGGGATCCAAGTCCCTCTTGGAATCTGGAAGCACAAAAGCCCATGGTGTTCCGTGTTTGGATCTGGGCACTTCCTGGATTGCAGGGGCCTGAGGGGAGGGGCTTGATCTCATAGAGGGAAAAAAAACCTTCCTGATCTTCCTTGATTTCCCAGCGGGAGCTGGGCAGTGAGCTTCTGGGCTGCCTCCTCTGGTGGCCACAAGCTGAGTCTGTTTTACACTAGGGTAGTCACCTCAGGTGATCCCAGCCTGCGCCTCTGAGCGGGAATAACGATGGTGTTAGTCATGGAAAGGCCACAGGACTGGATGACTATGGAGAAGCCCCTTACATCCAGGGAGCTTGTTTCCTCATCTGTAAATTGGTGGTAATAATATATACCTTACCTGGTTTACAGAGTTGTTACGACAAAGACCTTTCGAGATAGCGAAATATGTGTGAAAGCATTTCATAAACTATAAAACCATACAGATATATAAGGCATTGAGTGTTATTTTATGTCTTTTTTTTGAGACAGAGTTTTGCTCTTGTTGCCCAGGCTGGAGTGCCATGGCACAATCTCGGCTCACCACAACCCCCGCCTCCTGGGTTCAAGTGATTCTCCTGCCTCAGCCTCCTGAGCAGCTGGGATTACAGGCATGCGCCACCACGCCCTGCTAATTTTGTATTTTTAGTAGAGACGGGGTTTCTCCATGTTGGTCAGGCTGGTCTCAAACTCCCAACCTCAGGTGATCCGCCTGCCTCGGCCTCCCAAAGTGCTAGGATTACAGGCCTGAGCCAGTGTCCCCAGCCTATTTTATATCTTCATCTTGCAAATGAGTTTTGAAAAAAGCAAACACACATGAACTTAAGTTCTCTTGGCTCATGAATTGTGAGGGTCACTTTTGACCTTAGTGTCCCCAAAGGGAAGCACTCTTAGCATTCTCCATGTTTCTTGGAACCTGGCATCTTTTCTCTGTGCTTTTTTTGGGCCGTATTACCAAGATGGAATTAAAATCTGGTGGCAACATGTATTGATGTTTTATTTTCTTCTCTTGTCTTAGTTGACTTCATGAACTAATAACAAGTTTTTTAAACTGGAAACTTCCACTATGTGGGGTTGTAGTCAGTTGTGTTTTTTGGCTGATTAGAAACCTGTTTTTGTTGGAAATCCTCCCAAACTGTGTGGCTACTTTGCTACCTTTGTATCTGTAGCATAGCGACTTGAATTGCATCTGTCTTTGAGACTCTTGTTATGTTCATTTGGCACAATAGTTTTCTTGATTGTGGATTGACCCTAGGGCGATACACCTTACCATTAGTTGCTAACAAAATCCCTGCTATCACCTTGTTTTTCTGTTGCCCAGGCTGGAGTGCAGTGGTGTGAGCTGGCTTACTGCAACCTCCGCCTCCTGGTTTCAAGCGATTCTCCTGCCTCAGCCTCCCGAGTAGCTAGGATGACAGGTGTGCACCACCATGCCTGGTTAATTTTTGTATTTTTAGTAGAGATGGGTTTTCACCAGGTTGGCCAGGCTGGTCTTGAACTCCTGACCTCAGGTAATATGCCTACCTTGGCCTCCCAAAGTGCTGGGATTACAGGCATGAGCCACTGTCCTGGGCCCAACTTGTTTTTTCAGTGATGCACATCTTTATCCCAAAAGTGTGGAGCAAGAAAGTTGTGCAGCCTGGTTATATAGAGTTTTACTGTGTCTTAATCCTATACAGTCTGCAAAGAGAAGAGGTGTGAGCATGAGTGATGTTGTGTGGCTGACGTGGTTGTATGTAATGTGTTGTCTTTCTCCTCCCCCCTTAGGTCCTGGCTATAAGTCACCATGGCACAGCAAGCTGCCGATAAGTATCTCTATGTGGATAAAAACTTCATCAACAACCCACTGGCCCAGGCCGACTGGGCTGCCAAGAAGCTGGTATGGGTGCCTTCCGACAAAAGTGGCTTTGAGCCAGCCAGCCTCAAGGAGGAGGTGGGCGAAGAGGCCATCGTGGAGCTGGTGGAGAATGGGAAGAAGGTGAAGGTGAACAAGGATGACATCCAGAAGATGAACCCGCCCAAGTTCTCCAAGGTGGAGGACATGGCAGAGCTCACGTGCCTCAACGAAGCCTCGGTGCTGCACAACCTCAAGGAGCGTTACTACTCAGGGCTCATCTACGTAAGTGGCTGCCGTGGCACCCCGCAGGGTGGGTCTGAGGGCTCCGAGGTGGGGGCGGGCCGGGTCTTCCCATCACCCTCACGTGAAGGAGTGCTGGGGTGACATCCTTGAACTTTGACATCTGAACATCCTAGTGGGATGTTCTTATAGCATTATTCTTTTCCCTTTGCAGCCAAAAACAAAACAGGAAGCCTGTTTTAGAACATACGTAGGGAGAAGAATATGGCCCTGTCTGAGGGATGCCCACCCACTGGCCTTTGTTCTCAAGTTTTGGTGGAAATATGAAGGTTCAGGTCAATGTTGTAGATTCCTTCTTTTTTAATTTAATTTAATTTTTTTTTTTTTTTTTTGAGACGGAGTCTTGCTCTGTTGCCCACGCTGGAGTGCAATGGTGTGATCTTGGCTCACTGTAACCTCTGTCTCCTGGGTTCAAGCGATTTTCCTTCCTGAGCCTCCTGAGTAGCTGGGATTATAGGCACCTCCATAATGCCTGGCTAATTTTTGTATTTTTAGTAGAGACGGGGTTTCACCATGTTGGCGAGGCTGGTCTTGAATGCCTGACCTCAGGTGATCCACCTGCCTCGGTCTCCCAAAGTGCTGGCATTACAGGCGCAAGCCACCGCACCTGGCCTCTTTTTTTAAATTTTAATTATTTTTGATAATATCTTTAAAAAATCTTCTTTTTTAACATTTTATTTTTTAAATATCTTTAAAAAAATTTTTAATAAAATATCTTAATTATTTAAAATATTTTAAAAAATATCTTTTAAAATAAAATATTTTATTTTATTATATTATTAAAATAATAAAGTATTTTAAAAGATATTTTAAAAAATACCTTTATCTCTTTTGATTTCTTTCCAATAAGCCTTTTGCACTTTAAAAATGCAGTAGATTCCTTCTAAAGTAGGGAGTGCCAGTTCCTGGTTTCCTGCTTTGTTCCTCTTGCATCACTGGATCTCCTCTCCCTTCACCATTTGCCCCAAGCCCATTTTTGGTATCTCTGCCATCTTACTGTTTTTTTTTTTTTTTTTTTTTTGAGACAGAGTCTTTTTTAATTGGCCAGTCTGGTCTTGAACTCCTGACCTCATGATCCGCCCACCTCAGCCTCCCAAAGTAGCTCTGTTGCCCAGACTGGAGTGCAGTGGCATGATCACAGCTGACTGCAGCCTCAAACTCTTAGGCTTAAGCGGTCCTCCCACCTTAGCCTCTCTGGTGGCTGGGACTACAGGCCTGTGCCACCACGCCTGGCTAATTTTTAATATTTTTATTAGAGACAGGGTCTCATTATGTTGCCTAGGGCTGGCCTCGAACTCCTGAGTGCAAGTGATTCTCCTGCTTGGGCCTCCCAAAGTGCTTGGATTACAGGCGTGAGCCACTGTGCCCGGCCCATCTTGTTCTTTACGGATGCTTGTTGGTGTGGGTTACTTCCCTAGGGAGTGTGCTTTGAGCAGAGGTGAGCTACCAAGAGTAAGACTTGCTCTGGGACTCTGTCCAGCACTTTAGTGCTGGTCCGTTGCCAGGCTTGACCAAGGGGAAGTGTATTGAGAGTCCAGAGAGCAGCATGTGCAAAGGGCCAGCACATGGAGCAGATCAGGGGCGTCATTTTCTTTCTTCTGGCAAGAAAGAAAATGCAGAAACACAGCCCATCACCAAATTAGGAGACAGGGAGATGAGCATTTATGCATCCCGGAGGCAACGGGCTCTGGGGTCACAAAGTCCTGTCCAATATCAACCCCAAATTCCTCTGTTCAACTCAAAGATATTTCCTTCTGGTTTTGTCCCCAGTGGGAAAGAAATATCTGCTTGTTATTATTCCTAAAATAGCTCTTTATTTCTTTATGCTTCTCTAGCCACCTTGAACTTTGGGCTGAATAAAACAGTCCTCAAAATGTTTTTGACCTAGTGGAAAAAAGCCATGAAGAGGTTATTATAGGCCGGGCATGGTGGTGCATGCCTGCAATCCCAGGACCTTGGGAGGCCAAGAGGAGAGGATAGCTTGAGCTCAGGAGTTTGAGGCCAATCTGGGCAACATGGTGAAACCCCACCTCTACAAAAAATAAAAAAAATAGCTGGGCATAGTGTGGCGTGCCTGTAGTCCCAGCTCCTTGTTGGAGGCTGAGGTGGGAGGATCACTTGAGCCCCAGGGGGTCAAGGGTGCAGTCAGCCGAGATTGCACCACTGCACTCCAGCCTGGGCGACAGAGTGAGACCCTGTCTCAAATAAAAAAAAGAAAAAAGATTATTATGGCCTTCCCACTTTACAGATGGGAAGACCAATTTCAGACTGAGGGATTTTGCTCATGATCACATATGTAATAAAAGCAGGTGGTGGCAGGCTCATTCTGTTACAGAGACAGCAGCTCTCAAAGGGTCAGCTGTTTAATTTTCTGTATGACTTCAGACAGACTTAAGCACATTTCTACGAGGTAGACTCATGCTTCTGAGTGCCCTGCAATGTGCTAAAGCCTTCAGTGGGAGCCATGGGCCATTGTATTTGCCCGGAACTCCTGACTAGGACTGCATTTCCTTGTTGATTGCTAAATCGGTCTGTGACAATGAGGTCTTTGTTTTCTGCCATCGATGCCCACCCTTTGGGGATGAACCTGGCTCATCAAAGACCTGTCAACAAGTAGATATGTGGAACAGTCTCCTTTACAACCCAGCCTTCTTTTCTTTTTTTTTTTTTTGAGACGGAGTCTCACTTTGTTGCCCAGGTTGGAGTGCAGTGGTGTGGTGCCATCTTGGCTCATTGCAACCTCTGCCTCCCGGGTTCAAGCAATTCTCCTGCCTCAGCCTCCTGAGTAGCTGCGACTACAGGTGCCCACCAGCATGCCCGGCTAATGTTTGTATTTTTAGTAAAGACGGGGTTTCCCCATATTGGCCAGGCTGGTCTCGAACTCCTGACCTCATGATCCGCCCACCTCGTCCTCCCAAAGTGCTGGGATTACAGGCATGAGCCACCGCACCCGGCCCCAGCCCAGCCTTCTAACATGGCAGGTGGGAAGAATTGAGGCCCAGAGATAGCAAGGAACTTAAGCAGGGTCACACAGCCAGGTGTTGGCCAGGCTGAGGCTGGAACTTGGGTTCCTGATTTTCAGACCTATTGTGTCTCATCTGTTACTTGATAAGATTATCATGTGGACCAAATTAAAGGCCCCTGTCCCTAAGGAGTATTAACCACTGAAATTCAGAATTAGTGACTTGCAAATAAATGAATGGCAGACTGTGCTTTAAGGAAGCACAGTGTGTCTGTGGGGGTGACATGGGAGCTGCAGCCTCATTGTCTGGGATTGGGAGGCGCTCCTCTTGGCAGGCTTTATAGCTTATGTCACACCCACTCTGCTGTGCCACTAAGCTGAGATGGCCTCTGCTCAGTAAAGCAGAGCCCTTAAGTGCTATAGGTGGAGCCTCGAGGACCTGGTTCAAATCCCAGCTCTGCCCCTTACTGGCCGTGAGACATGGCTATGTGGAGTCTCACTTCCTCATCTGCGAGGATTCCATGGGAACTTTTTTTTTTTTTTTTGAGACGGAGTCTTGCCCTGTCGCCCAGGCTGGAGTGCAGTGGCATGATCTCGGCTCACTGCAACCTCTGCCTCCCGGGTTCACGCCATTCTCCTGCCTCAGCCTCCCGAGTAGCTGGGACTACAGGCACCCACTACCACACCCGGCTAATTTTTTGTATTTTTAGTGGAGACGGGGTTTCACCGTGTTAGCCAGGATGGCCTCGATCTCCTGACCTTGTGATCCTCCCGCCTTGGCCTCCCAAAGTGCTGGGATTACAGGCGTGAGCTACCACACCCGGCATCCATGGGAACTTTCTAAAGTACCCAGCCAGCACCTGGCTCGGGGCAAGGCCTGGGGGCCTGGACTCAGGCTGCTGATGTGTGTTACAAGTGAAAGTAACTCCTGTTTCTCTGCTTGGCTCTTTATTGGTGCCTTTTTAACTTGAGTCTCTTTTGGGATCTGCTGGATATAAATTGAAACAAGTGGAGCACCTGAGCCTGCCTGAGCTTGCACAGGGCCTCTCCCTCCCACGAAAGGGAACAGTCATTATTCAGATACACTCAGTGTTAGTGGCTGCGTCTTTCCATTGCAAGCCACACGCGGAGGTTTTACTGTGGGTGGGCGTGGTGGGTAGTGCCCACATCTTTTCTCTAGAACTCTTTGGCTGGAGGCATTAACTCTCATTTTTGCTTCCTTGCTGTCACCTCTGGTGTGCAGTTCCTCCTGCCTCTCACCAGCCTTCTTCTAAGCATCATCACTAAGAGGCCCATTGATGGCCTCTGCAGTCATTCTAGTGGAGACCCCAGCAGGTGCAGAGTTATTAGCATGTCAGCGCGCCTGGGCGGGGCCGCCTGGGTGGGGAGGTGCTGCCTCATTCATGGTCTATCTCTCCATCAAGCTTCCAAATCATGACCTCAGGAGCCTTCATGCAGCCTGTTTGCCCAGCATTGTGGGCGGCGTGGCTAATTCTGAGCCACAGCTGCTCTGTCTTTTTCTTCAGGGGGTGAGGCCCTGGGATGGGGGCGGATGGGCACAAAGAGCCTCTGTGGCCTGTGAATGGAGCAGCGCCGTGTTGTGGCCGCGCCGCGTGGGAGCAAAGCCGCTTGCTCGATGTCTTGCCTCCACGAGCATCCAGTGAATCTCCTTCCTCCCACCTGAGCCTCAGTGCTCATTCCGCAGGGCTTAGCTCCGTCATCACTGCTTTGACGGGATTAGCCCAGAGAACTTTGAGCTCCCGTAGACCACTCCATAGGACCATCTGCCCACCCAGCTGTCAGAAAGACTTGTCCTAATGACCCGTGGTCCCCTTCTGCTGTCAGCACCAGCTGTTTCCAAACATCTGGCTCCATGGCACTCCCTTAGTGTGCGACCACGTGTCCTTGGTTTTCCTGGGCTGGATTTCCTAGAGTGTGGGTTTTCTCAAAGTCCAGGAACAAAGCTTGATTGTTTCTGAGCTCCTGGGGTGACCTTGCTGCTCCCTGGCCTTCTCTCTTGTCCCCACTCAACATTCACGCAGAGGAAAAACCAGAACAGGCTCCCGTGTCTCTTCCTCCTGAAATGCCTGGGCCTGCAGGTTGCCAATACCGTGTTTACACTTCTTAAGAGCTTTCCTGGTCTCTTGTGAAAAGAGTAGTTGGAGGGAAAACAAGTGACTAATTATCCCAGGAAGAAAGGAAATCAAGGGCCCTGCATCTCCTTTTCCAAGCAGCCAAACACGCTTGTCCATTTCTAAGCTCAGCTGCTCTTTTTTTTTTTTTTTTTTTTTTAAGAGCAGGGTCTCCCTCTGTCACCCAGGCTGGAGCACAGTGTTGCCATCATGGCTTAGTGCAACCTCGAACTCCTGGCCTCAAGTGATCCTCCTATCTCAGCCTCTTGAGTAGCTGGGACTACAGGTGCATGCCACCACACGCAGCTAATTTTTATTTTAATTTTTTAATTTTTTGTAGTGATGGAAACTTGCTTTTTTGCCCAGGCTGGTCTCGAACTCCTAGCCTCAAGCGATCCTCTCACCCTGGCCTCCCCAAGTGCTGGAATTCCAGTGTGAGCCCCTGTGCGTGGCCTCAGCTGTTTTGAATGCATACCATTGTGTGGTTGTTGGGGCCCTCTGGGTTCTGCCTTTAGTCTAATTGCTGCTTGGAAATTCCCTGTGCCATAGCCTTTGGCCAGTGCCTGAGAAGAGCCTTCTCTTCATGACTGGTTCCTGTGTGGACCCTGTCTTTGGGTTCAGCCACAAGATCCATCCCCAGTTTTGGAGCGACTGGAGAGGGCACAGGTGGAGGGGGCTGGGTTGACTCTGTAGTGCATGCAGTCCCTCAGATGGTGGCTGCTTCATGAACGATGAAGGTGCAGGCCACTTGTGATGTAGAAAACAAAAGGTTGGAAGGAGCTCGGAGAACCGGCCTCCGTGACCAAGGAGGTTGGCATTGGAGACCCGAGTCTGCTCCCAGCTCTGCCCAGTGCCTTGTGACCTTCCATCATCACTTCACAGGGGCAGGGCCGTAGGTGATGTGGTGCGTGGAGCCCCAGCCTCACTTCGCCAGGCCCCTCAGGCCCATTTTCTTAGGAAGAGGGTACTTGGGTCACTCCAGTTGCTTAAAGAGGGTTGCGTTCCCCAACTGAACATCTGCCACCCTGGGTGGTCTTGGGAGTCTTGCGCAGCTTTTAGGAATCTTTTTTTTTTTTTTTGGTAGGGGAAAGGGATCTTGGGAGAAAAAGTAACAGGAAACTTATTAGAAAAAGAATTAGTAGTCACAAGGTAAAGTATATTTCCCTGAAGACACGGAGGTAGTCACAAGGTAAGGTGTATTTACCTGAAGATGAGGAAGGACAGATGTGTGTAAACTGTTGCTGTTGGAAATGGTTCTCCTCGCCTACCTGGAGCTACTCTCCAAGGCTATGCTGCGTGCTGTGCTATGTGCTTCATTTAATCCTCATAACCACCCAATGAGGTCTAGAGCTCTGCCTGTCCCCGTTTTTCACATCGAGAAATGGAGGGGGAGAGAGGTTAAGAACCTTACTCTTGCTGAGATTTGAACTCAGGACATCTGACTCTGGGGGTCTTATTTGAATTTGATCAAGTCACACTTGGAGTATTGGGTATATTTTAGGTACCTCACATTAAGGATGTTGATTAATTGGGTTCCCCTCCAGAGAGGAAGTCTTGGAGAAAGCTCACGGGGGACGTGAAATAGTCTTAAAGTGTTTGAGGGATTTGCATGTGAATGTCTCTAGAAGATTCCAGAGAAAGAGGTGTCTGTCAGGGACCCACTGTCCCACAAAAGATCTAATTGGTTTAGGACACAGTGCGTTTTTCCAGTGCTAGAAAGGTGTAAGCTTCACTATCTCTCAGCGTCCTTCAGTGTGGAATGATTTGTGTTTCTGCAGTTTGCTGCGCTGCAGCTGAGCCCTTTTCTGTTTGTGCCTCTCTCACGATGACAAAGACATCTCTCATTGTCCTCGGATCTGAGTTTTGTAACTGGACTTCTGCTGTCTGCTTGGCCGCGGACCTTGCCTGGTGGATACGCACACTCACTGACCTACGAGGCTGGAGCACTCCTGCAGTGGAGAGGGAGGATCTTCACTTACAGGGCAGAAGGAGGATGCCGGGGCTCCACACCTGCAGCAGGGCTGCGGGAGCTGGGCCACTGGGAGCAAGGGCCATCAGGGAGTGCCTTCACATCAGGCTGACTCAGGGGTCCTTTGAAGCCGCAGATATTTTGCTGCAAAGTTTGTACACTACTGAGAGTCAAACTTCCTAACCTGTTCCTATCTGCCGCTCTTTTCTTTAGACCTATTCAGGCCTGTTCTGTGTGGTCATCAATCCTTACAAGAACCTGCCCATCTACTCTGAAGAGATTGTGGAAATGTACAAGGGCAAGAAGAGGCACGAGATGCCCCCTCACATCTATGCCATCACAGACACCGCCTACAGGAGTATGATGCAAGGTGGGTGACGTAGTGTGTGCCCACCTGGGGCTGAATCTTCACCTGGGGCCTCATCGACACCTTTGCAGGTGCTAAGTCACATTTGGTGCCACATTGATCTAGTGGCTGGTGATGGGCAGTGCATCATGGAGGTCTGTAGACCTCTGTATGAAAGCCAGGGCCAATGGCTATCCAGAGGACATGGTTATATGTTGATAGAATGTTCTAGAAGCTTTAAAATATACATTTCCTAATTTTTCTCTCAATTTCTCATACTTTTCAAGAGCTCTTGTGCCTGTCCCCTCTGCTTTCTTTTAGGCCCCTTCTTCTTCCTGTTCTTCCCTTGCCTTTGTGTTTTTCCCTCTTCCTTTCTTGCTCCTTCCCCACAGTCTAGAAACACGTTCGAGTTCTTCCCATCTCTACACAAACAGATGCAGAGCCTCGGGTGGCTTCTGCCCCCCTGTCACTCTGGCTTCTGTGCCCCTTCTGTTCCATTGCAGTGAAGCTTTGTGGAGGAAGTGTCTGTGCTCACTGCCTCCATCCCCACCTCCTGGTCACTCTCCTCGCCCTGGCTGTCTGTCCCCACCCCTTCTCCAGACTGGCCAACAGAGGTCACCTATGTATGACCTGTGTGTTGCTAAGTCCACGGCTCTCAGGAGTTCCTACCTCACCTCTCCCCAGCATCGGACAGTCTCTACCACTCTCTTTCTTTCTTTGTTTTTTTTTTTTTGAGACGGAATCTCGTTCTGTCACCCAGGCTGGAGTGTGCAGTGGCATGATCTTGGCTCACTGCAACCTCCGCTTCCCAGGCTCAAGCGATTCTCTTGCCTCAGCCCCCCTAGTAGCTGGGATTACAGGCTCGTGCCACCATGCACGGCTAATTTTTGTATTTTTAGTAGAGACGGGGTTTTGCCATGTTGGCCCGGCTGGTCTCGAACTCCTGACCTCAGGTGATCCACCCACCTCGGCCTCCCAAAGTGCTGGGATTACAGGCGTGAGCCACCGTGCCCGGCCAACTTTACTCTTAATAGAGCCCCCTACCCTGTGCTTCCACCAGCTGGTCATCTTTCTGGGATGTAAATGTGATCAAATCACTTGATTTGAAATCTTGACAAATCATAGAAATGCTCCTCATTCCCCCAGAGCTATTAGGTTGCTGCAAAAGTAATCGCGGTCTTTGCCATTAAAAGTAATGGCAAAGACCGCGATTACATTTGCACTAGCCTAATAACACTGTGACTCTGTGTTAGTGTACAGTGCCCTTCAAAATTGGCCCCTTGCCTACCTTCCCACCTTCCTAGCTATGTGGAACTCCTTACATTTCCCTAATAGCTCTTTCTGCTTCAAAACACCCTACCTGCTCCATCTGCCTGCAATGCCTGGCAAATCCCTATTCTTTTTTTAAAAACATGACGGAAGCATTAGGGCCTCCAAGGAGAATATCTGGGCTAGATTTGCATCAGAGCCCTGGTAGTGCTTTATTTGACTGCAGTGTTTACACGTTTCTTTTTCTCTCCTAGACAAAGACAGGGCCCATGTTGCCTTTATATTCTCAGAGCTTAGCCAAGTACCTGGCATATGTAATCCTGACTCAAACCCAATTTTCAGGCAGGGCCGTATTCTCCTATCTTGTATGGATAGTGGTTTGTTATGTCCCATTACATATGGATCCTTTTTTCTTTAAACTTTGCAGTCTATCTAGACAGTGGTGGTAATGCATCTTGTTGGGTTAACCACTTTGTCCCTGGTTTAGTGGTTTACAGTGGCAGCTTGCAGCCTGTCCTCCACCACCCACGCTGTTCTGTGAAGGAGGCATTTTACTGTTGAGCTTGATGCATTATGTAGGATGCTCAAGTTTGGCCGAGTCTTTGGCTTATGTTCACGTCTATCAAAATATCTTGAGGAAGTCAGCCCTTCAGTTCTAAAGTAGAATGTCTGTTTCAAAATGCTAACTAGAACAGCCTGGTGGAAAAACATTCTGTGGGATTCCAGAAAAGTATGATTCTTTGTCTCTAGAGGTTATGAGTCAGTTTGCTCCCAGCTCTCTTAATTGGCCTAGTGCAAAAAGTGTACTCCGGAGTCATCTTGAGATCTGAGCTACTGAGTAAGGGCCTGTTCTCACACTTGGATCCTGGATTGGGATGGTTATCTAGCAACTGGGCATTTTTCCTTTTAGGCAAGACATTAAGACTGAGTAATGTATACTGATGAGGCAGGAGACAGTCTTCAGATCTGGACTTCAGACTGTCTTCAGTTAACATGTGGGACTCCTTCTCCAAGAGATTCATTCAATTTTTATTTGTTCAACAACAACAAAAATTTGGTGGTGGCCTGAAAGCTCCATACATTGAAAGTAATTGGGGGACAAAAAAAAGGATGCAGAGAACCAGAGCTTTCCTTTTTCTTGGCCATACCGCATGGCCTTCATAGGAACTTAGGGGCTGCCCTCGTACATCTGTGCAATTCAGGGTCTCTTCATGATTTGTCAAGATTCTGAATCAAGTGGTTTGATCAGATTTGCAAATTATGAGGGCAGGTAGGTGGGCGATTTCTGTTTTTTTTTTTTTTTTTTTTTTTGAGATGGAGTCTCACTCTGTCACCCAGGCTGGAGTGCAGTGGCACGATCTCGGCTCACCGCAGCCTCCGCCTCCTGGGTTCAAGCAATTCTCCTGCCTCAGCCTCCTGAGTAGCTAGGATTACAGGTGCATGCTACCACGCCTGGCTAATTTTTTTTGTATTTTTAGTAGAGACGGGGTTTCACCATGTTGGTCAGGCTGGTCTTGAACTCCTAACCTCATGATCCACCCGCCTCGGCCTCCCAAAGTGCTGGGATTATAGGCGTGAGCCACCGCACCCAGCCAGGTGGGCGATTTCATCTTTTGGAGACCAGGGATAGAAAATACATTTGTGAGCACGGGAAACTTGTATTGTTGATGCCTCCTTTAAAGCAGTCCGTGCAGGAATTGGGTCCATGTGTTTTCTAACCCTTAGTCTGAGAGGTTTTCACTTTGCCTTCTGCTAGCATTGGACTTGCTGCAGCTGTTGAGCTCCCACATTGACTGACGAAGGACGTCTCTAGGCTATTTTCCTTCTTCTTCGGCTGGGTGTGGTGGCTCACACCTGTAATCCCAGCACTTTGGGAGGCCGACGCAGGTGGATCACCTGAGGTCAGGAGTTCGAGCCTGGTCAACATGGCGAAACCCTGTCTCTACTAAAAAAACAAAAAAATTAGCCAGGCATTGTGGCGCACGCCTGTAGTCCCAACTACTCAGGAGGCTGAGGCATGAGAATTGCTTGAACCCGAGCGGCAGAGGTTGCAGTGAGCTGAGATCGTGTCATTGGACTCCAGCCTGGGCAACAGAGCGAGACTTGGTCTCAATTAAAAAAAAAGAAAAGAAAAGAAAGTTCCTTCTTTTTGTATATAGCTGACCTGCAAAGCAAATACTAATAGATTTCTTGCTTTTGGAGCAGGGAGGAAGTTAGTAACAGAAGTTGTCCATGTTATGACAAGCTGGTTCACTAGTAAAAGAAAAATATCCAGAGGAACCTTTGGTTCTTGCCCTGGGTCATGTGTCACCCGTGGAGCCTCGGGGTCTGCAGGCTGTTAAAATCTGCTCCTGTCTTTTGGAGTGAAATCTTAGTGCATGCTGCCCACCTGGCTTTGGGGGAAACAGATTTGTTCTCTGCCACTTACATCTTAAAAGGCACAGCCGGAAAGTTCCTTTTGTGCTTTTTCTTTAAACAAGAACGAGACAAAGATTTCCTTCCTGAGCTGGCTGTGCCTTATGACATACTAGCATTTATTCTGCCAAACAGGGCAGTTGGTGGCTCTGTCTGTGGACTTGTAGGAGAGGAGCTCTTTGACCCTTCCTGGGGACCTCCATCTGCCTTTATCTGTTCAGTGTACTGGTTTGCCTGTACAGTCCTGATTTATGCCTGTTGTTCCACAGTTATTATTAATAGCACTCTCTTTCACTTTCAGAAGCATCCCAGTTTGGAGGATAAATTATATGTCACTCACCTATTGTCAGACTAAGCCAGGGATTCTCACTCTTGGCACTAGTGATATTTGAGGCTGGATGATTCTCTGTTGGGGGTGGGGGATCTTCCTGAGCACTGTAGGATTTTTAGCAGCATCCTGGCCTCTATTCACTTGGTGCCAGCCACACCTTCCCTCTCCAGTTGTGACAACCAAAAATATTCTCAGACATTGCCATCAAGTTTCCGTGGGGGGCAAGATTATTCCCAGTTAAGAACTACTGGACTAAGCATTGCAGATTAGTTTTACTTTGAGTGTCATCTCCGATCGATCAGTAGTGGCTGCCTGGAGCCCTGTGCTGGCAAGGATTTGAGACTCGATGCAGGAATTCTGAGATGGATTAGTGCTGTCTGCCATGGGCACGGGTGGGGCGTGACAGCATGTAGTGCCTTGGATTAGGCCGTGGAGGTAGGTGACAGAAGGTGCCAGAATGCCAGGAGGTTTTGACATTATCCTGTTACTGGATGCCCTGGCGGTCCAGGTGGAGAGACGAGGCATGTTTATAGACAGAGATTTGTGGCCCTAGCTACAAAACAAGACATTTGGTGCCTACACCTGCGCCAGCACGACTGAGCCAATGTCAGGTGTCCTGGGAGTTTTGTCAGGTGTGGCGAGGTCGGATCTTGCAGAAAGGCGGTGGTGTGTGTCAGTCAGTAAGTAGTTACAGGGCATCCCAGACGTGCCCAGCATGGCCTTGGGTGACATGGTTGGTTCACCCTCCTGCCCCTGGCTTTCCCATGTTGTTAATTCGTTGTCATGGCCGTTCCTGGGTCTTCCTGCCTTGGGGATTGGACTGTTCCTCGGAACTCTGTGATGGCACCAAAGGCTTTGAACTGGCCAAGGCCAGGAGAGTGAGAGAGCATAAACGTTGTGTTGCTGGCCCTTGCCAGGCAGCGGGGGATGGGTGGGACTGTGTCCCGGGGCAGGCACAATGGTCTGCTGTAGAGTTCAGGTGGAAGCAGCTGTGGTCTGCAAAAGGTCTGCCTCGCCTAGGAAATGGTGCTTCTGGATCCTGGGCCAGACCCTCTGGGGTCTCCCCTGTGGGGAAAGGTGTGTATGTCTCTACAGGAGAACTCACTGGTTGAGGAATTTGACATGAGCCCAGTTATCTCCCCAGTGAGTAGAAAAAGCCCCTTCTATGTGAATTAGGTAGAATGCCAGGTTTGGTTCACTTTCAGTGACTTTATGGTATTAATATTTTAATGAGTTCCCAGCATTTTGAGGGAAGCAGATCTGCTTTCATTCTAGGCCTAAACTTGTCTGAGAGCAATTTAACCCTTTGCTCTGTGCCAGTCTCCCTTCCCACCCAATCCCTGGTTCCCAAGGGAAGCTGCACCAGAGGTGGTTGGTCACCCAGCAGCCGCTCAGAGTGCCAGTGAGTGTGCACATGCCCCTCGGTGTCTGACCTTTTTCTGTAAACAATGAGGGGTAGAATTTTTGTGTATCTTCACGTCTGAGCATGGCTCTTCGAATTCATACGTAAAGAGGCAGGCACAGATAATGTTAACTGGCTTGTCGAAAAGCCCGCAGAGTGCCAGCCCCAGAAAGCAGTCTCCTGATTTCCTGTCCTGGTGCCTGTTACCCTGGCACAGGCCCGTGGGGCATTGGTGCCCCTCATTTTCTCTGGCTGGTCTTGAAGGAATTCTTATCTCCAGCTCAGTGGTTGGGGGGCACTAGGGGAGGAGAGGCCCTCTCTTTCCTTCTCTCCACATTCTCCCTGCCCCGCTAGTTGTGTCTCCTGTGGAACTGTCTGCTTTCCAAGGACTTTCTGAGGAAAAGTGCCATGTTCGGCAGAGGCTCAGGAAAAAGCTTCAAGGGGCAGAAAAACTCTGTTTGAATCGACTCACCGGGACAGGCAGCTGAGGAAGGAGCGCCACGGAAGCCACAGATGGGATGACTCTGCTGAAGCAGGAATGCACCCAGCCGGGAGGCCGCCAGCCCTGCCAGCCGTCAGCACACAAAGGCACCGCTGTCTGCTGGGGAGGTCGGGAGCAGGCCCTGTGTGCCTAAATGTGCCTGTGGAGGCAGCGTGGGCTCTCCAAGATGGGGCGTGTTCTGTGTCTGCACCTGCTGGTCTCTCTGTGCTGGCTGAGCTGAGCACCTACTGTGTGTGTGCCGGGCACTCTGCAGAGTGTACAGACAGCAGGCTGGGGCCTGACTGGAGGAGGTGACTGTCTCGTGCTCGGAGACAGGCAAATCAGCTTCAAGATGAGAGCGAGAGACCAGCACAGAGGAGGGGTGCCCCACCGAGCCTCGAGAGCTTCTGGGGTGGGTACGGGCCTTTGACAGATGACACAGCACTTCTATAGGGCACCAAAAAGGGGCTGCTGGGCCTATCTCAGCCTTAGACTTGGGAAAAGTGCCGCGTATTGCCTTTGAGCAAGAGGAAGTGTGTCGTGGAGGAGAGACTGTGGGTTTTGGACTAGACAGAGCAGGAATCTGCCTCTTTTGCTTCCTAACTGCAACCTGGCTGGAGCAAGTCAACTCACTCTAATTGAGCCTTTGTCCTCTTGTCCTCCTCTTGGGCTTCATGACACTCCCGGGCAGGGCCATGGTAAGAAGTAAGACGCCGTGTGTGTGATGCCTGCGATAAGTACCTGTTAGAGCTGGCAGTAGGAGTCCAAACACTTCTTGACTGAACTGCCCCGCCTTCCACGGAGGCTTCAAATCGCTCATTCCTTCCGTCCACACTCCTGCTCGCTTAATGAAGGTGATGGCCAAATGCATCTTCCAGGCAGCCATTTGAATCTCCCCAAAAACACTCTCCCGAGAGTCCAGGTGCAGGAAGTGAGTTGTCACAGCCGCCCCTGCAGCGACTGCGCCACACACTGGAACGCGTTAGCAGACACGGTCTCTGGCTTATCTGGTCTGGTCCATGCAGAGCTGAGGCCTGGGGCTGATGTGGCCTCAGTGGAGCTTTAGGAGATGTGCTTGATCCAGAGTTGGTTCTTCTGCAGCCCTGAGACACTTTTCTGTTCCCTGGGATGCTGGTGGACCAGACAGGTGCTGTGGGAAGCAGGCCCTGGGCCACCACCCAACACCATGGCTGCAGCCGGGAGGCGCTGTCCTCGAGCTGATGCGAGCTGGCTGCTTTGTGCTGCTCCCCCAGGAAGGAAAGCCCGGCCCCAGCATGAGGCTGCTGAACTACCCATGGTCCTGCCTGTCAGTCTCATTTCTAGAACTTCTTCTTTCTAGAAGAGGAATCTGCGGTTAACGGGCCCTTTTCAAGGATTCAGCGTTAGGCTTACTTTTTTTTTTTTGTAAATCCAACCCAACAGGCCCACCATGCTTTGCTCTGGGCCCACTGAGCGGGAGATAAAAAGGAAGTGGCCTCTTAGAACCCGAAATTTTGGGTGGGGGTGTTTGGAAGCTTTGCCCAGTGTTTTTTGTTTCTGCTCCACATCCCCTGAAATAAACCAACAACAAAAACTCACATCAAATCCCTAATCACTAAGCCACTTTGTGCTTTTGGCCTCCCGTGACGAGTTCTCTTGCTGCCTGGTGAGTGTCACCTACCAGCCCGTTTTTCCTGTTCTCTCCAGCTCTGGCTTAGAGACTTCGGTTGAACTGTGTCCCAGTTTGTCAGGGCTGAACAACAGTGTGTTCAGAGAAAGGAGTTGCTTTCCTTTACATACCTGATTTCTGGAATGAAGTTATCAGTTGAGAACCAAAGTAATTCCCTACAACTAAAGAAAGATAAATGAACTGAAAATCTGCAGGTATAAAAGTTGGGATTCTGCAAGTGGCTTCTGTCAAATTTGTTTAGTCTTGACCAAGGCTGTCAGCCCCGTGTGGACCTTGATCATAAACTCCATAAACTCTTGAGACCCCAGGTTTTCTTTTGGCAAACAGACAGTACTGATGGGGGCTCAGGATGTCATTCCCACCTGGCTTTGGGATTCTTCCTGAAGATCTTGTCTCTTCCACATGAGCTGGTCCACAGATACAACAGGGCACAGGTCTAAGCTGAAAGGAGAGGAAGTGTGAGCCGTGCTCCAGGAGTGAATCCTAGCCTAACAGTCACCGACATGCCTTTCCTTCTACCGACCGCTCCTCCAAGGCAGCATGTTCATGCGCTGTTACTGTTCACCTCCTACCATTGATGTCCCTGGTGCTCTCAAGCACGTTTGACTCATCAAAAGGAGTTTCACAAAGCCGGTTGCTGTCTTTGCAGGCCTGTTTGTGCTCCAACAGGGAGCCGAGTTTGTCATGAGCAGTGCCTGGCTGTGTCTGCCATGCTCCCTGTGTGTGTCCCAGCTCCTTCCCTCTTATTCCCTGTTGATCCAGCCCTCTGCAGAAGTCAACAGGGGCCCCTCCTGCCTTGTCTTTCCTTTTCCCAAGGGAAATGTTAGGTAGGAGCAAGGCGGAACCGGACTGGGAGTGTCCCGGTGGCATGTGCTGTGGGTGGTCAGCACTCGTATGTGGCTTTTGAATTTCCCTCCAGTCTGACAAACCTGTTGGAGCTGCCTTGGCAACAACCCCAGAAGGAGAAGGTTCCCCCTCCTGGCCCCACCCACAGAAACAGCAGTGCTGTTTCTGGCAGATTTGCCTGTGTGCTGGGAACTTACCTGTGTTTTCCTAATGCATTTTGGCCAAGAGAAGGCTTGTTTGGGGCCTCGCTTAGTCTGACATAATGAAAGTTAAGAGCAATCCCTTGAGGTTTTTTTTTTTTTTTTTTTTTTAAATTATCCAGAGTGCCTGGAGGGGGAGGGCTACCCATTCTCTGCCTCCTATAAGTGGGGACTTGGGTCTCAGCAGGTTCAAACCAAGGTTCCACCTGGGAGATCACAGGGGCTATGGGCAGAGGCACTGGGCCGAGTCGAACTGGCTTCTGGTGTGGATGCTGCTGAGCTGGCATGTCCCTTGGTCTGGGCCTCCCATGGTGGCCTGGAGGGCACACTCGCCCATGACCACATTGTGTGCCTGGGAGCGACGGAAGGGGCTTCCTCCTTTGCTGGCAGATTGCTAGGCAGGCAGGCTGCCAGGAAGCTCCACCCCACTCGGCACAGATCTGCAGCCTCTGCTAATGTGAAGCATCATTTTGCACTTGCTTTTCTTCACCTCTCTGTTTGCCTCCCAAAGACTTGTAACCCAAGCTTGTGAATTGAGCTGGCTGTGGAGAAGCAGAGCTTCCCGTCATGAGAGTGTCGCGGCCCTTTCTTTGCAGCACTGATGCAGGCCTGCGGGAGGTGCCGAGTGCTGTGCTCACAGGGGTGTTCGATGGAGGGGAGTCCTGGGGTGGGTGAGGTTTCCAGAGACCTGAGTTCTCAGCCCCATTTGTGCAACTCTGATCAAGCCATCCTGGCAACGCAGGGCAGGGCTCACAGTGCCAACACATATAGCAGGCCACCCCCAGGGGCCACTCTGGAGTTTCCCTGAAAGCAGAAGACTCCCTGGTGGTGGAAAGTTTTGGTCCCATTTGTCTCAGATTATCCCATCAGTCTCACCCAACGTGGGCATGTTGTCCAACCTGAAACTGCCCTTTTTCCTGTCTTTCTTTCTTGGCCCATACCCATTTCTCAAGAAGCCCAGTGGAGCTGAAGATGGGGTCTTGCAGGGGCCTCTCCCAGGTGGAGCCCGAGATTGCTGCTCCATGCTGGAACCTCGGGAGGTGTGATCTTGGGAGTGGGGTGATGAGTCAGTCCCAGCAGTGGCTGCTGGTGAAGCAGGCCCCTTCCTCTGTACTTCCTGTTGGGCTGATGTCACCGCTCTGCAAGCCTCGTGGCCTTTTATGGACAAGAGTGAGCTGCAGCTCCTCTCACAGAGGAAGTGAGGCTTAAGCCCCCAGCAGAAGTCTGCACCTGGGATGAAATACCTGCGGTCAGGTTCCCCTTTCTCCCTCCTGGGCCCAGCCTGCTGAGCTGGCTGGAAACACCTGTCCACAGGTAGATGGCCACATCAGCTCAGATGCCCTCACTGCATGGGCTTGGCCTCAGGACATTTTAGGTTGAAAATGAAATCCAGGGAGAAAATGGCCTGGTTCCTGAATTTGTAAGTTTTATGAAAGACTTTCTCGTGGCGGTGCCAGGGAATTGCTCAGTTGGGAGCTCCGAGACAGCAGGCGGGTGAGGACGGCATGGCTGGGCGTCTGCCTCACACCGTGTACGACAGGAACACCCTTTCCTTCCATCCTCAGAGCAGTCCCTTCATTCCCAGAGAGGTCAAGGGGCCAAGTATTGCGTGGGGAAGAGCGGAACCCAGGGCCGCAGCGCTCTCGGCTGTGGCTTCCTCCTTTGCAGAACTGCTCCAGACACATGGACTAGTGGTTGTCAAACTGTGCTCTGAGGAACCCTGTCTCCACCACCCACTGTCCCTTGCTCAGGAATTTGGGAAGATTTTATCTGAGGAAGGACTGCCGCTGCTTTTTGAAAAGTCTGAAAACTACTGCAGAGTGACTCATAACCCCGTCTCTACCCCACCCTCACCAAGAGAGGGGCTGGGGCAGTGGGTTCAGGCACCTACCACGGCTAGACTTTCATCTGGCAGGGGGCTCGTGTCCCAGAAGAGGCTTGTCCCTGGTGGCCTCCTCCCGTTTAGAGGAAGGAAGGGCGTTTTCAAATAAGCCTTCAGTCCTTACAGGCCAAATAAGGACTCGAGCCAAAACAAGCGGATTGGGCCGGACTCTGAATGTGCTCATCCTGTGAGATGACAGTGCGGGGAAGGGTTGATGGGGTGGGCGCCAATGGCAGTCTCCACTAGAATGCATAGGGTGGGGAGGTGGGCTGCAGAGTAAACTGAGTAGGCCAAAGAGCCCACTGGTTGCTAAGAATTCTAACCACCCCACTGCCCAGAAGAGATGCCTCTGAGATCAGGAACAAATCTAGAAGAACTGCTGTGTGGAAAGATTGCAAAACAATGATGATAATACCTGCTTTGTACATTACAATACAATACCTTGTAAGGTTATTGGAGGCCACACAAGATAACAGACCAAAACCCTTCCTGAGCATTGGAAAGACCTTTTCGGTTGCATGGGGCCATGGTATGATTCGTGGTGCATAGGGCAGGTGGATTTAGGATACTAAGGAGCGCGGTAAGAGATGCAATGAGGAGGCCTCCCAGCAGTTTGCCTTGCAGAAAGCATTTGTCCAGATGAATGTTCCTGGCAGAACAAATCCAGATTTCTTTAAGGTATGGTTAGGCTGTGTTGACAGTGGTAAATTGGCTTCAGGAATTGGAGGGGGAAGGCTGGAGAAGTGGGAGAGCTAGGGATGCTCGGGTGGATGAAGAGGAGACACTGAATTTGGCTCTGGGGTTTCGGAATTTGAAGTGTGTGTGCCTGTGCATACATCCGTGTGTGTGCATGGCTATGTACATACATGTATGTTCACATTCACCTGTGAATACATGTGCCTTGCGTGCCTGTGTTTGCACTTGTGCTTGTGGATATGCATCTGTGAATGCGTGTACAGCTGTGTGCCTTGTGTGCGTCCATGTGTGGATCTATGTATATGGCTTTGCACACGTGTGTGCGCATGTATTTCTGTGCACAAGTACCTCTGTACACCTACCTCCATATGTGACTGTGTATGCACAGATGCTTGTGTGTCTATGTGTGTGTCCATGTCCTTGTGCGTGCGTGTGCCTGTGTGTGCATGCCCTCGAGTGTGTTTGGGGGCTCTGCTTCCTGTTGTTCAGCAGCAGAGCCTCTGACTCCTCCTCACACAATTAGAGGAATTCCAGCCATCCTAGGGACAGCCCTGGGAAAACGGTTCCTCTGGAAGGGTTGGGGAATGTTTCCTTTTATGGTAGCATTGGGCCGTTGCTGCTCACGACTTGCCAGCACTCGCAGGTACATTCTTGCCTGCTAGTAGAGCCGGTGACTAAACATGCCCACAGCTGGGGCAGACCACAGGGAGACGCAGTGGGGGAGGGCAAGGGGCTGGGATGACAAAAATGTTTGTTCCAAACCCTTATCAGTTGCCACACTGTCGTTAGGGGCCAGCGACGAAATTGCTCTGTCTTCCCCAGGCTGTCGTTCCTGCTGCCTCCCTCCCTTCTGTCTTCCCGTCTGTCTAGTCGAGGATTCAGGTCTCTAATCTCTGTCCTCGCTGTGCAGGCTTGAAGGACTCTGTGTTTTTTGAGAAAGGCAAGGGGGAGTAAGGCTTGCCTCCCCTAGAGCTTGCCTCCTGAGTAGTTTCCACATCAGAGAGCAGGGTGTGGGGTGTGTTTGTGAATGAGAGTGACCCAGCCCCTCTGCGCCCCCACCCCGTTGATGCTTAGGGGGCTGGGAGGAAGCTGTGGCCCAGGGCAAGGGCAGCTGTCATTGGTGTTGGGTGTGAGGTTTGTTTCTTCTTCTTTCTGTCTGGGCTTCCTTTTCCCTCCTGAATGACCAGTGGGCAGAAGAAGAGATTGGAGGCAGTGCCCAGCCCCACACGCTGCTGAGGTCAGGCACGCTAGAAAGCTCACCTCGGAAAAGGCAGGCAGCCTAGCTGGTCGGTGGCTACTGGTGTTGAACAGTTAAATGTGTCTCCTGAGGCCATGCACGTGGAAAGCCGTGAGTCATTCTCCCAGTGCCTAGTCACGCAGGGCCCTGACCAGGCGGTGCGAGCCACTCAGTGTGTCCTTCACACGTCGCTGAATCCGTGTTTCCACCCAGGGCCGATACTGTATCAACAGCCACGGATGCTCCCACTGCTCTGACAACGTCACTGCCACCCATCGTGGCGACGTCGCGATAGGGAAGTCGGTATAGACAGCAACCGTTTGTGGAGCTTACTGTCTTTACAGGGACTGCGGCAGGTCCATTTTATATGTTATTTCTATTTTTCAAACTAATCCTGCAAGGGAGTTAGTAGCAGATCTTACTTTGTGGATGTAGAAACTGAGACTCAGAATTAAATACCTCACTGCAGCTCAAATATTTGTAAGTAGCCTGATCCTGGATTCAGGCCAATTTGACTTCAAGGACGGTGAGGCTATTAGATGGGGCGGGATAAAACGGGAAAAAATGAGTTTGTATTTTCAGCTGTTGCTTGAATACCCAGTGCTGAACAGCCAGGATGCCTTAGTGTTTCTGGCAAACTTAGCTTTCAGAGTGTGGGCATTACTGCCCCTCCTGTACTGGGGGAGGGTGGGTATTTATAACCTTCCTTGCCGAGCAGTTCATAGAGCTGTTGATAGTTGCTGAAAGTTCCTGACACCCGGCTAGAGAACAGGTTGTCACAGAAACCCATCAGAAGCTGTCATTCTTTACAAGCTGCCTCTAAAGTGACATCATTGCACGCCTTCCACTTGCCAGACACCGTGCTGGTGTGTTCACATGTGTTGTGGACACAAGTACTGTTATCCCACGCTGCGGAGGAGGGAGCTGGGGCTCAAAGAAGCCTGCGCACCTGTCCCGGGTCTCAGGCTGTGAGGCAGCATCTTATCCCAGGGCTGTCCCGTTGCAAAGCCAGGCCTCATCACCCCTCCTTCCCCAGCCTCTTAAATGGTGCTCCTTCCTTCAGTGGGGATGGTATTTAGAGCACCTGCAGCAGGCTTCTTTCTAACAGATTCAGCCTCCCACCCCGTTATAAACACACAGGGCAGGTCCCACTCAGCTCCCAGGGAAGTCGACTCCTGGAGAGTTTTCCACACACTAGTTCCTCTAAGGTGGGAGACACAGAACTATTTCTGGTTTTCTGGTGGGGGCTGAACAGCGTGGGTGGACAGTCTGAGCTCCTGGGCGGCAGGAGCAGCTGCCCAGTGGCACTCTCCCCCGCAAATGCTCCTCCCAGCCAGGTGTGAGGGTGGACTGCGAGATCCCCACAAAGACAGCATCTGTGACACTGTGCTCCCTGTCTGGGAAACGGGCAACTCTTTGGGAGCAAGGCGGGGAGGCTTTTGTATCTGGCGGGAGTTAATCTGATGTCTCCTTTGTTTCAGACCGAGAAGATCAATCCATCTTGTGCACGTAAGTATTTCTCCGTCTGGGTAGCGGTTCGTTTCACCCCAATCTGTTCTCATTCTTGAGGTCTCCTACTGAAACCACAACTGGGGCTTACAGAGTCCCCCATTCCCAATTCAAGGCCCCTCCTCCACTTCTCCAAGGGATAGGACTTCAGTTTGTATGTTTGCTACTCAGTGGTCCCACTGCATGGATGAGCTCAATTTCAATCATCCTTCCTCAAGGAGCCAGTGGGAAGGAGGGTGGAGCTTATGGCAGAAAGGAAAAGCAAGATTTCTCCACAATCCAGCTGGGAACCAGCTCCTCCGTAACTTCTGGGCGGAAGGCATTCCTTCTTGCTCTGGATGGTGGCTTTTCTTTACCTGGATTGAAGTAGACACTGGGGCCTCTCAGCCTCTGAACTTAACAAGCCTCTGAACTTAAACCCCATTGCCAAGGGAGTTAATGGCATAGAACGTTCCTTTAAGTGACGTTTCAAAGGAACATGTACAAGTGCCTTTGACCCCTAAGTCCACAGCTGCCTAAAACTGATTTTTAAAACACTTGGATGTGAAGTCACTTGCCCTGCCAAGTGACCAGGACAGGCAGTGGATTTCAGTTTACTTCTGTCTGGCCCCTGGAGAGCCATGGGAAGTGAACTGCCTGAGGATTCCAGAGCGTTTATGTGGCAGTCCCGTTTTCTGCTACACGTTGGGTCCTTCACAGGCACCCAACAGAATGCGAGGCAGTGGAGCGTGCAGTGGGAAGGGACAGAGGTCAAGGACTTGGCCATGCCTAAGCCCGGGACTTCCTTGCCTCTCTTGGTAGTGGTGAATCAGGAGCTGGCAAGACGGAGAACACCAAGAAGGTCATCCAGTATCTGGCGTACGTGGCGTCCTCGCACAAGAGCAAGAAGGACCAGGTGAGTGCTGCGGCCCTTGTCCCCGTGGCCGCTTGCTTGGCCTTGGTGGGATGATGGAGGAAGAGCACTTAGTGGTCCTGGCTTCAGCTTTACAAGAGGATGCTTTGGGGAATGAAGCAGAGGCTGGGCCCATTTCCATTGAGGCGACGGCGTGGCCTGTCCTGGGAGTGGTCCAGTGGTAGCAAGCCCATTCCGTCCTTGGCCTCCTAGCCTTGTGAGTTGCTGTGGAAACTGGCGAGGTCCTGGAGTTTGCATGGCAGCCCTCTTGGCTTTTGCAGCTCATTGCTGTGTGTCCTCCCCTTCTGAGGCTGGAAGGCAGATTCCAAGACTTGGTCCTCAAGTTGATGGAGGCTTGAAAGGTCTCAGGCAGACCTGTATTTGATTCCATTTCTTTTCCCTGCTGTTGAAATGCCTCTGGGTGAACAGCCACCCACCCCCACCACCCCAGCGAAGAGAGAAAGGGCAATTGGAAAGTCATCTCACCTCCATTTTTTTCCTCTCCCTTTTGATGGATTATGGTTGAACCCAGCAGTGTCCTCGCTAGGTGAGCTGCACGTTTACTGCACGTTCTGCACTGGGAATGCGTGTTCTGCCCATCGTGTGCCCTTGAATTCTGTATTTTGTTCTAAGCAGCTTTTCACCCCACACTTGTCACTTTCTGCAGCTAGAACTCTTCTTTTAGGCTCAGCTCACTGACTGTCTTGGGAGGAGGGGCTGGGTGTGGCACACAGTGACCTCCTGTGCACTCTGAAATGACAGCTCCTGCAGAATGGGGACGGGCCTCACACCTAGTTGTTCTCAGAAACTCCAGTCATGCCCAGATTTCCCCACAGCGCACCATAGCTGTCATGTCCCATGCGGAACCTGACCCCGGCACGGTGGATGGGGACTCCGCTCTCACGGAGCCCTCCACGCTCTGTGGTCCAGACCAGATGCAGATGGCCGGCTGCCCTCACCTGCCACCGCCGTGCCAGTCAGAAGCAGTGCCGGGGAGTTCTCACGTTGGAGTTTTTCAGAGGTTGGGGTGATCAGACTTAAGCATGGCTGTGGGATGCTCTCTCTCAAGCACACACTCTTAACCTCCCCTGTGAAAGCTAAGTGCCAGTGGTGTTCCTTGAAGCCGTCAGGGGAGCTTGGCCGCTCCCGGTGGCTCCACCTTACTGGCGTGCCGTGTGCGGCCTTCGTAAGTAAGGAGGGGTGTGAGTCTGCATGCAGGTCTGGGGTGTGGCCTGCAGAATGGCCTAATGAGTACAGTCTTCTGGAACCGAACCAAAAGTAACTTTTCATGTGCCAAGCTTCTCAAGACGTTTGGAATCTTTTTCCATGGGGCGTCAGGAGTTATATTTAGAAACTAATAAAGTTTCTTTTCTTCTGTCTCCCTCTCTGTCTCTCTCTCTCTCCATCCCTCTCTCCCTCCCTACCCCCCATTTTCCATTCTTTTTAGGAGGCCTATTTTAAAAACAGAGCTGTGAGGTTAGGAGTTCTCTAGCTGTGCTTTTCCATCTCTGAATTTGCAGTAAAATCCATTTCCCAAGTATTTATTGACTGCCTAGTATGTGACTGGTTCTTGGGAGGGTGACATTGGAGTTCCTGTCCTGGAAGACAGGAGACAGGACACGGAGAGCAGTGAAATAGATCATATGCCTTACATCTGGGGTTCCTGTTGTAGAGGGGAAGGCAGCACTCAGCAAAGACAGCATGCTGGGGTTGGGGGTGACAGTGGGAGCCACGTTGTCAAAAAGCAGACTTTGGTAGGCACCCCGTCCCTGCCCTGAGCCCACTAGAGTGAGGGAGTAGGTTGCCCCAGTCTTCCAGTCATAGCTCAGGCTGTCAGCGTGAAAGGCCATTGGCCGGTTTGGTTGATTTCCTTGCCTGAAGCTGTGCTGTGATTTTCCACAGGCCGCCGGAGCACGGAACACCCTTGAATTGGTTTGGGAGCCAGCACTCTCTCACTTGCAGTGACCGAGTTGACCCTCCCAACACCAGCAGAGGGGTTGTTCCAGACCTCACCTTGCTGTGGGGGAGGCCAGGTTTGGCCGGGGCTGCAGGTTGGCAAAGCAGAGCTTGGTCCAAGGGGCTTTCCAGGCAGATGCCCGGAGCCTGAATGGTGACCTTTGACTCTCCCTGCTCTGTTATTTGTGTACGAGCTGGGGCCCACTGGCAGAAACACCACCCAGTGAAGCCCTTCAGAAACCGATGGGTAACCCCAAACCTTATACAGTACCGCATCATTTCATGTTACGCAGATTTCATTGAAAAATTAAAGTCTCTTCTGTGCCCAATTAGATGTCAGTAGATAAAAAGCCATAGGTTAGTCATCACTGTTGTCAGCAGGGAACACAGCTCTGGAATCTGAAGTGGCTGCTCCCGACTTGGCCCCGCGGCCCCACTTTCCACGGCAACAGCGTGTGGTCCCAAACAGAGGCCTCAGTTCGCCTCTCAGCCAGGGCGAGCACAGGCAATGGAGGGGCCGCGCTCCCTTCTGTCTGCGGGAATGGGGCGGTTCAGCCAGCCTGGCAGCCTGGCCTGTGCTCTGAGAGGAACGGCGTAGTGGGTGGGGGAGCCATTCTCATCCAAGTCTGGCTCCGTGGGCTGCCTCAGCCGACTTCCCAGGCCCGCCCGAGGCCTGTGGGTGGAAGCCCGGTGTCCAGTTACCACTGGTGCCCAGCGCACACGTAGAGCCTGCTCTGTGGGCTTGACCCCTGCCCTCTGACCTGGCCCTGCTGACCCTCCTTCAGGGGCGGGCACTAGAGCAATGCCCTCACTTGTCTGGATGGTTCACAAGCGGAAGGCTTCCTAGCCCTGGGTTGGGGGGTCCTGGCCTAGGAGGGCTGCCAGAGGAAGAGGCTCTGCTGTGTCCCTTGTGGTCTCAGGTGGGCTTCCAATCTGGCTCGGCTAGACTCCAGAGTGTCCCCGGTGCCCTGCAGATGGGTCTCGTCTGTGGCAGGTGTGCTTGTAAGGCCAGGGTCCATGGCTCTCCTGGGAGCTCCTACTCCTCCTAGTTTTCCTTGTCATCACTCACAGGCGGCTGCTGTTCCCGGAAAACCCTGGCTTGACTCCAGTCTTTAATAAATACAAAGCCTTGCCTGGCCCTTGTGTGATGTTCTTTCCCCCAGAGGGCACTCAGGCATTAAGGGGAACCAACTCCCTAGTTTCCTTAGCCAGCGTTAGTTAATCCCTGGTTGCATGGGCCTGCTGCACAGGTGCAAAGACAGGGCAGTGGCTGACAGGTTAGGTAGGGGACTGGAATTCTGCCACCCCGCTCTGCTGATTGATAGCTGGATGACCTTGAGCACCCCTCCCTTGGCCTCAGCTTCCTCTTCTGTGAAATGGGGCTGCTCTGTCCTGCCCCATGAGTATGGTGGGGATCCAGGGATAAGAAGGCACAAGGGTGCATTTTGTCTACCACAAAGCACCCTGGAGTTCAGAGTAGGATTTATTGACATTCTCAGTAAACAGCTTGGAGCCCAAAGTGGGCCTCATGGATCGCGTGCTCACTGCCTGTCATGGTGGTTTTGGACGCGGCAGTGGAGGGGCTGGTACAGAAAGTGAAGCATTTATCAGGACACAGATGAGATGAGTGTGTATATTTTCCAGATCCGATCCCCTCATTTGCTTTTCCTATGAAAAGGAATAAAAATGTGAGGATTAGAGGCAAGGAGGTAGAGGGAAGCTGGTGTATACAGGGTGGAGACACTGTCCCAGGGTGTCTGTGCCGCCGGCTCCCTAGTTTAAGTGCTGCTTTCACATGGGTCCTCCAGGGCCAGGTTCCTAGAGCTGAGGGAGCTTCCTGCCTGCCGTTTCCAGGGCCATGGAAGTAAGTTCAAACTGACCAAGGTTTCCAAAGCCTGGCGGGAAGGCCGCACTTGGATGATACCGGGGCCTGGCCTTGGTTGGAGTCGCACACTGGAGCCCACCCGGAAACCTCTGTTCCTGGCACGTTGGACATGCTGACACGGCTCTGCCATCGTCCCCCTTCCAGGCAGGGCAGGCTCGGCAGCCCAGGTCGCTGCCCGGCCTTCATTGCGTCCCTGGGTTCCTTGCAGGGCGAGCTGGAGCGGCAGCTGCTGCAGGCCAACCCCATCCTGGAGGCCTTCGGGAACGCCAAGACCGTGAAGAATGACAACTCCTCCCGCTTCGTGAGTAGCGCGGCGGCGCCCCGGCTCTGGGGACAGAGGGCCTTGCCCGGAGCTTTGGCTCATGGTGCCTTTTCCTGGGTGCCCTCCCCTCAAAACCGAGGACGGTTCAGACTCGGTGCTATCTGGCCTGTCGTGTGGACTAGGCCAGACCGAATGCCAGTTGGTGTGGACCTGCCCTGCACCTCTTAAGGACGAAGGCCACGAGTAGCTTCTTCAGCCTCTCTCATGAGAGGTGGAAAGGCCAGTGAGGGCGCTGCCTGCTGTGCCCCAGAGTGCTTAGCTGTCACCAGTAGCCAGTTAGTTCCCGGGTCAGGCAGAGAGGAACACTTCCAGATAACTGGTCTCTTTCCCCCTCTGCGGTGGAACCTGGGTGTGGGATCAGCTTGTCTCAGGCTCATGGCCTTAGGCAGTGTGGCGCCTGAGTCCTGAGGTCCCGTGTGGTGTGGGCGTAGGGGGCCCCGGCCTGGTACATGGGTCCTGTCCCTGAGTTTTCTCCCTCCAAGCTGTGCCCACTGGAGGTGGGGCGGGGGGCTGTGGTCTCCCCCTTGCTCTCTAGCTCCCCATGTCAGGGGCACCCCTGATCTCTTGCTATCCTTTCTTACTTAGGGCAAATTCATTCGCATCAACTTTGATGTCAATGGCTACATTGTTGGAGCCAACATTGAGACTTGTATCCTTGTGGTTCGTTGGGATAAGAGTTCTGGATCCGGAGGGGAGGCATGACCTCTGTAGAGAAGAAGCTGCCTCCTGATTCCAGCACTTTCCCCCTTATGGGCCCATCCTGACACCTTCTCTGTGGAGCTAGGGGACTGTCAGGATCAGCTAGTGCAAACCCAACACAGAGCTTAGGGCTTTCCTTATTTACAGGCAGGATAACCTGTGCTTTGAATGGCATGGAGCTGTTGAAAGCCGTCTAGTGTGGCTCCCAGAGGTAGGCGTTTGGGGGATGCCACTCTCCCGCGTGCCACCGTTTAGCCTTTGCTTGTGGGAATGTTCTTGTTCCCATTACCTGTAAGAATGAGACAAGGCTCCCGAAGGTGTGAGTTCCTCTTGGACATGCCGTGCCCCTTGAAGGTGAGAACCCAGGTAGTTTGCTTTTGCTGTGTTTTGCCATTTTGTGCCATTCTTCCTTCCTGGTGAAGTTCAGTTCCTTTGGACGAGAATAAGAGGACAATGGAAGGCTGGCCAGGCACAGTGGCTCACTCCTGTAATCCCAACACTTTGGGAGGCTAAGGTGGGTGGATCACCTGAGGTCAGGAGTTCAAGACCAGCCTGGCCAACATGGCGAAACTCTGTCTCTACTAAAAATTAGCTGGGTGTGGTGGTGGGCGCCTGTAATCCCAGCTACTTGGGAGGCTGAGGCAGGAGAATCGCTTGAATCCAGGAGGTGGAGGCTGCAGTGAGCCGAGATCACGCCACTGCACTCCAACCTGGGTGACAGAGCGAGACTCTGTCTCCAAAAAAAAAAAAATGAGGACAGTGGAGGGCTTGCCTTCTCCCCAGCTTGTGTTGCTCCTTAATATTTGCAAAGATCTTTTGGAGAAATCTCGTGCTATCCGCCAAGCCAAGGAAGAACGGACCTTCCACATCTTCTATTATCTCCTGTCTGGGGCTGGAGAGCACCTGAAGAGTGAGTAGTTGGCCTGCAGCCTGACACCGGGGCTGCCGGGCTCTGGGCCTCTTGCCAGAATTGGGCCGTAGACATCATTTGGGAAATGAAAACTTTTGGCCTTGGGTTTAACGGGGAGAAGTGAGAGTGACTCCTGTTCTCTGCGCCATCCTAAGGACTTGGTCTTCTGTTTCTGACCATGCCAGAGAAAAGCTAGGGTGGGTTGCACATGTAGCTGCAAATCACAGGACCCTGGCGCTCTCCTGGGCCAGGAGACGGGAGTGTCAGAGTCTCAGACACTGAGGAAAGCTGAACGTCGCTGGCTACTCTGCGGTTTCCAGGGCGCGTCAGGGCTCAGGGTCTGTCCCAGTCTCTCCAACCTTTGAGGTCACAGCGCTGAGGGAGCCTCTGCTTTCAGCACCTCACTGAGGCGCCCTTGCCCTCCACCCCTTACAGCTGATCTCCTGTTGGAGCCGTACAACAAATACCGCTTCCTGTCCAATGGACACGTCACCATCCCTGGGCAGCAGGACAAGGACATGTTCCAGGAGACCATGGAGGCCATGAGAATTATGGGCATCCCAGAAGAGGAGCAAATGGGTACAGGGCTGGCCCTCCTGTGGTCAAGTGTGGGGCAGAGGAAGGCTGGTACCCACAGCCTCAGGGGCATCAGGGTAGCCGATGGGCCTGGGGAGCCTGCTAGAGGCCAGGGGAAGGGGAAGGCCTTCAGTGTGTGGGAAAATGATTCCTCAGATTTGAGGTTCAAGGTTATTTGTTCCTGGTGGTACCACAGGCATTCAGAAAGGGTGCAAAGGACATGTTCTTAACTGCCCAGGGCTCGGGTCCACTGCACAGCCCTTGCCATTTGCTGAAAGTAGAATATTCACGTCCTGTCTCGGGGAGTGTGGAAGAAGCTGGGGATAGATGGGTGCTTTGTGCTGGTGAAGCCCAGCATGAATGGCGGTGCGGACAGGCCATGTCGGCCAGGAGGGGGTGAGCCCTCTAGGGTGGCTTGGCCCACCGCACACCGTTAGATGCAGACCTGGCGCCCCTGTGGCCCCAGGGAGTTGGGGGGTGTCCCTGCTTGGCTTGTCTGGCTTGAGGATCTCTAGATGAGTGGCCCCCACCCCCGGGAATCACCATGACCCATGTCTGCTTCTGAGCTGCCTCTGATTGCACCCAAAGGCCTGCTGCGGGTCATCTCAGGGGTTCTTCAGCTCGGCAACATCGTCTTCAAGAAGGAGCGGAACACTGACCAGGCGTCCATGCCCGACAACACAGGTAACACCCGGGGCCTCTCGCCGGAAATAATGGGGCAGGTGCTTGGCCATGGATTTGCTCAGGAGGGAAGGTCTTGCGGAAATTCCGGACACTGTTCTTTTTAATGTTAGGTGTGTTTATGGCCGTATATCTGTCGGTATTTTCTATACAGATGTAAAACACACGTAAACATGACCCTGCTTTTTTTTCTCACCAAGTAAGCATTTCAGAAAAACTTGTGATCATGTGGACCAGAGCTTCCCTTATTCATTCCTGAGACCAAACCATTTGTCAGGACACCAATGATTTCTGCCGTAGCTCCTCCTTAATGGGAGCCTTGCCCGTGACTATGTCGAGATCTTGAAATTATGTCCTTGCCACACCCGACTCAGCCCCTTTGTTAGGGTTGCTGCAAATGACCCCATGCAAGTTATTCAGTCTTAACGTGCCCTCCTTAGGGTCTCTCTAAGGATGTAACGCATGAGTGTGTAGATTGTAAAAGACACTCCTGACCGGGCGTGGTGGCTCACATCTGTAATCCCAGCAGTTTGGGAGGCTGAGGCGGGCAGATCACGAGGTCAGGAGTTCGAGACCAGCCTGGCCAACATTGTGAAACCCCATCTCTATTAAAAATACAAAAATTAGCCGGGCATGGTGGCGTGCGCCTGTAATCCCAGCTACTCGGGAGGCTGAGGCAGGAGAACTGCTTGAAGCCAGGAGGTAGGGGTTGCAGTGAGCCGAAGTTTCGCCACTGCACTCCAGCCTGGGCAACAAGAGCAAGACTCCGTCTCAAAAAAAAAAAAAAAAAAAGACATTCCTGTGGGATCCTGTGCTGTTCCGTGCCCCAGCACCAGGTTGGCCTGCTCCTCTCAGCCCCAGTGGTGGGTAGGGACCTGCTTTTACACTCTGAGGTGTGCGGCTGAGAGTGGACAGAGGAACCGCTGCTGCCGCTGGGGCCTCCAGTCAGGACGCCTTCCTCTCTGCCCCGTGGGGCTCGGGGGAGGTACAGCTGCCCTGCCCACTGACCTGCATGTGGCTGCTGAGTCTGGGGGGTGCTAGGTGTCTGTGGCCCTGCTAAAGAAGGGCCCAGATGTGGTTGTCCTGGTAATGATTGCTCATTCACCCCATAGCTTTCTTCCTCTCTGCTCCCAAGTCAAGCAGAGGGACTTACTCTCTTGGGTCTAATTAGGACTTTTTGTCCCTCTCTTATTCTCTGAAAAATCTTAGCTGCCCAAAAGGTGTCCCATCTCTTGGGTATCAATGTGACCGATTTCACCAGAGGAATCCTCACCCCGCGCATCAAGGTGGGAAGGGATTACGTCCAGAAGGCGCAGACTAAAGAGCAGGTATGTCCTCTGGGGCCAGGGCAGCTGGCTGCCTCCTGGGTGAATGTCCCTGCAGCAGCACAGTTGAGGCTGTTGTGGGCCATCCGGGGTGTCCGTGTCAGGCACTTTCACATGATTCCATGATGCAGTCCTCACAGCAACCCGGAGAGAGGTGGCATAACCCCATCTAGAGCACTGGAGAAACTTCATGGCACGCTCAAGGCTTCATGCCCAGGAAGTGCCATCCTGAGGCTGCATTGTGCCTCTTTACATTGAGATGGTATTTTGGCTGATTGGTCGTCAAGGATATAGGCATGTCCTGTCTGGTATAAAAGCAGGAACTTGATGCCACTGTAGCTCAACTCCTTCTGGTGCCAGGGTGGCGGCTCCCGCCATCCTCGAGCCTGTGCCAAGCGGCTATTTCTCTACCACCTGCTGCCTTGGGCTTGCCACGTGTGCTGAGAGACGAGCAGCAGTGCTTGCTCCTTCCTGCCAGACTGATGTGCCTGCCTGCCCCCGGAGTGGAGGTCCCGCCCAGTGCGGACCGCTTTCTGCCTCTCTCCGGGGTTTCTAGTTTCTTTTATGGTGCTGGCCATGGGGGTTTTTAGGGTGCCAAACCCATCTCTCAAAAATACTTGGAAGCTCATTTTTTAGTCTTTCTCCCATTCGCTGTACACTGACAGCTCACGGCTGTTTCTGTGCAGAAGCATTGCATGAAAGACAAGACCGTTGTTTTCAAAAGACATCGCGTATTATTATTGCCACCTGTTCGTTTCCCTGACCATTAAGGAGAAACCTCCATTTTCTATTACAAAAATACTACATGACTCTTAATACAGAAAAATCAAGAGAAGGAAAACAATTCCCAGTGATGAATATCGTTGGGCAGCTCTTTCCTACAAGACTTAAAAAAAAAAAAGAATTAAACTTATTTCTCGTTCTGGCTTTTAATTACAGAGCTTTTCAAATGTGCAAAACAAAGAAGAGGGGAGAGTGTAAAGAGCCCCACGTGCCCATCACGTAGGCGGCTTCAGCAGTTACTAACTCACGGCGAGTCTCGGCTCATCGTTTGTCTTATCTCCCCCTGCCCCTCTGCCCACTGCCTTATTTTGATGAGATCGGGTGCGTTTAGGGTGGTATGGCCGTAGACTGCTGCCTTATTTTGATGAGATCGGGCACGTTTAGGGTGGTATGGCCGTAGACTGCTGCCTTATTTTGATGAGATCGGGTGCATTTAGGGTGGTACGGCCATAGACCACTGCCTTATTTTGAAGCATCACTTTTTCTGTAAATCCTTTAGTGTGTCCCCATTTTATTTCAAAAGATCTAAGTTTATTGTCCCCATATTGTTAGATATTAGGTTGTTTCTACTTTTCATCATTTTAAATAACACCACAGTGAACATATTTGTGCACGAAGATTTTTTTTTCCCCCCCACATACTTAGGGCTGTTCCTCTAGGGGGAGGACTCTAAAAGTGAAATTACTGGGGCATAGGGTATGAGGGTTTTCAGATCCTTTGTATCTGACACCACTCTCCCCGGGTGTGCCCCACAGGCTGACTTTGCCATCGAGGCCTTGGCCAAGGCGACCTATGAGCGGATGTTCCGCTGGCTGGTGCTGCGCATCAACAAGGCTCTGGACAAGACCAAGAGGCAGGGCGCCTCCTTCATCGGGATCCTGGACATTGCCGGCTTCGAGATCTTTGATGTGAGCCTTGCCCTTCATTACCCACCCTGCTGCCTCCTTGGCCTGTTGGTTGCCTTATCCTTGGTTAAGAACCCTGCTTCTCATGGTCCCGCATCGATCTGAGTTGGCCATCTCCTTTGCATGAAGACTTTGGTTGGGTGTGGGGTTTTTTTTTTTTTTTTTCTTTTTTAAAAGACAGGGTCTCGGCTGGGCACAGTAGCTCATGCCTGTAATCCCAGCACTTTGGGAGGCCAAGGCCGGCAGATTGCTTGAGGTCGGGAGTTTGAGACCAGCCTGACCAACATGGAGAAACCCCGTCTCTACTAAAAATATATTAGCCGGGCGTGGTGGCGCATGCCTGTAATCCCAGCTACTCAGGAGGCTGAGGCAGGAGAATTGCTTGAACTCGGGAGGCGGAGGTTGTAGTGAGCCGAGATCACGCCATTGCACTCCAGCCTGGGCAACAAGTGTGAAACTCTGTCTCAAAAAAAAAAAAAAAAAGTCAGGGTCTCGCTTTGTCACTCAGGCTGGAGTACAGAGGTGCAGTCATAGCTCGCTGCAGCCTTTACCTCCTGGGCTTAACTGATCCTCCCACCTCAGCCCCCTAGTAGCTGGAACTATAGGCACACACCACCACTCCCAGCTAATTTTTACATTTTTTGTAGAGATGGGGCCTCAGGTGTGGCCCAGGCTCAGTTAGATGTGTTTTAAGCTAAACAGAAGGGCTCATTTTCAACCAGAAATGCTGGAGAAAATGAGACCTTTTGTTTGTTTATTATTTTTTTTTGAGGCAGGGTCTTGCTCTGTCACCCAGGCTGGAGTGCAGTGGTGTGAACATGGCTCACTGCAGCTTCGACCTCCCGGGCATAAGCCATTCTCCCACCTCAGCTTCCCGAGTAGCTGGTACTACAGGCATGTGGCATGACACCTGGCTAATTTTTGTATTTTTTGTACGGATGGGGTTTTGCCATGTTGTCCAGGCTGGGAGGATGGGACCTTTTAGGTCACATTCTTGGAGGCTTCCTGGGCAGGTGCTTCCTGTTTATTCTTCCAGCAAATATTCCCTGAGCATCAGGATAAGACATCTCCCTTGCCCATGACGACTTTGAGGTCTAGTAGGGAAACCGATACTTACAGTAGATTAGAGGTTCTTAACCTGGAGTCCACGGGAGGTTTGAGAGGAGCCATGAGCTGGGATGAGAAAATTACATCTTTATTTTTTACTAACCTCTCATTGAAATCATGTATTTTTTCCAGTTGCGAACTGAACAAACTATACAAACCACAGTTGTATTAGCAGTACTTGTGATCTGTCACCAATAGAAATCAGATGTTTTCGTGTTGCATTCCGGTTGTTGCAGAGATCTGGTAGTGTCATTTATGCATCGCTACCTCAAAATTTTGGAAGTTATTAAGCCCATGGCTAGTTCTTGTTAATAAGGAAGCACAGAGGCCGGGTGCAGTGGCTCACTCCTGTAATCCCAGCACTTTGGAAGGCTGAGGCAAGAGAATCATTTGAAGTCAGGAGTTTGAGACCAGCCTGGGCAACAAAGCAAGGCCCCATCTCTTCAATAAAAAAATAGAAGGGCCTGGTGCAGTGGCTCACACCTGTAGTCCCAGTACTTCGAGAGGCTGAGGCAGAAGAATTGCTTGAGCTCAGGGGTTCAAGACCAGCCTGAGCAACATGGTGAAACCCCATTTCTACAAAAAATACCAATATTAGCCATGTACCATAGTGTGTGCCTGGGGTCCCAGCTACTAGGGAGGCTAAGCTGGGAGGATCACTTGAGCCCAGGAAGCGGAGGCTGCAGTGAGCTGAGATTGCGCCATTGTACTCCAGCCTGGGTGACAGAATGAGACTCTGTCTCAAAAAATAAAAAATAAAAATAAAAAACAATGTATTACTGGATCACAATATTTTGATGATTATATTTCAAAATAACTACTTTCTTTGTAATCTATTGGATGCAATTTAAAGCACTATTCTGAAAAGGCTTTACCAGACTGCCCACGGTCCCTGGCTCCAAAGAGTAAATGTCGCCCACTGCTGGGTGGATAAAGGGAAGGCCAGGAGCATCCGGGCTCTAAAGGCAGCGGCATGGAGGTGCCCAAGGAGGCCCTTCCTGTATCCCTGCCCCACCCTCCTTCTCAAGGGGTGTCTGGGCCTCTTTAGTGCAGGGTTGGCGTCTCTCTGACATTGTTTTCTCTCCTTGCAGCTGAACTCGTTTGAGCAGCTGTGCATCAATTACACCAATGAGAAGCTGCAGCAGCTCTTCAACCACACCATGTTCATCCTGGAGCAGGAGGAGTACCAGCGCGAGGGCATCGAGTGGAACTTCATCGACTTTGGCCTCGACCTGCAGCCCTGCATCGACCTCATTGAGAAGCCAGTGAGTGCCAGGCTTGCTTTGACCTCACACCTGCCTCTGGCTTTTCCCTTCCGGGGCACCCGCTCCTCACCTCAGCTCTGTGTTGGTTGTGGAGGTGTCTTAACTCCCCTTCCTTTTGGTGCCACCCGGAGGACGAAGCCCCGAGGCTGAGATCCAGTGCCTGGGAGGCCTGGGTGGGTGCCTCCATTAGAGGAGATGCTCTGGGCGGCAGCTGTGGGCTGGGCTTTTCCCAGCTGCCGGACCAGGTGCAGATGTGGCGGGGGCCCTAGCATCCTGTTTTCAGTCCCAGAAGACCACCCAGCATCCTCCTGAAGGCTGGGCTCGATAAGCATTTCTTTGTCTTAAAGAAACAGCCATGCATGGATGTAGTAAGGCCCTATCGCGGGCTGCTTTCACTGTAGCATGGAACAGTGCAGACCCTGGGCGTTGAGTGCTCTGCCCAGGTGTACACGTACCAAAGCTCGGCTCATCCCCCCATAAAACCAGCAAGCAGCAGTGCTTTTATCGCCAGCATTAGCTGTGTGAAGATGGAAAAGAGGAACCCTTTCCAATGAGTTCATACTTAAACCTCTTGCCAGGTAGAGGTTGGGTCGCCTGTTTGTGTTTTAGGCTTGTTGGGGGTATGATCTGTAATGAAGCCTGAGCTGTTTCTGTGTCTGTGTTTTCTTCTTTTTTTTTTTTTGAGACGGAGTCTCGCTCTGTCGCCTAGGCTGGAGTGCAGTGGCCTGATCTTGGCTCACTGCAAGCTCCGCCTTCCGGGTTCATGCCATTCTCCTGCCTCAGCCTCCTGAGTAGCTTGGACTACAGGCGCCCGCCGCCACGCCCAGCTAATTTTTTTGTATTTTTAGTGGAGGTGGAGTTTCACCGTGGTCTCAATCTCCCGACCTCATGATTTGCCCTCCTCGGCCTCCCAAAGTACTGGGATTACAGGTGTGAGCCACCGTGCCTGGCCTGTCTCTGGGTTTTCTTTTGATTATGGTTAATTGATCAGAAGGCCTAGGACAAAGTTTTTTCAGTTTGAAAAAAATTTCCATTTTTTTTTTTGAGACAGAGTTTTGCTCTTGTCGCCCAGGCTGGAGTGCAATGGCGTGATCTTGGCTCACTGCAACCTTTGCCTCCCTGTTTGAAGCGATTCTCCTGCCTCAGCCTCCTGAGTGGCTGGGATTACAGGCTTATTTTTGTATTATTAGTAGAGACGGAGTTTCACCATGTTGGCCAGGCTGGTCTCGAGCTCCTGACCTTAGGTGATCCGCCCGCCTCGGCCTCCCAAAGTGCTGGGATTACAGGCGTGAGCCACCGCGCCTGGCCAAAAATTTACTTTTGTAATGAGCTTTTTTCTTTAATCAGTTGAATTTTCCAACTAATAGGAACCCACTGGGCTTCAAGTTTTGTCAGCCTCTCTGCAGTGTCCAAATCTGCTTTCTTGTCTTGTAAACTCAGTGTGCAGAAGGCTGCTGGGTCCCTGGGACTGTCTTCCTCAAGGGGCTCCTCCTACATATCCCATCTCATCATAGACATGCAGGCGCAAAGCATGTGGGGTGGCATCTCCCGTGGCAGGATCACAGGGTACTTGTTGAGGGCAGCCTCCTGGGCAGACCCCAGTGCACTGTGAAGTCAGACTCTGGCCCCCCGAGTCAGCAGATCTGCACTTTTCATCAAACCCACTGGGGGTTTCACTAATGCTGGAGAACCACCGTGATGGATCTTTGGGTAAAGGTGTCAGCCGCAGCCTGGGCCCCAGAGGTTTCTTTATAAACTAGAAATCTTCAACAGTGCTTTGCTTCTCCTGGGGAGTGTGTCGCCCACCCTCTGTGGGATTCAGGGGATTCTGATGTCCGGGCTTTGGCTTCTTGAAGGGTGGGGTGCCCCTCCCAGGGTGCGCTCACCTGTGCTGATGCTGCGCTTCCTCCAGGCAGGCCCCCCGGGCATTCTGGCCCTGCTGGACGAGGAATGCTGGTTCCCCAAAGCCACCGACAAGAGCTTCGTGGAGAAGGTGATGCAGGAGCAGGGCACCCACCCCAAGTTCCAGAAGCCCAAGCAGCTGAAGGACAAAGCTGATTTCTGCATTATCCACTATGCAGGCAAGGTGAGGAGCACTCACGGGGAGGTGCTGGCCAGATCTTCACAGGAGAGGTGGAGTCGAGGCTCTCTAGGACCAGGAGCCGGGTAGCTCCTGGGGACGCAGGGGTGTGACCTGAGTACGGTTCTTGCACAATGACTCACCCAGTAATGTGGCCGGTGACAGCATCATCATTTACACAGCTTACAGAGCCCCTTCACCTGCTCCATGCTGTTAGAAGCCTGCGACACTCCACCGCGGTGCCCAGGCTGGTTGTCATCATGCATTATCGTTGGGCCTGTCTGCCAGGTGCAGAGCTTGGCTAAAGGCATGGGCTCAGAGTTTGAATAGAGCTCTGCCACTCATAAGCTGTTTGACTTCGGGTCAGTTACTTAACCTCTCTGATCCTTGGTTTCCTCATCTGGAAAATGAGAATGACCACCCACCGTACAGGATTACGTGGATTAAACAAGCTCTTGAGGCCCAACATGTGGCATGGATCAGTGCTCCGGGGCAGGGCTCCTCAACCTCGGCATTCCTGGTATTGCGGGCTGGGTCATTCTTTATTGTGGGACCCTCCTGTGCATGCTAGGATGTTTAGCAGCATCCCTGGCTGCTACCCGCTAGAGTTAGGAGCACCGTCCTTAGTTGTGACAACCCAAAATGTCTCCAGACATCGCCAAACATGTCCTAGTTTCGGCGGGGGGAGGTGTGGGGAATTGCCACTGCTGTGGGTGACAGCTGCTGTTGCCAAGTCTGCCACAGTCAGTCAGTGGTGGACCTGCCCTCAACACTTACCTAGCAGACATCTTCCCAGTCGGCATGTGACTGGGGCTTAGACCCAACTTAGTCCATAGAGGTGCATGCTTAGACAAAAGCTGGTTTTTCTCAGCATATTGTGTGCTTCCTGCACAAAGACCCTAACAGTTAATTGCTGTGATTAGGCAGGGGCTGCGCCATCTCCTTGTTGGTGGTGACTAGTTGGTGGTGACTGGCGAGGAGATGTGGGAGCTTTCACAGGTCTGTTCCCAAGCCACAAGGAGTCCAGGCCCGGTTCTAGCACACCTGTGCCGGCCTCTTCTATTTAGCTTGGCTGGTTGCTGGGGCTGCGGAAGCAACTGTCTTAAACTACCCATGAAAAAAATAATAAAGCCAAAAAAGCGATTTACACCATTAACCAAGGAATGTTTCCCGAGCCTCCTTTCTCCACTCTCACCTTTGGGAAACGCACACACTCATCAGTGCAGAAGCTTCCAGGAAGGCTTTTGCTGTGGGATTATTTGTAATGCTGAATAATTAGGAACACCCTAAAGCCCACCAAGGGGCCTGCACGATGGCATCAACTGTGGTGCGTCTTTCCCTGGGCTGTGCTGTGGCTGCTAAAAGGACAAGGATGTTGGCCTGGGTGGGAGGGTCTGAGCCTGGGGAAAGGAAACTGGCATCACCTACCTCATGATAAACAGCAACATGCATTCACCTGCATACTGAGGGGAGCACCCCTGGGCTGCAGCAGGGTGCATTAGCCTGCATGCTGAGGGGAGCACCCCTGGGCTGCAGCAGCGTGCATTCGCCTGCATGCTGAGGGGAGCACCCCTGGGCTGCAGCAGCGTGCATTCGCCTGCATGCTGAGGGGAGCACCCCTGGGCTGCAGCAGCGTGCATTCGCTTGCATACTGAGGGGAGCACCCCTGGGCTGCAGTTTGTGTTGGGAAGAGGGAGGCCTAGGTCCCTGATGCTCTCTGGGTATTGTTCTGGGACCTTTTGCAATGAAGATGTCATGCTGTATTACTTGTTTTGTTAAGTATATATTTTAGCAGAGCACAGGGGCTCATGCCTGTAATCCCAACACTTGGGGAGGCCGAGGCAAGAAGACAGTTTGAGCCCAGAAGTTTGAGACCAGCTTGGGCAACATAGTGAGACCCTATCTCTATTTTTTTTTTTTTTTTTGAGACGGAGTCTTGTTCTGTTGCCCAGGCTAGAGTGCAGTGGCATGATCTCAGCTCACTGCAACCTCCGTCTCCTGGGTTCAAGCGGTCCTCCTGCCTCAGCCCCCCTAGGGGCTGAGATTACAGCCCTGTAGCTGGGATTACAGGCACGTGCCACCACGCCCGGCTAATTTTTGTATTTTTAATAGAGATGGGGTTTCGCCATGTTGGCCAGGCTGGTCTCGAACTCCTGACCTCAGGTGATCCGCCCGCCTTGGCCTCCCAAAGTGCTGGGATTACAGGCATGAGCCACCGCACCCAGCCCCTATCTCTATTTAAAATGAGAAAAAAGGAATCTATTTCTGGGAGTCTCTCTGAACCCTCTAGTTTAGGAGGCTGCCCAATTAAAAAAATATATTTAAAAACAGAATATATTTCCAAAAAGATGAAACTGACACATACTCAGAGAAAACGTGAACATTCTAAAAAGACAAAGAAAAAACAAAAATTACTTGTCTTATGACTAAAAAGAAATAGTAACATTTTGTTGTCCTTCCAGGATTGTTTTTCTTTGTTCATATTACCTAAAAATTTAAAAAAAGCTGAAACCCAGCACGGTACCATGTGGCCACCATGCCATGTCTAGAGCCAGGCTCCCGTTGTTGGCCATGCCTTGCTTTGAGGCTTTGGCTCTGCACGAGACGCCTCAGAGAACGTCTTGATGCCTCGCGCCCCTTATCCTCATCACTTCCTTCTTAGGGGTGGAAATGCTGGATCAAAGGGTCTTCACGTTTTCTGACTTTTCCACGCATGGGGTTAGCCTGTGCTCCGGAGACCCTGTGAGCACACGTGTCCCCAGCGCAGCTTGTGACTCCTGCCTCTCTGACCCCGCCAGGTGGATTACAAAGCTGACGAGTGGCTGATGAAGAACATGGATCCCCTGAATGACAACATCGCCACACTGCTCCACCAGTCCTCTGACAAGTTTGTCTCGGAGCTGTGGAAGGATGGTACGCCCTTTGCCCTTCGCCCCCTGCCTCCTCTTGGCTGCGGCTGGTCATCTTCCCACCTCCACAGTGGGCTGAGCCGCCAAACAAGGGGTACACATGTGCCCCCTGACATAGGCCAGGTGGTCTCTGCCCTCTGTAGCTCCCATGAGAGAGGGCTCCTCGGACCGAAACAGGAGGCCACGGCCCTTGCGCACACACCGTGGCCGGGTCCTCCTGGGCGGAGCGCTTTCCGTGTGTGGGAAAGTCAAGGGCAGCCCCGAGCCTCGCAGCCCAGGCTCCCAGCCCCGCGCCATGTCGCATTCCCGCCTCTACTCCTTGGTAGGCTGGTTGCTTTGAGTGGTTCTTTTTAATTCTTTCTGTTGGTTTCTCCTTTTCCTTTGCCTGGGTTTTGCTTTAACCTCTCTGTTGCAGAGATGCAGAGCACTCAGAGAGCCTATTTCTATCATCGCTTTCCTATTCTCCACCTAGAACCAGGTGACTGGCCGCCCGAGTGGTGTCTCTTGTGTGTGTGGTGCGTCCAAAGCTGTGCAAGAAATGCTTCTGCCTAGGTTTTCTCGCGCCCCCCCGCTTGCCTTGGCTTTTCCTGCCTGCTTACACCCCAGTTCCCTGATCTGCCCCTGGGCTTCTGGGCAGGTTCCCCGCACTGTGCCTGTCGCCGGCCTGTAGTAGCAAACTGGGCAAATGAGGGGCTGTGTCTGGAATTTGGAGACGTCACATTCAAATCTTAAAACACTGTAATCCCAGCAATCTGGGAGGCTGAGGCGGGAGGATTGCTTGAGTCCAGGAGTTTGAGACCATTCTGGGCAACACAGGGAGACCCTCATCTCTACAAAAAAATTAAAAAAAAAAATCAGCTGGGTGTGATAGTGCATGCCTGTAGTCCCAGCTGCTCAGGAGGCTGAGGCGGGAGGATCACTTGAGCACAGGAGGTCAAGGCTGCAGTGAGCTGTGATTGCACCACTGTACTCCAGCCTGGGTGACAGGGTGAGACCCTGCCTCAAAAAAAAAAAAATCTTAAAACAGCAAAAATTGTTTAAAAATGTGTATCCTCCTTAGAGCTTCATGCCTAAAGACAGTGTCTTAAACTGCTTGAGTGGCTGCGAGTGTCTTAGCATGAGGTTCAGGTATGCACACTGCTGTGTCTGTGCACCTGAAAGCTGAAGTGGCATCTGTGTGTTCATTCAACAGTTGCTCGGCAAGGTCTGCTCCATGGGGGTGGGGCCAGGATACACTCAGCTAAAAGGGCCAGTTACGATGAGGCCACATTAACCTTTCTCTGGACAACCTGAGTGGCTTTTGCAAGTTGCCACGCCCAGGAAACCTGTGGTAGCCAGGAATATTGGCCCTGTGGTGGGTACATAAGGTCAAAGATGACTCCCTTTTTTTTTTTTTTGAGACGGAGTTTTGTTCTTGTCACCCAGGCTGGAGTGCCATGGTGCAATCTCGGCTCACTGCAACCTCCGCCTCCTGGGTTCAAGCGATTCTCTTGCCTCAGCCTCCCAAGTAGCTAGGATTACAGGCACCCGCCACCACGCCCAGCTAACTTTTGTATTTTTAGTACAGATGGGATTTCACCATGTTAGCCTGGCTGGTCTCGAACTCCTGACTTCAGGTGATCCACCCGCCTCAGCCTCCCAAAGTGCTGGGATTACAGGCGCGAGCCACCATGCCCAGCCACCTCCCATTTTAATTGACTGGTTTGTAGGCTCCATCCACACTCCTGGCTTCTGTCTTAAGCAAGCATCCTTTTTGCTGTCTTCAAGTAAATAATAGTAATCTGGCCGTGAAGGAATACGAAACGGGCTTCGTCAGTATTCTTCACTTTTATATCCAGTAATAGAAGGCTTCACATTTAACATTAGCTCTTGCTTAAACTGATCTCAAATTGCTGGCCACTTTGGTTTGGCTTGTTTGTTTGTTTTTTACCTTGGAGGATGCAATTGGTTTAATTGCTGCTGGGCGTGAGTTCCAGTGCTAGGGGCTGCTTCCCTTGAGGGTCGGTTTACATGAGAAAGACCCGTGCACCAGGAGACAAAATGAAATACAAGTACGTGAAGAGATCCCTAAACTTTGGAGTATTTATGATCAAGAGCAGTTCTTTGGAGCTCTCTCTTCCTGAGATGTCTGCGTAGATATAGAGGGGACCCTGCCAGGTTCTGCAGACAGTGACAGGGTGGCCCCAAGCTCTGCCTCCTGACTCCCAGCCCAGTGCTCTTATGACAGGGTCAGTGAGAATTCAAGATACTGATTTTTTTTTTTCTAACTGTGACCATAGGACAGCAGGATTCCGTAAGCCAGGTTTTCACACCCCTCGTTAGAGCCAGGCTAGTAGAATTCTCACTATTCCAAAATACATGACTAGCTTCATTGAGTCTTTTTGGAAATAAGAGCTTCGAGAGTGGCTGAAGGTAGGTGACAGGAAGGTGAGGTGGCTGTGGCAGATGCATGGCTCCCCAAGAGACAAGCCCAGTGCCTTTGCATCCCCCTTGGCTTCCCGCTGTGTTTGGGGATGACCTTAGCACCCAGTGTAGGCTCCAATTGGAAAGGGTCCTGTTGTTTCATTCTGTCTCCTCTTTTCCTGTCCGACGTGTGCCTGTCTCTCTCTCCTACGTGCTCCCCCACCACCCGGCTGCAACTGTGTGGGCACTCACGTGTTCTCTGTGGTCTCCACAGTGGACCGCATCATTGGCCTGGACCAGGTGGCCGGCATGTCGGAGACCGCACTGCCCGGGGCCTTCAAGACGCGGAAGGGCATGTTCCGCACTGTGGGGCAGCTTTACAAGGAGCAGCTGGCCAAGCTGATGGCTACGCTGAGGAACACCAACCCCAACTTCGTCCGCTGCATCATCCCCAACCACGAGAAGAAGGTGCGGCCGCCTGGTGGGGTGGCCCGGGCAGGGCACTGTGGTGTGGGTGCTCAGCCCTTGTCTGTCTCCCCAGCAAAAGCACCCCTCCAGCCCCCCAGCATGCACAGAGCCTTCAGTCGTTTCTCTGCAGGGTGGGCTTTGGCTCGCTTAGGAGATACGCTACATTCACAGCCTGCACTTCCTCTTGGTGGCATCGGCCCCTCCCAGACCTGGATCCTTTGACTTCATTGTCCAAACCTGTGGGCTGCAGCGACCCCCTCCCTTAGGCTCTTGCCCTGTCAGGTTCATAGGGGTTCCCCGACTATTCTCCGACTGTTCTAGGCACGGAAGTGAGACCGCATGCGTGTGTTTTCTTCCCCAGGCCGGCAAGCTGGACCCGCATCTCGTGCTGGACCAGCTGCGCTGCAACGGCGTTCTCGAGGGCATCCGTATCTGCCGCCAGGGCTTCCCCAACAGGGTGGTCTTCCAGGAGTTTCGGCAGAGGTGAGCCAGGGCCCGGAGCCCGCTTCTCCTGGGCCCTGCTGTGTGTGCAGTGAGTCCCAGAGGTGGGCTGCTGCTCCCTGGCAGGATCCTGTCGTGAGGGAGCGACGTCCTCCATCCATGTAGAACTGAGTCTGGCCAGCTCTTCCCCACCTCCTTCTCTTTTCCACCCTTTGCAGGAAAGGAGACTTCCCCATTTTAATACCGAAATGCAGGTCATCATCATCCTGTTGACTTTTGCTCCTAGTAACTGCCGGCCCTGGTGCTATTTGCTACATTAGAGGAGCTATGAAAAGAAATGTAAAAGAATCAGCCAGAGACCTAGGATATTACAGGAACTTTGTGGAAATGAAACACGGCCGTGCGTTGCTGTGTGCGAAGACAGCGACACCTTCCTATTTCTCTAATGACTGTGCTGAGTGTCAGTTGCTGTCGGGACGCAGCCCTTTATTTCTTGGGCCATCTCTGTTTATTAGCAGCTCCCTGCAGCGTCCCAGGGAAGCTGTGTGAACATGGCTGTCCCTGGGTGACAGATGAGGATCCCAGGCAATTAGCACTTAGTCCAACCTGAAGCACGCCCTTGAGTGATTGAAACGGTCCTACACGAGTTTCCATTCACTTTCCAGAAAACACCAAGGCTTCCTTGTTTCATTCAGCCGAAGAAAAGAGTGGGGTGGGATTTGCCTGTGTCTTCTTTCCTTAGGAGAGTTTGTGTAAAGAATTCTGTGTCTGTTGCATTGTAGAAATGATGTTAATCTCTCGCCTATATTCCAGGCATGTGGAATCGAGGCAATGGGTAAAATGACCAGGCCTCTCTTTCCTTCCTCAGATATGAGATCCTGACTCCAAACTCCATTCCCAAGGGTTTCATGGACGGGAAGCAGGCGTGCGTGCTCATGGTGAGTTGAGCTGCTGTCCCTGCCTCTCTGGATGGGCAGCCCCTTGTCTGGGGAGTGCCCACATGGCCAGGGCCCGCCTTGCTATATCAGTGGTCGGTGGATGCCCAGGCTGTGTCCCTTCTGATGCTCCGCGTCTGACTCTGCCGGGCGCCCTTTGCAGCAGCCCCTGGGCCTCAGATAGCCAGGGATGGTGTTTGGCACCAGGGTTGTGTGGAGGAGACAAGAACTGTAGCCATGGCCGGGCTCTGATGTAAGATGATGGCCTCTTTGGTTTGGGGGACATTCTCCTGCTTTCTTGCTCACGGGCCTGACTCCACATCCAGTGTGGTGAGCAGGGCAGCTCGCAGCCAGGGCAGCAGGCCTGGTGCTCCGTGACCTGGGCTTCTCCTCCCTCCCTCCCCACTCCCAGCCCTAGTGCAGTGCTGGACAGGCCGTGCGCATGCTCTGAGTTCCGGTTGAATGAAAGCCCTGCGGTGACTCAGTGCCAAGCCAGGGCTGAATCCCACCCTGCTCCTTTTTTCCCCTTCCCAGCATCCTGTTGTTTCTGGCGTGTCCAGGTTAGCAGCTGCTACCTTTGGCCTCGTTTTACTTCACGTTCTTTCTAAAGAATCAGAAAGCTTTGGCTGCAGAGTAGGGAGTTGGTGGGAGGAAAAGAGAAGGAAAAATTCAACACCTACTGTGTGCACAGCCTGCGTTCGGTGACGGGGAGATGGGGAACAGGAAGAAGGAGGGAGAGGAGATGGCTTTCTGCTCTCCAGATGCTCGTCAGCCAGTGAGAAGAAGGGTGAAGGGCACACCTCCAGCTGTGCCTGGGCCACCCTTTCATGGAGCCGTGGCCAGTTGCTGGCCAGGTAAACGGCCTACTCCTCCCACCTAGATAAAAGCCCTGGAGCTCGACAGCAACCTGTACCGCATTGGCCAGAGCAAAGTCTTCTTCCGCGCCGGTGTGCTGGCCCACCTGGAGGAGGAGCGAGACCTGAAGATCACCGACGTCATCATAGGGTTCCAGGCCTGCTGCAGGGGCTACCTGGCCAGGAAGTGAGTCTCGGGAGATACTCCTGCCCCACACGCCAGGCCTTGCCACGCCCTTCTGTTGCCAAAGAGCACTTAGCAGGCCGTGGTCTAGGACACCCCACTGCAGCCAGTCACATGCCTGTCAGGGAGGCCCAGGTGGCTCTTCCTACCCCTGTTCCTGGGTTTCTACCTTTGAGGAGTAGAATCGGGCAGTTCTTTTTTTTTTCTTTTTTTTTTTTTTTTTTTTGAGATGGAGTCTCACTCTGTCGCCCAGGCTGGAGTGCTGTGGCACGTTCTCGGCTCACTGCAACCTCCACCTCCCACGTTCAAGTGATTCTCCTGCCTCAGCCTCACTAGTAGCTGAGGTTACAGGCGCACGCCACCACGCCCGGCTAATTTTTGTATTTTTAGTAGAGATGGAGTTTCATCATGTTGCCCAGGCTGGTTTCGAACTCCTGACCTCAAGTGATCCACCCACCTCAGCCTCCCAAAGTGCTGGGATTACAGGCGTGAGCCACTGCTCCTGGCTGAATCGGGCATTTCTGATTGGGGTTTAGAGTGATGGGTGGGAAGAGGCCGACTCTGCTTGGATTTGCCTGCCTGAAAGATCCTGCTTACCAGGACTCCTTACCGTGTGACCCTTGTGGGGACAGCACCCAGAGCCTGCCTGTCCCTAAAGAACCCTGTGATTCCAGGGGAGCAGGCCATCCTTGAGTCCAGACTCATCCTTGACTCCCTGGGGAATGACGGCTCCCCTGCTGCAGGACAGCGGGTGTGGGCACTGCACACTCGTCCCCTTGTGCTCGGGGATGAGGGTCCTAGCAGGAGCGCCGAGCTCTGGGAGACGAAGCTCGAGGGTGTGGCATTTGCACAGATGGAGGCTTGTTTATCCAAAAGCCCTCCAGCTGACACCTGCAGCCCACCTTCACAGTACATCAGCTTCTGACGTTCTCCCACCAAACAAAAGCTCAGATAGGGAACAGCACGAAGGGTGGGAAGCTGAAGTCCAGAGTCACCCAGGGCCAGTCGGCTTAATCACCAAGGGTCACGCTCAGTCCCCACACTGAGTAGGATCTGTGGTTACTTCACACGTGCCTTCACCCCCATGGGCACCTCAGTGGAGGGGTAGTCTGGTGACCTAGGTCCTTCGCCCACTGTAAGATCAGTGCCTCATGGAGTCACACAGCCTGTAAGTGGGAGAAACTTATCTCAACCCCAAGGCCAGACCCCTTCCCTGAATTTCTTTCTTGAGGTGCCCCAGGCAAGGGTAGACCCCCAGAAAAGCTTGAGGACAAGACCAGGACTGTTAGGTCGGGTCTGCTGTCCACTGCCCCGCGCTGACCATGTTCCTCACCACACAGAGCATTTGCCAAGCGGCAGCAGCAGCTTACTGCCATGAAGGTCCTCCAGCGGAACTGCGCTGCCTACCTGAAGCTGCGGAACTGGCAGTGGTGGCGGCTCTTCACCAAGGTGCGTGCTAGAAGGGCCTCCTGAGTAGCTGGGACTACAGGTGCACACCACCATACATACCTGGCTAATTGTTTGTATTTTTTGTAGAGGTATGGTCTCACTATGTCGCCCAGGTTGGTCACAAACTCTTGGGCTCCAGCAATCCTCCCACCTCAGCCTCCCAAAGTGCTGGAATTACAGGCATGAGCCACTGTGCCCGGCCCTTTTTGATTTTTAGTAGAGACAAGGTCTCGCTATCTTGCCTAGGCTGACCTTCCTGGCCTTTAAAAAAAAATGTCTTTATTTTTAAACTTGTCCGGGCTGCTTTTGTGTATAATACATAATTTATGGTAATGGCGAAAAACCAACTCACAAAAAGCCTAAAGAATTAAATAAAAATTCACACATAAACCCTTAGTCTAAACCAACAGCAGCAGCTGTTTTAGTGTTTAATCTCTCGCTCTTTTTCTCACTGCCTGTAAAACCTCAGCTATGTAAACAGTATACATTCTTCCATAGCTGAGTTTGACTCATACAAACAGTCTTGTAGTTTGTACGTTCCATTTATGATTCCTTCATAAGCATCGTTTTTTTAGAGGTAGTGTGCTGTTCCCTAGGGAACACATCATTATCTGGGTACTTTTTCAGAGATGGGTCCTTCCTCATTTTCTTGCTGTGATAAACAATGCCGAGGTGAACATCTTCACGCACACGCAGGGATAGTTTCCCTGGAATGTAGTTAGCGGGTCAGAAGCCTCTGGTACAGAGCGCCAGGAAGGATGTGCCTGCTTGCAGCCCCCACCACAGCGTGTCTTCTTGCCCCTCACTTTCATGTTTCCAGAGGTGAGGGAGAGGCCTCACACCTGTTGGCAGAGGCGGGCATCTTTCAGCCGAGCATGTCTCTACCTCTATCTCCTCTCCCAGGTCAAGCCGCTGCTGCAGGTGAGCCGGCAGGAGGAGGAGATGATGGCCAAGGAGGAAGAGCTGGTGAAGGTCAGAGAGAAGCAGCTGGCTGCAGAGAACAGGCTCACAGAGATGGAGACGCTGCAGTCTCAGGTGGGTGTCAGTGCAGGCTCAGTCCAGGTCGCACGACCTGCCCGGTGCTGCCACCTGCTGGCCATCGGTAGGCACGGCATGCTGGAAGCTTCTATTACTATAGGAGTTTTCTACAACTGAGTTTCCTATTGCTGTAAACAGTGACCAGTCTCTCTGCAGACCCCATTGGGTGTTAAGTGATGTAGGGAGGCCACTTAATAGAATGGAACGTTCACAAGTGTTGGGTTCAAACCTCAGCTCTACCACGTGACTTGAGCCCATTTTCTGGGACCTTGCTCTGGAGCTCATGGGGTAGTGAAAAATCAAGGACACGATGTCTGGAAGGTACCTGGAAGCTTCAGAGCTCTCCAGATGAAAGCTACTCTTGTCTGCATGTTCCTTTCCCTCTGGGATCCCGAGCCACGGTGTCTGTCCTTGAGGATGGAGTGGCTTGAGGGTGTTGCGAGGAGCTTGTGTTTTCCACTTGTTGTTTGCAGCTCATGGCAGAGAAATTGCAGCTGCAGGAGCAGCTCCAGGCAGAAACCGAGCTGTGTGCCGAGGCTGAGGAGCTCCGGGCCCGCCTGACCGCCAAGAAGCAGGAACTAGAAGAGATCTGCCATGACCTAGAGGCCAGGGTGGAGGAGGAGGAAGAGCGCTGCCAGCACCTGCAGGCGGAGAAGAAGAAGATGCAGCAGAACATCCAGGTTCCTGCCCGCCGCACCCGGGGAGGGGTGGCGCCGGAGGGGCAGGCCAGGGCGGAGAAGCAGGAACCAGGAGCTGGGAGAACATGGAATTAGGGTCCAAGGAGGCTGCTCCTCACGCAATCTGCTTGGGGCACTCAGTGAGAGGTGTTCCCTTTGGGCTGGTAGTTTGTGACATGTGCATCTGAGATCTCCATGAGCACTGCCTGGGTCAGCATCAAGGCCAATTTGATTTCCCTGCCATTAGCCCTGGCCCTGGCTAGCCGAAGGGGCACAGGGCCAGCACCTCTGCGTCCTGCCTGTTTCATGGGTGGGAGCTTGCTGCAGGAAACCCTTCAGAACATTGCACCGGTGTTCTGGCCCTGTGTCCCAGTTTGAAATCTGGAATCCTACAAATGGGGCTTGGGCCCTGCCTCGGCTGTGGCCCTGGGCTGGCGAACCTTGCCGTCCCCACCTCAGCCATGGCCCTGGGCTCACAGACCTTGCTATTTTCTCCTTGGCGTTTGGATCTGGCCTTCGGACCTTGCTGCCTTCACCTTGGCCATGCCTCTGGGCCTGCTGTCCTTACCGTGTCTCTGGCCCCCGGCAGGAGCTTGAGGAGCAGCTGGAGGAGGAGGAGAGCGCCCGGCAGAAGCTGCAGCTGGAGAAGGTGACCACCGAGGCGAAGCTGAAAAAGCTGGAGGAGGAGCAGATCATCCTGGAGGACCAGAACTGCAAGCTGGCCAAGGTGAGGCCCGTGGCTGCCGCCTGCCGCTGCTCCAGGGGCGCCGTGGATGGGAGAGTGTGGTCACCCTTGCAGGGCCTGGCTCCCCGCTGCTGCTGCTTCCTGTCTCTTCTGCCTGCAGCATGAGGGCTTCTGCTTAACTGCAAGTGCTCCCTGGAGGTCCCATGGGCCTTAGTTGAGGGATTTCCTCATAAGCAAAGGGGCCCTGGGGAAGGGTTTGTCCTTTCCCCTCTGGAAAGCTCTTCTTTGCCAGCCGTGAGACCCGAGCCTGTGTAAAGGTGGCCATCTGTGCAGCATTGCCAGTGTTGGTCACTGTGGGGTTGGGGACACCTTGGTGACTCTGTGTTGAGATACGGGGTGCTCTTCCTCCACTGTCCCTAGGTGGCAGCTGTTCCTCCTGAGAATGAGTTGGGTCCTGTCGGTGTCTGCCCAGGGAGCAGATAGCAGCCAGGGAACAAGTTAGAGGAGAAGGCAGCCTCCCCACCTTTCGGGGCTCCTCAGAACATGGGAGCCCCAAAGGCTGAGGAGGCTGAGGTGGCAGGACGCCCACCCGGGACTGGGATGAGGGGACTCAGGCGCTTGTGCCGAGCAGTGGCCGCTGGGCAGGGGTGTTGCGGGGGCCACACAGAGCAGAAAGCAAGGAGAGCAGCCTGGGGCACCGCAGGGCTGAAGAGCGGTAGGGGCTGTGGCCCACCTGGCAGGTGAGAGAGAGGCACGGAGAAGGTGGCCTGGTGGCGCAGGTGAGCGCCGTGTGGCAGCCTCTTGAAGGAGTGGAGCCATCTGTCCCTGCTGACACTAGCTGTCACCTGGAATCCTTTCTCACCCAAGCCCACAGGGGAAGGGGAAGGGCTTGGGCACCCACATTTTTCAGTTCTAAGGAAGCATACCTCGCTGTTTCAGGGGAGCTCGTGACCTTTCAAAATTGTCCTTTGATCCAGGAAAATCCTAATGAACTTGACCAAGCGTCTAAAGCCCTCTCCATTCAGCCCCAAATTTCCGGGCAAGTCATGCTTTGAGGCTAGCAAGTGTTCTGTGCTCAGCCAACACTAAATGCCAGCCTACTCCCCTCTCCCCAGGAAAAGAAACTGCTGGAAGACAGAATAGCTGAGTTCACCACCAACCTCACGGAAGAGGAGGAGAAATCTAAGAGCCTCGCCAAGCTCAAGAACAAGCATGAGGCAATGATCACTGACTTGGAAGGTGAGGGGGTGACGAGCAGGAGGTGATGGGCAGGGGCTGGCGGGCAAGGGCTGGCGGGCAGGGGCCGGCCTGTCTGACTGGAACACCGAGGCCGTCTCAGCTCACGGGTGAGCCTGGGTCACCCTACAGCACTGGCTGCTGCCCTTTAGACCTGAGGTCACCAGGTCGAGGGGAGCCGTGTCTGGTGCCTGCGGGAACCTGAGCCTCCAGGCCCCTGTTGCTCTGTGGCTAGATGCCCCCCTGCATGAAGCATGTTTAGAGAGCTTTGGCATTGCTCTGTTGTGTGCCGTGGGTTTTGGAAGCTTCTGAGACTTCCTAGGAGGCTCTGGGTTTGACCCACAGGACTCACTAGCTCTGTCACTGATTAGCTGGCTCATCTTGCACCTATGACTTAAGCTCTATGAGCTTTAGTTTTACCTAAAAAGCAGACACAGTGCTAGGGTGTCTGTGAGAATTTCATTAAATACATGTGAACACATATGTACCGTAAAGTCCTAGACGAATACTGCGGAAGCTCATTGCTTGACTTAGGGCAGGGTGACAAATCCTGCCTTGTCTCTGTGTGCCCTCGGGATCTGTGGCAGGGAGGGGGCGCTGGGGTAGAAGCACAGGTCCGTGGCTGTCTGAAGACCCCCGGCCCTGCCCCTTGAGAGGAGTGGACAGCTGGGGGAACAGGGGAACCCCGACTACTCTGGGAACTCTGAGCTCATACCCAGGGGAGGGAGACCAAAACCTGACCGCCGGGAGGATTATCCCCAGCTTAGTTTCACAGTCTTGTCCGGCCCCCTCACACCTGCAGGGGATGAGGTGAGTCAGGTCCAGCAGAAGAGAGGGCTGGACACAGAGAGATCTCTTCCCTCACAGACACCCTCCCTCACCTGGGAGGAGCCCGGAAGACTTGGTCATCTAGGAGGTCTAGGGGTTGCCTTGCACCCACCAGATGGACAGACATGAAAGGTTGACACTAATAAGGGCTAATGTAGACACGGAGCCGTCAGAGCACACACATGCTGCTGCTGGGACTGCAAACTGGTAGACGGCATTAGAGAACGATCCGGCAGTCCTAGTGAGGTTGAAACTTAGCATGCCGGTGACCCGGCCGTTCCATCCGTCACTCAGCCGTGTGCACTGAGAGTGAGCAGGATGCTTGCAGCAGCGTTGATCAGAGCGTGCGATGAACACAGCCGCATGCCCGCCAGCTGCAGGACGGGTACATAAGTAAGTTGTGGTGTATTCTCATAATGGAATCCTAGACAAATGTCCTTACACATCTATTCCAGCGAAACTTCACGGGCTACATCTCAAGATCATGAGATGGGGTGGCAAAGGCACGGCAGGGAATAACCATCACGAGGCAGGCACTGTTCTAGGTGCTTTTTAAGATAGTAAGTCATTGGTGCCTCACAGCATCCTAATGAAGTAGGCTGTCTCCTTTTGCTTATTATTCAGATGAGGTATAGAAAGTAGCTTTCCCAAGTGACATCACAGAGTTATAAAGCTAGACATAGAGCCCTGACCGTGCGATTCCAACTGTGGAATTCACACAAGGCAGTTCCATTATATAAGTTCAGATTCACACACAATTGAACATGTTTTTTAGAGATACAGACATGGTACAGCCTTCAAGGGAACCAAGGGAATTACGAACACCAGCTTTAGGAGAGTACTTAATTCCTGGCAGGGAAGGACAAGGGGTGAGTTGGAGAGAGACACGCCAGGGGCTAGCAGTTTGCGGTGATGTCCTCTTCCTGCATCCAGGAGTTGGGTGCGAGTGTCTCTGTGTTTGTGATGCTTTAAGCCTGACACACGTTTCATAACGAGTGCTCAGTATTTTGTATAAGTAATTGACACGGAGACAGAACCCATGGCACTGAGGGCTATGTGGGCTCCCCCCTCATTGCAGAGCGCCTCCGCAGGGAGGAGAAGCAGCGACAGGAGCTGGAGAAGACCCGCCGGAAGCTGGAGGGAGACTCCACAGACCTCAGTGACCAGATTGCCGAGCTCCAGGCCCAGATCGCGGAGCTCAAGATGCAGCTGGCCAAGAAAGAGGAGGAGCTCCAGGCCGCCCTGGCCAGGTGAGGACCCCGCCTGCCCGCTTGAGGCCAGGTGGCCTGGGCCAGCCCTTCCTGCTTGCTGCTGGCCCTAGTTCTCGGCACTAGTGAGCTGTGAGCATTCTTTCCACTGTTGTCTTAGAAGAGCCATTTATTTCATAGCAAAACAGTTCTTGTGCACTCAGGGCATGGTGAGGGGCCTCATTTGTCTTTTGTTTATTTGTTTATAATTTGAAAAAAAGTCATCCACAGCTCTATCACCCACCTACAATAGTCCTTTCCTGATTTCTTGCTATAGGCACACTTAAAAAAAAAAAAAAAAAAAAAGACTTGGCCAGGCACGTTGGCTCACGTCTGTGATCCCAGCACTTTGGGAGGCCAAGCTGGGTGGATCACTTGAGGTCAGGAGTTCGAGACCAGCCTGGCCAACATGGTGAAACCCCCATCCCTACCAAAAATATAAAAAATTCACCAGTGTGGTGGCACACGACTGTAATCTCACCTACTCAGGAGGCTGAGGCAGGAGAATCGCTTGAACCCAGGAGGCAGAGGTTGCAGTCAGCCAAGATCGTGCCATTGCACTCCAGCCTAGGTGACAGAGCGAGACTCTGTTTAAAAAAAAAGAAAGAGACTTTATTTTTTAGAGTAGTTTTAGATTCACAGAAGAGTCAGCAGAAGTTTCTCCACCTATCCGCTGCCCCACTCACGCACCGCCTCCCCTGCAGTCAACATCCCCCACCACAGCGGTGAGTCTGTTCTAATTGGTGAACCTACGTAGACCTGTCATAACCATCTAAAGTCCGTAGCACATTCGTATTTTTACTGAGTTGCAGTCGTCCTGTGGTGTAGCATTTTATTTCCTTTTCTTCCCATTTAACACATCATTTGACTTTTAAAAATATTTGAAGCAGTGAATCTTACTTTGGAAATTGAAATGATTCCTCTGTGAGGTTTTCTGCTTCTCAGAGGGGTGTTGCCCTTCGATCTGGTTGTCTCAGATGTTGTTTCTGCTGAGAGCCATCCTAAGTGCCATGATTGTGACCACAGGAGGCAGCTTTGGCTGCTGCACCTCTCTCAGGCCTGTCCTGCAAACTCTGCTCCTTGGAGGTGAAACTCTCCTTATACTGATGTTGCTGGTCGCTTTGGCAGAGTGGAAGAGGAAGCTGCCCAGAAGAACATGGCCCTCAAGAAGATCCGGGAGCTGGAATCTCAGATCTCTGAACTCCAGGAAGACCTGGAGTCTGAGCGTGCTTCCAGGAATAAAGCTGAGAAGCAGAAACGGGACCTTGGGGAAGAGCTAGAGGCGCTGAAAACAGAGTTGGAGGACACGCTGGATTCCACAGCTGCCCAGCAGGAGCTCAGGTGTGCCCTGGGACCAAGTCCCTGGGGATGGGGAGGGCAGCCGGGGGGGCCTTGGCTTGGAGACATGGACCCCGGGCCTCTGCACACACACACACACACACACACACACACCGTGGCCCTCTTAGGCACCAGCAGGCATGGAAGCTGCTGGTTCCTCAGCGGTTTCTCTCTACAGAGTAGAAAGTCTGTTGAAGGACCTGGCTCAAAGTTGGGGGTGAGGCAAGGCTGGACTTTAAAGCCGAAAGGCTACAGAAGCTCTCACAGGGCATCTTTGAGCCTGGGCTATGGGATAGATGGCTAGGAGGGGCCGGTGGGTAGAAAAGCTGCCTGGAGGGCCTGTGCCCTGGCCAGGCCTCTCTTTGGTCAGGGAAGAGCCCCAGGGACAGCCTCGCTCCAGCATCCCCGGCCTCCACTCTAAGGGGATTTCTCTGTCCAGGTCGAAACGTGAGCAGGAGGTGAACATCCTGAAGAAGACCCTGGAGGAGGAGGCCAAGACCCACGAGGCCCAGATCCAGGAGATGAGGCAGAAGCACTCACAGGCCGTGGAGGAGCTGGCGGAGCAGCTGGAGCAGACGAAGCGGGTGCGGAGCCTCCCTGAGACCGCAGGAGGAGGGCACGGTTCCCCGTGCTGGGCCCACAGAATCCAAACCAGTCCTGCAGAGCAGTTGCAGGGTCCTACCCAACTGCCTGGTTCTGAGGCCAGGCTCCCCCTCTAAGGGGCTTTGTGACTCGTGCCTCAGTTTCCCTGTTCATAAGGGAGGATTATGGTATGTCTGTCTCATGTGATTATTTGAGGGTGAAAACATTACATCGTTACTTTGAACATCAGACTTCAGACAGGCTTTACTGGAAGTCTAACTACAAACAATTATAGTTCCCCTCATTGCGTTATAAATATTGCTAACATCTGCAACACCAATGCCATGCCCTAGAACCTGGCCTCTACCCAGGGCAGAAGGCTGGGCAGGTATTATTTTAGAGATGGGGAAGCTGTGAGATGTCCTAAGCAGTGAAGACAGGAGCCAAGTCACCCACCAGCTAAGAGAGAAGAGCACAGGACAGATGAGGCCTGAGCCGTCTGAGTCCAAGACTCAGGCACACCGTCGTCAGGGCTGCAGAAGCAGCGACGTCTGGATCTAGGGTCCAGTGATGATAGACCAGCCAGCCTTGTGTCAGGAGGCCCCCACTCACGTCTTTGCTTTCTTCCCCGCTAGGTGAAAGCAAACCTCGAGAAGGCAAAGCAGACTCTGGAGAACGAGCGGGGGGAGCTGGCCAATGAGGTGAAGGTGCTGCTGCAGGGCAAAGGGGACTCAGAGCACAAGCGCAAGAAAGTGGAGGCGCAGCTGCAGGAGCTGCAGGTCAAGTTCAATGAGGGAGAGCGCGTGCGCACAGAGCTGGCTGACAAGGTCACCAAGCTGCAGGTGAGGCCTCCGCCAGGACCCCGGCGCGGGCAGTGGGCCCCAGCAGCAGTTGTGGCCCAGGTCCCCGGGTGCATGTGTGCTCTCTGTCTCTCTCTCTTCTCAAACCGGCTCCTCAGACCCTCACGGTTCAGCATGTGACTCAGGTCCAGCTTTATCTAAAGGAGATGAGGTGGGGCAGGAGCAGTGGGGGTGGGTCCATGGTCCTTTGTGTCTCCCCGCCCGGTGCAGGTGGAGCTGGACAACGTGACCGGGCTTCTCAGCCAGTCCGACAGCAAGTCCAGCAAGCTCACCAAGGACTTCTCCACGCTGGAGTCCCAGCTGCAGGACACTCAGGTAGGGGTGGCGCCAGGTTCCCAGAAGGTGGACTCCTCCAGAAAGGCCTCTGTGTCCACGCAACGTTAGCTTCAGAGCCCATCGGATTGCCCATCCTCTCCTTCATCTGCTTCATCCTGTGGGTGGGTCTCTGCGTCCTCCCAGCTCCCTCCAGGTCTTCACGTGGCCATCCCCTAAATCAGCAGGACCAGCTCCTCCCTTTCCTCAAGGGTGTGGGGTTCCTGGGTTTTGGACACCACCTTCCTAAGCACCCGCACCCCTCTCAACCCGCGAGTAGGAGCTGCTGCAGGAGGAGAACCGGCAGAAGCTGAGCCTGAGCACCAAGCTCAAGCAGGTGGAGGACGAGAAGAATTCCTTCCGGGAGCAGCTGGAGGAGGAGGAGGAGGCCAAGCACAACCTGGAGAAGCAGATCGCCACCCTCCATGCCCAGGTTTGGAGGCCTGGGGGACCGGCCGGACTCTGCAGGCTGGGGAGCTGCTGGCCGGGCACTGGCCTGGGCACTGCAGGACAGCCCTGCCCGCTGGGCCAGCCCATTGCTGCTCTCCCCCAGGGAAGCCGACCGTGCTCTCCCACATCAGTGCTCTCAAGGAGAGGAATCCAGGGATCTATGGACTTAGATGGGGGACACCACTATTTTCACTATTTTACACCTTTATTTTCACCAGTCTTTAGCTGAAATTCAGCATTGCTTCCATTATGGATGTAGGCAGCAAGCCATGGTGGTGGCAGTCCCTGTGCTGTCGTCATCTGTAGAAATGGCCAGTTACCCTGTCAGGGTTGTGGCCGAGCTCCTTGGCCTCGTGGGTCCCAGGCCTGCGCTGTTTGTTATCTGATGTGCTATCTAGCAGCACGTGGCTTCCTGAGCCATGGTTTTTTAGAATGTGTGACAACTGCATTTTTCTGTACTGGTTGCCCTGCTGATCCCATATGTTTATTTCATGCCTGTTGAAACATTGTCATGAGAAGGAGTCCCTAGGCCTCTCTAGACTGCGAAGGGGTCCGTAGCCTAATATGTATTTAGAGCCCCTGCTCTAGATCCTATCTTGGGCCTCCATGTGCCAGGCCAGAAGGCCTGAACCACCTCGGGATGGGCTGGGAGTCCATTCCACAGTCAGGGTAGGAGTAGTCCACGAGCGTGCCTGATTGTGGGTTTATCTCCAAGTGCAAGGATGGGGCTGGGTGATGGGGACCCCGTGGACACCCCTACAGGGCACGGGCCCTGCTCTCTGGGAGCGGTCTCCGTAGAGCAAGAGGCTTGGTGTGGATGTGGGCTGGGAGCCCCCACAGCGGGCCTGGGGGTCAGCCTCCCCCGGGCTTCACACAGTAGACAGATGCCCCTTTGCAGAAGCTCCATTTGTCTCGCCCCTGTGGAGAGGGAAGTGACTGGGGGAGGCGGTTTCATAACTGGGCAGATCCCCGGTGCCCCTTCCACGGTGTGGCAGGCAGGCTCCCAGCTGCCCCAGGGACGGGTGTGCCACCTGAGCAGGTGCCATCTCGGGCATCTGCTTACTGCTTGCTCCTGCCCAGGTGGCCGACATGAAAAAGAAGATGGAGGACAGTGTGGGGTGCCTGGAAACTGCTGAGGAGGTGAAGAGGAAGCTCCAGAAGGACTTGGAGGGCCTGAGCCAGCGGCACGAGGAGAAGGTGGCCGCCTACGACAAGCTGGAGAAGACCAAGACGCGGCTGCAGCAGGAGCTGGACGACCTGCTGGTGGACCTGGACCACCAGCGCCAGAGCGCGTGCAACCTGGAGAAGAAGCAGAAGAAGTTTGACCAGGTGTGTGGCCGTTGGCCCCATCCTTTGCATTTCCTCTCCTTTGAGCACTGAGTCCAAAGCAAAGGGCCCGTCAGAGAAAGCCTGGGCTCCCTCAGGGTCTTGCCCGGGAGGGGCCGTGCGGGGCCAGCACTTACAGGACCCTCAGTCACTGGCTTGTTGAGGGTCCCAGGGAGAAGGCCAGCGGAAGAGGGCGTCTTCATGCGATGGGTTGAGGAGTGACTTTTCCTTTCTGATTTTTTACATTTTTCAGATTTTCTCTAATGAACTGGTTTGACTGTCTTTTAAACGATTTATTTATGCGTTCATATCACTTCCTTATTCCAAAAGATCTGAGGGCAGCTGAGGGGGATGCGGACTCGGGGGCAGGATAGAACAGTAGAAGACATCGGGCAGCCAACTGTGGCAGCCGGATCCGGCCCCCTGCATTTTGTAGGGAAAGATAGACTGAACACAGCCACGCTCCATCGTTCTCATGTTGTCTCTGGTTGCTTTGTGCTGTGGTAGTGGGGTTGAGCCATGGCTGCAGAGACTGTAGGGCCTGCGTACTCTAAAGAATGCACTATCTGGCCCTTTAGGAAATGGTCAGCAACCCATGGGATAATTAAGGTTTGGGCCAAAAGGAAGGGAAGGTGGGGAAATAGGATAGAGCCAGGTGGGTGCACACAGAGAACAGATGCCAGGGGACAGAAGCTGTCATTAGAGAAGACCACAAATGGGGTTCAGGCTTCTTGGCAGCCAGCTTGGCATTCACTTCGTGAAAAGTGCCAACCAAATGCCAACTTTGGTTCAGGAGAACCAAAGCTCTTACAGGTTTGGAGGGCTCTCATGGAAGGGGCAGCGTGCCATAAAGGGTTGCGATTAGTAAGTGATGAAAATTAAACAGACGTTACAACATGGTGTTCGCAGTAGTGCCTGCTCCATTCGGCAGTCATCCCATCATGAGGATGCACGGGACTGTGTGTATTGTCCTGGGCACAGCCCTGGGCCTGTGCTTCCTAGGCCTGCTCCTCTCCGCCGTGGCCTCTGGGCTCCTCCTTCCCCAGGGAGCTTAGGCCCAGCTGCCCTGCCCTGCTGGGGGCCGTAGCTCTGAGCCTCATGGTGCCCACCTCTTTCCCAGCTCCTGGCGGAGGAGAAGACCATCTCTGCCAAGTACGCAGAGGAGCGCGACCGGGCTGAGGCGGAGGCCCGAGAGAAGGAGACCAAGGCGCTGTCGCTGGCCCGGGCCCTGGAGGAAGCCATGGAGCAGAAGGCGGAGCTGGAGCGGCTCAACAAGCAGTTCCGCACGGAGATGGAGGACCTTATGAGCTCCAAGGATGACGTGGGCAAGAGCGTGAGTGCTGGGCCTGGCAGCCAGGTCTTGGGAAGGGCCCGAGCGGGGTCATCACAGAGGGTCGGTGTGTGCACGGACTCCGGGTCGCGCAGACCCAGGTACCTGCCAGTCCCTTTGCTCCTGACTTGGGCTCTCTGGGGCTCAGGTCCACGAGCTGGAGAAGTCCAAGCGGGCCCTAGAGCAGCAGGTGGAGGAGATGAAGACGCAGCTGGAAGAGCTGGAGGACGAGCTGCAGGCCACCGAAGACGCCAAGCTGCGGTTGGAGGTCAACCTGCAGGCCATGAAGGCCCAGTTCGAGCGGGACCTGCAGGGCCGGGACGAGCAGAGCGAGGAGAAGAAGAAGCAGCTGGTCAGACAGGTGTGCATGGCCTCCTGCTACCCCGCGGGTGCCCAAGGCTGCCTTGGCTTCACGCAGGCTTCTGTTCTCTCCTTCCACCTGGATTGTGTTAGGGCCCCTTGACCACGACTCCCCTCCCATATCCCTTCTTTCTAGCCCCCTGTCTCGGGGTTCAGTGACTCACCTTCTTAGAGTTCTTACGGTCAGTAATCCCCACTGGCTTCCCGAGGCCCCATGGATCCTGCAGAACTGGCCTGAGGCTCCTGAGTTCAGAGCTAGGGCAGGGTCTCCGGGCAGGGTCTCCCAGTGGGTCCAGCTTCCCAAGTTGTTGATGTTCCTTCCCCCAGGTGCGGGAGATGGAGGCAGAGCTGGAGGACGAGAGGAAGCAGCGCTCGATGGCAGTGGCCGCCCGGAAGAAGCTGGAGATGGACCTGAAGGACCTGGAGGCGCACATCGACTCGGCCAACAAGAACCGGGACGAAGCCATCAAACAGCTGCGGAAGCTGCAGGTGAGGGTGGGCGGGGCCCAGGTGAGGGTGGGTGGCACCCGACTGAGCCAACTACATGTGAAGGTGCCAGGGCTCGGCCCGGGGCGGGAACCTGGCAGGGTGGCACCTCCTGGGAAGGTCCTGGGTGCTTCCGGCCCCATCTCACTGACAGAGACTCAGAGGCTCAGAGGTGAGTGGAAACATGATAGTCCAACAGCAAACTTGCAAAACGGTGTATGACTGGGTACATAAAACACAGAAGCAAACAAGTACAAGCCTAGACATGGGTGGAGTTCAAGAAGGTCTCACTTAATGCACACTTCCAGAATCACCCGGGTCCTGACACCCTTCAGCCTTCTGGGCTCTGGGGCGATGGTTCCAAGAAGCAGCCCTGAGTGTGGGACACATACTTGGAAATCTTCACCTCACTAATAATTAAAGAATAATTAACACATAAAAACAGCTCTGATACACCTATCATGTAACAAGAATAACCTTAGTTTAAAAATTTTTTTTTTTTTTTTTTTTTTGAGACAGAGTCTTGCTCTGTCGCTCAGGCTGGAGTGCAGTGATGTGATCTCGGCTCACTGCAAGCTCCGCCTCCCGGGTTCACGCCATTCTCCTGCCTCAGCCTCCCCAGCAGCTGGGACTACAGGTGCACGCCGCCACGCCCGGCTAATTTTTGTATTTTTAGTAGAGACGGGGTTTCACCATGTTAGCCAGGATGGTCTCAATCTCCTGACCTTGTGATCCACCCGCCTCGGCCTCCCAAAGTGCTGGGATTACAAGCATGAGCCACTTCGCCCGGCCAAAAAAAAAATTTTAAGTGTAAAAAAAAACCCACAAAAGCTTTAAAACTTCACTGTGGTCAAGGTTGTGGGCATAGATGCTCTGATTGCTGGTGGCATTTTTTTACTGGTGTGGTCGGGCTGCACACAGCCAGTCACTCTGTTTGATTTGGGGAATCTCAATTTCGGATTTATCTGCAAAAGGAAAAAAAGGCTATTTGACAAAGATCTTTAGTGTTAAAAGAAGTAACAGGAGAATAACAAAAGGAAAGGTGTTTCCTGCCTGTGGTGGGGACAGCCCGGCAGGCTGGGCACTGGTTTTGAGTGGCAGGTGCGCATTAGGGGTGGCACCATGGGCACTGGCTTCCGGCCCACAGGAGGGGACAGAAAGTAGAAAATGAAGCTCAGCTTGGGCTCACGTCCATGGTGACGAACACTGTCAAAGTGTGCATTAAGGGGTGGGATACACAGATGGTTGTCTTTAGTTGCCTTTTTGCCCTGTCACCACGGTTAGTTGGTTAAATACAGCATTGAGTGGAGCACCAGCCATGAGCCCTGTTGGTGAGGTGACCCATGAGGGTTGGGGTGGAGGGCCAAGGAGCTGGGTGGGGTGCCAAGCCTCTGTCCCTACCCCAGGCCCAGATGAAGGACTGCATGCGCGAGCTGGATGACACCCGCGCCTCTCGTGAGGAGATCCTGGCCCAGGCCAAAGAGAACGAGAAGAAGCTGAAGAGCATGGAGGCCGAGATGATCCAGTTGCAGGAGGTGGGTGGGGCTGCAATGGAGAGCGGCACTGCTGCCCTGCGGCCAGCAGGTGGCAGCGTGGGGCTTTCAGCTGAGGACAGGGCTGGAGTCCGACTGGGCTCCAGGAATTGGCTGGGGATGGCTCTCAGGTTACATAAGGATTCCCTCCAGGGTTCCGTTTCATAGCGGGGCTCCCTCGTATGATCAGAGTGTGTGTGTGTGTGTGTGAAACTGGCATCCCTCACATGAGATGAGGCTTTGTGGCCACCACCACCTCCTGCTGTGAATGCTGCCTGGTGAGAAGGGGTCTGAGCGTCCCCTCGGCCGCCCTGCCCGTCGCACCTGAGCCCGTCCTGAAGTGTTTCCCAGGTCTGGAGGGTGCCCTGCAGTGTGATGTGCCGGCTGCGAGTGCGTCCAGGGTGTAGCCATCTGCCTGTGGCCTCCAGAGCTGACTCCAAGCTCTGGCTCACCCAGAACAGGGAGGGGCCGCCCTGAGTGACTCTGTCCACGTGGTCTCCCTGGTTAGGCCAGGACACTTCTTACTTATCGCCATACCCTGGCACCTGGCTTGATTCCTAGCACTTAAATGTAAGAGTTTTATAAACATATGGTGTTTAAGCTATATCTTCAGGGGGGCACCAGCCCTGTGAGCTAGAGGGTTTCTGGAGGAAGGGCTTCGTGGGGAGGTGGGCCTGGGGAAGGGCTTGAGGGGAGGGTGCCTGGGGCTGGGAAGGATGGTCTTGTGGGGCTGTGGCTGCCTTCAGGTCACACTCTGGGTCTTTGTGGCAGGAACTGGCAGCTGCTGAGCGTGCCAAGCGCCAGGCCCAGCAGGAGCGGGATGAGCTGGCTGACGAGATCGCCAACAGCAGCGGCAAAGGGTGAGCTGAGTGAGGGGGCAGAGTTGGGGGGGACCAGGTGTGTCCCCAGGGTAGGCCCCTCACTTCTCCCGCCCACCCTGCAGAGCCCTGGCGTTAGAGGAGAAGCGGCGTCTGGAGGCCCGCATCGCCCAGCTGGAGGAGGAGCTGGAGGAGGAGCAGGGCAACACGGAGCTGATCAACGACCGGCTGAAGAAGGCCAACCTGCAGGTGGGTGCCAGGACTTCTCCCACCCTGGGCTCTGGCTGGAGCCACCACGGCAGAGCTGGCCTTGGACCCAGCCGGCAGAAGCACAGGCCAAGTGCCAGCTGCTCCCCAGGCGCTTAGGGGAAAATGTCCAGGCACCTGGACCTGAAAGGTCCCCCTCTGGCTTCTGTGTTGGGTGTTCAGAAGTTTCTAATCTTCCCTTTTCTGGGAGACCCAAGACTCTGGACCCCAAGGGTTTGGTGGGATCCTGCTGCCACCTTCCTCTGGCCCTGCTCATGCCCTCCAGCCAGGGCCCCAGCCCTCCCCAAGGTCACTGGCCCTTCTTCTGCAGATCGACCAGATCAACACCGACCTGAACCTGGAGCGCAGCCACGCCCAGAAGAACGAGAATGCTCGGCAGCAGCTGGAACGCCAGAACAAGGAGCTTAAGGTCAAGCTGCAGGAGATGGAGGGCACTGTCAAGTCCAAGTACAAGGCTTCCATCACCGCCCTCGAGGCCAAGATCGCACAGCTGGAGGAGCAGCTGGACAACGAGACCAAGTACGTGCCCCTGGCCCCGCCCAACCCCAGCTGTCCTGGAAAAAACTCTGGCCCCCCTGCAGTCCTGCCCAAATCTGGGCCACAACCAGCTCTCTGTCTCCTGAGCCTGGGGCTGTTTCCCTCCCTCCTGATGGGGCCCTCATCCCTTCCACAGGTTGGGTGGTTGGGGGAGCTTGTGGGGTTTGAACAGGATTCTCTGTTCCACCTCTAAAGCCAGGAGTTTTGGTGGCTGTGTCTGAGAGTGAATCAGAGCAGGAGGTACAGGGGGGTCCTGCCCACTGGGGCAGTTGTTCTATGGGCTCAGCAGGACTGAGACTTCCTTGGAGGGAATGGGGTTTACACGAGGCCCCCAAACCTCTTTTCCAGTTACATAGATGCTCTTTGAGGTGTGTCGCTTCCCTTACCTGAGCCCGTTTCCTCATCTGTAAATGGGGCTATTTGCAGTGCCCGTCGTAAGAAGCCAGGCACACATAGGTGTCTAGCAAAGGCCTCCCTACGTGATCCCTAGATGCCAGTGAGCCCTGGGGAATGGGTGGTCCAGGTTAGGGCTTGTTGGCCGGACCCTCTGACGGAGGGTGTTCCCTCTGAGCCACCTTGTCTGTCATGCAGGGAGCGCCAGGCAGCCTGCAAACAGGTGCGTCGGACCGAGAAGAAGCTGAAGGATGTGCTGCTGCAGGTGGATGACGAGCGGAGGAACGCCGAGCAGTACAAGGACCAGGTGTGGGCGCTGGTGGGGCAGTGAGAAGGGCAGCGGGGCTGGGCAGCAGATGGGGTGACAGGCAGGGCAGTGGGGCTGGCTGGCTGCACGCCCAGAGCCCCTAACCGGGGCCACGGGCCACACGTCCATCTCCGCAGGCCGACAAGGCATCTACCCGCCTGAAGCAGCTCAAGCGGCAGCTGGAGGAGGCCGAAGAGGAGGCCCAGCGGGCCAACGCCTCCCGCCGGAAACTGCAGCGCGAGCTGGAGGACGCCACCGAGACGGCCGATGCCATGAACCGCGAAGTCAGCTCCCTAAAGAACAAGCTCAGGTGAGCCGCCCTGCCCACCCGCCCCTTTGCCTCGGCACTTCTCTCAAAAGGTAGCTTGTTCCTCAACCAGAGCCCACAAGCAAGGCACGAATGTCACCAAGAAAGGACCGCACAAAGCAATCCCTGCCCCTTCTGGCTCCTTGCCTTTGAGGCTTTAGCTTAGTGTTTTGAACACACAGTAAACTCTAGGTAGTTTATTCCCAGCTGTCCTAAAAGTCTATTGCCTTTTGAATTGGAAGTTGCTTGAGGCCACCTGGCCCAGTCCTGGCACATGTTAGGTGCCTCAGTTAAATATCTGCAAAACGAATGTGAGCCTCATGAACAATGCCTACAGAGGTTAAAAACGCTCCTTTGTGTTTCTCAGGGAGTGTTAACACTCAAGAAGTAGTGAATGTTTGAAGCAGAGGATCTTATTCTCTGAGATTCTCATTTCTTATGTGTTTTTTGTGGGTTTTTTGAGATTCTCATTTTGTGTTTTTTGAGATTCTCATTTCTTACGTGTTTTTTTCTTATGTGTTTACGTGGTTTTTTTTTTTTTTTTGAGACGGACTTTCGCTCTTATTGCCCAGACTGGAGTGCAATGGTGCAATCTCGGCTTACTGCAGCCTCTGCCTCCCGGGTTCAAGCGATTCTCCTCCCTCAGCCTCTGGAGTAGCTGGGATTACAGGCATGCACCACTATGCCCGGCTAATTTTTGTATTTTTAGTAGAGACGGGGTTTTACCATGTTGGTCAGGCTGGTCTCAAACTCCTGACCTCAGGTGCTCCACCCGCCTCGGCCTCCCAGAGAGCTGAGATTACAAGCATGAGCCACCGTGCCAGGCCTTCATGGGGCTCTGTTTTTAAGCATAAGTAGTCAGTATTGTATATGAATTTTCTGCCATGTGGTAGAAGGAGGGTGCCTGTCTTTGTACTCTGTGTGAACAGGCACACCTGTTTACCTGTCTTGGTTTCACCGGTTTTATAGGAGTTGCAACAGAGGATGGCATTTTACACTTACTTTCGTGCCTTTCCTGTTGTAATTGGTCCTGTTTGCCTGAGCTGTTTTTGTGCTACTGTTGTGTGTGAAGATGTCCGACACCTAAACATTTTGCGGGAAGCTTTGCCTGCTTTCCTGAGAGTGGTCCTGTCTAGCTCAGCTGTGGCTCCCAAGACTCCACTTTGCTTCTTTCTGGTGGGAGCAGCCAGGCACCTGGTTTCCCTCTCGAATTCGCTTTGAGATGTGTGGGCTGTGCTGTGGCCGCCCCTGGCCTGGCCGGGCCCGCTGACCCTCTGCCTCTACCTCTGCCCCCAGGCGCGGGGACCTGCCGTTTGTCGTGCCCCGCCGAATGGCCCGGAAAGGCGCCGGGGATGGCTCCGACGAAGAGGTGGATGGCAAAGCGGATGGGGCTGAGGCCAAACCTGCCGAATAAGCCTCTTCTCCTGCAGCCTGAGATGGATGGACAGACAGACACCACAGCCTCCCCTTCCCAGACCCCGCAGCACGCCTCTCCCCACCTTCTTGGGACTGCTGTGAACGTGCCTCCTCCTGCCCTCCGCCCCGTGCCCCCATCCCGTTTCCCTCCAGGTGTTGTTGAGGGCATTTGGCTTCCTCTGCCGCATCCCCTTCCAGCTCCCTCCCCCGCTCAGAATCTGATACCAAAGAGACAGGGCCCGGGCCCAGGCAGAGAGCGACCAGCAGGCTCCTCAGCCCTCTCTTGCCAAAAAGCACAAGATGTTGAGGCGAGGAGGGCAGGCCCCCGGGGAGGGGCCAGAGTTTTCTATGAATCTATTTTTCTTCAGACTGAGGCCTTCTGGTAGTCGGACCCCCCGCAGTCGTCAGCCTCCCTGACCTCTGCCACCAGCGCCCCCACTCCCCCTCCTTTCTTTGCTGTTTGCAATCACACGTGGTGACCTCACACACCTCTGCCCCTTGGGCCTCCCACTCCCATGGCTCTGGGCGGTCCAGAAGGAGCAGGCCCTGGGCCTCCACCTCTGTGCAGGGCACAGAAGGCTGGGCTGGGGGGAGGAGTGGATTCCTCCCCACCCTGTCCCAGGCAGCGCCACTGTCCGCTGTCTCCCTCCTGATTCTAAAATGTCTCAAGTGCAATGCCCCCTCCCCTCCTTTACCGAGGACAGCCTGCCTCTGCCACAGCAAGGCTGTCGGGGTCAAGCTGGAAAGGCCAGCAGCCTTCCAGTGGCTTCTCCCAACACTCTTGGGGACCAAATATATTTAATGGTTAAGGGACTTGTCCCAAGTCTGACAGCCAGAGCGTTAGAGGGGCCAGCGGCCCTCCCAGGCGATCTTGTGTCTACTCTAGGACTGGGCCCGAGGGTAGTTTACCTGCACCGTTGACTCAGTATAGTTTAAAAATCTGCCACCTGCACAGGTATTTTTGAAAGCAAAATAAGGTTTTCTTTTTTCCCCTTTCTTGTAATAAATGATAAAATTCCGAGTCTTTCTCACTGCCTTTGTTTAGAAGAGAGTAGCTCGTCCTCACTGGTCTACACTGGTTGCCGAATTTACTTGTATTCCTAACTGTTTTGTATATGCTGCATTGAGACTTACGGCAAGAAGGCATTTTTTTTTTAAAGGAAACAAACTCTCAAATCATGAAGCAATATAAAAGCTGCGTATGCCTACAAAGCTCTGAATTCAGGTCCCAGTTGCTGTCACAAAGGAGTGAGTGAAACTCCCACCCTACCCCCTTTTTTATATAATAAAAGTGCCTTAGCATGTGTTGCAGCTGTCACCACTACAGTAAGCTGGTTTACAGATGTTTTCCACTGAGCATCACAATAAAGAGAACCATGTGCTACGAGCCGTGTCTGTAGCATTTGTCTGCGGCCAGGGGGCCCTGGACAGGACTAGGCCTGGCTTCTGCAGCCAATGCCGGCTCTGCATCGTCGGGAACCAGATTGGCTGAGGCGTAGGCTGGGCTAGCTGTGGGCGGTTGTGCAGAAAAGCTAAGATGGAAAGGTGGGCTAGGCCAGATCCAAGGAGGCTAAGAGCATCTTAGAAACCTTGGTTCAAGGCCGGGCATGGTGGCTCACGCCTGTAATCCCAGCACTTTGGAGGCTGAGGCAGGGGGATCACCTGAGGTCAGGAGTTCAAGACCAGCCTGGCCAACATCTCTACTAAAAATACAAAAAAAATTAGCCGGGCGTGGTGGTGTGTGCCTATAATCCCAGCTACTCAGGAGGCTGAGGCAGGAGAATCGCTTGAACCCGAGAGGCAGAGGTTGCAGTGAGCTGAGATTGTGCCACTGCACTCTAGCCTGGGCGAGAGTGAGACTCTGTCTCAAAATAAATAAATAAAAAATTTTAAAAAAGTGGACACTATCTGGGTCAGCTTAAGAAGGTGACCGATTTTTGGCAGAACAGCTGCATGCACGTTCCCTGGCCCTTAGCTTCCTATGTGCCACCCTGCCCTGTCACCATGGGCAAGTCACTCCCTTCCCGGCTAGCTTCCTTGTCTATTAAGTGAAGTACACTGGATCTTTGCTGCTGGATGGTGGTCCTTGCACCAGCAGCGTTGGCTCCACGTGAGAACTGCTTAGAAACTTTCAGACCCCGCCCCCAACCCTCTGAATCCAACTCCACTTTAGCAAGACAAGATCCACAAACAATCTTCACGGCATTTTGTCAGAATCTTTTTTTTTTTTTTTCCTGAGATGGAGTCTCACTCTGTCACCCAGGCTGGAATGCAGTGGCGCAATCTCAGCTCACTGCAACCTCTGCCTCCCAGGTTCAAGCGATTCTTCTGTCTCAGCCTCCCGAGTAGCTGGGATTACAGGTGCCCGCCACCATGCCTGACTAATTTTTTTGTATTTTTAGTAGAGACAGGGTTTCACCATGTTGGTCAGGCTGATCTGAAACTCCTGACCTCCAAAGTGTTGGGATTACAGGCGTGAGCCACCACACCTGGATTTTTTTTTTTTTTTTTTTTTTGAGACAGAGTCCCTGTCACTCAGGCTGGAGAGCAGTGGAGCGATCTTGACTCACTGCAACCTGTGCCTCCCAGGTTCAAGTGATTCTCGTGCCTCAGCCTTCTGAGTAGCTGGGACTACAGGCGTGTGCACTACCACACCTGGCTAATTTTTGTATTTTTAGTTGAGATGGGGTTTTGCCATGTTGGCCAGGCTGGTCTCGAACTCCTGACCTCAGGAGATCCACCTGCCTCGGCTTCCCAAAATGCTGGGATTACAGGCATGAGCCACCACACCTGGCCATTTCACCCCATTTGAACCTTAGTTTTCTCCTCTGGGAAGCCAAATTAATAAATGTTTTTATCACAGGGCCATCGTTGAAGCATGTATGACTATGTGTGTGAAAATGTTCTGCAAACCAAAAAGGGCTCAGGTGCTATAATTTTTTTTCTGCAAAGGTTGGGCTTTGAAAGGACTTTAATTAAAGACTTTAACTGTAAAATATTCATAACCTAAAATTGCCTTTTTAACCATTTTTAGGTGAACAGTTTCGTGGAATTACATTCACGTTGTTGCACAACCACCATCATCCACAGAACTCCTCTTGCAAAACTGACACTTTGTACCCAGTAAACATGAACTCCTCATTCTCCCTCCCCCAGCCCTTGACAACCACCACTCTGCTCCTTATCTTTATAAATTTGACCACCGTAAGAACCTCACATGAACGGAATCATACAGCATGTGTCCTTTTGTGACGGGCTTATTTCACTTAGCAGAATGTCCTTAAGGTTCATCCCTGTTATAGCATGGGTCAGAGTTTCCTTCCTCTTTTAAGGCAGAATAATATTCCCTGTGGGTACATGTACCATTTTGCTTATCCGTTCATCTGTCGGTGGACACCCGGGTTGCCTCCACCATTTGGCTATGGTGAACGATGCTGCCATGAGCATGACTGTACAAATATCTGGTCAGGTCCCTGTTTTCATGCTGTTGGGTATATTCCCAGAAGTGGAATTGAGGGATCCTATGGTAATTCTATGTTTAAGTTTTCAAAGAACCGCCATATAGTTTTCCACAGCAGCTAAGTGCTATTATTTTATTTATTTATTTATTTATTTAGAGACAGAGTCTCGCTCTGTCACCCAGGCTGGAGTGCAGTGGTGCACTCTCAGCTCACTGCAACCTCTGCCGCCTGGGTTCAAACGATTCTCCTGCCTCAGCCTCCCAAGTAGCTGGGACTACAGGTGCCTGCCACCACACCCAGCTAATTTCTGTATTTTTAGTAGAGACAGGGTTTCACCATGTTGGCCAGGCTGGTCTCGAACTCCTGACCTCAGGTCCTCAGGTGATCCTCCCACCTCGGCCTCCCAAAGAGCTGGGATTACAGGCGTGAGCCACCACGCCCAGCTAAGTTGCTATCATTTTTAAGGTCATGCTTTGGCACCGCAATGACTCCAGACAAGAGTCTCCTTTGTCTCTTGGCTGCTGGAGGGAAGGGGATAGAGGTTGGCAGTGCCCCTTGGTGCATGTTCCAGAGATCCTGGTGCTGTGGGTGCTCACAGCACCCTCCCTACCCTCCACTCCTCATTTCTCCTGTTTGGGATCCACTGAGCTAGATGCTTCTCCCTCTCCCTGGGCTAAAGCTTATTTGCAGCACCCTCAGTACCTATCAGCAGAGAGGCATTCAAGCTGAAATCCTGCATCTATATCAATTACTCAATTACCTATTTCAAATTTGAATCCAAAAACTACTCTGTTAACTCTGTGAATGAGTCCAGTTCTCTTAAATGTTATATGTGCATCAAAATGAAACACATTTGTCTTGACTTCAGCAGGAAAATATGAGCTTGATTGTGTTTGTCGTTTTTATACCTACTTCTGAACCTTCCTGAAGCTGACACCTGTTACTCAGGGCCCAATTTTTCCATATGAGGAAAGACAAAAAGGATTGTCCATGAGACACTGCTAGTGGCCGGGCTGTGAGTGGCCGGGACCAGTGGCTGCTCCCTCAGCCTCCTATGGGGTCCCCAGGGGCTGTGGGCATGAAACACAATTCCCTTCCCCTGCACTTTGCAGTCCTAGGCTTGTTTGTCTCCGCTAGCCACTGATGCCTTCAGAAGCCCCCATTGTCAAATGCCCAGCTTGAAGCTCGCCACCTCCTTCCAGGGTGCCTTGAAAAAGAGCAGAACAGGGTGCTGGGGTCCCTGTCATGGTGCACACAGACAATGACATCGGGCATGACCTGGCCAAGCACATCTCTCCATTGGCGGGGCAGGGCGGGGTGGGGGTGGTGGCTGTGAGGAGGGCTGTCCACACTTCCAGCTTCCACTAGGTGGTGCTGGCGATGTCACCGCACATCTTCCAAAGCAATTTCAGGGTTCATTTCCCCCTTCGAGTTGGGTTTGCCTTCTCAGTGGCCGAAATTGCATATGGACCCAAGATTTTGGCCCAAGCCCCCTCCTCTGGAGCTGCAGACATCCTGGGTGAATTTTCCTGCGGTGTCGATGGTGAAACTGAGCCCTATTCTTAGTCACTAGATCCTCGGAATCTCCAAATGGATGGTCTCTGCTCACGTCCCACATCCCTGAAGTTAAGAGACACCTGATTCTCACCTGGATTTGAGTCTGCAGTCCCCATTCTGGTTGCTCCACTATGAGATTACGTTCAGGGAGTCTGTCGTCAACCTAAAATAACAACAGAAAGGGAGTCTCTGAAGATAACAAGTTTATTCTGGAATGAGCAGAAGGATTTGTAAATCCGGGAATACATGATGTGCCAGGACACCCCATGGTGGGACCACAGGCCGACTCAGGGAGACAAAGGAAAGCAGAGGTGGTGTTTTTTTTTTTTTTTTTTTTTTTTCCCCCAAGACGGAGTCTTGCTTTGTAGCCAGGCTGGAATGCGGTGGCGCAATCTCGGCTCACTGCAACTTCCGCCTCCCAGGTTCCAGCAATTCTCCTGCCTCAGCCTCCCAAGTAGCTGGAAATACAGGCATGTGCCACCATGCCCGGCTAATTTTGTACTTTTAGTAGAGATGGGGTTTCTCCATGTTGGGCAGGCTGGTCTCGAACTCCTGACCTTAGGTGATCCATCCGCCTCAGCCTCCCAAAGTGCTGGGATTACAGGCGTGAGCCACCACGCCCGGCTGAAAGCAGAGGTTTTTAAAGACAAAATGGGGAGAATTATGTAAGTTATTTTAAATAATGATCCCTAGGTACAAGAATTAATAACAAGGATCACCTTAGCTCAAGGTTAAACAGACAGTTGTTGGGCAGATGTCCTCATAGAGGTGGCCTTTGTGCAGGGCTGTGATTCATTCTGCATGGTTGTGGTTTGGTGGGATCTCTTACAATAGTTCCTGTTATCCAGGAAACTGTGTGTGAAGCCCCCACTTCTTTTCTTTTCTGTTTTTTTCTTTGAGACAAAGTCTCACTCTGTCTCCAGGCTGGGGTGCAGTGGTGTAATCATGGCTCACGGCAACCTCTGCCTCCCGGGTTCAAGCAATTCTCCTGCCTCAGCCTCCCGAATAGCTGGGACTACAGGCACCCGCCACCATGCCCAGCTAATTTTTGTATTTTTAGTAGAGACGGGGTTTCACCATATTGGCCAGGTCGGTCTCGAACTCCTGACCTTGTGCTCTGTCCGCCTTGGCCTCCCAAAATGCTGGGATTACAGGCCTCCCAAAGGTGGGATTACAGGGGGAAGCGCTCAGCTTCCCCCTTCCATATCATTTAAAGGGACTACACTCTTCCCTTCCCAGCACTTCCATATCAGAGGCAGGCTTATTTCTCACTGGCACATGCTCACATTGCTCCATAACCTTCAAAGAAAGTGACACCAGAACCTAACTTGCTATTGAGGTTAGCAGTTACTAACTACTATAAACTGACTTCTGTCCTCTTAAATTAAAAAAATAAAGTAATAAGTGAGTGCAGCAGATGGTTAAGACCAATCAATTAGTACAGAGGGCTCTACTTACCCCTTCCCAATCAATCAATCAATTAGTACAGACGGCTCCACTTACCCAAATTAAGAGCAATTAGTCCCAATTTTAGCTTTTTCTTTTTTCTTTTCTTTTCTTTTTTTTTTTTTTGAGACGGAGTCTCCCTCTGTCACCCAGGCTGGAGTGCAGTGGCGCGATCTTGGCTCACTGCAACCTCCACCTCCCTGGCTCAAGCGATTCTCCTGCCTCAGCCTCCCGAGTAACTGGGATTACAGGCACATGCCACTGTGCCCAGCTAATTTTTGTACTTTTAGTAGAGACGGGGTTTCACCATGTTGCCCAGGCTGGTCTTGAACTCCTGACCTCAGGTGATCCACCCGCCTCAGCCTCCCAAAGTGCTGGGATTACAGGTGTGAGCCACCACGCCCGGCCCTAGCTTTTTCTTTAGGGAGTAAATAAATATATTTAAATAATTTTCTTATGCTGGGACATGAAATAGTGAGAGTGCATGCTCTGGAGATAGGAAGCCTGAGTTTGAATTCCGGGTGTCACGAGTTAGGTGCTGTCACTAGCTTAACTAGCCCAAAGGGAAAAAGAAGTTTTCTTGACTAAGAAAAACAAAAGAATCAGTCGTATATTAAACAAAAAGTCATTAAAAATTTATTTTTGTTCTCCATTAATTCACTCCCATGTAATTACCTTCTTCCACTTGATATTGGGTTAGCAATCTTCATGACCACATCAACTTTTGAATTACAGTCCTGGAAGATTTATTTTTCTTCTTAGTCCAATGGCACAATCTGTAGCTGATCATAAACTGTTTTTTGAGAAGTAAAGTAAAACACTTATTGCAGATAACAAAAGTATGAGAACAGCATTGGTAAAGACACATTCGACAAGGAAATTACTTTATTTCTGTGGCAAACAACTACTTAACATAATAATCATAATTGTTTCTGATAACATATGCCAAGACATATTAGACCTATAGAATCTCATACAATTTTGGAACACATATTAATAACACATTTATATAAACATAACCCAAAGAATGTTAAACACCGTTTTATATTTGTCATGCTGGACCCCTATGCTAATGAGCTGACAGGACACAGCCTTGGAGACACAGAAGAAAAGACCTGGAGACAGCAGGTGAGACATAAGCTTTATTCAGGGAGCTTATGTACAGGGAGCCCAGGAGCAGCAGGCAAGACAAGAAATCCCCTCCTGTTTGTCAAATGCATGCAGGTTATATAATATTCTTCCCAGAGCAATCTCCACTTAGCACCTCTGCCAGGAAACCTCCACCTAGCCCAAAACAAAAGGTCTTGGTTCCTTGCACAACCTCTGATCCAAGGAACAGAGTTCTTCATAAGTATGATGTAAACATCTGGATTGGCCATTCCCGGGATCCATACCTTGGAACATTGAACAAAAATTCACCAAGGAATGTAGGGTTATTCTTAGGGGATGCTTCAGTTATTGCTGTCTGACGGGACATGCCCACCATGCTCTCCACACACCTGCATAGCCTTGAATGGCCCTCACAATCTCATCACACTGTTTTTCTGTGATTTCCCTGGGGCCAGTTTTGTGGAAGAGCATTGCAGCCAGACACCCCAGCAGCAACACTAACCACAACAAAGGATTGTGAACGCAATTGCAATTACACTAGATACAAAGTTTCTCCACGTGTCTGGGAGTTGATTAAACCATGAGGTGATAAGATCATAAGACAAAGACTCTGTGGCTGGACTCTGGGTATCTAATGTCAGCAGAGCCTGTGTTATGTTATGAGAGTAATGAGGGCTATATACACAACATTTTGTTTTAATTAATGCACAAGCTCCACCATGGGCAGCAGTTATATGATTTTGGGTCATACGATTTTGCAGAGGAACATGCCTGATCTGGGTGGTTTCTTGATTGGGAAGAGTAAAACGATGGTGAGTATCATTGAAGGCTGCAGCTATGTGTTTAGCCAGCACACGAATTGCAGCTCTGCATTTACAGTTGCCACTTTGGAGGCAAAGATGGCCAAGGGGTAGAACCACCAGTATGCCCATATCTGGTAATCTCTAGCTTTTACCGTTTTCCAGTTACTGGGGGTTGTGTCTAAATGGGGAACTATATACTGTGGCAATTAAGGATGCCCTGAGATGCATCTGCCAGTCCAATTGAATGGCAAATAAGGCCAAGGGTGGGTGACACAGGCCCACAGCCATCTCCATCTCCATGGGGATTGGTAGGCACCCATATGCAGAGACTTATTCTACCAACCCAGCCATGTATCATTGCTTAACCCAAGGGCTTGGTGACATTGTTGTACAGGTAGTCACGCCATATTGTGGGGTTAGCCGGTGATGTGCTGTCATTGTGTCTATCAATACACAGTTGCACAACTGACTACCTGTATTTGTGCTATGGTTGTTCTGTCTGCTGTTATAGCTAAGGTGCAAGTTTACCCATGCCCCACTGCACCAAAGCAATTGCAAACCTTCCCCGGCCTCTGGGAATAGAATCTTCACTGCACTACAATTGCGCAGTGAAGAATTAACTTTACCCCAGGAGAGGTCTTCCCATTGTCCCCTACCCCTGCGAAGTGATCTCCAGGCCCCTGGAATGCCCCGCCTGGTAGGAACGTCTTTGTTTCCCTGGTGGTTTGGCTACAGGACAGTATAGCAAATGTGATGGATGATGGGGGTTTGGGGCTATTGGGTATCTCTTCTCACCACCAGAGGATCTGGGGACTAATGGTGTGAGACCTCAGGGAGGGGCTGGAAACTCCAGGTCAGCCATGAGTGCAGCCTGTGGTCAAGCCCCAGCAAACACTCTGGACACTAAGGCATGGGTTGAGAAAGTCTTTCTGTTTGACCAAACTCCAGTTGGGCTCTTCTGAGCCTCTTCTCCTCTAGGCACCAACCTTGGCCTTCCATGCCCATCCCATGCTTGCTGGGCCTGCACCACCCTGGCTCAGCAAGAATCCCCCCGAGTCAGTTTAGGGAGGGTCCTCCCCTCTTACTGTCTGAGCACACTTGCTATCTGATCACTCTCCTCACCTGCCCCTTGATGGGTGAGTGTCTGACCTGCCTTTAGGGAAAATCCTGTTAGGCCAGTTTAGCAGGAACCCCCCACTCTGGTGTCTCCTGTCAGTCCTGTTCCATCTGCCGCCCCTTACCCTGGTGTTGGCTGTGACTCCCCCTCTGTCTTTACTGTATTGGGAGCTGGGCTCAGTCTCCCTCCCCTGTAACAACAATCCTGAATAAAGGCTTCCATCCTGAATAAAGGCTTCCTTCCTGATCTAATGTGATTCACAGGAATGTTTCCTTAACTGGGTGAGCTTCCCTGGTTTGCAACACCCCATGTGTTTTGTCCCACATTGACACAGGAGAATGCAGCCTCCTGAGGACAACGAAGCTTCACACCTGAAACCCTCCTAGACTCTGCCCTGTGTGTCTCTTCCTTAGGCTGATTTTAACCTGTGTTTTTTCCCTGTGATAAACCACAGTCATGCAATAACAGTTTTCAGTGAGTTACGTGAATTCCTCTAGTGAATTATAAAATCTAAGGATGGATTTAGGAATCCCCTTAAATTTGCAGTTAGTGTCAAAGGTAAGGGTGCCCTCAGACATTGCAGTTTTGGTAACTCTGAGTACTCAGAATTCAAACAAAACCAAAAACAGACCTACACAAGATCATTTTGCCTGGCATCTGCTCTCTTCCAATGCCTCATGCCCTTTGACCTTCTGACTGATGGTCACTGGTTCCAAGCACCGCACCAGTTGACTGGAGGAGGAGACCTGGCTGTTAGTTTTGGAGAGTCCACATGGATTCTCCAGCCACCTTACTGCCTCCTGACCTACCACCTGCACCTCCAACCTTCCAGGTCTCACTTTCAGATGTCACCAGCCTAATCGATGCCTTAGGAGTGATGGCTTCACCTCTGTGCTTGCCAAAGCCATGTGCAATTTTATGGAGCCTCTAGAAGACTCAAGACACTTTCAGAACCATCTATATAAATTGCTAATGCTGAAAAGACCTGAATTTGGACAAGATGGTAGACGAAGTGTTTTCCTCTTTGGTTGGCAACTTATGAGTTTCCTCAGAACCCCTGAAATTACACAAATTGGCAGCCACCCATTCTGACTCTGGAAGTGGTCACTAAGCCACACTGCTTTCCCAGGGTCATGGGCTACTCTATGTAGAACACAAGAGGATCCCAAAGGGCAGGCAAAAACTCCCCAGTTCTCACAGTTCTCAGGCTTGGTGTGGGGGAAACCGTCACTCACGGCCCGCTATGCCAATCACTGATGGGATCAAATCAGGGAGGGAAGAAATATCCCTCTCCCACTCATGTGTCCTCTGCAAGTCAATGACCTCCTTACGTTTGGTGTCCTTGGTGCCTCCCTCCTCTCACCCTAGTCCTGGCCCTGGTGTCCCAGCCTTCCTACTTACCCTCCAATTAGGCCCACTTATGCCCATCCTGACCCCTGGTTCTGCCCCTGGTCCAGGTCTATCTGGACTTTTGGGCAGGATCATGGTACTTGGTCCCCCACCTTTGACCTGGAGTTCACTCTAAGGCCTTCACCATCCTCCTATATGATTGAATTACTATTCCCATTGGACAGATGCCAGATGCCAGATGCCAGTCTCCAAGGCATAATCCTAGAGGCCCACAGCTGTGCAGGGACAGAAGCCAGGATCCATCCCAGCTCTGATCAACTTCACTCCAGCCTCTCCATGTCCTGGGCCAGCAGAAGGGTTCTGCTGTGTTTGTGCAATTCCTCAGATGGGGAGGAAATAGGCCTGGGCCAGAATCGCCAGGAACACACATTGATTTGGTCAGGATTTTTCTGACTTGTCCCAAAGGAAGTGCTTCTTGGCTTTCATCTCCAAGAAGGAGAACTTTGGCCCTGGTCTCTTCCCACCAAGCTTTTTAAAAGTTAATGTTAGAAGTCTGAGGAAGATGGCAGATAGGAGACAGGGCTAACATGCAGCTCCCACTTGGATGGACAGGACAGCACGTGGAGACCCACATCAGGTAATAATGTGTGCCAAGAACCGCCACAGGAATGTACCAGGAAAACTGAAAGAATTCACAGATCCTTTGAAAGAAGTGGCATGCTCCTTGCCAATTCTATGAGACAGGCAAAAAACTGGGAGTTCCCAAAGTGTGAGGGAGGGAAAATCTGCCTCCAAACACACATCGCCCCTGGGGAATCTGAAAATCCAGATTACAGGAGAGGGATTTAACCTTACCCATAGCTGAAATGGATTCAGAGAACCATGCAAAATGTAAAAGTAGAAGCAGAAGTGGGAAGAGTCCTGGAGGCATTCCCAGTGTCCAGCTCAAGCCCAGGGCACCATCCCTGGCGGTATCTCACAGAGGCCTTTGGGGAAAGCAGCCAGCAGAATTTGGGAGGGGTCACAGGGTGAAAGAAGCTTCCAGCTGGATTTTCTAATAATTTCTACTGGGCTTGAATTTTCTTGAGCAGAATCCAGGGGGAGAACAGGAACTTCTGCAAGTATGAGCCCAGGAGCCACCACTGACACTGTGGGCCAATGGGGAGAGGCAAGGCCTGAAAGCCGTGCTTGCTTTTTCAGTGGAGAAGCTTATGGCCTGGGACAAGGTCTGAGTTCTGCGCACAGGCTGCCTGAATCTAAACTTGGCATTGTTAGTGGGGCACTGCGGGAGCAAGGCCAGCCTTGCCAACTACATGTGATCTGGGTGAGGCCTCTCGCTGCCAGCTATCCCCCACTTCCCTGGCGAACTATATGGCACAGCAGAGGCAGCCATAATCCCCTCTGTAACAAACCCCATTGGCCTTAGGACAATCTGCATCCCTCACAGTGGCCGCAGCAAGCCCTGCTTAAGGAAAGTCTGAGCTCAGACCCAGCTAACCCTGCCCCTCACCTGATGGTATTTCTCTACTTATCCTGGTAGCTGAACGCAAAAGACATAAACTCGTGGGAGCTTTATGGCCCTGCCAATCACCTGAGAAACTAGAATACTTACCCTGGTCAACCTAGGGCAAGCTTGTATCTCCCTTCTACTACCGCAGCTGGTGCTCTCTTGAAAGTGCCACTTCCTGGCTGGAGACCAACCAACTCAGGCCATTACAGCAACTCATGACAGAATAACCCTATTCCCAGGAAGGAGAAGACAAGAGCTAATACCACTGCCCGCAACATCCTGACTAACCAGAGGTCCTCAGTCTCTCCACATGACAGCCTCACTGCTAGCGTAACCAGCATTCGAGGAAACAGCACACTAAAGAAAACTACAACCAATGACTCTCACGGAGTCTGCTGCACTCGCCTGTCACCTACACCAGAGTAGGTGCTGGTATCCATGGCTAGGAGACCAGAAGATGATCACATCACAGGACTCTTTGCAGACATTCCCCAGCACCAACCCGAAGGCTGGTATAGCCCCGGTGGGTGGCTATACCCAGAAGAGCAATAACAATCACTGCAGTCTGGCTCTCAGGAAGCCCTATTCCTAGGAGAAGGAGAGTACCACATCAAGGAATAACCCGTGGGACAAAAGAACCTGAACAGAAGGAGTTGAGTTTCAGATCTTTCCACTGAAATAGTCTACCCAAATGAGAAGGAACCAGAAAAGTAATTCTGGTAATATGACAAAACATATTTCTATAACACCCCCCAAAGCTATTTCTAGCTCCCCAGCAATAGATACAAGCCAACAAAAAATCTCTGAATTGCCATATAAAGAATTTAGAAGGTTGATTATTAAGCTATTCAAGGAGATAGCAGAGGAAGGTGAAAACCAACTTAAAGAAATTTTAAAAAATACAGAATATGGATGAAAATTCTCCAGAGAAATAGATATCACAAAGAAAAAACAATCACAACTTCTGGAAATGAAAGACACACTGAAAGAAATACAAAAGGCACTGGAAAGTTTCAACAATAGACTAGAACAAGTAGAAGAAAGAACTTCAGAGCTTGAAGACACAGCTTTCAAATTAACCCAATCAGACAAAGACAAAGAAAAAAGAATTTTAAAAAATGAGCAAAGCCTCCAAGAAATTTGAGATTATGTTAAATGGCCAAATTTAAGAATAATTGGTGTTGCTGAGGATGAAGAGAAATCTAAAAGTATGGAAAACTTATTTGAGGGAATAATTGAGGAAAACTTCCTTGGCCTTGCTAGAGATCTAGATATCCAGATACAAGAAGTTCAAAGAGCACCTGGGAAATTCATCACAAAATGATCCTCACCTAGGCACATGTCATCAGGGTATCTAAAGTCAAGAAGAAGGAAATAATCTTAAGAGCTGTGAGACAAAAGCATAAGGTAACCTGTAAAGGAAAATCTATGAGATTAACAGCTAATTTATCAGCAGAAACCATACAAGCCAGAAGGGACTGGAGTCCTGTTGTTAGCCTCCTTAAACAAAATAATTGTTAGTCAAGAATTTTGTATCCAGCAAAACCAAGCTTCATAAATGAAGGAGAGATAAAGTCTTTTTCAGACAAACAAATGCTGAAAGAATTCGCCACTACCAAGCCAGTACTACAAGAAATGCTAAACGGAGTTCTAAGTCTTGAAACAAAACCTTGAAATACACCAAAATAGAACCTCCTTACAGCATATTGTTTTATAAGCCTTAGGGCCTATAAAACAATAACACAATGAAAAAAATAAGGTATTTAGGCAACAACTTGCCTGATGAATAGAACAGCACTTTATATCTCAATACTAACATTGAATGAAAATGGGCTAAATGGTTCACTTAAAAGGTACAAGGGCTGGGTGCAGTGGCTCACATCTGTAATCCCAGCATCTTGGGAGGCTAAGGCAGGCAGATCACGAGGTCAGGAGATCGAGACCATCCTGGCTAACACAGTGAAACCCCATCTCTACTAAAATACAAAAAAAAAAAAAAAAAATTAGCCGGGTGTGGTGGCGGGTACCTGTAGTCCCAGCTACTCGGGAGGCTGAGGCAGGAGAATAGCATGAACCCAGGAGGTGGAGCTTGCAGCGAGCCAAGATCGCACCACTGCACTCCAGCTTGGGTGACAGAGAGAGACTCCATCTCAAAAAAAAAAAAAAGGTACATAATGACAGAATGGTACTGGTATAAAAATAGGCACATAGATCAAGGGAACAGAACAGAGAACCCAGAAATAAAGCTAAATACTTTCAGCTAACTAGTCTTTGACAAAGCAAAGAAAAACATATAGTGCGGAAAGGAGACCCTATTCAACAAATGGTGCTAGGATAATTGGCAAGCCACATGTAGAAGAATGAAACAGTATCCTCATACAAAAATCAACTCAAGATGGATCAAAGACTTAAATCTAAAACCTGAAACCATAAAAATTCTAGAAGATAACATCAGAAAAACTCCTCCAGACATTGGCTTAGGCAAAGAATTCAGGACCAAGAACCCCAAAATAAATGCAACGAAAACAAAAATAAAGAGATGGGACCTAATTAAAGTAAAAAGCTTCTGCACAGCAAAATAAATAATCAGCAGAGAAAGCAGACAACCCTCAAAGTGGGAGAAAATATTTGCAAACTGTGCATTTGACAAAGGACTAATATCCAGTTTCTACAAGGAACTCAAACCAATCAGCAAGAAAAAAAAAATAATCCCATCAAAAAGTGGGCAAAGGACATGAATAGACAATTCTCAAAAGAAGATATACAAAATGAAATGGCCAAAAAACATATGAAAAAGTGCTCAAGATCACTAATTATCAGAGAAATGCAAATTAAAACTGCAATAAGTTGCCACCTTACTCCTGCAAGAATGGCCATAATTTAAAAATCAAAGAAGAATAGAAGGGCGCGGTGGCTCACACCTGTAATCCCAGCACTTTGGGAGGCCAAAGCGGGTGGATCACTTGAGGTCAGGAGTTCAAGACCAGCCTGGCCAAAATGGTGAAACCCTATCTCTACTAAAATTACAAAAAATCAGCTGGGTGTAGTGGCGGGCACCTGTAATCCCAGCTACTCGGAGGCTGAGGTGGGAGGATGGCTTGATTGTGTCACTTGAAGTGGCTATGATTGTGCCACTGCTCTCCAGCCTGGGCTACAGAGCAAGACTCTGTATCAAAAACATAACAGAAAACATAACCTCAGAAGCATTACAATAAATATGCAATAAGCATCCACCCAGCATGTGTGGGGGACTGGGCTAATGCTGATGGCATGTGTGGGAGTAAGGCAGGCATCTGAGGAATGTGGGGGAACGGAAGGACGGGGAGTAATCTGGAGAGCCCCACGGTCAGTCAGTGGCAGGTCTTTCTTGAGCTCAGAAAGGTTAGGTAACTAGTTCAGATCAGACAGTAAAACAGGGGCAGAGCCTGGATTTGCACCCAGGCTTGAGTCTGACTTCTCTCCCCCACGTGCTGTGCCCTTAAACTGCAGAGATCGGGGTGGGGGGCAAGCGGCTCAGATGGGTTCAAAAAACTCCCCAGGCTCAACTCTGATTCTGACTGCCTGAGACATGGGCAGCTGACACAGCAGACCTTGAATCCTGAGGATGTGAGGCAGGTGGGTTGGATGAGAGGGACCTGGATGTCTGGTCTGCGGCTGCTCCTCTAAGTGCAGCAGCAAGGAGGCTGGGCCTGGACTGCAGGTGGTGCTGGCGAGCAGCGTGTTTGCTGTGCTTGGTCATGAGCTGCTGGGAAGTTGTGACTTTCACTTTCCCTTTCGAATTCCAGGGTATATCTGGGAGGCCGGAGGACGTGTCTGGTTATTACACAGATGCACAGCTGGAGGTGGGATCCACACAGCTCAAAACAGTTGGATCTTGCTCAGTCTCTGTCAGAGGAAGATCCCTTGGTAAGTTGGGGATGGTGTGATCTCCCCCCATGTCCTTATTCTCGCAATAGCTCTATAAGGGAAGGATCATTCAGCTTTTGTAGATAAGCTCAGAGAGGTTAGGTAGCTGGTTCAGATCAGACAGGAAAGCAGTGGCAGAGCCGGGATTTGCACCCAGGCTTGAGTCTGATTGCTCCCTCCCTCCTGCTGGGCCCGTAAACTGTAGAGAGAGGTGGGGAAAACAGCTCAGATGGGTTCACAAAGCTCCCCGGGCTCAGCTCTGGTTCTGACACCCTCAGACATGGCCAGCTGACCCCAGAAGAAAGGCAGGTGTTGGGGGTGCCCATCTCTTTGGGAAATTTGAAGGAATCAAAGAAGGTGGAGGAGGGGAGGTGACCTGGAGCCCGGCATGTCCTTGTGGCCGGGCCACACCCAGGCTGGCCAGAGGATGCTGCTGCTGAAGCCCAATGGGAACAACAGATTTCTTTTGAGACACAAGGAACTCAGAGGTTGTCTCACTCACCCTGAGTCTGAGCACCTACTTGTGCCAGGCCCTGTGGGGAAACTGAGGCCCTGGGAGGGGAATGACTTGCCAGGGTCCCGTGTCAGGAGGCTGAGCAGGCAGATCATAGGACTTCACGTCTCTGGCCCTCACCTCTGTCCCTCTGTTCAGACCTCTGGGCTGATGGAGAAGAAACAGGCTGTGCTGTGTCCCTAATGGGAAACATGGCTGAGACAGGGGAGTGAGAAGGTCGCATTGCAGAATGGTACCTGTGGCATGATGCCAGCTTTGCAATCATGAGATTCAAAAGCCACACTGTGGAACTGTGAGTATAACTACAGGAGTGAGAGCTTAGGTCTCTGTGTTTGTAGAAGCAGAATCAAACCTGGACACTGTTGGATTATTAAAATCACCCACTTTTGCTTCAATATCAGAGTCACAAGGGCAGATGTTGGCCTCCCCTCTGCCCTCCAAGCGCTGTGTGACTCTGGGCAAGTCACCTCCCCTCCCAGCCTAAGATTTTTCCCCTCTAAAAAACCTGATAGAGCTGCCAAAATTCCATGAAATCAGGGGGGTAATTTCTGTGAAATCTGAGTCATGGTCTTATTTGTTCTTCACCAAAAAGAGATGCCCATCAAGATAGAAAGAAAAATTAAATTCAATTCCTCAACTGAAAGTGAAACTGAAGCTGGGCCGTGTCATCCAGAGGCTGGTTGCTTTTAGTTCAAGTAATGCCTCCTGCACCTGGGATTTCAGCCAGGCTGTGCCAGGGAGGGCGGAGGGCATCCGGGTCAGTCGTAGGGGATGCAGCTGGGAACACAACAGGGTCCCCATTGAATGTTCAGAGTCTAAAGGGGAGACAGAGGCCCAAAGAGCCACATACAGGTAGAGCTCCCTCTGGAAAGCAGAGTGCTCAGGGAGCCTGGGGAGGGTTGGGGGCCGCCGCATGGACCAGGCAGCTTTGGGTGGGTCTCTGAGGACAGGTGACTTGCACATGGTGGGGACAGTGTGGGGGACATTCCAGGGTGAGGGAGCAACTGAGTGAAGGCCTGAGGCTGGGGATGGGAGTGGGAGGAGTAGATGGGCTCCAGGAGGCACCGAAGCAGGGCGTCAGTGGGTGCCTGGACCTAAGATGACTGTGGTGGCAGGTAGCGGTGAGGAAGGTGGGGGCCAGAGCATCAGAGGGTCTGTGTGCCCTGCTATGGGGTTTGAACTTGACCGTGGCTTTTCACTGAAGATTTCTCAGAAGGGTGCAGTGCCACGGCTGAGGGCTGTAATTCAGTGCTGTGGGAGGCAGAGGCGGGAGAATCACATGATGCTAGGAGCTCAAGACAGCTTGGGCAACACAGGAGATGCTGTCTCTCTGAAATGAAAAATTAACAAATTAGTCCTGCATGGTGGCGTGTGCCTGTAGTCCCAGCTACTTGGAAGGCTGAGGCAGGAGGATCACTTGAGCCCAGGGGCTCTAGGCTACAGCAAGCTGTGATAGCCCCAAAGCACTCCAGACTGGGTGACAGAGCAAGACAGTTTCTCAAAAATAAAATGAAAATGACGATTTCTCAGGAAATCATTTCGACTCCTCTTTCCCTGCCCAAGGAGGATGCCCCCCAACCACTTGGAGGGAGATGCTTTGCTGAGGGTCCCTGTCCTCTGCATCTGGAGAGCTTGGCTCAGAGCTGAGGTGGGAGGGAGGGCTCCTCTTCCAGGTCGCTCCGTTGGACACCGGAATTGACCAACCTGCAGGTTCACCCATGGAGTACACACTGTGTCCTAGTCAAGCCTGAGGGGCAGTATCCAGCCTCAACCCCCAGCAGAGGCTCCAGACAAAGGTGGGAGCCAGGCCAACAATGACCCAGGAGGATGGGATCCTGGATGCAGCTCCTCACAAGTATTGGGCATGTCCGAGGCCCCAGCTCTCTCTGCCCTCCTGCTCCTCTTCTCCCTCCTGGTCCTCCTGGTTCTCATGGCTCATGAGATGGTGTTGAGACAGCTCCCCTGGCCTAGGGTGTCACAGAGTGAACAAAGCAGGAAGAAGGGGAAGAGAAGCCCCCCTCCCGTCACCCCGTCCCTTACAGCAAGAAGTGTCCAGATGCCCCTCTGCCTACTCCCCTGGTGAACTGCTGCCCAGGACTGGGTCCCCCTTTTACTCTTGCTGCGTAGGGGCCCCAGAAGACAGATATCTGGATGCCTCGATCCTGAAACAGAGGTGGGAAGTGGAAAGAGGGAGGTGAGTGGCTTTGGAGGAGGGGGCTTTTGTATAAGAGCTGGAGGATGGAACCCCATCAGGGGGCCCGGGAACCACTGAGCTGTTAAAATAAAGTCTGCAAACAAAGACCAGCTGCTGGAAGTGGGTGTGCGGGGCAGTGTGCAGGGACACATGGTGAGAAAAGAACAATGGCAATGCTTGGAGCCGCCCCTAACTGGGATGGGCCTGAATCGGTATTATCATTATTACTTATAGTGTCATTATTAGTCATTTCCGTCTTGTTTGTGCACTCCCTCTATCTCTCCTCTCCACCTTTTTCCTAATATTGTATTACCAGTTTTATGTCCTCCATTAGCAACTTTGTAGCTGTAAACAATTTACTTACAACTTTCTTTCTTATACTCTCAGTTTTACCTAGTATTTCTTGACTCCCCTCTTTAAAAGATGACAATATTAATCCTCCTTCTCCTTCGTTCAGTGCTTCACATCCCAACTGCTACCTTTGTGCTTTAAGTTTGTACTAATCGGTAACAAGTATATTTAGTTCTCATATTTATATGCTCTGTTCTGTTCTCAAAGTTAAAAATCAAACAAGAGTGTTTACATTTTGTGATGTTTTAAATACTATTTACTGTGGAGCTGAGTTGTACACCATGTTTGCACATGTTTTGTGGCACAGCTTTACTTTTTCCTGATGTTTCTAATTGCCTTTGTTTTTTTTTCTCCCTTGTACTGCTTGCCTTCATCATTTCCTTAGTTTCTCTCAAACTGTGAATCCTTTGAGGTATTCTATTGAGTCCCCTTTTCCCACAGAACCATTCCCTTTTTATTCCATCCTGGACTGGTCGTTTTGTAGGCCTGCTGCATGTCCCACTGTGATCCTCAGATTCCCTTCTCTCTGGGTTGATTTTCCTGTTTTCTGGATCCCATGTCTTTTTCTTTCTTGGTTATCCCCACCTGCCCTCCATGGATGCACAACACATACACACACACACACACACACACACACACCCTTTCTTCCTCCCGGTGGCTCATTCTCAAGTAGCTTTCTTAGAACACCCTGTGACCCTGTGCCTGGTAACTTTTCTATTCCCCATATAGCTCCTTTTCTTCTGTCATCGTTTTGGTTTATTTTCTGGAGGATTTCCGTGACTTTCTTTCACATGGTCTCTCTAGACTTGTTTATTTGATCATCACCTTTTAGTTTCCAGAAAATCTTTTTTTGTTTGTTTCATTGATTTTTCTTCTTTTCTGTATATCTTGTTTTAAGTTTATGAATAAAATATTTTTTAATCTCCCTGAGGACATGGGTTTGAGATTTAAAAAATTACTTGTTTGTTCTGGACTCCTTTTGTATTTGGTCATCTTGGTCTATTTCCCCACTTTCACCTTTCTCCAATTTCTGATCCTAGATCTATTCATATTGAACGGGGTGGGGGGCAGGTCTACTGGCAGTCTTCCCTGTAGGGTGATTGAATGGGAACCCACTGAAGTGTCAGAATACAAAGATATTATTTCTGGGGCATATTGCTTCAGTCATGAACTCTCTGATTTTTTTCACTGGTGTAGACTCAAGGCTGGCATGAATCCCATATGGCACGTGGGCCTGGTGAACTCCTCCCCTCTCTGAGGCTCTGCCTAGTAGACCACTCTGCCTGGCTGGATGCCCTCTCGGCGTTGCTGTGGTTCACAGCTCCCTTCACCCCTCTTTATTCAGTTATCATTTCTTCAGCCAGTTCTGTTTTCCAGCATCTCTTGGCGTCTCTGATCTCCTGTTGCCCTCATTTAAATTTTCATTGGCAGCAGAGGGTGCAGAGGCAGTGCGTGAGTTCTTGAGTCCGTCTGTCTGGGTGGGAACCCAGTCTTTACCACGTAGTAGATTCTGAGCTTGGGCAAGTCACTGAACATCTGTTTCAGTTTTCTTACCTGAAAATGGAAATACCAATGGTACACACTTCCTAGGTTCTTGGAAGAGTTCTGTGAGTTACTATTTATAACATCTTAGAGCAATTAGTGGTGCAAAATCCACCAATGTTTGCCCACATTAACATTAAGTGCCATTATACCTGTAAGTGCCTTGACTATGGCTGTAGTTTGATCTCAGGAGGGGAGGTTGATAAATGCTCTTCTGTCTTCTTAAAACAGTGCCTAAAGATGATTAATATGATTAACATTTGCTATTTTCCCTCACCTCCCAAGGTAAGATAATCAGGAGCAGAATGTGAAGAACTTTCCTCTATATAAAGATCAGCATTTATTCAGGCCGGGTGTGGTGGCTCATGTTTGTAATCCAGCACTTTAGAGGGCAGGGTGGGAGGATCCCCTAAGGCCAGGATTTTGCCAGCAGCCTGGGCTGCATACTAGGAGTGAGACCTTGTCTCAAGGAATAATGTTTTGTTTTTTGTTTTGTTTTGTTTTCCTGAAGAAAAGACTACTGAGAGCCAGTAAGACTGAAAGAATGGACACCTTCATATCCTGTTAGTTTGAGTGTGAATTGGTACAGTTTTCATACAGAGTGGCTCTAGGTATAAAAACTTTTGAGATGTTAATAGCTTTTGACCTAGTCATTCTACTCTTAAAAGTATCTTAAGGAAATAATCTCAAATGTGAGCAGTTTTACGTGAGGGAGGATATTCTTTGTAGCATAATTTATATGAAGAATTAGAAACACCCTAAGGTCCATCAGCTAGGGGAGGACAGCAGAGGGAACAGGGCAGCGCCAGCAGGGCTCGGCAGCCACAGCAGGGGCTGGGCTGGCATCTAGCAGGATCCAGGTCTTTGTGGGACAAAGAATCTTAGAGAAGCAACGGGGACACAGGCTATCCACTGCAGCACCAGTGAGTTCACCAAGACAAAGAGTTGAGCACAGAGTGTGAGACATGGATTTGCAATGAGGAGTCATTTACCATGAGCGTGTATACATGACTCAATATTGTATATTTAAGGGAGTAGAGCACAGTCATTGAAGACATGGGATTGAAGCAGAAGTCCTGGCTCTAGCACTATTGTGAAAACACCCGTAAGTTCCCTAACTTTTGTGGATTCCTCTGTGTTCAAATGGAAAAGTGGTACCCATCTCCTGTCCTGTGTGTGATCATCGAATGAGACACATGTCAGAGGCCGTGCACATCACAGACACACAATACACACTGGCTGTCATCAACTAGTTATCACACATGTTCCCAGGCCCAGGTCATTGTCAGAATGTTCCCTCCCATCTCTATTCCTGTGTATAGACTCTGTAGTTTCTGTAATGATCAGATGGCTGCCCCTCCTCTGATTATCTTCTCCTCATACCCCTACAGGACAAGAGGACCCTGCCTTGGTGTGAGAGTGAGGGAAGAGGAAGCTGGAACGAGGTGAGTTTCTGTAAATACCAGCTGGCAGGGCCCCAGGAGATAGAGAAACACTCTGGAAATTTGCTGCTACCAGAGAGGGATCTGCAAAGACCCAGCCACCTCCAGCCTCCCTCTGTACACAGGAGGCTCACATTCGATCCCACAATTTGTTTTCTCCTTCTCAAGGGTTAAGGAAAACCTTCCAGTCTGGACAGTGACTGGAGAGCTCCAAGGAAAGCCCCTCGGTAACCCAGCCGCTGGCACCATGAACCCAGGTAGGCTCGCTTCCTCTTTCCTGGCTAGTTCCTACTCGCACCTAGAACGGAGGGTGGCACCTCCACAGCTGAGTGAGCCCCAGAAGAACCCAGATGGAGAAGGAGGCCGATGAATCTGCCCAGAGCTCAAGAGAGGTCACGTGGAGTCCCCTGACTCAGGGGTCTGTGGGGTCAACTGCATCCTGACCTCTCCTCAGGGTGACACGGCCCAGGTGCCCACTTCCTCCCTACCCTGGCACCCAGCAGATGACTCAAGTGGGGCAGGACAGCCATGAGGAAGTGGAACGAGCAGGGGAGGGGAGTGGGGGAAGAGCAGGGTCCAGGAGGAGGGGAGGGGTGGGAGAGGAGGTTGACCTGCAGCCCTGATCTCTTATCTACCGCTCTTCTCCCTGCTGACCCTGGGTTTTTTCCAGCACAGGCTGGTCCCCTCCCTCCAGCTCTTGCCCTGCACCAGCCCCTCTGTTCTGAGTGGCCCTATGGGAATGTATCATGCTTGACCCAGCTTCCAACTTAAATGGACCCCGGTCTGGCCTTTTCCACGTCCCTTCTGTGTGACCTGGAACTCCTTACCTCCACTCTCGTGTACCATGAAAATAATATTTCCCCATGTTGTCATGAAGATCAAATATTATAAGGGTACCTGGCCTGGCCAAAGCCTGCCACACAGTAGGGCCTCCCTAAGAATTAGTTTGCATCCCCTCTATCTTCTCTATCTATCCCCTGTTGATTCCAGGTGGAAGCCACCCAGTCCCCTCATCTGTGTTAGGGCACCCGCCCTGCACTGCCCATCACAAGCACCTGCTGACCAGGGATGACTGCCTCAGGCAGGGCCTCATTCCCATGATCTCAGATACCCCTTGTCAAAGAAAAATCTGAGGCACAGTAACATTTATTTGAATAAGAAGGAATTCATGAATTGAGAAAACCAAACTGGAAGAGGCTTCATGTTATGATGAAAAAGTGTCAGAGACAAGTATTTATCGAGTAAATATGAAACTGCAATAAGGACATTATTTGATTGGTTGCAGTTATAAAACTGCCTGTTTTGATTTACCTTTTTGGAAAATTCCTGGTCACATTGGTGCTGGTGGGTTTAGGAAGGTCTCCGAATCCAGGAGAGACCAGACCTTAGCCTTGTCCAGGTTTTTGACTCCATTGAGAGAAAAAATTTGAGTCAAAGAAAAAGCAAATCAGCTGCAAGGCAGAAGCACAGGCTCAGGGATGGAAGTGCAGGTGGACTCAGAAGAGCCAGTTGGGCCCAGTGGGGTTTGGGGTTTCTGTCTTTGATGGTTTATTAAATTAAGGGGTTGGAGTCTTGGGAGGACTCTCTTGCTGGCTTGCGGCGGCTGCCTTTGCGCTGTGTGCTTACCTGGCCTTATTGTTTCTCTTTCTCTTCTTACAATAGGACACTAGCCCTCTAATAGGATTAGAGCCCTACCCTTGTGATCTCATTCAGTCTTAATTGCTTTCTTAAAGGCCCAATCTTCAAATATAGTCACTCGAGTTTAGGGCTTCAGCATATGAATTTTGGGGGCCCACAATCCCTCTATAGCACTGATGACTCCATCAAACATGTCCCACATCACAGTTGTCCAGGAAAAATTAACATGTAACCACCTAATATGCAATGGCTGTTATGCTCCCCTACACTATCCTCCAACCTTATCCTTTCTTCTTTCCAACTAGAGAGCAGTATCTTTATTGAGGATTACCTTAAGTATTTCCAGGACCAAGTGAGCAGAGAGAATCTGCTACAACTGCTGACTGACGATGAAGCCTGGAATGGATTCGTGGCTGCTGCTGAACTGCCCAGGTAAGCTCCATGGGGTTAACTCCATGGGGCGCCCCAGCGATGCCACTCAGATCTCCCCTGGGCTGGTTTTCCCTGACAGGCACACCTCCTCCAGGCAGCCCCCTCTGCTGGGCTTGAGGATGACCTTCTCGGCCCTCCAGGAGGCATATTTCCTCCATGTCCTTTGCTGGCAGTGAGTAGCCTCAGGCTGAGGGGAGAGGAAGCCCACAGGGACAGGGTCATTTCTGCCATCTGCTGGTGATGGGAACTTTGCCAGTTACTCTCTCACTTTCAGCCTTTCTTCATCAATGGAGTTTTATTGTGAGAAAAATGAGATCATGCATGTAAAGTGCTTAGCATAATGACTGACACATAGTAGGTGCACAGTTAATGTTAACATCTTACAAGCTTGGTGGAAAGAGACCAGGGTTAAGGATCTTCTTCTTGAAGATGGGAGCCCAGCAGGACTTCCTTTGGGACAAGTCAGAAAAATCCTGACCTAACCAATATGTGTTCCTGGGGATGCTGGCTGGGGCCTTTTTTCTCATCTGAGGAATTCCACAAACACGGCAGGACCCTTCTGCTGGTCCAGGATGCTGAGAGGCTGGAGTGGGATCGGACAGCACTGGGTCTCTTCCTGGTTCTGTCTGTGCCTAGTTCCTGGGCTCTGGGCTTATGTCATGGAGACTGGGAACTGTCATCTGTCCAATAGGAATAGCAACTCAATGTCATAGGAGTGTGGTGAAGGCCTTAGAGTCAACTCCAGGTCAAAGGTGGGGAACCAAGGACTAAGATCCTGCCCAAAGGCCCAGAGAAACCGGGACCAGTGTCAGAGCCTGGAGTCAGGATGGAGCAAGAGTCAGCCTTGGTTGTAGGACAAGCAGGAAGGCTGGGGCACCAGGGCTGGGACGGACTAGGTTATGGAAAGAGAGGCACCAAGGGCTTGAAACTTACGGAGGTCATGAACTTGCAGAGGACATGTGAGTGGGAGAGGGATATTTCTTCCCTGTCTGGATGATCCCAACACTCATGGGCATATAGGGTCATGGTTGCCTGTGTCTCTCACCCCATGCCTTAGAACTGGCGAGTTCTGGACTATCCTTTGAGACCTTCTTCTCTTCTACACAGAGAAGCTCCTTACCATGGCATGCCTTAGTGACCATTTCCAAAGTAGAATGAGTTGCTGTCAATTTGTGTAATTTCAGGGGTACTGAGCAGACGCACAACGTCCCAACCGAGGAGGAAAACACTTCCTCTACCATCTTGTCCAAATTCAGGTCTTTTCAGCATTAGCAATTTATATAGGTGGTTCTGAAAGTGTCTTGAGTCTTCTAGTGGTTCCATAAAATTGCACATGGCCTTGGTGTGCACACAGGTGAAGCTGTCACTGCTAAGGCATCAGTTAGGCTGGTGACACCTGCGAGTGAGACCTGGAAGGTTGGGGGTGCTGTGGTAGGTCAGGAGGCAGTAAGGTGGCTGGAGCGTCCATGTGGAGCCAGAATGAATAGCCAGATGTCCCACTCCAGTCAGCTGGGGCAGTGGCCGCACCCAGTAGCCTTCAGCCAGGTGAAAGGGCATGAGGCATTGGAAGGGAGCAGATGCCAGGCAAAGTGATCTCCTGTCTTTCTGAGGTTTTGTTTTTGTTTGAATTCAAAGTACTCAGAGATAGCCAGACTGCAATGTCTGAGGGCACCCTTACCTTTGACACCACCTGCAAATCTATGGGGATTCCTAAAATCATCCTTAGATTTTATAATTCACTAGAAGGACTCACGTAACTCACTGAAAACTGCTATTGCACGATTGTGGTTTATCACAGGGAAAGAACACAGATTAAAATCAGCCTAAGGAAAAGACACACAGGGCAGAGTCTGGGAGGATTTCAGGTGTGAATCTTCATTGTCCTCAGGAGGCTGTGTTCTCCTGTGTGAATGTGGGACAAAACACACGGTATGTTGCCAACCAGGGAAGCTCACCCAGTTAAGAAAAAATTCCTGTGAATCAAATTACATCAGGAAGGAAGTCTTTATTTCAGGATTGTTGTTACAGGGGAGGGAGACTGAGCCCAGTTCTGAATACAGTAAAGACAGAGGGGGAGTCACAGCCAACACCAGGGTGGGGGCGGGAGATGGAACAGGACTGACAGGAGACGCCAGAGTGGGGGGTTCCTGCTAAACTGGCCTAACAGGATTCTCGCTAAAGGCAGGTCAGACCCTCAACCACCAGTGGTGGGGGTGAGGAGCATGATCAGATAGCAAAGGGTGCTCAGACAGCAAGCGGGGAGGACCCTCCCTAAACTGATTTGGGGAGATTCTTGCTGAGCCGAGGTGGTGCAAGTCCAGAAAGCAGTGGGTGAGTGTGGAAGGCCAAGGTCGGCGCCTAGTGGAGAAGAAGCTCTGAAGAGCCCAACTGGAGTTGGTCAAGGAGAAAGTCTTTCTCAACCCATGCCTTAGTGTCCAGAATATCTGCTGGGGCTGGATCACAAGCTGCCCTCATGGCTAGAGTCTCCAGCCCATCCCTGAGATCTCACACCTTTAGTCCCCAAGTCCTCTGGAAGTCAGGAAAGACACCAAATAGCCCCAAACCCTATCATCCATCACATTGCTATACTGTCCCGTGGCCAAATCACCAGGCAAAGAAAGATTTTCCTACCAGGCAGGACATTCCAGGGGCCTGGAGATCACTTCCCAGGAGCTGAGGACAAAGGGAAGGCCTCTCTTTGGGTAAAGTTCATGCTTCACTTTCCTGCCATCCTGGGAATAAGGTCTCTTTGTCTCACTCTCACTGCTCTTTGTTCATCTGTAGAGTTTTCCCTCTCCAAACACTTTGGCAGTCACGGTGTTGACCTGTCCTTGAGTGAGGAGGCATGTTTACCAAACACCTACCATGAAAGAGCATCTGAGATGCCTTTAAGATATTTATTTCCACATGGAATAAGTACTGAGGAATATCTATGATGAACAAAATGTGTTTGAGTTTGAAAGAAAATTCTTTCCATTTGTAAAATTTGTTTCTATTTGATCGATAGTGGAAGCTCTGCAATTTACACAGGATAGAGATCGCATGGAGCTCATTTCACAGATAGGGAAACTGCATTTCTTAATCCTTTAACCTTTCCTTGTGCAGGGATGAGGCAGATGAGCTCCGTAAAGCTCTGAACAAGCTTGCAAGTCACATGATCATGAAGGACAAAAACCGCCACGATAAAGACCAGCAGCACAGGCAGTGGTTTTTGAAAGAGTTTCCTCGGTTGAAAAGGGAGCTTGAGGATCACATAAGGAAGCTCCGTGCCCTTGCAGAGGAGGTTGAGCAGGTCCACAGAGGCACCACCATCGCCAATGTGGTGTCCAACTCTGTTGGCACTACCTCTGGCATCCTGACCCTCCTCGGCCTGGGTCTGGCACCCTTCACAGAAGGAATCAGTTTTGTGCTCTTGGACACTGGCATGGGTCTGGGAGCAGCAGCTGCTGTGGCTGGGATTACCAGCAGTGTGGTAGAACTAGTAAACAAATTGCGGGCACGAGCCCAAGCCCGCAACTTGGACCAAAGCGGCACCAATGTAGCAAAGGTGATGAAGGAGTTTGTGGGTGGGAACACCCCCAGTGTTCTTACCTTAGTTGACAATTGGTACCAAGTCACACAAGGGATTGGGAGGGACATCCGTGCCATCAGACGAGCCAGAGCCAACCCTCAGTTAGGAGCGTATGCCCCACCCCCGCAGGTCATTGGGCGAATCTCAGCTGAAGGCGGTGAACAGGTTGAGAGGGTTGTTGAAGGCCCCGCCCGGGCAATGAGCAGAGGAACGATGATCATGGGTGCAGCCACTGGAGGCATCTTGCTTCTGCTGGATGTGGTCAGCCTTGCATATGAGTCAAAGCATTTGCTTGAGGGGGCAAAGTCAGAGCCAGCTGAGGAGCTGAAGAAGCGGGCTCAGGAGCTGGAGGGGAAGCTCAACTTTCTCACCAAGATCCATGAGATGCTGCAGCCAGGCCAAGACCAATGACCCCAGAGCAGTGCAGCCACCAGGGCAGAAATGCCGGGCACAGGCCAGAACAAAATGCAGACTTTTTTTTTTTTTTTTTTTGAGACGGAGTCTCGCTCTATCGCCCAGGATGGAGTGCAGTGGCTCAATCTCGGCTCACTGCAAGCTCCGCCTCCTGGGTTCACACCATTCTCCTGCCTCAGTCTCCCGAGTAGCTGGGACTACAGGCACCTGCCACCACGCCCGGCTAATTTTTTGTATTTTCATTGGAGACGGGGTTTCACTGTGTTAGCCACGATGGTCTCCATCTCCTGACCTCGTGATCTGCCCACCTTGGCCTCCCAAAGTGCTGGGATTACAGGCGTGAGCCACCGCGCCTGGCCAAAATGCAGACATTTCATTAGGGGGATAAGGAGGGTGAGGTAAAGTTTATGGAACTGAGTGTTAGTGACTTTGGCATTTGTGTAGCTGAGCACAGCAAGGGAGGGGTTAATGCAGATGGCAAGTGCACCAAGGAGAAGGCAGGAACACTGGAGCCTGCAATAAGGGAGGAGAGGGGACTGGAGAGTGTGGGGAACGGGAAGAAGTAGTTTACCTTGGACTAAAGAATATATTGGGGGAAGAACAGAGGGGGAGCTTGCAGGAACCAGCAATGAGAAGGCCAGGAAAAGAAAGAGCTGAAAATGGAGAAAACCAGAGTTAGAGCTGTTGGATACAGGAGAAGAAACAGCAGCTCCACTACCGACCCGCCCCCAGGTTTGATGTCCTTCCAAGAATGAAGTCTTTCCCTGGTGATGGTCTCTCGCTCTGTCTTTCCAGCATCCACTCTCCCTTGTCCTTCTGGGGGTGTATCACAGTCAGCCAGTGGCTTCTTGATGATGGTGGTTGGGGTGGTTGTCATGTGATGGGTCCCCTCCAGGTTACTAAAGGGTGCATGTCCCCTGCTTGAACCCTGAAAGGCAGGTGGTAGGCCATGGCCACAATCCCCAGCTGAGGAGCAGGTGTCCCCCAAACTTCCCAGAGAGTATCTGAGAACCAACCAATGAAAACAGTCCCATCGCTCTTACCCGGTAAGTAAACACTCAGAAAATTAGCATGAAAGCAGTTTAGCATTGGGAGGAAGCACAGATCTCTAGAGCTGTCCTTTCGCCGCCCAGGATTGACCTGTGTGTAAGTCCCAATAAACTCACCTACTCACCAAGCTGGACTTGTTCGAGTCATTCTTTGGTCTCACAGCTCCTTCCAAGCTTTGGGAGCCATCAGTCTCAAGTTTTTCTCATAATGGTGGTGATGGTGGTTGTGATGGCAGCAGAGTGGTGGGGGCCTTGGCAAGTGGCCGTTGCTTTTCCAGACCAGGGGACACTGATGGACGGATGAAGTTCCAGGGGAACTTGAAGTGCTGTGTTGGAAAGAGGTGAATTTTGGAAGAAACGAAAAATGAGAGGAGTTGCCAGGAACAGGTCAAGGAAGCTTGAGGTGTGTCCAGGAGTTCAACCCTGCTTGTGGTCATGAGGTCATGAGGTGAAGACCTCTCTGAGCCTCAGTTTCCTCATCAGCTGTAGAAGGGGGCTGGAAAAGGTGATATCTCAGGTCCACCTTGTTCTCCCCATCTTGTGTTCTGGAGACTTGAGTCAATCAGCACTGACTGATGGCTGTGACTTTGTGGTGCCGATGGAGGCTCCCCTGGGCTCTGGGTGCCTGACTTACCTTCCTTATGATCCTTCTTCCAGGGTCTCAGGGAGCGAAGTTTCAAGGCCCCTCCTGCTCGCTCACTGGACTCTCACTTTCCCAGCTGGTCATTTCCCTGAGACCTCAAAACCCCAAGCCCATTGGGGTACTCGGGGAAAGCTGGTACATGTCTGGCTCTGGCTGAGCACAGGTGTGGTTTCTATCTGCGAGTCAGAGCCCGGGATTGACACGGGACACTCGAGGCTAACTAGTGTCAGAGGGGCCCGTGTGCAGATTGGGAGAGGATCAGCGAAAAATAGAGGGACAAAGAGAGACATCCAGACAGCAAACACCCCCATCCAGTCTGTCCTCACGTTTTGCCCAGACTCCTGCAAGAACTTCCCGAATGGTCTTCTCTGTGCCCCTGCCCCTGTCCCTCCCATGTCCTGGACCATGCTCCACACTGGGCCAGGTTGGGCTTTAACAATATAGTTTCTTTTTTTTTCAGATACTCTCACTCTGTTGCAAGGCTGGCAAACCATGGCACGATCATGGCTCACCACATCTTGGACCTCCCGGCCTCAAACTATCCTTCCACCTTGACTCCCTGAGCAATTGGGACCATCCGTGTGTACCCCAATGCCTCGTTAATTTTTGTATTTTTTTTTTGTAGAGACAGGGTTTCCCTATCTTGCCCAGGCTGGTCTCATACTCCTGAGCTCAGGTGATCTGTTCACCTTGGCCTTCCAATGAACTGCAATTGCAGGCATGAGCCACCATGCCCACCTAAGAACATAGATTTGATTGAGCACCTGCTTCCAACCCTCCAATGGCTTCCCATTACTCTTAGCACAAAGATGTAGGCCATGATGCTGCCTAAAGTAGCCTGTTGTGGCCTGGGGTCCTGTGAAGGAAGAGCCAGGGGCAACGTTCTGGTGTAGAGGGTTTGTGTGGGAAGTGATTCTAGGAACAGAACTGAGGATCCAGGAGGGGAGGAGGAAAAGTTGATACAAGGAGAAGTTTTTGAATGGGTCATCCATATGGGCAATGAGACCTTCCGAGGTGCCTTCAAGAAGTGTCCTCAGAATCTTTGTCTCCAGGGAGGAGAGAGGGAGGCCTTTATCCATGGCCTTTATCCCCATGGGCTTGCCTCAGGCTGAACTTCCAGCCAAATCTTCAGCTGTTACCTAAGAAACAATGCAGATCCTGGCCCGAGGACGCCGCCCCTTCCAGGCAGCCTGGACTGTGAGGTGTGCTCCATTGCTCTTCAGGAATCATCCTTGAGAGTTGTTCCACAGCAGTCCATGTCTGGCTGGAGCAGGTGGATTGGGCGGAAAGCACGGCAGAATTTGAGAGAGGCCTGTTCTTACAGTGATGACTCACTGTAAGCACCTGAATTCAGCCCTCATGGTCTTTTCACCGCTGTTAGTCATTCATCTCTATGTAGTTCTTGCAAACTAGAGGTAGATGTCTGCTTTCTACAATCAAAGATGTCAGCATTTAGGGCCCAGGGATGGAACAAAGTTGTTTCATGGGAGAGAACAGCATCCATTCTCCTCTTCCTAGTTCAGGAGGTCTGGGTGAACAATCTGCAGCTTCCAAGAATACGCACTCCAGTGATCCACCCAGGAACTGAAAACATGATGACCAGGTGAGGGGAGGTCCTAATGTATTCACTGAAAGCTAAACTGAAATAAGGTATTCACTCATTACTTGTCCCCCTGTGATCTCCTCCTCTGACCGGAAGGCCACAGTGGCACTCTGGGTCATTATGGGTCCCAGGAGTTGGTGTCAGTGTAGCCAGGATCCAGCAGTCCTGGGGATGAGTTTCCTTTAAGCCGTCCCCTGTGATCTGAGAGGACGCTCCAGGTCCAGGGAGAACAGGTAGGAGGAACGCTTACAGGCTGCACTTAAGGGGAATGACAGGGCCTTCCGCAGACTCCTGACCTCCCTTTCCTTCAAGGGCTCTGGGTCTGTCCTATGAGTCAGGCCTGAGAATTGGGTGACAAGCAGGGGCCATCCAGCATGATGACCTGTGACAGGTGTCTGCCCACCAAGTTGGTGGCTGTGCAAAGTCAGTGGACTCTCCGCCAGCTCTATTTTGGGACCCTGTGCCTGTGGAATTTCCCTGAGCCGTGATCATGTGCACTCCCTGCTGCCTGACCTGGTGCCCACACTCTCTTTTCTTCTGGCCGCGACCTGCCTCCCCCAGAGTTGGCCTCTTGGAATTTCTCCCTCCCTAAAGATACCAAGGTCCCAGCCCCTCCCCCATTCCAGAGAGTTCCTGGTTATCCATTGATTCTTCTCACCAAAGGAAAGAGAAATCTCCTGGGCCCTCACAGGATGCAGTGTGGGCAGGAAGGACCCGAGAAATCCAATCTAACCTTCCAATCTCCTATGCACGTTGAGTCCTCCTTCTTCTTTGTCATAACAAGTCATTTCTGAATTTTTGGTGTCACAATGAAGTGGCCAGCATTTACTTGAGGGTGGCTCATCCAGCCCTGGGCACAGCTGGCATCCCAGCCTGCTGCTGGAGCAAACCATGCCAGCTGAGGACAACTATGGCAAGGAACCCAAATGATGTTTCCCCTTCCTTGCCGACCTTTCTCGGACTCCACCGCACAAATGGTCTCCAGCTCTTTGGAGTTTGATGGTGAGCTCCTTCTCCTGCTGCAGCGTCTCACTCCTTTCCATTCTGCAGTTCACTCTCATGCCACGCTGACTTGAACATTGGCTGTCTAGAAACTCATGGGGGGCAGGGGCAACAGAGATGGAGCAGCTTCCTCCATCAGGGGCTGCACCTTGGAAGCGTCCTTAGATGTGGCTTGGAGTTGGGATTCTTCAATCCCCCTCCGACATCCCTATTGCAATTTTCTGGATATATCTTGTATTAGGCTGAATAACAGCCCCCCACGGATGTGCGCATCCGAATGCTGGAACTCGTGATTATGTCACCTTCCATCATAAAAGGCAGCTTGCAAGTGTGATCCAGCCAAGGATCTGGAGATGGGAGGTTATCTGCGATTATCTGGGTTGGGCCCAAGGTATCCACAAGGGTCCTTATAAGGCAGAGGCAGTAGGGTGACAGGGAGAAAAGGAGATGTGATGATGGAAGGGGAGAGAGACTGAGAGAGATCAGAGGACGCTACAAGGCTGGCTTTGAAGATGAAGGGAGGAGCCAGGAGCCAAGGCCAGCAAGTGTCTCTAAAAGCTGGAAAAGGCAATGGAATGGCTTCTCCAGGAGCCTCTAGAAGAAACACAGCCATGCCCACACCTTGATTTTAGGACTTCTGACCTCCAGAACTGGAAGAGAACAACTTTGTGTTGGTTTAAGTGAACACAAAGAATAAATGGATTACCAGGAACTCTCTGAAATTGGGGAGGGGCTGGGACCCTGGTCTCTTTAGGAGAAATTCTAAGAGGCCAACTCTGGGAGAGGCAGGTTATGGCCAGAAGAAAAGAGAGCGTGGGCACCAGGTCAGTGGTGCTTTGTTACAGCAGGGGAGGAACTAATACACCACTCTCCCCATCAGGGCCCTCAGCTGCACTTAGAAGATCTGGCGAGGATGAAATTTATCATGCAACCAGAAACCTACAGAATCAGTCTCTGAATTTTATTCTCATAGGAGGAGAGTCAGCCAACAACATCGACAGCCACAATTTATTTGATGCCTTCAGGAAACATTTCAAAGCCAGATGTTTGTTTGAAGTGCAGGTCCTGCTTCAGGTCCCGGCGTTCCTTGTCTCAGCCACATTCCACCAGGTGGCAGCAGGTGCTATGCTGGTCGGCATGGGGAGTTTCTCAGCCACGTTCCACCAGGTGGCAGCAGGTGCTATGCTGGTCGGCGTGGGGAGTTTCACTGTTGCTCCGCCTCCCTCTCAGCCTGAACGCTAATTCCACAAATACCAACCATCCTGAGGGTCTGTTATCTGCAACCAACTCGTTGGTATCATTTTTTTTTTAAATCAGTCAAGATCCTTTGGATGCAAGCAGCACACAGCAAAGCGAAACCAAGACAAAAGCAAATGCAAGAACAAAAACAAATTAGACTTAAACATCCTCTGGCCAACTGAAGAGTAGAGGTATGTATTGGAATGATCCAGAGAGAAAGGACACAGAATTAAAGATTTCAAAAAAGCAGAAACCTTTTCTCTGTGATGGACAGAAGACTCAGTTTCCCAAAGAATAAGACATCATATAGACAACATGAGGCCAACTCAATCTGTTTCTCTCTCTCATTTCTTTCTCTTTTATAGTTTGCTCAACAGGCAAAACTCTTCCATCATGTTTTGATATTACACAAAAATCTTGTTCAAAAGAGAAAAACTAAATGTTACCTTTGTATTAATGGATTAGTAATGCTGAAGCTCATTTTATACAATCCTATAAACAAATCTATCAAATTTTAATTAGTTTGATCATGAGGTAAAATTTCCATAAATCTTTTATAACTTTTAAGATTTTCTGTTAAAGAGCAGATCAATATACCGAGTATTCCCTATTACTCTGACACAGAGGTTCAGAGGCTGGCCCAGCATCCATGTGCTATTTATGTTCATGTTCAGTTTATAGAAAAACTAAATAATTTCTTTTAAATTTTAGCCAAACTTCATCACACATGGTTTCTTTTATGAGATCAATCTTCCACAAACCTACTACAATTTGCTTAAAATTTCTTTTTTGCCATATCTTTCTTTTAACTTGAAATGATCCTTAAAACCTCTAAACTAAACAAAATGATGTTTTCTTAAAAAGAACCACAGTCCCATGCCCTCTTTCAACCCTTTTATCAAAACACATCCTATCTCTTTAATACATTCATTAGTCAGAGTTCTCCAGAGTGACATGGTCAATAGAATACATGTACACACAGAAATACACATAGAAGTGAGTTTATTAGGGAGAACTGGCTCACATGATTACGAGCAGAAATCCCACAACAGGCTCTCGGCAAGCTGGGGAAAGACAGAAGCCGGTAGTGTGACTCAGTCCAAGTCTAAAAGCCTCAAAACCAGGGAAGCCGACTGCGTAGGTCTCGGTCTTAGGATGAAGCCCTGTAATCCTCCAGGAGGCCGCTGGTGCAAGTCCCAGAGTCCAAAGGCCAAAGACCAGGAAGTCTGATGTCCAAGGGCAGGAGGAGAGGAAGGAAGCATCCGGCACGGGAAGACAGAGAGAGTGATGAGCAAGCTGCTCACCCTTTTCTCTTCTGCTTGCTTTGTTCTGGCCTCACTGGCAGCTGATGGGATGGTACTGCCCACATTCAGGGTGTGTCTTCTTCTCTTAGTTCACGGACCCAAATGTCAATCTCCTTTGGCAACACCCTCACAGACACGCCCAGAAACAATCCTTTACCAGCCATCTAGGCATTCCTCCGTCTAGTGATGTTCACACCTCATATTAACCATCACAATACACTTTGTGTATAGCCAGAAGGTGGTCTAGGCAGCAATAGATGTAATGTTTTAATTACATACATTAATTGTAATGTGAACTCTTGGTAACTCTTATTTTTATTGAAGAATCTAGGAGGTAAACAGTTTTAATTATGCACCAGATGCATATCCCAGGATGAAGGACAATGCCTGGGGTTAGTCCAAAGGCTCAATTCTCAAGACATGTAGGTTTACAGATGAGATAAGCAGGCTTTAAAAGTATTACAGAAGTAAACTTTTATATCCTAATACATGTAGCAGACAATAGTATCTGACCTGCTTGACTAATTCAGCCCAGATATCTAAATTAAGTTTTGAAGACATTTCTATTTTACCAATAATTTTTAAACTGTCTCTAGCAAAGATTATTAAAGTCACATGAAGTGAATGCTATTCAAATTAAAGTTTCTATTTTTCTGATAAAATATTGGATTTAAGTGCTTTTTTTGGCAAGCCAATTAATTAGAGCCCTTCTATATATTTTGGTGGGGAAATATTATATACCTATAACACATATAAATACATAGACACACAGACATGCGTACAGACACAGATCCTGTAGATTTGTAAGATTTTTTATTTGTCACTTTTCCAAATTTTTCTCCCCCATTTTAGATGACTAATTTCTTTCTTTCTTTCTTTCTTTCTTTCTTTCTTTCTTTCTTTCTTTCTTTCTTTCTTTCTTTCTTTCTCTCTCTCTCTCTCTCTTTCTTTCTTTCCTTCTTTCTTTTTTTTTGAGACAGAGTCTCACTCTGTCGCCCAGGCTGGAGTGCAGTGGTGCCATCTTGGCTCACGGCAGGCTCCGCCTCCTGGGTTCACGCCATTCTCCTGCCTCAGCCTCTGAGTAGCTGGGACTACAGGCACCTGTCACTACACCCAGCTAATTTTTTTGTATTTTTAGTAGAGACGGCATTTCACCGTGTTAGCCAGGGTGGTCTTGATCTCCTGACCTTGTGATCTGCCCACCTCTGCCTCCCAAAGTGCTGGGATTACAGGTGTGAGCCACCACGCCTGGCCCACCAATTTCTTGATAACCTGTTTTATTGCCCTCAGCAATTGTCAGCCAGATGGCCCAAAGTTTGCACTCTAAAGGAACAAATCTTAGGTAACATCAGATAGAGATTTTACATCTCAAAGTAGAACTAAAACATTTGGCCTAAATATTGTATCATTTTGCTTAAACCAAGGAAAGAAAAACAACTGGAAGCGAACGCAGGTCTGGTTGCTCCCCACCTGGATCATCCAATTAACAAGAGCGAGGGCTGCTAGAAAGAAAGTGACTTTATTAACCAAAACGAGTAAAGGGGAAGTGGCTGCATTCCCTTGGAAAGCAATCACTTTTGCAATCTCTCCATATGACAAAGGTCTAATATTCAGAGTCTACAAGGAACATAAGCAAATTAGCAAGAAAAAAAAAAACCCAAACAACTCCATTATTAAATGGGCAAAGGACATGAACAGACAGTTCTCAGAATGAGACACATTCATACGGCCAACAAACATGAAGAAAAGCTCAACATCACTGACCATTAGAGAAAGGCAAATCAAAACCACAGGGAGATACTATTTCATGCCAGTCAGAATGGCAATCATTAAAAAGTCAAGAAACAACCGATGCTGGCGAGGTTGTGGAGAAAAAGAAACACTTTTACATTGTTGTTGGGAGTGTAAATTAGTTCAACCATTGCGGAAGACGGGGTGGCAATTTGTCGAAGAAACCCCTTTGACCCAGCAATTCCTCTGCGGGGTATATGCCCAAAGAAATATAAATCACTCTGTTGTAAAGATACATGCACACGTATGTTCACTACAGCACTATTCACAATAGCAAAGACATGGAATCAACCCAAATACTCATCAATGATAGACTGGATAAAGAAAATGTGGTACATATACACCGTGGAATACTCTGAAGCCATAAAATGGAATGAGACCGTGTCTTTTGGAGGCACATGAACGGAGCAGGAAGCCGTCATTCTCAGCAAACTAATGCAGGAACAGAAAATCAAATACCATATGTTCTCATTTATAAGTGGGAGTTGAATGATGAAAACGCAGGGACACATCAGGGGGAACAACACATACTGGGGCCTGTTGGCGCAGGGGGAGGGAGAGGATCAGGAAGAATAGCTAATGGATGCTAGGCTTAATACCTCGGTGATGGGTTGATCTGTGCAGCAAAGGACCAGGGCACACATTTACCTTACGTCCCGCACATGTACCCGGAACTTAAAATAACAGCTGAAGGAAAAAATGAAACTTTTCACTGGAAAAAAAAAAAAGAAAGAAAGAAACCAGTTTGATGTTTTTGGGTAAAGGCCAGGGCTTAAAAAGGAAAGCTTGATAAGGACAGCATGCTAGAATTGTGTATGTGCGTATGTCCTGTCCCTGTGGCTCTCCTGGGTCCCAGTCCACCTGGATCTTGGGCTGGCGTCATCTCAACGATGGCTGGATTGCTAACTAGCTGCCTTGAGTACTCTCGGGAATTTTGTAGCTGGGTCTCCAGGCTTGGCCTGTGTGTCTCAAGATTAACCTATGGAACTTCTGAGAAAGCGCATGATTAGACACTAGCACACAGTTAGATAAATATAGGGGGTATATATGGTGAGAAAGGGAGGGGCACGGATTCTATTTTAAGTCTAAGAAAAAAGGCTTCTGCAGTTTGCTTCAAGGTTAAATCTTGAAACCAAAGAAGGAAAAACCAGTTTAAAATGCATTTTGAAGTTAAGCTGCCTGATTACAAAATGATATAAGCAAATTTTAGTTAAGACGTCCAGGAAAAGCACTTTAAACAGAGATATGCCTTAGGATAGAAGAGAACAGTTTTGAATTTGACAGGAATCTGTCCACTTCCAACTCTTGAGGTCGCATGAGGAAAACAGAGGTTCCTCCCCAGCAGGGACTCTGGTGCTTTTTTCTGTTTTTCCCAACGGATCTCAGCTGTTAGAAACTACTGTAGGTCCTCTCTTGATTGCACGGAGGGTGGCAAGAGGAAGGCGGGAAAGACAGAAGTAAACAGAGAAACAGACAGAATTGAGGTGACTGAGACATAGAGAGAGAATAATGGCCATAACTACTCTCTCTCTCTCAATAAATAGATAGATACATATATACATACACAGCCTTAATATCAGTTTCAGTGAAGTTGACTTGTGACTTTAGAGCTCTGAAAAAATCCTTTCACACCTCTTACTACCAGATGTTAGCCAGGACATACAGGTGATATTTCTGGTGTTTGAATTTTACCAAAGGCAACCTTCCTAGTGAAACCAATAAGCCTGAAGTAAGGTTGTGATTTAACCATGGGTGCCCGAGGGGTCTTCCAGGAGGTGGCAGGGAGGTGTTTTTTTGTTTGTTTTTAAGATACAGAATAGCTGATCTCCTATACACAAAGACAAAAATTCCCTCTATGTCCCCCACAGAAAGAAGACAGAAATCAATAGCTATCCATGGAGGGGAGAAGGATCAGTGAAAGGCAAAATCACACAAATATCAAACCAGAATCCAGAGCAGGCGGTAAAACCTGCAATAGATTTTAATGTGTGGTTTTTTATTTATTTATTTATTTATTTTTTTTTTTGAGATGGAGTCTTTCTCTGTCACCTAGGCGGAGTGCAACGGCGGGATTTATGCTTACCGCAATCAGTGCCTCCCAGGCTCAAGCAGTTCTCCTGGTTCAGCCTCGTAAGTAGCTGGGATTACAGGTACAGGCCACCACATCCAGCTAATTTTTATATTTTTAGTAGATACGGGGTTTCACCATGTTGGCCAGGCCAGTTTTTGAACTCCTGACTTCAAATGATCTGCCCACCTTGGCCTCCCAAAGTGCTGGGATTACAGGCATGAGCCACCGCTCCCGGCCTTATTTTTCTTCACCAAAAAGAGATGCCCATCAAGATAGAAAGTCCTATAGCTGAAGCCTGTAATCCCAGTGCTGTGGGAGGCAGAGGCGGGAAGATCACTTGAGTCCCGGAGTTCAGGACAGCCTGGGAAACACAGGAGATGCTGTCTCTATGAAATCAAAAATTAACAAATTAGCCCAGCATGGTGGCATGCACCTGTAGTCCCAGCTACTCAGAAGGTTGAAGGAGGAGGATCACTTGAGCCCAGCAGATCTAGGCTGCAATGAGCTAGGATGGCGTCAAAGCCCTGCAGCCTGGGTGACAGAGCAAAACGCTTTATTAAAAATGAAATGAAAATGGTGATTTCTCAGGAGGAGCACACTGACTCAACCCCTCTTTTCCTGCCCAAGGAGGAGGCCCCGCAGCGACATGGAGGGAGCTGCTTTGCTGAGAGTCTTCGTCCTCTGCATCTGGTGACCTTGGCTCAGAGCCCGGAGGCGGGAGGGAGGGCTCCCTGTCTGGGCTGCACAATTGGGCAGGGCTTGGGCTGGGCCAGGAGCCATGTGGGTTTTCCTAGGAACCAAAATCACTTCCCGGAATTGACCAACTGGTAGACTCGCCTAGAGGGGACGCATTGTGTCCTAGTTGAGGCTAACAGTCAGTATCCAGCCTCAACATTCAGCAGAGGCCCCAGATCAGGGTCTGAGCCAGGCCAACAATGACCAAGGAGGATGGGATCCTGGGTGCAGCTCATCACAAGCGTCGGGCGAGTCCAAGGCCCCAGCTCTCTGCCCTCCTGCTCCTCTGCTCTCTTCTGGTCCTCCCAGTTCTACTGGCTCATGGTGTTGAGATGGTTGCCTTGGCCTAGGGGGTCACACAGTGAACAAAGCAGGAAGAAGGCGAAGGGATGCCCCTCTCCTGTCATCCCTGTCCCTTACAGCAAGAAGCGCCCAGACGCCCCTCTGCATACTCCCCTGGTGAATGCTGCCCAGGACTGGGTCCCCCTTTTTCCCTTGCTGCATGGAGTCCCCAGAAGACAAACGTCTGTGTGTCTGAACCCTGAGACAAAGGCAGGAAAGGGAAAGAGGGAGGCAAGTGGCTTTTGAGGAGGGGGCTTTAGTATGAGAGCTGGAGGATGGAACCCCATCAGGGGGACCGGGAACCGCTGAGCTGTTAAAATAAAGTCTGCAAACAAAGACCAGCTGCTGGAAGTGGGTGTGCCGGGGAGTGCGCAGAGACACACGGTGAGAAAAGAACAATGGTAATGCTTGGAGCCGCCCCTAACTGGGATGGGCCTGAAGTGGTATTTTTATGATTTATAGTATCATTATTAGTCATTTTCATCTTATTTGTACCCTCCCTCTATCTCTTCTCTCCACCTTTTCCTAACATTCTATCACCAGTTTTATGTCTTCCATTAGCAACTTTGTAGCTGTAAACAATTTACTTACAACTTTCTTATACCCTCAGTTGTACCCAGTATTTCTTAACTTCCCTCTTTAAAAAATGACAATATTAATCCTCCTTCTCCTTTGTTCAGTGCTTCACATCTCAACTGCTACCTTCGTGCCTTAAAGTTTGTACTAATTGGTATTGATAACAAGAATATTTAGTTCTCAAATTTACATGTTGTGTATATATTTTTTGTCCTGATAAAGAGACTACTGAGAGCCAGTAAGACTGAAAGAAAGGGCATCTTCATATACTGCTAGTTTGAGTGTGAATTGGTACAATTTGCATGCAGTGTGGCTCTAGGTATAAAACATTTTGAGATGTTGATACCCTCTGACCTAGTCGTTCTACTCCTACAAATATCTTAAGGAAATAAAATCAAATGTGGGCAGTTTTATGTGAAGGAGGATGTTCTTTGTAGCATAATTTACATGAAGAATTAGAAACACCCTAAGGTCCATCAGCTAGGGGAGGACAGCAGAGGGAACAGGGCAGCGCCAGGAGGGCTCGGCAGCCACAGCAGGGGCTAGGCCGGCATCTGGCAGGATCCAGGTCTTTGTGGGACAAAGGATCTTAGAGAAGCAAGGGGGACACAGGCTGTCCACTGCAGCACCAGTGAATTCACCAAGACGAAAAGTTGAGCACGGAGTGTGAGACATGAATTTGCAATGAGGAGTCATTTACCATGAGCGTGTATACATGACTCAATATTGTATATTTAAGGGAGTAGAGCACAGTCATTGAAGACATGAGGTTGAAGCAGAAGTCCTGGCTCTAGCAATAGAAAACACTGGCAAGTTCCCTAACTTTTGTGGATTCCTCTGTGTTCAAATGGGAAAGTGGTACCCATCTCCCGGGCTGTGTGTGATCATTGAATGAGACACATGTCAGAAGCCCTGCACATCACAGGCCCAGTGCGACCGCTCACGCCTGTAATCCCAGCACTTTGGGAGGCCGAGACGGGCCGATCATGAGGTCAGGAGATCGAGACCATCCTGGCTAACACGGTGAAACCCCTTCTCTACTGAAAATACAAAAAATTAGCCGAGTGTGGCGGCGGGTACCTGTAGTCCCAGCTACTCAAGAGGCTGAGGCAAGAGAATGGCGTGAACTTGGGAGGCGGCGCTTGCAGTGAGCCGAGATCGCGCCACTGCACTCCACCTGGACGACAGAGCGAGACTCCGTCTCAAAAAATATAAATAAATAAAAATAAAAATAAAAAAAGAAGCCCTGCACATCACAGACACTCAATACAGACTGGCTATCATCAATTAGTTGTCACACATGTTTCCGGTCATTGTTAGAACGTTCCTTCCCATCTCTTCCCAGTTGCCATTCTGGTTTAATGTGGAATTGCATAGGCAAATGAAATACACTACTGTGGTTTAATGTGGAATTGCATAGGCAAATAGAAGACACCCTTCTGGTTTAATGTAGAATTGCATAGGCAAATGAAAGGCACCATTCTGGTTTAATGTCGGGTGGTGTGTTGAGGGGATTTGCTGGAGTGTAATTGTCTGAGTCTCCTAATAGGTCAGTTGAGAACAGTACTGATATGAGTAGTAATATGAGAAGGAGAATTAGATCCAAGGTGTCTTTGATTGTAGAGCAGATGTGCAATGGAATTTGGCAAGAGTCTGATGAGTGAAATTTTCGTTGATGCACAAGGCAGATGGTTAGGAAGGTTGAGCCATTGATGACGTGAAGTCCATGGACGTCTGTAGCGATAGAGAATGTTGAGCCATATATGCCATGAGAGATGGTGAAAGGTGCCTGGAAGCATTCTGAGGCTTGGAAGAGTGTAAAGTAAATATCCAGGGCAATCGTAATGGATAAGGTTTGGAGTATGTGTTTTTGGTTTTCTTCTTTCAAACTATGATGGGCTCAGGTAATTGATACTCCCAAAGCTGAGAGAATGGATATGTGGAGTAGGGGCACTTCAAAGGGGTTAAGGAGGTAAATACCTGTTGGAGGCCAGCAGACTCCGAGTTCTGGGATTGGAACCAGGCTTGAATGCTCAGAAGAATCCAGCGGAGAAAACTACTTCTGATATGATAAATAAAATTATTCCATATCTAAGGCCCTTTCGGACAATTGACAAGTGGTGGCCATGGAATGTGCCTTCTCTGATATTGTCTCATTATGATTGATATATTGTTAATGTATTAGTAGGTAGGCCTAGGGTTAATAGAGTAATTGAGTTCGAGTGGAATCATATGGCTAAGACAGATGTTGTAATGAGTGCCTTACAACAAGTGTTTCAGTAGTTATGAGCGCCCCTGTGAATGGCCAAGGGCTGAAGCTTACTCTATTATATGCTTGGGTTTCGTAGGTCGTAAAGTACTATCATGTGAGTAGAGGCTCACTAGAAGTGTAAAAATCACTGAGTATGGTGTCTCACACCTATAATCCCACTTTGGGAGGCCAAGGCAGGTAGATTGCTTGAACCTAAGAGTTTGAGTCCAGCCTGGGCAACATGATAAAACCCCATAAACCAAAAAATAAAAAATAAAAAAATTAGGCAAGGTGACATGCCCCTGTAGTCCCAGCTACTCCAGAGGCTAGGCTGGAGGACTGCTTGAGCCGAGGAGTTGGAGGCTGTAGTAAGCCAAGATCATGCCACTACACTTCAGCGTGAGTGACAGAGCTAGACTCTGTCTCAAAAAAAAAAAATTGTAAAAACATATGCTTGGATTAAAACCATGGCAAATTCAAGAACGGCTAGTAAAATCAAGGTAATAAGTGGGATTGAGGCTGTGGGTAGGCTAATAGATGTTGATACTAAGGTGGCACCTCCAATTAAATGTGTAATTTACATTTACAGCTGTAATATTGGCAGTCAATCATATGGGTAAGGCTATTGGTTGAATGAAAAGGCTAATGGTTTTGACGATGACTAGAAAAGAGAGAAGTTAAATAGGTGTTCCTTGTGGTAGGAAATAAGCAAGGGATGCTTTTGTTTTGTGACAAAAACCAGTAATTACTGCTCCTGCTCATACTGGAATAGCTATACCTAAATTTATTGAGAGTTGAGTAGTTGGTGTGAGAGGGAAGCCTCCTAGTAAATTAATTGAGCCAATAAATAGAATACATGAAATTAGTATAAGGGATCAGCTTCATCCATTGGTATTATGTATTATTATCATTTGTTTTAATATGAGTTGAATTAGTCGCTGTTGAATGGAGATTAGCCAGTTGTTAATCAGGTGACTAGATGATAGAAATAAAATATTTGGAAATAGGAGATTATAACTACGGGTCTTCGTATTACTGTTAGGGCAATGAAAGGCAAATACATTTCCATTCATTTTATTTCTCAAGGAATTTCAAGTTTCTGTGATTCAAAGAATTTTAGTGTTGAGCTTATTGGGGAGATAAATTTTGAGAATTTTAATTGAAATAAGATAAAGAGTGATATGATTATACATAAAATCATACTAAATAATGTAGATGTGTTTAGTTGGGACATTTTACTGTGGAGAAATCCTGGCTCTCAGTCTTTAACATAAAAGGTTAATGCTAATTAGCTTCACAGTGATATTATGATATAGAGGCTGACCAATTTTCGAAGTGCTTTAGGGGGACTAGTTCAAGAACAATGGGTATAAAGCCATGGTTGGATCTGCAGATTTCTGGGCATTGTCTGTAGTAAAGGTCTGGTCGTGTAGATATTAAGGTTGCTTGGTTTAAATGCCCTGGGATTGCAACGATTTTTAGGCCTAATGATGGTATGGCTCACAAATATAGGACATCTGCTGATGAAATTAACATATGAATTAATATTTCTATAGGGAGAACTACTCAACTGTCAACTTCAAGCAACCATAGCTCTCTTGATTTTAAGTCTGTTGTGGGAATTATGTAGGAGTCAAAACTCAGGTCTTCATAATCTGTATATTTGTAGCTTCAATATCATTGATGCCCTATAGTTTAGACAGTAAGGGAGAGGTTATTAATTTCATCTATTATGTATTAGAACACATCATGATGGGAGAACAATTAAGATACTAGCAAGTAACATAGTTCATATTGTCTCTACTTCTTGGGCATCTATAGTCTTGTGCAAGTTAATTTGTTAGTATCAGGGAAGTAATATAAAGTACTGATGAACGAATTAAGGAAATGATCACGGCCAGGCACGGTGGTGGCTCACGCCTGTAATCCCAGCACTTTGGGAGGCCGAGGCGGGCGGATCACCTAAGGTCGGGAGTTCAAGACCAGCCTGATCAACATGGAAAAATCCTGTCTCTAATAAAAATACAAAATCAGCCAGGCGTGGTGGCACATGCCTGTAATCCCAGCTGCGTGGGAGGCTGAAATAGGAGAATCGCTTGAAGCCGGTAGGCGGAGGTTGTGTTGAGCCAAGATCGTGCCATTGCACTCCAACCTGGGCAACAAGAGTCAAGAGTGAAACTCTGTCTCAAAAAAAAAAAAAAAAAAACAGAGAAAAGAAAATGACCACATGGGTGTGGTCATGAAAATGAAGGAGTTCTTCCTTCTATGATAGGTGACATAGCATCTTGGAAGCCTAGTTTAAATGGATATGCCATAAAAAGATAAATAATTTTAACCTACAAGTTAACTTTGACAAAGTTATGTAATTATTTTTACTAATACATTTTAATTGAGAAAGTCAGAGTGATTATGAAGCTCGTTTGGAACCAGTTTTAGGAGGTTTGATTCCTTCCTTTCTCGTCAAGGATTTTACGTAAGCTGGTTCTTCAAATGTGTGGTATGGTGGTGGGCAACCGTAGAGTCATTTGAGATTTGTAGTTGATACTTCAACTACTAAAACTTATTCTTTTGAAGCAAAGGCTTCTCAGGTCATAAAAACGTATTAGTATGATTGCTGTTAGTGAGATAAATGAACTAATAAACCAGACAGTGTTTCATGTAGTATATACATCGGGATAATCAGAGTACTGCAGAGGCTTTCAGAATAACCCAAGGAAGTGCCGTGGGGAAAAGGTTGAGTTTACACCTGCAAAGATAAGAATACAGTGAAAATAGCTTAGCTCACTTTCTGTCTAGTGTGTAGCCTGAGAACAGGGGGAATACATGCATCCATGGTTCAGTAATGACCTTAGTTAAGCGTTATTGGTTTCACTCAGGAGGTTATCTTTTGTATAAAAGTCAAAAAGCCAGAAATATCAGCTGTTTGTCCTGGCTAAAATCTGATAAGGAGTAATTTGTGTGGAGTCCTAATAAGATAAGTAAGCAACAACGAGGAAGGGGCCCCAGGTGGGGGAGAAAAATTGTTCTGAGAGACAGCTGATCACAGACAACCAACTAGCATGACATCCTGTTCCCAAATACCTCACTCCGCATGTAGCCCCAGCTGCACCTCGTTCCACAGGTAGCCTCCAGTACAACCCTATGAAACTTCCCTTCAGCCCCTGACACTTTGCAGGTGTCCCTTCTTTGCTGTGCTGACCATTGCACTTTTGCAATGTGTCTTTGTACTTTCTCTAATAAATCTGTCTTTCTTTACCCATGACTGTCTTGGGTAAATTATTTTACTGTCCACAATATTGGTCCCAGCCAGTTATACCTGTGACAAAAGGTAGGATGTGTTTTTGGTAAAAACGTTATAAGAGGCACAGGAATGTGGGTTTTGTTAAACGTAATTAGCCAGGCGTGCTAGCTCACGCCTGTCATCCAAGAACTTTGGGAGGCCAAGGTGGGTGGATCACGAGGTCAGGAGATGGAGACCATCTTTAGTAGACACGGTGAAACCACGTCTCTACTAAAAATACAAAAAATTAGCCGGGCGTGGTGGCACGCCCCTGTAGTCCCAGCTACTCAGGAGGCTAAGGCAGGAGAATCACTTGAACCTGGGAAGCGGAGGTTGCAGTGAGCCGAGATCGTGCCACTGCACTCCAGCCTGGGCGACAGAGCGAGACTCTGTCTCAAAAAAAAAAAAAAAATAATAATAATAATAATAATAATAATGTTATCTAGTTTAGAAGTTTTTAAAGGATTATTTCAAGTTAAATGAAAAACAGGACCAAACCAAAGTTTTCAGCCAATTATAGAAGGTGTGTGTAAGATTATTCTTGTAAAAAGAATTTGTTTGTGATCAAGGTGGCAAAATTGTAATGGGGATTATTTACTTTTCCTATAAATTGAAAATTAATATAAATACCACACTGATGAAAGGTCAGAATCTGAGCCACTGTATGAGAATAACAGGGCTTTCTTGGAGCATTGATCTGCTTTTAAATAGAAATTGAAAAGGTTATAAAATATTTATAAAATATTTTACCTTAAGATGTAACTAATTAAAATTTGACAGATTTGTTTCTAATATATTAAAATTAACTTTAGTGTTAATAATACATTAAGCAAAGGTAAATTTGGGCTTGCTGCTTTGAACAAGATTTTCATGTAATATTACAAGATAATAAAAGACGTCTGTTTGCTTTTTGAATAAACTACAAAAAAGCTGGTAGGGAGAGAAACAGATTCCACTGGCCTCATGCTGTTTATTTATTTTTTTGCGGTGGAGTCTCACTCTGTTGCTCAGGCTGGAGCGCAATGGCGCGATCTCGGCTCACTGCGACCTCTGCCTCCTGGGTTCCAGCAATTCTCCCTGCCTCAGCCTCCCGAATAGCTGGGATTACAGGTGCCCACCACCGCGTCTGGCTAATTTTTGTATTTTAAGCAGAGACGGGGTTTCGCCATGTTGGCCAGGCTGGTCTTGAACTCCTGACCTCGGGTGATCCGCTTGCCTTGGCCTCCCATAGTGGTGGGATTACAGTCATGAGCCGCCATGGCCGGCCCATGCTGTCTTTATGAGGTCTTATTGTGTGGGAAACTGAGTCTCCTCTCTCTCAAGGTGTAAACATTTCTATGTTTTTGAAATATTTAAGTTATCTCTTTGGCCACACGAATGACTTACTTTATAGTGAGCTGTAATCCTATTTTGTGATATCAAGTGTTTTAAACCTTTGATATTTGACAAACTTTCTAAAATCAAATTTCAAATCCAGTGTTTTGACCTCATTAATTTTTTAGATATTAGGCACCCTGAAGTCTTGAAGAGACATATTCATCTTACTTGGTACGAGAGGGCCACTGAAGGCTGTACTGGAGTGGAGTGCCTAGTGGGCATGTCCTGTCAGACAGCAATAATTCAAGCATCCCCTGAGAATGGCCCTATGTTCCTTGGTGAATGTTTGTTCATTGTTCTAAACTATGGACCCCAGGAATGGCCAATCCAGATGTTTACACCATACCTATGAAGAACACCTGGAACCTGGCCCAGTCCTTGGGAAGCAGGTCCTGGAGGGAACCAAGGCCCTTTGTTTTGGGCTAGGTGGAGGTTGCTGGGTGGAGGTGGCTAAGTGGAGGTTGCTGTGGGAAGGATACTATATAAACTGCATGCTTTTTACAAATGTGAGGGGCTTTCTGTCCAGCCTGCTGCTCCTGGACTCCTTGTATGTAAGTTCCCTGAATAAAGCTTATGTCTCATCTGCTCTCTCCAAGTCTTTTCTTTACTCTCCCCAAGACTGTGCTCTCCGAGCTTGCAAGTGTCTAGCACGGGTCTAGCAGGACAGATGTAAAATGGTGTTGTAACTTTCTTTGAGTTATATATAAATAAATGTGTTCCAAAATTGTATGAGATGCCTATAATTCTGTTATAGCTTCCTCTATGGTGTTTTTGTTTTGTTTGTTTGTTTGTTTTGAGACAGAGTCTCACTCAGTCACCCAGGCTGCAGTGCAATGGCACAATCTTGGCTCACTGCAACTGCCACCTTTTAGGTTCAAGCAATTCTCATGCCTCAGCCTCCCGAGTAGCTGGGACTATAGGTGTGCACCACCACACCCAGCTGCTTTTTGTATTTTTAGTAGAGATGGGATTTTGTCACGTTGGTCAGCTGGTTTCAAACTGTTGGCCTCAAGTGATCCGCCCACCTCAGCCTCCCAAAGTGCTGGGATTACAAGTTTGAGCCACCGCACACAGCAATATATGTTATTAGTAATAATAATGATTTTTACGGTAAGTTGTTGTGTGTCACAGAAAAAACCAAATTTCCTTGTCAATTTTGTGTTTGCCAAGGCTGCTCTAATACTTTTGCTATCCACAGTTACTGTTTTACTTTAATTCTTCTCAATACCAGTTTATGATCAGCTACAGGCTGTGCCATTGGACTAGAGAAAAAAAATCCAGGACTCTAATTAAAAAGTTGTTATGTTCATGAGGATTGCTAACCCAATATCAGGTGGAACAAGTTATAGAACACCTGTTACTAGATTAGAGCCTTGTGCATTGTTTTTCCAGTTTTGTTATTTGTCCAAAATTTATCTAAAATGGATCCTGAAATCTTTCCTGGCGGCAAGTCTCCAAACTAATATTTTTGATTTTTTTTCTATCTTAGGACTGATCTAATAGAGGACTGAAATAATTTTTTAAATGACTTTGTGTTTGAAACATAGCTGATTCTTTTTTTCTTCTTCTTCAGAGTCAAGGAAACGTTGATATCTTGTAAGCTATGTACAGCTTTTGACAGTTGAATGAAATATATTCTTGTGAGCAAAAGTTAAAGCACATTTCTTTCTCTCTATCTGATTTCTCCAGAATTTGGAAACTATTTGTGAGTTTTCTTAATTTATGGCAATAGAATTATTTGCATAAGTTCAGTAAGAATCTGTTTTCCTTTGCAACAGGACACCATTGGAGACACTAGTTATTTTATCAAGGCTTTGACTGGCATGGCATATTTTCACATATGAGCAGCCAGGTTTGAGGAATAGAGGTTGACTTATAGAGCCAATGAAAGCCCCATCAAAAAACTGGCCTCATTCTTTGACTATACAGGGTTCCTGATGTGGGATGTGGGGTAAGTAAGGAAAATAATACTTTCTGACAGGCCTAGGAACCCCCAAGTTATCTTGGAATCTCAAGAAGAGAGGAACTCACCCAATTCATACAGGAACCTGCAGGCACAGATAAATACTTGGCTGAACTCAAGGCTTTAAAAGGTGTAATCTGAGATTCCTTATGAAAAAGAAGATGTTCCAGCAAATCCAATTTCTTAAGAAGAACCCACATGGTAAATCATTGTTCTTACTGCACTTTATGGAAGTAATCAGGCCAAGTATCATAAGACTACAACTTATTTTTCAAATAAATTAGTCCTACCATGATTTGTCTTTGGTAGAATTAGAGGACTGAAGAGAGAAAAAAATATGTTTTAAAAGAAACTGTAGAATACCTGTTATTAGATTCTAGCTTTGTCCATTGTATTCCAGTTTTATTATTGGTCCAAAATTCATCTAGGCTGGCTCGTGAATTCTTTCTTGGCTGCAAGTCTCAAAAGAAGCATCATTCTTGTCTTCTTTCTCTCATTTTTCTCACTTGGAATCACCAGAAATTAAAACTGTGCTTCCCTGAACACCCTACAGACTGAAACTAGACAACTTCATCTGACAGGAATCAGATCAAACTCATGACCAGAGACTCATTTGCATCTCCAATGCTTTCTCAAAAAGATTTTGAAAAAGGGAGAGATAATGTCAAAGGAAAATAAAATGTCAGGGCCCCAAACTCTCTATGCCAAAGAAAACTGTTAAGCAGGGAAATTGAATCAGTCAAAAAACTGCCCTTCTTTTTGTCCCTAAACAGGTATCTGCCAAGACAGAAGGCAACATATTCCCCAGGTGGTCTTCCTCATGGATTTCCCACAAGAAAATTCCTTGTGAGCCCCAACATCTTTTCCCTTAAAACAGAGCCTGTGGAATTTTACCATGACAATGCAAATTAGTAACTTACCTTGACAGGTACATGACAAAACCAAGACTAGAAATTACCCTGCTGCTCACTTCAACACAAATGCATATGTGACTGCTTCCTCTAATCTATGTTCATTTTATTGTTGTTGTTTTGTTTTGTTTTGAGATGGAGTCTCCCTCTCTCGCCCAGGCTGGATTGCAGTGGCATGATCCCGGCTCACTGCAACCTCCACCTCCTGGATTCAAGCGATTCTCCTGCCTCAGCCTCCTGAGTAGCTGAAACTACAGGCATGCACCACCACACCCAGCTACTTTTTGTTATTTTTAGTAGACCCGAGGTTTTGCCATGTTGGCCAGGTTGGTCACGACCTCCTGACTCCAGGTGATCCAAGTGCCTAGGCCTCCCAAAGTGCTGGGATTACAGGCATGAGCCACCAAGCCCTGCCTATTTATTTTTATCTTCTGTAAAATACACATTTACTGAGCATGAGATGAATGCATAATTACTGTTCCTCTATCCATGCCTTTTACATGCAGCACATAGATTCAGGAAGTGCTAATCAAAGCCTCACAAAAATGTGACAACTCTTCTCAGTACCTGTCCTGTCTTTTTTTTTCATCTCTCCTCCTCCTTCCCACTCTTTACCTTTGAAATATTGAAGCCCTTAAAACCCTCTTTTGAAAACTTGTGGGCCACAGATCTGACTGTGACTTGTGTCTCTTTTTTTTTTTTTCCTGTGGGCATCCTCAACCATGACAAAATAAACCACTAAACGGATTGAGATCTGTCTCAGACGCATTTTGGTTTACAAATCTTGGCTCCTCCCCGAGTTGCTGGTTGAAAGCCACAGCCTCATGCCTTGCCTCAGTTTCCTCACCTGTAAACTCAGATCATACTCCTGGCCCATTTAAGAGATGGTTATCAAATTCCAATTAAATAGAGAAGTGGGTATATTTCAAAGTGTATCGTACAGTTCTTGTGTAATCACCCTCCTGTTCCTCCCTGAAAATCTGGCAGGTGTATGGGGTGGTGGCCACGAGGCTGCAGGGACATTTGCCCAGGATGAAACAGTTCCCAGTGAAAGGGTCATGTTGGTCAGGGTTCAGCCCCTCTCAAAACCCTTCTGCCTGGGGTAAAGCAGAAAAGTCCGCCAGCAATCCGACAGCACGCCTTCTTAGCCACGGGACTGTGGCTGAGCAGTGGGCTTAGGCCCCTTCCCTCTAAGTGTTACCAATAATCCTGCACTGGGATGGATTCTTAACAGAGGTGGAGTTAACAGAGCTGGAGCTCTGGACCAGCAATCTCACTTCCTCTGACAGTGAGTGAAGAATTGCAGACTAACACCAAAATGCAAGCTCAAGGCAAAGTGTATTGAAGCACAGTAATACACTCTCAGAGGGAGAGTGGAATGATTTCTGCGAAGTGACATAAGCCCCTCTTTACAGGGTTTAAGGTGCTTTTATGGGGTTTGTGGGGAGGAGTCAAGGTTTGGGTTGTGTCTGAGTAACAGGATGATGTCATTTGATTGGCAGTTTATGGTTATATAACTAAAATTAAACTGGCATGGTTTTACCCATCATTTATACAGAAAAGCCCACTCTGGGGAAAGGAGGGCACAACCACATGTAAATTTTATTATAATGATGGTATAATGAACTTGGGGTGACCTGAGGGCATGTTTTTGTGTTACTGGGCATGTGCCCCTTTAGGAGACTTCCACCTGTGCCTTACTTTCTCTTTCTTCGGGATGTGCTGGCCACAGACTTTACCAAAATCTCCATCCATTAGGATGGCATTAGGACGGTTCTGGGGCTAAACTTAGGTGGGCCAGGGGCTGTTTCACTGTCAGCCTTTCTACTCTCTTTTCTTACCCACTCCTAGCTGCTGTCTATTTAACTACCTAATATTTCCCCCTTTAGAGAAAAAAAGCCAAATTTTTGGGTAGATCGGTGACAATTAATCTGGCTACTTCCTGCTGACAAGAGGCAGTGGTATTAATTGGGTTCTCTTTTTTGCTCTCTTGTAGCTGGTAGGTTGGGCAGAGAAGAGTGGCGGCCATCCAAGGGGCCCATGTAGATATCAGACATGGTTGAGACCTCGTGGTAACCTTGTTGTAGAATCATTTGGAGTTTTATGGATTCTAGGTGGGAAGAAACAAAACAACCTTGTAAATCAAATGAGCATCGTTTGAAAGCTATAAGTTGTATAAAGCTGTTTTAGGACCAAGAAAGGGGGCTAACCAGGAAAACCAGGACCAGATGTTTAATTTCCACCAGTCAAAGCCTCCTGAAACTCTGTTTTCCATTAACTTGTTGGCCCTGTCTATAATTTTTTTAAGTTGGTTTGCACTTTACCTGATTGGTTGATGAAAACAGCAATTTTTATCAAGTGTTGCACAAGCTCCCCTTGATTGGCTGTGAGCAAATTAAAAGCTCATCGATTTCGTAAGACTACGCTTGCTAATGAAGCGATTTGTTCTGAAAGGGTATTGACTTGGTTAGTTAGATTAATAATTTGTTGCGTAATTTTTAAGAAGAGTTTCTGGGCAGTAAAAATGGAGTTAAGGAGGTCCCCCAGTTCCCGTGCCAATACCAGCCAGAACACCAATTATAGTCAGTGCTGTTAAAACTCCTCTTTCAGTTTTACCAGATTGAGCGTGTATAGGGAGGGGAATGCTATCGATAAGAGTGAGTTTGCGGATGATGTAAACGAGGGCCAAGTCCCTGTTTAATTAGCAGACAAGCAGAGATATGCCTTGTTTCTATACAAAAATGTGATTTGTCATGTTAAGACAAACATCAACAGTGATACTAAAGTAGGGTTTTTCCATGCTGTGTAAGTCTGCTTTAATACCCTCAGAAGTGGAAGTCAAGGCTAGTTCACGTAATGGGGGAACACAGGCAGTACTTGACAGAATGAAAGAGGAATCAAAGGCCCAGTTAGAGGAAGGAGTGATGGGATCCCAACCAATATTGTGAAATTATGGGGAGCTGCAGTTTTTTGCAATGATTTTGCCCGAAGTTGTGAGACTGAAACCAGAAGTTGTTATGTTTAAAAGGATATTCTGGTGTGGGTCTGGGGAAGAGGGTAGATCCAGAATAGCTGGCTTATTTCCACATAGTGGTTCTGTTGGGGGGCTTGGGAAATGAATAAAACACAAAGAAGAATTAGAATATCAGGTATGTTTGTATTTTTTGTTGTCAGTGACTAAGTTGACACATAATTGGGTGGAAAATAGGGTACAAGTGTGATTGCAAGCCTTGGAAATATTAGGAAAAAATCCAAGTAATGGCCTCATCCTCAATGAAGATAGAAGACAAAGGAGTGCTTAGTCAGATAGTATTACAGATAGACGACAGGTCCTCGGAGGTTGTAACAGGTTTGTTGGTATAGACTTTTAAGGAGTATGCAATTGACTGTGGGCTTGACCCTAGGATTGACAGCTTATCCTGGTCGGTTAACAGAAGTGGGGGCCGGAAATGTTTCTGATTGATTCCACTCAGAAGCAGGAATGGAAATGGCTGATAGACCTCTGCTAGGGAAGGTGTAAACACAGATTCAACAGTTTCTGTGATGTTGTGCAGTCCGTTGATGTTGTGTTTAAACAAGGTTTTAAAACTTCTTTGATGGTAGCTAAATATGGGTGTTGGAAAAAAACATTAGGAGAAATGATTGCAAGGGTTAATCTAGTTTAAAAAGCAAAAATATTGGTTACTGCATTTAAAACAGCTATTTTAGCATGAAAAATTATTTCACCCATTCAGGAGGAGGCAATTAAACTGCAAATATATGAGAATAACTATAACAATCCAACTTAAAGCTAATATTTAAAAAAAGGCACTAGGGAAAGTCAGTGGGCATTACTTATTTTTTGGCAGTCTTTTAAAGAGAGGCTTGAGGTCCACTAAAGTCTCACAAGTGTATTTGTCTGTGGAGACATCATCAGTTTGGGCAGCCCTCTGTGGTTTTACATAGGAGTGTGGATGCAGCTGGCAATCCAGAATACACAGCACTGAGATCAAGGTAGTCTCGATATCCCAATATCCTTGACCATTACCGGGAGAGAGTGTCCCCTGCTCTTTAGATGGAGGCTCCGCCTCCCCCGGGGCAGTCTGTGCCTCTCAAGTTGTGCCTATGTGTGGACCATGGCTGTGCCCAGCATGGAGACCCCTTCCTACAGTGAGTACTACAGCCTGGCTAAAAACATCTGTCCCCTAGATTCTGAATAAAAGTGGTTAGAAAGAAAGAAAAGAAATGAAGCTCTGTTCAAAAGAAAAAGGAAAAAAAATTGCAGAACGATCTTCAGAAGCTGTGCTGCTGCCTATGGTGGGCGGGGAGCAGTGTGGCGGGGAGGGGGCCTCGGGTGGGGTGAGTGCCCAGAAGGGTGGGTGAGGACGATTTGGGGAGTTCTCCAAAGGTTATGACCCACTATGGGCCTACCCTTCGTTCCCGGCTGTAAACCTCTAAACTTAGCATTTGTCCAAGCCACCCCATGATCTGAATCCCAATCGGCTCTCTTAATGAGTAATTTTAAAAATTGCATCCAGCCAAAGTGCCCAGTCTAAAGGGAGTTGGGGGTGATTCCTGGCTCTGTGGCCAGAGCATAAGAAACCATTTTGCCTCTCAAAGCTTCCCTGGGTTGTTAACAAGCTCTGGGCTACAACGGCCACTACAACCTAATGAAGTTGTTTAATCACGTTAAACAGCTAATTAAACCTAAATCCAGAGAAGATTTCTCTAAGCTCTTCTCTAAAAGTTATTGGTGGCATGTTGGGGGATATACCCCCTCTCTAATGCAGCAAATACAACACTCATTGCAACTTCTCTTAGCCAAGCAGCGAAACATAGCACAAACATCTTGACCCAAAGCAAAAGGAAGCATTTTAGCAAAATATGTTTCAGTTCCCCAAGCTAAAATCAAGCACATATTAAAAGCCATGCTGAACGTAAATCATCCGGGTCACAGCACTAAGATGTTACCAGGAATTCTGCTTTGGGATGGATCCCTTAACTGAGGAGATTAACAGAGCTGGAGTTCTGGACCAGTAATCTCAGTTCTTCTGAGAGTGAGCAAACAATTGCAGGCTAACTCCAAAATGCAAGCTCAAAGCAAAGTGTATTGAAGCACAGTTAGACACTCTCAGAGGGACAGTGGGCTAATTTCTGTGAAGTGAAGTCAGCCCCTCTATATAGAGTTTAAGGTGCTTCTATGCGGTTTGTGGAGAGAAGTTGAGGTTGGGGCTGTGTCTGAGTAAAGGACGATGTCATTTGATTGGCAGTTTATGGTTATATAACTAAAATTAGGCAATGCATGTTTTTACCCATAATTTTCACAGAAAAGCCCACTCTGGGGCTTTGGTATAATAAAACCACATTTTATTATAATGATGGTATAATGAACTTGGGGTGACCTGAGGGCACAGTTTCATGTTACTGGGCATGTGCCCCTTTAGGGAATTTCCACCTGTGCCCTAGTTTCTCTTTCTTCAGGATGTGCTGGCCACAAACTATACCACCAACTTCATCAGTTAGGCGGGTCTTAGAATGGCTCTGGGGCTGAACTTAGGTGGGTCAGGAGCTGTTGCAGTGACAGGCTTTCTGCTCTCTTTTCTCCTCCCAGCTGCTAATGTCTACTTAACTGCCTGTTGGGAGCTGAAAAGGCCAAAGGGATTGTGACCAACTCAGCATTTCACTGGAGGCTATATGATCAAACAGCAAACTGTTTATCATGAATGCGGGATGTGGGTAAACTCACACTGCACCCGCCGCCAGAAGGTTTCCTGAGGGCCATCACTCCCTGGTGCTGGGCTCCTTGAAGTTATCTACTGGGATATCTAGCACCTATTATTTGAAGGATGCAGTCTTGCAAGCCTGCTGTGAACCAAACGGCTGACTGACAATTACCTGACAATCATCCCCCCATTTTTCTCGTCATCTCTTTTACCTAATAAACGCGGAGAGCTCGAAAAGCTCAGAGCCCTTGTTCACTAGAAGCAAGGAACCCCCTGACCCCTTCTTCCTAATATACTCTTTTGTCTTTGTCTTTTACTTCCACATCCGCCCCGCCCCGCCTTTGTTCAGTCAACCTGGGACTGTGGCCAGTTACAACAGCCTAACAAAAGTGCCACAGGAGTGGAACATGGGGCAGTGGGCTCTGCTGAAGAGGATGCTAGGGGGCTTCTCAGGGGAGGAAATGCTAGATTTGCATTCTGATAGAGGAGCGTGACTTTTCCAGGTGAAGGTAGCAGGTGCTCCTAGCAGAAGAACCCACATAAGGAAATGTCCAGAAGCCACACAGGTATGGCGTTCGACAAGAGCAGGTCTGGAATGGTGGCTCATGCTGAGGCAGGAGGATCATTTGAGGCCAGAGTTTGAAACCAACCTGGTAAAAATAGTAAGATTTCACCCCTTCAAAATCATTTTTTAAAAGTAGCCAGGCCGAGTGGCTCATGCTTGTAGTCCCAGCTACTCAGGAGGTTCATTTGAACCCTGGAATTTGAGGCTACAGTGAGCTATTATTGTGCCACCGCACTCCAGCCTGGGTGACAGAGCCAGACCCCATCTCAAAAACAAAACAAAACAAAACAACAAAATAACCCCAACAGCAATACAATCAATATGCAATAAGTGTCCACCCGCCATGTGTGATGGACTGTGGTAATGCTGATGGCATGGAGGGAGTGAGGTGGGCATCTGGGGAGTGTGGTGTTAGTGGGGGTGGGGAGTAATGTGGAGGGTCTCATAGTCTTTCAGTGGCAGGTCTTTCTTCCTGAAGACACAGCAAACCCCCAACCCTAAGTATGGGAGGCAGGTGGGTTGGCCAAGAAGGACGTCTGGGGCTGCTCTTGGATCAGCAGGAGGGTGGGACCAAGGGTGCTGCTGGACCAAGGACGTGACTGGACCAAGGGTGGGGCTGGGAAGCATCCTGTTTTGTATGTTTGATCAGGAGCTGCTGCCAAGTTGTGACTTTCCCTTTCCCTTTTGGGTTCCAGGGTATATCTCAGAGCCCGGAGAAAGTGTCTGGTTATTATGCAGATGCACGGCTGGAGGTGGGATCCACACAGCTCAGAACAGCTGGATCTTGCTCACACTCTTTCAAGGGAAGCTTCCTTGGTAAGTTAGGGGTGGTCTGACCTTCCCCATCTCCCCATCCTCACAGCAGCTCTATAAGAGAAGGGTCATTCGCCTTTTGTAGATGAGCTCAGAGAGGTTAGGTAACTGACCGAGGTCACATCTCGGTCCATGGCAGAGCCTGAATTTGAACCCAGGTTTTAGTTGGACTTCTCCCTCCCTCTCTCTGGGCCCCCAAACAGTAGAGACAGAGGCAGAATCAGCTCAGCTGGGTTCACAAAGCTTCCTAGGGCTCAGCTCTAGTTCCAGCCTGCGTGAGACATGGCCAGGTGACCCCAGAAGGAAGGCAGATGTTGGGACTGTCCATTCTTTTAGAACATTTGGAGGAACCAGAGAAGGTGGAGCACAGGAGGTGATCCAGAGCCCGGCCTGTACTTCTTGTGGCCTGGCCACCCTGAGGCTGGCCCCAGGGTGCTGCTGCTGAGGCCTGATGGGGACAGAGGATTTCCTTTGAGATACAAGGAACCTGGCTGGGCGCGGTGGCTCATGCCTGTAATCCCAGCACTTTGAGAGGCCGAGACGGGTGGATCACTTGAGGTTAGGAGTTCGAGACTTGCCTGGCCAACATGGAGAAACCCTGCCTCTACTAAAAATACAAAAAATTAGCTGGGCGTGGTGGCACAAGCCAGTAATCCCAGCTACTTGGGAGGCTGAGGCATGAGAATCACTTGAACCCAGGTGATGAAAGTTGCAGTGAGTCGAGATCGCACCAGTCACTCCAGCCTGAGCGCACTCCTGACAGAGTGAGACTCTGTCTCAAAAAAAAAAAAAAAAAAAAAAAAGAGAGAGAGAAAAGAGATACAAGGAACTCAGAGGTTGTTTCACCCACCCTGACTCTGAGCACCTACTTGAGCCAGGCCCTGTGGGTAAACTGAGGCTGTGGGAGATGAGTGACTTGCTGAGGGTCCCATATCAGGAAGTTGAGCAGGTAGATCACAGGACTCCATGTCCCTGACACTCACCTGGTTCCTTTTCAGGCCTCTGGGTGATAGAGAAGAAAGAAGCTGTGCTGTTCCCTAGTGGGAAAGACGGCCCAGACAAGGGCAGTGAGAAGGGCATGTTGCAGAATGGTGTCTGCCACATGATCCCAGCTTGACAATCATGAGATTAAAAGTCAAACTGTGGAAGCGTGAGCATAACTGTGGGAGCGTGAGCTTAGCCCTCTGTGTTTGTAGAAGCAGAAACAAACCTGGAAGATTTTGGATTATTAACATTATACTTTCTTGCTTCGATCTCAGAGTCAGGAGGTCAGGTGTTGACCTTCCCCCTGCCCTCCAAGAGCTGTGTGACACTGGGGAAGTCACTTCCCCTCTCTGAGCCTCAGGGTTTTTCACCTGCCAGAGGGGGTTAGGATGCCCTACCCTGCTGACCCCCAGCAGGCTGCTGACCCCATCTGGGGTGAGGTGGGAGGCGGGGCAGTGCGAGTCAGGGGAAAGTTGACATTGCAGCCCAGATACCTGCAGGGGCTGCAGGAAAGTAGGGAGAGCTGGAGGTCTGCGTGGGCTTCTCAGATCCAGGTGATGCCCAGCAGGTGAGAGGGTGGGCCTGGCTCCTCAGAGCTCAGATGACGGAACATTTGCTGTAAACTCAGGTGCAATTACATTTGACATGCTGGCAACCAAATAAAAGGCAAACCTTGCATATGCCACACACACACTCACAAATTCACACACACACACACACACACACACGCACAGTCACACCTGCTATTCAGATTTCACTTCATGGAGCCCTGTGTTTCTCACCTCTGTGTCGTGGCCTCGAAGGGTCTTTGATTCTGTGCAGCTTCTTTTCCTCCTCATTTCTTTAAGGGAGGCATTGCATTCATTAGTCTTTTTTTTCTGACGGAGTCTTGCTCTGTCGCCCAGGCTGGAGTGCAAGTGGCGCCTGCACCCTCCGCCTCCTGGGTTCAAGCGATTCTCCAGCTCACCCTCCTGAGTAGCTGGGACTACAGAGGCGTGCCACCACACCCGGCTAATTTTTAGTAGAGACGGGGTTTCACCATGTTAGCCAGGATGTTCTCGATCTCCTGACCTCGTGATCCACCCGCCTCCACCACCCAAAGTGCTGGGATTACAGGCGTGAGCCACCGTGCCAGGCGCATTCCTTAGTCTTAATGGGCATAGTGTTAGGGACCCGCCTACTCCCTATGGCAGGAGATTTAGTGATTTCTCCCTTTTTGGTGATAGAAACAACGGTGCATGGCACCCTCTAAAGCCCCTGTCCCTGCACACTTGCCCTCTGCTCCCTGGAGGCTGAGACCCAGGAGTGGGTGCTGTGCCATGACGTGGGGGCACTTTGTAAAGTGTGCTGAGTATCGCTGACGATCCTCCAGGACACCAGAGCCTTTCACACTCCATCAACAGTGAAGGGGCTTGTGCCACCTTTACCTCCCTAACAGTGGACATTATTAGTCACTTTAGGTTTGGCTTATCTAATGTTTCAAAAACGTATGTCTCTGTGATCACTTGCATATATGGTTCGAAAGTGAGCTTGAGTGCCTTTTCATATGGTTAACGTTAATTTCTATTTCTTCAGATCCTATCTTTTATCCATTTTTAAATTTTATTTATTTATTTATGAGATGGAGTCTGGCTTTGTTGTCCAGGCTGAAGTGCAGTGGCGCAATCTCAGCTCACTGCAACCTCCACCTCCGGGGTTCAAGCAGTTCTCCTGTCTCAGCCTCCCAAGTAGCTGAGACTACAGGTGCGTGCCTCCACACCTGGCGAATTTTGATATTTTTAGTAGAGTCAGAGTTTCACCATATTGGTCAGGCTGGTCTCAAACTCCTGACCTCAGGTGAGCCACCCGCCTTGGCCTGCCAAAGTGCTGGGATTACAGGTATGAGCCACCGCACCTGGCTATATTTTTAGAAACTTGATTTCAGTCTTTTCATGTTGATTTGAGCATTTCTTGTGGATTGTGGACAGTTACCTTTGCTTTAAGTATTGCAAACCCTGCTTCCTATTCTTTCATTTTATTCTGGCTCTTGAATGATGTTCTTTCTAATTTTTAATTTGTGAGAGGTAAAACTCTATTCAATTTTCCCTTTAAGGCTTCTGGGAATTGAGTTTTGATTCGAAAGGTCTTCCCAACTCAACATTGTTTTTAACATTTCTTCTAGTATAGTTTTAATTTTTTCTTTCTGGGGTACACTTAGATCCCTTTGGGATTGATTTACTTATTTTTGGAGAAGAATTTGTTTCTTCTTTTTTTAAATGTAGGACCTATTTCATGGGTACCTACTACAGACAAAGAAGAACAAGACTTTTTTGTGGGTATTCTAAGGCACAACCAGTGCAGGAAGGAAATGACCTCTTTCCCGTAAAAGTCCCTGGCAGTAGCTGGTTGCTGCGTAAGAGGGTCATGGACCCGGAGGGAGCTGGGCCCAGATGCAGGCCTGGGCCATTGCCGTGGGGGAGGGGAGGCTCGGAAACCATGGCTATGATTCAGAGGTTAGCTGGCTCGCGTGTTTTTAGAAATTTCTTTTTTCTTTCTCCTCGTACAAAAGTAATAAGACTGGGGAGGACACGGGAGAAAATAAATGGAAACTCAGAAACCTGATAGAGCCACCAAAAGTACATGAAATCAGAGTCATGGTCTTATTTGTTCTTCCCCAAAAAGAGATGAGCATCTAGATAGAAAGGAAAAACATTCAATTCCTCAACTGAAAGTGAAACTGAAGCTGGGCCATGTTGTCCAGAGGCTGGTTGCTTTTGGTCCAAGTAATGCCTCCCACACCTCGGATTTCAGCCAGGCTGTGCCAGGGAGGGCAGAGGGCACCCCGGTCAGTCATAGGGGATGCAGCTGGGAACACAGCAGGGTCCCTGCCGGATGCTCAGAGTTTAACGGGGAGACAGAGGCCCAAAGAGCCACACAGAGGTAGAGCTGCCCCCAGAAAGCAGAGTGCTCAGGGAGCCTGGGGAGGGCTGGGGGACGCTGCAGGGTCCAGGCAGCTTTGACTGAGCCTCTGAGGATGGGTGACTTGCACATGGTGGGGAAGGTGGGGGAGGCATTCCAAGGGGAGGGAGCAGCCTGAGCAAAGGCCTGAGGCTGGGAATGGGAGTGGGGGTAGTAGATGGGCTCTGGGAGGCAGGAAACCAGGGCGTCAGTGGGTACCTGGACCCAAGGTGACTGTGGGCAGGGAGCAGTGAGGAAAGTAGGAGCCCGTGTGCCCAGTTAAGGGGTTGAACTTGACCCTGGCAGGTCATTAAAGATTCCTCAGGAGACCTAGGTATTGTGGCTCAGGGCTGTAATTCGCGTGCTGTTGAGGCTAATGCAGGAGGATCCCTCGAACCCAGGAGTTCAGGACAAGCCTGGGCAGCATAGCACGACCCCATCTCTGCAAAAATGAAAATAAAAAGATTGACTGACATAGTGATGCACTTGTAGTTCCCACTACTCAGAAGGATGAGGCAGGAGGATCGATTGATCCTAGAATGTCAACACTACAGTGAGTTATGGTGGTGCCACTGCATTCCAGCCTGGGTAACAGAGCAAAACAAAAATATTGAAAATAAAAATAAAGATTCCTCAGGAGGAGCACAGTGTCTTCACCCCTCTCTCCCTCTCTCTCTGCCTAAGGAGGAGGCCCCACAGCCACTTGCAGGGAGCTGCTTTGCTGAGAATCTCTGTCCTCTGCATCTGGAGAGCTTGGCTCAGAGCTGAGGCAGGAGGGAGGGCTCCCTGTCTGGGCCTCCTCCAGGAACTAAAGTCCCTTTCCGGGAATTGACCAAACTGCAGGCTTGCCCAGGAAGGACATGCTGTGTCCTAGTTGAGCTCGAGGGGCAGTATCCAGCTTCAACCCTCAGCGGATGCCCCAGACAAGATTCCGAGCCAGGCCAACAACGCCTAAGGAGGACGAGACCCTGGGTGCAGCTCATCACAGGTGTCAGGCGTGGTCTGAGGCCCCAGCTCTCTCTGCCCTCCTGCTCCTCTGCTCTGTGCTGGCTCCTGGTCCTTATGGCTCATGATGTTGAGACAGCTGCCGTGGCCTAGGGGGTCACACACTGAACAAAGCAGGAAGAAGGGGAAGGGGAACCCTCCTTCTATCACCCTTATCCCTTACAGCAAGAAGCACCCAGAAACCCCTCAGCACACTCCCCTAGTGCCTCTATTGGCCTCACTGTCACCATGGTTGCATGGGGGCCCCAGATGATAGACACCTGGATGCAAGATCCCTGAGACAGAGGCAGGAAATAGGAAGAGGGAGGTGAGAGGCTTTCGATGAGGGTGCTTCTACACATGACCTTGAGGATGAAAACGCATCAGGGGGTCCCGGGAACCACTGTGTTGTTAACATAAAGTCTGGGAGCAAAGACCAGCAGCTGGAATGGATGTGCCTGGGAGCCAGCTGAAACAGATGCAGCCGAAGCCACAGTAAAGAAGAAAGAGATAGGGGCCTGCTTGGAGCCAACCCCTACCTTTGAGGGGCCTCACAGGGCCACCTCACAGCTGCCCGGGCTTGTTGTTGCCTCCCCACTACAGAAACCATGGAAATCTCTAGAGTCAATGTTTCCAGCCCGGGGCTACCAGGTCACTCCTGTAGGTGGTTGAACCAGTTGAGTTCATTCTTCTCAGTGAGGGGGACACAGGTGGAGGTCCGTAGGCACCTCCGTAAGGGGTGCGAGAAGGAATATCTGTTAGAATATCTGGGCTCTGGCTGGGTGATTGGCAGGAGGGCCTATGAAACGGAGCCCACTCTGGATTGGGTGTTGCAGAAAGTCGGGGGGCAAGTCTACCAGTGGGTATCTCAGCAAATCTTATCTAGAGAGAGGGAGACCAGGAAGAGGTTAGAGTTGACTTGGTGTAGAAAAAACAGGCATTCTATTTAGCCAGGAGAGGGAGTGTTTGGTATTTTGTGGGTGGAGCAGAGACTCAGTTTCTGTCTATACTTAGACAGTATTATGAAGTCTAATTGCTCTGTCTCATTTGCTCACAGTCTCAGAGTCACCCTGTGTGTGGTTACTATTCTGTGACATTATTTCTGTCCATAGGAGAATAACACAGCCCTTCTGGGAGTCCACGCCAGCTTCCAAATGTCTGTGGCAGCTCTTCCTTCATTCTCAACACTTATGAACAGGAACATAAATAAATAGAAGGAAAAATATCCATTTATATTAAGATGCTCTTCTTGTTAAAACCAATTAACAATTAAACATTCTCTGTTACGATAAGTCTTTGCATTTCAAGTACCTTGTTTTAGCCTTTTCTGTATACTTTTCTCAAATGTTCTCACTTGAATGTTAGTATCAACCCAAGGCCTTTCACAGACTCATCTCGGACCAAGTAAACAAGATCATAATAATCACAATCAATTATTACTATTGAATATAAGCGGTATAAACCAAAAGTAAGATTCTAAGCCCCCCTACCCCCATTTAAAGGACTTCCTCCTCAGCCGGGGCTCTTAAAATTTAACCTGAAAGACTGGTTCAGGCCATGAAGGGAAATGGGGGTCAGACATGCTTCATTATGCCTCTCTGGCATTAATATCAACACAGGCTTTCAGTCTAATAAGAAACATTTTACAGCCTGTTTCTCTGTGAAGCCTGCTAGCTGAAAGCTTCATCTGCAGGATAAAACTTTGGTCTCCACAACCTCTTATCGCAACTCAAACATTCCTTCCTATTGATCTCCGGTCTTTAGACAAACTCAACCAATTGTCAACCAGAAAACGTTTCAATTTACCTGTAGCCTGGAAACGCCCACTTTGAGTTGTCCCGCCTTTCTAGACCAAACCGATGTATTTCTCAAGTGTACTTGATTGATGTCTCATGCTCCCTAAGTGTATAAAATCAAGCTACACCCCAACCACCTTGGGCACATGTCATCAGGACTTCCTGAGGCTGTGTCACAGGCATGCGTCCTCAACCTTGGCAAAATAAACTTTCTAAATTAACTGACACCTGTCTCAGATTTTCCGGGTTCACAGCGGTTAGGACTGACCAGTGGGCAACCCTTTGAACACTGCTCTGAACATCTTTGGAAGCGTCCTTGCTTTCTGGGGTAACACATATCACAGTCTGGGGAATTTGGTTCCCCACAAGACGTCTTGGTTCCTCTGGGTGGAAAAGAAGCCCGTATGTTGAGTGGCAAGGTGCCACTGGAAATTATACTGATTCAAGATAGGAGTTCACTCTGATTATGCTGTTAATATTAACAGTTTAACATAAAATGACAACATCCGTACTTTTCTTAGCAGCTCGGTTACCCCAGCCACCGAGGTTTCTCTGAAGCTGACATTTCTCCCATCAGGAGGCAGGTGTATTTCTCTTTGGCACTTGCTCACACTTCTCCATCAACTTTAAGGTGGTGGCACCACAATCCAAACCATTATTGAGGTTAGCAGTTACTAACTACTATAAAGTAACTTCTGTTTTGTTAAAATTAAAAAAAATCAATTAATAAGTGTATACAGTTCAGACAAATCATTTAATAAAGAGGGCTCCACTCACTCCCTTCCCAATTAAAAGCAGCTAATTTTGATGTTCAGGTTTTCCTTTTTTTTTTTTTTCTGAGACAGAATTTCACTCTTGTTGCCCAGGCTGGAGTGCAATGTAGCTATCTTGGCTCACCACAAACTCCACCTCCTGGGTTCAAGCGATTCTCCTGCCTCAGCCTCCTGAGTAGCTGAGATAACAGGCATGCACCACCATGCCCGGCTAATTTTTTCATTTTTTTAGTAGAGACAGAGTTGCTCCATGTTGGTCAGGCTGCTCTCGAACTCCCAACCTCAGGTGATCCACCCACCTCAGCTTCCTAAAGTGCTGGGATTACAGATGTGAGCCAGTGTGCCTGGCCAGCTTTTCTTTAGGGAGTAAATCATTTTCTTTACATAATATTCTTATGCAAGCAGATGAAATAGAGTGAGAGTGCATGCTCTGGAGATTGGACACTTGAGTTTGGCTTCTGGCTGTCACTAGCTAGGGGCTCCAGGTGAATTACTTAACTTCTCCAAGCTTTAGTTTTCCCCTCAGAAATATTAAGATGATAACAGTGCCTACGTAGGATGGTTGTTGTGAGAACTAAACGTGAGTTTATTTAACTTTATTTCTTATGCCCTTAACTGTAGCCAGTATTTCTTGACTCTTCACTTTACAAAATGGCCATATTAATCCTCCCCCTCCTTCCTTCAGTGTTTCACCTCCCACCTTTACCATGGAACATTAATTATACTGACTGGTAACAAGTAGATTTAGTTCTCATATGTAAATGTTCTGTTTTGTTCTAAAAGTTAAAAGTTAACCAAGTGTTTACATTTTGGTGACGTTTTAAATCTTGCTTACTGTCGAGCTGAGTTGTACAATATGGTTGCACATGTTTTGCTGCACGGCTTTAGTTTTTCCTGATGTTTCTAATTGCCTTTGTTTTTTCCCCCTCTTGTACTGTTTGCCTTCATGATTTCCTCAGTTTTTCTCAAACTGTGAATTATATGCAATGTTCTATCGAGTCCCCTTTCCCTACAGAGCCCTTTCCTTCTTATTCCATCCTGGACTGGTTGCTCTCTAGGCCTGCTGCATGCCCAGCTGTGATCCTTGCATTTCCTTCTCCCTGGGTTGATTTTTCTCTTTCACGTCTTTTTCTCTCTTGGTTTTCCTTATCCCCTCTCCATGAGTGTGCGTGCACACACACACACACACACACACACACACACTCTCACATTCTTCCTCCTCTCAGCCCCCACAGCTCATTCTCAAGTGACTTTCTTTTCTGTTATTTACTTTTTTTTTTCTTTTAACAGAGACAGGGTCTTGCTCTGTGACCTCTTGGGCTCAAGAGATTCTCCCCAGTCAGCCTCCAGAGTAGTTGGGACTAGAGGCATGCATCACCACACCTGGTTCATTTTTGTATTCTTTGTAATGATGGGGTGTCACTATGTGGCCCATACTGGTCTAGAACTCCTGGACTCAAAGAATTCTCCTGCTTACCCTCCCAAAGTATGGGGTTATAGGCATGAGCCATCATGCCCAGACTCAAGTAGCTTTCTATGTAATTATTATGTATGGTAACTTTCTTATTCTATATCTAGCTCGGTTTTTGTTTTTGTTTTTTTCTTTTTCTGTCATCTTTTTAGTTGATTTTCTGGAAAGCTTCCTTGCCTATCTTTTTGAATCTTGTCATAGAGTTGTTTATTCTCTCAATCACCTTTTAATTCTCAAGAAGTCCTTTTTGTTCCATCATCTTTGTTCCTTTTCAGTACATAATGTTCTCATTTATGAATAAAACATTTTTATGTCCCTGAGGACATGGGTTTGAGTTTTTAAAAATCATTTTCTATTTTCGCAATCATCCATTTCTTCTGGACTCATTTTTTACTTGTTATCTTGACCTTTTCCCCATTTTTTGTCTTTCTGCTATATCTGATCCTAGATCTATTCATATTAAAGAAGGGGGCAGGTCCACTGGCAGTCTTCCCTGTAGAGTGATGAAATGAGAACTCCTTGGCATCAGGATACAAAGATATTATTTCTGGGGCCTTTAGATGCAGTTATGAACTCTCTAATTTTTTCCATTGGTGTAGACTCAAGGCTACTGTGAATCCTGTATGGGTCGTGGGGCTGGTGAACTTCTCCCCTCTCTGAGGCTCTGCTTAGCAGGCAATTCTTGGCTGAATGTGCTCTTGGTGTTGCTGTGGATTGCAGATCCCTTTACCCCTCTCTATTCAGTTGTCACTTCTTCAGCCAGTTCTGTCTTCCAAATATCTGTTGAAGTCTCTGATCTCCTGTTTTCCTCATTCAAATTTTCATATATATATATTTTTTGAGACAGAGTCCCAGTCTGTCACCAGGGTGGAGTGCAGTGATCCAATCTCGGCTCACTGCAACTTCTGCCTCCTGGGTTCAAGCGATTCTCCTGCCTCAGCCTCCCGGGTAACTGGGATTACAGGCACACGCCACCACGCCCAGCTAATTTGTGTGTGTGTGTGTGTGCATTTTTAGTAGAGACAGGGTTTCACTATGTTGGCCAGCATGGTCTTGATCTCCTGACCTCGTGATCCACCTGCCTGGGTCTCCCAAATTGCTGGGATTAAGGCGTGAGCCACCACAACTGGTCCATTCAAATTTTCATTGGCAGCAGAGGGTGAAGAGGCAGTGTGTGTGTTCTTGAGTCCGTCTGGTTGGGTGGGAACCGAGTCTTCACACCTTAGTAGATTTCTGAGCTTGGGCAAGTCGCTGAACATCTGTTTCAGTTTTCTTATCTGAAAATGGAAATACAAATGGTACCCACTTAATAGGCTCTTGGAAGAGGACTGTGAGTTATTATTTATAACATCTTAGAGCAATTAGTGGTGCAAAGTCGAGTCCACAAATGTTCACCCCTATTTCTCATTGACTGTTATTATACCTATAAGTGCCTTGACTAACACTGTAGTCAGATCTCGGAAGGGATAGTCAATAAATGTTCTTCTACCTTCTTAGAACAATGCCTAAACATAATCAACATTTGCTTTCTTTTTTTCTCATTTCCCAAGGCAAGATCATCACAAGCAGAATGTGAAGAATGTTTCTCTGTATAAAGATCAGCGTTTATTTAGGCTGGTTGTAGTGGCTGATGCCTGCAATCGCAGGACTTTGAGGGGCTCAGGCAGGAGGATTGCTTGAAACCAGGAGTTGGAGACCAGCTCTGGGCAACAAAGCAAGATCCACATTTCTAAAAAAAATTTTTTTTTAATGTGCCTAGCGTGGTGGTATGTACCATTAGGGACAACTACTTGGGAAGTTGAAGCAGAAGCATCACTTGCAGCCAGGACATACAGGCAGAAGCAAGGGGGACAAAGGGTGTCCAGCACAGCACCAGTGAATTCACCAAGACAGACACTTGGGCATAGAGTGCAAGACACAGATTTGGAATGAGGAGTCATTTACAATAAGCATGTATGCATGAGTCAATATTTTTATATATTTAAGGGAGTAGAGCCCAGTCATGGAAGACATGGGATTTGAATCAGAAGTCCTGGCTCTACCCCTATTGTGAAAACATGGCAAGGTTACTTAACATTTGAGGTTTCTTCTGTTTCAAAATGGGAGCCACAGTTGCACCCATCTCCTGGCCTGTGTGTGATCATCGAATGAGGCACATATGAGGAGCCCTGCAGATCACAGACACTCAGTACACACTGGCTATTATCAATGAGTTATCACACATGTTGCCAGGCCCAGGTCATTGTCAGAACGCTCCTTCCCATCTCTATTTCGGTGTATAGACTCTGTAGTTTCTGTGATTATCAGATGTCCATCCCTTCCTCTGATTATCTTCTCTTCATACCCCTACAGGACAAAAGGACCCTGCCTTGGTGTGAGAGTGAGGGCAGAGGGAGCTGGAGCAAGTAGAATTTCTCTAAATACCAGCTGGCTGGGGCCCAGGAGATAAAAAACACCGGGCTAGGTTGGTCTTGGCATTTGCTGACACGCAAAGGGATTGCAGAGATCCAGCCCCTCCAACCTCCCTCTGTCCACAGGTGGCTCACATTCAGTCCCACAATTTGCTTTCTCCTCCTCAAGGGTTAAGAAAAAAAACAAACCCTTCCAGTCTGATCAGTGACTGGAGAGCTCCAAGGAAAGTCTCTCAGTGACCTGGCTGCTGGCACCATGGACTCAGGTAGGCTTGCTTCTTCCTCTTCCCTGGCTGGTTCCTACTCGCACGTAGAATGGAGGGTGGCGTTTCCACAACTCAGTGAGCCCCAGAGGAACCTGGATGGTCAAGCAGGCCAATGAGTCTTCCCTGAGCCCCAAAAGAGGCCACATGGAGTCCCCCGACCCAGGGGTCTGTGGGGGCATCTGTGTCCTGACCTCTCCTCAGGGGGGCACGGCCCAGGTGCCCACTTCCTCCCTGCCCTGGCACCTAGCAAACGACTCAAGTGGGGCACCACAACCTTGGGGAAGTGGAAACAGCAGGGTCAGGGAGTAGGGGGAGAGCAGGGGCCAGGAGGTGCGGGGGGCTGAGAGAGGAGGTTGACCAGCAGCCCCGACCTCTGACCTCCCGCTCTGCTCCCAGCTGACCCTGGGGTGTTTCCAGCACAGGCCAGTCCCCTCCCTCCAGCTCTTGCCCTGCACCAGCCCCTCTGCTCTGAGTGGCCATGTGAAAAGCGTGACTCAGCGTCCCACTGAACTGAGCCCCATTCTGGCCTTTGCCACGTCTTCTCTGTGTCACCTGGAGCTTCTTACCTCCCCTCGCCTGGAATGCGAGTATAATATTCCATTCCATTCCATTCGAGTCCATTCCATTCCATTCCATTCGAGTCCATTCCATTCCATTCCATTCCATTCCATTCGAGTCCATTCCATTCCATTCCGTTCGAGTCCATTCCATTCCATTCCATTCCATTCGAGTCCATTCCATTCCATTCCATTCCATTCGAGTCCATTCCATTCCATTCCATTCGAGTCCATTCCACTGTATTCCATCCCAATCCTTTCGAGTCCATTCAATTCCATTCCATTCCATTTGAGTCAATTCCATTCCATTCCATTTGAGTCCATTCCATTGCATTCCATTCCATTCAAGTCTCTTCCATTCTATTCCATTCAAGTCCATTCAATTCAATGGGTACCTGGCCCAGCCAGTGCCTGCCACACAGTAGGGCCTCCCTAAGAGTTGGTTCCCATCCCCTTTACCTGCCACTGTTGATTCCAGGTGGAAGCCTCTTTTTGTCCCCCAGGGCACCTGCCCTGCACGGCCCATCACAAGCACCTGCTTACCAGGGATGACTGCCTCAGGCAGGGCCTCGTTCCCATGGTCTCAAATACCCCTTGTCAAAGAAAAATCTGAGGTCCAATCGAATTTTGAAGACTTTATTTGAGGAAGAAGCAAGTCATGAAGTGGGAAACATCAAAATGAAAGACATTTCATGTTATGATGGAAAAGTGTCAGAGGCGGGTATTTATAGGGTGAATATGGAAGTGGAATAAGGACATTATTTGATTTGTTGCAGTTGTCAAATTATGTTTTTTGGTTTACCTTGTTGGAAAATTCCTAGTCATGTACCCATCTGTCAGCTGGCTGCTCATGACTGGCCGAAGTTAAGTTTTGTTTGTGCCTGACGTAAGCACCCATCTGAAACGACTCCAGTTAAGTTTCCCATAGTTGGCAGTTTAAGGAGGGTTACAGCCATTCTGAAGGCCTGTTTGCTTTTGTTTGCCCAGGTGTTCATTTTAAGTTTGCTTTAACACCCTGGTACTCCCACCCCAGCAATAAATACACAGATCTAGTGCTGGAGGTTCCCTCCATCCAACCCTGGTTTCCTTCATCCTTTCAGTGAAGGAGGAAAAAATAAAAGCAAAATACCCTTCACCCAAGTCAGCACTGTGTTCATTTCCCTAAGGCCTGTTTTCTCCCCTCACTGAGTTGCCTTGGCAACCAAGTCACATCTGCTCAGGAGCCACCCTGGACAGCAAACTGGGCTGTGCTGAGTCCTGTCCAAGATGAGAAGAGGGCAGGGAAGATTAGAAGCCGGGACCTACCAGCCAACCCCGGAATCCTTCAGAAGGGCTCGGCTGGGAGGCTCAAGGAAGAAACTCTGTCTCCGAAACAAGATGATCTGTGGTTTAATAACGGGGCCAGCTGGGTTCAGAGGTGATAGTGGGGAGCCATGTCCCCTGAGACCAGCCTGCAGAGGACAGAGGTAACACAGAAGGGCCACAAGGATCAGTGCTGAGGGTCTTGCTCCCCTGCCCGCCTAAAGAACCCCCTCCATTGCCCATCTGAGGGCGCCCATGAGAAGCAGGAGGAATCCTCTGTGCATGGTAGTTTATTCAATGGTGTAGGGTTGAAATATTCTTTTTCAATAAAATGTTTAAAATCCCACAGGTATACTACAGTGGAGAATGCAGAAACCACAGGCATTTTCAAAATATATGGAGTCTTCAAAGTAATGGCAAGGGAACGCTGGCCTTGAGTCAAATCCTGAGCTTCCTGCTTGCTGGGTTGGGTGGTGTCTTTCGCTGTCTGGGTCTCAATTTCTCCTTCTGTGAAATGAGAATGAGGCCTCGCAAGTGTGTCCACGGCAGGAAACGATTTTACCTCATGTCCCAGTGCATACATAAATCCATACTGCTTCCCAGTCCCTTCTCTGCAGTTCCATAATTCCCAAATCCCTGCAAACCACACATTTTTGGGGCAACTCATCTGGGCAGTAATCCTGCTGTGTACTAAGATGCTTTGTACTGATAATATTATGTATCCCATTTAAGGTGAATATTCATTGGTTTCTCTGTTGAAACATTTGTACCTTTGATTACAAGGTTGAAACATTTGTAGCGTTGACCAGTCTGGGAGTGGTCAGTGATACAGCATATGCACCCTGTGTCATATTGACACAGATTGAAAATGCTGCCATCCTAAACACATCTAGATCCCAGGAATTTACATAAGGGTATATATATATATATATATATATATATTTCAAATATCTTACAAAAGAATACTCACTCTTGCTGTGTTCAATACACTCTGATATTTTCAACGCTCTTTTCTTTTTAAAATGCTGCTCTTGACAAAATGAACTATTTTCATAACCCACTGATGGGTCGAAACTCAGATTTTGAAGACACTGGTGTAAAGCGTTTGACAATAGGCACATGGCAGAAGGAAGCGATCACTGGAATATTTCCCGTACATGGGGAGAAAACATGGTGGAAAGCTCACTTTCTGGTGATTCTCAGCTGAAATAGATCGGTTGCTCCACAAAGCACCGTGGCACTTCCCTGGTGAATCACTCTTCTCAGGATGCCTTAGTAAAATGCCACAAGCTAGGTGGTTCCAACAACTGATGTATTTTCTCACAGTTCTGGAGGCAAAAAGTCCAAGGTGAAGGTGCCAGCAGGGTTGATGTCTGGGGAGGGCTCTGCTCCTGGCTTACAGAGGCTGCCTCAGGGCTGTGTCCTCACATGGCCTTCCCGGTGTGGGGGGGTGTATGTGTGTGTGTGTGTGTGTGAGAGAGAGAGAGAGAGAGAGAAAGAGAGACAGGGAGAGAGGGCTGGAAGGCAAGAGAGACAGCGGGGGCGGGGTGGGGTGAGGAGAGAGAGAGAGATCTTCTGTCTCTTTTTTTTCTTTTAACTAGACACCAGTCCTGTAGGATTAGGGCCCTACCCTTACGACTTTCTTTAAATTAATGACTTCCTTAAAGGCTCAATCTCCAAATATAGTTACTGGGGTTTAGGGTCTCAGTATATGAATTTGGAGGGCACACAACTCAGTCTATAGCACTGATGCCTCCATCAAAAATACCCCATGTGACAGCTGGTTGAGGAGGATTAACATCGAACCACCTTATTCTCAATGCCATTTAGGCTGTAGCACACTTTCCTCCAATCTTATGCTTTTTGTTTCCAAGTAGAAAAGAAACGCTTTACTGAAGAGGCCACCAAATACTTCCGGGACAGAGTCAGCCCAGTGCATCTGCAAATCCTGCTGACTAACAATGAAGCCTGGAAGAGATTCGTGACTGCGGCTGAATTGCCCAGGTAACCTCCGTGGGGTTACCTCCATGGGGCGCCCCGGCTATGCCATCCTGATCTCCCCTGGGCTAGTTTTCTCTGGCAGGCACACCTCCTCCAGGCAGCCCCCTCTGCTGGGCTTGAGAATGTCCCTCTCCGCAGTGCAGGAGAAATATTTCCTCCAAGTCCTTCGCTGGCAGTGAGTGACCTCAGGCTGAGGGGAGAGGAAGCCCACAAGGGCAGGGTCAGTGCTGCCATCTACTGGTGATGGGAGCTTTGCAAGCTACTTGACTACTTTCTGCCTTCCTTTCTTCATCCATTGAGCTTTATTGTGAGAAAAATAAGCTAATGCATGTAAAGTATTTAGCATAATGACTGACACACGGTAGGTGCTCAGTTAATGTTACCTTTTAAAAAGATTGCTGGGGAGAGACCGGGACCAAAAGTGTTTTTCTTTTTCTTTTTTTTTTTTTGAGACAGAGTCTTGCTTGTCCCCCAGGCTGGAGTGCAGTGGCGTGATCTCGGCTCACTGCAACCTCCGCCTCCCGGTTTCACGCCATTCTCCTGCCCCAGCCTCCCAAGTAGCTGGGACTACAGGCTCCGGCCACCGCATCCGGCTAATTTTTTTTTGTATTTTTAGTACAGACGGGGTTTCATCGTGTTAGCCAGGATGGTCTTGATCTCCTGACCTCGTGATCCTCCCGCCTCGGCCTTCCAAGGTGCTGGGATTACAGGCATGAGCCGCTGCGCCCGACCAAGTGTTTTTCTTAGAGATTGATGCCCAGCAGGACTTTCTTTGAAAAAAGCCAGAAAAATCTTGACCTGATCAATGTGTGTTCCTGGAGATGCTGTCTGGGGCCCTTTCCTTCCACCTCTGAGGAACTGCACAAACACAGCAGGATCCTCCTGCTGACCCAGAACACAGAGAGGCTGGAATGGAGTTGGACAGAGCTGGGGGTGGATCTTGGCTCTGTCCCTGCACAGCTCTGGGGCTGTTGTTTTATGTCTTGGAGACTGGGACCTGCCATCTCTCCAATGCTAATAGTAGTTCAATCAGATGGGAGTGTGGTTAAAGCCTCAGAATGAACAGCAGGTCAAAGGTGGGGAACCAAGTAGCATGATGCCATCCAAAGACCCAGAGAGATGTTTCAGGGGCAGAGCCAGGGGTCAGGATGGGGCAGGGGTGGGCCTGGGTTGGAGGAGCAGCAGGAAGGCTCGGGCACCAAGGCTGGGAGTAGGGTGAGAAGAGGGAGGCACTGAGGGCATAAAATGTAATGTGGCCATGGACTTGCAGAGGACCCGTGAGTGGGAGAGGGATATTTCTTCCCTCCCTGATTTGATCCCATCACTGATGGGCATAGTGGGCCATGGGTGACTGTTTCCCGGACAGCATGCCTGGGAACTGGGGCGTTCTGAACTGCCATTTGGAACCCTCTTCTGTTCTACATAGAGTAGAGGAAGTGTTTCTTCAGGCCAGCTTGCAGAGTTGGAACAAGTGTCTGCCAATTGGGTAATTTGAAGGGTTCTCAGGAGACTCACAAGTCCCCAACCAAAGAGAAAAACACTTTCTCTACCATCTTGTCCAAATGCAGGTCTTTTCAGCATTAGTGATTTATAGAGATGATTTTCAAAGTCTCATGAGTCCATAAGAGGTTCCATGAAATTGCATATGGCATTGGCATGCACACAGGTGAAGCTGTCACCTGCTAAGGCATTAGTTTGGCTGGCGACATGTGACAGTGAGACCCTGAAGCTTGGAGGTGCCAGGTCGGGAGGCAGTCAAGTGGCTTGAGAGTTCGTGTGCAGCCAGGACTAATAGCCAGGCCTTTCACTTTTCAGTCAAAGGGGGCAGTGGCTGGACCCAGTGGCCTTCAGTCAGAAGATCAAAGGGCATGAGGCATTGGAAGAGAGAATATGCCAGGCAAGGTGATCTCTTGCAGTCTGAGGTTTTATTTGATAGCTTAAGGACTCAGATTTAGTCAAAATGCAATGTCTGAAGGCACCCTTCCTTCTGACACCAGTTGCAGATTTGAAGGTGTTTCTTAAGCCCCCACTCAGGTTTGATAATTCACTACAAAGACTTACGTAACTCACTGATAACTGTTATTGCACGATTGTGGTTTATCACAGGGAAAGAACACAGATTAAAATCAGCCTAAGGAAGAGACACACAGGGCAGAGTCTGGGAGGGTTTCAGGTGTGAAGCTTCGTTGTCCTCAGGACGCTGTGTTCTCCTGTGTGAATGTGGGACAAAACACATGGGGTGTTGCCAACCAGGGAAGCTCACCCAGTTAAGGAAAAATTCCTGTGAATCACATTAGATCAGGAAGGAAGCCTTTATTCAGGATTGTGGTTACAGGGGAGGGAGACTGAGCCCAGCTCCCAATACAGTAAAGTCAGAGGGGGAGTCACAGCCAACACCAGGGTGAGGAGTGGGAGATGGACCAGTTCTGACTGGAGACACCAGAATAGGGGGTTTCCGCTAAACTGGCCTAACAAGCTGCTCAACTAAAGGCAGGTAAGGCGCGGGTGAAGACCGTGATCAGACAGCAAGAATGCTCAGACAGCAAGTGGGGAGGACCCTCCCTAACTGCCTTGGGGGATTCTTGCTGAACTGGGGCGGTACAGGCCCAGCAAGCACGGGATGGGCGTGGAAGGTCAGCGCCTAGAGGAGAAAAGGCTCAGAGCAGCCTGACTGGAGTTTGGCCAAGGAGAAAGTCTTTCTCAACCTATGCCTCAATGTACAGAGCTCTTTCTGGGGCTGGATCACAAGCTGTCCTGATGGCTGACATGGAGTCCCCAGCCCCTCCCTGAGGTCTAACACCCTTAGTTCCCAGTTCCTTTGGAAGGCAGAAGAGATACTTAATAGCCCCAAAACCCATCACCCATCACATTGCTATACTGTGCTGTAGCCAAACCACCAGGGAAACAAAGATGTTCCTACCAGGCAGGACATTCCAGGGCCCCAGAGATCCCTTCCCAGGGCCCGAAGACAAAGGAAAGAACTCTCTTCTAATAAAGTTAATCCTTCACTGTTCTATGATCCTCTGAATGAAGGTCTTTTTTGCTCTGAACCCACTTCTCTTTGTTCATCTACAAAGTTTCCCCTCTCCACACACTATTGGAGGGATGGTGTTGACCTCTCTTGCTTGAGGAGCCATCTTTATCAAATACCTACCACTAAAGAGCATCTGAAGATGACTTTAAGTTTTTTATTCCCATACAGAATAAGTACTGTGGCATATCTATGATATACAAAACATGTTTAACCTTGGAAAAATTATTTTAAATTTTTTCATTTAAAATTTAAAGCTTTATTTCCATTTGACTCATAGTAACAGCTCTGTGATTTATGTAGAACAGATCTTATTGAGCTCATTTTACAGATAAGTAAGCTGCCTTTCTTAATCATCTGTCCTTTATTGGTACAGGGATGAGGCAGATGCTCTCTATGAAGCTCTGAAGAAGCTTAGAACATATGCGGCTATTGAGGACAAAGACGTGCAGCAAAAAGACCAGCAGTTTAGGGAGTGGTTTTTGAAAGAGTTTCCCCAAGTCAAGAGGAATATCCAGGAGTCCATAGAGAAGCTTCGTGCCCTTGCAAATGGGATTGAAGAGGTCCACAGAGGCTGCACCATCTCCAATGTGGTGTCCAGCTCCACTGGTGCTGCCTCTGGCATCATGTCCCTCGCTGGCCTTGTTCTGGCACCATTTACAGCAGGGACGAGTCTGGCCCTTACTGCAGCTGGGGTAGGGCTGGGAGCAGCGTCTGCTGTGACTGGGATCACCACCAGCATCGTGGAGCACTCATACACATCGTCAGCAGAAGCTGAAGCCAGCAGGCTGACTGCAACCAGCATTGACCGATTGAAGGTATTTAAGGAAGTTATGCGTGACATCACACCCAACTTACTTTCCCTTCTTAATAATTATTACGAAGCCACACAAACCATTGGGAGTGAAATCCGTGCCATCAGGCAAGCCAGAGCCAGTGGCCGACTCCCTGTGACCACCTGGCAAATCTCAGCTGGAAGTGGTGGTCAGGCGGAGACAACGATTGCAGGCACCACCCGGGCAGTGAGCAGAGGATCCCGGATCCTGAGTGCGACCACTTCAGGCATCTTCCTTGCACTGGATGTGGTCAACCTCGTATACGAGTCAAAGCACTTGCATGAGGGGGCAAAGTCTGCGTCTGCTGAGGAGCTGAGGCGGCAGGCTCAGGAGCTGGAGGAGAATCTAATGGAGCTCACTCAGATCTATCAGCGTCTGAATCCATGCCACACCCAGTGACCCCAGACCAGTGCAGCCAGCAGGGGAGGTGAGCCATACACAGGCCACGACAAAATGCAGACATTTTATTAGGGGGATAAAGAGGGCAAGGTAAAGTTTATGGAGCTAAGTGTTAGTGACTTTGGCATTTCTGTAGCTGAGCACAGCAGGGGAGGGGTTAATGCAGATGGCAAGTGCACCAAGGAGAAGGCAGGAACGCTGGAGCCTGGAATAAGGGAGGAGAGGGGACAGGAGAGTGTGGGGAATAGGAAGAAGAAGTTTCCTTTAGACTAACGAATATATTGGGGGGAGGAATAGAGGGGAGGTGTGCAGGAACCAGCAATGAGAAGGCCAGGAAAAGAAAGAGCTGAAAATGCAGAAAGCCGAAGAGTTAGAACTTTTGGATACAGCAGAAGAAACAGCGGCTCCACTACCGACCTGCCCCCGGTTCGATGTCCTTCCAAGAATGAAGTCTTTCCCTGGTGATGGTCCCCTGCCCTGTCTTTCCAGCATCCACTCTGTCTTGTCCTCCTGGAAGTGTATCTCAGTCAGCCAGTGGCTTCTTGATGATGGCGGTGGTGGTGGTGGTTGTAGTGTGATGGATCCCCTTTAGGTTATTTAGGGGTATATGTCCCCTGCTTGAACCCTGAAGGCCAGGTAATGAGCCATGGTCATTGTCCCCAGCTGAGGACCAGGTGTCTCTAAAAACCCAAACATCCTGGACAGTATGCGAGAACCTACCAAGAAAAACAGTCTCATTACTCATATACAGTAGGCAAAGAGACAGAAAATTAACTGAAAAGCAGTTTAGAGACTGGGAGAGGCCGGATCTCTAGAGCCATCCTGCTGAGTGCCTTGTGTGTAAGTCCTAATAAACTCACCTACTCACCAAGCAAGCTGGACTTATTCGAGTCATTCCTTGGTCTCCTGGCTCCTTTCTCGCTTTGGGAGCAAGTTCCTGTCTGAAGTTTTTGTCTAAACAGTGGTAAAGGTGATGGTGATGATGTCAGCAGACAGCAGGAGGACTTGACAAATGTCAGCCCTGCTTGGGGCCAGGGTACACTGAGGGAACGATGACATTCCAATGAAACTCCAAATTCTGTATTGGAAAAGTCATTGATTTGTGAAGAAAAATAAAAGGAGGCTGGGCACGGTGGCTCAGGCCTGTAATCCTGGCACTTTGGGAGGCCGAGGCAGGTGGATCACCTGAGGTCAGTAGTTGGAGACCAGCCAGGACAACACAGTGAAACCCCTTCTCTACTAAAAATACAAAAATTAGCTGGGCATGGTGGTGGGTGCCTGTAATCTTAGCTACTAAGGAGGCTGAGGCAGGCGGATTGCTTGAACTCAAGAGGCGGAGGTTGCAGTGAGCCGAGATGGCGCCACTGCAATCCAGTCTGGGAGACAGAGCGAGACTCCATCCCCCGCCTCCCCCCCACAAAAAAAAACCAAGGAAGAGAAAAGCAAAACCAGATGCCAGGAACCAATCAAGGAACTTTGTGGTGCATTGAGGAGATGAACCAGCCTGCAGTCAAGAGACCCCGCCTCTCTGAGCCTCAGTTTCCTCATCAGCTGGGAAAGAGGGGCTGGACAAGATGATACCTCAGGTCCACCTGGCTCTCTCCTCTTGTGTTCTGGAGATCTGGGTTCAAGCAACACTGATCTATGCCTGTGCCTTTGTGGTGCTGATGGATGGGCTCCCCTGGGCTCTGGGTGCCTGACTTCACTTCCTCATGATCCTTCTTCCAGGGACTCAGGGAGCTAGGCCTCCATGGCCCCTTCTGCTTGCTCTTCTGGTCGGTCATTTCTGGGCGACCCCAGTGCCCAGTGGCCCGTGAGGCACTCAGGGAAATCTTGTAGACATCTGGCTTGGCCCAAATGCAGGCATGATCCCCATCTAGCAGCCAGGGCCCACGAATGACATGGATCACACAAGGCTGACTAAGATCAGAGGGGCCTGTGTGTAGGTTGAGAGAAAGTCCATGAGAAATAGAGGAACAGAGAGAGATAGCCAGACAGCAAACACCCTCATCCAGTCAGCCCTCTCATTTCACCCAGACTCCTGCAAAAGCTTCCAGAATGGTCTTCCCTGTTACACAGCCCTTGCCACTATCCCAGCCCATCCTCCACACTGGGCCAATTTGCCCCGTAAGAGCATAGATTTCTTCAAGCACATGCTTCCATGTCTTCAATGGCTTCCTATTACTCTTAGCACAAAAGCCCAGAGCCTTCATGCTGTCTAATGTAAGCTGCTGTGGCCTGAGTTCCCCTGAAGGGAGAGCTCTAGGCAAGGCTCCCAGGCAGAGGATTTGTTTGGGAAGTGATTCTAGGAGCAGGACTGGGGTACTGGGAGGAGTGACACAGAGAAGGACAGAAGGCTGATGCCGGGAGAAATTCTTGATAGGGTCACCCATGTGGGCGACTGGAGACCTCCTGAGGAGTCTTCAAGGAGCGTCTTCAGAATGTTCCTCTACAGGGAGGAGAGAGGGAGGCCTGTAACCACTGCTCCTGTCCCCCATGGCCTTGTCCCAGTGGACATTAATTATCTGTATTTCCATGCATAGAATATAGAACTGCTGGGCACCTCGGCTGGAGCCCGGAGCAGGGGCAAGAGATACAGAATGCACAAAATCACCCCAGAACCTCTCCTAAGTCACTCATAAATTGCACCCAGGGCCTACTTAGTCCTTTTTTATGTAGCATCCTGCAGAGCACTCGCCTCAGTCCCTGTAACTCTCCATCAGCCAAGGTTTCCCTGACCTTCAGTTGGTTGGTCTATTTCTTCCTGATGAAGTCAAAACAGCCATGGCTACCGACTTGCCTAACACTCCAACAATGTGTTTCATTTGTTTGTCAATTGTTCGTGAGTTCTTGAATAATTCAAATTCTTTTCATACATTTCACTTAGGCTTTGCATGTTTCCGGCACTGAGTAATTTACTTCTTCAGTGATCTATCCACCATTTGCCCTGACACTTAGAGTTGAAATGCCATCAGGCTACCTGCATTTGATGCAATTCCACTGTACTGCTAGTATTGCTTAAAAATTTTTCAGTTGCAAGCAACAGAAACAGAATCTAGCTGTCTTAAACAAAATAGAAGATTCATTGGATGAGAACTAGAGCAGGTCAGAGGATGGAAGGAAGAACAAAATCTACAGAATTTGGAAGGACAGGAGCAGACCATTACCAACATCAGGAATATATGGTTTGCCATTTCAGGGCTCTGCCTGCACCTGGCTTAGCTCCACACACTTTGATTCCTAGTGTCTCTGATTAAAGTTTCACATACTCAGTAGACAGAATAGCTTGGGTTAGTGACTCTTCTTGAACTAATCAGTGAGGCTATGGTATCAGGAATGGGGATGGGTAACAGACACAAACCCTAATGGGAAGCCTCTGGCCAAACAGCCACCTGAATTTGTGCTCATTGTACACAGTCAATCGCTTGCTACTGCACACACACTCCTCTTCTCATACAAACAAAAAGAACTCTCCTTATCTGCTATGAACCCAGCCATCCCAAGGAAAAAGGCAAATGCACTTGCGTCTTCTCCAATGAGAGTCACACACAGCATCTCCACCTTCTGCATGCTGAAGTTATGTCACAGGAGGAGGGCCTCAGCACACCATCAATTTTTCTTTTGGTCCATTGGCAGCTTCTGTCTCAGAATTTTTGTGTGTGTATATTTGTAGAAAATAAAGAGGTACGGTCAAGGCTACAGCCACTACTGACCATTGCTGCCACCATCAGAAGTCTTGAATTGTTCCACTCAATGTTCCTCTTACTTATGGGCAAAGTCATTCTCGTGGTATCTAAGCTCCTTGATGGTCTGGCCTCAGTAAGTTGGTGAAATTTCCTATTCACATTTACACTAATACTCTAACACTTTAGAGTATTACAAGGAGCAATCCTAGGGGATCCCTCAATTCCTCCTGTCCTGCTGTGTAATAACAACGTGAGCTTCCCTGGAGGAACATGATGCATGATTATATCCAACCCAGTGACGTCATTGCTATCCCTACATCAGGGAGCATGAGAAGCCAGCTATGGTTTCTTCTGAAACAACTTTTGTCAACCTTAGATACTGAAACTTCCAGAACTAAAAGTCTGTGAGTTAGGGGTATGTATCATAAACAAAATTTTTGAAAGTGGCTTATTGTGGGTAACCATAGAGCTATCACCCTCATCTTAACCTCTGACTGCCCAGCTCCATAAATTCTGGCTATTACAGGAAATGGGGAAAATTCTGGGTATGGATTCAAAACATATCACATCCTAAGGGCAGCTCCCAGCCTCTGATATGGAGCTGAGTCCCCTTTGGGCCATTTCCATGGGACCTAAGGCTGTCATTTCCAGGGTTGAGATTCACTGGGTGCCAAGTGGTCAGCCTTGATGAGTGGGGTCCGTGTTGCGTGGTTACATAAAGCTCCACATTAGGCACGTTGGTTACTGAGCCCATTCTGAAAATGTCAGGCTGCCTGGGGAACAGAGGAGATTTGAGCCTTAAAGAGTGACTTCTTCCCTTGTTTATTAACAGCCTCTGAGCCAGGCATGGTGACTCACGCCTGTAATCCCAGCACATTGGGAGACCAAGGCGGGTGGATCAGTTGAAGTCAGGAGTTGGAGACCAGCCTGGTCAACATGGTGAAACCCTATTTCTACTAGAAATACAAAAACTAGCCACGAGACATGGTGGCGGGTGCCTGTAATCCCAGCTACTTTGGAGGCTGAGGCACAAGAATTGCTTGAACCTGGGAGGCAGAGGTTGCAGTGAGCCGAGATTGCACCACTGCACTCCAGCCTGGGCGATACAGCGAGACCCAGTCTCAAAAAAATAAAAAAGAGTCTTTTTTGATGGTGGACATCTTCCAATGAGCATTCACATGGGACAGATTTTTTTTTAGTTCTACCCTTGTTCTGAAAGCTCTATCTATGTTCCTATTCCCTAAAAATCTTTGTCACCAAGCCTCCAGATTTATTCCTTCTAAAATGTTGAAATTCCAGCTAATTCCTCAGTTGTTACCCAGGAAACAATGCAGATCCTGGTCCGAGGATGCAGCTCCTTCCAGGCAGCCTGGACTGTGAGGTGTGCTCCATTGCTCTTCAGGAACCGTCCTTGAGAGGCGTTCCACAGCAGGCCAGGCCTGGGGGGAGCAGGTGGGCCAGGCGGAAAGCACAGCAGAATTTGAGAGATGCTGAGTACTCATGACTCTGTGTAAGCACCTGAATTCAGCCCTCATGGTCTTTTCTGAGCTGTCAGTCATTTATCTCTATTTAGTCATTTTGTGAATTGGAGTTAGCTTCCTTCCCTCTACACTCAAAGATGGCATGTCAACATTTTAGGCCTCTGGGTGGAATGAACTTGTTTCCTGGGAGGGAGCTGATTGGCATCTATTCGCCTCTTCCTAGTTTTGTGGGGTTTCCCAGCATGTGGAGTCATAGAGAAAGACTGGTCCCACCTTCTATGTAATGCCCAAGAGAATAGATGACTCTCTGTCCACCCCCACCCTGACATCCAGGGCTTCTGGACAAGACCTAGGCTGGCTAATTGGCTGCTTCCACATGGGATCCTGAATCTGGAGCAAGTGAGGCAAAGCCCAGGGTACTTAGAATCCATTCTCAGTGAGAGCAGCAGGACTGCCCGGGAGGGGAATAGAGACGGGGACGACCGAGTCCTGCACCAGCAGAGATGACGTCCGCAGGTGGCGGGGCAGCACTGTGGCCGTGTCACTCCTCACAAAGCAGGGCTCTTGTGCTCACAGCCTTCGATACCGTGTTGCTGTCTTGGCTTCTATTTATCTTCCAAGCCAATTTCCAGCCTCCTACACACATGGGGTTCTTCTGGTATCATTCCAGTGAATTTCATGTTGTTTTCTGCCCTAAGAAAACAGAGTTGGTACCTCTGCTCAACCAAGAAGCCTGATTGATACAGACTGAGAGCTGCAGGCTGTATTTATTTGCTTCATTAACAAGAACACCTTAGGAATGGCAACTTCCATTGATGAGCTTCCTACTTTGTTCTGCGGTTGGAAAACTGTTGTTTCCCTGTTGACGACTGGCCACACTGGAGAGGTGAACAGGTGAGTCACAGGAATCACTGCTTCTGCTCCTTTTAAATCTTGATGATGGCAGAAATCTCTGTAACTCCCTCTGTAACTCCTCCATGAAGTTGGTGTTGACTTTCAGTAAAATATTTAGGCAGGTATGTAAAACCAATGGCCTCCACTGGCGTATGTCACTGAAATAGTCCCCGTCCGTGGGTCTGGGTGAACAATCTGAAGCTTCCAAGAGTATTCTTTCCAGTTATCCACCCAGGAATTTGAAAAATGATGACCAGGTGAGGGTGGGACCCTGATGGACTTAATCAAAGGTAAACCAATATAGATATTCACTAATTACTTGTGCCCTGTAATCTCCCCCTCTGACCCAGGCCTAAGAATTGGGTGACAAGCAGGGACTATCCAGCATGATGACCTGTGACAGGTATCCACTCACCAGATTGGGGGTTTTGCAAAGTCAGTGGACTGTCTTCCAGCTCTATTTTGGAACCTTGTTCCTATTAAATGTCCCTTGAGCCATGATCATGCGCCCTCCTGGTGCATGACCTGGCGCCCGCACTCTCTTTTCTTCTGGCAGTTACCTGCCTCCCCTACAGTCGGCCTCTTGGAATTTCTCCCACCCTAAAGGGACCAGAGTCCCAGCCCCTCCCCTATTATAGAGAGTTCCTGATTATCCATTGACTCTTCTCGTTAAAGGAGCGGGAAATCTTTTGGGCCCTGGCAGGAAACAGTGTGAGCAGGAAGTGCTTGAGAAATCAAATCTAGCATTTCAGCCTCCTACACACTTTGAGTCCTCCTTCTTCTTCATCATGCCAACTAATTTCTGGCTTTTTATGTCACGAAGAAGTGATCAGCATTTAGTTGAGGGTGGCATGGCTAACACTGGGCACAGCTGGAATCCCAGCCTGCTGCTGGAGCAAACCGTGCCAGCTGAGGATGACCATGGCAAGGAATCCAAATGATGATTCCTCTTCCTTGTCGACCTCCCTCAGACCCCACCATGCAAATAAATGGTCTTCAGCTCTTCGGAGCTTTGACAGCGAGCTCTTTCTCCTGCTGCAGCATCTCACTCCTTTCCATTCTGCAGTTCACTCTCAAGGCCATACTGACTTGAACACTGGCTGTCTAGAAACAGAGAGGCGGGCAGCGGCAGACAGGAAGAGAGATGGAGCAGGGTCCTCCAGCGGGAGCTGCACCTCGGAAGCATCCTTAGATGTGGCTTGGAGTCGGGATCCTTCAATTCCCCTCAGGTATCCCTATTGCAATTTTCTGAATACATCTTGTGTTAGGCTAAATAACAGCCCCCGACAGATGTGGGTGTCCTAATCATAGGACTTGTGATTATGTCACCTTCCATCATAAAAGGGACCTCACAGTGTGATCCAGTCAAGGATCTGGAGATGAGAGGTTATCTGCGATTATCTGGGTGGGCCCAAAGTATCCACAAGGGTCCTTGTAAGGCGGAGACAGTAGGGTGAGAGGGAGAAAAGGAGATGAGATGATAGAAGGGGAGAGAGACTGAGAGAGATCAGAGGACGCTACAAGCCTGGCTTGAAGACGAAGGGAGAAGCCAGGAGCTGAGGACAGCAGGTGACTCTAAAAGCTGGAAAAGGCAAGGGAATTGCTTCTCCCAGAGCCTCCCCAAGGAATGCAGCTCTACCCATGCCTTGATTTTAGAACTCTACTGGAAGAGAACAACTTTGTGTTGGTTCAAGCCACTGTGTCTGTAGGGCTTTGTTACAGCAGGAGAGGAACTAGCACACCACTCTCTCCCCATCAGGGCCCTCATGTGCTCTTAGAAGATCTAGTGAGGATGAAATTCATCATGTAACCAGAAACCTATAGAAATGGTTTCTGAATTTGTTTTTCATAGGAGAGTCTGCCAAAAATATCAACAGCCACAATTTATTGGACGCCTTCAGGAGAAATGTCAAAGGCATTTGTCCAAAGTGAGTGGTCCTGCTTCATGTCCCAGCATTCCTTGTCCCCTTTCCACAAGCTGAGAGCAGGTGATCCCCAGAAGGAGGGGGGTGAGAAGTGTTCACTATTGCTCTGCCCACCTCTCAACACAAAACATGATTCTACCTGTACCAATTATCCTGGGGCTTTGTGGTCTGCAACCAACCCTTTGGTGCCAATTTTTCTATTAGGTAGGACCCTTTGGATGCAAGCAGAACACAGCAAAGCAAAACCAAGACAAAAGCAAATGCAAAAACAAAAACAAATGAAAAATCTTAAAAAAATCTTCCCGCTACCTCAAGAGTAGAGGCATATATTTGAATGATCCAGAGAGAAAGCTCACAGAATTAAAGAAATCCATGGGTGGGTGGGCGTGCGTGCACATTTTTTAAAAACAGGCTTAGGGAAGACCAGGGACCCAGAAAGCCTCAGGGCTCTCAGCGGTAGGGAACGAGCTACTCTCAAGGCCTCAGCTCCACTGCCTGCTGCCTCCAAGGGTTTTCTTTCAGGTCCTCCAATTTCCAGGGGAGAGACTCAGATGGGTCCCAGGGGGCCTCTGAGACACTGGTCATGGCTAGAGGACAGAGTAAAGAAGGCGCTGTCACACCAGGGGGATGTGAGCTGAGCAGGCAGGCCCCCTAACCTGGGCCTTTTCGGAAGCCCCCTCCTCATCCCCGTGGGAGCAGTGGGGGAAAGGGGCCTCTGCCCCCTGCCCACCTCCCTTACTAGTGTCTCCCTAGCTGCTCCCTGCAGAGCCAGGCTCTGCAGTCATGGGGTCCGCATTGTCCTGGTGGGTGGAGTGCCTGAGCCTTAAAAGCCCCACCTGTGCTTTTCACTCCCTACTGCATGATTGAGAAGCAGACCTACTTCGTGATTGAGAAGCAGATTAAAGCTTTCCCCTTCCCCATCAAGGTATCTTTTTTTCTTCCTTCTTTCTTCCTCAGACCCCATCTGGTGTCCCTTCTCTCCTCCTCTCCCGCTCCATTCACCTGCCCTCTGTCTCAGGTCTCTACCGGCGTCTGGCAGCTGGGGAGGCTGGCGGGCTGCCCTGGTCCCATGGCTGATTGGAAAAATCCTGTGGCTCCAGGGAGCCGCCTTTTTAGATGCTGGTGGGGAGGAGCCTCACCTCGCTTCCAGGCCTGCATTTCACCCCAGGACTCATTAGGAGAATTTCTGCACCGCGGTTAGAAGAGAATTCATCGCATGTTTTCCCTACTGTAATAAGCGAGCCCCTTCTTTCTTTCCTTGTGCCTGGCGACCACAGCAGGAAGGCAGGAAGGTGCCTGCAGATTCCCAGGAACAAAGCTGCTCCCAGAACCCTCACATAGTAGGGTGACTCTTAGGATAAGAAATGTATATCCAGTGAGGTTCTGAGTACTGTAGGGGGGATGCTCTCAGCAGTAGTGGCGGTGGTAGGGAGTTGGGATTGCAAACCCAGAGGCCAGCAGAGGCCAGGCAGGAACTGGATTGAACTGGAAACTCAAGCTGTCCACTTGGGTCCAGTCAGGATGGATACTGATAGAAGTGGGGGTCTCATGTTGCCCACCTCATGTTTAAGAAGATTCTAGAATTATAGATTATTTGATGTGAAATTTCCTTAAATGTAAATGTTGGTGAATAAAGTAACTATTTAAACGATATATATGCAAACACACATTTGCACACACACACCTTACACACAATGGCTGGTCAGATTTAGTGCATAGCCAGCCAGCTGGTTTTCTGCTTTGGAATTATAGGCTGCTAATTTTTTTATTTTTTCTAGGCATGGTCTTGCTTTGTCACCCAGGCTGGAGTGCAGTGGCGTGAACACAGCTCATTGCAGCCTTGACCTCCTGAGCCCAAACAGTCCTCCCATCCCAGCCCAGCCCAGCAAATAACTGGGATGACTGGCATGTACCACCAAGACTCACTAATTTTTGTATGTTTGTAGAGATGGGGTTTCACCATGTTGCCCAGGCTGGTCTCAAACTCCAGAGCTCAGGTGATCCGCCTTCCTCGGCCTCCCAAAGTGCTGGAATTACAGGCATGAGCCACCGTGCTCTGCCTAATTGTATTTTATTATACTAAATGCAGTTTCTTTTGCCTTCTGTATCTTTTCAAACCCTGGGTGGTATTCCCCCAGCAAGAGTGAATCCTAGTTTACCTACTACCTATGCCTGTATGCTTACACTTTCACTGAATTTCTTTAAATTTTTAAATAATATTAGGAAGAAAATTGGGCTGATGAGCAGCTCTTGGGGCACTAGAGGCCTCCTGGGTAGCTGTCATGCCTTGAACGTCTCTTGGGCCTGCCTTCTCCAGCCTCCAGTGAGCACGAGGTCTGCATTGGCAAACAGATGTCCACTGTCCTGGGGACAAGAAAGGTGTGAGTCCTCCATGGCAAACAGAGAAGGAAGGAGATGTCTCCTTTCCTGAATCAGCTTATTGGGATAAACAAGAAACCCACAGAGGCTTTCTCACCAAGGCCAGCGTGTTTAATAGGCCTGCATCTCACCTCTGAGGATCACAAAGTGTGTGAGCAGCGTTCCAGCAAGGAGGCACTGATGCTCATGAGGATTCTGAAACCTCTGATCGCTGTTAGGAAATGCTCTTGACCCATGAGTGTTCCTCTTTCAAGATCCTCCAGCATTGCCAACCCGTCCAGCAAGAAGGGGAGAGATCTCATAGCAGGGGGGCTTGACTAAATTTGAGGAGTCGAGGAAGTGACGTTTCAGCTAAGACTTTTTTTTTTCTTTGAGATGGGATCTTGCTCTGTTGCCCAGGCTGGAGTGCAGTGGCTCAATCCTGGCTCACAGCAACCTCTGCCTCCCGGGTACAAGCGATTCTCCTACCTCAACCTCCCCAATAGCTGGGAGTACAGGTGCCCGCCACCACGCCCAGCTAATTTTTGTATTTTTAGTAGAGACAAAGTTCCACCATGTTGGCCAGACTGGTCTCAAACTCCTGACCTCAAGTGATGCTCCCGCCTCGGCCTCCCAAAGTGCTGGGATTACAGGCGTGAGCCATTGCGCCCTGCCTCAGCTAAGTCTTCAAGATCGGCCAAGGGATGAAGAAGGTTGGGGAGAAGATCGGGGATGAAGAAGGTTGGGGAGAAGAGCGGTGATGAGGGGAGCCCAGCTGCAGGCCGCATATTCAAAGACTTGTGGCTGGGAGGGAGGTCCGGAGAAGAACTGAGTTCTAGAATCTGAAAGAAGGCTAGCATGGGTCAGAATGGAAACTAACCAGACCACAGTGTCAGCCACTCAAGCTCCCACCAGCCAAGCCTCGTGCTGAATTTTGAGGGCTGCAGTAGAAAAGCGGGCTCACTGCGAGCCCTGCGTGTTGCCAACAGCCTCGGCAGAGCCAGGAGGTGGCGCTGTCGGCACACGCATCGTGCTGTCGGCGCTGCGCAGCCGCAGCCCGGGACCTTGGAGGACAGGCGGTCGGAGCTGCTGCTGGTGACGTCAGCAGTTTTACAGAGGCACAAAGCCGGAGCAGAAGAGTAAATGTCTGCACCAGGAAGGAGCCAGGGAGGCCAAGTTGGGAGCACTTCAGCAGAAGTGAATAGGTTCAGGAATCCAGCAGCGCCGGAGGGGTGGAGCCAGGGAAATACTACTCTGTGACAGTTTTGCTCATGAAGTGGAGTGCCAGGAAAACAGCGTCTGGCCGGGCGCGGTGGCTTACTCCTGTAATCCCAGCACTTTGGGAGGCCCGGGCGGGCGGATCGCTTGAGGTCAGGACCAGCGTGGCCAACATGATGAAACCCCGTCTCTACTAAAAATACAGAAATTAGCCGGGCGTGGTGGTGCGCGCCTGTAATCTCAACTACTCGGGAGGCTGAAGCAGGAGAATCGCTTGAACCCGGGAGGCAAGTCAGCCGAGATTTTGCCGAGGCGCAATCAGCCCAGATCATGCCACTGCACTTCGGCCTGGGTGACAGAGCAAGACTCCGTCTCAAAAAAACAAACAGAAAAAAAACACAGCGTCCAGGCAGCTCCACCTTCCATGTTGAAAGCCTGTGACTGCCACATTCTAGCGGGACTGGCTTGTTTGCCTGCTGAACGGAATGGCCCCGGGGTCTGTCTGGGTCTGGGTCCAGATGAGAAAGGCGCCCAGCCTTCCTCTGGCCCCAGCCCTGCACATTGACCAAGGATGGGTGGCCCTCCATACCAGGCACCCCTGGCTCCTCCTCATTCCCCTCTGGCTTCTCCCTTCCTCCTACCGCCATGCTGATCCTCCATCTGTCTGGCTCTGGGCAGTGGTTTTCAAAAGCACTGTGGTGGTAGTCACTGGGGTTGTTGGCCACATTTGTCTGGCTTTTCCCCTTTCCAGATGCACGGTGGGATTATTCTTCCTGGTCTCCTTATGGTTGGGTGGGAATATGTAACCAGTTCTGGACAAAAGAGTTTTGAATGGAAATAATATGTGTCATTGCTAAGCCACAGCAATGAATGCTGATATAAGACCCTTTTCCTCTACTGTGGCAACCAGCAATCTTCCAGAAAGTGGTTGCTCCATGATACTGAGTCCAGGAGGGAAGACAACCAGAGCAGAGATGCACCTGCCCCATGATGGACATGTAGCGTGAGCAAGAAGTAGCCTTTGCTGTTGTGAACCACTGAGATCGGGGGCTTGCTTTTTGGTGGTTTTTGTTTGTTTGGTTGGTTTTTTGTTTTGTTTTGTTTTGTTTCGTTTTGTTTTTTGAGACAGAGTTTCGCTCTAGTAGCCCAGGCTGGAGTGCAATGGCGCGATCTCGGCTCACTGCAAGCTCCACCTCCCAGGTTCAAGCGATTCTCCTGCCTCAGCCTCCCAACTAGCTAGGACTACAGGCGTGCACCACCATGCCCGGCTAATTTTGAATTTTTAATAGAGACAGGGTTTCACCACGTTGGTCAGGCTGGTCTCAAACTCCTGACCTCAGGTGATCTGCCCGCCTCGGCCTCCCAAATTGCTGGGATTACAGGCGTGAGCCACCATGCCCAGCCTGGGGGCTTGTTTTTTTACTGCAGCATAACCTAGACTATCCTGGCTGATATAAGCAAAGCTCCTGGAAATCAGGAAGCTGTTTGTAGAACACTATGAAAGGTACACAGCTTTAAATCCTTAGATAAACTAGAATTGTTATTAACAATGAGTATCACTTATTGACCAGGCGTGGTGGCTCACAACTGTAATCTCAGCACTTTGGGAGGCTGAGGCAGGCGGATTGCCTGAGGTCAGGAGTTCAAGACCAGCCTGGCCAACATAGTGAAACCCTGTCTTTACTAAAAATATAAAAATTAGCCAGGTGTGGTGGCACACGCCTGTAATCCCAGCTACTTGGGAGGCCCAGGCAGGAGAATCATTTGAACCCAGGAGGTAGAGGTTGCAGTAAGCCGAGATCATGCCTCTGCACTCTAGCCTGGGCGACAGAGTAAGACTCGGTCTCCAAAATAAATAAATAAATAAATAAATAAATAAATCAATGAGTATCACTTATTGAGCACCTACTACGTGTCAGGTATTATACAAGGTATACTAGGTTTTTTGGCAAATGTTTTCTCATTAATCCCCATCCTAGCACTGGGATTTGGCAATACTGGCCTATTCAGTATGATTAGTCTGAGGCAGTGAAACTCAGGGAAACGGACTCAAGGTCATGACCATAGCCTCTAAGTGGTCTTAATATAGCCTCTAAGTCATGACCATAGCCTCTAAGTGGAATTGAGATTCAAATGTAAGGATCTCTGTCACCCAAACTCTCATTCTTTCCACTCCTAGGCTGTTATCATATAAAAAGCAGGACTAGGCATAGTAAGGGGAAAAAAAAAACCAAACATTTTAAAAAGAAATTATCTCTTAACAGGAAAAACATTAACATCTGCCATTTTTCTAAATTGAATGTGAAAGATGATCCTCACAGGCTGAACAAAGATGCTTGCTCTCTGGTGTGATGTTTGACAAGGGAATCTTCCTTCATTTTCTCCTCTGATGAGCCTCTCTACCAGATAAGCAGCAGCAGGAACCAAACGTTTAAGAAAAATGTAAAGACATTATTTTGTCCATCACTTAACATTTTTATGAACAAGTTGGGAGGTAGCCTGCATTAATGCCTCTGTGCAATGGAATGAATGGCCCGAGATCTCACCGCCCCAGGATGACTTTGGGGAAGGAAGACCCAAACAGCCCACTGTCACATGCTGTCCTGCCTGCCTCAGGCCTCCTGTCCTTCTCTCCCTTGTGACCTGCAAACTAACCTTGAGGACTCGTGTCAACCGTCACTGCATTGGAAGCCCTCTGTGATAGTTAATATTGAGTGTCAACTTGATTGGATTGAAGGATGCAAAGTATTGTTCCTGGGTGTGTCTGTGAGGGTGTGGCCAAAGGAGATTAACATTTGAATCAGTGGCCTGGGAGAGGCAGACGCACCCTCAATCTGGGTGGGCACCATCTAATCAGCTGCCAACACGGCTAGAATTAAGCAGGCAGAAGAACTTGGAAGGACTAGACTTGCTGAGTCTTCCAGCCTTCACTCCCTTCCATGGTCTTTCTCCCACGCTGGATGCTTCCTGCCCTTGAACATCAGACTCTAAGTTCTTCAGCTTTTGGACTCTTGGACTTACACCAGTGGTTTGCCAGGGGCTCTCAGGCCTCCGGCCACAGACTAAAAGCTGCGCTGTCAGCTTCCCTACTTTTGAGGTTTTGAGACTCTGGCTGGCTTCTTTGCTCATCAGCTTGAAAACAGCCTGTTGTGGGACTTCACCTTGTGTTTGTGTGAGTCAATACTCCTTAATAAACTCCCCTGCATATATACATCTATCCTATTAGCTCTGTCTCTCTGGAGAACCCTGACTAATACAACCTCCCTTTCCTGCCAGGCTGGGCTCCTGTCTGCCTCATTCTCTTGTCCTGTTGCCCAGGCTAGAGTATAGTGGCACCATCATTGCTCACTGCAGCCTCGACCTCTCAGTCTCAAGTGATTTTCCTGCCTCAGCCTCTGCAGTAGCTAGGACTACAGGCATACGCCACCATGCCCAGCTGAATTTTTTAATTTTTTGTAGAGATGGGGTCTTGCTGTGTTGGCCAGGCTGGTCTTGAACTCCTGGCCTCAATCGATCCTCCCACCTTGGTCTCCCAAAGCTCTGGGATTACAGGCATGAGCCACCGTACCTGGCCTCATTCTGTTTTTTTTAATTAACATTTTTATTTGCATTTGTACAAAGTAATCCAGAGAGATCCCATGTACCCTTTACTCAGTTTCCGTTAATAGTAACATCTTGGAAAAATGCTAAATGTTGGCATATAAATTAAGCATTTAAATGTCACATATGCAAACACACAAAGATTTAATACACAACTGGCCAGTTTTCTCCTTTGGGGTTATAGGCTGCTAATTGTATTTTATTGTACCAAATGCAGCTTTAGCCTCTTCAATATCACAACCAGGATATTGGCATTGATATAATCAAGATAGAGAATATTTCTATCACCACAAGAATCCCTCTTGTTGTCCTTTTATAGCCTCACCCACTTCTCTCCCACCCTGATCCCTACTTTAGCCTTGGCAATTGCTAATCTATTCTTCATGTCTATAAGCGGGTCCATTTAAGAATGTTAGATAAATGGAATCAGCTGATCCGAAGGTGCCGCGTTATCTCTATTGATTGTTCAGTCACAGCAGATAAAACTCCTTGTTCTACTCTTTCCCGCTTCTCACAACTACACTTAACAAATCTTAAATAATTTTCCAGGTATGGTGACTCACGCCTGTAATCCCAGCACTTTGGGAGGCCGAGGAGGGCGGATCATTTGAGGTCAGAATTTCGAGACCAGCCCGGCCAACATGGTAAAACCCTGTCTCTACTAAAAATACAAAAATTAGCTGGGCGTGGTGGTGCACGCCTGTAGTCCCAGCTACTTGGGAGGCTGAGGCAGGAAAATCGCTTGCACCCAGGAGGCAGAGGTTACAGTGAGCCGAGATCATGCCACTGCACTCCAGCTTGGGCGACAGAGCGAGACTAGGTCTCAAAATAAATAAGTAAATGGCATCATAGAGTACGTAATTCTTGCGGATTGCCTTTTCGCAGTTGGCATAATTCTCTGGAGAGTCATTCAGGTTACTGTGTGCATCAATAGTGTTCATTCCGTGCTGTTGCTGAATTGTATTGCATGATGTGGATGTGCCACAGTCTGCTTAACCATTCACCTGTTAAAGGCTTCGTTCATTTTTTAATCACCAGTGCCTTGTAGACAGTTACTGTACTTGCATGTAAAGTACGTCCTGAAGAGCAACATTAGCTGTGATTAGGAGTGTAGGCTCTGAAGTTTGACTCCTAGCTCCAGAACTTACTATTCATGTGGGGTTGAGCAATTTACTTAACCTCTGTCTGCCTCAGTTTTCTCATCTGTAAAGTAGGGATAGCAGTAGTGCCCATCTTATAGATTTGTCATGAAAATTAACTAAATCTACATGTTATGTGTTTAACCCAAAGTCTGGCTTATGGTAAGAACTCAATTATTCTTATTAAATAATAACAATAATTAATAATAATATAATAACAATACTTAATAATAAACATTCACTGAACTGAATCAAAAACCTAATGAGAACATTCAAATTTGCAAAATGTTCAAATCAGGGGGTTGTAGCAGATTGTAAAAGGAATAATTTGGCCAAGTGTGGTGGCTCATTCCTCTAATCCCAGCACTTTGGGAGGCCGAGGAGGGTAGATCACTTGAAGTCAGGAGTTCGAGACCAGCCTGGCCAACATGGTAAAACCTCGTCTCTAGTAAAAATCAAAAACTTAACCAGGCATGGTGGTGGGCACCTGTAGTGCCAGCTACTTGGGAGGCTGAGACAGGAGAATTGCTTTTTCTAGAGCATTCACATATTACTCTCTAAATAACAAGCTTCACCAGACTCGTTGAAATAGAAGCATCTGAGGCCAGGCACGGTGACTCACGCCTGTGATCCCAGCACTTTCGGAGGCTGAGGCAGGTGGATCATTTGAGGTCAGTAGTTTGAGACCAGCCTGACCAACATGGTGAAACCCCGTATCTACTAAAAATACAAAAATATTAGCCAGGTGTGGTGGCACATGCTTGTAGCCCCAGCTACTTGGGAGGCTGAGGCAGGAGAATCGCCTGAACCCAGGAGGTGGAGGTTGCAGTGAGCCGACCGAGATCACGCTACTGCACGCCAGCCTGGGCAACAGAGTGAGACTCCCTCAGAAAAACAAACCAAAAAAAGAAATTGAAATATTTGAACAAAACTGAGTCAAACCCACTGGCAATACTGTGTCCGTTCAAAGGAAGTCTGCAGCCTCATTCTGGAACAGTGGTGATTTGATTTGCTCAACAATATTGACTGAGCTCCTAGTGTAGGTACGCCAGGCATGGGTCTAGGTGTCAGGGATGTAGTAGAGAAGAAACAGACAACCCCTGGCCCTCGTGGCAGGTAAAAGAGGAAGGCTTACTCTGTCTTACATCTGATTTAAAAGTGGTGGAAATGCCTCATGTAGAAAGAAGGAAAGTTCTGATGTTAGAAAGAGGGGGTCACCTTGAGAGAATGTGGACATGCTCTCTGCTTTATATATATATCTATATATCTATATATATATATATAGATATATAGACATATATAGTTTGTTTGTTTTGTTTTGTTTTGTTTTTTGAGACAGAGTCTCGCTCTGTCCCCCAGGCTGGAGTGCAATGGCATGATCTTGGCTCAATGCAACCTTCGCCTCCCAGGTTCAAGCGATTCTCACGCCACAGCCTCCTGAGTAGCTGGGAGGTGGCGCCCGCCACCATGCCTGGCTAATTTTTATATTTTTAGTAGAGATGGGGTTTCACCATGTTGGTCATGCTGGTCTCAAACTCCTGACCTCAGGTGATCCTCCTGCCTCGGCCTCCCAATCTGCTTTAGATTTAAAGGTAGAATTGGTTCTCATCTTCCTGACTTGACAGGTGTGGGGGTACTTGCAGGCACTTGATGATCCACCTGGTCCTCTCCCTAACCCCCAATGTACACACTCCTTGAATCATCCTGGTATGTTGATGTGAGCCTGGACATGCTGCCCTGCAGTCACAAAGGGTATCTGGGCCCTGGGCCCTGAGCAGCTCCTACTGGAAGTGCTGACTTGCAGGATCCAGCTTTGCTATTGTCCTCTCCTCTAGGGCCCGCCTCTACCTGAGCACAGTGACTGGTCAGGGAGCTACAGTCTGGCTGAAAAGCCACGATTCCTCCGAGAGACGCTAACTGGACCATGACCTTGGCCTCATTAGCTTGGCGCTCTCCACCTGAGCTGCCTGGACTGGGGCCAGCCAGGAAAATTAGCTCAGGCCCACAGGCCCCTGGGAGAGGCGTCAGGCAAAAATAGATCAGAAAGAGGGAGAGAATCCTTGTGCAGGAGGGCCTGCAGAGGTCATTGGCTCCGGCATCGGCCCAGCTCTACAGATGGAGGCTGAGGCCAAGGAAGGGAAGGGGCCTGGCCAAGGTCATGCTGCAGTTCGTGCAGAGCTGGGATGAGAATGAGGGTCCCCCTGCTCCCAAAGCCACGTTCTTCCCTTGCCTGTGCCTCCCATCAGGCTGTAGTCAGAGAGGGACAGAAGCGACCAATGAACAATAAGAGTCACAGATAATAAAACAATTCATCATGGGCTATGCATTGTTACTGTTTTTTTGTTTTGTTTTGTTTTGTTTTTTTGAGATGAAGTCTCTCTGTTGCCCAGGCTGGAGTACAATGGCACAATCTCAGCTCACTGCAAACTCTGTCTCCCAGGTTCAAGCGATTCTCCTGCCTCAGCCTCCCGAGTAGCTGGGACTGCAGGCGCATGCCACCACACTTCGCTATTTTTTGTATTTTTAGTAAAGACAGGGTTTCACCATGTTGGCCAGGTTGGTCTCAAACTCCTGACCTCAGGTAATCCACCTTCCTCGGCCTTCCAAAGTGCTGGGATTACAGGCGTGAGCCACCGTGCCTGGCCTCTGTTTTATTTTTTTTGTTTGTTTGTTTTTAAGTGTGTGAAGAAGTAAAAAATAGTCTATAACACAGAAAACTGCTTTGAATTTTTAAATAGATAAAAATAATATATTGGGAGACAGTGTCATGTAGTAGCTAAAAATAGGGATTCCAGACCTCCACTGCCTGAGTTTGAATCCCAGCTCCACCTCTTACTTGTCACATGTCTTTAAGCAAGTTACGTAACCTCTCTGTGCCTTGCTTCTCTCACCTGCAAAATGGGGCTCACAGTACAGCCTGCTGCATGGTGGTGTCAGGCAGAGCTGATCCATGAAAAAAACACCATGCCCCAGGGCCACTGTGGAATGACACTGAATCAGTGTTGGTAGGCAATGCCAATTCCACAGAAAGGAACAAAAAGAAAAGCAAAAGCTTAGCTGCTCCACTGAGCCCTTTCCCCAAAAGTATCAGCATTAACAGCTCCCTGTGGATTCTTTTAAATATGGCATAAAAGCATCCTACTTGGCCAGGTGTGGTGGCTCACACCTGTAATCCCAGCACTTTGGGAGGCCGAGGTGGGTGGATCACCTGAGATCAGGAGTTCAAGACCAGCCTGGCCAACATGCTGAAACCTCGTCTCTACTAAAAATACAAAAACTAGCCAGATGTGGTGGCGGGCTCCTGTAATCCCAGCTACTTGGGAGGCTGAGGCAGGAGAATCTCTTGAACCCGGGAGGCAGAGGTTGCAGTGAGGAGAGATGGCACCAATGCACTCCAGCCTGGGTGACAGAGCAAGACTCCATCTCAGAAAAAAAAATCCTATTTTACACAGGTTCTACACGTTGCCTCATCCCATTAATAACATATCTGGGCATCTTTTCTTCCATCTGGTTCAGATGTAGCCCATTCTTTTAAATGGCTATATGATATTGCATCCTGTGGATGGGCCATAACTTTTTTTTTTTTTTGAGACCGAGTCTCACTCTGTCTGTCGCCCAAGCTGGAGTGCAGTGGTGCAATCTTGGCTCAATGCAACCTCCACCTCCCGGTTTCAAAGCAATTCTCCTGCCTCAGCCTCCCGAGTAGCTGGGATTACAGGCATGCACTCAGCTAATTTTTGTATTTTTAGTAGAGACGGGGTTTCACCATCTTGGCCAAGCTGGTCTCGAACTCCTGACCTCAGGGTGATTCGCCTGCCTTGGCCTCTCAAAGTGCTGGGGTTACAGGCGTGAGCCACCGCGCCCAGCTGGGCCATAATATATTTAACCAGATCCCAACATTGGACTGTCACAGTACACAGGAGTGGTTCCACGTAGCTGAAATAGACAGAGTTGTGGAAAATAAGGCCATGAAAACAGGTTATGGGAAAACTGTCATGGGCTTATCAGCTATGCAGCTACATGCAAATGATAAATTTCTTTCTTGTATTGAGAACCAACTGTTTGCCTCATAATCTCTAGGCCTCACAATACCCTGCTTGGGTAGACTGCCATTAGGATCCCATTTATAGTGAAGCCCAGAGATAAAATTAGTGACTCCCAGTTATACCACGAGTAGGGCCTGAGCTGAATACTAACCCAGGCAGTGTTGCCCAGAGCCCATGCTCTTGTGCCACACGAAATTGGAAGTCTGAGATTCCTTCTGTAGGAAGTGATGAGCCCCTCTCTTCCCATCTTCCCTGGTCACCAGGCCCAGAGCCAGGTGGGGGCCTTGCTGAGGCTGAGCCTGGTAGTCTAGTCAATGTTAAGCTGCAGCAGGTGCAGCAGAAGGGAGACGGGGTCTCTGCTCAGACCCCAGTCATTGTCCAGCCTGTCTCTTGGCCTCCTCTGGGGAGCAGCTCAATTTACCAGCTGTCTTGAGTGTCTATGGGAATACTATGGGATCACGTGGTCACCAAGACCACACCCCCTCTTCATGGGTCTTCTATTCTTCACCAAGCCCTCTTCCCTCTCCCTGCAACCTCACCTAAGGACTGCCTCTTGCTTAGTCAAACCTACCGTCTTTGTGTGCGTTGGGACATTAGCCCAACATGAGCTGGTCCATGACCCAGGGCCACCGTGGAATGGCATTGAATCAGTAATGGTAGGGAATGCCAATGCCACATGTTATGAGTTCCCCTTCTGCGGCTTGTTGCTGGAGCCCTGTGTCACAGCCTGCCCAGGGTCTGTTCCTCTAAGATGAGCCTACCTCCCAACAGGCCTGCAAATGGAGTGGGGGGTGAGTCCCCAAAGAGAAAAATAAAAAGATTCTTTCCTCACCGCATAACAAAATCAATTCCAGATGTAAATGTGAAAGGCAAAATGTTAAGACTTTTAGAGGCTGGGCGTGGTGGCTCACGCCTGTAATCCCTGCACTTTGGGAGGCCGAGATGGGCAGATCACTTGAGCTCAGGAGTTCAAGACTAGCCTGGCCAATATGGTGAAACCCCGTCTCTACTAAAAATACAATAATTAGCCAGGCGTGGTGGCGCATGCCTGTAGTCCCAGCTACTCTGGAGGCTGAGGCAGGAGAATCGCTTGAACCGAGGAGGCGGAGGTTGCAGTGAGCCAAGATTGTGCCACTGCACTCCAGCCTGGGCAACAGAGCGAGACTCTGTCTCAAAAAAAAAAAAAAAAGAAAAGACTTTTAGAAGAAAAGTACAAAATAAAGTCTCTATAGAATATCTTGGGACCAAGGAAGGTTTCCTAAGACATAAAAAGCACAAACCATTCAAGAGAATAAGATTGCTAAATCAGAGTGCATTCACTGTGCTTCTCCCATAGATAATTGTGTATCAGGCCGGGTTTGGTGGCTCACGCCTATAATCCCAGCACTTTCGGAGGCCAAGGCAGGAGGATCACTTGAGGCCAGGAGTTTGAGACCAGCCTAGCCAACATGGTGGAACCCTGTCTCTACTTAAAAAACGAAAATTAGCTGGGCATGGTGGCACACACCTGTAATCCCAGCTACTTGGGAGGCTGAGGTATGAGAATAGCTTGAACCCAGGAGGCGTTGCAGTCAGCTGAGATAGTGCCACTACACTCCAGCCTGGGCAACAGAGCAAGACTCTGTCTCAAAAAAAAAAAAAAGTGTATCAGCTAACCAACACTGCATAACCAACCATTCCAAAACTTAATGGCTTAAACAATGGTTTATATTTTCTCATGATTTTGTTGGTAGGAATTGGAGCAGGGCTCAGCTAGTGTCATTCATGCAGCTGCATTCAGCTAGAGGCTGACCTGGGCTGGGCCGGGCTGGACAGTCGGAGAAGGTGTCTCTAGGCATGTCTGGGACAGTAGTGCTGGCTGTCTGGGTTGGGGGCCTCACTCCTCCATAGGATGGTGTCTCATCCTCTGGGGCTCTCTCTCCATTCTCCAAATGACCTCTCTCTCCATCAGGATGGCCTGGACCGCCTTAGTTCAGGCAGCTAAGTCCTAAGTGGGCAGAAGTGGAAACTGCCAGATCTCTTAAGGAGTAGGCTTAGAATTGGCATTTTTACCCCCATTCAGTTGTTCAGATCAATCACATGACTGTCCTGATTGAAAGGGAGGGGGGTAGACTCTGCCTTGTGATGAGAGGAGCAGCGTGCGTAACCAGGGAGGGGACAATTGTTGGTGGCCTCTCTGCAGACTCACACCTACCCTCCCAGCCAGCTCAGGACACAGAGGAGAAGAGGGGCAGCAGAACACAGACCCGAGGAGTTACCATGAAGCCTGGATGTTCCCCGGGTGTCTCACTTCTTATAGGACGGTTATCCTTCATCTTACAAATGGGCACAAAACAACTGCATATTCACTGGGTGTCTGTGGAAGACACAATAAATTGATAAGTCATTGCCTCTGGAAAGGGAAGCTGGGGGACTAGGAAGGAGGGGAATTTTTTTTTTTAATTTTTTTTAGATGGAGTCTCTGTCACCCAGACTGGGGTGCAATGGCGCGATCTCAGCTCACTGCAACCTCTGCCTCCCAGGTTCTAGTGATTCTCCTGCCTCAGCCTCCCAAGTAGCTGGGATTACAGGCTCACACCACCATGTATTTTTCATTTTATACACTTTATTTTATTTATTTATTTTTTGAGATGGAGTTTCGCTCTTGTTGCCCAAGCTAGAGTACAATGGCACAATCTCGGCTCACTGCAACCTCCGCCTCCCGGGTTCAAGTGATTCTCCTGCCTTAGCCTCCCAAGTAGCTGAGATTACAGGTGCACAGCACCACACCCGGCTAATTTTTGTATTTTTAGCAGAGATGGGGTTTCACCATATTGGTCAGGCTGGTCTCGAACTCCTGACCTCAGGTGATCCACCCGCCTCGGCCTCCCAAAGTGCTGGGATTACAGGCATGAGCCACCACGCCCGGCCCATTTTATACACTTTAGATTTTTATTTCTTGACAGAAAATATATATTTTTTCAATTGACCTAACCAAGGTCACTTAGTACCAAAAGTCAAAGACGGGACTCAAACCTAGATCTGCAGTCACGGTGCCTGTACTGTTTACTTCACATCATGAAAGTTTACATAAATTCACAGTTTTAACCCAAATCAATCTACTTGGGCACAGCTGAGACATAGGTAGCTGAAATCCAAGGGAAGACACAGACACCTGCACCTGCAGCACAGAAGTGACATTCTCAGGAGCCCGCTGGGATTTGAGCTGCTTTGAAAAGGCAGCAAAATCTATAAGGCTAGAGCACGCCGAGAATCCTCGAAGAGACTCGCTGAGTCAGTGGGATGAGCACAGTCCCTGGGACAAATGACCTGGGTCCCAGTACACTAGGACTTGTTGTATAAACTAGACCTTGTTGACTAGTAAATTGTAGACCAGTAAAGTAGACCTTATTGGGGTCTCTCTGCCTCTCTGACCTTTTATTTCTTCATTGGGAAAATGGGGAAGATAATCTGTCCTATTCTACAGGATGGCATTGCCATGTGTCTAGCAAACTCCCCAAAGGTGAAGTGTCAATCATGGGAAGCCCTTCAGACCCCCAGCCAGCTTGCTGGGGGATGGTGGCAGGTGGCTGGCTCTCTCTGTCCGGCAGTGGAATACAATGGTGAGACCAGGCTGTGTGTGGACTCTCACGCGCGGACGAGTGCTGACTTTGGGAAGAGTTTGAAATGCCTGGGCAGGGCAGGTGCCCTCTGAGGTCCCTCCCAGCTCTGGCATTCTAGGGTTCAGGCACACTTCTGGGCTGAGTATTCACCTATAAGCTCCTTTTATCAAAGTTGTCTTCCAGCTGGGCAAGGTGGCTCACGCCTGTAATCTTAACACTTTGGGAGGCCGAGGCGGGCAGATCATTTGAGGTCAGGAGTTCAAGACCAGCCTGGCCAACATGGTGAAACCCCGTCTCTACTAAAAATACAAAAATTAGACCGAGCGCGGTGGCTCTTGCCTGTAATCCCAGCACTTTGGCAGGCCAAGGCAGGCAGATCACGAGGTCAGGAGATTGAGACCATCCTGGCTAACACAGTGAAACCCCATCTCTGCTAAAAATACAAAAAATTAGCCATGGTGGCACGTGCCTGTAATCCCAGCTACTCAGGAGGCTGAGGCAGGAGAATTGTTTGAACCTGGGAGGCAGAGGCTGCAGTGAGACAGGATGGTACCACTGCACTCCAGCCTGGGTGACACAGCGAGATTTCGTCTCCAAAAAAAAAAAAAAGGTTGTCTTCAAAGCATGCCCAGTGAGAGGAAAGACAGTGGCCCTGGCTTGGCGACCCCAGAGCTGGTTAGAAGTGTCTAGCACAGCCATCACCTCCAGCCCCGCCTCTGCCTCCCACTTCCCACTGGAGTCTGCAAAATTGGGGTCGGCCTCCTTTGGGTCTGTTTCAGGAATGTTGGTAACTGGAGATCCCTAACAGTGAACCTGGCTCCAAAAACACACCCCCAAGCAGAAAATTCCAGGCCAAAGCAATTTCCCATCTTGGCAGGAAGCTGCCTGCCTGGGCAGAGGTGGGAGGGCAGTTTGGACCCAAAGAAGGTCCACAGGCTGCCGGCCAACACACGTGGCCCCGACCCCAATCTGCCTCCCGCTGGGCCTGTCCTCCCTCCCTCCTGTCCAAATCTCTTTTCTCTGGCCCCCAGCCACTGGGGGAGGAATAAGAGAGGGTGGCCTTCTGTTCATTTAACCCTTCCCCCCTTCCTCCTCCAGGGTCCCAACCCCCGTCTCTGCCCACCGCAGTCCCAGGCTCCTCATCCCAAGCTTCTGCTCCCTGCCGCCACGGGCTAGTAAACAGCTGCCCTGCCCTCCCAGCCACCCTGCACGATGACTCTTATTAAAGCTCCCCAGTTACTAACAAGGGAGACCTAAAGAAGTCCAATCATGTGCCAAGGGTCACATAGCTAGGGAGCCACGATTCTGTCCCATAGCACCACACCCCTCCCTGTGCCCCGATGACAGGACCCTGTGAGTCCCTGCTTCCTCCCTTCCTGTCTTCGCCTGGACTGGAGGTATGGATTGCATGTCTGGCCCTTTTGTCAAAGAATGAAGACAAAGCCATATTCCTCTTTGCTTCCCTAGGGCCAGGCGAGAACTGGATACTCAGAAAACACTGGCTGAGGCCGGGTGTGGTGGCTCACGCCTGTAATCCCAACACTTTGGGAGGTTGAGGCAGGAAGATCACGAAGTCAGGAGTTCAAGACCAGCCTGACCAATATGGTGAAACCCCATCTCTACTAAAAATACAAAAATCAGCCGGGTGTGGTGGCTCGTGCCTGTAGTCCCAGCTACTCGGGAGGCTGAGGCAGGAGAATTGCTTGCAACCGGGAGGCAGAGGTTGCAGTGAGCCAAGATCGCGCTATTGCACTCCAGCCTGAGTGACAGAGTGAGACTCCATCTCAAAAATAAAAAGAAAACACTGGCTGAAGGAACCTTTCAGAATGATCAGAAGGGACGTGGGGCAGGGAAGGGGGCAGCTGTGGTGGCCACTTGGCCCCCAGGGGACTGGTCCTCTCTGTGACTGTCCTGTAGAGCAGGGATCCATCACCCCCAGTCCATGGACCAGTTCTAGTCTGAGGCCTGTTAAGAACCAGGCTGCGGCCAGGCGCGGTGGCTCATGCCTGTAATCCCAACACTTTGGGAGGCCGAGGCGGGCGGATCATGAGGTCAGGAGATCAAGACCATCCTGGCTAACACAGTGAAACCCCGTCTCTACTAAAAATACAAAAACAATTAGCCAGGCGTGGTGGCAGGCTCCTGTAGTCCCAGCTACTCGGGAGGCTGAGACAGGTGAATGGTGTGAACCCAGGAGGTGGAGCTTGCCGTGAGCCGAGATCACTCCACTGCACTCCAGCCTGGGCGACAGAGCGAGACTCCATCTCAAAAAAAAAAAAAAAAAAAGAACCAGGCTGCACAGGAGGACACGAGCAGTGGGCAAGCGAGCGAGTGAAGCTTCTTCTGTATTGACAGCCGCTCCCCATCACTCACATGACTGCTTGAGCTTCAGCTCCGGTCAGATCAGCGGCAGCATTAGATTCTCCTAGGAGCCCAAACCCTACTGTGAACTGAGCATGAGAGGGATCTAGGTTGTGGGCTCCTTATGAGAATCTAGTGCCTGATGATCTGTCACTGTCTCCCATCACTCCCAGATGGGACCCCCTAGTTGCAGGAAAACCAGCTCAGGGCTCCCACTGATTCTACTTTATGGTGAGTTGTATAATTATTTCATGATATATTACAAGGTAATAATAATAGAAATAAAGTCTCCAATAAATGTAACGTGCTTAAATCACGCTGAAACCATCCCCCCATCTCCGGTCCATGGAAAATTGACTTCCACAAAACTGGTCCCTCATGCCAAAAATGTTGGGGACTGCTGCTTTACAAGGTCTTTGCCCCACACCCGAGAGGGGAGTAAAAGGCTGAAGTGTAATCTGGGTACTTGCTTTCTGGCTGTTGGGGCTACATGGACCACCATGTGTTTTTGCAGCAACATGCCTGAAAATACAAGCCTCCTGCATTGTAAGCCGAGACGTCAGGGGGCCCTTGCCTTGATCTCTACCACAGCACCCCCTCCTCCCCTCCCTGCCTACCCTACCTATTAGGTAACTTAAAGATGTACAGCATCTCGGCTGAGTGTGGTGGCTCATGCCTGTAATCCCAGCACTTTGGGAGGCTGAGGCAGGCAGATCACGAGGTCATGAGATCAAGACCATCCTGGCTAACATGGTGAAACCCTGTCTCTACTAAAAATACAAAAAATTTGCCGGCATGGTGGCATGCACCTGTAGTCCCAGCTACTCGGGAGACTAAGGCAGGAGAATCGCTTTAACCTGAGAGGCAGAGGTTGCAGTGAGCTGAGACTGCACCACTGCACTCCAGCCTGGGTAACAGAGTGAGACTCCATCTCAAAAAAAATAAAAAATAAAAAATAAAGATGCACAGCATCTCAAAAGTATCTCATGAAGCCGGGCGCGGTGGCTCACTCCTGTAATCCCAGCACTTTGGAAGGCTGAGGTGTGCAGATCACCTGAGGTCAGGAGTTCAAGACCAGCCTGACCAACATGGCAAAAACCCATCTCTACTAAAAATATAAAAATTAGCCGGGCATGGTGGTGGGTGCCTGTAATCCCAGCTACTCAGGAAGCTGAGGCAGGAAAATCACTTGAACCCGGGAGGTGGAGGTGGCAGTGAGCTGAGATTATGCCACTGCACTCCAACCTGAGTGACAGAGCGAGACTCCATCTCAAAAAAAAAAAAAAAGTATCTCATGGAATGGAATGGGAGGCACCCTTGTGTCATGGGAAGTGTATTCTCCAGTCTCCTGTCTTGCTTTCCTGCTCCTCCCCTCTCTCGTTCCTCTCTCGCCCAGTCTCATCCCAAACCTGCATGGTTTGGAGGGGGGTAGGCACTGCATGGGCAGTAGTGCTTGGGCTTGATTGGGTGGGGGAGGAAATCCTTCCCCTGTAAACGCTAGCCAAGAATACCATTGGTCTCTATATGTATATTAATAGAAATGGGATGTTTTGTCACTGCAGAGAATTGGTTAACAAATATTGCTTGGGCCAGGAGCGGTGGCTCATGCCTGTAATCCCAGCACCTTTGGGAGGCCGAAGCAGGCAGATGACTTGAGGTCAGGTGTTCGAGACCAGCCTAGCCAACATGGTGAAATCGCGTCTCTACTAAAAATACAAAAATTAGCTGGGTATGGTGGCAGGTGCCTATAATCCCAGCTACCCTGGAGGCTGAGGCAGGAGAATCACTTGAATCCAGAAGGCGGAGGTTGCAGTGAGGCATCGCACCATTGCACTTCAGCCTGGGTGAGAGAGTAAGTCTGTCTCAGAAAAAAAAAACAAACACACACACACACACAACAAAACAAAACACACACAAATATTTCTTAAACACTGACTGGCATTTTGTACCTCCACTTAGAACCTGATGTGCTAGTTATTCATGCTTGGAGTCAGGGAGTTTCCATGTTCAAGTGCCTGCTCTGCCATTTCTTGGCTGTGTGGCCTCAAGCAAGTCACTTAACCTCTCTGAGCATCAGACTTCTCATATGTAAAATGTGAAAGACAATGATTCCCTTCAATCCTCTCTCAAAGTATTGCTGTCAGGGCCAACCGAAATGTAAAATGAACGTGCAGACATGCTTTGTAAACTTCACAACTATGTTACATGTCTCATATTCCTGCTCTGTGTGTACCCCAATTTTCAAACTAGTTTTCACTTGTTGTCTGCCATTAGCTCCAATCCTAATTCTCCAATTCTTCTCTGTTCTTCTCCACGTGTCCTCTAAATATGTCCTACTCATTTTCTATCTCTGGATTTTTACTTGTTGACCAGAGGCGAGATATGATGCCTCAGAAAGGCAGTACAGTTAAAAGCAAGAGCAGGCCGGGTGCGGTGGCTCACGCCTGTAATCCCGGCACTTTGGGAGGCCGAGGTGGGCGGATCACAAGATCAAGAGATGCAGACCATCCTGGCCAACATGGTGAAACCCCGTCTCTACTAAAAATACAAAAAATTAGCTGGGCGTGGTGGTGCGTGCCTGTAGTTCGATCTACTCGGGGGGCTGAGGCAGGAGAATTGCTTGAACCCGGAGGCGGAGGTTGCAGTGAACCGAGATTGTGCCACTGCACTCCAGCCTGGCAACAGAGCAAGACTCTGTCTCAAAAAAAAAAAAAAAAAAAAAAAAAGCAAGAGCAAGACTGTTCAGGTCAGAGCCTCTCATCTGCCATAAGCCCTTGAGCAAGTTACTTCCCCTCTCTGTGCCTTGGTTTCCCCATCTGAAAAATGAGAGGTATAATTGTTCTGCTCCCATAGGGGAGCTGTGAGAAGCAAATTCATTAATCTACATGATTGGCTTAGAACACTGCCTGGCTCATGGTGGGCTCTTGATGAACCCTCCACCTTCTTGGCTCTTGGTTTTGATTATAGTGATCAGGAGAAGGAGCACAAGGGAGCAGCTGGAAAAGCCACAGAGCTCAACATCCGTGGCATGGGAAAGAGCTGAGGGGTGAGAGCAGGGAAAAATAGACCTGGGAAGAGGGGAAAGGGGTGAAGGAGAGGAGAAAAGTGGCAGGTTGAGCTTTGGGAAGGCGTTGAGAGCGATTCAGATGGGAAAAAAGAACATGGCAGCAGCGGGGATGTATGCTATGGGAAATGAGAGAGATTGATTTCTTTAAAGCTCAGTGAATATTTATTGATGATGTATGATAGCGTCCTTGTGATTGAATGTTTGTAATCTAGGCAGGAAGGCAATGCAGATACACGAATAGAGAAGCTGCAATGCAAAAGGGAGATGCTTTGCTGTAACAGTAAGTGATCTCTCCAGGTGTGTGTGTGATTAAATGTCAAATTGGCAGAACAGGAAAAAGAAGAGTTCACCAGGGCAGCCTCTGTGGGACCCTGTGATGGACACCAGCACATGGAGATAGGAGTTAAGCAGAATCCTGGGGAAGGGTCAGGACTTGGATCCCTGCTTTTTGTACTAGAAGCCTTGCTTTTGAATTCACTGTTCTTTTTGATTGAAAGGGACTCTGGATCTAGGCCCTCACATGTCTAGAAATGTCTTCATTTTCCCCCCTCATAAATGATTTTTGGTGAGGCATAGAATTTTACGTTCCAAATATTTTCCAAACAAATAAAAGATTTTTTTCATTGTTTTTTAGCATTCAGTGTAGCTAATGCAATTTTTGGCCCTATGAAAATTCATTTTTTGTAGGTGATCTGCTTTTTACCTTCAAAAACCTTGAAGACTTTCTCTTACCTTTGGTGTTCATAACTTTCATCAGCTCCAATCCTAATTCTCCAGTTCTTCTCTGCTCTTCTCCATGCTGTCCTCTAAATATGTCCTACTCATTTTCTATCCCTGGGCTTTTACTGGTTGACCAGAGGTGAGACGTGATGCCTCAGAAAGGCAGTACAGTTAACAGCAAGAGCAGGCTGGGTGTGGTGGCTCATGCCTATAATCCCAGCACTTTGGGAGGCCGAGGCGGACGGATCACAAGGTCAAGAGATGGAGACCATCCTGGCCAACATAGTGAAACCCCGTCCCTACTAAAAATACACAAAATTAGCTGGGTGTGGTGAATGACATGTATATGAAAAATATGTTCTTCATTCATAGCCCGTTCAGTCTGAAGATGTGTGTTTTTCTTCAGCTTGGGGAGGTTTTCTTCTATTACTTCTTGGATTACTCCTTTCTTTGAACTATTTCTGTTCTTTTAGACAGATATTGAAATCTCTGGATCTATCATCCATGTCACTTAACTTTTCTTTCATATTTTCCATATCTTGCTAACTCTTTCTCCATCTGCGTTCATTATGTTTTTCAGTCCATTGCCTGCTTTCTTTTTCACAGCTGACTGTTACTTTCATAGATGACCGTTTGGCTTAGCTTGGGTTCTCCAATAAGCAAACCCCTAAAAACAGTATGAATACAAGTGGGAGATGAGGGCATTTGGGAGATGATACCAAGAGCCGCCGGTAGGGGAGTAAGGAAGTAAGATGGAGAAGGGAAGGCAGCCAGTGAAGGATGTGTTGTCAAGTCATTCTCCGTGGTTAATCATGCTGGGAACTCTGGAAGCCAGTGTAGAACTGACGTCTCAGAGTCGTTCCGCCCAAGGGGTCAGGGAACTGGGGTATTTATACCAGATCCCACTGGTAATTGGTGGAGGGGCTGCTTCCAGGATAGAGGGTGCTAATTCCTCAGCACTTTAGGCATGCCACACTAATTGGCATAGATGACAAGAGGACAAGGAGGGGGGAATACCTCAGGGAAAGAAATGCAGGTACTGGCAATTGGAATCAGGTCACCGTGAACCAAAATGGAAACAGTAAGGGTACATGGGCAGGGTACGTCTTCTTTCTTTTTCTTTCTTTTTTTTTTTTTTGAAGGCGGAGTCTCACTCTGTGGCTCAGGCTGGAGTGCAGTGGCGTGATCTCGGCTCACTGCAACCACTACCTCCCGAGTTCAAGCAACTCTCCCGCCTCAGCCTCCTGAGTAGCTGGGACTACAGACGCACTCTGCCACGCCCGGCGAATTTTTTGCATTTTTAGTAGAGACAGGTTTCACCATGTTTCCCAGGCTGGTCTCGAACTCCTGAGTTCAGGCAGTCTGCCTGCCTCGGCCTCCCAAAGTGCTAGGATTACGGGCGTGAGCCATCGCGCCCGGCCTATTACGTCTTATTTCATGGATCCTGTATGATCTTGCCTTCCTGGGCACACTGAAAAACTTCTATCAAACTCCTTTCCATTTCCTTAAATGCTAGTGCAATTTCTTTAGAGCTTGGAGCTTTTCTTTAATGGTTTTGCTTTTATTGACTTGAGGGAAGTTTGTTGCATGACTGGGGCCAGTGATGATGAAAAGAAAAAGTGTGGGAATACAGTATAGAAGCTGTCTTTTGGGATGAGGGGGGCCTTCCATTATTCCTGGGTTCCACCAGCTGCCTAGGACGCTGTCCCATATTTTCCTGTATGTTGCTTTTCCCATCCAAGTCCAAGACACACCGCTCTGGTCTGGGGCCAATTGCCATTGCTGCTTCCTGCTTGGCAAAATAATGGATAAAGGAAAGGGTCAACCTGTCTTGGTCTCAATGCCAGTTCTCAACCACCCTCATGAAAACTTCAAAGCCTCATCTTGCTCCTCAGTTTCATTGCTTCTCTGAGTTGGGAAACTCCCAGAAAAATTCCTGTTATTCACAGCTGCCCCCTTCTGCACATGTTTTGGGCTATTTTTTTTTTTTTTTTTTTTTTTACTCTAACAAATTGATTCTTCAACAAATTGAGGCTTTCTGTCCTTCCGAGATTCTTCAACATTAATGGTCCATGAACACCTTCAGTGTTCCAGCCCTATTATGAGTCTATATTTTTAAATATTTCTTTTCTGTCATTGCTAGGGACTGGAAATGAAAGTAGTAGTAAAAGCATGTGCTCAGCCAACCATGTCCATCCAACCCCCAAGAAAGATAACTTAAAGAAGTGTTGCTGAGTGTTACAAATTTAACCCCCATCACAACTGCCCACCCTGACATTCTAGCAAGAACCCACAGGAAAGATCTGGATGTGAGGTTTGTATTTTCTTAGAATGTGTCAATGAGATGCATTGTAGCAGGTCATATTTACCAATAATGGCTACCACAACATCTACCATTTAATCTATGTCCTCTTCTCTGCCTGAGCCAGGGAAGTTATTCATGACTGCCTTATGGCAGAAGAAAAACTATGACTCCTGAGGTTTCTGAATTCTGGGTTATAAAAATGCCATGTATTTCCACCTTGCTCTCTTGGGACACTCACAGAGCCACCATGCTCCGAGGAAGCCCAAATTCACCCATGTGAAGAGATATATGGAGAGGCCATATGCAGCCCAGGTGACCTCCCAGCTGAGAGGTGATGTTGGCCAGGCGCAGTGGCTCATGCCTGTAATCCCGGTATTTTGGGAGGCTGAGATGGGCGGATCACCTGAGGTCAGGAGTTCGAGACCAGCCTGGCCAACATGGGAAACCCCGTCTCTACCAAAAACACAAAAATTAGCTGGGCATGGTGGCACATGCCTATAATCCCAGCTACTCAGGATTCTAGTTCTTTAGGGACAGATGACATGGCATAGTGAAAATAGAGATGGAAATCTAGTTCTGACATCAGAAAGATCTGAGGTCTAATCCCACCTCTACCACTTACTAGCTGTATGATCTTGGGCAAGTTGATTCATCAACAGAATTGTTGAGAAGATTAAATGGGATAATGTGTGTTACCCCTATCCCTCCAAAAAGCACAGATTACCAACAATCATAGGCAGTCAACAAATATTTATTCAACATGGCTGTGACCGTCTAGTGCTGTTTTAAATTCGACCCTAAAACTCAGTGGCTTGAAATAATAATAGCCATTTATTTTATTTCTGAAATTACAATTTTGTCAGGGCTCCATGGGGCAGCACATCTCTGCTCTGTGCAGTGTCAGTGGGGGTGGCCTAACTGGGACTGGAATACCCACTTTTAGGATGGTTTACTCACATGACTGGTGAGTTGAGGTACGCTGTTGGCTGGGACTATCTACTAGGGACCTCAGTTCCTCTCCATGTGGACTTCTCCTCAAAGATACTTGAGCTTCCTTCTGGCAAGGAAGCTTAGTTTCAAGATTGAATGTTTCAAGAAACCAAAAATGGAAACAGATGGTCTCTTAAGACTTGAACCTTGAAACCAATACAGCATCACTTATGCTGTATTCCATTAACCAAAGCAGTCACAAGGCCCATCTATATTAGTTCATTCTGATGCTGCTAATAAAGACAAACTTGGCCCCAGATGGTGGCTCACACCTATAATCCCTGCACTTTGGGAGGCCAAAGTGGGTGGATCACTTGAGGTCAGGAGTTCCAGACCAGCCTGGCCAACATGGTGAAACCCCATCTCTACTAAAAATACAAAAAGGTAGCCAGGCATGGTAGTGGGTGCCTGTAACCCCAGCTACTCGGGAGGCTGAGGCAGGAGGATCTCTTGAACCCAGCAGGCGGAGGTTGCAGTGAGCCAAGATCATGCCACTGTACTCCAGCCTGGGAGACAGAGCGAGACTCTGTCTCAAAAAAAAAAAAAAAAAAAAAAAAAAAAGACTTACTCAAGACTGGGTAATTTATAAAGAAAAAGAAGTTTAGGCTGGGCATGGTGGCTCACGACTGTAATCCCAGCACTTTGGGAGGTCAAGGGAGGCGGATCACAAGGTCAGGAGATCGAGACCAACCTGGCTAACACGGTGAAACACTGTCTCTACTAAAAATACAAAAAATTAGCTGGGTGTGGTGGCACACACCTGTAGTCCCAGCCACTTGGGAGGCTGAGGCAGGAGAATCGCTTGAACCTGGGAAGCAGAGGTTGCAGTGAGCTGAGATCACTCCACTGCACTCCAGCCTCGGCGACAGAGTGAGATTCCATCTCAAAAAAAAAAAAAAAAAAAAGAGGTTTAATGGCCTCACAGTTCCACATAGCTGCAGAGGCCTCACAATCATGGCAGAAGGCGAAGGAGGAGCAAAGGCACATCTTGCATGGCGGCAGGCAAGACAGCATGTGCAACAGGGGAACTGCCCTTTATAAAACCACCAGATCTCATGAGACTTATTCACTGTCATGAGAACAGCATGGGAAAAACCCACCCCCATGATTCAATTACCTCCCACTGGGTCCTTCCCACAACGTGTGGGGATTATGGGAACTACAATTCAAGATGAGATTTGGAGGGGACACAGCCAAACCAGATCACCATCCAATCTAAAGGGAAGGAAAATAGACCCTACCTCTCAAAAGAAAGAGTGTAAAATAATTTGTGGTCCTGTTTAATAACCCACAGACATCTTCTAGGTATCAGATATTCTTCTAGACTCTGCAGTATAATGTGGTCCAAGGCCGATATGGTGCCCTCTCGCATGGAAATTATATCCATACTATTATTTGTCTTGTTAATGCATGCATCTTTTGCCTCCAGGTAGACTGAAAATACCTTCCAGAGCAAGCCTTTTTCTTATTTATCTTTCTATCCTTGACATTCGACACAGTGACTGGCATGTAGTTAATAGACAGGAAAGGTTGCTGAATTAAATTACACTCTGTGGAATAAAATCATGAGAAAGCACTTTATAAATTGCAAAGCACAATTCAAACATAAGATCTATAGTTATTCATCGGAACTTTTAATGATTTTTTTTTGTACCAGCCACTATCCTAGACCCTGTTAATACAGAGATAATAAGACAGAGGTCCTGCCTTCAAGCCATGTTTGCACTACCCATTTCCTTGAAAGTCAAAGAATATGATTCTTAGGAAATTAAGTCAATGACAGCTAAGTGGTTTAATGTATTAAAAATGTACAGCTGGACGCGCCCAGCCTGCTAAGGCAGAGTTCTAGAGTGCCTGCTGGAACATTGAAGTCACACCCTCCATACACAATAGACAGCCCTTCAACAAATGATAGGAGACTTACTGGCTTGTAGCATTTAAGGAAATCTGTGTAATCATTAGCTGACCACGTCTAGTAGCTAGGTTAACTACCTAGCAGAAACTTCAGGGGCCGTATATCACAAAGAATACAGATCTTACAGAATTCGTCCTGGGAAGCCACTAAACAAACAGCAACAACAACAACAGACAGCAATCACAATAACAACAAAGCTTAGGAAGGGGGGCAATCTGGTTTCCAGTGTTGTCCCATTATATTATATTAAATGTCCAGTTTCCAACAAAAATGCATGAACAAATAAGAAAGTATAGCTCATACATGGAGGGACAAGAGGCTTCCTGAAGAAGCCCAGATGTTAGAGTCACTGTCAGTTTTAAATCACCTATTATAAATACATTCAAAGAACTAAAGAAAACAAGGGGCCGGGCGTGGTGGCTCATGCCTGTAATCCCGGCACTTTGGGAGGCCGAGGCAGGCAGATCACCTGAGGTCGGGAGTTCAAGACCAGTATGATCAACATGGAGAAACCCCTCTGTAATAAAAATACAAAAATTAGCCGGGCGTGGTGGCGCATGCCTGTAATCCCAGCTACTTGAGAGGCTGAGACAGGAGAATCGCTTGAACTCAGGAGGTGGAATTGGCAATGAGCTGAGATCACGCCACTGCACTCCAGCCTGGGCGACAGAGCGAGACTCTGTCTCAAAAACAAAAACAAAAACAAACAAACAAAAACATTCCCACAGAACATGGGCACCTCCCTTCCCCTCACTTCCTGAGTCAAGGGGAAGAAGAAAGCCAATGGGCGTGGTCACATTCCCTGGGGAGGGGTGATAAGGCTGGCTGGTATCTGACCCAGTAGCTCCAGGGCCTGGAGACCAGGATCCATTCTCATTCCTGGTGTGGCTGTGAGTTGCCCTCCCTCCCTGGGCCTCAGACTCAGATTCTGTAAGGGGAGGTGGCCTGCACCATCACCCTGGGATCTGAGAAGCAGTATGGGTCAGTGGTTAAGCATTTGACCACTTAAGCAGTGGCCACACGCTTGGGTTTGGATGCCAGCACCGCTACCCCCTAGCTGTGTGACTTCACCTCCCTTAACCTCAGTTTCCTCACCTGTCAAGTGGCCAGAATAGTACCTGCCTCATAAGGTTATTGATAGGGTTAAATGAGTAAGTAGATGGAAATTACCTTGGGCTGCGCCTGCCACCTGTCCACTAAATGTTAGCTACAAATTCATGTACCCTTCCTTTGTTGTGTTTTGGAGACTGGTAAGAGGAGGGAAAGAGGTCATGGTCACTGGGACTCTCACCAGTTGATGTCTTCCCTCTTCTCAGACACACACTGTTTGCCCTAGACCTGGAGATGTTGCTGGGGCTGCTGTACATCCTGGCTCCACGGGCACGGTGCCCTTTGCTTGGTAGCACACACCCAACCCTGTTGGGGAAACAGAGGAGTTCTGGGGAGCAGCAGGGACTGGGGCCCACCGCAGAACAGCCGTGGAGTCAGTTCAGAAAACCGAAACTCTGGCCGGGCGCCATAGCTCACGCCTGTAATCCCAGCACTTTGGGAGGCCAAGGCAGGCGGATCATGAAGTCAGGAGATTGAGACCATCCTGGCCAACACGGTGAAACCCTGTTTCTACTAAAAATACAAAAATTAGCTGTACGTGGTGGCACGCGCCTGTAATCCCAGCTACTCAGGAGGCTGAGGCATGAGAATCGCTTGAACCTGGGAGTCGGAGGTTGCAGTGAGCCAAGATCGCCACTGCGCTCCAGCCTGGTGACAGAGCGAGACTCCATCTCAAAAAAAAAAAAAAAAAGAAAAGAAAAAAAAAGAAAACTGAAACTCAGAGAAAGGAAGGATTTGTACAAGGTCATGGGCAAGCAGGGGTGTCCAGCCGTGTGCTTCCCCAGGCCTGGAGAGCTCTGGAATTCCTTCCCTGCACCCTCTTATCCTCCACGGGCTGAGCACAGGGTCTCTGCTGGGAAGTGACCACTCCCCATCTCAAGACAGGCAGGTGTCCCTGCTGGAAGGGGACAGCTTCATGCAGACCCTATACAAAGTAGCCCTGGCTTCCAGAGAGGAGGAGAAAGCAAGCAGGCCAGGCCTCAGTTGCCAGCTACATGAGATCTAATTTAGGGAAGGCTGAAGAAAATTATTTGTTATTGCCTTCCTCTACCCTATGCACGCGATGGCCTCCACCTCGAGAATGAAAGGCAGGGGTGGAGGGGGTGGGGTGTCAGCTTTTTCTGACCTTTGAACCCACCCTCACTGCTTCCCATGCCCTTGGGCAAGTCATTTCACTCTTTGAGCTTTGTTTTCTTGTCTTTTAATTCTGTAGCCTTCAGTTTTCTCACCTGTAAATGTAAATAATAATAACTATTTCATAGGGTTATTTGGGGAGATTAACATGCAAATAGAAATGGTTAAATATTGCCTCCACCTCCCCAGGCTCAAGCCATCCTCCCACCTCAGCCTCCTGGGTAGACTATAGGTAGACTACAGGTACACACCACCATGCCCTGCTATTGATTGATTGATTGATTAAGGTCTCACCATGTTGCCCAGACTGGTCTTGAACTCCTGGGCTCCAGCGATCCACCCGTCTTGGCCTCCCAAAGTGCTGGGATTGTAGGCATGAACCACCCCACCTGGTCCCAGAAATGGGTAAGTGAAAGAAGTAGGTTGTTATAAAATAACATAATTGCAGGCATGGTGTGGTGGCTCACGCCTGTAATCCCAGCACTTTGGGAGGCCAAGCCAAGAGGATCACTTGAGGTCAGGAGTTCGAGACCAGCCTCGCCAACATGGTGAAACCCCATCTCTACTAAAAATACAAAAATTAGCCAAGCGAGCTGGCTCATGCTTGTAATCTCAGCTACTTGGGAGGCTGAGGCAGGAAAATCACTTGAAGTGAGCGGAGGTTGAAGTGAGCGGAGGTTGCAGTGAGCCAAGATTGCACCACTGCACTCCAGCCTGGGGGCAACAAGAGCGAAACTCCAGCTAAAAAAAAAAGTTACTGCACAGAAAATATCTAAAACATGTGTGACAGGCATCAGGGAAGTGGTGAATGGTGACTAAAGGCATCCGCTAGAACCAGGTGGGTGTGAAGCCTGGCTCCACCCCTTCCCAGCTGTGTGGACATGAGAAATCACCTAACTTCTCCAGGCCTTCATTTCCTCAACTGCAAATTGGAGATTATTTTATTTATTTATTTATTTATTTTGAGATGGAGTTTCGCTCTTGTTGCCCAGGCTGGAGTGCAATGGTGCGATCTCTGTTCACCGCAACCTCTGTCTTCCGGGTTCAAGCGATTCTCCTACCTCAGCCTCCCGAGTAGCTGGGATGACAGGCATGCACCACCATGCCCGGCAAATTTTGTGTGTTTAGTAGAGACGGGGTTTCTCCATGTTGGTCAGGCTGGTCTCGAACTCCCGACCTCAGGTGATCCACCCACCTCGGCCTCCCAAAGTGTTGGGATTACAGGCGTGAGCCACCGAGCCCGGCCCAAATTGGAGATTATAATGATAAATACCTACCTACTGAGTGTGGTTGCTGGGGAAATCATGTAACAAGCACAATATCCAATGTATAGTAAGTACTCAATAAATCCTAGCTACTGCTGTCTTGGCAGTGCTCATGGATGATTTCCAATTGTTCATTAGGTTTTTCTACAATTTTCAAAGTTTCTACAACAACCAGGTATGACTTGCGTGTCTCTGAGAGAAAAAATGTTACACAAATAATGGTGCCTGCTACAGAGTGGCCTCTTGAGATACTTGAGTGCCCTGGACCACCCAACTCCAACAAGCCACCTTCCCCCTGATGTCTTGTGATCAGGGCATCGCGGGTCTGGCCCAGGGTCATCGCAGCAGGGGATGGGCATGCGTATGGCTGGAGAGATGGCTACAGACAGAGAGAAAGATGTTAGGGCGGCCAGGTGCAGCGGCTCACGCCTGTAATCACAGCACTTTGGTAGGCCAAGGCGGGTGGATCACCTGAGGTCAGGAATTCAAAACCAACTTGGCCAACATGGTGAAACCCTGTCTTTACTGAAAATACAAAAAATTAGCTGGGTGTGGTGGCACGTGCCTGTAATCCCAGCTATTCGGGAGACTGAGGCAGGAGAATGGCTTGAACCCAGGAGGTGGAGGTTGCAGTGAGCTGAGATCACGCCACTGCACTCCAGCCTGGGCGACAGAGTGAGACTCTGTTTAAAAAACAAAAAGAAAGAAAGAAAGAAAGAAAGGCATTAGGGCATGGGCATGCATGAGGGATGTGAGTTGTGGGAGGGAGAAGGTGCGTTCTGACTGAATTCCACCCTGACTGTCCTCAAGGCGAAATATGTTTGGGGCCTTTCTGCCTTAGTGACCACCAGGGCAACAAGCTGAGAGAAAGCCAGATGGAATCTAGCTGGACGGGGAGGGGGGGCATGTGCATGCTTCCTGGGACATGCATTCAACTTTGCTGCTTGTTTGAAAATTTTTGGCCAGGCTCGGTGGCTCATGCCTGTAATCCCAGCACTTTGGGAGGCCAAGGCAGGCGGATCACCTGAGGTCGGGAGTTTGAGGCCAGCCTGACCAACATGGAGAAACCCCATCTCTACTAAAAATACAAAATTAGCTAGGTGTGGTGGTACATGCCTGTAATCCCAGCTACTCGGGAGGCTGAGGCAGGAGAATCACTTGAACCCAGGAGGCAGAGGCTACAGTGAGCCGAGACCGTGCCATTGCACTCCAGCCTGGGCGACAAGAGCGAAACTCCATCTCAAAAAAAAGAAAAGAAAAGAAAAGAAAATTTTTAGGATGGGCATGGTGGCTCACACCTGTAATCCCAGCACTTTGGGAGGCCGATGTGGGCAGATCACCTGAGGTCAAGAGTTCGAGACCAGCCTGACCAACATGGCAAAACCCCATCTCTACTAAAAACACAAAAATTAGCCAGGCGTGGTGGTGGGTGCCTGTAATCCCAGCTACTCGGGAGGCTGAGACAGGCAAATCGCTTGGACCTGGGAGGCGGATGTTGTTGTGAGCCAAGATCGCACCATTGCACTCCAGCCTGAGCAACAGACCAAGACTCTCTCTCTCTCAAAAAAAAAAGAAAAGTTTTATAGTAAGATACTGGAACAACTGATTAGCTGAGAGAAAGAGGATGAGAATGAAGCAAGGTCTGAGAAAGACTACAGAGACTGTCCACAGACACGGGCATCTCACACACATTTAGAGCAGCTCAGTCACTTAGAAGTCACTTAGGCCATCCCTCTCACTTTTCAGATGAAGAAACCTACATTGGCTCAAGGTGGCTCAACCAGGAGCAGTGGCAAGGAACACTCTCATCACAGCACCAAGCTGCCTCACGTTCTGGATACGAAACAACTGTGGATTTCTCCCAAGACTTCCTTCTCATGTACAAAGTTCTGACTCAGGCTGGGTGCAGTGGCTCACACCTGTAATCCCAGCACTTTGGGAGGCCGAGGCGGGCGGATCACTTGAGGTCAGGAGTTCAAGACCCGCCTGGCCAACATGGTGAAACCCCTTCTCTACCAAAAATACAAAAAATTATCTGGGCATGGTGGCACGTGCCTGTAATCCCAGCTATTTGGTAGGCTGAGGCAGAAGAATTGCTTGAACCCAGGAGATGGAGGTTGCAGTGAGCTGAGATGGTGCCACTGCATTCCAGCCTGGGTGACAGAGCAAGACTCCATCTCAAAAGAAAAAAAAAAAGAGTTCTGACTCACCCAGAGGAGAAGGAAAGGCCAGGGCTGGATGGGCTGGCCCCCAGGGACGGAGTGCTGAAGAGGCCTAAGAGGGGCCGCTGCCACAAAGGGACAGGCCAACCCTGCTCTTCATAGCCCGATGTGTGGAGCCCCGTGACATGTTCCTCACAAAGGGATTTATGTGAAGTGCGTAAGTCAGTATAGCCATAGTTTACCTCAATGCTTTCTCAGAATCCTCCCCTACCAAGCAATGACTCAGGATGAAAACAAACCAGTGGGAAGGAACAGAAGTCCAGGCCCTAGAGCTGGCTGCATCTGGCTTTCACCACAGCTCTGCTTCTGATGCACCAGTGACATTGAACACGACACTTGGCTCTTCTGTTTCCGCGTGGTCTGTAAAATGGTAAATTACTTCACCAAGCTTCTGGGAAATGAATGGAGATAATACATACAACAGGCTTAATACAGGGTCTTATTTATGCGACCAAGAAACATGAAAAAATGTGGGGCCAGGCACGGTGGCTCATGCCTGTAATCCCAGCAGTTTGGGAGGCTGAGGCGGGTGGATCACCTGAGGTCAGGAGTTTGAGACCAGCCTGGTCAACATGGTGAAACGCTGTCTCTACTAAAACTACAAAAAATTAGCTTGGGCATGGTGGCAGGCACCTGTAATCCCAACTATTTGGGAGACTGAGGCAGGAGAATCACTTGAACCCAGGAGGCAGAGGTTGCAGTGAGCCAAAATCTCCCCATTGCACTCCAGCCTGGGTAACAAGAGCAAGACTCCCTTAAAACAACAACAACAACAACAAAAAAAAAACAGAAAGAAAGAAAAGAAAAAAAGCTGAACATCACTGATCATTAGAGAAATGCAAATCAAAACCACAATGAGACACCATCTCACGCCAGTGAGAATGGTGATTATTAAAAAGTCAAGAAACAACAGATGCTGGCAAGGCTGTGGAGAAATAGAAATGCTTTTACACTGTTGGTGGGAATGTACATTATTTCTCAACTATTGTGGAAGACAGTGTGGCGATTCCTCAAGGATCTAGAACCAGAAATTCCACCTGACCCAGCAATCTCATTACTGGGTATATATCTAAAGGGATATAAATCATTCTGTTATAAAGATATATGCACACATATGTTTATTGCAGCACTATTCACAATAGCAAAGACATGAAATCAACCTAAATGCCCATCAGTGGTAGACTGGGTAAAGAAAATGTGGTACTTATACAACATGGAATACTATGAAGCCATAAAAAGGAATGAGATCATGTCCTTTGCAGGGACATGGATGAAGCTGGAAGCCATCATCCTCAGCAAACTAACACAGGAACAGAAAACCAAACACTGCATGTTCTCACTCGTAAGTGGGAGCAGAACAATAAAAACACATGGACACAGGGCAGGGAACAATACACACCGGGCCTGTCGGTGGGGCGAGGGGAGGGAGAGCATCAGGAAAAATAGCTAATGTGTGTGGGGCTTAATGCCTAGGTGATGGGTTGATAGGTGCAGCAAACCACCATGACACATGTGTTTACCTCTGTAACAAACCTGCACGTTCTGCACATGTATCCCGGAACTTAAAGTAAAATAATTTTTTTTTAAAAAGGCTGGGCGCGGTGGCTCATGACTGTAATCCCAGCACTTTGGGAGGCCGAGGCGGGCGGATCACGAGGTCAAGAGATCGAGACCATCCTAGCTAACATGGTGAAACCCCGTCTCTACTAAAAATACAAAAATTAGTTGGGCATGGTGGCACACGCCTGTAGTCCCAGCTACTCGGGAGGCTGAGGCAGGAGAATCCCTTGAATCTGGGAAGCAGTGAGCCAAGATCGCGCCACTGCACTCCAGCCTGGCGACAGAGTGAGACTCCATCTCAAAAAAAACACAAAACAACAAAAAAATAGTGTCTTGCATGTAGAAAGCCCTCAGTAAATTGTAGCAATATTGCTGCTTTTGTGGTGGTGATATGTTGCTTATTTATTTATTTTTAAATTAAAGACTTGTCCACCTAGTACCTTTTACAAGGGGCAAGTAACATCCTCTCTAAACCTCAGTTTCCTCCTCCAGAAAATAAGAAAAGAAACTCCCACCTCAGAGGTTATTGTGAGAACTTGGGGTTAATGGTGTAAAGTGCCTGGCTCATAGCCAGAGAAGATGGAGAGCTGGCAACCATCCTGCCAGGCCCCCTCCTGCACCCAGGGCAGACATTACCAGGTGAGCTTGGATGCTGTCCTGCACCAAGGGCAGACATTACCAATTGAGCATGGATGCTGACTCTGTGTGCTTATCAATGCATGATGCAGAGAAACTCTATTTGCCATCGTTGTCATATGTTCAATGAATATTAATTCCCCTGGTCCTTCTCAACCACCTTTCCTTCCAAATAACTAACCCGCAATTCCTAACCTGGTTTGGTGAGAGGTTCAGCTTGGAAGAGGCTGTGCTAAAATTGTGGGATCCTGTGAGTCAGATAGAGTTCCAAAGGCATGTTCATACTGCATCCTCTACTATTTAGACATTCTTGGATTTCCTCAAAAAAAGTTTCTAGACAAGGGAAGCCTTCCCGAGAGGGTGATGGTTTCCCATAAGTGTAGGTACTGGGGTTGAGATCCCAGGAACTTCAAGTTCCTCATGTCCACAGCCAGTGGATGAAATTTCTCCTCCAAAGCTTCATGCCTTGGTCTTTCCACATTTTGAAAATTAAAACACCCACGGGAGAATAATAAGCTAGCTGTTTCAGGTATTCACTATTATCAGGAGCTGGGAACTGGCTTGAAAGGCCTTGGAGGACCAAAGAATTAGGGAAAATTATGAGGAGAAAAATTACTTCTGAAAATAAGAATTGACTATAGAATTTTAGGACGAGTGCTAAATTTGAAGGTAGGCAGAACTGTGTTCAAATTCAAGCCAGACCACAACTAGCTGTATGCCCTTGGGCTAGTCAATTAATCTCTCTTAGCTTAAATTATTATCTGTAAGGATAATAATGCTCATTTTTGTTTTGTTTTGTTTTGTTTTTTTGAGACAGAGTCTTGCTCTGTCGCCCAGGCTGAAGTGCATTGGCTGGATCTTGGCTTACTGCAACCTCCACCTCCTGGCAGTGATTCTCGTGCCTCAGCCTCCCAAGTACTGGAATTACAGGAACGCACCACGACACCTGGATAATTTTTGTATTTTTAGTAGAGACAAGGTTTCACCATGTTGGCCAGGCTGGTCTCAAACTCCTGACCTCAAGTGATCCACCCACCTTGGCCTCCCAAAGTGCTGGGATTACAGGCGTGAGCCACTGTGTCCAGTCATAGTTCTTTTATTGTTAATGTTAATGCTCCCTCCTAACTTCTTTTTTTTTTTTTTTTGAGACGGAGTCTCACTCCTATCGCCCAAGCTGGAGTGCAATGGTGCGATCTCAGCTCACTGCAACCTCCACATCCTGGGTTCAAGCAATTTTCCTGCCTCAGCCTCCTGAGTAGCTGGGATTACAGGTGCCCGCCACCACGCCCAGCTAATTTTTTGTACTTTTAGTAGAGACAGGATTTCACTATGTTGGCCAGGCTGGTCTCTAACTCCTGACCTCATGATCTGCCTGCCTCAGCCTCCCAAAGTGCTGGGATTACAGGCATGAGCCACCGCGCCTAGCCTCTCCCTCCTAACTTTCAAATCTACTGTCAAATGAGACAATGGATAGAAAAGTGCCTCATAGTAAATTTCCCATTAGGGAGAGGGTGGTTGATCACGAATACTCGGTTGTGAGAGAAATCCAACTCCAACTCACTGAAGCTTTCGAAAGGAACTTATTGGCTCGTGTAATTAAAAACGAGAGATGTAATGACTTCAGGCTTAGCTAGATCCAAAAGATGAAACCATATTTTCCTGGCTTTCTCACCATCTCTCATCTCTGCTTCACTCTAGGCTGACCTAATTTTCTCCCACTGCAAATAGTTTCTTCCTCCCAGTTTAATAACCCCAGGGCAAAAGAGAGTTGCTCTTTCCCCCTAGTCATTATATCAATGCCAGGGAACATTCTGACTGGCGCTGTTTTTGTCATAGGCTTCCCTCTGAATCAATCACTGTGGTCAGGGAAATGGAATACAGTGGCGTTTCAGTCTCAGTTACTTATCTATCCAGTAAATACGAGAGGGTGGGCTTTATTACTGACAGATGTATGAGGCCTCTCTGTTTTGGGGAGGGGCAGATATAAAGGTTCTGGACAGTGAAAAACCAGGGCTGTCTCTATATGCAAAAGGCCCAAGGTATATAATGAGAGGGACATTGTCAAATGAGCTAGGGTTGCGTAGGGTCCTTCCAACAAGTGAGGAATAATAAATGCTGTCTCTCTATTAGTCTGTTTTCACACTGCTGATAAAGACATACCCGATTGGGAGGCTGAGGTGGGTGGATCACTTGAGATCAGGAGTTCAAGACCAGCCTGGCCAACATGGTGAAACCCCGGTCTCTACTGAAAATGCAAAAATTAGCCAGCTGTGGTGGCACGTGCCTGTAATCCCAGCTACTCGGGAGGTTGAGGCAGGAGAATTGCTTGAACCTAGGAGGTAGAGGTTGAAGTGAGCCAAGATCATGCCACTGCACTCCAGCCTGGCGACAGAGTGAGACTGTGTCTCAAAAATAAACAAACAAAGAAACAAATAAATAAATAAATAAGACATACCGAGACTGGGCAATTTACCAAAAATAAACAAAGAAGTTTGATGGACTTACAGTTCCACAGGGCTGGGGAGGCCTCACAATCGTGGCAGAAGGCAAGGAGGAGCAAGTCACATTTTACGTGGATAGCAGCAGGCAAAGAGAGAGAGAGCTTGTGCAGGGGAACTCCTCTTTATAAAACTGTCAGATCTCATGAGACTTATTCACGATCAGATCACGAGAACAGCACGGGAAAGACTTGACCCCATGATTCAATGACCTCCCACCAGGTCCCTCTCATAATACGTGAGAATTCAAGATGAGATTTGGGTGGGGACACAGCCAAACCATGTCACCCACCACATTTTCAACCCCTTCCTATATTTGAGAAATGTCCGGCCCTGTGGGCCCCATCTCCCCATGGTGAAATCCAGAAATGTTGGCTTCCCAGGCTTCCTTGAAGCTCGGGCACTGGCATGTGATCCAGTCCCACCAAGCAGGCAAGTCCCACCAAAACGAGGAAAAGGAAGTGTGAACTCAAGAAGGAGGCTCTGTGTGGTGAGAGTGGCGGCAGGATGCTCAGCTTTAGAGTGAAATCCTGGGTGCAGTAATGTCTCACAGGAGCAGCGGCAGTGGTAGCATTTTGCTTATCCCACAGCAGTGGTAGGATCTTGCTTAACAGCTGTTTCTGTGGCTATCTGGGGGGAATTGATCCCGGAAGCTTTGCCTACAACCAGGTCCTCCAGCCCCTCAAAAATTCTGTGAGTTGGGCACAATGGCTCACCCTTGTAATCTCAGCACGTTGGGAGGCCAAGGCAGGAGGATCACTTGAGCCCGGGAGGTTGAGACCAGCCTGGGCAACACAGCAAGATCCCATCTCTACTGAAAATAAAAAAAATTAGCCAGGTATGATGGTGCACGCCTCTAGTCCCAGCTTCTCGGGAGGCTGAGGTGGGAGAATTGCTTGGCCCTGCTTGCACCTTTGCACTCCAGCCTGGAAGACAGAGTGAGACCCTGTTTCAAAAAAACACAAAATTCTGTGAGCTAACATCCTTTTCTGCTTAATCAGCCCGTAGGTACTTCTGTTCCTTGCCACAAAGAGCCCTGATTAATGAATACTGTAATTCTCCTCGGCAGGTACCAGGTGGAAGAGCTTTCCTGGAGGGGCAGTTTTCCTCACTTGCTGGGGGATCGGAGGGGCGGGGGGAACTGGAGGCAGCCCTGGGTGATGCTGTCAAATTGCCTTCTACCCTAGCCCCAGGCCCAGGATCTTGTACCAAGTTCCTAGGGAGAGGGTGACTGACATGAAGACAACACTAAATCAGATTAAAAAAGCAATATGACTGGATGTACGTGAATGACCTCTCATTATGTATGTTTCTATTTTTATTGAGACAAATTTCACAAACATAAAATTAGCCATTTCAAAATGTACTGTTCAGACGGGTCACAGTGGCTCATGTCTGTAATCCCAGCACTTTGGGAAGCCAAGGTGGGTGGATCGTTTGAGGCCAGGAGTTCGAAACCAGCCTGGCCAACATGGTGAGACCCCATCTCTACTAAAAATACAAAACTTAGCCAGGCGTGGTGGCACACACCTGTAGTCCCAGCTACTGAGGAGGCTGAAGCAGGAGGATCACTTGAACCGGGGGAGTGGAGGTTGCAGTGAGCTGAGATTGCGCCACTGCACTCCCAGCTGGACAGCAGAGTGCAATTTGTGCTCTAACATAAAATGATATCAAAAAAATCGTAGCATTCTCCACCTCATGCCAGAGACCTTGTCTCAAAATTTAAAAAAAAATGCGCTATTCAGTGGCATTTTGTTCATTCACAATATTATGCAAGCGTAATATCTATCCGGTTTCAAAACGTTTTCATCACCCCCAAAATAGACCCCATATCCATTGAGCAGTCACTCCCCCCTTCCCCCCTCTCCTTAGTACCTAACAACCACTAATCTGCATTCTCTCTCTATGGATTTACCTATTCTGGATATTACATATAAAGGGAATCATTTAATAAGTGACATTTTGTGTCTGAGTTCTTTCACTGAACATGTTTTCAGAATTCATCTACATTGTAGCCTGTATCAGTACATCATTCCTTTTTTTTTTTTTGAGATGGGGTTTCACTCTTGTTGTCCAGGCTAGAGTGCAATGGCATGATTTCAGCTCACTGCAACCTCCGCCTCCTGGGTTCAAGTGATTCTCCTGCCTCAGCCTCCCAGGTAGCTGGGATTACAAGCGCCTGCCACAACGCCTGGCTAATGTGTTGTATTTTTAGTAGAGACGGGGTTTCACCATGTTGGCCAGGCTGGTCTTGAACGCCTGACCTCAGGTGATCTACCCACGTCCGCCTCCCAAAGTGCTGGGATTGCAGGTGTGAGCCACCACACCCGGCCCATTCCTTTATTGTTTAATTTAATTAATTTATTTTTTGAGACAGGATCTCTCTCTGTTGCCCAGGCTAGAATGCAGTGACATGATCATGGCTCACTGCAGACTCAACCTCCTGGGCTCAAGTAATTCTCCCACCTCAGCTTCCTGAGTAGCTGGGACTAAAGGCACATGCCACTACACCCAGCTAATATATATATACACACATATATATATACTTTTATATATATACACTTTTATATATACACTTTTATATATATATACTTTTATATATATACACTTTTATATATATACTTTTATATATATACACTTTTATATATATACTTTTATATATTATATACTTTTATATATATATACACACTTTTTTTTTTTGTAGAGGTAGGGTTTCATCATGTTGCCCAGGCTGGCCTCAAGTGATCCTTCTACCTCGGCCTCCCAAAGTGCTAGGATTACTGACATGAGCCATTGCACCAGGCCCAAAGCAGTTACTGTTTTCTGTAGTAACTCCCCTTTATCATTCCATTCAGTAACATGCAAGGGTTTCAACTTCTCCACATCTCACCAGTACTGGTTATTTTCTGGTTTTTGGATTATAGCCATCCTAGTGGATGGGAAGTGATATCTCATTGTGGTTTTGATTTGCATTTCCTTAATGACTAAGTATATTGAGCATCTTTTCACGTGCTTATTGGCCATTTGTTTGTCTTCTTTGTTTTTGTTTTTCTGTTGTTTTTTGTTTGTTTGTTTCTTTGTTTTTTGAGACAGAGTCTTGCTCTGTCACTCAGGCTGGAGTGCAATGGCATGATCTTGGCTCACTGCCACCTCCACCTCCTGGGTTTCAAATGATTCTCCTGCCTCAGCCTCCCAAGTAGCTGGGGCTACAGGTGCATGTCACCACGACAGGCTAGTTTTTGTATTTTTAGTAGAGATGGGGTCTCACCATGTTGGCCAGGCTGGTCTTGAACACCTGACCTCAAGTGATCCACCTGCCTCGGACTCCCAAAGTACTAGAATTACAGGCAAGAGCCATTGTGCCTGGCCTGTTTATCTTCTTTGGATATTCAAGTCCTCTGCCCTTTTTTATTTATTTATTATTGTACACTGTCCAGTTTGTTATTATTATTGTTTTTAGATGGCTACAAAGACAGTGTGAGATCTCACACCTAGACTAGCTTTCTTGGTGGAAGGGCTTGGGTACAGACAGACAGCAGGGCTTCTGATTTTCTAAATTTTTTTTTTTTTTTTTTGAGATGGTGTCTCGCTCTGTCACCCAGGCTGGAGTGCAGTGGCACGATCTGGGCTCACTACAACCTCTGCCTCCCAGGTTCAAGTGATTCTCTTGCCTCAGCATGCCAAGTAGCTGGGACTACAGGCACCTGCCACCATGCCTGGCTCTTTTTTTGTATTTTTAGTAGAGACAGGGTTTCACCATGTTGGCCAGGATGGTCTCAATCTCCTGACCTCATGATCTGCCCACCTCGGCCTTCCAAAATGCTGGGATTACAGGCATGGGCCACCATGCCTGGCCTCTTGTTTTCTTTATTTTTCTTCTCCACCCCCCGACTTTTTTTTTTTTTTCTTAAACAGAATCTCACTCTGTCATCCAGGCTGGAGCGCGGTGACACAATCACAGCTCACTGGAGCCTTGACCTCCCCAGGCTCAGGTGATCCACCCACCTCAGCCTCCCTAGTAGCTGGGACCACAGGTGTGCACCACCACACCCGGCTAATTTTTGTATTTTTGTTGTAGAGACAGGGTTTCACCATGTTGCCCAGGCTGGTCTCAAACTCCGGGGGTCAAGTGATCTGTCCACTTCAGCCTCCCAAAATGCTGGGATTACAGGTGTGAGCCACTGCACCTGGCTTCCTTTTTTTTTTTTTTTTAAAAAAAAGCACAGAGTTTGATTGGGATGGTGTAGGAGGCTTGCTAGAAGCTTTTATTTTAAAAAATTTCCCCCAAACCCTCCTTCTAAAAACAAATTTATAGGCCAGATGTGGTGGCTCATGCCTGTAATACCAGCACTTTGGGATGACGAGGCGGGTGGATTCCCTGAGGTCAGCAGTTCGAGACCAGCCTGGCTAACATGGTGAAACCCTGTCTCTACTAAAAATACAACAATCAAACAAGCATGGTGGAACATGCCTGTAATCCCAGCTACTTGGGAGGCTGAGACACGAGAATTGCTTGAACCCAGGAGTCAGAGGTTGCAGTGAGCCGAGATCATGCTTCCGCACTCCAGCCCGGGCAACAGAACAAGACTTTTTCTCAAAAAAAAAAAAAAAAAATTATTATCCCTATTATACATGTAGGTCACTGTGCCAGGCAGTGGTCAGATGAGTAAACGGAGGCTCAGAGAAGTTAAGCTCTTGTTCAAAGGCAGGTGGCTATTAAGTTGTGGAGGGTAAGACTGGAACACAAACTCATACTTTTCCACTCTTCTATAGGGCCTCAGCTCTTTTCATGGCCAATAAAGTTTTAAACTTCTTTGGGAGGAGGTGTTTCTTCCAGCTCCAGTGTGGCAGGGTATCAGTCAAAAATGCTTTCATGACTGGGCATGGTGGCTCCACGCCTGTAATCCCCACATTTTGGGAGGTAAAGGCAGGATTGCTTCAGGCCAGGAGTTTCAGACCAGCCTGAGTAACATAGCAAGACCCCCATCTCTACAAAACTAGAAAAATAAAAATTAGTCAGCTGGGTGGTGTGCATAGGTAGTCCTAGCTACTTGGGAGACTGAGGCAGGAGGATCACTTGAGCCCAGGAGTTTGAGACTGAAGTGAGCTATGGTCATGCCTGGGCCACAGAGCAAGACCCTGTCTCTAAAAAGAAAAAAACTTTAAAAGGCCGGCACAGTGACTCACATCTGTAATTCCAGCACTTTGGGAGGCCAAGGCAGATGAATCACTTAAGGCCAGGAGTTTGACTAGCCTGGCCAACATGGCAAAACCCCATCTCTACTAAAATTACAAAAATTAGCCGGGTGTGGTGGCGCATGCCTGTAATTCCAGCTACGTTGGAGGCTGAGGCACCAGAATTGTTTGAAACCCAGGAGATGGAGCTTGTAGTGAGCCATCATGCCACTGCACTCCAACCTGGGTGACAGAGTGAGACTCTGTCTCAAAAAATAATGATAATAAAATAAAGATGCTTTCAGCTACAAGTAACAGACTGTCAAATTGCTAAGCTGTCTAAACAATAAAAATAGTTACCTCATTTAACAAGAAAGCTGGAAGTAGGCAGTTCCATTGCTAAGCCTTAGCTGCTCTACTAATCATGAAGAACCCATGTTCTTCCGTCCTTTCATTCTGCCATCCAGAGTATGATACCTTTCATCTTCAGACTTGTCACCTCATAGTTACAGTATGGCTGCCACAGTTCCAGCCATCACATTCTTTTTTTTATTTTTTTGAGACAGAGTCTCACTCTGTCATCCAGGCTGGAGTACAGTGGCGTCACCTCGGCTCACTGCAACCTCTGCCTCCCAGGCTCAAGAAATTCTCCTGCCTCAGCCTCCTGAGTAGCTAGGACTACAAGTGCCCGCCACCACACCCAGCTAATTTTTGTATTTTTAGTAGGAACAGGGTTTTGTCATGTTGATCAGGCTGGTCGTGAACTCCTGACCTCAAGTGATCCACCTGCCTTGGCCTCCCAAAGTTCTGGAAATACAGGCGTGAGCCACCATGCCCAGGCAAGCCATTACATTCTTTTTTTTTTGTCTGAGACAGAGTCTCGCTCTGTCGCCCAGGCTGAAGTGCAGTGGCGCGATGTCGGCTCACTGCAACCTCCACCTCACAGATTCACTCCATTCTCCCACCTCAGCCTCCCGAGTAACTGGGACTACAGGCGCCCGCCACCACACCCGGCTAAATTTTTTTGTATTTTTAGTAGAGACGGGGTTTCACCATGTTAGCCAGGATGGTCTCAATCTCCTGACCTCGTGATCCACCCACCTCGGCCTCCGAAAGTGCTGGGATTACAGGTGTGAGTCACCACGCTCAGCCGCCATTACTTTCTTATACAATTGTCTCCAAAGCCAGGAAGAAAAGGAGTAGTCAGAACAACAAGAAAAGTTAACTTTCCTCACTCTAGCTTTCTTGCTCCCTCCCTCACTCTTACTCTGTCTCCCACTGTTTTGTGTGTGTGTGTGTGTGTGTGTGTGTGTGTGTGTGTGTGTGTGTGTTTTGAGGCGGAGTCTCACTCTGTTGCCCAGGCTGGAGTGCAGTGGCATGATCAGCACACTGCAATCTCCGCCTCCTGGGTTCAAGTGATTCACGTGCCTCAGCCTCCCGAATAGCTGGGATTATAGGCCCACACCACCACACCCAGCTAATTTTTGTATTTTTAGTAGAGACAAGGTTTCATCATGTGGCCAGGCTGGTCTCGAACTCCTGACCTCAGGTGTTCCACCTGCCTTGGCCTCCCAAAGTGTTGGGATTACAGGTGTGAACCACTGCGCCCAGCTTCCCGCTCTTTCCATCTACCTCACCCTCTCTCTCTATTCTGGCCAGGAGAGAAAATCTTTCTCAGAAGACTCTCCTTATATGTCATTGACCAGAACACGGTCACATGGCCACCTGTAACTGTAAAGGGAACCTGGGAAACCGAGCGTCTGGCATTTTCCACCTCTATGGTAGTCAGTAAACCTTGCTAGCCAGGAAGAAGGAGGGGAGTGGCTGGTGGCTAGGACCGTGGGAGTCCAGTGGGGCAGCAGCAGTGACGTGGCCCTGAGGCAGTGACACAGGCAGCATCGTCGGTCTGGAGGAGAAACACGGACACAGCGTCTGGGAGCCTCCTAGTGAGTTCTGGACTGACCAAAGGACATGGGACAAATGCCAGGAGAAAGAAGAAGTCTGTTTTTGGTAGCTAAGGAGGACATGTGAGGGTCTCTGGGAGCAATAAAGGTAAATGGTGGGTCTGAGAGGGAAATTTTCAATAATTTTGCTAGAGACCAGTATAGCACAGTCATTAAAGCTGGATAGCACAGCTTTGGAAGCAGACAGCCCAGGTCTTAAATTCTGACACCCACTGACCAGCCATGGAACACTGGGGCAATCATTTCACCTTTCCAGGCCTCAGTTCCTCTTTTGTAAATGAGCTAATAGCCATCCCTCCTTCACGAGGCTACTGTGAGGATTAAGTTACTTAATACAAGTAATGCACAATACCTGCCATCTGATATTCTCTTACTGTAAGGACTATAGCCATCCTGGTGGATGTGAAGTGAGTCCCGTGTGGTTCTGATTTGCCTTTTCCTTGATGACTAATTGTGCTGAGCATCTTTTGTGCTTGAAGGTATTGTTTGCTTATTGGCTGTTTGTTTATCTTCTTTGGATATTCAAGTCCTTTGCCTATTTTATTTCATTTTATTTTATTTTATTTTGAGACAGAGTCTCACTCTTGTTGCCCAGGCTGGAGTGCAATGGCGAGATCTCAGCTCACTGCAACCTCCACCTCCTGGGTTCAAGCGATTCTCCTGCCTCAGCCTCCCAAGTAGCTGGGATTACAGACTCTCACCACCACGCCCGGCTCAATTTTGTACTTTTAGTAGAGACGGAGTTTCGCCATGTTGGCCAGGCTGGTCTCAAACTCCTGACCTCAGGTGATCCACCCGCCTCGGCCTCCCTAAGTGCTGGGATTACAGGTGTGAGCCACTGTGCCTGGCCTGCTTTTGCCCATTTTAAATTGATCTGTTTTCTACTTGTTGTTGCAATAAGAGCTCTTTATATATTCTGGATACAAGGCCCTAATCAGATATATTATCTGATTATTTGCAAATGTTTTGTAGCAACGATTGTGCTATTACTATGGTTTGGTCAGTGTTATTGTGGCTCTGCCCTTCTGGTCCACGCAGAAGTAGTTGTAGGCTGTTAAAATGAGGTATGAATCTTAGCACATAAACTTGATAGTGCAAAAACTGTGACTTTCTTCTTTTTTTTCTTTTCCTTGAGACGGAGTCTTGTTCTGTCACCCAGGCTGAAGTGCAATGGGGTGATCTCGGCTCACTGCCACTTCTGCCTAATGGGTTCAAACGATTCTCCTGCCTCAGCCTCACGAGTAGCTGGGATTACAGGCACCCACCACGACTAATTTTTGTATTTTTAGTAGAGATGAGTTTTCACCATGTTGGCCAGGCCGGTCTCGAACTCCCAACCTCAGGTGATCCACCCGCCTCGGCCTCCCAAAGTGCTGGGATTACAGGCGTGAGCCACCGCGCCCAGCCCTCTTCATTTTTCAATATCTGAACTAAATTTCTTTATTGATTCTCCATTGCTGTTGATGATGGAAATGTAATCTCAGTCAATTTGGGATTTTCCTACCCTCCTCAGGGTTGCAGATGGCCGTTGAGGGACTCACAAGGGACTCAGATTGAGCCAAGTCCTAGGAGAGGTGTCATAAACGCCCCCTGGGCATCTGCCTGCTCTTGGGTCATTGCATCAGTCAGGGGTCAACTAGAGAAATTAAAGACACAGAACAAATAGGAGATATATGATATATGTATGATTTTATATTCTCTCTCCCTCTCTCTCCATATATACATGTATTTGGGGAGGGGGGTGGGGTGAGGGTGTAAGTGTGATTATTGCAAGGAATTGGTTTATACACACAGGGCTGGCTAGGCAAGTCCGAAATTTGTAGGGCTGGTTGTTAGGAAGGCTGGAACTCTTCAGCACAAGCTGAAATTGCTATTGGCTGGCAGAATTTCTTCCTCTTCAAGGGCACCTCAGTTCTACCCATAAAGTCTTTCAGACTCACCCAGATTATCTGGGATAATCTCCCTTACTTGAAGTAAACTAATTATAGACAAATCACATCTACAAAATGCCTTCAAGCAACATCTAGATTAGTGTTTGAGGCTAGGCATGGTGGCAGATCACTTGAGCACAAGGGTCAGAGGCCAGCCTGGGCAACATGGCAAAACCCTGTCTCTACAAAAAAATACATTAGCCAGGATTTGTTCATTTAATTATTATTTTTTAAACTAAAATAAAAAATAGATTAGTGTTTGATCAAATAACAGGAGACCACAGTTTAGCCAAGCTGACACATAAAACTGACAAACTGACACAAAACAGACCTTGGTCAATTTGAAATCTCTGATGTGCCCCACTCCACACCCCCACCTCCTGGGCCAGCCGCCTCCTCACTGCCCAGCACAGTGCGGGGGTGGGGAGGAGCACAGGGACCACCACCGGGTAGCCTGCCTTTCTTTTTTTTTTTTTTTATTTGAGACAGAGTCTTGTTCTGCCACCCAGGCTGAAGTGCAGTGGGGTGATCTCGGCTCACTGCCACCTCTGCCTCCTGGGTTCAAGCGGTTCTTTTGCCTCAGCCTCCTGAGTAGCTGGGATTACAGGTGCCCACCCCAACTAATTTTTGTATTTTTAGTAGAGATAGGGTTTCACCATGTTGGCCAGGCTGGTCTCGAACTCCTGACCCCAGGTAACCCGCCCGCCTCCGCCTCCCCAAGTGCTGGGATTAAAGGCGTGAGCCACCGCGCCAGGCCGGGTGGCCTGCGTTTCTATTCCATTCTGCTATCCCTAGCCGGGAGACATCGCCAAGTTACCTAACCTCCCTTTGCCTCAGTTTCCTTACTGTGCAACGGGGATAATCATAGTCTCCACTTCCTATGGTTGTTGTGAGGAACAAATCGGCAGGAACAGGGAAAAAGCGCTTAGAACAGTGGCTGGCAGGGCTCAGTCAATATTCTCTCATCCTGCTCCCGCTCCACTCCGGGTGTAGGGGTCTTCCGGGGTCATCGAGATCTCTGCTCTCAGATATCCACATGTAAGGGAGATCTTACAGGGAGATCTTTCCCTGCCCCCTGCGCATAGCTAGACAAGCGGGGTGGCCTGGAGAAGAGACCGCGCAGCACGTGGGCTGCGGACCCCGAAATCGCCCTGGCCGTGCGCGCGCGCCCTCTAGAGGACGTCAGGGGAACCTCCTGTGAAGGAGAAACTACGATTGTTGGGGACCCTGGCAACTTTGCTGGGGAACAGAGAGTTACATAAAGGGAAGGCCTTTTCTTGTCCCTCTCACTTCAAAAGATACCTTTAATAGGCACGTCCTGGGCTCCCACAGCTCTCAACCGAGAGGGAGGCGCGCCACGGTCTATTGACACCCGGGGGACGGCGCCAGCAGGGGCGGCCTCCAGGGGGCGCCACGGAGCTGCTGCTCCGGCCGCTCGAGAGCAGTGGGCGGCGGGACTCAGGCCGGTGCCCGCGCCACTGGGCGTTCTTGGAAAACACTGATTTCCTGCCATGAAATGGGCGGAGACCTCGAGAGTTTGCAATCCGGGCTATTGCTAGGGCTGTGACTCCATTTGCGCTGCCAGCCGGAGGGACATCAGTCACGTGACCGCGTTCTGCCTGCAGGACCCGCTGTGAACTCCTCCGAGCCAGGCTTCTACCTCCGCCTCCCTCGCTTGATTCCCGGACGAGTATGTCTTTAGATTTGGTCGTGCCTGTCTCCTCCCTTCTCCCTGATGCCCCAGAGGGAGCTTTAATTAGTCTCAGTGCTGCCTGACTGGAAAGCAGTCCGATGGTGAAAGGCCCCTGCTGTCAAATTATCTGGGATCCCAGCCTGGCCTGTCTGCTGATGTGGCATGTTATATGTCGCAGTGGTTGACGCTGGCCACAGCAGGCTGGAGGGAAAGGAGAGGATCAGGACAAAAAGTGACACCTCGTGAGGGTTTGTGAATTCTTGCCCCTTTACTAACGTCCCAGCCAGGGTTTCTGGACCAAACTGGTGCTCTCAGACTCTGAAATCCTGCCTCAGAGGTGAAGAGGCACCCCCTGTCCCCTGCCCCTACAGGCCTCTCCGTGGGTTCATTGGAACTTCACGCACGTAGGGCCCCAAAGGCTCCCTGCAAGCTGGAAGAGAAGCAGGCGAGCCTCAGGGAAGCAGCTTGAGTTTTGGAAAAAAGCAGACCTGAGACCGGGACTCGAATCTTGTTCCTGCTAATAACTGGACCCTGGATAAATTCTTAAGTTCTATAAGCCTCAGATTCCTCATCTGTAAGATAAGCATCATAATTCCTACTTCTCAGGATTAAAGAAAATATATGGGAAGTGCCTAGCACAGAACCTAGCATGTAGTGAATAGCTAATAAATATGTGTTGAAGAAATGAATTAGCTAACTAATTAAGTCAATAATCAATGAATATTCTAAGTAGTAGAATCTCAAGCTCACAGACCCATAGAACTGGAAGCATCTTAGAGATCACGGTCCAACCCCTTTATACTAGATGTTTAGAGTACTTCCAGATCCAAGTATCATGGCAGAGTGGTTAAGAATGTGGACTAGGCCAGGTGTGGTGGTTCACACCTGTAATCCCAGCACTTTGGGAGGCCAGGGTGGGTGGATCACCTGAGGATTTTGAGACCAGCCTGGCTAACATGGCAAAACCCCGTCTCTACTAATAATATAAAAATCAGCCAGATGTGGTGGCACACGCCTGTAATCCCAGCTACTCGGGAGGCTGAGGCAGGAGAATTGCTTGAACCTGGGAGACTGAGGTTGTAGTGAGCCAAGATCAAGCCATTGCACTCCAGCCTGGGTGACAAGAGCGAAACTCCATCTCCAAAAAAAAAAAAAAAGAGAGAGAATGTGGACTATAGGGCCAAGCTGCTTTGGTGCAAACTCTTGCTCTGATGCTAACTAATGTGTGATCTTGGGCAAGTTATGTAATCTCTCTTTGCCTCAATTTCCTCTTCTGTAAAATGGGGATAATGGCATCTGCGTCCTAGGTTGCTGGAAAGAGAAAGAATAAGAGAATACCTTAAAAAACACCTAAGGCAGTACATGTTAACTATTGTATCAGGTGCCATCAGGGATTATGTCAGGCTCCCATCATCTTGTCCAAAGATTAGTGGTATTCAACTTTTTTCAAACAAAAACGTATGTAAATGTCAAATTATTCATCCATTGGTTCAAAATAAATGTTGAGTATCTGCTCTGGGCTAGGGCTCGTTCTAGGTATTGAGGAATACAAACTAAGCGTCTCTATTCTTATAGAGCTTACATGCTACTGGAGGGGAACATAAAATATACAAACAAGTGAAAATAAATCCGTAACACATCAGGTTGTGATGAGGGCTAACCAGAAGAGTAAAGCAGGATAAAGAGAGATGCAAATAGGAAATGTGTACATGGGTTCAGGGAAGCCCTCTCTGATAAGGAGACAGTTGAGCAAAGATCTGAAGCAAGTAGGAGAGTAATCAGTGTTGATATCTGGAAGGAAGAGCAATCCAGGCAGGGGGAACAGCCAGTGCAATGGCCCTGAGGTAGGAGTGTGCTTAGCATGGTCAAGGACAGCATGACTGGAGGAGAGGGAGCAAGGGAGAGGGCGGTAGATGAGGTCAGAGAGGTAGTCAAGGATGGTGAGAAGTGGTTGGATTATGGGAACATTTTAAAGATGGAGGTGGCCAGGCATGGTGGCTCATGCCTTTAATCCCAGCACTTTGAAAGGCCGAGGTTGGTGGATCCCTTGAGTTCAGAAGTTCGAGAGCAGCCTGGCCAACACGGCAAAACCCCATCTCTAATAAAAACACAAAAATTAGCCGGGTGTGGTGGCACATGCCTGTAGTCCCAGCTACCCAGGAGGCTGAGGCAGGAGAATTGCTTCAACCAGGGAGGCAGAGTTGCACTGAGCCAAGATCATGCCATTGCACTCCAGCCTGAGCAACAGAGCGAGACTCCGTCTCAAAAAAGGAAGAAAGAAAGAAAGAAAGAAAAAAGATGGGGCTAACAGGATTTGCTGCTGGATTTAATGCCTTCATTGTTTTTGGCCTAAGCAACTGGAAGAATGGAGTTGCTATATATGTATTTATTTGTTAGATGAGGAAGACTCTAGGAATAAGTTTAGATTGAGAGAAATCAAGAATCCATTTTGGGACACATTAAGCTTGAAGCCCATTAGAGAGGACAGCCAAGACAATAAGGAATTTAGATGAAAGTGATACTGCTATGGGGAGGAGCAATGGGTGGGTGAGTGTGGGCAGATAGCCAACATGTCCTGTCATTTCTACTTATAGAATGTTCCTTGCAAAAATACTCTCCTCTCCTATTCCCAATCCCATTGCCTTTTTTTTTTTCTTCTGGAGACAGGATCTTGCTCTATCACCCAGGCTGGAGTACAGTGGCATGATTTTGGCTCACTGCAGCCTTGACCTCCCGGGCTTAAGCAATCCTCCCAGCTCAGCCTCCCAATTAGCTTGACTACAGGCGTATGCCACCATGTCAGGCTAACTTTTGTAATTTTTGTAGAGATGAGATTTTGCCATGATGCCCAGCCTGCTCTTGAACTTCTCTGAGCTCAAGCAATCCTCCTTCATTGTCCTCCCGAAGTGTTGGGATTATAAGCATGAGCCACTGCATCCAGTCCCCTTCCATTCTTATGTCTCACTTCCTGACTGGGGCACCTGCGCGCAACCTGGTTCCACTCTGGTCTTGCTTCCACACTGCCTTTAGAAGGATCTTTCTAGTATAAAATCTCCCCTCTTGTTCAAATCTGACACTGACTTTTCTTTCGTTGTAGCTCATTTTAGCAATGGTTTTCAAACTTTTTGGTCTCAGGACCCCTTTGCAGTTATAAAAGTTAATGAAGAGCCAGGTGCGGTGGCTCACGCCTGTAATCCCAGCACTTTGGGAGACTGAGGCAGGTGGATCACTTGAGGTCAGGAGTTTGAGACCAGCCTGACCAACATGGTGAAACCCTGTCTTTACTAAAAAAATGCAAAATTAGCCAGGTGTGGTGGTGCATGCGTGTAATCCCAGCAACATGGGAGGCTGAGGCAGGAGAATCACTTGAACCTGGGAGATGGAGGTTGCAGTGAACCAAGATCATGCCATTGCACTCCAGCCTAGGCAATAAGAGTGAAACTCCAACTCAAAAAAAAAAAAAAAACAAAAAAGTTATTGACGACTCCAAAGAGCTTTTGTTCATGTAGGTTATATCTATCAACATTTACCAGATTAGAAATTGAAAGTGAGAATATTTCAAAATATTTATTTATTTATTTAAAAATAGGCCAGGCATAGTGATTCACGCCTGCAATCCCAGTACTTTGGGAGCCCAAGGCTGGCGGATCACTTGAGGTCAGGAGTTCAAGACCAGCCTGGCCAACAGGGTGAAACTTTGTCTCTACTAAAAATACAAAAATTAGCCAGGCATAGTGGCAGGCACCTGTAGTTCCAGCTACTTGGGAGGCTGAAGCAGGAGAATTGCTTGAACCCGGGAGGTAAAGGTTGCAGTGAGCAGAGATTGTGCCACTGCATTCCAGCCTGGGCAACAGAGCAAGACTCCATCTCAAAATAAATAAATAAATAAAATAAAATAGTAAGCTCATTACACGTAAATATTTTTGCGAAAAATAGCTAAATCTTCCAAGACAAAAATAATTAGTGAGCAACATGGCATTGTTTTACAGCTTTGCAAGTGTTTTTGTTGTTTGGCTTAAATAGAAAACATCTCAATTCTCATCTTTGCTTCTGCAGTCAATCTGTTGCAATTTATTGTTTTGGTTGAAGTTTATGAGAAGATTGGCCCTCACATAAATATGTACTTGGGGGAAAATGAGGGCTATTTTTATGGCCTTTCAGATAATTGTCTTCTTTAATACTACACCAAAACTCAACTTGTGATAGCTCAAGTGATAGTTCCTTAAAGGTTAATTGCAATGTGGGATACAGCTTCAATATACATAGACTTTTCTTACTCTGTTACATTGAAATCCATTGATCTAGCTTGCTTTTTTTTTTTTTTTTTTGAGATGGAGTCTTGCTCTGTCGCCCAGTCTGGAGTGTAGTGGTGCGATCTTGGCTCACTGCAAGCTCCGCCTCCCAGGTTCACGCCATTCTCCTGCCTCAGCCTCCTGATTAGCTGAGACTACAGGCACCCGCCACCTAGCCCAGCTAATTTTTTTGTATTTTTAGTAGAGACGGGGTTTCACTGTGTTAGCCAGGATGGTCTCGATCTCCTGACCTCGTGATCCACCCACCTCGGCCTCCCAAAGTGCTGGGATTACAGGTGTGCTATCTTGCATTTTTAATAGATATTTCATCCATGTATGCTTTGACAGTATCAAGCATTGATCCTGTGGAAGATATTGATTCACTAACTTAAGCACAGCTTCCAAACAGTGATATATTTCATTACACTCTTGAATGTTGAGAAATCTCATTAGTTGAAAAATCTCATTAGTTAATGTTACCAGTGATATTACCACTGATTTTATCAGAAAATTATTTTAGTACTGGGATGCTGTCAAAGCCATGGTGTAAAATTTCCAACATTTAAGTTTTTGCTCAAAAGCTCAAGTGTTATCATTGACAAAAATACTGTCAGTTGCTTTCCTTGAAGTGACCATCTCACTGCATTCATTTTGTTTTTCAGTAGTTAGGAGTTTTTTAATCTTTCTCAAATAACTTTTTTTTAAAAACATTTTTTATTTCCATAGGTTTTGGAGGGAACAGGTGTATTTGTTACATGAATAAGTTCTTTAGTGGTGATTTGTGAGATTTTGGTGCACCCATCACCCAAACAGTATACACTAAATCCAATTTGTAGTCTTTTATTCTTCACCCCCTTCCCACCCTTACCCTCCGAGTCTTCAAAGTCCATTGTATCATTCTTATGCCTTTGCATCCTCATAGCTTAGCTCCCACTTATGAGTGAGAATATACGATGTTTGATTTTCCATTCCTGAGTTACCTCACTTAGAATAATAGTCTCCAGCTGGGCGCGGTGGCTCATGCCTGTAGTCCTAGCACTTTGGGAGGCTGAGACGGGCGGATCACAAGGTCAGCAGATCGAGACCATCCTGGCTAACATGGTGAAACCCCGTCTCCACTAGAAATACAAAAAATTAGCCACGCATGGTGGTGGGCGCCTGTAGTCCCAGCTACTCGGGAGGCTGAGGCAGGAGAATGGCGTGAACCCAAGAGGCGGAGCTTGCAGTGAGCAGGGATTGTGCCACTGCACTCCAGCCTGGGCGACAGAGCAAGACTCCATCTCAAAAAAAAAAAAAAAAAAAAGAATAGTAGTCCCCAATCTCATCCAGGTTGCTGTGAATGCCATTAATTCATTTCTTATTATGGCTGAGTGATATCCCATCATATATGTGTGTGTGTGTATATATATATATGTATATATATGTACATGTGTATATATATGTATGTATATATATATACACACACATATACAGGTACACACGTACATATATACATATATACACATATATATACATATATGTATATATATACACATATATATACATGTATATATACACATATATATACATGTATATATATACACATATATATACGTGTATATATATATACACGTATATATATATACATGTATATATATATACACACACACCCCACAGTTTCTTTATTCACTCATTGATTGGTGGGCATTTGTCTGGTTCCACATTTTTGCAATTGCAAATTGTGCTGCTATAAACATCGCTGCATTCATTTTTAAGAAAATATCTGCCAAATACTAACATCCGAAGAGTCATAATTTTTTTCTTTGGCAGTTGTTCTTTCAACTAAAATATGGCATTCCATAAAGAATGGCTAGTTTCACCTGCAACTCAAACAATTACACAAGTGCCTTTCTTAGAGATAACCACAGTACTTTGGTATGCAAAAGAATTGTTTTATACATACTTCCCATTCCATCACACAGAATAATAGAAAGTCGTGCTGAAGGGTGAAGACTTAATAAAAATGATAATTTTACTGTTTCATTGAGGATATTCTTCTTAGATAAAACAAACTTTTTTTTTTTTTTTTTTTGAGACAGAGTCTCACTCTATCACCCAGACTGGAGTGCAGTGGCACAATCTCAGAGGCATAATCTCAGCTCACTGCAACTTCTGCCTCCCAGGCTCAAGTGATTCTTATGCCTCAGCCTCCCAAGTAGCTGGGATTACAGGCACCCACCGCCACATGCGGCTAATTTTTGTATTTTTAATGGAGACAGGGTTTTGCCATATTGGCCAGGCTGGTCTCGAACTCCTGACCTCAAGGGATCTACCTGCCTTGGCCTCCCAAAGTGCTGGGATGTGAGCCACCGAGCCCACCCAAAACTCAATTTCATTTGAAACAACAGAAAGCTTTTTGCACGTCAACAGTGTGCACATTTGATGCCTAAAACAGAGACTGTCAAAGAATCTTGAAATGTCTAGGTAGGAAGTTTAGGCCAAGAAGTCAACTAGTGTATCCCTCTGACCATGTTATTTTGTGGGTTTTTTGTTTGTTTGTTTGTGAGACAGAGTCTTGTGCAGTGGTGGGATCTCGGCTCTCTGAAACCTCCACCTCCCAGGTTCAAGTGATTCTCCTGCCTCAGCCCCCTGAGTCACTGAAATTACAGGCACATGCCACCACACCCGGCTAATTTTTGTATTTTTAGTAGAGACGAGGTTTCACTATGTTGGCCAGGTTGGTCTCAAACTCCTAATCTCAAGTGATCCACCCACCTTGGCCTCCCAAAGTGTTGGGATTACAAGTATGAGCCACCGCACCCGGCCCCACTCAATATTGCTCATGCACCATCATTAAAAATGTCAGGCAGGGTGTGGTGGCTCACGCCTGTAATCCCAGCACTTTGGGAGGCTGAGGCGGGCAGATCATGAGGTCAGGAGATGGAGACCATCCTGGCTAACATGGTGAAACCCTGTCTCTTCTAAAAATACAAAAAAAAAAAAAAATTAGCTGGGTGTGGTGGTGCAAGCCTATAATCCCAGCTACTTGGGAGCCTGAGGCAGGAGAATCCGCGCCACTGCACTCCAGCCTGGGTGAAAGAGTGAGACTCGGTGTCAAAAAAAAAAAAAAGTCAACAAAATAAAAAGAGCAAATCTTATGTTAGCATTGTTACAAAAATGATTTTGACCTCTTGGACTTCTTGAGAGGATTTGGAGACCACACTTTGAGAAATGATGCCCTACAGGCACCAAACTTCTTGGTGTGGCCCAGATAGCTCTCCATGACCTGCCCCTGCCAACCTCTCCAGCCCCGTCTCTCATACCATTCCATCTCTAATCAAGCCCATGCTTCAGCTGGGAAGAATAGACTCATTCTGCAGAGAAAGAGACCTGGCTCTAGAACCAAAACCAAGATGCCTAGTTGCTCAAGAAGTGATATTCTCTTTTTTTTTTTTTTTTTGAGATGGAGTTTTGTTCTTGTCACCCATGCTGGAGTGCAATGGCATGATCTCGGCTCACTGCAACCTCTGCCTCCTGGGTTCAAGTGATTCTCCTGCCTCAGCCTCCCGAGTAGCTGTGATTACAGGCATGAGCCACCACACCCAGCTAATTTTTGTATTTTTAGTAGAGAAGGGGTTTCACCATGTTGGCCAGGTTAGTCTCAAACTCCTGACCTCAGGTGATCCACCCACCTTGGCCTCCCAAAGTGCTGGGATTATAGGAATGAGGCACTGCTTCCAGCCAAGAGGTGACATTCTTTCATGCTTCCAACCTCTGGGTGATATGATTTGGATCTGTGTCCCCACCCAAATCTCATCTTGTAGCTCCCATAATTCCCATGTGTTGTGGGAGGAACCCAGTGGAAGATGATTGAATCATGGGAGTGGGTCTTTCCTGTGCTGTTCTTGTGATAGTAAATGGGTCTTACAAGATCTGATTGTTTTAAAAAACAGGAGTTTCTCTGCATAAGCTCTTTTTTTGCCTGCTGCCACTCATGTAAGACGTGACTTGCTCCTCCTTGCCTTCCACCATGATTGTGAGGCTTCCCCAGCCAACCGGAACTGTAAGTCATTAAACCTCTTTCTTTTGTAAATTGCCCAGTCTCCAGTATGTCTTTATCAGCAGCATGAAAATGGACTAATACACTGGGCCTTTGCTTGAGCTGTTCACCCTGCCCAGAACCCCCTTTCCCTTCTGGTGAGCTCCTGTTCAGTCATCAAGGTCTAGTTCAAATATCATTTCCCCTGTGAAGCCTCCCCTTTCCCTTCAGTATACACTTACACTATTTTGTACAACTTTCATTTATAAAACTTAATACATTATAGAGTTCTGTGGTCTGAATGTATTCCCCCAAAATGCATATATTGAGACTTAGTCACCAGTGTGATGGTAAGAAGAGGTGGGGCCTTTAGGAGGTGATTAAGTCATAAGGTCAGAGCTCTCATGAATGGGATTAGTAACCTTATAAAAAAGGTTCAAGCCTGGGTGCAGTGGCTCACGCCTGTAATCCTAACAGTTTGGGAGGCTAAGTGGGGAGGATCACTTGAACTCAGGAGTTTGAGACCAGCCTGGGCAACATAATGAGACCCTGTCTCTTAAAAAAAAATAATAATTTAATAAAAAATTTTTAAACTTAATTTTTTTTTTTTTAATTCAAGAGAGCTGTCTTCCCCTTCCCCCATGTGAGGATGTAGCCACAAGGTACCATCTACGGAGCACAGAACAAGCCCTTAGCAGACACCGAATCTGCCAGTGCCTTGAGCTTGGACTTCCCAGACTACAGAACTATGAGAAATGAGTTTCTATTACTTATAAATTATGCAGTCTAAGGAATTGTGTGATAGCAGCCAGACAGACTAAGACATTCTGGTTCACAGTAGCTTATCAACAACTCGGACATCCCCAAACTGAAAACTGGACCTTATTTATTAACGTAGTCAGTTTTTAAACTTGTCCTGAATGGATGTGAGGTTATTTATCATCTTTAAAAAAAAAATCTTATTTAGTGTGAATATCCATACATTTCACTGCAGCAATATTGTGTTTGATACTGAGGTGTTGCTGCAGGCCCCACTGGAGTACCATGAGAATCATGGCCCATATTACCTTTCTAAAATCTAATAAATCCTGAAATCTAAAACCTATATGACTCCCAAGGATTTGGGTGAGGGATTGTGGGCTTGTATTATGTTTCCTTGAGTATGTCCGCCTCTTCTGCTTAGCTGATATCTGTTAGGAGGGTACCATGCCCTAAACATATCTGTATCCCAGATTCCAGCAGAGTGCCTGGTATGTGGTCGCATGAAGCAAAGTCTGTAGTGGCATACGTTGAACTTATGAATTCCCATAACTCTATGGAGAAGTCCCACACCAAATTTTAAGGAGCAGATCGGATTTCAGAACTGCAGGGTAGAGTTCAGGTTACAACGACAGATCGCACATATGTATCTAATTTTGCTCCCTCCTGAAACCTCACTGAAACTTCTGGAAGAGGAATTCTTTTTTAAAAAGAGACATAAACCCACAATGTTGAGAAAAGCAGGATGGGAAAGCACGGCCACAAGAGGGGAGGGACGGGGGGTCACTGGTTGTCAGGCCTGGGAAAGCCTGACAAATGAGTCCCAGGCAGCCGTGGGAAGGCTGAGCATGGATGCGATTGACAGGACAGACTCTGCCAAAGACAGAGAGCTGGCAGCGCCGGGTCCCTCTGCGAGTGAAGGGGGTGGGGGTGGTGCTAAAATAAGAAAGACTGGTGGGGGAAGTTACTTAGGAAGCTCTTAGATCCCTAGATCCCCTCCCACCTCACACCCCCACGCCCCCACAGCGGAAGTCTGGAAGATTATTCTCAGGAGAGGGTAAAACAAAGCTGCTCTGAATCGGGGGATGCCAGGCACATTGAGGACACGAGTACTGCTCAGAAAAGCCAGAGATAAAGGAGTCAAATGTATCTTAATGTTGAACGTGGCAACACCATACGCACACCCTTCCAGGCCTGCCACTCCGCTTGTTTCCTGGGACCCTGACAACCAAACCCCTACCCCCCACGCAGAGGACCGGAAGATGACTAGCTTAAAGAGAAAACAAGAACACTGGATTGGGTTTCCCAGCAAACAGCCACCCAGATCACCCTGCTGCGAAGTTTGAGTGGATGGTGCCTGGTGCTCAAGCTCCCAATTAACTTTGTAGCTTTTTATTGAGAAGAGAGCTAAGAAATACCTCACATTCAAGAAAAACCTTGAACATGGAAGAGAGAAACCAAAACAGACAGGACCAGACAGGATCAAAGCAACCAGGAAGAAACAGACACCATGGATCTGGTATGGTGTCTCACACCTGTAATTCCAGCACTTTGGGAGGCTGAGGTGGGTGGATCACCTGAGGTCAGGAGTTTGAGACCAGCTTGGCCAACATGGTGAAACCTCTATCTCTACTAAACATACAAAAATTAGCCAGGCTTGGTGGTGTGTGCCTGTAATCCCAGCTACTTGGGAGGCTGCGGCAGGAGAATCGCTTGAACCCGGGAGGTGGAGGTTGCAGTGAGCTGAGATTGCACCACTGCACTCCAGTCTGGGTAACAGTGAAACTCCGTCTCAAAAAACAAAAAAGAAACAGACACCAAATACCATGCATGGAGTTAAAAAAAAATCATTTTGTCTTTAGAGAGATAAAAGATTATTGCATCTCAAAACTGAAACAAAAACAGGGTTCCGTTTGGTAACATTCAAAGATTTAGAAAGAGCTTTAGAAATTAAAGATAGGATTGTTGACGCTTTAAAAAATCAATAAAAGGGTTGGAAGATCAAGTTGAGGAACCACTGAAGAAATTAGAGCAAGGGCCGGGTGCAGTGGCTCATACCTGTAATCCCAGCACTATGGGAGGCCAAGGCAAGAGGGTCACTTGAGCTCAGGAGTTCAAGACCAACTTGGGCAACATAAAAAAAGCCCTCTCTCTGGCCAGGCACAGTGGCTCACACCTGTAATCCCAACACTTTGGGAGGCTGAGGCAGGCAGATCAGCAGATAGAGACCATCCTGGCCAACATGGTGAAACCCCGTCTCTACTAAAAATACAAAAAAACTAGCCAGGCATGGTGGCGGGCGCCTGTAGTCCCAGCTACTAGGGAGGCTGAGGCAGGAGAATGGTGTGAACCTGGGAGGCGGAGCTTGCAGTGAGCTGAGATCATGCCACTGCACTCCAGCCTGGGTGACAGAGCGAGACTCCGTGTCAAAAAACAAACAAACAAAAACAAAAAACAAACAAAACAGAAAAAAAAGCCCTGTCTCTAAAAAAATAATAATAATTTTAAGTTAGCCAAGCATGGTGGCATGTACCTGCAGTCCTGGCTACTTGGGAAACTGAGACAGGAGGATCGCTTGAGCCCGGGAGTTCGAGGCTGCAGGGAGATGATCTCACCACTGCACTCCAGCCTGGGTGACAGAGCAAAAAAACAAAAGAAAGAAGAGAAATTAGAGCAAAAAAGACAAAGAGACTGAAAATAGGAAAGAAGGCAGGTGCGGTGGCTCACACCTATAATCCCAACACCTTGGGAGGCCAAGGTGGGAGGATGACTTGAGTGGAGGAGTTCAAGACTAGCCTGGGCAACATAGTGAGATCCTGTCTCTGAAAAGAAAAGAAAATAAATGAAAATAAAAGGGGAGGGGAGGGAAGGGCAGGGAAGGGCAGGTCAAGGAAGGGAAGGAAAGGGAAGGGAAGGGAGAAGGGAAGGGAGAAGGGAAGGGAGAAGGGAAAGGAGAAGGGAAGGGAGAAGGGAAAGGAGAAGGGAAGGGAGAAGGGACAGGAAGGGAAAAGGGAGAAGGGAAGGGAGAAGGGACAGGAAGGGAAAAGGGAGAAGGGAAGGGAGAAGGGATGGGAAGGGAAGGGAGAAGGGATGGGAAGGGGGAAGGGAGAAGGGAAGGGAGAAAGGAAGGGAGAAGGGATGGGAAGGGGGAAGGGAGAAGGGAAGGGAGAAAGGAAGGGAGAAGGGATGGGAAGGGAGAAGGGAGAAGGGAAGGGAGAAGGGATGGGAAGGGAGAAGGGAGAAGGGAAGGGAGAAGGGATGGGAAGGGAGAAGGGAGAAGAGATGGGAAGGGAAGGGAGAAGGGAGAAGAGATGGGAAGGGAAGGGAGAAGGGATGGGAAGGGAGTAGCGGGGAAGGGAAGGGAAGGGAGAAGGGAAGGGAAGGGAAGGCAAGGGGGAAGGGAAGGGAAGGGAAGGGAATCCAGTCTGGGAGGTCCAACATCAGAATAACAGGGGTTCTAGAAGAAGAGAACAGAGAGAATGGGGAGGAAATCATTAATGATCAACTCAAGAAATTTTGCAGAATGCATATTTCTACACTGAAGAACCCTCACAAGTGCCGAGCAAGATGGATGAAAATAGACCCAAGTTAAGGTACGTTGCTGTGAAATTTCAGAATCCTGAGAGGAAAAAGGAAGATTCTATAAGCTTCCAGAGAGGGAAACACAGAATCAGAATAGCTTCAGTATTCCCATAGCAACACTGAGGGCTAGACGATGACCCAATGCTGTCAAAGGTTGGAATGAAAACGATCTGTAATCTGTAATGTAAAATTCTATTATCAGTGCAGGTATTAACCAGGTATGAATATTTGAAATGTTTAGACATAAAAATTTCCAAACATCTAAGATCTCAAAATACTTTCCCATGCAGGCTTTCTTGGCAAGCTACAGGAGGAGAAGCTCCATTGAAACAAAGAGTACAGATTAGGGAATGAGAAGATGTGGGTTCAGTAAGCCAGAGGTCTACTACATGAGAGAGTGACAGTCATACCCCAGACAGTGTGGAGGGAGGGCAACCAGTCCAACCAGTCCCCAGGGAGTCCTGTGACTCAGCAGATAGACAGACATGTTTGGGTGTTACCACCAAGATCCTAGCTTGAGTTTAAGGAAGAAAATGCTGAGAGACGTGGAGTTCTAACTGTTGTCTAGGGCTGACTTGCCTTGACCAGGTGCTAGTAGAGTTTCTATTCTCCCTGCAGGCGTTTCAGCTTGGTGTTAGTGTTCAGCTTTGGCCCGCTCCAGAGACCTGAAGATAGACCAATGAGCGGAGAAGCGCAACAAACAAACAAACCAAAAAATGGAGCAGGCTCCTCTCCTTGAATGTTTTTCTGCCAGACTGCAGTTCACAGCTCACCCTACAGCTCTTTCAGAGGCCCCCATATCCACGGACTTCCCTGGAAGCCCCTCTTGCAGACAGCTGGAGCCAGACCGTGATCCACACTTTCGGCCCATTTTCTCCTAGGAAAACTTACCTAGTAGTAGCAATATTGCCTTTTACTTACCATGTTTTGAGCTTGCTTCTTCGTTTTCCAAAACCAAACAAGATATGGATACACATAGATAGTAAAACTGCACAGGAGTGCAAGGGAATGTTTAACTAAAAAATCAGAATAGAGGCCTGGTGCAGTGATTCACACCTGTAATCCCAGCACTCTGGGAGGCTGAGACTGGAGGATCACTTGAGGCCAGGAGTTCAAGACCAGTCTGGGCAATATAGCGAGACCCTTTCTCTACAAAAATATAAATAAATTTTTTCCTTTTTTTTTGAGACAGTCTTGCTCTGTCACCCAGGCTGGAGTGCAGTGGCATGATCTCGGCTCGCTGCAACCTCTGCCTCACAGGTTCATGCAACTCTCCTGCCTCAGCCTCCCAAGTAGCTGGGACTACAGGCACCCACCACCACACCTGGATAATTTTTGTATTTTTTGTTTGTTTGTTTGTTTGAAACGGAGTTTCGCTCTTGTTGCCCAGGCTGGAGTGCAACGGCACGATCTCAGCTCACTGCAATCTCCACCTCCCGGGTTTACACGATTCTCGTGCCTCAGCCTCCCGAGTAGCTGGGATTATAGGCACCCACCATCATGCCCACTAATTTTTGTATTTTTAGTAGAGACGAGGTTTCACAATGTTGGCCTGACTGGTCTTCTACTCCTGACCTCAGGTGATCTGCCTGCCTTGGCCTCAAAAAGTGCTGGGACTACAGGCATGAGCCACTGCACCCCAGCCAATGAACCAATTTTTAAAATCTGAATAGAGGTTACCCTTGTAGGACTAGAAAGTGATGTTATCTTGGAGGGCCTACAGTAGAATTTTTAAGTGCTAGAAATGTTTTTATTTTAATTTTTAAAAAATTTTTGTATGGAGACAGGGTCTCTGGGAGGCTGAGGCAGGAGAATCGCTTGAGCCCTGGAGGCAGAGGTTACAATGAAGGGAGACTGTGCCACTGCACTCCAGCCTGGGTGACAGAGTGAGACTCTGTCTCAAACAAAAAAAAAAAAAAAAAGAGAGAGAGAGAGACAGGGTTTCCTTATGTTGTCCAAGCTGTTCTTGAACTCCTGATCTCAAGCAGTCCTTCTGCCTCACCCTCCCCCAAATACTGGGATTACAGGCATGAGCCACTGCACCCCTTTTATTTCTTATTTATTTATTTTTATGCTTTAATTTGTAGAGATGGGGTCTTGCTTTGTTGCCCAGGCTGGTCTTGACTTCCTGGCCTATCAATTCTTATATATTTATGTTTCAATTCACAATAAAAACCTTTAAATCTAGGAAAAATTAGGGGATTTTAAGTGAAAACTCAGAGATCAGATTTTTTTTTTTTTTTTTGAGAATGAGTTTCACTCTTGTTGTCCAGGCTGGAGTGCAATGGCACCATCTCGGCTCACTGCAACCTCTGCCTCCTGGGTTCAAGCAATTCTCCTGCCTCAGCCTCCTGAGTAGCTGAGATTACAGGCACCCACCACCACGCCCAGCTAATTTTTGAATTTTTGGTAGAGACAGGGTTTCACCATGTTGGCCAGGCTGGTCTTGAATTCCTGACCTCAGGTGATCCGCCTGCCACGGCCTCCCAAAGTACTGGGATTACAGGTGTGAGCCACCATGCCCAGCCAGATATTTGATTTATAGGTTTATTTCTCCTATCACTCTGTTTAATGCTGGTAGCTACCCGTCCCCCATCACTCACACCCATCCCAGGCCCTTTCAATTCCTCTTACTCTGCTCTATTTTTTTTTAATAGTTCTTATTAGCTTCTTCTATCCTCTAGAATAGTGGATCTCAACATTTTCGGTTCAAAAATTTTGATGTTAAATATTATTGAAGACTTCAAATAACTTGTTATAATGGGTTATATCTGTTGATGTTTACCATATTTGAAATTAAAACAGAGAAAATTTCCAAAAACAGAATGACAAGCACACGTTCTTTTTTTTTTTTTTTTTTTTTTTTTGAGCCAGCATCTCACTCTGTTGCCCAGGTTGGAGTGCACTGGGGCAATCTGAGCTCACTGCAACCTCTGCCCTCTGGGTTCAAACAATTCCCCTGCCTCAGCCTCTGGAGTAGCTGGGACTACAGGCCCACGCCACCATGCCTGGCTAATTTTTGTAATTTTAGTAGAGACGGGGTTTCACCATGTTGGCCATGCTGGTCTCGAACTCCTGACCTCAGGTGATCTGCCTGCCTTGGCCTCCCAAAGTGCTGGAATTACAGGTGTGAGCCCCCGCACCTGGCCAGGCACACGTTCTATAAGCTGTTGAACGTCATGTCACCTCTGGAAAGCTTCATTGTGCACTCAGGAGAGAATGAGAGTGAAAAAGGTAAATAATAATCGGCTTTTTTTTTTTTTTTACCTTGAGGATCCCCTGAAAGGGTCTTAGGGATCCCCAGGGACACCCAGGTAACACTGAGAAACATTGTTTAGGACAATACCCAGCACATAGTGGGCACTGCTCAACACACACATACTTAGTGTCTGTTACACTGAAAGCCTTTTGCCAGGTGCTATTGGCGATACAAAAATAGGACAGAGTCAATCCCTCCTCTTGACTCACATGCCTCAGATTTCCTCACTGGGATTCTGGTAGTAGAATATTTGTATTCAACCCAATTCTCTGTTTCTAGAGAAGCCCTTTCAGGGTAGCAGTCCTGGTGTTAGTCCAAGAAGAGTCTATAGCCAGCCCACGCTGTCAACCAGTCTGGAGGCTGATAACGTACTCGGGCATTCCTTTCAAGACTAGTCGCTGTCTTGGAAATGGTGAAAGATGAGCACGTATGGCTCCCATCTGAGCAGAGCCAAAGAAAGCCGTGGATGGAAGAGAGATGACCTCCCCAGAATGTGTCCTCGGGTAGGTCACTTTCCCAATCAGTTTCCTCCTCCGCTAATTGGGGTCGCACAAGTAGAGTCTAGTCCACAAGTGACAGCTGAGAGTGCTTCCACTGTTACCATTCTACAGTTCTATTAATGTCTGTGCAACATATCTGGAGTCTAAGCGCTTAGTCATGAGTCTTCCATCTGATTAGTGTATGAACCCAGCTGAGCCACCTGTGGAAATGAGCCTGTTTCAGAGACATTTGATCTCCTTCCCAGAAAGCCCCAGGGCCACCAGAGACATTCCAGGTAGTGAGGCAATAAAAAAAAAAAAAAAAAAAAAGTAAAAAAACTCATCACCTGATGTAAAAAAGAAAACTAAGCCCACCTTCCATTTCATCTGGAATCCAATCTTGACTAAGCCAAATGATGAAGTCATAGACGGACTCCAGTGAGAAGAGCTGATCTGATTCATTCCCATTTGTTTGGTTTATTCATTCATTCAACAAATATCTTTTTATTATTATTATTTTTTAGACGGAGTCTCCGTCTGTTGCCCAGGCTGGAGTGCAGTGGTGTGATCTCAGCTTACTGCAACCTCCGCCTCCTGGGTTCAAGCGATTCTCCTGCCTCAGCCTCTCAGGTAGCTGGGATTATAGGCACATGCCACCAGTCCTGGCTAATTTTTGTATTTTTAGTAGAGACAGGGTTTCCCCATGTTGACCGTGCTGGTCTCGAACTCCTGACCTCAGGTGATCCACCTCCCTTGGCCTCCCAAAGGGCTGGGATTACAGGCGTGAGCCACCGTGCCCCACCTTCGACCAATATTCTTGAGCAATCATCATTTGTTCTTTGCTGTGTAAGATCCTGAGAATATCATTTTGACTAAAAAGAGATCTCAGGCCGGGCATGGTGGCTCATGCCTGTAATCCTAGCACTTTGGGAGGCCGAGGCGGGCGGATCACGAACGAGGTCAGGAGATCGAGACCATCCTGGCTAACACGGTGAAACCCTGTCTCTACTAAAAATACAAAAAAAATTTGCTGGGTGTGGTGGCAGGCACCTGTACTCCCAGCTACTAGGGAGGCTGAGGCAGGAGAACGGCGTGAACCCAGGAGGCGGAGCTTGCAGTGAGCAGAGATCGTGCCATGCACTCCAGCCTGGGCGACAGAGCAAGACTCCGTCTCAAAACAACAACAACAAACAACAACAACAACAACAAAGAGATCTCTACAAGCGAGTACTCATTTAGTTTTTCAAAATAATTAATTGCCAACATTGAAATATCTGGAGATTTCTCATAAAAATTCAAATTTCCAGCATTACATGAAAATTGGTTTGCTACTGCCCCTAGTTGCCTCCACTTGCCACAATCATGCACTTACCCTGCCTGGCCCCTGTAGGTATCTGAGTTTGCCGCCCTTGATGTTCACTTGGAAGGGAGGCTAGACATGTTAATAAGTAAGGATGTGGCTGGTGCGGTGGCTCATGCCTGTAATCCCAGCACTTTGGGAGGCCAAGGAGGGCATATCACCTGAGGTCAGAAGTTCAAGACCAGCCTAGCCAACATCAACATGGTGAAACCCCCTGTCTACTAAAAATACAAAAATTAGCTGGACGTGGTGGCAGGTTCCTGTAATCCCAGCTACTCTAGAGGCTGAGGCAGGGAGAATCACTTGAACCCAGGAGGTGGAGGTTGCAGTGAGCCAAGATTGCACCATTGCACTCCAGCTTAGGCGACAGAGCAAGACTCCATCTCAAAAAAAAAAAAAAAGTACGGATGTGTTCAGTGCTTCACTGGAGCTGTTGCAAAGTGCTAAGGAGGCATGAGGAGGGTGGGGATAGTGGGCATCAGGAAAGATTTCACAGAGTAAGATGATGTATCACATGGGCCTTGAAGGAGTCCTTCACTCTGTGTTTCTTGACACACTTACTGTGTGTTCCAAACATTCCATTCCTAAAGTGGGGGTGGTGGGATGGGGATGGAGAGAATGAGGGAGAGAGATTCCAGCCTCCACAGAGCCCCCAGTCTGGGAGGGAGGCAGAGAGCAAAAATAGAATGTAGAATTCCAGTGCAATGCCTGTAAGGCATGCTACAGTGCCAAAGTAGGGTCTTTTAAAAAAATTATTATTTTATTTTATTATTTATTTATTTATTTGAGACAGAGTTTCACTCTTGTTGCCCAGGCTGGAGTGCAATGGCGTGATCTCGGCTCACTGTAACCTCCGCCTCCCAGGTTCAAGTGATTCTCCTGCCTCAACCTCCCGAGTAGCTGGGATTACAGGCATGTGCCACCATGCCCGGTTAATTTTGTATTTTTAGTAGAGATGGGGTCTCTCCATGTTGGTCAGGCTGGTTTCGAATTCCCGACCTCAGGTGATTCAAAGGAGGCTCCCTGCCTCGGCCTCCTAAAGTGCTGAGATTACAGGTGTGAGCCACCGCGCCTGGTCTATTTTTTTTTTTTTTTTTTTGAGACGGAGTCTCACTCTGTCACCCAGGCTGGAGTACAGTGGTGCAATCCTGGCTCACTGCAACCTCCATCTCCCGGATTCAAGTGATTCTCCTGCTTCGGGACTGAGTAGCTGGGATTATAGGTGTGTGCCACCACACCCAGCTAATTTTTGTATTTTTATTAGAGATGGGGTTTCACCATGTTGGCTAGACTGGTCTTGAACTTCTGACCTCAAATGATCTGCCCACCTTGGCCTCCCAAAGTTCTGAGATTACAGATGTGAACCATCGCGCCCAGCCAATTATTTTATTTTTATTTTTGTTTTTATTTTTTGAGACAGGGTCTCGCTTTGTCACCCAGGCTGGAGTGCAGTGGTGCGAACATGGCTCAGTGCAGCCTCGACCTTCCTGGGCTCAAGCAATCCTCCCTCCTTAGCCTCCTGAGTAGCTGCGACTACAGGCACACACCACCATGCTTGGCTATTTTGTATTTTTTGTAGAGATGGGGTTTCACTATGTTGCCCAGGCTGGTCTCGAATTCCTGGGTAAGCGAATCCTCTGCTTCAGCCTTCCAAAGTGCTGAGATTCCAGGCATGAACCATCACGCCTGGCTCATCTAACATTTTTGTTGCTCATTTTTTCTCTCTCCTCACTAGAATATACATTTTAGGAGACTAGGGATCTGGTCTGTCATCTTCATGGGTCACATTCCCAGTCCCTGGAACATTTCTGCCAATCAGGATCCACTCAGCATTTGTTGAATGTGAATGAACTATGCATGAAGCATGCTGATGGATACGAAGGGACAGTTGAGAAATTCTAAATTACAGGCTGGAAAGAAAGGGCTCCTGAGACATCCAAGGTGGAGACTGGCTGACCCCAGCTATAATGGCCACAAAGTCAAGATGTTGACAAGAAGCCAGAAGCCTCTCCATAAGCGTGTGGGGAGCCAGCACTGGGTGTCAGAGGTTCAGTGGCCAGAGATATCAATGTTATTGTTTAAGAGTAACTGGCACTCACATTGTCTGTTTTGTGCTGTAAGGCTGAGTAGGCAGAAGAAGAATTGCTCAACAGAGTCAACATACAACCTACAGATTGAGAGAAAATTTTTGCAATCTATCCATCTGACAAAGGTCTGGTATGCGGCATCTATAAAGTACTTAAACAAATTTACAAGAAAAAAACAACCCCATTAAAAAATAGGCAAAGGGACATAAACAGACACTTTTCAAAAGAGGACATACTTGGGCCAGAAGCAGTGGCTCAAACCTGTACTCCCAGCCCTTTGGGAGGCCAAGGGGGCAGATTGCTTGAGGCTAGGAGTTTGAGACCAGCCTGGCCAACATGGTGAAACCCCATCTCTACTAAAAATACTAAAATTAGCCAGGCGTGGTGACGAGCGCCTGTAATCCCAGCTACTTGGGAGGCTGAGACAGGAGAATCACTTGAACCTGGGAGGCAGAGATTGCAGTGAGCTGAGACTGGGCCACTGCACTCCAGCCTGGGCGATGAGAGCAAAACTCCATCTCAAAAAAAAAATAGAAGAAGAAAAGGAAGAAGACATACATGTAGCCAGCAAGCATTTGAAAAAAAACTCAACATCACTGATCATTAGAGAAATGCAAATCAAACCCGCAATGAGATACCATCTCACACCAGGCAGAATGGCTAATATTAAAAAGTCAAAAAATAACAGATGCTGGCGAGGCTGCGGAGAAAAAGGAATACTTATACACTGTGGAAGTGTAAATTCATTTAGCCATTGCGGAAACCAATGTGGTGATTCCTCAAAGACCTAAAAACAGAAATACCATTCAACCCTGTAATCCCATTACTGGATATATACCCAGAGAAATATAGATCAATCTATCATAAAGATACATGGATGTGTATGTCCATTGCAGCACTATTCACAATAGCAAAAACATGGAATCAACCTAAATGCCCATCAGTGGTAGACTGGATAAAGAAAATCTGGCACACATACACCGTGGAAGAGTACGCAGCCATAAAAAAAGAGCGAGATCATGTCCTTTGCAGGAACATGGATGGAACTAGGGACCATCATCCTTAGCAAACTAACACAGGAACAGAAAACCAAATACCACATGCTTTCATTTATAAGTTGGAGCTAAATGATGAGAACACATGGGCACATAGAGGGAAACAACAGACACTGAGGCCAATCGGAGAGTGGAGAGTGGGAGGAGGGAGAGGATCAGGAAAAATAACTAATGGGTACTAGGCTTAATACCTGGGTGATGAAAGACTGTGTACAACAAACCCCTATGACACAAGTTTAATATATAACAAACCTGCACATGTACACCTGAACTTAAAAGTTTTTGTTTTGTTTTTTTTTTTTTGAGACAGAGTCTCACTCTGTCATCCAGGCTGGAGTGCAGTGGTATGATCTCCGCTCACTTCGAGCTCTGCCTCCCGAGTTTACGCCCATTCTCCTGCCTCCACCTCCCGAGTAGCTGGGACTATAGGCGCCTGCCACCACGCCCGGCTAATTTATTTTATTTTTTTCTTATTTTTAGCAGAGACAGGGTGTCACCATGTTAGCCAGGATGGTCTCGATCTCCTGACCTCATGATCCGCCTGCCTCAGCCTCCCAAAGTGCTGGGATTACAGGCGTGAGCCACCGCGCCTGGCCCAAAAGTTTTCTAAAAAAAGGAAATAGGTCTTTAAAAAAATATTTATTTTTAAAAAACTGACTAAACTTTGTCAATTTTTGTATATATTGATGGTGTACAGTGTGATGTTTTCATATATGTATACATTGTGGAATAATTAAATCAAACACATTATATATCCATAATCTCATATACCTACCATTTTTTGTGGTGAGAACATTTAAAATCTACTCTCCAAGTATATAATACATTAGTGGCCGGGCATGGTGGCTCACGCCTGTAATCCCAGCACTTTGGGAGGCCGAGGCGGGTGGATCACCCGAGGTCGGGAGTTCGAGACCAGCCTGGCCAACATGGTGAAACCCCGTCTCCACTAAAAATAGAAAAGTTAGCTGGGTGTGGTGGTGGGCACCTTGGGTACCTCCCAGCTACTTGGGAGGCTGAGGCAGGAGAATCGCTTGAACCCAGGAGGCAGAGATTTCGATGAGCTGAGATCACGCCACTGCACTCCAGCCTGGGCGACAGAGCGAGACTCCATCTCAAAAACAAAACAAACAAACAAATAAAACGTTAGTATAACTATAGTCCCCATGTTGTGCAATACATCTTCAGAACTTATTCCTCCTGTCTAACAGAAACTTTCTACCCTTTGACCAGCAACTGCCATTCCCTTCTCCCCGATCAGCTCTGGAAACCACCATTCTCCTCTCTGCTTCTCTGAATTCAACTTTTTTAGATTCCACATAAAGCGAGATCAGGCGGTGCTTGTCTTCCTGTGCCTGGCTTATTTTATTTAGTGTAATGCTCGCTCATGTTGCGAATGACAGGATTTCCTTCTTTTTTAAAGGCAGAATAGTATTCCATTGTGTATACACACCACAGGTGTTTTTTTTTTTTTTTTTTCTATTGCTCAGGAAATAGGACTTTGAGAGGAGAAACTTCCATTCCTGTTTTAGGTGAGTTCCTTCAAAACAGAGCTTGACCCAGGGATTTGGGTGCATTGGTTTATTTGGGAGGTGATCTCAGGTTGCTCAGTGAGGCAGTGGGGAACGAAGATAGAGGAGGAAAAAAAGAGAGGAAAATGGACATTAATAGGCAAGTTACCATTGTGGACAAACAGCGCTCACTCCCACTGTGTCCTCCGAGAGACTGTGTCTCTTAAAATTATCCTACCGCCAGGTGCGGTGGCTCACACCTGTGAGCACTTTGGGAGGCCGAGGCGGGAGGATCATCTGAGGTCAGGAGTTCAAGACCAGCCTGACCAAAGTGGCAAAACCCTGTCTCTTCTAAAAAAAAAAAAAAAGCCAGGTGTGGTGGCACTGGCGCATGCCTATAGTCCCACCTACTCAGGAGGCTGAAGCAGGAGAATCGCTTGAACACAGGAGATGGAGGTTGCTGTGAGCCAAGATCACACCACTGCACTCCAGCCTGGGCAACAGAGAAGACTCCATCTCAAAAAAAAAATTGTCTTATCAACAGGTGAGGAAGCTGAGGAATGTATACACGACTTCTTCCCCTCCTTGGGTAAGGTCTGCTCCTGGCAGGTGGTGGGGAGGGTTAGCTCTCCAGCATTCTGGGCTTGTCCTGCTCATAGGCCCAACATGCCCTACAGCCAGAGGCAGCAACCTGGCAGGTGTTGAAGTTGGGAAGCAGATGATATATGTGGGATGTGTGGGAACTGTCAGCAGAACCCGCAGGGAACATCCACAGTAGGCCAAGGGGGTGTGCGTGTGGCAACAGCATCTGTTGCTTCTCCTTTGGCCTTTGGGTACAGATTGGGAAAACGAAATCCCATGTCTTTGTCTTATCTCCAGGAGGAGTGTAGTAGAGTGGGTTATTATTCAAAAATATTCCTTGCCCTTCCCTTTGGAGGATGAAATATCTCCGCCCCATTGAAGGCAGGTTTGGCCAGGTCACTTGCTTTGGCCAACAGAATGAGAGTGGAATACCAGTGTGGCCCTTGTATCTTCTACAGTGTCTCCCTCTCTTCCCTCTGCCACAGACCAGCCCAGCAGTGGCCATTAGCCTGGGTCCCAGATTGAAGACAACATACAGCCAACCCACAATGGGTGGGTGAACAAGAACCTTTGTTCTTTTTGATTTTATTTGAGATAGAGTCTCACTCTGTTGCCCAGGCTGGAGTGCAATGGCGCGATCTTGGCTCACTGCAACCTCCACCTCCTGAGTTCAAGCTATTCTCCCACCTCAGCCTCTTGAGTAACTGGGATTATAGGAGCACGCCACCAGGCCCAGCTAATTTATTTATTTATTTATTTAAGACAGAGTTTTGCTCTTGTTGCTCAGGCTAGAGTGCAATGGTGTGATCTTGGCCCACCACAACCTCCGCCTTTGTGTTCAACTGATTCTCCTGCCTCAGCCTCTGGAGTGGCTGGAATTACAGACTAATTTTTGTATTTTAAGTAAAGATATGGTTTCACCATGTTGGTCAGGCTGGTCTCGCACTCCTGGCCTCAGGTGATCCACTGGCCTTGGCCTCCCAAAGTGCTGGGATTATAGGCATGAGCCACTGCACCTGGCCTCAGCTAATTTTTTGGTATTTTTAGTAGAGATGGGGTTATACCATGTTGGCCAGGCTGGTCTCAAACTCCTGACCTCAAGTGATCCACACCCCTCGGCTTCCCAAAGTGCTGGATTACAGGCATGAGCCACCGCGCCTGGCCTGTTCTTGTTCTTTCTGGTTGTAAGTCACTGACCATCTGGGGCTGTTTGTTCGTGCTGCATATCTTAGCCAAAGCTGACAGATGGAGTGATTTCTGGAAATGGCTTGGCTCAACTCCTTCCTGACCTTTTCCTTAAATTTGCCTCACCACTGAGAAGGAGATTTCTGGTTTGCTTTTTGTCAAGCGGTAGCTTGTGGTTTTCCAGCTATGCCAATGGTCGTTGAGTCTATCTAATGCAAGAGTCAAGGCTCATAGCACATTCTTCCAACACAGCACATCCATTCATAGCACAGCCTAGGCTGCACGCCCAGTTCAGCTGCATACTCAAACCTAGTGTTTATTGGTAATAAATCAAACATTTTGATTTCCTCTCTCTGTCTCCTGTGTCTGTCCTAAATTGGTTCCTGACCTGATGGGGAAGAGAGGTGTTACTTATTGAGCTCCTTCAAACCCCAAAAACCTTTCTGCATGATTCCAGTCTTAGCAATTGAAATGGTTTGGCTGTGTCCGCACCCAAATCTCATCTTGAATTGTAGTTCCCACAATCCCCAAGTGTTGTGGGAGGGACCTGGTAAGAGGTAATTGAATCATGAAGGCAGTTTCCCCATCCTGTTCTTGTGATGGTGAATCTCATGAGTTTTTTTTTTTGAGACGGAGTCTCATTCTGTTGCTCAGGCTGGAGTGCAGTGTTGTGATCTTGGCTCACTGCAACCTCCGCCTCCCAGGATCAAGTGATTCTCCCACCTCAGCCTCCTGAGTAGCTGGGATTTTAGGCACCTGCCACGGCACCCGGCTAATTTTTTTTTTTTTTTCTTTTTGAGACAGTCTCGCTCTGTCACCCAGGCTGGAGTGCAGCGGCGTGATATCGGCTCAGTGCAACCTCTGCCTCCTGGATTCAAGCAATTCTCCTGTCTCAGCCTCCTGAGTAGCTGGAACTACAGGCACACACCATCATTCCCGGCTAATTTTTGTATTTTTAGTATCACGCACCAGCCACATCCTTACTTATTAACATGTCTAGCCTCCCTTCCAACTGAACATCAAGGGCAGCAAACTCAGATTACAGGCATGAGCCACCACGCCCAGTGATCTGACGGTTTTATAAGTGGCTTTTCTCCCCTTCATTCTGCACTTCTCCTTCATGGTGCCATGTGAAGAAGAACACGTTTGCTTCCCCTTCCATCATGACTGTAAGTTTCCTGAGGTCTCCCCAGCCGTGCTAAACTGCGAGTCAATTAGAACTGTTTCCTCTACAAATTACCCAGTCTCAGGTATTTCTACATAGCAGTGTGAGAATGAACTAATACAGTAAATTGGTACCTTAGACTGTGGGGTGCTGCTACAAATAAACCTGAAAATGTGGAAGCAACTTTGGAATTGGGTAACAGGCAGAGTTGGAACAGTTCGGAGGGCTCAGAATAAGACAGGAAAGTGTGGGAACATTTGGAACTTCCTAGAGACTTGGTGGGCTCAGAAGACAGAAAGATGTGGGAAGTTTGGAACTTCCTAGAGACTTATTGAATGGCTTTGACCAAAATGCTGATAGTGATATGGACAATAAAGTCCAGGCTAAGGTGGTCTCAGATGGAGATGAGGAACTTGTTGGGAACTGGAGTAAAGGTCACTCTTGCTATGCAAAGAGACTGGTGGCATTTTGCCCCTGCCCTAGAGATCTGTGAATCTTTGAACTTGAGAGAGATGAGTTAGGGTATCTGGTGGAATAAATTTCTAAGTAGCAAAGCTTTCAAGAGGAAGCACAACATAAAAGTTTGGAAAATTTGCAGCCTGACAATGCAATAGAAAATAAAAATCCATTTTCTGTGGAGAAATTCAAGCTGGCTACAGAAATTTGCTACAGAAATTCAAGCAGGCTACAGAATATCAGTAACTGATAAGCACCATTTTAAGTGACAAAAGTGGGAATGGGCAAAGGGGCATGCCTTCTGGAAAATGATTTCCACCTTGCCATTCTATATTTCCTACTTTTTTCTCTCTACCTCTGTTGCTCTTCCCCATAAGACCTAAAATAGCGAATGGCCTGAGTTTTACGAGAGTGTGTTGGTTAACAGGTTTTTCATTCATTCAATTATTGCTTATTGAGTGTTGCAATATGTCAAGTATTATTCCAGGCTGATTGAAAGAAAAGAATTGAGGTGTCATTCTTGTTTTCTTTCCCATCACTCTCCTTCAATATGAAGCTTTGACTGTTGTCCAAAAATAATATTTATTTATTTATTTATTTATTTATTTTGGAGATGATGTCTTGCTCTGTTGCCCAGGCTGGAGTGCCACGGCCTGAACATGGCACACTGTAGCCTCAATGTCAACCTCCTGGGCTCATGCAATCCTTCCACCTCAGCCTCTTGAGTAGCTGGGACCACAGGTGTTCATCACCACACCTGGCTAATTATTTTTATTTTTGTAGAGGTGGAGGTCTCACTATGTTTGCCCAGGCCGATCTTTAACTCCTGGCCTCAAGTGATCCTCCCGCCTTGGCCTCCCAAAGTGCTGGGATTACAGGCGTGAGCCACTGCACCTGGCCCAAAGATAATATTTAATATTATCTTAAAATTGGCATACATGTTATGCACCTTCAACTTCATAGATTTTAATCAAAGCAGTCAGGCTTTTGATTCCTCATCTCTGACTTTTTAAATATATTGATTATGAGGCAGAACAATATTTAGATATTACATTAGTCAGCATAAAGAACACAAGCTGCTATAAAAACAAAAACAACAACAAGAAGCAAAAACCAAACCTCAGCGGCTTAACAAAATTAAGGCTTATTTCTCTCTCATATCACAGTCTGATGCAGCTGGGGCGGCTTCCTTTTTTTTTTTTTTTTTTTTTTTTTGACAGAGTCTTGCTCTGTCACCCAGGCTGGAGTGCAATGGCGTGATCTCGGCTCACTGCAACCTCCACCTCCCAGGTTCAAGTAATTCTCCTGCCTCAGCCTCCCAAGTAGCTGGGATTACGAGTGCCCACCACACCCAGCTAATTTTTCTATTTTTAGTAGAGACAGAGTTTCACCATGTTTGCCAGGCTGGTCTTGAACTCCTGACCTCAGGTGATCTGCCCGCCTCAGCCTCCCAAAGTGCTGGGATTACAGGCATGAGCCACCGTGCCAGGCCTGGGGCAGCTTCTTATGCAGTTCTCCTCCAGTCGATGACTCAGGGATCCAGGCTCCTTTCCTCTTGTGATGCTTCTGTCTTCAGCTCATGGTCTCTGCAGCTGCTGTGGAAGGAAAAGAGAGGGCTAGAGGATTGGCAGGGATGTTTTTGGGGCCAAGCTTAGAAGTGGCCCCTGTCACTTTTACCCATCTTCCCCTGGCCAGAATGTTATCATATATTCCCATCCTGACTCCCGGGGAGGCTGGAACTATCTCCCTGAATTCACAGAAGAAGGACGTAGTGCAGACATTGTCATTGCTGAAAAATATTAACATATGTTCTTCCTCCCTCACTCTCCCAGGTATCTTCTGCTGTTCTCGCCCTCAGGAATAAAACTATTATAGTGGAAATGCAAAGAGAAGAAAAGTCTGAACTCAGCTTTTGAATTTCAAAATATGTTTTGAAATGTGTGGCTGGAGAGAAAAGTCTCTGTGTTTCAAAAGCCTCATCTTTTGTACTCCAAAAGTTTGAACCCTACATGATTCTGGACATGAAGTCTATGTCCTACAAAATCCAGAGGTTCAAACGAAGCAGAATCAGCCAGGATAGGTTTGGCAGCCCCACCTGGGAGAGGAAAAGGCAGCAGGGGCTGAGGAGAGAGGGGAGGCGAACCAGAGTCTTGTATGGGTCTCTGGAGGATCCTCCTGGCTTGCCTCTTTACAGATGGAGCCTCAGGGAGGAAAGAGGGAGAAACGGAGCCCAGGGGTCACTGTGGCATCTGGAAGGAGCAAAGACCTGAGCCTGGCTTCTCTTTACAGGCCCTGGAGGCGGTGGCTTTTGCAGTGTTTCCCCTCCCAGCGCGATGTCCAAGGAGTAAGGATGCCTCCTCTGTGTCTACATTGCAGGGGCTGGAGACAGCCTCTTGGAGCGTCCCAAGGCCCCCAGAACAGTGGGAAAACCCAAGGTTTCCCCATGTCCTTGACAGAGGCAATCTCAGTGCCTCAACAACAAGGATCAGATAGGTCAGCTGGGTGGAGCCCAGTGCGGATCGATACTGACAGCAGGACAGGGACCCAGAGGAAGATACCTGAGCAGGTGCCAGCAGGGACAAGGAAGACAATGAAGACCCCATACCTCAACAAAACAAAAATCCAGAAGCTTATGCTCCCAGTGGAAAGCAGGATGAAGAAGTTATTAACTTCAGGTTCAGAGAAAAAAATGTTAGACTTTTTTGTCCCCTCTTCCCTATGAGATTTGTATCTGCCCAAAGTAAAACACCCTAAAAAGTTCTGAAAGGCACAGGGTGAAGCACTGGAAGGCAGTGGACATGGAGTGGGGGGACAAGAGTTTCTTTGTCACTAACCATCTTGTGTAACCTTGAGCTGGTCGTTTCACCTCTCTGGGTCTCAGTTTTCTCATCGGTAAAATAAGATGTAATACTACCTGCTTCTCTGGTCGGTTGTGAGGATTAAACGAAAAAAAAAAATCCAAAAAACAAAACCAAAAAAACCCCACTTAGTTTTGCACCTGGTAGTTGTTATGGGCTCAGCAAATATCTGAACCTTCCCTGCCTTTCCCCAGTGAAAGGAAATTGTTGCCGATTTAGAAACACCATAATTTTTGCAGGAAGGATGGATCCATGAGGTTATGTATACCAGCGCCTGGAAAACAAAATAAAACAAAGCCTTCTTCCACTCTGAAGAAGCAATAAAAACCTCAAGGCAAAAAACAGACAATGAAAATGACTTGAGAGCAGGGTGGGGGGTGGTGGGCAGGGTGAGGGCGGTGACTGCACTAAATGAAAAACAACAATTCAATACCCTGCTATCATCCTTCATCAAACTACAGAAATAGAAACCAGACAAACACATTATGTGAAGGGCAAAAGGGCTGGCAAGGTTCTGGCCTATAGGAAAAACCCTGGTTCAATAATCCCACGAACAGAGGGAGGTAGGGAAGTGAGGTCAAAGTCAATAGCGGGTATTTTTTTGTCAGAACGCTGGTTCTACAGCCCTAATGAGGCTTAAACATCACACGTTCCTTTTTTGCTGAATTCAGTTTCTCATTAGACTCTGTATCTTCTCCCAGATCAGCCAGGCACATGGCAGGAGCTGCTTCCACTTCCTCTGGCCCATGAATTATCAAGGGTATTCTCTGCATTTTTTTTTGGGAAAAGAAAGCTTTGGAGTAGAAAATGGTCTCTTCTATTTATATCTCCTCTCTTCGCTCTGATTAGAGAGGTGATCAATTTTGGGGAAGGACTTAGACCCTGTCTTTATTCAGAGGACTGCCTGGTTAAGACAGTATTTTAAGATTATCTGCTCTGGGTCTTTATCTGTTTATCTAGGGAAAATCTTAGGCCTGCAGTTGTGTTTTTTAATATCTTCAGGAGTCTTGGAATAGCCACGTTTTATGTCAAGCTCAGTGCTAGGTGCTAGGAACACAGAAACGAAAAACAGGAATTAGGAAAGTGCTCATGTTCTCAAAGAATGCAAAGAGATTTTACACCACCAGCTTGTAGGTAACCAGACTACTGGGTTAGCTGCAACTGGCATTTGAATAGATCTTTCCCAAGATCTCTTATCTCCTAAAGACCTCGCAATAGCCCTGTGGCTAGGTACTCTGGCTCGCTTTTCACAGATGGACAGCCCACTTAACTCTCCCAGTCTTTGTTCTATTGAAGACCGCAGCTGACTCCAGTCCTGGTCCTTTGACTCCAAGCCCTGTGCTGAGTTTTCTCCTGGTAGCAACCCAGTGGGCAGTGCCAAACTCTTCTAAGCCCATGCAAAGGGCACGCAAGAATTTACTACCTTTTATCAGAAACCATTCCCTGGGAAATTCCTCCTCATTTTGAAAGAGCCAGGTCAAATGTAACACTCTGGGTGAAACTTGTTCTGTCTCCCCAGGCAGACGGAGTTACATCTTTCTGTAATACCTCTATTGCTTTTGGCACATATAATAATCATATTAATAAAGATAGTAGATGTAATAGCGTAGTAAAAGGGTCTAAATTAACATTTATTGAGTGTGTTTGTGAACCAGGTGTCATGCTAAGTGTTTTACATGCATTATTTAGTGGTCAAAAGAATGTCAGGGGAGGTATTATTATTGTGTTTGGTTTATAGATTATATCAGTTAGGAGTTGAGTTTGGCCACATGTTGAAACCTGTCCGCAGTGGCTTAACCAAATGAGGACTTATTTTTCTCAAATAACAATAACTTAGCATAGACAGGCTCGGGCTGGTACGGTGGATCTACAATACTATTCTTTTTTTTTTTTTTTTTTTTGAGACAGAGTCTTGCTCTGTCACCCAGGCTGGAGTGCAGCGGTGTGATGTCAGCTTACTGCAACCTCTGCCTCCTGGGTTCAAGCGATCCTCATGCCTCAGCCTCCCAAGTAGCTGGGACCACGTTGCACCAACACGCCTGGCTAATTTTTGTATTTTTAGTAGAAATGGGGTTTCGCCATGTTGACCAGGCTGGTCTCGAACTCCTGACCTCAAGTGATCTGCCCGCCTTGGCCTCCCAAAGTGCTGGGATTACAGACATGAGCCACCACGCCTTCCCTGCAGTACTATTCTTAGCATGTGGCTTTTGCTATTTTGAAGACAAGATGTCTGCTGTTTTTCCGGTGTGTGTTCCAGGCAGGAGAAAGGGTGAAGGGCAAAGGACAAAGGGCAAAGAGCCTTTTCTTCTTTTCTTCTTGTGGCTTTGTCTTTTTTTTTTTTTTGAGACAGAGTTTCCCTCCTGTTGCCCAGGCTGGAATGCAGTGGCGCAATCTCAGCTCGCTGCAACCTTTGTCTCCCGGGTTCAAGTGATTTTCCTGCCTCAACCTCCCAAGTAGCTGGGATTACAGGCATACAGCACCACGCCTGGATAATTTTTTGTATTTAGTAGAGACAGGGTTTCACCATGGTCAGGCTGGTCTCGAACTCCTGACCTCTGGTAATCCACCCGCCTCAGCCTCCCAAAGTGCTGGGATTACAGGCGTGAGCCACCATGCCCAGCAGTTTTGTCTTATTAACTAGGAAGGAATGCTATCTTCCACCCACATCTCGCTGGCTAGGATGGTGTTACGTGGCCACCCTTAGCTTTCAGGGAACCAGAGAATTCTTTTTTTTTTTTTTTTAATTGCTAAGCAGATTTCTGTCCTGAACAAAATTGGGGTTCTGCTAGGATGGAGTAAGAGGAGAATGGATATTGGGTTGGTAACTACCAGTGCCTGTCACATAAATGAAGAAACCAGGCCTCAGAGATGCTAAGGTCTTGTCCAAGGTAAGATATATGGCAAAGTCAGACTCAGACCCATGTCAGTTTGACATCAGAGTCTATGTTCTTGGCCACTATGAGAGATGACTCCCTTATCATAATGCATTGCAATTGTCTTTGGATTTGTTCATCTCTTCCTCCCTAGATTGTGAGCTCTTTGGGACTAAGAATAATTTTTTTTTGTCATCTTGGTATTCCAGACACTTGCCCATAATTTGTTGAATGAATAAGTGAATAAATGTTAGAACTGCAGTAGTTTCTGCAGCTAAAAATTCTTTCTAGGAAAATATTTTTATTTATTTATTTTTTAGACAGAGTCTCACTCTGTCACCCAGTCTGGAGTACAGTGGCATGATCTCAGCTCACTGCAACCTCTGTCCTCCTGAGTTCAAGCTATTCTCCTGCCTCAGCCTCCTGAGTAACTGGGATTACAGGTGCACGGCACCACACCCAGCTAATTTTTGTATTTTTTAGTAGAGACGGGGTTTTGCCATGTTGGCCAGGCTGGTCTCGAACTCCTGAGCTCAGGTGATCTGCCTGCCTCGGCCTCCCAAAGTGCTGGGATTACAGGCATGAGCCAGTGACCGAAAATATTTAATGTTCTCTTCCTCTGTAATGTTTCCTAACTACCTGCTTCTAAACAAATGGCTGCAGATGTATATAAAAGAAATGATCAGCCGGGCACGGCGGCTCACGCCTGTAATCCCAGCATTTGAGGAGGCCGAGGCGGGCGGATCACGAGTTCAGGAGATCGAGACCATCCTGGCTAACATGGTGAAACCCTGTCTCTACTAAAAATACAAAAAATTAGCCGGGTGTGGTGGTAGACGCCTGTAGTCCCAGCTACTCAGGAGGCTGAGGCAGGAGAACGGCGTGAACCTGAGAGGCGGAGCTTGCAGTGAGCCAAGATTGCACCACTGCGCCACTGCACTCCAGCCTGCACAACAGAGCAAGACTCTGTCTCAAAAAAAAAAAAAAAAAAAAAAAAAGAAAAGAAATGATCTGGTCTTTGTGCTGCCACGGATGCATTTTGCCTCTTCTATGATTTGTAGGCGTTTAATTCTCCTCTTTCTCCTTAAATACATAATGCTTGTTTCCAGGGCAGGGTCCAATTTTTCTTTGTTCTGCCTGGTCATTCAGACATTTCTATACTGCATTGCTCTGTTTCTTAGGGACTTGAGCGCTACCTGAATAACAAAAATTTGAGTCACAGGCAGCCCCGATCTCAAATCTCATTTCTTGCTGGGTCAGCCCAGGAAGATCTAACATCATTAAGATTTCAGTAGTTTGGCAAGGCAAGCAGGGAAGGGAGAATTCTCTTTTTTTGGAGAGAGAGTCTCACTCTGTAGCCCAGACTGGAATGCAGTGGCACGATATCGGCTCACTGCAACCTCTGCCTTCCAGATTCAAGCAATTCTACTGGCTCAGCGTCTTGAGTAGCTGGGATTACAGGCAGCTGTCACCACACCTGGCTAATTTTTTTGTATTTTTAGTAGAAATGGGGTTTCACCATTTTGCCCAGTCTGGTCTTGAACTCCTGACCTCAAGTGATCTGCCTGCTTCGGCCTCCTAAAGTGCTGGGATTACAGCTGTGAGCCACCGTGCCCAGTTGGGGAGGGAGAATTCTTATGCTACCAGTTCAATAAGTAAAAATTTCAGAAAACCAACTGCTGATATCCCTAGGTTAAAGAAAAAAAAAAAAAAGACAAAACCCACTGTTGTTTCATAGGCCACCAGGAAATATCTTGGTTATCCCTCAAAGCCATACTGCTTGGTTGAACAGGATCAGGTTGTGGGGTACTGCCAAGTGGAAACCGCTGACTTAGGTTGGGGCTAATTCAGCACAAGAACAAGCCTGTAGGCACTTGGACTTCCACCTTGGTGGTCCAAATAATAATACTAAGAGATGTGTCAGGGCTGGGCGTGGTGGCTCACGCCTGTAATCCCAGCACTTTGGGAGGCTGAGGCGGGAGGATCAGTTGAGGCCAAGAGTTTGAGACCAGCCTGACCAACATGGTGAAACCCTGTCTCTGCTAAAAATACACAAAGTTAGCTGGGCATGGTGGTGCGTGACTCTAATCCCAGCTACTTGGCAGGCTGAGGCAGGAGAATCGCTTGAATCTGGGAGGCGGGGGTTGCAGTGAGCTGAGATTGGGCCACTGCACTCCAGCCTGGGAGACAGTGAGATCCTGTCTCAAAAAAAAGAAGAAGAAGAAGAAGAAAGAAGAAGAAAGAAGAAGAAGAAGTTGTTTAAGGCTTCTCTTTCCAAGGCCCCTGGTTAAGCTTACTGTATCACTAACCAAATTAGTTGATGAATAATTACCACCTATTAAGCAGTTACTATGTTAGGCACTGTGCTAAGTGTTTACTTTTGTCCCATTTAATCCTTAGAACGACACTGTGACTATTATTGTTATCCTACAAATGAGGAATGGAAGGCTTAGTGAAACAAAGTAATTTGCCCAGCATAGTGGTTGCACCAAGGGGTTACTGGGGTGCTTTGCTTGCCCCATGTGAATCTCTAGCAGCCCCACTCAAGTCACCTTACATAATTAAAAAAACCCAATAATAATGATAATGATATTCTTTGATCTTGACAATGAATGTTTTTTCACTCTCATTTAAAATGTGAATAAAGGTCAGGCCTGGTGGTTCATGCCTGTAATCCTAGTACTTCGGGAGGCCAAAGTGGGGGGATCACTTGAGGTCAGGAGTTCGAGACCAGCCTGGCCAACATAGTGAAACCCTGTCTCTACTAAAAATACAAAAAATTAGCCGGGCGTGGTGGCGGGCGCCTGTAATCACAGCTACTTCGGAAGTTGAGGCACAAGAATTGCTTGAACCCAGGAGGTGGAGGTTGCAGTGAGCCGAGATCACGCCACTGCACTCCAGTCTGGGTGACAGAGCGAGACTCCATCTGAAAAAAAAAAGTGAATAAAGTGATAATGGTACTACTAATAAGCTATTATTAGTTAGCTATAAGTGTTAGCTGTAACGCTTATGGAGCGCTTATCCTAAATCATTCCGTTCAAAGTTCTAAACGTGATAACATTAAATTCTTACAACAATCTTTTCAGGAAGGTATTATTGTTATCCTAATTTGCAGATGAAGAAACTGAGACACAGAGGGGGTAAGTAGCTGTCACAAGGCATCATGACTTGCAGGTGGCAGAGCTAAAACTCTGCTATTTTTACTGATTTATAACACAGCCTAAGTAATACAAACAATATGCTCAATACAACAACTCACCTTCAAGGCAAGTCCTCCCGACTTCCCTTTCAACCAGTCTGCAATCCCCAAACACCTTTTATATGGAAGTTCTTAGTCACCACTGGTCCCAGATTACGTGGGCAGGAGGTGGGGAAGCCTGCGTTCTCATCTGGGTTGGTCTGACTCTAAAGCAGGGATCTTTACTGTTGTACTGTTCCAGCCCCAGCCAGGTTAAACCCAGGTTCAAAGGCCAAATCACACACTGGTTGGAAATGACCTTGGAAATCATCTAACCCAGCGTTTCTCAACCTCCGCACTATTGACATTCGGGGTTGGATAACTCTCCTGGGGGGGACCGTCCTGTGCATGATAGGATGTCAAGCAACATTCCTGGCTTCTACACACTAGATGCCAGCAGCACCTCCCAACTGTAACAATCAAAAATGCCTTCAGTCGGCCAGGCGCGGCGGCTAACTCCTGTAATCTCAGCACTTTGGGAGGCCGAGGCAGGCGGATCACCTGAAGTCAGGAGTTCGAGACCAGCCTGGCCAACATGGTGAAACCCCATCTCTACTAAAAATACAAAAATTAGTTGGTGGCGCACACCTGTAGTCCCAGCTACTGGGGAGGCTGAGGCAGGAGAATCGCTTGAACCCAGGAGGCAGAGGTTGCAGTTGGCCGAGATCGCGCCACTGCACTTAAGCCTGGGCGACAGAGCGAGACTCTGTCTCAAAAAAAAAAAAAAAAAAAAAAAAAAAATGCCTTCAGTCACTGACAAATGTGGGAGTGGAGGTGGTGGAATGGCAAAATTTCTCCTTGGTTGAAAGCCACTGATCCAAACCATCTCATTTTACCAATGATGGAGCTGAGGTCCAAAGAGATGAAGTAACTTGTTTAAGCTAGTTAGCAAAGCCAAGATTAGAATCCAGGTTATTCACGCAATATCCTTTTATTTCTATAACGTACAGGGGACGAGATGGAACGCAGAGAAAGTCACTGCAGTCCTTGTCCTCACAGTCTGGTAGGGGAGAGAATCTATTGCACAGGTATCTCTATCTCCACGAAGTTGGTAAGTCATAAAGTGCTCCTCAGGCAGCAAGGTACGGAGAAAGAGAATATGCTCTCGTGTTCTGAATTCTGGATCTGCCACTTTTTTGCTGCAGGATTTAACTAAGGTTCAGTTTCATCATCAATGAAATGGAGATCATGGTATCTACTTATATCACCAGTTTGAAACGGGTCTGTGGATGCATTGTGCAAACCCTAAAGCTCTTACAAACATCGGGTATTGTTACTAACTTCATTAGGAATGTGAGTTATGTTAGAGTAAAAGCTCTCAGAACTGGGGTGAACCATAGAGGGGTGGCTTCATTCCTCGACCTTCCAACTCGAGACCTTTTTTCTTCTGCGGGAGGGGAAGCAGGCAAATAGCCTGCCTCTCACAGAGTGCCCATTCCTTCTCCGGGAACCAAGGTGCTCAGGCGGGTAAACTCAGGACTTAACTCTGTACAACTAGTCCCGCAAGCAGGAGCCACTCCCTGGCCTTCGGGTCTCTCAAGCCCCCCCTGCTCCAGGATACGGCCCCGCCCAGAAAGGAGACAGACCCCGCCTCCCCCCGCGCTGCCCCGCACTCCAGCCGCGCTGAGCCTCCAGGACAATCCCGGGCCCGTGCCGGAGATTCCCGAGCTTCCCGAGCTTCCCCGATCGCTTCCCGGCCTCCCTCGGGCAGCCAGCGAGGAGACTACGGAGATTGCCGAGGGGGCATGGCCCCGCCCCCTCCACGGGCCGCCACCTCCCCCCTCGCCGTAGCCTCCCGCGCGGGCTAGAGTTCTACATCCCGGTCCCTCCCTCCCTCCCTCTTTCTCTCTCCCCGCCTTCCCGGTGCTGCCACAGTGGCGGGTCGGAGGATCCCGGCCAGTCAGCTCGTTCCTGCCTCGCGCCCCTCCTCCCCGCAAAATAAACAGCCCTCCCCACGCCTCGGGAGCCCGGACCGCCCCCTTCCTCCCTCGGCCGGCGTGCTGTGAGGGAGAGTGTGAGCCAGCGCGGCCGGTGGGCGAGCTCCGGGAGTGCGAGAGGCGGGGCGGCGCGGCGGGCCGGGCCGGGTTTCGCGTGTGCGTGCGGGGGCGCGAGCGAGTGCTCATCACGACCCGCCAGCGGCCCCGCGCCGACAACCCGGCGGGCGGGCGGGCGGGGAGCAAGCGGCCAGGCAAGCAGCGGCGGGCGCGAGCCGCGGAGGGGCGCGGAGTCCGCGCGCGCGCACGCACGCACGCACGCGGGGGCGGGGGCAGGCGCGCGCCCGCCTGTCGCGACAGTCGGGGCCGAGGCCCAGGGGGAGGTGGCCTGTCGCGGGTCGCCCGGCTCCCGGAGGCGAGGGGGGCGCGGGCGGATGGCGGAGGGCGCCCAGCCGCAGCAGCCGCCTCAGCTCGGGCCCGGCGCCGCCGCCCGGGGCATGAAGCGGGAGTCGGAGCTGGAGCTGCCGGTGCCCGGAGCGGGAGGAGACGGAGCCGATCCCGGCCTGAGCAAGCGGCCGCGCACTGAGGAGGCGGCGGCCGACGGTGGCGGCGGGATGCAGGTGACCGCGCGGGACGGGGCGCCCAGTTATTGCGGGGGTGGGCGTGAGGGTCGACCCCGGGCTCTCCGGCTTGGAGAGAGGGAGGGCCTCCGGGAGTCCTGGGTTGGAGGTGGGATGGGGGGCCAGTCGGGGCCTGGTTGGAAGGTGGGGCGAGCTCGGGCTAGGAACGAAGGTTGCAGGACTGAACGTGGTGTGCCCGAGAGGGTCCTGATTCCTGAGGGGCCAGGAGGCACGACGAGTGGATAGGTTTTGGGGGGAAATCGAACATGGTTGAGATGGATTCCATTTCTTCATATCCTTCCTTAGTGCCTTGGGGTGGAGTGGAAGCCGGGAAATCCTGGGTTCTCTGGACTGAGTCGAGGAAAAGGAGATCTGGTGGGAAACCTCCCGAGAAGAGGGAGTACCTTTTGGCAGCCCTGGGCACACGCTGGGATGGGGAAGAGAAGTGGCATTTCAATGAGAGGAGTGAAAAGCAAGAAAACTCCTCGAGAGAGCCCCGAGGGGATGTGGCTGAGATTGTGGGTTAAATCACACAGAGTGTGAGAAGTACAAGGAGTTTGGTAATGTTATGGGGACACGGTGGTGCTCAGTCTCATTAACTTTGTGGAGCATACTCATGAGTCTGAAGGGAGACACTAGACATGTCCCTCCTGTTCTTTGCCAATTGCATTCTACATCACCAGGACACAAAATAGCTCTTTAATGTCCCGGGCTATAAAAAAAAAATTTATAGGGCTATTAGAAGACTGGATTCTCAATTCTGGATTGAAAGATAAAGGTGGTTAATTTGGGTAGGGAATGGGAAAGGTATTGATGTCAGCCGACTTCATAGTTTTGAAGAAGACCTTGAAACCTTTGTAGGTTTTACGGTTTGGTCTTTGCCCAGAAAATACTGCTATGACATGATGAGTCTCACCTACCAACAGTTGTGCAGACTTGTGCCTAATTCTCTCAGAGCCGTAGGATGTTAGAGGGATGCTAGGAGGACTAGACATCGTCTTTTCCAGGGGTTCTTAACCTGGAAAGACTTGGAAGATTCTTACTCATAGTAGGTGATGTGCACTTTTTGGTGGAGGAGAGTCAATAGTTTTCATCTTTGTTTTTTTTTGGAGGAGATTCGAGTCCCAGCTTGTTTTAACCACCTTATTTTATAGATGGGGAATCAGAAGTCCAGAGAAGATGGTGACTTGGGTAAGGCCACCCAGTTAGCTAATAGTAAAACTAGAACTAGAAGCCTGGTCTTCTAATTCCTATTCCTGTGCTGTCTCCATTACACCACTCTTGGAAATCTCTGCAGTGCTGAAAGACTTCCTGTGCTCTGCTCCCTGCTTTTCAAGCCTCTGCCTGACTTCCTGTGTTAGGGACGGAGCTGTATTTAAGCCTAGCGTGTTTGTTGTATGCTTCTTGGTCTCCTTTGCAGAGTTTACCCTGTTACTTCTGTTGATTTAGGTAAAATGACCCTCTTGGTGTTTATTTTTGAATTCTTTTGTTTTGTTTGCCTGCTTTTATTTTCCATTAGAACTCTGTCAGGCAGAGGGATTGTGAGAAGTAAAAGCTCAGGGCCATGGCAAAAAAGACAGGAATGTGGGAGACTTCAGGTGAGGTGAGCTAATATTGGATGATAAGGAGGGAAGACTGGATGTAGGTGTTGGTGAGCAGGTTCTACTTGGTGTGTGTGTGTGTGTGTGTATGTATATATATGTCTGTATGTATTCATTTATCATTTCTGTCAATCCTAGTTAATAGTGAGACCCCCGTCCCTTTCCCTCGTTTACTCCTGGGGCCTATTATCTGTTGGTTGCCTTCAAATTGGCTAAAGATAGTGATATTTGGAAATGGAGCAGTGTGTAGGGACTTCGCAGGGGTGTGCAGAGGAAAGAGTGGTTAGGTCCTTGGGGGTACAAATTGGCAGCTGAGAGCTATCCCTCTGAGAATCCTTTTTTCACTTCGTGTATTTGTGGATGTTCTTTGTTTATTTTCTTTCTATACATTCTCTTTTTTTTTTTTTTTGCCCAGGCTGGAGTGCAATGGCACGATCTCGGCTCACTGCAACCTCCACCTCCACCTCCACCTCTGGGTTCAAGGGATTCTCCTGCCTCAGCTTCCTGAGTAGATGGGATTACAGGCGTCTGCCACCATGCCCAGCTAATTTTTCTTATTTTTAGTAGAGAGGGGGTTTCACCAGGTTGGCCAGGCTGGTCTCGAACTCCTGACCTCAGGTGATTCACCCACCTCAGCCTCCCAAAATGTTGGGATTACAGGTGTGAGCCACCACACCCGGCCTTCTATACATTCCCATTGTTGTAGGTCCATTCCCCTATGTCATACAGGTATTCAAATAATTGATTTAGGTCCTGCCTTCAACTAGCTGAATGGTTCTGCAGAAATCTTTCATTTTGGGGCCTCTGTTTTCCTTAGTTGTAAAATAAAGTATGTGTAGAAGATGATTTCCCTCGTGATCCACCCGCCTCGGCCTCCCAAAGTGCTGGGATTACAGGTGTGAGCCACCGCACCCAGCCAAGTTCTAAGTTACCTTCTAAAAGTTATAAGTCCAGTTCACTGTCCTTAAGGTGCATGCAATCTATGTGGGGAGACAAATGGGCGAAAAGTTTTTTTTAAAGAAGCGTGCATTTTTAAAGAAGTGTGAGAGTATTACATGAATATACTTAATGTTTATTCATTGAACTAACATTTATTAAGCAGCTGCTACATCCCAGGCACTGTTTTAACCCTAGGAGATATAATAGTGAACAACAACAACAAAAAACCCTTGCTGTCATGGAACTAATATTGAATGGGAAGAGACATCTAATAAATCAACAACTATAATTGTGTGGTGATAAGGGCTAAAAAGAAAAAGCAGGGAAAGGGAGAGATGGAAAGGGAGAGAATGAAGATGGTTACGGAAGGGCTTTGTGATAGATGGCCTATGAGTGAAGTGAGGTAATGGGCCATTCAGATGCTTTCGGAAAGAGGGTTCAGGTAGAGGAGGTGAGGGTGCACAGGCATTGGGAAAGACTGCTTGGTTTGTTTGGAAACAGGAGACCAATGTATTAATAGCTGGAGCAGAATGAGCAAGGGCAGGTAGTCTTAGGAGATGGTATCAGTGGTTTAGAAATATCTATAGGCCCTATGTAAATACACACTTTAAAAATCTTAGCTGGGCGCAGTGGCTCACGCCTGTAATCCCAGCACTTTGGGAGACTGAGGCGGGTGGATCGCCTGAGATCAGGAGTTCGAGACCAGCCTGGCCAACATAGTGAAACCCGTCTCTACTAAAAACACAAAAAATTAGCCAGGCGTGGTGGCAGGCGCCTGTAATCCCAGCTACTAGGGAGGCTGAGGCAGGAGAATCACTTGAACTCGGGAGGCGGAGGTTGCAGTGAGCCGAGGTTGCGCCATTGCACTCCAGGCTGGGCAACAAGAGCGAAACTCTGTCTCAAAAAAATAAAAAAAATCTTATTGTAGCCAGTGTTTTGGGTATGTGGGTTTGTCTTAAAGTACACGTTTTTTTTTTTCTTTTTTCTTTTTTTTTTTTGAGATGGAGTCTCACTGTTGCCCAGGCTGGAGTGCAGTGGCTTGATCTCAGCTCACTGCAACCTCTGCCTCCTGGGTTCAAGCAATTCTTATGCCTCAGCCTCCTGAGTAGCTGGGATTACAGGCATGTGCCACCACACCCCGCTAATTTTTGTATTTATAGTAGAGACGAGATTTCACCATGTTGGCCAGGCTGGTCTCGAACTCTTGACCTCAGGTGATCCGCCTGCGTTGGCCTCCCAAAGTGCTGAGATTACAGGCATGAGCCACTGCACCTGGCCTGTTTTCTTAACACGTTTTCTAACTCCTTTTGCGAAGCCTTCCCTGACAGCTTAGTTCACACCATTCAGATCCTACTCTTGCCTCTTGGTATATTGATGCTTAATTGTGTGTCATCTTTTATTGTCCCTTAATTGTTTTATTATTCTTGTTTCACTGCTAAGATTGTAAGCTTCTAAAAGATAGGAACTATATTTCCTTTGTATTTATCCTTCGTAATACCTAACAGTTTTGGGTACTTGGTACGTGCTCAATGCCTGTTAAATTGAAATTGAAATTTACCTTTTACAGATAGTTAAGGATTAAGAAAAATTGTGAAATTCCAGAGTGAGGGTATCATCACAGAATTTTCCAGGCACTTTGAATGTAAAAGGATTAACCCATTTTTATAGAATAAGTTCATTTACTGGGGTCATTCCCAAGGCTGCTTACTAAATGGAGCTGTAGTGCTAAGCGTTAGATTCCAAAGTTGAATCTTGTTAAGTTGTACCGCTAAGCTTTTGGAGTAAATCATCACTTACCAAAATGGAGTTTAGGAAACTCCAGAGAGTCTGTGATGCTTTTGTTATAATCCTTAGGCTCAGAAGGAACCCTAGGAGAAAGAGAGGAAGGGTCGGTGCTTTCAAAGGCAGTATACAGAAACTTGATGTAGGTGGAAGAGGAGTCAGTGCAGCCCTGGAAAGAGTACAGAAATAGAGAAACGTGAACCAGAGAGTAGGAGGGAAGTGACAAACTCAACTGGAAAGCTGATGTACAGTTTGAGAAATGTAGTTAAAGAGAGTACTTGGAAATACTGTACTCAAAGTTGGTGGGAAGTTAAATGAGTTAAGTATAGGGCTATCAGAGGTTCATTTCACTTTAAGTTTAATATGTATGAAATTTACGCTCTATACAATGTAGTGGGGAATGAATTCTTTTGGTCAGCTTTTCTAGTGAACAATTTGATTCATAAAAATTTTAATTTTTTGCAGTTTTCTAAGAGTTTAGCTGCTGTATAAGGTAAGATGTACCTTATTACTTATAGTTTTCAGCAGAATTCTTTGTGTCAGTGAAATGTTGATATGGTATAATTATTATATGGCCAAGTAACTGCTTCTCACCATAGAGTCATAAATCCAGTTTATCCAAGTGGGTTCAGCAGTTATTCCTATTAGCAGCTGATTCTAGTAGTAAAATGACTTTCTTTCAGGTTTCAGGGAAGGGGTTCCAGATAGCCTGAAGTTGCTTTGTAGATGCTGTGTTTATTGAAGTAGTTTATCTTCCCATTTGCTTATTTATGGGCTTATTTCCTCATAGGTGGATGTCTCTTTGTGCCCTCATTTGGTATTTGGTGCTGAAACTAAGCATGGTGCTACCATTCAAGAAGAGTTATAAAAATATTGTGCTTTTTTTTTCTCGCAAGTAATTTCATGAACAATATTTCACTGAAATTACTGAATTTTTCATCTCTCCCTGTCCCAGTGTCCTTGGGCTGCCACAGCAAAATACCATAGACTGGGTGGCTTAAACAACAGACATTTATTTCTCACAGTTTTGGAGGCTGGGAAGTCCAAGATGAAGGTGCCAGCAGATTTCATGTCTGGTGAGGGCCCACCTCCTGGCTTGTGGATAGCTGTCTTCTTGCTGTGTGTTCACATGGCCTTTCCTTAGTCTGTGCCCTGGGGGAGAGAGAGTCAGTGGTCTCTTCCTCTTCTTATAAGGGCACTCATTTATCATGTAGTTCCCACCCTCATGACCCAATCTAAAGCTAATTCTGGAGGTCCTACCTCCAAATACCATTACACTGGGGTTAGGGCTTCAACATACGAAATTTGGAGGGACACAGACATTAAGCCTGTAACACTACCAGAGTTTTAAATATTGTAGATGGAGAAACTGAGGCACAGTCATGTAAAACTTGTTGCTTTTTTCCCCATGTCTTAAAAGGAAGTCTGCAGATGTAAAACTGGAAATGTATTTGAGAAGGAGAAAGTCAGATCTGATTTCAAAGTAGAATTATTCTTCAGGGTGACTCAAGAGATTAGCTTGAGTTGAATTTGTCTCCCAACTCCCTCCCATTTTCTAGCTACTCTGTCATTTTTTTTTTCACTATCACACTGACATGTGAACACAACAGAAGCTAACTAGAAATTTAACTTTCATTTTGCTGTAAAGCAGACTGGTGCAGACAGGCCTCAAGATTACAGGACTCCTGAGAAATAAATTGAGTTATGCTACTTTGTATAAACAAGAATGTTGCTAGTGAATCTCTAGTTTAACATCTCTCAGGCCTTCAGTTTGATGTCAGGCTTTAATAATTTGTAGAAAAAGACAGTCATTTTAGTAAGCAGATTTCTTTGAATTTTTGTTGATATACATTTGTAAAGCATAGTAAACATCTTTATTCCGGGGCAAATGTGCACTTCCTTCAAAGGCAGGAGGGAAGAACCACAGACATGATTGGAAGGAAATGGCAGTAATTGGAGCATGAGCAGACAGATGGAGTGAGGGATGGTGAGTACATTTGGTGTTTTAGGTGGCCCCTAGGAGTATTGAGTTTCTTATTCTTCTCCTCTACAACCCCAATACAAGCAGGCAGCTTACATGGCTAAGGTTTCATTATCTAATCCATCACAGATCAGCTTGAATAAACCCATTGGCTGATGCTGATCTAGTTAGGAAAGTAGCAAAGCTGCTTGAGCCAGGATTGGGACAAATCGGATCAGAACTGCCATGTGAATCCTGGACGCATTTCTGTAATTTGGGTGGGCAAAGTAGTTTGGGAAGTCATTTACTCAAGAGAATGAGCAGTCAGCCATGAGTTTTTTCAAACATTGTCTTAGGGACTCTGAGGGGAAAGTGTGTGGAGGATTTGAGATATTTCTCTGGAGGATAGCCAGATTGCTTTGATTATTTGAGTCTGAACATTTTTTGGTCACTAATGCTCTGAAGTGACCTTTTTTTTTTTTTTAGTAGCATTTGGAGATTCCAGTTGTGATCGTTTGTCACTTTTGTGAGTGATCCTTTAATCTGAGACTGTAGGATATATGTCCCTTCTCTGTTTTTATTTTACTTTTATTTTTTATTTTTATTATACTTCAAGTTCTAGGGTACGTGTGCACAACGTGCAGGTTTGTTACGTATGTATACATGTGCCATGTTGGTGTGGCTGCACCCATTAACTCGTCATTTACATTAGGTGTATTTTCTAATACTATCCCTCCCCCCTCCCCCCACACCAGGACAGGCCCCGTTGTGTGATGTTCCCCACCCTGTGTCCAAGTGTTCTCATCGTTTAATTCTCACCTATGAGTGAGAACATGCAGTGTTTGGTTTTCTGTCCTTGTGATAGTTTGCTCAGAATGATGGTTTCCAGCTTCATCCATGTCCCTACAAAGGACGTGAACTCATCCTTTTTTATGGCTGCATGGTATTCCACGGTGTATATGTGCCACATTTTCTTAATCCAATTTATCATTGATGGGCATTTGGGTTGGTTCCAAGTCTTTGCTATTGTGAATAGTGCCGCAGTAAACATACGTGTGCATGTGTCTTTATAGCAGCATGATTTATAATCCTTTGGATATATACCCAGTAATGGGATGGCTGGGTCAAATGGTATTTCTAGTTCTAGATCCGTGAGGAATCGCCACACTGTCTTCCACAATGGTTGAACTAGTTTACAGTCCCACCAACAGTGTAAAAGTGTTCCTATTTCTCCACATCCTCTCCAGCACCTGTTGTTTCCTGACTTTTTAATGATCGCCATTCTAACTGGTGTGAGATGGTATCTCATTGTGGTTTTGATTTGCATTTCTCTGATGGCCAGTGATGATGAGCATTTTTTCATGTGTCTGTTGGCTGCGTAAATGTCTTCTTTTGAGAAGTGTCTGTTCATATCCTTTGCCCACTTTTTGGTGGGATTGTTTGATTTTTTCTTGTAAATTTGTTTGAGTTCATGGTAGATTCTGGATATTAGCCCTTTGTCAGATAGGTAGATTGTAAAAATTTTCTCCCATTCTGTAGGTTGCCTGTTCACTCTGATGGTAGTTTCTTTTGCTGTGCAGAAGCTCTTTAGTTTAATTAGATCCCATTTGTCAATTTTGGCTTTTGTTGCCATTGCTTTTGGTGTTTTAGTCATGAGGTCCTTGCCCATGCGTATGTCCTGAATGGTATTGCCTAGGTTTTCTTCTAGGGTTTTTATGCTTTTAGGTCTAACATTTAAATCTTTAATCCATCTTGAATTAATTTTTGTATAAGGTGTAAGGAAGGGATCCAGTTTCAGCTTTCTGCATATGGCTAGCCAGTTTTCCCAGCACCATTTATTAGATAGGGAATCCTTTCCCCATTTCTTGTTTTTTGTCAGGTTTGTCAAAGATCAGGTGGTTGTAGATGTGTGGTATTATTTCTGAGGGCTCTGTTCTGTTCCATTGGTCTATATCTCTGTCTTGGTACCAGTACCATGCTGTTTTGGTTACTGTAGCCTTGTAGTATAATTTGAAGTCAGGTAGCGTAATGCCCCCAGCTTTGTTCTTTTGGCTTAGGATTGTCTTGGCAATGTGGGCTCTTTTTTGGTTCTATATGAACTTCAAAGTAGTTTTTTCCAATTCTGTGAAGAAAGTCATTGGTAGCTTGATGGGGATGGCATTGAATCTATAGTTTACCTTGGGCAGTATGGCCATTTTCATGATATTGATTCTTCCTATCCATGAGTCCCTTCTCTGTTTTTAAAGGGGAGATATTTTTATTACTAACCTTAATATGTAAGCATATTTGTTATCTGTATATACTTGAAATATGGTGTAGTAAAGAAACACCATTTAGAGCTTCTCATTTTGGGATTTGAATCCTGGCTTCTCCATTTACCAAATGAATGAGCTATTCAACATCTCTGAGCTCCTGCTCACACATCTGTGAACTGGGAGAATTAATGTATACTCTTATAAACCACTGTAATGAGAACTGAGATTCTTTAAAGTGCCTATCAAGGAACCCAGCACTACATGTTTATTTCTTGCTTTCCTTATATCCTGCTATACAGCACTCACTAACTTCCTGCTTACTGTTTAATCTGCATGGAGTGGTTAACATGCTTCTGATTGATTAAGTGACAGAGTTGGGAACTACTAGAGATGAGCAGCGTGTTAAAGGGGAAACCTCATTTGCTCATTATCCAGGGTGGAGGAGTGGAATGAACCGGGTCATTGTGGTCTCTCTTGTCAGAGGAAGGGGAGACAATTCTTTGCTAAGGAGTAAAAGGACTGCTGCAGTATCACAGTGTCTGCAGGGGGGATGTGGATTTCTTAGAACCCGTGGGATCTCTGTTGGGAGGGTGGGTGACAGATTCACTGGCTGTTTTAGTGGTACATGGAATGCAGGAACAGTAAAAATGTTGTGTTTCAAATTTTATAAGTTTTGTTACGTATGTTGGTTCAAAAGTGGCCCTTTTTGTTCTCATTTTGTCTATGGAAATTGAGCTGGGATGCCCTTGTGTTGTCTCTTGTGGTCCCTTTTCAGTCTCTTCAAACCCGCTCTCCAGACTGCTAACACAGTGATCTATCTAAAAGAGCCAATCTGGCCAGGTGCGGTGGCTCATGCCTGTAATCCCAGCAGTTTGGGAGGCCGAGGCGGGCAGATGACTTGAGGTCAGAAGTTCGAGACCAGCCTGGCCAACATGGTGAAACCCCGTTTCTACTAAAAATACAAAAATTAGCTGGGCGTGGTGGCGCATGCCTGTAATCCCAGCTACTTGGGAGGCTGAGGCAGGAGAATTGTTTGAACCCAGGAGGTGGAGGTTGCAATGAGGAGAGATCGAGCCACTGCACTTCAGCCTGGATGACAGAGTGAGACTCTGTCTCAAAAATAAAACAAAAGAGTCAATTTGTTACTCCACGCTTAAAATCTTTTGAGAGCTTGTGTTTGTTCTCAGGATTGTCTATTCTCTTGTTTGGCCTGACTTCTGCGTAACTTTCAAGCTCCGTCTCTTTCCACATTCCACCTCCAAGTCCATGTCCAGTGGCTTATAGTTTTCTTAGCATGTGGTGCCACCCAGCCAATGAATACCTCTGTGCTTTTGTTCCTTTCCCTTCTACCCAAAGTTCCTGCTTCATGTCTTCTACCCCCACATTTGTAAGGCTCAATCTTTAATAATGAGTTTGGATATTGATTCCTCCTGGATGCCTTTTGTGACTATTCCCATGTCTCCCACACTCCTGCTGTCTTCCAAGACATCATGTCTATAGCTCTGTTAAAGGACTTTTTAGATTAATACTTGATTGAATGTCTGCCCCACCACGCTTACCCAGACTGTGAGATCCTTAGGAATCTGTAGGATTAAGCACCATGCCTGGGCCCAAGTAGTCAAGAAACTGTCCATTTTTGTTAAATTGAACTTTGTCTTCCTGCTTCTCAGTTGGGGCCTGCAGACGGCTTTAATTGTTTATCCAGATTTTCCCTGGGGGGTCTGGCCCTTGGTCTGCTTTCTATCCCCTGTGAAGACTGCATGTTGTGTGATATGTGAATGTTAACCTGATCTTTTCATTGATATCAGGGTTAAAGGTGAGAGGGGGTCTCTGAAAACAGAAGCTGGGGTAGAATTTAACTGCAGAATGTGTTGGGTAGGCATGGCAACCTGATATTTAGTTTCCTGTGTTCAGATATTAATTGAGTGCACGTGTGTATATGTAAAAAGCTCCTTTGTGATAGTGTGGTTAAGGAGAAAAGAGGAACCACACAAGTGAGAGAGGCAATTAGAGCCAACCTGTTCCAGTTCGCTGGAGCAGGCTGTTGATTTACCTTTTTACAGTGCTGCTGCAGGATTCTGGAGTGTAGCAGGTTCGCATGTATTACCACCATTTGGGGTGAGAACTATTTGATCAGCTAGGGGCCTTAACCTTTCCCTTCTCAACCAGTGAATTTCATCAGATACTATAGCTTTATTTTTTATTTTTTATTTTTTTTGAGACCGAGTTTTTGCTCTTCTTGCCCAGGCTGGAGTGCCATGGCATGATCTCGGCTCACTGCAACCTTCGCCTCCTGGGTTCAAACGATTCTCCTGCCTCAGCCTCTCGAGTAGCTGGGATTTACAGGCACCCACCACCAAGCCTAGCTAATTTTTGTATTTTTAGTAGAGACAGGGTTTCACCGTGTTGGCCAGGCTGGTCTCGAACTCCTGACATCATGATCCACCCGCCTCGACTTGCAAAGTGCTGGGATTACAGGCATGAGCCACGTGCCCGGCACTGTAGCTTGTTTTTATGGATCTCGGGAAAATACCAAGCGGAGACACTTCACAATACATGGTATTTTTCACATCACTCATATTGGATATGTTTGAAAATAAGGAAGTCTGATAGTGTTCCTTTAAATCTCAGCCTTGGCGATAGATTCATAGAAGTATTTTCTAAGAATTCTCTCTGGCTGTTGTTCTCCCCTCCCACTTCACTTTCAGCTTCTGGTTTGGGGTCCTGTATAATCCTTGCCTGTTCCAGCCAGTTTAGTAGGGACCTCTTTAGCTGCAAATGATTATACTTCATAGTGCCTCTGGCCTTTTCTATTCTAAATGAATAAAGAGAATTCTGAGAAGGGAATGAGAGAGAGCAGCCTGTAATATATCACTTCCTTCTGACATGTCCTGCACTTATGTGGCATCTAGAAATTTCTGCCAAAAATTCAAGGCACAGGACACATGATAAATACCACTTATGAAGTAGATGACATTCTTGAATTGTCAAATGATAGTGATTGAATAACTGCTTAAAAACCTGTTTTCCCAAGGGTGGAAAACAGCCTTTGAGGTTTAGACTTCCACATGGGTCTAAACACACATGGGTGTGTTCAGCCATAAGACGTGGGTTTTTTTAGGGACTTAGGTCCCCAGATAACACCTTGGTATGTGGGATTTTTCCCATGTATAGGCTGGTTCCTTGGTTTCTCCGTTGTTGAAGAAGAGAGATTTTGCACTGGGTATTGGATATTTTATTCCAGGCATGTGGTTTTTGAGGAGGCATATTGTTGATGTATTTTTTTTTTTCTGGCTGCATTGATTTTTGTCAGATTCTAACTGGAAATACCACAAACAAAGCATGATTTATCATGAGGGATGGGTGGTGTGGCCATGGGACTCTCCTAGTTCTGGGGATTGGGGTGGAGGCAGAAGCTATGTTAGTAAAACTAGAGGAACTACAGACTGGGGAGACTGGGGGTGTCTGAATGTGGCCTGCAGCAATTGCTTGAGTTGGAATACTTTTGGGCAGAGGCTCATAGGAATTTCTTTCAATTGCTTTTTTTTTCTTTTAAGAAGCTTTTTCCCATACAAATTGGAGTTGTTTGAAGGAGTGGGCCTTAATTGTTGCCAGCCAGAGTGATTTTCAAAGCAGATCTATATGGATTTCACTTAGGGGTTACTTTCAGGGGGTATGTGGCTTGTTCTGAGACAGGAGGACGTTGGTTCCATTTTCCTGGAAGTTGTTGGGACTCCTGGATGACCCTGCTCTATTTGTCTTGGGCCATTAGGCAAGTGGAAAAGCAGCTACATAGTTAGCCCTGTTGCATGGAGTTTAGTTTCATAATTCATCCTCTCAGGGATTTTTATACAGTCACACTTACAGCCTAAAGTTTGTTTTCTCCCTTTTTCTTTCTTTTCCTTCTTCAGTTCAGTGGTCCACAAAAATTCTTGGGAGGGTGAGTAATAATTTCGGGTAAAAGGCAGGAATTGTAGATCTTTTTTTAGCCCCCTGCCCCGATTAAATTTCTCCATATTCAGCTTCTCCTTCATCTGCAAAAGCATCTGCAAATGAGGTCGCTATCCCCTAATCAGACTGGCTTGTCCCCTAATTAGTCTGAATATGTGGCTTTGACAGCTTTCACCTGCTGTTTCTTAGTTTCTAGGGGATAAGATAGGATTGTGTGATTTCAAAGTGAAAACTGGCAAAATTGAAAGATGTTTTGTGGTGGCTCCCAACATCCACACAGCTTAACTCATTGGTTTGCTTCTCATATACAAGCTTCCAGGAACATGGTTACTGTTAGTGGCTGGCACAGTGGGTTTGAAGACTTTGTTGGAACTTCAGGAAGTTTCCCCTTTGGCAGAGCTTACAGGGAGTTGGTAGTACTTGTCCTGAAAGTCTGACCCTGGTCTTATGCTATGCACACCTTGTTTAAAAGAATGCAGAGTACTGCTATTCAGCTATTGCTTAAGCAGTCCGTTTCATATATGTCTGCATTTGTTACATACTTACATAAGATTTTACTATGTTTTGTGTTATATTTGAACTAGAAGTCATAGTTTCATTCATGACTCTTATTAAGCTGATAATAAATTGGCAAATTTTGATATCATCCAAGACTTTGAGGTAATGCTGGTCATACTCAACAGGTCTGTATTTGGGTTTAGAAACTAATTTTTCTGTTAGCTAGCACCTCTCCATTCCCAGGTGCTGTTCATTACTCATTATAGACATCTTCTGTCCCTCTGCTTTGTTAAAAGTCTTTAGCTGCTTGTCATGATACTGAATAGATCTTTTTGCAGCAGCGTTTTAGCTCTGAGCTGGCTGTGTTTTACAGTGTTGGAGATCAGTTGGTTAACTTTGGCATTTCCTACCTTCATACGTAAGCATTAAAGTGTGTTAAGTGCATGTAGTAGCCCTTCAGAGAGGCGCTTATCAGGGACTTCTAGTGATTTTTGTCAGCTGTATAAAAATGCTATGATTAATAGATAACCTGTATCTGTGTGTGCATGCGCAATTTTCTTTTATGCTTTGCGTTTCTCTCTCTAGGAGTGGTGTGAAATAAGTGTTACTCTGTAGGCTTTGCTTTTTTTCAATACTGAGAAGCTTATTTTAAGAATCCCTTATTTGACTTTCTTGAGTTTGGTGTAGGTATCATTTACCCCTTTTGGATTTTAGCTTTACTATGGGTTATTTTTTGCAGTGTTAGAAGCAAGTAGTAAATACTTTGGTATCCCAGAGCTTAAAGAAACCTAAAAATTTTGACTCATTCAGCATTCTGTTTTAAGTTAGGAAATTATTTAATTCTAGTATCCCAAGCTGTATTGTATTGATTGCTCTTTAAGAAATGATAATAGGTGGCTGGGCGCGGTGGCTCACGCTTGTAATCCCAGCACTTTGGGAGGCTGAGGCGGGCGGATCACGAGGTCAGGAGATCGAGACCACGGTGAAACCCCGTCTCTACTAAAAATACAAAAAATTAGCCGGGCGTGGTGGCGGGTGCCTGTAGTCCCAGCTACTCGGAGAGGCTGAGGCAGGAGAATGGTGTGAACCCAGGAGGCGGAGCTTGCAGTGAGCCGCGATTGCGCCACTGCACTCCAGCCTGGGCGACAGAGTGAGACTCTGTCTCAATAAAAAAAAAAAAAAAGAAATGATAATAGGTATCATCCTGCCCATGCCCCAGCCCCCCACCAAAAAAAGTTAAATAACTTTGGACATTAGAATTAAACACATTAAAAAAAAAACCTATCACACTACACTTTTCATAAGCAGACGTTGTGATGCTGAACTATTGTGTAGTGTTTTCCAAACCAGGATTTACGCCCAGGTTCCCTACCGGTAAGTTAATTCCTAACTCTAAATTCATAAATACATATGTAATGAAATGTCTCCTTTTCATTTCTGCTTCCTATCTGTCCCTATCCCCTTTACCAAACAAGTAACCACTGTTACTAATTTGTCTGTTATCCCTCCTCCTCTCTTTTTGACACAAATATTAGCATACTCTCTGTATTTTTTGCTCCTTGCTTTTCTCCATTTCCTATATCAGAGGCTAATTTTTCAAATGTAATAAGGTCTATTAAAGTTTTCATTAGTGGTCTCTGTCTCTCTCTCTCTCTGCGTGTGTGTGTGTGTGTGTGTGTGTGTGTGTGTGTGTGTGTGTGTGAGATGCTTAGTGAAGGTTTTACCACTCTGAGATTATAAAAAAATAGAATGGCCTTGCAGACAGACAAACCTTAGGTGGTGTACCAGCATTTCCACTTCACAGCTGTGGGATCTTGGTTAAGTGACTTAACTTATCTAAGCCTCAGCTTTCTTTGTAAAATATGTTATAGGATTAGTGTAATAATTAAAAAGAGATACTGTATGTAATGTGCTTAGTTCAGGGCCTGACACGTAGTAGGTATTCTATTATGTAATAGCCATTTTTATTATTATTACTCAGTCCTATTTTCTTATTCTTGTCCCCAAGTGCTTTTTGAATTCTTCCTTAAAGGCAGGAACAATCTTTTTCTTTTAGAGGGTCTCACTCTGTCACCCAGGCTGGAGTGCAGTGGCGAAACCATAGCTCACTGCAACCTTGAACTCCTGGGCTCAAGCAGTCCTCTGTTTCAGCCTCCCAAGTAGGTGAGACCATAGGCATGTGCCACCATGCCCAGCTAAGGAAAAATCTCTTAACTTTTGTAGCCTTGTGCCCAGGATATAATATAATAAGAACTGAGTAGTCCGGGCTCAGTGGCTCACACCTGTAATCCCAGCATTTTGGGAAGCCAAGGCGGGCGAATCACGAGGTCAGGAGTTTGAGATCAGCCTGGCCAACAGGCTGAAACCCCATCTCTACTAAAAATAAAAAAGATTTGCTGGGCATAGTGGCGGACACCTGGTAATCCCAGCTACTTGGGTGGTTGAGGCAGGAGAATCGCTTTAATTTGGGAGGCGGAGGTTGCAGTGAGCCGAGATCGTGCCACTGCACTCCAGCCCGGGTGACAGAGTGAGACTCTGTCTCAAAAAAAAAAAAGAAAGAACTGATAAATGTTTGTTGAAAAAGATATATCAGCCCTTATACAATCTATTTTTTAAATCTTAATAATTTGTGTTGCTTTTTCTATAGTCACCCTCCAGATTTGAAGCATGGTGACTAAAATTGCATGTAATACTCAACAATTACATTTATGTTATTATTATTTTTAAGAGATATTCTTAGTCACTCAGGCTGGAGTGCATCACTCAGGCTGGAGTGCATCACTCAGGCTGGAGTGCAGTGGTGGGATCATAGCTCACTGCAGCCTTGAACTCCTCAAGCGATTCTGCCACCTCAGCCTTCCAAGCAGCTGCACCCAGCTTCCGTGTTATGTTTTACAGTTTATAAAATGCTTTCGTGCAGGCCCTTATTTATTCTCTTCAACAACCCTGAAAGATAGGTGATGATTCTTCCCATGTTTCAGCTGAAAATATACCTCTCTAAGCCTCATGACTAGGAAGTGGCAAAGCTGATGCTTTTACCCAGATCTTGCGGCTCTTTATCCAGTGCCTTTTCATGGCCCTTAAGACTGAAGGGGTATGACTGATGAGGAATGGAGCAAAAGGAATTTCATTGGTTTGGCATGCCGTATATTTAATATTGAAAACATTTTACCTGTTACCTGACAGCTGATTCATGTAGAACTGGGATAATAGTTGTGGTATGCATGATAGTTTGTCGTTGTTTTTTGGCTTTTTTTCATCTCAAAGTTATTCCATCTCTAATTTAGATCAACAACAGATCAGTCAGTGGATTGATAATGGTGGGTAGTATAAAATCATCAGAGCTGAAGGCATCTAGAAATTATCTGTACCAGCCCTCTGCTTTAGTCATGGAAAATAGTCAGTATACTCATTTTTATAGACAGTGTATCTCAGGCTCAGAGAGAGAATGTGACAACAAACAATAAACTCAGACTTTGCCTTTAAGGCTCAGTAGAATCTTTCATTTCTTAGTCTTTTTATTTCTTGGTGTGATTTTTTCTGACAGTTTCTTGTATGGAGTATTTTCTTCCTTTTACATTTTCTTAATGCATATATATTCACATGGTTAATGATTCAAAATATGCAAAATGTAGAAGAGTCAAAAATCTCTCCCTCTCCTAGCTGCCTATTTTATCTTTTTGGAAGTAACTAGTATTGTTAGTTATCTGGGTGTCCTTCTAGAGACAGTGCCTACGTAATATTTCTTTTAAAAACTCCATTGACAGTATGCGTACTATTCTGCACTTTGCTTTGCTTTTCTATTTGGAAATTATTTCATATCAGTTTATATATATATATATTTTTTCTATTTATTAGCTTTCTGGACTTAAGATTCTGGTCTACTGAGAGAACCATGTCCAAATGTCCCTTGTAAAGATGACTGATTAGTACAGGACCTCAAATAATATGATTCTGCGTTTTAATGGAATCATGAAATCCCAGGATTGGAGACCTAATCTACATCTCTGTTCTTTCACCTGAATACCCTGCAGATACCTGATGTTGCTACCTTTTAGAGATGTCTGAGTGAAAGATAGGTATCCTCGTCTCTCCATGTGCCCCAGTCAGCTGCCCCTGGTCTTTTTTGCACTGGTGGGGCACATTGTGGGTCAGCTATCGTATATGTCATTGAGTTAGTAATTATACTCAGGATCTGCCATGAGTCATTGCACATGGAATCTAACTGCAGTGTGAGTTTTATTCATGATGACATCTTGTATACCAGATGTTTCCCAGATGCCTAGGTTTATCCTGATTGAGTGTCACTGCTGTCAGGATGCTGTTCAGTGAACTAAGTTTTGTGTTGAATTGTGAGAAAGGAAGGTTTAGTTTCTAATAGGTGTTCCATCTCAGCAGCCATAATTGCCACTGGCTACCCTTAACCCCTCTGTCTGTGGAAAGCCCCAGGATTGAGTGAATGCTCTTCTTCCCTAGGATATGGCCTCTCCGTAACTGAGACTTGATGGGAAGTAAGTAGATTTGGCTCAACAAATAGAGAATATAAACACGTGTGTGTGTGTGTGTGTGTGTGTGTATACTGAACAGTAATTGGATTCTGATTCAGATGTGGAGTTAATGATATCAAGCTTAGGCTTGACTCTAGCACAGTTAATCTTTATAGACTTCTACATTTAAAGATATGAAATAAAATGTGCCTTTCAGAGTTGGCTTTTGCAATAGCCCTTTTTCTCCATGAGAATATTATAGAAGAGGTAGCATTCTAGCTGTTTAGAGAATGAGAATGAGGCCAGTGGGGTTGTGTCTCACTCTCTAGGTGAATGTCGACCTCTACTCAGTTCTAATCTCACCGTACAGTCTTTGTGGTCCCAAGGCTCCGCAGTAGGTGAATTAGGCCCGCGCAGTCTCTGTGGCCCGAGTCACACAGGATGGTGTTCCTTTCCCAAGTAGTGAATGGAAGCCGGCGGGGCACCAGATGCTGTGTTGTTTCCCCTGTTGCTTTTTCCTTCACACCCGGTGTAAAGTTTCCAGGCATTTGTGCAACCTGATAGCAGAAAGCGCCTGTCCTAGCAGTCAAGAGATGGGTTGGCAGGGGCTCAGGTTACTCCATGTCCCTGATAAGAGCCATCGATCTGGGCTGGTGGCTGCTGATGGGTGGGAACTATACTGCCTGCATTCTACCCAGCAGGAATGATGTGGGTCTCAGTAGTGTTTCAGGACTCCGAGAAGGTACCCAGGCAATTTAGAGGTCTGGCCAGCATCTCTAGGGCAGCGGCACACACTGAGATGTAGATTTTACCTTAGAAGAGATGGGTTTTAGGAAATGGTGGCACACAGGAGCGGAAGAAGTACCAGCATAGGAAAGGTGAAGTGCCAACCTGAGGAGTAGAAATGGTATTTTCTTATTCCACCTGGTAACCTAAAACTCAGTTGCGCAGTGACTTAAATTTGCAGAGGATATGTACATAGATAATTTTAATACACTGCTTGGATGGAAATAGTCACAGAATAGATGTGAAAGTGTAGTGGCAGGTGGCTCTATGGTGATAGATACTCTGTGAATACCTCTGTCTGAGCAGTTATCACACTGTATTAAAATATTTGGTTAAGAGGGCCCTTTCTGCCTGGGCACAGTGGCTCATGCCTGTAATCCCAGCACTTTGGGAGGCCAAGGCGGGTGGGTCACTTGAGCCCAGGAATTTGAGACTAGCCTGGGCAACATGGTGAAACCCCGCCTTTACAAAAAAACAAAAAACAAAAAAACCAAAACTTAGACGGGCACGGTGGTGTGTGCCTGTAGTCCCAGCTACTTGGTAGGCTGAGGTGGGAGGACCTCTTGAGCCCAGGAGGCAGATGCTGCAGTGAGCCATGATTGCACCACTGTACTCCAGGCTGGGCAACAGAGCGAAACCCTGTCTCAAAAAAAAGGAAGGCCCTTTCTGGTACCAGAAATTCTGTCTCTAATCTTACTTAGCTGTGTGTCCTTTAGGCAAGTTACTTAGCCCCTCTGCGCTTCAGTTTTTTATTTGTAAAATGGAGATAATAAATGAGGCTTGTATTAAATGAGTCATTACAGTTTTATGTGTTATCTGTTGTTATGGTGGTTGTTGTAGCACAAAGCACGGGCGCCAGAGACCATGGCAAACACATGATGACTGGAGGGCTGCAGAGTTCAGTATTTATCGTGTTCACTGAAAGACTTCTAGTATTAACTATGCTGGGTACGATACAGAAGCAAATGCATGAGATATTAACTGTGTGACTGTAAAATATATGATGAGAGTCAGTTTTTTTTGAAGCTGTGTAGAAAGAATATTGATGTGAGAAGTTTCAGTATCCTATGGCAGTTTCAGAGAAGGAATCTTCCTTCTTTCCTTTGGGAGGCCCTTCAGCTTTCTTGGCGTTTTGAAGATAGATTGTATATTTTACTTTAAGGTAGGACAATACTTAACTATTTCAGACAGGTATGAATCTTTCCTTTTTTTTTCTTTTTTCTTTGAGACAGTGTCTCATTCTGTGGCCCAGGCTGGAGTGCAGTGATGCAATCTCACTGCAACCTCCCTCTCCCAGGTTTAAGTGATTCTTATGCCTCAGCCTCCCGAGTAGCTGGGATTGCAGTTATGTGCCACCACGCCCAGTTAATTTTTTCTGTTTTTAGTAGAGGTGGGGTTTCACTGTGTTGGCCAGGCTGGTCTTAAACTCCTGGCCTCAAGTGATCCACCTACTTCGGGCTCCCAAAGTGCTGGGATTACAAGCATGAGCCACTGCTCTTGGCCCCTATTTTTTGTTAAACCTCTAGGAGAAACCATTTTAGATCAGAATCAATCCATTCATCCATCCTTTCTTCCTAATCTCTCTTCCTTTTTCTCTAAAAGGGAAAAAGTGCTAACATTTTAAACACTTTGGTTATTTATATTAAATGTAATCCTCTCTTATTGTGTAACAGCCCTCCCCCTTCTCCTTTTGCTTGGAGACAAAATTTGATTTAACAAAATTTGAATGTTTACCCCATGTTAAACATTGCTAGATGCTGGGGTTAGTTACAGAGTTAATGGAATGTTCTTATAAAACTTGAGTTTTGGGGGAGGTTTATGGAACAGCTATAAAATTAGAATAAAAATTTGATAACACAATGGTTTGATAAGGGTGTGAGTAAAGAAATAGGAACTCATATTGCTGTGGTGGTGAAAAGTCACATAACTTCCATGAAGAAGTATTTATCACTGTCTATTAAAATGTAAAATGCACGTATTCTTTGACTCAACAGTTCCGCTTCTAGGAATTTATCCTACAGATGCTCTTGCATCTTCGTGTAAGAATATACATTATAGCATTATTTGAAGTAGCAGAAGGTTGAAGAAACAAAAATGCTGGTTGACAGGAAATCTGCTAAATAAAATAAGGTACATTCTTGATGAGAAAAAAAAAGGTACATTCATACAGTGGAATATCATGTAGCCATTAACAATTAGGCAGCTCTGTATGAACATAGAACACTCTTTAAATATATCAATTGTGAAAATCAAAGTACAGAAGAGTGTATAGTTTGCTGTCATTTGTATAAAGTAGAAAAGTATCCGTGTGTGCATAGACTCTGCCAGGAAACACAAGACTCCCCACCGGTTGCCTCCTTGGAGGAGCATTGAGAGACAGAGGAATAAGGGTATAGGTAAAGACTTAATTTTTATTGTATATAAAAAAATCATACCAACAAAATTTGTTAATTGTATACCTTTTGTGCCTTTTGAATTTTGTATTACATGCATGTATTACTTGTTTTAAAAATAAAATAATGTATTAAAATTACACAGGGATAGGTACTGTGTAAACATAGGGTTTATGGTCCTTAAACTTGCTAATTTTTGTAGAAATGAGTCAAGTTGTGTGTTGGAGAAAAAGTATGCCAATTCTGCTTACCACAAATAAAAAATAGTACTTGTGTGGTGGCGCATGGTCATTTTGTCATTTTGATTTTGTGTATGACATTGTTTATTCTATGTAGGATATTCCAGTACTTATATTTACTTATTATGTATTTATATTATATATAGTTATATGTTTGTATATTAGCTATGTTTTCTTACATTTTTTATTTACTGAAAGTGCTGATATGGAGGGGTAGATAAATGAAGAGATGATTAAAAATGGAAAGTACATTAGAAATGGCAAATGTGTATACAAGATGAATCATTCAGCAATACAATTATAAAGGGTCAAGTGCAAATCATAAAGTGGATTGAGAAGAAGCAAAATGAGTGAGAATCACTACCATAAGCCTCTCCCTTTTTCTTAAGAAATGTCCCCTAGCTAGACATGCACCCATGGGTTACTTGGATTTTTTCACCTTGGAATTTTATGAACAAATGGACTTAGGAGCAGCCTTTTATTCCAGAACCTAACTTGGTGGTGGATAGAGGAGTGTCTGTACCAAGCCAGGATGAGTAGTGCTTCTATGGGAGCATAATGGAGGAATTGAGGGATTCTTATCTGGCTGGGGTGGGATGGGCATTTGGAGAACATTCTGCAGAAGCTGTTGCTGTGTATTGAGTGGATAAGCAGGGCAGGTCATTCTAGACAAAAGAAACAGTATGTACAAGGGCAAGGTATGAGAGGAACTGCAAGTGAGTCAGTGAGGTTGGGGTGGAGGGCGTGCGAGCAAGGGATTTGCCCAAAGTGTCATTGGTAGTTAGCTCATCCGCACACTGCTGTTCTCTTGCAATCATGTAGGACCATTGTTCACCAAGCTGGCTGGGCACTGGTGATTAGATTCTCCTACCACTTCAGAAACATATCCTTCTAAGGGTAGATGGAGGAATATAGTCTTTGTTCATTAAGGAAAAAAAGAGAAAGCAAAAAAGAACAAAGAAAATCTGTATTTGGTTATGTTGTACATATGTAGTTGTACTGACTTCCAGCAGACTATCTTATTTTCTTTTTCTCATCTGTCTGCATCCTTCAAGAAACTTTCCCTCTATTTGGAACCACAGGTTGAGTGCCGCATGGACACAACTTGAATCTTATGTTCTGTTTGATTATATTTGAATTTACATGAAGCACTTCCTACCATGCAGGCATGCATTTTGCTCTTCATAGCATGGAATGCTGTAACAATGTTGTTTTGTCCATTAGAGGCTTTCAAAAATTTTTATCAACATTTAAGTGCTTAATTTCTACAGTATACCAGGGCTGGCAGTAGGTAGGCAGGTGATATTTTATTCACATACCCTATATATTTGCACATTTTGATTGCTCGTTCTGTTAATTAAGGAGAGAATTTCTCTTTTGTAGCTGAAATGTTTTATGCTTTGAATCCACTCAAAGACAAATTATTCTGGAAAGCTTGAACTAAACCTGGTCAGATGCTTCTGAGTTATGAGAGAGGGATTGAAATAAACTTTTTCAGCTAAAAATAATTTTGCTCACAAGTTACCAAAAATGGCTGACTAGAAATGCTTTTAAGATACTTGTCTAAGCTACCATAAGCTAAAGGTCAAGAAAAAAGTTTAGAACACGTTATGAGAAACGATTGGCTCTACTTTGCTAAAGCTTTTGCCAAACCTCTTATGCTGTAATTACCGCATGAGACAAAAGCTGGTGAAAGTGGTATGCCTTAGATTCAGTGGGGACCTAGAGATGCTTTCAGTGGAACACATGTGCTGCCTATCTCTTCCGACGACGAACTAGTACCTGTGGAAGGCACTAGGGTTAGGTGAAAATGGGACACTTCATTCTGAAGCTGTTATACAATTGCCTATGCCAATTAGTTATTTAAAGCCTTTATCTTCTGTTGCAGAGCAATTTTTGCCCTCACAATATTTGTCAGTCCCCACAAAGTGCCAAGTGATGGGTATTTAGCATGTGGCATTGCCGTCAGTGTTCTGTCATTTTGTTTAGATACTTCTTTGCATCTCACTGAATTGCAGAATTAAGAATCGCTCACATTTATGGGCAGCACGTTTTTGCAGTATGGTCATTTATCATTGGAGTTTGTATTTTATGCTTCCTTCTAGACCCTTAGTGTGCTTTCACGATTATCCAGAGGATTCCTTTGCAGCAGCAGTGTATGCCACTGATTGGTGGTGGTAGCCTTGAGAAACTAGAGAGGCATGTTGACTTTCCTTAAGGTTGCTTAGTATTGTAGAATAAAATCTTGAATTAGAGTGAAATTCAGAGAGAGCTGTTTTTCCCCGTAAACATCATTCTTTTGAATACAGCCAGTATTAAGCCAGGATGCGTTTTCTTCCTAAATTTAACACGTATTTATTGAGCATCTAATGTGTATGAGGTTATGAGAAGGGAAGTTGAATGACCTTATGTTAGAGGAACTCAACCTTTCCTCAGAGAATGGGAGTCTGCAGGCAGAGGTGGTGGTGTTGACACTTCGAGGAGAGTGAGAAGTTTTAGAAGTAGCTGCTGTTCCTGTGTAATAAGGATTCATCAAGAAGTGGGATGAAAGGGTTGCTCAGTCTCAGTAAGTGCCAGCTGGGATTGAGTTGGTCCTGATGGTTTAACTTTTTTTTTTTTTTTGAGACAGTTTCACTCTTGTCACCCAGGCTGGAGTGCCATGGTGTGATCTTGGCTCACTGCAACCTCCACCACCTGGGTTCAAATGATTCTCCTGCCTCAGCCTCCCAAGTAGCTGGGATTACAGGCACTTGCCACCATGCCTGGACAATTTTTATGTTTTTAATAGAGATGGGGTTTCACTGTGTTGGCCAGGCTGGTCTCAAACTCCTGACCTCAGGTGATCTACCCACCTCGGCCTCCCAAAGTGCTGGGGTTATAGGCGTGAACCACCTTGCCCGGCTGTTTCTTAACTATCAGACAGTACTTGGAAGCCCATGAGTGTAGCTGAGTGCACGTTACCTAGTGCCAAGTGTCAGTAAACTGAGATGAATGGGTTCAGGTAGAATAAGGGCGTGGGAGAAAACAAAGGACAGCAGGAGCTTTTCATACGAGTTTGAGATCTTGACGTTAGAAGAGTTTTGGGTAGCAATGATGTGTAAGGATCCAATGGATGAGTTTGGTGTAGGTAGAGCCCCCTGGAAATAAGTAGGTTGAAGAACTTGGAGTCTCGGTTTTGAAAGTGTTGTCAACTTGAATGTTGAAACGATCTAGGCCTAAGCATTGAAATCTCTGGGCAAATTGGGAGAAAGTCATGGAGGTTGGGGAAGTGGAAAGAATGATGTATAAGTGGGTTAACTCAGTGACTCTCAACTGGGGGTGATTTTGTCCCCTCAGTTGACATTGGCAACATCTGGAGACATTTTTGAGTTTGATAATTGTGGAGGTCTTACTGGCATCTAGGGGTTGGAAGCCAGAGATGTTACTTTAACATCCTAAAGTGCACAAGAAGAGTCTCCCACAATGAAGAATTATCTGGCCCAAAATGTCAGCAATGCTGAGGTTGAGAAACCCTGCATTAACTTTAAAAGAACAGTTGTTGAGTAAAGGCAACAGTTGTTGAATGTGACTGTTTCTCTCCCCTTCTACTCTGCTTTGTAGAACTCTGCACATCCATTTATTCTTCCACTTAGTGACCATTTATGGAGCTCCATTTATGTGCCAAGGCACCATGCTAGATAGTCATTAGGAGTATAAAATTAATTAGATGTCACCTCTTTCTTAAAGTTTATTTTTGTTTTTTCCCCCTTAGTTATCCTTGTTCTGATTAAAGTTTATTTTTAACTGTGAATTAATTAATATGCAAGTATATTCTTACCAAAAAGCCAAAAACTCAAAACGTATGAGGCCAGTGGCCACTTTGACCACCACCTCCAATCTCTGTTCTTTTCCTAGAGGTATCCAGTGCTGTCAGCTTGGTATGTGTAGCTGGACATTTGAAGGTTGCTTCCCTACATCTAGTTTTTTCCCCCTTTTTTATGCCACGCTAAGAAGTTTAATTTTGAAAATTTGTCTTAGGCTGCAAGTTTCTTAAGATAGGGACCAGGTGTTTGGTTTTTCTTTTTGAATTATTATAATACATGGTACACAGTTGTCACTCAATAAATGTTTGCTGAATAATGAATGAAATGAATCAATAAAAGAATGAATGAGGAGCAAAAAGAATGCCAACGCCTAGTAATGGCCTTCAGGCTTTGGAAGGCTGCAAAGTATGTTTATGGGAAGAATGAGTTAATATCAGGATGTGAAAGAAGAAAAGGGTGAAGGAAAATTCCAACTTGTAGGAACAGAGAAGGGGTTACCAGCAGGCCCAGTTGATAAGCTGGTCAGAAGACAAAGTTGAAGTTTGAGAAGGAACAGAGATCTTCATTGTATATGGGATAAGAGTTCAAGGAGTGTCTTTTGAAGAAAGGAAAGTCTTTTGAAGAAAGTAATTGCAAGTTAGCGATTGGAAAAACTTACTAAGGTAGGAGCTGCTTAGAACTAGAAGAGTCCTGGCTGGGCGTGGTGGCTCATGCCTATAATCCCAGCACTTTGGGAGGCCAAGGCGGGGGGATCATCTGAGGTCAGAAGTTTGAGACCAGCCTGGCCCACATGGCGAAACCCCCATCTATACAAACATACAAAAAAATTAGCTGGGTGTAGTGGCACATGCCTGTAGTCCCAGCTACTCAGGAAGCTGAAGCAGGGGGATCACTTGAACCTGGGAGGCAGAGGTTGCTGTGAGCTGAGATCGTGCCATTGCACTCGAGTTTGGGTGACAGAGTGAGACTCCGTCTCAAGAACTAGAAGAGTCCTGAAGTTCTTTTTGGAGTATTGGTGTGTTAGAAGCATTAGTAGTTTCTTTTATGTTCTGGAGAACTTCTGTGCACATAAATGTTTATAGATATATACCCCGTTTGTATACCAAAGGAGTCTTCATTATTTTTCACTGAACAAAACACCTTAGAGAACATTTCGTTTGTTTTGCCAATCAATTTAATTCTTTTAAATGACCACATAGTATCCCACAGTAAGTTTTTTTGTTTGTTTTTTTTAAAATCATGATTTGTTTAAACACGTCCTATTGCTCGACATTTAGGTCGTTTCCAGTCTTTTGCTATTTGAAACAACGCTGCTTGTTTGTATGTTGCTGCGTGCATAAGGTAAGCACAAGAAGACGGATTCTGAGAAGTGGAATTGTGTTTCTAAGGGTCTGCACATTTTAACTTTTCATAGGTATTGCTGAGTATCAGAGGGACATTTTTCTATTATGTTACCGTACTTTGATTTTTCACAAGCCGAAGTGAAAAATGGTATCTTGGCTTTTTAATTTGTTTGTTGTTGTTGTTGTTGTTGTTTTCTTTTTTCTTCTTTTTTTGAGACAGAGTCTCACTCTTGTCATCCAGGCTGGAGCGTAGTGGCACGATCTCGGCTCACTGCAACCTCCGCCTCCCAGGTTCAAGCAATTCTCCTGCCTCAGCCTCCCAAGTAGCTGGGATTATAGGCGCCTGCCACCACGCCTGGCTAATTTTTGTATTTTTAGTAGAGACGGGGTTTCACCATGTTGGCCAGGCTGGTCTCGAACTCTTGACCTCAAGTGATCCGCCCGCCTTGGCCTCTCAAAGTGCTGGGATTACAGGTGTGAGCCACCACGTCTGGCCCGGCCTGTTTTTCTTTTCTTAAGACAGGATCTTGCTCTGTCGTCCAGGCTGGAATGCAGTGGTATGGTAATAACTTACTGTAACCTTGAATTCCTGGACTCAAGCCATCCTCCTGCATGGACCTCCTGAGTAGCTAGGACTAAGGCATGCACTACTATACCTGGCTAACTTTTAAAATTATTTTTTGTAGAAACAGGGTCTTGCTATGTTGCCCAGGCTGGTCTCAAGCTCCTGGCCTTAAGTGATCCCCCACCTCAACTTCTCAAAGTACTAGGATTACAGGCATGAGCCCCTGTGCCTGGCCTAATTTGTATATTTTTAGTTTAAGGGGATCTTTTAAAAAAACATTTCTACAAATCATTTATATTTCTTTTGTCATAAACTCAGGTTCAAAAGAATTGTTTGTTTCTTATTGATATGTAGGAACTGTTTATAAATTAATGAAAGTAGTGTTTGTCATTCATGTTGCAGTTTCCCATTCAGCTTGTCACTTGTCTTTTGGATTTGTTTGTGGTGTATACATGTATGTGTACATGTATATACATATAATGTGTGTGTATGTGTGTGTGTGTGTGTGTGTGTGTGTATGTGTATGTTTTGGGGCCAGAGAAAAACATTTGAATGTAATTAAATATATAAAGTGTTTATTTTAAAACTCTTGGATCTTCTTTCTGAGAAGGACCTTCTTTACTCTGTTTAAAAATAGCTTTCTGTGCTTTCCTTTAGTACTTTAATGGGAAAAGCTTGGTTTTAGTTTTGATGCTATCATTTATTAGTTTTGTGACTTTGTGCAAATCATATAATCTGTTAGAACCTCAGTTTCCTAAACTGAAAGGGTTAGATCAAGATGATCTGTAACATTGTAAAGAACTTTCAGTTCTAAAATTTCTTCTTTGGTTTTGAGTAGGATTTAACTTTTGTGTTCTGTGGAGATAGGGAGTTGGAGACAGGTTAAGGGAAAGATGTCAAGAGGCAGGCAAAAGCACAAAGAATCAGGACTGTGAACAAATGAACAAACAAAAAAGAGCCCCGAGAGGCTAGAGGAAAAACGAAGGAAAACAGATGGGAGGTAGATACTGAGAACTCCGGTGGAATGCTTTTTTCCTATCACAGGAGATAAAAAAACATTCCCGGGTACCTTGTTCATTCACCCTCCCACCGTTCGTCTCTCTTTTTTTTTCTTTCTTCATTCTATCCCTCCCTGATTTCCTTCCATTTTTTTCTTTTTCTTAGAATAAAGTCAAGTATAATACAAAGGCTGTTAATTAGCACCAATCATGAAGTGCAAAAGTTAAAGCTTCAAAGTCTTATTCATGTTGCACATATGTAGTATTTAAAGCCAAGTGCCTTGAACTCCTTGGATACAGTGTGTGTTGGAATTGCTATTGATTTATTGTCTAGCAATCCCTCTGAGCTCTGAAACTTTATGTTTAAACATAGTGTGTTTTAGCATTGTTATAAGAAATACAACTTTTGGGCCAGGCACGGTGGCTCATGCTTGTAATTCCAGCACTTTAGGAGGCTGAGGTTGGTGGATCACCTGAGATCAGGAGTTCGAGACCAGCCTGGCCAACATGGCGAAACCCTGTCTCTACTGAAAATACAAAAATTAGCCAGGTGTGGTGGCGGGTGTCCATAATCCCAGCTATTCGGGAGGCTGAGGCAGGAGAATCACTTGAACCTGGGAGGGGGAGGTAACAGTGAGCTGAGATCGTGCCACTGTACTCCAGCCAGGGCAACAAGAGTGAGACTCCATCTCAAAAAAAAAAATATATATATATATAACTTTTATATTTCTTGATTTGGATGTTAAATATGTAAAGCTAATGATGCATTCCTGTATGTTTTATATTTCATGTCTAAGACAAAAGTTCCCCCTGTAAATTATGCCTTCAAGAAATCTAGTTTCTGTCTTTGGATACATGTCGTCTGTGAAACCTCGAGCTAGGATTTGTAACTTCTTCCCTGTCTGCCTCTGTCTGCTAAGCATGGACAGTAGTACCTATGCAACAGTGTGTGTGCTTAACCAAAATTCTCTTTTTTCCCCCATGAACATGGGCTATCTTTCTGTTTATGTTTTCAATTTCTTTGATCAACGTTTTGTAGCTTTTAGTCTACATATCTTTCATCTCCTAACCAAAATTCTTATATGAGAAGTCCCTCTAAAGTATAATGGTCAATTATTTTCATCACTTATTTTTATGTTTTTTTAGAGACAGAGTCTTGCTCTGTTGCCAGGCTGTATTGCAGTGGTGTTATCACAGTTCATTTTAACCTCCAACTCTTGGGCCCCAGCGATCCTCCCACTTCAGCCTCCTGAGTAGCTAGGACAACAGGTATGCCACTATGCCTGGCTAGTTCTAAAATTTTTTTTTTTTTTGTAGAGACAGGGCCTTGCCATGTTACCCAGGCTGGTCTTGAACTCTCGGCCTCAAGCAGTCCTCCTGCCTTGGCCTCACAAAGTGCTGGGGTTACAGGTCATCACTTATTTTTTAAGATTCATTTTGTACGTTGCCATTAGACCATAATTATTATTAATTTTTTCTTGTTGTCTTGGTTGGAGAAAAAAAAGTAAAAAAATCCTATGGTTACTACCATGAGCACATTTGAGTTGAATACATTCTGACCTTTTAGCTCATGGTCATCTCCTTTCACAGACCCCTTTTTACCCTTTCAACCTCATGGATACTCCAGAGCTGGCCTGGGACATTCTCATCTGTTGGCTTCCTCACGTTGCCCTTGAAAACAGACGCCTAGACTTATTAAAATCATTGTTGATTATCATGGCAGTGGCTGCCACTGTGGCTAATTGGAAAGGAAGTTATTGTAGTCATCAGAAATACTGAAGGAGAAGGGGATGAAAGTACAAGTGGCTATGGCGACTTAGCTATGTTACTGATAGACTTGGCTGTTGTGACGAGGTGCAGAGGCTCCAGATGTCATCTCATAAGATTTGATCAAATGCTTTTTTTCTTCCTGTCTTCTGGAGGGTGGCTCACCTTGATTGCTTTCTCACTTTGTGCATTTTAGATTGAATCGCTCCATCTCACTCCTGCACTCATTTTATATGACATATAACCTAATTGGCCAGGCGCAGTGGCTCATGCTTGTAATCTCAGCACTTTGGGAGGCTAGGGCGGGTGGATCACCTGAGGTCAGGAGTTCGAGACCAGTCTGGTCAACGTGGTGAAACCCCGTCTCTACCAAAAATACAGAAATTAGCTGGACGTGGTGGTGCATGCCTGTAATCCCAGCTACTCGGGAGGCTGAGGCAGGAGAATTGCTTGAACACGGGAGGCAGAGGTTGCGGTGAGCTGAGATTGCACCATTGCATCCCACCTTGGGTGACAAGAGCAAAACTCCGTCTCAAAAAAAAAACCTAATTAAGAAGTATCATTGGATGTTCTCTGTGTGAGGTAGTGTGGGCAGGAAATGTAAGATCTAGGAGATGGTCTGTAAGGGCTTTTGATTGAGTTGGTTAGATGATACACAAACTCAGCCAAAATTAAATAAGGTAAGTTGATGGTGTAAAATATGGTATAGGGTCATACCTTGCTATTGTATTGGTGGGAAAGATAAAACTATATATAATATAAAATTGTACCAGAATTTAGTATAAAATTCTAGATTTGCTGTACCCTTGGAAAGGAGAAGCATAAAGGAGAAAAAGAGGGAGATGCAAAATGTTAGCTAAGGCAACTGAAAAACTTTTTCTGACTTTTACATTCTTTTTAACAAAGATGTCATTATTTTATTTTTTTGAGACAGGGTCGCACTCTGTCACCCAGTCTGGAGTGTGGTGGTTCGGTCACGGCTCACTGCAGCCTTGACTTCTCAGGCTCAAGCAGTCCTCCCACCTAAGCCTCCTAAGTGGCTGGGACTACAGGTGTGCCACCATGCCTGGGTAATTTTTTATTTTTATTTTGTAGCCATGAGGCACTATAGCCTAGGCACTGTGTTGCCCAGGCTGATTCAAACTCCTGGGCTCTAGCGATCTTCCTGCCTCAACCTCCCAAAGTGCTAGGATTATAGGTGTGAGCCACTGCATCCGACAGTTATTTTAATCTTAAGCCTGGGAGGCCAAGGGAAGTGTTCCTTTGGCCTTGGGAGCTGACTCAGACTTTCCTCTATACTCCCTCCCCATCTCAGTTCCTTCCACTATTTACAGGATCTCCTGTGGCTCTCTTTGGCAATTAGTTGCAAGAGGTCTTATATATATTGAAATGAGATGGAATGTAAATACAGTATTTAAAAAATATTTGTGGAAGAAATAATTGAAGTTCTGTAGTGACAGGGCCACACTAGGGAGCAGAGAATGCATAGAGGGATTTTGAACCTTTGTACTTTACTTTAGGAACAGTGTTACTGATGGCAGGTGGGCAGCTGAGAGAGTTAAAGGAGCTTTTTGTTGGCTTTTAAATATATCTCTAGACTTCTGAAGGCAGCAGTTCTTCTATTCTCATGTATGGTTTGGCTGGTAAATTTTAAGGTATAGACCGCTTCTATTGTGTGAATGTCTGAAAGCACTGTAGAATCCAAGACTGACCACTGAGGAATATGTGTTGATCAAAACCATTTGAGCTGTAAGCCCAGGGATTTTGAAGGGTGGATGTCTGGGTGTGTTAAGACCAGGTAGAGGAGAATGCTCATTAGTTTCCTAAGTCTCATATTATCAGAGCCCATTAAATCAATATTAGTTTGTATCAAATGCCAGTAAATCCCTATTCTTCCCTTACCTATCAAACTCTGAGAAGTTCTTTCTTAGGGAAGGTACCTGCTCTTCATTTTACCACAGTATCTGGACTTGTGGTGTCAGTCACCGTTTTCTTCAGGACCTCAGGATTGATGTATGGAGATCTACATCTTTTTGGCTGGTAGGAAAGGGGATTAGACATCCTAAGGCTGGTTGCCCTCTAGCTGTGCAAATAAACACTCTTCTGACATTTCTTCCTTAATCAACAAAGCATTTATAATATTATCGTGTAAGGAACCATAGAGCAACCTCTCTTTCCTTGGGGCTATTTCTCTGCTAGATCTCAGCAGCCTCATATTTCCTGGTGACTTTTTTTTCTCTTTTTAAGAGTTTTATTCAAGTCAAAGGTGTCTTGCCTTTACAGTTGCCTTTACAGCTTTTTTTTTTTTTTGAGACAGAGTCTTGCTCTTGCTCTGTTGCCTAGGCTGGAGTGTAGTGGCACAATCTCAGCTCACTGCAACCTCCACCTACCAGGCTCAGGTGATTCTCATGCCTCAGCCTCCTGAGTAGCTGGGATTACAGGCACTTGCCACCATGCCTGGCTGATTTTAGTAGAGATGCGGTTTCGCCATGTTGGCCAGGCTGGTCTTGAACTCCTGGCTTCAAGTGACCCAACCACCTTGGCCTCTCAAAGTGCTGGGATTACAGATATAAGCCACCGTGCCCAGCCTTACAGATATTTTTTTAAAATAATTCTTTCCTCACCTGTTGGATTCTTGTTTATCCTGTACCGTGGGAGACACATGGGTGAGGGGAATGGTATCCCCCATAGTAGATTGGATAATGATCTCAGGAGGTTTTTATTGGTGAATCAATTATTATTTTCTTTGTTAGAAGAAGAATCTTTAGTAAGAAGGGAGAAGAAACTTTTCATTTGGGAGAGAAAATAAAAACAAGCTTTGCTGAGGCCAGAATGGGATCATGTGTAATAAACTATGAATTCATCCTCTTTTTCCTCCTTCCCTCCTAGTTGCAGTTGATCTCACAACAGCTGTTTCCAGCTGTCCTCTGGATTTTGCCCAGGCCCCTTGGGATGGCTGCAGTGACTCACACAGCTGGGCTTTTTTCCATAATCGTCTGAATCTAGCTCCTCAAGAAGCAGGAGGAGGAGGAGGAAAAGGGTGGCTTGGTTGCACTGGAAGAGATTTTCTTGTTGGTGTATTAGTCCGTTCTCACACTGCTATAAAGAACTACCTGAGACTGGGTAATTTGTGAAGAAAAGAGATTTAATTGACTCCCAGTTCCCAAGCCTTAACAGGAGGCATGACTGGGAGGCCTCAGGAAACTTACAATCATGGCAGAAGGGGAAGCAAGCACATCTTACCATGGTGGAGCAGGAGAGAGAGAGAGAGTGAAGGGGGAGGTGCCACATGCTTTTAAACGATCACTCGAGAACTCACTCATCCTGAGAACATCAAGGGGGATGTCTGTCCCCATGATTCAGTTACCTCCCACCAGGCCCCTCCTCCGACACGTGGGGATTACAATTTGAGATGAGATTTTGTGGGGGACACAGAGCCAAACCATATCAGTTGGATCACTGTCTCCCGGCAGGCTCTGGGTTTGGTTTATTCTTGAAAGCTGTGATCCTAGGAGATAACATTGCCAGTGGAGAGAAGGCAAATGTGTTAACTGGGGAAGGTTTTTGTGTTTGGAGAAAGGCAAATGTTCTTTCACTCAGTGTTTTTCCCCATTTATTTCCTTCCAAACCTTCTTATTCAGAACAAACTGCATCTTTCCATTTCAAATGGATGTAGCCTGTGTATGAGATGAATGGATGACTGAATGCTGAGGGGAATATCACGTAAAAAGGTAGATGATGTTCTCTATACTCTGATGATTGGTTTTGATGTTTTGTAGGAAGTATTAGTTTCTTTTCAGTTCTTCAAAGTAGTTGTTCCTCTTTCTAACAGTAAGCACTGTCCTTTCCCTCTTTCTTTTCTTTCATGAAGACTGTCCTTTCCCAGCTTGGGACCTGCTCAAATGAGATATCTCAGTAAAGACAATAAAAAGGATCCTTTAGTTATCTAAAACGTTCTTTACTTTTGCCTCCCTGGGCTCTACACTCATGTTTCTGAAGGGGTAACAGGCTGTAGACGAAATCCTCTAGACTTGCTGTGTAATATGGTAATACGGTAGCCACATATGGCTATAGAGATGCACTCTCAGGCCGGGTGCAGTGGCTCATGCCTGTAATCCCAGCACTTTGAGAGGCTGAGGTGGGAGGATCGCTTGGGCAACAAAGTGAGACCCGCATCTCTGTTCTTATATAAAATTATAATAAAAAATAAAAAGGCCAGGCATGGTACCTCACGCTTGTAATTCCAGCACTTTGGGAGGCCGAAGTGGGAGGATCACTTGAACCCAAGAGTTTGAGACCAGCTTGGGCAACATAGAGAGACCCCATTTCTACAGAAAATTAAAAAATTAGCTGGGTATGGTGACAGAGGCTTGTGGTCCCAGCTACTTGGGAAGCTGAGGTGGGAGGATCATTTGAGCCTGGAAAGTCAAGGCTACAGTGAGCGATGATCGTGCTGCTGTACTCTGGCCTGGGTGACACAGTGAGACCCTATCTCAAAAAATAAATAAATAAATAAATAAATTGAATAAATAAAAGGATGCACTCAATGTAAAATACTATACACTAGATTTAGAAGAATTAGTACAAAAAAGAATGTAAGATACTATGTTGAGATTTTTAAAATATTGAGTATGTTTTAAAATCAACATGTTGAAATGCTAATATTTTAACTGTGTTGGATTCAATAAAATATATTCTTAAAATTAGTTTCACTTTTTTTTTTTTACCATTTTTAATATGGCTACTACAAAATTTTAAATTACGTAATGGCGTATATTTCTGGCTCTCATTATATTCCTATTAGCTTGCTCAAACTAGAAGGGGAAGTTACTGCAATACTGGTGTGCTTCTTTCCGGTAGTCCTTGTTTTCAGAACTTTGGAGGGACCTTTAATGATTTTTTTGTTTGTTTTTTTGTTTTTCGAGACAGTCTCATTCTGTCTCCCAGGCTGGAGTGCAGTGGCACGATCTTGGCTCCCTGCAACCTTTGCCTCCTGGGTTCAGGTGATTCTCCTGCCTCAGCCTCCTGAGTAACTGGGATTACGGGTGCCTGCCACAGCACCTGGCTAAATTTTGTATTTTTAGTAGAGAAGGTTTTACCACGTTGGCCAGGCTGGTCTTAAACTCCTGACCTCAAGTGATCTGTCTGCCTCGACCTCCCATAATGGCAGTTTGGGATTCATAACACAGTGCACTACAACATACCCTCCCTATTAGTTATTTCTTGCTGTGTAACAAATTAGCCCTACACTTACTGGCTTAAAACAACAAACACTTATTATCTCATAGTTTCTGTAGGTCAGAAATTTGAGACAACTTAGCTGTGTAGTTCTGTCCCAGGATCTCTCATGAGGTTTCAGTCAAGCTTTTGACTGGGCTGCATTTATCTGAAGGCTTGACTGAGGCAGGAGGATCTACTTAAATTTTTGCTTTATGCTGTTAGAAGCAAGTCTAGCTCCTCTTAAGGGGAGGAAAAGCAGGACCTACCTTTTGAATGGAGTAGTATCAAATACTTTGTGAGCATATTTTAAAACCATTACATCCACCTTTATTTTCTGCTATTTTCCCCTGTTAACATACCTGTGTTTTAATAACTGCCTCTGATGATGGTCAGAGTCCAGTGGCTAAAGTTCATGTTACCCTCAGCTGCTATTTCAGTATTACTTGGAACAATTCGATTCATTTTGATGATGCAAACTCTGACCTGTAATCAAAATGGTCCTTTTGAGGGGCAAAGGTGAATTTAGCTTTGCTTGGGCTTTTAACACTTATATATGCATCTGTTTATGTCCTTTCTGTCTTATGTGTTCCTTAGTTGATTCTTAGTAGTGGAATAAAGCTGTTTGGACATTACATGGTAAATATGTTAAAACCAGTATTGTATTATGTTTTTGTATGTTATGTTTTGCTTGAGATTCAGAGCACTTAATAACCATTCTATATCTCATCCTACCTCTGAGAAGTTTGAAAGTAAAGCAAGGTATCCTGTTTTCTGCCTCCAAGTAGGGAAAGGGAGGGGAGTTCATTTACATACGAGGCTGAGTGGAAGATGAGAGGGAATTCAGAGTTGTAAGGCAGAGACATAGATGTTTCCAGGAGTGGGTTCATCCTTACTAACCCTCATCTTGTAGCTGTTTTGTTTTTGGCTTAGCTTCGAACTTCTGAAGTTTATACTGAAGCAAGAGGCAAGACGTATTGGATAAATGACCCAGGAGATATAATCAGTAAAGGTAAATTTCCTTCTGCTTTGGGTCAAAATGGAGCTTTTTTATAAGGAAACTAGGTATCATAATGGGAAGTGGTTGGGTTATGAGAGGGTTCAAGAATCAAGAGAATAAGTATTCAGTTAAAACCATTTGATTTCATTTTTTTTCTGGTGTTTTAGTAAGCTTTAATCAGGTATTTCCTAAGGAATTTAAAATTATCTCTTAAGTTTGAGAAGTCTGCGCGGCTAGATGAATGGATTGTTAGTTTGTTGCCTTGGACAGAGACTTAAAGAACTCTTGAATCTACATACTGTTATCTTCTGTATCCTTGTCATCTTTGTCATTAGTTTAATACTTAAACATAGTTTCGAATTGTTACTTGTGTGTGTGTGTATGTGTATGTGTGTGTGTGGTTATCTGTTGTCTCTCTAAGCGGAGTTAATTTTCTTGAGGACCATGCCTTTTATTTCTTTGCGTTCCCTCTGCTAGTAATGATACTTTGAGTTGTATATTTCAGAGGATATACCTTAAGCATATTGGCAACACCCGCTGGTGTGGCAAGGTAAGAGTCAAGTGGAGCTCAGTGGTTAAGAGTTTGGGGTTTAGAGTCCTATTGACTTTGCTGTTTAATAGATTTATTACCTTAGGCAAGTTTCTCAATTTCTCTGAGGCTCAGTTCCTTCATCTGTAAAATGTTAATAATAGTTTCTACCTCACAGAGTTGTGAGAACTAATGAGATATTGCAAGTAAAGCACTTAGCCACAGGAGTGGTTACATATATTAGGTGTGTAAAAAAGTAATTGTTTGATTTGTAAATTTTTATTTTTGATTAGAGGTATCCAAGTTCTTGAATCTTGAGGCCTCATTATTTATTAGTTCATCAGTCATTATCGGAGGTGCCAGAAACCTGAATCTGGTGCCCGTTCTTGTCAGCCTGAGTCGGTCCACATCATAAGTAACTTCATTCAGAGAGTTTTCTTGTTTGCTTTGGCAAAATAGATATTTTAGGCCATGGTTTCTTCCTTGCAGAATCTCAGGGTTCTTCCTCTCTCCAGTGACTACAGCTGCCATTGTTTTCAATGTTTGGTAGGTGACATGGTATTTGGATTACCCTGTTCTCCTCTGCTCTTCTGACTGTGACTCCTAAAAGCTCACTTAAACCTGACTGATGCTGACTCCTTTCCAAAGGCCCAAGTCCTCCTGCCTCCCTCCAATTTTCTGTTAAGGAATTCTTTGGACTAATTTTTTTTTTGTTTTAAAGAAACCTTGCAGTACCCAAACAGACCATTCTTTCAACTCTGCACTCCTTGGTCAGCATCCAGAATGTAAGTACTTGTGGCCATCTGTATATTCCTCTGTTGTCAGGCCTAACTGACTTCATACTTTTTCTCTTCCATTCCGATCTTCCGGTGGCTCCTCATAGACTGTCCCAAGTTGCACAGTGAGCAAACTTCCTTCATCTTCAGCCTCTTAACTGCATGTTATTTTTACTCCTTTCTCTTAACTAAATTTGTTTTCTTTCTCAGGACTTTACATCCTCTATCTCCCTTCTAGTGGGTGGGTTTTTTGTTTTTGTAATTTTTAAAATTTAGAGATGGGGTCTCGCTGTGTTGCCCAGGCTGATCTCGAACTCCCAAGCTCAAGTGATCCCCCTGCCTCAGCCTCCCAAGCAGCTGGGACTACAGGTTTGCAACACCATGCTTGGCTTAGTGGGTGTTTCGGTGTTCCTTGTTCTCCTGTATTACAGAGATTAGTATTCTGTTGTTCTCTCTGTCCCCTCTCCAATGCTTACATAAAATCCTATACCCTTGGGTGAAATTCCCTGTTCCTTAAAAGCCCGTGTAATCTGGCTAGTCTAACCTTTTCCCTTATGCGGTACTGTCATTTATTGTTTTGTCCCTCCCTCATTTAAAAAATGAACAAAAACTTGTAGCTCTTGGATTGTGGGCTTTCTTCTTACCTTAAGTATTGCTATTGTCTTAAGAGACTCCAGTGTCTGTGTGGAAGACTGATCCAGCACCTTAGCTAGTCTTATGTCTGGTTCTCTAATTAATCTGTTTCATTGCCTTTCTTCTCTTCCACCAACTATTCTAAGGCCACATTTTGGGGTTAGTCAATTTAGAACTGCTTAATTTCTGGAAATTTAAAGACAAGCGTCTCATTTTCTCATTAAGACTCTTCAGTTCTCTCATTTAATTATCCCCACTGCCTCTTTTCTCCAATGTCATTGAGAAAGCCAGTGCATTGGCCCTCTCTGTATTCTCTCCCTTTTTGTTAACTCCCCTGTCTTTGCTCCCTTCCCTGTCTTGTTTCGACTTTGTCGTCCTTCTCTTAAACAGCTCTTTGGCCAATATCCTCTCTTTATTTTCATTTTTCATTGTATTTTTCCTACCTGGCAAAACTCAGTACAGCTTTCTGCCTTCCTAATATCCAACCTTTCCTAGACCCTTGACTCCTGCCTGGTAGTATTTCTGTGTGTGTGTGGTTTTTTTTTGTTTTTTGTTTTTAGACAGAGTCTCACTCTGTCACCAGGCTGGAGTGCAGTGGCACGATCTCTGCTCACTGCAACCTCTGCCTCCTGAGTTCAAGCGATTCTTCTGCCTTAGCCTCCTGAGTAGCTGGAATTACAGGTGTGTGCTACCATGCCCAGCTGATTTTTTGTATTTTTAATAGAGCTGGGGTTTCACCATGTTGGCCAGGCTGGTCTCGAACTCCTGACCTCCAGTGATCCATCCACCTTGGCCTCCCAAAGTGCTGGGATTATAGGTGTGAGCCACCGCACATGGCCAGTATTTCTGTTTTTAAGTGACCTCTTGGGGATTTGCCGCAGTGGCTGTTTAAACATCCCTCATCGTCCTACATTTCCTTTGCTTTTGCTTCCCTTCACTTAATCTTGCCTCTTAATTTATAGAAACCCTCAGATTGGAGCTCTTTTACCTTCGTGCCACCAAATTTGAGTGCCACTTTTCGTCCTTTCTGTAGTGAGTTCTACTTGGATTTTTCCCAAGATTTTAAATCTTCCCTTCTATCTCTTTTTTTCATCAACTTTAAACAAAATAAATAAATAAAATCTATCACATTTAGTTATCTTTACCCTCCATCTGCTTTTCACTCTCCTCCCTTCTACAAGCCACCTTCTTAAAATAGTTGTCTGTGCCCTTTGAGCCCATTGCAGTTCTGGTTTTCTCTTTAACCACAACATTGAAACTCTTTTCTCCAAAATCACCATTAACCCCCTGGCGACTACATCCAATGAATATTCCTTTCTGTCATCTTTGTCCTTGGAATGCCGCTCTTCCCCTGGCTTCTCTTGTACCATGCTGTTTAGAATTTCTCCCTCTGTCTGCCAGTGCATTTTTGTTATCCCTTCCTCAGCCCACCACTTAAAAATTGGTGCTTGAAAGGATTCTATTCTAGGTCTTTTTCTTTTTAATTCTTTTAAGTTATATATATTTCTCCTTGGGCAAGCTCGTCTATTGCTAAGGCTTTATTTATCATCTATATGCTGACAACTTCCAAATTGCTGTCTGTAGCCTAGATCTCTTTCCTGCACTTAGGATGTCTGTATCCACCTGCTCAGTGTGCATCTGTGCTTGGATACCCCATAGTTAACTGCAAACACAGCATCTAAAACTGATTCCTCCTTATCTGCTCTTTTTAAGAAGAGATGGAGTTTTGCCATGTTGGCAAGGCTGGTCTTGAACTCATAACGTCAGGTGATCTGCCCGCCTCGGTCTCCCAAGATGCTGGGATTACAGGCATGAGCCACTATGCCCAGCCCTTATCTGGAATTTCTGCAAAATTCTGTCCTTGTGTAACTCAGCAACCAGTACCACCATTTACCCAGCTGCTGAAGCTACTGTTATAGCCTCTTAAATGGTCCTTCTGTCTTTAATTTCGTCCCTCCCATCCCACATCATTGTGTTGCAGTAATTTTTCTCAGAGTGATCCTTCTGAAACAGCTCTGATCATCTCACTGTCCTTTAGTCCCACTAAAAGCCTTTGGTGATCTGGCTCCTACCTCATCTCCCACCCCTTGACCCGCTCATGCATATACCATGCAGCTTCACTTCATTCCCTCTATAACATGTCTCCTTCTACCTTTTATGGCACTAACCCTTATCTTTGAGATCTTGGTTTATTGGTCTTAATAAACCTTTGGGAATCTTTTACTGAATTTCTAAGATAGGGTTAGGAACTCTCTTGACTGCTTTTATAGCACCTTGTACTTTTCCCTATTTAGGATTTATTTCACTGTATTATAAGAGCCTATTTCCTTTGAGCTCCTGCCAAACTGTAAGCTCTTCGAGGGTAGGGACTCTGTTTTAATCTTTATTTTTTCTTTTTAAATTCCCAGTATGTAGCACAGTACCTGATTTATAGTAAGCTTAGTATTTATTGCCATTTAATGGTTGTATGGATTATAGGATTTTAGAACTGAAAGAACCTTATCTGTATGGAATATAGATCCTAGATTTGCAGGGTGAATGATCGCTGTGCGGTTCTTTTGCTAGAGATAATCATTTTGAACAAAGTCATGTTCAAAGGCCAAGGTGGCCCCCCTTTAGTGTTTTACCTCTGGCTTTCACTGGTTAAGTGGCTCTAGTTAGTTTGTTTCAAGGCTTAATTAGACCAGTGTTTCTTAATCTTGGCTGCCTGTTAGCATCCTCTGGGGAGCTTTAAGAAAAATACTTTTGCCCCAACCTCACCAAATAATTTACAGAATAAGTTTTATTCTTCTTCCGGGAAGTTTGTCATCCATTTTCCAACTTGCTAAAGTTGATCAACAGTGGCTTTATTGTTCTTTGACAAAAGAAAAGGCATATCAGACTTTGTATTATCTCATTTTTAGATGCACCAGTCAGTAAGCATTTGGCAGTTGGGGGCCCCCATCTGTGACCATTGGGAGCTTGCCTTATGAACCCTTAGATCCTGATCTGTGACATAGAATGTGAGCAGAAAGTTCCATCTGGTGTGATTGCTGCCTCCTCTCATGGGTTCTCTGGTTTGAGTCACTGCTGTTGTATCACACGCTTCTTTATGACAGGCTGACAGGTTAATTCCCTAGAGGCTGACCTGATGTAAATAGGAAAATTTGCTTATTATCAGTAGAAGGAGCAGGTTATTTAATTACTATTCAATTTTAGTGCTATTTATTTTTTGCTTTTAGGATTGAAACATCTCCTGTTCAGCCATTTGAATTTTGAAAAGTTGTTAGTTGCTTTTGATAACTTTGAGGAATCAGATTAATTTTTAAAATGGTTTTTAAATGTATGAGCTCATGCTAAGTGCATTTGTTTGTGGTAGTAATTGCTTTCTGAAATCTGTTTTCTGCAACTCAGAATAGTATAATATTTAGAACTTGGTCACTGTGTCTTTAGAAGGAATTCTGAAGGAATTGTAAAGAACAGCCTAAATTTGTTCTTTTCCCTTGGTTTTTCTACAAACACAATTTTAGTATTGTGGCATTCAGAAGTTAATGCATTCTTAGTATGTTGTTTACAAGTAATATTTTACAAATGTAAGACTGAAATATTTGCATCAGCGAGTATTGTAGCTTTGAGAGATTTAAATGCTATATGATTACAAATATTTTATTCTTGTCACTAGAAAACAAAAATGGAAGATAAAACACCAAACCTATCATAAAGATACATGAAAACAGGTTGGACTGTTTACCTTTCTTTTTCTTCCCTAGGTCATTTATGTAACAGTCTTAAAAAAAAAAAAAAAAGAGATCTTTATACAAAACTCTATTTTCCAGTGAAGTAAGAGTTTATGGTGACTGAGTAATGCTTGGTATAGATCTGGATCTGTTTTCAGAATTGGCTGGTGTCTAAAAATCATGAGGAACTTAGGTGAAGCAGCTGATGAATAGTCCATAAGTCCACAGTCATCATTGCTAGCTTGAAGATAGTTAATGTTGATAATTTTCTTAAACACTGGGGTGAAAGGGTAAGGATTGGGAATACATCTATACATTTAGCTATTCTGGCTGATACTTCTTTCTTTTGCCTTTTCCATTATCTCATTTACTTTGGGCTTGTTAATCCAGTGGAGGCCTTCTTAAAGAGGGTGGGCATAAATAAAATATGCATGTTCTTTTTCCTTTGCTAATGACAGTAGGAAAACTTTGTCTGCTTTCAAGTTGGTCTTTTATGATGAACTGGCTCTCAGAAAAATAACTTGACTTCTATTCGAGGGGCATGTTTTTCATTTCTTCCTTCTCCCACCTCCATAGCAGGCACAGTGAGCTTTCCATTCAGACAGTGAGCTTGTGTTGCCTTTTAGCCCAGGGAGCTCAGCCCACAAACCATGGGTCTCAGTTTGTGCTTGACAGGACTGTGTTAAGTGAATCGGGGAGTCTGAATTATTCATTCTCCTTCCTCATCCTGCTGTTCATATCAAATTCCTGCTGTGTCTTTGGGGCATCTTGCCAGTCTTCAGCATAATTGATTTCCTTGCTTTGTGCTATGTGGGGTGTCTGTGTCTATGTGTGTGCACATGGGTTGTGCCTCTATTTAAGCATTCCTGATTGCCTATAATAGCGGTATTTATTAAGCTCGTGTGGGCAGAAGCACAACAGTTCAGCCCAAGATTACTAAAAATATAGCGGACTGGCTGCTTTTATAATCTGAAGGAGAGGTTAGAATTGGTCTTTTCATTATCCAGGCTGCATTTTGCGTTTTCTTTCTGAGCAACAAGGATTTGCTGCCTGATGAATTATGAGGAAGACTCTATCTATCTATTTATCTATGTATCTATCTATGTATCTATGTATGTATGTATGTATGTATCTATCTATCTATCTATCTATCTATCTATCTATCTATCTATCTATCTATCTATCTATCTATCTAGAGATGGAGTCTTTCCTGCTTTGTTGCCCAGGCTGGCCTTGAACTTCTGGGCTCCAGTGATCCTCCCACCTTCTGTGATCTGATTGGAACACTTGGGAAGGAGACTGTCCTTCTCTCTTTCTATTCTTTGACCCCGTTGTCTCCTCTTTAACTGTTTTTCTTTGAGAAGATATTTCATTTAGAGCCATAGACTGTTAGAATTAGGGAGGACTTAAAGATTATCTAGTCAAGAGGTTGTAAACTATAGGCCTTTGGTGTAGCTCCCACACATGGGATTTTGTTTGGATAACACAGTATTTTAAAGGCCTTTGGATTTAACATTTAAACATTGGGAAAGCTCACATGAAACCCAGATTTGTGGCTTCACTTGGCAGCATGGGGCCCACATTCCTACATCTGACAATCTGCAGGAGCTAAATAGTGGCTGTTCTCTTTTGGAATGACCCGTTTGCTTCAGTATTGCACAGTCTCTACCTGTGCACTTCACTCTTTACCTCTGGTGAGTGTTACAATCCCGGTCTAATCCAGTCCACCCATTTTACAGAAGAGAGGAAGAGATTTGCTGAAAACCTAGTAGGTAGTTGGAACAACTTAGGGTTTGTGTTTCTTGACTTTTAGTTGATTACGATTATTTCTACTAGTATTTTACTTTTGCCTTTCTTACTCTTTTTTTGTTGTTCATTCAAAATATTCATTGTGTCTGTAGCAAGAGTCAATTCTGAGAGTGTGGAAAGGAATGTGATAAAGTCTCCTTTCTTGATTTGGTCTTGACGGACCAAATGAGTCTACTTTGGAACAGTCACCATCCACCATTACTGTGTCACATTATGTTGTCATCTTTTCTTCGCATCATCTGGAATTTTAAAAATTTGTCTCCTTGTTTACTGGCTGTCTTCCCAAGTACTTGAGTGTAAGCACTGTGAAGCCAGTGACTATGTCTCATTTAATGTTGTATCTCCATTGCCTGTCACTTAGTAAATTCTCGGTATTTGTTGAATGAATGACTGAAGGAGGCATTTGAACTCAGCTTTGAAAGATGAATAGGAATTTTCTATGCAGACTGGGTAAGGGTGTTCCAGACATAGATACTGGGGTGAGCAGAGTCATGGAGGCATGAAAATACATAGTATATTCTTGTGCTTCTTTCGGGCTGGGTTTGTTCATGTGCCACAAAAAGCTATTTTTGATACAGAAAGACCATCTGGATTTGAAGGACTCTAGATCTTTGGTTAAAAAAAAATTGAGAAACTAAATATGTTTCTGAGCCAACTTCAGTACAGCTTTTTCCCCTCTGTAGTCTTTTAGCCAGATGCTGGGCATTCATTATCATTAATGATTTATAGACCTTTACCAACATATTTACCACAGTTTTATTATATAACAGATGTGAAACAAGGGTATGGTTCCAATGTGCCTTCAGTCTAGCAACACACTCTGCCTTGGTGCAAAGCAGTCTAATACTTTGCAGGTCCAGAACAACTGGCAGTATGTAGTTATTTTTAGAGTATATAATGGACTAAGTGGTGAGTTTCTGAGGGCATAGGGCAGAGGTTCTCAATATTAGCCAACTGTGTATTAGAATCACCTGGGAAGCTTTTAAACATTTCAGTGCTTAGGCCATACCCTACCCAGACCAATTAAATCAGGAACTCTGGGGGCAGGACCCAGGAATCAGGTTTGTTTTTTTAAACATCTTCAGATGATGCTAGTATGCAGTAAGGTTGAGAACCATTGGCCTAGGGGGACACAAACAAGGGAAGGAGACAGATTTTTGAAGCTTGTTGTAAGTTGTTGAGGTATAAGGAGGGATCCCCAAGAGGTCAGTCATTAAGAAGATTAGGTAATTGAAGAGAATTATTTAAAAAATTATCTGAGTGGAAGAGGAGAGCTATTTTAGGGAATCAGTTTAGAAATGTATGATTTTTAGAGCAGTTGAACATACAGAGATTGGAAATCTTACAGATGGTGTCGGAGATAAACAGAGTGTGCCTGGTCGTTGAGGAGGAAGAGAGCTTGGATTCCAAATTATTCATCGACTCTAGCTTTCTAGTCACATATAATGAGAAAACATTGTACTTGAAGTAAAATGGTCATGGGTCATAGTTCTAGATTCCCACTAATTAGTTGTGTTCATTTAGTTCAGTTAAACAACCATTTATCAAGTGCCGAACACTGTTGGACACTGGAGACAAATTAGATACAGGTCTTGCCATCCAGGATTTGATGATCTAGGAAATTTTTTTGTGTTGCTGTAGTTAAGCAGTTTATTAACATCTCTGGGTCATTCTCCATTTGCAAAATGTGGGGATATGATGTTATTTCTGAGATTGCTTTTAGCTCTAACATCTTACCACAGTGATTCAAAGTAAAATCTAATAAAAATCAGCATCTCCTAAAAGTAATTATTATAGTTTTCTTCAATAGAAAAAAAAATCCAGGTAAAAATATGGCCAAAGGGTTTAAACTGAGACGATCTTAGAAACTTACTATATCCCTTTCCTGTCTTACTTTTCTATCAGGTTCTGTTTGATTTTGACAACTATAGTTAGTAAGGAAGGTTCAAGAGCAGATGCCCCTGGTAGGGGGCGGGTAGTAGCTGGTGGATTAGAGCTAAAGTAGAGCTGGTAAAAGCCTCCTGGTTGCAGAGCTGAGGGCAGATTGGGCAGGTGCACTACTAAGATATGGTTTTGAGATCTACTATTTCCAGCACCTTGTTGAAAAGTTGATAGCTACATTCATCACGCAGGTGAAGTCTACCATAATGAGGAAAAAATTGCTTATCTTGCCAGCAGCCCTCAGGATAAACTTAGGAGAACTGGGGAGATTTGTTTTTCTGATGATTCTTGGATTTTGTAGTGCAGTCGTTGTTTGCTTTGCTGCCTTGTAGGGGAGGAAGGGAAGAGGCTAAGGGGAGAGAGAGGGTGGGCGAAACAGCTGTCAAAGAAAGAGGAGTCCTGAAAAGCTATTTGTGTTGGGAGCTGGAGCTCAATGGTAGGGCTGTGGTAGTTTTGTAGGCCACACTCTCTTGCTGTTTTGCTTTTGGGACATAACACTAATAAATAGGATTAGTGGTTTTTTTTTTTTTTTTTAAACGATACCCTTAGCTTGTTAGAGTTAAAACAGCTTTTGTTCTAAAACACTCTATCAGAGACTATTAAAGAATGGTTTTTCTTATGTAACTGTTGCACTCAACATGTTCCATTGTAGGGACTGTAGCATGGTTTCTATTCAGATATCCTGGACCCTCAGACCTCAAATTACCGTCCAACCATTTCCTTTTCTCCTACCCACTTCCCTGTTCATTCTGCAGTTCTTGTAATCACCCCAGCAAATGTTTATTTAGCGCCCGTATGCCCTGTACCATGCTGGCTGTTGAGGATGTGGAGGGAGGCAGAGAGAGAGAGACAGTCCATGACCTCAGGGGCTCCCAGTGTAGTAGGGAGACTGGTACCAACAAGACCTATAATGTGGTAAGTGCATTGAGAGAATTGAGTAAATGGGGAGATGGGGGGAGGAGGGTCTAAACTAGCTGGGACCGGTGGAAGTCAGGGAAAGGGACCTGGGGGATGTAACAGGAGCTATCCTTCTGTGTTTTAAACAGTAGAAAGAATAGAGAAATACTGGTTTAATGGGTAGAACACAGGGTAGGGGAATTAGGACTCTTCCTTTTCGGTCTTTTGTGTTCAAAAGTATAGCAGCTTTCTTTGCTTCTTGCTCCTAGCATCAGATTATCGATTCCCCTGGAATTATGTGGGTTGGAGAAGAATGGAAAGGAATTTGCCCACCTGCATGGAGAGAGAGGGAGGCAGTAGGGATGTGGGTGTTTAAAAGCCCTTGGCATGATTGGCTGTAAGTACAGATGGCTATTTGTGTTACCATTATTGTAGCTGTTATGCCTACATTCCCTTTGGTGTGCCTCTCTACAGGGATAATTGTGGGGTCCTGACTTATAAGTCTTCCTGCTGCTGGATAAAATAGATGCTGATGTGTTGTGCGTTACAGGGTATACAGTGAATTCTGTGTGGGCTGTCTTCTTACTGCTGCCTTGATCTTTTGGGGCCTCGAACATAAGGGGAAAATGTTTAATTTTGTGTGTGCAAATTCACATTGGTGAAAACCAGTAAAACCATAAAAATGGTTATATTCAGTTTTCCTAAGGGATTGACCTCCAAATGAAGCTAAAATTAACTTTGGTGAATGCTTGTATTTTTAAATTTTTAATTCTAATTTTTTTTTTTGAAATGGAGTCTTGCTCTGTCACCCAGGCTGAAGTGCAGTGGCATGATCTTGGCTTACTGCAATCTCCGACTCCTAGGTTCGAGGGATTCTTATGCCTCAGCCTCCTAAGTAGCTGCGACCACAGGCGTGCACCACCACACCTGGCTAATTTTTGTATTTTTAGTAGAGATAAGGATTTACCATGTTGGCCAGGCTGGTCTCGAACTCCTGGCCTCAAGTGATCTGCCCACCTTTCCTCCCAAAGTGCTGGGATTACTGGTGTGAGCCACCATGCCTGGCTGAATGTTTGGATTTTTGAAAGCGTTAAATACCAAGGGCTGAGTATCTAGGGAAAAGGTGATTTGTCTGTGAAATCCAAGGAACTGGCTACATTCTGTGTGTAACTCTGAGGGAAATAGAACAGAAAGAGGATGGGCTTTACAGTTGATCTGCATATTTTTTGTTGTGGGACCTTGCTCAATCTACCTAACTTTTCTCAAGCCTCAGTTTTTTCATTAGTAAAATGAAGATAATAATTACTACCATAATGTTGTTTTGGTGATTAAAAATTTATTATTCCACTACTAAAAGCCTTTCAAAGGCTTCTTTCTTAGTATTTATGTCCCAACAGAATGGAATCACTTGCTATCTTTTTCTCCTCTGTGCCTTTATACCATTTTTCTTGTATCTCTTTTTACCTCTCTACTCAGAACATTCTCCATAAAGTAAAACACATAACATAAATACATAAGCGTGCAAAGTCATGTTTCTTCTTAGATCTCAGCCAAATGGTATTTTGTTTTCAAGGAAGCCTTTCCTGAGCCCGATCCCATTCCAGTCTGGAAGATGTCCTTTCTTTTAATTTATCTGTCCCACCTGCTAAACTGTAAGTTCTCTGAGGGCAGAGATTGTCATATTTACTATTGGGTCTTCCTCTTTTTTGTCTTGTAAATGGTGTATGGTCTGTATGCAAGCTGCTTGCAAAACTCAGGGCAATACCAAGAGACATAGCGCCCCCCACCCCCGCCCCTAATTGATTTATAACCAGAAGAAAACCGCTTAATTTGCACCTAATTGATGGTAAAGCCTGGTTACTTTGGGGATAAATTTGGCTATGAAAGTAAACCTGATGCTTTGTGCTTTGGTAGATATTTAACTTTCGTTCTCTTTCATACACAAGAGTTACTCCTTTGCTTTGAGTAGAAAACCATTAGAAAACCAGGGTAGAACTTTCGGCAATTATCCAGTTTAGTAATTGGGCCAAATAGTTCTAATCTCACCACAACCACTACTTCTTAGAAAATGATCTCTTTAAACAAAACATGGAACATCTCTGAGGATGAAAACCTAAGGGAAGGAATAGTTGGAGATCCCCAAATATACTCATATAGATTCCCCCCATTCTTTTTCCTATTTATGGGTATTCAAGCCTTGGAGAGATGTGTGTGTGTTGATCACATAGGATCTTTTACCTACACGACCTAAGTATATTCCATTGTGGCCATTGGTCTATTTTTTCTATACATCTCAAATGTTATCTTCTAATAGGTCATAATGAATTTGTGGTGGAGTAAAGGCCCAACATTCCCTGTACAAGTAAAGGCAAACCATAGCGCCAGTAACCCTTTACTAGTTTATAAGTAAAGGCTATCTCTGTTAGCCTGAATTCCTTGAGGGCAGGGATGGTCTGATTGATTTTCCATCCTCAATGATAAGTAAAGATATTGGCACATACTTCGTTACGTGATGGTTACCTATTTGTCGAATGAGGTAGCATGGTGTAGTAGATTAAAGGCTCCAGAATTTGACAGACTGAGTTAGTATGGACTGACACTTGTTGAACCATGTTTTAACCTTTCTGAGCTTTAGGATCAGCTTTCGTTGTGAGAATCAAAGACATTGTACTCTTAAATTCCTGTTAGTGGATGGCTATTATTTTTTCTCCATTGATTCTTTATTTTGAAATAATTTCACATTAGAGAAAAGTTACCAGAGCAGCTAACAACCCACAAAACACCCCAAACTCCTGGATTTTCTTCACTCGGATTCCCCAGTTGTTAATATTTCACTGCATCTGCTTCATTGCTCACTCTGTGTGTTTGTGTGTGGGGTTTGTGTACATACATACCCTTTTTCATTGTGCCTTTTCTGAGCTTTTTTTGAGAGCAAGCTGCAGATGTGATATTCCTTCACTCCCAAACACTTCAATGTGTATTCCCCGAAATAGAACTTTCCTATATAACTGGCAGAGATCTCCAAATCAGGAAATCAGTATTAGTACAACGCGACCATCCATCCACAGACTTCGTTAACATTTTGCCAGCTGTCCCAGCAATGTCTTTTTCCTTTTTGGTCCAGTATCTTGTCTAGGAATATGCATTGCATTTAGTTGCATGTCGCCTCAGACCTCTTCAGCCTGGAACAGTTTCTCAGTCTTTACCTTTCTTTCATGTCCTTGACATTTTGAAGAGTCTAGATCTGGGTCCATCTGTTTCTTCATGGCAGCAGTAATATCATTTTCGGCAGGAATACCACTGCAATGATGCTATGCTCTTCTCGTTGCATCATATCTGGAGGCAAATGCTGTCCCCTGCTTCCCACTGTCAGTAATATTGTTAACCTTGAACAGCTGGTTAAGCTGATGTCTGCCAGGTTTCTCCACATCAGATTCATCATTTTTCCTTTTGTAATTGATTATTGTCTTGTGGAAAGGTATTCTGAAATTATACTACTATCCTGTTTCTCAACAGATATATACCTAACCTCCTTAGCGCTATTGACTACTCTTTCCTGAACCAACCAGTTTTATTCTGTCAAATGCTAGTCCTCTATTTCTGTGTCTGCCTGTATTTGTTAGATGTCATTCTGTTACAAAGAATTTCCCTTTTTCTTTTGTTTATTTCTATCAGATGGACTCATGGATTACTATTTTATTCAGTGGGCTGTAGTCCATTTCTATAATTATACTCCTCAAGCTTGAGGGAGCTTGAAAGTTTAGCCAGTGGGACCTGCTTTATGCTGGTTTCTTTGTCCTTTTGACCTGTCCCCATCATTCATGGGACATTTCCTTATTTTCTGCCACAAGAAGGTTTTCCAAGTTTATTTTGTACTTTTCCTACCAAAGCCTTGGAATCAGCCATTTCCAAGAAGCTCTGGTTCTTTTAAATGGAGGATAGTAATTAGAAACCAACATCTGGGTGGTGGGTATGCATATTGCTACTAGAGTGTCATTGCCTCTAGGCTGTCTCAGCAAACAGCTAGAAATTGTGTGTATGTGTACATATATATGTACATAAACACATATATACCACATATACACCTATATTTCCATATCTCTTTGTGCTATATACGTATATATACATGCATGATGTTTGTGTGTGTTACATATTTTAAATTATAAAACAATACATTTTATATTATAAAATCATGAATTCACACTGATAACTCCATTAAATGCAGCCAACCTCTTTCCATATTTGTAAATATATTCTCCAGTAGGGAAAAACTTGGCTCCCCTTATCCCCAATATGTTTACTTATTTGCTCAGTGTAGCCAGTTTTCCAACCGCGATGGCTGACTCCACCACCTCTGTACCCTACTCCTCATGTTCTGGAATCCTCAGTCAATGGGCTCCTTTGGCCCATTCTTCCTTGTGGCTTCCTAATCTCCCTAGAGTTTCCCAGCTTTACCTGTAGTCTTCCAGTGCCCCCTGACCCCCAACCACTCTTATCTTTGGCCTCTGGGCCTGCTGTCCTGTGCATCCTTGATTCCTCAGCTCCTCACCTACCTGTGTCCTTGGCTGCTGTGCTAACTGCTCTGTGACGGAAGGGGGACAGGGCTTTTTTTTTTTTTTTTTTTTGAGGGGGATTTTATACGTATACACGTATGTATACGTGTGTGTGTGTATGTGTGTGTGTGCGTGTGTGTATATATATATATATAGTTCATTCAGGTATAATTTACGTGCAGTAAAATTCATTCTTTTAAGGCTACATTTCTATGAATTTTGACAAATGTAATATAGGCATGTAACCACTACCACAATCAAGATATAAAATGCATCCATTACCATAGAAAGTTTCTTCAGGCTCTTTCACAGTTAGTTCTCTCTTCGCATCCGCAGCCACTGGCATCACTGATCAGATTTCTGTTCCTATGATTTTGCCATTTCTAAAATGTTATATAAATGGAATCATGTATTATGTAGCTTTTTGAGTATGGCTTCTTTCACTTAGTGTAATTCTTTTGAGATTCGTATGTACTGTTTTAGGTATTAGTAATGCATTTCTTTTTTGCTGTTGAGTAGCTTCATTTCTCTTGGGTAAATACCTAAGGGTGGGAATGCTGCTGGGTCATGTAAGTGTATATGAAGTGTTTAAGCGTATGAGAAACTGCCAAACTGTTTCCCAAAGTGGCTGTACCACTTTGGATTCCTGTCAGCAATAAATATATCTACATTCTTTCCACTATTTGGTATTGTCCGTTGTTTTTTTAAAAAATGAGAGTCCTTCTGATAGGTATATAACGGATATCTCTTCATGGCTTCAATTTGTATTTTCCTAAATATTAATGATGTTTAGCATCTTTCATTTGCATATTTGTCAGTCATATCTCTTTGATGATGGGTCTATTTAAATGTTTTGCACATTTTTTTAAAATGAGTGGTTCATTTGCTTTTCTTTTTTTTTTTGAGACGGAGTCTCGGTGTGTCGCCCAGGCTGGAGTGCAGTGACGCAATCTTGGCTCCCTGCAACCTCCGCCTCCTGGGTTCAAGAGATTCTCCTGCCTCAGCCTCCCAAGTAGCTGGGATTACAGGCACACGCCACTGTGGCCAGCTAATTTTTTGTATTTTTAGTAGAGGCGAGGTTTCGCCATGTTGGCCAGGCTGTCCTTGAACTCTTGCCTCAGGTGATCCACCCGCCTTGGCCTCCCAGAGTGCTGGGATTATAGATGTGAGCCACTGTTCCTGGCCGGGTGGTTCATTTTCTTACTGAGTTCATTTTGAAATTCTTTATATATGTAGCAAATCCTTTTTCCGATACACATTTGCAAATATTTTCATTCATTCTGTTATTACTTTTATATTATAAGTGTGGCTTGTTTCATATATAAAAATGTTGGATTGAATTCTTGGGGGCTTTCCTTTTTAGCCCTTGTGCTGTGAATACACAAGGGAAATATTTGTGAAAGGATGGATCTAGATGTTGAAGGAGGTGGAGATCTTGGAGGATCAGGTGTAATTATCTCTCCTCAGTGACTGGAGGTACTTGTTGAGAACAGGAAGGAAGGACTGAGGGAAAAATTAAGGGGGGGTGGTGGTGGTGGTGGTGGTGGTCAGAGTTTTTGGTTGGAGGATTTGGTATAGCAAATTCAGGGGTGGGATAATGGCTACTAGAATTGTGTAAAATAGAAAGATAAGGAGTCAGGGGGATTTAACATGAAAAGTGTTGAACCTAGCTGAAATCAAACAGGGAGCTGAAAACAACGTTAGTAACCATGTTGTTCAGCCTTTTCATTTGATAGGTAGCAGATAGCCTTAAGAGAGGGGATGCGATTTATTGAAGATTATATGGGTCATGAAGTGGCAGAGTTAGGACTTAAATTCAGATCTTTAAGGACAGTAGTGAAGGAGGGGCTCAGCCCATGTAGGAAAATACATTTGGGGGTGGGAGCAGGAGGTGGAGGAAAAACTAGAATTCTAATGGCATATGTTTTTGTTATTCTTTATATCCTTCACATAATTTATAAATATTCTTCTTGTATCTCCTCAGTATTAAGTAAAATAACAATAACAAGTCTAGAATGACAGCAGAATTAGTGATTGAGCTGGTAATAGTTTGACCAGAAATCAAATTGGAATATATCTTGGGTCAAACAGAAAACACTAGTGATCAAGTGGGAACTCATTTTTGGCACAACATGAAAATTTGATTTTTTTTTTTTTCTGTTCCTGACATCAAAAGGGAAAAGATACTAAAGACAATAAAAGATTATAGATCTGAATTTTGCTTGTTACAATTAGCTTTGAAAATACTGACTCCCAAGGTTAGGATTTACTGGGATTAGAATTGCCTTTGAATTGAAAGAGAATGATAAAAGGAAATACCTAGAAAACCTGATAGTAATAGTTATTTCATTGGATTCCTAATCTAAATCAGGCACTGTGTTAGGCTTCTTGGCATTACATTTTTTTAATCTTTCCTTAACTTTGCAGAATATTTTTGGTGACATTATGTTGCTATTTTATCAATGCAGAAATTAGGATTCAGAAAAATTAAATGATATGCTTAAGGTCATATGACTAGTAAGTGAGCTGTGTTAATCCCTAGGATTGTGTGGTGAACAAAGCTTGTTCTCCTTTCCTTTTACCAGTGCTAATTAAAGTGTCATTTGTAGACTGGTACTAGTTTGCTGTTTATTACCAATTCATACAAGATAGGTGCAGAAATTGATTGTATGCACTTAGAACTTCTATAGCAATTTGACAGAATACTTTTGTGAGTGTTAAGTCTAACAATAAAAAACTGGGGCTTGTATTTTATATTTCTTGTTTTTTAAAATTTCATTTTTCTAATAATTCATTTTACTGCACTTTACAAAAGTATGATTCCCTGATGGATTGGAAAGTTAGCAGAAAAGGTTGCTCCTCACAGTTTGAGAAGCCCCGTCTACTACGTTGCCTCTGTGCTTTCGAGAGACTCTGATCAGGATGAAATTTACTTTAGTATTTCTGCTGAGTTTTGAATGGCTGGGGAGAGAAGGTCAGAGAAAAGGGAAGAGGCAGTAGGGAAAAGATGAGGCTGCAGGGGAGGAATCTTTGGGAGGACTTTGCCCTTAAGTGGTAGCAGTAAGATGAGGGCAATAAGATGAGGGGGGATGCCCTGCCTCCTTTGGTTGAAAGTAGTGTTAGGATTGTGGCGTCTTTCTGTAGAGCTCTAGCCTGTTTTTGTTGTTGTTGTTGTTTTTGTTTTTGATACGGAGTCTCGCTCTGTCACCCATGTTGGAGTGCAGTGGTGCGATCTCGGCTCACCACAACCTCTGCCTCCTGGGTTCAAGTGATTCTCCTGCCTCAGCCTCCTGAGTAGCTGGGATTACAGATGTGTGCCACCACACCTGGCTAATTTTTGTATTTTTAGTAGAGACGGGATTTTACCACGTTGGTCAGGCTGGTATTCAACTCCTGACCTCGTGATCTGCCTGCCTCGGCCTCCCAAACAAAGTGCTGGGATAACAGGCGTGAGCCACTGCGCCTGGCCTAGCCTGTTTTTTAATTACACCCAGTGGCAATTCTGGTGTTAATAGAGGAGACCGAATGTAGGAAAAAGAATTTACAGAAATAAAGCAACTGGATGTAGGAGTTCAGAAAATCTAAAAACTCCTTTTCTCTCCTTAGAAATACAGACACACTCCCCTTGAAGTGTTTTCCCTTTAAGGAAAAGGCGGCAATTCTTTGGCAGGGTCAAGAGTTTTGATTGGCTCCTTCTACTGCTGTTTGCCACGAAGAATCCTGACCAGTCCAGTTTTGTTTAGAGCTGGTTTGGGAGTCGGCCGAGCTGCCAAGTTCTCTGTGCCTAATTTGAAGTGTATTAATGTTTCAGGAGTGGGCCAAATCTCTTATAGGCACCTCCTACAGTTCAGCTTTCCACGTTCCAGGAGGAAATGTGACCCTGCTGTTTCGGGAACCCCACCTCATATAGTCTTAACTTCTCTCTGAATGTGTTTGAAGTCTTGCCAGCGTAGAGAGGGGAAGTTTAACACACTAAGAGAATACATTTTTAGGGAGCCTGCCCACAAGGTGGTCGGTCCCCTATGCCGTGGCCAAGGAAAAGGAACCCACTCATCCTCAGGTTACTTAGCATGTGAGATTAAGGCCTCAGCCCATATAGGAGTAATTTTCTCTTCTTCTGGATGTGAAATGGTAAAACAGGCCCTTTAAGAACTAGACCATTTTTAGTTGAGAGGAAAACATTGATCACATTGGCTCCAGATAAGAGCAGATACTGTGTGTACTTCCTGGCAAAAACTTTGTATGTGGTTCACAGCAATTCCTGCCATTCTGGTTGTGTCTGAGGGGCTGACAACAGACAGTTCTAATCTCAAACCTTTTACTTGCTGGACTGGTTCTTAATCCCAGAAACCAGCCTGAGGTCAAGAATTGGTTCCTAATTGCCATAGGTATAAAGGTGGCGCTCCTGTTGAGGGAGTTTTCAGTGTTCCTGCTCTGGTTGTCACCAGTGTGGCTTGGGAGATGGTTTATGTTGGTCTGTCCCCCCTCTATGGATATAAACTAATTGTTAAACAGTTACTGACTCCTGTAAGTTTAGACAGTTTATAGCGCCAGCCTTTAAATTTCATGGTGAAATATAATCTTCAGATTTATTAGAACAGTTTAACGGAAGAAAATAAGAGGAAGAGCTCTAAAAAGGTGTAGACTGTCAAAGAAGGCTCGTGGAGGAAGCATCAGTTAGAGGACTCTCACAGTACTTTATAATTACCTCATCATTATCAAGTATTGGACTAACATTGTCTTTGAACATCTCTCTCTGTTGCCTGTAGATTATAAACTTCTTGAGGATAGGGCAGTTTCTATTCTTTTTTTGTATTTGAATCTGGCCTTCTTGATCGATTTGGTAAATATTTATTGAGATCAATTAAAATAAGATGCTTTAAAACTGAGCACAAAGGAGAAGTTACATTTCAGTAGCTTAGGAGTGAATTTAATTCTGCAGGTCTTGGTGCTGTACTTCTTTGGTGAGTTTGCTGGGCCCAGATGGCTAGGCTTGTACTTTCCTTAGACATTTTAATGGCCTGTCTTGGTTGTGATGTCTCTAAGCACTAGGAGGACAGGGAATATGGCTCATAGAAGAGGGTGCCAGCTGAGAGCCTCTGTCCATTCTCTCCACCCACACACAACTCCTTTCTGTACAGTCTTTGGTAGGTAATAAGAACATTTCTTTAAAGTGGTGATTCCTAGGTGAAACTGGAGGCCAGTTTTGTGTGTACTCTTATGTTTTATTAGGTGTGTGGGGTTTGAGGAAGTTGTGGTGCTGGAAAGAATCTGCCTTGCCCCATATTACTGGTGAAAAAAAGAGAGACCTAGGAAGGATAAATAATTTATTCCAAGCCATATGGCTACTTAGTGGCCATCAAGACTATTGTCCAGGTCTCCTTAGTTCTAGACATTTACCACAGTACCGGGTAAGTCCCATTTTTTTTTTTTTTGAGAAAGCATTAGTAAAAATCAAATTTACAGAAACGAATATAAGCAATTTAACTTAGGATTGTGAATGGAAAAATATTTTTCCTTTTGAATGCTAGGAGAACTATGCCAGAGTTTCTTTTTTTCCTACTTTTTGCATGATTTAGAAGATAGAACACATGAAAACAGTTTCCTAAAGGAGATGCTTCATTTAAATGCTTAAAAAAAGCAGGCCACTTCGAATTTCTAAAAATAGCATTTAAAAAACCCCAAAATGGTCTAAAAAGGGATTTTAGTTGCATGAAGACTATACTGTTTGGGGGGTTTCTGGGCTCTAGGGAGGATGCTAGCTCTCTGAATGCTTTATGTTCTTATATGACTCATCTTGTTAGTGGTGACCCCAGAAGGGCAGTGGGAGAAATATGTTCCGAAGGGTGATTTGGAAGGAAGGGATGATTTGGAAGGAAGGGATGATTTGGAAGGAAGGGATGAGAAGGTTGCAGGCAGGAAAACTGAGCTAAGTGGTTTTAGAGAGTGTTTTTTTTTTTTTTTTTTTTTTTTTAGGGAAAAAAAGAAAAAGAAAAAGAAAAAGAAAAAAGGAAAGGCTGCTAGGAGCTTGGTCCTAACTGATTCCAGATGGGCCTGCTACAGTACAAAGGTTTTCAGTGTGTTTGGGATGGGGCTGACCAAGAAGGCCCCCTCAGCACTTCCTGTGCAGCTCTGCAATTGTACGCACCTAATCAGAAACAGCCCTTACTGCTGGAGCTCAAGAGCAACGTCTCATGTTGTCTTTGTGCCTCATTCTGTGAACTGCTCCCTTTGCCTGCCCTGTTTACCTCCCTCTCCTAGTCTCTTTTCCTTTCTAATCTTTTCTATATTTGTTTTCAGGGAATGTTAAAAGGAGGGGAGATATGTATATATAAACATAAACATATGTATATGTTTCTTGTGGGTTGGGAGCAGAGAAGAGAGGGAGGAAGGAATGGCCAAATTAAACGCAGATGGTGAATATTTAGGAAAGGAATTTTTTTCTGGACCTGGGAGGCATTTGCTAGAAATGGGGATTGGGAACATGAGAATGTGAATGAGACTTGGAAAAACAAGCCACTCTTTATTTTTCATTTTTTTGAATCCTGCACACTTGTCTGAATGGTTCAAAATATAACATTGCATGGGGATGGTTTATTTACATTGTAAACTGAGTATCACTGGCCCTGTGTAGCTGTGTGCCAAAGGGTGAGTGTGACAGTGACTTTAAACTCAAAGGAAGTAGGAAGGTGTTTTGCACCCACATCCCATGTAGTATTGTTGCCAGGGGAGCATACCTGATGTGCTCTGACGTGGGCTTGAATTTGGCCGTTTTCCCACCTACTGCAGTATATCAGGCACTCTGCACAGCTTAAAAGAGGATTTTTTTTGGTGACACTCAGCTGCAGGCACTATGAATTGTTCTTTTGTGCCCTCCTGATTCCACCAGGGATATATTTTATATATATACTTGATTTTCTATTTTGCTTCTATTTTGGTTGCCTGGTTAGACTGAGGGTATGCCTGGTATTGACTGTTAGTTTTTTGGGTCTAGCTGATGATTACAGAAACTCTGCCATCCCAGGGGTCCATTTAGGTCTTTGCAATTTTATTCTAATCCACTCAGCTGTTGTACTGATGTTGTTGCGTAAATGTGAGCTTATTAGGATAGACTATGTAAAAATATACTGTGTTGGCATAAAGCCCTTAGCAGCATTGCTTTGTTTTGACCTCTTCATACTTTGTCCCTTTTGTCCTCTCATAAGCACCATGATCACATTTCTTCTTGTTTTTTTAGATAGGGTCTCACTCTGTTGTGTTGCCCAGGCTGGAGTACAGTGGTGCAATCCTGGCTCACTGCAGTCCCGAGCTCTTGGGCTCAAGCGATCCTCCTACCTCAGTCTCCAAAGTAGCTGGGACTACAGGTACATGCCAGCATGCCTGGTTAATTGAAGAGTGTGTGTTTTTTTTTTTTTTTTTTTGAGATGGGTCTCACTGTATTGCCCAGGCTGGTCTTGAGCTCCTGACCTTGAGCAGTCCTCCTGCCTCAGCCTCCCAAAGTGCTGAGATTTCAGGCATAAGCCACTATGCCCAGCCACATTTTTTCTTGAGCCAAATGTACAATATATCCTCTGATGAAAAATTTTAGTGCTATTTCTAGGTAGCGAGGATGTCTGGGAGATAGAGTTTGGATGCTGAAATATTTGATTTTTTGGGATATTTTTGATGCTATAGGAATAATGTGTCAGAGTATTTGAAATTGGGATAGCATAAGACAAGTTACATGGTCACCCTTCTTGAGTGAGTCTTAGCAATATAGCATTGCAACCGACGGAGAATTATGTTCTCAATTCAACAGTAGGATCTTTCTCACTGTGATTTTTTTAAATCCCCCATTTGACTAGGTGTAAAGAAGAGAACGTAGCTAAGATGTTGTTTGTTTTTCGAGTGGCTCTTATTTGCCAGGTACCAGACTCATGTTATCTCATACAATTTATCAGAACTCTAGGATAAATGGCCTCAAGTCCATTTGCAGGTGAGAAAACTGCACATGCGCGGTGTCACACAGCTAGCTTTGTTTCAGAGACAGGCTCAACCCATTGTGTTCTGGGCCTAAAGGTGATACATATTCTTCCACATTGTGAGTTATATATAAATTCCAAACCCTTCTCAGAAAGAAACTCCTTTCTAAGGGTAATGTGGTAGTTAAAAAGATTTTTGAAAAATCACTTTAAACTTATTTTTATTGTCATCCTTGTCCCATTTTAAGCATACTAACTTCCTGCCTCTGATATATAAAGAGCCGATGCTGGAGAGAGGAAGGAGGCAAACCATTTTGTCATGTTTATGGAGAGACCTCAAGGCTCTAAAAGCTGCTTTTATTTTTTTGAGACAAAGTTTCCCTCTGTTGCCCAGGCTGGAGTGCAGTGGTGCGATCTCGGCTCACTGCAACCTCGACCTCCTGAGTTCAAGTGATTCTTGTGCCTCAGCCTCCCAAGTAGTTGAGACTACAGAGGCGCAAGTCACCATGCCTGATGAATTTTTGTGTTTTTAGTAGAGACAGAGTTTTACCATGTTGCCAGGCTGGTCTCAAACTCCTGACCTCAAGTGATCCACCTGCCTTGGCCTCCCAAAGTGCTGGGATTACAGGTGTGAGCCACTGTGCCCGGCCATAAAAGCTGCTTTTTTTTTTAATTAATGGAAATTTTTATTGGGGGTAATTGTAGATTCTTATGCAGTTGTACAAAAGCTACTTTTGAAATGGCAGAAAGGCAGAAGTTCTGATCTAGAGGCAGGCAGGTACCTCTTTTTATCTTCTAGGGCAGTGTGCAAGGAGAGTGTATGAGGGGCTCTTGAGACCCCACTTCACTTTACTGCTCTCTGCTGTCTTTGGGATGTGCACTTGTCAAGTACTCTTAAGTGCTGTGTGCAAGAGGCACCCATTTGCAGTACTGAATTCAGGCCGTACCTTGAAATCTTGTTGATTTGCTTGAGCAGAGACAGTGTTCAGAATGTAGGGATAGATTGCCGGTGGAGACAGTAGTAGACCTTGGAGGAAAATCGTAGGAATTGATGGGGTGAAGCAACAAGATATCTTCAGTTGGGATCACTGTGAAGACTCCCTACAATGTTTTTTCTTTAATGCTCATCGTTTGTTGCTAAATCTTTATTTATTTACTTGGTATAATGTCTTTTTCCCCAATTCGACTGAGCTTCATCAGAGAAAGGACTATGTCTGTTTTCCGCACTGTATTCATGGTGCCTAGCACTATGGGACCATAGTAGGTGTACATTTTATGAAAGTTTGTTGAATGAATGAATGCCATGGGAAATTATGGTTCCTGTTGAAGAATTTAATCCTCAGGTCAAGCCTTTGTCTGTTGTTTTGCATCAGAGGAGTGACTTTGAACATTTTCCTGATAAAAGAGTTTTAATTCCATAAGCTTCTTTTCTTCTTGTTTACTACCTTAGCTCAAGATCTTCTCTTAAGCTCTACTCACAGAGTCTTGCTTTATTTCAGAAAATGTGCTTAAGACCTGGAAGCCCAGTCTGTGAAGCATCTGGTTTACCTTGACCTGTAAAATTATCAGACTGCTTCTTTTTCCTCCCGTTCTGTGTGTTTAAGAGAGGCGCATAATTCTATTTTGAGGCTTATGATAGAATAGGAGAATAAAGCAAACTCGATGACTCTGTTTACTTTAAAAACTTGTTGCTCATCTAAATTGGTTGAATGACTATCCCTTCCCTTAACTAACCCTTTCAACTTTTCATCCTGGATTGACCTTCCCAAATTTATCTTTCATAAAAAGAGGCCATAAATATATTTGATCTCTAACCCACTGGGACTCTTTTTTAAGTTTGGCTTTTGGCTTTTTTTTTGGTAACCTTTTTCTCTAAGATCAGGAAGAAAGGGATAAGAAATTGTGGACAAGAAAATTGGAAAACACTTAAGAAAAAGTTTAGGGTTGTGTGGGTGTGTGAAAGCATATGTGTATACATATACATGTTTTTCCTTTCCTGCCCCACTGTTCTCTAGCTAGAATGACCTAGATTTTTTTTATTCTGGGAAAAATTGTATTATTTCTGGATTCTGCTGTTTCTTTTAAGTAGTTGGACTAGAAGATGCTGGACTTATAACTTACATTTTTAAGTTCTTTCTTGTACTCTTAAGAAAAGTGGTAAATGATACGGATTTTAGATGTGTGTACTGGAAACAGTAGCACTAATAAGGAAATGCCTTTGTCCTCCTGTTCTTTGTTGAAGTTAAAATCAGCTTGGATAGCTGAGGATGGTGGAGGGTTATTTATTATTTTTGGGCTCCAATGTCAAAATTCTCAGTTTTATTTAAACACTCAACACAATTGATATTTGAGTGTCATGCAATTATTAGCTAAGGTTAGTATTCACTTAGGTTAGGAAACATCTCTTACCATTTTCGTCTCTTGTAGCACCTAACACAGCCCTGGGCGCATACGAGGCACTTGATAAAAGCTTGATGAGTTTAATTTAATGTAATCTTGCTTAATTCATAGATTGAGTTGTTTGACCTATTAGGTGGAAGAAAACATCATTGTCCATTTTTTTTTTTTGGTAGGGTATTTTTTTTTTTTATTTTTTATTTTGAGACAAGGTCTCGCTCTGTTGCCCAGGCTAGAGTGCGGTGGCACAGCCTCCCGAAGTGCTAGGATTATAGGAAAATTCACATTTTAAATGCTACTTTATGAAAGTTTCTAAAAGAAAACATAGAAGAATGTTTTCATGATACTCTTTACTTGAACTGGATATAAATGCTGACTATAAAGGAAAAAATGATAATTTGACTACATCAAACTTAGGAATTATCTGTTCATTAAAAGATGCCATTAAGAAAGTAAAGCTAGATGTGGTGGTGCACACCTGTATTCTTAGCTACTTGGGAGGGAGGCTGAGGCAGGAGGATTGCTTTAGACCAGGAGTTAAAGATCAGCCTGGTCAACAACATAGTAAGACCTCATCTCTACAATTTTTTTTTTTAAGTTGACTGGGCATAATGCCATGTGCCTATTGTTCCAACTACTCCAGAGTCTGAGGAAGGAGGATTGCTTGAGCTTAGGAGTTCAAGGCTGCAGTGAGCTATGATTGCACCACTACACTCCAGCCTGGGCAACAGAGCAAGACCCTGTCTTTTGGAGGGGGAAAAATTATATGTATATAAAAGAAAGTAAAAAGGCAAACTACAAAGTAGGAGAAAGTATTTGTAGTATAGGGATCTGGCTAGTCTCTAGAATATCTAAATAACAACTACAAACCCATATATAAAATAAGTTCTTTTAATGAATCTTTTGAACAACCCAGTAGCAAAATGGGCAAAATATTTGAATAGTTACTTCACAAAAGATGATCTCCAAATGTTCCAAAAAATGGTCAGGATCGTTAATCATCAGGCTAAAGCAAATAACCACGATGAGATATTATCACACTACCTCCAGAATGACTAAAATGAAAAAGGCAGACATTACCAAGCATTAGTGAGGACGTTCAGCATCTGGAACCCTCATGTGCTGGTGGTAGGAATGTAAATTGGTACAACTTTGGAAAACTGGCAGTTGGTAGTATCTACCAAAGCTCAACATAAGTGTACCCTATAACCAGTCATTCCACTCCTAGGCATACCCAACCGAAATGTATACATGTGTGCACTGAAAGACATGTGCAAGGATTTTTAGGAATAGCCTCAAGCTGGAAATGGCACAGAGGCCTTTCAACATTACTGAAATATTTTTCAGTAAATTATGATATATTTATAAGATGGAATACACTCAACAAATGGATCAGTTTTACAGATATAATGTGGAGTGAAAGAAGCCAACACAAAAGAATGCATAATGTGCAATTCCATTAACATAAACTTCAAAACAGGCAGAGTGAATTTATGGTGTTAAGTCATTGTGGGCTGGTGGGAGTGACTTTGCAAAGGCACAGGATGGGCTTCTGTAGTGCTGGTAATGTCCTATTTCTTGGCCTAGGTGTTAGTTACATGGCGGGGGTCGGGGGGATGGTCACTTTGTGAAAATTCATTGAGTTATGCACTTAGGTTTTTTGCCTATTTCTGTATATGTAATCGCTTTGGTAAAAAGTTTACTTTCTTCTACTTGCGTTCTGTGATTGCTACAGCTGATAGATAGCTTTCCCTCCATACACATACTGATCCTTTTCCTGTCGAGCTTGTAGGATGTGAGTGTGCACATACATTTTTGTGTTTATGTGTTGGGGTGTTATGTGGGGATGAAGTTAATGTAAATTTGCTTGTCAGATATTCAACATGCTGTTTCAAACAGCCACAGGAAAGTAGAATTGATGAATAAGCTTCATTGACCACTTTTTAAACTAATTCTCCAAGAATAAGAGGGACATTTTCATTCTACCTAATAAGGCAGCAGATTTGGATTTTCCTCTGCAGACAAAAGAACCTCTTCATTGAGGGTCTCAGCCACTAACAGCTTCATTTTCAGAAGGATGTACCTCATTTTGGCCATTATTCTTATCGTGGAGACTATGAGGAGAACAAATCTCCATAATATTAATTTTTTTTCCCCTTTTACTCTGTGGAAATCTAACTCAAAGTAAGGCATTTTAGGAAAACCTAATTTGGGTTAGGTAGAAAATCTAAAAGATGTTGCCTTGCCTTCTCTTAACTGGTCATATCTCTCCATTCTGAACCTGGCCTTAGTAAAATTCTTCAAAGTTCAAATTTGTTATGTTGTCTTATGACCATCCCTTTGTAAATCTTTGTTCTCCCTCCATGGAATGCTCTTACCTTCCTCATTTACTTAAATGAACTCCTGCTCATTCTCCATGGCATCTTCTAAAAGTAGCCTTTCCTTCTGTGTGCTGTCACCATACCTATATACACCTTCGCTATATTGAATACCACACATAGCTCTATTTATTTGTTCTTTGGTGCCAGCCTTTTGAGATTATCGACTGGTGTGTGGTAAGTATTCAGTAAGTATTGGAAGAAAGAATGGATGATTGAAAATATTATTTGAAAGACAATAACTATTTTCTAAAGAATAAAATCTGATTATAATATTTGACATCAGTAGATACATTTTTTTTCCAGAAAAGGTGATTGTTTGCCTTAATTTCAGAGTAAAAAAGGATATATGTTTACAAGAGGGTGTATGTTGTGGCTGTAGGAGAGAATGATGCTAACTGGTTCACATGGGTAGCAGACACGTGACCTTGGCCTCTTTAGCATGGTCCTCTAGTCAGCTGATTTAATTTTAGTGGAATCCCTGAAGAAATGCTCTGGTTCTATATGTAGAATGTAGAAATCATAAATCTAATGTATAGATCCTGACTGCATTAGGGTTTGTGGATTAAAACCAACAAATAGACTGTGTAGGTATTATGACATTATAACTGGGCCAGTGTAGGCATTATGACAGTGATAATTTTTTTCATCTCAAATATTATGAAATTAATTCCAGAATGTTATCTGAAGTTTTGTCATTTCATTTCAGCATGTAATTTCTCAAGCCAATTTTAATTTAAAAAGATCTGAGTAGAATCATTGCCGTTTGTCCAGAAGTTTAGAATAATAGGATTAGAATAATAAATTAATAAGTATTGAGTGCCTACTTAGAGTTTAATACTGTTAGTAATACATGAAAAGTATGACTTTGACCTTGATGTCAAGTGTCCTATATTTTATCGATGGCATAAGAGAACACAGATGTAAAATGATTTCTAGATGTTTTTTTTCCAACCCTCACTATCTGAAAATAGGAAGCTAAGTGGAAAAATGCACAGGCTTTGGAATCCAAACAGATCTGGGTTAGAATCCTGGCTTTTTTAAAAAAATGAAATAATGAGTATATAACCATGGTCACCTTGACATCACTGGAACTCTGTTTCTGTGTTTGCAAAGTGGAGTAAGAATGTATACTAGGCAGGGCATAGTGGCTCACACCTGTAATCCCAGCACTTTGGAAGGCCAAGGTGTGCAAATCGACTGAGGTCAGGAGTTCGAGACCAGCCTGGCCAATATGGTGTAACCCCATCTGTACTAAAAATACAAAAATTACCCAGGCCCGGTGGCGCTTGCCTGTAATCCCAGCTACTCAGGAGGCTGAGGCAGGAGAATTGCTTGAATCCGGGAGGCAGAGGTTGCAGTGAGCCGAGATGGCATGACCGCACTCCAGCCTGGGCGACAGAGTGAGACTCCATTGCAAAAACAACAACAACAACAACAAAAAGAATATATACTAGTGTTGGTGTTTTTATTTTTTTGAAATAGCGATGACACATATAAAACTCTTGGAACGTAGTAAGTGCTCTTAATGTACGTTTGAGCCAAAGAGTAGATAAATGGAGCTTTGTTTTGCAACTTTCCACTTAGTCTAGGCCATTGCTGATAGATTTCTTCATAATAAGTCAAGTTTAGTAATTGATTTGATGGGCAATCTCAGAAACTGCTTTAGTCTCCCTCTTGTAGAATAAGGTGACTGTGCTTATTATACTTAATAATTATTAGTGCTTTTAATACTAATTATTAGTGCTTATCATACTTAATACTTAGCCAGTGGAACCATGGTGTCCATAGGAATGCTTTCACACAAGGAATGGCTTGTTAAGGTCAACAAGGAGCGAAATAAGAAAACAAATATCTCAGAGATGGGCTAATCATATTGCCCCCCACCCCGCACTGCAATGTGGGTTTCAGTTGTTAGCATGTGCTTCATCCTTTGCTGTTTTCCACAACAGTTATAAAGCTTTTTCTAGATGCCTGTGTGTTAACTAGAGGCATCTTGACTCTTTTGACTTCTCTAATTGTTCTAAATTGTTTAAGTTTTCTGTGGGGTAGATGACTGTTATTACACTAAATTATTCTTCTTTCCTGTCTTTTTTTTTTTTTTTTGCTGGAGAGTTGGTGCCCTGGAGTTGAGTCTCTGCTTTGCAAACTGAAAATACAATTTTCCTGTGTGTGCCTTATTTTTTTCATTCCTTTTCTCCCTTTCCTACTACAAGGCTCTGACCTGCTTGGAGCCCTTATTACTTGGTCACAGTTGATACTTTGTCCTTCAGAGTCACATAGGACATAGCCACTGCGTTGATTCAGTGCTCAGCTATCGAATATGGCTCTGAGAAGGAATTACTTCTCTAGAATGCAAAGTGGGCATCTGAGCCAGAGAATGAAGCCCTGGTCCATATTTAGTCATTATTTAGGGAGAGTGAGGAGTAACAATTTCAAAATTAGAGTTTGGATTAAGCAAAGAAAATACTAGTCACAAATTGGCTGGTGTATGAGGTGAGTAGAGCTGGAGTTTTACCAGAAGTAGATACCTTTGTAGGAACTGCCTGTGGTTCAAGAAGTTATGTATATTTTATGGTATATCTATGATTATGAAAGGATAATTTTCTAAAAGTTTATGTTCTTCCTCTGGGGATTGTTAACATCTGTTAATATCCACAGGAATTTTACTAATAATAATGCCAACTTACTCTTGATTCAGTCCCTTTGACACAGGGACCCAAACTAATTTACATTAATTTTGTCAGTAATTCTTATAATATCCCTGTGTGGGAGCTGCTTTTTAGATGAGGTATGTGAGAATTTGTTAAGTTTACATAGTAGGTCAGTCCCTTGGATGGAAAGTTGGACCCAGGATTTGTGCTTCCAGGCTTAGTGTGTTTGATCACTGAAGTGTGCAGTCTTTTTACCTAATTCTCCTCCCCATTTATTCTTCCTATGATGGAGGAAATCATATCAAGGAAATAGCAGGAGAATTCCATCTTCTAAGAGGTTAAAGACTTCTGCCTTGAGGCGTGGAGTTCCCAATCCTTGGCTTAGGATGGAAGGAAACAGCAGAACACTGTGATGTTCAGCTGAAATGGCCCAACTGTTTTTTGCATAGTTTTTTGTTCTCTTTTTAAAAATTCTCCTGTTGGGAGGAGGTGAATGTGAGAATTTTCTCTCTGCCAATCTTATATGTGAGGCAGGTGGCTTGGTTGTTTTTAATGCTCAGCAGATATCACTACTTGCTTTTGGGTTGGGGACCAGAGAGGAGGAGGTGAAGCAGCCACTTTTGGGTGGGGTTGAGAGGAGGGTACAATGTTGGAAGGAGGACATTTCTCTGTGTTTTCTTAGTCATAGGACTCTGAATCCCAAGTAGCTAAATTTAGCTCAGGTTCCTGTTGAAAGCATCGTCTTTTTGGGGCGGGTGGTGTGGGGAGAACGGAAAACCTTTTTGTGTATCCTGCTCCGTGAAGCCAATAGGGAAGCAGGAGGAGGTGAGGTTGCCATGGAGATGGTAGCTGTGTGCAAGGGGAGAGCAGCAGGGTTTAGAATTCCAGGAAGGAAGAGAGAGTGATGTCATCAGATTCCATGGACCAGCCCAGGAACCCCTGTGAGGTTGGTGGGGAGTTGGGTGTGTGGGGGGTAGTGGAGTGGGAGTTTGTGCAGGGGAATTGTGGCTTCAGTAAGGTGTGGGGAGTCCAGTTCAAGCAGAGAGGTCGGTCGTGTGGAATTGTGCTGAGCTGCATTAATGCCTGATTTAAAAAAAAATCTGGAAACCATTCTGAATTTGCAGAATATTTTCTTTGTTGAAAGAAGACATTTATTTAACAAAGGAGCTCATCTAGATGTAGAAATGTAATATGTTTTTATAGTTGTATCCCTGAAGTATTTGTGTGTGCCTTTATCCCTTGTATGTGAGGGTATTTGTGTGCATATTTTAGTATATAGTTGCCTTTGTACAATACCTTTTATGGTGCTGCATGCAGTTAAATGCTTCATTAATGCCTGCTGATGGTATTTTTTTAATATGGATTGGTGTATATAAATAAAACACACTTAAAAATAATCTGAAAAGAGTATCAAAGCAGTTGCTTTTTCAGCAGAAAGGAAGACTGCATGCTTCAAGACAGTTGTTCTGAACATATGCATGTTTGTGCTGATAGTGAAGGGCAAATGTGTTTCTTTTGGTATGACTAAGAGGCTGCTTTTTTTTAAAAACAAATATAACAGAACCTGTGCATCCAAATGAATATTGCCCTTCAAAATAGTCACCTTGGCTGGTGATACAACCGTTGCGCAAAACCTGAGGAACTCTCATTCGGAATCGGCTTTAGAAATGAGTGATGAGGAAAACGTTTTCAATACTTAACACTGAATTTTTTTATTTAAAAAAATACCTACCTAGGTTTTTGAAAGACACTAGGTTTCTTCGAATTGGCTCTTCCTGATTTTGTGGTGTTGTCAAAGAGTCAAATCTGTGCTCAAGTGGTGAGCTTTTACCCCATTTGAAGATACTTAAAGTCATGGGTTTAGGCTCTGAAGGCATTTTCATTTTCAGATCAAGGGCTCTTTAAATATTTAGTTTAGCAGTGGCCGTGTTTTGAATGATGGTAGCATCTGAGGAATAAGAACATAGCCTTCCCAGGGCGACATCTTCTGAGGTGACCCATTTGGATTTATTTGTTCAAGTGTGTCTGTTAAAATCAGTGACATTACCATTGGGTAATGTGGGAAGCAGCTTTAGATGGTGTGTCTGAGGGCACAGACTCTTTGAAATCGGGTTGGTTCAAGTCTGAACCCCTGTTCTGCAATTCACTCACTGACCTTGGACAAGTTAGTCTCTTGGTGCGTTGGCTTCCTCATGTGTAAAATGGGAATGATAGTGCTGTGAGTACCAACCTCACAGTGTGGTTTGAGGACTAAGTAAGCTAATATATAAAGCTCTTAGACATTTGGTGTGTTCTCAGTCAGTGCTTGCTGTGATTATTGTCGTTAATAATTATATATTTCTTTGAATTACAGAATTCTGAGGTAGAATGTGCCTGGAGATAGTATAGCTCAGTAGTCCCTGTTCTGTACAGTTGGCGTATCGTATCTGTGGGGTCCACATCTGTGCATTCAACCAACTACGGATTGAAAATAATTCAGAAAAAAAATAACAATGCAACAATAAAAATAATACAAATAAAAATACTAAACTACGTAGCATTTATACTGTATTAGGTATTATAAGTAATCTGGAGATGATTTAAAGTCTCTGGGAGGATATACATAGGTTATATGTAAATACTGTGCTATTATACATCAGGGACTTGAGCATCTGTGGATTTTGGTGTCTGAAAGGGGTCCTCAAAACAGTCCCCCATGGACATCGAGGGATGACTGTATTGAAGTCAACCTGGACCTCATTCCAGACACTACTGAATCAAGGAGGGAAATCTGTAGGTTTTAGATTATTCCCAGGTGATTCAAATGATCGGTCAAGATTGGGAACTATTGAGTATAATCTGTTTACAGTATGGCCCCAGCACTAGAAGCTTCATTTCCTGGTAGATGCAGAAATCTCAGACGCCAGTGTAGACCTACTGAATCAGAATCTACATTTTAACAAGATACCTAGTGACCTATCTGCATGCTAAGATTTGAGAAGCACTGTTTTCTTCTACCAATGGGAATAATTGGGTGATAACCGCAGGTTAAAGATGAATTATCTCTCAATTTTTCCCATTGCTGGAAGGGAAACAGTGTGGCTAAACCAGTGTGTAGATAATCATACACTTACCTTCCCTATTTCTTGGCCTAGGGATAAATGCTTTTCTGGACTAAACTGCTGCGTAACATGTAACAGAAAGAACAGTTATAATTATGGCTCTGGCTCTACTGTTTACTAGCTATTTGGCCTGGATCCAGTCACTTAATCTCTCTGAGTCTGACTCTCCTCACCTGATAATGGAAATAATACCCAGAAATAATGTATATCAATTATCTAGCGCATTGCAGTGCCTGCATATGTCACTGGCTTTTCCTTTTCCCTTGCCTTCAACCTTTCATTGATAAATCTGTAGTGTAGTTCTAGTCCCTTAGAAAGGGCCACCAGTGGAGTCTCAGTACCATCTCATCTCTGTGGGCTCTTCTTGCCCTTCTCCCAGCTATCTTGAGTATTTAATTGTATTTGCAGAAAACTAAGCTTTACACTATATATATATATATATATATATATATATATATATATATATATATAGTTTTCTCTATCTGTTTCTGCAAAATGCCTTTTACTTAATGGAGACTATTATCTAAGAGGGCTAGAAGATGAAGAACTAAAGGATTTGAGTAATTGAGTTGATACAGGAATCAAATTATAACGAGATATGACAGGCAGCTCTTTTATGAATTCTTAATAGTTGACCATTTGTTTAAAAAAATGAAATTCCTGGTTTTTAAAACTTGGCATCAAGAAAAAAAATCCTCGGTAGGTTTGAAGTTGTTTGAAGTCTTTTAGATTGGTTCCAAGCAAGAATTAACGTGGTAATTATCAGATCACTGAATTGGTAAGTAATGAGCATTATCTTCTTTCTGACCAGGGAATTAATACAATAAAAGGAAGTTCAGGGACTTGCTCTGAGGACACTAGTAGTAGGTGGCAGAGAGTCTAGGTCAGAGAGTTGGCAGTTGTAGCCAGTAGGGCATTGGAAGCAACAGCAGCAGGAGGAAATAGAAAAGTCCAGTTTTACTCAGATCTTAATGGACTTAGGGATAGGCAGGATTGTGAACTCAAAGCATATAATAAAAATTGTTACAATAATAGTTTTTCTCTATGGGGTAGGTATACTTTCAGGTGCTTTGTATACCTTGTGCCTAAACTTAACATCCTTGCAAGGTGTAGACATGATCACATATATTTTATAGACCAGAAAATAAAATTGAGGCCCAGAAAGGTGAGTAACTTGTCCTAAGTTGTTCCTCTAATAAACACCAGAGCTGGTTTAACATCATGTTCAATAGCAATGTGAGTGAAGAGACTGTTATAAAACTCAATTGAAATAATGTCTATCAATTAAAATAAAATTTATTATTTTGTCTATAATGACTTTTTTTGGGGTAGAATTGTTAATTTAAATTTAGACTGTGATAGTCAACTCAGCCTGTCTTAAAGGGACTTTTTTGAATGTTGCAGAATGATCCTTTGAAATGTATTTCTTTTATACTCTGAGGCTAATTAAAAGGTATCTTTTGTTTTTTTAAATGCCAAAGCTTGTGAAGTCTTCAGTTTAGTGAAACACCAGTTTAAATTGAAATATCACAACACAAACTGATTTGTTGGTGGTTATCAATTGGCATATTTAGTCATAATGAGTATTCACATAATTGTGTCTGTTAGTCTGTTATTCCATTCAGATCCAGATGTAGATAATTATCAATGATTGCACAGAGTGAATCATGTATTTAGACAGATTTCTAAGTTACGGTTGGAAGAACTACAAATGACAGGACTTGGGTTCCAGGCCTGTTTTTGTGACCTTGGACATGTCACTTGAAACTCAAGGGAATGAACCTGAGTTTCCCTTATCAATCAAAAGAGAATAATGTTATCTATCTAACAGAATTGTTATGAGTAGGAGGATGTGCCTGACACTAATTTCTGCTTCTTAGACTAGCTCTGTAACCTTGAGAAAGACATTTAAAACCTTGTGCTACATTGGTTTTCTTATCTGTAAGGTCAGTCTGTGCTATGTGAATATGGTTGCAAGGTAAGGAGGGTGCAAGTAAAGTAGCTGAATTAGAATTAGATGACCCCTATGGGTCCCCTCATAATCTGTGGTCCTGTACTAGTCAGAACTGCCTGTGTGTTGGTATGTGGTGAAGTGTTACATACAACTAAGATACTGTTTCTTCTTCTTATTATTGTTAACAGGGCCACCCCATTAAGGAACAGGCACTGTGTAAGATATTGCATGTATTACGTCAATCCTTGTAACAATCCTATGAGGTAGGTAGTATTCTCATTTAAAGATGGAAGAATTTGAGGCTGAGAGATGAATTAGCTTTCCACAGCCATAGAGCTAGTTGGTTACCAGAGACGTAGATCAGTGTGATTCTAATAACTGTACTTTCCCCCATACCTCACTACACATGCTATTGTGACAGGCCAAAACTAGGACATGGGCCGCTTATGCCACAAACTGCCTGTACCAAAGAATGTAATGACGACTGAGTAATTAAATTCTTCACCACCAAACACTTAACAGTTAAAGAAGGGGAGAAAGCCAGTTTCACTTCAGAGTGTTCCTGCTGAAGTAGTAAAAATTATTACTATTACTAATTCTCCATCCTCGATTATGAATCTTTTTAATAATCTCTTTGGCAAAATGGGTAATACAAATAAAGCACGTCTGCTGCATACTAAGTATGACAGTTATCTAAAGGAAAACTGCTTCTGTGATTGAGTTGCCAGCTGAACTTTTTTCATGGGATGCCATTTTTATTTGAAAGAACAACTGATAGACTATGGTATTCGGACGTTTTATTAAAAATGAATGAGGTGGCCAGGCGCAGTGGCTCACACCTGTAATCCCAGCACTTTGGGAGGCTGAGGCAGGGGATCATGAGGTCAGGAGATCGAGACCATCCTGGCCAACATGGTGAAACCCCGTCTCTACTAAAAATACAAAAATTAGCCGGGTGTGCTGGCATGCGCCTGTAGTCCCAGCTACCTGGGAGGCTGAGGTGGGAAAATTGCTTGAACCCAGGAGGTGGAGGTTGCAGTGAGCTGAGATTGTACCATTGCACTCCAGGCTGGGCAACAGAGCAAGACCCTGTCTTAATTAAAAAAAAAAAAAATGAAGCAAGCCTGTCATTTTAAGGAAAACTGATATTTGTGGCCAGTGATAAAATTTGAACTTTCAAGCAAAAACTAGAGTTTTGGAAAACTTGTATCCTGGCCTATGAGCTTGACAGCTCTGGCCCTTAAAAGACTTTTCAGATGAGATTGGTGGTGATATTAGTGAATGTGAATTTTTTGATGTTATATAATGAGATGTGTCAACAGTTGGAAGATCTTTATAACTTAGTGAACTTGTATTTTATAAATGAACAACACATAATGTTACAAAATCATGCATAGGCAAAAAAAATCTATTCCAAGTACAAGACCAATGAATTTTTATATTAACAGTATGAAAAAATTCATTGATAAGGTTTCACATGCCACATTGCAACTAACCTTTGGTACAGTATTAAAGAAGAATATCTAGAGATAGGCAAAAAGCCTATTAAAATACCTTGCCTTTTCCTGATACAGATCCATGGAATGCCAAATTTCTTTCTTATACTTCAGAATAATATTGAAACAGATTGAATGCAGAAGCAGGTATGAGAATCCAGCCATCCTCCATTCCATCTCCAATCCCCAGGCCACAGTCTGGTACTGGCTTGTGGCCTGTTAGGAACCAGGCCACACGGCAGGAGATGAGCAGCAAGCACTACTGCCTGAGCACCACCTCCTATCAGATCAGTGGCGGCATTAGATTCTCATAAGAGTGCATACCCTACTGTGAACTGCACGTGCAAGGGATCTAGGTTGCCTGTTCCATCTAATGCCTGATGACTTGAGGTGGAACGGTTTCATCTTGAAACTATCCCCACCCTACCCCACCCCCCATGGAAAAATTATCTTCCATGAAACCAGTCCCTGTGCCAAAAAGATTGGGGACCACTGTTCTATTAAGTTGGATGTTAAAAATATTTGTAGAAATGTAAAATAATGATACTCTTCTCACTAGTTTAGTTTACAAACTAAACCATTTTCATAAAATATTTTTTAGGCTAATATAATGGTTGGTTTATTATTGATACTTTTAAAGGAATTAACATTTTTTAAAGTACTCAGTTTTAGTTTCTCATAGGCAAATCGCAGTAGTTATAACCACAGAAGCAAAAGCTCTTTGGAGTCTTTGGTAATTTTTTAAAGTGTTAAGGTATTCTGAAATCAAAAAAGTTTGAGAATTGCAGCTCTAGTTCTCTAATCTTTCATTTCAGTAGTGGTTGAAACCTCTTAAATTGGTTCTTTAAGTCATGAATGGATCTTGACCCGCAAATTGAAAGAGCGTGGGCTAGAGTTAGAGGATTACATTGTGAAGGGAGGTGGGATTTTGCTGAATTTTGCTTGAGTTGATGTTTGAGAATGTGCCAAGGTGTGAAGTAAATTGAGTAAAGTTTCTATCTGGAAATTAGCTATTTGTGGTCATCCTCCAAACCCCATTCAAGTCTTACCTACTGTGAGTCTCCTCTTTGTAATTTCTTTATGCCTTTCTCACTTGATTATCAACCATGTACACTTGTTCTCTCTGGGCCATACATTTACATTTTATTACATGGTTCATATTGTATTTGTTTACATGCCTCTTTCCCTTACTAGACTATGAGTTCTTTGAGAAAAGAATCCCTAGCTTATTTTCCTTTGCATTTCTACCAAGTTGCAGACACATAAACATCCCTCAGTAAATGTTTGCTGAAGGAGTGAATGAGAAGAAAAAGAGAATAACCAAGTGGGGCAAGGCTTGGGATATTTGGAACCTAATCATGTAAGCAATGGACGGCCATTACTGTGGAAGTGGTATGAGTGGTGTTTTAGGTAGTTAACCCTGGCCCTGGTAAGAAAGCTGGGCAGGGGTGGATGGAGGCTAGCTCTTAGCTGGACCAGCCAAGAGACTATTAGAGTAATTTAAGCTTGAAGTGATCCAGGCCTGGATTAAGATGAGTGCTTTCACCATAGATAATAAGGCATACATCCTGAATCCTGAGGAGTATTTGCAAAAACAGAAACAATACCATCCATACTGCTTGACAGTTGTTGTGTACTTATGCTGAATTCTGTGTTAAGAGCTTTATGTATATTGTTTCATTTAGTCTTCACAGCATCCCTGAGGTAGGTGGTGTTATTATCTCCATTTTTTTCTAGTTAAGTACAAATAATACATGTTCATTTGTTAAACAGTTAGAAAATACAGATAAGAAACCTCCTCCCCCCACAAAGACATATATCACTCATAAATCCAAATTCAACACCAAGACATATGACCACTATAAACATTTTGGTATATATCCTTCCAGACATAAAAAACATATATATTGTGTGTTATATATGCCTGAATATGAGGAAACCATGAATATAAGGCCTTAATGCTGTTTTTCCATTGAAAGGAAGGGCTAACCTATTAAGCTTTTAGGGATGTCAAGGAAATAGGCAAATATCTACTTAAAATATTTATTTATGTAATTTAGAAACATTTTATCTTTTTGGGAAAAAATGTGTATATGCTCTACTGCATCAGTATCTGTATTGTTGCTTAGAACCACTTTGAATCTTCAGTTTTCCAGAGTATATATTGAGATACAGCACTTTTTTGTATCTATATTTATTGTAGTCACTGATGATTTTATCTCAAGCTGTAAGTACTTATTCAAATAACAACAGGAAGTTTCTTCATTTGTACTGTGGTGTATACTGCATTGCTTTTAAAAAAATGTTAATGGAGGTTAAATTCATATAAAATTAACCTTTTAAAAAAGTGAACAATTTGGTGGCATTTAATACGTTCACAGTGCTGTACAACCACTATCTCCATGTAGCTTACATTTTTACATCACCCTCAATGGATACATCACCCGTATCCATTAAGCAGTCATCCTGTCTTTCCCCTTCCCTGCTGGCAACCACCAATCTGCTTTCTCTTTTGATGAATTTACCTGTTCTGGAGATTTTATATAAATGGAGTCATATAATATATGACCTTTTATGTCTGGCTTCTTTCACTTAGTACTGTGTGTTTTCATTGTTTATCCATGTTGTAGCATATATCAGTACTTCTTTCCTTTTTATAACTGAATGATATTCCTTTGTGTGTATATAGCACAATTTGTTTATCTGTTTATCCCTTAATGGACGTTTGGGTTTCCATCCTTTGGCTTTTTTTTTTTTTTTTTGAGACGGAGTCCCACTCTGTCGCCCAGGCTGGAGCGCAGTGGTGCGATCTCGGCTCACTGCAAGCTCTGCCTCCCAAGTTCATGCCATTCTCCTGCCTCAGCCTCCCAAGCAGCTGGAACTACAGGCACCCGCCACCACGCCCAGCTAATTTTTTGTATTTTTAGTAGAGATGGGATTTCACCGTGTTAGCCAGGATGGTCTCAATCTCCTGACCTCGTGATCCGCCCACCACGGCCTCCCAAAATGCTGGGATTACAGGTGTGAGCCACTGCGCCCAGCCCATCCTTTGGCTATTGTGAGTAGTATTGCTGTGAACATCTGTGTACAAGTATTGGTTTTGAGTACCTGTTTTCCAGTTCTTTGGGTATATACCTAGGAGTGGAATTGCTGGGTCATATGGTAGCTCTATATTTAACTTTTTGAAGAACTGCCAATCTCTTTTCCACAGCAGCTGCTCCATTTTACATTCCCACCAGCAATGTACAAGTGTTTGTCAATTTATTTTTAATGAAGAACACAATAAGACAGGGAAAGTAAAGAGAAAGTATGTGTAGCCTTTGAGTCTATTAGAGCTCTGTATCTCAGATTTTGCTGATGGACTTATTAAATATTTATTTAGCATCACTTCAGCACTAAGAATGAAATTTAGCTCAGGGAAATGAATCTAATCTATTTTAAGTAGTGAACAGACTAAGAAGTGATGATCAGAGGAATGAAGGAATGGAAATTTAAATAGACTAAAGTTCCTTGAGGGCAAAGGCCTTATTCATCTTTGTGTCCTCAGCATTTAACAAAGTACTTGATGTATTATAGGTTTTTTTGGGGGGTCTCCAAGACTACCCTAGGTCCAGTGAATTATCTAGGACTTATGGAACTCAGATATAGTCATACTTATAGCTATGCTTTATACTAGTAAAAGGCTATAAAGCAATGTCAGCAAAGAAAAAAGGTGCATGCGGTGAAGTCCAGAGGAAACCTGACTCAAGCTTCCAAAAGTCCTTTCCCAGTGGAGTCACAGGACTTGCTTGATTCCTCCAGCAGTAAGTTGTGACAGTGTTGTCTACCAGGGAAGCTTGTTACAGACTTAGTGCTGAGATTTTTTGGCTGGGGATGGTAAAGGGGGCTGTTCACATAAGCACCCTAACCCTAGCACATATCAAAATTCCAGACTCCCGAAAGGAAAGCAGGCATTAACAGATAAGAGCCACTCTGATCAGTTCTGGGGATAGAACCCTTGTGAAATCTTCAGTTCTCAGATACTAGCTAAGGCCAACCTTAGCAGTCAGACCTGCTACGTTAATTCTTTTTCCACATAGATGTTCAGTTTCTTTAAAAAATATGTTCTTAGGTCTGTGAAGAAAAATAAACCCCATAGTAGAAAGCCAGCAGGGACTTTAATGTAAGACAGACCTGGATTTGTAATATGGAGGGAAAATTGTATAGTTTTTCTGAGCCTCAGTTTCCTTACTATAAAGTGATATATCACAGGGTTTTAGTGAAAATTAAAAGTGATAATATTTATAAAACACTAGGCATAATGTCTGTCTTATATATAGTAAGTAGCTGTCAGCATTTTTTTTCAGCTCACTTGTATCAGTCCAGGTCCAGCCAGGAGAGAGAGACTACACAGTACTTTGGACAGGGCATTTAATATAAAGAATTATTTACCTCCAGGCGCAGTGGCTTATGCCTGTAATCCCAGCACTTTGGGAGGCCAAGGCGGGCGGATCACCTGTGGTTGGGAGTTCAAAACCAGCCTGACCAACATAGAGAAACCCCGTCTCTACTAAAAATACAAAATTAGCCGGGTGTGGTGGCACATGCCTGTAATCCCAGCTACTCAGGAGGCTGAGGCAGGAGAATCGCTTGAACCCGGGAGGTGGAGGTTGCAGTGAGCCAAGATCACGCCACTGCACTCCAGCCTGGGCAACGAGCAAAACTCCGTCTCAAAAAAAAAAAAAAAAAAAAAAAGGGCCGGGCGCGGTAATCCCAGCACTTTGGGAGGCTGAGGCAGGTGGAACACGAGGTCAGGAGATTGAGACCATCCTGGCTAACACGGTGAAACCCCGTCTCTACTAAAAATACAAAAAATTTAGCTGGGCGTGGTGGCACACGCCTGTAATCCCAGCTACCTGGGAGGCTGAGGCAGGAGAATGGCATGAACCCGGGAGGCGGAACTTGCAGTGAGCTGTGATTGTACCACTGCACTCCAGCCTGGGCAACAGAGTGAGACTCTATCTCCAAAAAAAAAAAAAAAAAAAAAAAGAATTCTTTACCATAAGAGGAGACTGAAATAATGAGAAATTGACTCCTAGGAAGAAAACTCTAAATAACAGCAGATATAGATCTGCTGTATCTATAATAAGAAATATAATAATATGATTGATGTGTGATAAAATAGAATTAGTATAATAGCAGCTAAGCAGCTACCCTGGGACCGAGATATCATACCCAAAGAGCCGTCTCCCTCAATACCACCAAACACTTCCTGGCCGAGAGACTGAAATCCGAGGGGCTTTGTTGGAGAAGGCATGACTTTGACTCTCAGAATGGCAGAGAAGTAAGTCCCTATGGACTTATACCAGCAGAACTTGCTGGAAATCTGTCCTTTTGAAGTTGCCAAAAACTACCCTCTAGGATACTTGGGGAAAGCTCTTCACAAGGAGTTGTCTCACCAGAGGCACTTGGCTGCCATATGACAACATGAAAAGGTTTACTGAGGGAAGCTACTAGCTGCTGGCTGCTGTCCATTGTAGGAGCTAGGATGGAGGGAAACTGCTTATCCTGTAAGAACCTGCTAGGCAAGCACAATGGGACCTGGAAGCGAAACGCTTTCTCCTACAGTGTATCTCCTGTGTCCTCTATGGGTAAAGCTTGACATCATGCATGCTTTGCAAAGGAAAAGTATTTAAAGGGCCCAGGTTCATTTTCACACAGCCGGCAAAAAGGGTAAATTTGGAGCTGATAATCAATTAATTGATAACCAGTATATAGATGGAATGGATGTTTAATTCTAAATCCTCAGAAAACAGGAAGAAGATGGCAAATGGAGAGAGATCTAAGGAACCTCAAAAATAAGTAAGACACATGCAAAAAAAAAAAAAATGAAGTTGGACCTTACATCAATACCAAAATTAACTCAAAATGGATCAAAGACCTAAACATAAGAGCTAAAACTATAAAACTCTTAGAAGAAAACTTAGAGTAAATCCTCGTGACCTTGGAATTGGCAGTGGATTCTTAGACATGACACCAAAATCACAGGCAACAAAAGAAAAAACAGATAAATTAGACTTTATCAAAATTAAAAACTTTTATGCATCAAAGGACGCTATTAACAGAGTGAAAAGGCAACCAACTAATGGAAGAAAGTATTTGCAAAAATATATCTGATAAGGGATTAATATCCAAAATATATAAAGAACTTTTACAACTCAACAACAAAAAAGCAAATGGCCCAATTATAAAATGGGCAGGGGACTTGAATACACATTTCTCCAAAGAAGGTATACAAATGGTCAATAAGCACATGAAAAGATGAAAAGTACATGAAAAGATGCTCAACATCACTACGTTGTAAAGGAAATATAAATCAAAACAATGAGATAACACTTCACACTCATTAGGATGAAAATACACACACAATAACAAGTGTAAGTAAGAATATGGAGAGATTGAAACTCTCGTGCTTTGCCGGTGGAAATTTAAAATGGTTCAGTGCTGTGGAAAACAGTATGGCAGTCCCTTAAAAAGTTAAATATTGTCACTGTGCAAACACCAAAGAATTACCAGTGATCCAGCAGTTCTGCTTCTGAATATTTACCCAAAAGCATTGAAAGCAGGGACTTGAATAGATATCTGTACACCCATATTCATAGCAGCTTTATTCACAATAGTTAAAAGGTGGAGGCAACCCAAGTGTCCATTGACAGATGAATGGATGGACAAAATGTGATTTTTACGTACCACATATTGTAGGCTACAATACAGTGATATGCACATAAAATTGTGTTTTATATAATTTTAACACAATAATATTATTTGGACTTAGAAGGAAATTCTGACACGTGCTACAATATGGATGAACCACAAAGATATGGTAAGTGAGATAAGTGCAGTGAGCTGAGATTATGTCACGGCGCAAATAAATATTGTTTGACTATTCACGTGAGGTACTTAAAGTAGTCACATTGATGGAGACAAAGTAGAATGCTGGTTGGCAGTGGATGGAGGGAGACAGGAATGGGGAGTTAGTGTTTATTGGGTGCAGCATTTCAGTTGGGGAAGATCAGAAAGTTCTGGAGATGGATGGAGGTGGTTGCACAACAATATAAATATACTTAATGCTATAGAAGTGTATACTGAAAAATGGCTAAAATGGTAATTTTATGTATATTTAACCACAGTTTTAAAAAAAGATGAAAGGAAACTGCTAAAGAATATTTATAGTATGATCTTAAACCTCAGTACTAGAAAAGATAGATTAACGGGGAACTTTATTTTTAAAATTTTAATTAAAAAAAATTTTTTTTGAGACAGTCTCACTCTGTTGCCTAGGCTAGAATGCTGTGGTACAATCTCAGCTCACTGCAGCTTCCACCTCCTGGACTCAAGCCATCCTCCCATTTCAGCCTGTCAAGTAGCTGGGACCACAGGTGTGCACCACCACACCTGGCTAATTTTTATTATTTCTTATAGACCCAGGGTCTCCTTGTGTTGGCCCAGGCTGGTCTCGACCTCTTCCCACCTTGGCTTCCCAAAGTGCTGAGATTACAGGAGTGAGTCACTGTGCCTGGCCAGAATTTTATTTATTATTTATGTACTTCAAAATATAATTTTGTCATGATTGAATTTTATTTTATTTTTTTAAAATGCAAGAACAAAGTGGATTTGTAAAGGAAATTTAAAGAACTGAGGGTGTTAGCCAAACAGGAATTGATGACAGCAGAGTGGACTATCTAGCTGTATGAAGCATATGATATGGCCTTTTGTTCCGAGGCTGCACATCTGTACAGCATGTGACTATACTGAATACTTTAGGCAGTTGTAACACAATGTATCTAAACATGGAAACATGTATCTAATGTATGTAATTTATCTAAACATGTACAGCAAAAATACAGTATAAAAGATAAAAATGATACACAGGTATAGGGCACTTGTGAATGCAGCCTGCAGAATTGGAAGTTGCTGTGGATGAGTCAGTGAGTGAGTGTGAGTGGATGTGAAGGCTTCGGGCATTACTGTACACTACTGTTGACTTTATCAACACTGTACACTTAGGCTACACTAAATTTTTACAAAATTATTTTTCTTTAACAGCAAATTTGCCTTAGCTTACTGTAACTTTTTTACTTTATAAACTTTAAAAATTTTTTAACTTTTTGATTCTTTTGTAATAACACTTAGCTTAAAATATAAACACATTGTATAGCTGTACAAAAATATTTTATTTGTATTCTTATTCTATTTTTTTATTAAGGTTTTTTTATTTGTATTCTTATTCTATTTATTTTTATTTATATTGTATAAATAAAATATTTATACAATATTTTATTTGTATTATTCTATTTTTTTATTAAGGTTTTTTATTATGGTTTTTTTATATAGGTTTTTTTATTAAGATTTTTAATTTTTTTTTTTTTTTTTTTACTTTTTAAACTTTTTTTTGTTGAAAGCTGAGACACAAACACACACATTAGCTTAGGCCTCCATGGGGACAAAATCATCAGTATGCTTTCCACCTCCACATCCTTCCCACTGGAAGGTGGTAATGGCCAGTAACACACATGGAGCTGTCATTTTCTATGATAACAATGCCGTGTGCTGGAAGACCTCAGGAAGGACCTCCCTGAGGTAACTTTTTTTTTTACATAAGTAGAAGGAGCACACTCTAATGAAAAAAAGTATGATATAGTAAATACATGAACCAGTAAAATAACCATTTATTATCATCAAGCACTGTGAACTGTACATTGTTGTATGTGCTAGACTTTTATATGACTGGCAGCACAGTAGGCTTGTTTACACCAGCATCACACAAACACATAAGTAATGTTTTGTGCCATGACAGTTATGATGTCACTGTGATAGGAGTTTTTCAGCTTCATTGTAATCTTTTTTTTTTGTGGCAGGGAAGAGTTTTGCTCTGTCACCCAGGCTGGAGTGCAGTGGCATGATCTCAGCTCACTGCAGCCTCTGCTTCCTGGGTTCAAGCGATTCTTGTGCCCTCAGCCTCCCAAGTAGTTGGGATTACAGGTGCTCACCACCACACCCGGCTAATTTTGTATTTTTAGTAGAGATGGGGTTTCGCCATGTTGGCCAGGCTGGTCTCGAACTCCTGACCTCAGGTGATCCTCCCTCCTCGGCCTCCCAGAGTGCTGGGATTACAGATGTGAGCCACTGCGCTTGACCAGCTTCGTTATAATCTCATGGGACTACCATTGTTTATGCAATCAGTTGTTGACCAAAGTATTGTCATGTGGCCTTGACTGTGTATGTCACAAAAGGCAGAGTTTCTTTGGTCACTTTAGAGGTATTCTCATTCATTCTGTTCTTGAATACTAGAATCAGTTTATAATATCACTAGGTTTTGAACACCTTACAGTGAGGCAGAATGGCCATTTAGCACATATTCCTAAATAGCTGATGTAGAGTAAGCTAAGGAAATTAAAGGTTGGTTATTTGGAAATGTGCTACTTTGTGGGATTTATTCCCATAGACTATATAATTTTGCAATAAATAGACATGGGGGTTGGGAAGGAATTCTTTTTGAGCTTCTCCTATATGTTAAATATTGTGCCAGATAAGCGTCACCTGATTATCTCATTGGATGTCACAACTTTATGTGGTAGATATTATCTGTTACACAGTTGTGAAAATTTAGGGTCAGAGATATTAAGGATTTTGACTAGTCACATAGTTAGAAAGTGACCCAGCCAGAATTTGAATCTGTATCTTCAACTCCCAAGGTTCAGTCCAACCTTTCTATTGCATGATGAAAGGAGTTACATATATCTGTAATATAACTAGTAGAGTCTGAGGTGAATAGTTTATATGATTTGAGAGTCAGGAGTTGTAAATTCTGGGTTCTCTTTCATACCTACCTAGTTTGAATGACTGTGGGCAAGGCACTTCTCTAAGTCTCAGCTTCCTCACCTGTAAAGAAAAGGGGTTTGATTGGTTATTTCTTAGACACCTGTGACCACTATTGAAGAAATTTTGGCGTGTTTCAAAGATAATCTTCAAGAACCCAGTAAATCCTGTGTCAGATTTTACCATGAAACATACTGCTTATACCAGCTCATTTTTAATTTAAAAAAAAGGGGGGAGCGTAAATGTGGAGGGAGTAGTGAATGTAACAAAGAACTGTCATTGATTGTCTTGATAGGGAGGTAGAATGAGTTTTTTTGCAGCGAAAGTTTAGTTTACTAGTTAACAGTTGGACCTCATGTTGGGACCATGTTGTTAGATACTATCAGATTCGTATCACTTATAAGTCTTCATCTTATCTCTAGGTATTTTGAACTCATGGTTTGGAAGCAGAATGACGCCCTGTGGTCACTTAGCAATTTCTCTTCTTGAGGCCAGGCACAGTGGCTTATTTCTGTAATCCCAGCACTTTGGGAGGCCGAGGCAGGACTTGAGGCCAGGAGTTTGAGACCAGTCTGTGCAACAGAGTGAGACCTTGTCCCTACAAAAGATAAAACAAAATTAGCCGGGTGTAGTGGCACATGCCTGTAGTCCCAGCTACTCAGGAGGCTGAGATAGGAGGATTGCTTGGGTCTGCGAGGTCGAGGCTGCAGTGAGCCATGTTCATGCCACCGCACTCCAGTCCAGCCTGGGCGACAGTGTGAGACCCACAAAAAAAAGGTATATATTTTTTTCTCAAGGCAGAGAGATTTGTTGCTGGGATTAGTTTTTGCATGTAATAGCATATGGGATTTTACATCTTCTGTTCCTGTGGCATTCCTTTTATGTCCCAATTCAAAAATAGGCTCAATACTTGAAAAACAATTAACTTGCTGCAAATAACATAGTGAAACATCCTGAGCAACTTGATTTGCTTTTTTTTAGTCAGTGTGGTCTGTTTCCTTCTGTTATTAGATACATGCAAGGTGATGTGAAATTCATTTTCAACTGGGGAGTAAGTCAGTGAAAAATCTGAGCTCGTACCCATTACCCAAGTTATTTGTAGAAGACAGCTTCATTTTGTATCTTCCTTTGCTTTATCTCACTTTCTTCTCTCCAAACTGCAGAGTGGTAAGAATTCATTTTGTTCCATTTTCATTATTCTTCCCCTTTCATTTTGTTAGACACAGAAGAAAGGCAGTGGGATGGTTTTGTGGATTTGTTTTTTTTTGTTGTTTTTCTTGAGACTGGCTAATTTTTGTATTTTTTGGTATAGATGGGGTTTCACTGTGTTGGCCAGGCTAGTCTCGAATCCCTGACCTCAAATGATCCTCCCGCCTCACCCTCCCAAAGTGCTGGAATTACAGCCGTGAGCCACCGCGCCTGGCCAGATTTGTTTTTTTCATTGCTTGGTTTAACTTTGTTGTGTATTTCCAGTTTTCTGCACTCTGCTCATAGCCAACTCTCAGCAATGATAGAAGCCAGGAAGAAATACTTTGATTGGCAGCATGATGTCTTTCTTAAGCTTCTCGGGCAACTTCACTTTGGTTATTGTTTTATTGGTCAATGCTTAGGATTTATGGCTAGTATATCATATCACAAGTATAACTGTATGGAAAGCAGAGCTTTTGAGCTTCAGTATTGTTAAGTTTTCTTTGTACCTCTCTTAACTGTATTTTTAAAATGCTATAAAAAATAGTACCTTTTTTCTCCTCTATGTGCTATATTCTGGATAATTTCACCAGTATTTTCTTGTAATTTTGCCAGTATTCTTTCTGGGAAAATATATTGACTAATCATTCAGAAATGATATTGATAATTTCCAGAAAAGCATTTAGAAAAACGGCTTTAAAAATCACTGTCTTTCCAGCATGTATCAATTCAACACAGTACTGGAGGTCTTGTCCTAATAGGTTTGAAGTTATCACTCACCTCCATCCCCCCACACACTTTTAAAAAGATCTTCTGAAGTCCTGTAGTTATTTTTAATAGACTTTAGTTATGGTATCAGTCGCACTGTCTTGTAATTATTATGACTCTCAGCTCCTCAAGGGCAAGAATACCAGCACTATGTTTCTCAAAGCAGTTGTTCAATCCACTGTTACTGAATAAGTGAAGGATTCTTCTGCTTAAAGAGATTTTGCAGATGTAGGTACATATAGGAGCATCTAAGCAGTCAAAGAAGAATATAAAAGTCAGATGCTATTTTTCTTGCTGTGTATCACTTCTGTCAGTATCCACTGTACATTCACAGTCCATTGGCAGTTGGGTTTTTTTTGAGATGGAGTCTCGCTCTGTCGCCCAGGCTGGAGTGCAGTGGCGCGATCTCGGCTCACTGCAAGCTCTGCCTCCCGGGTTCATGCCATTCTCCTGCCTCAGCCTCCCGAGTATTTGGGACTACAGGTGTCCACCACCACGCCCAGCTAATTTTTTGTATTTTGTATTTTTAGTAGAGATGGGATTTCACTGTGTTAGCCATGATGGTCTCAATCTCCTGATCTCGTGATCCACCCACCTCAGCCTCGCAAAGTGCTGGGATTACAGGCGTGAGCCACCACGCCTGGCCAGCAGTTGGGGTTTTTTTGATAGTTACTTAAGGATTTTTCTGTTGCATTGTCACATGTCCACTAACCAGAAGCTTCTAAACGGTTTTAATTGCTGACCTCTTAGTTAATAAAGATTCTTACGATTGGTATTTTATTTCTTACGTATTTCTTTTTATTTTTGAGCAGTCTCTGTGCCAAGACAGAGTCCGTTTCTTTCATTCTTAACTTAATAGGCCAATAATGCTTGCTTATAGACATATCGCTACTAAAACCTTTTCTTTTTGGACTTCTAACACATCTGATTTCCATCTTGTCTGTTCCAGTAGCTTTTCTTGTAATTTCATCTCTGCTTTAAATGCCAGTTATTGTTTTTATGCTGATTAAAAACTCAGACTTGCATATCATTAGATAATCATAATCATCTCTGACCAGACGAGGCAAATCTTTCCCACTATTCAGCTGGCACAAAATAGTTGCGGTTTTTACCATTACTTTAATTTTGCACCAGCCTGATAGTTGTCATGAAGTAGTAGAAGTATTGGGTATAGAATCAAGACCTAAGTCTGGAGGCATCTCAGCCACTGCCATTAGTTATTTGATTATGAGCAAATCACTTAAAGTGTCTGAAATTCAGTTTTGTCATCTGTAAAATGACATTTATAAAACTTGTTTTATGCATTGTGAGGACTAAGTGAGATATATAGTTGGTTTTATAAGTTATAAAGCATTAAGAAACACTGACAACAGCTTTATTCTAAGTCATATGTGAATTTTACACAATGTAAAATTTGGGTAAAACATGTCCTTTCAACCTTCCACAAATCTTATTCTTCTCCCTAGAGGTAACCACTATTAGAAGTTTGTTATATATCCTTCTTTATATTTTCGATGCATTTAGTTACCTTTTTTTTTTTTTTTAAGAGATGGGATGTCGCTGTGCTGCCCAGGCTAGTCTCAAACTCCGGGGCTTGAGTGATCCTCCTGCCTGGGCCGTCTGTGTAGCTAGCCATTTCTGCTTGAGTGTTCTGTTCTGCTGTCATTTAATATGACCTGAGGTCATTTATAAAGATTTTACCTTATTTTAAAAACCTTGCAGGTGGGATGTTGAAATTTTGCAATAATTGATAACACTATTACCTTATTATTAATGGAAACTGAGGGTTTTTTTCCTAGTTTTTCACTAAGGCAAACAACACTGTTTTGAAAATCTTCGCACATGCTTCTTTGTCTAGATAGAGATGTGAAGTTACAGGAAGGTATATGCATTCAATATTTTGATAGTACTGCCAAATTACTTTCCATAACAGCGTCCCAATATACTTATATTCCTGCTATTAGGTGTGAGAGTATCTATTGACTCATCTTTTTGCCGATTCATGGTGTTTTCATTTTTGCTAATCTCATATGTAAAACATGGTATCTCAAATCTAAAAGAATGTTCGTAGGCAGCATGGTGTGAGCACAAAAACCATTAAGTGGAAACAATTCAATTATCCATTAACAGGAAAATAGGACAGATAAGTAATTTATTTGACATGTTTATAGTTTATAAGAGAATACTAAATGGCAATCATAGTAAAATACAGTTATGTGCCCTAGTGGAGATGAATCTTACATAGTATTGAGCAAAAATGCCAAATTACTGAAGAATACCTGCAATAGGATCCATGTCTGTAAAATTCAAAATCACGCAAAATTAATGCATTTGTAAGAGACAGATATATACAGGGAGGGCTTGAGAGTTCCAAATAGCCTTATCTGAGAGGTAGGAAATAAAGAAGAGTGCTAAGGCGGCAGGTGGAGGAGTAAATCCATTTCCTCTGACACATCTCTGTGTAACCTGTTATGACCAACTTTTCTATTGAAGTTTTTGACAATACTGGCTTATACGAATGTGATCTTTTCCTTATATTTTTTGCATTGTTGAACTCCAGGATTTTATGGAATATGGTTCATATGTGGGATGTCCTCTGGGAGTGATGAATTTCTGTTAATATGCTTTTGGGGTTTTTGATTACTTTCTTAATCAGATAATCCCCTTCTCAGACAATCATGAAATGTTTTATTGTAAGGGAATAATATGGAATCATTAGTAGGGATGAGAACCTGGAAAAATGGAAAGAACAGGGGTTTGTAGTCCAGCAGACACAGGTTGGCAGTTTGAATTTCCCATTCAATATCTATGTGTTATTGGGCCAGTTACTTACCTTCTCTCAGTTAGTTTCCCCAGTGATAGGAAATATATTTTTGTATACTGCTATATTATCTCATTCTTTTTGCCTCTATCTCTTCCTCTTTCCCACCATCCTGGAACTGTACTGATTAGGTGCTTAATAACTGGGGGGTTATCATCATCATTGTTAAAATTTGTAGAGAATGGTGTGTGGAAGTAAATTTGTAGAATCCAGAACAAACAAAAGGCACTTGTGCATTTCAGAAGGAGCCTTGTTCTTTTGTTAAAATCTAAACTGCATGTCTCCCCTATAAAAATCAGTATGAAAAATAGCCAACATTGCCTGTAACTATTATTATTTTTAAATAACAGATTTAATGAGATATAATTCACAGACCATAAATCTCGCATTTATGAAGTGCTTTTAGTGTTTCGGTGGTTTTTAATATAATAATGGATGTGTGCATCCATCACTAAAATCTAACTCCAGAACATTGTCATCTCCCTCCAGATAAACCTGGTCGCCATTAGCAGTCACTGCTCATTTCTTCCCGCTAGTCCCTGGAACCACTAATTTATTTTCTGCCTCTATGAATAATCTGCCTATTCTTGATATTTCATACAAATCAAATTATATAATTTGTGGCCTTTTGTGTCTGTTTTCAAGCATGGTGTTTTCAGTATTCATCTGTGTTGTATCTGTACTTTATTTTTTAAATTACTGAATAATATTCCACTATGGATGTACCATACTTCATTTATCCATTCATCAATCGACGGACATTTTGGTTTTTTTCTGCTGTTTGGTTATTATGAAATAATGCTGCTATGAACATTCATGTATATTATTTTGTGTGAACATATGTTTTCAGTTTTCTTAGTTATATACCCAGGTGTGGAATTGCTGGGTCATATAACTCTATGTTTAATAGAAGGACTATCCAACTGTTTCCAGAGCAGCTATACCATTTTACATTCCCACCCGCAGTGTAGAAGAATTCTGATTTCTCCACGTCTTTGACAATACTTATTGTTGTCTGGCATTTTGTTTATAACCATTCTGATGAGTGTGAGTTTTATCTCAATGTGGTTTTGATTTGCATAATGACTTATGATATTGAGCATCTCTTCATGTACTTACTGGCCATTTGCACATCTCTTTTGCAGAACTTTCTGAATTCCTACACATTTTCTGGTTATTTAGCTCCATTTATTTATTACACATTCTTTTGGGTGTCTACATGTGTTAGATACTGTGCTAGATCTCAGGGAAACCATGATGAACAAGACACAGGGTCTCTGCGGTAAGCTTAAGTTGTCTTCAGACTTCCATGCTTTTGATTATCAAATATCTGAATATAGTCAACCTACCAATTAGTGGAAAGTTTACTCTATTGTTATATTCAAAAGTCCTATCAATGAAAATTTCTTATACGCTGTTCTGCTAGTAGGAATGAAAGTACAATGAATGGAAGAAGAGGATGAATATCTAAGTAGCAATGTTGAGCACTTTGAAAATTACAAAAGCAATGTATGTTCTCATTTACTGCTTCGTGTGCACGTGCATCTTCCCTCATTTAAAAGTTCCCTTGAAAGCAAGGGCCTTATTTTTAATTCATCTTTTTTACTCCATCAGTCGACTAACAGTGCTTGGAAAATATTAATATTAGTATATATTAACTGAATGATTGAATGGGTCAAGTAAGCTGGAAATGAGTGTTCATGTTATATGACCTTATACTAAATTAGGGTTTGCATGGCTTTTATTAGCTATCATCCTTGCCCTCAAGGATCTTGACTTAGTGGTTTAAAGTGAAAATGAGACAGATACTCAACATGATATACCTTTAAAAAATAAGATTAATTAGAATCATAAATAACATAAAAAGTAAGCTGCACAAGTAAGCTAAGTAAATATTAAATATTAGGAGGAGTCACTTGAGTCCATAGGATGATATAGAGTAGTAGAGGAAGTCTTGAACAGAGGTTAGATTTCATCCAGATTTCAAAGAACTGAGGGGATAAAACAAAAAATAAATAAATAAAAAAGTAAAAACTGAGGGGAAACAGGCTGATAGAGACGAAGACCTAAAACTTTTCTGGGTTAAGAGGCAGTTCTCAGCAGGGTTGGTACTTGTCCCCTTTCCATCCAGGGGACATTTGGAAATAAACCAACAAGTTTTTGGTTATCCTAGTGTTTAGGGGTGCTAGTGGCTTACTGTGAGTTGGGGCTGGGGATGCTGAAGTCCCACAGTGTATGATGAAGTTAGGAATTAACTCTGACCCCAGTCGCAGTAGCACCCTGCCTAAGATATACTGGAAAGGAAACAGATTTAGCTGCATAAGGAAGAAAATAGTTTTTATGAATAGTGCTCCTAAGCAAATACTGTTTTTTGTTTTTGCCAGTGTAGAGGCTTAACGAGGAGATATATACACTTAGGTAGGGTGGAATACAGTTAATGGAACATTTTAGGAACCAGGGCAGGAATTTATATTTGATCAGTTTGGATGATTTTGATTATGCCTAACATTTTCTTTCATCTCATGGTTTGATATTTTTCTTGTCTTTCTCATAGAACGAGCCTCTGACTCCAGGTTATCATGGATTCCCAGCGCGGGACAGCCAGGTTGGTATCTGCTGTCTGTAACTCAGATGATGTATGTGTGTGGTGTGTTTCATCAAAGGGTTGCTATGATAGAGAGCATTTCCTGAAATTACTTACTTTGAGAGGAAATGTGGCTTGTTTCAGCAGTGAATTTACTTTTACAGATGTAAATTAAGCATATTTTTAAATTCTATAAGTATTATGTTATTAAAATTGTGGATATTATAAGAGAAAATAATCACTCAAGCACAGTCATGATTGGTTTTGTATTTTCTTCTCCAGGCTACATAATAATTTTTTGACCTGGTTTTCTCGATGCCTTATAATTCTGAATGCTGGACTTGTCTCTTTATTACCTGCCAGTTAGCCCCTGCCTGCACAGAGTTTTTGAGTCCTTGTAATGATCTGTAGCAAGAAAATTCCATTCTCCTCCCTGGGGGAATTCAGCCTTATGGTTTTAATCAGGGAAAGCTTGCCTGAGAAAGCAAAGTTTCTGCCACCTTTCTTTGTTAGATGGGAGGATGACTGGAAAAGCCCAGGCCCTATTATGGGTCAGAGCAGAATTGCTTCCTACGAGACACCCTCAGTATGGTTTAGGCAAGTGTGTAAAATGCCTTCCCTATCTTTTTGTTGTTTGAATACTTGAGCCCATGACGTTGAAACAGAGTTAGGATAGAAGAACAGGTAAGGCTTCCTCTTAGAGAAATGGTGTGGCTTAAATCACCTCGCCTCTGAAAGAAATTTGTATCTTTGATGTTTGGGGATATGACGTTCTTCAGGAGATTTGAAAGGGTAGCTCCTAGAAATATCTTGGAATGCCATTATTCCTTACAGGGTTGTCAAAAAAAGCTACCATTGTTATACTTGTCCAGGGGATATGAGTTATAGTGCTAAACGAAAGAGTTCATAGTGTCCTTTCCAGAAGTTCATTGAATCTCATCAGAGCTCCTGAAGTGGATCTTAAAAACTAGGATGGTCGGCTGGGTGTGGTGGCTCATGCCTGTAATCCCAGTACTTTGGGAGGCCAAGGTGGGTGGATCATGAGGTCAGGAGTTTGAGACCAGCCTGGCCAACATAGTGAAACCCCGGCTCTACTAAAAATACAAAAATTAGCTGGGTGTGGTGGTACGCAGTTGTAGTCCTGGCTACTCGGGAGGCTGAGGCAGGAGAATTGCTTGAACTGGGGAGGTAGAGGTTGCAGTGAGCTGAGACTACACCATTGCATTCCAGCCTGAGTGATAGAGCGAGACTTTGTCTCAAAAACAAAACATAAAACAAACAAAAACAACAACTACAAAAAAACAAAAACTAGGATGGTTGATAATCAATAGTCACCTATTTGCAGGCCTTTCAGATTTGAGAGTATTTGTCCAATTCTTGCACTTTTGGTGCTGAGTTGATATCAGAGTGGCCCCAGATAAGGCATTGGGAGAAGAAGTGTTGTTAGCTCTGTGTTCATCCCCCACTGAGTTCATCACTGTTGATATTGAAGATGGAAGCTTTTGGTAAAAGATAGGGCCATTTACCCTAAATCTAAAGAGAATGTAAAGATTTATTTGTTTTTCATTCTGGTTTGTGTCTGTCCTAGAGCTTCTCTAAGCTGGGAAACTTATGCCTTTGATAGTATGTTTATATCTTAGTCATATATCAGAAAAACATTCTCATACCTGGAGATCCACCCCACGGAGTTTCTGATTGGGTAAGTGTAAGATTGGGCTTACCCATTCAAATGTTTAAAAATCCCAAAGGTGATTCTGCTGTGTAGTGCGGTTGAGAACTACAGTCCTATGGGCTGCTTTAAAAGCAGTGACAGTTTCTGTTTCATCCTGTACTTTTCACTTAGGGCATGTAATAAAGGGGTCGTGGTTAGTCTCTTAATCTAGTCTTGCAAACTAATGCAGTTACTTTATTATTTATAAAATGTTGCTTATTGTGGATTTAGGAAGGTAAAGCTAATTGATGTGAAGTATGGAAATAGACTTACTGAGTTTAGAAGACTGAAAGGGTACTGTATTCTTCTTGTGGGGATTACAGATCAATAAGGAGCTAAGCAAAAGGAGTTAATAGGAATTTATTAAAGCCTAAAAAAGTAGTCTCTTTGATTGTACCTACTTTTTCTTTCTTTTGCAGTAGGGGCCCACTTCTGTAACCTGCACATTCATTACTCATGCTGTCTCTGCTGCAGGCCTGTTACAGACCCTTTGCCATGGTTTAAAGCTGCTAATTTACTTTGAGGCACATTCTGATGGTGACAGGTTTATTTTAGTTTATTTTCTTGGGCTTTAATTTGTACTCTGGTTGGATCTTTGAATTAGAGATCTTAGAGTGTGCAAATAGGCAAATATTGAATAGCTGCTTGTTGTATTTGATGAATACAGAATCCAAATGAGTACTGCTAATTAATGCGCCTAACCTTGTGAACTCTCACTTTGTGTTTTGAGATTTGGGAGGCATTTATCAGCGTGAAACACTGGTCGCTGAACAGTCTGAGCTGGCGGAAATGGAACTTGTGATCTTTACGTCTCCTCAGCATGGTTTTGGCTCAGCAAATCGAGGAACTGGGGAATGGGGTGAAGGTGAATTTTAATTGTGCTTTTGTTTGCTTTCCCTTTTTTTTTTTTTTTTTGTTGTTGTTGGTTTGGTTTGGTTTTTGAGACAGGGTCTTGCTCTGTCACCCATACTGGAGTGCAGTGGCATGAACATGGCTCACTGCAGCCTTGACCCCTGGGATGCAAGTGATTCTCCCACCTCAGCCTCCTGAGTAGCTGGGACCACAGGTGTGTGCCACCACACCCGGCCTGTTTGCTTTCCTTATTCTTTCACTGTTCCTTCCTAAATAGATGAGAACCATCTGCAGACAAGATTCTTATCAGTGGCTGAATGGTGATTTAAAAAGAGATAACTCTTTTGATTGTTGTGGACCACTTTCATTGTATTTTCTCATCTTATTCTCCCAAACACCCCTTTTGAAGTAGATGAGGCAAATATTCCCTCTGGAAAGATAAGGAAATTGAAGCACACAGAGGTAAAGTGACTTATCCAAGGCAGCAATTCAAGTAAGTAGCTAAATAAGAACTGAAATTTCCCCTTCTGTCTGAGGGTCCTTTTCTCTGTACTGGAGAATTATTGATTGACCATAGGAAAATGTGGTCACGTGTGAATGTGCCCATTCACTCATTTACATTATTTTATTTACCATGTGGGGGCTTCGTAGACTTCTTCAAGCTCAACCACAGATGTAGAAGTCTGTGACTCCTGATTAAAGATTATTACTACTAAGTTTGTTAGCACCAAGTGTACCACCAGCATTTCACTTTTTTAGTGATTCTTTTGTCATGTTATATACAGTCCCAATAGCATATTGGAGTTAAACACCTGAAGGAAAGGAGCAGGGAAAACCACCCACCACCTCTTGCATGTTTATGCAAGGTCACCTCAGCCTTCTTTCTTGATCTATTAAGAAGCTTTATGGGATGACAATCCATTGCTTTTATAAAGCACTCTGAGCATTTCACTGTACTTTCTAATGTGGTTTCTCTATGGAAGTGGAGGAGACAAACATTGTTCCAGTTTTACATAAGTGAAAACTAGTTCAGAAAAGTGAGAAATTTTATCTAAGGCCATGCAGGACCAAGTGCAGTGGCTTACATCTATAATCCCAGCACTTTGGGAGGCCAAGGCAGGAGGATTGTTTGAGCTCAGGAGTTGGAGACCAGCCTGGGCAACATAGCAAGACCTTGTCTCTACTAAAAATAAAAAAAATCAGCTGGGTGTGGTGGTGTGTGCCTGTAGTCCCAGCTACTCGGGAGGCTTAGGTGGGAGGATTGCTGGAACCTGGGAGATTGAGGCTGCGGTGAGCTATGATTGTGCCACTGCACTCCAGCCTGGGCGACAGAACAAGACCCTGTCTCAAAAATAAATGAATAAATAAATCCAGGCAGGATTTTAGATTGATGATACAATGTAGTGGTTTAGATTCCTAGTTGACTGTGATTTGTGCATGTGCTTAGGCGTGTTCCCAGGCCTTGATTAAGGCTAGAATGTTTTATGGATTTGCAGTATTTTTAAAGTGGGAGAATACTTATGTGCATCAGCTCTAGGGTTTTTATATAAGAAGAGCTTAAGAGCAGCAATCTGATTAAAAGAGGGCCTTGTTCTGCACAGCAGCCTTACTGTTTTTGCTAAGATTATTTATATGGGATGGCTCTTAGGGGTTTCCTAGAAAGTGATGGGAGTCCTAAGGCTCCTAAGGCTGGCCCCTCGCTCGCTTTTGGTGCAACAACTTTATGTCTGTTATAAATAAGGTGACCATATAAACTTTAGCATTCAAGTTTGGGCACTTTTGAGAATAAAAAGTGATGCCAATAATTAGTTTCAAACAGTCCCAGGTAAACTGGGATGTATGGCCATCCTTCTCTAATTGAAGAAATACAGTCAGTGTTTTCTTAACCAAAGTGATCAGAACTAGTAGGCCGTGGGTTAATCTAAACAATTGGTTGAAGTGGGGAAATATTTTAAACTTTTATTTTAATATAGAGCATTTTTAATTTAAACAAATATATGCTTACTCTTTAGTTTCCTGATATGAGGTCAAGATCCTTATATATAGATGTGATTGAAATACTACTTGAATTTTTTGCATAAACTATGCTCCCAGAGCATGATCTGTGAGTTCTAATTTGGTTTTTTTTTTTAAGAGGAACACGGTCTTGATGACATTCAGAGCAATTTGGGTGAAACTGTCTATCTAGATTGGTATGATTTCCCTTCTTGCCCAGTCTTTTACAGTTGTCCCGCCCACATCTAATTTGAGCCTAAGTTTTCAGTGTCTTGACTTATTTTTCACAAAGCATTCACATTAGAGTTATTTTCAAGGAAACTTTTCTAATTTATTTCATTGATGTGTATATATATATATAAAACATTTAATTATATAATTATAAGAACTTACGACTTCTATAAACTGGCAGGTGAATAAACACAAGTGATTTTTGGTAAGCATACAACTCAGCTACTGGGAGAAGAAAGGGCTTGGGGGCAAATAGGAGAGAGTTGTTTACTAGTTTTAGGTGGTCTAAGACTGTTAAAAGCGTCCCTTTATTAGACTTGGGAACTAGAGAACATTAGTTAATTTAACAAGTTAATTGATTAAAAGAGGCTTATACTTTAATCAACCATAGGGAAGACTTACTTTTGTTTCATAAATTTTGTATCTCCTTAGTGGTTACTTGACTAAATTTTGTTTTATTGTTTTAGAGTCAACTCAGTCTGGGGGATGGGTAGGGAAGAGGATTAGAACAGATACACACAAACTAGAGATAATTTGTTTTGCTTCATTGGGGTGGCCTAACCAAGTAAGGGATGTTCAGCAGTGGGATACTTGCAAAACTAAATGTTGAAAGCTTTCATTATTTCATCATTAAAAATTATTTAAGCTGTGGTGTACTATTTTGTTTATTAATTGATGAATACAAATGTATATATTTGTGGTACACAAAAAACCTAACTAATATCTGCTAACTGCTTTACAGTTTACAAAACCCTCCTGTGTATATCCACTTTTGATCTTCACAATAGTTCAGCTAGGTGGCTTGGGCTTTATTATCCCTATTTTATAGATAAAAGAATACCAAAGCACAGAGACTGTCAAATGAATCTCCCAGTCTTAGTTATATAGGTAGTAAGTAAAGAATTGGACTTGAACCCCGATTTTCAGCCTCCATGTCTTGTATTTCCCTTTTGTATTTGTCTGTCAGTGTCTCTCTGAATATGAGTGTTCTTTTGCTGGTGTGACAAGATAAGATATTCTGGAATCTTTGGAGAATGTGGGAGCATGAAGTCTTCATATGACTTGAAAGTTCTTGAGTAACTTATTTCTGTCAAGTTTTCTATCTTGTTTGTTAAAATAACTTATGATCTAAATTTTATCTTTTCATATTTTAAATACAAAGAAAAATGTCATGTTGTCAATTTTTTTGAGACTCTGTCGCCCAGGCTGGAATGAAGTGGTGCAATCTCGGCTCACTGCAACATCTGCCTCCCGGGTTCAAGTGATTCTTCTGCCTCAGCCTCCTGAGTAGCTGGGATTACAGACGTGCGCCACTAAGCCTGGCTAATTTTTGTATTTTTAGTAGAGACAGTGTTTTGCCATGTTGGCCAGGCTGATCTCAAACTCCTGACCTCAGGTGATCTGCTCACCTCAGCCTCCCAAAGTGCTGGAATTACAAATGTGAACCACCATGCCGGGCCCATTCTTTGATGTTTAAAATGCTTGTCAATGACTTCTCAAAACTATATTTTTTTCTTCAATTTTCTAAAATTCTGTTGAAAGACACAATGTCCCATTGATTAGCAGAAACAAGTGGGAACATCAAAGGGGATGCTTAAGTTGACAAATATAACATAGACAATTATAGATTTAAATTCAGAGTGGCAGCCTTACTTTTAATACAGAGGGTAAATTTAAAATGACCTAAGGGTTTCTTTTCTTAACAAGTATTTTCTTTCCTCAAGATTTTTTTTTTCTTTTTTCTAACCAGTTTTTTCATGGGTAGAAAATGAACTTTATTTTAGTCAAATTTTTGCAATGAACTTTCAAGGCTTTTTTTTTATTGGGAGCCGTGGACAACAGCAAATACATCTTCTGTAGTGCTCATTTGGCTTGGTTGAAGAAATGATGACTACTTTTCTTCCCTCGGGGATAGTTGGTGGAATGGAGGACATGGTAAGTGTGTTCAGGTTCTAGCTTAGTGCTTTTGAGCTTAAAAAAAGACTGACCCCAAGGAGGCAGTTGCTTTTATGTCATGACCCAGTATACACACATACATATATGTTGACTATAACTTAGAATTAGTCTTACCAAATGCTGCCTATCTTAACCATGTTCTAAGTACTGTGATATTTTCTGTCCTCTTCAAAAAATTGTCGATTGTGACTAACAATTGACCAAAATTGATTTCTGCTGGATTTTTCCTGGACCCACTAATGGATTGCAACCTGTTTGAAAAACATTGTTCTAATACTTACAGTCCTTAAAAATGCAACCTTAAAGAAATCTCATACCTTTATTTTTTTGAGATGGAGTCTCACTTTGTCACCTAGGCTGGAGTGCAGTGGCATGATCTCTGCTCATTGCAACCTCCGCCTCCCAGGCTCAAGTGGTCCTCCTACCTCAGCCTCCTGAGTAGCTGGGACCGCAGGTGTGCACCTCCATGCCCAGCTAGTTTTTGTATTTTTGGTAGAGATGGGGTTTCACCATGTTGCCCAGGTTGGTCTTGAACTCCTGAGTTCATGCGTTCCACCCGCCTCAACCTCCCAAAGTGCTGGGATTACAGCCGTAAGCTTCCATGCCGGGACACAAGAAACCCCATACCTTTTAGCAGTCACTCCCCTACTTTCCATCTCTCCACCCAAGCTCTAAGGCCCCCCAGCTGGAGACTGAATTAAAATGGTTCAGAAGTAAAATGTTACCCCTTCTGTATCTCACAATCTATAATAATTTTCTTTCTGATCCTCTTTTTTTTTTTTTTTTTTTAACTAAACATGCTTTTGCTTTGCTCTTAAATTACAGGAAGTGTGAAATTGCTTTTTCTTCCCCCCTGTTAGGTTGTCTAGAACCCCACTTTCAGCCTTTGTGCAAAGCTTTTTCAAACTGTTGCTTCTGTCCAACATCTGACCCCAGGTCACCCATCAATAGTTTAGGTCCTTCTGTGGTGTTGTCATTACACCCTCTAGTGGATGAAGGTCTGGTATGTGATGTAGTGTCTAGTGTTCTTGTAGCACTTTTCTCAATCCATGTAATCAGCTTTACTATTACATTTTAGATCATTTCATTCTTCAAACAGTTAAAAATCTTTTCACTCCGGGAAAGACTATTTTATTTCTTCTGCTGCTCACTGCCATGCTAAGTAATATGCTTATTCTGCTGTTTCATGATTTGTCCAAATTTTGGCACTATTCTTTGGCTTCCTACTGTTGAAGATGAGAAATTAGCAGTTTTATTTTATTTTATTTTTATTTTTTGAGAAAAGGTCTTGTTGTGTTGCCCAGGCTGGAGTGCAGGTGTGTCATCTCTGCTTACTGCAACTACCGCCTCCTGGGTACAAGTGATTCTTGTGCCTCAGCCTCCCCTGTAGCTGGCATTACAGGCGCACACCACCAAACCCGACTACTTTTTATATTTTTAGTAAAGATGGGGTTCCTCTGTGTTGGCCAGGCTGATCTCGAACTCCTGACCTCAAGTGATCCGCCTGCTTCAGCCTCCCAAAGTGCTGGGATTACAGGTATAAGCCACTGTGCCTGGCCAGAAATTAGCAGTTTTATAGATCTCTTTCCTTCTAATAAAGCCATTTTTTGGGTCAAATCAATATTTATTGATTTGTGAATATATAATAATTATTATGACTATTTATTTTATATCCAAACAAAATATTATTACTTTGCCTTTCTTACATATTTGTTTCCCTTGGAGTTACTGTGTAGAGAAAATAAATATAAATATGTATTTGGCAGTTGCTTTTTAAAAAGCTCTATGGCCAGCGCAGTGGCTCACGCCTGTAATCCCAGCACTTTGGGAGACTGCGGTGGGGGAATCACCTGAGGTCTGGAGCTCGAAACCAGCCTGGCCAACATGGGGAAACCCTATCTCTACTGAAAATACAAAAATTAGTGGGGCATGGTGGCGGGTGCCTGTAATCCCAGCTACTTGGGAGCTGAGGCACGAGAATCGCTTGAACCCAGGAGGCGGAGGTTGCAGTGAGCTGAGATTATGCCACTGCACTCGAGCCTGGGCGACAGCGTGAGACTCCGTCTCAAAAAAAAAAAAAAAAAAAGTTCTATTAAGATGTCATTTCTATACCTAAAATTTACTCAATGTAAGTGACTTGTTCAGTGATATTTAGTAAACGTATAGAGTTGTGTCACAGTCCAGCTTTAGTACATTTCCCTCATTCCCCAAATTCTTTCAGATTCTTTTGCAGTCATTCCCTGCTCCCTCTCCAGTCCTCCCTCTCTCCCCCAGCCAACCACTGCTCTGCTTTCTGACTTTATAAAATTGCCTCTTTTGTGCTGGACACGGTAGCTCATGCCTGTATCCCAGTACTTTGGGAGGCCGAGGCAGGAGGATCCTTTGAGCCCAGGAGTTCAAGACCAGCGTGGGCAACACAGCGAGACCATGTCTCAAAAAAAACAAAAAAAATCGTCTCTTTTGGACATTTTATATAAATGGAATTATATGATATATGTAGTCTTTGGCATGAGATTTCTTACAATTAGTATAATGTTTTTGAGGTTCATCCAGGTTGTAGTATGTATCACTGTGTCATTTTTTTTTTTTTTGCTAAATAATATTTCATTATAGGGATGTATCACCTTTTGTTTATTTGTTTACCAGTTGGTAGATATTTGTATTGTTTCCAATTTGGCTATTATGAATAGTGCTGATATGAAGAATTACCTGCAAATCTGTGTGTTGACATACTTTAATTTCTCTTGGGTAGATTTCTAGGAGTGGAATTACTGAGGCAATGGTAATCTCATGCATAATTTCTTCTTTTTAAGAGAAATAAGCCAGTGTGGTGGCTCATGCCTGTAATCCCAGCACTTTGGGAGGCTGAGGGTGGATCACTTGAGGTCAGGAGTTTGAGACCAGCCTGGTTAACCCGGTGAAACCCCATCTCTACCAGAAATACAAAAATAAAATAAATAAAATAAAATAATAATAATCATAATAAAAGAGAAATTAGGTCGCCAATGCTGGAGTGTGGTGGTGCAATCATAGTTCAATTTAGCTTTGAACTCCTGCCTCAAGTGATCCTCCTGTCTCAGCCTCCCTGAGTAGCTGGTATTACCAGCTTGAGACAACGTGGCCTCATGCATAACTTTTAAAGAAACCGCAGACTGTTTTCCAAAGTGGCTTGGTTTTATCTAACTTTTTGTTATAATGAGTGTATGGTAATAGCTCATTGTGGTTTAATTTGCATTTCCCTAATAATTAAGTAGGTACCTTTTCATGTGCTTATCAGCCACTTATGTTTGCTTTGGTGAGATGTCTATTCAGGTCTTTTGCCCACTTTTTATTTGGTTTTTCTTCTTATTGAGTTGTAAGAAGTCTTTATATATTCTGGGTACAAGTTCTTTGTCAGATTTACAATTTGCAAATATTTGTTCTCAGTTATGAGGTTTTGTAATATGTATCTTCTTCCTTCTCCAATAAAAGAAAACAGAATTGTTTTCATCCATATTTGCTAAGTTTGCATAAATTCTGAATAACTATTTTATGAAAGCAACTATGAAAACAGGCATTTGCCTTTCTGCTGACGCCTGGTGGTTCCTTCAAAGAAGATTTGCAGATTTGTAGTGGCTTCGTGCTTGGCTACAGCCTTCTCCAGATGCTTGGTGGCAAGCATGTTTGGGCAAGAAAGCTCTTCATGTGATGAAGAGAAATTGTGCTGCTCTCTGCATGTCCTAAGGTATATGGCAGAGTGAGGATCAGCTAGGTTCATTGGCTTTTATTTTTTTAAACTGTAGCTTCTATATAAAGCTGTTTTGTGGCAATTTCTCTGTAGACAGACAGACAGACACCCCTGCCCCCCCAACAGACACAGACACACACACATATGCACACACCCTCCTTGGCTTTAGGTTTAAATATCAATCCTGCTGTTACAGGCTAAATGACTTTAGGCAAGTTTTTGTTCTCTGAGCCTCAATTTCTTCATCTGTGAAATAGGAATAATTCCTATTATGAAAGGTTGTTACAGTATTAGAGATAACATATGTAAATTTCTTGGCATGTAAATAGGGCTAGTAAGTCATTTTTCTCATTTATTTTATGGAAAAGAGGCCATAAGGAAGCTTTACAAGGGAATGATTAGTTCTCACATTCTGATTTAAGTCTATTTTCTCATTTTCCTTTTGATTCTTATTCACTATTTGAAATGAATTATCTGTAGATTTGAAATTTCTAGCTCAGGAATCTAGCTGTTGGACATCTCCAAGAAAAAGAGGTCTTTGTGAAGGAAATGAAATCTGTGTAAGTTTATTTACCTGACTCTAGGGTCTTGGCAGCATGCGTATAAGAGGGAGTCATTTTTGGGACTTTATAACTTGAGCAGAATTTTGTAAAAACTGAGCCAGACATTCAAGGCTCGCTACAATTTGCTTCCCATTTTTCCAGCTCTGTTTCTCATTACTACCCTAGTAACATATTTCTTCTGCTTTTTTTTTTTTTTTTTTTGAGACGGAGTTTCACTCTTGTTGCCCAGGCTGGAGTGCAATGGTGCGATCTTGGCTCACCGCAACCTCCCCCTCCCAGGTTCAAGCAATTCTCCTGCCTCAGCCTCCTGAGTAGCTGGGATTACAGGCATGTGCCACCACACCCAGCTAATTTTGTATTTTTAGTAGAGATAGGATTTCTCCATTTTGGTCAGGCTGGTCTCGAACTCCCAACCTCAGGTGATCCACCTGACTTGGCCTCCCAAAGGGCTGGGATTACAGGTGTGAGCCACTGTGCCCGGCCTTTCTTCTGCTTTATATGTCTCTTCACTGTCCTTCCAATATCTATCTTGGGCATTTATTTCTTCCTAATGCCTTTCGTTTGAAATGTTTCTCCTTTACCAGCAGAATCCTAAGTATCCATTAAGATCCTTGTTCACAACTTAATCTCCCTTATGAAATTTTTCCTTATTGCCTCTGATTGTTTCAAATCGTTTAACATGTCTGTATGAACATTTCCATAAAGTTTGGATCCAAGAGAGTTTGGGAAATACTGCGAGGACTAGGAGGAAATCACTTAACTTCTCTCAAGACTCAGCTTTCTGTGAATGTGAGGATATCATAGGATGTTTGAAAGGATTAAAGTCTTAAAAATGTCCTAGGTCAAGAGTGACTTATTGCCTGATGTTGTGAAAATAGGTTGCACTAAACTCTGCCTTTGGCTTTCCAGGTAACCTTAGAAAGTCTCTTCTCATCTTCTCATCTCTGGGCCCAAGTTTCTTCTTTTTGCTTTAAGGACTCTTTGGTGGTAATGGGTTTGGTTTTTGTGGGTCCTGGGAGTGTCATACTTTGAGCGTTCTCTCACCTCCTAAATCCTTCAGGGCTACTGTGGATCTGTGGATAGATGAATGATGCCAGAAGTATTAAAAATATGGCTGGCTTTTATTCTCATCGCTCTTCTGTACCTGGTTTGTCACATCCTGCCTTTTATGCCGCAGTTTGACTTTTCCCCCTAGCTTTGCCTCTTTTTGCTTAGTTTAGGGTTGCTGGGATTGTTAAGCTGTGATTGTTAGTCCACTCATGACCCAGTTGCTTAAATATTTTGTTAATGGATGGATCATAATTTCACTGATTGACTTTTCAGTAGATTGACCTGTTATTTTGTATATAGGCAATTGATTTGTATTGTAATGAGAGGTTTAATGTGACCATCAAAAAGAATTATCTGACTAAAGATAGGGCCATTTACAAAGGAAAATTATAGAATTTCCATTAGCAATTTTCAAAATCGAGAAATTCATCTGACTAGACTTGGTTAGGGCAGCTAAGTAGTTAGTAGGGATATTCTTGCTGTAGCGGTTAGTACTACCAAGCAATCGATGGTCTTTTTATAATCAATTCTGGCTACCATTTTGTGAGTTACATTTAAGAAGCTTGACATATTTATTCAGTCTTTTGTTCTTCAACAGACAGTCACTGGCAGATGATTTAGAATGAAACCAACTAATTAAGTATAAGGTAAGACAAAAGGACTCATAGTTGGCGGACAATATAGTTACGGGTTTCAGTTACAGATTAAATATTTTAATTTTCTTAATAGCATTAGCTGCATACTATTATACTGATCTCATCTAGGGTTGATTAGAGAGACAGGGGAATACAACAGGTAACTTAAGATCTTGTGTTAGAAACTTTGGTACCACCAGAAAATACTCTCAGCAAGTACTATGTAATCATGCATTTAAACAGCTCTGATCTCACTGGAGTCTCATTACTCTGCTTAGCTTTTATCTGCTGAATATTCTTTAGTGTGATATCCTAAGCCTTCTGTGATATGGCCTCCGTCTTTTTCCTTCTGTTTTGTGTAAGGTACTCTGTTCAAGCCACACTGTGGGGTGGGGTAGCATAGCTTTGGAATTAAATGTGGGTTTGAATTCTAATTCCTTTACTTACACTATTTCCCATGTCCCATGTTTAAATACAGTTCGTCCTTTAAATCTCACTTCAAATGCTACCTTCTCCTTGAGGTTTTGGCTAGTGCATTTATTTGCGAGCTGACTCAGTGTTCCAGGGCAGATGCTTTCTACTTTGCTTTTTGTGTTTTTTTGGAGACAGGATCTCTCTCTGTCCCTCAGGCTGGAGTGCAGTGGCGGAGCCTCGAACTCCTGGGCTCAAGTAAGTGATCCTCCCACCTCAGCCTCCCAAGTAGCTGGAACTACAGGCATGCATGTGCTACCACGCCTAGCTAATTTTTTAATGTTTTATTTTTAGTAAAGACAGCGTCTTGCTATGTTGCCCAGGCTGGTTTTGAATTCCTGAGCTCAAGCAATCCTCTTGCCTCAGGCTCCCAAAGTGTTGGGATTACAGGCGTGAGCCACTGCGCCCGGCCTTCTACTTTTTTTTTTTTTTTTTTTTTGAGATAAAGTCTTGCTCTGTTGCCCAGGCTGGATTGTAGCGGCTGGATCTCGGCTCACTGCAACCTCTGCCTCCCGAGTTCAAGTGATTCTCCTGTCTCAGCCTCCCGAGTAGCTGAGATTACAAGTATGTGTCACCACGTCTGGCTAACTTTTCTATATATATATATATATTTATTTATTTATTTATTTATATATTTATATATATATATATTTATTTTAGTAGAGATGGGGTTTCACCATGTTGGCCAGTTCGAGTTGGTCTTGAACTCCTGACCTCAAGTGATCCGCCCACCTCGGCTTCCCAGAGTGCTGGGATTACAGGCGTGAGCCACCATGCCCAGCCCAGCCTCCTACTTTGTAATAGTACTTTATCACTGCGTATTGCATTATGGTGAAAAGGTTTGACCAACACACAGAATTCTGTAAGAACAAGAGTTCTCTCATGCTTCTTAGTTTTCTTGAATACTTTGCACAAAGTATGTGCCCAATATGAATTTGGTAAAGTGTGGTAACGGGATAAATTAAATAAACTCAACTTCAGCCTGTTGAAATACAGAGACTACTCCATTTGGATTTTCTCTTATGGACAAAGTGGGGGAAAAAGCAAAACTGTGGTCAGACTTTCACTAGGTTTTTATTGCCTTTGCCTTGCCAGAGCGATATGAAAAATTAATACTTAAGAAGCTAGATATCTGATGTTCAGCAAGAGAGTGCCTCTTACAAGTTTAATGGGTTTGGTCAAGTGGATATTAAATGTAAATCTGTCATTTTATGGAGCCATAGAAGGCTCTTAAGACACTCAATAAATATACTTATTGAATTAGTAGAACTTTTCCCATGTATCTCCTATTACTACATTAGGATCTTTGTTCCCTTAGTGTGTCTTTAGCCTGTGCTCTCACAAGCTTTGTGGTGTCGTGTGGATCACAGGATCGTTTAAGATAAAGATACTTTTAGCTCTTTAATTCTGGTATTTTATTATTGGTACAGGGACCCCATACATTATCTTAATTTCAGAGTAACACATGTCTCGGCATGGGACGGGGGGTGTCCTAATGAAAAGAGGGCTAACAGGTGGAATACTGACTATGTGCAGGCACTGTATAAAGCAAGTAGTTTTTAAATCCCATTTGCAGGTGAGGAAACCAAGGCTCAAAGGGATTAAGTCATTGTCCAAGGCTATGTAGTTGTTAATGAGTGAATCTGGGTTTTAAAATAAATGTGTTAAATTCCAGGGTTGATATTTGCACTGGGCATTTATTTACTTTTACTTGAATTTTTTTTTTTTGCATTTTACTTGCATGCTTAATTTTTCTTTGCTCAGCAGCAAACATTATGTTCCCCACTTGCTTCCCTATTTACTAAGGGGTGATAGTTATGTGTTATATATCTATAGTCCTGTATAGTTTACAGGTATTGCTGTAATACCTGTAATGGGTATTGCTTTCATACCCATTCTCATTTGATCTTTGGTAAGACCCCAGTGAGTCTTTATTATTTGGGTTGGGGGGAAGGGTTTTAATCTCCATTGGCAGATGAGGAAATCAAGATTTGCAGTTTCCTGAGAGATTTGCCAAGGGTGGTAATAAGTGGCATAAAATTGGCTTTTTAAAAAAAACCAATTCCTTGGCCACAATTTATTTAAAAGGCAAATGGAATGGTCCTCCTAGAAAAGATTTGGAAGTTAGCCAGATGTGGTGGTGTGCACCTGTAGTCTCAGCTACTCTAGAGGCTGAGGCAAGAGGATGGCCTGAACCTAGGAGTTCGAGGCTTCAGTGAGCTGACTGTGCCAGTGCACTCCAGCCTGGGCGACAAAAGACCCTATCTCTAAAACAATATGGAAGTGTAAGAAGTTGGGGAAATAAAAGGAAAAAGAAAAAAGAAAAAAAAGATATGAAAGGCCTGGAGCCCTTTCCCCCATAAGGCTCTGCTGACTGGAAGACAGTTTGAAAACCAGTGAGGAATCATCAAAGAACTCTGGTGTCAGACAGACCTGAGTTCAAATTCCAGTTTGGACTGATACTTAACTTCCCTTAGGCTTACTTCCTCATTTGTAAGATGGGATGCTTTTATAGGATTGCTGATAAGTATTAGCCAAAAAACATGCCAGAAATCTAGCACAGTACCTTCAGCTTCTGTGGATGCAAGGGGAGTGTGTTAGGCAGTGTAGGCTGACCCCTCACCACGTGCAGGACTCACACTAAATGTTGGGGGAAGTCATTGCTAAGACAGAGCCATAGGACTTCAAACCCAGCACTTCATACCTGACTGAAGGTTCAGGTGTCACATTTATCAATAGTTTAAAACAGGAGGGGGCAAACTTTCTGTAAAGCATCTGAGAGCATCTGGGCCATATGGTCTCTGTTAGAGCTACTCAGGAACTCTGGCACGGTAGCAGGGAAGCAGGCTTAGATTATAGTAAACAAAAGATTGTGGCTCTATTCTAGTAAAACTTTATTTGTGGGTACTGAAATTTTAATTTCATATAATTTTTATATGTCATGAAATGTCGTTTTTCTTTTGATTTTTTCTTTCAGTCATTACAAGATGTAAAAGCTATCTTAGCTGGTAGTCTGTGTGTGGGTTCTACAAAAACAAGTAGCCCATAGACCAAAGTCCTGATTTAGACATGTCTAGTTTTTTTTTTTTTTTTTTTTTGAAATGGAGTCTAGCTCTGTCACCCAGTCTGGAGTGCAGTGGCGCAATCTTGGCTGACTGCAACCTCTGCCTCCCAGGTTCAAGCAATTCTTCTGCCTCAGCCTTCTGACTAGCTGGAAAATTAGCCACCATGCCCGGCTGATTTTTGTATTTTTAGTAGAGATGGGGTTTCACCATGTTGGTCAGGCTGGCCTCGAACTCCTGACCTCGTGATCTGCCCACGATGGCCTCCCAAAGTGCTGGGATTACAGGCATGAGCCACCATGCCCGGCCTTATCAGTATTCTTAATACCAACAGAGTTTCACATTGTATTTGACACTATTTACAAACTCAGTTTATTCCCTCTGTGTGAATACTAGCCATTTCTAAAATGAAATGCAATTGTGATTTAAATTTCACATATCATTATGCTAAATGCTGTTCACTTTTTGTTCCATGGTCCTGAAACAATTAACCTGTTTGGAGATAAGCTGCAGATACAAGCACACAGAGAAGGGGACTTAGGAAAGCTGGAGGAAGGAAAGGTCTGTCTTGCCTACATATGGGCTTAGGAAAATTTTCTAACTGGAAACCTTGCCTCAAGTCTGAGTCACACTAGAGGGACTCTTGGCCCTAGGGTGGGAGGAGAAAAGGGTGGGAAGGAAGTGGCTATGTCAGTTTTTGTCAACAGAGGGCACCCAGAGCAAAGCAAGTGTTCTGTGACACAACAGAATCTGCCCCTCTGCCCCAGATGAATTTACCAGACAGGCACAGAACTTCTTGCAGTGGATTCTCTTGTCCATCTCTTCATTTGTCTGATCTGTGTCTGCATTCTCATGTTTTCTCCCATGCTGGAACCAGAATATTCTAAATGCAGTGTTAATAATTGTTATTTGCTGACTGCTTTAAGTGGAAGACCAATTCCCTCAATGTGCTGGGGTGAATTATCCCATGTTGTAAGGTTGGCCTTTTGGGTGGATGTGCAGTATTAGCTTCTAATTTAATTCAGTATCCAGTGAGCATGTATTCCTGAAATACTTTTGATGTGAAAGAGCACTTCATACCTGTATAACATGTTGTAAGAAGACTTTGTAAGTCTTATTGCCTAGAGCAGTATCCTCAAAGTGTGGCTTCAAATCCAGCCGCATCAGCATCACCTGGGAACTTACCTTTATTCATGGTCTCTGCCTCTTCCCCAGACTTACTGAATCAGAAACTCTGAGGATGGGGTCCAGTAATCTGTTTTAACATGCTTTGGTAATTCTTATACACACTCAACTTGAGAACCACTGTCATAGGGTAAAGGAGTGGAAGAGTTAAGGGCACTGGTATTTATGGAAGACTATGTGCCAAGTACTTGGCTAGGAGTTTCCTCTTCATTTTCCACATGAGAACAGCAAGCCTTAAAAGCATTAAGTGATGTGCCAAAGTCGTACATATAATAAGTGGTAGAATAGGGATTTGAACCCTGGTTTTTCTGACTCCTGAGCCATACTATAGTGGCTGGTAAGAAAATGCTAAGAGGCATTGCAATCTTTAAATTAATTCTTTTTTAAAAGTCCTTAAAATATTTTTTTAAAACAAAAGTAATTTGCATTCATTGAAGAAAATTTAGAATATACAGCAGATCAAAAGAATAGAATAAAATCTGCCTTAATATATTTAACTTTATCTTAACGTTTTGTTGTTGATTATCTTGTTTCAGCGTAACTCTGTTTGCATATATACACATTTTAAAATTCCTTACCAGATGTCAATCATATTGTGTAAACTTTTGTAAAATGCCTCCAGCTCAGCCCTACTGTATTATAAACATCGTTTCATGCCATTAGCTATGTCTGCTGCATCATTTCATGGCTGCCAAGTAGTCCCTTGTAAGGTTGTAAGCTTTTTTATCATAATTCTTTCTAAAGTCCGTCTTGTTTTGATTTCATGATATGCTTTTAGGAAGAATAGGATACTGAGTGCTTTGGTACTGTGGGTAAACAATTTGTCCAGAGTGGCTTAAAGTATAAAATTAAGGCAGTAAGCAGATTTTGGTTGAGAAGGGGACATGGAACTGGAAAGGCAATACTAAACATGTTTGAGGTTAAAGTGAGCCCAGAAATAAGAAAACAAATTGAAGTAAAAAAGCCAAAGTATCAGGAATAGACTGGGATCTGTGAGTTAGATGGGTTAGAACAAATAGGAATACTGATGGTGAACAATTTGATGGCGCCAACAGCCTGCTTTTATTGTTGGCTTTTTGACATAGAGGCTGAGCTGCCGAATGACAGCATGAGAAAAACTGGGCATAAGACTTCCATAAATAGCAGTTATTATTTATTGAGGACCTTCATGACCAGGCATCATATTAATCATTTAATTTTTATAATAACCACATGCAATTAGATACATTAGTTTTCCCCATTTTACAGCAGTGGAAACTGACAGTGACATTTAAAGTAACTTGGCCAAATGCTTTGATTGGAACCAAATTAGTTAAAACTCCCAAACCTGTGCTTTTATGCGGTCGTTTATCCTCATTCTTTTTTTCATGGTGTGGCAGGTGTTTAGCCACTATTCTGTGTATATGTATTGTTTTACTATGTGAGCTGGGACAGAAGGAGACTAGGTGTGTAAGAAAGGACACTAAAGTCCACTAGAGTGGAGGTGGACTTGAAGAACAAAACAAAACTAATAGCCCAGTCGTTTTCGTAGGAAAGGTGTAAACCTGAGCTAGATAGTGCAGTGAGCAGAGGATGGGAATAGCAAAGTGAATCATTGATAGGAAGGAGCAGGAAGGCATTTGGAAACAAGGGATGGCTAGAAGAATCAAAGTTCCCTCATTAAAATTTCCTTCCCAAAGGAGGTGATATACTCTCCAAGGGCACTTTAAAACAGCTTTATTGAGATATAATTCACATACTGTACAGTTCACCCATTTAAAGTGTGTGGCTTTTAGCATGTTTACAATCATTCAGCCATCACCATCACCACAGTCAGTTTTAGGACATTTTTAGTATTCCACAAGAAACTCCATTCCCCGTAGTTATCACTTCTTTTTCTTTTTTTTTTTTTTTGAGACAGTCTCACTCTGTTGCCCAGGCTGGAGTGCAGTAGCATGATCTCGGCTCACTGCAACCTCCGCCTCCCAGGTTCAAGCTATCCCCCTGCCTCAGCCACCTAAGTAGCTAGGACTACAGGCGCATGCCACCTGCCTAATTTTCGTATTTTTAGTTGAGGTGGCATTTCGCCATGTTGGCCAGGCTGGTCTTGAACTCCTGACCTCAAGTGATCCACGCGCCTCAGCCTCTGAATCTGCTGGAATTACAGGCGTGAGCCACTGCTCCTGGCCAATCATCACTTCTTAATTCCTCTGTGCCCACTACTTCCCCAGCCCTATGCAACAAGTGGTCTCCACTTTTCTACAGATTTTGCCTATTCTGTATACAGTTTATATAAATAGACTCAATAGAATATGTGGTCCCTTGTGTCTGGCTTCTTTCACTTAGCACAATCCATGTTATAGCAGTACTTCATTTTTTAATTGCTAAATAATACTTCATTATGTGGATATACCACATCTTATTTAATATATTTTTTTTATGGTGGGAAAACATGTTTTTATGTTGGGAAAAGAAAGGTGAAGAGACTGAGACAATAAATAGGATTATTTTCCTTAATTTAAAATGGGAGGAATAGGTGACTACTATGAAAACCAAGGCTATCAGGCTTTCTTGAGGAATTGCAGCTAAAGGCCTAGGTGACAGGACAGTTGGCATCTGCTGCTTCATGAATTGTTTGTAGCAGAGTGGCAGCTCTTTTGACCCGAACACGTGCAGTATTCAGGGAGCTCATTGTGTAAATCTTGTGTGTTGGCCAGCACCATTGCCCCCTACAATACCTCATGGGGAACTGGAGAGGCCTTTGCTGATCTAATCTGGATACATTTCCCTCAGTTACTGCAGCTCTGGGTCCCCAGAGAGTCCTCTCTAAAGAGCTGCCAGTTTGTTGAGTGCTGGCATTTGTAAGATTATTTCTTACTATATGATTCGTCCAGTGAAGATGACACCCATTTATGAGGTCCTGATCTATTAAGCAGAAATAGCAACCATCATTCCTGTGTTTTTGGAATGAATGCTGACTCTAAGGCCCCTGTATGCTTTCTCAGCTGTAGAGTTTGGAGGGCTCCTTTAGCAAGCAAACAATGTGCCCTTCTGGGTGCCAGGTGACTTTACTGTTGTTCTGTTGATTCCTGTTAATTACTTTCTTGATTTAATGTCCAAGGAATAGAGATACCTTCATAAAATGAGTGGTATGGCTCAGCATGTAAGTCTTTTTAATTTGTACACCAGAAATGTTGTGGATGGCTTTCTACTTTGCCAGAACTTTCAGTTTGGTTTAGAGAGTGAATTGTAATCATTTGTCTTGATACCCTGGCCCTTTGGCATGTCAGCCCTAACACTGAAACAACTCTGGGTAGAGGACATCAGCTTGGCCCTCAGTTCCTGAGCCATTGAATGTCAGAGCTAGATTTAATCATATCACCCCCGTTTTACATTTGGGGAAACTGAGTTCCAGAGAAGTTAGATGACTTACCAAAGCCATAGTCTTATTTTCTTATAGCTCTTGCTAGTGGCAAAGCTGAGTCTGTGATATTGAGCCTTCATTCTCAGTGGAGTGCTTTTTTCCCAGTGCAGAGCTGTTTCCTGAAGAACATGTACTGTCATGACCAAGGAGTGGCCAAGCCCTGCTGTACTCCATCAGCAGTGCAGGCTTTAAGGTGTATTTGAGAGTTTGACAGATTGCGATTGTGATGATGAAAATTTATAGGAAAGAGCAAGAGCACTGGTTTGTGAGTTTGCACGCCACTGACTTACAGAACCCAGCCCCTTCTGGCCTCCCCTTCTCCCAGCCTCCCGTGCAGTGCACTGTGTCCAGTGAGTATCTTCATGACTACATGATTATAATTCCTTGAGAGCCCCATGTCTATTTGCTAAAAAATAAATATGTGCTGCTACACTAACCTAACAAGCAGTCATCTTGTAGTTCCTGCCTGAAAATGTTTGATCATGGTTGTCAACTCTACGCCTGCTATAATTTTTGCCTGGCATAATGTGAAGAGAAAAGATAAAAATCCTTCTCTCACTGTGCATTTTCACTGTCCCCTCCCCTCATTCTTAGTGTATAGAATTCCAGAATGGGCCTTGCTTTCCGACATTTTCCTGCCCCATGACCCTAACAGATCTATTCAACATGACCCTGACGGCTGAGATAGATCTAAACCCAGCCCCTTCACAGTGGAACACTTAAGCTGGGTAGTAGTTCCATACTGAGACCCCTTTCAGTACTTTCTCTTCCTCCCCTTCTTTTTTGTTGTGTCTTCCCCTACCAACATGAGCTCCTTTTTAGGGAGAAGTTGTATCCTTCACTCTTTTCCCCCGTCACCTAGCAGTTGCTCAATATAGTCATTAAATAAATTTTGGCATTCTCATGCTGTTTACCATTCATGATGGGATGGGTAAGGTGCAGGAATGCTAATAAGGTTGTCAGGTGGCCGTGTTATTCCTTTATAGAAGTTGTTTTATGGTCCTTAATAATAATTTATAGTACCAGGTACTATTTACTGAATGCTTGCTATGCATCAGGTACTGTGCTAATGCACATATGCACATACCATCCACTTTTCATTACTCTTTTTTTTTTTTTTTAATTTTTCAGATAGAGTCTGTGTCTCCCAGGCTGGAGTGCAGTGGCGTGATCTCGGCTTGCTGCAAAACCTCTGCCTCCTGGGCTCAAGTGATCCTCCTGCCTCAGCTTCCCCAGTAGCTGGGATTACAGGCATGAGCCACCATTCCCAGCTAATTTTTGTATTTTTAGTAGAGACGGTTTCATCATGATGGCCAGACTGGTCTCGAGCTTCTGATCTCAGGTGACCCGCCCGCCTCAGCCTCTCAAAGTGTTGGGATTACAGGCATGAGCTACCACGGCCGGCCCACTCCTCATTACTATTAACAACCACTCTCCTGGCTGGGCACGGTGACTTGTGCCTGTAACCCCAGCCCTTTGGGAGGCCAAGGCAGGCAGATCACATGAGGCTAGGCGTTCAAGACCAGCATGGACAACATGGCGAAACCCTGTCTGTACTAAAAATACAAATATTAGCCGGGTTTGGTGGCCCATGCCTGCAATCCCAACTACTTGGGAGGCTGAGGCACGAGGATTGCTTGAATCCGGGAGGCAGAGGTTGTAGTGAGCCAAGATCACGCCACTACACTCCAGCCTGAGCAACAGAGTGAGACCCTGTCACAAACAAACAAACAAACATGCAAACACCCATTCTCTCTATAAGGTGGACAGTAGAAGCCATATTTTACCAATGAAGAAACTGGGCTTTAGAGAAGAGCAAGTCACAGAGCTGGAAAGTGGTAGAACAGGCATTTAAATCTAGGTTAGCTTGATACCGAAGCCTATGTTTTTAGTAACCATACTGAACCTCCTTGAGTAGTTAATTTGCTGAGCATTACTGTGAAAGAGAGCTAAGTCACTTATGTTCCCTAGGATTTATAAATGAGACATCTGTGTTAGCAAAGGGCATTAGTAACATGATTTAGATTAAATCTGGCTTTGGGATTAAAGAATAGAGACAAAGAGGAGGCATAAGGAGCCTCTGCCACTTAACTTCCTGGAGCTGATTTGCTTGTGCTCAGTATTGAGGAATCTTTCCTCTTTGAGTGAGTGTAGAGTGGTTTGGGGTCATTTGTAGTCTACACAGTTTCTGAGAGATGATCTGTCCAGCAATTCCAGATTGTTTAGGGTGGGCCTGGGAGAGGGTATGGCTTACTCCTCGTTTCTGGTGCCGTATTAAGGTGAACTAGAGCTGATTCCTGTACTGCTTGAGATTGTAAAAGGACTTCCAGGTTTAGTCATTCTGCAGGAGGCTTTCTCTTTGGTTTAACTGTAGTTCTTCATCCCTCACCCTGGTTTACATAATTGGGACTTTAAAATTTCATTGTGGCTGTAAGAACAAAGGGAATGCACTTTTCAGCAGCTCCTTACTGACCAGTCGTGTGGAGTCCCTGTAGTGTACTCAGGGAGAGCGGCTGCCTCTCTGATTCTCTGCATAAAACAAAAGTATTTTGTATATAGCTTTGAAATGGGAGAGAGAAACTTCTGAAGAAAAAAAGAGTTGTTTGGGGTAATAAGATTTTGAGGAGGCAGACGCTTCCTGCATTCTCCCCTGGGGAAAGAATCTAGCTACAATTGAAGGGCATTGCCTCAACTAATTTAGTTATGTGGCCCCGTCCTGGATTAATAACTTGGGCAGACTTCCCAATGGATTTGGCAGGGTATTGGGTTTCTCTCTCCCCAAACCCTCCCTTCTCTCTGCCCTGCACATGTGTGCTAACATAATTACAGAAAGTTACAAGGGGATGGGGCTGCTCTTAAAGGAGGTGGCTCAGAGGAGAGAATGTGATTGTGTAGTCCTGTCATATTTCCGAAATGGCAGAGTTCGAGTAAAATGGTAGGGTGGAAGCAAGCAGGCTGGTTTCTCTCTGTAATGGCAAAGGGGGAGGAGGGTTGGTGGCAGTGTCGATTTCAAGCACCTAGAGCACACGAGCATTGGGTACTAATTTTGTGCTAGAGAAATATTAAACTGTCTTTTTGCATTTGTTTGTCCAGATTGCATTACTAAGGATCTGGTCATTACAGAACAACCTTTTTGATTAAGGTCAGAAGTTAACAGTTTTTCAAGTTTGGTGGTCAAGTGTTCAGAAATATTTCACAGATTTAGTTGAAAACCTGAGCAGATGCTTTTGCTGTTGTTTACCCCTGGGGATCGGGTGACATTCTTCTCCCTTTTCCTCTTCCCCACCCCTTTGGGAACCAACCAATCACATAGAGGAATGGATTTCAGTGCCTAAGGAGTCAGCCAACTCCAGAGCCGTAGCTGAGACTGAATGTTTAACTCTTAGGTATCTGAATCACAGGGAATGGCAGACATTGCAGTTAGCTTGTTTTCTTGTTGGCATCTACTCTCAGAGCCCATCCCTAAGGGATTGTTCCTAATGAGGCGAGATACATTGCATTGAACTTGAAGGAACTGGCTTTTAGCCCCAATTCTGCCAGTAACTAGTATTGCAACCTTGGAAAAGTTATTTTCTCTTTTTAGACTTGCTTCTCTTGATGCACAATGAGAGGAAAAGGAGAAAATGGGCATGTATGGTATATCACTATATATTCCAGTGGCATTTTATCGCTAGCCTTGAGGTTTAGGGGAAAAGCATTTAACCTGTATTGAGTGCCTATTCTGAAGCAGTTTGTTTTTATTTGTTACCTTATTAAATTCTTATGACTCTGCAGGGCAAATGCTGTTAACCCAGTTTTACAGATGAGAAAAGTGTAGGCTAGAGAGGCTGTCCAACTTGCCCAAGGTCACTTAAGGAAGGCCCATCTGGCTCTAATGCCCAGACTCTTCCATTCCACTAGGCTGGCTAAAAAGGCCCTAGAAGTCCTGCCAGCATTTTCACTCTGATATTCTTTAACTCCTTCACAGCTTTTAATCCTGCCCTGTAGGAGGACCAAACATTACTGTCTCCTCTTTCACAGCCCCGCTACTAGAGCAAGTAAATGACTTAGGGATTCCTCCATCACCTGAAAGCAGCAAAAGAAGATGGTGCAGCATTCAATTTTCTCCTTCCTCCATAAAGAAATTCCCGTCCTTTATAGCCAGCTCTGCCCACCCCTTCCTCATTCCCCTTTTCTCAGACAGGCAGATATTTTCTTTTCTCTTTCCCTTTGGCTTGTGATTATCAGGTAGATATCCCTGGTTTGAGGGAGGAGCAGAATTTGGATTAGGTTAAAAAATTATCTTTACCCATAGCCTTTCTATGACATAGATACTACAATATTGGGTTTATCCCCACCTGGAATTTCTATGATATCTATATTTATAAACCTATATAGATTTATAGATATCATAGAAATTCCAGGTAGGAGTAAACCATATATATATCTGTATATCTCTATCCATCTATATATATATATATATATATATATCTGTATATCTCTATCCATCTATATATATATACACACACACACACACATATACACACATATTATAATGATATAATTATATATATATATATACACACACACACACACAATAGAAATAACAGGATATATATATCCTGTTAGGTGCTCCCTTAAAGAGCTTTATTTTTTTGCTTGTAAATTATCCTAGCCATCTGATTTAATAGATACACCTTACCCAAGAGAACACTTTGTGTTTCTCTTCCTGCAGATCTTACTTTTTTTACTTTTTAAAAATAGAGACAGAGTCTCACTATGTTGCCCAGGCTGATCTTGAACTCGTGGGCTCAAGCAATCTTCCTTTCCTCTTCTGCCTCTCAAAGTGCTGGGATTATAGGCATCAGCCACTGCAACTGACCAGGGTTTACTTTTAAATTCACAGAGAAAATAGCTTTTTAAAGGTGAGTTCTTATTAATATTTTGTTGCTTCCAATTAAAAAAAAATTACAGTAGAAGCCCTAAAATGTCAGATTTGCCAGTAAATCATTTTCTGTCATTTGTTGTGGGCTAAGAAAAATGACAATAGACAAAACCATTAACAATTGAAATTTATTAAGAAGGGCACTGGCCTAGGTGTTTTATGTACATTATTTCTAATTTTCATCTTAATTCTGCATTTGTTGATTACAAAACAGGTTAAGAGGGGTTAAAGTACTTGCTCAAGGTCACTGCTAATGAATGGTGATTTGGCAATTTAATTGTAGGTCTGTTTCACTTTCAAACCTCAGTTCGTTCTTCAATGCCATGCTGCCTCTGGGATATGATCTTGAGAGTTTTATTTGATCATTCATGCTCATGCCTCAGCTCAGATCACCCCAGAAAACCCATATATCTTCTTTTAAAAAGGGAAATACATTTTATATGATAAGTTTAACAACTGAAAAAAAATTAAAAGAAGTATTTCCTGGTGTTTGCCAACTTTTACAATCAGGTGACTTTTACTGGTGTTTATTTTGAATTATTTTTGTTAAAGTTTAGATCCATCCCTTGTTTTAAGTGAAAATGCTAAATAGCTACTCATCCTCAGGTACTGGAGAGCTTAGGGGATTTCACTGTGAATTGGGTGGACAGGAAGAGGTAGGCCTTAAAGGTTAAGTAAGATATAGTTAGATGGAAAAGGTGGAAGAATTTTCTTGCGGTGAGGAAATGTTATTGCTTGCTGCATCACTTGGTACATCCTGTGTTCACACCATCTGTTTGAGCTCCTGAGAATGTTGATGGGAATCTAATGAAAGATGGGTTGGTATTAATGAATGCTCATGTTCTTCTCCCTTCCTCTCTTGAGGAGTTGCTTGTGATTTAGCTCTGCCACACGTTATGTTGGGCTTTCCCAGTGGTGTGCTCTGAGAGATTCATATAAGAGAAGTATACGTAGTATGCTGTTTCTGCCATCCAGATCACCTCAACAAATAGTTCCATAATGTTTATTATGTGCCTGTTATATGCCAGTCAGTTGGCATGACCAACTGATGATGCTGAGATAAGATGTGTCATTGCCCACTAGGCCTTTACAGTTGAGTACAATTTGCAGTCTCATTCAGGATACAAGACCTACAAACATGGAATTAACAAAAAAGAAGTATGTATTTAAGATTAAAAAAAAATGAGTGAACCAAGACCAGCAAATGTTATTGAGGTTTAGAGATGAAAGGGGTTAGGATTTGCTGGAGCAGTAAAAACAGGGTTCATTAAAAATTTTATCCAGAGTATGGAGTGGGGAAGGGCTGGGGTGAGATGGGATATGGGTCATGCCACTGCTAGTGAAAGGAAATTGAAAATGGCTCATTGGATTAGAATAAGGTACTTATACCTTCTAAAATTGTTGATGGAGTCATAGGCAGAGATTGGGAAGGGGAGATTCCACCAATTAGCATTTTAAGTGAGGAGTGTAACGATACCAGCAGCTAATGTAAACAACACCAATAATAACAACTTAATCCCTGAGATCACAATTTTTAGGAAAAATTTCTTACATTTATTTGTATTTTGGCTCCCTTGATTAGCTTTCCTCTGATTAGAGAATGTGGTATCCTGTATATTAAAATACCTTTACTCTTGTTGGATTTTTAAAAGATGCAAAACTTTAAGATAAATCAGAGGTCGATTAAGACACCAGTAGGCCTTGTTGCCATTTCCATTTCCCATATGCATTGATTACTGTGTAGCAGTATTCCTGATGATTGTTGAATATTTATGAGGTTCTCTCCCAAAAAAGCCCACCAAGTGAAGAACTATCTTTCATTTTTTAAGTTCCTGAAAATTACCTAAAACTCTTCTGTAGGAGATGGCTTTTACAAAGGAGATTCTTTCCTTCTCCCTTCCCCCAACCCATAGTAGCTTAACTTAAGTACCTGGCGGAGATAAAGATAAATGTGGGAAACTTCAGGATGAAAGGGACATTATTAGAGACCAGAGAAGTCCCGGGAGGTCATATCAGGCTTAAAGTGGAAACTATGTTACAACCTAAGCAAGGAGCAACTGATAGGTCTATAAATAGGGTTTTATCTCCTCCTAGAAAATTTTTGGCATGGTTATAGCTTTCCATGTGGGGGACTATTATATTTACTAAAAATAAACCGTTTCAGAAATAATTAAAATAAGTCCCACTGAACTCATTTATGTTATTAAAAGTAAAGTCATAGCCTGAAAATAAGTTTATAGAGTTTGGCATGTACTAATTTTAAGGAACATTTTGATGCTGCAGCCATTGCTTAGATATGGGATAGAATGGTAAAGCCCAAATGGATTTGTATGGATTAAAATAGATTACCTTCTCAGAAAATAATGTTATTTCAGTTTTTTTCCACTAGTTCAGAAGACCCTCAACCTCCTTTGCATGCATTCAGACACCTAAGTTGGCATTACAAGTGAATCATCTAGGGAAGTACTTCTAATTCTCCAGGAATCTCACACAGTAAAGCTGCTTGGATATGGCTATTCAGAACAGAAAGGTATAGAAATGGACAATGGTATCCCTTCCATTGGTATTCCTTCTGGGAAACAAAAACCCTTAAGCTGTCTGAGTCTGTTTCTCACACTTCTGTTATCCTGATTGTAGCCCTTTAAATTGTGGAGCAAATTCTTGGCATCTGTCTGCCTGTCAGCTAACTATCTCTGACACCCCTGGATAGCTTGTTTTCTTCCTATGAGTATATGTGAAATTTGTAAAAAAGCATCTGTTAATTTAAGTATCCTGTTAGAAGCCTGTGAAAATTCAAATTGGGCAAACAATAAAATTGCTTAAACCGTGTTTCTCAAAGTTAATTTGACCATAGAGTACTTTTCAAAATATAATGAATTGAATAACACAGCATCAGTATGACTCATGTACAATGTGTGTGTGGATTAAAGTCACCAGAAGTAATGTTAAAAAGATGAATTAATGGCTTCAGGAAGTGATTTCATTAGCTTTTTTTCAAACTTTAAACACATTTTGGAGAAGTTAAATCATTTTAAGTATAAAAGTTAAAGAGATTCAGTTATATTTTGTTTAAAGAGCAAAAAATCATGACTTTGTTGAAATTAAGTAAATATTTATGATTATCAATCATCAAAATAGATTACATTTGTATCGTCTGTGCCTTTGGGTACAGATTAAAAATTATCTTCTTTTTCTGCCTAAAAAAGAAAGTAAGGCCTGGCACAGTGGTTCACGCCTATAATCCCAGCACTTTGGGAGGCCGAGGTGGGTGGATCACCTAAGGTCAGGAGTTGGAAACCAACCTGGCCAACATGGCGAAACCTGTCTCTACTAAAAATACAAAAACATTAACCGGGCATGGTGGCTTGTGCCTGTAATCCCAGCTACCCAGGAGGCTGAAGCAGGAGAATCGCTTGAATCCGGGAGGCGGAGGTTGCAGTGAGCCGAGATTGTGCCACTGCACTCCAACAGGGGGACTCACATGTTACCCTTATTTCTCGAAGACATTGCTCGGAGACATTGCACTTTTCATGATAGATTGTTGCATACTAAGTAGAAACTATATTTGTATTTAGTATTTTTCTTTTGAATGAAGAAAAATATTGTTAGCATTACTTTTAAAATTGTTGTATTACCTTTTGACAACTTGTAAAATGCTAAAACAGGGTTACGTATTTCAGGTGTATCTGACTTCCTAATTACTTTAAGCCTTTTACTGCTGTTGTTCTTTTTCTCCCCTTACAACCTCTCAACTCCCTTCTTTCCGCCCATACTTTAAAGAAGGAAACTGAAATTCCTGATGTAATGTATATTTTTTCATATATATATGTTTAAGAGACTGGGTTTTGCTATGTGGCTTAGGCTGGTCTCAAATTCCTGGCCCCAAGCGATCCTCTCACCTTGGCCTCTTGAGCAGCTGCAACAAGAAGCATGAGCCACTGCACCAAACCTGATACAATGATTTTCTGAAAGATAGCAAGATGTGCTGGGCGCAGTGGCTCACTCCTGTAATTCCAGCACTTCGGGAGGCTGAGGTGGGCAGATCACAAGGTCAGGAGATCGAGACCATCCTGACTAACACAGTGAAACCCTGTCTCTACTAAAAATACAAAAAATTAGCCAGGCGTGGTGGCGGGCGCCTGTAGTCCCAGCTACTTGGGAGGCTGAGGCAGGAGAATGGCGTAAACCTGGGAGGTGGAGGTTGCAATGAGCTGAGATCGTGCCACTGCACTCCAGCCTGGGTGACAGAGCGAGACTCCATCTCAAAAAAAAAAAAAAAAAAAATAGTGAGATGAGAAATTGGGTGAAAGAGGCTTGGCAAGTTCAGTGAATTCCTTGAGCCCCAAACCTAAGTTTCTGCCTATTTAATAGCTTTCATCTAGTATTTTTTATTTTGTGACTCATATTTACCAATTGGCTATTGTGGTGGTAATTGTAATGATAACAATAGTATATATTGCTCTGTTTACATAATAGCCTAACAACATACAGATGTTGAACCATCCACAACTTAGAATGGTTCTACTTAACAGTTTTCTGACTTTACAATGGTACAAAAGCAATACACATTCAGTAGAAACCAATGTTCATTCAGTAGAAACCATCTGAGTACCCATTTTTTCACTTTTATTATAATATTCAGTAAATTACATGAGATATTCAACACTTTATTATAAAATAGGCATTGTGTTAAATGATTTTACCCAACTGTAACCTAATGTAAGTGTTCTGAGCATGTTTAAGGTAGGCTAGGCTAAGCTATGATGTTTGGTAGGTTAGGTGTGTTAAATGCATTTTTGACTTACTGTATTTTCAACTTATGATGAGTTTATAGGGACAAAATCCCATTGTAAGTTGAAGAACATTTGTTCTCTATTTGGGTTTGACAAAGTCCCTGTAATGTAGGCATTATTAACTCCATTTTGCAGGTGAAGAAACTGAGTGTATCCATATTTGACTGTTTCTCATTATACGAATTCAAGAATGGTTAAGTTAAAATTTTATTTCTATCATTTTGGTGTGGAATAGTTATGGATAGTAGATCAGAGTGATACACCAGTTGACTTCTTGGCCTAAACATTTGAAATAGACATTTCAAGATTCTTTGACAGTCTCTGTTTTGGTCATCAAATGTGCACACTGTTGATGTGCATAAAGCTTTCTGTTGTTTCAAGTGAAATTGAGTTTTGGGCAGAGCACAGTGGCTCACACCTGTAATTCCAGCACTTTGGGAGGTCGAGGCAGGCAGATCTCTTAAGGTCAGAAGTTCGAGATCAGTCTGGCCGATGTGACAAAAACCCGTCTCCACTAAAAATACAAAAATTAGCTGGGCATGGTGGTGGGTACCTGTAATCCCAGCTACTTGGGAGGCTGAGCACAAGAATCTCTTGAATCCGGGAGGTGAAGGTTGCAGTGAGCTGGAGTCACGCCACTGCATTCCAGCCTGCGCAACGGAGCGACACTCTGTTTCAAAAAAAAAAAATCGAGTTTTGATTTGTAAGTTAAAGTAAATAATTTATTATTGAAAACATTTAGGATTAAGTTCAGCTGCATATAACAATCTCCTCTTCCCCACACAGAATCTTAACAAGAAAGAGATTCATTTGTCTTTCATGAAAAAGAAGTCTGGAATTAGGCAGTCCAGGCTAATATGGCGCTGTCTGGTTACCACGGATCTAGGATCCTTACTGCTGTTTACTTCTCTGACTGTAGGATGGGCCTAGATGATTCAGCCATCATTTCCCCCTTTCCACAAAGCAGTTTGAGAGGAAGAAAAGAGGGGTGTCCCCTCCCCTACCTAAGAAAACTTCCAGGAAGTTCCACGTAACATTTCTGCTTATATCTCATTAGTCGGAATTAGTCTTAGGGCCATACGTAGCTGTAGTGGAGGATGGAAGATGTAGTCCTTTTCTGGGGAAGTGTGTACAGTAATATGCTAAAATGAAAACTGGGGTTTTGTTACTAAGGAAGAAGGGAAGAGAGGATATTGGGAAGCCACTAACATTCTCAGCTCCAGGGCCTATCAGAGTGACCCAACCTTATCTCCCACATGATACAGAAGACCATTCTGCAGCTTCCCTGGGAGATTTTCAACCAGTCTTTGCCATGTTTTCCAACAAGATGATTTTTTTCTTGAAATGTATATACTTTTATGCAAAGATTTTTTAAAAGCTAAATAATACAAGATTATGGTAAGGATCACTGCAGTTTCCATTTTAAGATCAAGTTTGAGTTTTTTTCCAAAATTGATTAGTTTGTTGGAAATGGAAATTCAAATGGTATAGAAAGTTTTTTGGTTTTTTGTTTGTTTGTTTGTTTGTTTGTTTGTTTTTTTGGGACAGAGTCTTGCTCTGTTGGCCAGGCTGGGATGCAGTGGCGTGATCTTGGCTCACTGCAGCCTCCACTTCCTGGGTTCAAGCAATTCTTGTGACTCAACCACCCAAGTAGCTGGACTAACAGGTGTGTGCCACCACGCCCGGCTAATTTTTGTATTTTTAGTAGAGATGGGGTTTCACTCTGTTGGCCAGGCTGGCCTCCTGACCTGAACAGATCTGCCTGCCTCGGCCCCAGAAAGTGCTGGGATTACAGACATGAGCCACTGTGCCAGGCCATAGAATGAGGTTTTAAGTAAGAATAAAGTATGTGTGAAATATTTAAATATCTGACCATTGGTAAAGGAAAAAGTGTGATTTTTTTTCTTTTGTTTTTTGAAGCCTGGGTAAGTCATTAGATTATACATTTCTTAGGGATAGAGAACTCGCTTTTATAAAATGTATGATTATTGTATTTTGAATAAATAACATTTACGTAAGTTAATATTTTAAAAGTAGAAAATGGTCATATCGTGAAAAGTTGCTCTCCCATTCCTGTCTTGAGTTCCCAGTGTCTTTCCCGTACAGGCACTGGGTGTTTTTTACTTCTTGTGTATAATTCCTCCTTTGATCTTTTCCTCCCATTTAAAAAACCACTGGTTTTAAAACCATTGCTAAACCTTTCTTTTTTCCACTTAATGACATATGCGGTATGCATGGCTTAATGATAAGGATACTTTTTGAGAAATGTGTCATTAGGTGACTTCATTGTGAAAACGTCATAGAATGTACTTACACAAACCTAGATATATACCTGACTATATATTATATATGGTACAGCCTAATGCCTTTAGGCTGCAAACCAGTACAGCTTGTTACTCTACTGATTACTGTAGGCAATTGTAACAATGGCAAATATTTTTATATTTAAACATATCTAAGCATGGACAAGGCACAGTAAAAACATGGCATTATCATCTTATGGGACCACCATGGCATATGTGTTCCATCATTGACTGAAACATTGCTATGCAGTGCATGACTCTATTAGAGTATTTCATAATGGTATTTTAAGAGCTTCCTCATCCCCCTCCCCCAAGGCTATACTGTTCAGTGTTTCACTGTATGGATAAGCCATAATTCGTTAAACAGAAGAGTCATGTCTTACTTTCATATCTATACCTGCTCTGTAAACAGCATTCATTCATATTCAAGGGACTGAACTCTTGAATTTGTGCAGAATATTTCTCTTCTTCATGGCTGAGTATCCTAACCAGCTGAGAGGATTTTCCCTTCTTTAAAGACCAAGGTATTTAAGATTCAGTCATTTCAGAAATAAATCCTTCTAAATTGTGTTGTATAACTATAAAATTTATTTCTTCTTAACAGTAAAATAGTGGGCATTTTTAAATGGTTTTAACACAGGTATCAGCATCAGTATTGTTTAGGAATATAAAAGAGTAATATTTCAGGAGCTTTTGCTGGTTTTGCCTTACTAAGTGGCACCATTTCGACATATATCATCTATCTATTTTACCTGCTTTTTAGATTTTTTTTCTCTTCATCTTTCTTGTTTCCTATGTTGGCTGCCTCTAACATAATATTCCTTTTTCCTCTGGTACTTATTCCCCACTGCTTCCCAGTTCCTTTTCTTAATTTGCTTTGTAAATTTTTGGTGGACAATTAGCCAGATAACCAGGACAGAAATATTCCTAAAATAAAAATAAATAGATTCAGAGAGAAGGTCTGATGGAGTTTTCCTGCCGATGAAAATTTTAGAATGAATGTTTTGGAATTCTGGATACCTAGAGGGCCTTTTTGCTTCCTGGTTATTACCGTGTTCTAGGACAGCTCTGTCTAATAGACCTTTCTGTGATGATGGAAATGTTTTATGTCTGCCCTATCCATTATGATAGCCACTATCCTCACGTGGCTCTTGAGCACTTGACATGTGGCTAGTATTAAGTAACTGAAATTTTAATTTTAATTAAGTTAAATTCACATAACCACATATGACAGCTGGCTGCGTGTTAGACGACATAGCTCTAGACTCTAGTTAACTAACTTATATACAGCAAGCTTGATTAGAGGAGAGCTTGAACTGGGATGCTATTATTGTGCTGAGAAGAATAAATTTATGGTTTTGGAAGGGAGACAATTTGGAATGTAGATTATCAGATTAGCTTAAAGTAAATGATTAAATTGGAACTGCCTTTTCATATTGACGTTATGATTATTTCACAGTGTAGCATTTTAAAGCCATTGTTACCAGCATTTATTTGTGGTTTGTATCTGTGGCAAAGCTGTGAGTCCTTTTGGTAACTAGGGTGAAATTAGTAGCACTCTAACTTTATTTATAGGACTTGGTTAGACAGTTGCCTGAGTGCCAGAAACTCCTACAAATAACTTTGACCTTCCCTAACAAAAAGTCAAAGGATAAAGCGTTTCATAGTAGAAGATTTCAGTTGTATCTGACATACACAAAACATTACTTTCTAATGCAGAAATCTGTAACAAAAAAAAGCATAAATAATTAAAGATTTTGGTAACTGCTAGGAAGAACATAAACAGGGCACAGTAACAGAGAGTACGGGCTTGTGGGGAAAGACCTCCAACTAGATAGAGGAGTCTGGAGAGTTTTATTTGAGGAAGTGATATTTAAGCTGAGTTCTAAAAGATAAGAAGGAGCCTGGCTTGCAAAGAATGAAGGTGGAATGAGGAGGGATTTCAGAAAGAGGGAATGAAGGGGTATGGGGGAGAGGAATTGACACAAGATCAGTGTCTTTAGAATAGTGATTGAGAGGAGATATGGCATGAAGTGAGGTTGGAGAAGTGGGCACATAGCAGGTCATATAGGACCTTAAAGGACCATCATAAGGAGTTTGGAAAGAAGAAAAATGTAATGTGATGCCATAGAAGTAAGAGAGTGATAAGATCTGGTGTTTGTTTTACAAAGTTTCTCTGGCTGCTGTGTGATGGTGTTTTGGAAGGGAGCAACAATGGAAATGGGGAAACTAGTGTGATATTCAGGAAAGAGATGATGGTGGCTTGGGTTAAGGTGGTTTAAGGCAGTGGAGGTCAAGTGAAGTCACACACACAGAAGTTGCTGTAGGTTGGATGTGAGGGATGAGGGGTGAGGGAAGGGTTTCCGGCTTTCATAATTGTCAGGTAGTACCAGGGGACTTCAAGGGTGGTGATGGTGGAGAATTAAGGACCCAATTTTGGGCATGTTGAGTTTGACATGCTTGTGTGACAGCTTGTGTGACATGCTTGTGTGATAGTCATATTGGAGCATGGGGAGAGGTCTCTGCTAGGGGTGTAACTTGGTAGTTATTAACATGTTGATGGTATTTGAAGTGATGGGAATGGATGAGACAACTTAGAGAAGATGACTCAGGATTGAACCCCAAGGAACACTTGCCTTTTAGAGGTCTGTCGAGGGAGAAGCCATAAAAAGATGCTGAAACAGTAACCAGTGATGCATGAAAAAACAACAAAAAAAATGGCATTGTAGTATCTCAGAAGCCAGAAGAAGAGAATGTTTTAAGAAGATTGTCAGCTTTGTTGAATCCTGCTAAGAGGTCAGATAAATGTGGAAGTAGTAGACCTTGATAAGTTGATTTAATGGAGTGGAGGGCTTGGAAACTTTGTTTTGAGTAGATTGAAGAAAATGAGAAGTGAAGAAATTGAGACAGATATAGACAACAATTTTTTCAAGACAATTTACCCTGAAGTGGTGAGCAGGGAAATAGCAGGTAGCTGGAGGGAGATGAGGGGTCAAAGGAGAACTTTAAAAAAATTAGGGTTCATTTAATCATTTACTTATTATAGAACATTAGATTTAGTGGTAAGAAGATACTGTCTGAATGCTTCTCATTTAAAATGACATAGAAAATTAGCTAAGAGGTTGTGTGTAGTGGCTCATGGCTGTAATCCCTGCATTTTGGGAGGCTGGGGCAGGAAGATTGCTTGAACCCAGGAATTCAAGACTAGTCTGGGCAACATAGTGAGACCCGCCCCTTCTCTAAATTTTTTTTTTTTTTTTTTTAATTAGCTGGGCGTGGTGGCATGTGCATGTAGTTCCAGCCACTTGGGAGTTTGAGCCCGGGAGGTCAAGGCTGCAGTGAGCCATGATCGCACCACTGCACTCCAGCCTGGGCGACAGAGTGAGATCCTGTCTCAAAACAAACAGACAAAAAATAAAATAAGAAAATTAGCTGAGAGTAGGTAGTGAAGAGTGAATGAGGGAAGTTTGAGGAGAAGCAAGAAATAGTCATTTTGGGGAGTAGGAAAGCTTTCAAGGGCAGCTTTGGTGGATTGCTTGGCATCGTTGAGTGTCCATTTGAGGTTTGTGATCATGAATATATAGTGAAGTCAGTCAGCTTGGTTATGTGATTTTTCTTCAGCAACATTCAGCTGATTGGGCATAGGCACTAGAAAAGGCAGACAATTGGATTTAACCAGGATTGGAGTTTTGTCAGGTGGCAGTGATGGAGAGGACAAATGATTGAGGGTATTTGCAAGGGAGAGATTGTAATTATGGAACACGGCATCAAAATTGGACAAAGAGGGTGCAGAACCGGAGTGGGTAGATAATGGAAAAGTGGTTGGGATGGGAGGACTTCATGAGGTCAAAAATTGTAGGGAGGGGATACCAGAGAAAGCTAGTTAGAAGTAAGGGAAGTTCTTTGAGAGTATAATTGAAACATAATAAGGAAAGATGGGTCTTTTAAGATGATGCAGCTTTTCTTTTTTCTTTTCTTTTCTTTTCTTTTTTTTTTTTTTGAGACAGAGTCTCACTCTGTCGCCCAGGCTGGAGTGCAGTGGTGCATTCTCAGCTGACTGCAACCTCTGCCTCTAGGGTTCAAGCGATTCTCCTGCCTCAGCCTCCTGAGTAGCTGAGACTACAGATGCACCACCACACCTGGCTAATTTTTGTATTTTCAGCAGAGATGGGGTTTCACCATGTTGGCCAGGCTGGTCTTGAACTCCTGACCTCAAGTGATCCTCCTGCCTCAGCCTCCCAAATTGCTGGGATTATAGGTGTGAGTCACCGCGCCCAGCCAAGATAATGCAGTCTTCTGTTCTAGGGGTAGTAGCTCTGGGTTTCCTAATAACTGGGAGTAAGAGCTCTAACAAATCACTTAATTGCCTTTCCCAAGAGGCTAGCTTTGAGATGGACCGCTTTCTCCATGTATATATACATCTAGAGCTTAGTTTAGACATCATAGAAGGTAACCACCATTCACAGAAGTTTCTGGGTCTATTCTCTGAATGACATCAGTAGTAGCAGTGTTTTGGCCAGTGCACAAGTACAGTATGTGTACACCAACTCCCAAACCCTATCTCTGTCGTTTGTTGTTGTTTTTTACTTTTTTCTTGAGATGAGAGTTTTACTATGTTGCCCAGGCTGGTCTCAAACTCCTGAGCTCAAGCAAACCCTCCTGCCTCAGCCTCCTGAGAAGCTAGGATTACAGGCTCACATCACCACACCTGGCTTCATTTGTTATTTAAAGTCTTGGTAATGGGCAGAGGTAGAGTGCAGGGTTATTTATATCCAGGGTAAGTTTTTCAGTGATTTTTTTTCCAGTCTTGATTCAGTTTTGTCAGTGAATAGGTATGATTTAGTGGAAATGATCTTGGAGTCTTAAAAACGAACGTTGAACTTTTGGCTCTTTATTCACTAGCTGTGAGACCATGAGTATATTATGTAACCACTTTGGGCCTCAATTTCCTTTGATCTGTGAAAAAGATAATAGGGCCTGTCTTACAGAGATATTGTGAAGATGCAATGAGATAATGCATGGAAAGTTGTGGCACATAATATGCTCTGAGTAAATAGTAGCGGTTGGTGGTGTTACATTGAAATCAGCAAGTGGGAGAGGAATGTTCACTGTTTTGTCTTCCAGGGTGGTTTACATCCCCTAACTGGAAAGTGGCAGCCATATCTACCCCTTCTCCCATGAGTCGCTACTGCTGCATGTGGCCAGTGCCTCTGTCTAGACCAGCTTCTCAGATTTCGGTGTGCCTGAGAGTTACCTGGGGCTTTTGTTATCATATGATTTTGATTTTGTAAGTCTAGGGTGGGGCCTGAGATTCTTCAAATCTAAGGAGTTTCCAATTGATGCTCATTCTGCTGTTGCTGGTCTGTGTGTCACATTTGAGTAGCAGAATTCTGTTAGAGATTGCCCTGTGGGAATCCCTGCTATTTTAAGCTGAGAGGAAGTGAGGGAAAAAGAGCCTCATTCTTTCGACTTTTTTTTTTTTTTTTAAGTCAGCTTCATAGACAATACTCATACATCTCATTTCTGTACCTCAGTGTTGTTTTGGTGAGTTTGTATTGTCTCTACCAGTCCAGGAAGTGATAGGAATATAAACTATGTATAGAGGGTTGCCTCAGATTTCTTCTGAAGAATTTTTAGTGCCTGATTTCTCAGGTACATTTTTGAGAAATTATGCTGGCTCCCCCGGTATACCTACTTCCCCCCGCTATCCTCTTACAACCACAGAGAAACTCGTATAAAACAAGTAGCCTGCCAGCCTGGCCAACATGGTGAAACCTTGTCTCTACTAAAAATACAAAAATAGCTGGGTGTGGTGGCAGGCGCCTGTAATCCCAGCGACTTGGGAGGTTGAGACAGGAGAATCACTTGAACCCGGGAGGCGGAGGTTGCAGTGAGCCGAGATCATGCCACTGCACTCCAACCTGGGCCACAGAGTGAGACTCCATCTCAAAAACAAACAAAACAAGTAGCCTCTTGAATTGTTGGAGTCAGAGGCAGAGAATCTAAAATGTGGCTCCAAACCCTTTCTGCCCACCAGACTCACATTGCAAAATCCAGCATTTTTGAGATGTAGGAATTCAGGAAGCAAGGTTAGAATTATTGGCAATACCCATATTGCTGTCCCAGATTATCTGATTTTTCTTTCTCAGAAGCAAGCATGCCGGAAACTTCTTCTGTGGGCCCTCCTCAGAAGACTTTCTTTAGTGCTCAAATGGACACATTCTCTCCTCTGAACTAACAGGGTGATAAGCTATCAGTCACAAAGTCTGATAACATGCTCTCCTGATAGAATGAAGTATGTGTGCATCTTAATCTCTGTGTATAAGACTGTGATTCTTTTTAGAGTCTCTTTATAGTGTGGAGTTTTTACACCTTTTTGTCTCTTAATGTGAATTGTATATAGCTATAAAGCATAGCTTTCCTTATTTGACTTTGATAATTGGAAATAAATTTTTTTCTTCTCCTACCACTTTGTTCCCCTTTTTTCTTTCTTTCTTTTTTTTTTTTTTGTTTTGTTTTAAAGGTAGAAAAATGTGAACATGCAGGAGCATGAATAAAAAAGATAACTTAGCTTCCCTGTGGGTTTTTGGTTTTTGTATGTTTTCATAAAGGTAACATACAGAAGAGTTTTATTTCTGACCAGACTGACCACCTAATTTTAAAGATTATGATCAGAAAAGAAATAGATGCATTTATAATAGGAATTTACAAGCCCTTCCTGTGGTTCCAAAGAAGTTTATGGTGGTTCCACCCATGGGAGTTTCAGAGGTAGTTTGCAGAGTTTTTGTGACATATTTAAACTTTTCTTTATTTTGAGGGTTTCTTTTCTTGGTATTTTTCTCCTGCTTTGCTGCAGGGTATGTCTTTTATATTATATTTTATTTTATTTTTTATGTTATGTTATGTTATGTTATGTTATGTTATGTTATTTTTGAGACAGAATTTTGCTCTTGTTGCTCAGGCTGGAGTGCAATGGCTAGATCTCGGCTCACCGCAACCTCTGCCTCCCGGGTTCAAGCAATTCTCCTGCCTCAGCCTCCTGAGTAGCTGGGATTACAGGCATGCGCCACCATGCCCAGCTAATTTTTGTATTTTTAGTAGAGACAAGGTTTCTCATGTTGGTCAGGCTGGTCTTGACCTCAGGTGATCTGCCCGCCTCGGCCTCCCAAAGTGCTGGGATGACAGGCATGAGCCACCACGCCCAACCTTTTATCTTTATCCTATCCCAAACTTGATTAAAAGATAACACTATAAAGTTACAGTATGAAGATCCAGAATTTCATTGTATTTATTTTATTGATACTTGGTTAAGAATGAATGACTGCCAGTGGTCATGGTGGCTCATGCTTGTAATCCCACACTTTGGGAGGCCCAGGCAGGTGGATCGCTTGAGGTCAGGAGTTCAAGACCAACCTGGGCAACATAGTGAAACCCCGTTTCTACCAAAAATACAAAAAAATTAGCCAGGCATGGTGGCGTGTGCCTGTGGTCCCAGCTACTCTGGAGGCTGAGGTGGGAGGATCGCTTGAGCCTGGGAGGCAGAGGTTGCGATGAGTCGAGATCACGCCACTGCACTGCAGCCTGGGCTACAGAGTGAGACCCTGTCTCAGAAAAAAAAAAAAAAAAAAAAAAAAAGGATTGTGGGAGAAGATGGCGGCCGCTGCACAATCCCGGGTTGTCTGGGCCCTGCCAATGTCACATTCTGCCATTACTGCAATAGCCACATCCATGTGTCACAGCCCACTCCATTGCCAGCTTCATCATGCCCTCATACCTCATGGGAAAGGTGGATGTTCCTCAAGTCAGTGGGATTGTGGCCACTGGGTTTGGAGCAACAGGATTCCTGGGCCGATGTGTTGTCAACCACCTTGGACGCGTGGGGTCACAGGTGATCATACTCTATCGGTGTGATACATGTGACATCATGCACCTTCGTCCCATGGGAGACCTGGGCTAGCTTCTGTTTCTGGAATGGGACGCGAGAGATAAAGATTCTATCCGACGAGTAGTGGAACACAGCAATGTGGTCATAAATCTTGTTGGACGAGACTGGGAAACCAAAAACTTTGATTTTGAGGATGTTTTTGTGAAGATTCCCCAAGCAATTGCTCAGGTGTCCAAGGAAGCTGAAGTTGGAAAATTCATTCATGTTGCACATCTGAATGTGAATATTAAAAGCTCTTCTAGATATTTGAGAAAGAAGGCTGTTGGAGAGAAAGCAGTGAGAGACACATTTCCAGAAGCCATTATCGTAAAGCTGTTGGACATCTTTGGAAGAGAGGATAGATTCCTTAATTATTTTGAAAATATGTGTTGGTTTGGTGCTATACCCCTTGTTTCCTTGGGCTGGAAGGCAGTTAAACAACCAGTGTATGTCGTAGATGTATCCAAAGGAATTGTTAATGCAGTTAAGGATCCTGATGCCAATGGGAAAACCTTTGCTTTCGTTGGGCCAAATCGGTACCTCCTCTTTGACCTGGTGAAGTACATCTTTGCTGTGGCTCACAGCAAAGGGGTACTTCCTCCCGTACCCCTTGCCACCTTTTGCCTATCAGTGGGTAGCAAGAGACTTTGAAATAAGCCCATTTGAGTCCTGACAACAAGGGATAAAGTGGAGCGTATTCACATCACAGACATGACCTTGTCTTACCTGCCCAGCTTAGAAGACCTTGGTATTCAGACAACACCACTGGAACTCAAGGCCATTGAGGTGCTGCGGCTTCATCACACTTACTGCTGGCTGTCTGCTGAAATTGAGGATGTGAAGCCGGCCAAGACCGTCAACATTTAGTGCCTCCCGAGCAACTCTTGGTTTTGGTGTCTTTTGGGTCAGCCCGTGTGGTTTGAGCACCCAGCCAGGTGGTCTCTTTAGAGAATCCTGTACACAGTGAATAAGATCCCACCATTAAAACATTTGAGGTTAAAAAAAAAAAAAAAAGAATGAGTGTCGAGTAATAAAAGACTCTTCAAAGAATTTGAAAAAATGAATCTCTTATCAGTGTAATTTTAATATAGTTATTTACAGTATGGTATGGGGAGTGTTGGTGACTTAAGATTTAGGGCATGAGCCATGAAACTAGAGAGGAAAGTTGTGTATAAAAACTGATTATGGACATGTAAAAGAGTCTAAGTAACACTTTATGGAAAGTCAAGATTTATTTTTCTTTTTTCTTTTATTTAGAAAACAGGCTATCTCAGTTTCAGGCTTGGAAGTTCTTTCTCCTCTTTTGTACTAGAAATGTAGTAATCTTGCCTTCAGAAGAAGCAGAGAGGTTCTATGTAGAGAAGAAGAAAAGGTTTGGGTGAGGCCAAGAAGAATACCTGCCCCACCTCCCCAAGTTTAAATGAGCTGGGAGTTTAAGGTGGGAGGAGAGAAAACGTTCGTCTGCGGAAAGCATGCGTTCAGTGTGAAAGAAAAGGAAAAGTGATTCTATTTCTACCCTAAGAGGAAGAAACCCCACTATGGCAGGTAACTAAGCCCAGAGCATGCACAGTGGGAATATTAGGTAGGGAGAGTGAAAGTACCTGCATGGGGCCTACCTTGAATGTGAGACTTGTAGACCTTACTTGGAGATTTTATAAGCAGGAAGGAGCTGTTTCAACATGTCTGAGGGGGAGCCAAAACCCTGAGGCAGCTGGAAGGTGGTTTTTGTTTGCTTTTTATTTTGTTTTGTGTTTTCTTTAATGAGTGGGAAGGAGTGGAATATTCCTCAAAACCTGTTACCGTTTGAGAATGTTTTGTGCACCTACTGTGTGCTAGGTACTATGCAAAAGACTCCATGGCCAAAAATGGATGAGCCAAGACGAGATGTTAGGTCTCCACCGAGGAAGATGTGCAGAGGAGAAGTGGTTTGCTATAGGAATACTTGGAGAAGTAGCCCACAGAGGTGGTCAATGCCATGTTACAAACACCAGTCCCCACAGAGAAAGGAGAGCTCACTCACAGCTGGGGTGTGCTTTTGGATTTGAACATGGAGAAATGGGTCGGGGAAGCAAGGAACACATATGGGCATTGACATTGGCATTAGAATATGGGGGTAATTACGTGATTTTCTGAATAAAAACCATTAGGACAGGTGATTTGATAATACTTGTTCACCACTGGGCATAATGAAAACTCTCCTGGCATATAGGAGGTACTTAATAAATGTTTGAACTGAATTAAAATTAGAAAACATGGTCACCAGGAACATGGCAGACAGTTTACGTAGTTATATCATTACAACACCTCTGAAAGGAGTATTATACCTATTTTTTGGTAGAGGAAACAGAAGCCTGGGCAGGTTGGAAACTTTCCCCAGGCCATAATGATAGTACTTGTAGATCTAGAATTGAAACCCAAGCCGTGCACCTTAGCCCGTCTGCGTGGTGAGTAAAGTGTCTGTACCATGCTACGAGCTCATGATCCACTTGACTCCTTCAGAAGCCAGGCTATGTTGATGTGAACTAGGGCAGTAGTAATAAAAAAGATGAAAAGCCTATTCAGTTTTATATCTTAAGTTTTCCTGTGTTTTAAAATCTTGCAAGATTAAGAATTATTAGTGGTGAAATGACGTAAAGAATAGTGGTGTCAAGCAGACATTGTGAGAAAGGAATGTGGGCTCTGAGCAGGTTCTGTGTGCGTGCTTGGCTTCTGCAAGGGGCTCCACAATTGGGGCAGAGGGAAAGCTTGGCTCACTTGCCTTGATCTTAGAGGGCAGAGATTTTTGATTGCTTCATTCATGTTTAAAGAACTCATCTTAAACTAATGTATATCTAGCACTAGAAACTGGTGCTGGTGGTTTATTACTGACCCCACCCATCCCTGTCTTTTGCAGTAATCTTTGTGAGTGGTGATTGTGTTTCTAGAAGTAGAATTGCAGAGAGAGATTCCCTGAAGGCAAATACAGAGAGAGTGTGCTGTACACTCTAGTTCAGATACTCAGAGCTGGGAACTCCCAGAGAGAGAGAGAGAGAGAGAGAGAGGGAGGGACGGAGGGAGGGTGAGAGGGAGGAGAGAGAACAACAGAACAGTCAGCTGGAGCGGAGGGGGGAGGAGACCAGTCTTTTCTTTTTTTTTTTTTAGGATTTTTTAACTCAAGTGATTTTGGGGGGTTTCTCCCCACCTCAAACCCTTGCCCCCCAGTTTTGGCATCTTCTTTCCTGTGGTTCACTGAAGTGCCTTTTTGCAGTCCAGGATCCACTGACCGCTGAGTTTGAGCAGCCCGATCTGACATGATGTACCTCTGGGTGAGTACAGAGTGCTGTGGGTGAGGGTTTGCACTTGCACATATAAGGAGTGGAAAGCTGCGAGGTTCTGCTGTTGCACAAATGGCCTCCCCACAGAGCACAGACTGCCACATCCCCTTCTGTTCCAAGGTGTTAGGTTTTTAAAACCTAGCAGTGATTGTGACATTGTTTTTTTTCCTCCCCCTATGTTGTTTATCTTGTCAGACTTAGGCGCAAGGGCTGAACTCCCTGCGCAGTACCATCCCCTGGGCTTGGTAGGTTTGGAGAAGGCAAGTGGGGCAGGTGAAGTTGTGAGCTGGTTGCTTCAGAACTGCAGTCTTCCTGGTGGCTCAGGATTGACTTGTGTTTTGTTTTGGGGGTACTGACCTTGTTAAGCCATGTCTTTAGATATTGAGAGCCAATAGGCGGCATGATTATTAATTAGGAATAAGCTTTCATAAGCTTTTATCTAATAATTTTTACTATCCTTCACAATAGTCTTGTGAAATAGGTCACTCACTACTGTTATTAAAATTGTATGAGGAAAGTAATTAAGCCACAAAGAGTGACTTGCCCGTAGTTAGAAATCAAGTCTATAGCAGTTAGAATAGTAATTAATAATGAGACATTATAAAGCATTTTATATTTGCCAGGAATGTAGTACCTTCTATTACTGTAATTTACCGTCAATAGTAGCATTGTAGTTTGGGATGGAGGAAAACTTTCTGGGACTGGAGAAGTTTGTAAATTATGAAATGTGATAACTTTTAGAGAAATATCAGGGGAAATAATAGAGAAACTGCTCCCCCAAGCCGCCTGCAATTTTTAGTTGTTAAGACAAGAACGTCTTACAGTCCGTTGCAAAGATGGCAGTATGTCTCTTGAGCAAACAGCTGTTGTGTGTTGCTAAGGGAGCCTACTAGATGTGATGCTCTTGGCTACTAACCAGCTTTTTGAAAGTTTCCCTTTGCCCTTTGCCCTTCAGCCCAGATGTCTGGAATTGCAGGAACCTACTTGGCTAACACAGGCTAAATTTATAAATTATCAGAAAGCAAATGTTAACTGCGTTTGCAGAGATGGAGCTTGTTCACAGAAGATGTATATGTATGTGTGTATGTTCGGAGGGGCTGCTTTTCGTGCTTCTCCCTTCATGTTTAAATATGACCTTGAAATATTATTTTCTCTTCTCTATTGATTTTTTTGTAGTATTTGTAAGAGCTCAGAACTTTTCTGACACACTAATGTGCATTAAGTAGTTTTCGCCTCCCTGTAAACTAGTCATCTGTGTGGGCTCTTTGCAGCCTTGTGGGTGGGATTGATCAGCCCTGTTGACCTGAAGGATGGGCTGTTCTGTCTTTTGATTTGTTTGGAAGAGGAGTTATGAAAGGAAGCAAGTTGAATTAATCTCATTTTCACTCACTTATGTTTGATGAAAGCAGACAGTGACAGTCTCCTTAGTTATTTCCTTTGTGCTTATGTTACAGTTGCTTGTGTATTTATCTCAATTTTTTTTTTACTTATTAACCCTGGAACAGAGCTTCCCTACCAATGCTACATGCCAGATTGAGATAGAAATGTGCCAAGATTACTATACCCCACAACCCTTGGAGCAGCCAGCTGGGGCTTGGGAGTCCCCTGGTCACTTTGATCATGTGCACCCTAATTTGTTTACCACTTTGTGCTATAAAAATATTTCCTATGTATGCCATGACACCTGAAGGCTTGGGTAGCACTGCCTAGAGGGCAAAAAGCAGGTCAGCTCTATCTCTTTTATTATTTGTGTCATCTAGCCCAATGCCTTTGTTTACTTCATTGAGGACGTGCAGAAGGAGCTATAGCGAATAATGCCCAGATACATAGAAGGAAGCCTTGGTGGTCACGCATTCAGTGGGAGGCACAGAGGAGCTGCTGTGGACTAGGAATAGGAGATGAGAGTTTTAGTGTAGGTTTAGCCAGTACCAAGCCATGTGACTTTCGGCAGTCATATAACTATTCTGAGACTCAATTTCCACATGCGTAAGATAATTGAACTGAACCTCTTCTGATTCTGAAATTCCATGAAGTGAATTTTATGTAACAGTAGATATGCCTGAAGAATGCCCAGTTCTGCAAGGATGTTTAGGTCCAGGTGATCAGAGAGAACTGTCAAACACACTGTATCACCTCCCTTGCATGCTTGGTTTGGTACCAGTAATGGGTCAAAGGCACTCTTTCTGAGTATTCTGGAAAAATTACTGGACTATGTTCAGTTGTCAGTACCTCTGAATTGGTGCAGATGGGCATTTTTAGAACCTGTAGAATTGAAGAGTAAAAGTTACAGCTTATCCAAGCATTTTCGTTTGTGTAGTTAGATGCAGCTCATTAATTTGCTCCTGTGTGTCTAGAACTCTGAGATAGAATGCTATCTTGTGCTCTCTCTATGCTGCTTTGCCAGATTTTCTCCCCGCTTTCCTGTTGAGTCATCCTCTTTTTTAGTGAATTTGGTAGCGTCAGTTGGCAGCATGAGGTGGTGAAAAGAATACGGGTTTCAGAAACCTCACTAGGTCTAAATCCCACCTCTGCCATTTCCAAGTGTATGACTGTTAAGTTACTTAACCTCTCCGAGCCTCAGTTTCATTTGTCATATAGGGAAAATAGTGGCACTCAGGATTGTTGTGAAGATTTGAGATAATCTATGAATATACTTAACATAGTGAATGGCACACAATAGATGCTCAGTAAATAACTAGTACAAGCCAACTTTTTGCTTTGAACATTTGCATAGGCAGACTACTCACCACTCCGAAGTGTTTTCTGTATCACGTTGAGGGTATCTTTGAATTCATCTAGGGAGAACTTTGATAAACACAAACTAGTTTTTTGTGAAATATTTTCCCTCTTAGTTTGTATGTTAAGTACTCGTGGCTCGGGAGCCCTTGTTAAGGTTGCCTCTTGATGGAGAAAAATCCCCATTATTTGTTGTAAACTTTTTTTTTTTTTTTTGCGTTGCACCGTACTATTAAGCATTCATTATGTCATTTATTTTCCCTTTCTCATCGCCATCATCAAAAACAGGGAAAGAGACAGACAGATATGATTCCTGTACTGAGGCAACTTACTTGTTTGATGATTATGTAATTTATATCCAATAAACATAATTATAGACCACTTACTTAAATTACCAGAAAACAGGATATGTTCTCCCTGTCTGTGCAGTCTTAGCTGGACAGGCACCAGGCCCTCTCTTATTCATGCTGTATATGGATGAACTTCTGGATTTTATTTTGAACTGTTGTTTTATCATAGATCAATTCTGTCTTCTTAATAAATCAGTTCAGCCAACATTTAATGAATGCCCATAATGGGTAGAGCCAGCTGTTGCAAATACAAAGATGATTAAAGATTAAAGACATAGTGTGCCATGGCCGGCCTTAGTGGCTCACGCCTGTAATCCTAGCACTTTGGAAGGCCGAGGATGGCGGATCATGAGGTCAGGAGATCGAGACCATCCTGGCTAACATGGTGAAACACTGTCTCTACTAAAAATACAAACAATTAGCTGGGCATGGTGGCACGCACCTGTAGTCTCAGCTACTCAGGAGGCTGAGGCAGAAGAATTGCTTGAACCCGGGAGGTGGAGGTTGCAGTGAGCCGAGATCACGCCACTGCTTTCCAGCCTGGGCAACAGAGCGAAGACATAGTGTGCCCTTAACAAATTTATAACACCATGGTAGAGAATCTGTATGCACAGGTAATAATGATTTTTGAATGCTATTCGAATCTGTGTACACAGATAATAATGATTTTTATATGCTATTCAATTAACATACATAAGTGAAATTCTTTTATGTGCTATTTCATCCTCACAACATTGTTAAGGACTAAGTATCATTATCCCTATTGTACAGGTGAGGAAAGCAACCATGAGAGAGTATATAACAAGCAGTAAATGGCAGACCTGGAAACGCAATCTCATCTTTTAAAAACTATGGCTCTTATTTCATTTTACGCTAGCTTCTTTTGGGAGAACCTGATTTTTTTTTTGTTTCATTTTATTTTATTTTAAACTGTCTATTGAGTGATAACATTTACTCCTCAGTGCACCTGAATGTTAGCTATTATCTTCATTTTACAGATGAGAAAGCAGATATTTCAGTAACTTGCAAAGTCACACAGTTTGCAATTGTCAGAGTTAGAATTTGAACTGTGGTTTGTCCATCCCTAAAACTTGCTATACCACAATTAGCCTCGTCTTGTATTTGTTCAGTGGTTTCCAGTTTATCAGTATAGTAGTCCCCCTTATCCATGGCTTCACTTTCTGTATCTCTAGTTACCCAAGGTCAATCACACTTCAAAAGTATATTTTGAGAGAGATAAAGAAACCACATTCGTGTAACTTTTATTATAGTATATGATTATTCAGTTTTATTATTAGTTATCAATCTCTTACTGTGCCTAACTTATAAATTAAACTTAATCGTAGTATATATAGAATTCAGTACTACCCAAAGTTTCAGGCATCTACTTGGGGGTCTTGGAATATATTTCCCACAGATGAGGGACACTACCTGTACTAGCATTCAGCATGGTACAAGGCTAGAGTAGAGAAATGAAAATAAGGAAACCTGAATTCTGTTTTCATCACCCTTCGTTACTTGAGACAATTACTTAACTGTGTATACCTTGATTTTTCAGGTTACGAAAAAGATATATTCTTAGGAACATTCATGAAATAATCTTAGAAAAATGCGTATCAGTCATTTTAGAAATGAAGTAGCAAGTAACTGATGGCTTTATCATAAAACTTGAAAGTCACAGACTGTGAGTCAAAAGATACAGTTTCGGGTCTTGGTTGTGCCATTTGTCAGTGTATCATCTTTCTGAGCATGTTTCCTAATCTTTAAAATGGGACCAAGAGATTATTGAGATAATCTGTTAAAGTTTCTGGAAGTTCTTTTGTGTGAGGCAAAAATAAGCTAATAACAACACCTTATTCAGGTTTCACGTTAGTCATTTAGTGCTTTTTATCACTATTTTGCCACTCTAATTGCTCTACACAATTAGAGAACTAGACTTAATAGTAAATTGAATTATCACAAAATGTAGACAGTGGCTCAGTTCAGATAACATTTAAGGTCAGATGCCGTGATAGGTACCGTACTTGACAGTGAAAAGCCATTAAAAGATTCTAAGTAGGATTGGGAGTAGGGTGAAGTGAAGTTTATAATTAGATTTTTTAAAAAGATACCTACATAGATTAGAGGAGAGTAAAAGTGCAGAGAGAAGTTAGGTGGATTGTTGTGTAAGAGTCTGAGTGACAGGGAAGGTCATGATAGAATGGGCTGGAGGGAAGCGGAACTGTATTGAGAGATTCAGAAGGTAAAATTGACAGGATGTTATAATTTAGAAGAGGACCAGGTTTTTGTAGGAGGGAAGATGAAAGGGATCATGGGTTTGGTTTTGGATTTAGTACTTGGGTAACTTTGAGATGTTCAAGAGGAAATATTGCTTACATGGCCACCTAGGTCTGGAAACAGAAGGAAAGACAGAGGCTTTCCTCTATTGTGAGAAACCTGCATGCCCCGAGCGGGTCTCATAATGGCTTAAAATGATAACGGTCTAGGGAGGAATGTAGAGCAAGAAGAGAAGTTAATGCCTGGAGAAGAATGAATTTTCTTTTCTTTTCTTTTCCTTTTTGAAATGGAGTCTTGCTTTGTCACCCACCCTGGGGCACAGTGGCATGATCTTGGCTCACTGCACCCTTTGCCTCCTGGATTCAAGTGATTCTCCTGCCTCAAGCCTCCCAGGTAGCTGGGATTACAGGCACCCACACCATGCCCAGCTAATTTTTGTATTTTTAATAGAGATGGGGTTTCACCATGTTGGCCAGGCTGGTCTTGAACTCCTGACCTGAAGAGATCTGCCCACCTTGGCCTCCCAGAGTGCTGGGTTTACAGGCCTTAGTCAGTGTGCCCGGCCAAGATTTTCAAAGGAAGCAGGGAACTAGGTTTTAAAGACCTTATTCTTAAGGAGGAAAACCAGGACATTAGGAAATCAAGATAAGAGATTGTGGCAAGACACTGAAAACTGTCCTTGGATTTAGCAATATGGAAGTCATTGGTGACTTTAGCAAGGGTTATTTTGGTGGAATGATGAGGGCAGAAGCCTGAGTTTAGCAATATGGAGGTCATTGGTGACTTCAACCCCTCTTCCCTTTCTGCCATGAGTGGAAGGAAGCAGCCAGAGACCCTCACCAGATGCAGGTGCCAGTGCCACACTTCTTGCACAACCTGCAGAACTGTGAGCCAAATAAACCTCTTTTCTTTATCAATTACACAGCCTCAGGTATTCCTTTATAGCAACATTAAATGGACTAAGACAATAGCCTAGAGCAATGGGCTGTATTGTATAGCCTAGGTATGTAGTAGACTAGACCATCTAGGTTGGTGTAAGCACACGGAACCTTGATGTTCTCACACAATCAAATTGCTCAGTGATGCATTTCTCAGAACACATTCCTGTTGTTAAGTGATACATGACTACTATATTGCAGATTTGAGGAGTGAAGCAAGGTATAAAATAGTAATCTCAAAAAAATGGGGAGTAAATTTACTACAGAGATGAAGTAGGCCTAAGATTTGTGATCATAAATTTGATGTATGTGGTGGCGAGTCAGTTGTGTGAGTTTTATCCAGCGATCTTCCGTTATTTAAATGCAGGAGAGGAATAAGTACATAGTTGGAGCTGCCAAATGAGTTAGACTAAGGGAAAAGAGGACAAGGAAATTAAGATTTTTTGGAGAGGACTCTGTGTAGTATGAGGCCATAGGATCTAAACTGGCTTAGGAGGGAGGTAGAACATAAGAAGGAGTAATAGTGAAAAAGTGGTACATCAACCTGTAAACTATAGATCTTAAGGAAGCTGGAGAATTGCCACAGGGGTCAAACTACTATCGTAAGCAAACGCTTGATGGTGTGATAATAGAATACTTGAAATTTTTGTAGGTAATGATTGTGTTAGAATATGATGCTAGGTGAATGGCTTTAGGTGAAGTGGTGGAAAAATACAGTTGGTGCTAAAGACTTCAAAAAGAAGGCCAAAATGTTGAATCTATGTGGCTGTTGAAGTTATCAGAGTGATAAGACCAACAATGGAGATGAAATCAGGGAGCCCTATTTAGCAGGGGATAGCTGCAGTTTGCCTGGAGGGAAGAGAAGTGGTTTGGAAGCAGTATTGGGAAGGAAGGAAGAGGATATCTGGAAGGTCCAACACTATATGGTAATGGGGAGTAAGGCCGATGCTTGCCCCTGCTGAGGTATGTGATGAGTAAGAAAAAAGTGTTTACTGTAGAAGCAACAGTAATCTCAGGGGCAGTCTGGTTTCCTTAAGATCAAAAGAGTAAAGAGAATATCACAGAAGAGAGGTGAGTGTGTAGAGGAGTTTGCTGAGAATAGCTCATGACCTCCAGGGCGTGGGAGGGCAAGGAAGTGAAGGAGATGGGATCAGAAAAGGCATAGAGAACAGTTACCATTGTAGTTGTTCAGGTATGAGGTAAAAGGGCCTTGAGGTCAGGGTTTGACAATGAGAATAAAGATTTTAAGTAGATAGGAAAGGCTTATGCATGAATGCTAAAATATGGCAAGCTTCAGTTATTTAGGAAAGCCGCCTTTACTATTTGTTTTAATATGACATTTAATGTTAAACAACTATCTCTTTCTGGTCATGTTTCAAATCAGAATATGGAATTTTGTTGTTGTAAAATATATAAATTAAGGACTAAATTTGGAACCAAGTAAGTAAATACTTATTGTAGATTTTAAATTGTTCGTTTGGAGGAGTAGAAAATCAGCGTGGTCAAAGCACACATATTGACAAGAGGGAGAGGGAGGGTGGAGGATTAAACACCCAAGATATATTTCCTCTGGTCCTTTTCCCAACAACGACAAAAAGATATTTTAGGAGTTGTAGTCTTACTTCACTAACTCCCCTTTCTCCTTCTTGGTTCTGGAAAACTGTACAGTCGTGTACCACATAAAGACGTTTCAGGTAGCTATGAACCGCATCATTCATCAGTGCAGTTCAATGCATCAGTCAATGCAGTTGAATGCATCAGTCAATGCAGTTCAATCTTACAGTGGTTTCATAAGAGTGTATAAATAACAGTTGTATCTTTACTGTCCCTTCTCTGTGTTTAGGTATTGTGTTACGATTACCCACAGTAGAGTATTCAGTAGTCACCTGCTGTACATGTTTGTAGCCTAAGAGCAATAGGTCGTACATACCGTATAGCCGAGGTGTGTAGTAGGCTAGGCCATCTGAGTTTATGTAAGTACACTCTATGATCTCACAACTATGAAATCACCTAACAACACATTTCACAGGATGTGTGCCTGGCATTAAGCAGCACATGACTATATTGCTTTTAAAAGTTGTAATCCAGTTGAAAGCATTACATTCCTGTTTAGAATTAATAGGTTTTTCTGAATGTGAGAACTTGGTGCTCCTCTTCACACATTTTTTTTAGCATCTTTCACTATTATTAAATAAGAGAACATATGTTACTTGTAATTGAAGGCCAGCATAGAATAGACATTCCACAGATATTGGTTGAAAAGTTAATTGGATATTCTAGGTATAATGAACTGTCTGGGTAGCAAAGTGTTCAACTAAAATATTGGGTTTGGGCCGGGCGCGGTGGCTCACGCCTGTAATCCCAGCACTTTGGGAGGCCGAGGTGGGCAGATCACGAGGTCAGGAGATCGAGACCATCCTGGCTAACATGGTGAAACCCCGTCTCTACTAAAAATACAAAAAATTAGCCGGGTGTGGTGGTGGGTTCCTGTAGTCCCAGCTACTCAGGAGGCTGAGGCAGGAGAATGGCGTGAACCCGGGAGGTGGAGGTTGCAGTGAGCCGAGATCGTGCCACTGCACTCCAGCCTGGGCAACAGAGTGAGACTCTGTCTCAAAAAAAAAAAAAAAAAAAAAAAAAATTAGGTTTGGGTTTCACTTAACCCAAATCTATAGGCTCTGTACTGTCTTCATTGTGTATTAACTTGTACGGTGTTTTACTTGCTTATTTAAATATAGACCATCTATTCATTCAGAGGTTAAATAAATCAAGACCTAGCTTTCATTCCCTAAAATAACTGTCAAATTATTTTTCCTGAGTGTGTGAGATGAACTTTGATCACTGGCAAGATTCTCGTATCCATGAAAATCAGAAAACTGACTATGGTTTCATTGTGTTTCTCATCATATGCTAGTTACATTTCTGTCCCTGGCCTAGTCATTAGCCTGCCATATGATTAGACAGATGATCTTTATGCTCTTGTGTCTCATCTGTAAAATGGGCATGATTTTCCCCAGTAGAATTGTTAAGTATTATTTCTTAGATAAATTGACATCCACATAAAATATTCTTAATGATTTATTTATTCTGCTTCTTGTACAGTACTTGAAATTGCCAGTTAGGTAAAAAAAATCATGGTTTTTTTGGCAAGGTGGGACTGAAGGTCTCACTAAACAGTACAGTAGATGCCAAAGGCTGGGCAGGGGTAGGCGGTCAGAGCACGTGTTGGAAAGATCAGTTGTTGCCGTGTCTATGTTCTCCTCTGCTATATTTAAGTAATTTTAGATATTTATTTTTATTTTTGTGTTTAATTGTATTAAATTAAGGTTATTAAAAATAAGTTTCTTGGATTCATTGAAAATCAAAACCATTTTTGCATGTTGCTCAACAAGTTGCTCTAATATTGGATGTTTGCAGATAATATTCAAACTGGAGAAATTTTCGATTGTTAAAGGCAGTTGGGATTGGAAGAGATAAGAAAATAAATTCCTGAGTGCCTCCTATGATAGGAGGCACTGGGTCTGATGCTTTCATTACTATTATCTTGTTTCATCTTACAACGGGGAAGGAAGATTCAAATGCGCAGTCTTGCTTCAGAGTCAGTACTCTTAACCAATATGTTGTAATACATTCAGCTAGTCTGTGATAGGCAGCATCTAAGATGGTCCCTAGTGATCCCCACCTCCTGATATTCGTACCCTTGTGTATTATCTTCCCCTTATAGGCTGGACCTAGTGACTCACTTTGAATGCATAGAATATGGAAAATTGATGAGATGTCACTCCAAGATTTGGTTACAAAGAGACTGTGGCTTTTATCTTGGGTGCTTGCCCTCTCTACCTTTCTCTCAGAGCCCCTACACTGTTAAGTAGCCTTGTGGGAAGGCCCACGAGCCAGTGATGTCTAGGCCTAACAGCTAGTGACCTGCCAGCAGCCAGGTGAGTGAGTTTGGTGGTGGATCCTTGATAGTCAAGCTTTAATGATTGCAGCCCCAGCCAACACCTTGACTGCAGCCTTGTGAGAGTCCCTGAACCAGAAGCACTTAGCTTACCCAGCTGGATTTCTGATCCACATAAACTGAGATAATAAATGCTGTTTTAAGCTACTGTGATTGAAAATGAATTGTTACATAGAAATAGATAACTAGGCCGGGTGTGGTGGCTCACGTCTGTAATCCCAGCACATTGTGAGGCCGAGGCAGGCGGATCGCTTGAGCCCAGGAGTTTGAGACCAGCCTGGGCAACATAGCAAAACCCCATCTCTATTAAAAATACAAAAATTAGCTGGGCAAGGTGGTGCGTGCCTGTAGTCCAGCTACTTGGGAGGCTGAGGTGGGAGGATCACCTGAGCCTGGGAGGTGTAAGCTGCAATAAGCTGAGAGCGAGAACTTGAGCAAGAGAGCGAGACCCTGTATCACACACAAAAAAAAAAAAAAAAAAAAGAAGAGAGAGAGATAACTACAGATTTTGGTACCAATAGTGGGGTGCTTTTTGGTGAAAATCTAAACTGGGAGTGACTTTGAAACCGGGCAGTGGACTTTTAAGGAGAGTGTTAATATAAGATTAGAATACCTTGAACACATTATAAAAATGGGACTTTGAGGCGATTGTCACGAGGTCTTAAAGGAAAGAAACTGGAAGAAAGGGGATCCTTGTTATGTAGTGGTAGAAAGTTTAGCAACACTATCATTTGTAGTTGTGGAAAGCAGAAAGTGTGTTTCATGAACTGAGAGATCTAGCTAAGTAAACTTCTAAACAAAACATTGCAGATCCCCTCTGGTTCCTTCTTGCTGCTTAAAGTATGAGGGGAAATAAATAAATTGAGGGAAGCACTGTTAAAAAAGGAGCCAGAACTTGATGATTTTGAAAATTCTCAGCCTTTCTGGTTGGCAGAGGGTGATGAAATTGACATGGCAAAGATCAATTCAAGAGCCACTCCGGGGAGAATGGCGGTCTAAAGATAAAGCCAAGACTGTGCCTTTAAAGCCTGCTGTTAAGACCTGAGAAGGTAGTGCCTTAGCATCCTCTTCAGTCACACTCAAGGCCTCTCAGTCAAACAATAGGGCTTCTAGCCTTTTTAGCAGGAGCCCAAGGTAGAGGTAGAAGAGTTCCTCTTGGAGAGATCTATGGGTATAGCTTTTGTCTATTGTGGTGAGATTTGCAGGAAATCCACTGTAGCTAGGACTGAACAGGAAAAGAAACAGTACAAAATGAAAAGAGGCTGTCGGACACCCCTAGCATTCTGCTGGCAGGAAGCAGGCTGAGAAAGTGCTCAGGAGCTAACACATGCCACCTTTCATCAAAAGGGAAAGATGACTCGGAGGTTGGAAGCAGGAGCCTAGAGATGAAGGCAAAAGTCATGGAGAATTCTTTTCCCAGTGTTGAGACCTAATCAAGGAACTTTCAGCGTTTGCCCTGCTAGATTTCAGAGTCAGTATGGATTAGTGACTCTTTTGTGCCCCCCAATTCCCTGCCGTTCTTTTGTAGAAAAAGTTATGCCATTTAGTGATTGCAAGGATTTTAGAGAACAGAAACCCAGAGGGCAAGTGAGAAAGCAGCCCTAATACCCTGCCATCTAGGCTCCCAGAATGCCATGCTGTTGTTAAATTACTTCTTTTGGCTTTTGCTTACAAGTCATAAGTACCAGATGATATGTGCAAAACTGAAGCAATCAGGAGAGGATTTCCCACCCCCGTATTTACCCACTTTCTCTCATCAGTATGAATAAACTGTCCCCTCACTCATGAAGCATTTGCCTTCCTATATAAGGTGAACCTTCCAGTTGTATACTAGGTCCTATCTCTGCTAGTCTGTTTAGGACATGGATCCAGCAATTCTCTTCCCTCTCTCTGGGATCATCAAGTTTTCTGTCTTTATTGGATTAGTCCCGTCAGCATACAGTTAAGCTGTTCTTCCACTTATTTAAAAATAATACTCTTGACCTCACTTTGCCAGCAACTGCTGAATTTCTTTTCCTTTAAAGCAAAACTCAGTAGCGTTGTTTATATTTGATTATATCAGTTCTCCTCTTAAACCCACGCAGCCAGGTTTTTATTGCAACCACACCACTGAAAGGGCTCTAGTCCAAGTTGCCAGTAACTTCCATGCTGCTAAATCTAGTGGTCTGGTCTCAGCCCTCATCTTACTTGACCTATCTGTAGAATATTCTATCACTGATCACTTCGTTCTCTAATTCACTTTCTTGGATACTTGACTTGCAGGACATCATACTTTCCTGATTTTCTTCCCACCTCATTGGAAGTTTGTACTCAGTTTTAAAGTTGTAATATTTTGAGCCAAGTCCTTTCACCTCTTTTTTTGATTCTCTTTCATCCACTCTCATGGCTTTAGTTCTCAGCTAACCAGGAAAGTTTTACCAGCTGGGTAAAATGTTTTTTTCCTTTAACATATATTAAGTTTTCTTTTCTTTTCATTTCTTTTTTTTTTCTTTTTTCTTTTCTTTCTTTTCTTTTTTTCTTTTGAGACAGGGTCTCACTCTGTTGTCCAGGCTGGAGTGCAGTGGCGTGATTTTGGCTCACTGCAACCTCTGCCTCCCGGGTTCAAGCATTTCTCCTGCCTCAGTCTCCCAAGTAGCTGGGACTACAGGTCCATGCCACTACACCCGGCTAATTTTTATATTTTTATTAGAGACAGGGTTTCACCATATTGGCCAGGCAGGTCTCGAACTCCTGACCTCATGATCCACCCACCTCGGCCTCCCAAAGTGCTGGGATTATAGGTGTGAGCCACTGTGCCCGGCCCTAAGTTTTCTTATAATTAAGAAATAAGAATAAAGGGATAGTGAAAAAACAACTGCATTAGACATTAAAAAAAAAATTTCTTCCTTTTTTTTTTTTGGAGACAGAGTCTCATTCTGCTGCCCAGGCTGGAGTGCAGTGGTGCGATCACAGCTCAATGCAGTCTCAATCTCCTGGATTCAAGCTATCCTCCTTCCTTAGCCCCTCAAGTAGCTGGGTGGGACTACAGGTGTGTGCCACCATTTTTGTATTTTTATTTATTTTTTTGTAGAGACAAGTCTGTGGCTGTGTTGCCCAGGCTGGTCTTGAATGCATGATCTCAAGTGATCTTCCCACCTCAGCCTCCCAAAGTGCTGAGATTATAGGCGTGAGCCACCATGCCTGACCAAAGGTTCTTCCCCCTCCTCCCTGCCACCTGAGACGGAGTCTCACTCTGTTGCCAAGCTGGAGTGCAGTGGCGTGATCGTCGGCTCACTGCAAGCTCCGCCTCCCAGGTTCACGCCATTCTCCTGCCTCAGCCTCCAGAGTGGCTGGACTACAGGCGCCCGCCACCATGCCCGGCTAATAGTTTTGTATTTTTAGTAGAGACGGGGTTTCACCATGTTAGCCAGGATAGTCTCAATCTCCTGACCTCGTGATCCGCCCACCTCAGCCTCCCAAAGTGCTGGGATTACAGGCGTGAGCCACCATGCCCAGCTGTCAAAGTTTCATGCAACTAATTAGATATTACCCCTACAGTAACCATCAATCACATTTGAATGCTGTCTATATCTTTTAATCCCTTTTATAATACCTCATGGTTTTTGTTCTTTTTGCCTATCCCTCCTTTCTTCCTTCCCTCCCTCCCTCCCTTCCTTCCATGGCTGGGAATAGTTAAAAAGTAAAAGTTGCTGAAAAGTCAGAATGTTTCAAGATATAGGAAAAATAAAGATCTTCTAAAATTTCACAGTGAATCTTAGGTTTATAAAAGGGTCCAAGGAATACATGTATTATTACAAGATAAAATAGTTTATTTTTAAAGTAACAATTTTGTTTTTCTGTTTTCTTTTTGGAATACCTCTAAGAAAGAAAAATCATAAAGTATAAATTCTTACAAGTAGAACTGAACTGCTCGAAAAGAAAAGTTGGGCCCAGTGGACTCTGATGATATACTGGGTGTTAAATTCTGTCTGTATGTTCTTGGCTCTCAAATGTATACCTCTAGCTAGAACTCTCTCTAGAAGCTCATATCTAACTGCCTACTTGACATTTCCATCTGTAATGTAATAGTTACCTCAAACTTGACATGTCCAAAGCTGGGCTCCTGGCCTTTACTTGCCTTCCTCTGCCCTCAGACTTGCTAAACCCACAGTTTTCTTCTTCTCAGATAATGACATCTTTCTGTTACTTGAGCCAAAAAAAACCTTAGTCATCCTGGACTCCTCTTTCTCCCTCACTGCAGTCTTGTTAATTAGCAAATCCTTTAGGTTTTGCCTTTCAAAAATAACCTAAATTCAATCCATACTAGCTCTTCTTCTTCCTTTTTTTTTTTTTTCCCTCAGTCTTGCTCTGTCGCCCAGGCTGCAGTGCCGTGGCATGATCTGGCTCACTGCAACCTCCGCCTCTCAGGTTCAAGCGATTCTTGTGCGTCAGCTACCTGAGTAGCTGGGATTACAGGTATGTGCCACCATGCCTAGCTAATTTTTGTATTTTTAGTAGAGACAGGGTTTCGCCATGTTGGCCATGCTGGTCTCGAATTCCTGGCCTCAAGTGATCCACCGACCTTGGCCTCTCAGAGTGCTGGGATTATAGGCGTGAGCTGCCGTGCCCATCCTTCTAGCTCTGCCACTTCTATCCTGGTTCGGTATTCCATCTTCTCTTGCCCAGGTTTTTGTAATAGTCTGCTACCTGGTCTCACTATCTCCACTATTGACACTGAAGAATTTATTCTAATCACAGCATCTGACATAATCCTTTGAAAATATAAATCTGATCATGCACAAAATCCACTGATGTGTTTCGCTCAGAAGAAAAGCTAGAGTCCCCACAAGGCTCCAGTCAAGCCTGCTCCTAGGTACTTGTTTGACTTTCATCTCCTCCTGTTCTCATTTCTCACAGCTACTTAGGCCTTTTGGCCATTCCTCAAATTTGCCAGGCACTTTGTACAGCTGTTCCATGGTATTCATGAGGGGGTTGGTTCCAGAGCCTCTTAAAGATACCCAAATCCGCAGATGCTCAAGTACCTGATATAAAATAGTGTGGCATTTGCATATAACCTACACATATTCTCCTGTATACTTTAAATAATCTCTGGAGTGTTTATAGTACCTAATGAAGTGTAAATTTTATGTAAATAGCTGTTATATTGTTTCTGGAACACGATTTACAGTGACAAGGAAAAAAAGACTGTACATATCCAGTACGAATTATTTCTCCTGCCCCAAATATTTCCCATTCATGGTTGGTTGAATCCAGGGATGCAGAACCCACAAATATGGAGGGCTTACTGTACTTGTTTCTTCTGCCTGTAATGCTTCTCTCCAGATATACTCATGTCTTCCTCCTGGCCTTCAAATTTTTGCTCAAATGTTACCTATTCAACAAGGCCTTTTGAAAGCCATTTTACTTTAAATTTTTCATAGCATTTATCTTCTAAATATTATAAAAACAGGCCATACGGCCAGGCACAGTGGCTCATGCCTGTAATTCCAGCATTTTGGGAGGCCGAGGCGGGCGGATCACGAGGTCAGGAGATTGAGACCATCCTGGCTAACATGGTGAAACCCCGTCTCTACTAAAAATACAAAAAATTAGCCGGGTGTGGTGGCGGGCGCCTGTAGTCCCAGCCACTCTGGAGGCTGAGGCAGGAGAATGATGTGAACCCGGGAGGCGGAGCTTGCAGTGAGCTGAGATTATGCCTCTGCACTCCAGCCTGGGTGACAATATAAATAAAAAATAAAAAAACAGGCCATGCATGGTGGTTTACCCCTATAATCCCAAGACTTTGGGAGGCCAAGGTGGGAGGAACTCCTTGAGGCCAGGAGTTCAAGACCAGCCTGGGCAACACAGTGGTACCCTATCTCTACAAAAGCAAGTTTAAAAATTAGCCAGGGTTGATGGGACACACCTGTAGTCCTAGCTGCTTGGGAGATGGCATGCACCTGTAGTCCTGGCTACTTGGAGGCTGAGACAAGAGGATTGCTTGAGCCCAGGAGGTCAAAGCTGCAGTGAGCTCTAATTGTGCAGACTGCACTCCATCCTGGGTGACAGAGCGAGACCCTGTATCTTTATTTTATTTTATTATTTATTTAGATGGAGTTTCACTCTTGTCACCCAGGCTGGAGTGCAATGACATGATCTCGGCTCACTGCAGCTATTGCCTCCTGGGTTCAAGTGATTCTCCAGCCTCAGCCTCCTGAGTAGCTGGGTTTAAAGGTCCATACCACCATGCCCAGCTAATTTTTTGTATTTTTAGTAGAGACAGGGTTTCACCGTGTTCGCCAGGCTGGTCTTGAACTCTTGACCTTAGGGGATCCACCAACCTCGGCCTCCCACAGTGCTGGGATTAGAGGAGTGAGCCACTGCGCCTGGCTTGAGACCCTGTATCTTTAAAAACAAAACAAACTCTGTGTGTGTGTGTATGTGTGTGTGTGTGTGTGTAGTAGTAGTAGTAGTATGTATATGTATGTAAAATAAAAACTTTTTTCCCCACCTGTCTCCTCTTTTAGAGTTTTTTGTCTGGTTTATTCGCTGCTGTTATCTTCGGTGTCTAGAATAATGAATGGTGTTCAATAAATATTTGTCAAATTCTAGAGGTTTTTTTACCTGTGATTTTTTTCAGTAACGGAATACTTAGTAACTATAGAATTTATAGTGGCAGAACTCTAGCTGACATCAGCTATTCTCTCTCACATCGCAGGGACCAGTGCTTTGTACTATTGAGGCAGTAGTGCTTTAATGGCACAAGCTTTGGAACCAAATTAACTGGGTCCAAACCTGGTTCTGATGCATTCTGTCTGAATGACATTGGATAAATTACCATGCTTTCTCATCTGTAAAATGAGAATAACATAATATCTATCACAGAGGGTTGTTTTGAGCCATGTAATGCTCTCAGAACAGTTCTTGATGCATAGTAAATGTTCAGTATATGTTAGTTATGATTGTTACTGTTCCAGACCCATCCCAGCAGTTCTGAGTCTGTTGTACTCCTGAGTGGCAATACTGAGAACTGATTCAGGGTCTCCTCCTTATCACCAAGTCTCTTTCTCCTTTAAAAATATCATGGGTATGTTAGGTCTGCCTTTCTACCCTTCACTTCCAGCTCTCTCTTCTACTGTTTAATCTTTACTTACACTAATAGCATTCTTTTATATATCCACATTTTCCCCTCTTTTTTTTCTCTGCCTTTCTGCCTTCCTGTCCTTTTAGCAAGTACTTATTAAGCATTACTTTTTGCTTCCCTATTCTGTTCTAAATCTTGCTGTTTCTTTTTCCTTATCTTCATGTCTTTGTTTCATTATCAAATAAAAAATTACCTAATTTATGGTTGATTGACTAGAATTACATTTGTATCAGGGAAAATGGGAATGCTGTAGGTGTTGAAATAAAATTGAAATTATTTTTTAAAAAGTTGCACCAGTGACTAAAACCCTTGAAAGTACTCCTACTCCTTCCTCTAAATCTACAGAAGTCTCTACTTTCTTAGTCAGTGATTAAATTTGTCTTCTACCAACCAACGTGCAAGGTGATCTGGGGGAAAAGTATCTCTTATTTAATTACATTGGCATTATTTGTAATTTTCTGCTATTTTAGCTATCTTGTTTTTTGTTTATTTTTATTTCAGATGGATAGTAGTTCAGGTACATTACTGGTACAGTGTGCTCAAACGTTTTCCCCATGATTACTAGGTTCTTGTGATATCTGGTCTAGAAACACAGCCATCATTTATAAATCTGTGTGTGTGTGTTTCTTTTAATGGGAGAATGTGATCAGAGTTCTAAAAAACTGAAATAAAAATGCATTTTTAGAATATGACTTATTTTGTAAATTTTAGATAGATTATATAATGACTACAATATCTTTTTTCAGAGCAGAGGAAGTGAACCCATTTAGGCATCCGTTTAAAGGAGTTTTGTTTTGAGGCTTTAAGGGTCTTTCATCTGTAAGATGAGCTGTGGTACTGCCTATTATATATTACTTAATAAACGTTACAAGGAAAACAGTACTCTTTTTGCTCCCTTTTCTTGGTATAGTCTTTTTTTCCGAGCACATTTCAGTAATAAAGACCACTAAAATGCTACTTAATGTAATCTCAGTTACTCGGGAGGCTGAGGCAGGAGAATACCTCGATCCTGGGAGGTGGAGGTTGCAGAGAGCCGAGATCGTGCTACTGCACTGTAGCCTGGGTGACAGAGCAAGACTCCATCTCAAAAAAAATAAAAAAATTTTAAAAATGCTACTTAAAAGTACCCCCCACCATATTTATAAGTTCTGAGTTCACATTTCTTTTTCTAGTACATATTTAGCCCGTTCATTCATCAGTTATTAAGGCCATGCTATTTGCCAGCAATTTGGGTAATGAACAGCACTATAAGACACAATTAAAAGTATCAGATTTCTACCTTTGTTTATCGGTGATTTGCATCTTTTCAGTAACTCTCATTTTCCTTTGAATTCTTAAGATTTACCTCTTTGACTTAAGAAGTAAACTAAATTTTAACTACAGCTTTCAAAATTTGTATTAGAATTGGACAATAAAGCTTTATTATTTTTTTTTTTACTGTTTCACAAAACAAAATGTAGCTTTCTTAAAATTTGTTAGTTAAAATGTTATCTTTGTTTTCCCAATAAAATGTAAAGTTTAATATGTGATGGCTAAACTCCTAGGGGGATAAGGAGGCGCTAGGAGAATAGGCAGGTTGGAAAAGGGTAGTCGGGACTTGTCCAGATTCTTATGTGGTAGTCTGTATATTTACCATATGGGCTACAAGACACACACACACACACACACACACATCCTTGTGAGCATTTATTCGCAGTTGATGGTGCATAGTTTGGGGAGTGGGTAAAGGATATGTTACTTTTGTAAGTACAGAATCGATTCTGACCGCTCATTCATTGAATGAAAGTTTGAGTTTCTACTACCTGTAGGTACCTTTAGGGAAGCTTTAGAAATGTAACCTGGAATTTTGCATAAACTAAACCTAGCCAGAGGCTCAGTGGCCCCCCTTTTCATTCTCTAATAGAAAAGTAAAGAGGGAGTGAGTGAGTACAAATCACCATTAAACAAAAGTAATATTTATATTTTAGGTTTATTAGTTTATACTTAACTATTTAATAAACCTAAAATATAAATATTACCTCACTCCCTCTTTCCTTTACTTTTCTGTTTCTTTTCCTTTTGAAAGCCAGAAGACTTTAATGCTCATTATCTTAGTCTGCTAGGGCTGCTATCACAAATTACCACAGTCCGAGTGGCTTAACCAACAGCAAACTGATCTTGGAAGTCCAAGACCAAGGAGCCAGCAAGGCAGATTTCATTCTGAAGCCTCCTCTCGTGGCTTGTAGGTGACTGCCATCTAGTCTTGTGCTCACACAACCTCTTCTTTGTGCATAGGGACAGGAGTGGGGAGGGGAGCAAGCTCTCTGGTGTCTCTTTTAAGGACAATGATCCTATTGGAGCACTGCGACTCCCCTATCACCCCCACCTTACTTAACATTAATTATTTCCTTAGAAGCTCCATCTCCTAATACAGCTTCAGGGGTGGGCAGGGTGCAAAGAGGTGAGTTAGGGCCTCAACATAGGAACTTGGAGTTGGGGGGACACAAACACTTGGTCCATAACACTTGTCTTTTTAATTCATAAAAAAATTTGAGTATTTACTGTGTGTTAATCACCTTGGTAGACTTGCTACTATGTAGCTGTGCAAACTCAAGGAAATTACTTAACCTCATTAGGCCACAATTCATTTATCAGTAAAACAGAGATGTTGAACCCATTAATAGCTATGATGCATTCCAGCTTAATCACTATTACTTCCATGTTCATTTCCTTCCCTTATTTTCCTCTCTCCCTAAGATTTTCTTCCCTCCCTAAGATATTTAAGATTGTTATGTCAAATTTCCTTTCTGTTTTTAACCATCTTTCTTTTTCTTTCATTCTGTTCCTTTATATGTCTTATGTTGTTTTCTGCCTCCATCCACCCCTTTCCTGAATTGGACATGTTTTTGACAACTTGTAAGTTTACTAGATTTATTAGCTCTTTAAAAGTTTAGGAGGTAGACGGAATTTTTTTTTCCCGCTCAACATACTGAAAGCCTTTAAATTAAACTTACTCTAGGTAAATTGCTTTGTACCTTTTACATTGCCTTGTACATGCTTTACCTTTATTGTGTGTTTGATTTCTTTTCCTGTAGTCTACTGCCTTTCGCTAGGCAGGTTTCCTCACAGTATTATTTCTTAGAATTGTGAGGAGCCTAGTGATACTGCTTTTCATGTATGCCTTTACTAAAGCATCTAATTCATCATATGGGCAGTTAATAAGTATGAATTGATGAGATGACAGTCATGTATTTTTTACTCTTCAGGGAAAGAAAGACCTTGTGCTATCCCTTCCAATTTCTCCCTTTTGATCTGTGACATTTGGAAGTAGTTATGGCCGGGCGCCATGGCTCACTCTTGTAATCCCAGCACTCTGGGAGGTGGGCGGAGCACTTGAGGCCAGGAGTTTGAGACCAACCCAGGTAATATGGAGAAACCTTGCTTCTACTAAAAATAACAAAAAAAATTAGCTGGGCGTGGTGACACCTGTCCATAATCCCAGCTACATGAGAGGCTGAGGCGTGATAACCATTTCAACCAGGGAGGCTCAGAAGTTGCGGTGAGCCAAGATCCTGCCACTGTACTCCAACCTAGGCAACAAAGTGAGACTTTTATCTAGTTGTTCTGCAGTCTCAGTGGCAGTGGCTTTTCTCCTTTTGTGAATATCAACAACAAACTATAGAGTTGACTCACAGGATGTAAAAAATTGGGGTGACATGCATGGGAGACTGTGTTGGTACTAATATTTGCATGACTGATTGAGAAAGTTTGTCAGAAACATTGTCACTAGTACTATTGTAGGAACTACACTATGAGTGGGGTGAAGTCTTGCCCTAGTATTTGTATAAATCCTTAGCCTGCTGGGCATAGTCTTAAGAAACAACCCATTCAGGGTCAGGTGTGGTGGCCTGTAATCTCAGCACTTTGGGAGGTGGGTGGATTGCTTGAAGTCAGGAGCTCGAGACCAGCCTGGCCAACATGACGAGACCCCGTTTCTACAAAAAATGCAAAAATCAGCTGGGCGTGGTGGTACACACCTGTAATCCCAGATACATGGGAGGCCAAGGCATGAGAATTGCTTGAACTGGGGAGGCGAAGGTTGCAGTGAGCCGAGATCATGCCACTGCACTAGGTGACAGCAAGACTGTGTCTCAAAAAAAAAGAAAAAAGAAACAACCAATTCAGTAACAAATTTTGCAGTTTAAAGCTGTTTCTTTTAGAATTAAAACTCTCTAATCTCTGCAGTGTGGTAATGGGTATTGAGATAATGGTGGTGATAATTATAAAGTTGCTGATTATCAGCTACTGATTTTTGAATGCCGACTATTTGCCAGGCTTAATACTGCTACGGGAGGGGGTCAGGGAAGTGCTGGATAGAGAAAGGCGACCCCTGGCTAGGGCTCCACTCCTATGGACCTAGGTGAGTAGAGGCACTCCAGCTTTCATGCCCAAGTGTTGCATTTTTCAAGACCATCCTGGCCTGCCATGTCCCCCATCCTAGGCCTATAAAAACCCGAGACCCTAGCGGGCAGACATACAGGCAGCCAGATGTCAAGAGACGAACACCAGCAGAAGAAGATACAAGCAGCTGGATGGTGGGAGGACGTCAAGGGAGCAAGCCGGCAGAAGAGCACACCGACAGACGTCAGCACCCTGGCAGACCATTGACGGGTGGGACAAGGCGGAGTTTGGCTGGGGCAGTCGGAGGAGAGCCGAGGCCACTGAGCAACCGAACTCTAGGGCTAAACCATCTCCCTTCTGGCTCCCACATTGGTGGAAAAATCCTTCCACTCAATAAAACTTTGCACTCATTCTCCAAGTCCACGTATGATCCAATTCTTCTGGTACACCAAAGCAAGAACCGGGGATACAGAAAGCCCTCTGTCCTTGCAACAAGGTAGAGGGTCTAATTGAGCTGATTAACACAAGTCGCCTATAGACGGCAAACTAAAAGAGCACCCTATAACACATGCCCACTGGGGCTTCAGGAGCTGTAAACACTCACCCCTAGACACTGTCATGGGGTCGGAGCCCCACAGCCTGCCCGTCTATATACTCCCCTAGAGGTTTGAGCAACGGGGCACTGAAGAAGCAAGGGGGACAAGAGAACCTTTCCTGTTTCAATACCAAGCATTTTACTGTCATTAACATGTCAAATTCTAAGAGCAACCCCAGTAATGGACAGGCCATTCTAGCTATATAAACTCTTCAAAGGTAGCACTTAGTACAGTGCTGGACACTTACTTGTCAGGATTTGGTAGATGCTGAACTGATTTGAACTCTAGCATCATCTTGCTTAAAATTGTCATTCTTTGCCTACCCTTGCCCTGCCCAACTATGGATACAGAGGTTTTACAAATTCGAATCTCTCTGCTCTAAATTAGAGAGTTTAATCTGACCTTATGTTAAGGAGCTTGCCTCGCCAGTAGTCAGCTGGTTTTTCAAATAATTTGATGCCTCATTACCCATGTACCAGGGGTTAAACATTACCCTTATTAAATTGGCTAGTCTACTCACCTGGTCTTCTTGCCTTGGTGCATGGTGGCACTCTAGTTTCTCTTGGAACCTGAGCCAACTCTGAACCCTCAGCCATTTTTTGTCAGTGCCTCTTTTGAGCTTACTGGATCCCAATTCCTTTTTTGCTTTGAGTTTGATGGTATTCCTTTCCATGTGGCTAGGAAAAGTGAGACCATGCCTTGTCATCTTACACCAAAGCCCTTGAATAAGAACAGCTCAGATTAAGCTAGTCTGATATATTCTTAAGACCTGACCATTTGGATCTTGACCTCCATCTGCAGCACATAATAAGTCTTTTCCCAGTTTCTACCTTGAACAGCCTTTATTTTAGTTTCATAATTTCTGTACCCAGGACTTCACCATTTCCCTGTATTTCTATTGTTGCATATTGAGGTTATGCAGTCTGAAGCTCCTCTGAACTGTTTTTCAGAATGCCTTTCCTTCTGCATCGGACCATCAGAGCTTCCTAGTTTCCTCTATTCCTTTCTCTCACCTTCACATTTATTTTGTTCCCCTTTCCTCCAACCATGGAGTACACATTACTTGGGAAAACCCGATTATATAATATTTTAGAGCATAGGTCTTGGAAACATGTTTATGCACTGTCAAAGTTTCGTTTCCATTCATCTGTCTCTCCCCAGGTAATTAGCACAAATGAAAATAGTGACCTTTTAGAATATCTTTCAAGGGAGGTAGCCAACATACCAACCCAGGATACTGCTGAGTAGGAGCCAGCTGGCATGAAGAAGCAAGGACAAGAGTAAACCTTTTAAGTGGGCAGTTTCAAAAGTATAGAACTAAATGGAAGCAAGAAAAATGAGGGGAGTGGGGATATGGTGCTGATTCTAATGTGGCAAAGATTTTAAAATAATACAGAGGCAATCCAGAATACATTGAGAGCCCCAGTGAGTCGTTTTCTTTAAATTTCATGTCATGTGTAGTCATGTTTCTCAATGGACAAATGGTTAGTGGACCAAATGACAGTTTTTACTCATCCCTGAGTAAAAAGTCCAACGAATATAGTTCATTAGACTGCTGCTTGTTGTCTCCAAACAGATCCTGAAAGTTCAAATGACTGGGAGTCAGAACCTAAAAATATAATATACCCCACTGTTTTGGCAGGAAATTGAGACCTGCTTTTATCAGCCACTTATCCAGAAAGCATATGTTCTATATAAATCAAGCCAAATCTATATTGTCTGCAAGTACTCCTGCAATATAGTTGATGTTCATAATGTGATCCAGATATTTTCAGTATACTTCTGTGTATTTTGATTATCACATGACTGTTTTTATTTATTTGTTTGTTTGTTTGTTTATGTTTTGAGATGGAGTCTAGCTCTGTCACCCAGGCTGGAGTGCAGTGGTGCAATCTCGGCTCACTGCAGCCTCCACCTCCTGGGTTCAAGCAATTCACCTGCCTCAGCCTCCTCAGCTAATTTTTGTATTTTTAGTAGAGATGGGAGTTCACTCTGTTGGCCAGGCTGGTCTCAAACTCCTGACCTCATGATCTGCCTGCCTCGGCCTCCCAAAGTGCTGGGATGGCAAGCATGAGCCACTGTGCCCAACCATGACTGTTTTTAAATAGAAACTCCTGGGCCTCCTGCGTTCCAATTTTATTGTTTCTCTAATGACACAGCAGTGACTGCAAACCCCTTTTCTGTTATACTTTTTCTTTTGCATATAGACTACTATTTTGAACCTTTTGAAAGGGCCTTGCCACAGAAGTCCATATTTACATTCTGTATAGAGCCATGATCTCAATCAGAAATGAGAGGGAGGTATAAATCAGAATTCAGTGTTAGAGTAAGAGACTGTATAGTTCAAAAAAATTTAAACCTCTAACTCATAATAAACATTTCAGAAAGTAGGTTGTACGTGCTATTCTGGGTTGATGAAAGTTTCAGAAGATAAAAGTAAGTATGATAAAGGTTTTTAAAATGGTTAAAAACACAGGTTTAGAGTCTCTCATTTTCTCACAGTGACTAAAAGAATTTCCACTTTGGTAAGTCTGCAGTAGAAGTATGTCATTAGAGCTTCTTCAGACTAAAAGATGAGGGATGACTTGAGAAAAATTTGGACATGACCATAAGGGGCAATATATTCTTGACCCAAGATTTTCTCCTGAGGACTTGAACCAGATTAGCTTAAACAACTGTTTAAAGAAAAAACAACATCAAAAGGCTCACGCCTAGAATCCCAGCACTTTGAGAAGCTGAAGTGGGAAGATTGCTTGAGGCCAGGAGTTCCAGACAAGCTTGGACAACATATTGAGACCCTGTCTGTACATTTTTTTTTTTTTTTTTTTTTTTTGGTCAGGCGTTGGCTGGGTGTGGTGGCTCATGCCTGTAATCCCAGCATTTTGGGAGGCTGAGGCAGGTAAATCACTTGACGTCAGGAGTTCCAGACCAGCCTGGACATGGTGAAACCCTGTCTTTACTAAAAATACAAAAATTAGCCGGGCGTGGCGGCGGGTGCCTGTAATCCCAGCTACTAGGGAGGCTGAGGCAGAGAATCGCTTGAACCCAGGAAGCAGGTTGCAGTGAGCCGAGATCGCACCACAACAAACAACAAAACCCCACAGAAGTCTTTCTTAGTGGACTAGCCCCTTTAGTAAGACAGTTGGAATGTGTTGGAGCTGGAATGTTTTCTTGTCAGTTGGTTCCTGACTTGAAAGAATCACAGTGGGGTGGGGTAGCCTAGGAATTAGATCTCTGGCCTAGCCCTTAGTAGAAAAAGGAATTGAGGTTTCTGTGAAAGCAGATGAGGGTTAGAAATAAAGGTAAAGCCCTTTAACCAAAGGAAAACATTCAAAAGAGGTAGCATTAGAAAGTAGACTTGGGGGGGAAATACCTAAACTAGAAGTAATGATTGTTTGCCAAGGAAAGATAGGTGTGTTTAAATGGAACAATACCTTAAAGAAGGAATTGTCTCATGACCTTGTTAATTTCTGACCTGTTGTTTCTTAATCTTTATTTTGAGTCTCGAACATCTTTGAGAATTTAATGAAATCTCTGGACTAGGTCCCCAGAACAGTGTACGTATTTACAACATCTTGCAACACAGTTTTCAGGAGATCATCGGCCTTGTGAAGCTCAACCATATTAAGAATACATTAACTAGTGCCCATACTTAGTGGAAACTTGGTACCACAGGAAGTATTTGGAGGCTAAAAGATGAATTGATTAATGTTGTTTGACATATGGATGAAGAATGGATTAAATTAAAGGCAAAAACATTGTGTGCATTAGAGCTGTACTCTGTGTCAGATGATAATATAATCTGGATTTTAAGGAACTTAATTTCTTTTCAAGTCTCTTTATTCAGCACATTTTGAAAATTGAAGATTATTGATACAGCCGATGTATGAGATACATTACTTAATGGACTGGACAAAATATTCTGGAAAATCAACTACATTCCAGGTTTTGTCATTCACTGTGACTCTGGACATGTCACTTATCCTGTTGTATTAAAGAATACTGCCAGCAAACTGAATTGCAGGGTATGAAAACAACAAATAAAAATTGCTTCAAGTCACATAACTTCCACACTAAAACCACAGGTTATGTAGAACTGCAAGACAAGGAATCAAGACCAGAGAAGCTACTGTGAAATACAGCAGCTGTGGTTAAGGAAGAGATAGCAGACTGGATCCAGGCAGTCTACTGGAGTGAGGGCTGAATGTATAAGAAAAACTAGAGCCAGAGTGGGCTTACTCACTGGGACTGAGTAAAAACTGAAAGGAAAGGTCAGGCAATATTGAAGATTCATGGGCCAGAGTGTAGAATTCAAGAAGACTGTCTAGGCAGGTGGATTTTGATGCAGAGGCAAATACTCCAGGCAGTGTTTCAGGAAAAGATTCTTGGGTGAGGCCGGGCGCGGTGGCTCATGCCTGTAATCCCAACACTTTGGGAGGCCGAGGTGGGTGGATCACGAGGTCAGGAGATGGAGACCATCCTGGCTAACACAGTGAAACCCCTTCTCTACTACAAATACAAAAAATTAGCCGGGCATGGTGGTGGGCGCCTGTAGTCCCAGCTACTCGGGAGGCTGAGGCAGGAGAATGGAGTGAACCCAGGAGGCGGAGCTTGCAGTGAGCTGAGATTGCGCCACTGCACTCCAGCCTGGGCGACAGAGCAAGACTCCGTCTCAAAAAAAAAAAAAAAAAAAAAGATTCTTGGGTGAGAGGCCTGAGCACTAAAGGGTCAAAGCCTCTCCTACATAATTTTGGACACCATTTATTCCTTCATTTATTTTCTTTTATTTAGCAAACATACTGTGCAACATCGTGCAAACATACTATGGACCAAACACTGTTGCAAGTGATGAGGACACAAAGCAGGCTTGATTTAGATGCTGATTGCCTCTACTACTTTATCACAAAACTACTTTTATATGTTTCTGGTGAAGGTAAGAATGATCCCTTAACTCAGTAGCCCCATAACTTGTCACAGAGTGTGAATGAGACAGCTTGGCTTGAATGAAAGGAAAGAGAGACCAGGACAATTCCTGATAACAAATAAAACAGTATTCCTTCCTGCCCTCACAAAATATTTTAGAACTTAGGGATTGGTATTCCTAAATTCTTTTGTTGTGGGTAGTGAATAATATACTTGCTGGTGCCATTTCATAAGAAGCATGGTTTTGATTATCTCTTTCTTAGTAGTCATGTACTTATTATGCACGTTTTTTTTTTTAATTTTTTTTTTTTTTTTTAGAGACAGAGTCTTACTCTGTCACTTAGGCTGCAGTGCAGTGGCTCACGATCAACCTCGAACTCCTGGACTCATGTGATCCTCCCGCTTCAGTCTCTGGAGTAGCTGGTACTACAGGCACGTGCCACCACACCTGGCTAGTTTTTAGTTTTTTTTTTTTTTTTAAATAGAGACAGGGCCTGACTATGTTGTCCAGGCTGGTCTTGAACTCCTGGGCTGAAGCAGTCCTCCCACCTTGGCCTCCCGGATTGGTAGGATTACAGGCGTCAGCCACCACGCCTGCCTATTATCTTATTTTAAAAAGATTATTCCAAAAGTATCTGTGATAGATCCTTTCTCACTTTTGCTGTTTAAAATGGGAAGTAACAAGCACTATGGTGTTAACCTACACTTTCTGTGAAGGTTCTACATATTAGTATTGGTCCTTATTTGATTCAAGCCAAAATTTCTATCCTAATTTTTCTTAAGTTCCAATAGTTTATATAGGTAATATAAAAACTGGTTTTTATATTTGTTTATTTATTTTTGAGACAGCATGTCATTCCTGTCACCCAGGTCCCATTGCTCAGGCTGGAGTGCAGTGGTGCCATTGTGGCTCACTACAGCCTCAACTTTCTGGGCTCAGGTTTTTCTCTGCCTCAGTTGCCTGAGTAGCTGGGACTACAGGCTCACACCACCACACCCAGCTAATTTTTTGTATTTTTAGTAGAGATAGGGTTTTGCCATGTTGCCCAGGCTGGTCTCAAACTCCTGGGCTCTAGGGATCCTCCCACCTCAGCCTCCCAAAGTGCTGAGATTACAGGTGTGAGCCACTGTGCCTGGCAGAACTGGTTTTTAAAAAGTGGTGTGATATGCTGTGTTGGATATTACATTGGTAATTAATCATATCTAAAAGTGTTTATGTCTTTTGTTTGATAGTCATATTTTGTTTTTGGCTAAGAGGATTCAAGGGAACTTCCTCTGGAGGTAAAAAAGAAAAAATTAAAAAAAATTTTAAATTGTAGAACTGATGGTCAAATGGAAGATGGGAGCCCTTAATTTTTTCTTCATAAAATAGTTTTCAAAGAATGCTAATTTTAAAAAGCTAATCAAACTTACTTACAGAGGGCCCATCTCTTTAAGTTCTGGTAACCCTTACCAAAGCAACAATATTTAGTTAGTATATTTAGGAAACATAAATAACAAATTAAAAAGGCTATTACAAGGTGGTTTCTGCATACTGATTTTGTCCTATGGTGTGAGCAATTGTGTGTCTAGTAAACACAAAGAATACATTGTAAAGCCCATACAATGATTTGGTAACTCCAAAGGAAGAAATACATGATATAATCATTACAAACATTAGGCGTCATCACTTTATGGCATTCTGGGTGACATCAAAATATAAAACTGCTGGCAGATGTACTCATATTATTCTGGATTTCAGTGCCAAGTAGATTTTGTTTTCATTAAACTTTGTTTTGAGATAATTGTAGATTCATGCAAATGTTTCAAGTGTGGTATTTGATGGAATTTTGACATAGGCAAACTACTTGTGACACAATCACAGGAAAGGTAGTGAATATATCTGTTAACCTTAAAAGGTTCTTTTCTTTATCATTTTGCCACATTTGCTGTACTATTCTCTTTTTTTCTGAACCATTTGAAAGTACGTTTTAAGTGTGTGTGTGTGTGTGCATGTGTGTGCATATAAAATCCCTTCAGTCTTAGATAATTTCATATTTTCTAAGAATAAAGGCGTTTTCTTACATAACCACAATGCAGTTATGAAATCAAGACATTGAACGTAGATACTGTTACACATTCTGTAGGGCTCCAAGGGCTCTCTAATTCTGTGATATTTCTTGGATGGGGATGTTGAGACTCCTGGTTAGAGCCTGGCCAGGGTAGAAGTGAAGGCTCCTCACTTGGCCTTTCCTGGCGTGAGTGGGAGTGAAGTGGTATTTGGCTGGATTAAGGCAGCCTGCATGTTTTCTGTCTTGCTAGGCCGCCCCTTTTCTTGTTCTTTGGCTGAGAGGAGCCTTTCACTGGGGGCTTTTTTTTGTCAGTGCCTGTTGGTGTTTCTGGGTCCTTTAGTTGCAAGTCTGGGCTACATGAGGCAAGAAGAAAACCCAAGGAACTCACCACCTTGTCTAGTTTTCTTGCTTCTTTCAACCTTTGAGGAGTCATCTTATGTTTAATATATGAAATGTCTAGGGTTTTAAATTGTACTTAGTGGGAGGGATAGGGAAAAGTATGTGTATTCCATCTTCCTGGAAGCAGAAGTCTGTAGTTTTGTTTTATGTTAATTAAATAATAGTATGTCTATCAAAGAGATGCATGTGTGTAAATTAATGCATAAATATAAATATTCCAAGATAAATTGTTTGAAATTAATAAATATAAGTGAGTTTGAAAATTAATTTATGCACTTTCAAAAAAATGGCGTATATATTATGTTCCAAATTGCCTTTCTGTGTTTATTTTAGGAATTAAAATTCTAAGAATCATAAGACTACAAAGGTATTTAGGAAATACATATTTAATTATGCAGTTTGAATAAACCTTCACGTTGTCTTTTCTGGTATACCCCCAAAAGTCTTTTCTTATTGTTTGCTTTTGATTGATGGCAGGTTTTAAAAGCTTACCCCTAAACTAACCTTTTGAGAAATTTTACTTAAAATATACTATTTTTCTAGTTATTAAAATGTAATTATCAATCTGTAGCATATGTAGTTCCAGCTGGATCTCTGTGTCTTCTAATTTATCCCCAGTGCATATCCATCTTAGACACACTGGCTACAGTGTGATAGCCAATATTTGGCATGTTGTTGCTTATTGTGTTAACAATTTTAATTTTTTTCCTTGATTTGCTGTTATTCATGGCATAGCTGCCTTTTTTTTTAGCTAAAGAACAACACAACAGTCCTTTATCTGAAACTCTGGAAGCCAGATATGTATTATCATTTGGAATCTTTTGGGTTTTAGAAAGAATATGCAATACATGTACCCTATATTAGGCTAACCACCAGTATTTGGGTAAGAGGCAACACTGTGTAATCATACTCATCTATTTGCAGCTAAATGTTTTTGAATATTCACACCATAATATTGTTATATCAACACTGGTTTAGGTCACATTTGTCACTAAGTGAATCCCTCTTCTATCACCATCAAAAAAAATAATAATAAAGATGGGGGAGGGGAAAAGGATGGTGAAGAAAGAAACTTAGTTTTCCAGGCTTTTTGAACGCTGGAATTAAAGATACGGGTTTTTGGACCTGTGTAGGTAGGGCAGTCACCAAGCCTAGTCAGAGGAAAAGCCCCTGTTTAGCCCTGAACTCCTCAGTGTTTAACTGAGGAATTGGTGCTATAGACCTGGTGTTACCAACTATGATTGTTTTCAATATAAAACAAAAGTGGCTATTGATTTAATCCTGTTATGTGGTGTTGATCTTAAAAACTCATTGGATTCATACTAGGATTTAGGGTTTAATCCTGTAAGGATCATACTAACTTTCATCTTATTTATCCTAAATCCCTCTTTAATCTTATTAATCATGCCAGGCTTTTTTTCCAAGGGCCGAGATATACATCCATCCATCCATCCATCCATGTATGTAGTATATATTCATACAGTTATTTTTCCAAAGTTATCTATCTTTCTATCCTTCTTTCTTTGAAAGAGAAGATCAGTTTTCTCAAAGAGAGCCAAAGACCCATGAATACTTCTGCAGAGTAGCATTAGTATTGCAAGGATGACATCAGTTCTGTATTCTTAAACCTAAGATTAAAGTAGGTCTTGGCAGGGCCTCCTGAGAGGGAATCTAGTCTTAGCCTTGGATTTCCTGAGAAGGCATATGGCACTCTTCTGAAAGTGGGATGTTATTTCAGTTTAGAAGCTCTTAGTCAAAAAATATTGGATGAATTAATTGCAATGGAGGCACTGCTTTCTAATAGTGGAACAAAAAGTCATTTCTTAGCTTTTGACCTTTGCCCTGAACTGGTGCTGTGTGCATTAGGAAAAGAAAATACACATTTGGTCTTAAGTCACTGTTTCTACTTTGCACAATATAACTGATTCAGACCTTGTGCTCTGTTTCTTTCATTTCTCAAAGGATAATTGTCAGTGACCATCCTCTCCAAGCAATCAAAGTAATAGATCCTAAGTATAAGTTATTATTTTTCTTATTTCTACTTTTGGGGGTGGGAAGTTTGAGAATTAGATCAAAACTTTTATTGATTGATTCAGCAACCAGTAAACCTGTACCAAATGTTCACCTTTGGGGCCTCACATGATTATGTTCCCTCTAGTTATTGGGTGGTGGTTGTCATCATTGTTTTCAACTGATTTGCCCACATTATACAGTTTTGACCTGGACTGAGTAACTTATGTAAATTCCTTAAATTGCTATATTATGGTGGTTTCAGGTCATGGGGAAAAAACCCTGGTAGGTACTATGAACACTTCTATGTTTATTTCACTTATGACTTAATTACTCAGATTCCTAGATATAAAAAATGTAGCAAAACATTGTATTATGAGTTAAAATAAAACTGGCTTTATTTTTTGATATTTTATGTTCAGCTGTACTTTATTTTTTCCAAGTGAAATAGGTAAAAAGGTCTTTTATGCATATATGATTATGAATGTTTACTTTGCATATTAATTTAAAAGGAAATTAAGGGAATATGTTTGCAAAAACAGATGAATCATTATTAATGAAAATCATGTAATGCTGACACGGTGATCTGAGAAGCAGAAGAAGTTTTTACCAGGATCTAATTGTATAAATGGGAAATTTAGGGTTAAGGAACTCATTTTAGATGTTGGAGTAATTGTATATATGCATGCTTTGCCAGAAGTGAGGAGGGGCAACTTTGATTTCTAATCCGCTTTGGGGGAAGTTCCATATCAGAGCTGCACAGAAACATTCAGTGAAGCAGCTCCTTTATCATAAAGGGAATTTTAATTTAAAAATATTCTTGCATCGTGAGCAGGGTAAACGACAGCCGGCTACACTGGGCATTTATCTCCTTCAAACCACATTACCAGTAATTGCTGCATTAAATCAAAGTCAGAAGAGATTACAGGTCTGAATGGATCAAGGGGCTAGTGCTAACCCAAGGATTCCCACAACTGCTACATTGCTGCTCTTAGAGCCCTGTCTCTGTCCCCAGTAGGTATGAGAGTCAGGTGCAGCTGTCAGATGCCTGACAGCTCATCTGTAAGGCATGAGCATAGTGAACACAATCCAAAAAGAGGGGCAGGTACACGCTCAAGACACCCTGGCCGCCTTTTTGGATTAGCTTTTTATTTTGAACGCAAGAGAATGGCTTCTTATTGTTTTTCGGTACTGTTAAAGAGAGAACCTGTTGCCTGCTTTGTGCTTAAGGAAATTTGCTTTGGCATAAAAATCACTTCAATTTTCTCTCCTCCTTTATTTATTGATATTCCCTTTTTGGTCAAGCATAGTCTTCTCACTTGATTTATGTTACAGAAATGTAACATAAATTTACAAAAATAACATAAATATGTTACAAAATAACAAATATTTACAAAAATAACATATTTTATAAAATGTTACAAATATTTACAAAATAACAACAATATGTTACAAAAATAACATAAATGTCCTGTGCTAGGTATGGGTAGGTGTTCTCCCCTGCCCCCCAGCTGACTTTTCTCCTCCTAACACAATTACCTAGTTCTTTATATGCTTTCTGCCTCCTGTTGAGGCCACTTATTCCTCAGATATAGATTTAGCTTCGTAATTCAGATAATTCTCAATCTCTTTTAAATGTCCTTCAATTATCAGAGATAATGATGATGACGACGACAGCAATGACGCCGATAACATCAACTATAATTTAATAATCACTATATGCCAGGCCTATTCATATATCAACTGATTTAGTCATCACAGCAGCCCCATGAGATAGGTACTATTATTATCTTCTTTTTCCAGACGAAGAACTTGAGGCAGAGAGGTGTTAAATAACTTTTCTCAAATTACACAGCTAAGAAGTTATGGAGCTAAGATCTGAATCAAGTAGCCTGGCTTAACAGAGCCCTGAACTCTTACCCACATGTGATGTTGCTTGTGTACTACAACCAGGTACTCTGCTAGGTATTAGGGATACTTTAAGGAAGAAGGTGGACTATGTAGTACCTGCCCTCCTGAAGTGGGAGAGAGAGAAACGATGATATGTCTGGCAAAGTGAGGAGGATGTATGCACGTGCTAAAGGGGTTCTCTAGCAGGGGGTTAATCTAGACTGATCAGAAGGAATTTGCTACCAGTCTTCCTTTTCAGAAGACCTTTTCTGTAGTGTTTTAGGGAAGACTGATGCCTTTCCCCCATCTCCTTTTATCATTCCCCCCGCTCCTCCAAAGAAAATAACTAACCCTTCAAAAATTCATTGCAGTAAGTGGGACAAGAATTCATTATTTTAATTTTTTAACAACTCGATGGAGGTATAATTGATATACAATGAACTGCACCTATATAAAATTAATTTGTTAGGTTTTGGCATATGTATATACCCGTGAAATCACCACAACCAAGATAATTAACATATGAATCATCTCCGTAAGTTTTCTCATGCCCCTTTGTAATGCTCCCAATATGCTCTTACCTCCCCAGCACATCTCCAAGCAACTGCTTATCTGCTTTCTGTCACTATTGATTAGTTGGCAATTTCTAGTATTTTATAAAAATGAACTCATACAATAAGTACTGTTTTGTGTGGCTTCTTTCACTCAGCGTAATTATTTTGAAATTCATCCATGTTACTGTATATACTGGTGGTTCATTAATTTTTATTTCTAAGTAGTAGTAATTGTGGATATATGACAATTTATCACTATTACTTATCTGTTGATGGATATTTGGATTGTTTCCAGTTTTAGGCCATGACAAATAGATTTTTTATGAGTATTCATATTCATATTCTTTATATGTTCTTTTTTCTCTTGGGTAAATAGTTAGAATAGATAGATCATATGGTAGGTGTGTGTTTGAATTTATAAGAACTTGCTAAACTGTTTCCACATTGGTTATACCATTTTACATCCCACCAGCAGCATATGAGACTTTCGGTTCCTCCATAGCCTTGCCAAAGCTTGGTATTGTCAGTCTTTTAAATAGGTATGTAGTGATATCATACTAATAGGTTCTAATTTCCTAGTGAATAATGATACTGAGCTTCTTTTCATGCGCTTGTTTACTATCTCATTTACCATCTTCTTTTAATCAGGTGTTCATTTTTTTTGCCCATTTTTTAAAAAACGTGGGTTGTTTTGTTTCTTATGGTTGAATTTTGAGAGTTCTTGTATATTCTGAATACAAGTCCTTTATCAGGTGTATACTTTGCAAGCATTTTCTCTCAGTTGTGGCTTGTCTTTTTATTCTCCTCACAGTGTCTTTTGATAAGCAGAAGTTTTAAATGAAGTCCAATTTATTGTTCTTTTATGGGTTATGTTTTTAATGTTATAGCTTAGAAATCTTTGCCTAATCCAAGGTCACAGAAGTTTTCTCCTAGAAGTTTTACAGTTTTATCTTTTACATTTTTAGGTATGTGGTCCATTTTGAGTTGTTTTGTATTTGGAAAGAAGTATAAATCTCGTTTCTTTTCATCCAGTTGTGTCAGCACCATTTGTTGAAAAGACTGTTCTTTCTCTACTGAATTCCGTTTGCACCTGTGGATCTATTTCTGGACTTTCTATTCTGTTTCACTGATCTATTTTTCTCTCTTGACACCAGTATCATACAGTCTTATAGGGATGTGAGTATTATGGGATCTAGCAGACTTCAGAAGAAATGATAAGTGTTACAAACATCAGGTATAGCATTCGATTTCAGTACAGGCCTAGAGAAAAGATAGTCATAATCTTTAAAAACCCTTTATTTGAATAGTGGAATGAAGTGGAGAGATATACTGTGTTGATAGTCAGAAAGACTCAATTCTCTCGGATGTTAATTCTCCCCAAAGTGATCTATAGATTCAGTGTATATCCCAATCAGAATCCTAGCCAGATATTTGTAGAAATTGACAAGCTGATTCTAAAACTCATATGGAAATGCCAAAGACCTAGAATAGCCAAAACAACTTTGAAGAAGGAAAACAAAGTTGCAGGACTAACACAGCCTGATTTAAAGCCTGCAGACAGTGTGGTGTTGGTGTCAGTATTGAGGTTTACATCTTCATGTTATGCAATGAAATTGTGTCAGTTAGGTTTTGCTGTGTAACAAACTTTCCCACAACTTAATAGCTTAACAAAGTGTTAATCATTTATTTGCTCAGAGTTCTGCGGGTCAGGAGTTTGGGTGATTGTTTTAGTCTTGGCCGCATTTGCTGAGCCTCAGTGGTCTAGGATAACCTCACTCTCATGTCTGGCAGTTGGCAGGTTAGTTGATCTGGGGGCTCAGCTGGAGCAGTTCATCTGTACTCCACTTGCTCTCGTCCTTCACACTTCTTCACACAGTAGTGTCGGGGTTCCAGAGAGTAGCAGGAGAGGGCAAGCCTCAGTGAACAGGCACCTGTCAAGCCTCTGCTCGTGTGATATTTGCTAATATCCCCAAGACCAATGTGAGTCACAAAGCTAAGACCAAATTCAAGGGGTGGAAGAAACAAATTCCACTTCTTGATGGAGGAGCTGTGAAATATTATGACCAATTTTTTGTAGTTCACCAAAAAGGTATTATGAGTTAGTTGAGATAAAAGTTATTATGGAGAGAAAAAAGTTTTGTTGTATAAGATAATGTATGTGAAATTATTTTTAGGTATGTTTCCCTAACAGTATTAGAATATTTAAAATTATTTCCTGCTCTAAAAGTTTTATATTTTGCCCCTTAACCTTTATATATTGTCTTGTAAATTTAAAGTGAATAACTAATGGCTAGGCACAGTGGCTCATGCCTGTAATGCCAGCACTTTGGGAGGCTGAGGTGGGTAGATCACTTGAGGTCAGGAGTGTGAGACCAGCCTGGCCAACATGGTGAAAACCCTGCCTCTAACTTAAAAACAAAAAGTGAATAACTATTGTCCTATCCATTTACTGATTTATGAATGACACTTTTAACAAAACTGCTAATTCCTTGCCTCACAGTTTGTATGCCATGTCTCTCATTCCAAAACAGAAATGCATATCAGCCATTCCATGGTTTACTCTGTTATTACCCATACTTCCTTTCTGTACCATGTGTCATGCAAAGGAGTGTTTCCATACTTAACTATGATTTGCTATTTTCTGGTAGGTATAATTTAAAGATTTCCATTGGTGTAGAAAGCCTTACAATTTTCTCAGTATCTTAGAATCAATAGAACTCTTCCATGGATATTTTTAAATAGGCTTTTGACGTTTTTTGGGTATGCCGACCTGCCTGCCTTTCTGTAGGTATGGCTTCATGTATGCTATGCTGTTTTATGCACTTGAAAAGTTGTTCCACTGCCTCAAAGCTTCCCACCACCACCCTAATCCATCTAGAAAACTCCCACTAGTTTTTTTTAAAGTACATTTTAAGCATTAATTGCTTGTGAAATATTTCTGGGTTTTCTTCACCCTGAGAAATTAGATGGTGGTGGTGGTGGCTATAGTAGCAATTGCTACTTTATTTTCTCCCAAGCCATATTGGAATAAGTGTGGCATTTATCGAATGGTATTTTGGTGTGTATTATTTTCTACTTTTTCTCCGCTGTATTTTCAGCTCTTGAATAGTTTTTGCTGTTTGTAGGCCTTCATGCAGTGTTGAGGATATCATGATTGAATGAATATTGACTGACTAACAAATTAGGGATGGTCTGTATGTGGTGATTCATTCAGTTACCTCTGATTTGTAGTTTGAATTTATTGCAGACCTTCTCTTTTCGTATACTGATGAGCATATACTGTATAAACTGTTTTAGCTTAATTCTTTTTTTTTTTTTTTTTTTTTGAGACAGAGTCTCACTCTTGTTGCCCAGGCTGGAATGCAGTGGCACGATCTCGGTTCACTGCCACCTCCGTCTCCCGGGTTCAAGCGATTCTCCTGTCTCAGCCTCCCGAGTAGCCAGGATTACAGGTGCCCACCACCACGCCCAGCTATTTTTTGTATTTTTAGTAGAGTTGGGGTTTCACCATGTTGGCCAGGCTGGTCTTGAACTCCTGACTTCAAATGATCCACCCACCTCGACTTCCTAAAGTGCTGGGATTACAGGCCTGAGCCACCGTGCCTGGCCTTTAGCTTAATTATTTGTGAGAAATAGGAAGATGGATGGATAGGTTCTATCCTTAGAGAATTCATCTAATCAATAAAATAAGTATGTCTAAAAACAAATAGAAAATGCCATATAAGTTCAGAGGAAAGAGAAATCACTTCTAGTTGGAGGTAATCAGGAAGAGCATTGTGGAGCAGATGGCATTTAAGGTAGCATTTTTAAGATTTGGGCATTTTGAAATGGGTAAGAAAACATGATCAAAGGCACAGAGGCCAAAACAAAACAAAATAAAGTAAAAATTCTCCTTGATAGAGGCAACTGTGGGTAGTTGAATGTATCAGTAATTGGTTTTGTACTTTATTGCCACTTGGAAATCAAGTATCCCAATAGAAAGTTTGTTAAAATTTATATGCAGGCATTTTGTCTATTTTTCATTCTGACCATGAGTTTATCAGGTTTGCTACCATTCTTTTTACTCATATTACTAAAACAGTGCTCTGAAAACTCTTTAACTCTTGTTTGCTAAATTCAGTCATTTATTTCTAAATTTTCATTTTCTTTAACCTTTCTAGATTTCTACTTGGCATTGTTATATATTCACCTCTGATATCAATTTATGAAATACCTTCCCTAGTATAAAGGATGTGAGATCGAAGAAAAGAAACAGATGTCCTCTGTATTCCTGGCTTTTGTGAATAGTACACGATTATGCTTAATCTTTTTATCCTCTGTTTCTATTTCTGCCTTCTTGAAGCAAGGATTCCTCAAGGTTCTATTTTCAGCCTTTGCCTTCTATCTGTCTGTGTCTCCCCTACACCTCCCATTTTTCTTTTGTCTCTACTTTTCTTTTTTTTGAGTACATGGTTGATGTTTAATAAATGTTATAGACTACATCAGTGTGGGAGAGGAATCTCAACCCCATTATGGCCATGGCTATTTCTCCTTTTCTCTTTGATCTTCGTGTCTAACCCTGACCTCTCCTCTAGCTGTACCTTCAACCCCGAGTACCTGTTATACCTTCTCTACCATTACTTCAAACCAGTTTATGCTTCAGATTTGTCTGTATTAGCAGTGTTATTCTTATTTGGCTAGTTAGCTAGAATTAGAACCTTTCTCTTATACTCTACATGTGGACAGTCTTCAATTACTGTGGATGTTGTCTTCGTCATCTCTTATATATCTATACCTTCTTTATTCCTACTGCTAATATGTATTTTTTGCATTAGTCATCTGTAACCTCTTGTAATGGTAGCTGCTAATTGGTTTCCCCACCTTTAGGTTGTTCCCTTTTTCATTCTTACCTGCAGCCACCAGAGCCATTTTCACAAAACGTTATTTATGTAGCACTCTTTTCCTCTTGTGCAATCTTTAAAGATCAGATCTGAAATACATAGCAGGATGTCCTAGTCCTTCCATAGTGAACCTACCTACTTTTCTTGTCATTTGCCACCACCTACCCATAGTCAAGTAAACTGGTCACACGATCCCTTAGTCAGTAGTCTTGCATATTTCTTTCTCTTTTTTTCCTTTTGGAGACGGAGTCTCGCTCTGTCACCCATGCTGGAGTGCAGTGGCGCAATCTCGGCTCACTGCAACCTCTGCCTCCCGGGTTCAGGCAATTCTCCTGCCTCAACCTCCTGAGTAGTTGGGATTACAGGCGCACGTGGCCACGCCTGGCTAATTTTTTGTATTTTAGTAGAGATGGGGTTTCACCGTGTTGCCCAAGCTGGTCTCAAACTCCTGAGCTCAGGCAATCCACCCGCCTCAGCCTCCCAAAGTGCTAGGATTGCAGGTGTGAGCCGCCGTGCCTGGCCCAGTGTTGCATATTTCTAATGACATATTTTGCCTGCATATATATCTTCCTCCTCCACCCCCTGTCCCATCCTCATCCTTCCAGCTCAAGCCCTAGCTCTTTTGCTCTTTTTTTTTTTTCCCCTCCTGGCCTCTAGAACTGACCTATCTCTTTTTGAAGTTCTGTCTTACCCTGGTGCACAGGGTAATATAGAATCTTTGGAACCTTCTAAGAATACTGTGACTAAAACCAAATTTATACCTCAGGCAGAAATCTCGGCAATCTTTGCTAAAGCGTTCTACCCTGAGGCATAGCTAATATCCTTAAACATTTGGCAGGATTGTGGCATGGGCAGAAGGGAAAGAAAAAGAGAGAAGAAAACAGGAATGAGAGAATAGGAGAGGAGGACAAGAATCTTAAATATTTTCTGGTTAATTTGATTGACTGAACTTAACCAGTGCTTGGTAAGTCTTGAGATCCCAAGGGTTGTATGTCGGTGTACAGATAACACTACAGCATCATCAACCATGTCCTCTGGCATGAGACTGATCTACCTTATCCTTAGCAAAACTTAAACTTTACAAATCTCATGATAATTTCTAAATATCTCACTCTTAAATACGAGGTCTATTTCTAGGTCTAGATTTTGAATAACTAGGTCTGTTTCTAAGTCTAGGTCTGTTTCTCCCTGATATCATTAAATTTCTGTTCAACAGACATTCTAAGTGTGCTAAGTGTTGAAACTTTTTTTTTTTTTTTCCTGAGACAGAGTCTCACTCTGTCTCCTAGGCTCGAGTTCAGTGGCACAATCTCAGCTCACTGCAACCTCCACCTCCTAGGCTTAAGCAGTCTTCCCACCTCAGCCTCCCGAGTACCTGGGACTACAGGCATGTGCCACCAGGCCTGGGTAGAGATGGAGCTTTGCCGTGTTGCCCAGGCTGGTCTTGAACTCTTTGACTCAGGCAGTCCGCCTGCCTGAGCCTCCCAATGGGCTGGGATTACAGGTGTGACCCACTGTGCCCGACCCAAGTGTTAAAACTTATGTTGAAAAATGAATTGGGGCTGGGCATGGTGGCTCACACCCATAATCCCAGCACTTTGGGAGGCTGAGGCAGGTGGATCGCCTGAACTCAGGAGTTGAAGACCAGCCTGGGCAACATGGCAAAGCTCCATGTCTACAAAAAAAGTTGAAAAAATTAGCCAGGAGCCATGACATGCGCCTGTAGTTCCATCTACTTGGGAGGTTGAAGTGGGAGGATCCTTGAACCTAGAAGGCAGAGGTTGCAGTGAGCTGAGATTGTGCCATAGCACTCCAACCTGGGTGACAGAGTGAGACCCCGTCTCAGAAAAAAAAAGTGAATTGGTATTGCATGTCTTTGCTAAAGAGATGTATGGAAATATACATGAATGACTATTTTCTGAATTCATGTTTTTTATTGATCAGGACACATGAACTTTAATACTATAAAAGCATCCATAATATTGTAGAGTGTAAACTTGAAAGTGGAATAGATTGGCATCATCAGCCAATAACTCTTGAGTTTATTGTGGAAAATTAGTCTTTTTATTTCTAGAATTTTTGAGTAAATATATTATTTAAAATTTTAAGGAAATACCCAGTCTGTTCTGATGAGGGAGGGGACTCAGGAGTAATTTCTGAGTTAAAATATTTTCATTTTTTGTTTCTATTTTTAAAATCATTTTGATAAATGGGGAAAATACTGAAAGAATGATGTTGAGCTATTGATCCATGCATGGAATTTCTTTCTGTTAATAACTGAGGCTACATTATTCTGAAGAAAGACCATATCAAGAAAAGAGAGAGAAACCTTTCAAGTTTATAATTTGATTTTTTGTAGTGTGTTTTGTCTTATAGGTAAAAGATTCTCCTTTTTTTTTTCCATCAGTATTATTTCAAATTTTGGTTTGACTAAGTTATTAGTCTTCAAATTATAGCAATTAAAAAAATTTTACAGAAAGAAATGGGTAAAGGCAAGATAAAGTATAAGAGTTATAATTCAAATATTACATTATTTTGACATTTTTCTGAAGAGCTGATTATTTAAGGTATACCTGGTCATGGTTTCGGCAGAACCTAGGTGAGATATCTTAATCATATATCTAAAGATTAAGATTCTTTATTGTCTATATCCTCTAGTCTTTTTTTTTTTTCAAGAGACAGGGTCTTGCTGTGTTGCCCAGGCTAGAGTACAGTGGCATGATCATAACTCACTGTAACCTTGACCTCCTGGGTTTATGTGATTCTCCCACCTCAGCCTCCGAAGTAGGTGGGAGTATAGGCACATGCTGTGTGCCACCATACCCAGCTAATTTTTTTGGGGCGGGGGTATAGACAGGGTCTTAATATGTTGACCGGGCTGGTCTCAAACTCCAGGCCTCAAGCAATCCTCCTGACTCAGCTTCCCAGAGTGCTGGGATTATAGGCATGAGCCACTGCTTCCAGCCTATATCCTCTAGTCTTAAATGAGAGTTTATAGTTATCACATTATGTTAGGTAAAGCAAATGTGGTCGTATTATTATTATTATTATTATTATTATTATTATTATTATTAGAGACAGAGTTTTGCTTTCGTTGCCCAGGCTGGAGTGCAGTGGCACAGTCTCGGCTCACTGCAACCTCTGCCTCCCAGATTCAAGCAGTTCTCCAGCTTCAGCCTCCCAGGTAGCTGGGATTACAGTCATGCACCACCATGCCTGGCTAATTTTTTGTATTTTTAACAGAGAAGGGGTTTCACCACATTGGTCAGGCTGGTCTCGAACACCTGACCTCAGGTGATCCACCTGCCTTGGCCTCCCAAAGTGCTGAGATTACAGGCGTGAGCCACCGTGCCTGGCCTAGTCATATAAATCAGAGACCATGAGAATATTAATAATTTTTAAAGTACTTGTATTGAAAGTAAAATCTGTTTTGGTTCCTTTAAACTTTTAACAAATTATAGGAGCAGTTAATGCTAATTTAAATGTGTGTGAACGATTGGAAATTTATCTCTAAATTAGTAAGCGAAAACCAGCCACCACCCCATTCCACCGCCTGGAGGTACTAGTTTTGTCTTAATGGCTACACACACACACACACACACACACACACACACACACACACACACGTGTGTATATATATGTATATGTATGGCATATAATGGTATGTGTATATATAATGTGTATACATATGGCATATATTGGTGTGTATGTCAACCAATACATTACGTATATGTGTATACATATACATACATGTCTAACTTATATGTGACTTAATAAAAGCTTAACTAATTACACAATAAATTTTTTAGTTTTTTCATTTTATTTGGAGCACTGCTTTTCAAAGTCTAATTACATACATAATTTATTGATTGATGTACACATAGACTCATACATGCATGCATACCCCTATATAATTTCATTTACAAATATAGAACTATAACACATTATTAAACAACATAATATTTTTCTTTCTTTCTTTTTTTTTTTTTTAGACAGAGGCTCACTTTGTTGCCCAGGCTGGAGTGCAGTGGTACGATCTCGGGTCACTGCAACCTCAGCCTCCCAGGTTTAGATGATTCTGCCACCTGAGCCTCATGAGTAGCTGGGATTACAGGCACCCACCACCATGCCCGGCTAATTTTTGTATTTTTAGTGGAGATGGAGTTTCGCCATGTTGGCCAGGCTGGTCTCAAACTCCTGACCTTAGGTGATCCGCTCGCCTTGGCCTTCCAAAGTGCTGGGATTACAGGCATGAGCCACTGTGCCTGGCAATTTTTTTCATTTAATAGTGCATCAGTCATATCTTTTCACCTTGTATGTATAGTCCAGGAGAATTTAAATCTTTCTCTGGAAATTGACTAGGCCTTCAATAACATTTGGGGATCACTTTCATGCTTAAATTATGTCAGTTGTTTTAGGATCTGAATTACAGTCTTTCATCTTAAATACAACAGCATCTGGGAATTTCCTCTATAATTAAGTCACCAAATATTGAACTGGGTTAACTCTTGAAGTTTAAGTTAATCAGCCATAGTTCATTATTACAGCCTTTTATGATGTATAAGACATATCATCATTTTCCAGTCTTCATATCAAGAAGAATCTTAGGAGATTTAATAGTGATTTAAGATACTAGCTTATAAGTGTATATTTGGCCCATCCTGCTGTACTGCTATGTATGAAATGACAGAAGTGTACAGGGAGGAAGAAGGATTAATAATTATTTGATTTGATTAGAAGAGGAAATTTAGCATAAGATTTTATTGCAGAAACATTCTTTTTTTTTTTTTTTTTTTTTTTTTTAAAAGAAAGGTGTCACTATGTTGCCTAGGCTAGACTTTGAACTCCTGGCCCAAATGATCCTCCCTAGTAGCTGGGACTACAGGCACATGCTGCTGTACCCAGTCTTTTGTTATTTCTTAATTACCATTTTAATACCTATACAGGAGACTGTTAGAATATATAGTCCTCTCATATCTGTGGGAGATTGGTACCAGGATACACCCTCTCACGCCCCTGCAGATACCAAAATTTGCAGATGCTCAAGTTTCTTATATAAAATGGTGTAGTATTTGCATATAACCTATGTTCATCCTCTTGTAGACTTTAAATTATCTCTAAATTATAATTTCCAAAACAATGTAAATGCTATGTAAATAATTATTATAACTATTGTCTTTAAAATTTGTATTATATTTTTGTTATTGTACAGTATTGGGTTTTTTTTATTGCTTTTCACAAATATTTTGTTTGCAGTTGGTTGAATTCACAAATGTGTAACCCAAGGATAAGGAGGGCTGACTGTATATTATAATCCCTTAAGGTATGGCAAAGCACATCTGAAATGTTATGAGGCTTTGATAATCTCTGTTAAGAATTGACAAAGTAGGGTTTTATAATTCTAATGGTGAGAGAGACTATAAAACTGTGTATTAAGAGCAACTTTTTTTTTTTTTTTTTGAGATGGAGTTTTGCTCTGTTGCCCAGGCTGGAGTGCAGTGGCGTGATCTCGGCTGCGGTGGTGAGCCTTCGCCTCCTGGGTTCAAGCAATTCTCCTGCCTCAGCCTCCCAAGTAGCTGGGATTACAGGGTGCATGCCACCACGCCCAGCTAATTTTTGTATTTTTAATAGAGACAGGGTTTTGCCATGTTAGCCAGGCTGGTCTCGAACTCCTGACCTCAAGTGATCCCCCTGCCTCAGCCTCCCAAAGTGTTGGGATTACAGGTGTGAGCCACACCACCCGGCCAAGAGTAATTTTTAAAAAATGTTTTTCCATGTATGAGAAGTTGCTTACAACATTTAGTTTTGTGCTGTAGCATTGTTTTGCTTTTTGGCTTTGCCTGTGTCCTTATCTATTTCTCCCATAAACTGTAAATTCATTGACAACAGAACTGTGTTCATTTCTCCAGGGCTTAGTACAATATTTTGTCTGCAATAGATGTTCAATAAATGTTTTATTAATTATACTGAATAGATTTATTCTTGTTCTTCATGTGTAATGCACATAGAATCAGTACCAGCAAATTTAAGATAATCGAGTATAGTGGTCCTCCTAATCTGTTAGAACTGAGTTCAGGTAAATTTTTAACCAAGAATACCATCAAAATATGCTATAGCCATTTTGACTCTTAAAAATCTGTTTCTTCTGAACAATCCTAAAATAAATTACAGTGACCATAAAAGGAGAAGAATTACACTGATGGGGGCGGGGCATGGAGGGCATGGTAATACTTAAATTCTCACAGATGCCCTCACAGTTGCATTTAATCCTCATGGTTTAATCATCCAAAAGCATGTTACAATATTACTGGCTCTCCACGATTAGGGACGTCATAGCCCCTGAAACTTATTTAGAATTATTTACCATTTTGAAATTTTGAATGCTTGTTCCAAATAGAAGATTTCGTAGGATCAATAGTTACAACTGGTTTGTCTTTTAATAAACATTTATTTTCACTTTCTGCTCACTCTGTGTCCTTTTTCTAAGGATTACTTAGCAGTTTTCTGATTTTTGATGGGCCATTTAGGCTCTGAAAGCCAACTCTTGAACCTATTGTGCTTTGTCAGACAAACCTAACACCTGTCCATGTTTGTTACTGCTTTTAATATCTGTTATAGAAATATGTGTGCACATGTGTATTTGTATATAATGGCAGGGTGGGTATAGCAGCTCCCTAAAAGGAGAAAAGCAACTGGCTTTTCTGAAAAGACCTTTCCACCCCCACCTTTTTGCAGACAGCCGGAGTTAATCCTTCCAAGTTTGACTGGAACAGCTGAGCAAGTGTACCCTGCATATCTGGAGGCCTCCAGTGGACTCATGTTGCCTCAGAGTTGGGGCCACTTTCTTCTTTTCTAGTGCTGATCCTGCCAGCTGTCCTAGCCTCTGTTAAAGCACAGCGAGGGAGGTGTTAAATGATACAAAAACATACAGTGTCATGAAAGGGATCCCCTTACTGCGTGTATCAGTGTGACTTTTTTCTCCCATTCCTTTCCGTGGCAGAAAGGTTTTATACTGTTAATCCTAACACCTGTCTCTGCCGGAGACAGTGAGAAGGGTGTGTGTGTGTGTGTGTGTATGAGAGAGAGAAAGAGAATGCGCATGCGTGCACATGGGTACATGCTCCCCGCCCAAGAAAGAATAGAGTAGTAATACCAGTCCCATCTGCCTTTCCGTGTCCTGGATTGGGAGTATTCTCTGACGCACTTAAAGCCTGGAACATATATATTATTTTGGCTCCTGGATACCTTAGACTTCCTACCGTGTTTGTGTGCCAGTGTGAGGAGCCTGTGTTCCCTTCCCTGGCTGTCATTCTCTGCCTCTTGAGTTTCTGGTTGAGTTGTCAATTTAAAAACCAACAGTAACAGCAAATCTCCAGTGTAGTTTACAGTCTGTAACTAGTAACTCAAAGCTTTTTGCTTTTTTCTGAACATCTCTTCTGTGTATTGTCAAATCCTGTTGGGGTGGAGGCCTGGTCTCAACCAAGCTCCGACTTCATCAGCTGAGCCAGCATACCTATCTGCGTAGACTGGAGGTCAGCGAAGGATTTTTTTGGTGCTACCTAGTTCCTTTGGACAGGACAGCCAGCGCAAACAAGGCAAAAACTTAGACACTTTTTGTACTGTCCTTATCTGAAGATTTTTTCCCTTTTGCTATGTATGGTGTATATTGTATGGATTATCAATATCCTGTTGTCCAGGTAAGCTAAGGGTTATAATTTCTAGATACTGTTTGATTGATGTGAAGCTTTATGGTAGAATGAAGTGCCTACAGGCTTTCTGTCTTTTGACCCGGTACCATTCAGAGCCTAGCTTTCCCAGTGCTTTTTGCTAATTTACTGTAATAAGAGGATTTAATTTATAGTATTGGTGGCCAGACAAAGGTGGTTGGCATTCACCCCTAGAAGTTCTGAAACTTTGGAGAGATTCTGTGTGTGTGTGTGTGTGTGTGTGTGTGTTTGTGTGTGTGTGTATGTGTGTGTGTGTGTTTCGAACCAGGTGGGCTGGACAATATAAATGTAATGTAAAAAACCCATCATATTATAATAAACTTTAGGCTTTGTTTTGAGCAGACGAGAGGCACAGTTGGCAGTTTCCAAATGTTGTATTTTCCAGAAAGGTAATATATAAAGTAGAGGGTATCTTTCCCCACTAAGACTATTTTTAGTCTAACGTTTTAGACTATTTTGTGATGAGATTAGTAACATCTTATTTGTTAACTTGTTGAAATCTAGAATCAGAAAATGTTAGGTCATTGCCAAGCATATTTCTGAATATCTTATAATAAGAAAAATTGAAGTTAGGAGTCCTGGATTCTGGTTCCAGCAATAGAGTTAACCACCACCATGTTCATGCTCAAATAACTTCAATTTTTCTTGACTTTAGTTTTGTCGTATATAAAATGAAGGAGTTGGGCCAGATGACCTCTGAGCTATCATGATTTTTTGAAATATTGTGATGGAAACCTAGAATAAAATAAATACAGTTAATACAATTAATTCTGAATTAAAGATACTACTTGGTCTGTCAGTTTGTTTTAGTTTGTTTTCATGTTCCTTTAATTATTTTTTTCTTTCAAATAGCCATTTCTCTAATAATTAGCACCTGTGTTGCAGGTTGGACCGGAATGCATAGAGTTAAAAGAAATAATGGACTAACTAGTACATCTTATTAGGTATTTTGGGCCTAAAGGCCCAAGCTATTTTGGATTGGGCCTGTTGGATAAGCTCTCTGGAGTAAACTTACAGCTTTCATTCAAGTCTAAAGCTATCAATATTGCAATCATATGGCAGTGGCTGTGATTATGTTTCTCTTTAACTATATTCTAATAGGGGTCTATATTATATGTTTTATATTAATGATATAACTGTTTCTGTTATTTTGGATTATTCAAATTAAGAGTATTTTATATTTACCATAATGAGGTTTTGATATATTTGTGGATTTCACTTATCTATGAACTATATCTCTACTGACATAAAACAATAGCTTGGGCTTTGTAACCGCTTAAGGCTGGAAGTGTTATGAGACTAGATTAGAACCAGATCTTTTTACAAGTAAATATTAATGTGCTTTCAATGAGAAACATCTGTGAACAGTAAATTTCTGACCCACAACCAGCAAAGTATAGGAATTATAGTAACTATAACATAAGTAAAATTCTTTGAGGAAAAAGTTGAAAAAGTAAAAATGTTTCCCAAGTGAATTGAAGTATTAGAGATATATGAAAAAATAATTACAGTATGTAATTGAATTTTTTGAGGAAGGAAATTGACTATCTCCCCCTCCCAATTTTGGGGTGGATTAAAGAGTTCCTGTTCAGAAATTATGACATGGTTTGATGAAAGTCTTTTGCAGCAAAATTTTAATCAATATTCATAATAAGATGAATTTTCCACCCCCAATTTTTTTGGTTATTAGTATTTAGTACTGATAAATGTAGTGCACAGTATTTGAAACTACACTTTCCTGTCTTTACTCCATTTGTAGGTTTATTCTGTCTGAAATTAACGTCGTTTAGAAATGGAGGTAATGGGATGTTAAAATTTAAGGGTTACTCTCCATTCTGCCACATAGGAAAGCTAATGGGATTAAAAAAAAACAATTTTAAATGGAAGGATCCCAAGCTATTTTACAATCTTATTTATTACTTTTTTAAAGTAACAGTTTTTTTCAGTGCATTTATAAATGAGTAGTAGATGGTTGGTTACTACCCAAACTCTTAACTACGGTTATAAAATGTTTTTAGCTTCTTTTATATATTCTTTTGCTTAGTTAAATCCAAGCTTTCCATTGCATAATCCTTGCAGTTTCATACTAATGCATTATACAGTTGGACGTTATGGAGGACATGATTGAACAGTATTTCTTTTAATGAAAGGTTTTACATCTATTTTTAATTAAGTTATTTCTAGAATTGCTAGTTTTGAGTTAATGAAACAAAGTGAGTTCTCTTCAACAGAAAGTTCAAAAATATTTTAGGTACTTGACCTTTCATTGCTCTTATTGTTAAAATCATGCCTATTTTAAGAGTGTGCCATTGAAAATGATTATTTTATTAGTTATAATTTTCGTAGAACCTAGTCTGGCCAAATTAGTTTAAAATCAGGCAGAGTAAGGAGATACAGGCTTGCTTGTGATTTAAGGGACGATGAATGTAGTCTCCCTGCCCAGACAAATCTATTTAAGAAACTGTTCCTGAAGTTATTCTTATAGACAGTCTTTCAGATTAAACATTTACTGCCTCTGATCAGATGGTTAAAATGTAACTTGTTGCAAGTTAAGGGTATTGTCTTTTATCACAGGTTTTCCTTAGGCACTTTTACTTAACCTGTCATCCAAGTGGTGAATGGGGCAGTTGGAGGAAGAGGAAACAGCGTCTTAAATTATTGGAGGTATAGCTAAATTTCCTGATTTGAGGGTTTAGGGTAGCCAAGGACAGCTTAAGGATATTAGGCATCTAGAAGATTGAGAGACAGAAATTTACCTATCTAAAGGACACTTTTTCTTTTGAAACAGAGTTTCTTTCTTGTCACCCAGGCTGGAGTGCAGTGGTGTTATCTCGGCTCACTGCAATGTCTGCCTCCCGGGTTCAAGCAATTCTCCTGCCTCAGCCTCCCAAGTAGCTGGGATTACAGGTGGGCATCACCACACCCAGCTAATTTTTTTTTTTTTTTTTTGTATTTTTAATAGAGACAGGGTTTCACCATGTTGGTCAGGCTGGTCTTGAACTCCCATCCTCGGGTGATCCACCTCCTCGGCCTCCCAAATTACAGGCGTGAGCCACTATGCTCAGCCTAAAGGACACTTTTGATATTGAGGTATGCTCAGGTCTTCAAAATGCTGTAGAGTATATTAGGCTCTCCATTTCTTCATGGGAAGTTGACCTTGGTGTTAAGCAGTACACACACACACACACACACACACACACACACAACTATATAAATTTATTTACTTATATAGTTTATACTTATATAGTTTGTGTAATTATATTAACTTATATAGTTTATACTTACATAGTTATATAATTATATTAACTTATATAGTTTATACTTATATAGTTTATGTAATTATATTAACATATGCAAGTTTATACTTATATAGTGTATGTAATTATATTAACATATGCAAGTATAGTTTATACTTATATAGTTTATGTAATTATATTAACATATGCAAGTTTATACTTATATAGTGTATGTAATTATATTAACATGCAAGTATAGTTTATACTTATATAGTTTATGTAATTATATTAACATGCAAGTTTATACTTATATAGTGTATGTAATTATATTAACATATGCAAGTATAGTTTATACTTATATAGTTTATGTAATTATATTAACATGCAAGTTTATACTTATATAGTGTATGTAATTATATTAACATATGCAAGTTTATGTAATTTATATAAATTGAATTTATTTTCTCATTCTGAATTAGTTTATTGTGTACCAACTGTTTTTTGAGTACCTACTGTGTGCCAGATACTATGCTAGACACAGGGATATTAGTGGTGAACAAGACAACAAAGTTTCCTGTAACTTAATAATAGAGGCATGGCATATTCGTGGCATGCCGTTGGATAAAGAGCAGTCTTCAGTTTTCACAGATTAATCATGTATTATCTTCTTGACAACCCAGTTATTGATAAATTTGTTTACATCCCATCCATTTTCATATTTGTCTGAGAACCTTTTCCTTAATCCCTCACAGGGATGTGTACAATGTACACATAATTTCAGTTGTATGTATGACTCTAGTTATCTGGGATTTGGGATTTCTTAAAGATATGAATAAGTTACCCAAAGACATGTAGTAATTTGTGAATTAAATTTTTTGATTTGCCTGGCCTCACTGATGTCTTAGTTTATGTTATTTGTGGTTTTGTGCTAAAGGTTTGACTTTGGGGAACAGGAAATAAATGAGGATTGTTTTTTATAAGCCTATAAGATCTAAAGCATTTGATTTCAAATTTCACACTCACTTTTTTTTTTTTTTGAATGGTGAATGGCTTCTATATGACTGAACTCTGCCTAAACTAGAGAAATAAAGTTAGGGAAATAATAGAGTTAGCTGTAATTTGACTTCATTTATGTTAAGGGGAATGTTGGGGCAAAGGATATTAAAGTGGTATTGTATTAGAGGTGCTTCTGGAAAGGTATTTAATATCTGTTAGGTGTAAATTGTTATTTACACTTAGTTAGGGTTATTGTGTGGGGGCGTGTGCCATGAAGAGCCTTTATACCAACAAGTTTTTATTATTGCAGGAAATGCTCTCCCTTTAATGTTGCCTTTCACTTGGGTGTCAGAGGCAGCCTGGGAAAGTTGGAGCAAGCCCTGCCTTGTAGACAGAGACTCTTAGATCCACTTTTATAGCAGTGCTGGTATGTGGGTGGAAGGTAGGGAAGCTGAGTCACTTCTGTATGACAAGAACACCTAAAAAAAATTTTTTTTTAATGAGTGGGTATTATTTTGTCTAGAATCTGAACTATTCTAATAAAATTGTAAATAAAGCCTTTCTCCCACTCTTTTTGTACATCTTCCTTTCAGCTTCAGATTTCTGAAAGATACTGAAAATAAAACTGAAGTAAGGCCAGGCGCGGTGGCTCACACCTGTAATCCCAGCACTTTGGGAGGCCAAGACGGGTGGATCACCTGAGGTCAGGAGTTTAAGACCAGCCTGGCCAACATGGTGAAACATATCTCTACTAAAAATGCAAAAAAAAAAAAAAAAAAAAAACTGCCGGGCATGGTGGTGTGTGCCTGTAATCCCAGCTACTTGGGAGGCTGAGACAGGAGAATCGCTTGAACCTGGGTGGTGGAGGTTGCAGTGAGCTGAGATCGTGCCACTGCACTCCAGCCTGGGCAACAGAGCGAGACTCCACCTCAAAAAAAAAAGTGAAGTAAATTTATAAATTTGAAGATATCTCCAAGTGTGCTCTTGGAAGAAAGAATGCTTTTATAATATTTTGATAACTACATAGGTGCTCTTCATTCTGATGTATCCATGTGTGAATAAATAAATGGCTAGAGTAATAGAAATCAAGGCATTATTGTTTGATTTCAACAAACATTCATTTACTGTGTATTCAGATACTGGGTTAAGAACTGGGGATATAGTATAAAACATGATTTCTACCCTCAGACTGCTCATAGTCTAGTCATAGTTATGCAGAACAGTAACTCCAACCGTTATGTACCATGGATTAGGTGCTAAGGTAAAGTATGCTCACAGATAAGGGGTACCTAAACCAGATGTGGGAGCAAGTAGGGTCAGGAAAGGCTTTCTGGAGTAGGGGATTTCTGAAGTAAGCCTTGAAGGATGAATAACCCATATAGTCGGCCATATTCAAGGGAAAAAGAATAGAAACATGGTGTTCAGAAGAGATGTATGGGCTCAAAAATAGAAATGTGGGAGCCGTCAGGGTAAATTCTTGGTAACTGAAGTGATAGAATGAGTTGGAACACTTTGAGCAAGTGTGGTCAGCAATGTTAACTTCTTTGAGGTTTGGACCCTTTTGAGAATCTGATAAATACTACAGATCCTCTCTGCATGGAAATGCATATAAGAAAAATTTCTACTGGGGTGCCTATGTTAGGAACCATGCACTTTGGGTTAAGAACCTCTGGTGTGCAGTAAAAAGAGATCTGAGGATGACACCTTGCAAGTAACAACAACAATTGAGAGGATGGTAGAGGAAGAAGAGTACGACGGAGAAGAGGGTGAACAGGGAAAGAGGAAAGTTAAGAAAGACTGGTATCATTTTAAGTTAAGAGTGAGAGTTTCCCAAAGGAGGGAATGCCAAATACCACAGACAAATCAAAGAAGACATAAAATGTCCATTAAATTTGGCCATGATTTGGAGGTCTTCAGTGACTTCAGTAAGGTAAATTTCAATTGAGTAGTGTGGAGGAAAGGAAGCTGGGGTTCTGGAGATTGGATGAAACACTGAGGAAACAATCAAAGAGTTGAGACTACAGGGAGAAGTACCTCTTTCCTTCATTTGTTTATTTAATAAATATTTCTTGAGTACTTACCACGTCCCAGACACTGTGCTGAAAGCTGGGGATTTGTCCATGGAGAAGGCAGGGCCTCCTTCATTAGCTGACATCTCATCGTGCCCACCCTGTTCCAAAGCTTCCCAGCCCCTGCCCGTCTCTCTCCTCCCAAACACACATACAGGAAATGTCCTAAAATGATTTTCTCCTTGGTACATTACCGGGCACATTCAGCCACCAGGGGACTCCAGTTTTGCTGGGTCAGACCCAGGCTGCTCAATTGCTCTTCTCTCTCTTGGACACCAGGGAGCAAATTGTCCTCTATAATACCAGGGACACACTTCAAAATATCATTGTGCCAGTCAGACCTCACTATGAGCCTGTCATTCAGTGAGTTTATAAAAATCATTGTAACATTTTTTTTAAGCTTGTACCACTTCTTTCCTGTAATAAATTTTTAAGCCTATTTGCACTGTAAAATATTGGTTCTAAATGTAGAAAAGTAGCATGAATTCCTGGCCTGAGGAAACCTTTATCCTAGTCTTGGACTTTTTGCATGTGGGGACCCCTCATTTGCCCTTTTCTTTAAAAACAAAATAAAACAAAAAAAAACTCCTTGGGGCCTTGTCTCTTTCCATGATGTATGGAGGCTGCAGTCACACCTAAGTGTCAAGGTAGCTGCTGCTTTTCTAAGGATGGGGGCGGGGGACATTGTGGGGGAGATGCTATCTTCTTGGTGCCCCAGGCTTTTTGTCAAGAATAGTGTAATAAACCAGAGGATTCAGAGAATGATACACAGTGATTCTGAGGTTTATTTCAATTATTGGAACTGAAAACACAGTTATCCCATTAGTATGATTCAAGATTTTTTCCAAAAATACACTGGGTTGCTCTTGCTTCCAGTGAAACTCACCTGCCCATTTTCTGCTTACTCACTTTGTCTTTAGAAAATTTGACTGCTTTTTATCTCCTTCTGATTGGCTTTTCGGTTGCAAATTCAGAGAGTACTATATATTCTGTGTTCCAGGTCACTTCTAAAAAGTGTTAAATAAGAACAGGCCTAGTACTTATCTATATTACTTTACTCAGCGTTTTTCCTAATATTTGAAGATCTCATTCTTTTTAAAATTATTACTATGGATTATGCCACAAGTATACAGATATCTGTAAAATGCACAGAATAGAGCCTGATATACTATGTTACATCAGTTTCTCCAGGTTCCACAGATGGTCCTGTATTTCCTGTGTTCCTTTCAGAATTGTTAAAATGATTATTAATTTAGGAGCGGGTGTAATGATGTTGTATTGGCAGTGTGCCAGCCAATGGTGTTATACAACACATTTTTTTAATTTTAAAATTTTAAAAATTGAATTCACAATAGAGATAGGGATTTGCCATGTTGCCTTGGCTGGTCTTGAGCTTCTGGGCCCAAGAAATCCACCAGCCTTAACCTCCCAAAGTGCTGGGATTACAGGTATGAGACACTGCGCCTGGCCAATACAGAACATTTTTAAAAGCCTGATTCTGCATGTTGCCAAACAGTCCTTATGGAGACAGCAAAAAACTATGTATTCTCAGTGTGATTTGTTATTTTGAATTTAGATTTCTGTAGATGTTTATTTTTTAAATGGAGAGCTCGTGTTGTTAGCCGTGGGCTTGTAAAAAATAAAAATAGATAAAAATTAAAAATGGGAAGCTTAATTTTGGAATTAATCTTTTTAACCTTTGGGTAGTCTTTTAGAAAATATATCCTAAAAATACATAGCATAACTAAAATATCTCATAAATCCTTCAGAATGAGCTATTCATTAGAATGCTGTAAAAAATTAGAAAATCTTAATTTTATGAGACAACTGATAAGCTCATCATTTTATAAATTGTTTTATTTGAATGTGTGATAATATAAAATAGGGAAATTATGAAGTTTATATTCAGAGGTTAAAGATTTTTCCAAGATCACTAGTAAAGGGCAGAATTAGACCAACTTCTGGACTGAACCACATCTTTGATGCATTTTTTAATTATATTATTTTAATAAGAGAACTTTAAAGAAACTCTTATTGTCAGTATTCTCCTAAACCTGTAGCTACAGCATTCTATAACAATTACTATTTACAATAATGACACAAATTTCTAGGGTATATATAAGAAAGGATTTACCTTTTTCAATAAAGGCTGAAACATAGAAGGCTGGAGAAAACAAAAGGTGAATTTTCAGTTAACCAAAATTTTTATTGAAGCTGGAAGCCTTAAGCAAATTTGCATGCACCTTTGTGTATCTCTTAAGTTTCTTAAGCAGTCATATTTGTAGACACCTTTTTCAGAGTCTCCAGGTATTTTTTATAGTAGGAAAAAAATCATTTAAATTACCTCTCATTACCTCTGTCCTCTCTTTTAGTCCTTTGCTCTCACTAGGCTGGTTTGGTCTTCCAGGACAAGCAAGTTCTTGCATATTCCTGTTCCTTGAAAAACCTTCCAGTTAGTGGTCATGTAATAGCTTTTCACTTCTTCACATCTTTCTTGTTAAATCCACTGCATCTATAAACTGTACATCAGTAAAAATGTTTTATTAATATTAAAAATAATTTTGTTTCATTTCTTATTCATTAGACATTCATGGCTGGAATCTCTTAAGTCTGTATTAACTATAGTAAGCTGCTATGAATGCTTCCAGTGCTATATAATTAATTCCATCATCGCATCCTTAAAATATGCCAGCACATGGCGCTTGCCCCTCCCTCCCTCCTCCCCCCTACACACACACACACACACACACACACACACACGCGCGCGCACACACGCGTGCGCACAGCGTACACCAAACTGCCATTCTCCAGCAGGCCTGCTTCTGGAGTTGGGAGATGTCAGCCTGCTGGGAGGGGGTGGGGGGAGGAGGAAGAGGTGGGGCTCTACTCTGATTAATTACCTTAGGCATTCAGGGGTGGGGCTTCCTTCAGCCATCTGCCTGAGATATGGGAGGGAGCTGGAGAAAGAAGGAGGGGGAGAGACTGCCAGAGAGGAAGAGAAAAGAAAGGAAGAAACATTAGAAAGAAAAAGGAAGGAAAACGGTATAAAGAGAGATCAATTACCCACCCTTAAATAGCTAGATTGGGGGGGGAGGGGGGTGGAAAAGAAAGCTGTGGAGGTGTGCCCCAGCACGGCTGCTTTGAAAGGTTTATCATCTATCCGTTTGGTTTATGGAGAAAAAGAAAATGGTAACTCAGGTAAGATTTGTGCTTCCTCGGCATGTTTCTTTTCTCCTCTCTGGGATCTAAATAAAGGTTTGAGGGTGGAGTATACTAAGAAGAGTTTTAATTATTATTGTCTTCTTAGAACAGACCAGATTTATTGTTATCAGCTGAAAAGTCTGTGTCTGTTGAGTCCGTTTATGTGTGTGTTATGTATCCGTATCCTTTCTTCCCCCTCCCTCAACTCCATAGCAGATTTCTGTTTCCTGTACTGTGCAGCTGTAGCTCAGGAAAGACCCTGTGGGGATTTGTCTACCTCTTTGTCTTGGTTCTGAGAAGAGGGAGGGAGAGAAAGACTGCAGAGGTAGGAAGAGATTCTTGTAGACTGCCAAAAAGAGGGGAGCAGGATTCCTTTTAAGAATTTCAGAAGAATTTGTGTTATAGGGAAATCTGATTCCTTGTTCACTTTGGTTTCTCAGGATTGGCTATGGAATTGTAGTTTTGCTGTTACTCTAAACTGCTTATTAAAAATGAAGGTTAGGAAAGAATGTTTCATTTTCATGCCTTTGTTACTGGCAAAGAAAATTTTCAGTAGGAGCATTCAGGTGTAACAGAGGCAGGTAGAGCCCTCCTTGACAGGAGAACGAATCTGAATGTATAAATCACAATCACACAGGCTTTAAAATACATTTGAAGGAGAGAGAGTAGGAAATGGAAGATACCTCTCCTCCCTCTGTCTCCCCTCTCGTTTTTCTCTCTTCTCTTCTCTCTCTCCCACTCCCACTCACTCTCTCCCCCAACCCCCTCAATCCCCCTTTCTCCCCTCATCCTTTTCCCCTCTTTCTCCCTGCCTCTTTTTGGTTATGCCAGGCAATATCTAATCTGCATTTTAGCAAGTCATTCCTGACAAATGGAAAGGTGAATGCTCTTCCACAGTTCTCCCTGGCAAGGCAATTTTTCTTGTTAGCATCCTTCTGTACGCTCCATTACCCTTTTTCCTTTATGTATAGGTTAAGAGGAAATGATGAGGCTCTGATTTATCAATGAGAAATCATTTACACTGTAGGACATTCAAATCCTTTAGTCTCAGACTTAAGATCAGTTTCACTCCAGGTTTCTATGCTCTGTGGAAATTTCATCACTGGACAGTGCTTTCCTTTTAAGGAGGTTGCCCTTTTTTTGTATTCTCTCTTCTCTTCCTCTCCCAGTAACCACCGGAGGGCGAGAGAGCCAGCTAGTTATCAGGATCGAGGCATCATTTTAGGAGCTGGAATCCTGTTTAGTTATATAATGCCCTGCAGTGCTGTTTGGAAGGAGGGAAACCTGTAGGGATATTTTCCCATTGGGACCCAGAGGAAAGAAGTTTCAAATATATCTTTTCAAAGTAATTTTTCACCAAATCTGAGTTTAGAAAATTTCAGCAAACTCCTTCCTCTTTTGGAAAAGCGGAGAAGCTTTTGAAATGTTTCTCTTCCATGTGTTATCCCCTCATCATCAGTCTAATTACCTCTTTTGAAATACTGCTTTATTTTTTTAAAAAAATTTACATAAAAGATAAATCCTGTTTCTGGATTCTCTTTTTGCTTGGGAGATGATACTTGCTTAACCTTAGAGCCCTCATTCAATTTTTATTAACTGGCAATATTAGAGGGTAACAGCTCTCTTCTTGCTTAGCAATTACTGAAGGCTTTTCAATGACTTGACTTTTCATTATTTATTTTTTAAACTAGTGAAAGAATGATCTAAAATGGAAATTTTTATGATGAGTTTTCTATTGCATCTTGGAACATTTCCCCTTAGTTTCTAGAGGAGCTGGTAAGTGTAGTGTGTGTGTGAGCATTAAGTTAGAGTGCATATGCTTATGCACACTTAATATTGTGGTCGTAATAGTATTTAAAGAAGCCATAAGTTTGGGAATGAAGTAGAAGAAATAAATGGAAACTGGAAAGAGAGATTCTGGGGTGCTTAATAATTCTAATAATAAAATCACCTGTTTTATCAGGATGTGCTAAATATTGAAGAAAAGTTATGAGTTTTTGCCCATCCTGAAATTATGCAACTGGAAAGGATAGAATATCAAATTTGTGAATTTTCAGTATTCCAGCGTATTTGTTTTGTTGTATATACTTTCTGTGTTAATGTAATGTACATAGTTGTTAGTAATCTAGGGGGAAAACAATCAAAGGAAATAACCAGCTGGGCCAAGTCTTTCATTTCTCCTGTGGTTGTGTTGTGTTGTGCCTGCGTGTGCGTGTGCGCTTGTGTGTGTGTGTGTGTGTTTGAGCCAGACATCCAATCCCAACATTTGATAATGACCTGTCACATAAGCTTTCTCAATATAGAATGTCTATACTGGTGGTTAGGGCTGGGTTTTCAAAGTTAAACGGTTTATTACAATGTAAGAGCAATGTATGGATGTGTTTTCACTGTTTTGCTACTTAGGTTCTTTGCATCTTCAGATGATACCATTTCTGTAGTCCCCAGTTTCCATTGCTCAGCTGTTGGAAAAGGGCTTTCAGTGAATGACTTTTTCATCATACCATATTAGATCCTTGTCAGTATTTGCACAGTGTATGCGCTTTATTATTACATATGCTCTACTTTTATAGGGCCTGTTTTTGTTTTAATTATCAAACTACTCTGTCATTTATAGTAAGTAATCAGTGCTCTGCTAAAAAGCAAATGGCAATTTAATCACAAAATTGTAATATAGCCGATAGACATGCTTATGTGATACTTAAAACATTAATTTTATTGGCTGTTCATGTGTATGTTGTAGGAGTATTTCACTGAGATCTCTTATTTTTTGGGCATATAGACCAGATTATTGCATCTCATATTTATGAAAATAGCAATATGGAATATGAAGGAAAGATAAATCATTCTTGTACTATGTGTAAAATTCGAAAAACAAAATTGCAAATGACTTCAACACTAATTAGTAAAAAATAAATGTTTAGCCAAACTCAAATTCAGTTATACTATCTATTGTTGAAAGGGAAAGTGTACTAGGCAGAGAGGAAAAGATTTTACAGTATGGATGTGAAAGAAAATTTTTGTACTCTACTATGGTATAAGACTGCCAGTTTCTGTGGAACACAAAGCCCTCCCTTTCTTGGACAGCTCAGTGCTTTGCTGGCATTTTCTTCAAAATCTGTTTTCCATCAGGACCAAGAGGAGGGAAGGTGTTAGGAATAAGGGAGGTTGGAAAGGGGGTTGCTGTTCCTTTAAATAGTGCAGTGAGTCCATGTGGCAGCAGGCCGCTCTGGAGTGTATTCTTTTGTAATGAATCACCAGTTCCATTGTCTGCTATCTCCCCTCTTTGTAGCTGGAAGGCTGAAGTCTTTCACCTGAGCTGCTGCCAGTTCGCTCTTCTGTTCCTGGGTGGTTGGGAGAAGAGAAGAGGGAGGGTATTTTATGCTTTAATTAAAGACAGATAAGAGAGCAGGTATGTTTTGCTTTGTTTCATTTTCTCTTTTCCTGTTTTTGTTTGTCTGGTTTTTGAAAGAAGTTGGAGTAGAGAATCTATTCTGTGATTTTGCTAAGCATATCCCATTTTCTCTGAATTCTGGAGGTCCTCACAGCATTTAGTCTCCATTTTGTGGCACTGCTTTAAAGTGATTCCATTCGGTTGCCTGCCAGTCATGCTCCCTTGCCACTCGAACCTTATCCCACCCTTCATCCACGGAGCTGCAGCCACACTGTTTGTTTTGGCACACTTTCCACTTTCTATGGGCTTTGCAGGATTTGGGGAGTTGGAGGATAGGCGGGGATTGTGGGTTGGAGACTAAATTTATGTTCCTTTACAATGAAAAAAAAAAGCCTCACTTTTTCCAGAGATTTGGTTTCTTTCTGAATTCTTCTACATTGCTCCATATCTTCAGTTATAACCATTTCTTCGCTGAGGCCAAGATTGTCTCTTGAAAAGTATTGCTTTTCTAAAAATTACTTAGCTTTCTTGAAAAGATAACCAGAATTTCATAAATGAAGCTATGATGAAATCCGAGCAATCTTGACTCATTAAATTGTTTTTTCCGTCTTAGTCCCCCCCAATCACACACACTTTTCTCCTTCTTTTTTGGCCCCCTTCTCTATTTTTTCCTTTATCTTTCTCCTTAGCTTTGCAATTGAGTCTAGGTAAGCTTAATATTTGACAACCTATTACTTAAATTTGTATTGCTACAGGAGACATCTTCATATTGAACAGTAATGACATTCCTCATTCCTCTCAGTGATAAGGCATAAGCTCAAATTCCTGGTTTTGTTCCTCCAGTTTTCTGTTCTCCCCTGAGAAATTCCAAACTCTGATCTACACAGATTGCCATATGTAAACAATTTTATCTCTCTCAAATTTGAACTTTTCATCATGTAATTCCTTACCTAGGGGTTGTTTCTTGGACATCTGTTTATGGTAGACAGATAGTTTCTGGGAACCAGTCATACTAGGTGATACAGCCCCCCACTTACCCACCCTGGTCTCCTTCTGGTATACCATTCCTCTCCGGGATCTGACATTATTGGTATCCCACATGTTCCCTTCTGAAGTCATAATTCCTCACTCTTTTTTTTCAACATTTCCAAACCACTGTCAAATCTTTTTTGAACATTTCCTCCCAACATTTTGTATGTGAAATTTGCCAGGCACAAATACAAGGCTCCCCTGCAGTAAATACTTTGCCCTTTTGATTGTAGCACCTTTCTCAGTGGGCTCCAGTGTTCAACCTCTTCTAGGCAGTGAGAAATGCTGCATTCTGCCATCACGATGTATTGTGTCTATTCCCCAGACTCTTAAATGTTTCTCTATTACTATTAGAATTATTAAATTCAGGAAAATAATTCATTAGAGGTCATTGCCAGAGTGAATCATTTAAAATGCAAGTCTGATTTTGTCATTCCTGTGCTTATACCTTACAGTTGCTCCCCTTCAGTCTCTGAATAAAATCCTGTGACCCTGCATGATCAGGAACCTGGCTGTCTGTCTAGTCTCATCTCCTGCCATCCTTTTCTTTCTGTATTTCATTCTAATGACACTGGCCTCTTTGCTGTTCTCTTAACATGCCTAAGACCCTCCTGCTCAGGACCCTTCTGCTTTTCTCCCTGCCCAAAATGTCTTCCTGCTGGTACCCATATGGTTTGTTCTACTCTTGAATATTTCTTCTCAAGGGCGACCTCTCCCTTAACTTTCCTAGCTAAACCAGCACTCCCTCATCACTCCTACCTTCATTCTGCTTTGTCTTCACTTGTCACTGATTTTAGTTCTTACCGTTGATTGTTATATGTTTATTTGTTGTCTGTCTCCTCCCCGACCCCAAACAGAAGCTCCCTGAGATCAGGATCCTCGTCAGCAGTCTGTTGTATTCCCAGTGTGTAGAACAGTGCCTGGCACATAGTCATAATAAAAATAGCTAATCTTTATATATGCTTATGATGCATTAATATCAGATACCATTCTAAGCACTTTACCCTCATTAACTCATTGAATCCTCTCAGCAGCTCTGTGTTATCTCCGTTGTACAAAAGAGGAAACTAGGCATATGATGGTTAAGTAACTTGCCCAAGTTCAGACAGCTACTAAGAGATGTTGTGGGGAATGATATCCAGACAGACTGGCTTAGAAATTGATATTCTTAACCACTGTACTCTAATGCCCCTTGTAGGTATTGGGTATTCAGTAAATATTTGTTGAATGTGTGAATAAATTAATTTAGTTGAGACTCTGATTCATTTCTGAAATTTCCATCCCTGACTTAAGACTTTGATAAAACACTTGCAGTAATGGAATTCATTGTTGAATAAGATTACTTCATTCTTATAATATGTAATAAAGTATACATTATTCTATGATAAAAATATTAATATTACCTAATAATACTAAATAATAATGCAGAGCACATACTGTGCATTAAGCATTGTCTTAAGTGCTTTACATATTTTAGGGCATTTATTCCACTCAGCAGCCTTATATACTTACTCAGCAGTACTATTAATGTCCATGTTGTAGAAATTAGGAAACTCAAGGAGTTTGGCTCCAGCATTTCTGTTCTTAACCACCACTAATAATGACCATTATTAAAATAAGTTTTTGTTTTTTTATACCTACTTTGTGCCAGTCAATTTTACATACATAGCACATTTACAAACATAATTATTCATATTATGTATCACTTGTCAATCATCTTTGAGATAGGTGAGGTTTTTCCCATTTTTTGCAGGAGACTTTGAGATTCTAGAGATCAGGCAGCCTGGTGACTCTGGAAACAGAGAGAGATAGGTTTCAAACTGGAGATCTATTTAGTCCCAAATTCGCATGCTCTTCCATTATTCTGTGAACCTCATAAGATAAATAGTTCCATTGTTGGCCATGAAAAGTAGAAAAGTTTTCTTTATGAGCTGAAATCTGTTTTCATGATTGTCTTCTCACTCCTTCTCATTTTCTCATCTGGAGTTACATTGAGTGGTTTCATGTCTTCTACATAAAAACCAAATATTTGAAGATACTGCTGAACGTTCCCTTTAATCTTCTGTTGCCTTGCTTATTTTTCCTACTTCCTTGAATTACTCCTCATAGATATGAAAACATACGGTTTCCAGAATGTTTACTGACTGTCCTGGACTAGTTGCATTAATTTATATGAATGATTTGTCATTTATGTCTAATTGCTAAGTAAAAATATCAATTATGATTACTTTTTAAGTTTTATTGATGCATAATTATACATATTTATGGGGTACATATGATATTTTGATACATGCGTACAATGTGTAATGATCAAATCAGTAATTAGGATACCCATGACCTCAAATATTTATCATTTCTTTGTATAGAGAACATTTCAAATCTCCCCTTCTAGCTATTTTGAAATACACAATAAATTATTGTAAACTATAGTCACTGTGCTGTTGAATATTAGAACTTCTTCTTCTTCTTTGTTTTGGAGACTGAATCTCACTATGTTGCCCAGGCTGGAGTGCAGTGGTGCAATCTTGGCTCAGATCTCGGCTCACTGCAATCTGCGCCTCCTGGGTTCAAGTGATTCTCCTGCCTCAGCCTCCCAAGTAGCTAGGACTACAGGTGCATGCCACCACACCTGGCTAATTTTGTAATTTTAGTAGAGACAGGGTTTCACCATGTTGGCCAGGCTGCTCTCGAAATTCTGACCTCAGGTGATCTGCCTGCCTCTGCATCCCAGAGTGCTGGGATTACAGGTGTGAGCCACTGCACCTGGCCAAGAACTTATTTCTTCTGTGTTTTTGTACCCAGTAACCAACCTCTCTCCATCCCCTGCCTCCTTCCCAGCATTTGCTAAACGTTCTACAGTTATGAGTATTAAGTATCATATCTTTGTTATAAGTTTTGTTTTATGATAACATGTTTGGCTTTAGTCAGTTTCTTTTTTGTTGTTTTTGAGACAGGGTCTCACTCTTTCGCCCAGGTTGGAATGTAGTGGTGTGATCTCGGCTCACTGCAACCTCCACCTCCTGAGTTCAAGTGATTATCCTCCCTCAGCCTCCCAAGTAGCTGTGACTACAGGTGTGCGTCACCATGCCCAGTTAAGTTTTGTACTTTTTGGTAGAGACAGGGTTTCACCATGTTGGCCAGACTGGTCTTGAACTCCTGACCTCAGGTGATACACCTGCCTCGACCTCCCAAAGTGCTGGGATTACTGGCGTGAGCCATCGCATACAACTGGCTTTAGTCAGTTTGTATAGCTCATTGAACATGTAGTGTTGTTGGCAATTTATAATTTCAAAAATGAAGGGATATTACCTTGAACTCCTAAAAAGAATAAATAGAATATTGTTTTTCTCTCCACTATAAAGCATGCCCTCAGCTGATTGGCAGGAATCTACCTGTCTTTTAATCTCTGAGTCTTGCCCTGATCCCTCAAAGGTTACTGTCACTGAGTAATGGAAGTCAATAATTATTTTATGAAATTATAAATGAATGCTTTTCTGTCCACAAATGATACAACTGTATTCTTTTTTCCTAATGTTAATTATGATTCCTCGTAAGAAGTTTGGAAGAGACAAACTGGGACTTAAGTGAAGGAGATTGGGTTTTGAAAAGACTCTTAACTGAGAGCAAAGATCCACGAACTTTTTCTGTAAAGGGCCAGATAGTAAACAATTTTGGCTTTGCAAGCCATGTTGTTTCTGTCACAACTACCCGGCTGTGCTGATGAAGCATTGAAGAAGCTATAGATGATAAGTAAATGAATCGTTGGTTGTAGCTGTGTTCCAGTAAAACTATTTACGGACACTGAAATTTAAGTTCCATGTAATATGTATGTGTCACAAAATATGATTCTTTTAACTTTATTTTTAATTTTTTTTTTTTTTTTTTTGAGACAGAGTCTCTCACTGTCACCCAGGCTGGAGTGCAGTGGTGCGATCTCGGCTCACTGCCAGCTCTGCCTCCTGGGTTCACGCCATTCTCCTGCCTCAGCCTCCCAAGGGCAGGTGCCTGCCACCATGCCTGGCTAATTTTTTGTAATTTTAGTAGAGACAGGATTTCACCATGTTAGCCAGGATGGTCTCGATCTCCTGACCTTGTGATCTGCCCACCTCGGCCTCCCAAAGTGCTGGGATTACAGGCGTAAGCCACCGTGCCTGGCCTCTTAACTATTTAAAAACGTAAAACCATGCTTAGCTCGCAGGTTATACAAAAGTAGGTGGAGGGCTGGCTTTGAACCACAAGCTATAGTTTGCTGATCCCTGACTCAGAGGGATACAGGACCTCGCAATTTCCTTTATAGCATAGGTAAGGTTTTCCCATATAGCTTCATGACAGAGAGACAGTTTTGAGTGGTTCTGGCAGGTCATGATGGATCCCTATTATAATAGAATGAATCCCCTGATTTGCTCTCTTATTTCCCCAGCCCCAGAAAATATGAAGATTCTTCTCCTTCTTTACTTCCTTTCTCCCTCCATATGCTGTATTTTATACCTTATTGCTTTTCATATACATTTTCATATTTTTTAAAAAACATTTTTCATGTATTATGTACTGTATAACAACATTTGGGTCAACGACAGACTGCATACACAATAGTGGTTCCATAAGATTATAATACTGTATTTTTACTGTCCCTTTTCTATATTTAGACACACAAATACTTAGGTTTGTGTTATGCTTGCCTACAGTATTCAGTATAGTCACATGCTGTACAAGTTTGTAGCCTAAGAGCAATAGGCGATGCCATATAGTCTAGGTGTGTAGTAGGCAATACCATCTAAATTTGTGTAAGTACACTGTGTGATGTTCACACAAAGACACTTGCTTAAGGACACGTTTCTCAGAACATATCCCTGTCATCAAGTGACACATGACTATTATTTATTACTTTGGGCCAGATGCATTTTTCTCCCACATGATTAATTTGTCTTTAAAGGTTCAGCTTAGACTTCACCTACTTCAGAAATCTTCCTGTCTCACACAGTTGTCCCTCTGTGCTTCATTAACATTCTATATGCATTATTCTTTTAGCTTATATGGTACTGTAATTGTGAGTATATTTCTGTGTTTTTCCATCAGACTATAGTTTCTTTCAGGATTGGGACTATATCACCAGTGTCAGCATCCAGCAAATATTTCTTTTGAGTTAATTAATGATTTTTAACTTGCTAATTCATTGATAGTGTCCTCTTTTGAAATGTTGAATGGGAGAGTTAAATTGGGTAGTCACTTGTAACCTAATGCTTATTACTTAAATCAGTTAATACTTAGCACACATGTAGTTTGGGAAATAGATGCTTTACATGGCTAGAAGATTGGGAGGATTTTGGAATAAACAACTATTTGAGGGACACAGGAAACTCTTGTATTGTAGATGTTTTAGTGAAAGTGGAAGCCTGGGTGTATGACGGTAAATGGCATAGGAGCTCTAGCCTCCTGGGGAGTCAGGCAGGAAGGACGAAGGGCATGACTTCCGCAACTGGGGAAAGGGCACGACAGAGAGAGAGAAGTGGAAGGTGACAATGAAATCTTAGGGATTGGCAACCCATGGCAAGTATACCAAATGTGGTATATTGAGCATAGTCATCTTCCTCTCTGCTTTGCCTTCCACTCAAGATGGCCAAGAGTTAGATTCTTTACATACTACTTTTGAAAACTTGTCATCGCAGATATATAGCAGATCCTAACCAGCCATTCTATGTCATTTTCAAGGCTCACTATTCTTTTAGGTCTTTTTCCCTCCCTCTCTCTGTTTCTTTTTGGACCTTTTCTATATGGTAACATCAAATGTACTTACCTTTTTTTCCCTGCAACATCTAGTCTGCCATTAATCCAATCCAGTGGGTGTATATGTGTTTTTTAAATCTCAGATTATAGCTTTCATCTCTAGAATTTTTATGTAGGTCTTTTTCACACCTCTCATGTCTCTTAGCATGTTCATTTTTTTCCTTTTTTATCTTGAACATATGAGACACAAATGTTTTAATGTCCTCATCTGCTAATTCTAACATATGTATTAGTTCTGGGTGAGTTGTGATTAATTTATTTTTCTCAGCATTATGTGTTGTAGTTTTCCTGCTTCTTTGCATGCCTGGTAATTTTTGACTGGATGCCAGACATTGTGAATTTTATCTTGTTGGGTTCTAGATAATTTTTTATGTCTATAAATATTCTTGAGCTTTATCTACAGCACAACTGCGTTTCTTAGAAAAAGTTTGATCCTTTCAGGTCTTGGGTTGTTTGTTTGTTTTGTTTTGTTGTTTGTTTTTTGAGATGGAGGCTCGCTCTGTCGCCCAGGCTGGAGTGCAGTGGCGCGATCTTGGCTCACTGCAACCTCTGCCTCCCGGGTTCAAGCGATTCTCCTGCCTCAGCCTCCCGAGTAGCTGGGATTACAGGTGCGTGCCACCACGCCTGGCTAATTTTTTGTCTTTTTAATAGAGATGGGGTTTCGCTGTGTTAGCCAGGATGGTCTCTATCTCCTGACCTCATGATCCGCCCGCCTTGGCCTCCCAAAGTGCTGGGATTACAGGCATGAGCCACCACGCCCGACCTCAGGTCTTGTTTTTTAAGCTTTGTTAGACAGGACTAGAGCTGTGTTTAGTCTCTGGTTAATTTTTCCTGGCCACTGAGGCAAGATTCTTTTTAAGACTCTAATGGATGCTCCTTACATCATTAGGTTTTCCACTCTGGCTGTTAAGAACAGGATTATTCTTGGCACTGTGTGAGCTTCTAGTACTGTTCCCTGTATTTCTTTCAGGTGGTTCTTTCCCCAGCCTCTGGAAGTTTCACACATAGATGTGGCAGTCATCACTCAACTGAGTACTTGAGATCTTTAGAGCTCTCTTTCTCTCTGCAACTTTCTCCAGTACTGTCCCCTGTGCTGTCTTGGCTTCTCCAGACTTCTAGGTCTATCTTCTCAATTCATGGAACCCACCAGGTTCTGCCTGGGTCCTTCCTTCTCTGCTGCAGCCTGGAAACTTTATCCATGTGATAAGTTGGGGCAGTTGTAAAGCTCAACTTGCTTGTTTCCTGACTCAGGAATCTCTGTCCTTCCTTGCCTACTAGACAATGTCTTGAGTGCTGTTGTTTCATGTATTTTGTGTTTTTTTTTAGTAGTTTCAGGTAAAAAGAAAAATCTGTTTCTTCTTTTTTTTTTTTTGGAGACAGATTCTTAGTCTGTTGGCCAGGCTGGAGTGCAGTGGCAGAATCTTGGCTCACTGCAACCTCCGTTTCCCAGGCTCAAGCAATTCTCCTGCCTCAGCCTCCCAAGTAGCTGGGATTACAGGCATGTGCCATTATGCCCTGCTAATTTTTGTATTTTTAGTAGAGATGGGGTTTCACCTTGTTGGCCAGGTCGAACTCCTGACCTCAGGTGATCTGCCCACCTCGGCCTCCCAAAGTGCTGGGATTACAGGCGTGAGCCACCGCGCCTGGCCTTAAATCTGGTTCTTGTTACTCCATCTTTATTGGAAGCAGAAGAGTGAACACATACTTTTAAATGAAAATTAAGCAGTGTCGCATTGAATATATTTTTAATTTATGAGTGAAAATCAGTTGAACAGTTCATTTCAAGGAGTATTAAGGAAGAATGCGTAAGATGTGTAAGTAATTATAATACAAAGTGGGATACGGTAAATTACATGAAAATGATGTCAGTAAAGTGTTGTTAAAAGCTTATATGAGGAAAGAGTTTGAGAAGTTTGGCAGAAGTGGAAGGTGTGAGGAGAATGGCTATGGCATTGCTTTGTGTGTGTGTGTATATGCGTTATACAAGACATTATCTGAAACTAGAATCAAATTCTTTAGTATTGAGTGAGGTTTAGTGGTAGGATCGTTTCAGAGAGTCTAGGACTGATAAAATTAATGGGGGAAAAAAAAGTCATTAGCAGAAATACCTAAGCAAGAACACAGGAAAAATAGAGTTTCCATGTTTTTATAGTTTGGTGTGATTTGTGGTCTTGCGGAAAAGGAGAAGCATCCTTTTTTCCTATGTATTACCTGCCCTTGCAAATCTTGCAGAAGAGGGAGAAAATTCAAAGTACTATTTTTTCACTGTGTTAAACAGTGTAAAAGATAGGGGCACTCCGGACTGTGAAAATGATGACCACTGCTGCAAACTTGGTGGAACCTTAGAAAACCTCAATAAGCAACATTTAGACTCTTTGAGTCATTACTATTTAAATGATAATCAGATTATCTACAGATTTCAATGGCAACGCATTGTAGAACTAAATAAGTAGATGGCATTGTTTATAGCTTTCTTAATTTCAGTTAAAATGGTCACCTGACTGTTGTTCGCTAACATAGAGCAACTGTGACCAAAAGCTTATCTAAGTAAAGTAATCCCCCCATCCACAGTGTCCTTTTTCATGGTTTCAGTTACCCATGATCAACCATAGTCTGAAAATACTAAGGTATGGTATTTTGAGAGAGAGCGAGAAGGAGGCCACATTCACGTAACTTTTATTACACTATATTGTTATAATTGTTCTGTTACTATTAGTATTGTTGTTAATCTCTTACTGTGCCTGATTTGTTAAGTTAAACTTTCTCACAGTTATATATGTATAGGAAAAAAAACAGTATATGAGGGTTCAGTGCTATCTGCAGTGTTAGGAATCTACTGAGAGTCTTGGAGCATATGCCCTGTGGATAAAAGAGGCTACTATGTATGCTTTCAAGTTTTCCCTCCTGAGGAACCAGGGGGCATTTTTGAAAAACAGGAGATGCAGGGGGGGAGGTTTGTTTACTTTTACTTAGCCTATCTCTTATATGCAATCTTTAGGAAGAAGAATGTGATTTTTCCCCTCATATTTGTATTGATGTGACTGTTCATATGAAAAAGAACATGGAGAACTTTATAACTCAGCTGTTAGCATTTATATTTTGGACTATGTATGCTTTCTATTTTTTCTTATTCTTTCACAATAATAGTGGTAATTATTATCTCTATTTTTTTTTTTTTTTTTTTGAGATGGAGTTTCGCTCTTGTTGCCCAGGCTGGACTGCGATGGCGCGATCTCGGCTCACTGCAACCTCCGCCTCCCAGGTTCAAGCAGTTCTCCTGCTTCAGCCTCCCGAGTAGCTGAGATTACAGACATGCGCCACCACGCCCAGCTAATTTTTTCTATTTTTACTAGAGATGAGGTTTCTCCATGTTGGTCAGGCTGGTCTCGAACTCCTGACCTCAGTGATCCACCCGCCTCAGCTTCCCAAAGTGCTGGGATTATAGGTGTGAGCCACTGCACCCGGCTTTTTTTTTTTTTTTTTTTTTGCCAAAAGCAAAGAATTTTTTATATATGATCTTAGTTAATTCCTTTTTTTTTTTTTTTTTTTTGAAGCGGAGTCTCACTCTCTTGCCCAGGCTGGAGTGCAGTGGTGAGATCGTGGCTCACTGCAACCTCCACCTCCCGGGTTCAAGTGATTCTCCTGCCTCAACCTCCTTTGGTAGCTGGGATTACAGGCACCTGCCACCACGCTCAGCTAATTTTTGTATTATTAGTAGAGGCGAGGTTTCACCATGTTGGTTAGGCTGGTCTCGAACTACTGACCTCAGGTGATCCACCCGCCTTGGCCTCCCAGAGTGCTGGGATTACAGGCGTGAGCCACTGCACCCGGCCTATCTTAGTTAATTCTTGTAGGTACCCTTTTAGGTAATGATCCTTATTTTCATTTTGCAGATGAAAAACCGAAGGCCTTGAGAGGTTAAGTTACTCATCTAAGGTCACACAAATAGTACATTCATTGCAGAGCCTAAATTTTAACCCATGTTTATCTTTCTAAAGTTTATGCTATTTCTGGCCCTGCCCCCATTTTGATGACAGGTATTACATTAAGTATAATATAAAGAATACAGACCTTACTATTAAACTTTTTCTTTTTTTCTTTTTTTTTTTTTTTTTTTCCACTTAGTCAAAATTTATTTGAAGGCCTGAAGACATTTAGTTAACTTTTTCTTTACATAAACTCTGCCTTCCCCCACCAAATCTCTGTAACCCACCTTTGGCCAAACCCTTGAGAAATGTCTACTAATTGTCTTGGAGCCTTTGGTTCCTCTGGGGTAAGCACAGAATTGATTAATTTGACTATTTGATGCACTTTGGCTTCCCAAAATTTTATCTTATTAACTGCACTCCCAGGCTGGAGTACAGTGGCGCCATCATGGCTCACTGCAACCTCCACCTCCTGGGTTCAAGCAATTCTACTGTCTCAGCCTCCCAAGTAAGTGGGACTACAGGCACATGCCACCATGCCCAGCTAATTTTTGTATTTTTAGTAGAGACGGGGTTTTGCCATATTGGCCAGGCTGGTCTGGAACTCCTGACCTCATGTGATCCACCCACCTCGGCCTCCTAAAGTGCTGGGATTACAGGTGGGAGCCACCGTGCCGGGCCTAGAAAATTATTCTTGAATGAAGCTGGATAGTGTAGTTGATTTAATTGATAATGATAATAATGAAGTTTCAAGTGAGGAAGACTATAAGTAAAGAGAAGAAATAGATATGTCTTTTTATTCTTTTTTAAAGTATGCCCTGTTGGTTTAGCATTGACTTGACTTTCACAGGAAATGTGGAGTGAAAACTACAAACATTTTCATTACTAAACAACTATTAAAGTATGGATGGCTTGTTTTTGGTTCTTTTGTTAGCTGGTTTCAGGTATCCCTAGTTCTGTCTTCCGCAGGCCACCTTTCTTAAGTTGAGATAGGTTTTCCTGTTCAGTAATAACAGTTTGTTTATAATAGCATTTCTGATGACTACTTCTAACATAGGACTCCCATTTCTTCTCCAGGCTGGCCTCATTGTGATAAAGGATTCAATGTTGCAATCACTGGTTTACATTTCATTGCCATTCCTGACTGAAGGATCAGAGTCCATGGCCTGCCTTATTGATCCATTTGCTAGAGATCAGTGGGGTAACGGGAATTATTTTCCTCTTTAGACTGCATTCTGATCTTGGCTACTATTGCATTCATGAAGAAGGAGGGAGATGAAAAATTAGACATTCTAACTGGTAAATACTTGATGTTTTCTTTTGTTTCTGAGAGTAGTTAGACCCTTGCAAATCTTTTCTGTTTGTAAGGATTTAAAATAATGTTTAGCATATAGTGCTGAGTGTGTTTGTAGATGGCATTAGGACTGTGACTTACAGCACATATTTAGGGGTTTTTTTTGAGATGGAGTCTCGTCCGTCTCATCCTGTCTCCCAGTCTGGAGTGCAATAGCGTGATCTCGGCTCACTGCGACCTCCGTCTCCTGAGTTGAAGCGTGAATCTCCTGCCTCAGCCTCCCGAGTAGCTGGGATTACAGGTGTGCGCCACCACACCTGGCTAATTTTTTGTATCTTTAGTAGAGATGGGGTTTCACCATGTTGGCCAGGCTGGTCTTGATCTCCTGACCTCATGATCCACCCGCCTCGGCCTTCCAAAGTGCTGGGATTACAGGCGTGAGCCACTGCATCCGGCCACATATTTAGTTTTGATCCTTCTCTGAGTTGCTTTGCTTCCTGTAATTTAAATGTGTCTAATTTATTAAAGCATAAGTATACAGGCAGTTTTAAAAATTGTAGTAAACACTTCTTATTTTCCTTTTAATCTTCTCTTTAATTTTCTTTTAATAAATCTTCGAGTTCTTAAAAGTTTTTTAAAGAAACATAAATGTTTAATAGGTATTTAACGTTTCTCAGATCTATACAGGAAACTGGAATTACCAGAACTCATTTATGGTTGAAATCTTGTTTTGCAGAAAATAAATCATTACTTCTGGGTCAAGATGATAGATAGATGCTTTCATTTGCCTCACATCTCTTACAAGACTCCACTGAAATAACAGTACAGAAGTACAAAAAATAAATCAGCAATAGCAAATAGAAAAAGGTGAAATGTAGCACTAATATACAAGAGAGTTATTAAATTTCTGGAAAAGCTAAAACAAATGAGAACCAATTGTTGGATGAAATGAAGAATACGCAGATGCCTGTTGGTGAACACGAGGAGGCTGCTTGCTAGTGTTACGGAAGCCAGCCTGTCCAGGGGGAACCCATGGGAGCTCTCTGAGCAAAAATGAAAAAGAGACAGAAAACAGAGGAATTCAGTGTTTATTTAGGGGATAACTCAGTTACCTGGCATTGCCAAACCCTTTCCAACCCCTTCCCAGTGGCAGTAGTCAGCAAGTACTATGCCATCCCCTTTCTCTAGCATTAACAAAGGAAAAACAAGGCCGGATGCGGTGGCTCATGCCTGTAATCTCAGCACTTTGGGAGGCCGAGGCGGGCGGATCACCTGAGGTCAGGTGGAGACCAGCCTGGCCAACATGGTGAAACCCCGTCTCTACTAAAAATACAAAAATTAGCCAGGCGTGGTGGCAGGTGCCTATAATCCCAGCTACTTGGGAGGCTGAGGCAGGAGAATCACTTGAACCCAGAGGCGGAAGTTGCAGTGAGCTACGATTGTGCCACTGCACTCCAGCCTAGGCGACAGAGTGAGACTCACTCTCAAAAAAACAAAAGACAACCCAAAGGAAAAACAAAACATAAAACAGTGTTTGTCTCCAAAGAAGTTGATCAGAATGTTTGGGGAAATTTAATTTTGTGTGTGTGTTAGATATTGGCACCTCTTCCTTTAGTCTTATATTTAGGGGGATGGAGAGGGAGGGCATTCTGCACTTTGCTAGTGGCTTACACTAACACAAAGCCTGCCAGTGACATGCTCTTCTCTGTCTTATACTGAGTTCCCATTAGAATTTTAATTCCAAAGAGAGATATAATCAGAAAGCAAATTCACAGAGGAAACTCATACTAGCTAACAAGTCCTTTTACCTGGGTTACCAGTACGTGAGGATCATTAGAAGTCTTAGAGGAACTTTTAGCATGAAAGAGACCAGAAAAAACAAAAAGAAAACCTGAACCTAGGGGCAAAAGATAATGCAGGAAACAGAAGAGAACTTTAAAGGAATCTTCTAACTAAAATACTCATAAATACTCATTTATAAAACCAATACTAGGTATAATGAAGAGCAAACAATTAGAGAATGCAAAAGGAGATTTAGAACATTATTGTCAATGGAAAGCACACAGTAGAAGGATAGCCAAATAGAGTTGGAGATGCTCCCAAAAAGTAGAGGTTTAATTCACCAAAATGGAAAATACAAGACACAAGTCATAGACTCTGTTCTTAGCTAGTGTTCTCTAGAAAACAACCTGAAACAAAAACCTTACCCACTAACACTTTATTGGGGAGCACCATCTCAGGAAAGCAGGAGGGAAAGAAGAGTGAGACAAGGCAGAAAGGCTGGCCCTCTCTTTGTAATAGGCCTTGCTGATTGCTTGGTTTTACTGGAAGTCTTCAGGAAGGTTGTGTAGAGCTATTGCTTCTCTGTCCTTTCCATCCAAAGAAGGTGTGAAGAGGTGTTTATGGTTTCCTCCCATTTCCTGCTCCTCCCCCTTTTGGTCAAAGTTTGCCATACAAACAGTTAACTCACTTGACCCCTTCCTTCAGCGGCCTCAGGAGAGGAGGCCAGGTCCTACAGTCCTATGGGTAGATCAGGTGTGTACTGAGCATGTGTTGCCAAAGCTTGGGGGTGGTCAGAGCAGTCAGTAATCCCTAATGGCAGCCTCTGGCCTGGGAACCTCTGCCTTTTAGGGAACTATTAAAAGAAGGTCAGTCCTCAAAGGACTGACAGAGTGAAGTAGGATACTACTGCTTTTTTTTTTTTTTTTTTTTTTTTTTTTGGAGACGGAGTCTCACTCTGTCCCCCAGGCTGGAGTGCAGTGGCGCAATCTCGGCTCACTGCAACGTCCACCTCCACCTCCCAGGTTCAAGCAGTTCTCCTGCCTCAGCCTCCCAAGTAGCTGGGATTGCAGGCGTCCTCCACTACACCCCACTAATATTTTTAGTAGAGACGGAGTTTCGCCATGTTGGCCAGGCTGGTCTCGAACTCCTGACCTCAGGTGATCCGCCCACCTTGGCCTCCCAAAGTGCTGGGATTACAGGTGTGAGCCAACACGCCTGGCCAGGCTACTGCTGCTTTTCATCATAAGCTCTTCTTACCTATTTGATTTGCTATCATGTGCATGTGTTAATTTGATAAAGATAAAAAATAAAATTTAAAAAGAAAAAATGAATTACCAAAAACACTCTGGAAATAACTATCAAAGATATTTTAGAATGCATTTAGAAAACAGAATGAACTTCAAATATGAAAAAATAGAATCTAATTAGTTTATATCAGGAACATCTTGGACTGCTAGAATTGATCCTTTCTCCTTTCCCACTCTTTCTTGCTCACTCCTTGTTAGCCTACAGTACCCTGGGGTTGAAATCTAGTAGTCTTCTTCTCCTTCATACCCGTTGCCAGGTTCTGCCAAGTCTGCCTTTGGATTGTCATTGCTCAGGCCCCCCAATCTATATCTCGCTGTGGCTATTGTATGTAGTTCATAGCTTTAGTGTAAGTCCCTTCAAAGTTTGTGGTATCCTTCTAATGAATCTCCTTGTCTTCCCTACCTCATATCACCTTTGTTTCCTGATGCTGAGTGTTGGTCACTTCCTGTACCACCATATCATTTTTGTTATAACAGAACTTTGTGTTTGCTTATATACTCTACTGGGTTGAAACATCTTTTATTTCTTTAATAAATACTTATTGAGAGATTTTAAGGCAGCCACTGGGATACAAAGATGAATTAGATCTGGACAATTACCTGCCTTCAAAGAGTTCATGTTCTGTAAAGACAATACATATGTAAGCAAATAATTGTAATTGAATGTAAGTACCATAATAGAGTTAAGTATTAGGTTGGGGAGGGTAGGAGGAAGGAATGATTTTCCCCCTTTTTGAGTGAATTAGAAACCTCTAGAGAGGAGTAGATGCCCAAATACCTATTAAAGATTGTGTATGTATTAGCCCAATGAGTAGAAAGGAGAAAAGCTTTCTAAGCAGAAAGAATACTATGTGCAAAGAAACTGGAAGGTGAAACAGTACATGGTGTTTTCAGCATTCGACACACATTAGATTACCACCTGCGCCAAACCCTCTTCATCTCAGGTGAATTATCAGGGTCGCCTCCCAACAGGGCTCCCTGCCTTTGCCTTTGCCGAGTGGTACATTTAAAACCTAATTCTGACCACATCACTTCTCTGCTCAGAACTCTCAGTGGAGTGTAAAAGCTAACCTCCCTGCAGTGGCTGTAAGCTTTACAGGATTTCTATCAACGTCCCTCTTTACCCACTGCTACCTTTCTCGCTTCATCTCCTGCCACTCTGTTCCATGCTTACTCCAGTCTGATCACATAGGTCTCCAAGGCCTCCATGTTCCTAGTTCTTAGAATGAGCTGCTTGTATTTTTGCCTGTGGGACTTTGCATTTGTGTTCCCTTTGTCTGGAGTCTTCTTCCATCCAGATACACGTATAGCTTGTTGCCTTAATTTCTAAAAAAGTAGGATCAGTGTTACCTTCCTAGACCAGCCTTAGAAAATAGAAATTCTCTGTCTCTCCAGCCCAATACCCCGATACCCTCCTCTTATTTTTTCTCTGTAGCATACCATGTGTTTATTGTTTTGCTTGCCAATTTATTATTTGTCTCTTCCTACTAGAATGTAAACTCCATAAGGGCAGGGACTTTGTCTTTTTAATCACCGTTGTTTCATCAGCAGCTAGAACAGAATATCTGACAAACGATAGATACTCAATAAATATTTGATGGCAAGAGTTGAAGCTGAATAGACGAAGTGTGCAAGGGGCATGACTTCCATGCAAAGGCATTTGGACTTGAGACTGTAAACATTGGCAGTCTAGGATTTTAAGAAGAAGATAAATTAACTATCAGATTTAGGTTTTATTTTAGAAAGATCATTCTGGCAGGTGCTTGGAGAGTTCATTAGGTTGAGGTTAAGTTAAAATAAAGCAGAGCTCTTTAAAAACAAACAAAAAAAATGTTATTTAGATAGCCTAGGTGAGAGCAATGGCTCATTTTTCTTTTAATTTCCCATAGTACATAATGTGGACTCTCACATATAGCCTTATATGTATCTTAATAGAATGATTATTTATATTGTGGTAAGGTCCCTGGCAGAGTTGGTAAAGCTATTGAGAGAATGGTTCCTATCTTTTTTTTATAGACTTATACTGCAGAAGCAGGTAGTCAATTACCTGGTTAATTCAATTACCAGGCATTTTCTAAAGGGCACTTCCTATATGCTCATCATCACTTCATTTGGTGAGGAAGCTATGATGAAGACGTTTATGATTCAGTCCCTGGTTGACTTAGGGACTTTACTTGTTAAATGATTAAAGAATATATAAGCCACCATGTAACCATGGTTGTAGACAAAATGTGTTTTGTTCTGGGAAAGGGATAGGGAAAATTTTTCTCTGTTACTATATGTATATCATGTGAATTTTCTATTTTAAAGAGGTAGACTACAACAGAATACCCAACAAAATTTATAAAGCATAATTAAATATTTTGTAATTCAGAAGACACTCTAATACTTTGGCAGTGTTTTATTTGGAACCTGAGTGACAACTATTTCTTTGTTTTGTTTTTTCCTTAGAGACATGGTCTCTCTCTGTCGCTCAGGATGGAGTACAGTGGTGTGATCTAGGCTCACTGCATCCTCAAACTCCTGGGCTCAAGTGGTCCTCTCGCCTCAGCCCCCTGAGTAGGTAGTACTACAGGTGCATGCCACCACACCTGGCTATTTAAAAAAATTTTTTTTGTAGAGATAGGGTCTCGCTATGTTGCCCAGGCTGGTCTTGAACTCCTGGCGTCAAGCAGTCCTCCCACCCCGGCCTTCCAAAGTGCTGGGATTACAGGTGTGAGCAATGCCACCTGGCCTATTTTTAAGGCTATTCCAGTTTAGCATATGGAAGATGCAAACTTAATTGTCCATGATGACAAAATAATAAATTAATTTAGATTGTAGTGAAAAGTTTGGTTGAGAAAAAGAATGATTTTCCATGGATTGTGTAAATCCATTGGAATAGAATATTTACATTGAATAGAACAGACAGTTAACTATTAATTGTTAAGGGCCTTCCATTTCCAAGGAAGCAGGTAGCTGAACCAGAGTAGTTCTTGCTGTCTGTTGTTGCCAGTGGAAGGCATGATTCATGAATGTTTGAGGTTCTAAATACTTCTTTAAGGAGAAATAGAGGAAAGAGCTTTTAAGAGGTTGGAAATATTAAGACTATTACAGGGTTTGTTGCTTTTCACCTAATAGACTATAGGTTTGAATGACTTTGTTCTGAAATATTTATTTTCCTGTTTAAATATTCATTGCTGTGAGATTGCAGAACTCAGCCTCAAGGGAAAGACCGGACTGGCTTTTCCCTCTGAGTAATTCAGAAGAGTGGTGTGTGTGTGTGTGTGTGTGTGTGTGTGTGTGTGTGTGTGTGTGTGTGTTGACAAGTGATTTGGAGGCAAGTTTACAATATTCTTGTTGGCCAAGCCTGTAACTGCCCTTAAATTTACATATACCAGCTTGTGTCATTTATTGGTATTCTAAGCAAGGATTTATATTGTATTGCCTGGTTTTTTAAAAATTTATTTTATTAATGGTCTGTTTATAAGAGCTCAAGATTGTACTGGTCGTGTTCCTGAATTCCACCGCCCCCTTACATGACTGCAGCACACTCATCTTTTGGTCCTGATTCTTTAGTTATACCCACGCTAAAAGAAGGATCCATTGTGAGGCCTACATTTCAGTAGATTTGCACTTTAGAAAACAACTAGTGTTTATTCTCTTAGCTGCAGGTTCCATATAAGAAAGTAACCCTCTACTTTTAGGAAACTTACATTTATAGCCACTGTTGCCTTCCTCTCATCATCTATGCTCTCTTTTTATTTATTTATCTATTTTTTTTGAGACAAAGTCTTACTCTGTTGTCCAGGCTGGAGTGCAGTGGCGCGATCTTGGCTCACTGCAACCTCTGCCTCCGATGTTCAAGTGATTCTCGTGCTTCAGCCTCCCAAGTAGCTGGGATTACAGGCGTGCACCATCACACCTGGCTGTTTTTGTATTTTTAGTAGAGATGGAGTTTCACCACGTTGGCCAGGCTGGTCTTGAACTCCTGACCTCATGTGATCTGCATGCCTCAGCCTCCCAAGGTGCTGGAATTACCTTGGGAGCCATGGCGCCTAGCCTCTATGCCCTCTTTAATCTCTTAACTGACTCTGTTCTTCTAAAGGTGTAGATGCTTCAGGACATGTCCTGGAGGCATGCTGTAACCATAATTCTCTCCCATTTTGCCAGCCAAAGCCTCTAAATCAGTGTTTCTCAGAATGTGGGACCCAAACCACCTACACCAGTAAGTACTAGGGTCCTGCTCCAACCCACTGAATCCTAATCTATGGGGAAAGGATCTTGACATGTGCATTTTTAAATATGTTCCCTGAATGGGTGTTATACGCAATAAAATATGGTCATCTTTGCTTTCAAAGAACAAGGTAAAAGATGAGTTGGTAGGTGTGAGGAGCTGGGTAGTATGGAAGTAGTTTCTTACTGCATCTTACTGTTGAGACTGAAGCAGGAATGGGTGTGTCTGAACTCCTTACCCGAAATTAGACATTTTTTTCTTAAACTAATACTTCAATGGTGATTGGTTTTTTATTACAGTAATCCTTATTATATAATCATTGAATCTGTTTCCATGAGCTTCCTTGGGATCTTGGCCATGCAGTAAGTTCCAGACAACCAAGTGAAAAGCGAACTCTTAGAATTCAACCTGAAGGTAAATATTTGGAGACTACATGAAGATTTCATTGTATAGATTTTTCCTCTCAACATCACATTTACCTACAAGTTGCCTAACATCTTATGGCTCTGAGTGTAGTTCAGATGTATTGTAAAAGAGAAAATGTATTACTTTTACCTAACTTACCAGAAATGTATTCAGGATTATTAGACACTTAACACTTTTTTCTGCTCTGGGTGCTCAAAATTGTGAAACTTTCTTGAGATGAGAAAAGCAAAACAATTCTACCCTACAGCTCTCCTCTAGGTTATGGTAGTTTAAAAAAAAAGTTAAGAACAGTTCAATAGCTTGGTTGTCTTTAGACTTAAAAACAAAACAAAACAAAACAAAAAACGAGAATATTTTAGATACTGAAGGAAGGAGATTTGGGGGTAGCACTGTTAAATTTAAGTATTTGTGTAAGTTAAGAATCTAGAGTAATTTTGCTTTAAGTCTTGCAAATGAGCATTGTTTTGTCTTTGTATGTGTTTATCTGATTTATTTATCTGGATTTTCCTGGTCTGTTCTTCTACAGAGTTAATTTTTTTTAAAAAACGGATCCTAGATGATTTTAAATCCAGTGTTGTCTTCTTATCTTTCTGAGAGAACAGTTATATAGCTGTTATTTTCCTCTTGTCACAGACAGCTGGGCAGAAGCCACTGCTTTTAGTACCAGATCTGAGAATGACAGGCCTTTGCCTAGGTACTCTTTTTTTTTTAAACAAAGGCAAATAGAGTTTGAAATCTGAGCCCATCTAAGCAAATCCCAAGGGATCAAAATGATATAATTTGTAAAAATACTTAAAAGTAAAAACATTTTATTTGTATTATAATCCTAGAAAATTAATTTCCATTTATAAATAGCACTAGAAAAACTATTAGTGACATTGTCAGTGGTAATAAACTGGTGAGAATATGCTCTACCAAAATAATGAAGTGATTCTTTTATGATGGTGTGAATAAAATTAATATTGATCTGTTTGTGTGCATGATCCATTCTGACCATATATGTGGTATGGGAATTGAGAGGCTTTTAGGATTTGCAGCCTGTTGATTAGAAGCAATACAATAGCAGTTTATGTATATAAGTGGGACTCAAGGTGAGCAAACTGAGAAAATTAGAATGAAGTTGAGGAATAAATGAGAAGATATAAACAAAAATACACCCTTCTCTCTCAAAGATTACATAGACTTTAGTTATCCTAGAAATATGAAGACAATTATATTTTGGGTCATTTCTGTGTTCTCTTACAGTACTGTGCATAGGTTTTAAATAATATTCAGAATAATTCAGTAGGAACAGAAAATATGCTAAAGAATCAGTAACAAAACAGTTTCACCTGCTCTCTCAATTAATTTTCACAACCACCTCTGAAGTAAACAACCCATCTGGTAAGTGGTATAATTGGAATTTAAACTCAAGTCTGACTTTTAGGTTCATGCTTTCTTCTGTTTTACTACATTCCATGTAAACTGGGGAGAAGGCACATGGTTGGACGTAGAAAAAACACTGAAAGTCACCTGTCGGTAGGTGGTGATTGAACCTCTGAGATTGCTGTGGGTAAGGCAATAGACTGTTGAATGGGTTCCTGTTTGACGACTGTAATACTATAGTTGTCTGTCCATAGCCACGGGTTCTGCATCTGTGGATTCAAGTAGCTGCGGATTGAAAAATTAGGGTGGGTAATTGGATGACTGTGTCTGTACTAAACATGTACAGACATTTTTTCTTTTTAGGAGACAGGGTCTCCCATTGCCCAGGTTGGTCTCAAACTCCTGAGCTCAAGGGATCCTCCCTCCTTGGCCTCCCAAAGCATTAGGATTACAGCTGTGAGCCACTGGCCTGACCAGACTCTTTTTTCTTGACACTTTTTTCTTTTCTTTTCTTTTTTTTTTTTTTGGAGACAGGGTTCCACTCTGTCGCCCAGGCTGGAATGCAGTGCCATAATCATAGCTCGCCACAGCCTCTATCTCCCAAGCTCAAGTGATCCTCTTGTCTCAGCCTCCTGAGCAACTGGGACTACAGGCACATGCTACCATGCCCAGCTAATTTTTAAAAATTTTTTGTGGAGACAGGATCCCGCTATGTTGCCTAGGTTGGTCTCAAACTCCTGGACTCAAGTGATCCTCCCTCCTCAGCCTCCCAAAGATCTGGAATTGCAGGCATGAGCCACCATGCAGGGCCTTGTTATTATTTTCTAAACACTAGAGCATAACAACAATTTACATAACATTTACATTGTACTAGGTACACAAGAGGATGTGTGTAAGTAGGTTATATGCAAATACTATGCCATTTTATATAAAGGGCTTGAGTATCCAAGGATTTTGGCATCTGTGGTGGGCGGGGGCTGGGAGGTTCCTGGAACCAATTACCTGCAGATATGAAGGGACAACTGTATGTTTGAATTCAGAATGAAAACATTTAGCATATTTCACATTGTACACCAAAAGGCTGTATATAATATGTATCGCCTCTGTTACTATCTGTGGTTTAAAAGAGAAAGACATCATTCTCAACTCGGAAATTAATAGTTACATTTGATTTTCACTCACAGCAGGTCAACAACTCTTAAAGCCTGTGTTTGTAAGACAGAAGGAAATTAAGTGCATAAAGCACAAGCATGTAAATGTTGATTCTTTGCTTTCCTAATGCTTCCCCACTTCTACTTTCCCATCCCTGCACTCCAGTTTGATATCAACCCAAGATACCAACACTTGTTTCACTCTGTGTTATCCCTTGTTATGCTCTCTAGCCCAACAAAGCAGTTTGCTGTAATGTGCACACACCTGACTTTCTATCTCAGTCTTCCTCTATTTCATAAATGTTTAACACTTCATATTTATTATGTACGATGTGGGATTCTACATTGTACAGGACTGTCTCCACCCATCATAATGAGCCTTTTAATCTAATAGGGGAGTTAAAATACATATTTACGTTTGCTAAGTATGAGGCTTTAGATTTCAGTGTCTTATAGGGGATGCAAGCTAAATGTTATAAGAATATAGGAAAGGAAGGAATTACTTTTAACTGGAAACGGAATAAAGTTTATAAATTGCTAGGTTAGGGAAAAGAGCTATTCTGTCTAGCCTTGTGGACTAAAGAGAAAGCTAGTAATTTCTTTTCTCAGAAGAGATATACTTAAGCAGCTTAGCCTCTGGTAATAGAAACAAAACATTTTTATATAAGTATAGAGGTAAATTCATACCTAGAAATACTCATGTGAACTGTTATCTCATAGTTTGCTGAAGGCTGTTGTACTTCTCTTCTGAGCATAGAACTTTGGAATATGGCCTGGAAATTTAATACAAATCTAAAACCATTTGACATTTTTAATAATGTATACTTGGGGAAATATTCAGACATTGCATGCTATATGAGAGAAAATGTTAAATCACTCCTATCCCAATTTCATTCCCTTAATATATAAACAATTGTTGTTACATTTTTAACAAAAATTTTAAAAGAAATTTCTGTAAGTAACAAAATAATCCACTAAGAATTTCTTCTTGACCTCTTAAGGGAGGTTACATTACCCCTCTAGGAAAACAGAGCCTCTGCCTGGCTTGCATTTCTGTAAAACGCCTAGTGCCTAGGCTACAAGTGGATTGCAGGAAATGTTTTTACCTTTCTCCCCATCTCCCACTGCTAATTGATGTGTTTATTCAGTTAACTGAGTCAGCCCTGTTGAGAATAACGCTGTGAGAGAATTCATACTGTGTACTTGTGTGCCAGAGTCTCATTCCCAGCAGGCTGGGGTGGAGAATGGAGGCTGGAGTAAAACGAGGAGGCTGAAAGGAGCAGTGTCAGAGCAGGAGAAAGTCGCCTTGGCCTTGTTAATCCTAACTTGAAAACTCTATCTTTTAGCTTTTACCAATTATTTAGTAGAACTTTCTTATGGATTCCTGTGAGATTATATTTATGCCTGATGTGGGCATAAGACCTTTGGTGCTCTTATTGTGTTTCATTCACCAATCCACCTGAATTCCAATTCAATTCTTTTTCATGTCTATCTTCAGGCCAGTAGATTCAGCGAGGGCTTCTGAAGCAGTATGTTTCATATGGCTAGAGAGATACAGAGAGATAGAGCGTTGAATAATTTGAAGGGGAAGGGAGATAACTATTTTATATCTCTCATCAGATGCCCAGAATAGCTATAAAGACATCATAAAAACTATCCTAACCTAGAAATAACGTAAAGAAGTTATATGGTGATGGGTGACAAAGATAGACTTTTTCCAAAAAAATTTAAAGTTTTCATAGCATATTTTCTAAGAACTAAAGAGAGGGGTTTTTTTTTTTTCTATCTTTTGAGATGGAGTCTCACTCACTCTGTTGCCCGGGCTAGGGTGCAATGGCAGCGATGTCAGTTCACTGCAATGTCCTCCTCCTGAGGTCAAGCGATTCTCCTGCCTCAGCTTCCAAGGTATCTGGGATTAAAGGCATTTGGCACCATGCTTGGCTAATTTTTGTATTTTTAATAGGGATGGAGTTTCACCATGTTGGCCAGGCTGGTATTGAACTCCTGACCTCAAGTGATCTGCCCGCCTCAGCCTCACAAGGTGCTGGGATTACAGAAGTGAGCCACCACACCCAGCCTTTTTTTTTTTTTTTCCCCTTAAGAGACATGGTCTTTCTGTTGCCCAGGCTAGAGTGATGCAATCATGGCTCACTGCAGCCTCCAGCTCCTGGGCTCAAGCAGTCCTCCTTTCTCAGCCTCACAAGTAGCTGGGACTACACATACCACCATGCCCAGCTAATTTTTTAAAGTTTTTCTAGAGACAGGGTCTCTTTGTGTTGGCCAGGCTGATCTTGAACTCCTAGCCGCAGGCAGTCCTCCCATCTCAGCCTCCCAAAGTGCTGGGATTACAAGGGCATGAACCATTATGTCCAATAGCAGGAAAATTTTTACGTAAAGCAATTTATTTTTATTTTTATTATTAATTTCTGTTACAGAATCTTCATTCCTGCCTTTACTAGTTTGCAAGGGCTGCCATAACAAAGTATTACATAACAATATAGAAATGTATTTTCTTACCATTCTGGAGGCTAGAAGTGCAAGATCAGGGTGTCAGCAGGGTTGGTGTCTTCTGATGTCTTTTTTGTTGGCTTGTAGATGGTCATGCTCTGTGTCTTCACATGGGCCTCCCTCTGTATGTGTCTGTATCCACATTCCCTTTTCTTATAAGGACACCACTCCAATTGGATTAAGGCCCACCCTCATGACATCACTTTAATTACCTTTTTAAAGACCTTATCTTTAAAAACAGTGACATTTTGAGGTACTGAGGGTTAGAACTTCAACATACGGGTTGGAGACTGAGCACAACTCAGTCTATGACTCTGCCCCTTCCCACTGATAACTGTAATCAGTTCATCACTTTTTATCTAGACTGTGGCAGCCCCCCACCCCCAATTCTCTGCCTTTTTTCTTTCACCACTATTATGTAAAGCAGTTTTTATTACCAAGTAGAAATGATTCTTGGACATTGGAGACAGCTGAATTTTGAAGTTGTTTAACTTTTAAATGGAAGAGAGTTATGAATTTTTGTTTCAAGGTAGGTCACTACCATTCTCTTAAGGGTAACACAGTAATTCAGTGTTTCAGAATATTGGCTTCCCCTTATTGATGATATATTTTTTGTCATTCTCTTTAGTATTAAAAACAATATATTTGTATAGGTTTTATTACAAAAGTAATATATGCTTATTATTAGGGGCACAAGGAAACTTTTGGGGGTTTTGGATATATGTGTTGACTATCTTGATTGTGGTGATGATTTCATGAGAATATAAGTGCATATATCAAAACTTACCAAATTGTATACTGTAAATAAGTGCTGTTTATCATATGACAGTTATATCACAATAAAACTGCTTAATTTTTTTACTGATTTGATGACTAAAAACTTGGACTTACTTTGATGTTAATGTGAATTTTCGTGACAGTTAGTGAGGTTGAGCATTTTTATTAGTTGTTTGTATTTCATTTTCAATGAATTGTTCAGATACACAGTTTGCCTGTTTTTCTCTTGGGATGTGTGTGTGTTTGTGTGTACATGTGTGTCTGTCTTGTCAACTTGGTTAACCCACTCTGGGACTAGTGATAATAACCCAGCATCTCTCTTACCTTTTGCTGATATTTTCTCCTAGTTGATTTTTCTTTTTTGTTTTCCGTATTTTTTAGGGACAGAGTCTCTCTCTGTGGTATAGGCTGTAGTGGCTTGTGGTCCAAAGTGGGCTCTCCACCTACTTTTAATTTAAAGGAAAGATTTTTGCCCCTTTGGCATCTAGTCCACTTAAATATGGTTGTGGGCCTGTCTAGTAACCACACATTAACAAAAGTGAGTGTGTGTGTGTGTGTGTGTGTGTGTGTGTGTCTGTCCACATACATATATCTATGTGTGTATGTATAATAATATTTTCCCCAATCCTGGAGCAATAAGCATTCCATTTTACCTATGCAGTGAGAGAATATTCAGAGAATTCCATATACTCACTTTAAAAATAGTTACGTAACAAGGATTCAAAGTCACTTTTTCTTTCTCTTGTTTGTTTTAGGGTAACCAGGAGCCGACAACAACTCCTGACGCAATGGTTCAGCCTTTTACTACCATCCCATTTCCACCACCTCCGCAGAATGGAATTCCCACAGAGTATGGGGTGCCACACACTCAAGACTATGCCGGCCAGACCGGTGAGCATAACCTGACACTCTATGGAAGTACGCAAGCCCACGGGGAGCAGAGCAGCAACTCACCCAGCACACAGAATGGATCTCTTACGGTACGTGAACCATGAGGTGAAAAATGGAAGGATGCATGGCAATCATATAGAAATCGTCGCCTTAATTATACAATTAGAAGTCTCTCGGAATTAATTTAGCATTTACACCTTCTCTCAACAGCATTGTATACATTGTCCTCCCTCCTCCTAGAAATACTTAGTCTCTTGGCTTTTCGAGCTCTCCCAATTTTCCTGCCAAGCACTGGGTGTTCTGCTCCTGCCTCCTTCTCTGTTCAACTTTTAAATGGTGCAGTACTCCATATGTAGGTCCTGGAACCCCTTTTCTTCTTATTTTATATCCTTTCTCTGCATAATTATACTACCAAACTCAAGCAAAACCTAGGAATATTCTTTCTTTCTTTCTTTCATCTGTACATCTAATTGATTAGCAAGTCTTGACAACCATAACTCTAAAACTACTTCGTCGTCTTCTCTACATCTTATTACTCTTCCACCAAATTGCTTGTGTTTGAATCTCAATATGACCCCTACTAAACTGTGTGACCTTGGACCAGTTATTTAATCTCTCTCTGCCCTTGGCTCACTCTAAAATGAAGATAATAGTACCTACCTGAAGAGGCTGTTAGGAAATTTAAAAGAATTTATCATCATCACTGCTCTAGTCCAAACCTCATCACTTATTTCCGGTATTACTGTTGCCTAACTTATCTATCCTCCACATAGGACTAAGGTGGTTTTTTTTTTTTTTAATGCAAATGCCGATTTCCTACTTAACTCTTAATAGTTCCCTAATGCAATTAGAATATAATCTGAACTCCGTACTTGGTTTACTAGTCTCTAGCCCCAGCTTACCTCTTTGACTTCACCTCTTACTACTAACTTGCTAAAGTAAAGGAAATGTCATAAATTCATAATAGGTATGTACCTCATACATACCAACATATGGGAAATTGTATTGTCTCTTGCTTTGTTGTCCAGGCTGGAGTGCAGTGGCATGAACATAGCTAGCTCACTGCAACCTCAGTCTCCTGGGCTCAAGTGATCCTCCTGCCTCAGCCTCCCATCTAGCTGGGACTACAAGCACACACCCCACGCCCAGCTCATTGTTTAATTTTTTTTGTAGAGACAGGGTCTCCTTTTGTTGTCCAAGCTTATTTTGAACTTCTGTCACGCTATCCTCCTACCATGGTCTCCCAAAGTGCTGGGATTAGAGGCATGAGCCACCATGCCCAGCCTTGTGTGGTCTATTTCTAAAGATAGAAATGTTCTACAGTCTGCATAGAAAGACCTAGCTCTGTCGTTAGATTTCTTTTTCTCTTTCCTATATCTGGTTATCAAAAGGAGAGCTTTATTCAGCCTTTAAGCCACTTGCTAAGGATGGATTTAACCCATAAATGCTTTCAATTTTCTTTCATCAAGTATTGAACCACCAAGAAATTCCTACTTTCGATGTTTATTAGTTATGTATAAGCACATAATTTTATACTTCAGAAATAATTGGCTACAATAGATAATTTATTTAAGAGTCTAGGCTTGATAGGTAACAAATGAGACTTTCAGTAGCATTTGTTCTAGAATCATAAACGTACAGGCTGATGTATTGACTGCATTTCCAAATAACTTTTTAATGATCATGAACTCACAGACCTATCAGAATAACTGTTTCAATTAAAGAAGTGAAAAAGAAGAAATAAAATATATATGAGGATTTTCCAAGGTGTTTTAATTAATACATTTCTATACTAATTATCAGGGTTTTTTTTTTTTTCATTTTTATTCTCTGTTTCTTGTTAGTTTGGGTAATTTGTGTCTTTTTAGCAATTTGCTTCATATAAATTGTCAATTTTGTTGGTATAAAGTTATTCATAATTTCATATAATCGTTTTAATCTTTGTAGGGTCTGTGGTGATATCCCTGTTTATATTCTTGATTTGGCAATTTGTGTCTTCTCTCTTTTTTTATTGGTCAGTCTAGCTAAGGTTTATTAATTTTGCAGATTTTTCCAGGAAACCTTTTTTTTTTCATTGATTTTTGTTGTTTTTCTATTTTATTTTTCATTAGTTTCCACTCTGTTATTATTTCTTTCTTCTACTTGCTTTGGGTTTGATTTGGTCTTTATTTTGCCAGCCTCTTGAGTTGCAAGCTTAGGTGATTGATTTTAGATTTTCTTCCTTTTTGTGTTTAAAACTGTAAACACAGAAAGTTTCCCTTTAGCTGCATACCGTAAAATATGATCTATATTGTTTTTATTTTTTTTTCGTTCGAGACATTTTAAAAATTTTTCCTGTGGTTTCTTCTTTGCTCCTGGGTTGCATGGGAGTATGTTGTTTCCTTTCCAAATGTTTGGGGATTTCCCCCAAATTTCTTTCTTTTATTGATTTATAATTTAATTTCTTTGGCGCTTCACATGATTTCAATTTTTTTTAATTTATTGAGACTTGTTTTATGGTTTACTAGACAGTCTTTCCAACAAAATGTTCTTAACCAATTGGTTTGTTCATCAATATGAAATGTCCCTCTTTGTCTCTTTTACTATTTCTTGGCTTATAGTTAACCAAGAAATAGCAAAACTATTTGTCTGATATTAATGTAATCACTTCAGCCTTCTCATAGTTACTGTTTACATATTTTTTTCTGTCATTTTGTTTCAACTGCTTTGTATCTGAAGTATATCTCTTATTTAACAAAATTTAAAAAGAAAGGGCCAGGTGGGGTGGCTCGCGCCTGTAATCCCAACACTTTGGGAGGCCGAGGCAGCTGGATCATCTGAGGTCAGGAGTTTGAGACCAGCCTGACCAACATGGTGAAACCCTGTCCTTACTAAAAATACAAAAATTAGCCGGGCGTGGTGGTGTGCGCCTGTAATCCCAGCTACTCAGAGGCTGAGGTAGGAGAATCGCTTGAATCGGGGAGGCGGAGGTTGCAGTGAACTGAGATCATGCCACTGCACTCCAGCCTGGGCGACAGAGTGAGACTCCGTCCCCCACTCCCCGAAAAAAGCGCACAGCTAGCCTGCTTCTTGCTTCTTCATCCAGTCTGAAAATTTCTGTCTTTTTATTGGAGCATTTGGTCAATTTGCATCTTAATGTAATTATTAATGTAGGTAGATTTATGTCTGTCATTTTACTGTCTCATGCCTTTTATTGTTCCTTTGTTCCTTCTTTACTGATTCCTGTTAAATAATTTTTGTACCTTTTACATCCATTTGTGATATTTTTTCTTTAGTTATTTTTTGTTTGTGCTGGTGTTTCTTGTATTTTCTTAGTGCTTTCTCAAGGAATTACACCTTTGACTTATCACAACTTATTACTAATGGTTGTGTGTGTGCACATGCATGTGTGTCTTATTCTGGTTAAATATAGCAGCTTAGGTCTAATATAGCTTCATTCCCCACGCGCCTTTGTGCTATTGTCATACATATTATACCTGTATATTTTAGATATATAACAATACACTATTATAATTGTTACTTTAAACAATCTTACGTTGTTTTTTTTTTTAAGATCTCCTTTTTTAGAGCAGTTTTAGGTTCACAGTAAACTGAGAAGATAGTACAGACTTATCCCATATACTTTCTGTTCCCACACATGCATGGCCTCCCCCACTAACAACATTTCACACCAGAGTGGTACACCTGTTACCATTGATGAACCTGTATTGATACATCTTTATCACCTAAAGTCTGTTAGAGTTTACTCTTACTGGTGTACGTTCTGTGGGTTTGGATAAATGTATAGCATATAGCCAGCATTATAGCATCATAAAAAGTAATTTCACTGTCCTAAAAATCCTCTGTGGTCTGCTTGTTTATCCCTCTCTCCTCCCCACAACCCAACCCCTGGCAACCACTGATCTTTTAACTATCTCCATAGTTTTGCCTTTTTCAGGATTTCATGTAGTTGTAATCCCACAGTATGTAGCTTTTTTCTGATTGGCTTCTTTCACTTAGTAATATGCATTTAAGTTTCCTCTGTGTCTTTTCATGTCCTAATAGTTCATTTCTTTTTCAGCACTGAATAATAACCCATTGGTCTGTATGTACCACAGTTTGTTTATCCATTGACCAACTTAAGGGCATCTTGGTTGCTTCCAGATTTTGGCAATTATGAATAAAGCTACTGTAAACATTCATATGCAGGGTTTTTTGTGGACTTAGTTTTGAACTTCTTGGGGTAAATACCAAGGGCCATGATTGCTGGATCATATGATAAGAGTATGTTTAATTTTATAAGAAGCCACCCAACTACATTCCAGAGTGGCTCTACCGTTTTGCATTTCCACCAGCAATGAATGAGAGTTCCTGCTGCTCCACATCCTCGCCAGCATTTGGTGTCTGGATTTTGGCCATTCTAATAGATATGTAGTTGTATCTCATTGTTGTTTTAGTTTGCATTTCCCTGATGACATATGACATGGAATGTCCTTCCATGTGGTTATTTGCTATCTTTATATCTTATTTGGTGAGGTATGTGGTAAGGTCTTTGTCTTACTTTTTAATCAGGTTGTTTGTTTTCTTATTGTTAGGTTTTAGAATTCTTTGTATATTTTGGATAACAGTCCATTATCAGATAAGTCTTTTCCAAGTATTTTCTCCCAGTCTGTGGCTTTTTTCAGTTTCTTGACAGGATTCATTTTATTTTATTTTTTTGACTATTTTTAATGATCTTCATGTCTTCCTATAGGTCCAAGTTATTATCCAGTGTCATTTCCTTTCAGTTCAAAGGACTTCTTTTAGTATTTTGTTTTAGAGTAGGCCTGCTGGAAACAAATACTGTTTTTGTTTATCTGGGAATGTTGTTTTTTTCTGTGTTCAGTTTTGAGTGATAGTTTTGTTCGCTATAGAATTCTTGGTTGACAGTTTCTTCCTCCACCCCCCAGCCCTTTAAATATGTCATCCCATGGTCCACTCCTATGGGAGTCAGCTGATTGTGATGAGAAGTCAGCTGTTAACCCTGGTGTTGGTCCCTCTGTAGGTGATGAGTTGTTCTTCTCTTGCTGATTTCAAGATTTTCTGTTTGTCTTTGGCTTTGAGCCGTTTCTCTATGATGTGTCTAGGAGTGGATCTCTTTGTTTTTATCATACTTGGGTTCTCTTGAGATTTTGAAATATATATTCATCAAATTTGGGATTTTTTCACCATAATTTCTTCAAATTTTTTTTTCCTTTCTTCTTTCTTCCTGGGCCTCTGATTACACATAATTTTCTTTTCCCCCGAGATGAAGTCTTGCTCTGTTGCCCAGGCTGGAGTGCAGTGGTGCAATCTCGGCTCACTACAACCTCTGCCTCCCAGGTTCGACCAATTCTCCTGCCTCAGCCTCCCAAGTAGCTGGGATTATGGGCATGCGCCACCATGCCCAGCTCATTTTTGTATTTTTAGTAGAGATGGGGTTTCACCATGTTGGCCAGGCTGGTCTCAAACACCTGACCTCATGATCTGCCTGCCTCGGCCTCCCAAAGTGCTGGGATTACAGGCATGAGCCACTGCACCCAGCCAACACATAAATTAAAATACTTGGTGTTCTCCCATAGGGGTTTTTGTTTCTTAAAAAAATTCAGTCTGAACCTAAACAAAATCTGAAGTTCTATTCATTTTTCTTGGATCTTTTTTCCTTCTGTTCTTTAGATTGGATAATTTCTGGTGGTCTCTTTTTCAGTTCACTCCTTCTTTGTTCTGCCATCCCAAATCTGCTGTTGAGCCCATCTAGTGATTTTTTTTTCTTTCAGTTATTATACTTTTCAACTCTGGAATTTCCATTTACATTTTTCTACTGAGATTTCTTCTCATATTTTTCTTTAATTTTTATTATTATTTTTTGAGATAGGGTCTCACTTTGTCACCCAGGCTGGAGTGCAGAGGTGTAATCACAGCTCACTGCAGCCTTGACCTCCTGGGCGCAAGTGATCTTCCTGCCTCAGCCTCCTGAGTAGCTGGTACTACAGGCACATGCAACCAAACCCAGCTAATTTTTGTATTTTTTTGTAGAGGCAGGGTCTCGCTATGTTACCCAGGCTAGTCTTGAACTCCTGGGCTCAAGGAGTTCTCTCGCCTCAGCTGCCTAACATGCTGGGATTACAGGTGTGAGACACCATGCCCAGCCTTAATTTTAAAAATATATTTGTATTTACTGCTTTAACGTTGTCTGCTAAATCCAACATCTGGGCCTTAGTCTGTTTCTAGTTACTGCTTATTTTCTTGAATCTGGGTCACTTTTCTGTTTCTTTGCATGCTTATAATTTTTTAATGAAAATTGGACATTTTAATAATGCATTGTAGTGACTGTGGGGTGTTATTTATTTTTCTGAGATGGGCATGTGTGTGTGTGTGTGTGTGTTTTAAGTAATTTGCCCATACTTAAACTATGACATGTGACTCCCACACAGTATACGGCCACTAGTGTTTCTGCTTAGTGATTTTCATTTGTTGTTTTATTGTTTTTAGCCTGGCTAGGAGGCACCTGTGTCTTCCTAGCTTAATGGTTAGCCTGTGACTAGTGCAGAGGTGGTGTTCAAACACCTGAAGCTTATTGAGCTTTCACCCTCTGATGATCCAGGTTGATTGGGAAGTGCATGGAAAGTTCAGCCAGTTCTTAAGCCTGCCTTGGGTTTTCTTTCTATTGAGACCTCTTATGTCTCCCTTCCTCATCCATGTAGTTTCACAGCCACCCAGGGATGTGAGGAGACCATATCTGGCCCTTTTGTGACTCTTTTCTTTCCAGGATCTCCCCTTCAGATTTCTAGCTGGTCTTCCACTGCACCCTCTTCAGACCACAGCCTCAAGCTAGAAGAATGTCTTCTCCCTGTTAGGTTCCCACCAGGTTGGCCCCTTTTAGCTGTCAGAGCTATGGATTTTCTACCACTCCTTCAATCTCCCCCTTGTCCCAAGTCAGATCTGCCCTCTCTGGCAGTGAAAATTGCTGGTTTTTATGGTCCCAGCCCTCCCCTGGTAAAACTAAGTTTTAAGGCATTAAGTTTGTGTCTGGATGCTCTTGCCCCTAAGTTTAAGCAATTTCTCAGGACATCTATTTATTGTCTGTCTGCCATTGATTGATTTCTAGAATCCTGAAATGGCTGTTTTTGACAACTTTGTCCAACTTTCTTACTGTCATTTCCTTTTGAGGAAACAGTTCACTGACCTGTTCATGCCATCATAGCCAGAAGTCTCTTCCCTGAATCATTGCATGGCATTTTTTAATTACTTACTACATATCTCCTCATCATTGCCCATTTCTGTTTCTCTTTTTTCCTTTATTGCTACCATGTTCAGTTGTTTCAGATCTCCAGTTGTATATTTCTAATGACAGTGATTAAGGGCAAGTTCTGTTCCTTAATGTAAATATACATATATTTACATTATATATATAGTTAAGACTTGCATTCCTCATTTATACCAGAAACTGTTCACCATGAAATTTTGTATGTCAACCAATTTGAGTTCCTAAAGAGATAACCCATATGTATAAAGTATAAGTTTATCGCTGCCAAAAATAGATGAAGAGAAAATGGAAAATCCTTTGATTTGTGCCTGTGAACAGAGATAACACAAGTTCTATAATTTCAGGAAGTTGTTAACAATAAAATGAGAAATTTTTAGGATGCTCTGGTTGAAAGATGCTTTTTTTTTAAGTGTACATTTTATTTTATTTGATCTTATTTTTGAGACCGAGTCTCACTGTGTCACCCAGGCTGGAGTGCAGTGGCGTGATCTCAGCTCACTGCAACCTCAGCCTCCCAGGTTCAAGCGATTCTCCTGCCTTAGCCTCCCAAGTAGCTAGGGTTACAGGTGTCTGCCACCATGCCCAGCTAATTTTTGTATTTTTAGTAGAGACGAGGTTTCACCATGTTGGCCAGGTTGGTCTCGAACTCCTGACCTCAAGTGATCCACCCACCTCAGCCTCCCAAAGTGCTGGGATTGCAGGTGTGAGTCACTCTGCCTGGCCCAAAAGTGTACATTTTAAATGTGAGGGTGAATTCACTGCTCATAAGCCATTTATTTACTTTTGGCGGGGGGAGGGAGAGAGAGAGAGAGAGAGAGAGAGAGTGTGTGTGTGTGTGTGTGTTGTATATAGAGAGTTTGAACAGTTGAGCAATACATTGTAAAACCTAGATTTGACAATATTTAGGTTATTTTATTAAACTTACTCTCTGCCTATATGTCTCTTAAAATGGTCTATCCAGTTTGATTACTCATCAGTTAAAAACAATGGTCTAGTAATTCATGTGGCCAATTAAATCTAAAAGTTAGATAGGAAGCATTGTTATTTACAGATTTATTAATGATACCTCAAATTTGTATCTCACTTTTCAGTTTAAAAATTGCTTTCACAAACAATATTTTATTGTGGTTTGTAAAATATCCCTTTGGGGTATATTAGAGTTTTTACAGATGGGGAATTCTAAGTCCGTAATCTTCGTTCTACCACTCCGACTCCCCATATTCAACATAGTGAAAGAAGATGGTGTACTGTGTATATTCACTAGTCCTCTTAGCAAGCACTTAGTATCTTTTCCCACTCAGTTTAAGTCTTATCTCTGCTGAAAAGCCTTCCTGGACTTTTCTAGGCAAAGCCAAATTCGTGTGTCCTTCATTTAGGCTCAAGTAGAACCGTAAGCTGACTGCTGTTTACGTAACATATAAATTGTGATTTTTAAATTGACTTTTGTCTTCCTAAGTTTTAAACTTTTAAAGAAAAAGTCATTTTTCATCTTTGCATTCCCTGACTTGTCACAGTGCCTGACACTTAATAGAACTCAGTAAATGCTTCTTGGGGGAAAAAAAAAAAACTAGGTACAATTGTATTATGGCAGTTCTGAGGAGAGAGAAGCTGAGGCTTCTTGGTGAATACAGCATTGATCTGGGCCTTGTATTAATGGTAATTAGAATTCGAGTAAGCATAGATGGTAGTGGGAAGAGTTAGGAACGTCACTTCTCAATACAAAGTTGAAGTGATGAGAAGGATCAAAATGCCTCGGGATAAAAGCATAGGTTTCTACTTGATTGAAGCTTTAGGTGTTTGGCAGAGACTAGTGGGAAATAAGGTGGAATAAGGGTCAGTTGAGTATAAATTGGGAAGAGTATTTGAATGCCAGGCTGAGAAATGTGGACTTTATTAAAGATTTTGAGCAAGTAAATGAAGTGAGCAGAATTGTGCTCAGAGAAGATTGATCTGTCACAGCGTATGCAGGATGAATAGAGGAGCAGGCAGACGATTAGGAAACAGTCTTAAGTGGTTATGTAGAGGGGGAATGAATTCAGGAGACATTATGAAGGTAGAATATAGAGGATTTGACAGCTAGTTGGATGAGTAAGATAAGAGGTAGCACAAAGATTGTGCCATCCTTATTGTAATAATTGTCTTGAATAAATCATTTTACCTCCAATTTCAGTTTCCTCATCTATCAAATGAAGTTTATAATTGACCTGACTGTACAGGGTTGTAGTGAGAATAAATTAAGAAATGCTTTGGAAATTACTTGTTTAAATAGTTACCTAATTACCTTTTTTGGGGGGTGGGGGAAGGGGGTCTTTGAGGTAGGGTCTCACTCTGTCACCCAGGCTGGAGTGCAGTGGCATGGTCTCAGCTCATTGCAGCCTCTGCCTCCCAGGCTCAGATGGTCCTCCTGCCTCAGCCGCCATGAGTAGCTGGGACTACAGGCGTGTACCCCCACACCCGGCTAATTTTTTTTTTATTATTTGTAGAGACAGGGTCTCCCTGTGTCTTGCTCAGGCTGGTCTGGAACTACTGGGCTCAAGCAGTTCTCCCACCTCAGCATCCCAGAGTGCTGGGATTACAGACGTGAGCCACCACATCCAGCCAAAGTAATTATTTTTAACCATCATAAGTCTTTTAAGATCAGTTGTCCCTATTTGTACTATTTGTTGCTGTGAGCTACAGCTCCATTGAAGTATATTTCGCTTATGTTGGATGGTCTTAGCTTGTTGGAGAGAACAAAAAGAAAAGAACTTGTACAAAAATGAGAACTGAGCATTAAAATCTGAAATTTTTATTTTTAAAATGTGTTTTAGAAATCGATTTTAACCTTGGGCTAGAAGCTTCTGCTCTTAAGATGAGAGCTTATTTTGATAGTCAGTTGGTCCCATACTGTGCATTAGCAAAAGAGGTAGCAGTTAGGGGTCTACCACCTGGGCCTGCAGACACTTGATCATCTCTGGGCCTGCCTGCAGAGAAAAAAGGACCTCAGTTCCTGTATCTTCAGATACTTTTCTAAATGGCAGTGGGTATAAATAACCAAAGAATTTGAAGTAGACAAGCTTTAGTGAATACTCTTCAGATATGATGTTTATATTTGTGTACATATTCTAACTACCTGTTGGATTGTATTATTCTTGAGGGTAGGAAATAATTCTCTCTCTGTTTCTGTCACCTCTTGGTATATTATGGATACAAACACTTACTAGCAAGTGCTTTCTAGTGGTGGGGAAGGCTTATAGTTGTTCTAAAGGCGTATAGGTGGTCTAAGGTGTTAGACATATGCTATTAAAAATACTGAGTTAATACATCAGTTTAGGTAACAGAATTCATTTCTCCAACATTCTTCCATATAATGTAAATACTTTCTTTCTTTTTCTTAGTTTGATGTAATTAGAATCATTTACTTAGGAGACATAGTATGTTATTGAGTCTTTCACTTAAATATAAGGTTTTCCTAACTGGATAATTAGGAAAATAAAATACATTTATTTCCCCTTATACACTCTTCAAACATAATTTAGAGCTACCTTCTTTTAAATCAAAATATCAGTCCTTAAATAATTTTTTGAAATACATATATAGGGGCAATAACTACTTAATAGTAACAACAAAACTAATATATTTGAGTGCTTACTTTGTACCAGATATTGTTTGAAGCACTTTTTATGTGTTAACTCCATTGAGTTACCACAGCCGCCATGTGAAATAGGTATCGTTATTACTCCTCTTTTACAGATGAAGAAATTGAGGCTTAGAGAGATTCAAGATTACTTGTCCAAGATCACACAACTAATAAATGTCAGTGTGAGGATTTAAATACAGGTTATCTGGCCCCAAGAGCCTGCATTATTTCCCATAAATTATATTGAACAACTGTTTTATATATACTTGTCATGTGCACATTACTGTGCTAGGCACTAGGTGTTCTTAAAAAGGTAAAATAAAGCCCCTGCCCTCAATGAACCTACAGAAGTTCCAGTAGAAAAACAGTACAGGCCTGGTGCAGTGGCTCATGCCTGTAATCCCAGCACTTTGGGAGGCCGAGGCAGGTGGATCACCTGAGGATGGGAGTTCAAGACCAGCCTAACCAACATGGTGAAACCCTGCCTCTACTAAAAATACAAAATTAGCCAGGCGTGGTGGTGCATGCCTGTAATCCCAGCTACTTGGGAGGCTGAGGCAGGAGAATCGCTTGAACTCGGGAGGCAGAGGTTGCAGTGAGTCAAGATCGTGCCATTGCACTCCAGCCTGGGCAACAAGAGGGAAACTCAGTCTCAAAAAAACAAGAAAAGAAAAACAAAGTACAGATAAGTGCTAGAAAGAGAGTAATGAAGCGGGTTCATTAAGAGATGCTTTTAGAAGGTAGCTACTACTTCTCCTAAACAGTGAACCCATAGCCTGCAGTGAAGTAGAGGACATTGCAGGCAGGGACAATCCTTTGCAGCAGTAGTTTTTCCCTGTGTGGTCCACAGATCACTGGCAGTTCCCTAAATTTTTTCAGAGTCTGGGTCGAGGGAGCTATGAAGTCAATGCAAGGTATTATTTTCATAGTAATACCAATACATTCTTGCTGTTTTCACTATATTTGCTTTGACGGTCAGTACAGAAGCAATGCTGGGTAAAACTGCTAGCACCTTAGCATGAATCAAGGCCGTGGCACCAAACTGTGCTGCTGGCAGCCATCATATTCTTCACTGTCACAGACTCACAGGAAAACAAAAAAATCACGTTCACTTAAGAATGTCCTTGATGAAGCAGTAAAAAGTATTAATTTTATTAATTTCCCACATTGAGTATATGATCTTTTTCATATTCTACATGGCAAAGTGAAAAGTATTCATAAAGCACTTGTGTTACATACCAAAATATTTTCATTGTCTCAAGGAAAAGTACTGTGTGATTGAGTTGCAAGCTGAACTAGCTGCTTTTTTCATGGAGCACCATTTTTTTCTTGTAAGAACAATTAATGGACAAACCATAATATTCAGTTTTATGTATCTGGCACTCAAATATATTAGTTTTGTTGTTACTATTAAGTAGTTATTGCCCCTATATATGTATTTCAAAAAATTATTTAAGGACTGATATTTTGATTTAAAAGAAGGTAGCTCTAAATTATGTTTGAAGAGTGTATAAGGGGAAATAAATGTATTTTATTTTCCTAATTATCCAGTTAGGAAAACCTTATATTTAAGTGAAAGACTCAATAACATGCTATGTCTCCTAAGTAAATGATTCTAATTACATCAAACTAAGAAAAAGAAAGAAAGTATTTACATTATACACCATTTTCTTGAAAATGAAGTGGGCCTGCCACTTCAAGGGAAGAAACTGACACTATTTTTTTCCATTGGTAAAATGTAAGCTCTCCTGGTAGAAATTAGAATTTTGAAAAATTTGTATCCTCCACTATGAGCTTGACAGTTTCTCAGTACTTAAAGATTTTTTCTGATGAGATCCGTGATGATAGTAACAAATGTGGTCTTGTATAATGGAATGTCCTCACATTTGAAAGAGCTCCATAACTCAGTAAGCCGATATTTTACAAATAATGACTGAGGTTTAATGTTACAAAATCATGAGTAAAAGATTCATGCAAAGTGCATGATTGTCCAGTGGATTTTACTGTAATAACATATGAAAAGTTCACTGATAAGGTTTCAGATTCGACATTGCAGTTAACTTTTAAGAAAGTACCACTTGTCAAGTTTTGATGTATTATCAAAGGAGACTCCACAGTTTTCTGAGAAGGCTATTGAAATAGTTTTCCCTTTTCTAGCTATCTGTGAGGCCAGATTTTTCTTTGTATACTTAAGTTAAAATAACATACTGTAACAGTAAATCCATACATTAAAGGGAGTGCCAGTCTTCTAAGTAAATTTATTACGTTTTGGAAAATGTAGTTAATTTTCTTTAAAATATGTTGTTTACATTAACACGTAATTGGCTTATTATTTAAAATTAATTTTTAAATACTTTAAAAATTTATCAGCTTTAATTTCTAATGCCATAAATAACAATGGATATTACCTAAAGAAACAAAAAGCTCTCTGAATCCTCAGTCATGTTTAAGAGTTAAAAGGGTTTCCCACATGGAGGTGGGGATGTAAATAGAAGATTCTTTTCTTTGTAGGCCAGGCACAGTGGATCATACCTGTAATCTCAGCACTTAGGGAGGCTGAGGTGGGAGGATCACTTGAGTCCAGGAGTTAGAGACCAGCCTGGGTAACAAGGCAAGACCCCATTGCTAAACATTAAAAAATAAAAATTAAGAAGTTTTTTTAAGTTGACAAGATTGTATGTATTTATACTGTTGTACAGCATGATGTTTTGCTTACAGTATCTTTAGTTGGAACAGAAGGCTCTCTTCTGAAGCAATAATGCTCAATAAGAGAGGCTGATAAAGCTAAATTATAGAGGACTTTAAATTCAAGGCCAAAGAATTTGGAATTTTATACTCTAAAGAGCTAAGCATCCTTTGAAATATTTGTTGGTGAGTTGAAAGTAGAGATTTGAGCAAATAGCCGAGTGGCCCACTTTATTACTATATTAGTCAGCTGTAGATTTTATAACCCTTCTCACTGGAAAGCCCCTGTTGACCATTATGCTCAGAGGATTTTTTTTTTTTTTTTTTTTTTTGCTTTTCTACACACCCCTTCTCTGGAGTTTAAGCCAATTTTTCTTTCACTTCTCTATTATCAATTGGTATTGCCCATTGACTCCTTTATCTGATAACACTTGAAGGTGCCTTGCAGATTAGTGATGCACTAAAACGTAGCCAAGAATGTATAGCCCTTAACAGTGGGATCATTTGCCCAAATGAGTATTTCTAGAACATAATGGGAAGAAAGGGGGCCACAGTCTATCATACTATGTATTGTTAGGCCATATTACCTTCAGCCCACAGTGTAGGTATCATTAGCATGTTCTGTTTCCAGGCTAGATGTAGAGGTCTTGGACTACGGAGGAATTTATTCATTCAGCCATCCACTTTTCCAAGAGTGGCTCTTATTTTTCCCTCAAAGTAATAAAAGGCAGGGTACATTGAGCCTACATAAAATATATATATCCTGTATCAATTTACCCTTAAAAATAATTACATCTGTCCTTTAGCTCCAAAATTTTGATGTCTATGAGTAGTTTGGCAGTTTCCAAGCTGGATCCATAAGGAAGCTATCACCTGGTTTGAGAATGTGAGAGTTGCCACAGAAAACCAAATTTAGAATTATGCATGGGTATTTTTGAATAGAGAAAATTGCCCTTTGGATCATATAAGACTCAAGACATCCTTTCAGCACATGTTAATATTGCTAACTCCATGACTGTTGCTTCTTCTCTTTGCATGCCTTGGTTTATTTACTTACCTACTTACTCCTAATGCCCAAGGGAAACTAAACTAAAAAATTGCTAGGCGCGTTAATGCTGTGCTCCGCTGCCCCTTACTGCTCTCACAGCTTAGGGCAAGGATGATGAAGTAGTAAGGATTATTTAGGGGCAATTTTTGTAACCTGTTTACATTTTCATAAATATTTTATACTACCTCTTGAAAATGAGTAAACTCTGATCAGAACTGATGAAGTTTAAAGCTAAAAAGCTTTTTTTTTTTTTTTGAGACGGAGTCTTACTCTGTTACCCAGGCTGGAGTGCAGTGGCGTGATCTCGGCTCACTGTAAGTTCCGCCTCCCGGGTTCACGCCATTCTCCTGCCTCAGCCTCCTGAGTAGCTGGGACCACAGGTGCCCGCCACCACGCCTGGCTAATTTTTTGTATTTTTAGTAGAGACTGGGTTTCACCATGTTAGCCAGGATGGTCCCGATCTCCTGACCTCGTGATCCACCTGCCTCAGCCTCCCAAAGTGCTGGGATTACAGGCGTGAGCCACCGCACACGGCCTAAAAAGCATTTTTAAAAGCATCTTCTTTTACAGCTGAGGTCAGTAGTGTTAAGTGATTTGAGCAAGTCACAGCTAGCTGGTTACAGAGCTGGGCCTTAGGAAGTCTGCTGTCAGTCAAGTGCTTTTTTCCTGCTTCTCCATGCAAATGGTGATTAAAAAAAAAAAAGACATCCATAGAGAGTCTTAACCATCTTAGCTTCTACTTACTCTTCAACTTTTAACCTAGGAACTCTAGCTTGAGCATACTAACAAATTTCTCTCATTCTAAATGAACGTTAAAATAATCACTCAGGTATAAAGTTTTAAAAAATTGAGGTGATATTCTGTGTGCATGTCACTATTTATATGTTACATATAATTTTATACAATTCTTACTCCTGTTTAAAAAAATGACTTGCTGTGGTTTTTGTTTCACAGCGTGACACTGATAATCAGTACATGATCATGTTACATATACAAATGATGCCTTTCATAATTCCTTTTTGTGGCACTTTGACACTCTGAGAAAATGGAATCACATATTTTCAGAAGAAATTGAATTACTCGTTTATTAAAAAAAGTTAGCTTACATTTGAATGCCCAAACAGGATTAGACTCTCAGAATTCAGCTTGTCATAACAGTGTTCAAATGCGCAGAAGAAATGTTTAAGCATTTCTCTTTAAAATAAATCTAAAAGTAATTATTCTTAAATAGGGAGTTGTTCTAAGTAAATGTAAATTCACTTTTCTGTGTCTAAAAAATTGGTGGTGATATTTGATAAAATAATTTTATATTCAATTGATTATAATTGTCTTATATATTATTTTAGCACCATGAAGTACATTGATTTTTCAGTAGCTAAGCATGTGGACTAAGATTTTGCTTTTTTGAAAAATATTTTATCATGTTATCGCGTTTGTACTCTGTGAGAAGGAATGCATATGATCTAATTCTACCAAGTTTTAACCCATCAGGAACTCCATCATAAACATTTTTATTCATTGATTTATTTATTTTTGAGACAGAGTTTCATTCTTGTTGCCCATGCTAGAGTGCGATGGCGTGGTTTCAGCTCACTGCAACCTCTGCCCCCCGGGTTCAAGCGATTCTCCTGCCTCAGCCTCCAAGTAGCTGGAATTACAGGCGCCTGCCACCACACCTGGCTAATTTCTTTCTATTTTTAGTAGAGATGGGGTTTCACCATGTTGGCCAGGCTGGTCTCGAACTCCTGACCTCAGGTGATCCACCTGCCTTGGCCTCCCAAAGTGCTGGGATTACAGGCGTGAGCCATTGCACCCGGCCCCATTAGAAACATTTTTAAAATGCTTAGCTAGGCATGGTGGCATGCACCTGTAATCTCAGCAACCTGGGAAGCTTAGGCCTGTAAATCTCTTGAGCCCAGGAGTTTGAGACCAGCCTGGGCAACACTGGGAGACCCTGTCTCCAAGAAAATTAAAACAAAAGTACTTTAAGTGCTAACAAATCTAGTCGATGTTCTAACATGGATTGTAGTTCTTGTTTTTTGAGGTACTATGCAATGGCATAATGAAAAGTATCCTGGCCAACTTTGTAAAATATTGTAAGGAAAAACTGAAATTTTTAAAGTGTTTTTATTTTTTTAAAAAGGCTATATTGTGTTTAGGGAGTGTGAGCCTGTAAATCAGGTTGCGCTGGTTCAGCTCTCAGCTCCTTCTGTTGACTGAATGTGTAACCATGAGAGAATTAGAACTCCAATGCTCATTTTTCTTATCTGTAAAAATGATGATAATAGTTCCTTCCACCTACGGTTGTTTGCAAGATTAGATGAGAAAATGAATATCAAATACTTAGTAGGCTATGATGTTTCCATTTCAATTCCTTGAATATTAAATATGTCATAATCTTATTTTATTCAAATTTAAATCATTTAGATTTGAAATCTGATATAAAAAGTTAATAATGTTTCACTTTTGTGCAAATTTTGATTCAGTGTGAATCTCTGCAAATGAAAATTTTGTTAATAGTTGCCTAATTTCTTTTTCTTTTTCTTTTCTTTTCTTTTTTTTTTTTTTTTTTTTTGAGACGGAGTTTCATTCTGTCACCCAGGCTGGACTGCAGTGGCATAATCTCGGCTCACTGCAACCTCCACCTCCTCCCAGTTCAAGCAATTCTCGTGCCAAAGCTTCCCAAGTAGCTGGGATTACAGGTGCCCACTGCCACGCCTAGCTAATTTTTGTATTTTCAGTAGAGACAGGGTTTCACCATGTTGGCCAGGCTGGTCTCAAACTCCTAACCTCAAGTGATCCACCTGCCTCAGCCTCCTAAAGTGCTGCGATTACAGGTGTGAGCCACCACACCCAGCAATAGTTGCCTAATTTGAAAGCTATTTGAATTGCATGGTAATTCACATGGCAGATGTACTTTGAGCAGTTAATAGAAATATCTACTGACCTTTGATAGGCTTATTCTTGAATGACACATTTTTCAGAACTATGTCCCTTACACTAAATGTTGACTTCATAATACTGTGAAAATTACCTATTTGAGTCTATGGAAAGTATTCATTTACATACGTTATCTGAAGATCACCACCCCCTCCCATTCGAAATAAATGGAGCCCAACCAGGAGTGATTGATATTTTTGTTCTTAAAACTGTAAGGTCTTCAGAGAGAGTGCAGTAGGAGATGAAGCTTTATGTGATTGGTTTTTTGTATGTAAAATCATGAGAGTTACAAGTTAAACTGTTTCTAATTGTGAAATGGATTAATAGTAATGTTAGATTTAAATGTGGGTTTTTTTCTTCATCAAACCAATAATTTGAAATGAATGTACTTTCAGTCTCTTTCTAAGTTTCGTAAGAGTTCCAATCACATTTTGAATACAAAACATAAATATTTGTTTACATTCGTGCCTGTATATAATCAATAAACCAGTTAAACATTTTTAGTGTTTTAATATTTAAGGGTTTAGAACCTGACATCCTAAAATATTTTCTTCTTTTTTTTTTGAGACAGAGTTTTTGCTCTGTTGCCCAGGCTGGAGTGCAATGGTGCGATCTCGGCTCACTGCAACCTCCATCTCCTGGGTTCAAGTGATTCTCCTGCCTCAGTCTCCCAAGTAGCTGGGATTACAAGCACCCGCCACCACGCCTGGCTAATTTTTGTATTTTTAGTGGAGACAAGGTTTCACCATGTTGGCCAGGCTGGTCTCGAACTCTTGACCTCAGGTAATCCACCCACCTCGGCCTCCCAAAGTGCTAGGATTACAGGCATGAGCCACTGCGCCAGGCCTACTTTTTTCTTTTTTAAAACTTGTAATTTTTTTTCTTGTTTGCTTGCTTCCTTGCTTTCTTTTTTTTTTTTTTTTTTTTTTTTTTTTTAATGTTTTTGTTTTTTGTTTTGAGACAGGGTCTTGCCCTGTCGCCCAGGCAGGAGTGCAGTGGTATGATCATAGCTCACTGCAGCCTTGACCTCTCATGCTCAATTGATCCTTCCACCTCAGCCTCCCAAGTAGCTGGGAGTACAGGCTTACACCATCATTCCTGGCTAATTTTTGTATTTTTTGTAGAGACAGGGTTTCACCAGGGTTGTTCAGGCTGGTCTCAAACTCCTGGGCCTCCTAGAGTGCTGGGATTAAAGCCAGCCTGGGTGTGAGCCATTGCACCCAGCCAAAACTTTTAATTATGAAATTATTTTAGATTCACAGTAAATTTGCAAAAATATGCAAAAGATTTCTGCATACCCTTCACCCAGTTCCCCTAATGTTAGCATCTTACATAGCTATAGTAGAATGTTCGAAACTAGGCAATAAGAAATACTGATACAGTGCTATTAGGTAAAATATAGGCCTTATTTTAAATTTCATTTTTTCCAGTAATGTCTTTTTCTCTATTCTGAATCCCATACTGTAGTTAGTTGCCATGTCTCCTTATCACAAATATTTTAATAATCCTCACCTTATATCTGAGGTACTTCTAGGCTCTAAAAGAACAGAAAAAGGAAAAAAATCTGTATTTATGGACTTGCCATTAGATGATAACCACATCTCATTTCCTACTTCACCTGCTTATTCTCCCTTAACCTTTTGTGTTTGCATTGGAGAATGACTATAACGTAGGCCCTTCTTCACTTGAAATATAAAAGTTATTTTGAAAGCAAGCAATGTTTCCTAGAATATACATGTCAGCTCAAAACAAGCATAGGCTATGTTGCCCTATTTTGCTGCCTTGATTAAAACATGTACACACAGTACTATAAGATTTTATTAAATAGTTACTATTAGATCCAGTTTTGAATACATGAGATTAATTTTACTTACACCACAAAAATTTCAAAAGTTCAGAAACTGGTGACATCAGTTAGAAGATTGGAAGACTTTTTTTGAAGAACCTGACTTGCTCAAGAAGACTTAAAGAACAAATTGCTTACCTAACAACTTAGAATGAAGGAATCACAAAGTCACCCAAGCCTCCACTCTACCCACTCAGACTTCCCAATTTTTTAGCTACCTGCCACCTACCCCCTCAACTCTTAAGTCCTGAATAGACAACCAATGATTACTAGGTACCAGGAAAGCCCACAACTTGGAAGATAGATAACAAAAAGAAACCAAAACAGCAACCACCACCACCACGTTACAGGGAGTAGGACCTTTCCCCCACAATTACATTTATATGCTCAGAGAGAGAAGAAATTGTATTAACAGGAATGAAATGCTAGTTTGGGGGATGGGGGTTGAGGTTCAGAAAAGGAAAATGAGTCCTTGAAATTAAAAACATGGCAACAAAATGAAAAACTTTATTTGGCTGACTTGAAGATGAAACTGAAAAAATAAAGGTCTACATCTTTTTCGTTTTTTTTGAGATGGAGTCTTGCTCTGTGGCCTAGGCTAGAGTGCAATGGTGCGATCTCAGCTCATTGCAATCTCTGCCTCCTGGGTTCAAGCAATTCTCCTGCTTCAGCCTCCCAGGTAGCTGGGATTACAGGCGCGCACCACCACGCCCAACTAATTTTTCTATTTTTAGTAGAAACAGGGTTTCACCATGCTGGCCAGGCTGGTCTTGAACTCGTGACCTCAGGTGATCCACCCACCTCAGCCTCCCAAAGTGCTGGGATTACAGGTGTGAGCCGCTCTACCTGGCCTACAGTCTCTTATCCACAATTCCAAAATCCCAAAAGTTCTGAAAATTATATTTTTCATAAGTTTACAACACAACCTATTTCTGTCCTTTATAGATTTTGCTAAAGAAATATCACTGTCTCAGATCTGATTGTATGTGGGTGGGATGAGGGGTGGGTATTACATTATGGGTTATATTCTATATTAACTTTCTAAAATTCTAAAAATTCTGATAAGCATTTGGCCGCAAAGGTTTCAGATAAGAGATTAAGGACCTATATCCCAGAAAAATGGAGCAAAAAGGCAGAGATGGGAAATACAAGAGAAGAGATGTGAAAATTAGAGGACCGGTCCAGAAGATCCAATAATACAGCTTCCAGAAAGAAAATGTGTAGCATGAGAATCATCACCCGACAACACAAGAAAACTTCCAGGACTGAGGACATTAATTTTCATCTTGAAAGAGACCATAGAATTCTCCACAAAGCAGGTGAAAATGAAACAAGTCCACACTGAGGCATATCACTATGGACACTGTTTTAGAACATCAGGTGTATTTGGATAGTCCTACAAGCTGCAAGAGAGAAGAAAAAAGTCACATACAAGGAGATGGGAATCATGTCTTCAGATTTCTCAGCAGCAAAGCTAAAAGCTAGAAGACAATTGAGAGTTATCTTCAAAATTCTGAAGGGATTTTTTTTTCCAACCTAGAATTCTGTGACCAGCCAAACTATCATTAAACTGGGATGGTTAAATAGATATTTTCAGCCATGAATCAGATTCTCAAAAAATTTACTGTGCTAAACTGAATTTCCTATTTTGCTTTTTTTCTCTGTTAGCCTCAAAGAGATGAAAATAAGAAATGAAGACTTCTATTGGGGGACGGGGGGAGGAGGAAAAATAAATATTGAAGAAAGTGGATAATCCATAAATCAAAATATTTCTGAATTCATTAAGAGATTCCTTAGTATCTATATCAGAGTCATATGTGTTTAATCTTAATCTGATAGACTTGGAAAGTTATACTTAATCTTGTGTCACTCAGAATTCCCTTTAGATTATGACAGAACATTTGTTCACAATGTATAGTTAAAATATTTCCATTGTATCATAGAAGAGTCAGAAAAATCAATCAATTTCCTAGTTAGAAGTATTTTAAAAATTTGAAGTCATCAAAAAAAGAAAACATTCGTAGTCCTCATTTCTAGGATGAGATTCTGAGACTTAAAATTCTAGTTTGCTATTAAGTGTAATTGGCGCCGACCTCCTGTGCAGTGTTGATGGCTAGCTCAGCTGCACCAGGGAAGATGAGTTGTTTGAAGGGTAGATGTATAGGTTTTAGCCATACGATTGCATCAGGCCAGCACTGCTGCTAGTCCTCACTCTAAACTGTCGGTGAACGGACTCCATCCAGCCTCTTCTGTTTTATGCCTTGCCCAGTGGATACGTTAGGTCGGATAATGACCACAAAAGGGAAAACCACAACCTTGGAAAGTTGTTCATATGGTCAGTAAAGGTGCTCAGCAGCTAGCAAGAGAAAATAATGCAGACCAGTGCTGTTGTAGACTGAGATTTTTCTTAGATCAATTTTAACTGTCCACTTTTCACAAAGATAAGACTTAAAAACTTTTATTTCCCTTTTTCTCTCTGATTTATATATTTCAGCAATTAGTAGTCTGTATTGGGATAAATTTAAAGTGAGAATGCCCCAGGTGTGAGATAAGATCTCATTTAAGTACGTTAATGTAGTATGACCAATATTTTCTATTCCTATTTCTACTCTGTACAGAAAACCACTTTTAAGTCCCTGTATCAGTTTAGTAGTTCTTTGGCTTTTTTCCTAATTAAATGTCAGCATCCCTTTGCTGGTTTTCTTTTCTCTCCCTTTCCTTTCCCTTTCTCTGCATAGCCTGACCTATTTCTCTTTCCTCAAGGTATAGAACCTAGCCAGGCACAGTGGCTCATGCCTATAATTCCAGCACTTTGGGAGGCTGAGGCAGGCAGATCGCTTGAGCTCAGGAGTTCAAACCAGCCTGGCAACATGGCAAAACCCCATTTCTACAAAAAATATAAAAATTAGTCATGTGTAGTGGCTCGCACCTGTAGTCCCAGCTATTTGGGAGGCTAAGGCAGGAGGATCAGTTGAACCCAGAAGGTGGAGGTTGCAGCAAGCTGAGATTGCCACACTGCACTCCAGCCTGGGCGACAGAGGGAGACCCTTACTCAAAAAAATTTAAAAAGGTATAGAACCCATGTCACCTCTAGTGTAGCCTTCCGTGTCTCTTACCCATGCCTGTCTCCACTCCCGGAGACTCTTGCTGCATGAGATGAGAGTCCTAAGAAGGTAAGAGAGGGGTGGGGTTTGTATGGGTTCTCGCTTCTAATGAGAAGAAGAGAGGATGGGTGCGGTGCTAGAAAGGAAGTGATTTCACATATGAAATTGGGCTGCCTAGTTTTGAATTCCTAGTCTGCTGCTTACTGTGTGACCTTGGACAACTAACTGAACATCTCTGCACTTAGCGTCGTCCTCTGTCAGTTGGAGATAATGGTAGTACCTGTTTCACAGAGTTATTGTGAGGGTTAAAGAAAATAATATATGTAAAGTACAATATAATGGCTAAGAACATGCACTCCAGGCCAGGCGCGGTGGCTCACGCCTGTAATCCCAGCACTTTGGGAGGCCTAGAGTTAGAAGTCAGGATCCTCGTGACCCTTTGCCAGGGGAACCGTGACTGGTGTGGGCCCCCCAGGGTGCTTCTGGTATCTTGTTTCTTGATCTAATTTGGTGGTTACATGGGTGTACGTTTCATTGTGAATATTCAGCTCTATGCTTATAATTTATGTATTTTTATCGATGTATGTTAAACTTCAGTTTAAAAATTGCATTAGATCAGAAGTCTTGAGAATTTGGGAAATGATAGGTCACTTTTTCTACATGCCAGATCGACTTAGAATTAAAGATTTCATACTTAAAAACAAGGGGGACGGGTGTTCACTACAAGCTGCAAAATTAACCAGTCTTGCTTCTGATCTTAAATTGTGTCTTCAGAGAAGCAAAGAACTATGAAGAGCTACAGATAAGCACCTTGGGCAACATACTTTGAAGTAATCATTAGTTTTCATTTATCCTGCCACTTCACATACACTGTGACAGATTACATGGGCTACATATAAAGTTATATATAAAAGTGTAATTTGGAGTTTGTGGAATCAGTCTTTTTAACTTTCCTCAGAGTGATACACTGTCATCTTGCAGACCAGATCTGGTGGTTTTAAAGTTTGATTGAAGATAAAGTTTTATGTGATCCAACTGTGAGATGTTAAGAGGCAAGTTTGAAGGTGCTTGAATGAGCATTAGTTGTAATTGATGCTTGTTGCTTTGACTGCATGTTGGTTTGCTTGATGCTGTTTTAGTAACTTAGTGAGTTTCATCTTTAAATGGGATTTGTGTTATTTAGTCTGCATTGTGCCAAGACTGATGATTGAAAACCGTACACTTTCACAGAACATTGCTTCATAGCTCTTCTCTTTTCTGCTATTTTTATATCACATGAATCATTGCACATTTAAGCCATCTGCAAGGCCTGAATGGAATGAGATAAAAAGCTGCCATCACTTAAATTGACACTTGAAAAGCTGGTATTCATTTGGAGTTTATTCCTGATTATCCTTTATATTTTAAAGTTTCAAACTTCATTTCAAGATGGTTGCCAACATCTCTGAGCCAGAAGTATCTCTGATTCACAGCTTCTTTTAGCCTGAAAGTCAAAGGGAGGGGATGCATCCTGTCACCTAGAAGAATCTGTTGGGGACTCACTTCTATCTCATTTGAGAGAATAAGAACAGCAAGTTCCACTCCTGTTTTAAAAGTATGTTGGTTTAATCAGCTCAGCAAGCCATCGGGTTTGGCATGCACTTCATAGGGAATAGTAAAAACACAAGGCTCTTCGATTGTCAGATGAATACTTCAAAATTGCACGCCTAGAATGTGTCACACCTGTTAGATACTTATCAAAAATTTTCTCAACATAACTTTTTTGAGGATTTAGTGAAAAAAAAAATTAGATAAATGCATGCCTGGGATGTTGCAAAAGAGATTCATGATTAAAAATGCATATTCAGCCGGGTGTGATGGTGCGTACCTGTAGTGCCAGCCATTCGGGAGGCTGAGGTGGGAGGATCACTTGAACCCAGGAGGTTGAGGCTGCAGTGAGTTTTGATCTCGCTATTATACTTCAGCCTGGGTGACAGAGTGAGACACTGTCTCAACTGAAAAAAATAATAATAAAATAAAAATAAATAAATGCATGTCCACCCTTTGCAAGAGGCCTGGAGTGGAATCGCGCCCTCTGTGGAGTGGGTCGCCACCTCTGTCGCGGTCCTCAAACCCTGCCACCGCCCTGGCCTAGGAGCCTGCCCCACCGCAGCGGCCGGCAGCGCAGCAATCTGCCAGCGGTGGTCACGGCCCCCGGGCCCTCTCACGGCAACCAGCTGCGCGCCTCCCGGGGCAAAAGCCCATGGGCCACTACCATGGCCCTCAAGATGGTGAAGGGCATCATCGACTGCATGTTCGACAAGAACCTGCAGGACTTGGTCCGCGGCATCTAAAACCACAAGGAGGATGAGATTGAAGAAGAATGGGGATAGTGGCCACCAAGCATCTGTCTTCGTTGAAGGATGCCCGTGCAGCCCTTGGGCAGTGGAAGCCTTAGAAAGTCTTCTACCTGAGTGACTGCCTGCCTGCCTGCCTCCCTGCGTGGACAGCAAAGGCTGGCCTGAAGGAGAGCAGCCGTCTGATACCACACCACTCCCAATACCAGAGGCTATGTCGGGCATGAGGTGCCAGGAGGGCAGGGAGGTTAAGGAATTTGCCTGCAGGCACCAAGTCACCCTCAGCCCATGTCCCTCTCCCTGGGAACCTGAGTTCTTGCCTTATTGTTACACTTCTCCAGAAGTGGTGTGCCTTCGCCTGTCTCTGGCTTAATGAGATCATTTTTGTTCATCTCCATCCCCTTTCCCTTGGTTTTCAGCATCTCAGAAGCTCTCCCTAACTGCTTTGGTGACAATGTGTAACTAACTTATGTACTCTTCAGATTCCTTTTGAGTTGAAGGCATAGCTGATTGGCCTGGATTTTATTTTACTGAGCGTGATTCACCAGATTGGAAATGTGGTTTGCTTCCTGGGAGGACTTTTTCTGCACAGGCAGGATCTCCCAGTGCCCGTCCCTGCCCCCTTCAGCGCATGTCACTGAGCAGCCTGTTCTGGCATCCTGAGGACGGGCCACGGGGTCTGTCCAGCAGAGGACCATGCACTGTAGTCTAGGGTGTGGTTTTCAGGGGGGTGCGCCTGTCTTCACTGGGAAGCCCCTGAGCCTGGATTTCTTCCTTTGGAATTGGTGTGAGTTGATAGTGCCTTCCTTACAGGCATGGGCCCATTCAAGCGGGTATTGGTGGTGGAAACATTTTTAGAGTAGTGTGGGGCCGTCCTTGAAAGTTCCAGGCTTCCTTGTGGGCCCTGCTATTGGCCAATCAGTGATTCCATGCAGGACACGTGGTGTCTGGGGGCCCTGGCTTTCTCATCAGAAGACCATCTTTATGGCCCGGAAGGTCGTTACTCAGGTGTTCACTTCTGATTCCGGATGTTCTCTGCAGCTGCTGGAGTTTCCTGATTGGAGAACAGCAAATGACTGTTCAATGACCATTCTAGTGGTCCCCCCCTCCACGCTGTGCCCCCCCAAACTCGCTTTTGAAAAGCAGCTACCCTGTAGACCTCATGTTGTAGGTTCTTCCCACCCACTGCACCCAAAATGCAGACTCTTGACGTGTGATTTTTCTGCAGCAGTATAGTTTCAAAAAAAAGTTTTTATTTTGTAATAGATTTTCACTTAAAACTTGAGTGTGGCATCGTGGAAACAAGGCTTAGCAATGATTTTAAAAGCCACGTGGAAAGGCAGCGTGATTGAGTGGAAATCACATGAAGTTTGGGAGATCTGAGTCCAGGTGCTCCGACTGGCTTAATGAGGTGGCCCCCGGAGAGCTCCCTGTTCTGTCTCCTCCTGTGTAACATGGGAACATGGGATGAGTTGCCTCCCTCCTTGTGGAATGGTGCTGAGGATGCTGCAGCAAAAACGTGGTTTTCTGGAAGCACCAGAGTGCTCAAAGAGGTTGTTTAGTTCACTGTTTTCCGGTCCTCAGGCTGTAACCTCTTAGTGGGTTGTAAATTCAATTTACTGGGTTATGCTAGTTAAGAAAAAGGAAAACAAACTAGAAAATACCAGAGTGCAGGCACATACAGTAGCTGTCCTGTCTTGAAACTTTGATTTCTGCATGTGATTCTTGTGTGCATATGTGAGCGTATTGGGTTACCATGCACAACCCATTAAAATGAGTGCAAAAAGTAAAAAATAAATAAATAAACAAATGCATACCCACACTCATTTATACTCTTTAACTGTGGGTATGTGCAAATCTTGCATTTTTATGCTAATTAGCAGATGAGTCAGGGTCTCTAAAGCCTTTTACAACAGTTAGATTCTCTCAATGCAGTTTGCTCTGGGCTGCAGAAGATTGGGTTCCCCTGTACTAAAGTTAGCTGGAATTGCATAAGTTAGGGAGGAGAGTACAGATTTGTTTCAGAGTAAGAAGCTTCTTGGCCAGGCACGGTGGCTCACGCTTGTAATCCCAACACTTTGGAAGGCCAAGGCGGGCGGATCACAAGGTCAGGAGATCAAGACCATCCTGGCTAACAGGGTGAAACCCTGTCTCTACCAAAAATACAAAAAATTAGACGGGTGTGGTGGCAGGCACCTATAGTCCCAGCTACTCGGGAGGCTGAGGCAGGAGAATGGCGTGAACCCGGGAAGCGGAGCTTGCAGTGACCCGAGATCGCACCACTGTACTCAAGCCTGGGCGACAGAGCGAGACTCTGTCTCCAAAAAAAAGAAGCTTCTTCAGTTGTTGCTAGGTCTTTCCTCTTCATAAATAATATCATTATAATACTTTGGCAACATAGTAGTAATAACTCTAGAGCTAATAGAGGGAATGAAATATAAAAATATTTCCTTATTTAATTTCCTTGAGAGAGCCTGAGATCATAGACCAAAAAATGAAGTGACCTCCATAACTAAGTACAACAGACTCTATTTTCAAAATAGAAATATCTTAAAAATAGAAAGTTCTAAGAGTCTAAGAATGAAGGAACTATTTTTGTATCTTCAGATCCTAATGTATCTCCATGTGATCTTGGGCAAGTCACTTAGTGCTTCCGTGTTCGTTAGCTCCCATTTTGTTAGCATACTATAAATACTCAAAACACCAACATTTTGTTTGTAGACGGTAGCATTTAGAACATTAATAGCATCTTTGTGTTTTGTTGTTGCTGTTGTTGTTGTTGCTTTTGTCTTTGAAGGGACTACTGTGATTTTTGCTTAAACATACCCTGTTTGGGGATGATTGCTGTGGGGGGATAACTTTAATTATTTTAAAGTAATTGTGTATATTTTTCATTCTTTATTTCTTTGCTTAGCAGACAGAAGGTGGAGCACAGACAGACGGCCAGCAGTCACAGACACAAAGTAGTGAAAATTCAGAGAGTAAATCTACCCCGAAACGGCTGCATGTCTCTAATATTCCTTTCCGCTTCCGGGACCCTGACCTCCGGCAGATGTTTGGGGTAAGTCTCTGAAGTCTTTTTATGGATTTTACAATTAAAGTAGATTTTAATCCCCCAGATGTGTTATTAGTCATTATTACTTTAGGATTAAACTACAAATAGATTGAAAGAACCTGAGGTAAATCAGTCTTTTCATCAGTCTTTAGAAGCCTTTTTCTGTCATCCAGTCTGCTCTAGACATAGTTTTGCATGTGGCTGCACACATAAGGTGGCGATATGACCCAGCTTGCTGTGACTGAGGGGTTTCTTGTGATGTGAGACTTTCAGTGCTGAAACCAGGATGGTCACCCTACTCACCTACCAAACTCAGTAAACATACCAATAATATGCTTAGTTTCATCTGAAAGAACAAACATGCACATTCTTTTAGAGCAATGATTCCTAAACTTGTTTGCACACTGGAAATTACCTGGGAAGCTTAAAAAATATTGATGCCTATGTCTGACATTCTAGGGTTGTGATTTAATTGGCCTGGAGTGTGGCTTGGGCTTTGGTATGTTTACAAGATCCCCCAGGTGATACTAATGTGCACATAAGTTTGGGAACCATTGCTTATTCATCCTGTCGCCTTCTTTGTTTTTTCTTTACCTTCCATATAAGCCCAGCTCAATACTGCCTTCCTCTCCTCTTATCTCCCTCAACTCCAAGACCAAAGAAACTAGGTTCAGGGATGCGTTATTGCCACTCTCTACTTAGCTTTGTAATGTCTAAAAAGATTCACAATGTAGAGAATACAGGTTTAGAGGTGGCTTATTGAAGTGGAAAGAGTATAGATTTTGGAGTCAAAGAGCCTGGGTTCAAATTCTATTCGCATGTGAACTTTGGAATTCATGTAACCTTTTTGAATTTAAATATCATATTTATAAACATAGAGACAGTAATGTCTACCTTTCAGAGTGTTATAAATTAAATGAAATAACATTTGTGAAAACAGTACCTCAATGTTTTGTTTTTATAATACTTTATTGCTCATACTGCACAGTGTCAAGACCAATATCTAAAATCATTGTAGAGGATTGGTTTGCTACCTCTGATGTATTCTTTCAACTGTTTATTTCCTCCTGAATCACCATCATGAAAAAAAGTTAAATTGCAAAGATTTGAGTTGTTGGGAAGTTAGTGAATGGCTGCTAAGGATCTTAATTTTTTCTGAGCCTGCTTGTTATTGCTTTTTGAATTTGACCAAACTCTTAACCCAGAGATAATCAATAGTTTTTTTGTTTTTTTGTTTGTTTGTTTGTTTTCTTTTTTAAATTCCACTAGGATAGCTGCCTGGTACTTTATTAGAAAAGCAGATGCTCTTCTTTAAGTCTTGGTTGTGGCCACTTCATGGTGACAAGACACTGGGGCAAAATTCTGTCATTTATAGCTGACTACTTGGATGTATTTTCCGCACTAAAGAGAAGGCCAGAGTTGAGATTTAATGATGTTCTTGAAGTATTTGAAGAGCTTTTACACAGAAAATGGTAACCAGATATTTTCCATTTTTTCTGAGAAGAGAGCAACAGAAAATAAAGGACAAGCATAAAGGACTTGGGTTACGCAGAAGAAACTTCTTGGGAGCATGAGTTATTAGGTTCTCTACTGAATTATTAGAGCTTATATAAAATCTTAGTCTCTGGAGGTCTGTGAGAATGGAGTACATTCTCATCTGCCAGAAGTGTGTTTTCTCTTGAGTCAGAAAAATAGTGTCCATTGCAGATCTGCCTAGGCCAGTTAGTGACTTCTTGAAATGTATTATGCCCTTCTCATAAGGCATAAAGTGCAAAAGAAATAATTTTTTCCTTACCAGAGATACCTAGTTGCTTTATTTTCTTCCACATTGTGACTCTCTATTACTTAGAAGAACAGTAACATTGGTAAAGAGCAGGCATCCATGCTCCATTTCATTAGCTTCATAAACTTGACAAATAGCTTCTTTTAGCCTCATTCTTCTTAACCATAAAAGGAGTGTGATCCTTACTCCAGAAGGATATTATAAGAATGCATTAGAAAATATAAAACAAAACAAACTCCAAAGCACCATACAAATCTTAGTTTTATAGGATAAGCATAAATGCCCTCCCATCTAAAATAAAACATTTTCCTTTTTCCGTGATTCTTCTATTAAACCAAACCAAGATGTCTTACTGTAGAAAACTTGGGTTATTAATACAAGTTTTTTGATAAAGATAGTAGGTGATTCAGTCCAGTGGAACAGCATGATTTCTGTTTTGCTCTTTCCATTTTCCAGTTTTTTTTCACATTTCCCAAAGTCTGGTTTGAAACCCAAGTGAAGTAGATAATCAGGTATGACTCCAATACTCAGAGGGAAATATAAGCCAAAAAGATATCTGGAAATTTTCTGCATATACCTTCAATTCATTTCATCCAAGCATTGATTAAAACAGTTTTGTCTCTTTTTATATATACTTTCCCCCTAAATAATCATTGTGTTTTGTGTAACCCTCTAGTCAGCTATTTAGCTACCTAACAGTAGAGTTTAGGCTTTGTCTTTAGTTTTTGTTTGCTTTTCTGAATGTTAAAATGTTTAAAGAATTACCAAAGAGAGTGGTTATTTAAAATATTCTTGATGTTGTTGTAGAAATATTAAAGTGGTGAATAGCATGTAGCCTAGAGAAGTGGTAACACGTTATATATTGATTCGGATAGTTGTTCACAATCTATTGCTAAGTTAAAAAATAAAAGCAATATATGCTTTGGCAGGCTGAGGCGGGCAGATCACATGAAGTCAGGAGTTCGAGACTAGCCTGGCCAACACGGTGAAACCCCCTCTCTACTAAAAATACAAAAATTAGCTGGACGTGGTGGCAGGCACCCGTAATCACAGCTACTCAAGAGGCTGAGGCAGGAGAATAGCTTGAACCCAGGAGGCAGAGGTTACAGAGAGCCAAGATCGTGCCACTGGACTCCAGCCTGGGTGACAGTTCAAGACTCCATCTTTTTTTTTTTTTTAAAGCAAATTATAGGATGCATCTGATGTCTATAGTTACTTATCTCTACATGCCTGAGGGAAAGCCTGGAATGCTGTGTACTAAAGCATTACGATGATAGGATTGCAGATTATCTTTATTTTCTGTTTTCTCTTTTCCTTTTGTTTATATTTTCTACTTTTTACATAGTGAATATACTTTGCTTGTATAAAAAAAAGGAGGGTAACAGCCTTCTATAGTATATTATTCTACTTACTAGGATTTGCTTTTTAAATCTGAGACTGTTTTAAAAACTAAGAGATGTAGTTAGGAAAATTCCAAGTTCTTGTCCACATGAAGTATCTAGTGGGCTAACACTGTGAATAACTTTGGACAACAGCTTCCACACACAGGTGGATAAATTGCCTGAGTGAGTGAACTGAGAAAGGAGAAACTGTCAGCTCAGTGACGAGGAAAAATCAGAAACTGGTATTGGAACTTTCTAACAAATACAAACATAGAAGTTAAATAAGTAGTTTACTGAAGAAGAAAAATAAACGATTCCCATTTCAGAAGAGAACAAAATATGTGGATAAAAACCTGACCATAAGTAAACGTTTTTATTTTTATCTCTGCAGCAGTTTGGCAAAATCCTAGATGTAGAAATAATCTTTAATGAACGTGGCTCTAAGGTAAGCTCCATTTCAGTGTCAAGTGTGCTTGATTTCTTTTTGAGTTTTATGTTATTTTAAATAGCAAGTATTCAGAGAACATAAGCTGTTTTCAAGCCTGCATAAAAGTATCCTAATTATCCACCTTGGTTTAGATTATCTCTAAAAATAAGCTACCACATGGCCAAACTTTATTCTGATACGTATATGGGGGTGGAAGGGTGATGAAGTAAGAAGCAGAGACGGTTGAGGGAAGAGTGGGACATAAAGAACACAGGATGTAGGAGATGACAGTGCTTTATGAGCCTTAAATTCGGCCTCAGCTTTCTCCGTTTAAAGGAAAAGTGCAAAGACTAAATAAAGTGAAATTCTACGAGAATTCTATTCTGAATTCTATCAGAACAATTCAACCAAAATCCAACTTCAAAACAGCATACTTAGAACAAATTTAATGTTTTGATTATTCAGTTAACTTGCAGTCTCTTTTGAAAATTGTGACAAGACTTAAACAGAGTGAGCAATAACTGAGGAATTCAGTATGAACTGATTTCCTTAAGTTCTACCCACATAGGCAATCCTCAGGATGTAGAGTCACCTAAATCACAAATACAGTGAGTTAGTTTTTTTTGCATAAGAATGAAAGTAGTAAGTGTGTACTTTTACGTGTGTATTTTACTCTAAATGTGTTCTATATAAGAACTGAAATTTTTAATTAAAATTTATTTCCCCTATTAGGCTGGGCGCAGTGGCTCACGCCTGTAATCCCAGCACTTTGGGAGGCTGAGGCGGGCGGATCACCTGAGGTCAGGAGTTCGAGACCAGCCTGGCCAGCATGGTGAAACTCTGTCTCTGCTAAAAATACAAAAATTAGCCGGGCCTGGTGGCACACGCCTGTAATCCCAGCTACTCGGGAGGCTGAGGCAGGAGAATCACTTGAACCCAGGAGGCAGAGATTACAGTGAGCCGAGATTGCGCCACTGCACTCCAGCCTGGGTGACAGAGCAAGACTGTCTCAAAAAAAAAAAAAAATTATTTCCCCTATTTACTATTTTAAATTCCCAATCTGTATGATTTAGAATTTCCATGCATTAAAAGAAACAGCAATGTTTTTAGAACAAGGGAATGGCAAAGACTTACAGTAGTGTTGTGAAAAAAAAAAAGTATTTGATGAACTGAATATTTGGACATGTTACTTGAGAGTTTTCTCACTGCTTATTAAATGAAATACATCCTACTGAAACCATCAGCCATAGCCAAGCCTATAAATATTTACCTTGCTGTTGCTACTTTCATTTGTTAGGTTAGAGCAATTTTTTAGTTAATTTTCATTTGGTCATCTCTGTTGAACTTTGAAAATAGCTTTTGGCTATGGTTAAATCTCTTAAACATGTAATTTGAGGGAAAGCTAAATAAAGCCAATAAATGAGCTAATATTTACCTCTCCAATTTCATACTCCAAATTCACCATACTTTGGGAATTGATAACAGAGTTTATATATATACCTCCTGCCCCCATCTGTACACATAAAAATGTATGTGCTGTTCTAATGCTACTTATTATTATTCCCTTCCTTTGTAGAATGTATCAACACTAAAAGTGTTTAATTCTGACTATAACGATTATTTGTTAACTATTAAAGGGGTAATTATACTCTAAGCTTCCAGTTTTCAGTTAAAACAAAAATGATTAATATGCCTATACAGAACTTTCTCCAGCACTTGGTAAGTATTTTTTAAAGTGAAGTCTATTCAGACTGCAACCAGTAAACTATTTATGCTTATGATTTTTCTCACAATGGATTTCTGTTCCTTTGTTGCATTGTTTGTGTTTATTTTATGTGATCTTTTTTAGCTACAAGGTGGGAAAATGACAGTGGTTTAGAGATAAGAAGCACATGAGTGTAAAATAAATATGTGGAGATTTTTGGCCACTCTGTAAACTACTATCTGAAGTAGTTTTAAATATTTTTAGTTGTTAAGTGTATGTACTTAAAATATTCTTAACTAGAGTGTAACAACTAGAAGGCCAGTGTAGTTTCATCAGGCATTGAGGACTTACTCCTTACCAAGAAAATAATTTGTTTGAATTATTGTGAAGCAAAGGAAATTGATCTTTCTTAAGGCTTCTTTCATTGACTTTAAGGATTTGCCTGCTACCAATTCTTTTTCTTTTCTTTTCTTTTTTTTTTTTTTTTTTTTTTGAGGCAGAGTCTCGCTCTGTTGCCCAGGCTAAAGTTGCATTGGCACAGTCTTGACTCACTGCAACCTCCGCCTCCTGGGTTCAAGCAATTCTTGTGCCTCAGCTTCCCGAGTAGCTGGGATAACAGGCGCACACTACCACCCCTAGCTAATTTTTGGTATTTTTAGTACGGACAGAGTTTCACCATGTTGGCCAGGCTGGTCTCGAACTCCTGGTCTCAAGTGATCTGCCTGCCTTGGCTTCCCACAGTGCTGGGATTACAGGTGTGAGCCACCGCATCCTGGCCCCACATTTTTTTAAATTTACCTGATCCAATTACTTCTCTCATGTAACTTTCATTTGAAAGTAATGACATGAGCTTTCTCTTTGAGAAATCTAAAAGCATAGGCTGCTTCTGTCAGCTTGATGCTGTGTCCTCACTGCCCCATTTTTCTTTGGGCTGCTAAAAGGTGCACAGACTGTGTACTAATTGGTAAATATTTTAAAAACAAAGCACAGAATTCAGAATTGCCCTGAATCTGCCTTCAAGGACTGACACAAAACCTTGTTTTTGTCCTTCGAAGCTTTCTTAACTGCTACCTAAAGTTATTTGCTGGAATGGGTGCCCTTGGAACTGTTCTGAGGATCCTAATAGAGATTTATTTTGGAATCAAACCCATAGATGCCTCCTCTGGGATCCACCTAAGAGAAATTAATGAGCACTTTTTGTTTTGTGAATTAAGTTTAGTTTCTTAATCCTTTTATATGTTTGGGGTTGACTGTAAAATTACAGCGTATTTTGAAAAGAACCAGAGAAAAGGAGGCTTTATATAGTCCTATTGTTTAGTTAAGAGTTCCTCTAACTTTTAAACAGAGTGCTTTTCTGTACAGAAATTAGCTTTATTGAATTTTTTTAGAGCAGTAATGGAAAAACTAGTCACAAAATAACTCTAAGATAGCAATACTTAATGTAAAACAGGGTTTAATCAAATTGTTCCAAAGCAAAAAGCAACTCCATACCATATCTTATTTTGTATAATAAGACCATCACCCAGGGTTTTAGGATATACCCATTTGAAAACATAAGTAAACGGTGTTCCACTGCCATGCTCATGCCCTCCTTGTCTGCCAGTATTCTTCTTTTTCCAGCTTGCCTTTAGAGTAGAATTACTCTATAGTAGTTTTTTCTTAGTTGTTGACTAGTTTTTTCCTTTTTTCCTTCTTTTGCCTTCATATTCTAGATTTGGCTTACTTAGATTATAGAATGAATATATATCATATTTGTGCACACACATGCATACATATATATTTAAATTATTTCACGTGAATTTTAGTCTTTTTACTCCCTAATCCTTTATAAAAACATAGAATCACCTGTATCTAAGTTTCTTTGATTAACTGAAACAGAGATAGACTAGGCTTTTGAAAATGTACTATTAAGATATATGATGGAAAGTGGTATTCCTGCCAAAAAATTTACTAATTTATTCATACAGAACCTAGAAAATTATTATATGAGTTTATGTAGCTTTGTTAATTCTCCAAATTTCACCAGTAATGACAGATTATTAACACAAATAATAAGATAATGCCTAGAGTGACCATATGTCCTGGCTTATCCAGGCTAGCCCCAATTTACACCTGTTATCTTAGCATAATTATTAGTAAATGACCCCCTTCTCTCTCAGAATGTCCCAGTTTGAATGATAAACTATTTACTCTCCTTATATATCCTTTGGGTAACATCTTAAAAAAGCAGTCTTTGAAAAGGAAAACATGATGCTTAATGAAAAGTATAAAGAAAAAAATACATAGTTTATTAAAGAGAAATGTGCACTACTGATATTCTCATGTATCCTTCTAGTCTTATTTTCTCATATAGAACCTTAAAACATAACCCAAAATGGTCACCTAGTTCAGCCCCCTGTATTCTTGACCTTGCATTCTCTGCTAGAAACTTTTAGTGATTAAGAACTTGTTTTATTCAAAAGTTATTCCATTGTGGGTCAGACTTTCTACCATCTTATTCACCATCATCCAACCACATAACAATTTTTGGTGATAATTATCAAGCTTATTAAATAAAGAAATACACAGATTGTAACATTTACATTTTCTATAAGTTTTTGCCAAAATACTTCGGTATATCCTCTCTTGAATGGATATGTATTAAAATATTGAATATGTTGAAGTTGTTCAGCTCTTCAGATAGTGCTCATTATTAAGTCTACTAAAGGACTACAAATATTGCCCAGCAATAATTATTTAGATTTCTAGCAATTTTTTTCTTTTTTAAAAATTGATAGATATTAGATGTACATATTTTCAGGGTATATGTGATAATCTGATACATTCATATAATCAAATCAGAGTAATTGGGATAGCCATCACCTTAAATATTTATCTTTTCTTTATGCTAGGAACATTCTAATTATTCTAGCAAATGTTTGCTTAATGTGTTCTCATTACTTCTCTCAGGTAGATTTCTGGAATAATGGGGATCTAGGTTTAGGTTGGGCTTAAGTTTAGGCTGTAGTTAGGGGAGATAAAACTTCTATTCCCATTCCTTAGACACAAGTAATTTGCTGTAATGTTTTCCCTATTATCATGGCTTTTCATTTCATGCAAAGGGAAATTATTTATTTCTTTCAAAATATTATCAAAATACTTTTTTGGAAGTCACAGTAAGTAGGCCTTTTGACTTTCAGTAAAAATTAATAGGTAATGTCAAAGTGAAATGGTTTTTATTATATTTAAAACAGAATTAACAGTGCATGTGTTTCTGAAGGGCTTAGTTTTTTTTTTTTTCTTTTGTTACCATTATGGGCTTTAGTTTTATATTTTATTTATTTATTTTTTAATTTCTGTGTTCTGGCCATACCCAGGAGATCTGTCTGCTTTTGATTTCTCCCTTAAAAGTTACATGGTAAATTTTCTTACTCATTCTTCTGAGATCGAAAAATTCAAAAATTATACAAATTTTAATAATATTTTTACAATGTTCATTCTATTGCTAGTTATTTATTGCAGTCTGAGGCCAGACTAAAAAGGTCACAGTTACTTGGCTCCTGTATGTCCTCGATGATGTCAAGGCAGGATATGAAATTGCTGTCACACTTTGTAGAAGTTTTAACTACAACCATACACCTAATAAATACACCATTCTTCAATTTCCAGAAGTCAGCTAAGATACCTGGTAAATCACTAATGTAACACTGGTGTGTTTAAATGTTTAATATAGAAGGACTCTGAGGACTGCAAACTTAGAGGAGTATAAAGTGTAGAGACCTGCATTGCCCGGCACAGTGGTCACATTCAGCACTTGAAATTTGGAGAGTTTAAACGGAGGTGTGCCTGTAAGGGTAAAATGGACACCAGATTTCAGAATTAGCACAAAAAAAGAATGTTAAGCATCTCACTAATAATGTTTTAATATTGATACCATATTGAAATGTTAATAATATGTGTATATATTGGGTTAAATAAAATACATTGTTAAAATTAATCTCACCTGTTTCTACTTTTTAAATGTGGTTATTAGAAAATTTTAAATTATATATGTGGTTTGTATTATATTTCTGTCTGCAGTGCTAGTGTAGACAAACATGTCAAAATCATTTTTTAATTAAAAATTAAAGTTTACTTTTTTAAAATCTGATTTTATTAATAGAAGTTTAGATAACAAAAATTCTCCATCTGTTTACATAGCTGAAATATTTCCTCTTGTTCAGAATTTGAGATTAAATCTATTTGTTACAGATTATATAATCTATTTGTTACATATATTATACCGGTGTAGACTGGTTCAGTGTTTGATAGGTTGTATGATCATTTGGAAGCTGTTCTAAGGAAAATACTTTAGATTTAGACATAATTTTACTAACTTTTTTTTCCAAAGCAAGAGATCAGAATGACCAACTTAATGTCAATTCGATTTCTAAGAGTGAAGTGACAAAACATGAGTTCATGTAAGCAGACTTTTCGACTGATAACTTTTAAACCTGGATAATCTGGAACATCTTTAGCACAGTTTCTGGCACCTTTTCTAAAATGCTAAATTTTATTGAAGAAATAGTATATTCTAAAAATGTTTTAAGATCTGAGTTCATGTTACTGAAACTAAATTGTGAATGTGATAGATAAGGAAGCATGTTTGGGTTGATGGAAAATCACCTGTTTAAAGTTTAAACATGAGAGAAAAGTATTTAAGAACAGTACTTCAAAAATTCTAGTCATACCTCTCACTTTCCTAATCACGGACTTTAATTCTAAGGGGTATGTATTAATTCCCTATGACTTCTGAACAGATTACCACAAGTCGGGTGGCTTAAAACCACACATTTATTATCTTACAGCTCTGGAGGTCAGAAGTCCAAAATGGCTCTCACAAGGCTAAAATCAACGTGTTGGGTTCTTCAGGAGGCTCTAAGGGATCATCTGTTTTCTCCCCTTTTTTTATCTTCTAGAGGCTGCCCACATTTCTTGGACTATAGCTCCTTTCTGTCTTCAGAGCCAGCAATGGCCAGTCAAGTCTTTCTCAGGCTGCTTTACTCTGATTCGGACTCTCCTGTGTCCGCTTTTCACTTATAAGCACAGTACAGTGGCCACGTTGGAACACTGTATTACATTGGGCCCAACTGGATAATCCAGGATAATCTCTCTATCTCAAGATCATTAACTTAATCGCATCTGCAAAATCCCTTTTGCCGTGTAAGGTAACATATTCACTGGCTCTGGGGATTAGGATGTGGACAACTTTGGGAAGCCATTGTTTGGCCTATTGCAAAGTCTGTTTATCTTCAAAGCAAAGAAAGAAATCTTCTTACCTTTATGTTTCATATTAAAGAGTCCCAAAACATCAACAAGGCTTTCTTCCTCCTATCACCCCAGGGAAAAGATGCTTATAAAGATTGCTTTATTTTTATGTTTTTGGAATCTTGATTCGCATTTCCTTTGGTGTATAAGCATCTTTCTTTATAAAACACTTCTAAAACATTTGAAAGTGAAATTTTGTTCCAGAATGTTAGTCATTATTGAGAAAATCTTATCCAAGCAGACATGAATGTTAAACTTTGACATTTGCTGACTGTAAAATTGCAGTGCTCATCATACCACCTTCCATTCTTTTGGATGCAGTTATTGTATCACTAATGTTCTTTCAACACATTTCAGAAAAGAAGGTTATGGAAGATACTTAGCAATTAGATTTGAAAAAAGATAGAAGGATTTTAGGACTAATATAGTTTAGTAAATAGAATACTGAACTGAGATTTGAAAAGGCTTAGAATTTTCTCACCATTAGCTGGATATCCTTGGGTACTTAATCTCAGTTCGACTCAGTTTCTTTACCTTCAAATTGAAACCAATATGTCTATTCTTTTTACTTCATGGTTATATTTAAGAAGACAAACTAGTATGTATATTTGTATGTGGGTGTGTAGATATAGTCATAATGCTAATATCAAAAACCTAGGTCTTAGTTTTCATATAACTTAATAGTAATCCAACTATTAATTTACAATGTATTAATTTAACCTAAGTCATAAAATATATGACTGTGAGGACCAGTTGAAATACAGCCAAAATGCCCTTGAAGTGTGATATTAAAACTCATCACTCTGTGACCTTTCTTTAAAAGTTTGACTTTCCTATTGGAGGACTCAACTAGGATTAGAGAACTGGCAGCTTGTCTTCAGCAGGTGCTAGTGTAGATGACAAATGGTATAACTAATTATTAATGTGTCCTTTTATACCTTGTGGTGTCAGAGTGGCTATAAATGTTGATATCAAAATTTCATTTATAAAAATATGTTTGTGTTGGTATTTTCAACAAACTTATACATTCTTTAGGAGAGTATTAACTGAAATTACCAGTAGTATTTCATTCCAAGCAACATACGTTTTAAAATCTCTGTCAGCTTAGCATTGTGCTTTCAAGGGTATTTGTGATGTCCAAATTGTGGGTAGAGATCATCCATTGGAATTCTCCAAAACGCCACCCACCCACATAATCACTTAGAATGCTGAGTTATCAGATCCTTCAAAACAATGGAGTTGCTTTTATAAAATTTTATTGAGCAATGCGCATTGTATACCGTGTCAGTTAAGAACATGTTTTATATAGAGAGAATTGTTCTCATGTTATTAAGCAGCTAGGCAGAACTTCAGTTAAAATTAAAGGGTTCTGGGTTATCCTACAATGGAATATTCAAAAAACGCTAGCAGGACAATGAAGTTATTGGCAAATGAAGACTTTGTAGAAAATCCTAAGACTTCACCACTTTGTAGATATAAGCACATGGAAATTTTTTGTAAAATTATAGCTGCAGAGTAGAACGATAAGGACAGAGCACCTAGAATGAAGTGAATATGATGTTTTAGGAAAGTCATATAAGTATATAGTAAATGCTCCTGGTGTTAAAATTGGTAGTATGTGAACATCGGAGTGAAGGTAGTCAACTCCCTGGTCTCCTGATTTGTCTACTTAATGAGTTAAAGCTCCACTCCATTTTTATAGTATCTTGCAAGGAACAAATAAATTAATCCTAAGTCATTATACCAGCTGCATTGCTGTTTTCTGATATCCTTTTTCTACTGAATAGTGTACAACTGATGTCACTAATGTAGATCTCATTCCCATTGCCTGTTGACTGTTCCTTTTTTCTCTATATATAGAAAGTTACTACTACCTTTAATAGCAGATATAAACATCAATAAATGAGTAATTTAGGCAAATTTGGGTTAGCAGTTTTCTGAAATTCAGTTGAACATATTTTTACTCTAAGTGTCAATCTGGTCATTTAAAAAGGGCATTGAAGAAAAGTTATAATTGACCACTGCTTAGTGATATTTTTATTTGCTTAGAAGAGCATGAATGCTCTCCTCTCCCACACCCAGTACATAGAAAATTGTACACCGACTATGCCCTAAATTATCCTGTTCCCAAAGGAATTAATAGTGATATAAGCAACAGGCAACGTGGGGCTAAAATGATTAGACCTACTTTAAAAAAAAATCTCATTATGCGATGTTGAACCTGAATGTCAGATTTCATGTAGCAGTTACTGGGAAATAATAGATTTGGGATGTCAGAGAGTCAATTTAATTAAGTCTTTTTTAGTATTACATAAAGGGGCATGTATATTAAATTAATAACATGAATTGAGAGAGAAAGGTAGGGCATTAAAAAATCTTCAGATTTTTGTTTGAATAGTTTGACCCAAGTAACTCTGTACCTTAATTTTGGTCTGGCCTCATATGCTTTATGTTTTATTTTATTACTGTTACATTGCTGTTAATTATTATTATTATTATTACAGTTCTTTATTCTTTTATTGGATTTAATTTCCCTTTACAAATATGCATGGACCAAAAATGTGACTTTGGGAGATTATTGCTGAGTTGTTGCTGATGTCAGTTTCATACTATGATATTTTTTCTCTATTTACCAAGAGATCAGTATTTCAATATAACGATGTGCATGTTTTCCCCCCTTCTCCCGCTGCATGCAGGGATTCGGGTTCGTAACTTTCGAGAATAGTGCTGATGCAGACAGGGCCAGGGAGAAATTACACGGCACCGTGGTAGAGGGCCGTAAAATCGAGGTGCATGTCTTTAATAATTCAATTTCTGGTTTATATTTTTATTTCTCTTTTTTCGTGTTGCCTCACTTATTTCACATTTGGAACCCTGTCTTATGTGTGCGTGTGCACATGTATGTGTGTTTGTATCTCTGTCTTCTTCACCTTCTTGCACTAAAATGTATAAAAGTAACACTTCTATCTGCCTCCCTCCTCATTTATTGGTTGTTTGGGGGTTTTAATTTTGACTGTGTGTGTGCGTGTGTGTGTGTGTTTGTTTTTCATTCATGTTTTTCCTTCAAAATGTTCATCTTTCTGCTCTCTTGATTTTTTTCCTTTGCTTCAGTTTGCAATACTCTGAATTCCTGTGATCAGGCCTAAACAAAACTAATGTTAAATTGTCTAAAAACTATCCAGTTTATAACACTGTGTTCTATAATGAATCAAGGGGCCAGCCAATATCCTCTCTCTTGGGAGGCCAGTTCGCCTCTTTGTGCACATGATAAGCACGAAATAGAAGATTCTAGAGATTGTGGGGAGGGAGGAAATAATCCAAAACTCGTGTAGTTTTTAAATATATCTAATACCAAGAATTTTGATATCTAAATTTTTATGAATTAAAATTCTTAAACAGAGGGTTTGATGGCTGGCTGGCGAATGTACTGTGATTATGACCAAGTCTGCCGCCTGGTATTCACCAGCCCTTTTTGATAACACATCGAAGGTTAACTGGCTCCTTTCCCCTTTCCCAGTTTTTTAAAGTATTAAATGTAAAAGCCACCATTTTGAGTAAGATGTCTGCATATTTTGCTTTTTTTCCCCTCCTTTCCAATGGTTTAGCATTTAGGGCCCTTCACTTGACTCACTCTTTCCATGGTAACTATACACAATGCTGGCGATGGTGCCCGTTGGCGGTAAGTGAACAAAAGCACTAGAGAAGAAGCTTTTAAAAATGTAATTACAAAACAAATAAGAAAGAAAAAGTCCATCTGCCATCTCACATTAACACTACAAAATGTGATTTGACTTGTTGTTCCTCTTCCTTTTCCTTTCCCCCTTTTATTTTCAATGCTGTTGAGTAATGCCGCCTGGATTTTGGATGTACATATTGTTTTGTAGCAGTCTGAGCTGTTTGATTACTGACTTCATGGTGATTTTTTTCCCCTTGCACATCTTACTCAGAGTTACTGAACTCCAGTTTGGCTGGTTTTATTAATGCACTTCCTGCCCCTACATCCTTCCCTACTTTTCCTGTTTCCCAAACCCCCGTTTGTAGCTCTGACTGTTCTTTCTTTGCCTGTTACACCCTTCCTGACTTTCTCTTTTCTTTTTCCCTACCTTACTCTCTTTTTCCGGATCCTTGTTCCTGTCCCTTTCCCTATTCTTCCTTTCCCATCCCTTCAGTTACACGCAGCTGTTGGTCTCTTTTGCTGACTGGTGGTTTCTGATTGGTTCTGGCCATTTTTCCTTTTAAGTGCTTGGTTGCTTTCTGCTCCAGCAGCTGGTTTCAGCTCTTGCTCCATTCTAATCCTTGTCTGTGAGAACCTTGCTTTTCAGTTTCTCCCCTCTTTCCAAAATTGATTGTTTTTTCTTTCTTTTATTTGTGTGTGTGTGTTTTTTAACTGCATGCTCTCAGTCTCATCATTGTTGTATCCCATTCTTTCTTTTTAAATGTGAAACGTTTATATTATTTGGTGGGCAAAGCTAGAGTAAATGGAGTTTCAAGCTCTTTCCTCATATGGGGGATTATCACTGTACAAATCTTAAAAGACATAGGAAGAGGTTTTTTTAAGTTCTAATTCTACCTAAAATTGGTCTTTTCATAACAAAAATTTATTACCATACAAATTGAACACAATGTAAATTTGAAGAGGCAAAAATAAGACATTTATATTTTATGCTTCTTTTTTCAATTGGCATGTTTTATGACCTGACAACACAGTATAAGTCAAGTTCTATGGTGGAGCTTTACCCTCCTTGCGAGAGCTTTGAGACTGGTTCTGTCACTGGGCTGCAGTATGCTGGCATCTTAGTTCCATTCATCTTTTCTTCAGCAGCACCATCTTTGTAACACCTACTTACTCTAGCACTGAGAATGCTTTAAAATATGCAGTTCTGTAATGAGGGTGGAGAGTACCATAAAACAAAATAAATAAACAGTTTATTTTCTCAATTCTTTTAAGTGCCTACTTTAAAGGCTTTCTTAAAAGCTTTGTTCTTAAATTGATAGACCATGTAGTCTAGAAAATTCAGAATGGTCCTGAAGGCTGTCAACATGGGAATCTTAGGTTTCTGTATTTGTTTACTTACCTCAGACAGTAAAAATCTCTGACAGACATATTTAAAATGCTGAACATTAGGACAGGTGAAATCAGATTTATCACCTTTCCATCAATCTATTTCTTAACCCATGTGGCTAGCCTCTGTTTTATTAACAAACTTCAAAGTGAATTGCTAATATAGTTTCCTATTTACTTTTTTCTGTGTTTTCCTTAGTGCAGAGATTTCTCTGTTAAAAAGATGTCCAAAGATCTTGCAAATGTATTTTCTTTGGAGTACTGATATTTGGAAACCAAGAAACTCACTTTACTCTTGTTATCCTCATTTGATAAGAACTTTAATTAAAATACTATATATTAATATTTTATATTGCTGTGTTAATTATTTAAATCAATGCTCAGAAATTTACATTTTAAACTAAATACTCTGTTATTGGATGTGCAACTTTGTGTTCCCTAATGTGGTCCACTTCTTCCCTGCCCTTTTTTCTCCTTGTTATTTTTAGGTGAATAATGCTACAGCACGTGTAATGACCAATAAGAAGATGGTCACACCATATGCAAATGGTAAGAAATTATAATCTTCGAAAGAGTGTTTATTCTTGTGTAAATATATGAAGTTTTTATAAACTTCTAAGAATGTCTTTATTTCCGTCTTAAGACAGTTTTATTTGTGTTGAAGTAGTCTCTTTACCTGGGACAGTATTTTATATTTACAAAATAACTTTGTCATTACAATTGAGCTAAGTTTTTAGTTATTAAGATGTTACGTTCTAAGTAAAGTTCATCTTTTACACAGTGCAAATATGCTATCTAGTTGCCTATTAACCCAAATTGGATCCCACCTGAGCACCTTCTTTTTCAGCTGCTGTAGCTCTTTCTAATATGTTAGACTTGTCCATAATACCCCTGGATGCCCACTGACTCTTACTTTTACTTCTGACTCTCATTCATCTGAGCATAAGTGGAATAAATTAGGAGGATATTTTAATCACTTTTATAATTCTGGACCTGTTGCTCTCCTTAGCCCTAGAGATAACAGCCATGGGTATGGTTGTGTGTGTATCATTTTCTGTTTCATGATTACATATTATATAGTAAGGTTTATAAGTTTTTCTCATTGAGAAGGAAATTTTCTATGAATAATTTGTTACATCAGTTACCAAATTTAATCTAGACTCATGGTCTCTGAATGAGATGGAATATAAATTTAATCTGTAGCCCAGTAGTGGTTTTGCAGACTGTTCTGCAGAGCCAGTTTGGGAGAGAAAAAGGAAACCAAGTGGATTGAATTCTGAGGTCTCAGCTGTACTTTAGTCTGAGCAATTTAGGGTTCTGCATAAGCTTTTACTAATATCTAGAATAAAGGGAGGAGTTTCTGCTGGGTTTTTTTTTTTTTTTTTTTTTTGAGACGGAGTCTCGCTTTGTCACCCAGGCTGGAGTGCACTGGCGCAATCAAGGCTCACTGCAAGCTCCGCTTCCCAGGTTCACGCCATTCTCCTGCCCTCAGCCTCCCGAGTAGCTGGGACTACAGGCGCCCGCCACCACACCCGGCTAATTTTTTGTGTTTTTAGTAGAGATGGGGTTTCACCGTGTTAGCCAGGATGGTCTCAATCTCCTGACCTCGTGATCCACCCACCGTGGCCTCCCAAAGTGCTGGGATTACAGGCGTGAGCCACTATGCCTGGCTCTGCTGTTTTTTTAAAAAGTTTGAACCCACTGCTAGAGTATGGCTGTATGTGCTAATAATGTCTTAAATCAAGGAGAAATGTATCCGTATTGACTATATCCCATAAAGTCTTCAATAAATATGTTTAGCCCAGCTTTTCACATAGATGATACAAATTTATCAGCATAATTTGCATTTTTCCTTACTCCTTTTATCGGTATGATACCACTGCCTCCCACTTTACCTCTTATTTTCTTTTCACTGCTCTTACAAAAACAAGTCTCTACAATTTTGATAAAAACTCAAAGTAAACAAAATAGAAAGGAGAGGCAAAGAATGTCAAATTTTCTTTACATCTAAGGGAAATATTGTGACAGAAAGAGCCTCTGACTGGAATTCAGAAAACAGACGTTCTCCTTCTAGGTTTGACTCTTTATTTACTCCGTGACAGTGGACCAGTTTTTTAACCTAATTCTGTTTTCATATTTATAAATTGAGACCACAGATTTTTGGCACCAGGATTTTTTTAGAAATTATTGAAACTCAACCCTCCCAGCTTATTATTAGGAAATGAGACCCAGAAAAGTATAGTATTGACCTCAGATTGCAGATGTGGTATCTATTTTACCTTCCTCTTTGGGTTTTGTGAAGGTCAAAGGACATCTGTGAAAATACATTGTAAATTTTCTAAAACTAAATATATTCAAAGTATTACTAACAACATGTCAATATACATCCATTATATTAATTTTTGTTTTTGTTTTGAGGCAGAGTCTCTTTGTCACCTAGGCTGGAGTACAGTGGTGCGATCTCGGCTCACTGCAACCTCCACTTCCCGGGTTCAAGCGATTCTCGTGCCTCAGCCTCCAGAGTAGCTGGGATTACAGGTGTGTGCCACCACACCCGGCTAATTTTTGTATTTTTAGTAGAGACGAGGTTTTGCCATGTTGGCCAGGCTGGTCTCGAACTCCTAGACTCAGGTGATCCCTCTGCCTCCAAATTGCTGGGATTACAGGCTTGAGCTACGGTGCCTGCCCATTATGTGGATTCAAAGGGAATGCTCAGGAAACAGTGGCATTGGTAGGAAAGAAAAAGCTTATTTTTAAAAATATTATTCTAAATTAATATTCAGGTTTAGTAGGCAAGAAACCTTCTGCTGTTGTGTTAAAGGTCCTAAGAAGAATGTGTTGGGTTCCTCCTAATGAATTCGCAGTCAGCATTCTCATTTAGGTTGGTTGGAATCTCTTAATTTGTGCAGAAATGTTGCACAGTATTTGTGTAATCTGATGTTGCAGAATATTTGTGTTCTTACAATTCAAGTAGGATTTGAACCTAGATTTTGCCAGAATTTTATGTGGAATATTGAAGAGACATTGCATTTTATGAGCACATAAAATGATGAATAAGAGATTGGATTGAATCAGAGTGAATGGGTTTTCACTTGAATAATGTCTTGCTTACAGTCATTTAAATCTGGTAATTTCAATAATTCTTTTGAAAAGGCCAATTGTGGCTGGACGCAGTGGCTCAAGCCTGTAATCCCCAGCACTCTGGGAGGCTGAGGCGGGTGGGTCACCTGAGGTTAGGAGTTCAAGACCAGCCTGGCCAACGTGGTGAAACCCCATCTCTACTAAAAGTATAAAACTAGCCAGGCATGGTGGCACGTGCCTGTAGTCCCAGCTACTTGGGAGGCTGAGGCATGAGAATCCCTTGAACCCAGGAGCCGAGGTTGTGGTGAGCCGAAACTGCGCCACTGCACTCCAGCCCGGGTGACAGAGCAAGACTCTGTCTCAAAAAAAAAAAAAAAAAGAGGAGGCCAATTCTGGCCTTTTTCTTTTCATTCGTATATTTATAGAATAGTGTGGCACAATGCTAGGGTCTTAATATAAAAAGACAAATGAGTCAGAAAATATATAATATAGAGTATTTTTGCTGATATGTAAAATTCAGTTAATATTGATTAAAGTTTTCATGTGGAATTCTACTTTTATTCACTCTCAGTGAGCAATCATATATTATTCCTTTTTAAAAAATACTTGCCATATTCCTATAAATATAAAAAAGGGAAAGAAGAAATAAAGTTTACATTAAACATAATGTTATTTGGAAACTCTTAATATTTATAAATATTTAAGCTAATGTTCCACAGTATTCTGGTGTTCTTTAGCTAAGAAGTCTGATTAACTTAAAGGTGATTATTACACATTAAAGCCTCAGAAAACATGCACTGAAGTTGGGAATGTACCTTGAATTTTACTATTTCGTGTCTTTCCTTTTTTAGTTGGTGAACCCCAGTAAAATCCCAATGGTAAATCCGAGTAAAAGTGGATTTCAGTTTACCTGGAATACCAGCATTGTATAGCCAAACATGGAGTCAAAGATCTAGGTTGAATTTGAGTTCAGCCCATGGATACCTTTATTAGAACAACTAGAGTAATAAACAGGGTTGAGAAAATGCATCACAGTGTGGTTCAGAGTGACATATAGTCGGCCTTCTTTTTTTAAATGAAGGATAGGTCATCCAGGGTAATTCTGTGAGAACACTTTACCAAACTCTAGGATTTATTTCTGTTTATTTTTTCTCCTCTCATTCCCTCTCCATCTTCCTCCTCCCAACATCATGACACCTGCCAAGCCCCCCAGCCCCAGCCCCTCATTATCTCTTCACTGTGTCCTAGTTCTACTACTGTTACTCTCTCATATAAACCCCAAGCTGGAATTCCAAAGAGAAGTTGATAATAGGCAAAAATAGCCCCAGAGATGGCTGAAGCCAACTTGACATGCACTGATCATCCCTTTCCTCAAACAGTCTTAAATGCTTACCTTCCATTTTGTGTGTTTCAGGTTGGAAATTAAGCCCAGTAGTTGGAGCTGTATATGGTCCGGAGTTATATGCAGGTAGTATTTAAGTAAATGTTTCCACTTGTGCTATTTAATTGTAATAGCATCTGCTGTTTTTCAATTTGTGACTCCTTTTTAATCTTTTTGCATTTTTAAATTTTTTAAAAATCCAATCAGCATCCAGCTTTCAAGCAGATGTGTCCCTAGGCAATGATGCAGCAGTGCCCCTATCAGGAAGAGGGGGTATCAACACTTACATTCCTTTAATCAGTAAGTAGCCTATGTTGGCCTGGCATGGATTTTGACTGTTGTGAGTGAACTATCATGTACTGTTTTTTTTTTCCTAGTACAGTACATAACTGAAATGGAAATTTCTTGAGAGGGATATTAAATACTATCCCAGTGCCCTGTCCTGCTTAACCTGTGCTAGAATTTTCCTGACCAAATATTAAGATTGCACAAAGCAGAAATAGTTGGAAAAGGTAGAGGGGGTAAGGGCATATGAAGAATATTTTAGTCTGTACTTGACGATAAAGAAAACAAAAGAAGCAAGTATGTGTAGAGCATATTATACATTTCCTCTGCAAGTCAGCCACAGGTTCTCCAGCAGAGGATCACTTAGAAGTACCTCCAGTATTATTGATTATTCTCAGCTCTCTTGATCTCTCTAAAGTCATTTTGACCTGAGCCATTTTACTCCAGCAAGAGGTATAATTAAACAGAATTCAGTGGACATGGAATCAATGTCTCTGCATGCTTTCCAGAGGACAGCACACTTAAAATAGGCTCTTAGAAATTGTCTGCCTCTTTAAAGGATATGAGGCCCCTAGAAATTGTCTGCCTCTTTAAAGTACAGGGTAGGAGTTGTTTCCCTCACCTTACATTTGTGGATTAAAATGTTTTAAATAAAAGAATGAAATTGACTAATGAAATGAAATGTCTATGTGCCTTAGAGGTTGGTACCATGTAAAAATATAAAAAGAATGTTCTTTTGAGTAATAATTATTATGTGCACATAGTAACATTGGGAAGCAAGGTTAATAACTGACCGGTTGAAGAGTTTGTGTCAATCTGATTTAGACTGCCCACAGTAATTAAAAGTCTGTCTCTTATTATGGCAGTCATTCTCAGAGCTTCTTGACCTGTTTATCAGCAGCTTGCATTGTAAAGCTGAAATTGAGAAGGAGCAGAGAAGCTCACTCAAGATTTGTGATGAATGAGGCATGGAATCTTTTGCTTTTGCATGTTGGGTCTCTCTTTCCATTTCTTCCCCACTGAGAGACCCAGGGTAGAAGGTTTATTGAATGCATGCCACCTTTTCAAAAAAGGTGTGGTTCGTATCTTTCCATCTTTTCTATAATTGGTTCATAGCAAGTTGTGACTGTGCACCCTCTATTGAATGCAAGTTGAAATTTCTGTCATATTTTGGGTCTCCCTTTAGTTCCTGGCTTCCCTTACCCTACTGCAGCCACCACGGCAGCCGCTTTCAGAGGAGCCCATTTGAGGGGCAGAGGGCGGACAGTATATGGTGCAGTCCGAGCGGTACCTCCAACAGCCATCCCCGCCTATCCAGGGTAAGCGTTAGATTCCAAAATCAGTATGTTTCTAAAATCAGTTGGACCAAAAAAGAATACCATGGCCCTTTCATAACTTCTGGGATGTTGCCGTGTCACAGAGTAGGCATTCAATGAATATTTGCAAATTAACAGATTAGATGACAAAAAACAAAATATACCATCATCAGAGTGTAACAAACTGTCAATTCATTATAAGTCTTCATTTTGGCCACCTTAAGCCCTCATGGTAATGGCTTAAGACAGTAGCCAGAACCGTCTTGTGTTTACTAGCAGTGTGTTGGCATGAAGTTCACTCAGAAGCGCACGAATATGGATTAACATTACTGCAGAGAACCAAAAGAGGAGCTCAAGATTGTAGTACAAGCCTGCATCTGCTGTGTTCACCTCCTTATCACCACCCCGTGTTGGGGCAGAGGCTGTCACATGTGTCCTCCCCTTTGGTTTCACTGCCTGGGTGGTGAGCAGCAGAGCTAGTTACCCACAATGGATTTGCTTTCTTCGTAGGAAACGGATTAAAAGAGGTTAATTCTAAGATGAACCAAGTCCAATTGAATCAAGGGAGAAAGGGAGAAGTAGGAAGAATTAAACTGCAGTTGGCTTCTGAATGATGGTAAAACAGCGACTGTAGCTGAGCATCCTTCACCGTTTGATTTTTTTATGGAGGGTGTCTCATGCAGTGGAATGATTCCATAGCAACAAATAAATCCTTTGCTACTGAATGGGGAAAAGGAGTGAAGATGGCAGGTTTTGTTTTTAGGGGTTTCTCAGTGTCAGCCTAAAATGTAAATTTTTATAGAGTGGTCTTTCATGAGTCAGTTGTACCAAGGACTTCCTCATCAAAGATGCGACATTTCTCTTCACCTTTTCTCTGCCAGATAATGTCAGTATGACAGATTTTTTTTTTTGTATTCTTACGGAGGAATAAGTAGCAGCAGAGAAGCTTGTTGGCTGCTACTTAGTTAAAATATAAAGGGAAGGAACCTCCTTTGTATGTCCTTTTCTGACAGCAAAATTGGCTTAGCCTTGAGGTGTACTAATTTAGCATTCATTCATTCATTCATTCATTCATAGACCAAATGGATGTACCATTAGAAGTTCTCCATTCCACAGAGTTAAAACATTTTTATTAGACAAGGTATGTTGAAGTGGGCAGGCTCCAAAAGACACTGGAAGGGAACTGCTTCAGAAATTAACTTTTGTTTGGAGTTTGTAGACATTTAAATCACATGCATTCCATCATCTCCATCTTATGCCATTACTTACTTTTGTTTTAATCCTTTTTTCTCTCAACTTGACCTTTGACCTTCAACCTCTGACATCTCTTTAAAGAAGTGAATATGCAGTATTATTTCATCAAGAAATACTCAAATGAAACATTAAAAGGAACCTTTTGGAAGTTTTACACACTAGGAAAATTGTTTGTGAAATGTCTTCCATTGTAATCCAAGAGAGTTTACTGTCATATTTGCAAAGAGAGACTACTCACCAGAAACATGGGACTTCCTTATTTTGTAACATTGCTGAATTACTTTATAAAGTGGTTGAATTTAGTCCTGTTCAATGTAGTCATTTCAGTATATTGGCCAAACTTGAGAACCCATTCTCTACCAAGTCTGTGTCAGGTATATATTTGCTCAAAGATATTTTATCTTTATGTCTAATCATATCAATTTCTGTGCATTACATTGAACACTGATTTCCCATGTTTTCTTTTTATTAACTAAACCACCTGTTTACATGGAAGATGGCAAGGAATAAGTCCAGTATTTCATGGGAATGGCCTAGAATTGCTTTTCAGTTTAGTAAACTAATTTCATCATTAATCATTATGTTTCTAGCCTCCTTGTGGCATTTGATACAGGGAATATTGGAATTCTTCTAGAACGTAGATGAATATTCCCAATAAGTTATTTGACTTAGGGTAAAATGTATTCGTGTTTTTAATGCCAACCCTTCTTTACAGAAGGCTTATTTGTAAATCTTTGCCTATATCCCCTTACTAAGATCTTTGAAGTTTAATTAATCACCACTTGGTCTCAGTGCTTTCCATTTTATCAGCCTTCTCATTTTGAACAAGTTGTTTTTTTCCTTAAAATGCAACTGAGAGGCAGATTACTTTCTAATATCAGACTTTAACTGCAACTGGAGACTATGAAAATGAATGGGACTTAGCTAAATGAACATCAGAGATGAGTTTGATTTGCCCATTGTGTGATACAAGGGCATAGCATATTTGGGGCATTCCAAAATGTGACCATGCTATCCTGTAAATACAACCAAATGTCATTGGAAATAGAATTAAGAAACATTCCACCTACCTATAAGAAATAAGTTATTTCATATTCAAGTTAAAAATATGATTTGATGACTTTACTTGTCAGCTTGTTTATTGTAACAGAGAAGGTAGTGGTGAAAATTTCCAGCTTGTTTAGTTGAATAACCAATAAACATCATCTAAATTAAAACAATCTGATCTTGACTTCACAGAGATGAAGAAGAAAGTTTTATCTTTTATCTCTACTGCTATTCCATGTCTTTTGGTCCCAAAATAATGTTTTGGGGAAAGTCTGTATGCACAAAGGTACCTCAGAAGGTTGGAAATCTATACTTAAGAATATAGTGTTGCTTAGGTTTTTTTTTTTTTTTTTAAAGTCATGCATTGTCTGTTTGCTACAAATTCATTATCTAAACAGGAAAATAAACCCTTCTATTCTTAACCAGCTACCTTCTCAGATGTATTCTTTTAAATAAGACAGGGTGATCTTTGGTCAAGCCCAGAACTTCAGTTATCAATTGTATTTTTCAGTATTCCATGAATACTCTTATAGTCAAAAAAGAACCCTTAAAATCTTCCAGTTACTCCTTCCCACTCTGGATTATATTGTTACTATCTGGGATCCCCACTGCACCTTTCAATTCTTGGACCTTGGACCAATCACCTTAACCTTTAGCTCATTATCTCTGCTTGTGAAAGCAATGCATTGTGGGTATTTTTGGTTGTGTTTTTTTTTTTAATTACATTTCTCTGTTTACTTTGGTCAGAATTGATTGACTTGTTTTTCTGAGGTGTTGCATTGGTTCTTAAAATGCTGAATAATAATACTTTGCATGCTTGTGTGATCAGCCAAATCTTATCGCATGTCTAATGTGCAGGGTAAAAAGCAGGTGATGTATGGATATCAGAAAAACATTTACATATTATTACAATACTGAAAACAAAATACTTAAACGTAATGTAAAAACATACTTTGCATACAGGCCCTGCCCTAGTGGAATTCTTTGGGTTCAGTTTTTCATGTTAAACTCCTCTTCACCCCTACCCTACTTTGTAAGCTCTTTAAAAAGAAACTTCCTCCTAGGGCAAGCTTATTTTTAAAAATACTCCATATACAAAAAGTTATTTCCAAGCCAGCAGATTTTGGATAGATATAATAGGCTCTTCTAGGAGTGCTTTTTATTGTGTGAATCCTACTTTAATTACCAAATATCCAGGTTGCGCATTCTAGTTTTGCACACCTTTCCCTCTCCTCGCATGTCCTGGAGCTGTGTAACCTTCGTGTGCACTTTCACATTTTCTCACCAACTTGCCGAGGCCCCAAGCCCAGGTTATGTATTCATACATCACCTGCCTGTGTAGAGCGCATGTGCATGCTGCCGTCCTCAATAACCGGAATGTGTTTCTGTTCTTTTGTTTTTTTTGTTTTTGTTTTTGTGTGGATTTTCTGCAGTGTGGTTTACCAGGACGGATTTTACGGTGCTGACCTCTATGTAAGTACACACACTGGGGCCTTCTCGACCCCATCCCCTGACAAGCCAGCCTTTTTTTTTCTGTTTCTTTGGTTTGATTTGGTTTTTTTCCTTTTAATTTATTTAATTTTTATTTTCTTTTTCCTTGTGGATATATATATTTATATATTTAAGAATGCAAGCATGCTTCTCTGCCACTGCGCTTGCCCCTGGGTGCAAAAACTAAGCCTTTGGGTTTCCTGATCATTGCAAGGGTCAGTCTACTGGACATATTCTTTTCCCTTCCCTATACCCACAGATGTTCTGTGGATCATTAATTTACTTGTGAGATGATCAGCAGGTTTAAAGTCTTTTATTATTGTCGTGTCATTTGCATACATAAATAACAGGACTAGCTTAGCCTTAAACCAGCTCTTTGCCTTTTCTGCTTTTCTTCTCATTTCACATCCCTCTTTAGATCATTAGAGCTGTGATTTAGAGGTTAATAAGCTTTCTGAACTGTACATTTTCCTATTTTACCTACTTTTGAGAGAACATGACCTTGTGATAGCCAAATAAGGAGCCGATGCCAGCGAAGAGTGTGTAGTAATGAGAAAACGCCAGATATTTAGTTCTTAAAAGCCATTGGAGGAAATGAGTAGCATAATCAGCAACCCAGACTCTTCTTACAGCCATTTGACTATCATAGATTTGCTGACTCTACTAGCCATAGTAATATGGACTCCATTATTTAAACTGTCTAGCTATCACTAAAGTTCCATGATTGGTTTGTCACATATTATTTAAAATGTGGACAAAGTGATATAATTGACAAAGTAGAAGTTTTTGAGTTTTGAAGTCTTTTATTATGACCTCTCCAGATGGACTTTTTCTGAATGCAAGCTTGATTTAATCGCTCAAGTCATCAAGGGAAAATTTTTATAAGAAAAACTTGTCAGCATGAAATGATTCTGTGGGGATAGGTTAAAATTGTCTAGAAATACTTTCTCCACCCTTACTTTCCAAAATCAATAAGAGGACCTTTTTAGTGAACTGTTTCCACAGTCTACCAGAGATTCGCAAGCAACCTAAAAAAGTTAATGCACTTTCAGAATGCACTCAGAGGTTTTGCGTTTTGCAGGAAGTAGAGATGGGATGATACAGTTCTTTGAAATACAGGTGACTCACCTATACTACTTAGCATAGGCCTGTAAGGTATGCCTTAATTTAATAACTACTTGAAGGAACCTCAGCTATGATTTGGTCCACCCTCCTAACTTACAGATATGTTTCTCAGAGACTTACCCAGAACTACATAAATTATTAATAGTCAGGCATAAAACCCAACCAATCCATATTTCATTACCTCTCTTTGTACTTTAATTAAAATCCACCTCTTTCCTCAAAATATTTTCAACAAGTAATGAAAGATACCTTTTTTCCTATGTTCACAGTGAAGCTTGAGAACTGGGGAATCTATCCTACTTTTACACCAGATTACACATTTCTAAATACACAGACTTACATATGATGTTAGCATGTACATTCTCCCATATACATTAGTGTCCATATTCTCATGAAACTCATCTTTGTTATTTAACTTGTTTTCTTGAAATCTGATCTATTAGAACAAGATTTTCCATTTGAATTATTTCTTAAATCAAGTTTTTTTCTCTAATGTGTTTCTTATTTGAGGATTTATTTTTCTTAAATACAACCTATTTATGTCTTATTAAGACTTGCCTACTTTGGGCCGGGCACAGTGGCTCAGGCCTGTAATCCCAGCACTTTGGGAGGCCGAGGCGGGCAGATCATGAGGTCAGGACATCGAGACCATCCTGGCTAACATGGTGAAACCCTGTCTCTACTAAAAATACAAAAAATTAGCCAGGCGTGGTGGCGGGCGCCTGTAGTCCCAGCTACTCGGGAGGCTGAGGTAGGAGAATGGCATGAACCTGGGAGGCAGAGCTTACAGTGAGCTGAGATCGTGCCACTACAGTCCAGCCTGGGTGACAGAGCGAGACTCCGTCTCAAAAAAAAAAAAAAAAAAAAAGACTTGCCTACTTTGGCCAGGCATCATCGCTCACGTGTGTAATCGCAGCACTTTGGGAAGCCGAGGCAGGGGGATCACTTGAAGTCAGGAGTACGAGACCAGCCTGGCCAAGATGGCGAAATCCCATCTCTACTAAAAATACAAAAATTAGCCAGGCGTGGTGGCACACACTTGTAGTTTCAGCTACTTGGGAGGCCAAGGCAGGAGAATCACTTGAACCCTGGAGGCAGAGGTTGCAGTAAGCCGAGATTGCACCACTTGCACTCCAGCCTGGGTGACAGAGCTAGACTTCGTCTCAAAAAAAAAAAAAAAAAAAAAAAAAAAAAAGACTTGTCAACTTCAAACTTGTTAAGTCAACCAACCCAATTTTTTAATAGTTACCTTACTTCCTTACTTTACAATGTAAGATTTTATTGAGACAGATGATTTTTCTGTTCCTGTTAATAAAATACTCTTGGTTTTTTTTTTTTAATCTACTAACTGGATTACCTTGCTGAGCTAAACACAAGTAATTCAGTGATCTTGCTGAAATAATTTTTTTTGACCAGTGGCCCCTTGTTAATGAAAGTAATTAATAGTAATGTTATTATTTCTTAGTTCTTATCTTAAAGCAGAGTTACTTAGAGAAAAAAAGGTTGGTCACTAGTGCTGAAATAATATCCATGCCCCTACATGAAAAGCAAGAATACTTTATGAGGTAACTACTGAGTTAGGCCTAATACAACTGTTGCTTTTAAAACTGTGTGTTCTGTATTCCACATGTGAGGGAGCAAAGGATACTTCTTCAAAAACACACAGACAACAAAAAACTATCATTTTGCCTTGAGTTTGTTCTGCTTCTCTCCATACATTTCCCATCTGTGGAAATCTGTCAGCATACATTTAGTTCTTATTTCCTCCGAAAGGCATATTAGAAATAGAAGGAATAGAGAGTTTAGTATGAAAAGTGCACCGAATCGGAGCTCGAAGAGAAGACACAAGGGAAAAGATTTTAAATTGCTGGTTATGCTTAAGTTAAATGAATTTAGGCTATTAATTGTGCAAGGTTTTTGTAATCCCTTTCACAGTCCCATTCTTAGACAGTGATTCCTGCTAGCCATTTACTTTCTGTTTCTTTTATGGCACATTCCTCTCTGGAGAACTGATCTAGCAATTCTGTTCCTAGTTTGTAAAAAGACCTACCGTGATAGGATTTGGGAGTGTGGCAGCTAGATTATGTATCCAGCCCTCCTCCTCCTTTTTTGGCCAGTAGAAAAGGCATAGTTCGCCCTAATTCACTTTTTAAATGGGATAACAAACTGCTCCTAAATCACCTCCTGTGAAAAGCATGCTTGCATCCAAAGGAAAGAAAAGGCTGGTGGGCCCCTTAGTGGGCTTTTTGTATGATTGTTTTCCTTCCACAGCTGTGTTTTTTGAACTGCTCTTCCTGTGTTCTGTTATAGAATAGTCTTACAGGAACCAATCATTAGCGCTAAAATACCTCAGGTAGGAGTGCCAGTGTGACCTGCCAATCAATCAGATTGTGGATTGCAGTGAAAAAATTGAATTATACTAACCATTCCAGCTCCACGTTAGAGATGGGAACAGAGGCTTTTTTGGACAATCAAGACTTGTGAGCGTGTGATCTAAGCCCTGCTACCTCAGCAGTGCCCACAGTCACATTCCGTACATAATGGCACTTCCTCTAAAATTAAGTGCTCCTGTCCTCTTGACACATATCCCAGCCAGGTGTGTAATATGCACTGTCCCATCACTGCCACCTCTTTTAATCTGTCAGTCACATGTACCTGTGGTATTTAAACTGTTTTTTTATATTTAGATCTTAGCAGTTGGGGACATTTTCTTACTACTATAAATTTAGAAAAGAGAAAAAAGAGGAAGTAGAACTGTACAAATAGGATTTCTGAATCCCACATTGGGCCCTGTAGTGAGATACCAGTCGTAATTGGACTGTGCTGCTACATAGGTTTGAAGTTGCCTTAAAAATCTAGACATATGGGACTCAAACATTGAGACATGCATTTCCCTTGGCCTCTTCTCCTTTCACCTAAGAAGATCAGTGAGTTCATTTGGATAATAGCATACTTGTTAGAAGGATTGCTGATAGCTGGATGCTAGGAGAAAGAAAATAGTCGATGGCTTTTCACAATCCAGTTTATTTATGTGGCTACCCAGCAAGATTTTGGAAATGAACTAATTTGGGGAGATGTGGAATAATAATGTTTGAAAGGTTTGATTATTGAAAATCGTCTGTCATCTACCATAGAAATAATAGGTGGAAGACATCAGGTTGATCATAGCAATTTTTTCCCTTAACCCCAATTTTAAACAATAATAAGATAAAATTTAAATACTTTGGAATTTTTTTCATAAGTACTTTTCAAAGGAGACAGACCTCAATCAAAAGCAGTGACAGTATCACCATTATTGTAAGTTTGTGTGTTACTCACATTTAATCAGTGATGCCATTTTGCCACAAAAGAACTCTATAATATCTCCTAGAACCATGGTTCTTAGCAGGGGTGGGGAGGTGGTGAGGAAAAAGAGGGAGTTAGATTCATCCAAGGATAAATAAAGTGATTCCTGGAGGCCCAGCGTTAAACCCACGCTAGTTGGAATAGATCTCTGCTCTGCTGTAGTGATTTTAACCATCGCACCTGCCATTCCTTACCCACCCCCTGCCGCCATCCCCCAACCCTCCTGCTCTATTGACCTATACACTACATGTAGGTAACAAGCTTTCATTTTGTCTGCTGGTCTTGAAATACACACTCTCCTCCTCAGTGTCACATAATGTCATTGTCTTCCGGGTAGAAAGAAGGTGTCTTGACATCACATGCTCACCAAAGTCCTGTTTTAATGTAAACCTAAAACAAAAATATAATAAAATTAAAAGCTAGGTTAAAATCAAGACAAGGCAAAAGTCTGCCAGTGTGAGATTAAACTAATAAATATGCAGATAAAGGTCAGATATAGGAGGGATTATATTCTATTGTATTTTGCTCTAGTTTAAAACCCAGCTACAGAACTGTGCCGAAAGATCATGTGGTCAACGTGGCAACATCATAAAGTTAATTCGATGATAAAATTGGCTCAGAGCAGAGTAGAAAAGCCCTAGGAGATGACATTGAGCCATGAAAAACTGAGACTTTAACAACTGCAGAAAACACTGGAAAGGATCTTAAAGCCAACTTTTCAAAGGCATTTTCCTTTGAAGAAGCTGGAACTTGAAGTCAGAGATATGTTACAGATATGTGAAAAAGTAAAATTCCTAAACACAGGAAATATTTTAGCAGAATGCTGTGGATTAGAATAATACGGTTGTTGACAGAGGGCGAGCATACATGTGAGTGCTGTGGGTCAGGACTGAATTATATTGCCAGTGTCAGGCAGGTTGAATAGGGGAGCGATAAAGCACTGGGCAGCCCCACTGGGGACACCAGGTATCATTCAGAATGAATTGCAAAGGAATAAGAATAATTCTTTTTAAAGGGGCATGTGTGTATCTGAATCAAGCTTAGCCAAGCCAAATTTATCCAGCTATCAGAGTTCCAAAAGCCGTCCGTGTGTGCCCTCCTACATTAGGGTGTGCTGTGGCCATGCTAATCCCCATTTTTTGTTTTATTTCAAATCACACACAGATAGAATCTGCAAACTGCTTCAGATCAAACAGGTCTGATTGTGTGTAAATACATATGTCCTTTTTAATTTTTATTATTAATGGTTGCTTCAGTTTTGCATCAGTGCATGGTTAAAAGCAATACACATCAGCTATTTCATGACTTCATATCTCCAAATGAATTATTTCTCCTCTTTTTTTGTTTGTTTGTTTGTGCAGTCAGCTGAAGAAATGTTAACATCTCACTCTAAATCTCTCAGTGGAGTCTCTGTTCCCTTCTCTGATATAACAGATGGGTTACTGCTTGTTATAATTATTAACATTGTGGTGTGGGCCAGGGCTAGGGTGGGCAAGATTGACTATTTCTTTGGGCTGGGGAGGGGCCAGTCGTTAGGGTATGGAATGTTAACTCAAGTGGTGACTGACTGTTTCCGTAATACCAGGTCGTTGTGGCTGCACGCTCTAGTAATTGAGGCTGTGTACTTCACCGAGCTTGTGGTAGAGCCTAGGGCAAACCGCTGTCCCAAGAGAATGCTGGGATAGATAGAGTTAGCCAATACGAGTCTGAACGTGGTGATTTTGCTGGTTGTTTAGCTCCAGATGTTGGCATGCTTAGTTTTTAATGTGATTAATAAATGTGGCGCCATATCCCTCCCCACGCCTGAACCCTGTCTCTTCTACCTCCTTCCCACCCTTGTTCTTTTTGAAAAACTTAAGAAACAGTAATGAAAACCTTGGTGTTTCAAACTGCACTTTGTTCTCATGTTTTATAAAAGCCTTTAGATTTGCTAGTAAGAGTGAAAGCTGAAAAAACGGTTTCTCAGCCTGAAATTTCTATGCACTTTGAAATCTGGAATAGAAATAAATATATCTGAATTTTCTTTTTCTCACATTTTGTGATATGTTTTGTTGAATAAAGCAGCAAAAATACTTTCGAGTAAGTGTATGTGTGTGTGTGCGTGTGTGTGTGTAAGAGAGAGAGAGGAATACATCCATGATACACAATTAATTTTTCTACTTTTGGAGTAGTCATTAGTGAATTACCAAGTTAGTTTAGTAGGATATTGCCTATCTATCCTAAAATAGTTCATCTTTTAAAGGTTTCTCTGTAATGCCATTATTATAAAGTAATCAGGAGAATAATCATGTTAAAGTCATCTGCTTTAAAAAAAACTCTTCATGTGTTTTTTCTTAATGCTGATATTCTTGAGCCTTTTGTTTTCAGTAAAGTATTTGCAACCCTGTTCTGTTTTCTTCCACTTGAAAAGCAGAGAACTTCATCATGTTTAAACTTCAAAGTCAGAGTTGACTTATCAAAGAACGAAACCGCTACGGATAGATTCTCTCCATCTCCTTCTGGATTGGAAGGAAGATTCTTTTCCATAGTCTGATCCATTTGAATTGTTTTGATTAGCAGTAACATTACTCCTAAACCACCAAGGTTCCTATGGCTTCCTGTAGGCCTAGGAAAATGAGGGGAAATTGGTTCTGTCAGCAACCTCACTTAGAACCTGTTTTTTCCAGAATGAGTAGACTACAGCTTAAAGCCATGATTTGATAGAATACTCAGAGATCGTACCTCCAGTACCTCACTCAGTCTTCCTGAGAGTCAGGTGTGAAACCTACCCTTGGATGAGTACTTTTGAAGCTCAGTATCCCTTTGCAAGAATTTATACCTCTGCCGTATGGCATAAGACTTCAGTTTTTAATTTTTTTACCTAGGTAAACATGAATTGGGCTTTAACTGCTTTTGTTGCCTTAACTTTAAAATTTTTTTAATGTTACTTTGATGGTTGGAGTAATACTAAAGAATAAAATGCTGAATTACCCTTGTTTGCAAAGAAGTTTTACTAAATAGCCCTGCTGTAACTTTACACTAGCAAGCAAATTCTAAACTAATGGAACCATCTCTAGTTATAATGAAAAATTATTAGGGTTCATTTTAGTGTTAAAATTCCAACTGTTGATCAGAAATGGCCCCCAAGGGTGCTTCCTGCCCTGTTCCCATTCATTACCATTTCATTGTCAGTGTTTGGTAATATTAATTAGAGTCTTCATATATCTCTGGAAGAATTCGTAATTAAGAAGGAAATGTTTACTTTCTAAGTCACTCATTTGAAAAACAAAGGAGGAATAATGTATAACCACTGAAAGCCAGTCAGGGATTTTTTTAAGTACATTTGAAACCATCCTGACTTCAAGCAGCATAAACTTGAAGAGCAGGAATAAATTGCCTTCACAATGCAGTTTCTTCATTTAGAGAAAGCATAAATTATATAAGAAAGAAGCAAAAGGCTTTAGAAGCTCATAAGAAATTATAGGTATTTCTAAAATAAGGGGTAACAAATAAAAGAAGCAAGCTAGGACTTGCCATGCAAGATGGTTAAGAAGAACAGGGGTGCCCTTAGAAAATAGTTGTTCTCAATCCCAAGAAATGATACAGAAGTAAATTTGAAATTTCTTTTGTAGATTTAGAAAAATTGAACATTTGAAAAAATAGGAAGTAGCACAGGGCAGAAACCTTCAGATATCCATGAGAAATGAGCACATTTTATCCACAGAAATAAAATGTTTATGCTATTGTTCACTACTGAAATGATGTTCAGTTGGGCCAGTTGAACATAGTTGTTTTTGATAGCGAAAGGCCAATAATAAAAATTTGCATCTGAATTACGTTTAGGTAAAATAGATGAATTCTATTTCATAAATAATAAAAAGTAGAGTTTGCCACTTTAAAAAATATCCTGTCTCATGTGGCAAGCATTTGTTGTTGTGATTGTCTCTTGAAATGCTTTCTGAAAGAGTGCATGATTCACCCTGATAGTGAAAACCTTTTGTATATTTGGGTTATCTAAACTGAGGTGAAATAGAAGGATGTGATAGTTTGAAATTCTTTAGGACTGAGAGGATATTTGGACCATTGGAAGAAAAGCTCAGAGTCTACTGTAAGATTAATATGTAAGAATCTCAAAACCTTTAGGGAAGGAAAATGCAGTTAAGTGCTAGAAGCAGGGTTCCTGATCTATTTGAATCCAGCCAAAGAATCCTCAGAAATTTGTAATTGATTTGCTCAAGTATGAAATGTAGATCTGAGTTGGCAAACTTTCCGTAAAGGGCCAAGTGGTAAATATTTTTGGCTTTGTAGGACATTGGTCTCTGTCACAAGTACTTTCAAAAACAGGTGGCAAGCTGCATTGGCTCACAGGCCAGAGTTTGCTGACCCCTGATCTACATTGTTTTTCCTTCTAAATATTACCTGATTATCTTAGCTTCTTGGCAAACATGCTAGGCCGGATGGAGCAGAGGTTTCTGTTACATGCTGTAGTCTCTTATTAATGAATCAATCCAAGAACACGTTAGAGAATCTGAAGTCAACACATACAGATTTCATATGTTTTAACTTTATAATTTATATTTCTTGTCAGAGTGCTCCCAACTTGCTGTAAATATTTTCGCTTTTGAAAGTTCCAACAAAGACTGTGAAGTAAGATTCAAAATCATATCTTCATTTCTTGTATTTAACAGGTACTACCAAACTTTACTTTTAATACTATCACAAATTGGAAAGCAAATCCTTGCATATCGTAGGGCTTAATTTTTTATTGGAGGAATAATAACATGCAGACTGATGCAGTTTGAAACATTTTCTTCCCATGTGTGTGTCTATGTTTGTGTCAGTCCCTGTGTCTACATGTGTGTACGTCTGTGTGTGGGCGGGTGTGTGTTTTTCTGTACACCTGGGGGGAGAGGTATCTGTAAAGTCAGTTCTCTTCTCTCCTGTAGGGTGGATATGCAGCCTACAGATATGCACAGCCTGCTACTGCAACCGCAGCCACCGCTGCTGCAGCCGCTGCAGCCGCTTACAGCGACGGGTATGTACAGAGACAGTGGTGAGCTTTGGGATGCTTGAGAGCTGTTCCATCCCAAAATGTCACCCATTTTCCTCCCTTCACCGTTTCCACAGCAGCTCTTAGCACATCGGGCATCTTGCCAGCCTGGGCTTTCTGCAGACCTCTTGATGGCCTCTGTCATGCCTAAAGCACAAGGCACCGACTCTGTCCTCCACTCCCTCTTTCTTGTTCTCATCTCTTCTTTGACTTTGACTCCAGTCCCTCTCTTCCTCATCTCCAACTCCTTTCTTTTCCATTTTATGGAAGTACTTCAGATTTTTTCAGTTATTGCATTTGGGAGTAGAAATAGAAAGGTTTTTTCCTATTCCTTGTAATTCCAGTTTCCTTATGATAATCCAAGACCAAGTGACTCACAAGTCTTAAAGCACAGTAATCCCTTTAATTTTTTTAGATCATACACTTTTCTTTATCTGTCTGATTGTGTTTCTTCTTTCCAGTTATGGCAGGGTGTACACAGCCGACCCCTACCACGCCCTTGCCCCTGCCGCTAGCTATGGAGTTGGCGCTGTGGTAAGTGTATAATATACCATTGCTTTATAAAACCATTTCATTCCTTCTTTTACCCATAGACTACAGAAGATCTAGGGAGGTAGTAAATTCAGCCTTTCATCCACCATCAAGGTATTAAAGCCACATAGATCTACCTGGAAGTTTCATGTCACCCTCTTTATTTGTGTGTTATTATAATGTGAGCCACATGGCCTAGTTAAGGGCAGCAGAAAGGAATGATCATTGATAATATGCCCCGAGTAGTGGCATGATTTGCGAGAGAAATAGGGGAACTGGTGAATGTTCTCTATTGGTTCAAATGTTGAGTGCATACCTGTGGCATAGTTTCATTGATAGGTATTGGCAAAGGAGCATGGAGCATAAGGCTGTAGTATTCACAGTAAGCTTTTCAAAAACTTAAGTTTCAAATGCAAATCTAAAGGATGTCTCTGCTCTTCCTAAGCCTTCTGGTAGATAGTACTAGAAATTCCTAAGTGAATGCTTTATAGGATATTTTATTATTGATTATTGATAACAATTGTGGCAAAATATGGTGGTGTTGATAGAAGTATCGAAGAAGTCCATAGAACTAGCATAATTTCTTCTGACCAACCACCTCACTGCAGTATTATTGTGTTGGCTTGGATGCCTCCAGTTTCAGTGATTAGGACTCACAGGCTGCAACAAAGACAGGCCATTCCACAGTGACACCTCTGCCAGGGCTTTCTCTCTAATCCAAAATGCAACTGGGCAACTACCTCTGGACATGGGCAGAGTTGTTTGAAAAGGAGACAGAATGAAGTGTAAAATGTAAGACCTAAAGGAATATGAGAAAGCTACTTCTCACACCAAATTTCTACTGATGAAGATTTGTGGAAGGAAGTAATAGGGGGCCCTGAGGGAATATATGTTTATAAATGAAGTAGAGCATTACAATATAACGGCAGTGGTAGAAGTGCCTGAGGTTGTATTTCGTCCTAAAATGATAGAAGTCCTATGCTAAAAGAATGACCTGAGAAAGATGCATTCCTGGGAAACTTCTAATTGAAAGAGATAAGCCATTAGATAAAGTCATTTGATAAAGATAAAGGAATAAAGCCTAGTTAAAACCCCAGCTAGATATGTAAATGTGAATATGTCAAGAAACAGCCTAGTTGGTGTGCTCCGTAGATGATAGAGGAAACAGACTTTATTACAGACTGGCTCAGGTTTAGATGTGGCAGCATCTCAAACGTGGGCTGTGACCACACATGGCAGGGATCGTGTCAGAAGTAACGTGCACTGCCGATGGGCCATATGTGAGAAGGGGAAACTGGTGATCTGTTTTCCACCAGGATTATAAGGCTGTATCAAGGTAAACAAAAACCTGTGCTTTTAAAAATCAAACTCTTTGCAGAACTTGTTTTCAACTGTGTATTGTTTCCCTTCTGTGCTAATTCATGTAAATAATGAAATAAAATGTCGTCATACTCTCCTTGAGAATATCAGGCCAGCAATAAATGTGTTGGGCTCTGGTCTGAGCACCTTAGAAGCAGAAGTTGGTTTCCTGACTTCACTGCACAAGGCAATGCTTGATCAGTTGCTTTGAGGCTTTGAAGCAGGCTGTGTTTCTAGATCCCTCTCTGGACATTTTTCTTCACTGTTAATGCTTCTCTCATCAACCTTTTAATTATTTTTATCTCTTTAATTACTGCAGGCGAGTTTATACCGAGGTGGCTACAGCCGATTTGCCCCCTACTGAAGTGACGTGAGACCCCTGCAAATGGGACAGCCCCCCAGTTCATGAGGCCTGGCTATTGCAATATTTACTAGTAGAGGAACTCTATAGCAAGATGAAGAGGAAAAACAAACAAACAAACAAAAAAAAACACAAAAAAAGAAAGAATACTTTTTTATACCTCACTATGTTCTTTGAATATGTATTTTTCCTTTAAATTTCTGCCTTTAATTCTTTTGTTCCAAAGATTGTGCATTTTTTTCTTTTTTTTTTTAAACTGTGGTAAAAAAAAAAAAAAATAATGCATTTCCATGTCTGTATGTCCGTGCTTAGCTTATTCTATCAATCACGGAAGAGGCAGTCAAGGAGGAAGGAGAGACATTAGGAGCCGATAAATGCATCTGATCAGAAATCAGCAGACAGAATTACCAAAGTGTATCTGGTGCTGAATGACTGGGGGACAAGCAGAAGTGGAAGAGATCTTTCTGCAACAGGATATTCTTCTAGTCTTCTGAGTTTCTGGTCTTTGACAGGCAATTCTGGTTGGCTGTGGCTGGAATCCACATGCTGATAGATAGGAATTTGTGCTTACAAAGCAGGAGAATTAAAAAGACGCTTTCCTCTCCTCTTCCCTCCTGTCTTCTCCATTCTTTTTACAATCATCTTACACGCACAGCCTGAGACAGCTGGCATAGTTTTTGGAATTATAGTATTGATATTTCCAAACGTGCTCTCAGACAGTGGATAATAAACACCTCATTAGGAAACCGATCTCAGAATGAACTCTGGAGTATGAAAAAGATCATTTCTTTTTGTTCCTGTAACCTAGCATTCCTTCTAGGCTTCTTCTCCTTTAATTGAACCACAGCTTAGCTCATGTATTCTTTTATTAACACCCTGCTCTCATGTCCATAAGATTCAGGAATTTAGGACCCAGGGACAGAAAAATGAATAAGCCAGTGACCAGATTTCCCCCAGATGTCTTGAGGATTAGAAGTACAAATTCTTCACAGCCATTAAAGAGGGTGAGGAAGGGAAAAGGAATATTAGAAGATCTGGTATTTCTTACTTTTTTCTTGCCTCAGAAAGTACAAAGTTTAAAAAATAGAATAAAGAATCTGCTGGGGAAAGATAGAGTACCAGGTCCTAGGTCAGTAGTCCCTGGAAGTTTTGGTGATGAGGACATGGAAGGGCAGGCCGAGGCACTTTGTACTTGCTCCAAAGCCATAGGAATTTTCATCTTCCAGAGCCTTCATGAGTCACTTCTCTAGCCACGGTCTTGAGCCTGTGGCTATCCCGCTGAGCTTCTCACTGTCCTCCAAAAACACCCAGCTGAGCACCCGGACCACTTTGTATACATTAACACTACAGGACATAAAATGCAGAGGCCCTGAGATTGCTGCCCTCCCATATTGGAAGGAGGGTCTGAAATGGCAAGGGTCTTCATATCACCAGAAAGAGTCGCGCAGTGAGTCACTGCCATTGCCATCTGGCTGTAACTTTCTATGTTATCAAGGTAGGAGAGAGTGTTTCTCTTCTGGCTGTTAGATAGAACTGATAAAAGCAAGTGTCCTACAGCATTTCCCAAATGAAGGCATTAGGAAATAGAAAAGCACGGTCTTTTTGGCTCCCTGGTCTATTCACATTGGTACTAGGGTGACCTTTCACCCAAGGGACAGCTGCTAAAGGGAGTAATTCAGAGACATGGAGCTTCTGGTTATGGGTTTGTTTTGGGTTTGTTTTTAACTCCTGCCTCCACACATGTTCTTGACTGATAACTGACTCATGTCCCTGAATTAAAATGACTGACCTATGACAGCATCAAGCATTCTTTGTAAGCAGAGTGATATATCTGAGAGGGCGTTGACCTGTTGTGTAGAATACATATCCTTTCCCCCTTCAGAATCCTGTCTCGCCTCGTAACTGGGAGAGAGGCTGTGCCTGAAACTAGGGGCGATGTCAAGGAAGCTAGAGGCCTCGATGCAATTATTACTGACTCTGGGGAGGAAGACAGAGAATAAGGGGACACCAACTGCCCAGTCCACTGGCCATTTTTAAGGGTCCCCCCACCCCAAGCCAAAGTTTGGTTTGTTGCTGTTAAGACAATTTTTGTTGTATGTATATAAATATTTTAGTTAGAGGAGCGGGGAATGGGATGCGGGCTTTCACAGTTCTAGGGAATGGGGGCAGGGAGGATTTTGCTTTTGCTTTTGCTTTGAGGGAGAACTTTAGCTGACTAAAAAAACAGAAGTTTGGGGTCATGATCACAAAGGGGCCATTCCCAAAAGATGGCAAGCCACGTATTCAGTGGAGACTAGGCCAAATTCTAAATGGTTTTATCCATAGCAGGGGAGAATAGGAGAATGAGTTTAAGAGTTTTTCTCTTCTTTTTTCCTAGAAAGAGGTAAGGATAATGGGAAAGGTAGAGAAGGCGGCTCCCACAGACCTTTTAAGAGAGGCAGAATCTTGAGCTTGAGGCACCTTGAGTGCATCTCAGTTCAGCTGGTTCTGGCTGAGGCCTCCAAAGGCAAGCTCTGTGCTTTCCAGTGGTTTCTGCTGCATTTCCAGGGATGGTGTTTAACACCACTTCCCTCCAGCTCCCTTTTCTAAGAAAGAATAAATGGAGTTCTGCTTTTTATGAAAGGGTCTTTGGTTTTCAGTGTCAACACTAAGAATTGGGGCTCTTACAAGCATCTGGATTTCACAGTATCAACCTCCCCGTCACCTTTTGAACTTTGAGACTCCGTACAGTCAACTTCACCAGAGGCAGGTTGCTCGAAGCAGCACTGCTTGTCTGTTCCTGACTCTGGTTCTCACTGTATTAAGAAAGAGAGTCAGAGGAGTCTGGCATTTCGTGAGTTTGTTAGAGGATGCTGGCTGATAATTCCAGAAAACTTACTGATGCTAAATCACAGTACATGCATGATTCTTTTTCAGCTTTACTATAGTTCATGACCTGGACTTTCTGTACTCTTGGAAGCTGGGCTCCTTAAAGGAGGCCTCTAGTGAACACCTTTATCTCCATGTCCCTCTTCGAGCCCAGAGAGCTGCCCATAGGCATTTTCCAGAATTCCTCATGTCACTTAGTTCAGTTTCCATTAACTCAGATCAGCCATTGTGATTCACCATTTGTCAGGCTCTCAGGTTTAACAAAACCTACTATCACCATCATCCTTCAACAGCCACAGTCTGAATTGAGCCAACATTTTTTTTTCTTTGAGAAAGAAGTGGACTGGGGCACAACTTTTAGTCTGAGGGGAGCTAGTGGAAATCTAGACAATAGAAGTCATCGATAGCAGCTTTTCCTCAAATGTGTGACTCCTCAGGGGCTGAACTGCTCTTAGCTTAGCATTATGCTTTACTAGAGATCTAGCAGATAAGTGGGTTAATCACTACCATCCTGTAACTAGTTACATAGCTTCCAGACATGAGGGAGACATCAAACAGGGATGGAAGCAACCCCAAGGATATGCAAGAAGGGCATGATGAACCCCCTTCCCTCTGGCAGGAGAACAAGGCCAACCAAGGGACAGACTGGAAAGCACTTAGATGTTTAAGGAGGAGAAAGGGGAAGCTTTGACGAGTCCTCGCCTTTTGCCAAGTTCAGCCAGTTATCTGCTGCTTGCAGCCCTCTAGCGCAGTAACATTTGCAGAATTGCAGATTTTCCCCCAGATACTAGGAGGAAAGGGACTTTGGGGGGTGGGGAAGGGGTCGTGGTGTTTTAAAAGCATAAGTTACCTGTTTGCACTGTTTTAAGATAGGAAAAAAAAATAGTGGGCAAGGTGAACATCAGACGTAAATTTGTGTGTTTTTATTTTGTCATGCTCTTGAAAATGTTTGACCATTTGTAGTATACACAGTGAAACTTGATTCTCTGTTGCATAAAACACTATATTTTTTTGGAAATGTTACTGTCCAAAAGCCTCTTCCCTCCCTTTCCTTTTCCTATGTACTTCCTTCATACTTGCTTTACTGATCAGCCAGGCAATAGCCATCCAAGAGCTAGAGCATGAAACAGGGCCCTTTCCAAGTAGGCTCTGGGTGTCCTAAGCCAGCGTGTGCCCTCTGGTTTAGTGAGTGTAATAGAGTCCCTGGCACCTTTCTTTGCAAATGAGGCTTACAGACCAGACTGCAGCAAGTTATCAGATTCCTCAATCAGATGCACTAGGAGTGAGGAGCCCAGGGATGGAGGGGGTTCCTGAAGTATTGCAGTTGGCTGTAGTAGCTGAGTTCTTTTCCATGTTACCGAAACTGTAGCCAGTTACAGTTTACTCAGGAAAACGGTAGATCAATTCAGCCATGGTAGTGCTGGTTGGCAGGGATTGGTAACGGAGAGAACTGCTCATCAGCCAAAACTCAAGCCTTGCCTTTTAGGAGGCCACCAGCAGAGGGACTTGGTCCTCCTTGTCTGGTACTTGTGTACATGCCGGTGACCTGAGGACTCCACTCACACTGGCGAGCAAAAAGGGAACAGTGATTCTCTTTTCTCTCCCCACGCCCTGCCCTTTGTTACCAACACCAGTTTCCCAGGGGGTACATGAGTTTCTGAATTTTTAAAAAATGTTTTTTGGTTTGGTTTTTCCGGGGACTGATAAGTGCTTTAAGCAATGTCCATACCCCGTCAAGACTCCCAGCTTAGTCATTTTCTTGTATTTTTCTGTTCACGGTATTTGTGTGTGTGCTTGTTTTGGCAGCTCATTTTGGCTGTATTATATATCGAGTGATGAATTGATCCTCTTTTTTCCCTAAGGGATATGAATTGTTTTTCTTGTGTTATATTCTGCTTGTGAATAGCTGGAGCAAACCTGGGGCTGACACGCGTAAGCTAGGGCTGCAAAGCGAGAAGAGAGCCGGTGGAGTGTACTTGTCCCTGACAGGCTGACCTACCTGAGTCTCTGAGCTTTTCAGTCCAAATCTTTGCAAGGCTCAAAATGCCACAGAACCTCTCCTCTTCTCCCCACTCCCCATGGCAGGGACCGGACCATCCCTACATGCAACATGCTGTTCCTCCAGCCCCTCCCATTGCCATGGCAAAACAGGTACCTTTGGGGCATGGGGGCATTACATGGGATGCTTGTGTAATCGACCACCTAGCCTTCTCTCTCCCCTCCCATCCTCCCCCAGAATCACTTCCTAGGACACCCGAGCTGCTTGCCCAGGGTCCTGTTTCCCTGCTAACTCCAGAGAAGCATCCCAGGGCTTTGTGACAGTCTCTAATTCCCTTCCCTTCTCGTTAAGAATCATATTGTATAGTAGCTTTCAGACCATGCAGTATTCATTGGGTTACTCCTATTATTATCAAGTAGCTGGAATTGTGAAGGTCGGAGTAGTTAGATCTTTAGCTTTTATTCCTTATTTTTTTGTATTACTCTCCATGTGTATAAATTATTGATCATGTTGCTGGCTTTTATAAACTCTAAGCGAAGGAGGAGCACTGCCTCAGCCTTTGCACATGGTAATGAAGCACTGTTTTTAAATAAAAGAGAGAAACACCATTCTTTGGGCTGTGTGTATTAATCCTCGTTCCCTGTTGCCTCTGCCTGAGGCTCCAAAGATACCACTTGGATTTGACTTTTTAAGCGGGGGGGGCAGGGGGGGGGACAAGAAGGAAAAGTGCCAGGCGTTCTAAGGTGAGACATTCTAAATGGTGATGATAAGCCAGAAGGTAAGCGCGTGTCAGCTGCTCTCAGCTTCCCCAGCTGCTGAACTCCAGTCTGTCCAAAAGCTGCTTCTGAAATCTTTCAGCTTCACTTCTTCACCGTCCACCCTCCCCTAGATTCAACTGCTGCCTTTACTGTACCACAGACACTGTCCTTGCCAGGGGCTGTGGCCCCACTTGACCTTATCAAAGTGTTATTTCCCTGCCTTGCCTCCTCTGTCCCTGCTGCCCCTGGCTCTCCGGCTGCCACCCAGGCTCCCTCACTTTTTGTTCAGCCATAGAAAATATGTCCTGCCTAGCCCTTTCCTCCCTGTTTCTTTTCTTTTTTTCCCCTTGAGACAGGGTCTCACTGTGTCGCCCAGGCTGGAGTGCAGTGGTGTGATCAAGGCTCACTGTAGCCTCAAACTCCTGGGCTCAAGTGATCCTCCCACCTCAGCCTCCCGAGAAGCTGGAACTACAGGTGCACGCCACCACACCCGGCAACATTTTTTGTAGAGATGGGGCTACACTGTGTTGCCCAGGCTGGTCTCGAACTCCTGGCCTCAAGTGATCCTCCCACCTCAGCCTCCCAAAGTGCTGGCATTACAGGCGTGAGCCACCACACCTGGCCTCTTTTCTTTCTTACCTGTGCTGAAACCCATCCCTTGCTGCGTTTGTTTCGTTTCTCAGCCAATAATTCCCAAATCTCTGAAATTCTCCATAATCCATAAATCTCTAACTCCCTTCACTTCACCATATGAGATCATCATGCTTGCTATTTCACAGAGAATATGGAGGTTGTCAGACATAGTCTCCCTGAATGAAGTTTCCCTACCAGATCTACAAGCCTACTTGAATTCCACACAGGGTGTCTTTCCCCTTCTCTCTCGTTCTATTAGAGGCATTCTTCACATCACCGTGAACCCCACACCTGTGCTCTGCATCCCAGCCTTTCCCACCTGCTTGGTGCTTTGCTTCAGTTTCCTCCCTTGCCTGGTTTGCCTCTTCCTCTCAATAGTCCCTTTGGCACTTAAGCGTGCTTAGATCTTAAGTTAAAAAAAAATTGGAAAATCTCAAGTTATTCCTTGTACTCTTCTTTCTTGTTTTTTTTTTTTTTTTTTTTTTTTTTTTTTTTTTTTTTTGAGACAGGGTCTCACTGTGTCACCCAGGCTGCAGTGCAGTGGCACTATCTTGACTCACTGCAACTTCTGCCTCCCAGGTTCAAGCAATTCTCTTTCGTCAGCCTCATGAGTAGCTGGGATTATAGGCATGCACCACCAAGCCCAGCTAATTTTTGTATTTTTGGTAGAGACGGAGTTTCACCATGTTGGTCAGGCTGGTCTCAAACTCTTGACCTCAAAGATTCACCCGCCTCGGCCTCCCAAAGTGCTAGAATTGTAGGTGTGAGCCACCACACCTGGCCCTAAGTTGTTTCTTTCGTGGCAAACTTCTGGAATAAGTTTCTACCGGCTGACTCCAATTACTTGATCTTCACCCTGTGGCTGCCTGCCTTCTACCTCCGGTACCTGGAAGCAGCCCCTGAGGATGACAGTGAACGGATGCTCCTCTGTTCACCTGCTTGACTGCTGAGTGTTCCCAAGGCTGCTTCCCTTGTGTGTTGGACTGTGACAGGCCAAAGTGAGCGAGTACCTCACCACCAACACCCACTCCAAGCTGGCACGTCCTTGCCCGGCCTCGTCTTATCTCCTAAACTGGTCTCCTTGCCTCCACCTTTTCTCCGACAGCACTCCATCGCCGAAGTTTGTTCTCTCGACAGCCTGTTCAATCGGATTGTGACGTGCTTTTGTGCAAACTTCTTTGGCTTCCCATCCCGTAGCCAGTTCCAAGTCCTTACTTTGGTCTACAAGGCCCTGTACAATGTGCTCCCCTGGTAGTTTATTTGGTGTCTGTCTTTCTGTACTAAAATCCAGGCACCTGGAGGTCAAAGACTTTGTTCTGTTGGCTGCTGTATCTCCATTTGCCTGGTGCATTGTAAGCATTCAGTACCTATTTGTTGAATTACTGCTTTCCATTTTGGATGTAAATGATGCAGTTTTCAGCCCTGCCTTCCTCCACATTGCCACCCCTAGTAACAACAGTGGACATGTGTGCGGAGCGCTGTTGGTGGCACTTGCCCATTTTCACTCCTTTCATCTTCCCAGCAGCTCTGTGAGGCGGGTGCCCCCTGAGGCACTTCTGTCTGCAGCTCCTGCTCCTGCCTTCCTGCTGGGTTTGACAAGCATGCAAAGCCTGGATTGCCCCTTCCCCAGGCCATTTCTGGGGGTTGTGTTTGCAGCAAGAAAACTTGTATCCCCTCAGGACAAAGAGCAAGCTTGCTTACTACCTGTTATAAAAGAGGTGGATCCCCTAAGCTCAGTGCTCCTCAGCTGCAGTGCAAACCTACTACCTGCGCCACATCTATCCAGGCCTGTGGGACTCGGGGGCTCATGGAACTGTTCCATATGCTGGTGCTCATGCTGCCTGCTGCACTGTGAGTAATAAAGTCCTTTGCCTCTCACCGAGTCGTGTGTCTTCCACCAATATCCGTGAAGCAATAACAGGCTAATGCATCAGCTTCTAAGGAAGGAGAAATCAAAGCCTATACCTGACAGTATTGTTATTCCTCTGTTAAAAGATGAAGCTGGATGCATAGAGAGATTAAATAACTTTCCCAAAGTCACATAAGTAGGAAGTTGCAGAACCAGGATCCAAACCCAGGCAGTTGCTCCCAAGTGTATGCCTTTAACCTCTGACTGCTAGTGTTTCTAAGTGCTGCTCTTGTGGAAACCCCACAGAAATCAGAGCCAGCACTGCACTCCTGTCTCTGGCTGCCTCTCTGCCTCTTGTAGGCTCCTCTTCCTCCAGCTCTCTTTTAAATCTTGTTATTCCTCTAGGGCTCAGTTGTAGGCCACCTTCTTCCCATACTCCACTGAAAAGATCACTGTTGAGACCCATTTCTGCCTGTAAGCTAATGACTCTTAAATCCAAACTGGAGTTCATAAAGCTTTCCTAGAGTCTAGACTCACGTCCAGCTGCAGCCCCACAGGCTTCTAAAATTCGATATGCTTGAAATAAACCCTTTTTCTACTCAAAACCTATGTTCCTGTCTAGTCCCTTTGAGCTGATCACAAAATACCATAAACTGAGTAATTTTTAAATAACAGAAGTTGGCCAGACGCAGTTGCTCATGCCTGTAATCCCAGCACTTTGGGAGGTGAGGGGGGTGGATCTCCTGAGGTCAGGAGTTCAAGACCAGCCTGGCCAACATAGTAAAACCCTGTCTCTACGAAAAATACAAAAATTAGCTGGGCATGGTGGCGGGCGCCTGTAATCTCAGCTACTCGGGAGGCTGAGGCAGAAGAATCACTTGAACCTGAGAGGCAGAGGTTGCAGTGAGCCGAGATTGGGCCATTGCACTCCAGCTTGGGCAACAAGAGTGAAACTCCATCTCAAAAAAATTTTTTAAATAACATAAGTTTATTTCTCACAGTTCCAGAGGCTGGGAAATCCAAGGTCAAGGCTCCAGCAGATTCTATGGCTGGTGTGGGCCCATTTCCTGGTTTAGAGCTCCTTCTCACTATTCATCAAATGGTGGAAGAGGCTAGCTAGCTCTGTGGGGCCTCTTATAAGGGCACTAATCCCATTCATGAGGGCGCCACCCTGATGATCTAATCACCTCCTGAAAGGCCCCATCTCCTAACACCATCACACTGGGGGTTCCGATATCACCACAGGGATTGGATGTGGGGGAGACAGAAAAAAATCACACCAAGCAGTTCCCTAGGTCAATAAGTTGGACAACAATTGGCAATAACCATCTTAAAACCCTAAGGAGGAAAGAGAAAAATGATGTGAAGAAAAATATTTTGCTAAAGGAGGGTGCATTCCTACTTTCGTCTTGGGTGGCTGCCGGTCCTTAGTGAGGACCTCTCTCCACTTGCAAACAGTCAGCAAGTCGAGCTGATTCCTTGGTCTCCACCCATAGTCCTCAGGTGTAATGTCTGGCTGGCTGACCTTTTATCAGACAGTGAGAGGTGCTGACCTCTGGACCAACTAGACGGACAGCATCCAAAGACAAGTCATCTTTGTCTAGCACATAGTAGATGCTTTATACATTTGCTTTGTTTTTGGCTCAAACCCCTTCCACTTACATAATTCTTCCTGTTTTGACAGGCTTTAGCAATGATGCTTTTCTCTGACTCAAGCTTAGCCCCAGTCCGCAGCCTCCATTCATCACATGAACACTGACTGGTGACGTGCAGCCATATATTGGTGCCATTTGGAAACAAAGCCTGGAGAAACTGGATTTTCTCTTAGGTAATTAGTACATGTCTCTCCCCACCACCAGACTGAGCTTCCAGAGGGTAAAGGACCAGATTAATCATGTCCAGCTTCCTAATACCTCACTGAGGCACCTGCTGGAGCTCCCATCATATAAACCATACTGATGGTTCCACAAAGAGACACAGATTCAGACTCACAGCCAAGAATACGACAAGCACAGGCAGAGTGTCTGAGAATGAAACCGCACATAGTTCTCTGAGACTTTATTTAAAACACAAGATGAATTTACAAAAAGTTTAAGATGAGTCAAAAGGTGGCCCTGGCCTCAGGCTTCCATTTCTGTGCTCTGTTGAGGACAAGGAGTGCTCAGAGAGTAGCCTCCTCTCCATGCTCCCAAGTAGCCAGTGGCCCCTGTGATGGCAACGAATGATGCAGTTTTTTTGTTTGTTTGTTTGAAAAGAAAACTGGATTTCCAGGAGCAGCAGCCAAGTGTCTGTTTCTCCCTGAGCCACAGGAAGCTGTGTGGTCTCAGTGAAATCTCTGCCCATCTGCCCCACAGCTTCCCCATCTGTAGGATGTCAGGGCAGATAAGCTATTCTGGCCAGGCACAGTGGCTCATGCCTGTAACCCCAGCACTTTGGGAGGCCGAGGCGGGTGGATCATCTGAGGTCAGGAGTTCGAGACCAGCCTGGTCAACATGGTAAAACCCCATCTCTACTAAAAATACAAAAATTAGCCAGGCGTGATGCTGCACGCCTGTAACACCAGCTACTCGGGGCTGAGGCAGGAGAATCACTTGAACCCAGGAGGCGGAGGTTGCAGTGAGTTGAGATCATGCCACTGCACTCCAGCCTGGGTGACAGAGTGAGATTCTGTCTCAAAAAAAAAAAAAAAAAAAAAAAGCTATTCTGTGGGGCCCCTCCCAAGGTGGAAGTGCTGACTCTGTATTGTTGATAACAGAACTTGTCTCTCCGGGTGGAAATCAAGCCTAAACAAATGCTCAGTCCCAGGCACGGGGCTGATCCCATCGTGCACTCCCACCTGAGCGCTCCACCTTCCCCTGGGAGCTCAGTCCTTTCTGCCTCGCAGCTCGTAAAATGCCTGTGCATTCACTAAGTCCCAACAGAAACTGTACAGGAGCAATTGTGACCAAGTGGTCACAAAAGCTGGCACCACACAGCGGCATGTCAGGAAAATGGTGCCTCCATTTTGGAGACTACCCGACCCAGTTCTAGGCCAAATATTCAAAGGAGCAAATCAGAGCCCTATTTACACACCCAGGCTGCAGACCCGCAGGCTCCAACTCATTCGGTCCAAGTGGGGTCTGAGCATCTGGATTTTGTGAAGAGGCCAAAGATGATCTTAATGTGCACACTGGCTGGAATCCGCCACTACAGGATTTTTGGATCTTGCCATCTTCTCAAAGGGTGCTGAGAGACAGAGAACAGAAGAGCTCTTTTTTTGTTGTTTGTTTTGTTTTGTTTTGTTTTGAGATGGAGTTTTGCTTTTGTTGCCCAGGCTGAAGTGTAATGGTGCAATCTCAGCTTACTGCAACCTCCGCCTCCTGAGTTCAAGTGATTCTCCTGCCTCAGCCTCCCAAGTAGCTGGGATTACAGGTGTGCACCACCACGCCTGGCTAATATTGTATTTTTTTTTCTTTTAACTGCAGACAGAGTTTCACCATGTTGATCAGGCGGGTTTCGAACTCCTGACCTCAAGTGACCCACCCACCTCGGCCTCCCAAAGTGCTGAGATTAGAGGCGTGAGCTACCACGCTGGGCCGAAAAGCTCGTTTTTAAAAAGGCTGGGATTGCTGTCTCTATGAAGGTTCATCAGTGGTAACAAATGTTACCACATGGTGCTGGATGATGATGGTCTAGGGTGAGGGGAGAGGGTGTGGGGGAGCTCTCTGCGCTTTCCACTCAAATTTACTCTAAAAAATAAAGTCTATTAATGTTAAAGCCTATTAATTTAAATGCAGGGAAGAGGCAGCCAGGGTATGAGGGAGTCAGTGGGAATATTCAAGGATGGTGGTTCTGTGTGTCTCCGCGAGATCACTCTTCCTAAACACCTTTGTTCTCAGATGAGCTCCTGCTCCATCTCCATGGACGGCTTCTGTTGTCCGTGGGCAAAATTCTAAACTCCTTAGCCCAGCATTGAAGGCACCTCCCAGTCCTGGCCTCAAACCATCTTTCAGGCTTAGAATCAGCAATGAGGAGCCCCAACTGAAAGGGACCTCAAAGACCATCCCCACGAGATTGTAAGTCCCACAAGGGCGGGGGCCTTCCTTGTCTGTTCACCGCAAGGACCTAGGACATGACCAGGGTCTGCAAGGGCAGGGACCTACACCCGGATCTGGCTCGAGGTAGGAGTGCATGCCCTGGCCCAGCCACCAGCCATTGAATGCCCCCCCCCCCGCCCCACCGTTCTTTTCTTTCTTTTCTTTTCTTTTTTTTTTTTTTTTTGAGATGGAGTCTCACTCTGTCACCCAAGCCAGAGTGCAGTGGCACGATCTTGGCTCACTGCAACCTCTGCCTCCCAGATTCAAGCAATTCTCCTGGCTCAGCCTCCTGGGTAGCTGAAATTACAGGCGTGTGCCACCAAGCCTGGTTAGTTTTTGTATTTTTAGTAGAGATGGGATTTCACCATGTTGGCCAGGCTGGTCTCGAACTCCTGACCTCAAGTGATCTGCCTGCCTCAGCTCCCAAAGCGCTGGGATTATAGGCATGAGCCGCCATGCCTGACCAGAAATCCCCTTTTTTTTTCTCCCACACAGCCTGTCCTTCCACCTCCTTTTCCCTCAAGACCATTTCTCTGAACATTTCCGACATAATCCAGCCCCCATCATCTCACTTGCCTCTGAGCTCTCTGCAGCATGACTTTATTCTTGCCATACTTGGCTTCGTGCTGTGTTATTTTGAATTCTTTGAGGCCAGGCCTCTTTTGTATTCAGCTCTCTGTCTCCAGTACCAGAGCCCTGGAGCTGCCACACATCCCTCAGTGTCTGTGGGACCTGCCAGGCCAGCTGTGGGCGTCAGGACTAGGATTGATCTGAGTAGAGCCTTCATGTGGTTCTTTTTTTTTTTTTTTTTTCTTGAGATGGAGTCTCACTCTGTCACCAGGCTGGAGTACAGCGGCACGATCTCAGCTTACTGCAACCTCTGCCTCCCGGATTCAAGCAATTTTCCTGCCTCAGCCTCCCAAGTAGCTGGGATTACAGGCACGTGCCACCACACCCAGCTAATTTTTGTATTTTTAGTAGATACGGTGTTTCACAATGTTGGTCAGGCTGGTCTCGATCTCCTGACCTTGTGATCTGCCCGCCTCCGCCTCCCAAAGTGTTGGGATTACAGGCGTGAGCCACCACGCCGGGCCGTCCTCAGGTGGGTTTTACCACACCCCAGTGTAACTGTAGATCTGCTCGCTCTACAGAAGACAGCTCATGAACCCAGAAGAGGCGAGGGATGTGCCTGAGAAAGAGCCTCTAGGGGGTGTGCTCCTCTGCTCTGAGAAAGCCTTATTCTTTCAGGATGTAAAGCATGGGCTCCGGATCCCAGCTGTCTAAACTTGAAATGTGGCTCTGCCACTTCCTGGACATGTGCCTTTGCAGGAGTTGCTTAGCCTGCCTCAGTGTTTCCATCTGTCAAATGGAGATGGTATTAGTCTCTACTTGAGAGGGTTGATGTAAGGATTTTAAAAGTTCATATATGGGCTGGGCGCGGTGGCTCACGCCTGTAATCCCAGCACTCTGGGAGGCTGAGGTGGGTGGATCACCTGAGGTCAGCAGTTCAAGACCAGCCTGGCCAACGTGGTGAAACCCTGTCTCTACTAAAAATACAAAAAAAATTAGCCGGGCATGGTGGCAAATGCCTGTAATCCCAGCTACTCGGGAGGCTGAGTCAGGAGAATCGCTCGAACCTGAGAGGCAAAGGTTGCAGTGAGCCAGGAACACGCCATTGCACTCCAGCCTGGGCGACAAGAGTGAAACTCTGTCTCAGACCAAAAAAAAAAATGTTCATATATGTAAAATGCTTAGAAATACATGGCACATAGTATTCACTCAATAAATATTTCATTACTGTTATTAGTAATCGTGTGATCCACAGGGATGAGCCAAGCGCTCTGGACAACCGCCCCAGGTTCCAAAGACAGGACAATGACATGGGTTCTGAGACTTAAGTCCCAACATCCCCTTGACCTCTCAGTTCTAATTGGTCAGGTCATATCTTCCCTGCTGAATTGTTTGCTTCTTGTGTCCTCAGGAAACTGAGGCACAGAGAGGTCATAGAGCGAGGCCTCAAACCCCAGCAAGAACCCGGGCAGCTTTGCTGGGGCTGTGCCCCTAGGCCCTGCATGGATCCTGGCACCCAGTGGTCATGGGGGCTCCGTGAGTCTTTCTTCACTGAGTGGAGGCCCTTCCACTCCTTCCCTTGACATTCAAATAGTTCAAGCCTCTATTTGACCAATACAGGAGCAAAGGGCCCAGAGAGGCTAAACGCAAGAGCATATCACCAGTTATTGGCAGGAGTGGGGGCTAAGGAGCCTCCCCTTTTCCAAATGTTGCCTTGCTGGTGTTTGAAAGTGTTTGCCTGATAGAATAAACAGGAGCATAAAATGGTTTTTCCAGCGGAATGGTAAGTTCTCCAAAGTTGGGGTCTTCTGTGTTAGCTCAAGGTTCCTGCTTCAGGGTTCTCTTCATCCAGAGCAGTCAGTAAATGCTTCCCGAGTGTCCTGTTGTGCTTTCTGGAAGCACAGCATTGGCTGAACGTCTGTCAGGTACCGGGGGTGACCATAGGTGCCTTCGCATATGAGATCTCATTTAATTTTCACTTAAAAATGAAACTGAGTTCTTCATAAGAACTCCTCATTCTCGTCCCCGTTTTGTGAGAAAGTCAAAACAGTGGCAGGAGGAGCCTTGCACAGTTTCACACAGGTGGAATGTTTTCTGAGCCTGGATCCATGGGTTTTGCACAGTTTCACACAGGTGGAATGCTTTCTGAGCCTGGATCCGCGGGTCTCGCACAGTTTCAGACAGGTGGAATGCTTTCTGAGCCTGGATCCATGGGTCTCGCACAGTTTCACACAGGTGGAATGTTTTCTGAGCCTGGATCCACGGGTCTCGCACAGTTTCACACAGGTGGAATGCTTTCTGAGCCTGGATCCGTGGGTCTTGCACAGTTTCACACAGGTGGAATGTTTTCTGAGCCTGGATCCGCGGGTCTCGCACAGTTTCACACAGGTGGCAAGTTTTCTGAGCCTGGATCCGCGGGTTTTGCACAGTTTCACACAGGTGGAATGTTTTCTGAGCCTGGATCCATGGGTAAGCCGATGAGTAGTGCAGAGAGAACTGGTCTGCGGGAGGAGAAAGAGGCCAGGTGGAAAGTGAGGCAGCGAGCTCTGTGGGGAGGGACAGGGTAGACTGCCCAGCGCCAGGCCTCTCTTGAGGTCAGCACTGAACCTACCTCCAACCTTTCACCTTACTCGCTTGAGGGCTGCCTGGCCCTGTGACAGAAAGGAGGCAAGTGTGCAAAGTGCTCTCACAGAAACACCATCGCCCCCTGGTTCCTTCTAGGTTCGGAAATTGGTTTCCTGGCTCACAGACGGCAATTTCTCATTTTGAAAGCCAGAATTCTAGATGCTCAAAAGTTGCTTGTCTTGAATGCTTTGGACCAGGGGTCAACCCGCTGTTTCTGAACGTCACCAGATGGTAAATATTTTAGGTTGCACAGGCCTTTCGGTCTCTGTCACAGCTTCTCAACTTGGCCACTGTAGCACAAAAGCAGCTGCAGACAATCAGTGGAGGACCTGGTAATCTTCCAATAAAACTTTAAGAAACAGGTGGTAGGCCTGGTTTGGCCCACGCACTGCTGACCCTTGCCTTACACAAATCTGGGAGAGTTTGGATCAATGCTTGTGAAAAGTCCCTGCCAAGTGCAGACTGAATGTAACTATTAATTTTGATGTGTGTGTGTGGAAAATATTAATCTCCAAATCATTTTAAGAGTAAGTGTTGCCAGCATTGGCAACACTTGCTCAGGCTCAAACTTAAAATTTCTCCCTTAGGCCTATAAGCACAGGCATGTGTGAATTTCAGCCCTCCCATGCTTTAGTGGTGCGACCTCAGGATAACCAAGGCAGTGCAGGGTAATTGTTAAGAGCAAGGAACCAAGAGTTGAAGGGTTCTAACTCAGATTTGCCACCTGCTAGGTGGATGACCTTGAGCAACTTATTAATACTTAACAGCTCTGCACCCTAGAATCCTTGTCTATAAACTTCAGACAAGAAATGTTCCTACTGTAGCAGTGTTTTGCAAGGATGAGATGAGACAGGACGTGTAAAGTACTCAGCACAGTGTCTAGAAAGTGCTAAGTTTTCCAAAACTATTTGCCATCTGTCATTTGGTAAAGTTGGGAAAACACTTAGCAGAGTTCCTAATGCATAGCAAACTTTCAGTGAATATTTCTTCTTCCCTTTTTGTGGGGGAGGGGAACAGGGATCAAGGAGTTTCTGGGCAGGCTGGAGTGCAGTGGTGCAATCTCAGCTCACTGCAGCCTGAACCTCCTAGGCTCAAGCGATCCTCCTACCTCAGCCTCCTGAGTAGCTGGGACCACAGGCATGCACCACTACACCTGGCTAATTTTTGTATTTTTAAAAGACATGGGCTTTCACCGTGTTTGAGACCAGCTGGGCAACTCCTGAGCTCAAGAGATCCTTCCGCCTCGGACTCCCAAAGTGTTGGGATTATAGGCATGAGCCACTGCGCCCTGCCTGAAATGAATCTTGTGGCTGGTCGGGGATACAGCAGGAGTTTCCCTAGGAGGGTATTCTTAACACATCCACGCTGAGCTCCTGGTGTGAAAAGGAGAACTTACCTACAGAATGTCATATATCAGATTTTATTGGTACGTTGCCACGTATCTCTAAAAACCATGCTGCAGAGGCTGCTTGGGAAGTGGGATGGAGCTGGGATGGTAACGCCAGGATGTCAGGTCTGGAGACAACGTTCCAGTGCAGGCTGCATCCAACACGGGCACTGGGAGCTGAAAGGGTGGGGGACATTCCCCGGGAGTTTCCTCCACCCTCTCTTCCTTATTGGATCATCCCCATCAGCACAGAACCATGCTAGTATTTCTTCCATCTTTAATTTTGTTTCCCCTTTTCTGACCTCACTTCTTCCTCCAGCAAAACCCCTCCAAAACATTGTACTTTCTGCTTTTTTTCTTTTTTCTTTCTTTTTTTTTCTTTTTTTTTTTTTTTGAGGCAGAGTCTCGCTCTGTGGCCCAGGCTGGAGTGCAGTGGTGCAATATTGGCTCACTGCAACCTCCGCCTCTTGGGTTCAAGGGATTCTCCCGCCTCAGCCTCCCAAGTAGCTGGGATTACAGGCACCTGCCACCACACCTGGTTAAATTTTGTATTTTTAGTAGAAACAGCGTTTCACCATGTTGGCTAGGCTGGTCTTGAACTCCTGACCTCAAATGATCCGCCCAGCTCGGCCTCCCAAAGTGCTGGGATTACAGGCGTGAGCCACCACGCCCAGCCTCTTTCTGCCTTCTTTTAAAACTTCTCCATTCAGGCTTTTTGTCGTCAGCCACTTCACCATAACTGCTCTCATCGAGGCCATCAGTGGTCTTCATGTTGCTAAATCAGATCGATTCTCCTGTCCTTGATCTGTCCGCAGCACTGGTCCGGTGTATCACTTTTACACTTTCAGGCTTTCCTCACTTGGTTTCCTGGACACCCACTCCTGGTGCCCCTCTTCCCTCAGTGGCTGCTTCCTTCTCAGTCTCCTTTGAGGGTTCCCCCGCTCTCCACATTCTCTTCAAGCTGGGGTGCCCAGGGGCTGGCCTTTGACATATTTCTCGGACCTGTGTTCACTCTTTTGATAATCTTACCCACTCTTACGGTTTTAGATACCATCTATTTACAAATTTGTATCTCCGACTAATTTGTTGTTGGAGACCCCACATCTTGAATCGGATGCATGGATCTCATCACCTACTCAGCACCTCCCCTTGCATGTGTCTTTGGGCATCACAAACGTGACACGTCCACCCTGAGCACCTTGCTCTCACCCCACTCCGGCTCCCACCTGTCCATTTCAGGTGCCAACAGCTCCATCCCGCCAGTTGCTCAGGCCACAACCCCCCGTTATCCTGGCTCTTCTTTCCCTCACACCACAGGTCCAGTCCATGAACAAATCCTGTGGGCTCTCCCTTCAGAACAGATCCAAAATCTGACCACTTCTCACCACCTCTGTTGCCACCACACTGGTTCAGGTCACCATCCCCTCTCCAGAGGGTTGTTTCCAACATTTGCTAACAGATATCCCTGGCATCGCCTTGTCCTGCAGTCTCCTCTCAGCACAGCAGCCAGAGTGATCCTCCTGAAATCTAAGCCATTAGGTAACTCCTCTGCCTGAAATCCCCCATGTGTCCCCACCTCACTCAGAGTAGAAGCCCAAATCCTTACTGTAGCTCTAAGACCCTGCACTTTTGGCCTCCAGCTCTCTCTCCAGCCTCCTCTCCTACCCTCCCTTCGCATTCCCCCGCCTCCCTCTGTTCCCGGCACGGCACCCCACCTGCGGCCCCCTGAACGTCGCAAGCAGGTGTTCGCCCTTGCTGCTCCCTCCATCTGGAATGCTCTTCTCCCAGACACCCTCACCTCCTTCACGTCTTTGCTGGAAGATCAGCCTCTCAGAGAGGCATGCCCCGATGATCCTATTTGAAACTGTGCTCCTGCCCCATCCAACAATTCTGTATAACTCCTTCCCAAACTTATTTTTCTCCCCAACACTCATTACTTTATAATACACCGTAACACTGATTTACTGTGTTTCTTTTCCGTGTTCCCCTGCCTCCGCCTTGAGTATGAAAACTTCGTGAAGGCAGGATTCATTTTGTTTACTGCTTTTCCCCAGTGCCTAGAACAATGCCTTTTTGGTTTTGGATGGATGGATGGGTGGATGGACAGATGGGCTGGAGGCTCCCTACGCTTTCCAGCCATTGCTAACAACCATGGGGTGGTCTTCTGTGGAAACACCCATTCTTCCACTGTTGCCTTGTTCTGTGATGAGAAGGAGTCTGCATGCACTCAAGCAACTTACAAAGCTATTAATAAATGAAGACCCGCTGACTATGAGGTTGTCCTTTTTGGTTGTTGTTGTTTTGAGACAGAGCCTTGCTCTGTCACCCAGGCTGGACTGCAGTGGCGCGATCTCAGCTCACTGCAGCCTCTGCCTCCCGGGTTCAAGCGATTCTCCTGCCTCAGCCTCCCAAGTAGCTGGGACTACAGGTGCCCGCCACGACGCCCAGCTAATTTTTTGTATTTTTAGTAGAGACAGGGTTCCACCGTGTTAGCCAGGATGGTCTCAATCTCCTGACCTCGTGATCTGCCTGCCTCGGCCTCCCAAAGTGCTGGGATTACAGGCGTGAGCCACGGCGCCCGACCTCTTTTTTTTTTTTTTTTTTTTTTGAGATGGAGTCTCCCTCTGTTGCTGCCAGGTTGGAGTGCAGTGGCACGATCTCGGCTCACTGCAACCTCTACCTCCTGGGTTCAAGCGATTCTCCTGCCTCAGCCTCGTGAGTAGCTGGGATTACAGGCACCCGCCACCACACCCAGCTAATTTTTTGTATTTTTTAGTAGAGATGGAGTTTCACCACGTTGGCCAGGCTGGTCTCAATCTCCTGATCTCGTGATCTGCCCACCTCGGCTTCCCAAAGTGCTGGGATTACAGACATGAGCCTCTGCACCCGGCCGAGTTTGTCCTCTTTTTAAACATTTTATTTTAGATTTGATGTAAATATTTATTATCTATATTCCTTCTATTTTATAAAACTGTAATATGCATAACTGAAAACTGGAAAAACACAGAAAGGCAGAAAGAAGAGGGGAAGGAATCACCAAATTTACCTCTAAATAAACAGCTGCATTGTGACCTTGCTGTATTCCTTTAAGGGGTTTTGTTTTCCTACACACAAGTTTGAGAGATGTGTTTCCCCTTAGGTAAAAGGTAAGAAAGTCCTTGCTCTTTTCCACCTAATAATACAATCAACATTTTCCACGTTAACCCAGTCATTGAGTGAGCATCATTTCTGACAGCTACGTAGTGTTTTATCAAGTGGACGAATATTTTGTATGTAACCAGTTCCCTAGTGTTGGAACATTTTAATGGCTCCATATTTTTCATGATTATAAATTATGCTACAGTAAAGGGATAGTTTTCTCTCAATAACAGCTTTTCTCAAATCATTAACTTGTCATTGCAGGGCCCTGGAAATGGAGAATGGATCTTAGCTTGAGCAACAGTCTCCATGCAAAGGTGTTGACTTGCAGAGTCATGACAGATGACAGGAGGGAAGGGGGGAGGAGTGGCAGGTGATAGTTTAAACATTTTTTCATTTTCACTATAAAGGTACTATGTAGTTACATACAATTTGGAAAATACATGAGTTTGGAATGTGTCCCAGCTCCAGTCTTAATTAACATGAACACGTAGGTCTTCTTGGCCTCCAACTCCATCTGTACACACAAAAAAGCCTGGTCTCTTGCAAATTTCTCTTCTACCCCAGGTATTTCTGGAGTCCCCAGGGGTTACCACAGACCACTGCAAGTTTGCCTTCTATTATCATTGCTGCTGGTTTTATCATTGCCACTAGAAGTTTCCCTACCCCCAGTATTCTTCAGGGAAGACTTGCATTTTGCCTCTGTTAAATCAAGGTTCAGTGGTGACAGGGTGACCAACTAGGGTATAAAAAAAAAAGAAAGGAAATAGTTTGCTCACTTCTGCAGCATCTTAGGGATCCCACAGTGGGTTCACTTGAGCTCCCACATACTACAGGGCTGGGCGAGGTCATTCTTCACTTTGCACACCTAGTCCTTGTCTGTCTTATTCACTGCTAGGTCTGGCATGATGCCCGGCACAGAGGTGTGCCCAATTGAGATTTGTGCATTGATTAACTTCATGAATGAACGAATGGCCCATCTGGCAGGAAGTACAGAGAGAGCTCAGTGATCTCACTGACCGGCAAAGGCACCAGGTGGCGTGGCAGGTGGCCGGATGGAAAGGTAGCAACAACCTCTGTCCCCGTTAGGCCCTCCCTCTCCTTCCCCGAAGCCCACCCACCCAAGGAGGGGTTACTTCACTGTCAGGGGTTCCCACAGTTCCTGGCTTCCTTGCGTCCCACTTACCTCTTCTCATTGTCGGTGTCTTCCCGGGGCCTGTCTCCCCTTTCTTGCTGGTGCTGGTGGGGCTGGCTGGTGGCCAAGCATCCTTGGGGCAGAGACTGTCCTCTTTGGTGTCCTCAGTGCCCCGCCAGGGCCCAGCCTAGGCTGGTGCTCCACAACAGGCCAGGGGAGAGGTGAGCGAGACCCTGTGGAACATGAGTCCCTGTGTCTTACAACTTCCAAGAAAGAGATCTGCCCCTGGACGTTCAGAAGCTCAAATATGTCCCCAGAGAGCAAAATTCTATTGGCTTTGAGAAGAAGAGAATCCCTCCCGCCCCAGGGCAGTGGGTCCCAAACTTGGCGGCACCGCAGAATTACCTGGAGATCTTTAAAAATGTCTAAAGTCGGCCGGGCGCGGTTGCTCACGCCTGTAATCACAGCCCTTTGGGAGGCCGAGGCGGGTGGATCACGAGGTCAGGAGATCGAGACCATCCTGGCTAACACGGTGAAACCCTGTCTCTACTAAAAATACAAAAAATTAGCTGGGCATGGTGGCAGGCCTGTAGTCCCTGCTACTCGGGGGATTGAGGCAGGAGAATGGCGTGAACCCGGGAGGCGGAGCTTGCAGTGAGCCAAGATGGCGGCACTGCACTCCAGCCTGGGCAACAGAGCGAGACTCCGTCTCAAAAAATAAAAAATAAAAAACAAAAAAAAGGTCTAAAATCCAGGTCATATCCCAGACCAAATAAAGCCCAGTCCCTGGGGGTGGGACCCACCCACTCATCAGTTTTTTGATTTTTTGCAGTTTCCAGATAATTCCAACATGCAGACACATTTGGAGCCACCTCCTAAGTCCTCGGCCCATCACAGGCCCCATTTAATGAAAATCTGTTGAATGGACAATGAGTGAATGAACATTTGAGCCTTCACATCTTCGGCAAAGACTTATGTGTCCCTTTCCCGGGTTTCAGGTTGTGACCTTGCTACCGCGTCATTCTATTAAAGATGAATCTCGAAATTCTCCTTTATTTTTTGGTAGCAGTTTTCTTGTTTCAGTTTTTATATCTAGGAATTTAATTTCTCTACATAGGAGAGTCTAGAAATGTAAACTATTTTTCAAATAAAAATCCTTTCCCAACTCATTTGAAGTGCCATTTTTATCACGCAATGCCACATTCACGTCATTCAACACGTATTTCCGGCACACTGGCTATGTGCCAAGCACTGCTAGGTGCTGAGGATACTGGTATGGACAAGAGGGACACAATGGCTCAGCTGTCGCCACCCAGACTGATAAACTGGCTCATCTGATCTTGTGGCCTCTACCCAGGAACCGGCTCAGCCCCAGAGGGCGACTTCGACTTCCTATGATGTCATCTCCAGTCCCAGCAACCAGCACTGCTCACTCCCTGGACCCCTATCCGCCAAATTATCCTTCCCTGCCAGAGCCTGCAGACCACAGGAGAGGCAGACAGGGAGCACCCCCACAAACACACAAATATGGGATTTCAAGAATTTATGGTTATTTATGGTCAGGGCTTTGAGAGAACAGAACGCAATTCTGGGAAGAACAGAGGGCGCCTAGTTAATGTCAGGGGTGTGCGGCAAGTCCTCTCTTTGCAGAAGGGACAGCTGTAGTTATGCACTGATGTGTCCGTTTAGCATTCGTCGCCCCCCCACCCCCATGGTAAGCTTTTAGAAGAGCAAGACCACGTCTGTGTTATTCGCTGCCTTCCTACTTCTGGTTTAACCACACGGGATCCTCGAACAGCCCTGCCCCGGGAGCTGGAACAGGTCTGGCTCGCCTTCTGCAGCAGGTGCCGGTGGTGCTGGGTGAGCCAATCCAGCTCCTGCTCCAGCTTCTTAGCAAGTGTCCTCAGTTCCTCTGCTGTCTCCGTCCTTGCCCCATCCTCCAGGTGCTTCCAGCTCTGCAGGAAGCTGCTCATGTCTTTCATAAGTAAGAAGCCAGCCGCAGCAGCACCCATCACCCGGGCACCATTGGTCATGGCCAGAGTTGTGCCCTCAAAGGCTCTCTGCACCCCTCTAGCCCTCCAGAAAGGGATGTGTCTCTTGGCCACAAAATTCTTGACCGTAGCCATGAAGCCAGAGTTGGATTTGGCCATCTGGTAGGCATGAAGATCCTTGATGCCCTTGATAGCTTTTACACACTTATTAACACAAAAGCCAGCAGCCTCGATTTCAGACCAATTTATTCCTCCGAAAGCCTCATGTGATGTTGTCAGAGGCCCCAGTCGGCTGGCTTTGTCTCTTGCTGCTGAATTGCTTCTATTTTCTAAGACATTTGTTACTATGTTGGTGATGGCAGCTGCTGCCCCCAACCCTGTCCCAGCTGCTGAGAGCATGAGACTGCCTCCTGCTGTCACAGGTGCTAGGGCCAAACCCAGGATGTTCATGACCCCAGAAACAGCCCCGGAAGAGCTGGCCACCAGGCTGGTCTTGGTGAGCAACTTGTGAGTGGTGTCAACTTGGTCCACAAGGGTGTTAAGTTCTTTGATGTTCTGTTCTAGCTCAAAGTTGTGCAAAGGAAAATATGAGAGAAACAATTTTTCCTCCTCTGACAGATTTCCATCTTTCATGGAATCTTTGTCACATCGCATCAGCTCTTCAAACAGAACGTAGGACAGCATACCAGCCTCATCACTGTGGACAGTTGACATCAAATTGTTAATTTTCCAACTCTGGCACAGGTTCACGAGTGAGGCTAAAGACATCTAGGTAATCTGAGCACTAAAATGTGTGCAGGAGGCAGAGCCCTGAGAATCGAGGTACAATGTCGAAACCACCTTTGCAAAAATTCTAACAGTGGGGAAATTACAGCAGTGAAAGGGGTCTGACCTAACCGGCTTCATCTTGCTTCTAACCTCCAAGCTGTTCTTGTTCATTCTTCTGGGCATAAGCTGAACTAACTTTGGGAAGAACTTAGTTTATAGTTTAACTTTGAAACAAAGATGATAACAGCCCTTTCCCAGAAACAAACCCCCTTCTTGCCTAGGGACCAGACTGCCTTTATAGGACTAAAAAACTGGCCACAAGATTAGAAATTATAGTTTAGGTGTTATTCAGCCAGAGGCCACAAGATTCTAAACCTCCCCAATTGCTCCTCGAGATAACATCACTATTGTAAAACCTAACATGAGTGCTCGAGATATTTTTCAGACCCTGCACTCAATGGCTCAGCTGTCGCCACCCAGACTAATTAACTGGCTCATCTGGTCTTGTGGCCTCTACCCAGGAACCCGCTCAGCGCAAGAGGGCGACTTCGACATCCTATGATTTCAGCTTCAACCCCAGCGATCAGTACTCCTCACTCCCTGGACCCTTACCTGCCAAATTATCCTTTAAAAAAAAAACCAGTCCTGGCCAGGCGCGGTGGCTCAAGCCTGTAATCCCAGCATTTTGGGAGGCCCAGGCGAGCGGATCACAGGGTCAGGAGTTCAAAACCAGCCTGGCCAATATGGTGAAACCCCATCTCTACTAAAAATACAAAAGTTAGCCGGGTGTGGTGTAGTCCAAGCTACTCGGGAAGCTGAGGCAGGAGAGTCGCTTGAACCAGGGAAGTGGAGGTTGCAGTGAGCCGAAATCGCGCCACTGCACTCCGGCCTGGGTGACAGAGCAAGAGTTCATTAAAAAAAACAAAACAAAAAAGCAAAACAAAAAACCCAGTCCTCGAATTTTTGGAGAAACCGACTTGAGTAATAATAAAACTCCAGTCTCCCATTCATCTGGCTCTGCGTGAATTAAACTCTCTATTGCAATTCCCCTGTCTTGATAAATCAACTCTATCTGGGCAGAGGGCAAAATGAACCCACTGGGCTATTACAATGTGGGCAGCAGACAGACAGACAGACAGACAGAAGGTCCACTCTGGTCTGGAGCCCTGGGTGGGGGTGGCCGTGTGTTTTTAGCAGGAGCACAGTTCAAACTACCCCTATGCAGGCCTAGGCTGATGGCTTACTATTCCATTCATCCACAAACAGCTCTCTTCTAAATGTATGTGGATACAAGGCCGGGCACGGTGGCTCACGCCTGTAATCTCAGCACTTTGGGACACCGAGGCGGGTGGGTCACCTGAGGTCAGGAGGTCAAGACCAGCCTGACCAACTTGGTGAAATCCCGTCTCTACTAAACATACAAAAATTAGCCAGGCACGGTAGTGGGCGCCTGTAGTCCCAGCTACTCAGGAGGCTGAGGCAGGAGAATCACTTGAACCTAGGAGGCGGGGAGGTTGCAGTGAGCCGAGATCGCGCCATAGCACTCCAGCCTGGGCAACAGAGTGAAACTCCGTCTCAAAAAAATAAAATAAAATAAAAATAAAATAAATGTATGTGGATACTGATGTGATGAATAAAATGTAACTTAAAAGCTTTACTGACTTTTGTCACCAAGTCTTTTCCTAATAAAGATATACATACATGCATACATTTATAATTTATACATATATAACAAGTTGTGACCAATTTGATTAAAAAACAGTACCAAGAGTATATGGAGCAGATGCTTTGATCTTCTTTCTTTTTCTTTAAAAAAAAAAAAGGTGGTTGCTTGAAAATTGTGGTTGCTTCTGGGCAGGGAACCTGGGACATCGGGAAACAGGATTTAAGGAGACCCATTTTTTTTTTTTGAGACGGGGCCTCACTATATTGCCCAGGCTGGCCTCAAACTCCTGGGTTCAAGTCATCTTCTCCAGCAGCTGGGACTACAGGTGCATGCAACCACACCTAGCGACACTTACTTTTTACTATTTGCCCTTTTGTTCCTCTTAACTTTTGTGTCAAATGCATGTATGATAATTTTTAAAAATTAGTAAAAGAGTCTACATTTCCAAAGCAAAAGTTTGGGGATCTCCAAGAAGACAACCACAAATCCCCCTTCCACGGGAGGGGGCTCACTGTCATTCAGTGGGACAGTGTTGAATATTTTGAAAACAAAGTAGAATTTTTTTGTTTGTTTTGAGATGGAGTCTCACTCTATTGCCCGGGCTGGAGTGCAGTGGCGCGATCTCGGCTCACTGCAACCTCCGCCTCCAGAGTTCAAGCCATTCTTCGGCCTCAGCCTCCCGAGTAGCCGGGCATGATACACCACCATGTCGGGCTAATTTTTGTGTTTTTAGTAGCGATAGGGTTTTGCCATGTTGGCCAGGCTGCTCTCGAACTCCTGACCTCAAGTGATCCACCTCCCCTCGGCCTCCCAAAGTTTTCGGATTACTGGCATGAGCCATCACGCCCAACCCAAAGTAGATTTTTAACAAAAGTGTGGTCACACTTAGAAATAGTGAGATCTACTCTGGCCACTTGTTAACAGGCAAGTGGGGGGAGCTTGTAAATCTTAAGAAAAAGTGAGGAAAAGGGAAAAAAGGCACAACTGGGAAAATCCTCTCCACTCAAACTTTTCCTGTAGTTCGAAAAAAGAATCACCATTCAATTTTCCTGTTGAATCATTTTGGCTCAGTATCTGGAACTTCAGAGTTCTGCAAGACCTTTGAGAATCACTGTTCTTAAGTACCATTTTCTTATGGAATTTGGGGTTTCCAGCGTGGGTATTGCTGAACTATGGACTGTATGTGTGACTTTCTACAGCACGTAACAGGGGTTTGACTTGTATATCCCTTAGGCTGGTTCTGGCCTGTCTCCTAATTGAGCATCTACAAGAGACTTGGCTTGGGTTTGAAGGATAGTGACAGAGGATCTATGGGAAAGGATGCAAGGCTGTGGGCAAACTGTACTTGGACCAAGGAACCCCACGGCCTCAAAGGAACTGTTGACAACAGACTTAGAATCCTCTGCTCCTTAGCCAAGGCCATCAGCAGCCTCAAGTGGACCAGCCCTGGGTCCCTCCCTCCTCCCTCCTGGAGGAAGCGGGAGGGGCCTTCTGACATCCTTCCTCATCTTCAAGTCACTCTTTTAAGAAAAGACTTCATCAGGGCTTAAGGTGAACATCTCTGTAAACCTAGGAGTTCAGTGCCCCCTCTCCAACCTAAGTTTTAGAACTATGAGATGTTAGAGCTGGAAGGCCCTTCCAGGTCGCCTTGTACACAGATGGCAAAGAGGCATAACCTCCCCGCTATTGTTAGTGAGGGTGTCTAAAGCACGGGAGAATCACGGTGACACATCTAGGCTCTTTGGGAAAGAGTGCTGCTGTGACCTAGTGGGTGCCCTCTAGGCACAACACAGAAGATAAATAGTATTCTGCCACACTTTTGCCATCAATGAGCCCAGTCCCTTATTTATAGAGAAGCAAACCAGCTCCAAAAAGGAGGGACATTCCCTGATTACAATTGAGTTAGTGGTGGAGTTAGGGTAAGAACCTAGGGCCGGGCGCAGTGGCTCATGCCTGTAATCCCAGCACTTTGGGAGGCCTAGGCAGCCAAATCACTTGAGGTCAGGAGTTCGAGACCAGCCTGGCCAACATGGTGAAACCCTGTCTACTAAAAATACAAAAATTATCCAGGTGTGGTGGCGGGCACCTGTAGTCCCAGCTACTCGGAAGGCTGAGGCAGGAGAATCATGTGAACCTGGGAGGCAGAGGTTGCAGTGAGCCGAGATCGCGCCACTGCACTCCAGCCTGGGCGACAGAGGGAGACTCCATTTCCTGAAGCCTCTAGTCTGCCTCAACCACTGGCTGATTTTCCCCAAGATAGGAAAAATCATCCCTTTCCCTTTACCAAAGGAGGAGAGGTTAACATTGTACAAGCACATAGGAAGGGCCCCTGTTAACTCCAGTCCATGCAGCATGCATTGACCAGTAGCCAAAGTCAAGGACACAGATAAGAAAAATGGCTGTGCCTGTGCCTGAAAAGTCAATGCCTTTTTTTGGGAGCTTTCTCAGACTTAACGGGAGCACTGGGGGGAAATCTTGACAGTGGAGGTGGGAGAGAGTACAGTAGAGGGAGGCTGGGCCAAGGACACAAAGAAGTCAATAACTGTACCTGTGTCTGAAAGCGCAGGCAACCCATTTGCATGACGCATGAAGATTTTATCTTTAGGCATTTGGTTGCTATAAATTGTGGGAGCATTGCAACCCACTTTAGAGAACCTTATGGACACTTTGGCAAGAGTTAAGTGCAGCCTCTGTTAGGCAGCAGAGTTTGTTGTGAGTCTATTGCTGCAGCTGAGCTCTGTGGGAGAGTCTGAATGCCCAGGCCAAGGCAACGGAAAGGCAAGTCCCAGGAGCTTGGATCTCAAGGCAAGACTCAGACATTATCATGGGTTGGGAAAGGGTGAAGGCAGACCCAGGAAGGAATACTCCTGGATTGGGATAAAACCAGCAAATTCTGCTTCTAGGATTCCATTACCCTCTAAGCCATGTGTCTGGGCATCTATCAGTATACCAATGTACTTACCATTGCCAAAGGATTTTTTTTTTTTAAATGAAGCCCTGCTCTGTCGCCCAGGCTAGAGTGCAGTAGTGGTGCAATCTTGGCTCACTGCAACCTCCGCCTCCCGGGTTCAAGCAATTCTCCTGCCTCAGCCTCCCATGTAGCTGGGATTACAGGCATGCACCACCACACCTAGCTAATTTCTGCATTTTTAGTGGAAATGACGTTTCACCATGTTGGCCAGTCTGTCCTTGAACCTGACCTCAAGCGATCCGCCCACCTTGGCCTCCCAAAGTGCTAGGATTTCAAGCGTGAGCACCGTGCCTGCCCTTACCAAAGGTTTTACATTTTTTTTACTAAGATATTTTTTATGCCGATGTGTACATTTTATCTTTTTTGCATATCTCCAATTGCACATGAGACAACATGAGCAACACTTCAGCCAACTTGGTTGGAACCCATTTGTATGTTTCATCCTATGAAGGTGGCTACAGATCTGGATATTAACAATCAGATTTTATTCCTTCATTCAAATACTTATTGACAGCTGGGCACGTTGGCTCACACCTCTAATCCCAGCACATTGGGAGGCCGAGGCGGGTGGAGCATTTGAGATCAGGAGTTCAAGACCAGCCTGGCCAACATGGGGAAACTCCATCTCTACAAAAAATATAAAAATTAGCCGGGCGTGGTGGCGGGCGCCTGTAATCCCAGCTACTCGTGAGGCTGAGGCAGGAGAATCACTTGAACCTGGGAGGCAGAGGTTGCAGTGAGCCGAGATCATGCCGCTGCACTCCAACCTGGGCAACAGAGAAGAGACTCTGTCTCAAAACAAAACAAAACCCAAATACTCATTGAGTGCTGGGTCTGTGACAGACACTGTTTTGGATGCTGGGATTGTGGCCATAAGCATAACAGCCTGTTCTCTGCCCTCACGGAACTCAGGTTCTGGGGACTTCCCCCAGACCTCACCTCCGTAGATTACCGTTCGAAGCCACATTTCTTTACAACCTTCTCCCAAGCCTGGAGATGGACAAGGATCAGGGACATTTCTTCTTGAGTCATCTCAGCCCGAAAAGACATAACAGTGCTCCGGGAAAGTTGGCTGTCTAATTACAATATTGGAGAATTAGAAAAAAAAAAGTTAGAATACAACAAAAATCTTAATGTCTCAGAAATGTCACATGATTTTTGTCTAATGATTTTAAACAAACAAACCATGGGAATGCCCAAGGTTGACTAGGATGCAATAAAACTGGAAATCGCTTAGGCTTCTAGTGGCAAAGTAGATTGGTAAAGCACTTTTGAAATGTTGACGTTATACGTTAATGATATGGGAGCAGGCAGGGAAGCGCTGCTTACATAAAGGCATGGTCCCCGGTGAGGGTTCCACCCTCGGGCCTGGGCCCATGGTTCTAAGTGAGGACAAGCATTTCTGCTTTCGCTCCCAAATGCTGCATTTTCTAAGACCACTCTGGCCCGCCATATCCCCACCTAACAGGCAGACACACACAAGTAGCTGGACATCGAGAGGAACACACAGGCAGAAGAATACACCGACAGATGCTGACAGGTCATCCACGGCTGAATGACATGGAATTTAGCCAAAGGCAGTTGGAGGAGAACCGCTGAGTGGCCCAAATCCAGGGGAAGACCACCTTCCCACTCCATCCCCTTTCTGGCTCCCCATCCATCTGCTGAGAACTACACTCGGTAAAACCTTGCACTCATTCTCCAAGCCCACGTGTGATCGAATTTTTCTAGCATACTAGGGTTAGAACCCTGGAGTACAGAAATTAGACTCTCTGCTTTGTCCTTCCGATAAGCTCACTGGGGCTCGGGAGCTGCAAACACTCAACCCTAGATGGGGCTGCTGTGGGGTCGGAGCCCACGCTCCCCAAGACCTGCCGGTCTGCATGCTCCCCCTAGGGGTTTGAGCCGCAGGGCACGGAAGAAGTGAGCCACACCCCGTTTTATACCGTGCAAGGGGGATAAGGGAACTTTTCCCATTTCGTTAAGTCACAAAAGTCTTCTGAGAATCATCCAATAACACAATGATAGGCACCAAGACAATCGGGGCCATGTTAATTGATAACATTGTTAACTTGGGAGCAAGTGAACGCTCATTCTGTCCAGTGCCTATCATCTATAGCCCTGAGAGAGGCACAGTCCAGTCCCTGCTGAATGACACCTGCCTGATGACAAGGCTCGTGGGCGGGATGGTGGTTGGTTTTACCCAGGCAGGCAACACAGCAGAGTCCACCTTGTTCAGACACTCTCTCTCACATTGCAGCTTCTTTTGTTGCTCAAAAATCATTTTAAATGTATTTTCAATATAATTTGACAAAAAGATAGTCAAATTTGACAAAAAATATAATTTGACAAAAATCACCCCTAGTTCTCCTGCAACATAACTATTGATTTTATTCTCTACTTCCAGTTATTTTTCAAATCCGTATTATTTTTCGCATGGCTTTTATACTTATAATGGTGTGTCCTGTTTTTATTTATTATTATTATTTATTATTATTTTTTTTGAGACGGTGTCACTGTCACCCAGGCTGGAATGCAGTGGTGCGATCTCGGCTCACTGCAACCTGCGCCTCCTGGGTTCAAGTGATTCTCCTGTCTCAGCCTCCCGAGTCGTTGCAATTATAGGTGCGCACCACCATGCCTGGATAAGTTTTCTATTTGTAGTAGAGATGGGGGTTTCACCATGTTGGCCAGGCTGGTCTCAAACTCCCAACCTCAGGTGATACATCTGCCTTGGCCTCCCAAAGTGCTGGGATTACAGGCATGAGCCGCTGTGCCCGGCCACGTGCCCTGTTTTTAAAATGTAATGTTATACAAGTATTTTCCATCTTGCTATACAGTTGTTATAACTATTATTTTTGATGACTCTATGCTATTTCCTTAAGAGAAGATGAATTGTCATGTTTATAGAAACACTCCCTTATCATGGCACTTTGGCGTCTTTTTTTTTTTTTTTTTTGAGACGGGGTCTCTGTCTGTTGTCCAGGCTGCAGTGCAATGGCGCGATCTCCCAGTTCAAGCAATTCTCCTGCCTCACCCTCCCGAGTAGTGGGACTACAGGTGTGCACTACCAGCCTGGCTAATTTTTTGTATTTTTAATAGAGACAGGGTTTCACCATGTTGGCCAGGCTGGTCTTGAACTCCTGGCCTCAAGTGATCTGCCCATGTTGGCCTCCCAAAGTGTTGGGATTACAGGCATGAGCCACTGCGCCCAACCCTGCTTTGGGGTCATAACAGTTTTGATATCCAGATGAGTTCTTTGATAATGTCGCCACCTTGTCCTGCCTGCTGCCTCTACTTTAACCAGAAATGGAACCAGTGATTGGCCCCTTCCCCGCTGCCACACTGCTTCACGCAGGGGCCTAAGGAGCTGCTTATGTTTTTAGTTAAACTTTACATTTTTAATTAAACTTTACAAAGGAAGTTATTTGATGTAGTATTTTCAAACCTGAGCAATTGAGAGGGTCTCATGATATCTCCCTCATTAAAACCAAGGATCTGCTATATCTCCACCCAGCAATAGCATATGGTGGGTATAAAAAATAGCGTAATGTATTTTTTCTATTTCTGGGACAATTTGTACAACGTGAGAATTGCTTGTTTTCTGAAAGCTTAAAAGAACTTACCAGGTAACACCTTGGAACCGGGAACTTGCAAATTTCCTTGTTTGCCACATGGGATGCTTTAGATTTTTTAAAATTTAAGCTTATAATATGATTAATAAATATGACTCCCTTCCCCATGCCTGAAACCTGTCTCTCCCAGTCCTCACCTATTTTTTTTTCTTTTCTTTTCTTTTTCTTTTTTTTTTTTTTTTTGCGATGGAGCTTCTCTCTGCTGCCCAGGCTGGAGTGCAGTGGTGCAATCTCAGTCACTGCAACCTCCACTTCCCAGGTTCAAGTGACTCTCCTGCCTCAGCCTTCTGAGTAGCTGGGATTACAGGTGCCTGCCACCATGCCTGGCTAATTTTTGTATTTTTAGTAGAGACAGGGTTTCACCATGATGGCCAGGCTGGTCTCAAACTCTTGACCTCAGGTGATCCGCCCGCCTCGGCCTCTCAAAGTGCTGGGATTACAGGCGTGAGCCACTGCGCTCAGCTGCTATAGCTTTTGGAAGGATGATTTAGGGTATCTTTCTTTTTTTTTTTTTCTTTCTTTTGGAGATGGTCTCATTTTGGCACCTAGGCTGGAGGGCAGTGACACAATCTCGGCTCACTGCAGTAACCTCCCGGGCTCAAGTGATCCTCCTGTCAGCCCCCCAAGTGGCGGGGACTACAGGTGTGCACCACCACACCCAGCTAATATATATATATATATATATATATATATATATATTTTTTTTTTTTTTTTTTTTTTGTAGAGATGGAGATTCGCCATGTTGCCCAGGCTGATCTCTAACTCCTGAGCTCAAACAATCCACCCTCCTTGGCCTCCCAAAGTGCTAGGATTACAGGTGTGAGCCACTGCACCTGGCCTTCTTGGGATGTCTCTTAACATGAGAAGTACATGTGCCTGACACTCAGCATCCCACCTCTAGAAATACACCCACCACGGACACAACACAACGGCAGGTACCCAGACAAACGTGTACGGATGTTCATCCAGTTATTTGAAGTTGTATAAAGAAATGGTAACAATTTGAAAAATCCATGCCGGGGACTGTTTACATGAAAATAGAGCAATACAAAATAAAGGTTTATGGATGTGAAAAGGAACGAGGCAAATCTATGTACAACTGACCTAGAAAGAGGTCCAGGATATATTAAGTAAAAGAAAAGAGGTTGAAGAATATGTTCTTTATATTCTTTTCTTATTTTTTTTAAGTACTATATATGTGATGTAGGAGTAGGGGAATATTCTCGAAGGAGATACACCAAATGTGAACAGGCTTAGCTCAGGGAGGGAGATTTAGGGCTGGGGTGACAAAATACTTTTGCACTTTTCACTCATCTATATTATTGAGCTTTGTTACCAAAGTAACTTGTTAGTTTTATAATAAAAGCCAATAGAAGCCAGGCACGGTGGCTCACGCCTGTAATCCCAGCACTTTGGGAAGCTGAGGCAGGTGGATCACCTGAGGTCAGGAGTTCAAGACCAGCCTGGCCAACAAGTCTCTACTAAAAATACAAAAATTAGCCAGGCGTGCTGGCGGGCACCTGTAATCCCAGCTACTCAGGAGGCTGAGGCAGGAGAATCTCTTGAACCCGGGAGGCGGAGGTTGCAGTGAGCTGAGATTGCACCACTGCACTTCAGCCTGGGTGACAGAGCGAGACTCTGTCTCAACAACAACAAAAAGCCAATAGAATAAAAAGATTTTAGTAATGAGATTTATTATTCATTATTTTATCATAAAATCTCCCACTTGTACAGTAATGCATTTGGTGCAGGGAATGCTGCCAAGTACATGGTAAGACAAAGTCTGACAAATTAATACTGTTAAATGTTAATATTGTTTTCTTTTTTTGTTGGTTCTATGTAAGTTTTTCTAACTTGTTATTTTGGCCTTTTGTGTCCTATTTATTTCAGATTATCTCTTGGATGTAGAAAATTACTCAGATCTGATTTTGACCCAATTTGATACTTTTCTTAATGTTATTCATATTCATATTAATTATTTTTTGTTATAATTATTCAACTTTGATTTGTCCCATTATTTTAGGCATTCTGCTTTTTATTTCTTTGCTCTCTTCCTATGCTCTACATAGATAGGTACAGTGCAGAGGTTTCAGCTGATGCAGTGAGTGGTTTATTGTGGCAGCCCGGAGCTTCACCTTGAAGGCAGAGATGTGTCTTATCTGTGCTTTCCTGCCTACTCTGTGTATACCCAGTAAATGACAGATACAGAACAACACTTAGAATAAGACCTCATCATTCATGACAGTCAGTTTTTTTTTTATGTATGTATGTATATATTTATTTAATTTTTGATACACAGTCTTGCTCTGTGGCTCAGGCTGGAGTGCAGTGGTACGATCTCGGCTTTGCAACCTCTGCCTCCCTTGTTCAAGCGATTCTCCTGCCTCAGTCTCCCGAGTAGCTGGGATTATAGGTGTGCACCACCATGCCCAGCTAATTTTTGTATTCTTAGTAGAGACGGGGTTTCACCATGTTGACCAGGCTGTCGACCTCCTGGGCCTCAGGTGATCCATCTGGCCACCTCAGCCTCGCAAAGTGCTGGGATTAAAGTCCTGAGCCACTACGCCCAGCTGACATTAAGTTTTTTATGTTTAAAATCTTGCTCAGCTCTCCCTGTTGTCCTGGGCTAGAATAGATCTTGGGAGATGACTCTATTAGACTTTATTTTGGGGAGGAGGCAAGAAGGGAGTGAGCAGGGCTGAGACCCAGCAAAGGCAGAGGATGATCATATAGCGGGAGTGGGAGAACCACTGGACAGGTTCCGGGTCTGTCCATGAAATGGGCTCATAGTTCTCTTCCAGTTAAATTCATCTTCTATGCAACTTTTGTGCTTTATGCATAGGATGAGAGGTCAAACAACATCATCTTGTGTTTGATTATGTACACAGATGTTTCACGAATCATCATATTTCATAATCGATCAATTTCTGATAATTTAAAAATGCATCTTCCACTGAGAAAGCTCAGAATATCACATTGAGAGCGAGAAAGAACTACGCTTCTCCCCCTGCTTTGACTCACGTCTCCCAAACAGGGCGTTAGACTCTTCTGAGTGGTTTCCATTACAAGACACCCAGGAGGCCACCTTCAGTGGAGGCTGTGGCCACTGTGCTCAGGGATCACACACAGATGCAAGGAGCTTGCTCCTCTCTCCTGCCTCCTCTCTCAACACGGAAGAAGGGATCCGCTGGCCCCAGTTCATTTATCTTGCTTTCTCAACTCTGGTCCATAAAAAACAACACGTTTTTCACCCTGTGTAAAACAACACGGTGGCTCCTCAAAAAATTAAAAATAAAACTAACATATGATCCAGCAATTCCACTTCTGTGTATATATATACCCAAGAGAATTGAAAGCAGGGTCTCAAAGAGATATTTGTATAACAATGGTTATAGCAGAATTACTCACAATAGCCAAAATGTGGAAACAAGCCAACTGTCCATTGATGGATGACCAAAAGGTGATATATACACATCATGAACTATTATTCCTACTCAAGAAAGAAGGAAGTCTTTTTTGTTTGTTTGCTTTTTTTTTTGTTGTTGTTGTTTGAGACAGAGTTTCACTCTTGTTGCCCAGGCTGGAGTGCCAATGGCATGATCTTGGCTTACTGCAACCTCCCACTCCCGGCTTCAAGCGATTCTCCTGCCTCAGCCTCCCGAGTAGCTGGGATTACGGGCATGTGCCACCATGCCTGGCTAATATTTTTTTATTTTTAATAGAGATGGGGGTTTCACCATGTTGGCCAGTCTGGCCTTGAACTTCTGACCTCAGGTAATCCATCCACATTGGCCTCCCAAAGTGTTGGGATTACAGGCGTGAGCTACTGCGCCTGGCCAGAAGGAAGTTCTGACCCATGCTACAGCATGGATGAACCTTAAAGACATTCTGCTAGGTGAAATAAGCCACTCACAAAAGGACACACGCCGTAGGATTCCCCTCATATGGGATTCTTAGGGTAGTCAAATTCATGAAGCTAGGGAGCAGAGTCGTAGTTGCCAGGGGCTGGGGGAGGGGAATGAAGAGTTATTGTTTACTTGGGGCAAAGTTTCAGTTTTGCAAGAGGACAAGAGTTCTGTGGATGTTGGTGGCCATGGCTGCACAACAATGTGAATATACCTAATGCCACTGACCTGTACCCTTAACAATGCTTCAAATAGAAAATTTCAGGTTATATATATTTCACTACAATTAAAACGAATATATATATGTGTGTGTGTACATATATATGTATATATATGTACACATTTATAGGCATTTAAGTATATAGACAAAAAGGGGTTGGGTGCGGTGGCTCACACCTGTAATGCTAACACTTCAAGAGGCCAAGGCGGGAGGATCACTTGAGCCCAGAAGTTCAAGACCAGCCTGGACAACAAAGTGAGACCCTGTCTCTACAAAAAAAAAAAAAAGAAGAATAAAAAAGAAAAAAATTAGCCAAGTGTAGTGGTGCACACCTGTATTCCAGCTACTTGGGAGACTGAGGCAGGAGGATCGTTTGAGAGCCTGGGAGGTTGAGGCTGCAGTGAGCCATAATCACAGCACTGCACTCCAGCTGGGGCAACAGAGCAAGACTCTGTCTCAAAAAAAAAAAAAACAAAAAAGAAAGAAAGAAAGACCTAAAGGCAGACAGCAACAACAACAACAAAAACAAAGGGCAGATAAAGAACACTCACCAGAAACGTGCTGCCAGCAAGCTGATGGAAACTATCATTCTTCTGTAATTAATTTTTTAAAAGTTAGTGAAGCAATTTCCCCTACAATGCAAGAGCATAAAACAGAGATGTGAGGGCTCAGAGGAAACATGGCAAGGTAACAGGAGGAAAGCACATGGAAGCTGGTGGAGCTTAGGAAAGAAGAGAAGAGAAAAATAAAGTCATTACAAAAAAATCAATGCTCACTGGATTTTATACAAGAGAAAACAGACACTATTAAAAAAAAAGATATAGAAGACAGGGATGAAGTGAAAATAAAGTGCTGAAAAAAGTTTAGCAAAAACATATGGAATAAATAGGAATTTTGCTAATGCCAATATATGCTCCTTGGAATCCCCAAAGAAGAAAACTGGAAAATGTAAACAGAACAAATATTTAAAGATAAAATTGAAGAAATATTTCTAGATATAAGAGAGCACACTGGGTCCCAGGAAAAATGGTTGCTGAATGGTGGCAGCAGGGAAAATGTAATGAAGTTACTAGATTTCAGATAAAACAAAGGAATTTCTTGAGCGACCAAGTATGTTGGCTTCAGACTTTCTAGAACATTCAGCACAGAAACAACAGACTGGCGCCTACAATAGCCATGAAAATAGAAACTCTCAGAAGAAGTGTGTGTGTGTGTGTGTGTGTGAAAATTTTGTGTGTTTTATACCTTAGTATGATTTTTTTGGCATGCTATTAGTTCTTCAGAGCACAGAAGAAAAGAGATTTTGATTCATAATACTATCTTAGCTTTGCTTTTTAGAATATATCTAGATACTGATAAAGATGATATCGCTTTAGCTTTTTATTCAAAACCTGCATACGCATACGTTTTGCATGTTCTTGATAACAAACGTTGACACTTTGATAAGTAAAAGGAAGTGAACACAGGTGATTTCAAGTCCACCACCCATGGTAACCACCATCCACACTCATCTTTTGACTGACATATCATTTAATGAAAAAAAGACTTGACATCCATTTTCTCATGTACCACTCAAAATAGCATTGTAAGGGAAGCGCATTTGTGTTACTCGCATTGTGTAGCCAAGGAAATTAAAGTTCATTCGATTGAAGTACTTACCTGGGTCACCCTCTGTTGTCACAGTCTGTGGGCGCAGGGTAGCTACCTCTCGAGTGGTCCACGTTTTATTCCTATATGGGTCCCCACAACATGACAGTAACTGGAATTTCAGGCAGATGAGCTGAGGCAGTTTTGAGCAAGGAGTCCAGTGGTTCGGGCCACTGTTGACCACTGCCTGCCCCTATAAATATATAACTACTCAAGGGAGTTGCATAAATATTCTGGTCTTCTCATCAGAAAAAAATCAGCACAGAGGAAAGCGTATATTTATCTTGGAACAGAACTGTAACCATGGACGGCTCTGCCCCTTCCCCCCTTTTTAATCCAAGCGATGTTTGTGAAGAGCACAGATGTGATCCTGAAGGTTCTTGACAAACCAGCACTTCCCAGATTTTACCGTGTAAATCATTCCCTGGAGACCTTATCAAATTGCTGATTGTGTTTCAGGAGGTCTTGGACAGGACAGGGCCTGGAATTCCATATTTCTTTTTTTTTTTCTTTTTTTTTGAGACAGAGTTTTGCTCTTGTTGCCCAGGCTGGAGTGCAGTGGTGGGATCTCGGCTCACTGCAACCTCCACCTCACGGGTTCAAGCGATTCTCCTGCCTCAGCCTCCCAAGTCGCTGGGATTACAGGCTCATGCCACCATGCCCAGCTAATTTTTGTATTTTCAGTAGAGACAAGGTTTCACCATGTTGGCCAGGATGGTCTCGATTTCTCTCTTTTTTTTTCTTTTTGAGATGGAGTCTTGCTCTGTCTCCCAGGCTGGAGTGCAGTGGTGTGATCTCGGCTCACGGCAACCTCTGTCTTCTGGGTTCAAGCAATTCTCCTGCCTCAGCCTCCCAAGTAGCTAGGACTACAGGTGCGTGCCACCATGCCCGACTACTTTTTTTTGTATTTTTAGTAGAGACAGGATTTCACCATGTTTGTCAGGCTGGCCTCAAACTCCTGACCTCAAATGATCCGCCCGCCTCAGCCTCCCAAAGTGTTGGAATTATAGGCATGAGCCACCGTGTCCAGCCGGAATTCTGTATTTCTAACCGAACTCCCAAATGACACCAGTGCTGTCAGTCTTGAAGAGAACAGAATAGCCAGGTGGTAAGAAACCCTTCTCCAGGGCACCATGGCTCTCAGGCTAAGGCCGAGGGCTTTTTCTGTGGTTTCTATGGCCTGATGAGAGGCCCCCCACCACTCTCCACTCTCCTCCTTTACTCTCGTTACTGAACAGTCCCTTGATCAACAAAAGGTCCATTTCCAGCAAACATGAAGAATTCCTATAATTAGTAAGAAGAAGATGTATAGTCCAATAGAAAAGTGGATGAGAAACTTGAATAGGTACTTCACAAAAGAAGATATCCAATGGCCAGTTAATATTTAAAAAGATGCTCAACCTCATTAGTACAGTCATTCATCACCTAACGAAGGGGACACATTCTAAGAAATGCATCCTTAGGCAATTTCAGCATTGCGCAAACATCATAGAGTATATTTACACAAACCTAGGTGGTCTGGCCTACTCCATGCCTATGCTACGTGGTATGGCCCATTGGCCCTAGGCTACAGGTCTGTACAGCATGTGCTTGTACTGAATATTGCAGGTAACTGTAACACAATGGTAAGTATTTGTGTATCTAAACATCTCTAAATATAGAAAAGGGACAGTAAAAATATGATATAAAAGATTAAAATGGGCTGGGCACGGTGGCTTACACCTGTAATCCCAGGACTTTGGGAGGTCAAGACCAGCGGATCACTTGAGGTAGGAGTTTGAGACAAACCTGGCCAACATGGTGAAACCCCATCTGTACTAAAATACAAAAATTAGCCAGGCGTGGCAGCGCGTGTCTGTAATCCCAGCTACTTGGGAGACTGAGGCCCAGAATCACTTGAACCTGGGAGGCAGAGGTTGCAGTGAGCTGAGATCGCACCACTGCACTCCAGCTTGGGTGACAGAGTGAGACTCCATCTCAAAAAAAAAAAAAAAAACCCCTTATAATTTTATGGGTTACCCATCTTTGACCAAAACATCATTATGCAGTGTGTGACTGTAATTTGTATTTAATTTCTTTTTCTTTTTTCTTTGCTTAAAGACGAGTGTGATAGTATATAATTTATAATTAGACACGCCCTTCCCAGGCTGTGAAGCGCCATCATGTGCTGAAGACCTGCCCTCTGCACACCAGGGAGACCCCAGACCTTCCAGGCCAGGGTCTGACAGCACTCACAGGCCTGACTCTTCCGTCAAAGTCTTGCAGAGCCCTAAGATCTCATCGCAATGAAAAATGTACTCACATCGTCAGCTCCCAGGCCAAACAACCTGGAGGAGTCTGAAAGGGGAAAAGGGGATGCCCAGGAGAAATCCACAGAGCTGCACCACCTTGGGGGACTGGCCCATGCTCAGTGGGGTTTCTTCACTGAGCCCTTCCCTGGGCTGGCCATGCTCATGTCCAAACTGGGCCCTGTAGGTGCCTCTCCAGAGGCTTCAAAGTCTCCTTGAAGAGGCTGGGTGTGGTGGCTCACGCCTGTAATCCCCGCACTTTGGGAGACAGAGACAGGCAGATCACTTGACATCAGGAGTTCGAGACCAGCCTGGCTAACATGGCGAAACCCCGTTTCTACCAAAAATACAAAAATTAGCTGGGCATGGTGGTGCACGCCTGTAGTCCTAGCTAATCAGGAGGCTGAGGCAGGAGAATCACTTGAACCTGGGAGGCGGAGGTTTCGGTGAGCTGAGATCACACCACTGCACTCCAGCCTGGGCAGCAAAGTGAATAAGACTCTCACTCAGAAAAAAAAAAAAAAAAAAAAATTAGCTGGGCGTGGTGGCAGGCATGTGTAGTCCCAGCTGCTCGGGAGGCTGAGGCAGGAGAATGGCGTGAACCTGGGAGGCAGATCTTGCAGTGAGCTGAGATCACACCACTGCACTCCAGCTTGGGCGACAGAGCGAGACAGGAAAAAAAAAAAAAAAAAAAGTCTCAAAGCAAGCAGAGGCCAACCAGCAGCAAAACTGGGGAGCTTTGGTGACCCCATAATTTGAGATGGTTGCTAATTGTTCTCAGAACAGGAAACCCAGAAAATAAGTTGGAACATTGATAAGGCTTTATAACCTCCTGTATAAATTTCCCTTATCTGACTGGGTGCGGTGGCTCACGCCTGTAATCCCAACACTTTGGGAGGCCGAGATAGGTGGATCACCTGAGGTCAGGAGTTCGAGACCAGCCTGGCCAACATGGTGAAACCTCATCTCTACTAAAAATACAAAAATTAGCCAGACGTGGTGGTGGGCTCCTGTAATCCCAGTTACTAGGGAGGCTGAGGCAGGAGGATCACTTGAACCCGGGAGGTGGAGGTTGCAGTGAGCCAAGATCATGTCACTGCATCCCAGCCTGGGTAACAGAGTGAGACCCTGTCTCAAAATAAATAAATAAGTAAATTTCTCATATCTTCATCATATGCCAGAATTTGAAATCTATATTATCCAGAGTGTGCACTCCAACCATGTGAGTCACGCTTGTGTTTGGAGAATCCTGCAGTTCTGCTGGAGCAGGAAATGTGATATTTTGCTTCTGCACAATTAGTCATTTATATTGCCAAACTCAAGATACCCACACATGATTCTATCATTGACATTCTAAGTGAATTCTTGAAAAGTCCCCATTCTTTGCTCATCTTTTCCCTCTATGAACAGCATAATATGTTGGGAAGGGCTTTCCAGGTAGGCCTATTGGGGTCTGAATCCTGTATTGCTGGGCAAGTTTTCACCTCTAAGCCTCAGCTTCTCCATCTGTAAAATGGAGCTAACCCTACCTGCCTTTATGATACCTTATAATCCTCACAAATAACCTTGCATGTAAAAGGCCTCGGATCTATGTAAGTGCTTTGCAATATTAGTTTTCTTCCAGCTTCTGGTTTTCTTTTGAGACAGGGTCTCACTCTATCACCCAGGCTGGAGTGCAGTGGTGTGATCTTGGTTCACTGCAGCCTCAACCTCCCAAACTCAAGTGATCCTCTTGCCTCAGCCTCCCGGGTAGCTGGGACCACGGGCGTGCGCCACCACCCTCAGCTAATTTTTGTATTTTTTTGTAGAGCCAGGGTTTTGTGCCATGCTGCCCAGGCTGATCTCAAACTCCTGGGCTCAAGCAATCCTCTCAATTCAGCCTCTCAAGGTGCTGGATTTACAGGTGTGAGCCACTGCACCTCGCCAAGTTTCTCATTCTTGAAAGGTAGGTTATGACAGCCCCAAAGCAATTTTCATAACAAATCTACCTTTGTAAATTTAAGAATATGTGTTAAGCAAAACAATACAGTTTCCAATGACAAAATCAATAAGCAAGTAACTCCTTGGGCTGTGGGATGACCATGAATGTTATAGAAAGATTTGGGTGGGCCATGAACAGTCTGACTGGGGCTTTGAAGAAGAAAGTCTTGGAAGGCAATAGATTGTAAATTCGTCCAAGAGACCCAGGGCCCCACCCAAAAGTCCAATCCTGCTCATAGCCACTGCCTTTCCCAAGTCAAAGTCTGAAAAAGCTCATTAGTACCAAGACCCAGCTCTATGTCAGACAAAAGTAAATCTTGCCCTGGGCCCTGCTCAGGCCAGGCCAGAAGAGCACGAGTGACTCAGAATACTCCATTTATTGACCTCTAAATCTAACAAAATTAAGATCTCTGCAGAAGCATTTTGAGAAGCCCTTGGTCTTGTTCCCACTGCTCTGCTCACTGAAGTGAACTCACTTCTGTTCCTATAGCCTTTGTATCTGTTTTCTGAAAAGCTAAGAGAACTTCATGTGCCTGTTTTCTTTGCAGTCACTCAGCATTTGTGGTCAGCATAGAATGCAGGGGAAAAAAGCCAGAAAGACCGAGAAGCTTTTCCATAGGCGGGCCCCACAGCCAACCCAATGCCGGATCCTCTCCAGGTTGAGGGGAACGAGTTGCTCTCAATGACTGTTGGACAGTGGACCATAGGAGCCCAACTGCTCTATGCAATGGCTGTTCCTGGGACACCTGTGAGCAGACACAGTGCCGTGGAAGGGCCAGTTGGTGCAGCCACCCAGGTCCCAGAGGATGGTGAAGCTGAATCCACGGTACGCCTAGGATATACACAGAGGAGAAGAGTGAGGTGGACATTGGGCAGCCAGTGTGCAGCTATTTTCACCGACCGGCTCCACCGCCTTGGCAGGGCCAAGCATCCAAGCAGAGGCTCGCTGCAGCCAGACACTGGGCTGCGCCACTGGCGGCCCAAGCCACAAAACCTCAGTTCTGGAAGGGGATGGTCCACTAATTCGTGCTCAGCTTTAAAATGGGAGGACAACTCAGCAATTTGTTGGAGGGCTAAACGAGTTAACACAGGTAAAATGCAAGGTAATTCTGAGATAGCATCAGTATTGTTTTGGTCGTGGTTGTAGTTTTATTGCCAATTCTAAGCCTTTTTCAGAAAGATATTACCCCTAATATCGCAGGGGTGTACACCCCCTTGTGATACTGTTCCTTATATGCTGGGAGGGAGACGATGATACTAGTGGCAATATCGCAGGGGGGTGTACACACCCACTGTGATATTGTGCCGAATATCCCGAGGGGGAGAAAACGATATTACTCCCAATATCGCAGGGGGTGTACATCCTCCTGTGATATTGTTTCTTATATTCAGGGGGAGAGGATGATATGACTCCCAATACCGCAGGGGTTCTACACACCTCCTGCGATATTGTTCCTAATATCCCGAAGGGGAGAGCATACTATTGCTCTCCATATCGCAGGGGGTGTACACCTCCCTTGTAATATTCTTCTTAATATCCATGATGGGAGAGGATGATATTACTCCCAATATCGCAAGAAGTGTACAGTCGCCTGTGACATAGTTCCTAATGTCTAGGTGGGGAGAGGATGATATTACTGCCCATATCGCACGAGTTGTAAGACCCCTTCGATATTTTGCCTACAATCCTGAGGGGAGAGGATGATATTACTCCCAATATGGAAGGAGGTGTACACCCCCCTGTGACATTATCCCCAATATCCAAGTTGGGAGACGATGACATTACGCCCAATATCACCGGGGATGTACACCCCTCCTGTGATATTGTATTTAATATCCTAGGGAAGAGAGGATGATACTACACCCAATATCGCAGGGGGTGTACACGCACCCAGTGATATTGTTCGTCATATACTCCACCTCCCAACATCAGGGATATTGTTCTTCAAATCCAGGCACCCCCCGCGATGCGGGGAGTAGGAGCCAGCCCCTCTCGCCCCCCTGGTTTTTAGGACCCGCGGTGGACTCACAGCGTTTTTACCGTATTGTGAGTAATATCATCTCCCCATCTGGAAATTATGAACTGTTTCACTGACGGGTGTACACCTGTCTGTATTGGGAGTAATATCATCCTCTTCATCCCTGAATATTAAGAACAGTATCACGGGGGTGTTTCTACTCCCTGCGATATCGCGTGTCATATCCTCATGTCCCACGTTGCAGTTAGAAACAATATCAGTGGGGGCGTGTCCACCTTCTGTGATATGGAAAGTAATATCATCCTCTTCCCTCCAGGATCATGGGAACAATATCCCTGGGGGGTGTACACTTCCTGCCATATATGTTGTCATATCACCCCCTCCGCCTTGGAATATTATTAAGCACCATCTCACACGGGGGTGTACCCTTCCTGCGATATTGGGAGTATTATCAACCTCTCGGCCTCTGAATGTTACGAAGAATATCACAGGGTGTGACCTCCTGCTCTATTATGGGGAGTAATATCTATCTATTATGGGGAGTAATATCATCCTCTCCCTTTCAGGATATTAATAACAATTTCACAGGGTGGGTGAACACAGCCTGCGCTACTGGAATTATTATCATCCTCTCCCCCTCGGGATACTAGGAACAATATCACAGAAGAGGTGTACACTCCCTGCGATATTGGGAGTAATATCATACGCTTCTTCCGTGAATATTAGGAGATATCTCACCGGGTGGCTGTACATTCATTGCTATGTTGGCAGTCATGTCATACTCTACCCGCTGGATATTAGGATCGGTGTCACCGGGTGAGTGTACACCTACTGCGATATGAAAACTAATATCATGCTCTCCGTCCCTGGATATTAGGAACAATATCACAGGTAGGCGTACACCCCCTGCGGTATTAGGAATAATAATATTATGAATTATTAAACATCAGTCTTATTAATAATTATCAATGGTAATATTAATTAATAGTATAACATTATTAATCATTAATGATTATTTTCAAGATATGATTGTGCATGATTAAAATTAATTATTAATGTCACTTTTAATATTAGTTATTAATCTTAATATTAATTGTTGTTTTATTACCAACATCACTTATGATTGATTGAAGTAACATTAATTACTGATATCATTATTTTATTAATAATATTGCTATTAATTATTAATAGTAATCGTTAATATTTTTAATCCATACTAAGTTTTACTGTCTCTACTTTAATTATTAATATCGATGATTACTATTAATTGCTATTATATTTATTAATATTAATCATTAATATAACTGTTCCCGATATCGGTGGAGGAGAGAATATTACTCCCAATATCGCAGAAAGTGTACACCCCTCTATGATGTTACTCCTAATAGTCAGGGGGCAGAGGATGACATTACTGAAAATATCGCAGTGGGCGTACATCCCTTCGGTCATCTCGTTCCTAATATCCTGGGTGGGAGCGGATGATATGACTCCCAATATCACAGGGGGCGGAGACCTCCCCCGTGATACTGTCCCTAACATTCAAAGGTGGAGAGCATGATATTTCTTCCAATTTCGCCGGGGGTGCACACCACCCCTGTGATATTGATCTTAATATCCAGGCTGCGAGAGGATGATATTAGTCTGAATATTGCAGGAGGTGTACACTCCCTAGGGATATTGTTCCTAATATCCACGGGCGGAGAGGATGATATCACTCCCAATATAGCAGGGGGTGTACAACCCTTCTGTGACATTTTTCCTAAAGGGCAGAGGGGGAGGGGAAGATATTACAGCCAATATCGCAGTGGGTGTACACCCCCTGGTGACCTTGTCGCTTATATCCTGGGAGGGAGAGGATGATACTAGCAGCAATGTCGCAGGGGCTGTAACACCCACTGTGATATTGCTCCAAATATCCCGAGGGGGAGAAAATCATGCTACTTCCAATATCGCAGGGGGTGTACATCCTCCTGTGATATTGTTTCTTATATTCCGGGGGAGAGGATGATATGACTCCCAATACCGCAGGGGTTCTACACACCTTCTGCGATATTGTTCCTAATATCCCGAAGGGGAGAGCATACTATTGCTCTCCATATCGCAGGGGGTGTACCCCTCCTTTGTAATATTGTTCTTGATATCCATGATGGGAGAGGATGATATTACTCCCAATATCGCAGGGGTTCTACACACCTCCTGCGATGCGGGGAGTAACAGCCAGCCCCTTTCGCCCCCTGGCTCTTAGGACCCCCATTGCAGGGGGTTGAGGCACCCCCCGCGATGCGGGGAGGAATAGCCACCCCCTCTCCCGCCCTGGCTATTACGGCCCACATTAGTGGACTCACAGCCTGTTTACGATATCGTGAGTAATATCGTCTCCCCCTCTGGAAATTATGATCTATTTCACAGACGAGTGTACACCATCGGTGCACAGACCTTGTACATCCGTCTCTATTGGGAGTAACATCGTCCTCTTCCTCCCTGAATATTAAGAACAGTATCACAGGACTGTTTCTACTCCCTGCGATATTGGGTGTCATATCCCCCTCTTCCACGTTGAAATTAGAAACAATATCAGTGGCGGCTTGTACACCTTCTGTGATATTTAAAGTAATATCATCCTCTTCCCTCCAGGATCATGGGAATAATATCCTTGGGCGGTGTACGTTTTCTGCGATGTATGTGGTAATATCATCCCCTTTGCCTTGGAATATTATGAAGGACCATCTCACATGGGGTTGTAGAACCCTTGCGATATTGGGAATATTATTATCCTCTTTCCCCTCTGCATATTTGGATAAATATCAGAGTGGGTGTACACCTCCTGCGATATGGGGATTAATATCCTTTTCTTCCTCTCTGGATATTAGAAACAATATCACACGGGGGTTTACACTTTCTTCCATATCTGGAGTAATGTCATCCTCTCCTGTTCTGAATGGCAAGAACAATATCTCAGGGGGGATGTACACCCCCTGCCATATTGGGGTAATATTACGCTGTCTCCCCCTTGATATTAGGAACAAAATCCCAGCGTGGGTGTACACCTCCTACTCTATGGAAAGTAATGCGGTCCTCTCCCTTCCTGCATTTTAGGGACAATATCACAGGGTGGGTGTACACAGCCTGCGATATTGAAAGTAATATCATCCTCTCCCCCTCCGGATACTAGGAACAGTATCACAGAAGGGTTGTACACTCTCTGCGGTATTGGGAGTAATATCATTTTCGGCTTCCCTGAATATTAGGAGCAATATCTCCGGGTGGATGTACACCCACTGTTGTATTGGGAGTAATGTCCCCTTACCCCCTGGATATCAGGAGCAATATCACAAAGTGGGTGTACACCCACGGCGATATTGGGGGTAATCTCATGCTCTCCCTCCCTGGATATTAAGAACAGTATCACAGGTGGGTGTACACCCCCTGCAGTACAGAGAATAATATTCTCTTCTCTTCCTTTAGCTCTTGAGAACAATATCACATGGAGGCGGGGGGGTACACCCCCTGCACTATTGGGAGTAATATCATTCTCTCTTATTCTGGATAGTAGGAAAAATATCACAGGCGGGGTATACAACCCCTGTGATATTGAGAGTAATATCATCCTCTCCCACGTGGAAATTAGGAACGGTATCACTGGGGGCGTGTACACCCCCTGCGATATGGGAAAGTAATATCGTCCTCTTCCCTCCTGGATCATGGGAACAATATCACTGGGGGGTGTACACTTTCTGCGATATCATCTTCTCTGCCTTGGACTGAGAAGGACATGAAGGACAATATCACGGGCGGGTGGGGGGGGGTGCGTGTACATCTTCTGCAATATTGGGAATAATATTATCCTCTCTCCCCCCGCATATTAGGAAAGATATCACAGAGTGGGTGTTCACCTCCTGTGATATGGGGATTAATATCATCTTCTCCCCTTCTGGATATCAGGAACAGTATCACACGGGGCTGTACACTTTCTGCGATATTGGGAGTGACATCAACCTCTCGGCCTTTGAATATTAAGAACAGTATCACGGGGTGGATGTACAGCCCCTGCCATATTGGGAGTAATATCTGCCTCTCCCCTCCATGGAGATTAGGAACAATATCCCAGGGTGGGGGTACCCCTCCCGCTCTATGGGGAGTAATATCATCCTCTCCCTTCCAGGATATTAATAACAATTTCACAGGGTGGGTGAACACCTCCCGCTCTATGGGGAGTAATATCATCCTCTCCCTTCCAGGATATTGATAACAATTTCACAGGGTGGGTGAACACAGCCTGCGCTACTGGAATTATTATCATCCTCTCCCCCTCGGGATGCTAGGAAAAATATCACAGAAGAGGTGTACACTCCCTGCGATATTGGGAGTAATATCATACGCTTCTTCCGTGAATATTTGGAGCAATATCACCGGGTGGCTGTACATTCATTGCTATGTTGGGAGTCATGCCACACTCTACCCCCTGTATATTAGGATCGATGTCACAGGGTGAGTGTACACCCACTGCGATATTAAAACTAAAATCATGCTCTGCATCCCTGGATATTAGGAACATTATCACAGGTAGGTGTACACCCCCTGCGGGATTAGGAGTAATAATATTATCAATTATTAAACATCAATTATCAATTTTAATAATTATCAATGTTAATATTAATTAATAGTATAAGATTATTAATTATTGATAATTATTTTAAATATATCATCATGCACGATTAAAATTAATTATTGATATAAATGTCATTTATCAATAATATTGGTTATTAAACTTAATATTAATTATTATTTTATTAGCAACATCACTTATTGATTTAATTAAGATTAATTACTGATATCATTACTTTATTATTAATAGTGATATTACTATTAATTATTAATACTAATCAATATTTTTAACCAGGATTAGTTTTTACTCCCTTCATTGTAATTATTAATATCAATGATTAGTATTAATTTTTATTATATATATTAATATTAATAATTAATATAATTTTTCCTGATATCTGGGGAGGAGAGGATATTACTCCCGATATCGCAGAAAGCGTACACCCCTCTATGATGTTCTTCCTAATAGCCAGGGGGTAGAGGATGACATTATTGAAAATATCGCAGTGGGTGTACATCCCTTCGGTCATCTTGTTCCTAATATCCTAGGTGGGAGAGGATGATATGACTCCCAATATCGCAGGGGGTGGAGACCTCCCCTGTGATATTGTCCCTAACATCCAAAGTTGGAGAGGATGATATTTCTTCTGATTTTGCAGGGGGTGTACACCACCCCTGTGATATTGTTCCTAATATCCAGGGGGCGAGAGGATGATGTTAGTCTCAATATTGCAGGAGGTGTACACTCCCTAGTGATATTGTTCCTAATATCCAGGGACGGAGAGGATGATATCACTCCCAATAGAGCAGGGGGTGTACACCCCTTCTGGGACATTGTTCCTAATAGCCAGCAGGGGAGAGGAAGATATTATCCCCAATATACTGTTCCTTATATGCTGGCAGGGAGACGATGATACTAGTGGCAATATCGCAGGGGGTGTACACACCCACTGTGATATTGTTCCGAATATCGCGAGGGGGAGAAAACGATATTACTCCCAATATCGCAGGGGGTGTACATCCTCCTGTGGTATTGTTTCTTATATTCAGGGGGAGAGGATGATATGACTCCCAATACCGCAGGGGTTGTACACACCTTCTGCAATATTGTTCCTATTATCCCGAAGGGGAGAGCATACTATTGCTCTCCATATCGCAGGGGGTGTACACCTCCTTTGTAATATTGTTCTTGATATCCATGATGGGAGAGGATGATATTACTCCTAATATCGCAAGAAGTGTACACTGGGGTTTCACAGAAGGAAATCTCACCATGGGAACTTTTGCTACCTTCAGCATTCAGGCACCGCTTGCTCCTGTGTTATTAGCTCGTTTTTATTTTTAAGAGATGGGGTCTCACTCTGTTTCCCAGGCTAGAATGTAGTGATGATATCATGGCTCACTGCAGCCTCAAATTACTGAGCTCAAGCGATCCTCCTGCCTCAGCTTCCCCAGTAGCTGGAACTACAGATGAGCAACACCACACACCATCAACTCTTCATTGCTACCGTAGCCACGTGGCTCCACCTTCACTTCCTCCCACCTGAAACACTTGACCCATCTGTCTGCAATGCAGTGCACGGTGTAGTAAGAGAGAGCCTTTACCTCCTTAATTTATTAGAATCTTTGGACCTGGGCTGTCTGTAAGCTGCTGTTCTATAAATGAGCCAACAATGGCCTGGGCGTATGGACCCATGGGGTTTTCTATTTCTTCCCTACAGATTCACATCTGTTAGCTCAAAAGCCCACTGCTGCCAAACTCAAATTTGTACACATCCAGTTATTTTAAAAATAGTCCCAACAATTAGACTGTTAGCCATTTAGAGCCTGCCTGCTTTGCATGCCCTGTGAAACCTCATGGGACAAGTGTTACCTATGGATGAGCTGGAGCCTCGAAATTCTAAGTCCCCCAAGCTGCTGCCACCCTTGGGAGCTCTCTGACCCAGAAACCCTGTGAGACACAACTAGACACGTAAGCCCCTCTTCCCTCCCCTTCTCCTCCAGAGTTCCGTTCCCCTCCTCCTCTCCCCTTCTAGCCATAAACCTTTACAGAACAAATATTTAACGTCATTTGACAAAATCCAAATAAAGGCTTCCATTAAGCTAGAAATACAAGCAATAACTATCACATCAAAGCCAACTCTCAGGAGCCAACAGCAAAATCATACTTTGTCAAAAATAAAATCAGATCAAATTTAAGAATTTTTAAGGTGAATGTGCATGCAAAAGAATAATTTATGAACATGGTAAGAGGTAGCCCAGCAGTTACAGTGCAGCTTACAAAGCATGAATGAGGAGGCTCCTTCATCTCTATCGTGCAAACAGAGCTGCACAAGCTTATTTGTGTTGGCTTAATGTTTTCAGGTTGGCAAGGAAGAAAAGCTTAATTTTTATTTGTGATTAGAACCAGCATTTGAGAGGAAATCAGGATCAATTCTGTCTCAGTTACATGGCCATAGCTAGTCGGCTCAGGGCCTCTTTCCCTTCCTTCCTTCCTTCCTTCCTTCCTTCCTTCCTTCCTTCCTTCCTTCCGTCCTTCCTTCCTTCCTATTCTCTCTCTCTCTCTTTCTTTCTTTCTCTTTCTTTCTTTGTTCTTTCTTTCGACAGGGTCTTATACTCCAGGCTGGAGTGCAATGGCGCGATCTTGGCTCACTGCAACCTCTGCCTCTTGGGTTCAAGTGATTCTCATGCCTCAGCTTCCGGAGTATCTGGGATTACAGGCGTACACCACCACACGAGGCTAATTTTTCTGTACTTTTTGTAGAGAGGGGGTTTCACCATGTTGGCGAAGTGATCCGCCTGCCTTGGCCTCCCAAAGTGCTGGGATTACAGGCGTGAGCCACCACACCTGGCCATCTATTTTCCTGTTTCTTTTTAACAACTGCCCAATTTGGGTCATTCTCTCAGTCGGACTCAGAGTGTGACCCACTGCTGAGCGCTACACTCGGTTTCCACATGTCTTTGTCTCCATGGCCGTCTGAAGATCATGAAGCAGAGTTTCAGTAGGCTTTTTTCTTTTTTTGACAATTCCAACTGAAGCAGTTTTTGTTCCTCCATCCTCCTGAGATCATGTGATGAGTCAGTGGCTGCTCACAAGCATTTAAGACTCTTGAGAGAAGCAACATATAGGAAATGTTATCAGTAGGACTAATGACAGGATAATGCCAAGAGTTTGGAAAGTACCCTGAAACTAGGGTCCCCAAGAGCCGAGATTTAATCTCTTGATTTAACTAGATCAGTTGACGGTATTTCCCACGTCTGGTGGAGCACCTGGACCTGGCCTTTTATATTTCTAAAGATCCAAGATTTGGGCATCTATTCCTGATGTATTCACATAGAAATAGCATTTGTTTTTTCTTCTTCTGGTGTGGCAGTTTCAATCTGATGGGTGTTCCCGGCTTGCAGCTTGGATGTCTCTGGTGATATCATCAGGTTTCTGGTGAACTTTCTGTGTGGCCAACACAGCCTCAGGCACCAAGGTTGTCCAGGTATAAACTGTTGTAGCAATTTCTCTGAAGTCTCTATGAAGTCATCCAGCTCCCTTTCACAGGGCTGTAAGGCTAAGAACAACCCCAGTTTAATGGGTTCAACAGTGTGATTTAAAAGTTATCAGACACCTGTGCTTGAGTCTTTTTTTTTATGAATCTCTTGAAGTTTTGTGTCATAGCGATTTGCAAGTGCTTTCAGGAAAGCATCAGAGTAAATGATAACTGCTTGGTGGATGACAAAAAAAATTAAAATGGCCATGGTTAATGATCTCATGAGAGTTCATCTGAATTTTCATAAGAAAATTTAGTTATTCATGCGGTATATGACATTTTAAGATAACTGGAATTAAAGCTGATAACATTATACCAGGACATATCAGATTTCTAGGAATTTCATACAATTTCTGGAAGACTTATATTAATAACATATATCTATACAAACATAACATGATACTGTATAACAAATAGCATCCTTTCTTATTTGATAACATAAAACATAAAAGTATAAAATACCAGAAGAAAATGTAGGACATTTTTATAATGTTGGATGAATAAAGGCCTTTCTTAGCATGGCATGAAATCCAGGTACCTAAAGGAAAATGTCTATGTCACATTTTAAAACTCTGAATAGAAAAAAAAAAACTACAAGGAAAGTAAAATGGCAAATGACTGACTGAAGAATACATTTGCAGTACATGTGACAGACCATGGGTTAATATGCATCATATGTAAAGAGTGTCTACAAATTAACAAGAAAAGTATAGGCAGACAGAAAGAAAATGGACCACAGATCTGAAAAGGTGTGAGGTGTGGTAGGGCATGGCCAGGCTTGCTGCACTGAAACCTCAAGTGGGTGCGATGGTGCAGTAAGTAGTGGGATGTGGTGGGATGTACCTGTGATATAGAAGCATTCCCTTATATGTCACAAGAACGAATCTTTTTTTTTTTTTTTGAGATGGAGTCTCGCTCTGTCCCTCAGGTTGGAGTGCAGTGGCGTGATCTTGGCTCACTGCAACCTCCGCCTCCCGGGTTCAAGTGATTCTCCTGCTTTAGCCTCCCAAGTATTTGGGATTACAGGCACACACCACCACACTCGGCTAATGTTTTTATATTTTTAGTAGAGATAGGGTTTCACCATGTTGGTCAGGCTGGTCTTGAACTCTTGACCTCAAGTGATCCACCCCCATCAGCCTCCCAAAGTGCTGGGATTACAGGTGTGAGCCACTGCACCCAGCCCAAGAATGAATCTTGAATGCCGATCAACCCTTGACCCCAAACTAAAATATTGTAAAAGCCACAAGTTCTGGCTTGCTCTGATCTCCTCTGAAATAATGCATTCTTCACTCCGTAGGGGCTGCTGAGAGCACTACACTTCAGGCAACCTCCTCAGGAAACCAAGGGAGATAGGCAAGCTGCACTCCCTTCCTGGCATGCTTGATTTTGCCAAGTACAATTGCAGGCAATGACATCAAATGTTTCACCTCTCAGATGGCAAAAATGCAAATGATTGAGTACCTCGAATTTTGATGACAGTGTAGTGCAAAAGGCCTGTCCACACGTTACTGGTAGACATCAGAGTCTGGCAATATCTATAGACATTTTGAATGCGAATCCTCTATCAGCAGAATGGCATCTGGATTAGCTTGAGAAACTAGAGACTAACACATCTATGTCCTTCTCAGCCCAATTAGACAGAATCGAGTCATTTTAACCTTAGGGACTGCACTAAGAGTGCCAGTTACAGGATTTATTGCTAATGATTTATAGGGCTCCAAATGACAGTGCTTACAAATCTATAGATTCTTGAAGAGAAAGGAGCACTGTACAGCTAACATTAAAGTCAGGATGTGTGCAGGGCATGGTGGTGCATACCTGTAATCCCAGCACTTTGGGGGGCTGAGGTAGGAGGATTGCTTGAGACCAGGAGTTCGAGACCAGCCTGAGCAACAGAATGAGATTCCCATTGCTACAAAAAATTTAAAAATTAACTAGGCCTGGGCTGAGTGCAGTGGCTCACGCCTGTAATCCCAGCACTTTAGGAGGCTGAGGCAGGTGGATCACCTGAGGTCAGGAGTTTGAGACCAGCCTGGCATACGTGGTGAAACCCCGTCTCTACTAAGAATACAAAAAATCAGCTGGGTGTGGTGGTGCACACCTGTAATCCCAGCTACTTGGGAGGCTGAGGCAGGAGAATTGCTTGAATCCAGGGGGCAGAGGTTTCCGTGAGCGGAGATCATGCCATTGCACTCCAGCCTGGGTGACAGAGGAAGACTCTGTCTCAAGAAAAACAAAACAAAACAAAACAAACAAACAAACAAACAAAAACTAGGTGTGGTGGCACACACCTTTAGTCCTAGCTACCCAGGAGGCTGAGGTGGGAGGACACTTAAACCTAAGAGTTGGAGGCGTCAATGAGATATGATCATGCCACTGGACTCCACTGTGCAACAGAGACCAAAAAAAAAAAAAAAAAAGAAGAAGAAGATGTGCATCACAGCTATGGCCAGCTCACAGCAAGGGGTCTGGCAGGGCCGGTTTGGGTTTCTATTGTCCTCTCTACTGTATGGTCATGGCAAAATGCACTTCCTCTTTCAGATACAGAACCCTTGGCAGGTGCACAGAGCACCACAGAACTAAGGGGCCCAAAAGAGAGTCTCGGCTGGGGTTTTTTATGTTTCACAGGTCACATACACAAATTCCTGTTACATAACTAGCTTCTGCAGCACAGCTCTCTGGGGGTCTCACCAGGAGAAAATCAGTCTTACTGTTATCAATAAACAATGCTGACAAGTTGGTACAAACCACGCCAAACTCCTCCTTGCCCCCCTGCCTACAAAGCGACACTATTCATCGGCTTTCCCGCCTTGGCCAACATCAGTGCCAGGCAGCAAGTTTAGTACAACCGCTCAGTTTCATTCTAGACATGCTGCAATTCACCCTCAGAGCACAGGAACTAAACAAGGAAGAGGTGTGTTTATTGGGTTTTTGGGCAAAAAAGGAAAGATACATGCAACTGATTTGTCCCTTCCCACGGTTCCGCATCCCTCATTCCAAATGCAGTACTCACGTTCCGGGCCCGCCCCCTCAGGATGGAGCTGTCAGGGTCATGAATCGGCATTGGGCCTCCATTTTCGGTGGTGTGGCTTGTTTTTACAGGTGACGTAATAGGATCCAGGTTGGGTTACGAGCCTCCTATAAATAAACCAGATGCGCTCCACAGAGCCCCAGACCCAGGCCAGCCCTTCTGCTGATCATCTGCTACCTATCACACGCGCACACTCTGTTTATATCTACCAGACACAGGCCTGCCAAGGCTGTTCCATCAGGACAGAGGAATGGTGGATATCTTTTATACTTTGCCCATCATAATTTTCTTCCTGGAAGTATGGGTGCACCTCCTTTGCAGAGGTGGGTGCCTGACTCAGCTGGCCTATCCCATGAGTGGATTGCAGAGGTTCACAAACCATTTGGACCCAGCCACTTGGTAATGGAACTGTTCGGTATTTCTGTGACCTAGGGAAGCTGTGAAAAAAATTGCTGAAACACTAAGGCTCTCAGACACTAACTGCAGAACCTCTGCCATGCTGGTGCTTTGGGCAGAGCCATTCCCAGGACTTCTGTGGGAGAAATAGGTAGGAAAGATGGACGCCCTTCCCTCTGGGGCTGCTAGTTTAAGGACAAGGTAAATCTAGATCTCTGATGGTCATCTTTTCCATGTTGTACAAAGGTCATTCCTGGGAAAGAAACCCACGTGGAGGAAAGCAGACCTGAGAGAGACAGGAGTCCTAGGCCAGGCACAGTGGCTCATGACTGTAATCCTAGCACTTTGGGAGGCCAAGGGGGGACGGATCGCTTGAGATCAGGAGTTCAAGGCCTGTCTGGCCAATATAGTGAAACCCCGTCTCTACTAAAAGTACAAAATTAGTGGGGTGTGGTGGCACTTGCCTGTAATCCCAGCTACTTGGGAGGCTGAGGCAGGAATCACTTGAACCTGGGAGGTGGAGGTTGCAATGAGCTGAGACTGAACCACTGCACTCCAGCCTGGGCAACAGAGTGAGACTCTGCCTCAAAAAAAAAAAAAAAAAGTCCTAGTATATAGTTGAGCACCTAGAACCAACCTTACCTGAAGCAGGGCCATCGCTGGACTTTTCATTATATGACCTAATTCATTCCTGAACCAGTCAGCATTCCTAGCTGCTAACAAAGTGAACCCAAACTAGCTTAATCAGAAAAGCAATGTATTACCAAATATTAGGTATCTCAGAAGCTCTCTAGGAGAGAAGGAAAAATGGCCTATATACAATCTGTGTCCAGAAGCAACACCCTCAGGAACAGCACCCAAAATCACACTGAAAAGTGGTTTAGTGGGAAGCACTGGTAGGCACAGACAGCTCTGACTTCAGCACCATTGTCACCAACGTGACCAATGCTGGATACACGACTACAGCCTCTTATGCTGTTGGCTCTGGAAACAGGATGTAACTGCTGCCATTATCCCCAGAATAGATTCTGGAGGGAGCTCATGATTTGAAGTCTAATATGGGTACATCTGTTTGGCTGCATCTCTGCATCAAGAGAGGCTGGGAATGAGTATCTGATTTCTGTAGTCAGAGGCTATTGCCACGTCCCACCAAGAGCTATAGAGCAGGGAGCGCCCCCAAATGGAGGAAAAGTGTTTACTGGGCAAAAAGAATCACCAAAGTCTACAAAGCCTTTGACTACCCAACATCAGCAAGTACACACACACACACACACACACACACACACACACACTTAAATAAACAAAACAAAGTAACAGAAAATAATATTTATAAACCCCTTTTAGCCCACATACACACAAAAATACTCTTTTCAAAAGGGGATCAGGACACATCAGTTACTGCATCCAGCTCCAAGTCAGCTTCCAATTCCATCCCAGGGCAGATCACCTATGTCTTCATTCCAGCTATTTGGTGGCTGGGAAAGTGAGTTTACCGATCAAGTGCTGGGTGGCTGTGATGTTTTACAAATGTCCACCAGAGTCCATGTCAGTTTCTCTCCTCCTCTCCTTCTCTCTCCCTGTCATTCCTTCTCTCCTCTCTCTCATTCTTTCTCTCTCTTTCTCTTTGTCATTCCTTCTCTCCTTCTCTCTCATTTCTTCTCTCTCTTTCTCTCTCTCATTCCTTCTCTCTTTCTCTCTGTCATTCCTTCTCTCCTTCTCTCTCTCTCATTCCTTCTCTTTCTCTCATTCCTTCTCTCCCATTCCTTCTCTCCTTCTCTTTCTCTCATTCCTTCTCTCTCTCACTCCTTCTCTCGTCTCTCTCATTCCTTCTGTCCTTCTCTCTCTCTCTCATCCTGTCTCTCTCATTCCTTCTGTCCTTCTCTCTCTCTCTCATCCTGTCTCTCTCTCTCATTCTTTCTCGCCTTCTCTCTCTCATCACTTCTCTCTCTCTCTCATTCCTTCTCTCTCTCTCGCTCTCTCTCATCCCTTCTCCAATCTGCATATAAGGGGACCCATACAGTTCAAACCCATGTTGTTCAAGGCTCAACTGTAATTGTACATGTAGAAAATCCAAAATAATCTACGGATAAGCCATTAGATTATAATAAATTTAGTGGGCTCCCTGGATACCAGGTCAATATACAGAAATGCATTGTATTTCTTCATACTAAGAGACAAACAATAATACAATGAAATAAATAATTTATGATATTAGAACACATCAAATACCTAAGAATATATCCAGGAAATAATTTTCATGACACTGAAACTACAAAGCATTGTTAAAATAAGTGAAAGACCTAAATAATTGGAGAGATACTATGAATTGAAAAATTCAGTTTTGTCAAGAATTCAATTATTTTCAAATTGATCTATAGATTCAATAAAATACTAGCAGATATTTTTATTGAAACTGACAAGTTGATTTGATTCTAAAATTTATATGGAAATAAAAATGACCTAGAGTAACAAAAGCAATCTTGATAAAGAACAAGTTGGAAAATTTACATCACAAGATCTAAAAGATTCATTGTAAATCCACAGTAATTAAGAGTATGGTATTGCACAAGGCCAGACAAATAGACCAATGGAACAAAACAGAGAATCCAGAAACAAACTGTATAAGTTCTGTTGGTCTATTTGTTTAACCTTGTGTTTGTACCATCACCTCATTTACAACAAAGGCACCCTGCAATGCAGTAGGAGAAGGAAGGTCTTTGCCACAAATGGTGATGATCAATTAGATATTCATATGGGAAAAAAGTGAAATTTTTTTTTTGAGATAAGTTCTCACTCTGTCTCCCAGGCTGGAGTGCAGTGGCATAATACTGGCTCACTGTAACCTCCACCTCCCAGGTTCAAGTGATTCTCATGCCTCAGCCACCTGAGTAGCTGGGATTACAGACACGCACCACTATGCCTGGCTAATTTTTGTATTTTTAATAGAGATGGAATTTCACCATGTTGGCCAGGCTGGTCTTGAACTCCTGGCCTCATGTTATCCACCCACCTCAGCCTCCCAAACTGTTGGGATTACAGGCATGAGCCACTGTGCCCAGCCAAAGAAAGTGTATCTTGATTCCTTCCTCACATCACACATAAAAATCAATTGCTGATTATGACAGATTTAAAGCTTAAAATAAAACAATAAAACATACAGAAAAAATCAGAGGAGGATATGTTCACGATCTAGGGATATGCAAATATTCTACACAACATTAAAAGAACTGATAGATAGAAGAAAACATTTATAACTTGGACTTCACTAAGAAATTTTGTACATTAAAATATACCAGTAAGAGTACACCCATGTTTATAGCAACACTATTTACAATAGCTAAAAGGAGGAAGCAACCCAAGTGTAAATGTGATAGAGGCAGGAGATGGCCAAATGCTGAGGCAGATAGGAAAGGGTCCCTGGAGAAACTCCGACCCACCCCAGGTTACACCAGATGAAATCACCAGATGTAATCACCAGATGTTTACACCAGACACTTTATGCAGATAAGGGAACCTGCACAGGGGGCTTGCCTGGGCATACCCATAGCAGACTGGAGGCCCACATTCCCTGGGGGAATGGGGTGGAGCTACCAGAAATTCACACTTTACGCAGGGGAGGATCCTGACCTCTTCAGCTTGTGTCTAGTGGCTCCGGTATTCAATTTGTGAAATGGAAATCTGCTTGCAGAGCCCCTCTCTTTGCTGAGAGCTTTCCTTTCACTGAGTAAATTCTGCCCTCCTCACCCTTCAATGTGTCTGCATGCCTAATTTTTCTTGGTCGTGAGACAAAAACCTGGATTTAGCTGAACTAAGGAGCAAAAACCCTGCATCAAATGGATGAATAGATAAACAAACTGTGGTACAACAAAGATTGGTGCAAAAGTAATTGCAGTTTTTGTTTAATTTTTAACTTTTAATTGCAAAAACCACAATGACCTTGGCAACAACCTAATATATATATCCAATATTAGTTAGCCTTGAGAAGAGAGGACATTCTGACACATGGTACAACATGGATTACCCTTGAAGACATTATGCTAAGTGAAATAAGCCAGGCCAGGTGCAGTGGGTCACGCCTGTAATCCCCATACTTTGGGAGGCTGAGGCAGGTGGATCACTTGAGGTCAGGAGTTTGAGACCAGCCTGGCCAACATGGCAAAACCCCATCTCTACTAAAAATACAAAAATCAGCTGGGTGTGGTGGCATGGACCTGTAATCCCAGCTACTCAGGAGGCTGAGGAGTATTGCTTGAACCCAGGAGGCAGAGGTTGCAGTGAGCCAAGATCATGCCACTGCACTCCATCCTGGGCGACAGGATGAGACTCTGTCTCAAAAAAAAAAAAAAAAAAAGAGAGAGAGAGAGAGAAATCAGTCACAAAAAAAATACTGCATAATTTTGCTCATATGTGGTATTTAGAGTAATCAAATTCATAGGAACAGAAAGTAGAATGGTGACTGCCAGTGTATAGGGGAAGGGGGAATGAGGCATTATTGTTTAATAGGTAGAGAGTTTCAGTTTTGCAAGATGAAAAAAGTTCTGGAGATAGATGGTAGGGATGGTTGCACAACGATGTGAATGTACTTAATGCCACTGAACTGTACACTTTGTAATGGTTAAAATGGTAAATTTCATATTATATATATTGTACCAAAAATTTAAAAATACATATACCAGTAAGAGGGTATATATCAGTAAGACACTATCAGTTTAGGGACCACCTTGAAATTGTTAGTGCCTCAAGCCACAGCCTGAGAGAAGATATTTATGATAAATATATCTGACAAAAGACTTCAATGTAAAAAAAATAAAATAAATTCTTCAATCAATAAGAAAAATAACAGAATAAAAATGGGCAAAAGGCTTGGACAGGCATCTCACAAAAAAAGAGATTAAAGGGGCCAATAAGCACATGGATACCAGTATCATATGTCATCAAAGAGGCCGGGCACTGTGGCTCACGCCTGCAATCCCAGCACTTTGGGAGGCTGAGATAGATGGATCATGAGGTCAGGAGATCGAAACCATCCTGGCTAACACAGTGAAAACCCATCTCTACTAAAAATACAAAAAACTAGCCAGGCGTGGTGGCATGCACCTGTAGTCCTAGCTACTAGGGAGGCTGAGGCAGGAGAATCCTTGAACCCGGAGGCGGAAGTTGCAGCGAGCTGAGATTGTGCCACTGCACTCCAACCTTGATGACAAGAGCTAAACTCCGTCTCAAAAACAAACAAACAAACAAACATATGTCATCAAAGAAATATACATTAAAATCACAATCACAAAGATATCACTACATGCTCAGCGAACTGACTAAAATTTTTTAGTGACGATACAAATGATGGTGAGGATGTGGAACAACTGGAACTCTAACCATTACTGGTGGGAATGAAAATAGATACAATCACTTCAGATGTGTTTATTAAAGCTAAAATATGTACACTCTACAAACTGTGATTCTACTACTTGCTATATGTGCAAGAGAAGTGAGTGTATAAAACTACCAAAACATACTGTATTAATCTGTTTTAATGCTGCTAATAAAGACATACCTGAGACTAGGTAATTGATAAAGGAAAGAGGTTTAATGGACTCACAGTTCCACATGGCTGGGGAGGCCTCACAATCACGGTGGAAGATGAAGAAAGAGCAAAGGGGCTTCTTCTTACATGGCAGCAGGCAAGAGAGCATGTGCAGGGGAATTCCCATTTATAAAGCCATCAGATCTTGTGAGACTTACTCACTACTACAAGAACAGTATTGGGGAAACTGCCCCTATGAGTCAATTACCTCCCACCAGGTCCCTCCCACGACATTGGGGGTTATTACAGTTCAAGGTGAGATTTGGGTGGGGACACAGAGCCAAACCATATCACACACATTAACAGGGATATACATAACAGCTTTATTTATAATAGCCTCAAGCATGTTCATCATTAGAATGAAGAATGCATTTTGGTATATAACGGAATTTCACTGCAGTAAAAAATAATTGACTAAAGCTACACATAACCACACAGATGAATTTCACAGATATATCTCTGAGTACAAAAGAGTACTGTATGATTTTATCTATATGAATTTCAAGGACAAGGAAAACTAATCAATGGTGACAAATCAGAAGAGTGGATATGGCAGGCAGAATAACAGTTTCCCAGAATGTCCCATCTTAATCCCTAGAAACTATAAATATGCTATGTTACCTGGCAAGAGGGACATTGCAGATGTAATTAAAGTTACTAATGAGTTGACATTAAAAGACAGAGATTATCTGGATGGGACTAATCTAACCATACGGGCCCTTAGAAGCAGAGAACATTCCGTGGCTGGAGGTAGAGAGATGCGGCAGAAGAGGAAGTCAGAAGTCTCAAAGTGTGATAAGGACTTGAGTCATTGTTCTGGAAATCATGAGAAGTAGTGAGTTCTACCAATGACATGAAGGCACCTAGAAGCAGTTTCTCCCCTGGAGAATCCAGACAATAGCCCAGGCCATCCAACACCTTGATTTTGGCCCCATCAGAAGCTAAGACAAGGTTGGGCATGGTGGCTCATTCCTGTGATCCCACCAATTTGGGAGACCAAGACAGAGGGATTGCTTGAGCCCAGGAGTTTGAGACCAGCCTGGGCAATGTGGCGAGACCCCCATCTCAAAAAAAAAAAAAAAAAAAAGGCCAAGATAAGATTGGGAACCCAGTTGAGCTTTACCTAGACTTCTCACCTACAGAACTGTGAGACAATAAGTGTGTATTGTTTTAAGCCACTACATTTGTGGTAATTTATTGCAGCATCCATAGAAAGCATATACAGTGAATATGGACCGGATGGGAATAAAAGGGAGCTGTCTGGAGTGCTGGAAACATTCCGTATCTTCATCAAGTGGTAGTTATGTGGTGGATAAGTAGGTAAACATTAATTAAACTGCACACTTCATATTTTAAAACCTAATTTAAAATAGAAAATGAGCAAAAAATTGATCATCCTTATATTGTTAAGTTACAGCTCTATTGCAGTATGGTCATAGAAGGCAGCTTCTATAATTACTTTAAAAAAATCTTATTGGGATTTTCTTTGTAGATTAGTGCTTGATATATTTTTACAAATGATCCCGAAGCATTTGAAATAAATTTATTCTTTGCTTGTAAGGAGCAAATGTATGGGTGTAAATTAAGGTTTTAAATTGCTTTATATAGGAGGAAACACTTATTTTGCTTTTTCTTGTTTCTATGTGCTGGAACTTTTATGGGAGCAAAGCTCCCAGCCTCCTGCAGGGAGGGGGTGAAATGTATCTGTTAATCTTTGAAGGAGTGGAATCATGCCTAGCTCAGCCCTTTCTTCTCAACTTTCCTTAGGATCTACCTACATACAGGAGAGCACGTATTTAGTTCTGCTCCTTCAAGCTGCAGGTGTCAGAGAGACAAGCCCTGTTGGAGAGGCACGCAGTTGTCCAGGGTTCCTGCTCCAGGGATGGATAATCTGTCCAGTGGTGGGGTGAAATATTCATAAGCCCACATGGCTCGGAGAGAAGGAACCTCATTCTCTAACATCTTCATCAGTAATTAAGGCGCTATTTCTATCTCCATCTGCCTAATTCTTGTGTCTATTTCTGGGTTATTGCATGGGGCCAGAAATGTTGTACAAAGAGTGCAATTTAAGGGGCAAAATAACACCCAGAGATTGTGTTGCCTGAGCCTAAATTCCGGCCTTTGGCTTTGGGTTACAAAAGTCATGCGGGGTCATGGACTTGGCACCCACAGAGCTGGGTAGCTGCTGAAAATAGAGCCAGGGTTTTTTGTTTGTTTGTTTGTTTGCTTTACCGGAATAGCTCTTAGTTGATGACAGCCCCTGTGGCCTTAACAAACAGGTGCAGCTGAGAGAATGAATAAATTACAGGAATGAAAATTTCTGCTTACAAATCTTTTAGGTATTGGTTGCTGGGGCTGGGGAAGTTTTTTTTTTCTCCTTTTACAGAGTTTCTCAGCCAGGGCTGTACTCGGTACCTTTAAACTGCAACATGAGTTGTGTTTCACATTTGCTGTAGGGAACTACTGTGGACAAGAACCAGCTTTAAATTGTTAGTGCCTCTTAACCGAGGAGGTGAAAGACTTGTATCCTGAAAACTACAAAATGTTGCTGAAAGAAACTAAAGAAGACATCAATAAATGGAAAGACATACTGTGTTCATGGATTGGAAGACAATATTGTTTAGATGTTAATACTACCCAAAGAGGTCAACAGATTCATTGTAAGCTCTAACAAAATCCCAACAACATTTTTCGCAGAAGTAGAAAAATTCATCCTAGAATTTATATGGACTCTTAAGGGACTCTGAATAGCCATTACAATATTGAAAAAGAACAAAACAGGAGGGCTCAGCCAGGTGCAGTGGCTCACACCTGTAATCCCATCACTTTGGGAGGCCAAGACAGGTGGATCACTTGTGGTCAGGAGTTCAAGACCAGCCTGGCCAACATGGTGAAACCCCATCTCTACTAAAAATACAAAAATTAGCCAGGCATGGTGGGGGGGTGTCTCTAATCGCAGCTACTCGGGAGGCTGAGACAGGAGATCACTTGAATCTGGGAGGTGGATGTTGCAGTGAGCCAAGATTGTGGCACTGCGCTCCAGCCTGGGTGACAGAGCAAGGCTCTGTCTCAAAAAAAAAAGGAAAAAAACACCTGTGGTAAACTAAAGCATTGAACTGTAGAAAATACTGCAGAGGCCTCAAAAATAGTCAAACTCTGTAAAATATTTGAAGAGATTTATTCTGGGCCAAATATGAGTGACCATGGTCCATGACATAGCCATCAGGAGATCCTGAGAACTTATGCCCAAGGTGGTCAGGGTGAAGCTTGGTTTTATATATTTTAGGGAGACATGAGACATCAGTCAAATATATTTAAGATATATATTGGTCCAGTCTGGAAAGCTGGTGCAGGATATAATAAATTCCTCCTCAAAGGTTTTAGCCTGTTAACTTCCTTTAAAATTCAAGAGGGAGAAAATTGTTAAGTACAATGAGTTCTGAGATCCTCTCCAAAGAACCAATGTATCAGTATGCTCAGCTCCCCTGTTCTTTGTTCTCTATTTTAAAGTTTAACTTCCTCATTCTTTATGTCTCCTTGCCCCTAGTTTCAGTAAACAATCCCCTCCTATCCTCTATCACCTGCTCTGTCCCTAGTCATCCTTAGTCACCTGCTCTGTAACCATCCTTCCCGCTGAAAATACTCACCCCACCATTCTGGCTCTTACCCCCACTCTCTTTAAAATAGCCAATTGGAATTAGCTTAGACTGTATGGTCCAACCCTAGCCAATAGGGGAAAGACACAGCAGTAGGGACTAGCTGCATTAGGAATAAGACCCCCTTCCCCTCCCTTCTCCAGTGTGCTCTTGCCTTTGCTCCATCTGCGAGATGCACCTTTGTATAGAAGTAAATTGCCTTGCTGAGAAAACTTTTGCCTGAGTGCTATTTTCACTTGGTGGCACTGAGCATTTACTTCCAACATTGGGACAACTTGTTGGGGAGGTGGGTGTTTCCAGTTTATAGGGTTATAGGTAGATTTAAAAATTTTCTGATTGGCAATTGGTTGAAAGAATTATTAACAATAGGGCCAGGCCCAGTGGCTCAGGCCTGTAATCCCAGCACTTTGGGAGGCTGAGGCGGGCGGATCACGATGTCAGGAGTTTGAGACCAGCCTGACCAACATAGTGAAACCCCATCTCTACTAAAAATGCAAAAAAAATTAACAGGGTGTGGTAGTGGGTACCTGTGGTCGCAGTTACTCAGGAGGCTGAGGTGGGAGAATTGCTTGAACCCGGGAGGCAGAGGTTGCAGTGAGCTGAGATCACCCCATTGCACTCCAGCCTAGGCAATAGTGTGAGACTCTGTCTCGGAAAAAAAAAAAAAAAAAAGTTTGTGGAGACCAGAGCTTTATCTTGCAGACGAAGTCTCCAGATAGCAGGCTTAAGTTCTGTGTTGATGTGAAATGCTGGTTGGCTTTTCCTGAATTCCAAAAGAGAGGAGGGCATACTGAGGCATGTCCAAACTCCCGCTTCCCGTCATGGCCTGAACCAGTCTTTCAGGTTAAATTTAGAGGGCTCCGACCTGGAAGAAGAAGAAGTTCATTCAGATGGTTGTTGGGGTGGGGGGGCTTTGAATTTTATTTTGGTTTACAAAGGTCTCTCTCTGACTTTCTGCCACTGCCCCCTTCCCTTCCAAAGCAGAGAGAAGGGCTTTCTTTGAAGTTTTCTTGTTTAATTAAGGGAAATTCTGTCCAGAAGGAATGCAATTGTCTTGGACCACCCTTCCTGGAATCTACCTCAACTAGAGAAGATTAACTCGTATTGCAGGAGAGGAGAACAATGAAAAGCCACTTAAGACACCAACCTAGATAGACTTTTTGCCTATTTCTTCAACTACAGTAAGAACAGCAAGACACAAAGTTACAGATCTGTAGGCAAATGAGAAAATTGGAAATTAGAAAGAAAACTCAGTGGGTTGCAGAAACATATGTTATAATGCATATTTTGTAATGCAGCCTTGAGAAAGGGTCCCCAGCAGGTAGTCTAATGACCTAAAGCCAGCATTTTAGCCCCCAAAGCAAGAAAAGCACAGGAAGGAATTTCTATGCCAAAATACCAACAGTTGTCACTCTTAATTAGTGCATTATTTCTTCCTATGTTTTAGTTTCCTGAATTCAAAAAAATGTATTTAATGTCTATGCACTATTTTCAAAATAGCAGCTAAATCATATAAAATTAAAATATATATATTTTTAAGATAGGTGAGCTGGGCAGCCAGGAGAACTCCTACATGTTCTGAAGTCCTGAAGGAGCTTCAAGGATTTGAGTCTTGGGGGCATGCAGAAGGGCTCTCTCCTTCCCACTGGAATGTGGTTGAGCAGGTTCCAGAGACATCCTTTTTTGTGGAGACCCAGGATCCCAGCCAGGATGACTGCCAGGGTGGGGGAGGAAGAGAACACAGAGAGGCAACAAGAGGGTGAGTTGATATGGAAGAGAGAACACAAAATACATTTCTCCCAGGAATCCTCCCGTCTTATCGTTGGCTCTTACTATAGAAGCTGGCATAAAACAATACAGGCCTACTGAGGACTGACTGTGCATGCAGGTGAGTGAACGTGTTACTGGAAACAGGTCCCCATCCAGACCTCAAGAGAGGGTTATTGGATCTTGCACAAGAAAGGACTCAGGGCAAGTACGCAGAGTAAAGTGAAAGCAAGTTTATTACGAAAGTAAAGGAATAAAAGAATGGGCCGGGCGCAGTGGCTCATGCCTGTAATCCCAGCACTTTGGGAGGCCGAGGCAGGTGGATCATAGGTCAGGAGTTTGAGAGCAGCCTGGCCAACATGGTGAAACCCCATCTCTACTAAAAATACAAAAATTAGCTGGGTGTGGTGGCACATGCCTATAACCCCAGCTACTAGGGAGGCTGAGGTAGGAGAATCACTTGAACCTGGGAGGCAGAGATTGCAGTGAGCCAAGATGGTGCCACTGCACTCCAGCCTGGGCAACAGAGCAAGACTCCATCTCAGAAAAAAAAAAAAAGAATGGCTACCCCATAGACAGAGCAACCCTGAGGGCTGCTGGTTGCCCATTTTTATGGTTATTTCTTGATTATATGCTAAACGAGGGGTGTATTATTCATGCCTCCCCTTTTTAGACCATAGAGGGTAACTTCCTGACATTGCCATGGCATCTGTAAACTGTCATGGCTCTAATGAGAGTGGAGCAGTGAGGACGACCAGAGGTCATTCTCATCGCCAACTCGGTTTTGGTGAGTTTTAGCCGGCTTCTTTATTGCAACCTGTTTTATCATCAAGGTATTTATGACCTGTATCTTGTACTGACCTCCTGTCTCATCCTGTGGCTTAGAATGCCTAACTGTCTGGGAATGCAACCCAGGAGGTCTCAGCCTTATTTTACCCAGCCTCTGTTCAAGATGGAGTTGCTCTGGTTTAAACACCTCTTACATTTCCCTCCTCCCTTTTATAAGAGAACCCTTAATCATAAGGGTTGCGGAGGGACTAAGATCCACCTTCTGTAACTTCTTCAGACTGAATAGGGGTGATGATATTCCTACCTAACTGTGAGAGTCCTTTGTATTAGGGTAGAGAGGAGCTCAGTCAGAAAGCATCAGCATAGTAATGGCCATTCCTAACTCTGAGTTTCGACAAGAGGTGATATCTGGAAGATTAATAAGTGTTTAAGAAAACATTGAGTAAGCATATCCTTATTCCTACACAACAAGATTTCAATAGCAATATATTCCACAACTGTAAAGCAAAATAAGTAAAATTATTCCAAGTAAACTAAATTAGAAGGCTTTCCATGAACTGGGCAACTGTTGGAGCCAAGCTGATACAGGGTTGATAGGCAGAATTAGAATATTGATTCACATTTTACATTACCCATCTGTCTTGTTTCTTTTAAGCAGCAGTCAGAGATCACTGGTTGGTTTACAGGAATAAGCAGGGTTAGCCTAAATTGCAGAAACAAACTTAAAAACAACTGATGAGACTAGAATTTAATAACAAGTGTACCATAGTTTTTGAAACATAGTATTTCTCTCTCCAGTTTCCCATTTTGACTAAAGACAAATTATGGCAAGATCAATTTGCCTTTTTATACTTGGCCTAATTATTTGTCTAAAGTGCTGCAAGAATAATTATTTTTTACATAAGCTCTTTGTAAATTGGCTTTGATGGAACTCTGTTCCATAGAAGGAATTTTAGATAAGGCTTTTATTAGAGCCGAGCCTTGCCATGGGTTTGTACCCTCAAATATCTATGAATTGAGTAAATTCCTCTCCTCTTGAGGTTCCAAGATAACTTGGGACCCCTGGGCCTGATAGAAAATGACATTCTTTACTTACCACAGGTCAGAAACCCTATACAGGGACTGTGGAGGCAAGGTATCAGGCCAGTTTTCCCAAGGGATTTTATTGGCTCTACAAGTCAAGTTTGATTCCTTAAAGGAAAGCACACTATTCCAGTCAAAGTCTTGGTAAAATAACCAGTTTTTCCAATTGTGCCCTGCTACAAAAGAAAACAGATTCTAATTGCACTTATGCAAATAACTATACTGCCATAAGTTAAGAATTCTAGCAACTAGTTTTCAAATTCTGGAGAAATCAGGTAGAGAGAAACAAATATGCTCCAAATTTTGTTCACAGGAGTATACTTTACTCAATTGTTAAAAGCTGTAAATAGCTCAAAAGAAAAATTTCCTTGTCTCTAAAGACAAAACAAAGGATCAGCAACATTTTAAGCAAAGTAAAAAGCAAAAGATTCCTTCAAACTTCTACTGGTTTACTCCATGCAGTTAACTCCTGTTCTGTTTGATAACTATGAACATTTCAGCTCTCCATGAGAGTTCTGAAAGTTTTTCCTCTATTCTGATATCACAATTTCCAAAGTTATCAGAACCCTGCACTCAAGAACACTTGTTAGAGTTTTATAGTTGATTATAAACCACCTTTTAAAGAGGGTTAAAACAAGACAACAATTGTTTGTGGGTGACGAAACATCTTAGGACAACCACAGTCAAAAACATGGTAAACAAAGAAATTTGGTTACCTCTGTGGCATACAATGATTTTATATAACAATTGTAATTATTAATAACATACTCTAAGTCATATCATAATTATAGGAGTTTTTTAAAAAAATAATTTTGGAACACATACCAGTAACATTTATACAAATACAGCCCAAAGAAAGCCAAACACCATTTCATATTTGATGATGCTTCCTCTATGACTTTTATACTAAATCAGCCAAATGTCACTGTTGCATTAGTGTATTATTGATGTCAAACCCAATTCTTAATAAAACCTTATAGACATATCTACCCAATTTTAATGTTTGACCATAAGGTAACATTCTCATAAACTTTTTATAACCCTTTACAAATGTTTGTTAAAGAGCAGGTCATAAGCAGGTTTTTGCTCTAACAAAAACCTGTTTTGCTTTTATTCCAATGTTTAATTTATGGAAAAACTGAATAATGCCTTTTCAACTTTAGCCAATATATTCACACACAAAATCTCTTACAATTAATTTTTTAAATAAACCTTCCACAACTTGCTTAAACCTTCAGCTTTATTCTATCTAACTTAAAATAATCCTCTAACCCTTTAGGCAAAGTAAAGAAAACTCATGGCCGGGCACAATGGCTCATGCCTGTAATCCCAGCACTTTGGGAAGCCGAGGCAGGTGGATCATGAGGTCAGGAGATCGAGACCATCCTGGCTAACACGGTGAAACCCCGTCTCTACTAAAAAATACAAAAAATTAGCTGGGCGTGGTGGCGGGCGCCTGTAGTCCCAGCTACTTGGGAGGCTGAGGCAGGAGAATGGCATGAACCCAGGAGATGGAGCTTGCAGTGAGCCGAGATCGCACCACTGCACTTCAGCCTGGGCAACAGAGTGAGACTCCGTCTCAAACAAAAAAAAAAAAAAAAAAAAAAAATTCACACTCCCGTGACTTCTTATAATTTTTTTTTTTAACCAAAAACACATTTCACTCTCCTTATAGGCCTTACTTGTGGAACTGTTTCTTTAGTAGTCTTAATTACATGTTACAATGTTAACTCTTAACAACTTTTACTTTTGGTGAAAAACCTGGTTAGTAAGTGATATTAATTAGGTACCAGGTGTGGAGACTAGGCTACCAGAGGATCTGACTATTTCCAACATAACTAGAGGGCATGGCTAACGCCGCACGTCCCAGGCCTTATCTAGAATCTAATACTCCAAAATATATTGAACAATTTTTAAAAGCCAAAGAAGCAGTTTATGACCTTACTATATTTAGTAAACCTAATATCTGACCTGCATAATTTAGACCAAATGTTTACATTTTTAAAAATATTTTTATGTTACCAATAATCTTCAAAACTGTCTTTGTTTCCCAAAGGTTAAAGTTACACGAACTAAATAAAAGGCATTATACTTTTTAATTTTCTGACAAAATATTTTATTTAAGCTCTTATTATTATTAAACCAAGTTAATCAAACCTCCTTCATATATAAACATCACACACACAACCCTTATAAATACACAGACAGACAGAAGATAAAGGACTCATCCCCTAAGCCAGGAATTGGACCCTGAATCCAGGTCACCATTGTGAAAAAAGAAAGCACAGCCACATGGTTATAAGGTCAAGTTCCCAAGGACATACAGGACAAGAAGGAAACCTCATTCAATTTTTTTCAGGGACCTGCAGAAAAGTTTGTAACTTTCCAGTTTGCTGGGCCATCTGAAAATGGGCTTACAGGTGTCCTAAGCCCATGTTTTATCCTAAGGTACCCCTCTTGGTGACAGAACAATACAGAAAGACACACAAAACACACCAGATTCACTACAGCTTAAGATTAGCCTTGTGAATCCTTTTTCCCATTAATCAAAAGTTTATAGGAGATAAACAGTGAATTTTACCATTCCTTCGACCAGTTTGCACAGAGAGAGAGAGGAAAGGGAAGGGAGAAAAGCACTGCTTATGGCAGGGTGGGGAAGGCAAGGCGCTCAGGGAGACCAGAGAAAGACCTGCCCATTGCAGCGGACACTGAATCAAAAGTTCAGGCGGTCACTTGTCAGTTGAGAAGGGATCTTTTCCAGCAGGCCCAGCAGCTCTGAAGTTTCCCCTTTTAGGGAAGAAAAAGCTCCTCATGTCCCGTGATCCTGTACATGCCTAATCCTGTCACCCACAGCCATCAGCAAAGAGTGCAACGCAGATTAATCCAAAGAGAATGGCAGTTAACATCCCTTAGTGCCAAACCCGTTCTTAACCATGAGGGACTTTACTGAGAGGGGCCTCTAACCCCCTAAATCTTAGGAAGGACTCTAACCCTCCTAAGTTGGCCCTCTAAACCAAGTTTGGTCAAGCATCCTTGCCTTTTATTAAGAGGGGCCTTTAACCCAGTCTGTCTTAGCAGAGACCCAAACTTCCCTAAATTGGGCCTCTAACCCAATCCCATCTTTTACCTGGGTACCCCACCACTTGCCCAAGGTCGGCCTATCAATGATGTAGTCTATTTCCTTTGCATTGGGAGGTTTCTTCAGTATTGTCCTTTTGGGTTTGCCAGAAAGATGTTACAGGACCCTATCACTTACTCAAAGTTAGCCTTTGGGTTGAGGGTTTCTGCACTGTAGTCCCTTCTGTGGTTGCCAGAAAGATGTTACAGGAAAGGGGTCCCAATCCAGACCCCAAGAAAGGGTTTTTGGATCTCGCACAAGGAATAATTCAGGGCAAGTACGTAAAGCAAAAGCAAGTTTATTAAGAAAGTAGAGGAATAAAAGAATGTCTACTCCATAGAGCATCCCTGAGGGCTACTGGTTGCCCATTTTTATGGTTATTTCTTGATTATATGCCAAACAAGGGGTGGATTATTCATGCCTCCCCTTTTGAGACCATATAGGATGACTTCTCGACGTTGCCATGGCATCGTAAACTGTCATGGCTCTAATGGTAGTGTAGCAGTGAGGATAAACAGAGGTCACTCTTATCGTCATCTCAGTTTTGGTGGGTTTTAGCCAGCTTCTTTATTGCAACCTATTTTATCAGTAAGGTCTTTATTATCTGTATTTTGCTGACCTCCTATCTCATCCTGTGGCTTAGAATGCCTTAACCTCCTGAATGCAGCCCAGGAGGTCTCAGCCTTATTTTACCCAGCCCCTATTCAAGATGGAGTTGCTCTGTTTCAAACGCCTCTGACAAACGGGGAACTGAAGAAGCAGAGAGACTGAGTTACAGCGAAGGAATGAGGATGGAGATGGGGGGCAGGAGGACCATTACAACACTCACTAGTGAGGGCTGATAGTGCCCTCTTAGGTGGACTTGTCCCTCCCAAGTCTAAGGGACCTGCTTGGACCTCCCATTTGGTAAGTCTCTGGGTTTCTCCTCTGCCAGCCTTGCCAGCCCTGCCCTGGTCCCCTGTAACCCCACTCAGAGGCCCCTGGGGTAGTTAAAAGCCCACCTTTGTGTTGACAAAAAGAGTTAAACTCCGTAAAATATTTGAAGAGATTTATTCTGAGCCAAATATAAGTGACCATGGCCTGTGACACAGCCCTCAGGAGACCCTGAGAACATGTGCTCCAGGTGGTCGGGGAACAGCGTGGTTTTTACATTTTAGGGAGACATGAGAGATCAATCAAATACATTTAAGATATACATTGGTCCTGTCCAGAAAGGCAAAACAACTTGATGTGGGGGCTTCTAGATTATAGGTAGATATAACAATTTTCTGATTGGCAATTGGTTGAAAGAGTAATTATCGATAGAAAGGAATGCCTGGGTTATAAGAGGTTGTGGAGACCAAAGTTTTTTCATGCAGATGAAGCCTCCAGGTAGAAGACTTCAGAGAGAATAGATTGTAAATGCTTCTTATCAGCCTTAAGGTCTGTGTTGATGTTAATGCTGGAGGGTATGATGAGGCATGTTCGACTCCCACTTCCCATCATGGCCTGAACCAGTCTTTCAGGTTTAATTTTTGACTGTCCTGGCCCAGGAGGAAGTCCATTTAGATGGTTGAGGGGGCCTCAGAATTGTGTTTAGTCCCCATGGCTCCCTCTAAAGTTGAACTCATAGTCCTTTCTTCTTGCAAGAGTTCCTGTAAGAAAAAAAATAAAACAACACCAAAAACACTAATCACAGGAAAACTCCAAAGCTTTAGGTGCAACATGGTGGGGAAGTTAAAAGCACAGCTTGGAAGTCAGGCTTCTTGGGTTGCTGACCCTGGTCTACAACTATGTAGCTTCTACAGCTTGGTGCTATAGTCTGAATGTCTGTGTCCCCTGAAAGTTTATATGTTGAAACCTAATGAATGTGAAAATTGCAGATACCAGGATGAAATCACTTTTCATCCTAGCTCATGCTTACATGTCTGAAATGAGAACTGTTTCCAAGGACTTTCTAAAAACGTTTTTATGTCCTTCATGTATCTCTCGCTTTGCTAGGTCCCTAGATGTTCTCCAGGACTGCTGTTATTCAGATAAGATATTTTCAGAACACTTGCCCAGTGATGGCATCTCTACCAATGAACCGACAGCAACTCTGGCTTTGAACCTCTGGAACCAATTAACTTTGTTCCACGGGAGGAATCTCAGATAAGACTTTCTTAAAGCCATGCCCAGCCATGGATTTGTGCCATCAAATACTTATGAACTGGGTGAATTTCCTCTCCTCTTGAGGTTCTGAGGTAAACCTGGGGCTTATGTGCCTGTCAGAAAGTGACATTCTTTGCTTACTACAAGTCAGAAATCCTGTACAGAGACTGTGTACACAAAATATGGGGCCAGTTTTTCCAAGGACTTTATTGGTTCCATAAGTCAAGTTTGATTCCTTAAAGGAAAGCACACCATTCCAGTCAAAGTCTTAGTAAAACAACCAATTTCTCCAATCATGTCCTGCTACAAATTAGAACAGATTCTTAATGCACTTATGCAAATAACTGTATCACCATAAGTTAAGAATACTTACAAATAGTTTCTGAATTCTGCAGAAATCAGGTAGAGAGAAACAAATATGCTCCAAATTTTGTCATAGGAGTAAACTAAATTGTTAAAAGCTGTCAATAGCTCAAAAGAAAAGTTTTAAGACTGAAACACAAAGCAAAGGATCAGCAAACATTTTAAGCAAAAAGTCAAAAAGATTGGTTCAGTCTATGCAGTTAATTCCTGTTCTGCTTGATACTCATGAACATTTTAGCTCTCCATGAGTCCTGAAACTTTTCCCTCTATTCTGATGTCACAATCTCCAAAGTTATCAGAAACCTGCTTGTAAGAGCACCTGTTGGAGTTTTACAGCTGATTATAAAACCACCTTCTAAAGAGGACCAAAATAGGCCAGGTGTGTGGCTCACATCTGTAATTTTAGTACTTTGAGAGGCCGAGGTGGGCTGATCACCTGAGGTCAGGAGTTCAAGACCAGCCTGGCCAACATGGTGAAACCCCATCTCTACTGAAAATACAAAAAAATTAGCTGGGCATGGTGGTGTATGCCTGCAATCCCAGCTACTCGGGAGGCTGAGGCAGGAGAACCGCTTGAACCTGGGAGGTGGCAGTTGCAGTGAGCCAAGATCGTGCCGCTGCACTCCAGCCTGGGCAATAGAGTGAGTCCCCATCTCAAAAATAATAATAAAAATATATTTAAAAAAGAGGACCAAAACAACAATTGTGCATGGAAGAAAAAAGTTTTAAGGCAGCCATAGTCAAAAGACAAAACTGACACGGAAATTTGTCACCTCTGTGGCACACAATAATTTTAATATAACAATTATGATTATTACTGATAATGTACACTAAGTTATATTAGAATTACAGGAGTTTCACATAATTTTGGAACATACACCAATAACATATTTATACAAATACAGCCCAAAGAAAACCAAACACCATTTCACATTTGACAATGCTTCCTATATAATTTTTATACCAAATAAGCCAAATTATGTCATTTTAGGACTTTAGGGAAACTAATATCTTAAAGGATTAATTAGGTTAGAAAAATACATAATTTATAATTTGATTTTGGAAAGCTTGTCAAATGCAAAAGGTTTAAAACACTTGATAGTATAAAATAAAATTACAGGTCATCATAAAGTCATTTATTTAATCCAAGTGATAATTCAAGGATTTCAAAAAAAGCAAAAACCTTCATTCTTTGAGAGAGGTGACTTAACTTTCTAAACAAGAAGCCCTAATAAAAACAGCATGAAGCCAATCACATTTGATTTTCAAAATCTTGTAAACAAACTATAAGATTTAATCTTGATTATAAAATATAACTTCCATAAGCCTTTTATAACCTTTATGAAGGAGTTGGTTAATGCTTCAAGAAAACCTTGCTAATCAGACACAGGGGTCCATATACTGATTTTGCATCAGTGTGCCTTTGACTTGAATGATTAGTTCATAGAGAAACTGAACTTACTGGATCTTTCAAAATCGGCCCTTACAATCTTACGCGCCCACCTCTTCCGCAATAGTCCCTGGGCCTTGAGGAGTTGAATAGCTTTAATTTCTTGCCTAGTGCCTCAGGAATGCAGTTTATTTTGATTGGCATCTTCTACGGGGCCTTAAGATGAGGCTTTGATTGTCATCAGTGTTTGTGATTTTTCAGACACAGGAGTTAAAGCCCTGTAACTCAATGTTACAAGGACTTTAAAAGCATATACAGGAAGATACATGGATGTAATAACCTTGATTTTTAAAAAATTAGCTTTTTCTTCCCTAAGCAAACCAAAACTTAATAATAATATGACAACTTGATTATATAAAAGCTTTTGGTGTGTGTGTGTGTGTGTGTATATATATACATATATAAAATCTTATCATGACTTACACCAATGTTCATGACAAGCTTGGACTTTCTGGTTTGTCCTGAACATCCCTCCTTGTTAAACAACCAGTTATTTTATTTTAGGACTAAATTTACCATATAAAATTCTTTCTTATATAAAATTATTTCTTTTTAAGCTTTTTAACCTTGAAAAAATTCTTTATTTTTATAACTTTATTTACATTTTTTTCTTTTCTGGTTCCTTTTACCTTGTTTTATATATAACCTTTTAATAAGCTTTGAATTAGACAAAACTTGTTCACCATTTTTTAAAAAAAGGACACACTTTTTTTAAAGCAACAATGTTTTCCTACAAGATATATTTATTGGAAAATACCCAAATAATAAATTATCTATTATTTAATTTCATATGACTTTATATTCTAAATTATGTCCAGTTGGTCTATAAGTATTTATCCCATTACATTTACCTAGTTATTTTATTAATTGTTTACCTAGATTATTTATAAAAACTGTGATAGTCATGATTTAAAGTTATGAAACTTCCATTGCAAAATTACAACTGAGACAGTGAAAAACGATTTGACCTAACTGACTCCACCTTGCTCTTAACTTCCAAGCTGTCCTTGTTCATTCCTGGGCATAGGCCGAATGAACTTTGGGAGGAACCTAGTTTAAGTTCAGCTTCGAAACAATGACAATAACAGTCCTTTCCCCAAAACAAACCTCCTTATTGTCTGTGGACTAAACTGCCTAAAGCCACAGGATTAGAAGTTATGGTAATCTTATTAAATTCAAGATGCAGCTGTTTTCATTAAACCCATATCAATGTCTTATTTATTAAAAATTACACAAGCAAAGATCATTCTGTTTTGGGCTGGGTTTATAGTTTTATAACCCCTATGCCAAATTTTGACACCTTCTGGTATTTGGCAGGGATAAGTATAAAACTGTTTGATTAATATAATGCAAACAAAAATGTATGCTGGCAATTCTTAAGACATTTCTAATACTACTTTACCAATAATTTTAAAGCTACTTTATTTATTAAAGATTTTACTTAAGTTACATAAATTTGAAAAAGCATTTGACTAGCCTTTTCTTTTTTAGTATCTGATTTAAGCACTTTTATTTTTCTTTAAGCCAAGTAGCTTTTACATATTTTTAGCACTAAAACATCATGTACACAACACATACATACATATAAAGACGTATTGGGCATGCCAATAGAAGTACATTTTATAGATTTATAATGCCCCCCCACTTTTTTTCCTATCTTAGACTTTCAGATTCTTGATAACCTGTTTTACAACCCTAGGCAGTTGTCAGCTAAATAGCCTTAAATTTTTGCACATTAAAGGAAACAACCCAGGTGAAAATCAAATAGCAAAATTTACATGATAAGGTACAGAGAGGAAAAGTCTAGTGGTGTTAGAGGGAGATGCTTTTATTTTTCTTTGAGCGATATTAAACATAAAACGAAACTACATTCTTCCTTAACCCAAGAGTAGCCTTTGTTGCAATAGCTATTTTAGTCAAAAAATCCGGTGAAAACAGAATTCAGTCAACTGAGAAGTAAAAGGAAAAAAAAAAAAAAAACTTTTGCTACAAAAAAAAGACAAGGTCTTAGGAGAGAAAAACAAACAAGAAACAAAAACATGAAGGCCTTTCAAATACAAACATGCACAAAACACACATCATGGATGTTACTGTTTCAGTTAAGCAGACTTTCAACCACTGAGCTTCTTTAAAAACTTTTAAAAAAGAATCTTATTACCAAATCTCAGCTAGGACAAAATGTTGCTATTTCAGAAGTACAGCCATTGCTCTTTCAGTTTGGTCTGGCTAGCAAAAAGCTGGCTGTGTTATGTAAATAAAGCCCCTATAGTAATTAAAATTTAAAAAAATTTTTTTAAGCTGGCTGTTTTCCTACCACTTCAGAGTCCTTGACCCCGTAATTTAGGGTTCCCCTTCAGATTTGACTAAGACAGAAACAAACAACAAAACAGTTAAGCAAAACTAACAATGGTCACACAAATTATACAATTTCCGAGTGCTCTAAGTGCATTGGAAGAAAGCTGAAACTCCATAAAAACATCACCTGCCTTCCATCATCATGAAAGCAGGAAAACTTGCCTTCCTTGTTGGGAGCAAGTAAAACTCCAAAAAAAGAGGTGTTGTACAGCAAAATAAACTTCCGATCTCTACCAAATTTTAAGAGATCAGGGATTTTCTGGAGGGAGTCCTCTCAGACCTCAGCAAATTGTCCTATTGGTTTGAGCCATAAAGTTAGCTCATGCTGGTACCAAGCACCGATAGATTTGTCAAGGGTCAGGGGCATCTCCACCCAGAATCCATTCATGGTTTCCAAAATGTGAACCCAGAAAATCCGAGACAGGTCTCGCTTAATTTAGAAAGTTTATTTTGCCAAGGTTGAGGACACACCTGTGACACAGACTCAGGAAGTCCTGATGACATGTGGCCAAGATGGTTGGGGCATACCTTGGTTTTATACATTTTAGGGAGACATAAGACATTAATCAATATATGTAAGAAGAACATTGGTTCAGTGGGGAGGGAGCTTCCAGGTCACAGATAGGTGAGACACAAACAGTTGCATTCTTTTGAGTTTCTGATTAGCCTTTCCAAAGGAGGCAATCAGATATGTATCTATCTCAGTGAGCAGAGAGATAACTTTGAATAGAGTGGGAGGTGGGTTTGCCCTAAGAAGTTTCCCTAAGCTTGAGTTTTCCTTAGTGATTCTGGGGCCCCAAGATATTTTCCTGTCACAGTTGACATCCCCAACACAGTGTTTAGGGCTCAGAAAAAGATACCCTAAAATAGGGTGCTTTGGCATGCTGGGTGCTTTGAGTAAAGGAGACTGAAGGGCCTCAGAAATAAGAGAACAAAGGTCTGTCTCTGACCCACTGCTGCCCACTTCCCTTCCCTTCCCTTCCAAAGCACAGGGAGGGATTTTCTTTGAAGTTCTCTTATTTATTAAGGGAAGTTTCTCCAGAAGGAAGGCAATTGTCCTGGACACCCCTTCCTGGAATCTACATCGATCAGAGAAGATTAACTCATATTGCAGGACAGGAGAATAATTAAAAGTTGCTCAAGACAGCACACCTAGATAGACTTTTTGCTTATTCTTTCAACTATAGTTATGTGTCCAATAACAATGTTTCGGTCAACTGCATATACAACCATGGTTTGATAAGATTATAGTGGACTTGAAAAATTCCTATTGCCTAATATACTGAAGGAAGAAAATGTTTTAATATGCATTTTGTGTACCTTAAGTGTGCTGTGTTTATAAAGCCTACAGTAGTATACAGTAATGCCCTAGGCCCTCACATTCATTCACCACTCACTGACTCATCTGGAGCAACTCTCAGCCCTGCAAGCTCCATTCGTAGTAAGTGCCCTGTACAGGAGAGCCAATTCTTATCTTTTATGCCATATTTTTACTTTCCTTTTTCTCTGTTTACATATGTTTAGATACACAAATATTTCCCATTGTGCTGCAATTGCCTATAGTATTCAGTAGTCACATGCTGTACAGGTGCGTAGCCTGGGAGCAATAGGCTCTCCCATATAGCCTAGGTATGCAGTAGGCTATGCCATCTAAGTTTTGTATAAGTACGCTCTGTGATAATCACACCACAATGCAATTGCCTAATGACACATTTATCAGAATGCATCCCTGTCACCAAGAGATACATGACTGTATTCTTCTTTTTTTCTTTTTTTTTTGAGATGGGGTCTCATTCTGTCACCCAGACTGGAGTGCAGTGGCACGATCTTCGCTCACTGCAACCTTTACAGCCTGGGTTCAAGCGATTCTCCTGCCTCAGCCTCCCGAGTAGATAGGATTACAAGTGCCCTGCCACTACACCTGGCTAATTTTTATATTTATAGTAGAGACAGGGTTTTGCCATGTTGGCCAGGCTGTTCTCAAACTCCTAACCTCAGGTGATCCAGCTTTATTAGTGTAATTACACTTTATCAGTGTAATAAGGCAAACTTTGCTCACCACACACTTCCTCCCCCTACCCCCTCCCACAGCCTGTGTCACTACCTCCCCATCAGAGGCCTCACTTCCTGTAGCTTGGGGTGCTATTTAAGCTTCTGCCATCTGGCCCACATTAAAAAATGTATATGCTTTTTCTCCTGTTAATCTGTCTATTGTCAGCTTGTTTTATAGATTCAAATTCTTTTTTTTTTTTTTTTTTTTTTTTTTCTTTTTTATTGATCATTCTTGGGTGTTTCTCGCAGAGGGGGATTTGGCAGGGTCACAGGACAATAGTGGAGGGAAGGTCAGCAGATAAACAAGTGAACAAAGTTCTCTGGTTTTCCTAGGCAGAGGACCCTGCGGCCTTCCGCAGTGTTTGTGTCCCTGGGTACTTGAGATTAAGGAGTGGTGATGACTCTTAACGAACATGCTGCCTTCAAGCATCTGTTTAACAAAGCACATCTTGCACCGCCCTTAATCCATTCAACCCTGAGTGGATACAGCACATGTTTCAGAGAGCACAGGGTTGGGGGTAAGGTCACAGATCAACAGGATCCCAAGGCAGAAGAATTTTTCTTAGTACAGAACAAAATGAAAAGTCTCCCATGTCTACCTCTTTCTACACAGACACAGCAACCATCCGATTTCTCAATCTTTTCCCCACCTTTCCCCCCTTTCTATTCCACAAAACCGCCATTGTCTTCATGGCCCGTTCTCAATGAGCTGTTGAGTACACCTCCCAGATGGGGTGGTGGCCGGGCAGAGGAGCTCCTCACTTCCCAGTAGGGGCGGCCGGGCAGAAGCGCTCCTCACCTCCCGGACGGGGCGGCTGGCCGGGCGGGGGGCTGACCCCCCCCACCTCCCTCCCGGACGGGGCGGCTGGCCGGGCGGGGGGCTGACCCCCCACCTCCCTCCCGGACAGGGCGGCTGGCCGGGCAGAGGGGCTCCTCACTTCCCAGTAGGGGCGGCCGGGCAGAGGTGCCCCTCACTTCCCCGACGGGGCGGCTGGCCCGGCGGGGGGCTGACCCCCCCACCTCCCTCCCGGAGGCGGCGGCTGGCCGGGCAGAGGGGCTCCTCACTTCCCTGTAGGGGCGGCCGGGCAGAGGCGCCCCTCACCTCCCGGACAGGGCGGCTGGCCGGGCGGGGGGCTGATCCCCCCACCTCCCTCCCGGACGGGGCGGCTGGCCGGGCGGGGGGCTGACCCCCCCACCTCCCTCCCGGACGGGGCGGCTGGCCGGGCGGGGGGCTGACCCCCCACCTCCCTCCCGGACGGGGCGGCTGGCCGGGCGGGGGGCTGACCCCCCACCTCCCTCCTGGACGGGGCGGCTGGCCGGGCGGGGGGCTGACCCCCCCACCTCCCTCCCGGACGGGGCGGCTGGCCGGGCTGGGGGCTGACCCCCCCACCTCCCTCCCAGACAGAGCGGCTGGCCGGGCAGAGGGGCTCCTCACTTCCCAGTAGGGGCGGCCGGGCAGAGGCGCCCCCCCCACCTCCTGGACAGGGCGGCTGGCCGGGCAGGGGGCTGATCCCCCCACCTCCCTCCCGGACGGGGCGGCTGGCCGGGCGGAGGGCTGACCCCCCCACCTCCCTCCCGGATGGGGCGGCTGGCCGGGAGGGGGGCTGACCCCCCCACCTCCCTCCCGGATGGGGCGGCTGGCCGGGCAGAGGGGCTCCTCACTTCCCAGTAGGGGCGGCCGGGCAGAGGCACCCCTCGCCTCCCGGACGGGGCGGCTGGCCAGGCGGGGGGCTGACCCCCCCACCTCCCTCCCGGACGAGGCGGCTGGCCGGGCAGAGGGGCTCCTCACTTCCCGGTAGGGGCGGCCGGGCAGAGGTGCCCCTCACCTCCCGGACGGGGCGGCTGGCCAGGCGGGGGGCTGACCCCCCCACCTCCCTCCCAGATGAGGAGGGAGGACGCTCCTCACTTCTCAGACGGGGTGGCTGCCGGGCGGAGGGGCTCCTCACTTCTCAGACGGGGCGGTTGCCAGGCAGAGGGTCTCCTCACTTCTCAGACAGGGCGGCCGGGCAGAGACACTCCTCACATCCCGGACGGGGCGGCAGGGCAGAGGTGCTCCCCACATCTCAGACGATGGGCGGCCGGGCAGAGACGCTCCTCACTTCCCAGATGTGATGGCGGCCGGGAAGAGGCGCTCCTCACTTCCTAGATGGGATGGCGGCCGGGCAGAGACGCTCCTCACTTTCCAGACTGGGCAGCCAGGCAGAGGGGCTCCTCACATCCCAGACGATGGGCAGTCAGGCGGAGACGCTCCTCACTTCCCAGACGGGGTGGCTGCCAGGCAGAGGCTGCAATCTCGGCACTTAGGGAGGCCAAGGCAGGCGGCTGGGAGGTGGTTGTAGCGAGCCGAGATCACGCCACTGCACTCCAGCCTGGGCGCCATTGAGCACTGAGTTAACGAGACTCCGTCTGCAATCCCGGCACCTCGGGAGGCCGAGGCTGGCGGATCACTCGCGGTTAGGAGCTGGAGACCAGCCCAGCTGACACATCGAAACCCCGTCTCCACCAAAAAAATTCGAAAACCAGTCAGGCGTGGCGGCGCACGCCTGCAATCGCAGGCACTCGGCAGGCTGAGGCAGGAGAATCGGGCAGGGAGGTTGCAGTGAGCTGAGATGGCAGCAGTACCGTCCAGCTTCGGCTCGGCATCAGAGGGAGACCGTGGAAAGAGGGGAGAGGGGAGAGGGGAGAGGGGAGACGGGGGAGGGGGGAGGGGAGAGGGGAGAGGGGAGAGGGGAGAGGGAGCTCTATCTACCACACAGTCCTTCTCTGAATATCTAGATTCAAATTCTTAAACCTTCAAGGTCTAGAAAGGAAGTTCCTTCTACCCCTCCAATAGTATAAAGAAGTGGAGCCTTTTGGTAGGTGATAGAGTCATGAGGGCCCTGCCTTTAGGCATAGAGTTAGTGCCTTTATAAAAGAGGCCCTGGGGGGCTTGTTTGCCCCTTCTGCCATGTGAGAACACAGCAAGACAGTGCCATCTGTGAAGCAGAGAGTGAGCCTTCACGAGATGTGGAATCTGCTGGTGCCTTGATTTTAGACTTCCCAGCCTCCAGAACTGTGGATCTCTGGATACATCTCTGTTGTTTGTAAATTACCCAGTCTAAGGTATTTTGTTACAGCAGCACAAACAGACTAAGACACTTGGCAAGTGACATAACCTGTCTGGCTTAGTCATCTTTGGTTGCTATAACAAAATAGTAACAAACTACTATAGATTGAGTTGCTTACACCACAGAAATTTATTGTTTCACAGTTCTAGAGGCTGGAAGTCCCAGACTGACTGACTTATTCAGTTCCTGGTGAGGGCTCTCTTCTTCTGCCTTGCAGATGGCTGCCTTCTTGCTGCATCTGCAAATAGCCTTCCTTCAGTGTAGGTGTGCAGCAGGGGTGGGGAGGCCCTCTTGTATTTCCTCCTCCTCTTATAAAGAAGTCAATTCCATCGGGTTAGGACCTCACCCTATGGCCTCAGTCAACCCTAATTACCTCCCAAAGGGTCCATCTCTAAATACAGCCACATTTTGGTTTAGGACTTCAACATATGAATTTGGAGGAGGAGACAATTTAGTTCCTAACTCCGCCTGTGGCTCAGTGACCTCTTTGTTAAAACTGGGAAGACCCGGCTGGGCAGGGTAGCTCACGCTTGTAATCCCAGCACTTTGGGAGGCCAAGGTGGGTGGATCACTTGAGGTCAGGAATTCGAGACCGGCCTGGCCAAAATGGTGAAACCCTGTCTCTACTAAAAATATCAAAATTAGCTGGGCGTGGTGGTGTGTGCCTGTAATCCCAGCTACTTGGGAGGCTGAGGCAGGAGACTTGCTTGCACTCAGGAGGCAGAGGTTGCAGTGAGCCGAGATTACGGCACTGCACTCCAGCCTGGGCAACAGAGACCCTGTCTCAAAACAAACAAACAAACAGACAAACAAACAAACAAACAAACAGGGAAGACCCTTTTCCCAGCACATAGGCCTTAAGGAGCATTGAAGGAGAAACAGAAGGCATGCCCAGGTCTGTCCAGGACAGGCACCCTCATCTCCAAGATGTACTTGATATTATTTGGACCTCCAAGGCCATTGTATGCCATGTCCTGAGGAACATTCATGTAAACTGTACATACACACAGACACACAGACACACACACAGCCACAACCACATCCACACATGCTCCCTTAACTCCTTCCAGTAAGCCTCGGTTTCGCAGGTCCCAGTTAAATCCTTTCCCACCCCTCTGGCCCTTGACCTCACTTTCTGCTGCAAGCTCTTGTAGAGCTGGGTGAGTTCTGTGAGTTTCCTCTCCAGCTCCAAGGCCTTGGCTCTCAACTCTTCCGCAAACTTTGTCTTTGCTCCTTCCTTCAGGTGCTTCCATTCCTTTGAGAGAGTGGCCAAGTCATAGCCAAGGGAGAAGGCGGACATCACACCTCCCAGCACGCGAGCATTTTTGGTCATCGCCAGTGTTGTTCCCGCAAAGGCCTTTTGCACCTGCACGCGGCTCCGGGAGGAGACTTGGCCAGTGGTCAGAAGACGCTTGGTAGCCTTGGCCAAGCGTGGGTTGGCTCTGAGTTTCCAAAATGCACGGATGTTTTTCTTGGCATACTTCAAGGTGTTTCTAAGATCACAGATAATCTTTCCAGTAGCTGTGACATAGTCTGCCTTCTCTTCCTCATCCTCCCTGTCCTCTTGGTCGTAGGTGGGCAGTATGTCTTCCGCCCGTGCTTGGGCTTCTTTATTTTTGGAGCGTTCCAACGTACCACTCACGATGCTGGTGACCCCAGCTGCTGTTGCCAAACCTTGACCAGCGGTGGAGAGCAGCAGGCTTCCTCCTCCTGTTGCTGGGGCAAGGGCTAAACCCAGGAGGCTCATCACTCCAGAGACGACAGCAGTAGAGGTGGCCACCATGTTAGCCTTGGTGAATTTCTTGTGGGTTTTGTCAATATCGTCTGCGAGGGCACGGAGCTTGTCAATGTTCCCTTTCAGATCTTCTTTCAATCTGGGAAATTCTCTCAAAAATATTTTTTCTTCGGGGGACAGATCTCCGTCTTGTAGCTCCACGTCTTCACACAGAGGAGCGTCATCCTCATCCCTGAGGAGAAATGAAATAAAGATTTTGCTTCAGCTTCCCAGATGGGAAAACCCATGTGGCTCTTGGATATTCTTGCCACTCTCAGCTTCGAATCCTCCCTGTACCTCCCTACAAAATCCCCTGAAAAGTCCTAGAGCATTGTAGAGTAGTTCAGCCTTTGCTGAAAACTACTGGTTCCATGGAAAAAAGAAACACATAAGAGGGGCATGTGGAAGGACAAATGTGAATCACTCCAGCCTTGGCCAAGGAATGGGGAAGGAAAATTAAGTCCTGAGGTATGTTTTCAGCCTTGTTCAGAGAAAGCACAGCACTGCTGCAGAGGAGGGGCAGTGGGGAAATGTTAAAACCCCACTCAAGATAAAGAACTTGGGAACAATGGCAGGAGAGTTCTGGGAAAAGTAGGAGAAAGAGAAGACAAGGTGGTGGGCAGGGGATGAGAGTCCCAGATGTGTAGAAGTGAGTAGGAGGGTGGAGGGGGCCATATTGCATCATACATCCTCCACTCTAATGACCTTGAATCTGGTTACTCTGGGGTGTGTCTTTGCTTCTATCAGGAGTTGCACATTGAGAGTTGAGATAAATTATTATTCATGTCCTGAATGCTCTCCTTGCTCTTGGTCAGCTTTACTTGACCCTTCAAGCAGATGGGATTGGTCCTTCATGGAAGAAGTTTGGGACAAAGAGACCTAGGCCCCTCTTCCTCCAACATTTTACAGGATGAAGTACGAAGGGATCTTTGCCAGACCAGTTGGCTTTGACCTTCAAGGCAGAGCTGCATCAGGGTGAGAGCAAAGCCTGCTGCTTGGGGCATTTTCTCATGCAAGGTGCCATTTGTGCATTTCCTTCAGGGTGAGCCGAGGAGACCTGGTGATAACAGATGCCCTGGCCCAAAGAAGAACATCAGAGCTGGAGGGAGCCCTGGAGAGGATCTGGGCCATCTCCTTTATGATTCAGTGGGGGGCCTCAAGCCCAGAGAGAAAAGAGGACACTCCCAAAGGAACATGCAAGGTAAAGATGGAGCAATGGGTGGGCTCTGAGTCCTAAACTTGGTGCTTTCTGCCTTTCCTCTCACCTGTCAGTTGATGTCAGGGCCTCCTCATTGAAGTATATGTATGTCCATAAATGTATTTATCTTTAAATCTCTCTTTACACACACACACACACACAATTCCTCAGTGGGAAAGATTAGAAACTAAATATACCATCGAGCATATGTTTTAAGTGTTAATGAATTAATAAATTTAGGCACAATTATCTATTAATCCACAGATGTAAATCAGTTAACAGAGCAGAAGGTCACCAGGGCTTGCAATGGGGAAGGGGTGGGATGAAGGCAAGCAGGGTGGCCCTGACAAAGAACCCCAGACATAAAAGATGCCATAGGTTAGCCCACCCTGATCTCTGTGTTTCCTCAAGGTATGCTAGACAAAAAGAAATAGCAAATAGATATGTAGCTGCAAAGATCAACAACGCCACTGTGTATGAACTGTAAAGTTTTTGGTTTTAGCATGGTTGATAACTAACAGAAGCTTGACTTCATGTGTTTCTTAATTAAACCAAGCGTCTCACATGTGAACACCTCTGCTCCAGTAAATCCTGTGGTGATGTCTACTGGCATTGGATAACATTTCAGTCCAGTTCCGTGACATATTACACATAGAGTTCGCCTAATTCACTCAGCAAATATTTGTTACTTGCACACATTGTGCAGGAGGCCGGTGGTGCTACGTCTGCTGATTTACAGACAACTGGGCTTAAATTCATTACTTTGTTAACACCAAATGGCTTCCTTCCTTGATGATATATGAGCTGAAGAAATGGAGTTCCTGTCTTCAAGAGAGTTGCAGAGATGAGGCCCCAGAGTGGAGCAGTTTTTGTCTTTGGAGTCCTATTGCCCAAAGCCATGTGCCTGACTTAATCTTGACTTGCTCTCCAAAATATTTACTTTAGCTCCATGAAGTATTTTTTTCCCTAGGGGAACAGATTTTCATATGCATAATGGAGACCAGCGGTAAAATAAGGCCCACTTAACAGCTAATCCTATCAGAGCACATGTATTCCTTATCGTGAGGATGCCTGCAGCATTTCAACAGAACCAGCCCTCTCCCTGGGGACTTCGCCCTTTGGATTACCTTTGCAAACCAACACCAGCCTCACTTTCTCTCTCCGCCTGGTTGTCCATCAGCCTCTGTGGCAGCAAATCTGTGTCCCCAGGAGTCAAATGATTTTCTGGTCAGGAATGTAGAAAAACAACGTTACTGCACATATGATGAAACCTTATGAAATTCAGGTGTGGAGGGATTTTGGATTATGTACTATCAAAATAACAACCATATAGCATACTAAATATTTGCAAACTATTATTTTAAAATTGTATGTTGAGGTGTAGCTTACATACAATAAATGCATGCAGTGAAATAGTCAGTTCAATACATTTTTACCTCTACATTGGAGGGTAGCAGTATACACCATCCCAAAATATGCCACTTTGGCATAAGGATTATTTTGAGCCAAATGTAATTGAGAAGAAGTGGGTACAAGAAAAGTTCTCCACCCTCCCTCTTTTGCCTAAAAGCAAGACATAAATTGACAAAGGTAAAGCTGTCCCTCGTCTCCTCACTAACAAGAAGGATAAAGTTTGATCACCAAAGATGACATTGACTTACTTTCCCACAAGTTGTTCCTGCTGGAGACTCAAAACCTTTTTCCATTGTCTTGCTACTTCTCTAAAAATGTACTGTTCATTGTTGGAGGTGTATTGAAGCTGGAATTCAAAGCTACCTCTTTGAGAATTATTTAATCCCTGGATCTCTCCCATGTCCATATGAAATAGACATGTTAATACGCTTCTGCTTGGTTTTCTCTCATTAATGTGTCTTGGGTTACAGGAGTCTGTTCCAGCTAAGAACTTATGAGGGTTGAGAAAAAAATTACTTTTCCTCCCATACATAGCCAAGGGCTGGTAACAACTCAAATACATCAATCAACAGAAGAATAAACAAACAAATTATAGTTTTTTATATAGTTAAATACCACATAGCAATAACAATTTTTAAAACTACTGATACCCAAACAACATGGAATAATTTCACAGACATTATTATTGAGTGAAAGAAATCAAACAAATGGCTCCATTTATATGAAACTCAATAATATGCAAATGAATTGGTTGTAGAAGTCAGAATCGAGGTTTCTTCTCGGGTAGTGCGATTATTTACTGGGAGAAGGAAGTACAAGGAAATCTCCTTTTCTCCATCTTGACCTGGGTGAGTGATTCCTTAGATGGATATTATAAGAGAGGAAAAAATAATTTTCCCTCTGCCCTTCTAAGTTCTCAGCTAGGACCCTTGTAACCCAAGACAGATTAATAAGAGAAAAACAAACAGAAGTGGATTAATATGTACCTCTTAAGTGTATGTAGGAGACACCAGGGAATAAATAATTCTCAAAGGAGTGGCTTAGAACTCCCTGCTTATATAGCCACCTTCAACAAAGAACTATAAAATTTTAGAGAAGGGACAAGATGAAGAAAAAAGACTTTGCATCTTGAGGGCCACCAAATTGTGGGCAGACAAATAAATAGGAAATGAAGGATAGAAAGAAACTAGTCAGTAAGTTTTGTTACGCAGCTTCCTCTGGTACCATCTCCAGGCCTATAAGGGTCTAAAGTTCTCAGTGGTTAACCTTTATTCTCCTTGATAGAAAGACCTTTGTAAATTTAGATCTTGCTTTTAGGCAAATAGAGAGAGGACAGAGAACCTTCCTGCATCTGCTGCTTCTTAATTGCCTTCGCCTCAATAATCCCTATGACAAAGAGGCATATCTGGGGTAGCTTATTCTGTTCTCTCACGGTTATTATGACCACATAGACTGTAATGATTAAAGGATCATTTTCACCAAACAAAGCAGTAATTTACAAGGCCCCTTTGTACAAATTGTATTCCCAAGAACATAATATGTTGTGATATTGTGATTTATAATTATATATAGATATATAATTACATATACGTGTGTGTATATATATGTGTGTGTGTGTGTGTGTATATATATACATATATATATAGAGAGAGAGAGAGAGAGAGAGAGAGAGTTCTTATCCCCATTTCTGGCACAGGGCTCCTAAAACCCTTGGAATTTCCTGAGCGATGAGAGCAGTAAAGGTGAAAAGAGCATCTTTTCTTAACCATAACTGACCCCTTTTAGCCACACCCGAGTTTATGTTAATGAGGTGACTTTAGAAAGCCTCCAAGGATGGGGGGCTGGTTGTCTGGGGAAACAACCATGTGATTTGAGGGTTGGAATATTCAGCCCTACCCCTTGAGTTCCAGGAGGGGAGAGAGACTGGAGATTGAGTTAACCACAAATGGCCCATAGTTTCTTTAATCCATCATGCCTGTGTAAGGAAGCCTCCATAGAAACCCGAAAGGACAGGGTTCAGAGAGCTTCTGGGTTGGTGAACACATGGAGGTAACTGGAGGGTGGTGTGCCCAGAGAGGGCATGGGAACTCCACGTCTCTTCCCCCATATCTTGCCCTGTGCATCAATTCCGTCTGGCCATTCTTGAGTTGGATCCTTTATAATAAACTAGTCATTGTAAATAAGTGTTTCCCTGAGTTTTGCAAGCTGTTCTAGCAAATTATTGAAACTGAGGAGGGAGTTGTGGAAATCTTCCATGTGTCACCAAGTTGGACAAAAGTTGTGGGCAACCTGGGGACCCACCACTTACAACTGGTGTCTGAAGTAGGGGCAGTCTTATGGGACTGAGCCCTTAACCTGGGGGATCTGATAGTATCTCCAAGGAGATAGTGTCAGAATTGAGTTAAACTGTAGGATGCCAAGTTTGTTCTCATAAAGAAGTGGAGAATTGCTTGGTGTAGGGAAAAAAACTCACATATTTTGGTGACCAGAAGGAGGTAAATTGGTGTGAGTATTGAGGGTAGTAGTAGAGTTCAGCCTCCTTCCTTCACCTCTCTCGCACACGCCCTCTTGCCCTTCTGCCTTCTGCCTTCTGTCATGGGATAACACAGCAAGAAGGTCCTTGCCACGTATCTCAAAATAATAAGAGCTATCTATGACAAACCCACAGCCAATATCATACTGAATGGGCAAAAACTGGAAGCATTCCCTTTGAAAACTGCCACAAGACAGGGATGCCCTCTCTCACCACTCCTATTCAACATAGCATTGGAAGTTCTCACCAGGGCAATCAGGCAGGAGAAAGAAATAAAGGGCATTCAATTAGGAAAAGAGGAAGTCAAATTGTCCCTGTTTGCAGATGACATGATTGTATATCTAGAAAACCCCATCGTCTCAGCCCAAAATCTCCTTAAGCTGATAGGCAACTTCAGCAAAGTCTCGGGATACAAAATCAGTGTGCAAAAATCACAAGCATTCTTATACACCAATATTAGACAAACAGAGAGCCAAATCATGAGTGAACTCCCATTCACAATTGCTTCAAAGAGAATAAAATACCTAGGAATCCAACTTACAAGGGATATGAAGGACCTCTTCAAGGAGAACTACAAACCACTGCTCAATGAAACAAAAGAGGATACAAACAAATGGAAGAACATTCCATGCTCATGGGTAGGAAGAATCAATATCATGAAAATGGCCATACTGCCCAAGGTAATTTATAGATTCAATGCCATCCCCATCAAGCTACCAATGACTTTCTTCACAGAATTGGAAAAAACTACTTTAAAGTTCATATGGAACCAAAAAAGAGCCCACATTGCCAAGTCAATCCTAAGCCAAAAGAACAAAGCTGGAGACATCACGCTACCTGACTTCAAACTATACTACAAGGCTACAGTAACCAAAACAGCATGGTACTGGTACCAAAACAGAGATATAGACCAATGGAACAGAACAGAGCCCTCAGAAATAATGCTGCATATCTACAACTATCTGATCTTTGACAAACCTGACAAAAACAAGAAATGGGGAAATGATTCCCTATTTAATAAATGGTGCTGGGAAAACTGGCTAGCCACATGCAGAAAGCTGAAACTGGATCCCTTCCTTACACCTTATACAAAAATTAATTCGAGATGGATTAAAGACTTAAATGTTAGACCTAAAACCATAAAAACCCTAGAAGAAAACCTAGGCAATATCATTCAGGACATAGGCATGGGCAAGGACTTCATGTCTAAAACACCAAAAGCAATGGCAACAAAAGCCAAAATTGACAAAGGGATCTCATTAAACTAAAGAGTTTCTGCACAGCAAAAGAAACTACCATCAGAGTGAACAGGCAACCTACAGAATGGGAGAAAATTTTTGCAATCTACTCATCTGACAAAGGGCTAATATCCAGAATCTACAATGAACTCAAACAAATTTACAAGAAAAAAACAAACAACCCTATCAAAAAGTGGGCGAAGGATATGAACAGACGCTTCTCAAAACAAGACATTTATGCAGCCAAAAGACACATGAAAAAATGTTCATCATCACTGGCCATCAGAGAAATGCAAATCAAAACCACAACGAGATACCATCTCACACCAGTTAGAATGGCGATCATTAAAAAGTCAGGAAACAACAGGTGCTGGAGAGGATGTGGAGAAATAGGAACACTTTTACACTGTTGGTGGGACTGTAAACTAGTTCAACCATTGTGGAAGTCAGTGTGGCGATTCCTCAGGGATCTAGAACTAGAAATACCATTTGACCCAGCCATCCCATTACTGGGTATATACCCAAAGGATTATAAAACATGCTTCTATAAAAACACATGCACACATATGTTTATTGTGGCACTATTCACAATAGCAAAGACTTGGAACCAAGCCAAATGTCCAACAATGCTAGACTGGATTAAGAAAATGTGGCACATATACACCATGGAATACTATGCAGCCATAAAAAAGGATGAGTTCATGTCCTTTGTAGGGACATGGATGAAGTTGGAAACCATCATTCTCAGCAAACTATCGCAAGGACAAAAAACCAAACACCGCATGTTCTCACTCCTAGGTGGGAATTGAACAATGAGAACACATGGACACAGGAAGGGGAACGTCACACACCGGGGCCTGTTGTGGGGTGGGGGGAGGGGGGAGGGATAGCATTAGGAGTTATACCTAATGTTAAATGATGAGTTAATGGGTGCAGCACACCAACAGGGCACATGTATACATTTCTCTGGGTGAAATTATCCTAGACTCAGGGTGGCCCTGAAATCCATCACTGGTGTCATTATAAGAAGAGGAGGTGACAGAGAGAGACACAGCAAAGAAGGCTGCACGCAGACAGAGGCAGAAATTAGAGTCGTGCTGTCAGAAGCCACCGAGGCTGCAAAAGGCACAGATGGTCTCCCTGGAGCCTGCAGCAGAAGTGTGCCCTACTGGCACTGAGATTTTTGACTTCCAGCCTCCAGAACTGTGAGACACTAAATGTCTGTTGTTTGAAGCCACCTGGTTTGTGGTGCTTTCTGACAGCAGCCCTAGGGAAGCCAATACATTCCTTTGCATCTCTTCCCTACATTTGGTACTTGGTCCAGCGCTTACGGCAGAAATGCTGTTTCCTAGGTATGGCTTCTCCCTCAGCTCATCCTCCCTTCTCTCATCCTCTTCCCTTCCACTTCTAAAAAGTTAGGAAAAAAATCCTCCCTCACACACTCTGAAGGGACACAAATTCTTTATGTTTTTTTAATTTTTTTTTTTTTTTGAGACTGAATTTTGCTCTTGTTGCCCGGGCTAGAGTACAATGGCACGATCTTGGCTCACTGCAACCTCCACCTCCCAGATTCAAGCGATTCTCCTGCTTCAGCCTCCCAAGTAGCTGGGATTATAGGCACATACTAACACACCTGGCTAATTTTTGTATTTTTAGTAGAGATGGGGTTTCACAAGTTTGGCCAGGCTGGTCTTGAACTCCTGACTTCAGGTGATCCACCCACCTCGGGCTCCCAAAGTGCTGGGATTACAGGCATGAGCCACCATGCCCAGCCCAGGACACAAATTTTTATAGCCATTCATTTATAGCCATTCATTCATCCATTCACTTATAACCATGAATACAAGTTTAAGGTTGAAAATTTAGAAATAAATTATAAAATCCACCTTACGCTCACCATATGGAAATGCATGCTGTTCATGTAGTTTGTGTGAATTCTTGTCACTTAACATTGTATCTTAGTAGTTCCCCAGGCGATACATAGAAGCCATGTCGCATTTCATTTTACGAATGTATCATTACACATTCAATAACTCTCTCACTGTTGAACCTTTGGGTTGTTTTCAGTTATTTTAAAATTTTGTATTTATAATTTTTGGTTAAAATCCTTATATAGACGTCTGTCTACATGTTTGGTTATTTCTTTGGGGTAGTCTATGAAAAAGAATGAATGCTTCAAAGATAAAAACCTTCTCCCCTCTTTGGTATGTGAAGCTAGGTTTGGTTTAGGGGGCTTGGCACCTGTAAGAGTTTACTTTCACCAGACATACATCTACCTGCTTTACACAGTGACCCAGTGAGATCGGTGCTAAGATGATGCCCATTTTACAGAGGTGCAAACTGAGACATAGGGAGGCCAGTGTCACACAGTAAGCAGGAAAGCCTGTGCAATTCCAGCCACGCAGAGTCTGGAGTAGTTGGTCCCAATCAGGGCGTGTTTGCTCCTCAGGGACACTGCTAATGTCTGGAAACATTTTTGATGGTCTCAGCTGGAGAGGGTACTGCTGTTGGTATGTAGAGGGCAGAGGCCAGGGATGCTGCCAAGCACCCTACGATGCAGAGGACAGCCCCCACAACCAGGGATCACCTGGTTGAACATGACAAGGTTGCTGGGGGTAAGAGACTCTGGTCTGGAACCCCATTTTTTACCAGCATCCGCCAATACCTCTCTCATTTTTTTACATTAGTCCTGTGGGATGCAGGGCAAAGGTAACAGCAGGAAACTCATCCAAGCAGGTCCCATTCCCTCCCCTCTGACCTGCTTTTGGTGGTTGCGAGAGGATTTGGTTGTGAGAGGTTTATTGGGAGAGGATTTGAGAACTTATTTTCATTTGAAAGCTTACAGGATATTTATGACAGTCTTTCCTTACCTGCCTTCCCCCACAAAACCAACTTCTGCAGATACACAATCTAAGTAAGAAAAATCTGCTTACTTTGAAAACACAGCTTCAAGATAATCTCCCTAGATTTTTTTTTTTTTTTTTTGAGACCGGGTCTCACTCTGTTGCCCAGGCTGGAGTGCAGTGGTGCGATCACTGCTCACTGCATTCTTGACTTCCTGGTTTCAAGTGATCCTTCCACCTCAGCACCCTCCCAAGTAGCTGGGACTACAGGTGTGCACCATCACGCCCAGCTATTTTTTGATTTTTTGTAGAGACGGGGTCTCACTATGTGGCCCATGCTGGTCTCAAACTCTTGGGCTCAAGCAATCCGCTTGCCTTAGCCTCCCAAAATGCTGGGATTACAGGCATGAGCCACTGCGCCTGGCCTAGTCACCCTAATATTTATCAAAAACTCCCTCACCCTCTTCCCCAAACAACTTCACATAAATCTACAATCTAGAAAACTCTGTAGGTTGGCTTTGCAGTTTCTAGACAACTCACCCAGCACCTTTTTTCTTGTGAGATGACACCCCTAAATCACTCCTCTACTGAATTTCTAGGGAAACGCCTGTGGCTGATGTAATCATCTGCTTTCTAAAGGCCAGGTCCCCTCTGCCTAAGCCCTCGGATCCCCAGCAGTGGAGGGACAAATGCAACTTGGCTAGTCACATCGCATGCTTTATCATGTTTCGATTTAACCCTGAAATGGCTGTAAGGGAGGGAAACCTACCAGGATTAACACAGGAGAAGTTAATCCTCAGACTCTCCCCAAGCTCTGGCTGGCATTTGAACCCCGCTGCTTTCACAGCAGCTCTTTTCCCTGAGTCAGGTGCCTAAAGCCAACCCCTTGGGGGCTCTGTCCTTCAGGGACCAGAGCAGCAGCCCCCTCCTCCCCCGACTTCTGCCTGCCGTCTCACCTTCTCTCCACGGAGCTCTCCTTTGTGGCCTTGGGTCCCGAGGGAGAGGAAGCTCCTGAACCTCTGTCCTTGCCTCTCCGAGGTCCCCTGGTCCGGCAGGGGGCTGTGAGTGTCTGGGCTGGAGAAAGACGGATAGGAAGAGTAGGGTGGCTTTTGAACAGGAATTGATTGCAAAACTGGTTTCGGTTAAGTGCTGCAGGAGAGAAAAAGCAAAGCTCTAGGGCTCTTCCAGGAAATCATGGGCTCTAGCTGTCACTTTCAGTTTCCTTTTTGCCAGTTTCTCTAATTGGATGAACAACGAGGTGAAAGAGCAGAATCAAAGTCAGGAGGCCTGAGTCTCTCGTCTCTGTCCTGGCTGTGTTATAGGATGGACCTATATGGGGTATGAAAATAGCTCCTGTGGCTTAGAGCTATGGTGAGGAGCCCATGAGCAAGCGATGGGGCGCCTGTTGAATAGTGGATTCACAGTAGCTGTCATCACTGATTGTTCTGAAACTGCTTTCCTCCACAGCATCTTACGTGACGCTGATGTGGGTAACAACCCTATGAGGTGCACAGCATTAAAGGGCTAATAACTCTGAATGCAGAATCCTCTGAAAATGGAAACTTTATTTTATTATTATTATTATTATTGTTTTTTGAGATGAAGTCTCGCTCTGTTGCCCAGGCTGGAGTGCAATGGCACGATCTCGGCTCACTGCAACCTCCGCCTCCTACGTTCAAGCTATTCCCCTGTCTCAGCCTCCCTAGTAGCTGAGATTACAGGCACCTGCCACCACGCCCGGCTGATTTTTGTATTTTTAGTAGAGATGGGGTTTTGCCATGTTGGCCAGGCTGGTCTCAAACTGCTGACCTCAAATGATCCATCCATCTTGGCCTCCCAAAGTGCTGGGATTACAGGCGTGAGCCACCGCACCTGGCCTCAAAATGAAAACTTAAAAAAAAAAATGATAATTTATTCATTTAGTGGCAAAACCTGACCTGATCTGGCATGAATTCACCTATGGTTTTTATGTCTCCTGCTTAATTTGAATATTCACAGTCACTGCAGAAATATTAATATGTTTGACTGAGGAGGGCTGCTGGGGGTGCGTGGGTTACATAGTACATGATACCTGCACCCCATTACCTTTCTAAAAATCCCCCAAATCAGGAACTCTGACATGCATCTGGCCTCAAGGATTGGAGATATAGGATTGTGATACTCTGTCTCCCACTTTAAGGAAAAGGAAACCCAGGCTTCTAGAAGTTGTGGGTTGTTTGTGATTACACAGCTAAGAACCAGTCCTAGGCTCTGTGTCTACAAGAATGAGCCCACAGTGAGGTTACGGGCTGAGATCTGTGTCTCTCTAGCATTTGTGTCAAATTGTGATCAGAAGCCATGTGGTTTGTTTGTATTTATATGCCCAGAAGTCCCCAGTCACCACCCCTAGCTGAGACCACATTGGAGGCTGTTGCTTTGCAGAAGGTGTGGCCCACCTAGCCAGTCCTGGCTTTGCTGTGACAGAGGCCACCTCCTGTCCCTGGGCCCTACGAGCAGGAATGAGGGGTTAAGGGCTGCTGAGTTGGGTCTTGTAGGGGCCTTTCCAACCGTGGCATCCCGGATTCCACAACCCACCCCTGCTCCTGGCCTCCCACGCTTGGGGAACACGCTAAACACAGCCTGACCTTGAGGAGGACTTGGCTGCCTGGCTGGGGCCACTGAGCCATCCCAGGCCTGCCTGTTGTTTTCCCTGGCAACGGACCCAGATGTTGTGGTCACTGCTCGGTCCTGGGAGTCTCAGGGGCCAGACCGGCCATTGGATGGGGGCAGTGTTTACCACCAGGGCTCTTGTGAAACAATCGCCCCAAGAGATGCCATGTGAGAAAAATGTTCTGTAGCCAAAGGCAGGAAGTGCTGCTTACGTAAGGGGACAGAAAACATCCACCCTATAGCTCAGATGAACAAAAGTATGGAGTCGCTTAATTTCCTAGAGTCCACTTCCCTTCCCTCAAGGGACCCAAGACCTGCTGAAAAGAAACAAACTTGCCTGAAGGCCCCTTAGTTTCTTGTGATTTAAAACACACTCTCGGACCGGGCGCGGTGGCTCACGCCTGTAATGCCAGCACTTTGGGAGGCTGAGGCAGGTGGATCACTTGAGGTCGGGAGTTCGAGGCCAGCCTGACCAACATGGTGAAACCCTGTCTCTACTAAAAATACAAAAATTAGCTATGTGTGGTGGCGGGCACCTGTAATCCCAGCTACTCGGGAGGCTGCGGCAGGAGAATCGCTTGAACCTGGGAGGCAGAGGTTGCAGTGAGCCGAGATTGTGCCACTGCACTCCAGCCTGGGCAACAGAGTGAGACTCTGTCTCAAAAACACACACACACACACACACACACACACACACACACACACACACACATCTTTAGGTAAAGTCTGTCATTTGGGGGTGAATGTTCAGGCAATTTAAGTTCAAATTTTCTATCAGGGCTTTTTATGTTTTCTTAAAAGTTTGCCTCTCATTGAGGCTGCAGTGAGCTGAGATTGCACCACTGCACTCCAGTCTGGGTGACAGAGCAAGACCCTGTCTCAAAAGAAAGAAAGAAAGAAAGAAAGAAATTTGCCTGCCTCGGAGATGGCACCTGGGAGCAGGGGCTTGTGCTGGCCCTCTGGGGTTCCACTGGCCCACAAAGAGGGTCCTTTGTGACCCTCCCAGCAGGCATTGCTGGCTCCCGGACACCTGGGTTCTGGTTTGCCTTGGCACCTCTCTGAGGAGCTGCAGGTTTTCTGTGTTGCAGCCACAACCAACCCACTCTGGGCTCAGGCTGTCTGCCTCCCAGAGAGCTCATCACGCCTCGGCCCAGTGGCCCCTGGCACAAGCAGGGACCATCCGTCCTGGGATGGGGGAAAGGCCTTGAAGCACACTTTGACCCTGAAATTCTTGGATTCTAGAAATTTCTTTTCTTCTCTCTGGCTACAGCATTTAGGGAGAGTTTGAACCTAGGAGGCGGAGGTTGCCTAGAGTTTGAGCAAACGCTGCCCCGAGACTGCAATTTGCCAAAGGTAGCAAAAGTTCTATCATGACCTCCATTGCTTTGCCTGGAAGCAGTTTCAGGATCCTGGGAGCCCAGGCCAGAGAGAAGCACGGAAGCAGCCATTACAAGGGGAGAGTGGAGCACTGAACTTGAACCCAGGACCACCAAAAGGGCCAGGCCTCACATGGCCACACCCTTGTTGCTTGGCCCACAGCAACTAACCCTCACCCACTTCCATCCCATCTCCTTCCCGGGGTTCTTGTGAGGAAGTTTTTTGTTTGTTTGTTTTTTGTTTTGTTTTGTTTTTTTGAGACAGTCTCGCTCTGTCACCCAGGCTGGAGTGCAGTGGTGCGATCTCGGCTCACTGCAACCTCCGCCTCCTAGGTTCAAGCAATTCTCCTGTCTCAGTCTCCAAGTAGCTGGGATTACAGGCATGTGCTAATACGCCTGGCTAATTTTTGCATTTTCAGTAGAGATGGGGTTTTGCCATGCTGGCCAGGCTGGTCTTGAACTCCTGACCTCAGGTGATTCACCCGCCTTGGCCTCCCAAAGTTCTGGGATTATAGGTGTTAGCCATCATGCCCAGCGGAATGAGTTATCTTGACAATGGTAAAGGTTGATGCACGCACCAGGTACTCTGGCCATCATTACCATTTTTATATACACAGGACTCATTTTTTTTTTTTTTTTTGAGACAAAGTTTCACTCTTGTTGCCCAGGCTGGAGTGCAATGGCACGATATCGGCTCAGTGCAACCTCCGCCTCCCTGGTTCAAGCGATTCTCCTGCCTCAGCCTCCTGAGTAGCTGGGATTACAGGCGCCCACCACCACCCCCAGCTATTTTTTTGTATATTTAGTAGAGACGGGGTTTCACCATGTTGACCAGGCTGGTCTTGAACTTCTGACCTCAGGTGATCCACCCACCTCGGCCTCCGAAAGTTCTGGGATTACAGGCATGAGCCACTGCGCCCAGCCCCAAGGATTCATCTTTCATGAGAGATCTGAGAGAGTGAGAGAGGGGATGTCTCTTTCTTTCTACCCTGGATTAAAAATGAAGATGTCTGGCATCCTGGGTTGGAGGGATGGGAACTTCCATGTGCAGAATGTTACATGTGGAGCACATGCTGGGAATATTTCACTCATCATCTCATTTTATCCATATGTTCCTTCTATGAAGCAGGGAGCACAAGCCCAATATATAGCTGCCAAGACTGATGTTCATGGGTCCAAGGACCTCATCCAAGATCACAGTGTCTGACATGACTAGGGTTAGGCGTAGAACCCAAATGTGTCTGCCTCCAGTTCTTTGCACTAAAACACATCACAGAAGTCCACATCTCTGCTCTGTGGCTGAATGATCGGTGAGTTTGCAAACTGCTCTCCTTGTGGTAGCCTGGCCAGGTGTGGGGTGGGGGTGGGCAGGGGCTGGAACAGGAGGTACAGGTTGTGCAAGAGGCAAGGTTAGTTGGCATTTTGGTTAGCAGGTTGCAAGTGACACATCATCTTGGAGCAGTGTAAGCAAAAACAAGGAAGCCATTTATCCAGCTTGGTTGTTCTTATACTGCAAGTCACAATTTACTGTGTCATGAAATCAGCTTAGTGGGTCTCAATAAATAATAAAGGGAAATGAGGTTGGACATGGTGGCTCATGCCTGTAATCCCAGCATTTTAGGAGGCTGAGGCTGGAGGATTGCCTGAGCCTAGGAGTCAGACCAGTTTGGGTAACATGGTGAAACCTCGTCTCCACAAAAAAATGCAAAAATTAGCCGGGTGTGGTGGTGCGTCTATGGTCCTAGAGACTGGTGTGTGTGTTGAGGGGATGGGGGATGGGGGATGGGGGGTGCTGAGGTGGGAGGATCACTTGAGCCCAGGAGGTTGAGCCTGCAGTGAGCCGTGATCGAGATTGTGCCACTGCACTCCAGCCTGGGAGACAGACCATCTCAAAAAAAAAAAAAAAAAAAAAAAGACAGAAAGAAAGAAAATGAAATGAGATAAAGTAAAAAATATCAGAGTATATCATACATAATAAGGGTATAAGTATTGTTTCATGGAAATTATATCCATATAGTGATGATGCACACACTTATATATATGTGTGTGTGTGTGTGTGTGTGTGTTATGGATTGCACTGTGAAATGGGTCACAGACAGAATGCTTGAGAGCTACTGACCTGTTCACAGAATCAAAGGAAAACCCAGAAGGTTTCAGGCAGCTCCAGATTCAGGGACCAGGAGCCCCACTGTAGCTCTCTCGCTGTCTCTCTTTCTCTCTCTCTCTTCCAGCCTCATTCTGTCCCACTACAGGTGGGCTTTTTCCATAACAGAAAGAAGAGAATTTCAAGTCTATTACAATTCATGTCCTTCTAGTTCCTGGATTGGAGATGCAAGAGCATTTTCCCCACCAGATCCAGTAAGAAAATTCTTTGGAAAGGTCTCTCTAGGTTAACCTGTGTTCCGTATCCCACTGGTCTCTGTGGCTGGGGTTATTTGGTTCTCTGATTCCTCAGTCCAGGTTACATTCCCTCTCCGATAACAAAAGCAGTATTCTAGTATCCAGAAAGTCCTCACTGAGCCATGAGGTTGGAGAGAGGTAAAAAGGGCACCCAATAAATGGGGTGCTCTTCTGTACGAGTCAGCTGGCGAATGCCCTCTCTGGGGGAAGGGGTGTCAGGTAATAAAGGGCTGGCTACCTCTGATGTGGCCCAGAGACCCCCGATAGCGTTTTGTGAAGTGGCATGTTCCTGGCAGCTGGTCTTCCAAGGTGGGGGCCTCTGGGTGCCCTGAGTACCCTGGCTTAGCAGCCACTCTGCTCCAGCTAGAAGAATCCATGTTAGGATGTCCTATAACCTCTCTAGGCTTGGGCTTCCCATCACTCCACATGCATCACAGAGAATGGGCCCCTCCGGCAATTGCCCTCCACGACCACCGGGACTCCATCTCTGCTGGGCTGAAGATGGTGTTATCTCCCCCAGAGGCTTTGTGTCTGTACATAGGGAACTGCTGGACATGCTCCAGGAAGCCTCACTGTGGCCAAGGATGAAAGTCCACAGGCCATCTGAGTCTGTGGCTCCAGGAAGCCTTGCTGTGGCCAAGGATGAAAGTCCACCAGGCCACCGAGGAGCAGCAGACCTAGTTCTGCTCCCACTGTGGCTATGGATATGCTGTTTCCCCTGCAAGTGTGGGCAGTTGGGCTCTGGCTGGCTAGCCAGGGATCCCCTGTGACCTCATGATGCTCCAGAAGGGAGTGTCTTCCAGCAGGAGGAGCCTCAGCCTTCAGGAATGAGTGTGGGACAGGGCAGGCTCCCCTTGAAACACCAGGGCCCCTCCCTCTCTAAGCCTCCATTTTCACATCTGCAAAACAAGGGGATCTCCTTGGATAAGTCAAGGTCCTTTTCTTGGCTGTGATCCTATGACCCTTAGAATCTACCATTCTGTGATTCTTGCTGAGATGCTATGATTCAAAGAGTATTTTGCATCTCTGTTGCTTTGTATCCAAGCCTTATTTGCTCCCCAGCCCTGTGGATTGTTTTTTCAGACTGCCCCTTGCATCCCAAGAAGGCCAATCACAAAAAATATACATTGGTTTTGACACAGGATTTTTTCTTGGTCACTTTGCAAGCCGGGGACCTCTGGCCGGCAATGCCCCACCTGGGCCTCTCTTGGCCATGCCACCTGCTGCATGAGATGGCCTGCTCAGTCGGCCCACCGTGGTTGAGTCTGGCTTGTGTACCAGTTCCCGAGTTCTTGTCCCGCACCCAAGAAGAGTGAGGATACACTGACAATTGAAGAGTGAGCAAGGTGAGGAGTTTTATTGAGTGATGAAACAGTTTCAGTGGAGAGGTGACACGTGGGTGGCCCCCCTATCCAAAGGCAGGAAAGTTCCTCCACTGTGGCTGAGTCTGGGCTTTTATAGGCTTAGAATGGGGGAGGGGCAGGCTGTAGGCAGTATTAGAAAAGGCAACATTCAACTGGCTACAAAGCATTATTCAGAAAGAATCAATCGGGAAAGGGTGGGCAAACAGGAACAGATGTTCTCACTCTGGGTTGAGGGTTTCATCCAGGACCAGAAGTCTGGTCTTTCAGCCTTCAGGCTGTGTTTTGGCTTGAAGGTAGGGTTTCACCAAGGACCTGCCCCATCTGCCTGGTCCTTTGGCTGCCTCCTGTCGCTCTCAGTGTCTTCCCTCACTCTCATCCTGGCCCCCTGCCTTATCTAAGGGACTTAGCTTCAGTGGCAATGAGCTTAAGCTCTCCCACCTCTCTACCCATTGCTAGGTGACATCAGAGCAGGACCTACATCTTTTCTCCTTGGCAGTTAGCACCTAGCACAGTGAACCTTTGTTGACTCCAAGGGACCTAAATTTCACAGCTCATAGTAGGTCTGCTTCAAATATAATGAGTTGGAGAAGATCGCATGCACCAGAATCCCAGAGAGGGTGGGGGCCTGTGGAGGGGTGGGGCTTGGCAGCTAAACTGAGCAGTCCTCCATGAGCAAAGCAGGTAGGACAGAACACAAGCTCCAGTCCTTAGGAGAAGCAGTTTTTGGGGCAAGAGGGCAAACCATAGCATCTGGCAATGGAGTAGGTATGGAGCCGGGAAGAGGCCAGATGGGCCAGAAAGCACTGGCAAGGTGTGGGACCAGGGCAGAAGCCACAAAGCAAATGGGGTTTTATTTGGTTGTTGCTGCCTGGCATCCAGTCAGGATGGTCTCCCTATGGCCCTGGGATGCTGCCAGCTCCTTCTGACTGTGGGCCTGGATACTCTACTGTGGCCCTGAAGAAGGGCTGGTTAGGGTGAGGCTCAAGGCAGTGCCTGGTGACAGCCACATCTGGGCTGCCAGGAGGTCCCACACGTTTCTGCATTTAAGGTGAAGATTATTTTTCTTTAAGTCTCTAAAATTCTTAAAGCTTAGATTCCAAAATCCCATGGGAAAGAAGGCAAGTATTTGACTTGACACAGAACTACTCAAATTCCTATCTTATCTTGTGCTGTGCAGAGCTCAAGGGTTACTGTCTAAGGACAAGGCAAATTTGCAGAGAGGCCAGGAAGTCTTCTGAATTAAGGGGGAAGAAGTCGGCTGGGTGCGGTGGGTCACACCTGTAATCCCAGCACTTTGGGAGGCCAAGGAGGGCAGCTCACCTGAGGTCAGGAGTTCGAGACCAGCCTGGCCGACATCGCGAAACCCCGTCTCTACTGAAAATACAAAAATTAGCTGGGTGTGGTGGTGGGCGCCTGTAATCCCAGCTACTTAGGAGGCTGAGGCAGGAGAATTGCTTGAACCCGAGAGGCGGAGGTTGCAGTGAGCTGAGACTGTGCCACTGTACTCCAGCCTGGGCGACAGAGTGAGACTCCATCTCCAAAAAAAAAAGAAAAAGAAAAGACAAAAAAAAAGAGGGAAGAAGTCCCCTCGCTCCTTCCCTGTAGATGACCAGAAGCAGGAGTCTTGCATTGATGCTGAGATGGACAAGGCTCCTATAGCCCCTACAAACAGCTTGTCCCCCAAAGATCTGTACCACTGACCTGCACTCAGAGTGCCATGGAGGGGGGAGCACACATGACAAGAAGGGGCCTAACAGGCATCTGTCCTTGGCGATAGGTGTTATGGGCGGATCTTAGGTTATTTTATTAGGGCAAGAACATACCTCTTTTGTTTCCCATTGCGGACCAGCACTGAATGCAGATGACGACATCAGATGAGCTGGTCTCTCCACCTCTCTCTCTTAGAAGTTTTATTATTATTATTATTATTATACTTTAAGTTTTAGGGTACAGGTGCACAATGTGCAGGTTTGTTACATATGTATACATGTGCCATGTTTGTGTGCTGCACCCATTGACTCGTCATTTAACATTAGGTATATCTCCTAATGCTATCCCTCCCCACCTCTTAGAAGTTCTTCAAACCAATATTGACATGACCTGTAGTCATTCCCTAAGGTGTGGACATGAATTCTGATTTGCACAGAAAAGCAAAGCCCTGGGACTGAATGGCGCTGGCGTGCTGGCTGGGAAGAAGAGAGAATCTTCTAGCAAGGATAAGCTGAGGGCTGGGAGTCCTATGAACTTGATTACAGAGACACTTGCCTTTATTTATACCTCAGGCTCATAATGAATGGTGCAATAGCAGTAGCCATCCTTGCTGGTCTTACTATGGGCTCTGCGATCATTGCTATATGTGCTCAGGTTAATCGTTTTTTTAAAAATTTTATTTTATTTATTTATTTTTTGAGACAGAGTTTAGCTCTTATTGCCCAGGCTGGAGTGCAATGGTGCAATCTCGGCTCACCGCAACCTCCGCCTCCCGGGTTCAAGCGATTCTCTGGCCTCAGCCTCCCCAGTAGCTGGGATTACAGGCATGCACCACCACTCCTGGCTAATTTTGTATTTTTAGTAGAGACGGCGTTTCTCTGTGTTGGTCAGGCTGGTCTTGAACTCCCAACCTCAGGTGATCTGCCCACCTCAGCCTCCCAAAGTGCTGGGATTACAGGTGTGAGCCACTGTGCCCAGCTGGTTAATCCTTTTAATAACTCTAAAAGGTCAGTCTGCCATTGTCCTGTTTTACCGATGAGAGGAGTGAGGCTTGGAGAAGAAAACTGTGCCCAAGACTAAATGTTCAGCAAATGTCGGAGCTGGGGCCTGAGCCCAGGCAGACTGGGTTCCGAGGCCAGAATCCTAACCATTCTGCCGTGAAGTCTCTAAAAGCCAAGGATTTAGAGTCAGAATTAATCAGTTTAAATTTTATGCAGTGTTCTCTGGTTCTCACCAAAGAGAGCAGGAAGCATCTCCCGAGAAGAAAGTGACCCAGAGAGCAGGGGGACCTCAGTCCTCTCACCATTCTCATTGCGTCTGGGGCTGACTCTGGCCTCTGCAGAGCAGTGGATGAGAGCAGTGACTCTGTGATCAGGGTGTGACATGGCCTATTCACCAGAGTGAGGCCTGCACGCCAGCCACGGCCCCAGGCACCGAGCCATCCGGGAAAGGAAACTCCCTCCCATGATGACATTCCCAGTTACTCTTGAGCCCAGACAGTCTCCAGATGTTTTTTTCACTGAACACATTCCCAGAGAGTCTTGGAAACCCGGGGCAGTGGGGGGCTACAGGCAGAGCACTGGCCCAGCGTCGGGAGAGCAGGGCAGTCCTTCGGCTGCCCAAATGTACCGTGGATCCTGAGCCAATCCATTCTGCTCTGAGCCTGCGTTTTCCCATTTACAGTGGGTTGAAGAGTGACCCCAAAACGTGATGTCCAAGTCCTAATCCCCTTCACCTGTGAATGTGAGTTTACTTGGAAACAGGGTCTTTGCCGATGTAATTAAGGATCTTGAGATGGAATCATCCCTGATTTAAGAACAAATCCAATGAAAATGTCCTTAAAAGAGACAGAAAAGGAGAGCACACAGAGACACACAGGGAGGAGGGCCATGTGAAGATGGGGGCAGAGCCTGAAATGACGCAGCTGCAAGCCGAGAATTGCCAGCAGCCACCAAACACTAAAGGAGGAATGGAGCACATTCTCTCTCGGAGCCTCCGGCAGGGCCAACCCTGCTATACCTTGATTTCAGGCTTTCGGCCACCACACTTATGAGAGAATACATCTCTGTTGTTCTAAGCCACGAAGCTGTGGTCGTTTGTCACAGCGGTCCTGGTAAACTAATGCACTGTCTCTGAGAGCATTGATGAGGTCAGGAAGCCTCCTGTTGGGTAGAGGAGCAACTAAGAGACTGAACTTGGCCCCCACCCCGAGGCTCACAAGTGAGTGGAGAAGCCAAAACCTGCACAAGATCACTGCATTTCCAGCTCCAGCTTGATGCGCCTTCTGCACCTAAACCCAGGCTTCCCAGGCTGGAGTGGGCTCCCAGTCTCGGGGAGTGGCCTGGCTGCCTTAGGGTGGGGTGGGAGGATGGAAACTCAAACATAGGGAAGGATGAGCCCCTCAGGAACTGCAGGGGACAGAGCAGGGTGGGTGGGATGTCAGCTCTGACAGGGCCACCCCCAGGAAGCTCAGATCTCCCACTGGGACAGGGAGCCAGGGTTAAGATTCCATCTGAGCCAGCATCTTTTCTAGGGACTGCATTGGCTCTGCAGAGGGGCTTCTGGGCTTCAGGGATTTCAGCTCGGGGGGTGCCCTGGTGAGAGCAAGGGCTGCTGAGAGCAAAGCCTAGCCCCATGCAAAGTGCTTTGCGGGACTCAGAGGAGGGGATTAAGAACCCGTGGGAACAAGGAGCCGCACAGACCAGTCAGGTGAGTTTGCAGCAGGGTCATGAGAGCCTCCGTTTCTTCACCTGAAAATGCACATAGCAAACCTTGCCTTACAAGGGCTTTATGAAATGAAATGAGCTGCTGTGTGTAAAGCGATTGCTGTACTGTTTGGCCGAAGCTTTGTTATTGAAAGCATTGCTTTCCTTACAGGCTTGAATTGCACCTGAGTTCCAAAGGAGAAGTTGACATTCTTCCAGAACATATGCCCAGTGTCTTCAACTTGAGATGGAGCTGGGATGCCAAGTCTGCAAACGTGGGTTTCGGGCTTGGACAAGCCTGGGTTTGCATCCCAACTGTGCCCTTTGCTGGGACTGTGGCCCTGGGAAAAATGAGCCTTTCTGAACTTTCCTGATGGCACTCATAAATGGGAGACAGTATCGATGTCAGGCTGTGAGCATGCATGCTGCACATAGTAGGTGTTTAATGATGTTTCTGAATAACAAATGATTTGAAATAAAGGCAGCTGTGTGAAGCACTGATAGTAAATGTGGCCAGGGGCACAGATAGCAGGTAGCTGGGAGGGAGGGAAGAGGGTCTGCTTCTTGAGGGGTGATCAGGGAAACTATATTAGTAGGAATGTTTTTGTTGTTTTGTGTTTTTTTGAGACGGAGTTTCGCTCTTGTTGCCCAGGCTGGAGTGCAATGGTGCGATCTCGGCTCGCTGCAACCTCTGCCTCCTGGGTTCAAGCAATTCTCCTGCCTCAGCTTCCTGAGTAGGAGGGATTACAGGCATGCGCCACACACCCGGCTAATTTTGTATTTTTAGTAGTGATGAGGTTTCTCCATGTTGGTCAGGCTGGTCTCGAACTCCCAACCTCAGGACATCTGCCCGCCTCAGCCTCTCAAAGTGCTGGGATTACAGGCATGAGCCACCATGCCCGGCTGGTAGGAATGTTTTGATTGCAAGTGACAGAAATCACTTTTGGCTCATGGAATGTGACTGTACCTTGAATAAGTAAGACATACTTTTACGTCAGGGCCTTTCTTTATATTTGCTATTCCCTCTGTTGAAATGCTTTCCCCCCACCCTGCAAGGTATTTCTGTAGTTCTCTCTTTATCTCTTTGAATCTTTATCAAATATTTCCTTTATCTCACTGAATCTTTATCAAATCTTTATCAAATACGTTTAAATTAAATTTTAAAGTACATTTTAAGCCAGACGCAGTGGCTCACTCCTGTAATCTTAGCGCTTTGAGAAGTCTGAGGCAGCTGGATTACTTGAACACAGGAGTTAAAAATCAGCCTGGGCAACATGGTGAAACCCTGTCTCTATAAAAAATACAAAAATTAGCTGGGCATGGTGGCATGTGCCTGTGGTCCCAGCCACTTGGGAGGCTGGGGTGGGAAAATTCCTGAAGCCCAGGAGGCTGAGGCTGCAGTGAGCAGAGATTGTGCTGCTAAACAATTCAGCCTGGGTGACAGAGTGAGATTCTGTCTCCAATAAATAAATAAAAAGTAAGGGCCGGGTGTGGGGGCTCACGCCTGTAATCCCAGCACTTTGGGAGGTCAAGGCAGGTGGATTACGTGAGGCCAGGAGTTTGAGACCAGCCTGGGAACATGGCAAAACCCCATCTCTACTAAAAATACAAAAATTAGGTGGGGTGGTGCATGCCTGTAGTCCTAGCTAATCAGGAGGCTCAGGCAGGAGAACTGCTTGAACCCAGGATGCAGAGGTTGCAGCGAGCCGAGATCATGCCACTGCACCCCCGCCTGGGCGACAGAGTGAGATTCCATTTTTGAGATAGAGTTTCACTCTGTCGCCCAGGCTGGGGTGCAGTGGCATGATCTCGGCTCACTGCAACCTCTGCATCCCGGGTTCAAGCGATTCTCCTGCCTCAGCCTCCCAAGTAGCTGGGATTACAGGCACGTTCAACCATGCCCTGCTAATTTTTTTTTATTTTTAGTAGAGATAGGGTTTCACCATGTTGGCCAGGCTGGTCTCAAACTCCTGACCTTGCGATCCGCCCGCCTCGGCCTCCCAAAGTGCCGGGATTACAGGTGTGAGCCACCATGCCTGGCCAATTTTTAAAAAAATTTTTAAAAGTACCTTTTAAAATTAAATTTAAAAATGAATCTCAGCCAGGTGCGGTGGCTCACATCTGTACTCCCCGCACTTTGGGAGGCCGAGGCAGGCAGATCACCTAAGATCAGGAGTTCAAGACCAGCCTGGCCAATGTGGCAAAACCCCGTCTCTACTAAAAATTAGCCAGGCATGGTGGTGCGTGACTGTAATCCCAGCTACTCAGGAGGCTGAGGCAGGAAAATCCCTTGAACCCAGGAGGTGGAGGTTGCAGTGAGCTAAGATCATGCCACTGCACTCCAGCCTGGGCAACAAGAGTGAAACTCTGTCTCAAAAAAAAGAATCTCCCACTCTCTGCTCAACATTCTCCATGCTTCTTCTCTACTTTATTGCTTTATTTTTCTCCATAGGATTTATCATCTAACATGCTTTCTATTTTTATTATTTATCTTATTTATTGTGTTTCTATCCATCCCCTCATACTATTGTGTAAGCTCCATTTGGTTGGATCTTTGACTTTTTTTTTTAACCGCTGTATTTTTACTACTTAGGACTGTGCCTTGCACACAGTAGGTGTGGTATTTAACTTTACGTGTCAACTTGACTGGGCTTTGGGATGCCCACATATTTTGTTGGACATTATTTCTGGCTGTGTCTGTGAGGAGGTTTCTGGAAGAGATTAGCATTTGCATTAGTAGACTGAGTAAAGCAGATGGTCTCCACCACGTGAGCAGGTATCATCCAATCACTGAGGACCTGAATCACACAAAAGGGTGGAGGAAGGGGAATTTGCTCTCTGCCTCACTGCCTGAGCTGGAACATTTGTCTTCTGTCCTCAGACTGGGCTTTACCCCATCTACTCCCAGGATACTCAGACCTTCAGACTCTGGCTGAATTATAACACTGACTTTCCTGGGTCTCCAGCTTGCAAATGGCAGGCTATGGAACTTCTCAGCCCACACTCACGTGAGCCATTCCTTATAATAAATCGATCTACCTAACTCTCCTATTGGTTCTGTTTCTCCAGAGATTTCTGATGAATGTAGTAGTCATTCAATAGCTATTTGTTTTGGTTTGTCTTTTTGAGATGGAGTCTCGCTCTGTTGCCCAGGCTGGAGTGCAATGGCATGATCTCGGCTCACTGCAACCTCTGCCTCCCTGGTTTAAGCGATTTCCAGCTAATTTTTGTATTTTTAGTAGAGACGGGGTTTCACCATGTTGGCCAGGCTGCTCTCGAACTCCTGACCTCAAGTGATCCACCCACCTCACCGTTCCAAAGTGCTAGGATTGCAGGTGTGAGCCACTGCGCCTGGCTTCAATAGCTATTTGTTGAATGAACGAATGATTTAGCAGGAAGGTCCAGAGTGCAGATGGCTTTAGGTAGAGCTGGGTCCTGTGATTTAGAAAAAATCATCAGGGCTCCATCTTGCTGAACCTCTTGGCTGTCCCCTGTCTCTGTTTGATTTGGTTCTTCAGGCCAGGGGCCACCTGCAATCCCAAACTCACATCCTTGCTACATGGCAATGTCCTTCCAAGAACTCTAGCAGAAAAGTCTCAGGGAAGATTCGGCTTTGTCTGGCTTGACCATGTGTCCATCTCTGAACTTCAGTTCAGAAGCAAAGTCACTGTGGTCAAGAGGCAGGGCGAGCCAAATGCAGCAAGTTCCTAATAGGGAAGAAGGGGAGGGTGCTGGTGAAACAGACACAACAAAAGACAACAACAGAGGGCTTCCTGGAGGGCGTGTCCTTTGCGTCAGGGCTTAGAGGGTGGTTAGGATTTGGCCATGATGTCAGAGCTTTCTACAACTGGATCCTGCCCACCTGTCTAGCATCACGATCCATCTCTTACCGCTCTGCACCCTATGATTCAGCCACTCCCTGCCCTGAACCCTGTTCAAGTTTTCACCCTGCTGTGTATATATTTGTCTTCTTCCCCATAGCTAGTACTCCCTTCTTCAGCAAATGGAGTGATTCTCCACATCCTTGAAGATCTGGGCGTCACACCCTTAGAGAGACACATCCATGATCCCAGGCACATGCTTACATAAGCACGTCCAGGCACACTACACACACACACACTCTCTCACACACACGCACACACACACATGCACACACTCTTGCACACACGTGAACACATGCACACACACTAACACACACGCACACACGAACTTGCACACACACATACTGACACGCACACACTCACATACATGCACACACGCACACACACACGCGTGCACAAACATGCACAGACACATGCACACACACACGCACACACACATGCACACACACACACGCACACACGCACCCCCCCACACACACACACGCTCTCTCTCTCTCTCCCTCTCCTCTCATTTCTCCCTTCCTTCCTTCATTATAAACTGAAAAGCAACACTGCCTTTCACCCACCCAGGCAGTGCGTATATTAGCAGAGTAGAAAGAGACCCCTAGTCCCCAAATATCTCCTCCACATGTTGGCTTTGGCACCTGAAATTCAGTCAGTGTTTGTTCCCATACTATGTGCTGGCCACTGTGTTTGCACTGTGGCTGTCATGCCTGATACAGAAGAGGTACTCAATAGGTATCGCTGAGTGAATTCATGAATGAATTACTGCATCCATCAATCAATGAATAAAGACAGTGTTTCCTCCCACAGAGCTATGACAAGGGCCATAGTTAGTATCCTGCCAGGAAGAAGGGGATGGGGCCTGCAGGGAGACGTCTACTTGGAGCTGGAGATCTTGGGGAGCCTCCTTGGAGAAGGCGCCCCGTGAGGAGGCCCTCAGTGCATGGGCTTTGCACAGCTGGGGAGGGTGGAAGCAGATGAGTCCACAGGGCATAATGCCAGAGTGTCAGGGAGTCCAGTCTACAGCGGAATAGGAGTAAAGGGTCCTTCCTTTGGGGCTGAATATCAAGCCTTTCCTGGCCTTTGTTGAAAGAAAATTCCTCAGGTCAGGGGCGGGAGAGGGGTGAATTTCCCTCAGTTACTACTAAGACAAACTGTGAGGAAAAATGATACACAAGACAGTTACTTTTTTTTTTTGAGACCGAGTCTCACTCTGTTGTCCTGACTAGAGTGCAGTGGCACAATCTCAGCTCACCGAAATCTCTGCCTCCACGATTCTCTTGCCTCAGCCTCCCGAGTAGATGAGACTACAGGTGGGCACCACCACGCCTGGCTAATTTTTGTATTTTTAGTAGAGACAGGGTTTCATTATGTTGGCCAGGCTGGTCTCAAACTCCTGACCTCAGGTGATCCACCCACCTCGGCCTCCCAAAGTGCTGGGATTACAGGTGTGCACCACCAAGGCTGGCTAATTTTTTTTTTTTTTTTTTTTTTTGAGATGGATTTCACTCTTGTCGCCCAGGCTGGAGTGCAATGGCGCCATCTCAGCTCACTGCAACCTCTGTCTCCTGGGTTCAAGTGATTCTCCTGCCTCACCCTCCTGAGTGGCTGGGACTACAGGTGCCGCCACCACGCCCAGTTAATTTTTTGTATTTTTAGTAGAGACGGGCTGTCTCTACTTTAGTTGGCTGGGCTGGTCTCGAACTCCTGACCTCAGGTGATCCACCCACCTTGGCATCCCAAAGTGCTGGGATTAACGGTATGAGCCACCGTGACTGGCCCACCCCCAACTAATTTTTATATTTTTAGTAGAGACAGGGTTTCATCATGTTGGCCAGGCTGGTCTCGAACACCAAGACAGCTACATTTTGAAAGAGGGACACGTGGAGGGAAAATTCTAGAACACAGGGTGCATTCCTCCCAAGGTAACAGCCAAGCCGAAAGTAGAACAGAATCCTAGGCCCTTGGGGAAGGGGTCCTAAGTGTTTGCATCCTCACAAGTAGCCTGCTTTACAGTTTACAAAGCACTTTTCCATCCATTATTCACCTGTCCTGGGTGGAAGGCATTTCCTTTATTCAGCAATTATTACCAAGTACCTCCTAGTTAAGATGCTCATGAGGACTAAATGAGCCACTGCTTATAAAGGACTCAAAGCTACTGGACCCAGACAGGCCAGCGGTATGTGCTTAGGGTGTGGTGCCCCAAGTGGTGGTGGTGAGGCTGGCATTGTCATGAACTTGGCCCTGAACTGAGCAATGGCAATGCAAGATAGATACAGTACCTGCCCTCGCCGGCCTCACAGCTCTTATTCACTCATCATGTAACAGGTAAAATTTTAAATCATTTCAACGCAGATGTTTTAAAAATGTGTTTTCTTTATTATCTATAATTGAGACCAATAGCCCATGTGTATTGAGTGCTTACTCCGTATGAGGTATAGTTTTAAGTATTATAAGTAGTTCAGATTTCACAACACCCTCTGAGGCAGGTTCTATTTACTGCTATTTGACAGATGGAGAAAGGAGGAACAGAGAGATTAAGTAACTTTCTCAAGGTCACACAGCAAGCAGTGAAACCAGGATTCAAATGCAGGTAGTCGAGCTCCGGAATCCACACCCTTGACCACTGTAAGACACTGCCTCTTGTTTTTAAGCTTCTCTCACTGCAGCGTGTCAGGGGGCAACTTAGATGAGCCAACAATGGCATCTTAGTCTTCCTGGTATATACTCAGTATTTCAGTTTCCTCCTTTGGCTACCTCCACACCTACTCCTCTCCAAGGTGGTGCTGGATAGATGGGAGGAGAGCAAAGGCGGGAAGATGGGCCCTTGGACAGGTGTGCAGATGCTGGGGCGTCCCCAGGTTCCTGCTGTCTGCTCCAGGATGACTGTTTTGTTCTGGGGACCTGGACGCCTGCTGAGGTGTACCTGGTCCACCGGGCCTTCTGTGGTCTTCTGCTGTCAAGTTCATGGCCAGGACCTTTTGCGTCTACGTGCTGAATCTTTGGGCTCAGAGCTCTTTTGTCTCAATTACCAGTTTTCCAGGGACCACCAGCCACCTCCACAACTCCACCTCCCATCAGCGGAGCACCCGGGAATGTCAGACCCTGCACGATACCCTCAATCCATGGGGAACCAGCAGGAAAAGCTCAGGCTTCTCTGCTTAGATACCCCGTCTCCCTTCTCTCTTTCTTCCCTTAATGATAGGATCCCCAAGTTTTAGCTGTGCCATGGCCACATAGTTAAAAAGGCTTCCCAGCCTCCCTTGCAGCCGGCTTTACCATGTGACCACATTCCAGCCAGTGAGGACTGAGCTGAGTGTGGGCCTTCCCTTAGGAGGGGATGTGCCCTCCCTTCCCGGTCCTCCTTGCTGGCTGGGGCTGGAATGTGGATGTGTGGGTCGGGGCTGAGCAATGCCACAGGAAGAACCAGGGCCGCTTGGTGGAGCAGCCCCACAAGGCTTTTAAGCCTGGGACTGTTCCTTGAGAGAGAAAGACATTTATGTGTACTTGAACTTACCATTATTAGCCTTCAGAAGAGCTCCCCAAACTGTGTCGTATCCAGTTCTGTCCCAGGCCATCTTAGTGCTCGCACACCATGGGGGCAGGGTGGAGTGGGGCTCCTCCTCCTCCTCCCCTCCTCCTACTCCCCTCCTCCTCCCCTCCTCCTACTCCCCCCCTCCTCTCCTCCTCTTCTCCTTCCCCTCCTCCTCCTCCCCTCCTCCTCCCCTCCTCCTCCCCTCCTCCTCCCTTCCTCCTCCCCTCCTCCTCCCTTCCTCCTCCCCTCCTCCTCCCTTCCTCCTCCCCTCCTACTCTTCTCCTTCCCCTCCTCCTCCTCCCCTCCTCCTCTTCTCCTTCCCCTCCTCCTCCTCCCCTCCTCCTCCTCCCCTCCTCCTCCTCCCCTCCTCCTCTTCTCCTTCCCCTCCTCCTCCTCCCCTCCTCCCCTCCTCCTCCTCTTCTCCTTCCCCTCCTCCTCCTCCCCTCCTCCTCCCCTCCTCCTCCTCCCCTCCTCCTCCCTTCCTCCTCCCCTCCTCCTCTTCTCCTTCCCCTCCTCCTCCTCCCCTCCTCCTCCTCCCCTCCTCCTCCTCCCCTCCTCCTCCCCTCCTCCTCCCCTCCTCCTCCCCTCCTCCTCCTCCCCTCCTCCTCCTCCCCTCCTCCTCCTCCCCTCCTCCTCCCCTCCTCCTCCCCTCCTCCTCCCCTCCTCCTCCCCTCCTCCTCCCCTCCTCCTCCTCCCCTCCTCCTCCTCCCCTCCTCCTCCTCCCCTCCTCCTCCTCCCCTCCTCCTCCTCCCTTCCTCCTCCCCTCCTCCTCCCCTCCTCCTCCTCCCCTCCTCCTCCCCTCCTCCTCCTCCCCTCCTCCTCCTCCCCTCCACTTCCTCCCCTCCTCCTCCCCTCCTCCTCCTCCCCTCCTCCTCCCCTCCTCCTCCTCCCCTCCTCCTCCTCCCCTCCTCCTCCCCTCCTCCTCCTCCCCTCCTCCTCCTCCCCTCCTCCTCCTCCCCTCCACTTCCTCCCCTCCTCCTCCTCCCCTCCTCCTCCTCCTTCTCTCCTCCTCCCCTCCTCCTCCTCCCCTCCTCCTCCTCCTCCTCCCCTCCTCCTCCTCCCCTCCTCCTCCCCTCCTCCTCCTCTCCTCTCCGTCCTCTGCTCCCCCGTCTCCAAACTAGGAAGGCCAAAGATCCCCCAGCGAGGCAAATCCCAGCTACCACATAAGCCACACAACTGTCTTTTGGCTTCCCCTGCGGGGTCGTGGTGACTAATTTTAACTGACCCTGATGATTCATCCAGGATGCCTGGGAACCCCCACCCCACCCCACAACCACAGCCACTCCTCAGGGCCTGCTGAGAGCCGCCAACATTCTTCAAGTTCAAAATCATTCCCCATGCCCTCCAAGCCCACATTCCAACTGCCTCCGTGACCCATCCTCTTCACAAAACTTCTGACCCAGCCAAACTGGTCTTCTCTGGGTTTTCTGAACATTCCACGTGCGTTCCTGCTTCTCTAACTTTGCTCTTACCACCTTTCATGCCTCTGTTGTGCCATCAACCCTCTCCCCAGCCCCCGGAACCTGCCCCAGCGCCTGTGTATTTGATCAGTGGTGATACAGCACTCACTTGAAAAAGTATTGAGCACCTATTATGCGCTGTGTGGAATATTAGGGTACATTCTTTATATAAATATTTTATTCCCAGCTTCCCTTTCTCATCTTTCCACTGGATGATTATTATTATCTTGGGCCATGACTGGGCAGGCAATGCTGTACAGTCACCAAACCCTGTTTCATTTCCTCCTGGGCACACAGAGAGACCTCATTCCCACAACTCCCTCCAAGTAAGCGGTGCCTGTGGCTGTGATCTGGCTGATGGAATTTGGGCAGAAGCAATGAGCACCACTTTCAGGCATACCCCCTAAAACCCCTTACAAGATCCTCCACCCTTTTTTTTTTTTTTTTGGGAGATGGAGTTTCACTCTTGTTGCCCAGGCTGGAGTACAACGGCGTGACCTCGGCTCACTGCAACCTCCGCCTCCCGAGTTCAGGTGATTCTCCTGCCTCAGCCTCCTGAGTAGCTGGGATTCCAGGCGCCCACCACGATGTCAGGCTTATTTTTGTATTTGTAGTAGAGACAGGGTTTCACCATGTTGGCCAGGTTGGTCTCGAACTCCTGGCTTCCAGTGATCCACCCACCTCTGCCTCCCAAAGTGCTGAGATTTCAGGCGTGAGCCACCTTGCCCAGCCCACCCTCATTTCTTTCTCCAGTGGTTTGCCTGCTGGATGCAGAGGGATGGGGGTTTTGGAAGTCCTTGGGGAGGGAGCCTGAGTGCCTGAATCACTGGGTGCAGGAGAGCCCTCTTCTCAGCTTGCATTGGACTGGGAGATAAATGAGAACGAAATCTTTTGAGCCATGGCTAAGGACACATCATGAGATTTGGGGGCTGTTTGTTACAGCAGCTAGTATGCTAACACACCAGTGTAGGCAGCCATATTTGTATTTCTGCCCTCACCCAAGCCTGGTACATAAGAAGCCCTTAGTAGTCCTCGTCATCTCCCATGAGGCTTCCTTCTTATCCACCCTTCAAATGCAGGCCTGACCCTGTCGTCCCCTCTAGGAAGTTTTCTTCCCCACCTCCTCTTCTTCTTCCCAATTCTGAAATGCTGCTGACCCCCGCAAGGGTCCTTCTCTTCCTCCCTCACATCCTCCCCAGGTGACGTCTGCTGCCTCCTCTACGCTGGCACTTCCTATAGCTTAGACTGTAACCCTCAGCCCGATGGGGTAAACTGAGGCTTCTCCAAATTGCCAGATAAATTCAGGATGTTTTGTGATGCAACTCTGGAAGGGGAACCCAATCCTGTGTTAGCAGAATAAGGATGGGGCATTGATTCCCAAGAAATGAGTCCAACTCACGCTAATGGGAAGAATAGCAATATCTCCTGAGTACCAAATGGGCTTTTTTCTTTTTTCTTTCTTTTTTTTTTTTTTTTTTTTGAGACAGAGTCTTGCTTTCTTGCCCAGGCTGGAGTGCAGTGGTGTGATCTTGGCTCACTGCAACCTCCGCCTTCCAGGTTCAAGCAATTCTCCTGCCTCAGCCTCCCAAGTAGCTGAGACTACAGGCACCCGCCACCACACCCGGCTAATTTTTTTTTTGTATTTTTAGTAGAGATGGATTTTCACTGTGTTAGCCAGGATGGTTTCAATCTCCTGACCTCGTGATCCACCCGCCTCGGCCTCCCAAAGTGCTGGGATTACAGGCGTGAACCACAAATGGGCTTTTAAGGAAGAAATGGCTCTGCTGTGGGTTGTGTTTGATTTGTGAGAGACCAGAGAAAACCTAATTGCAGCCCAGGGTGACCGTGGTTTCATTTTCCCTCTCTGCTTCTCCTGCCCCCTCCCTGGGGGGCCCTCCCTGGAGCAGAGCTGACTCTGACGCCTCCTTCCTGGGGGAGCTGGGGTTTGATTGTTTTTCAAGGGAATGGTGGGAGGTGTTGGGACAGGGATGGGCGGTGCCTGGGGAGAGAGAATGTGTGTGGCTGCAGGATGCTGGGGAGGGAAGAAGGAAGGAGAGGACCTGGCCTGGAGACTGCCCAGACGGGCGCCTGCGCTCCCCAGCTTCCCCTAAGGAGTAAGGTCTCCTTTCCCATGTCCTGCCACCCAGAAGTAACCACACCCATGCCCTCTCTACGCCCCTCGTGCAGCCTTCAGGGTAGACCGAGGAGAGCACCTCCCCTTCCTGGTGGAGGGAGCCCGATACACGCTGGTGCCAGCTGGCCAAGAAGGAGGTGGACAAACCTGGCGACCGCTCCCTGGCACCACCTCACCAGAGGACAGCTCACACCTCCACAGGGGTCAGAAGAAAGGAGCTGCCCTGGGGATGGCTGTGTATCCCTACAACTGCCAGGCACATGCCCCTTGAACACCCGATGCTACGTGTCCCAAAGGAAACTGGTCTCCACCCACCCCCCGGCCCGTCCTCCTCCTGGGTACCCCACCTTAGTAAATGGCGCCACCATCTGCCCGGTCACTCAGCGAGAAACTCAACTCCTGGCCTCAGATGACGGGCACTCTGGTTAAATGACTCTCTCCAGCCTCCAAGTTCAACCTGCAGGGAAGCCCTGGAAATCCTGTCTCCCTCTGCCCTGCCTCTCCTTCAGCTCCGAACCCCACCCCACTCAGTACATGGCCCCCCAACAGGCTTTCAAATGTCTGCCTTCCCCAAACCAATCTGTGGTTTTAAAAGAAGTCAGGGTCAGGTACAGTGGCTCATGCCTGTAATCCCAGCACTTTGGGAGGCCGAGGCGGGTGGATCACCTGAGGTCAGGAGTTTGAGACCGGTCTGGCCAACATGGCGAAACCCGGTCTCTACTAAAAATAAAAATAAAAAATTAGCCTGGGTGCGGTGGTATGTGTCTGTAGTCCCAGCTACTCCGGAGGCTGAGGTAGGAGAATTGCTTGAACCCGGGAGGCAGAGGTTGCAGTGAGCCAAGATCACATCACTGTACTCCAGCCTGGGTGACAGATTGAGACTCCGCCTCAAAAAAAAAAAAATCAGGACAGTGGTTGTCTCTGGCAGGTGAGGGGGCCAGGATTGACTGGGGAGGGGCGTGCAGGAACTTTGGGTGATGACAATGTTCTCTAACTTAATACAGTTTGAGCTACACAAGTGAGTGTAGTTGTCAAATCTCAGCAAATGTATATTTAAGACGTGTGCAATTAAATGTAAATTTTACATCTTACAGCAAAACAAAAAATGCAAAGAAATTTTGAACTCTTGTTCATGTCATGTATTTTCTGCATGGAGTTTCTGCAGGGAATCAGATAGATGTCTGCAATTTAAAATGCCACAAAACAAGAAGAATGGATGGGTGCGTAGAGGGAGAGAGAAACATGATTAAATTCATTTAGTAAAATGCCAGTGGTAGAGTTTAGGTGGTTTTCAGTGTGAGATTCTTCCCACTTTGCTGCATGTATGAAAATTTTTATAATAAAATGTTAGGGAGAAATGCCTCCTGGCTCCAGACGTGTCCCCTCCATTATGTTAATCACATCTGCAATTAGTGTGATGTTTCTAGGACAGCAAATCAGACCATGGCTCTCCCTTGCTCGGAAACCCTTCTGTGGCTCTCCCTGGGGACACACCCCCATGTCTGTGGCTCCCAAGGCTGTCCATGCCTGGCCTCTGTTTATTTCTGTCATCATCACTCTCCCCTTCACTTTTTCCACCACGGAAACACCAAAATATTTACGCGTCCTGCATAGCATGCTATTTTATGTCTCCTATGATAGAAATCGCTCATTTTCATCTAATATACCTTCCCCACTTCTTTCTAAGTAGTAGAAACTCCAATTTTTATCTGGTGATATGGCCATGTAGAAATAAAGACTACATATCCCAGCCTCCTCTGCAGTGAGGTACGGCCATTGGATGCGCAGCAAGATAAAGTATTAATTACAACTTCTGGAAAGTGTTCTTTAAGATAGGGGCACAACCTTCTTCACCCCTTTCTCCTTCCTGCTGGTTGGAATGAGGGCACGATGGCTGGAGCTCAAGCAGCCATCTTGGATGAGGAGGTGAAGGCCATATGTGTAACATGACAGAGCACTAAGGTAGATTGAAGCTGGGTCCCTGAGACTGTGGTGTGCTATGTCAGCTCTGAATCCCCTGCCTCTAGACTTCTATATGAAAGAGAAATTAATACTCTCTTGCTAAAGCCATGTTATTTTGAGTTTTCTGTTACCAACAACCAAACCTAGTCCTAACACACCAACTTCTGTGTCCTTGAATGTTTTGATCCTTGTACTTGGAATGTCTTTTCCTCACTTTGCTCCTAACAAACTCCTATTGATCCTTCAAAACCTTGCTCGGACATCACCTTCTCAGTTACATGTTAATTCCTTGGTGGAATTAATGTTTCCCTACTCCATGATTTCTCTCTACCTTATATCACAGTGTGCAATTATTGAGCACTTACTATGTATCAGGCACCATACTGGGTGCTCCCTCTTTTAATCCTTACAATGATATTTAAGATAGGTTATTCTTTTCAAAATCTCCACTTTATAGATAGACCTTGGAAAGTTATGATACTTTGCATGGATCACAAAAGTAGTGCATGGTAGGGCCGAGTCCAGGAGTCTCATTCCAAAGCCTTTAGCCCTATGCTGAATGACCTCGATTATTGCCCTTATCAGAAAGTACTGACAACATTAGGTCACACATCCCTCCCTCCTACCACCTCTCAATGCTCGGAGGCCAGCCGGTGTCACCTTGGTCCCCCCAGAGCCCAGCACGGAGCCTGGCACACACCAGGTGAGCATGAGTGCTGTGGAACGTGACTATCCGTTCTGAGCCCCCAAGTCCTTGTCTTGGTCCTTGTGCTTGGAATATCCCTTCCTCACTTTGCTCCTAACAAGCTCCTATTGATCCTTCAAAACACTGCTCAGGTATCACCTGAGCCTGGCACATAAGGTTCTTCCCAGTAGGTGTCACCTCCCACAGCCCCACTTGCCCCACGCGTCTCCGGCAGGCTTTTGCAGCACTGTTTGGTACCTCTGCTTAGAACACTCTGCAGAACGCTCCCTCATACGTTCACATCCAGGCCAGCCATCACCTCTGAACAAACTCCTATTGATCCCTCAAAGGCCTTCACCTCCCAGGCCTAGGCACTGCCTTCTCACCCTTCCAAAGCCTTTGCTGAAATGTCTGCTGCGTTCCAGATCCCACTGAGGTATCTCCTCCACTGGACTTTGAGTCCCTTGAGAGCAAGGACCATGGATACCTTATATCACCGTGAGCAATTATTGAGCACTTACTGTTGTTAAAAAAGTTTAACCTCTAGCCGCCTCCTTACATATTTTCAGTTGGGCCTAAAGGTTTTTCTGTACATCATGAACTATAACAAGTGGAGGTATAGACAGACTATAGCCTACACTGTGCCAATCACCGCATTTTGGCCAATCAAATGCAGCCAACTGTTCGAACCATGTTCAGATAAACCAAATGCCAACCTGTAACCAATCCAGCTGTTTCTGTACCTCATTTCTGTTTTCTGTATGTCACTTTCCTTTTTCTGTCCATAAATCTTCCACCATTTAGCTGTGGAGTCTCCAGGCCTACTCTGGCTCGGGAGGCTGCCCTGCTCGCGAATCATTCATTGCTCTGTTAAACTCCTTTACATTTAATTTGGCTGAAGTTTTTCTTTTATCACTATGTATCCACCACATTCAGTGCTCCCTTTTTCTTAATTTTATTTATTTATTTATTTATTTAATTTATTTTTAGAGACAGGGTCTCACTCTGTCACCCAGGCTGGAGTGCAGTGGTGTGATCTCGGCTCACTGCAACCTCTGCCTTCTGGGTTCAAGCGATTCTCCAGCCTCAGCCTCCTGAGTAGCTGAGACTACAGGAGTGCACCACCATGCCTGGCTAATTTTTGTATTTTTAGTAGAGACAGGGTTTCACCATGTTGGCCAGGCTGGCCTTGAACTCCTGACCTCAAGTGATCCTCCCTCCTCAGCCCCACAAAGTGCTGGGATTACAGGCGTGAGCCACCGCGCCTGGCCAGTGCTCCCTTTTTCAGTCCTCATAGTGACATTTGAGGTAGGTTATTCTTTTCAAAATTTCCATTTTACAGATTTAAAAAAAAGCGCCCTTGGAAAGTTATGCCACTTTTCCTGGATCACAATATTAAAAGATCACAATTCATCTAATAATTTGGCAAGCCATCCATGGTCTCCTAAGCAAGGCGCCATGAATATAACGAATATAGAGACAGAAAAAGACCCCTCCCCGCTGGCTGGGTTGAGGGACTGAGAAACGGAGAGCCCAGATGGAAGGGCAGAGGTGCAGGCTTTTTTCCTTGTTGCCACTAGATGGCAGTAGGGCACCCGTTGTCAGCCCTGGGGCAAGGTCACCGACTGTCTTTGCCTTTGCCTCCAGCAAGCCAAAACCCTGGGCAGACTCAATCCAAAAATAAACAATCAAAAAGCATGTTGGCCTGGTCCTTTGCTAGGTACTGTAGAGCAGGTGAGAGAGTGAGGGGGAAGGACTCCAAATTAGACCAGTTCTTAGCCATGAAGCAGAGACTCTGAAGCCAGACTGCCTGGGTCCCAATCTTGGGCTTGGTATTTCCTAGCTGTGTGATTCTGGGTAAGTTACTTAACTTCTCTGTGCCTCAGTTCTCTCAAGTGTAAAGTGAGGCTTGTAAAAGTGTCTCCTGCAAAAGAAAGGGCTGCTGGGAGGAGGGGTGTCCCTGGTGTGCACTAAGTACAATATGAGTTTGTGGCTTTTATATTCCTGCCTCTGAGGCACTCACAGGGTAGAAATGGGGAGAAGCCAGTCCAGACAGGTGCACCCCAAAGCAAGAGAGATGAGAAGGCTGCACCCATGCTGGAGCCAGAGTGGGGAAGAGGGCACATCTGCTGGGAAGGGGTAGAGCGGGGTGGGAGGAGTCCTGGCAGGGGAGCCGTTCCTATGCAATGGGCCTTGAAGGAAGAGGAGGATGGGCGGATGTGGGGTTAGGTGACTGTGGAGGCGGGGCTGGTCTCTGTCCAGGTGACAGGTGGATGGTGGAGCTGGAGAAGCCACTCGGAGCCTCCAAGGCTGGGGAGGGGGGAGGGGGGAGGCAGGTCGGTGTCCCAGGCCACACCTGTTGACTAGGGGATTAGGATGTTGTGTCCCTGCCAGCCCTCCTCCAATAAGCCCCTCTGGGCCTGCAGGGAGAGGAGGAGCCTTGCCATGTAAACTGTATTTTTAGTTCCCTGTGCCTCTCCCCGGCTGCTATAAGACACCTCTCCCCACCCCCAGCCCTGGCCGCTTGGCTGGAGGCTCTGCGAGGACAGCTGGGGAGAAGGGGAGCTGTGGTCAGTATGATGGATGCTGAGGGGCTGGAGAGGAGCAGCCCTGGGGGGTGGGTTCCTGGGAGTCTGGAGCAAGCTTGGGGGTCCTGCTGCCCCATCAAGGGCCTTGAGCAGGTCCTGCAACTCCCAGGCCTCAGCCCTGCTCTGAGCCCTGGCCTGGCGCTGGTCCAGGAGGGTAGACTCTGCCAGGGAGGCACAAGCTAAGCTGGGGGTGGGGTGGGAGGGCCTGCTGGCAGGAGGGAGGCACTGCCCAGACTGGCCTCCAAAGGCTGGTTCCCAGAAGGAGGAGGAAGAGAGTAGTGAAGATCGTGGGGAGTCCTGGCTTTGAGGAGCCAGAGTTCTCCTTCTTGCCACATCTTTGATCTCCCTTGGTGGTGTCTTAAGCCCAGATTTACCAAAGGGAATTGTCAGCTGTCCAAGGGCTGGCAAATTCCTAGGTCACCTAGATTGGATTTTCTGACCATAAAAATTGTGGGCCAGGTGCACAGCTGCCTGAGGGGCTCAAACCTGTGCAGGTGGGTGCTGGAATCCCCTTTGCTATAGCATTCTCTTTCTGTGCATGTCACCAGAGGTGAGAGTGGCTGGAGACCGAAGATGGCGGAGCCCGTCTTTCTCCACCAGACTGAGGCCCCCAACTTGCCTTGCCTGGGGAGGGTGCTCAGTGGAAGTCCTGGGATGTTCAGTCTGGACAAGAAAAGTCTTGGGTGAGCCTGCTCCTTCTCTTGTGAGGCAGACTCAGCTGGGCCTCTATATCCCCAAGCAGCAGGCAGAGCCGCCGCAAGGAAGTGCACGTGACATGGAGGCATCTTTTGGTTCGACATAAAAAAGGATTTTTAAAGCTTTAGGTAGTGAGCTCACCACTCCCAGGAGTATTCAAGCAGATGCCAGATGATGATCTGTAGGGAAAACTACATTTAGTGGGAAATTGGACAAAATACCGTTGAAGGCCTCTTTTAGTCACAAGATACTATGGCCCTATAATTCTAGATTTCTCTGCTTCTAGCTCTCTGTAAGTCTGGAGTCTAGAACCCAAGTTTCTCCGGTGGTGAAAAGTTGAAGACTTTGACACTCTAGAATTTTAATTCTGGGATCTCAAGATTCCAGAATTGGGAGCCTTGAGGATGATTCTACAAGTCTCAGTTTTGGATTCAAAGGATCCTGTGATATGAAAGGGAAAAAGAGGAGGTCTGACTTGGTGGGATCCAGTTTTGCCCCACTGGGTATCAGACTAATGTGCCCTGCATTCGTGCGTGTGTGTGCGTGTGTGTAGCATGAGCGTGTAAGGCTGTAGAAAGTTTTGCACACAAAGGCAGCCTGGCTTTCCTATCATGTGTCTGCAGCTTCTCTGCCCTGGCCATAATGAAGGCTGTCACAGGGATAATAATAGCCCCCAAACAGAGCTGGTGACTCCAGGTAGCCATAGCAACTGTGAGGTAAGGCTGCTCTGTTGTAGAGATGTGTAAGTACAAACAGATGTCGGTGCCTTCCCATTAGCTTAAATGGTAAAACTTAAAAGGTCCATCAACTTCAAAGCTACAGGTTTCCATGAGCATGCCAGTTAATGGGGGGTGCTTGCCAAGCGGGTGATAGCTTCATATTAAACATTTCAGCATCAGTAATGGGTTGATGAGATTTTAAATGCTCAGGCCGTCCCCAGACAACTCAGGAGGCCAGAGACGGGAGAAGAGCTGGGATTCGGGTAGTAATCAGCCCTGCCCTGCCCCGCACCCTCAGGGGTGTTCTGACACTCTCGGGAGGGCACAGGCCAGAGAGCATTTGAAAACCGCACACTGCGTCTCAATCTCCAGGAGTCTCAGATCTGCCTCTTGGCCTTCCCCAGCGCACCGGGCAGGGGGCCCCGGGTCAGATGTGGCACAGCTCAATGCCATCTCCTTCTTTCTGCCCTCCTCTCTCACACCCTGGACTCACCTCCAGCGAGTGACCAGCAGTAAGGGTCAAACTGCTGAGAGTCTGAGACTGGGGCAGACCCTCTCAGAGTTGTCTTTCCTTCTGAGGCTGGGCCTGGCACAGACTGGGGCCTCAATAATGGGCTTTCAAATGAATGAATGAACAAAGGAGCAAACAGATGACTGACTGACTGAATGAATGAATGAGATCCCCTTTGGCATCCCCATGGCTTCTTTTTTTCTTTTTGAGATGGAGGCTTGCTCTGTTGCCAGGCTGGAGTACAGTGGTGCGATCTCGGCTCACTGCAACCTCTGCCTCCCGGGTTCAAGTGATTCTCCTGCTTCAGCCTCCCAAGTAGCTGGGACTACAGGTGCATGCCACCATGCCCAGCTAATTTTTGTATTTTTAGTAGAGACAGGGTTTGAACATGTTAGCCAGGATAGTCTCGATCTCTTGACCTTGTGATCCATCCACCTCAGCCTCCCAAATTGCTGGGATTACAGGCGTGAGCCACCACGCCTGGCCCTCCATGGCATTTTAGCTACTTATTTTGTTACTGCCTCTTCCACTGCTAAAGAGCTGGGCCTTTGGAGGTCGGCTGGCCTAGCATTTGGGGTTGACTTCTGGAATGGTCACTAGGGAAGGGGCGCCAGATGTGCAGCCGGTGCCTCTGACCCTTTTGGTCACTAGGAGTCAGCCGACTCAGTACACAGGACTCACTGAATGGAGACACAAGGCTCCTCCAGGGAGTGGCTGCTCATGGCAATCCTAGAATGGTCACCAGTCAGGCTTTAGAGACCCACACAGAGGGCGTTCTGACCCAAAGTTGCACTGGGGAACTCCAAGTTTGGGGATTCTTTGAATTTAACTCTTTTTCTAGCTACATTTCCTATTATTTGTCCAATTCTTACCAAATATCCCTGTTCACATTCTGAAGCTGGGATCTGACTGGCAGAGCTAGTAGACGCTGACTATTCAGATGGAGCCCTGACACTGGCTTTCTCAGCTTGGCTGTGACTGGCAGCAGGTTTGGGGGAGAACTGTGTGTCCCAGAACATGACTGGCTACACCTGCACCTCAGCAAGGTTGGGGCAGGGCAGTTATCTTCAAAAAGCTGTGTAGGTGGGGCAGTCATTACTGACAAATCCAGTGCAGACCCAGGATGGCCCAAACACTGGCTTATCCTTTCTGAATCTCATCTCCCACAGCTGTAAAGCGGGGTGGTGCTCGCTACCTCACAGAGGTGTTGTAAAGATTAGATGTAATCTTGCCAAGCAGCCACTTTGTAAACTGTATAGTCTTATGCAGATGGAAGGAAGGGCCTGTGCCTACCTTGATCATAGCACTAAACAAACTGTACTGTATTTTCATTCTTCTTAGTTATCTCCCTAAAAAGACTCTGAGTTCCTTGAACACAGGAAGGTGTTTTATTTGATTTTGTTATCCTCAGCATGTAGCAGTGTCTGACACACAGTAGGTGCTCTATCACTGTGAGAGGGATGGATGGATGGGTGGAGTTACAGATGGATAGATGGATAGATGGAGGGATGGGTGGGTGATGGATGGATAGATGGATGGAGGGAGGGATGATGAATGGAGGGATAATGAGTGGATGAATGAGGGAATGGGTGGATGGATGGATGGAGGGATGGAGGAACAGATAGATAGATGGAGGGATGGGTGGATGATGGATGGATAGATGGATGGAGGGGGGATGATGAATGGAGGGATAATGAATGGATGAATGAGGGGATGGGTGGATGGATGAATGGAGGGATGATGGGTGGATGAATGAATTGAGGGATGGATGGATGAACACATGGATGGATGGATAGATGGATAGATGGAGGAATTGGTGGATTTTGGATGGATGGGTGGATGGATAGATGGAGGAATTGGTGGATTTTGGATGGATGGGTGGATGGATAGATGAATGAATGCCTGGATAGACAAAGAGATGATGGATAGATGAATAGATGAATTAAGGGATGTCAGATAGATGGAGGGATTGGTAGATGTTGGATGGATGGGTGGATGGATAGATGAGTGAATGCATGGATAGACAAAGAGATGATGGATGGATGAATTAAGGGATGACAGATGGATGGATGGATGAGTAACTGGATGAACAAGTGGATAAATGGATAGATGGTTGAATACCTGAATGGATTGAAGGAGGATGCATGGATGTAAGATAAGGCTAATCATCCTCCACTCTCTTTCTTTGCAAAACCATCCACCCATTTACTCAATAAACATTTATTCAGTTCAAACTTGGCACAAAGCACCATGTGAGGCCCAAGAGATACGTGGGTTAATAAAACAGAGCTCCTGCCCTCCTGAAAACTGCAAAGAAAGGGGCCTGGCTTCCTGAGTTCAAATCCCAACTCTGCCAGCAACTAGCTGTGCATCAGTGATGTTTCCCTACTTTCTCTCAATTAAATAGGGATAATGTCAGTACCTATCACATTGGGAGGTCTTGCGGGGATTAAATGAGTTACCAAATGCCAAGTGTTTGGGACAGGGCCTGGCACCCAGCAAAGTCTCTTGTGAGTGCTGGCTGCTATTATCCTAATGGAGAAGCTGGCATGAAAACCAGGAAATAGGATGCCCTTTGGGAAGCAATGCAACAGGAACTTACACAAAGAAAGGAAAGGAGGAAGCAATTAGTGGTGTCTCAAAGGAGTATGTCAAGAAAAACTTTTCAGAGGGAAACCTTTGAGCAGGGTCATGAAAACAGGAGTTCTCTAAGAGATTGTGGACTTGCCTGGGACCACCTGGCTATAAGCACGAAACCATCCGGTTCCTTTCTGTCACTTCTGGCTGGGTGAGGGGTCTCTGGCAAATGGGCAGAAGGTGCGTGAGAGGTTGCGAATGGCCAGGACTGTCCTGGGGCCAGCCGGGGCACCTGGTGGCCAAGCTTAGAAACATGACAGGTCCTCTTGGGAGGGCTGACCGCAGGGAGCGTTGGGTTTCAGGCTGCTGGCGTCGGCTTCGGTGGTGCCCTTTCTGTCAGCTATGAGAGTCCAGACAGTGCCCAACCTCCTCCCCTTCTTTCCACACGCACAACCACCCCACCCCCTGTGGCCTGAGCTGTCCTGCCTCGCCACAATGGCACCTGCCCTAAAATAGCTTCCCATGTGAGGGCTAGAGAAAGGAAAAGATTAGACCCTCCCTGGATGAGAGAGAGAAAGAGAAGGAGGGCAGTGGAGGGGGACAGCGAGCCATTGAGCGATCTTTGTCAAGCATCCCAGAAGGTATAAAAACGCCCTTGGGGCCAGGCAGCCTCAAACCCCAGCTGTTGGGGCCAGGACACCCAGTGGGCCCATACTTGCTCTTTTTGTCTTCTTCAGACTGCGCCATGGGGCTCAGCGACGGGGAATGGCAGTTGGTGCTGAACGTCTGGGGGAAGGTGGAGGCTGACATCCCAGGCCATGGGCAGGAAGTCCTCATCAGGTAAAAGGAAGAGATTCCATTGCCCCTGCCACCCACACCCTAAGATCAAGGGTGTTCAGCTGCAAGGTGGAAAGTTTGCACGTGGGGTAGGTCAGTTGGCTGCATTAGTTAAGGGTGTTAGAACGGTCACTTGCTTTTTCTTTGCTTTTAAGTGTCAGGGATTGGACTCAGGAGAGGGAAAGGAGCCATTTCAGGCTGATGTCAGCAGCTGGAGGAAGCATGAGAATAAAACCTAGGATGCTCAGAGTCCACCAGGAAGAATTTTAGAATTATAGACAGTCAGAGTTAACAAGGGTCCTGAGAGATTTTGTACAGCCACCTCTCTTACAGGATGAGGACAAAAAGGGACTGAGAAGGGGAGGACATTTCCAGAGTCACAGCTCATTAAATGCTCTTAAAGTGTCAAGGTTAAGACATGCTCTTCAAGGGGAGACAGATCTGGTTCTAGACTTGGCTGTGCCACTGAGCCACTGGGTGACCTTTGGGAAGGTACTCAACCTCTCGGAGCCTCAATTTCCTCTCCTGTACAGTGAGGGGATATCCTAATATCTATATCCTAGAGGAGATGTGAGAATTAAATAAGATAATGCATGCAAGAGGCCTGGCATGGTTCCTGGCATATACTGAGTCCTAGAAATGTTAGTAGCTATTACTGATGAAGCCCGGGCTAGGGACCTTTCAAAGCATTGCAATTAGAGAACAGAAGATAGAGGCTCATTAGTGACCTTCGATGTTGAGCATGTCTCCAGTTTGAGAGGTCTGAATGATGTGGTCTGCAAGTATATCCTGCCTTCTACCACAAGGGATTCCAGAATACACCAAAGAAAACAAAATTCTGAGGTTTGTAAATAGAGGGTGGCTGTGGTTTGTACATAGAAGCTCATCTCCTCGTTGCCTTCCATCCCAAATGGTGATACACTCTTCTCTTGGCCCCTTCCCTCACCATTCTGAGCTGGTTCCCTCACAAGTCTAATAGGTTACGAATCAACATTTCTGCCAATGGGAGGAAGGAAGTGGGCGCCGGGGTTGCCACAAGTGAATGGATTGTCTTTGGCACTTTAATTTGCAGATTAATTTCTCCTTATTTGTGAGCCAGAGCCAATTTTCCTCTTCCACTCCATCGTCCTTTGGGTCTCCCTTGGGCTTTACCCATTTCCAGCTTCCGTCTGCCTCGGGAGCATGGCTGGTCCTGGAAGCTCCGTTATCTAAAATTTGAGCCGTTGGTGATCCGTGCTAGAAACACTTGAGGAAGAAGAGTTGAGTTTTCTGTTGACTGTAATGGCATCGTGGTGTGTTTCTTATGTCTTTCTTCTCCTGTCCCTGTCATCTGGCTGCAACAGGCCCTGTTGGATTGCACAAAGTGCTCCCCCGACCAACACACACACACAAATTGACATCAACTCCTGGGCCACAGATTTGCCGTGTGACCTTGGACAAGTCTCTCCACCTCTGGGTCTTATTTCTCTGCTGGATGAGTGAAGGGATTGTCTTCCATGGTCTCCGAGATCCCGTCCCACGCTCATGCCCTAGAATTCTCTGAGTCCTTGATGCACTTTTGCCTTTGGAGAGGAGGCAGGACAGTCAGGCGTGGAGGTTGGAGACCAGAGTTTGCAGAGCAGAGGTCTTTCCAAGGTGATTTGGGAGCTGCCAGACCTAAGGCAGTGACTTGTACGTCTTGAAAGAGACTCAGGGTGTTGCATCATCAGGGAGGATCAGGGAGGTTTGCCAGGGGCCGGGGGCCAGGGATAAGACATAATGTCTAGGGTTGCTGGTCCCTGAAAGGTCCCAGAGGCCTGGTGCCCTGTCACGTCTTAGGTTGTGGGACATGCAGAGACTGTGCCAGCTGGTTCTGCCCTCTCAGTATTTGGGGTACGGGCAGGATGGCCTCCCTGGGGGCAGGGTGGAGGAGGCTCATGCCCAGGACTGCAAATGCCACCTGTGAGAGTTGGCATCTTGACTTTGTTCTAGATACTGACTCTGGATTTTCTAACTGACCTTGAAAGGTTATGTCTCCAATCTTCTGATTGTAAAAGAGGGCAAATTCCATGAAGCCCAGTCTGTAAAACACTGAGGCCTTCACTGCAAGTACACGAACATAAAATTCTAGAACACAGAAGCTGGAAGGTCACTTGGAGATTCTGGCTCCAGGAGTAGGGCTTTGGAAGGGAGGGGGCTGCTGAGTGGGCTCCACACCCCTGTTTTTCCTTCCTTTACTCAAACCTTTTTTGTTTTATTTACTTTGGCTGTTTTGGGGGGCGGGGGGAACAAAGGATTTCAAGGTCATAAAATGTTTGAAAATCACCAGTGGTGGTCACTACTTCTCATTACAGGGAGGAACTGGGCCTGAGAGTCTCCACCGGTTAATGGCAGCCACAGGCAGGACCAAAAATTCCTGGGTGATGGTGATGATAATGATAATGATAATGATAATGGTAGAGATGATGAGGAGGAGAAAGACAGCAACCATTTATTCAGCACATACTGATTGCTGGGCTCTGTTTAAGTGTTTCACTCACTGAAGCCTGACAACAATCTTATGAGGTAGATATGATTATGATCACCACATTTAACAGAGAGGTTAAGTAACTTACGCCAAGTCACACAGCAAGTAAGAAAGGAGCTGGAATTCAAATTCAGGCAGCTTGGATCCAGAATCCTTGCTCCTTTTTTTTTTTTGTTTGAGATGGAGTCTTGCTGGGATTACAGGTGCATGCCACCATGCCTGGCTAATTTTTGTATTTTTAGTAGAGACTAGGTTTCGCCATGTTGGCCAGGCTGGTCTCGAACTCCTGACCTCAGGTGATCTGCCCGCCTTGGCCTCCCAGAGTGCTGGGATTACAAGCCAATGAGCCCGGCCCAGAATCCTTGCTCTTGACCACTATGCTATACTGCCCCATGACCTTGCCACACGCAAGACGGGCTGCCACCTACACTCTGGTTCTTTTATTCTAGTAGAGCCAGAGGGGTGTTCATGGATCTGACAATGTGCTCCATGTTCCATGTGAGTGTCCAATTGGGCCTCAGTTCAGAGAACAGCAGGAAAATGGCCTCCCTTCTCTCTGACTTGGACTGAAGATCTGTCTGATGAACCAGGCCCACTGACAGCAGGGTTGAAGCTGGAAACACAGGCCAGCGGGGCTTTCTGAAATACTAGAGCAAACGCCCTCCGTCCATTTCCACAGGCTGAGGGGCTTTCATCTGTTCATTTTCCGGATCAGGTAAATCCAGGAGAATGGCCTTCTGTGGCTGCCTGGGGGGCTCCTAGCTGCAAGGCCTGGGCCCACAGGAAGCAGGCAGCTGTGTGGTGCCGGAATGATCTTGCGGGGAGACAAATTAGCCCGATTCTGCTCTGCTGTTTAAAGTAAATATGGGGTGGGGTGGGGTGGCTCAGGCCTATAATCCCAGCACTTTGGGAGGCAGGATCGGGGGATCGCTTGAGTCCAGGAGTTCGAGACCAGCCTGAGCCACATAGTGAGAACCCCTTCTCTACAAAAAATAAACAAAATTAGCTGGGCGTGGTGGTGTGTGCCTGTAGTCCCAGCTACGCGGGAGGCTGAGGTAGGAGGATCACTTGGGCCCAGGAGATTGAGGCTCCAGTGAGCCAAGATCACACCACTGCACTCCAGCCTGGGCAACAGAGCAATACCGTGTCTCAAAAAAATATTAATAAAGTAAATATGAGCTCTCTCCCTGGCTGTCTGGTGCTAAGAGTGGAAAGTAAGGCATTGGCGGGTCTAGACCCTTTTGGTTTACATATGGATAAGCAATGATCCAGAGAGGCTAAGTGACTTCAACATCACAGAGCACATTGGCGCCAGAACTGGGACCAGAACTCAGCTTCCGTTAACTGTCAGTCCCATGTTCTCTTCCCTAGATATCAGAGGGCAGGGGCAGGCCCCAAAATGTCTGAGACCCCCAGCTGCCTTGTGTCCCGAATTCTTGGCCCTGTTCTGCCCCAGACAGTCTCCTTTCAGCGTCCTGACCTCGGACCATCGCCTGTGCATGCCAGGTCTTGCATCTGTCAGGCGGGAGTTCAAGGATCATTGTCGCCGGATAATAATAGTCAGGAGCTCAGGGACCCTTGGATGAAAGGTGTCAGAGACAAGCTGTCAGTGACGCACGAGGATTTGGATAAGGTCCTGGGGCGAGGTGGCAACGTTGGGCACGGCGGCAGACCATGCCCAACATGGGGGAAGGGAGTGTATGTGGTTCAGGCTTGTGTGTGTCTCTGTGTGTGTGTGCATGTGAGTATGGCGTGTGCTGGGATATATTTATGTGTACCTCTGTGTGAGTGTGCAGGCCCATATGTGAGTGTGCACACACATCTGTGAGAGCCTGCATGCATGTACACTTGTGAGGTGTTGATACATGTCCATGTAGGTATCAGTTTGCCTGTAAATATCTCTGTGTAACAATAACAAAGTCCGAATAGTCATCAAGAGTGTAGACATGAAGCCAGACTGCCTGGGTTAAATCCCCAGCTAGTTAGTCTTTCGGTGCCTCTGTTTCTTCCTCTGCAAAATGGCGTCTACCCCATCAGGATTTTAAAATCAGTTAATATGGCTGGGCGCGGTGCTCACGCCTGTAATCCCAGCACTTTGGGAGGCTGAGGCAGGCGGATCACAAGGTCAGGAGATCGAGACTATCCTGGCTAACATGGAGAATTCTGAGAATTGCTCAAACCCAGGAGGTGGAGGTTGCAGTGAGCAGAGATTGCACCACTGCACTCCAGCCTGGGCAACAGAGCCAGATTCCATCTCAAAAAAGAAAAACAAAAAACAAAAAAACCATGAACTCATTTTCAGGTTGAGGAGCTCAGCATCCTGGTTGTGAAATACCCTCCTCATAAAACCCTGGGATGGAGACTACGGGGATCAGGTGCTTCCTTGTGACAACTTCCGGGCATGGTGGCTCAGGGCACAAACTGGAGTGTGGCCACAATACATACTGTGTACTTTTACAAGGATGTCACAGAGCCTGGGTATCATAAAGGAGGAATTTTTCAAGGAACTGAAACCATTAGACAGGAGAGAGAGCCCTGGGCAGACAAGGTTGCCCGTGCCAAACATTTCAGCTGTGGCACAAGGGAAAGGGTGGGAGTTATGAAACTGTTCCATTTTGGGTTTAGGTCTGGGCTCTGCCGCTAGCTAGCCAAGTGACCTTGGCCACTGATCTCTGTGGTCTTCCATGAGTAAAAGGCGGAAACTCACTCCTACCCAGAGGGCAGGTCTGACTCCCTTTAACCAGCACCCACCTGCTCACAGCAGGAAGGACTGAGGTCTAAAGCTGGAGGTGGGCAGGAAGGACTGAGGTCTAAAGCTGGAGGTGGCTGCTCAGAGTCCCAGCAGAGGCCTCTGGGGCACCTCACTGAGTGCCTGGCAGGAGTGGGTGCCTGTCTCAGGGCTGGGTTGAGTTGCTCCCACCAGGACCCTTCATCATCTGCACAGTGAGGGGACTGGGAGGTTCAGAGAGTCACAGCTTGGGCTCAAAACAAGCAAGAGGTTTCTGAGTGTGAGGATTGCTCTGGAGTGGAATGGCCCTCACAGGTAGGAGTGAGCCTCCTGTAGCTAGAGGTATTTAAGCAGCTGAAGGACAATCCGTGGGCAGGAAGCTGCAGAGATGGTCGCAGCGTGGACTAGAACTGCTGTTTTGGTCACTCAGACCTCATTCCAGCCTGGCTTCTCTGGACAGCACCCCTGCAATAGTGAGCTGGTGACTTTACGCCTCAGAACCTTGGTTTCCACATCTGTAAAATGGGAATTATATGACACTCACTATGTGCCAGACACCCCGTTGGTACATAGCACACACTATCTCACTTAATCCTTCAAGTAGGGACAAGTTATCCCCATTCCTTATATGAGGAAGCTGAGGCACAGAGAGGTGAAGTGAATGGCCCAAGGTCACACAGCTGGGAAGACAGGGAACTAAACTTGAACTCTAGTCTGGCTGCCCCCAGACCTCACACCGCACCTCCCATGCCGACTCCAGCCTTCCCTGTGCCCACAGGCTCTTTAAGGGTCACCCAGAGACTCTGGAGAAGTTTGACAAGTTCAAGCACCTGAAGTCAGAGGACGAGATGAAGGCGTCTGAGGACTTAAAGAAGCATGGCGCCACCGTGCTCACTGCCCTGGGTGGCATCCTGAAGAAGAAGGGGCATCATGAGGCAGAGATTAAGCCCCTGGCACAGTCGCATGCCACCAAGCACAAGATCCCTGTGAAGTACCTGGAGGTAGGAGGCAGAGCCTGGGCAGGTGGGAGGATGCGGGGAAGGCCTTGGGTGGGGCAATGGGATCTGGGTTCGAGTCCAAGCTCAGCCACTAACTTGTGGGATGACCTATGCCGCTCTTCTCTGTGCCCCAGGTTTCTCATTTGTAAAGGGGACTGCCACCCACTTTGCCTTCCTCCTGGGATCGTTGAGAATGAACACATTTAGCATTTTTAATTTAGTATGCTAAATTCACATCTTATTACCAAAGAGGAAAGGGAGAGGGGATATTGGGTGCAAAATTTGCATCCTCTCCATGGGTAGGTACCATTATCATATCCACTTGATAGATGGGGAAACTGAGGCTCACAGGTTAAGCAGCTTGTCCACGGTCACAGGAGGTGGATAATGGCAGAGCCAAGATTCAAACGCAGGTCTCTATTACTACAGAACCCCAGCCCCTAACTGCTGTGCCACTGGGAGTCTGGTACATGCAGGACATATGTGGCAGGAGCTCAGCAAGTGGGGCTCAATTTGGGGTGAGGGTGGCCAGCAGGCTGGCTCTATTGGTTCCAGCATCTTCACAGATGAAGAGACAGGACCTCGGTTTCCAGCACGAGCAATTGGTTTGAACCTCCTGAGATGGGTTGGAAAGTTGGGTGGATCAGGGTTGGGGGCAGGAGCCTGGGCTTCAGGTTGTGTGTCTATAACTGGTGGGAGGAGGCGATTTGGGGAGAGGAGGGAGCTGGGGATGAAGGACCACAGGGACAGGTGCATCCCCCGAGGGTAGAAACAGCAGGAAGTCTGGTGCAGCCATGAGGATTAGGATGTGGTGATAGCTACCCGCTGGGATGGGCCACAGTGAGCATTTGCTGCCATGCCTAGCACATGGCATCCATCCTCAAAGTTGCCTCATGGCCAAAACGACTGCAAGAGCTCCAGCCACCTCTTCTATATTCCCAACTGGAAGCAGGAGAAAGAGAGGAATGCTCTCTTTTGAGGAGTTTAAGGAGTCCCAGAAATCTCATCCAACAATTTTATTTACATCTCATTGGCCAGAAGTTAGTTATGGAGCCATCCTGTCTGCACGGGAAGCTGGGAAAGGTAGTCTATCACCCCTCCAAATACAACTAGTGTTCTGTTACCAAGGAAGAAAGGGAAATGGATATTGTGGACGTAATTAGCAGTCTCTGCCCCAGGCAAGTACCCTTCTCATCCCCATTTTACTGGTTTGGAAACTGAGAGCTCAGAGGGTTTAAGTAGCTTGCCCAAGGTCACACAGCTGATAAGCCAGGAGGTACAGTCAGATCCATGGTACTCTGGAACCAGGCTCTGAATCCACTGTGGCACAATATCACCCATTGACAACCACCGCCACCCCTCTTTAGCTTCAACCCTTGCACCCCACCCCACAATTGCGCAGAGTCCTGCCTGCCCAACTGCTCCACATCACCAGCGTGAACAGACAACCCTGCATGTGAGGCCGTCCCTGCCTGCCCATCTTCTCTCTGCAAATCCCTGTTCATCCACTAAGGCCCAGTGCGAAGCCATCTCCCCTGCTTGTACCCCCAGGCCCACGAGGCTTTCAGCGGTTCCATCTGCCAGCCCCTCCCTGCACCATGGCACTTTATCCTCATCTCCTCCGGTCATGGTACTGCCAGGCTGTGTGATAATTTGTCTCTTTGCCCAGCGGTCTCCCAGCAGACACTCAGCTCCCTAGGGGCTACCATTTCTGTGCCCCACTGGCACGTGTTTGGCTCACCATACACTTCCAATGACTGAGTTCTCTCTCTAGAGAGGAAGAAGCTGAGTGTTGGATAGAAAAAACCATGCAGCCAAGATATCACAACCAGCTGGCCACTAGAACCCAGGTCTCCCTAAAACATGCTTAATCTGATGCATAACCTCTGCAAAAAATTGAGACAGAGCCCAGATGTCTGCTTTTCCCCCTCACGGTGGACCTTCCCTCTGCGCTGTTCATAAAACAGTCTCCACCTCACCTGTGGACAGATTGTCTCTCTGAGGGACTGAGGGGCTGTACAGGGTGGTGGGTGCCCAGAGTGTTTCCATTTCTCAATTATGCAGTGGCTCCGTTCCACTGTTTTCTAGATATGAGTGGCTCTGCCATGGACTCCAGAAAGTCTGAGCTGGGGGCCCAACCAGGCCATCTGGGTGGGTGAAGTCACACATGGAGTCGGGGCATAGGTGGCCCTGGAACTTGATTCTCGCAAGTTCTCTAAGGACAGGGCTTGCTCCATGACACCCTGAGCCCCCACTTTGTTTTGTGGCATTCATGAAATGGAAGGTGAAGTCAAGCATCCACCTTGATGCCCAAGAGTAGGCGTTTGTGGAGCTGCCCCTCTTTCCCAGCAGAGGGGCTTAGGGGGTGTTGATACTTCTTGAGGCCTCCCTTTGCATGTCCCACCCACGACTATCCCTGCTTTATGTCACTTGCACCCTGGGGCCCTGAGAAAACGAGAAACCCAGCCTTGGTTCAGCCACTGCCTCCGTTCCCAGCTCTGGCAGTGGCCTGCCCACAGCCTCCTGGGCGCAAATCCATCTCTGCTCTCTGCTTCCTGCGTGACCTCGGTCTGGCCACTTGATTTTCTCCTCTGTAAAGCGACACTCCTTGGTGTACCAGCCAGGGCTGTGGTTGGGATCAAATCTGGTTAACTTGAGAAAGCACAGCCGCATTTCACATCCACGAGTCTTTCCATCCCTAAAGCAGCACCATGCTACATCTCCGTTTTCCCATGCCCATCTCTGTTATCCGGGCAGTGAGACTGTGGGTACTAAAGCAAATGGCAATGCTGAGGCTGATAGCAGACATTCTCCATCCTGGGAGCCAGCCGTGGGCCACATCCCTGTCTTCTTCCTCTCTCTCCTTCCCTCCCACCAGTGTTTCTGTGCTTGGTATAAAAAATAGGAGGCTGTGCCCCCAAAATAGGGTCTTTAAAACAATAACCATACCAAGTCATTAAGTATGCAAAAATTGCATACACACAAATAGAAATAGTTCCTTTCTAGACTTTCTGATTGCAAAATCCTGAATACAATAATGAAATCTGAGCATTTCCCTTCTTTTCTGCTGCCCCCAAGCAGGTGGTGCTCTGAGCTCTCACCTGGTTTCAGTGGGGTCTACATCCTGATGGAGTGGAGGGGGCTGTGAGTAAGAGTGTGGGCTCCGGAGCCGGCCCTCCTGGGTCCAAATGTCCCTTCCATTCAACCTCCCCTTGCCTCAGTTTCTGCATCTGTAAATCGAGGGCAGTTGTAGTATCTATCTCACAGTGGTTGTGGGGATCAAAGGGGTTCATCCGTGGAGATCACACAGACGCTCACCTGGTGCCTAGCAAGTGCTCAATACACGGTCCTGGAATAAAGAGAAGGTAGGAGGAGAACTGACTCCCATCTGGCCCCTGGCTTGTCCCACCCTGGTGACCATTTTCTCTCCTCACCCTCCCTGCAGTTCATCTCGGAATGCATCATCCAGGTTCTGCACAGCAAGCATCCCGGGGACTTTGGTGCTGATGCCCAGGGGGCCATGAACAAGGCCCTGGAGCTGTTCCGGAAGGACATGGCCTCCAACTACAAGGAGCTGGGCTTCCAGGGCTAGGCCCCTGCCGCTCCCACCCCCACCCATCTGGGCCCCGGGTTCAAGAGAGAGCGGGGTCTGATCTCGTGTAGCCATATAGAGTTTGCTTCTGAGTGTCTGCTTTGTTTAGTAGAGGTGGGCAGGAGGAGCTGAGGGGCTGGGGCTGGGGTGTTGAAGTTGGCTTTGCATGCCCAGCGATGGGCCTCCCTGTGGGATGTCATCACCCTGGGAACCGGGAGTGGCCCTTGGCTCACTGTGTTCTGCATGGTTTGGATCTGAAGTAATTGTCCTTTCTTCTAAATCCCAACCTAACTTCTTCCAACCTCCAAACTGGCTGTAACCCCAAATCCAAGCCATTAACTACACCTGACAGTAGCAATTGTCTGATTAATCACTGGCCCCTTGAAGACAGCAGAATGTCCCTTTGCAATAAGGAGGAGATCTGGGCTGGGCGGGCCAGCTGGGGAAGCATTTGACTATCTGGAACTTGTGTGTGCCTCCTCAGGTATGGCAGTGACTCACCTGGTTTTAATAAAACAACCTGCAACATCTCAGTCTCTGCCTGGCATTTTTCATCTCCTAGAGTAAATGATGCCCCCACCAGCACCAGCATCAAGGAGGAAATGGGAGGAAGGCAGACCCTGGGCTTGTGTGTGCAGAGAGCCTCAGGAAAGAGGAGAAGGGGAGGAGGAAAGGCAGGAGGGTGAGAGGGACAGGAGCCCACCCTCCCTGGGCCACCGCTCAGAGGCAGGCCCAGTGCAGGGCATGGGGAAATGGAAGGGACAGGCTTGGCCCCAGCCTTGGGAGCACCTTCTCTTCGGTGGAGGTGGGAGGCAGAGAACAGACCTCTGCAATACGAGGAGAGAGTGACAGGTGCGCCAGGCTGTGGGAACCCAGAGGAGAGGGGAAGCCATCATCATCATGGCTGCAATACCTTCAGTAACATGGGAAGGTCACCCTGCTAGTAAGTGGCAGAGCTGGGACTCAAACTATGGCCTGGAAGGCAGCAGGGACTCCAGCCAGGGAGACAGCAAGGTGGCCAGCCAGTGGCAGCTGCTGACCTTCTGGCCACAGAGAAAGGACAGACACATGGGGAATAATTTACAAACACAGGCCAGGAGACAAAATCCATATCAGCGAAGGCAGAGTGCACGGGCAGAAAATGTAAGTATTGCTGCGAGGGCCAAAAATAAAATGTTGGCATGTAATTGTGGCAGCCAGGAGGCAGGCTGCAGCAAAGGGTGTGGAAAGGGGCCTGGAAAAGGGCCTGGTGGGCTGGACCGGCCCACGTGCCCAAGCCATGAGGTCCTAGAATGCCACCACGACTCTGGGCGCCATCTCTGGGAAGCCCCAAGTCCTGGGCACCTTAAATCTCCAGTAGCTCCCAGAACAAGGGACCTTGAGCCCCCCTGCCCTTAAGCATCTGTCTTGGGGTCCAGCCCTACCCCTACCCCACGATAATCGTGACCTCACTGCCCCAAACCTCAGACTAAGCTCAGGCTCACGGCTGCTGGGCAGAGCAGTGCTCCTCTGCTGGATGTGGACACGTCCCAAATCCTAGCACACTTATTTACCAGGCTGTGCGGTGGCACCAGACAACCGCATTAAAGAGGCACCTTCTTCCTTTCTGCGCCAGGATTTGGGAATTCGTATGCTCTATGAAGAGGTGGGAGAGAAAGGAGGGGAGTTCAGGGTGAGGGGAGCTTTTTGATCTTGGAGCCTGGAGAAAAATTCCACATACTTAGAGAGTAATTCAATTGAACACTCAGGCAATGAGCAGTTCTGTAGAGGATTCGTGTGCAGGATTTAAAGTTGAATAAACTGGGTCCCTGTCTGCAAGCCATTGACAATCTAGTCAGGGAGACAGATGTGTTGTGATAATTAAATCAGGGCAGAACACCATTAGGGATGCAGAGATGCACCCGTTACTTGTTATTCATTCAGCATCCATTGAACAAATGTGTGCTAAGCAGAGCAATTTTTAAAAAAATTCCCAGTTTATGTGTATCTTGGATGCACACGATGCAACTTATTCTTTGTGTGTGTGTGCTTGTGTGTGCGCACCTGTGACTCAAGGGGACTTCTGTTTTGAATCTTCATTTTGCGTGAGTGGCAAATACTTAATTTATTTGAGATTTTTCTGTGGTTTTTGGGCTGATTCCAAGGGGCTTATGTGTGCCAAGTTGTGGTGTGCATGCATGGGGAGGTGGCAATCTGGTGGCTGCTGTCATCTGTCCCCAGGGGTGACCTCAGGACTGCTGCACCCACCTGCCTTAGTCATTGTTCCTTATCAGATCCTCTGCGTAGGAAACTGTGATCGCTTTTGCCTGGGACCACTTCCTCCCTGAAACACTCTTGCCCCATGAGGTCTCTGCCTGGAATGTGAGGCATGGATTTTCTCTGTGTTCAGACCCCGCAGACCTGTCTGAACTTTTTTTTTTTTTTTGCCTCTTCTAGGACTTGGTAGGGCTTGTGCAAGGCGGCTCTGTATGGTTGTATGGGTTGTGCACTCCACATGAGTGCCTGGACGAAGCGGGTAATAAGAGCTGGATGTGAACTGTGCTCCAGTTACCAAGCTGTGCACCCAGGGGGGTGCCTTTTCCTAACCCACACAACGTGCTTTATGAGCAGGGACAGAGCCTGTTTCTCTGAGAACTACCAGCATCTGCAATCTGGGTGTTTTCTCTGCAGTTCTCTTCTTTATGACAGTTTCAGAAAATGATTCTCCAACCTGGAAAGCAGAAAACTCTCATGATTTCCTCCAAGTATTTTCTCCTTTCTGTGTATTCCTTCTGGTTCTCTCCGAGTCTAAGCTTTCGACACTGCAAATCCAGGCAAGAGACATGGGTTTTTTGTTCTCAGCTGTCACATCCTTCCCTGAGGCTTAGGGAAAGAAATACTTTGCTGTCTAAAGAAGAGCTGAGAGCAAAAGGAATAAAGGCAATCCTGGGAGAAGAATAGAGGTTAACATTTTAAAAATATCCTAGCGGGGTGGTGGCTCATGCCTGTAATCCCAGCACTTTGGGAGGCTGAGGTGGGTGGATCACCTAAAGTCAGGAGTTCGAGACCAGCCTGACCAACATGGTGAAACCCCGTCTCTACTAACATACAAAATTAGCTGGACACAGTGGCACATGCCTATAATCCCAGCTACTCGGGAGGCTGAGACAGGAGAATTGCTTGAACCTGGAAGGCAGGGGTTGCAGGGACCTGAGATTGCTCCATTGCACTCCAGCCTGGGGACAAAGCAAGACTCAATCTCAAAAAAAAAAAAAAAAAAAAGGGAAACTCTGTCTCAAAAAAATAAATAAATAAAAATATCCTACCGCTGTGACATGTATTCTACATTAATGTAACCAGTATTTATTAAGCATCTACCATGTACCAGGCCCCAGACTGAGACTTAGGCCTCAGTCTAAGTCACAATCGTGAATAAGGCAGACATGGTCTCTGCTCTCATGAGGCTTCCGCGGTGTGGGGATGAAGGAGAAAGTAGCCCATGCTAGGCCTCGGGGACAATAAAGGATTTTTATGAACAAAGAAGGGGCCAGACATAGTGACCTATGCCTGCAATCCAGCACTTTGGGAAGCTGAGGCAGGTAAGTCACTTGAGCTCAGGAGTTTGAGAACAACCTGGGCAACATGGCGAAACCCTGTCTCCACAAAAAAATAGAAAAATTAACTGAGCATGGTGGTGCACGCCTGTAGTCCCAGCTACTTGAGAGGCTGAGGTAGGAGGATCACCTATGCCCAGAGAGGTCAATGCTGCACTGAGCCGTGACTGTGCCATTGCACTCCAGCCTGGGCAACAAAGTGAGGCTCTGTCTCTAAAAAAGAAAAAAAAAGAAGTAGGAAGAGAGTTTCAGGTGTAGGAATTGCCTAAGGAGTGGCTTTCCAAATTCACTCAGTCGTATATTCACACATGCATTGATCAAATATTTCCTGAAGCCTGCAGGGTGCCAGGCACTGAGCTAGGCTCTGGGGTGCCACAGTGAAGCAGACAGGCCCTGCCCCTGCCTCGGGAAGCTGACGAGGTACAGGGCTCTGAGAGTATGAACACGAGGTGTGGGAGTGATGGCGGGCCCAGTCATGGTGGATGAAAGTCATAAAGAGTCAGCTGCTGCATAAGTCAGGGTTTTCCAGAGAAACAGAACCAACGGGAAGTGTCTACATAAATGTTCATGTTGCCTTTTCTACATTCACTTTTTTTTTTTTTTTTTGAGATGGAGTCGCGCTCTGTCACCCTGGCTGGAGTGCAGTGGCGCAATCTTGTCTCACTGCAACCTCCGTCTCTTAGGTTCAAGAGATTCTCGTGCCTCAGCCTCCCTAGTAGCTGGGGTTATAGGCATATATAGCCTCCACCTCCCAGGTTCAAGTGATCCTCTCATCTCAGCCTCCAGAGTGGCTGGGACTACAGGTGCATGTCACTATGGCTGGCTAATTTTTAAATTGTTTGAAGAGAGGGGGTCTCACTGTGTTGCCCAGGCTGGTCTCGAACTCCTGGACTCAAGCGATCCTCCTTCTCAGCCTCCCAAAGTGCTGGGATTACAGAGGTTAGCCACCAGGCCAGGCCTAAATATTTAATATAGTCCAATGCATTGAATCTTTCAACAGCCCTACCAGGTAGGTATTATTATCATCATTGTCATCACGTTGGTATGTGTCAACTTAGCTAAGCCATGGTGCCCAACTGTGTGGTCAAACACCAGTCTAGATGCTGCTGTGAAGGTATTTTGAAGATGCGAATAACATTTAAATAAAGAGACTTAGAGTAAAGCAGATTACCTCCATAATGAGGGTGGGCCGCACCAATCAGTTGAAGGTCTTACAAGAAGAGGCTGAAGTTCCACAAGGAAGAAGGAATTCTGCTTCCAGACTCAAGGCTGCAAAATCACTTTTCCCTGGGTCTCCAGCCTCCTGGTCTGTCCTGCAGATTCCAGACTGGCCAACCCGCATGATTGCATGAGCCAATTCCCTAAAATAAACCTCTCTATATATACGTCCTATTGGTTCTGTTTCTTTGGAGGACACTAACTTCCACAATGATCCTCATTTTACAGATGAGGAAACTAAAACAGAGAGAGTTTGAGTAATTTGCCCAAGACCACCAACTAAAAAGAAGGCAAGTTGGGATTCGCACCTGAAATCTGCCCTTCCTTCCTTCCTTCCTTCCTTCCTTCCTTCCTTCCTTCCTCCCTCCCTCCCTCCCTCTCTCTCTCTTTCTTTCTTTCTTTCTTTTGACAGAGTTTCACTCTTGTTGCCCAGCCTAGAGTGCAATGGCAGCTCACTGCAACCTCTGCCTCCCGGGTTCAAGCAATTCTCCTGCCTCGTCCTCCTGAGTAGCTGGGATTACAGGTGCCCACCACCACGCCCAGCTAATTTTTTCTAGTTTTAGTAGAGACAGCGTTTCACCATGATGGTCAGGCTGGTCTTGAACTCCTGACCTCAGATGATCGGCCTGCCTCGGCCTCCCAAAGTGCTGGGGTTACAGGCATGAGCCACCACACCCCGCCAAAATCTGTACTCTTAAATGCTTGCAGCACCCTGCCCCCTAGGACATACAGGCTTATGCCACCAGCGTGGCATGCCTCATCAGCTTTGGGACAAATATTCTCCCAATTTTCACATTTTTCAAAGTAAAATCAGTCTGAGCCTCCACTTCCAGATTAGCAGCAAGTCTGACTTCTCCTGTGGGCTCTACTTCCTCTCCCTGAATTGCCAGAGAATGCAGGGGCTGACTCAGCCCAAGAGGGCCAGACAGGTTGCACATGTGTGGTGGCGCTGGAGGCCCTAATCCGCCTGCCTGGGGGCCAGTTTCAGGCACTGCTGCCCTTTCACCACCATGCAGTTGTGCTCTGGGCACCCATCCTGGGCAAGCTGGCAAGTCCTTGTCCAGTGCCCGTAACCTCTGTCCTGGTCCAGACCCTCACCTGCAGGGCTGCAGGGAGCCCCAGGCTTGTGCTTCAAAGGCTGGTGGTTATAACTCAAAGCTGCACACCCTGTCATTTTACTCAAGGCCCAGGCTCGGGGACTAGGGGCATCGGGGCCTCACACTGCAGAGCTGAGCAAAGGATCCTTCAATAGGAGAATGCCAGCCTCGCTGAGCCAGTCCCCAGGCATCCTTCCGGCAAAATACGGCTCTCCTCTCCCTGGCCCTCAGAAGGGAAGGGTGAGGCCTCCCGGGAGCCCTGTGACAAGTCTGTCTGCCCCATCCCCAGTTCTTGCATCTGAGGCTGCTGGGAAGGGCGGTCTTCTTCAGGAGCTTGGTACGGGGGCTCTTCTGCCAGGCTGCGGGGGATTCCCAGCTTGTAGTCTTCCTGGAGCGGGTTGGAAGCATCATGACACCAGTTCAGAGTGAGTCCCACCTTCCATCCTGTGGGTGCCCTGACGCAGAGCCGCTGACATTTGCTTGAGTCAGGGCAAGACTCACTAACACGCCAGCTGAAGCCAAGTGACCAAATCCTGCTAAGCACCTGCAGGCTGGACTGGCAGGAGTTCAAGCCTTAGGGGATGTCCCAATGGCTACCAGCGCCTGGGGCCTCATTTCTCACTTGTCACTTACACGGGAGTGTTCATGAGAGGCCATTGAGCATTGCAAGACTCTACTTATCAGAGGTGAGTGTTCCAGGCGACCTGAGGCCACTGCCATTCAGTTGAAACTCTTGGATGCTTTTCAATGTCAGCTTCTTTCCAAACAAACAAACAAACAACAACAACAACAAAAACATATTTTTTTCAATTCCACCTAATCAGGTACCTCATACATTTCATTCACCAAATACCTGTGAAACACTTACTGTTTCAATTTCTTTTCCTTTTTTTTTTTTTTTTTTTCCTTGAGACAGTCTCACTTACCCAGGCTGGAGTGCAATGGTGTGATCTCGGCTCACTGCAACCTCCGCCTCCTGGTTTCAAGCAATTCTCCTGCCTCAGCCTCCTGAGTAGCTGAGATTACGGGTGCCCACCACCATGCCCGGCTAATTTTTGTATTTTTAGTAGAGACAGGGTTTCACCACATTGGCCAGGCTGGTCTCGAACTCCTGACCTCAAGTGATCTGCCTGCCTCGGACTCCCAAAGTGCTGGGATTACAGGCATGAGCCAATGCACCCGGCCTTATTGTTTCAATTTCTATTGCTGCGTAGTAAGAAAAATAGTATGTAATAAATAGTAATAAAGTCACCCCAAAATATAATGGCTAAAACACAACAGTTCTGTATCTTATTATTGCCTCTCCTGGCCCTAGGAATGGAGCAGGCTGAGCAAGCGGGTTTTCACTCAGGGTCACTCACACAGAAACTAGAGCCACCCCCTCGGGCCTGGATCATGTAACCGGCTGTCAGTTTGAAAACCCACACACAGCCCAAGACCACGCTCCAAACCACTTGGCAATTCTGCCCAAGTCACTGGGCAAATATCTTTCAACGGCTCCTCCTCGTTGTGCATGGGAGAAAAGTTCAGACAACATGGCCCAACTTTTCCCTCCTGACCCCTGATTTGATGTGCAGTCTGCAGTGCCTGAGCCCTGGGTTTGCTGTTCCTGGACTATCCAGTGCTCTCGGATGTCAGCGCCCCTTTGCGGGCTGGGGTCTTTTTTTTTTTTTTTTTTTTTTTTTTGAGTAGTTTCACCCTTGTCACCCAGGCTGGAGTGCAATGGTGCGATCTTGGCTCACTGCAACCTCCACCTCCTGGGTTCAAGTGATTCTCCTGCCTCAGCCTCCCGAGTAGCTGGGATTACAGGTACCTGCCACCATGCCCAGTTAATTTTTGTATTTTTAGTAGAGATGGGGTTTCGCCATGTTGGTCAGGCTGGTCTCGAACCCCTGACCTCAGATGATCCGCCCACCTGGGTCTCCGAAAGGGCTGGGATTACAGGTGTGAACCACCACACCCAGCCCCTTTGCACTCTTGAAGCCTCACTTTGGGAAGTGTTTCCTCTCCTCCCTGCCCATCCAGCCTGGAGCTGGCTCTCCTCCCTCTGGCACAACCCTTTCTCGAAGCACCCATTGCATTGCATACATGACATGTGGCCGCTCTACTTCCTCTTGACACGGCGACTGGGTTCCGAGATTAAAGGACCCAGGAGAAGGAGCCTGGCAGACGCTGGATGCTTTTTGTGACCTAGCCAGGTCATAGGTGGATTCAAAGATTTTCTGATTGGCAATTGGTTGAAACAGCTATTATCTAAAGACCTGGAATCAATAGAAAGGAATGTCTGGGTTAAGATAAGGGGTTGTGGAGACCAGGGTCCTTACTGTGCAGATGAAGCCTCCAGGTAGCAGGCTTCAGAGCAAATAGATGGTAAATGTCTCTAAAAGGTGCCAGACTCTTAGTTAATCTCTTTTGGGTCAGGACAAGACCTGGAAAGGGAAGGGGATTCTCTATAGATTGTACATTTTCCCCATCAGAGATAGTTTTGCAGGGCCGTTTCAAAATATGTCAAAGAAATATATTTTGGGGGTAAAACACTTTGGTTTCTTTCTGGGCTTGCTATGTCATGTGATGCAATACTGGAGTCAGATTGGAATTTGGTGTCTTATTGCTATAAAGAGGCTGCGTTGGCTGGGCATGGTGGCTCGCGTGTGTAATCCCAGCACTTTGGGAGGCCGAGGCGAGATCACCTGAGGTCAGGAGTTTGAGACCAGCCTGGCCAATGTGGCAAAACCCCATCTCTACTAAAAATACAAAAATTAGCCGGGCATGATGGCAGGAGCCTGTTATCCCAGCTACTCAGGAGGCTGAGGCAGGAGAATCGCTTGAACCTGGGAAGCAGAGATTGCAGTGAGCCGAGATCACGCCATTGTACTCCAGCCTGGGTGACAAGAGTAAAACCCCATGTCAAAAAAAAAAAAAAAAAAGAGTCTGTATTGTCAATCTTAAAATCTGTTTCATTGTTAGTGCTGGTCAGTTGTACCTGAAATCCAAAGTGAGGAGGGTAAAATGAGGCCTGTCTGACCCCTCCTTCCCCTCGTGGCCGGAACTATTTTATCAGGTTTACTTTGGAATGCCCTTGGCTGTAAAGGCGGTCCATTCAGTCATGGGATGGCTTAGAATTTTATTTTTGGCTTACAATCTACTTCCCCACAAGTTGCCTTTCCCTCAAGGCCGCAAGATGGCTGCTACACCTCCAGATATCACATCCTCACTCCACATCCAAAGGCAGGAAGAGGCAATTCCTGCTTCATGTCCTCATTTGAAGGTATGGAAGAACTTTCCAGAGGCCCCCTTCCTCCTCCCTGGCAGATTTTCTCTAAGTTCCCATTTTCCAGGACTGGGTCACATGCCTATGCGTAAGCCTGACACAGTCAAGACCACCATGATGGGCTGGGAGCAACTGTAACTCACCCTTGGGGCAAGACTGAAGTCATCTTCTGTGAGCACCATTGGGGGTGAACTTCCAAACCAACAGGAGACTCTTCAGGCAGGGCAGATGGGATGCCGCTGGGGAGGGCTGGGAACCAATGGCATTGGCCATGAGGATGGCATAAGGTAGCATGTGCTAAGCCCTTAGCCCGGGGCTGGGATGCCAGTGACACTCATGCTCATGCCTGAATCAACAGCCCATGCTACATAACTCTTAGTCATCACTCACCCAAGCCCCTGAGCCTGGTCTGCCTCTTCCCAGAGGTGTGATTTGGACATGTTTTTTCACTACTGTGTGCCTCAGTTTCCTCACCCGTGAGATGAAAATAATAATTTTTCTTCTTATTACTTATGCCAAAGGCGTTTGTGAGGATCAAATGAATTAATACACACCAAGCGCCTAGAACACCTTGTTCTTCCCCCATCATCAATGAGAGTGGCCTCAGGGGTGGACGGTGGCAGGAACTGGGTCCCGTTTTCCTGAATGTATTTCTTTCCTTAGTGAAGGGATCCCAGGCTGCAGTTTCTCACTGAGGAAGGGAGGAGGGGTCTTGGGGGGAGGAGCACACGCCATGTCTCACCCTTTGCTGAGAGGGCCCACAGGCCTCATGGGAAGGACACGTGCTCGGCTGGATCACCTCTGCCCCTGTGCAGGGAGCACCAAGGACCAGAGAGGGGGTGCAGGTGCTGTGCAGGGGTGGTGAGGGGACAGTCACGGTAATGGGACAGCTATGGGCTGGGAGGAAGGAGGTGGAAAGTCCTGCCGCCGCACTCAGGCTCCCCTAGGTCCCACCCACCACCGTGTCGCTGTGTGGCCTCGGAAAAACATCTCCGCCTCTCTAAGCACCAGCATCCCATATGCTACATGGGATCAGTCATATTGAACCAACAGTGGAGCACTGAGTGTCAAAGCATTATCCAAATCTGAGGAATGAGGAGGCTGGGACCATTCCCAAGTGGCCTCAGCATCACAGGGTCTGAATGTCAGAGTTCCGGGAGCCCTTGGTGGTCACGTAGCTCAGATTTGTTTTTCCAAGTGAGGAAGCTGAGGCCCAAAGAAGATAAACCTTGATCAGGCTACCATGGTGAGAGGGAGGCCCTGCACGCCAAGCCCTCCCCCTTTCAAAGGATTTGTGCTAGGGACGCCGCAACTGCCCTCTGGCTCTGTTTCTGTTTCTTCCATCTCGTTCTGGCTTCTCTTCTGCTTTTTTCTCTGTGCCTTCCCTCTCTTCCTCTCTCTCTCTCTCCCCCCCCCCTTTTCTGTCTTTCTTTCCCTTTCTCTCTCTCTTTCTCTCCCTCTCCCTCCCTCCCCTTTTCTCTCCTTTCCCTCTCTTCCCCTCACCTCTCCCTCCCTCTCTCTCCCTCCCTGTCTCTCCCTCTCCCCACCTCTCTCTCCCTTTTCTTTCTTTCTCTTTCTCTCTCTCTTTCCCTCTCTCTCTCCCTCTCTCCCCCTCCCTCTCTCTCTCTTTCCCTCTCTTCCTCTCACCTCTCTCTCCCTCCCTCTCTCCCTCCTTTTCTCTATTTGGTCTCTCCCTCCCTCCCTCTCTCTTTCCCTCTCTTCCCCTCACCTCTCTCTCCCTCCCTCTCTCCCTCCTTTTCTCTATTTGGTCTCTCCCTCCCTCCCTCTCTCTTTCCCTCTCTTCCCCTCACCTCTCTTTCCCTCCCTCTCTCCCTCCTTTTCTCTATTTGGTCTCTCCCTCCCTCCCTCTCTCTCTCTTTCCCTCTCTCTTTCTCCAGCTCCCTGTCTCTCTCTCCCTCTCTCACTCCCTCCCTGTCTTCCTTCTTCTTTCTCTCTTTCCATCCCTCTCTCTCTTTCCCTCTTTCCATCCCTCTCTCTCTCTTTCCCTCTTTCCATCCCTCTCTCTCTCTCTCCCTCTGTCAATCTCTCTTTCTCCCTCCCTCTGTCCCCCCACCTCCATCCCTCTCCCCCACCCTTCTCTCCCTCCCTCTCTCATCGGTGTGGGTATGCCTGTTGTTCTCTGAAGCAGGAGTTCTGATGCTGTGGGTCATGGCTCCTTGCATTACTCCCTCTGTCCCTCCCTCTTTCCCATTTCTGATTCCATAAATTCTCTGAGATTTTGTAAACAACTTAAAATAAAGAGAAAAAAGTTTAAAAGCACAGAGTAGGGATGAGAACAGGTTGTAATTCACTGGGGTGCAGTGAGGCCAGGGCCTTAGACAGTGAAGTGGAGCTCTGTGCACATGTGCCAGAGAGAGAGAGAGAGAGAGGAAGGGAGGGACAGAGAGAGAACCAGTGAGAAGAGTGAGCAAGATGGAGGAGGGACAGAGAGGCAGAGACAGGGCAAGGGCAGCTTCCCCAGCACAAAGCCCTCTGGAATGAGGGGGACCTTCCCGCACATGCTTTACAGGCCCAGGGAGCGCAGCTCAGACCCGGCTGGCTGGATGACCTCAGGGCTCCCTTTCACCCACCCAGGTTCTGAGTCCAAGGACAGCACAGTGTCCAGAGCCCCAGTAAAAATAGAGCCGGGGTGGTGGCTGGCCTCCCAGACCTCTGGCTGCCCAGGGCCCTGGAGAGTCAGCCCAGTGCCTCCAGAGGAGGAGGAAACTGCAGCCCAGAGTGGGCAAGTGACCTGGCCAGGGTCACAGAGCAGTTGGGCAGCAGAGCCGGAGCCGGAGCCCCAGGCCTCCCAGCTGACACTCTCCACAGTACCTGAGCCCTCCCTGCGGGCCCTGAGGCAGGCCCTCCCCTCTCTGGATGGTGACAGACTGACTTACTTGAGTCTCCACTGCCTGTAATCTCCTTGAGGCCCGGTGGGGTGGGTGGGGCTGTGCCCCTGCAACGCACTTACCAGGCATAAGAAGAACAAGAACAAACAGCTCACAGGGTGTGCCGGGTGCCTTCCAAGCACTGTACACATACTCACTCATTCATCTTCAAACCAGGCTTAGGAAGCAGAAGCTGCCATCACGCCCATTTTCCAGATGAGGAGACTGAGGCCCAGAGAGGTTAACTGAATTGCCCAAAGTCACAGAGCATGAAGTTTGGTGTGGCTGGTACTCTAAGCCAAGCTGTCTGGCTCTAAACAAATTAATGGATGCAAAGAAAAATAAAGGTTTGGTGCTCCAGCATAGCTAGCAGCTGCTGCTGTCATTTGATTTTGGGGCCTCTGAAGGTCACAGAGTCCTCCCTACCACACACACAGGCAGGCTGGGCCCACAACCGTACCCTCAGAGTTCCTTTTGTAGGAGACCGTGGTGCTGGGAGCGGAACCACTCCTTCACACGCTAAGCCTCATTCCCAGCCGGATAATGCCTTGTCCATCCCCAAGGCGGTTTGGTGGGATGGGTCAACATGGGAGTACAAAGCAGACAGCAGCCTGAAAGAGCATGTTCCAAAATTTTCTTTCTTTCTGTTGAGGTATGGTAATCGTTTTAACAACACAAAGTTCCAGGAGGTGGCTCATGTCTGTGGCACTTTGGGAGGCCGAGGTAGGAGGATCCTTTGAAGTCCGGAGTTTGAGACCACTCCTAAGCAACATAGCGAGACCCTGCCTCTAAACAAAAATAAATAATATTTTAGTCCCAGCTACTTGAGAGGCCAAGGCAGGAAGATCACCTGAGCCTGGGAAGTTGAGGCTGCAGTGAGCCATAATCGCACCACTGCACTCCAGCCTGGTGACAGAGTGAGATCCTGTCTCAAAATAAAATAAAATAAAATAAAATAATACAAATACAAAGAGTATTTCAAGAGGGCCTGAAATGTTTGTGTTTATCCTAAGGGGACTTGCCAGGAATGGGGTGGGTAGAGCCCCCTAAGGGCTTGAGGGCCCCCAAGTAGGCTGACCCAGGGGACAGGCTGGGGAGAGCTGTCTCCCAGCCCCAACAGGTGCTGGCCAGGCCAGTCCTGGCACAGCCACCCGGGCGCTGGTGATAATCACGTCCTGGGGGTCAGCTTCAGCTAGAAAGGGACAGGTGTCGGGGGAGGGTGGAGGTGGCAGAGGGGACAGTGGCTCAGGCTGAGTCATCGTAGGAAGGCTGGTGGCTGCTGGGGGCTGGGAGTGTGAGCAGAGGGGACCGTTTCCATGGGGGAAGTAAGGCAGGAGAGGGGGTAATTATTAGGAACCTGTGACTGCGCCAATCAGTGCCAGAGAAGGGGTGGCCCTCAGGAGTTCCCGAAGGTACATTTAGCCACCCCACCCCTTCCCAAGTGGCTGCCTTATATATTTCCTTTTCTCCCTGTAACTCGAGGGTCTAGAGGCCGGACCAGTGCCCCTCCCCAGGCCCTTCACCCTCCAGCCCTGGCCCTCAGGACTCACAAACTCCCCGACCCTCCCAGCCTTTCTTCCAGTCCTAGATCCCTGAACCTAGGCCCCTGAAGCTGTCTGGCCACTCTGGATTCTGGCCCTAAGAAGGGTGGCTGAGGTTCTCTGGAGTCAGACAGACGTATTCCGGATCCCACCCACCATTTCTGAGCTGGGTGACCTTGGGCAAGCTCTCAACCACTCTGAGCCTCAGTTTCCTCATGTATAAAGTTGAGAGAACAGGCCACGCATGCTGGCTCATGCCTGTAATCCCAGCACTTTGGGAGGCCGAGGCAGGTGGATCACCTGGGGTCAGGAGTTCAAGACCAGCCTGGCCATCATGGCGAAATCCTGTCTCTACTAAAAATACACAAATTAGCTGGGCGTGGTGGCGGGCACCTGTAAACCCAGCTACTCAGAATGCTGAGGCAGGAGAATTGCTTGAGCCCGGGAGACGGAGGTTGCAGTGAGCCGAGATCGCACCATGGGACTCCAGCCTGGGTAACAGAGAAGACTCTGTCTCAAAAATAAATAAATAAAATAAAATAAAATTGAGAGAACACTGTTTTTATTGCAAAATGTTATTGTAAGACTTCAAAAAGCGGTGCCTGCAAAAAGACCATATATCGTGTGATTCCATTTATATGAAACACCCAGAAGAGGCAAATTGATAGATACGGAAAGTAGATATGTGGCTGTCCAGGGCTAGAGGTGAGGCGGGTTGTGGCGACGGGGGTTAAGTGCTTCTGGGTTTCTTTCGGGGGGTGGTGAAAACGTTCTAAAATGGATGTGGTGCTGGTTGCACACCTGTGGATATGCTAAGACTCACTGAACTGTGCACTTTGTTTTTGTTTGTTTGTTTTTGAGACAAGATCTCACTCTGTTGCCCAGGCTGTAGTGCAGTGTTGCAATCTCAGGCTCCCAAGTTCAAGCAATCCTCCTACCTCAGCCTTCCGAGTAGCTGGGACTAGAGGTGCATGCCACCATGCCTGGCTAAATTTGTTTATTTTTAGTAGAGATGGGGTGGGTCTCACTATGTTGCCTGGGCTGGTCCTGAACTCCTGGCCTCAAGCGATCCTCCTGCCTTGGCCTCCCACAGTGCTGGGTTTACAGGCTTGAGTCACCGCACTCAGCCTGTGCACTTTAACTGAGGAGAGCGTATGAGTGTGACTTGCTCTGGGTGGCAGCGGGGCTGCCTGGGTGCTAGAGGCTTACAGCCCAACCTTGTGGCTGTCTGGCCACCTACCCCATGTCCTGACCGGCCAGAACTGAGTCATTTTCCAGAGGGTGGAGGCTGAGATTTTCTCACCCAGTGTGCTCATCCCTTACCCCCAGGAAGGGGAACGCCAGTCCAGGGTGACTGAGGTCTCAGGGGCCACTGCTAAGCTTCACTCCTTCCTGGCTGGCTCTGTGGCCTTGGGCAAGTGATTTCACCTCTCTGGCAGCAGTTTCCTCTTCTGAAGAAATGTAGATGATGAAATTCCCAGTCCTTATCTCACAGGCGGCTGTTAGGCTCAAATTTATGAGGACACCTCAAGAAGGGTTTAGTGCATCCTACATGCTTGGAAAATATCTCATCATCTGCTAGGAGGGAGGCATGGGCAGGGGCAGAGTGTGGGCCAGAGACCCCGTATCCCATCCACTTTGTGCCAGAGTGGCAGGCTTTGTGAAGCCCAGCCCACCTCCTTCACATCCTTTCCTCTTATTTCCGCAGCAGCCTGTGCCCTACATGGCATTACGGATCTGGGACAGGAGAATCGGCCCCCCGTGGCCTTGATTTGTTCATCTGTCAAATGAGGGGACTGAACCAAAAGAAGTCCAAGGTGTCCGACACTCACCTTGTTTCTGACAACCTTCACCTGCTCCCTGGCTCTGAACACCCACCGAGTGGCCACCTTTGTCTTCAGGATTCACCCTCACCTTGCCCATGGTCCTGTGGCTTCTTTTTTTACCCCTATTCCTTCTCCTGGCCCTTGGAGGAAGGAGCCCACCTTTCTCCTGGCGTGATGTAGGGCGGGTTCAACAGCGTCTTGATGAAGTAACCTTGGGCATATTCTGGCTCTGGGCTTCAGTTTCCCCTGCTAAGCCCTCTCTGTCTTTGGGGGAGGATAGTGAAGAACCCCAGAATCTAGGGGTAGTAGGGGCCTTAAACGGCACTGGATTCAACACCAGACCCAATGCTTAAGGCCTCCACCGCACCCAGGCTATGCTTCCATACCTCTGGAGGGATGGGGAGCTCCCTGCTTCCCCAAGCAACCCACTCTGTCTGTTTGCTAGACAGCAGTGATTGTGTCTAACAGGGATCACACATAGTGGCTGGCACTGAGGCTCAAAAATGAACAGGAGCAGGGTGGCACGGAGGTAAGGACCTAGTTTGGGTTTGAATCCTGACTGTCTTCACCTCAGACTGGCTGTGTGTGGCCCGTGAGAGTGACTTAACCTAATCAAACCTCGGTTTCTTCATGTGCAGATGGCAGTAATGGTACCTGCCTTGCAAGGTTGTTGGAAAGCTTAGTGCTATGAAAACCAAACATCCCGGCACACATGAGTGTTTGTCTCATACCAGGCTCATTCATTCTCAGGGAATAGGTGCTATTGCCACCTGCATGTGTTCAGATGAATTGTTTAGAGGCACAGAGAGGTTAAGGAACTCGCCTGAAGTCCCACAGTGACCGTGACGGATAGAGACCAGACCTGGACCCAGGCATCCTGTGCCCAGGCCCCTTGTACCCTCTCAGAAGGTGTCCAGCTCTGTGCCAGCCCAACTATCTTCTCACGATGGTGTGGGCCTGAGTGCTACATGCTCCCTGGGTCCCAACATCCTTTTAGCCTCCGTTGCTCAGAGGACAAGAAGGGCTCGGGGTTTTCCGTTGTTACTTCCAGCTCTGTCCCAACCATATCATTTCAGATCCAGAGGACGAAGGCTCTGAGTCCAGCCAGAACCCTGGGGTGTGTAACCTTAGGAGGTTTGCTAAGGAGACCAGCGTGATGAGCCGGCTGGAATCTGAGCTCTCTGACCCCCACTCCTGCCCCTACAGCCACTTGGTCCCATGGGGTGTGGCTGGACAGAAGCCATCCTCTTCCTTCTGCTCTGTCCAACTGGCTTCTACCGGTAGGTGACAGGGCAGTGTTCCCAGCAGTGGGACAAGAGGCAGTGGCACCAGGCCATGAGCCATGCATTCCTAGCTCTGCAGGGCATGCATGCCACGCGGACTGTGACAGTGAGCTCTTCCAGGCCCCCAGTGAGCCTGAGAGGGGGTCTGGGAAGCGTCAAGAGACACCCAGACAGTGCCATGTGGCAGTGAAGCCTCTGGTCCCAATCTGCCAGGGTGCAAAGCCCCAGGACTGCTGGTGGGATGTTGGGTGAGTAATTTAACCTCACTGTTCCTATTTCTCCATCTATAAAATGGGTAGAGGGTAGCAGCCTTCTCATAAGGCTGTGTGACGGTTTCACATGTAAAGTACTTAGCACTATGCCTAGCACACAGAGAGGGCTCAGGGAGTGAGAATCGTTGTTATTTCATTCAGCATCCATCTCTCCACTTCTTTATACAACAACTACTTAGAAAGTATTGGATTCAATTTTGCTCCATAACAAGGTACTCCAAAACTTAGTGGCTTAAAACAATCAGCATTTCTTCTTGCACACAATGTGTGAGGATCAGGAATTTGGGACTGGCTTGGCTGGGTGGTTCTGGCTCAGGATCCCTCATGAAGTTGTGGGCAGGATGTTGGTCAGGGCTGCAGTCATCTAAGGCTGGACAGGAGAGAGAGGATCCACTTCCAAGGTGGCTCCCTCACAAGGCTGGCCAGGTCATGCTGGCTGTGGGCCAGAGGCCTCAGTCCCTCACCATGTGGATCTCTCCACAATGCTGCTTGAGTGTCTTCCCAACATGGCAGCTGTATTCTCCCAGAGCAAGTGGTCCAAGAGAGCCAAGGAGGAAGTGCAATATCTTTCATGACCCAGCCTCAGAGGTCTCACTTTGGCATTTACACAGTGTCCTCTCAGTAGCACAGGTCCTCTGCTCAGTGTGGAAGCGGACTCCACAAAGGTGTGCATACCAAGAAGCCAGGATCTCTGGGGACCCTCTGGGAGGCTGGCTAAACTCTGTTTTGCTTTAGGGATGCAGCAGTAAGCGAAATCACGGTGATTGCTCTCACAGTCAAGTACGACTATGTGTGTTTGTGGCTGTGTGTGTGCATGCACGTTGAGTACAAAAGAACAACAGACAGCAAACTCAAAGAAATACCTTGAGACATATTCTACGAAGCAAACAGACAGGGTGGCATGATGCTGTATAACAGGGTGTTATAGAAAAGGCTTCTCCAAGGAGGGGGCTTTGGGATTGAGGCCCGAGGGTGAAACGAGCCCACCAGGGGCCAGGGAGTGGAAGAGGGTGTCGCAGGCAGTGGAACAGCATAGGCACACTCGGAGAGGTGGCAATGTGGTGGCCCCTGGATCTGGCCTGCCTGGTTTTAATGCCTCTTGGCCACCCTCTTTGACCTCAGTTTCCTCATCTATAAAAGGGGATAATAACAGGTCCTACCACCTATGGGGTTGGAGGGATTAAGGGAGATACTTTGAGTGAAGTCCATAGTGCAGTGCCTGGTGCACCAAGTGCTCAGAAATGTGAGTGTCATCATCACGATTCAACAGTGGCACGCAAAGATGACAAAGACCTGGCCCGAGTTATAACTGTGAGGCCTAACATGGAGGGAGGCACTATCTGAAGCATTTCCTAGCAGTGGTGTCACCTAATGGAAGGCAATGATCTAGTATGGGAGATGGGCACATAAGACAAGCATTGGAACACCCTGGACAGGGTCTGGGAGCACAGTGGGGGGAGGGAAAGGGGGAGGAGGGTGATCTTCCTGACCTTGCAGGGGAGGGGTGCCTGGGAAGGCTTCCCCGGGAGTGGCACAGCCATCTGGAGAGATGAGTGGGCAGAGAAACTTCTAGGCGGCCAATAGGGGCTGGAGGGAGCACAGGGTCTGTAGTGGACAGCAGGTAGCTCCATGTAGTTCCAGGTGGCTGGAACTCTGGTCTCTGTGGACGCAAGGAAGGAGATGGGGAAACAGACTGGTGTAATGAATGGGGTGGGCCTTGCCCGTCACAGTTGAGTGGGCTTTCCTGTGGGGTGGGATCAATGAGCAGGAGGGCCGGAGGAGGCAGGGACGGACAGATTTGGTGGTAGGAGTTTCCTCTGGGTACAGGGAGGAAGGAGTGGAGGCAGGGAGGCCAGTGGAAACACAAGGCCAAGCAAGGGATGGTCAGGTCAGGCCCAGGGCAACAGGTATACGAATGGAGGGGATGAGGTGTGCCCCAGAGGGGAAGGGGGAGCTGAGCAGAAGGTGGGGAAGAGGGCAGTGGCTCCTGCCCTTTCCAGGTCCTGGCCAAGTCTCCACTCCTTTCCAGGGAGCTTTCCCCTTCCCTCCTCTCCCTGACCTCAGATGCAACTACCCCCATCCCTAAAATAACACCAAAAGGGCCGGGCGCAATGGCTTAGGCTTGTAATCCCAGCACTTTGGGAGGCCGAGGTGGGTGGATCACTTGAGGTCAAAAGTTCAAGACCAGCCTGGCCAAACCTGGCGAAACCCCATCTCTACTAAAAAATATAAAAAATTAGCAGGGTGTGGTACAGGTGCCTATAATCCCAGCTACTCAGGAGGCTGAGGCAGGAGAATCACTTGAACCTGGGAGGTGGAGGTTGTAGTGAGCTGAGATGACACCATTGCACTCTAGCCTGGTCAACAGAGCAAGACTCCGTCTCAAAAAAAAAAAAAAAGAAAGGATAATTCCAGATAGGCATGAGATTGTGGGAACTCTTCGGCATTCCTGCATTACAGCACTTACTATTTCAATGGTGGCTACCATCTATAGAGCACTTACTATATTCCAGGTAACACACAAATACACACACACGCCCACACACAAAACTTCGTTTTAAACTCACAATAGCCTAGCAAGGTAGGCACGTGGCTCCTGTTTTACAGATGAGAATCTTGAGGATTGGAGAGGCTAAGTAATTTACCAAAAGTCACACGGCTAGTCAGAGAAGGTCTGGGTTTCACTAAATTAGCTAATCAAAAGTGCTTATACTAGTGCCTGGCATATAGTAGGCACTCAATAAATGTTAGCCACTCCACAATTTTTTTTCAGAGATAGGATTGGGCCGGGCACGGTGGCTCACGCCTGTAATCCCAGCACTTTGGGAGGCTGAGGTGGGTGGATCACCTGAGGTCAGGAGTTCGAGACCAGCCTGGGCAACACGGTGAAACCCCATCTCTACTAAAAATACAAAAAATTAGCCGGGCGTGGTGGCGGGTGCCTGTAGTCCCAGCTACTTGGGAGGCTGAAGCAGGAGAATGGCGTGAACCCGGGAGGCGGAGCTTGCAGTGAGCCAAGGTCACGCCACTGCACTCCAGCCTGGGCGACAGAGCAAGACTGTGTCTCAAAAACAAAACAAAACAAAAGAGAGATAGGATCTTGCTATGTTGCCCAGGCTGGAGTGCAGTGGCTATTCACCTGTGTGATCATGGCACACTACAGCCTCTGACTCTTGGGCTCAAGTAATCCTCCTGCGGAGTAGCTGGGACTACAGATGTGCACTACCACGCTCGGCCCTTCCGCTATTTTTGCTAACATCATCAGCTAGATCTGTCTGGCTGCAGAGCCTATGGCCCTCTGGGGGGCCATTTGAATTTATCTTGTCCGGTTCTGAGAGTCTGTCATCTGTTTATCTGCCCCACTGGGCTATGGAATCCGGCAGAGCAGGGACCAGATCTGGTTGGTCTGTGGGTCTTGAGCGTCCCTTATGGGGAAGGCCCAGAGTGCATGGTCAGTGATGGTTTGTTGATGGAATGAACAATGTATCAAGTTCCTATGCCTCTTAGAATCGTGGGATTTCTCCAGCCATGTTTGTCCCTTAGGATGATGGAATTTCATTAGCCATGTTTGTTTCTAAGAATCCTGGGGTTTCTCCAGCCATGTTTGGCCTTAGATCATGGGATTTCTCTACGCAGGAGCCTTGGTGATCATCCAGGACACTCTGTCTCTTACCAGCCTTCTTCCTCCTTTCCTCAGGCACTGGCCCATAATCCAGCTCCTACCAGCCATACCCTCCTCCTTGTCCCAGGCCAGTGCCCCCTACCCATCCCCAGACCAAAACTGGAGTCTCCACGAAGAGCTCACTTGTCTTGTCCTGGCCTCCCAGTGGCTGGACAGACTCCCTGCTAAGGCTCAGGGCAAGCCCCACCTCCCTGCCAGTCCCTCCAGCCACCTGCGTCTGCCCCTGACTGGGCTGGGGTGTGTCGGTCTCCTCTCTGAACCTCTGTTTCCTCAGCTGCAAAATGAGGAGGATCATTTCGAACACTTTTAGCTCAGCTTTGTCAGTTTGCTACCGGGGTCCAGCTGGGTGGAGGATGAGGACCTTATGTATTACTATCTCCCTGCATCTCTGTGGGGTACCTTGCGGCTCCCGGGGGAAGCAGCATGTCTCTTTAAAGCCACTAGATGGCACCAGCGGGTCACCCGTCTCCCTGCAGGCTGACCTCAGGAGGAATTCCATCTGTGGGATTACACCCTAAGGACCACAGCCACCTCCCTCCTCCCACTGGCAGGAGCCCCTGAAGATCTGCCAGTGGGCGCAGGCAGGATGTGCAGGAGTTAGGGACAGGGGTGGGGGTCAGACAAATTTGAACTGGGGAGTTCTGAGCCAGGCCCTGCTCTTAGAGCACATCCTGGCTGTCTGCTTAGCAGTTAGTTCGCTGGTGACCCTAGGCATGTCATAGCACCCCTTTGAGACTTCAGGTTCTTTCTCTGTGAAATAGGGTACCAAGTCTCTTCTCCTGTGCATCGTGGAAACTGAATGATACTGGGCACGTAAAATGTCCATTCTGCCTCCGGGCACAGAGCAAGCTTCCACAGCATTAGCTGCCACACTAGTTATTAGTGTTACTTTGTAATTTAGTATTATGTCTCAGAATCTCCTCGGGGAGGAGCCTTAGGCAGGATGCCCAGAGATCTGGGTCTGCAATGGACTGTTCTCTCACTGTGTGACCTTTGGCAAGTCACTTCCCATCTCTGGTCCTCGGCTTGGCCTCCACCAGCCTCAAGAGGCTGGGAGTATCATGGAAAAATAAGGGCTTGGGAATCAGACAGACTTGGGTGTGAATCCCACCCACTTCTCCTCTTCCCAGCTGTGTGGCTTTGGGCTGCTCTGATAATTCCCTAATGATATGTATGACTATTTGTTCTAAGTCTGTCTTCCTGGTTCTCTAGTACGTTCCACGAGGGCCAGGCTCATGTCAACGTGGCTCACCTACATAAACTCAACACTCAGCTCAGTGTCTGGTACGAGTAGCTGCAATAAACAAGGGCGATTCATTATCAGCGTTACTATCACTGTATACATTCACTCAGCAGCAGCAGCAGGCCCCGTGTTCAGAGCGTCCTCTGCACTCTTTTTTTTTTTTTGAGATGGAGTTTTGCTCTTGTTGCCCAGGCTGGAGTGCAATGGTACATCTCGGCTCACCACAACCTCCAACTCGCAGGTTCAAGTGATTCTCCTGCCTCAGCCTCCCAAGTAGCTGGGATTACAGGCACCTACCACCATGCCTGGCTAATTTTTGTTTTTTTAGTAGAGACGGGGTTTCTCCATGTTGGTCAGACTGGTCTCCAACTCCTGATCTTAGGTGATCCACCCGCCTCGGCCTCCCAAAGTTCTGGGATTACAGGTGTGAGCCACTGTGCTTGGCCCCTGCACTGTCTTAATAATCCTCCATCATTACCTCTGTTTTATGGATGAGGAGACTGAGAGCCAAGGAAGTTAGGTCATTGCCCAAGGTCACACAGCTACAAAGTCACAGGCACTCGGGTTGGAAGCTGAGCTCCGTGACAGCCTTGTGTGAACGGATATGGCAAGCTGAGTGAGAGTCCTCCAAAGATACCCACGTCCTAATCCCCCAAATACCTGTGAATGTTACCTTATCCAGCAAAGGGAATTCTGCAGATGTAATTAAGTTAAGGATCTGGAGATAGGGACATTATCCTGGATTGGTCAGGTGAGCCTAATGTCCCCACAAGGATCCTTCTATGAGGGAGGCAGGCATGTGGCAGTAGGAAGAAAGAGATGAGATGACCAGGCATGGTGGCTCATGCCTATAATCCCAACAGTTTGGGAAGCCAAGGCAGAGAGATCACCTGAGGTCAGGAGTTCGAGACCAGCCTGACCAACATGGTGAAACTCTGTCTCTACTAAAAATACAAAAATTAGCTGGGTGTGGTGGCACGCACCTGTAATCCCAACTACTTGGGAGGCTTCAGCAGGAGAATCACTTGAACCCAGGAAGGGGAGGTTGCAGTGAGCCGAGATCGCACCACTGCACTCCAGCCTGGGCAACAAGAGCAAAACTCCATCTCAAAAAAAAAAAAAAGAGAGAAAGAGATGAGACTGAGGAAATGGGAGAAAAGACCATGTGATGTGGGAATGAAGAGAGCATTGATTCTATCTTGAAAGACAAGGAAAACCAGCCCTGCTGACGCCTTTAACACAGTGACACTAGTTTTGGACTTCTGACCTCTAGAATTATAAGGTGATAAATGTGTGTTGTTTTAATTTACCAAGTTTATAGTAAGTTGTTACGGAAGCAATAGGAAAATAAGGCACAGAGAACTGAGAAAATGTATAAAAACACCCGGTATACAGTTGCAGCTCACTAAATGTTCTTTCCTTCCCAGCACTACCCCGTTTTCCTTTTCCAGCTACAACAGAATGGCAGAGAGGAAAGGACACTCCGGGATCTTCCAGTTCAGCCAGCCCATTTTACAGAGGTGGAGACTGAGGCCAGAGGTAGGGAATGGCCGCTATCTTGCAGAGGTGAAAGGGGTCCAGGGAGCGAACTTGGGGGAAGGTCCTGGGCTGCTCGGTCTGTTCTAGTGTCTAGCACTGGGCATCCTGGGTGAAGTCATCCAGTCCAAACCCATTTTCCAGGTGAGGAAACTGAGGCCTGGCATTGCCTGAGAGATCTGCAACCTGCACCCCAAGCTGACAGGGTGTGTGCAGGCCTGGAGCCCTCATGAGTCCTCCTATTCAAAGGCCCTTCCCTCCCCCTCTTGAGCGCTGTTCCTCCGTGTGTATCCGCTGCAGACAGGGGCCAGCGGGGTCTGGGAAAGCCACATCAGAAGTCTGCCCAGCTGGAGCGGAGGAATGGGAGAGTGGCTTCTTGGAGTTCTTCAGCCTGGGAAAAGTGCGAGGCCTTCCTGTCCCCGCCCACCCTGTTCCTCCCAGGCGGGTCTGGTCCAGACAGCTGTGAGAAGTCCCCTGGAGGCAGCGTCCCAGTGGAGCTGGGAGGAAAGAGGGGCCCAGAAAGAAGGAATTTGACCTCTGATCTGCAGCCAGTTGGTAGCATTATTCTGGATTATCCTAAATTGAGCCTGGAACCCTGGGCTTGTGTGACAGACCAAGGGGCCCCACAGGCTCTCTCTGCTCAGGCAGCTGGAGACACAGGTAGCGCTGTAACACCCAGCGACACAGGCATGATTCTTTTCCGTAAAACATTCACACCACTGCCAGCCTTGATTCTCAAAACAGCCCTGCCAAGGAGATACTGTTACTGTCCCATTTTACAGATGAAAACATCAAGGCTCAGGGCCGGGCACAGTGGCTCACGCCTGTAATCCCAGCACTTTGGGAGGCCGAGGTGAGCAGATCATGAGATCAGGAATTTGAGACCAGCCTGGCCAACATGGTGAAACCCCATCTCTACTAAAAATACAAAAATTAGCTGGGTGTGGTGGCGGGCATCTGTAATCCCAGCTTCTCGGGAGGCTGAGGCAGGAGAATTGCTTGAACCCGGGAGGCGGAGGTTGCAGTGAGCCGAGATCGCGCCACTGCACTCTGGCCTGGGCGATAGAGCAAGACTCCATCTCAAAAAAAAAAAAAAAAAAAACAAGGCTCAGAGAAAAGAGGGGACTTGCCAAGGTCAACGTCCCATGGTGGCAATGCTAGAACTCCACTAGCTCCGGGACCTAAGCTCTCGTGGGATGACCCTCGACGTGACTCTAGCATGTTCTAGCGGCAGCCTTGCTGTGGGACCTTGAGTAAACCCCTTCTCTGAGCCTCTGAGTTCCCATCTGCAGGGGAGCAGATAGCAACTGCATCTACTTCATGGTGGCACTGTGTGGATAAATGAGTGAGCACTGTGCCTGGCACATGGGCAACACCTCACTATTGCTCACCCTCACCATCCCTGCATGGGTTACTGGATTACCGCAAATGATAACTGAGTATGCACCGGGCATCAGGAACCCAACGGACAAAAGTCCTTGCACCATAAACAGGCAATGCAGGAAGTGAGGGTGTGGCCGCGTTGGTCCCCGGCGGAAAAGCCTACCAGGTAGGCGGAAGAGCAAGTGGGGTGGGGCTGCCTGGAGTGTTCAAGCCACACCAGAGAGGCCAAGTCGGGTGAGCAGTGGGACAAGGCCCAGGAGAAACCAAAGAGATGGTGGGGGTACAGCCAAGCCTGCAGACCATGGTATCCACTGGTGGACTTCAGCTTCCACTTTCGTGAAATGGGGCCATCGCAAGGTGGCCTCGTTGTCAACAAAACCCGCAAGGCCTGAAATAGGCCCTTGGACCCTGGGTCACCATCTGAGAAGTGGAATGGTCACGAGGCAGCCACGGTCCCCCACTGGGGACATTTTGTTCTTCTGGCTGAGACCCAGGGAGTCCCCAGGGGCACACTGGGATTGCCCTGCTGAAGGCCTCTGCAGCTGAGGTCCTCCTCTGCTGTGGCTCTGACGCTTTCTGAAGAAGCTGTGCAGCCTGCTGCTCTGGTGTGGGTGCAGGGCCCCTCCCAGGCGACCCTCCTGCTGCATGCCGTGTTGAGGGGAGTGTGCGTGTGAGCGTGGGCCCGGGTGTCTTCCTCCCACTCATCTCACTCCTAGGGCTTCCATTCCAACCTTAGATGTTGGGGTACAGTAAGCAACTGCTCACTGCCTCATTCCAGGGGTGCCCTGGGTGAACAATCAGCTCCTACCTCTCTTCCCCACCCTCAGGATGCCCATGGTAAGGCTGTAGCTGCTGCCATCATCCCTTTGGCTTCAGTTCAAGGGGAAGGAATATCTGCCATCCATCCACATCCTGGTCTTCTGTCCTCCCACCTCTCTATCTGCCTGCTTGTTGGTCCATGCATTTATCTCTCCACCCACCTACCCAATGATTCCACTCACATATCCATCCATCCATCCATCCATCCATCCATCCATTCATCTCTCCATCAATCCATCCACCCACCCATCCATCCACCATCCATCCATCCATCTATCCATCTATCCACCCATCCATCCATCCATCCACCCATCCATCCACCATCCATCCATCCATCCACCATCCATCCATCCACCCATCCATCCACCATTTATCCATCCATCCATCCATCCACCATCCATCCATCCAGCCAGCCAGCCATCCATCCACCCACCCATCCATCCATCCAGCATCCATCCATCCATCCATCTATCTACCCATCCACCCATCCATCATCCATCCATCCATCCACCATCCATCCATCTATCCACCCATCCATCCACCTTCCTTCCTTCCATCTGTTCACCATCCACCATCCATCCATCCAGCCAGCCATCCATCTATCCACCCACCCATCCACCTTCCTTCCTTCCCTCCCGCCTTCCTTCCTTCCTTCCATGCTCTGAAAAACCACCAGTCTTTCTGTCTGATTACTATTGGTCCATCCTCTCACTCATCCAGGCAGCCATTTGTCCATCTTACACTCTCTCTCATCTACCTATTGGTCTTCCCCAAAACATATCTCTCTGCCTGTCAATTGGTCTATCTATCCATCCACCCACCTACCCTCTTGCCAACTTCCCACTCACCCATCCATCTATCCACCTTCCTCCCATTCATCTGTCTCTCCACCCCACTTCCCACTGGTCTGCCAAACAACTTATTAGCCTGTCTGTTGGTTCATCCACCCATTCATGGGACATTTATAGAGGCCTATCCTGTATGCTCAACATTGTAATAATAGCTGCCAATAACAGTAAAAGCTACCAATTACAGAACATTTGTTTTACATCAGGGAATTTCCTACATTCTCACATTAACCTATCCTCATTTGACAAATGAGGAGAAAATGCTAAACAACTTTTATTTTTATTTATTATTATTTTTTTGGAGATGGAGTCTCGCTCTGTCACCCAGGCTGGAGTGCAGTGGTGCGATCTTGGCTCACTGCAACCTCTGCCTCCTGGATTCAAGCAATTCTTCTGCCTCAGCCTCCAGAGTAGCTAGGACTATAGGCGCGTGCCACCACGCCTGGCTGATTTTTTGTATTTTTAGTAGAGATGCGGTTTCACCATGTTAGCCAGGACAGTCTCCATCTCCTGGCCTCACGATCTGCCCACCTCGGCCTCCCAAAGTGCTGGGATTATAGGCGTGAACCACCGCGCCCGGCCACTAAACAACAATAGACAATTGTCAAACTGCTTGATTTAACAGTGACTATAAGGTAGACACAATCACCATTTTGCAAGTAGAGACTTGGCCATGCAGTTTGCCTGAAGTCACAGCACTCATGAATGACAAGCAGAATGTGGCCCAAGTGTTCTGACTCGAGTTCAGCACTCCTTCCCCCCGACCACCACCGCCTGAGCTCTGGCATGGGCGCCAGTACACCTGATTTCCAGTCCTGGCTCCTGCCATCACGGGGTGTGACTGAATACATCAAGTCAGGCTTGGGGCCCCCATTTTCTTGTCTGGGGGTTGGAGTAGTAGCTTTTAAAAAGCCAGGATTCCTACAGCTCTTCCTTTGCTTCTTCCTCTGCCTCCCCATGAAGAGCCATGAGCACCCAGGAGAGGAGCTGGGCTAGGGGAGCTCTGAGTCTCTGACCTTGGACATGGCCTGGCCCCATGTCGACCCAGTCTGACCCACTCACTCACTCACTCAACAAATCTTCACTGAGTGTGTACCACAGGCCCAAGCCCTGCGGGCATCATTTCTTACCATGGCTTCTGGACTAAGTAACACCCAGCCAAGGAGAAGGCGGCAGGCCCCCTAGGACAGGAAAGTCTCGTCTGCCCACCAGCTTGCCTGGGACCTCACCATTGCCCTTGGTTTTCTCATCTGTGCAATGGGCTAATAATGGCCACCTCAGAGGATCAAATGAAGGAACGTACATGTGGACCCTCTCTTCTCCCTTCCTTAGGAAATAATGGGGCTGACTTGAGCAGAGTTTCCCCAGGGGGACTGGTGGGTCGACTTCTGGAGCAGGGGCCCCATGAAATTGCAGGCAGTGTTTGGGGTGTGTGTGTGTGTGTGTGTGTGTGTGTGTGTGTGTAAAATCTTCCACCAGGAAGGTCCTTACCTTTCATCAGACCTTCTGGGGGTCCATGACCTTCTTCCTCATTATTATAAAAATGATTGTTTGAGTGCTGACTCAGTACAGTTCTAGGTTCTTAGTACTCCTTGCCTCATTTAATCCTCAGTAGACAGCAGACGAAATAGTGATGGAGCTCCAGGATCCCAAAGCCTCATTGTCTGGAATTAAATCCTGGCTCCATCACTTCCCAGCTGTGTGCCCTTGGGCAGGTTAGCTAACCACTCTGTGTGTCAGTTTCCTCAGAGCTAAAGAAGGATGACAATAGTATCTCCTTCCTAGGGTTGCTTGGAGGATGACACACAGGTGCAGAGCTCAGAGCCATGCCTGTCCCTGAGCAGCACTCCGTAAGTAGGATCTGTTAAAGTAGATGAGGAAACGGAGGCTTGGAGAGGTGAAGGCATTTACCCAGGGTCAACCATTGAGGAGAGAGCCGGGACTCGGATGCAGGTGGCCTGACACTGGAGACCTTGCCTCAACCGACCTGCCCTATGTATGTTCTCTGAAGGACCCTGACCTCATCCCATCTTTGCCCCAGTTCTGGCATACAAAGCTGTAGATTCTATTCTTGTCTGAGCCAGGCAAAGTAGGGGGGCTGACCTGGATGGTCTCTGAGATTCCCTGCCATTTCTGGCATTGGAGGCTTCTCGGCAGGAGTCCCAGTCTGGGGACCGCGGACCCAGCAGGCTGACGTGCCTCCAGAGAAGCTGCAGAGAGCAGGAACACGTGACAGCCCTGAACGTGTGTGCAACCCCTGCCCCCCAAACCCCAGCCACCCACAAGGTGCAGCTCCCAAGTCTCCCTGCACAGCCTCCAGGGGGAGGCACCCCCGTGGGCGCTGCTCCCTCCCAGTGCCATGTGACACCAGCGGGTGGTGTGGGAGGGAGGAGGAGATGGGCTCCCCCGCTGACTGACAGCTTTCTCTCTGGGGAAGGCAGGGAGCTCCCGAGGCTGCGGTCCTCGGCACCAGATGGCTTTTAACAGACTAGAACACAGAGACGTGATTTGCTGGGCCGTTTCCTGGCTGTGTGTGCAAGCTGGGCCAGCGTCTTCATTCCCCCAGCCTCACTTTGCTCATCCACAAAATGGGGACAATGGCTCCTTCCGCGTGGGGCTGTGGTGAAGGTGACAAGTGGAAGAGGCTGTGTGTGGCAGCCCCAGCCCCTAGCAGGCTCTCAAAACTACCAATTCCTCCCCATCCCTGCTCCCCTCTGGAGGCTGAGAGGGACTCAGGCCTGAGACAGGAAGTGCCCTCCTTCGGCATCTTGTCAGAGGGACAGGAGTTTAGCTGTGGCCATGGCTGGGGGCTTGGAGAGGACTGCGGTGGCCTGTGCGGGAGAAGAAATCTCAGTTTCTTGTCATCAGGACAGCTGCTCAGGGCCCCAGCTCTGCATCTGCCTGAGCTCAATGAATGGACTCTAAACCCACTCCAGGCCTCGGTCTGCCCTTTCTTCAGCTGGATCTCTGAGACCTGCACCAGCTTTAACAACCTGTGAGCAGGGCGGGCATCGCAAAGCCTCCAGGGCTGGGGGTGTCTACTGGGCAAAACCAGGGGCCGGGGAGGGTGAAGTTTGGGGAATCTTCTCCACATTTGTTGGGGGAAGCAGACAAATAAGCGTCCATATTTGTTGAACTGCATATTTGCTTATTCAATCCTTCCTTCAAAAAATACCTCTGAGTACCTACTATGTGCCAGGTTCTAGGCGCTGGGGAAACAGCCATGAGCAAGACCACTGCTTTATTCTGGTGGGGGCAGTCAGACGGCAGAGAGCAGATAATGATGAATACTATGAAGGAAAACCAAGCAGGGGAAGGAGATGGGGAATAACTGGGCTGCTCGTGAGGTGGGAGAATCAGAGAAGGCCTCTTCCAGGGGAGATATTTGAGCAGGACCCTGACGGAAGTCAGCGGGGAGCCACATGGACAATCAGGGCCAGCACATTCTGGGAGGAGGGCATGCTGCGTGCAAAGCCCGGGGCTGTACCCACTGGATGTGTTTGAGAACCAGCAAGAAGGCACTGGGGCTGGCAAGCAAGGAGCCAGGTGGGTTCAGAGAGGGAAAGCTGGGGGCAGGGGATGGTAGAGAACCTGGCTCAGAATCCTGGGCTTGAGGGGCTGGGAGGGGACCCTCAGGCCGTCTTGATTTTGGAGCTGGGGAGAGGGGACATTCTTTGGGATCACTCCTCCGAGACCCCGGACCCCAAAGGCAGTAACAACTTGAACCTAGCAGATGGGCAGGAACACACTCTTGAAATTTTGCGTTCGGCCAGGTGCGGTGGCTCACGCCTGTAATCCCAACACTTTGGGAGGCCAAGGCAGGTAAATCACCTGAGGTCATGTCAGGAGTTCGAGATCTGCCTGGCCAACATGGCGAAATCCCACCTCTACTAAAAATACAAAAAATTAGCTGAGTGTGGTGGCATACACCTGTAATCCCAGCTACTTGGGAGGCTAAGGCAGGAGAATTGCTTGAACCGGAGAGGTGGAGGTTGTAGTGAGCCGAGATCACACCATTGCACTCCAGCCTGGGCAACAGAGCAAGACTCTGTCTCCAAAAAGAAAAGAAAACAAAAGAAAAAAGAAAGAAAGAAAAGAAATTCTGCATTCAGCCAAAGAGCCCTAAGATAATAAGAGGTCCTCTGACCCAGCCCCCTCTGTTCACACAGCCCACGTTGCAGATGAAGAAAGTGAGGCTCAGAGAACCAGTTTCCCGAGGACACCTGGCCCCACGGCGTGCCTGAATCCGGGGCACGCGCTTCCTGCTTTGGCACACTACGGCTCCTTTTCAAAACGATGTTTGTGAAAATTAGTCTCAGTAAAGACAGCTAAGAAGGATGGGTTGGGATGTTTTTAGCTGCCTGTAAGCCAGATAAAAGGGTCTGTTGTTGCAAAAATGCTTTTCTTGGGTATGCTATAAGCATCCGTTAATTTCAGAAATTATCCAGCCTCACTAAGTGGAAATGATGGGTGGCTTTTCGAATTCGAGATGAAGATGGGTTTTTTTTTAAATGTTGTTGATGGTGGTTTATTTATGACAGACTCTTTTCATACCCTGAGTGTAATAGCTTAAAATTCAACGAGTCAGGGACCACTTTTATTTTTTCATCTATGCAGCCCTGACAGAGTAGGTACCTTATTAGCATTTACTGAAAAGGAGATTTTTCTGAATGGCCACTCAGAAAACTACAATTGTGCAATCATCTGTATTCACGTGTAAGTGGATGGGCAGATAGTAAGTTGAATTAATTAATTAATTAATTGGAGCCCAACAAGGCATGACTTCGAGTTACAAGTAGCCAGGAACCACCAGTTTGAGATCTCTGATTAAGGTAAGGTGGAGAAGTATTTTAAGGGGAAGATCACAAGCTAAGGAAACAGCTGAAAATTTGACAAAAGAAATTCCAAGTTTGGGTTCCTATACTCTGTGAATCATGCCAACACCCCCCTCCAGACCTAAGCTGCAGGCACAGCAAAGCTAGAGGGGCTCGTACTCGTCTTCACCAGGTTATGCTGCATAAGAAACAACCTCGATCTCAGTTTCTTGCAGCAATAAATCTTTATTTCTCCCCCAGGTTGTGTGCCAGTGGCAGGGGGAACTGCTGCCACAAGCTCTAGTGCAGGCTGTGGCCAGAGTCAGGCCTGGTCCACGTGTCTCTCATCCCAGGGCCCAGGGCAGGAGTGCAAGGTGGTAGGAGGAACTTGCAACGCCTCTTAAAGCCTCCACTGGAATCCGTCACGTTGTCACACGGGCCCACATTTTGGGGGAAAATAAAGTCACGCAGTCAAGTCAACATCAACTGACAGAGCTGGTGATGAATAGTTGCTAAACAAAGATGCAATTTACTACCAGGATTTAGGGAACTGTGAGTCCAGGGGAGTTCAACTGTTCTCAGAAGGGGCCTTTCCAACCACCTTGGGGCACAGGGGAGGAGGGAAAGAAAGGAGTCCAAACGGACAGGGTTCTAAGATTCCTGCCTTCAACACCACCACCTCCGCTTTATCCGTTGGGTTGCCATGTGTGTCTTCACCTCAAAGCTGCTTTAAAAAATGGAAAAAAAAAATGACCTGATATTGACACAATTCTCTCATATTACACAGATGAAGATCAAGACCTCAGAAGGAGATAGGCATGAATAGGCCTATGACAGGCCTATCTGATCAGTGGCAGAGCTGGGACATGTACCCAGCAGGAGCACTCTTCCTATGGCACCCCCAGTCAATATATATTCACATAGTCATTCAACAAACATTTGCCACCCAACAACTCGGCACAATTTTGGCAATCATAGCATTCTCCCCCATCCATTCTGTATTTTGACAACCTAATTTGTGCTTGATTCATTTGTTCATTCAACAAATATTTTCTGAGGGCCTCCTATACGTCAGGCCATGCTACAGACACTGGGGTTGTTTATTTATTTATTTATTTTTGAGACTGAGTCTCGCTCTGTTGCCCAGGCTGGAGTGCAGTGGCATGATCTCGGCTCACTGCAAACTCCACCTCCTGGGTTCAAGTGATTCTCCTGCCTCAGCCTCTCGAGTAGCTGGGATTACAGACGTGGACCACCATGCCTGGCTAATTTTTGTATTTTTAGTAGAGACGGGGTTTCACCATGTTCGCCAGGCTGGTCTCGAACTCCTGACCTCAGATGATCTGCCTGCCTTGGTCTCCCAAAGTGCTGGGATTACAGGCGTGAGCCACCGCATCTGGCCGGCACTGGGCATATAGCAGTGAACAAAACCAGTGTTCTGAGCTTTGAGATTTACATTCTAGGGGAGACACAAATAATAAATAAAATTTTTATTTCATATATATATAATGCAATAGATGCTATAAAGAAGAAAAGCAGAGAGGGGGAGTAAAGAGTGCCCGAGGGGTTATTTTGGATGGAGTAGCTAAGAAGGCCTCTTTGAATAGATGGGATTTAAGCAGAGATGTGGAGGAAGTGACAGATGAAGCTGCGTGTGTATTTGGAAGAAAAGTCAGTGGGGAAAGCAGGTACCAAGGCCCTGTGGCTGCCTGTACCTGTGAGTTGGAGGCACAGCAAGGAGGTCTGGGTTGAGGAGTAGCAGATGAGGCCAGAGATGTGCCGGTGCCTTGGAGGCCTGGGGAAGGATCTTGGGTTTGTTTGGGTGAAGTGGGAAGCCTTTGGAAGGTCTGGCTCCGGGAGAGATATGACCTGCCTTGGGTGGGTGAAGCACCAAGAACAGGGAGACCCAAGAAGCAGGCTGCAACCGTGTGCTGGTGGGTGGGTTGCTGGTAGGTCAGAGGGGTTGGGGGCTGCTTTCAGCATGCGGCCAAGACGGTCCTAGCCGGACTCCACTCCACAGAGGGCAGACTCTCGGAGGGGCCGAAGACAGCCCTGGGGGTGCCAGCCTGTTGCTGTTCCACTTGCATCTGATGCAGCCAGGGAAGCAGCAGCAAGGCTGAGGCTCAGAGGGGCTGGCACCAGCCAGGAGGCAGGGTAATGCCCACTTCCAGGAGCAATGGATAGCGGAACGGTGCAGTCCCTCCAAGGTGGTGCCAAGGCCCTGACAGGTCTCTTTGGCTAGAATCCTGCCCCTGGCTGCTGGCTGGGATGCCAATGCCTCCCAGTGCTGGCCTCCCAGGAACACTGGGATGACGGGCCGCTGACGCTCAGGACCCTGCTGCACGGCCACCAAATTCCTTCTTTCCATTAATCTCCCTGCCCCATTTCTCCCTTGCTAAGTTAAATGGGCCCTTGGAGGGTGGATATTCTTTTCCCTGTTTTATTTTTGCCTGTGATGTAAGCTCAGCTGAACCATCCCTTCCCCAGGAGGCCTCGCCAGGGGCCCTCCACTAAGAACCAGCTCCACTGTGCCCCTGATAGCCCTTGCTAGACTTGTGATGGTCCCTTTACCTGCGTGGTTATTTGGCAACTATCCATCATCTGTCCTACTAAATGATAAGCTCCCCAGGAGCTGTCTTTCATTTTGGGGGTGACCTGGAGGCTCCCCGTTGTCTTCCAGACTCCAGTTAATCCCAGATACACAGCAGGTCAGTGGATGTGAGTCCCTGCCTTGGGGTATTTCAGGTCCTGCCTCCGGGTTCAGGATCTGAGGGGCAGAACAGAGCCAGCTGTCTTGAGATTGGGGGCTGCAGAGCTGAAGACCCCATTCGTAAGCGTTCCAAGATGCCTAGCCCCTAGCCAGGAGGGATCGGAGTGCGGCAGGTGTGCCTGGCTGCTGTCACCCATCTGCCGTGTGCCTGCTCTCCATTAGGTGCTCAGTGTTTCAGAGAACTCAGGGCAAAGACACTTCAGAGCAGTCAGTGGCCCCGCAGCGGACCACAAGGAAGTTTGCAACCCATTCTCAGTGCACCCCGCCACAGCTCAGGAGTCTTGGGGGATGACATTCTGGGTTTTTGCTCTGACCTCATCTCAGGTTCAGGGTTTCACCTCCGGCACTTTGCAGCAGGTAGGTAGAAAGGGCCCAGCTATAGGCCGAAGCTCTTTGTGGAAGAAAAAAAAAGTTTGGCCAATGACCTGCAGTTCTCTATGAGCCTGGGCCCACCGCCTAAGGAGGAAGAGGAATTGGCAAGAGTGGGAGAATCAAACCTTTTCTGGAAGCATCAAGGTTAAGAGGGATATTAGGGTCCGGTTCAAGCACCTTGGTTTATAATTGAGGAAACTGAGGCATTGGGAAAGAGGAGAGACCAGAACTAGACTATGCAGCTCAGCTGCTCCCAATTCCTGACACACAGAAATGTGTGAAAGAATTAAGGTTTATTGTTGTTTTAAGCCACTAAGTTTTGGGGCAATTTGTGACATAGCAATAGGTGACTAATATAATCACCTACCTTATCCTGCCAAGTTTGGCTTGGAAAGCCTTTGGCTGCTTCTCAAAATCAGAGTGATCCCTAAAAAATGAAGACTTGTGCTCACAGAGGCTTTGAGAAAGGCTGTCATCCAATGTGGATGATCGTGTTGTCTCACAGGGAGTTTGGAGTCGATCCTGAGATAATGGGGACGAAACGGGGAGCAGAGAGAGAGATGGACACAGCCAGGGGAGGGGGTGCAAAGAACCCAGATCTGAGAGCAGGGGCCTGGGGTGGGCCTGGCCTCTGTTGCTTGCTAGCCACACGTCTCTGATGAGTGACTCAGCTCCCTGGGCCCAGGTTCATCATTTGTCTAATACTCAGCTGACAGTGCTGTTGTGAGGTTGACAGTCTGTTCCCCCAACAGCGGTCAGAAGGATCTAGTTAAATTACAAATCCGATCATGTCATTCCGGTACTTAAAACCTGTTAGTGGCCTTCACAGTGCCCGGATAAGGTGCAAGGCCCCAGCTGGCCAGGACCACAGCTCAGCTGTGTCTCCCTCACCTTTCCTGCAACCCCTCCCACCTTCCCCGCACGCAGCTCTCTCCCACTTGCTAACTGCCCTGCAACCTCCAGATCTCACCTGGCATGGGAAGCCACCTGACCACTTCAGCTTCTCTGTGTGGTTCTTATCATTGCCAGCGTGTTTGTGTGATAAACCATAAATGTCTGCCTCCCCTACGGGTCAGTAAGTGCCATGGGGCGGGGCCCCTCTGTCTCATTCCTGGCTATCGGCACAGCATGGGCACATTGTAAGTGCTTGTGTGGAATGAATGAATGAATGAGCACACAAAGGGTGCCTAGTACTGTGCAAATATTTGTTTGTGTCCACTCCTCCCTCCCCTGATTCCACACAGGCTGCAGGAGCTCCAGGGGGTCTCACAACTCAGGCCAAATAAACCTTACAGGCACAAATGCTGACAGATTTCCATTGTTCTTAACTTTGGTTAACCATTGAAACTACCTGCAAAGTTTTCCGAAGAGAGATGCCTGGGTCCCACCCTCAGAGATCCTGGTGCACAGATGGAGGGTGCACTGGACATTGGGGTGACTAAAAATCCTCCAGGTCAAGCCTCAGAAACACCGCCCTGGGCAGTGAAGAGACTGGGGGCCTGGCATAGCCCTTCTAGCCTGGGGACTGAGACCGTCTCATGATCTATGACTATTGGGCTAGAAAAAATGAGAGCAATGTGCCAGATTCTGTAGTAAGGACTTCCCTTAATGAACTCAGGTAATCCTCAAAAGAGTCCTATGAAGAGGATAGTATTATTATCCCTATTTCACAGTTGGGGAGACTGAGGCAGGCAGCTATCAAGTCACTTGCCCATAGTTACCCAGGTGGCAGAGCCGGGATTTGAATCCTGGGTGGTCTAACTTCAGGGTACAGCTGCTTATCCACCGCCCTAATTGGTGGAGAGGGACCATGGAGAGGTACCTGCTAACTGTTCTCATCCTAAAGATTGCTTTCCCATCCTCTGAGGGGTCAGTGGGGGTGGGGCTGCTGCCTGTTCAGTGTCCTTTCTGAAAGGACGTGCCTCAAGGGACCAGTGGAGCCAAGATTAGACAGGCTCAGCCCATCCATTTCGGGCTGGGATCCTCAGGACGTTGAAAGCCTTCCCCTGGTGCTGGAGCCCATTGTCAGCCTTAGGAAGAGACGGGTCGCTATGGAAACCTCTGGACTGTATAGATGTACAACTGGCTGGCTTCAAGAAAATCTTTTCATGGGTCTGTCTCTGCTGTGAGGCAGCCAAGGGTCCTCCTGCTAATCGGGCCCCCTGTTTGGACATGATGTCAGGTTAACTCCCAGCGCTCAGCGGCAGCCTGGGTGCACCCTCCCCTTGTCCCACCTGGCACACAGACAGCTTTTCCAGCCCTCCCGTGGGAGGGCACATTGGTGGGGGAGGTCTGCTGATGATTGATGTGTGGGGTTGAGTCTTTAATTAAAGTATTCATCATGTGTCAGTCAGCAGAAAAGAAAGTTCAGCTCTCTGCCAGGGTCTGTATCCTGATCATCAACTCAAGAGCCGTTTCCCATGAGGGGGCGCGTGACCTTGTCTAATAGCTGCACTGAGATCTTTTTGAGACTTTTCCAATCTGCTTCTGAGCGCTGCATAGGACGGCATGGTGTCAGTGTGCAGACCTGGCCATGGGACCACACACTCTGACAGTCGGCGCTGGGCTGACCTTTAGCGATCACCAGATCTGTGCTTCTCAACCCTGGCACCCCGTTGGCATCACCTGGGCAGCTTTTTAAAAATATCCATGTCTGGGCCTCACCCCCATCCAATGAAATAAAATCTGAGTGGCATCCTGGCCAGGGTACTTTGTAAAAACTCTGCCTGTTCTTCTGAGGTGCAGCCAGGTCTGAGGACAAATCTAACCCACTCTCTGTACAGATGGGGAAACTGAGGCTTCAGGAGGAGAAGGGATGTGTCCTAGGCATCCAGGTAGCAAGGCACTCGGAGCGTGCGGAATCAGATCTCCATCCCACTGAGCATCCTCAGCTCCAAAGGTGGGATAGGTGAGGAAATGGCTCAGGAAGGGGAGGTGGGTCGCACCAGGGGCCTAGAACCAAAGAGAAAGGGAGGACACAAGATGCTGTCATCACTGTCCCAGCCAGGGGAGTGGGGAGCTGTGCAAGAGAGTCAAACCTCAGCCCCATTACACCTTTTTAAAAACCATGGAAGAGTGATATAACTTTCTTTTTTTCTTTTTTCTTTTTTTTTAGACGAGTCTTGCTCTGTCACCCAGGCTGGAGTGCAATGGCACAATCTTGGCTCACCGCAACCTCCGCCTCCTGGGTTCAAGCGATTCTCCTGCCTCAGCCTCCTGAGTAGCTGGAATTACAGGCATGCACCACCACACCTGGCTAATTTTTGTATTTTTAGTAGAGATGGGGTTTCACCAAGTTGGCCAGGCTGGTCTCAAACTCATGACCTCGTGATCCGCCCACCTCAGCCTCCCAAAGTGCTGGGATTACAAGCGTGAGCCATGGTGCCTGGTCTGAGTGACATAACTTTCTAGTAAAAGTATACTCACAGCCCAGCAGCATCAGCATCACCTTGGAGCTTGTCAGAAAGAATCTTTTTTTTTTTTTTTTGAGACGGAGTTTTACTCTTGTTGCCCAAGCTGGAGTGCAATGGCACGATCTTGGCTCACTACAGCCTCTGCCTCCCAGGTTCAAGCGATTCTCGTGCCTCAGCCTCCTGAGTAGCTGGGACTACAGGTGCGCACCACCACGCCTGGCTAATTTTTTGCATTTTTAGTTGAAATGGTGTTTCACCATGTTGGCTAAGCTGGTCTCAAACTCCTCACCTCAGGTGATCCGCCCGCCTCCGCCTCCCAGAGTGCTGGGATTCCAGGCATGGGCCACCCCACCCAGCCAGAAAGAATCTTAAAACTGAAGCTTGTTAGAAAGAAGCTTAAGTCCACCTCAGACCTATTGAATCAGAGTCTGCACTTTAACAAGACCCCAGGGCGATTCGTATGCACATTCAAGCACGAGAAGCCCTGTAGCGATGGGCACTGGGAGGAAGCTGCAACACGTGGGTTCTGGTTGTATGACCTTCAGGAGGCCCTCTTCACCTATTGCAGCCACGATTTCTTCATCTGTGTATGGGGATAACTGAACCTCGGTCTATCCACTCCCCCATCAAATCTGGAAGGACCAGAGATGGGGAGGGGATTGATTGAGTTCACACAGTGAAAACATGGCAGAGCTGCAGTTGGCAGCAAGAGCAGGGCGTCCAGCCCTGCATTGTCTCCCTGTGGTGGGGTAGGCGGGTGAGAGGGGGAGGAGAAGTTGGAGGGGTGCTGCAGATATAACAAACACTCCAACAGGCCTCCAGATTCTTTTGCTATTCCAGTTTGCCTAAGTAGATGCGTTGTTAGAAACCACATCTTCCATCTGGAAACCCCAGGGATTTGGTTTCCATCCCATGTCTTTGCGATCTAAAAAAATAACAAAAGATATCAAAACAAAAGTTTGTGCCAAGGAAGAGAAGTCATTTGAACTAGAGGGAGAAGAATGATGTGTCTACCTTTCTCCTCCTCCTGACTTGTTCTTGGCAGAGCGTGTGGGCAAGCCTGTGCCTGCTGTGCCTCTGTATGCATGCATGTTGTGTGTGCTTATACACATGTGTGTGCAAGCATTTGTATGTCCGTGTGTGCGCATGGCTGTAAATGCATGTGTACGTCTGTGTGTATGGTGTTGTGCATTTGTGTGTATGCATTATATGCGTGTATGCATGTGTGATGATAGAGGGTAGATATGTGCATGCATACTACGCATGAATGTGTTCACGCATTGAGCATGTATGGGGGTGCATATATGTATATGTGTACATGCGCATGGCACATGCCTGTGTGTTCATGTGCATTTTTATATACACATGTGCCAATGCATGTGTCTGTGTGAGCATGCAAGCACATGGCTTTGTGCACATGGTGTGTGCATGTGTGTTAAGTGGTAATGGGACATTAGGTGACTTAAAGCTTGAGTTCAGGAGTGGTAGAGACTGGAAAGCCCAGGAAATCCTTGACATTCAAGAATTTAACATGCAGTTTTGAGTCATTTCAAATAATCCAAAGGTCCGTGGCTGGTACTAATTTGTAATTTTGCTGGGGCAAAAATGTCAGCGTGGAACTGAGCTAGTGAGTGAGGCCAGCTAATGACCCGGCAATAAACACGGCTTCTTTCTGGAAAATGACCTCAGAAGAACTCCAATTGCTAGTGCTAATAATGGAGAGAAAGATGAAGATATCTGGGAATCTGTTGGCTTTTAGTCTGAAAAGTAGGGTCAAGGAGTGGATTAAAGAGTGGAGAGTTGAACTTGGCCCTGGCTTGAATCTTTGGCTCCAAGTGAGCCCACCATATGCTGCTCTCAGTGGAAACCAGGAAAAGTGATTCCCCACGCAGCTCAAGAGCCTCTGGAGCCAGCAAAGAACAGCTCAAGTGAGATTGGATGCTTCAGGCCTCCAATGTGTTAATAACTGTGGAAATGGCTTTGGTTCTGTTCTTATAGTCATTAAATGTCCAAGATAGTAGCTTAACATTTCAGTTACACTTTGCTCCTTTTAAAGAGGGATAGTTTATGCAGAAGACAGTATTTCCCAGCGTGAGATTCTTAGAGATCTTGTCTTATTTCATGTGAATGTCAAGGGCTCACAGTAATTGTAAGTATCAGAAAAAAATTGGGATACAGGTGCGGTGGCTCACGCCTGTAATCCCAACACTTTGGGAGGCTGAGGTGGGTGGATCACTTGCACCCAGAAGTTTGAGACCAGCCTGGGCTACATGGCAAAACTGCATCTCTACAAATAAAACAAAAATTAACCAGGCGTGGTAGCGCATGCCTGTAATCCCAGCTACATGGGGGGCTGAGGCAGGGTGGGAGGGGATCATCTGGGCGCAGGAGGTCGAGACTGCAGTGAGCCAAGATTGTGCCACTGCACTCCAGCCTGGGCGACTGAGCAAGACCCTGTCTCGAAAATAATAATAATAAATAATAATAATATTTTAATAGCTCAATGATATTGAAAGCTGATGGTATGTTGGTACCTAGCCAAGGGCTTTTATATTAAGTAAAATTACACTTATATTAAGTAGAATAATATGATTCTTCACTTCTAGGAGTGTTTCCTGGTAAAACTCTATAAATCCTTTAGAGGCAGCTAAAATTGTTACCTCCTCTGAGAAACTTTCCTATTCATGTTAGCAATTACATTCCTTAATTGCAATGTCTGTCTGTTTCCCTCCTGCCCCCCAGATTCCTTAAGAACTTTATTCATCTGCCTCCAGCACCCAGAGCCGCCAGGGCCCAGAGAGAGCTCTGTGTTTGTGGAGTGAATATTAAATGTCCTATGAATTCCATTCCCCGCCTTTCTGGATCAAAGCCTTTGTCTCTGTTCACTTCCTCTCATTTGAGATAAAATTGATTTGGGCTTTTCCAATTCAAGTTTAATTTCTCATAAAAACACTAGAGAGCTGAGAACGTCCTCTCTTGGGGCCCAAGCTCTGTCTCCAACAGGCAACACACCAGGAAGCCAAGAGCCTTGGACGACAGGACAAAGGCTTCCCCGCAGCTCAGGCTCAGCTCAGTCCACTGCAGTCTCCTCTCCCAGCCTTCTCCTTGGAGATCATCATCTCTCCTGATGGTCACACCCCTCTGCCTGTGCCTGGGTCCCAGCCCTTCCTCTGTCTCCAGAGTCTCCTCTCCAGCAATCACCCCTTCCTTCTCCCCAAAGCATCCTCCTCCTTCTCTTCTGGATCTTTCTCATCAGCATTTCAGTGAGTTGAAGTCTCTCCCTCTTAAAGAATGATAATAATACTAACAGCCACCCTTCTAGAACACCTCATTCCCTTCTATTTTGCCTCATGTTTCTCTTTCAGTTTTACAATTATGCTTCTTGAAATTTCCTAGGTTTTTTTTGTTTGTTTGTTTTTGTTTTTTGAGAGGGAGTCTTGCTCTGTCATCCAGGCTGGAGTGCAGTGCCTTGATCTGGGCTCACTGCAACATCTGCCTCCTGGGTTCAAGCGATTCTCATGCCTCAGACTCCCAAGTAGCTGGGATTATAGGTGTGTGCCACCACATCTGGCTAATTTTTGTATTTTTAGTGGAAATGGGGTTTCACCATGTTGGCCAGTCTGGTCTCGAACTCCTGGCCTCAAGTGTTCCACCCGCCTCGGCCTCCCAAAGTGCTGGGATTACAGGTGTGCGCCACTGCATCTGGCCCTTACTGAAATTTGTTTGTTTGTTTGTGTTTGAGACAGAGTTTTGCTCTTGTTGCCCAGGCTGGAGTGCAATGGTGCGATCTTGGCTCACCACAACCTCCGCCTCCCAGGTTCAAGAGATTCCTCTGCCTCAGCCTCCCGAGTAGCTGGGATTACGGCATGGACCACCATGCCTGGCTAATTTTGTATTTTTAGTAGAGACAGAGTTTCTCCAAGTTGGTCAGGCTGGTCTCGAACTCCTGACCTCAGGTAATCCACCTGCCTCAGCCTCCCAAAGTGCTGGGATTACAGGTGTGAGCCACCATGCCCGGCCTGAAATTTTTTTTTAAAGAAAGAAAAGAATGCTCTTGGTATTTGTTCACCATCCCCTCCTCTTCCCATGCAACATAGCCTGTCTCCACAGCCTGGGCTCCAAGCCTCCAGTGACCTTCCCATCACGGGCCTAGTCGACACCCTTCAACCTGCTTCTCGGCAGCTTTTGATATCGGAGACCATTTATTGCTTCTCAAACCTTCCCCTGCCCTCGGCTTCCGTGACCCCACCATCTTGTTTTCTGTCCGTCTCTCCTTTCTTCCTCCATCCCTCCCCTCTCTGCCTTTCCCTAAGTCACGGCGTTCCTCCTGGTCCTCCTCTCGCTGTATGGCCTAGTGGCCACCCTCTCCATGGCTGATGGAACCCCAGATTTTCACTCTGGTCAGCCTTCTCTCCTCAGCTTCAGACCCTTACAGCCAGGCTCCTGTCAGGCAATTGCACTTGAAGGGCCCCTGGGAGCCTCAAATGCCACATAACACAGATGTGACTCATCTCCTTGATGCTCACCGCAGGAGGCCTTCCGATGTGCACTCTCTCCTCTTGGAGCCCCAGTTGAGTGGGCGGCATCACCATCCACCGGCTTCGCACATGGCAATCCCGAGCCCCACTTTGCCTCCCCACCTAATGCCACGCCCTCCACCTGGGAGATTCCAGCTCTTCTGTCTCCCACCTCAAACCCGACCCCTCATCATCCTCATGTTGGCTCTCCAGAGAGATTCATGCCATCGGCTCCCACCTGGATACTGAAACCCCCTCTCCCGGCCTCCTTTCAAACACCCTTCCAACCCAGTCACTGCAGCCAGAGGGGGCTTCCAAAAGGTGTATCTGATATGCCTCTCCCTTCATTCATCCATCCAACTCCTGATATATTTATCTAAGACCTACTGTCTGCCAGGCACTACGCTATGCTGGGAGAAGTGTGTCTTAGTCTCCTGTTATTCACATTTTAGCAGAAGAAACATATCATAAACACATTATAAGAAGTCAAGTGATGAGCCAGGCACAATGGCTCACACCTGTAATCCCAGCACTTTGAGAGGCCAAGGCGGGTGGATCACCTGAGGTCAGGAGTTCGAGACCAGCCTGGCCAACATAGTGAGACCCCATCTCTATTAAAAATTAAAAAATTAGCTGGGCATGGAGGCACATGCCTGTACTCCCAGCTACTCGGGAAGCGAGGCTGGAGAACCACTTGAACCCGAGAGACGGAGGTTGCAGTGAGCTGACATTGTGCCGTTGTACTCCAGCTTGGACCACAAGAGCGAAGGAAAAAAAAACAAAACCAAAACCGTCAACTGATGATCAATGCTATGAGGAAAGAGAAGGCAGGGAGAAGCGGGGAGAGGGATGGATTAGGGAGTAATTTTAGGTAGAGAGGTCAGGAGAGGCTTCTCTGAGTAGGTGACATTGAGCTGAGATAGGAATGAAGTGAGCAAGTAAGCCAGCATGGTCCCAAAAGGAAGCACTGTCCAGGCAGAGAGAACAGCATGTGCAAAGGTCCTGTGGCAGCTGGATATCTCCAGTATTTCAAGAACCAGTAGGCTTTTGCCCTCTGTGCTCCAGCTACATTGAACTTCCAGTAGGCACTGTCTTGCCTCTAGTCCCTTGCACACTCCATTTAGAAACATTCTCCCTCATTCTTCTGGTTAGCCTTTATTAATCTGTTATATTCAACTCCAGCATCATCTCCCCACCCAGGGAGGTTGGTCCAGAACCTCACCCTGGCTCGGTTAGAGGCTCCTCCTCGAGCTTTCACAGCACCTATTATAGCACAGACAGATTATATTGCAATGGACAGTTCAGGGGCTGCTTTTTGGTTCTTCGTGGAGCAGAGACTGTCTGAATCATTTCTGTGTCCTGAGACTCTGACAATGAAGAAGGCTTTGGTGAATGTTCTGATTATGTTGCTGCTTAACCACCCCAAATTTAGTAGCATAAAACAGCCACTTTATCCTGCTGTCAGATTCTGTGGTCAGGGATTTGGCCCACGCACATCAGGAATGGCTAATCTCTGCTCTGCTCTGTCTAGAGGATGCCCATGGCTGGGGCTGGAGGCTCCTGCACCACCGTGCCTGGCCTTCGGGCTGGATGCAGCTGGGACTGTGTCCTGAGCACCCCCACATGGCCTCTCCTCATGAAATGGGCTTCTCACAGCACAGCAGCTGGGTTCTTAGCAGGAGCATCCTGACAGTGACAGAACACCCTAAGAAAACCGGGCAGAGCTGTGTGACCTTTTCTGACCTGGCCCTAGAAGTCACAGAGGATTACTCCAGTGCACACCATTGGTCAAAGCAATCAGCATCTTGCCCTGATCAAGGGGAGGGGCATAGACTCCACCTCTTGATGGGAGGCACGCCAAAGAATGTAGCGGCTGTGTCTGAAAACCCAATATTGAACATGTGTCAAATGATCCTGATGACCGATGTCTGTACCCCATGTGACAAATCGCCAAGTGATTTGGTGTCCACCTTGTGTGGTCCTCACTGAGAGTCCAGGATGAAGAAATGGAAGAGTCCATGCTGACCAGGGTGGGGGCCCCAGTGGGAATGCTGCTCACCCCCAGGTGCACCTGCAAGGAGCCTCAGTGACACAGAAATCATGATGGTTGGTGCTTATGATGTGCCAGGCACCATCTAAATGTTTCACAAGTATTAAGTCATTTAGTTCTCATAACCATCCAGTGAGGTGGTGTGATTATTCCTATTTTACAAATGAGGACGCTGAGTCATGGAGAAGACATGGAGGAGCCACAGCCAGAACTAGGGTGAGGCAAGGGAGGCGATTACCTTAAGCACAATACTTCAGATGCCCCCTCACCCACCAAAACCCCCAGGAATCAAGGTGAATAATATTTTCATGTTATATATATATATATCATGCTACCGTTAATATTTATATATAATTATAATTTTAATTATATATTATATTATATTTATATTAATTTATATTATAATTATAATTCTATTTATATATTATTGTAATTATTATTATTATTTATATATTATCATTATAAATTAATGATATTTAGTGCTATCATTAATATAGATAGATAGATAGATATAATTTTTTGAGACAGGGTCTCACTCTGTTGCCCAGGCTGGAGTGCAGTGGCATGACCATAGCTCACTGCAGCCTCAACCTCCTGAGCTCAAGTGATTCCCCCATCTCAGCCTCCCAAGTAGCTGGGACCACAGGCATGTGCCACCACACTTGGCTAAATTTTTGTAATTTTTGCAGAGATGAGGTTTCTCCATGTTGCCTACGCTGGTCTCGAACCCCTGGCCTCAAGCCATCCTCCTGCCTTGGCCTCCCAAAGTGCTGGGTTTACAGGTGGGAGCCATGGTTCGCAGACTTATGTAATATTTTTAAAATAAAAATTAATGCAAAAAATCCATAAAGAACAAAATGTCAAAAATTTAAATAAAGACAAGATCAGTATTGAGGTGATATTCAGCCCAGTCCACTCAAACCGCAATTGACCTAGGGACCTGTAAACCTAAGAAGAAATGCTTGTTGTTGAGAACTACTGAATTTTGGGGTGGTTTGTTACACAGCACTATTGCAGCAATAGCTGACCAATACAAAAAGTCATTTGCCTTTTAGCAGATGAGCAAATGGCAGACGTGAGATTTGAACTCAGGCAGCCTCAGACCAGAGACGATGTTATGAACAAGCCAAATGCTCTGCCTCTCTTATTGAGGGGCACATTAAGGTGTGCACCCAGGATACCTGGGTTGGTTCAATCCTGAACTCTCTAACTCACTTTCCTGCTCAGGGTTCCTCTTCCTAGATGAGGCAGGGGTCCCTCTGTGAGTGCCATTCCCCAGACCCCTTTATCTGGTGGATGACCCTGGCCTCTTCATTTTGGCTGACACTTTAAGAAGGTTGACCTCAGATTCCAAAGTAAGGTATCAAACCAAGAGAAAAATTTTCAAAGCATTTGGCCAAGAACCAGCTCCTTGACTCTTGTACTTCTCAAGATATACAATAGTCAGCAGGAAGAAGATTTCCTGGGAAAGAAAATCACTGTTGAGCACTACAGTATGCTGTGACAGGGACTGCCCTTAGCTCAAGCCTAGAGAGCTGGACATGTGTCCCTGGGCAGAGTGGCTCTGTGGGCCACTGTCCTCTGCCTGATAAATCTCACGTGTGACAGACTGGCTGGGTTAGATGCTGAAGATCCCAGTAAACTCAGAGCAACTTACACTCTTAGAGTTGATTGGGGTAGAGGGTGTGAGTTTCATATGCGCCAGATGTGGGCTGACCACAAGAGGAAGCTGGCATAGGCGTGCCTCAGGCCCTGACCGATAGAACACCCCAAAGAGGCAAAAAGCCTCTGCACAGAGAATCAAAAGGCGTCAGAAGATTCCTTGGGGCTACAGAGGGACTAAGCAACCAACCCAGGTTTCTTCTGTCTTCCGGTTCCTTCATCTCTAGGACCTTGTCACCATCTGCCTAGTTGAAGCCACTGCCACATTCAGGTTCAGCCGAAGGGATAGGGGAAGAGAGTGTGGAAGAGGTACACCTGGAAGACAGAGGTGCATAGAAGCCTCTGCAGATAACAGGTTCCTAGTGACGGCAGGGAGCAATCTCCAAAATAACCCCTGAGATTTTCATGGTATCATTAAACATTGGCCATGCTTGGAACGTGACTCCATCTTCCCAAAGTGCCGTAGTAACTAGGCAAGGAAGAACCTCCCTGCTCTTCTCCCTCCACCCCCTTCTCAGCCTCTTCTCCCTCCACCCCCAAACCCACCTCCCAAGAATGGAGAAGAGAGGAACCAGAAGTAGCTAAAGAGAGAGAAGGCAAGTGAGAAAAGTGAACTATCCACCCTTCTCTTCCCGAGTCTCCAGCTTTTTATGTGCAATAGACCACTGCTGGGCGAGGGAGGGAAACTCTTTTCAATGAAGACTGGAAACTGATGATCACACTGGCCAAGGAATTTTAGTTGAGACTCTACTTACTACTTAAAATGCCTGTGGTATATTCTGTTTTCCAAGAGAGATGAGAAAAATCATGGGATAGTCTAAGTTTTCATCTGGGGATGGGGGTTGGATGTGAATAAGTTCTCAGAGCCAATTATTTTTATTTATTTATTTATTTATTTATTTTTGAGACAGAGTTTCGCTGTTGTTGCCCAGGCTGGAGTGCAATGGTGTGATCTCGGCTCACTGCAACCTCCGTCTCCCGGGTTCAAGCTATTCTCCTGCCTCAGCCTCCCGAGTAGTTGGGATTACAGGCATGCGCCACCATGGTTGGTTAATTTTGTATTTTTAGTAGAGACGAGGTTTCTCCATGTTGGTCAGGCTGGGCTCGAACTCCCGACCTCAGGTGATCCGCCCGCCTCGGCCTCCCAAAGTGCTGGGATTACAGGCGTGAGCCACCTCACCCAGCCTGCTCAGAGCCAATTTAAAGCAGCCTTGGGAGCCTAGAGCTGCTTTCTGATTTCATCTGCTAAGTGGAGCTTGTTTGAAGTCAGACTGCCCGTGGTGTCCCGAGGTTGGCCCACTGCATTAGGGTGGCTGCTTGGAGACAACAGGCTGGCCAACCAGATCTCTCCTCCTCCTTTCCACAGTGGAGTCACCGCTGGGCATGGGGCCACCTAGCAAAGGACTGCATCTCTCAGGCCTTCTCATAGGTAGGTACAGTCACACGGCTGGGCTCTTGCCATTGCTAGAAAGTGGAAGTGATGAGTCCATGGCTCTGAAAACAGCAGGTGTACCTCTTCCACACTCTCTTCCCCTATCCCTTCGGCTGAACCTGAATGTTACAGTGGCTTCAACCGTGCAGATGGTGACAAGGTCCTAGAGATGGAAGAACCTGAAGACGGAAGAAACCTGGGTGCCTGAGTGACCAGGTGGAGCAGAGTGACTTTGCCATGAAAAAGAAGTTGGGTTCCTCTCTTGTGACAGCAGCTCAGCCTTTTATTGTGAACGGAAGAGCACTCCATTTTCTGAGTTCCCTGAACCACGTCCAGACACTGCACACCAACTCACTGGACTCTCCCACTAGAGAGCAACCTCTCAGCTGGCTCAGTTATAAAAGCCCTGGAGACAAAAATGTGCTTTGGAATGAGACATGGTTTCCCATCCAGCTCTGCTCCTTCCTGGCTGTGCAACTTTGGACAAGTGACTTTACCTCTCTGAACTCCATTCTCTCTTATCCAAAAAAGGATTCCAGCTAGCTCTGCCATGAGGATTCAATGACAGGATGCAGGTAAAAGGCTCAGCACAGTGCTTGGCACAGAGTAAGGTCTTCGCAAAGGTCAGCTCCTTTTCCCTTCCCCCATTCCCGGCAGCCTTCACTGCCGAGCCCCTGGCAGGCCTCCCATCAGCCCCCACCAAACCGTGATGCAGACTGAAGTTTTTCTTTCGAGTAAGTGACAGGTTCAGGGAGGCGGAACAGAACAAGTACTTAGAGTTCACAGCGCAGAATTCTTTGAAATCATGTTCCCAATGCTCCCTTCCTAGGGTCGGGGGATTAGCCGGCTATCCTGGGCTTGGCTCTAAATGGTCTCACCATGAAGGGAATTTTCCTACAATCTTATCCTACCTGCTGTCCCAGGGCTAAGAAGACATGTGTCTTTCTCCTCTGTGGCAGCCCGTCGCTGTCAACCCCATTCCAGGGCAAGGACTGTGGGATGCAGGGAACAAAGAGTGGGGCTAGAGCTGGGGCTGGGGCGAGCGTGTTCTGTTTGGTGATGATTGGAATGTTGTGAGTTATGCAATAGGAATATTAATTCCTTCCAGCAGAGACCATCAGGGCTGCGAGAGGCTGTTGGTGGGTATCTGGTCCGGATGCCTTCCTCCCGCCTCCCATTTACTCATGAAGAAAAGGAGGCCTGCGAGGGGATGAGACTTATTTCCAGACCCACATAGAGAAAGGGAGTGGCAGCAGCAGGCTGGGCTCCAGCGGGACACCGTGGAGGCCTGTCTCTGTGCACCAGTGCCCTTGTTATGGTTCAGCGCTGATGGCGATGCAGAAGGGAGCGTTCGCCTCCATGCTTCGTGTGTATGAAAACCAGGATCTAGAAAGTGTCCGAGGGACATGCCTCCCACACTGACCTTCTGTGGCTGGTGTGGGCAAAGGATTGGAGGGGAGCTGGGCTGCTAGGTTATCAGAAGCTGGGAGACAGGCCCCAGGTAGGCAGAGGTTAGGAGCCAAGCCCCCAGGTAGGCAGGGACTAGAAGCAGGGTCCCCCAGGTAGGCAGAGGCTGAAAGCAGGGCCCCCAGATATGCACAGGCTGGGAGCGGGGCCCCCAGGTAGGTAGAGGCTGGGAGTTCTCCAGCTCCCCACACTACGGACTTGTGTGGTCTCGCCTCCACCACAGCCTGGCTCTGTTTTGTGAATGTCTGTGCAGAGGTTGTGGCTTCCCAATGGACAATGTGGTTCCCAATGGACCTTACACTGCCTGTCTCTCGACCTCCTTTATGGCCTGGCTCCCTGATCCTGCTGGTGGCATTTGCTGATCAAAAGCACAGACAGTTTCCACCTCCCTGATGCAAAATCTTTCTTCAGCCAGACGGAAATCAGACAGCCTCTGGTGTTGAATCTCTGATCTGCCACTTCACCAGCTGTGCCATCTTGGACAAGATATTGAGCTCTCTGAGCCTAAATGCTCAGATGGGGTGAACATGAGTGGGCTTCCCTCGGGGCTGGGTGATAGGATGGCGTGAGACTCGCTGGGTAAAACACACAGCGACTATTTTACCTCACTGACTTCCTCCTTTCCCTCTGCCCAGGGAAGCCTCTCAGTCCCAGGGGGCACATTCCGTGTTGGTCAGGGCCCAGACCTTCTCCCTCAGCCTCCACTTTCCATCCTCACCCACATCCTGTCTCACTTCACAGGAGTGCTCATGCTGTGGGTTCCGTCCAGAATGTGGTCCAACAAATCCACCACACGCAGGTGGGGGCGTGTGCCAGCCCCTGGGGTGAGTCTAAGTAAGGCTGCCCACGCTTGGCATTTGAGGCCAGATAATTCTCAGTGGGGTGGGGGTGGAGGGGCAGCCTGTGCGTTGGAGGATACTGAATGGTGTCCCTGGCCTCCACCCACCAGATGAGAGTAGCAGCCCCTGCCCCAGGCTTGGAAGAGGTTTCCAGAGATTGCCAACTGTCCCCTGCGGGTGAAATTGCTGCTGTACAGGAATCACAAAGAACTCAGACACGGAGATCCTCCTGGAGCTAATGGTCCACGGGGGCCCCTTCTTTGTGGACACAGACACCTCAGTACACACACCCGGAGGACCCAGGAGGGCCAGGCTGAGAGCATCACCTTCCATCTGGGGGACTCATCCCCCTCTCCCCACACTTACACTTGAAGGTGGACTCAGTGCTGACCCTCAGGGCCAGGGCACACGGCAGGTGCATTTTGGGAGGGAAAGGCCAGCTTTGGTCTGGGAGGGGGCACACCTCCTCTTGGAAATACAAAAAATACACATGGGCAAGGACACGGCTTTGTAACAAACCCACTTTTATTGATAGTGTACACGGAGATCCATGGCGGCGGGGCTGTGCCTGGGTGAGAGCGGGCCACACACCGGTGCAGCCAAGGTACCTGGTCTGCTCAGAAGGCTCAGGCAGTGGGTGGGGAAGGGGACAGAGGCAGGGTTGGAGCTGCTGCTTTGAGCACAGACGCAGGCAGGGGCCAAGGCTGGGGTGCAGGTGCAGGTATGCAGAGCTGGGGCTGGAGCATGTGTACATCTGTGTGTACATCTGTGTGTACTTGTATATACATGAGCATGGTGTACACAATATCTACAGGGACCCTCACAGACTGATCTAGGGAGACGGTTGAGGACAAGATGTCCCAAAGCCCTGAAGGCCCCAGGGGCCAAGCATCAAGAGAGGGAGCACATCGTGGTATGTACTGAATGCCCAGCGCTAGCTTGCTTCTGCCACCCACAGACTTGCTGTGTGACCTGGAGGAAGTTACTTACCCTCTCTGAACCTCAGAAAGACCCATTAGATGATCACTAAGGTTCCTTAGGGCCCTAAAACTTCAATATGTTTAGAGAGATTAAAATACAAAATATACTTGTTAAGAGCTGATGACAAGGGCCTTTGGTTTATGGGTTCAAAACCCACCATGCCTGAGTACATGGTGGTACCCAGCACAGCCCAATCCCGGGCACAAGGAGAAGACCCGCCCTGAGCTTTTCTGTCGGACCCCTCCCAGGCTGAGTTCTGGGTCCCAGCTGCTCCTCCCCGCCTCCCCACCGCTGTGTGTGCAGAAGGTGGTGGGGCAGCAGGGGCGGGCAGAGGCCAGGGCTGGGGACCCTCTTGGTTTCCTAGGACACAGTGAACCCAGCACCCAGTAGGTGCTTAATAAATGCTTGAGGAACGAGCACAGTAGAGGGCAGCCTGGTTCTAGGTGGAGCTGTACCCTGAATTTGCTAGGGGACAAGGGTGGGGCCTGGTGCTCATCATGTCCCCTCCGAGTCTCGGTGGTATCCTCTGTGAAATGGGAGCATTAAAAAAAAGCAGTCCCGGCCTGCCCACCCCACGCTTGTGCAATTGTCTGTAAACCGTGGAGCTCAATGGCGGAGGTCAATGTCTAGCTGCAAACAGGCCACGGAAACCCTGTTTGGGAGCAGAGGAGGAAGGCGTCCCCAGTGGAGGCCGTGGATCTGAACTGGGTGAGGGCCTGGCCAAGGAGGGAGTCACTAGGCTTTTACAGTACAATGATTTCCATTTCTACTACTATACATGACACGAAAACAGCTGCAACCACAACAAAGCACAACTGTCGGGCGGAGGGACCTAGGAGAGGAGGCTGAGGAACGCGGTCAGTAGGTGGGCGTGGTCTAAGTGGTGGGCGTGGTCTAGGAGGTGTGGCCACGCCCCCTTCAAACACACAGACTCCACTGGCTCAATGTCAGGGGCAGCTGGGGGCCAACTTGTGTGTGTGCTGGGGGTGGGAGGGGGTGCAGAGGCAGCTGAACCAGAGGGTAGGAGTTGCAAGGCTGGGAGAGAAGTTCTCCCAGCTGCCACCCAAACCAAGCTGGGTGTTATGCCAGGAGAGAGGAGACCTTTCTCATCTGGCCTTCGGTGTCCTTTTCATCCTGAGACTTGTCCCAGGAGGCTCCATATGACGCAGCAATCCTCACCCCTCTGGCATCAACATTTCTTCCAACCCCAGGAGAGGAAGGTGTAACTTGAGTCTCTGCGTAACTCTTGAGGCTGCAGAGATGTGTCCTCCCACAGAGGTGCTGAAACCACCAAGGAGCTGTGGACAAGGGGACTCAGGAAAGCTGTGAGAAGGCAGACGAATGTGCGGAGGCCAGCGCCCGGGGGCCTCCAGTCTGGTGCCTAAGATCTGTGAACAAGACTGCTGCCGGGGCCTCGGTGGGGAGATGCGCACAGTGGGCATCTGGGGCCACCTCCCTGAAGGCACTGGCCAAGCCCCGCCCCAGCATCCCTCGCTCACTGGATGGTGCACTTGTCCCTCTCACGGGCCTGGCCTTCCCGAAGGACCTTGGCCTTGATGTACTTGAGGTCACTGTTGACGCTGGGGCGGCGGGCGAAGGGCGAGACCATGCCATAGGCGTCCATCTCCTTGACGCGGCGCATGCAGAAGGGCCTGGGGTGGAAGGCGTCACCGTACTGCACGGAGATCTTGCGATGCAGGGCAGGGCTCATCTCGTGCGGCAGCTTGGCCATGCTGAAGAGCACGTAGAACATCTCGTCCACGTTGGTGTTCTTCTTGGCCGACACCTCGAAGTAGGCGCAGTTCTCGTCGCCCGACACCAGCAGCTCGGCCTCGGTGGTGGGCACCTGGCGGCACAGCTCGCCGTGGTCGTTCTTGTTGCCACAGATGACCATGGGCAGCTCCGCCGCCTCCTTGGTCTTGTTCTTCAGGCAGGACTTGACCTCCAGGATCTGCTTCTGAAGGCGCTTGACCTCATCGAAGGACTCCCGGTTATCCAGGCTGAACACCAGGATGAAGACATCCCCTGCAGGGAGAGAGCCCAGGTAGTGAGTTCACCGGCCAGCTGCAACCCCTGCCCTCCTCTGGCCACAGAACATCAGCCCTAAGAGCTGGGAGTCACAGGTGCCCTGAAGCAGTTATGCGGCATAACTGCTTTAACCTACATAGCGACTCTTCGGGGTAGCTGCGATTATTCTCCCCATTTTCCAGGACAGGAAACTGAGGCTGAGGGGGTTGAAGCCCCTGTTCACAGTCACATAGCTAACACGTGGACCACTTGGTTCAAATACAGTTACCTCACTTCACATTTCTTTGCAGGGCTGGAGAGGGGTAGGTCACTTGTGTGGACTGTGTTCAGATAATAATAAAAATCATTTCTATGAGAGCAGGGGTCCTGCCTGTCTTGCTCAATGCCTAGTTTGCATCTGGCCTCATCCGCTTAGCTGCCAGCAGACTTGGGCAGATCACGAAACCTCTGTAACCTCAGTTTCTCTGTCTGTTTCATGTAGATGAAATATTACTTTGCAGGATGATTTTGGGAGTTATGCAAGATAATGAATGGACAATGGCACATGCTCAGTGACCTCAGGCGTCAGTAATGATGAGAATGAGGGCCTACTGGGGGCTAAGCACTGGGTGTATGCTCCAGGTCCGTTGTTCTCTTGATTCCTCACTATGCCTCTGTCAAGATTTTGTTACCTTTGCGTTACAGGTGAGCAAACTGAGGCTCAGAAAGGGTATGCAGCCTGCCCAAGATCACACAGCTTCCGTGTGGCTAGGCTGAGATTTCTACCTGATTCTGTCCTCACCTAGCTCATGCCTGGCACCCGGTAGGTGCTCTCTGCTTCTCAAATAAATCATAGGATGAAAAAGTGAGTGCTGGCCTCCAAGGCCCACACTGCCTCCAGGATAACTCACTGCATCACTCAAGGCAGGCTTGTGAATCTGAAACAGGGTCTGCTGTGGAGACGGTGGGGCGGTGGGGAGGCTGTCTGGACTGGTACCTCCATCCTGATTTCCAGCTTTTAATAAGCACCTTCCTCACTTTTGCTTAAACTTTTTTTTTTTTTTTTTTTTTTTTGAGACGGAGTCTTTCTCTGTGGCCCAGGCTGGAGTGCAGTGGTGTGATCTTGGCTCACTGCAACTTCCACCTCCTGGGTTTAAGCGATTCTCCTGCCTCAGCCTCTGGAGCAGCTGGGATTACAGGCGCCTGTCACCATGCCTAGCTATTTTTTATTTATTTATTTATTTTCTGAGACAGAGTTTCACTCTTGTTGCCCAGCCTGGAATGCAATGGCAAGATCTCAGCTCACTGCAACCTCCACCTCCTGGGTTCAAGAGATTCTCCTGCCTCAGCCTCCCGAGTAACTGGGATTACAGGTGCCCATCACCACACCTGGCTAATTTTTTGTATTTTTTAGTAGAGACAGTGTTTCACTGTGTTAGCCAGGCTGGTCTTGAACTCCTGACCTCAAGAGATCTGCCCACCTCGGCCTCCCAAAGAGCTGGGATTACAGGCGTGAGCCACTGCGTCCAACCATTTTTGCTCAAACTCTTGATAGCCTTGTGGTGTGACAAGATCTCTGTCTCACAGATGAGGAAACTGAGGCCCAGAGGAATCAGCAATTGGCCCAAATTCTCGAGAAGAGAAGCAACCAGTTCCAGCTTCTGGCAGAATGGCTGCCACCTTCCTCTGCACCCCCAAAGCACATCATTTACCCCCATTTAATGGCACATGGCACATTCAGAATGGTGTCCAGATCAAGGGTGTGCTCCAAACAGCTCGGGCACAGAGAAGGGTTCCATTACCCACTCATCCTGGTCTCCCCAGGGCCTGGCACACAGTCAGTGTTCACCAAGGCAGGCTGAATGGAAGGGAGGTGATGGAGGGAACTGCAGTGTGGGCTCTTCTGAAAGGCACTTGCGAGGCAGCGTCAGCTTGGCAACTCTTCCTGCTTGGGCTGCCAAACCCCATCCCGTTAGGCTAATCCGGGGCCCCTGAGGACTCGTGGCCTTGACATATTCAAATGCGAGACTGCGATGCCAAGCATCAGAGATCGGCCCGTCTGGCAGCTGGAAGAAGAGCTGGCAGTGGAATTAATGGCTTTCAGAATTTCCTGAGCAGCAGGAAAATGAGGTTGAAAAAATGAGGTTCCACCAGGTTGGAAAATGAGGCACGGGTTGGTGTGTGAAAAAAAAACAAGCATCAGACAGCTGTGCTCAGAATGATATGCACCATAAAAAAGAGACAGACAAAAATACTCTCCATTGTGGGGATACAAATACGAATGCCGGTGTAGTCACGGAGGCCCGGAAGGCTCCATGCCAGACTGCCAGGGTGGCCACCTCCGGGGCAGGGGCAGGAGCCTGGGATTGGGGACATGGGTCAAAGGGGCATTAGCTTTATCTGTAGCGTTTGCAGGAGGGTGTGTTTGGGTATTACTTGTGTCACTGAAAATTAATGCTGAAAATATGCATGTGCTTCCTCTCTACATCTCCCCTCTCCTTCCCTCTGTCATTAGCCTTATTCATTGCAGCGGGTACCCAGTCCCCTCCCCAAGGCTGGGGGAGCTGACACGAATGCAATACCCGTCACGTGCTGGAAGCTCCCGCCACAAGCCTTCTTGCAGTCCTCACAGCCTCCCTGCGGGGTATGAGGTTAAGCCCACTGTGTGGTTGGGGAGGCTGAGACTCAGACAGGATGCATGTGCCTCTGGTCACACATTTAAGCCAAGAGGCCCAGCGAGGATTCGAACACAGGTCGACCCAGGGCTCTCCTATCTACATGCCCCTTCTCCAAAACTCGGGGTGGAGCGGAGAGCTTGACTGCTGTCTGGGTCAGATGCTCGGAAAAGCCAGCCTGGAAGAGAAAGCACTCAAGGAGGGGCCACCCCGCAGCCTCAGTCTTGGCCTCAAGGCGGCGGCAGGGCTGGGAGTGGCATGGGTTTCTCTGTATAGAAGTACCTCAGTTGGGGGGTTATCTGAATGATACCTAGAGAGTTGCCTGCTCACTCCTTCCTTTATCCCTGCTCAGCAACTTCAGGGGCGTGACTTGGGAAATGATCGTGTAACCCGTAGCAGGCCCACTTGCAAATGCTGACTCAACAGAAGACTTGGGGATTTATTGTGCACTTACTATCTGCTCACCAAGCGCCTTACATATATTCATTCATTTAAGTCTCACAGTCCCTTTAGGATGAGTGTTGATGTGGTGCAGTCTTACAGATGAGAGTGCTGAGACACAAGGAGATAAAATCCCTTGCCTCGAGGTACAAAGCCGGGAAGCAGCGGAACCAGGGCTCACACCCAGGTGCTGGGTCCCGGGCTTGTCCTCTTAGCTACCATGCTAATGCAGTGTAAACGAGGGCACAGCCCCTCAGCTCCACTCACCCCTTCTTCCCCCCAACCTCCCTGTCCCTCCTCACCCTTCCCAGCAGGGCTGAGAGGCTGTGGTATGGCTTTGTCTGAAAGCACAAAAGCAGACTGCCTTTACGAGCTGTGCTACCACTGGAGTGAGTTACTTAACCTCTCTGGGCTTCAGTTTCCCCACTTGTAAAAAGGGAATGAATAACTATTTACTGTGAGGGTTAAATAACTACATGCTGGCTGGCCGCGGTGGCTCACGCCTGTAATCTCAGCACTTTGGGAGGCTGAGGTAGGCAGATCACGAGGTCAGGAGATCGAGACCATCCTGGCTAACATGGTGAAATCCCGTCTCTAGTAAAAATACAAAAAATTAGCCGGGCATGGTGGCACATGCCTGTAGTCCCAGCTACTTGGGGGACTGAGGCAGGAGAATCGCTTGAACCCGGGAGGCAGAGGTTGCAGTGAGCCGAGATCGCGCCACTGCACTCCAGCCTGGGTGACAGAGCGAGACTCTGTCTCAAAAAAAAACAAAAAAAACAAAAAAAAAACTACATGCCAAGCTCTAAGAACAGGGCCAGGCCCATAGCTTCTGATAAGTGTCAGCTACTGCCATCACCATCACTATGACCATGACCAAGCCCCCTTCCCTTTGGTGATCACTGCCTGGGTCCTGCCCTTACCTCTCTAGGAGGTGGCAAAGGCCTGGGGTGTGGGAGACCTGAGCCCCGTGGACTGACCGTGGGCCCTGGAGCTCTGGTGGGTCATCTCCCGGAGAAGGAAAGCAGCAGCCAGGGCATCATTCTGTTCCCTAGAAAGGAATATCCCTGGGGCATGCTGGTATCAGCTCCTGATCTGGAAGGCGGCCCCGACAGCCATGAGTAATCGATCTGGAGTCTAACAGAATGGAATCGGGGCCCCCGACTTCATCACTATTTCCAGCACATGGCAAAACCTCTCTGAGCCTCATTGTGCAGGGAGGACGCCTGTCTCAGACGATGGCTATGCAAGTCTATGCAAACTGCCAAGTGCCCAGCACACTCTGCACCCATGCCCTGGCCCTGCCGCCCCAGCCCAGGCACCAGTGGGCCTCACCTGTGAGGATGGACAGCCTGCGCATGGCGGGGAAGGGGTGGTTGCCAGAGGTATCCAGGATGTCGAGCTGGTACATGTCGCCGCGGATGTTGTATACCTTGCGGTGGAAGTCCTCGATGGTGGGTGTGTACTGGTCCTCAAAGCGGCCATTGAGGAAGCGAGACACGATGGAGCTCTTGCCCACCCGAGAGGCACCCAGCACCACCATGCGGTATGAGTTTTTGGCGGGCACACTGAGCGTGCAGTTCCCGCTGGACAAAGTCTTCATCATGGCTCGGGGCTGCAACAAAGCGAGAGAAGCAGGCATCAGGGGCCCCCCGACCTGGCCCCACCACCTCTTGGCCTCCTCTAGGCCTCTGTCTAGGACTCAGTTTTCTGTCTGTAAAATGGGAACATCAGACGAGGTTCTAAGGGGTCTTGGAGTTCTACCCTCTCATTCATTCATGCCCTCTCCTTTACTCCTTCCTTCATCCACTCACTCACTCAACATCCGTTCATTCATCCTTTCATTTATGCAAGCACCGGACTCCTGGGATTTGAATCCTTGCCTTGCCTCTAGCTACTGATCTTGGGCTAGTAGCTTAACCTCTCTAGAAGTCATTTTCTCGTCTGCAAAATGAGCCCAATTCATAGAGTTGTTGCAAAGGGCTCAGCACATGGTGAAATCTCAAAAATGGTATCTATCGTGAGAATCTGTTCTTTCCCTGGTTCATCCATCTGGCTTTCCCGGAGCCTGTGATTCTAGGATAAGACATGGGGAAGGCACTAGCATGCATTTCTTAAGCCTGGGGCAGGGGGTGGTTCTGTGGCCATTCAGCCCTCCTGGGAAGAAGGGAAGGCTATGTCCACACCGCATGCTCCAAGCCCAATGCCTGGGGTTGCTCCTGCAGCCACCTCAGGAGGACCCACCTTTAGACCTGTGCTCTGCATTTGGCGGGCTCCCTCCGCTCCATGACCTGCCCGGATATTTTTGCCTCCCAGGCCCTAGGTGTTTACTTGCCTCCAGGAGACCCAGAGGACCGGAGTAGAGGATGTGGAATGGGTAATGACCCATGGCTGGCTCAAGCTTCCCTCCCAACTCCAAGGGTTATGGTTCTGGGGCAAACCCAGAGCTTTCTATGGGAGCCTCTTGACCTCATGAAAGAGGCCGACATGGATCCAAGCTCTTGTATAAGCAAACCCGCAGGCTCCACCAGGCTCACCCCAAAGGCTCTTCACAGCCCAGCCCTCCCTCCTTTCCTACCTCAGCGCCCACCAGAATCCCCGCCCCAGAATCCCTGACCCCAGTCACCCTCGTCAGTTTGAGCGCTGCTGAGATCAGCCTCCACTCCTTTGCTCATGCCACCCCTCTGCAGAACACCCTCTTCCCCTTATGTTTCAGGGTCTGGCTCAAGTGCCACCTGCTCTCTGAAGGCCTCTCTGATCTCCCCACCCTTGCAGGAATCCCTCCTCTCTCCAGAGGAGAGCTTTCCAGCCCCTGAACTGCAAGTGGGCACAGGCCTGCTGAAATATCAATCCCCTCGGTCTTCCACAGGCTGCCACAGGTTGTGCAGGTTGGATACTGCACAAGGCACATGGCTGGGTGGGCAAGTGGGGGCTGCATCCCAGAGGTGGGGGCTGTATCCCAGAGGAAAGGGCATCTTGTGTAGAGGAAGAGGCACTGTTTTTAAATTCACACAAAGGGCTGTATGTGCCCAAATTCGGTCCCCACCCCGGGATGCCCCAAGTCGGTTTCCTTGAGTGCCTCGCCCATTGACCCAAGGCGCTTTCCAACACCATCACTTCCTGGCTGTCACGATGCTAAGGTCTGAGATGGCCACTGGAGGTGGAGAGATTGCCTGCGTGCGAGTCCCTGGCACACATCTGGATCTGCTCACCCTGCCCAACTACCAGCCTCTGTGCAGGAAACCGGCTCTCAAAAATACCTTTGTTAAAAGCCCTGATTGGTGGTATTTGCCAATTTCCATGGCGTAAATGCTCCCACCACGGTCACTTCTAAGCTACCGATGTGACTTCAATGAATGAATCACAAAGGGACGTGCACAATAAGCCAGCTCAGCACACGGCGGACCCCAGGCCTGGAGCCACAAGGACGACAACTGCTGCCACTTGAGCCCATGCAGTGTGCCAAGCCCCGCACTAAGTATAGAAATAATCATAGCTGGCATTCATTTTGCAGCTAAAATATGCCAGAGTGTTCTAAGTGCTGCACACATATTAACCTATTTCTCCCTTCATAACCCCAGAAAGCAGGTGGTGTTATTCTCCAATTTACAGATGAGGAAACTGAGGCATAGACAGGTTAAATTACTTGCTTACAGTTGCACAGCCAGTAACCAGCAGAGGAGAGGTTTGATCCCAGGTGGTCTGCCCCGAGCTCAGAAGGCTACGTGACTAGCTACTTGGTTAACAAGGGAGGCTGGGTAGTAGTTCAAGCCTAAGACCCCCACGTCCCCCACCCAGCTCCCACCTAAAGCTGTCTTTGAATTTATCCCACAAAACTGCCATGCCATGAACACAGCAGGGGCTCAATAAATGGTCTGTGCATTCATCAAAAGGCAAATGGCTCTGTCTTTGGGTTTGCCTGAAGCCCCACTCTGGGACCTTCTCTCCTCAGCCTCAACCACCTGACTGGCCCAGGGGCTGTGCCAAGGAGGGCCCTCCCCTAGGGCAGCCCTGATGAGGTGCCCAGGGCATATGTGTGGGAGGCAGGAAATGAGAGAGAGGAGGGTGGAGAGGGGGCTGCCAGACCACAGCAGGGAGCCCTTCTCAGTCTCTGCCGGGGCTGTCTCAGCCAGCCTGGGCCTTCAGCAGAGATGGGGGGAAAGAAGCCCTACCCCATGACAGCCCCCTCCCCAAGTCCTTCTGCAGACAGCTTGACTCTGCTGGCGGTCACTTCTGTCTAAACAGGATGGGAAAGGGGCCAGAAGCTCCCAGGGACAGTATTTGTCTCCATCATTGCCCTGCCCAGCCTCCAGCCTAGAGCTTGGTACAGACGAGTTGATAGCAATGACTGAATGAGCTTCAGGGAGTCAGAGAGAGGAGGCAGGGAGTCAAAGACAGGAGGCAGGGATTCAAAGAGAGGAGGCAGGGAGTCAAAGAGGCAGGGAATCAGAGAGAGGAGGCAGGGAGTCAAAGAGAGGAGGCAGAGGGTCAAAGAGGCAGGGAATCAGAGAGAGGAGGCAGGGAGTCAGAGAGAGGAGGCAGAGAGTCAGAGAGAGGAGGCAGTGAGACAGAGAGGGGAGGCAGGGAGTCAGACAGAGGAGGCAGGGAGACAGAGAGAGGAGGCAGGGAGTCAGAGAGGAGGCAAAGAGTCAGAGAGAGGAGGCAAGGTGACAGATAGAGGAGGCAAGGAGTCAGAAATAAGAGACAGGGAATCAGGGTGGGCAAAAAAGGAGAAAAAAAATCCTCTGTGGTTTTTATCTCTCAGAGAAGACTGATTCTTCACATGGCCTGAGCCACATGGGGCTGTGTGAGACATCTGGACACCTGGACGTCAGGGGACAGTGCCTCTGTGGGCTCTGCCTCCTGCCTCCACATCTTTCTTCCCTCTCTTCCCCCAGAGGTGGCACCATGGGCACCCTCGTAGGCACATCTCTCCTCTGCAGCCTGTTCTCCCTTCTCCATCCTCAGCCAGGCTGACCTCATACAGCGAGGAGCAGACAGGGATGAGTTTGAACAGCCCTTTGGGAATTTAGAGTCCAATATCAGTGACTGAATGGATTTCAGGAAGTCAGAGAGTGGAGGCAGGGAATCAGAGAGGGGAAGTAAGGAATCAGAGAGAGGAGGCTCAGAGAGGCAGGAAATTCAACAGAGACCCCCTAGCAGCACAGGTATCTGAATGCGCATACTGTGACTACTGACCCCATCACAGGGCCATTCTGAGGACAGGTGGAAGCCAGAAAGTTCCCAGAGCAGAGATGAGGGGGCGCCATCCTGGGTGCACAGTAACCACAGCCAGGAAGGCATCCATCAGCCCACTTGACTGATGGGGACACTGATGCTCAGAGAGGTTAAGTCACTTGCCCCAGTTCACACAGCAGATGACTAGCTGGGCTGGGATCAGAACCAGGCTGTTTGGCTTCAAAGTCTGGGCTCTTAACTCTATGGAAACCCACCCCCAGCCAAAACTGGTCTTTTCCAAAACACTGTCTGTCTCAGTGAAGCCTCAGCTGGCATCAGGCGAGGGGATGACGCCGAGACATACTATATTCTCACTCCCTCTCTCCCTGCAGGCAGCGGAGCGGGAAGGGGGCAGGCACCTCCCAGGATTCTCCCCTAACCCTGCCAGCCACCTCTGAGCAAGTGCACCTGTGGATTCACCACTTCTCCCTTGAGCCTCTCTCCCAGGGCCTGCCTGAAAGATGAAGGGGTCACACGGGCACAGGCAGCAGGACAAGAGTCTGGACGTGTCCTCCCGGTGTATGCCCCAGAGCCTGTTTCACTGCACTGCCCCTCCTCCACACCCCCATGCCTCCTCCATCAGTGCACACTCAGCCTCTTTGGACACGCACATTGCCATCACTGGCTTCCAGCTGACACTCTGAGAGTCCGGGGGCTTGGCAAAGCCAACCCCACCACCCTTGGCAGCTCAGGTGGTAGAAGGTAGGCAGGCATCCACTTCCGGCAGGCCAACTCTGCCTCTCACCAGCCCGGCAGCCCTGGGCAAATGACCTGGCTTCCTGGGGCTCAGGTTATTCCTCTGTTAATGGTAAGACATAAACCCCCTGTGTGGCCCTGGGCTTCCAATAAGTCTGGAGGCTGACCCAGCTCTTGACCCGCAGCAAACCTGAACACATGATGGGTTCTTTTCTTCGTGGCACTTTATCTTGGCAGTCGTGGGGCTGCCTAGAGCAGCCTGGTGAGGCTGGACTGGAATGCAGGCGCAGGTCTTGCAGGGACCCCATCTTGTCTCTGACACCACAGGAGGCCTGATTCACTGGCTCCTGACCTGGCTGCTCCCTCCCAGCCTGGCTTCCCACCTTCCATGAGGTCTTGGACAACATCTCCTGTCATCCTCCTGGTGCTGGGGACAAGGGGAGGGGAGGGCACAGAGAGGCCTCCAGAGCTGCCTTCCGGGCCCTCCAAGACAGCTAAGTTACAGGAAACCCCTCCTGGGAAGGGAATCATCCAGGAAACTCACTCTGCACCAACCCAGAAAAAGCTCAAGAACGCTGGATAACGAAGGAGCTTCTTAATCTTCCTTCCCCACCTCCAGGTAATGCAGGCTGCAGCCAGCTCCAGAACGGGGACAGGAGTGTTTGTGGTAGTTGACTCGTCTTCCCTGAGCCCCCGTTTCCTCCTATTTAAATGGGCTATTACTCTAGCTCTTTAAATGCAAAGCCTGTGGCACCAAAACTAGCACATAGTAGAAGCTCAATAAATCTTTCTTTCCTGGGATTAAGTAAAGGGTATAGCACTCAGTTTGACCCATATAGTAGGTGCTCAACGAATTTAATTCTCTCTAGGTATGCAAAGTTGCCAGACGATCCCGGCACATAGTAGGTGCTCAATCAATTTCACTTTCTCTGGTCATCTAAGGAATCACTGAGCTTTCCTCCTCCAAGCCTCTACCCTTTCTTCCCGGCTGCTCCACTTCCCCCAGATCCCCAGCTCTGTTGGGGCGTCTCCTACCTGGGAATGGCGGGCCGGGCCTCTGGCACGGCTCAGAGAGCTGCCTGGAAGCGCCCGGAGCTGCGGGGAGCTGCCTGCTGCTCCAGCCGCCGAGCCTCCCAGAGTCTGTGGTGGCTCCCGGGTCACTGCGCGGGGATCCTCCCCTGCGCTGCTCGGGACGCCGGGCTGGGCGCGGCCGGGCAAGGAGGCGCAAGGGGCAGGTGCCCCATGGGTGGGCTCCGAGGGCTCGGCGGGGCCCGGGCAGGGGGCGGGCTCCGGCTCGCCGCCGCCGGCCCTGCCCTGCCCCGAGCCGGGGACCTCCTGCTGAGCCAGGTGCCCGGAGGCTTGGGGACGTCGGATCCGGGGGTCCCCGCCTGGGGCTCTGGGGCTGGGGGCAGAGAGGTAGGGGCGACTCCGGTGATGAAGGAGCAGCCCCTAGAGACTTGGGGAGGGGGGTCCTTTGGAGGTGACTGTGGGTGCGTGTCCCAGGTGGGCGAACCCTCCTGGTCGCCTATGCCACCTTCTCCGCCTGCCCCAAAGGGGGTCGCTCGGATGGGGGGTATCGGGCTGCCGGGCTCGGCCGCGGCCTCCTCCTCTGCCCGCGGCTCTGCAGCTCTCCCAGCGCCGGAGGGACGGCTTCTTTCTCCCCGCGCGGCGACGCCAGCAGCTGAAGGAGGAGCAGGGCGCTCTGCTCTGCGCGCGTGTGGGAGGGGGCCTTGAACGCCGCCCCAAGGTTTCGCAGCTCCAAGTTAGCATCAACCCGGCTCCTCCTCCTTCACCTCCTCCTGTCCCCAGATGAGGAGAACTTTGTGTGTGGCCCTGGGTTCTCCCTCCTTCCCCCTCTCGCAGGCAGATGCCCCACTGTCACCCGCAGGGCGAAGAGGTCGCTGATCCCTCCGAAAGGTGGCAGAACCCCAGGCTCCTGATGACGGTCCCAGCGGCACCCTCCCGCGCCCCTGCGAGCGTCGCCCACCTGCTCCTTCGGCCCCCCGCGAGCCGCGCCTCCCGCCGCCCAGCGCCAGCGTCTGCCCTCCAGAGCCCGCTCGCCCCGCCCCACCCCGGCGCCCCGCCTCGCCCCGGCGCCCGGCCAATGGGAGGCGGGTCCCGCGGCCCGGCCCCGCCCATCCCTTTCGCGGCCTCCGGGGCGCCGCGGTCTGCGGTTCCGCGTGTCCGGGCGCGTGGGGCCGGGGCCGCTGGGCGCGCGCACCTTGCCCAGAAGGCGGCACGGGCCTCGGAGGCTGACGTCTGCGCACGCGCTCACACGCACGCCCGGCCTGGCCGCAGGTGACCCGCATGGGGTCCGGCCGCCTGCCCACTCGGCCGGGGTCTCCAGCGGCTTGCGCCCGGCCAGGTCGAGCGCGCCACGGTTCCAGCGCCCTCCTCCTTCGCGGAAGTCCCCGGGTGCCCTCCCAGGTGTCCAACCTGCCTGTCCCAGCCGCCGCCTCCCTCCCGAGGTCACGGTGCCCACGGGACCCTGCGGACTGGCACATGGGCCATGCACGTGTCGCCCAGAGGGGCGGGGAGTCACCTAGGCTTAGTAGCCAGAGGTCTTCGAGGCATGCGAGTCTCAGAGACCACGGCCGACGGGGACACACCAGGTGCCTTGAGCATTGCGTCTCCTGCCTGCATTCTCCCTCCCCACCTTTAAATGAGGGGCTTGACCTAGGCCAGACATCGGGCCTTCTCACTGGGCCATATCTCCACACCACTTATTACTTAATATATTTTTTTAAATATCAGATCCACTTTCCCCACCCCTTAAACACGTTTTTTAGAGAATCATTATATCACTGCCTTAAATGGGAAATCAGTATCACTTGCCATAAATAGAAAGTAAGAGTTAAAATAAGCACAGTGAAAACAAAGCAAGGTTATTAAATTCTGGCTGGAAACCGTGGCCTGCCAAGGCTTGAGATGTGTGCCCTCAGTGAAAAAGGGAGATTGGCAAGGTTTGGAGAGGTGTTAAATACCCATTAGCACCTAACAGATACTTTCTCGTTCACGTATCAGGAGGCTTAAGAGAGAATGTTCTCATTGTGTGATACAGCAAAGGGATGGGATGCTGTGTCTGTGTCCCTCAGTTCCAGATCCCTGGACCTCAGGGATGTCTGCCAGCCTCACCCCCAACCCAGATCTGGCCTCCCTACCTCATGAGAGGCAGCAGGGGTCTGGGAGGGCACCTGAGGGGTCAGCTCCATTGGTTGAGAGACTGGCGTTCAAGTCCTGTCTCCGTAACTACCTAGATATCTGACCCTGGGCCGTCATGAAAAGTCTCTGGGTCCTGGTTGTGCCATCTCTAAAATGGGTATGATATTGATGGGTCCACAGAATGACAGAAGTACTAAAATGGCCTGGGACTTTGAATATGGAAAGTGACTTGCTTTGCTTGTCTCTGTAACATCTTGAGATTCTCCAGGAAAGTTAACCAGAGAGGATGGGGCAGGTGGGGGTGGAGGGTGCAGTACCTGTACTACCTGATTGTGTTTAATGCCCCAATTTAGGCCACAGAGGGGCTAAGGGGATGTGCCCAAAGTCACCTGGTGGCAAGTGGCAGGATTGCAGCCTGGTGCATTTTCCACATCCAGACTTTGCCTCTGGGAACTGGCTTCTGCCCGGGAGGGTTTGTGCTGGGCATGACACACACAGGCTGTGAGCCTTGAGCTGGCAGTGAACTTGGCAGTGGGAGGTGAGCGGGGTGGCACGCTTCACCTGGAAGGCTGGGGTCAGGAAGACTCAGGTCGCTGGGCCAGCTCTGCCACCCCCATCACGGAAATGTAGCAGACGGCCCAAGAACCAATTGCTCCCTGCTTCTGCAGAGTTGTTCAACAGAATGGGTCATGCCCCACTGACCATATCCCAGTCGCGAGGGGAGCTGCATGTGGAGTGAGAACCCTGGGAGGTCCACTTGCCCCAGCCTCTGTCTTCTGCTCCTGCCCTCCCCCACTCCTGGTATGGTAGGGCTCAGTCAATAAGCAAGTACACATAAGGGATCAACTGATGCCCAAGGAAGCTTTGTGTAGCAACAGCACACTTCTTACATGTGCCCATTTTCCCCTTCCCCCCTCCCCACCCACTTGCTTTATCATCCCTCATCAGACCCTTTGTCATAGCTGCCCCCTTCGTCCCTGGGCTCCCTGTCACCCTCTCTCTCCCATATAACCTGTGACCATTTTAGCCCTGTTCTAAAACTGCCACTTCCTGCTCAAGAGTTTTCAAGGGCTCCCCATTGCTTAAGATATAAAATCTTGGGCTGGGTGTGGTGGCTCACGCCTATAATGCCAGCACTTTGGGAGGCCAAGATGGGAGGATCACTTGAGGCCAATAGTTTGAGACCAGCCTGGCCAACATAGCAAAACCCTACTACTAAAAATATAAAATATAATAATTTTATACTAAAAATATAAAAACTACCCAGGCGTGGTGGTGTGCGCCTGTAATTCCAGCTACTCGGGAGGCTGGGACATGAGAATTGCTTGTATCCAGGAGGCAGAGGTTGCAGTGAGCCGAGATCGTGTCACTGTGCTCCAGCCTGGGCGACGGAGCAAGACTCTGTCTCAAAAAAAAAAAAAGATATAAAGTCTAAAAATCTAAATTCCTTATCCTAGCGTACAAGGCCTCCAACCAGGACGTGATTCCCACCATGCCCTGCACTCAACCTCCATTCCAGCAAAATCAAATCACTTCCGGGTCTCTAAAGAAGAGAGGCTATCCCTCCTCTGAGCTTGTGTATGCTGGTTTCTTATCAGGGATACCCTTTTCTCTATATTTACCCATCAAACTCCTACACATTCTTCAAAGCACTGTGTCCACACTTCTCCCCACAAAACTTACTCCCAGCCTTTCTAATGGTGTGAATCTCCTCCTCTGGGCTCCCACAGCACCAAAGCCTGGCTCTTGTGCTGTGGGTAACTGGTCCTCTCTTTAAGCCTCAGTTTCTTGGCCTGTAAAAGTGGGTGTTACAATAGTAGCTGCCTCGTGGAGTTGTTAGGAGAATTAAAATAAACCGCGAAGTGCTTCACACGTAATGGCCTTCACCATGATCACTTCCTTCGTAGCCGGTGTTACTTCCTGCTTCATATTTTGGACACATGCCTCGTCACCCCCATTAGCATGTGAGCTCTTTTGAGTGGGGACCGAGCCTGATTCATCCTTTTATTCTCACATCATTAAGGGCAGCATCTCACACATTATAAGTTTTTAATAAATGCTTATTGAATTGTGTTCAGCCAAACAGTCTCAGAGCAGAAGAAACGTACAAGCTCTCCTTGGACACAGGGAAGGGTGGACAGACACAGTGAAGCAGAGTTTCATTTAGTCCTCCTAACAGCCCCACTTACAGAAGGGGAAACTGAGGTTCAGGGAGACTGTTCAAAACCAGGCAGCTAATGAGAGGCTGAGCTGGGGTCCAAGAGAAATTATTCCAATAGGAAAAAAAGCACACGTCAGGCTGCTTTTCTAGAACAGCAGTTCCTAATGCTGGCGGCGCATTAGAATCACCTAGGGGAGATTTTAAAAGATACCAAAACCCAGGCTCCCCACTCAGAGATGCTGATTTAATTGCTCTGGAGTTGGGTTTCATCACCACACGGTTTAAAGCTCCCCTAAGTAATTCTAATGTGCACCCAGGGTTGCTAGAGCAGTAATTCTCAAAGTGTGGTCCCTGGACCAGCAGCATCAGCATCATCTGGGACTTGTTGGAAATGCAGAATCTCAGGCCTCACTCTAAGCCGGTGAACCTGAAGCTTTGGGAGTGAGGCCAGGCCACCTGGTTTTAACCAGCCCTCCTGGTGATTCTGATGCAAGCCAAAGTTTGAGAAGCACTGGCCAGAAGATTGAAGTTGGCGATACCATAGAGGTCATGTGGCCCAGCCTTCCTGTTTTGTAGACAAAGAGATGGGGCTGGGCATGGTGGCTCACGTCCGTAATCCCAGCACTTTGGGAGGCCGAGGCAGGCAGATCGCAAGGTCATGAGATCGAGACTACCCTGGCTAACGGGGTGAAACCCTGTCTCTACTAAAAATAGAAAAAATTAGCTGGGCATAATGGCAGGCGCCTGTAGTCCCAGCTACTCTGGAGGCTGAGGCAGCAGAATGGCGTGAACCCTGGAGGCGGAGATTGCAGTGAGCCAAGATTGCGCCACTGCCCTCCAGCCTGGGCGACAGAGTGAGACTCTGTCTCAAAACAAAACAAAACAAAAGAGACGGTTTGTGGCTTGACCAAGTTCAACACATGCTCATGACAGGCTCATTCTTTCCTGCTGAATGCACCATCCCAGACTACACAGCCTCTAACTGAGTCTCTTGCCTTGGCAGGCCTGGGCATCTGTGCCAGCCTTGAACTTCATCAGAGGTCAATGGGTCACCAGCTGCATAAGCTCAGCTGGACTGGGGCACTGGGTCAGGTGCCAGTCAGTACAGAGGGCAGATAGCCGGAACAGGCTGGCACCTCATCTGGCATTCAAGGCCTCGCCAAACATCCCTGAAGGCAGACTGGCAATGACATGGGAGGAGGGGTGCCCCACCAGGCCAAAGGTCAACAGGAGCACAGCTGAACCAGCCACACCCTGCCCCCGGTGCATCTGACCATTTCTGCCTCTTGCTGCCCCTCCCCCCACCCACTGAGCCCGATGATCCAAGCAAGCCCCAATTCAGTCAGGAGCCTGGGTTCTAATCCCAACTAAACAGAAGTTTGCTGTGTGACGCTTGAATGGGCCACTTAACGTCTCTGACCCTCATTGCCCGGCATTCTTCCTCCCCTCCTTTATGCTCCAGTCAAAGACACTGACTTGTAGTTCCCTGAGCTTGCCAGGCTCTCTGTACCCTAGGTCTTTGCACATGCTGGAGCCTGTGCCTGAGGGGCTGCTCATCTCTGGATTGCCAGCAGGCTCCTAGCTTTCCTTCTGGAATCAAGCATCACTGCCTCTGGGAAGTCTTGATTGCTCTCTCTTCTGTGCTCCATGGAGCTGCCTTACAGAAATCTTTTGCTTTTGGATTCAACCCTCACTGTCTGAACTCTTGCTACTCATATCTGAAACTTGGGGTTCCAATAGATTTGGATAATGCATCATCTTTTACTCTCTGAACTTGCTATGTAAACTCTTTTTTTTTTTTCTTTTTTTTGGAGACAGGGTCTTGCTCTGTAGTTCACACTGGAGTGCAGTGTTGTGATCATGGCTCACTGCAGCCTCAACCTGCTGGGCTCAAGCGATCCTCCCGCCTCAGCCTCCTAAATACCTAGGATTACAGGCATGCACCATCACACCCGGCTAATTTTTAAATTTTTTGTAGAGACAGGGTCTTGCTATGTTGCCCAGGCTGGTCTCAAACTCCTGGGCTCAAGCGAGCTTCCTGCCTCTGCCTCCCAATGTGTTGAAATTAAAGGTGTGAGCCACTGCATCCGGCCAGAGCTTCCTATGTAAACTCTTGATGTCCAGAATCAATATCCAAATAGGTTTGAAAAGCATGTAATAATCTGTCATGGGGTCCTCGCCCTCTTGAGAGGAGAGGTGGTACTTGTCAATCAGTGGGCAGTAAAAGTTGGATGAATGAATAAATAGTGGTCAGTTTCTTCCTCTGTCCAACAAGAATGTTGGGTGCTCTCTGAGACCCATCCGAGTCTACATTTCCAAGCTGGTTTAATCCCACCACGGGTGATTCAGGTGCCTTCCAGCCCATGTGTTGTTTTTATGCAAATACAAGAAAGGTTCCTTTCCCAGGCAGAGGCAGCCGTCTTTAAAGCTCTCAGCTTTGAGGGAAAGCTCTCAGCTTTGAAAGGAAAGGCACAAGCTATTTCCTCAGCTGAGTGCCCTTGCGCAGTAAGCAACCTACACAACCATACAGGGCAGCCCTTTGTGACCTCGTCTAGTCCTTGAGAATGCACCACAGAATATTTTTGCAGGGAACTATGATGACTGTGATCAACCAGGTTGGGCCAAGCTGAGTGGGCAGCCAGGAGAGAAAGAGCTGGAGTAGACCAGAGGCTTGCAATCACAATGAAGACCATTTATGGAGCCCCCACTCTTTGCAGGCACTGGGTGGATCCCTGTAATTACATGGACCCATTTTAGCCAGACCACAACCCTATGTGGAGAAGCATTATTAGAGTCATTTGTAGATGAGAAAACTGAGGCTGACAACACCTGAGCAAGGAAATAACAGAGCTTGAACTAAGTCTGATTGATAGCAACAGCTGCCTGGGCTGGGATCTGCTCTCGGATACAGCAGCAGCAACCACAGCTGCCTGTGTGTATGAAAATGCTTGTGATCCCCATGGAGGCTACCTGTGAAGCATGCAGGGCAGGGTTCTTGTTTCGGTTTTACAGGTGGCAGAACTGACACTCAGAGATATTCCACAACTTGCCCAAAGTCACTTGACTAGTTAGAGGCAGAGCCTGGACTTAAAGATATCTGGGTGTTTGAACAACTATCCTTTGATCTTTTTTTAAGATGCCCTGTTGTCTTCTTAAGGCTTGGACTGCATCCCTCTTTCTAATGTCATCATCACCATCATTACCATCACTATCACCATCATCCTTATCATCACCATTGCCTTCATCACCATAATCATCACCGTCATCATCACCATCATCATCATCACCATCATCACCATCATCACTCTCATCATCATCCCCGTCATCGCCATCATCATCATCACCATCACCATCATCACTGTCATCATCATCCCCATCATCACCATCATCATCATCACCATCATCACCATCATCACTCTCATCATCATCCCCATCATCACCATCATCATCATCACCATCATCACCATCTTCACTGTCATCATCATCCCCATCACCACCATCACCATCATCACTGTCATCATCATCACTATCATCACCATCATCACCACCATCATCATCCCCATCATCACCATCATCACCATCATCACTGTCATCATCATCCCCATCATCACTATCATCATCATCACCATCATCACTGTCATCATCTTCCCCATCATCATCATCACCATCATCACAATCATCACTGTCATCATCATCCCCATCATCACTATCATCATCATCACCATCATCACTGTCATCATCTTCCCCATCATCACCATCATCATCATCACCATCATCACTGTCATCATCATCCCCATCATCACCATCATCATCATCACTGTCATCATCATCACTATCATCACCATCATCACCACCATCATCATCACCATCATCACCACCATCACATCATCACTATCATCATCATCACTGTCATCAGCATCATCATCACCATCATCAACCTCACCATCATCACCATCATCATCATCACTGTCATCATCATCACTATCATCACCATCATCACCACCATCATCATCACCATCATCACCACCATCACATCATCACTATCATCATCATCACTGTCATCAGCATCATCATCACCATCATCAACCTCACCATCATCACCATCATCACCATCGTCACCATCATCATCATCATCACCATCATCATCACCATCATTCCCATCATCACCATCATCATCATTATCACCATTATCATCACCACCATTACCACCACCATCACCACCATCATCATCATCACCATCACCACCATCATCACTATCATTATTACCATCATCACCACCATCATCACCATTACCATCAGCATCATCATCATAGCCACCATCATTGTTGTCATCATCATCATCTCTCAAGCCTATGGACATTTTGCTCCTTTTTAGGTGTTTATTGGGTCCCTTGGCCTGGGCCCAGTGTGGTCCAAATGGAGACACAAAGGCAACACAACTTCCTTCAGCTTTCTCCCTTCAGACAGGATTTGACAGGTGTCTCCTCCATCCTCTATCACATCTGATCCTTCCAACAGCCCTGGGAAACATGCAGAGCAAACTATTATGTGGGAGAGAAGCTGAAGCAGCAAAGGTTCCATGGCAATGGAGGAACAATAGGCCTTCTAGCCTAACATTTACCAACTGCTCTCCTTATGCCAGGCTCCAGCAGGAGAGGCAGGCCCTGTTCTCAGTCTGCTACAAAGTTAACTCATTTAGCTTTCTGAGCAACCATATGAGGAATGTCTTATTATCCCCATTTTCCAGACAAGGAGACTGAGGCTCAGACAGGTGAAGTAACTGGGCAAAGGTCAGTCAGCAATAATTGGTGGAGCTGGGATTCTTAGTCTGTTTTTTGGACTCTGGAGTCAGTGCTCTCTCTGCTACAGGAACCACCTCCCATGCAGCTCCCTGGTGCTAACACCTCCTGTTTCTGACGTGGAATCTTCTGTGGGTCCCTTTAACCGGAGGGCACCGAAGACCCTGGGAATTAGCACAACCCTCTGGACTCTGGCAGCAGCTGAGCTGCTGGCCTGACACCTGTTGTCTACAGAGCAGGCACCTGTAAGCCCTCAGTCTAAGAGACACTGGGAGACCAGGCTCCCAGAGGCTTAGCCGAACTCTGTGTGACTTGGTAGCTCAGCCCCAGGTTCCACCTCCATTTCTGGTGTTACTACCTGGAAGCAATGGGACAGAGGTGCCTTTGCCCTTGCCTCTTTCTCGGACACCTTATCCCCGCTCCCCATCACCATCGTCCACTCCTTCATTTACCCCTGAGTGCCAGGTGTAGTCAAAAGGACACAAGCTTGGCCACCACACAGACCCAGGTTCAAATCCTGACTCTGCCTCTCACCTTATCTTGGCCTTGGACAAGCTAGTTCTCTCTGAGCCTCAATTGCCCCATCTGTCAAAATGGGCTGTTGTGAGGAGTCATTCACTCCATCATTCAGTCATTCAACAAATACTTACAGAACACTGGGCCGGGAGCCAAGCAGTACTTCGGGGGGTGTGGCACTACCCCAGAGAAGTTTCAGTCCAGCAGAGAAAGCAGAGAACCTAAGGTCTGAGGGATGCATTTGAGTTAACCTGGCTAAGAGACAGGGAGAGTGCATCAAGCAATGGGGACAGTACATACAAAGACCTGGAAGAGAAAGAGCAGCGTGTTTGAAAACACTAAAATAGACCCAGATTGGTGGGAAATCAGAGAGAGGGAATAGAATGCAAGATGAGGCTTGAGAAAAAAGCAGGGACCAGATGCACCCAGCACAGCACTTGGCACACAGTAGGCCCTCAATAAATGGGAGCTGCCTTCCCCTGAGGCCACAGCTGAACCCCAAGCCCCAGGTGCAGGCTGCTGATGATGGAGGACGGGAGTCTATTTCCTCTCTTGATCAGCATCCAGCACTTCTGCTAATGCCACATAATACAGTGGGCTCATTACCTCAGAGTGCTGAGCTGGGGAGACGGGGGGCAGAGGTTTGCCAGCTACCTCTGATCTGCCAGAAATAGAATCCAATGTTCCAGGATGCTAATGACTGTGGCCTTGGTGTATTTCTCTTTCCTTTTAGTGGTCTCCAGTTGAGGGAGTTGTTTGATGAAGAGGAAAGCAGCATAGTGGAAGAGAGGCAGAGTCAGCCGCACCAAACACTGGCTTAAGCCCTAAGCTGATGTATGATGAGTCTCACTCTAGGCACCAAGTGTGTGTCCATGAAGTTGTGCGTAGGTCAAACCTGTGTCATTCACATCTTACTTTTTTTCTAGGCTCCACGATCCCATCAACTTCCGACGGAAGTTTGTCTGCAAATATGGCCACTGACGATGCCTCCCAAGAGATGGAGTTTATTTTCTCTGCACTGGAGTCTGAGATAATGCAGGACATGCTTTGACCAATAGAATGTGGCAAAAGTGAAGCTGTATCAATTCCAGGCCTGGGCCCCAAGAGGCCTGGAAGTGGCTGGGAGAAGTGGCTCATGCTTGTCATCCCAGTGCTTTGGGAGGCTGAGGTAGGAGATCGTTTCAGTCTATGAGTTTGACACCACCCTGGGCAATAAAACAAGACCCCATCTCTAAAAAAAAATTTTTTTTTAATTAACTGGTTGTGATAGTGTGTACCTGTAGTACTACCTACTCAGAAGGCTGAGGTGGGAGGATCACTTGAGCCTAGGAGTTTGAGGCTGCAGTGAGCTATGGTTGTATCACTGCACTCCAGCCTGGGCAACAGAGCTGAACCCCATCTCAGAAAAAGAAAAAAAAGTGGGGGGTGCCTGGAAGCTTCTGCTTTCACTCTCAGAGTCCAGCCACCACCATGTAAGGAAGTTCAGGCTGTCCTGCCAGAGGGAAAGACCATGTGGCAAGAAAGGCCATGTGGAGAAGAACTGACCACCCTTCTAGAACCTTCTAGCCACCAGCTGAATGCAGCTGCCTGCATGTCCAGCCATAATCACGTGGAGCAGGAGCCTTGCCCAGCTTACCACAGAATCATGGGAAATCATAAAAATATTGTTGTTTTACACCTTCAAGTTTTGAAATGCCTGCCTAGTGCAGTGGCTGACGCCTGTAATCCCAGCATTTTGGGAGGCCGAGGTGGGTGGATCACCTGAGGTCAGGAGTTCAGGATTAGCCTGGCCAACATGGTGAAACCCCATCTCTACAAAAAATACAAAAATTAGCCAGGAGTGGTGGCGCATGCCTGTAGTCCCAGCTACTTGGGAGACTGAGGCAGGAGAATTGCTTGAACCTGGGAGGCGGAGGTTGCAGTGAGCCAAGATCATGCCATTACTCTCTAGCCTGGGCCACAGAGCGGGACTCCGTCTCCAAAAAAAAAAGAAAAAAAAAGTTTTGGGATGCTTCGTTATATCACAAAAGATTACAGAAATAGATACTTTTGCTTTGTTTCTGTCTTGTAACCTTCAGTTTTGACCAAAACATCTGCGAAAGTACAGGTTCATGAAGTTCCGGGAAAAAACCTGCTTATTCTGGGTGAACCACAGACATCCAGGGAGTCATTTTTTCATCCACTTTTTGTTTTCTATCAAATATGCCTTGTCTCTGCTGTCTCAGCCTCGTTCCACCCCAGTAAGTCCTGTGATCTTTGTTAATCCCACTCCTCCCCCAGGATCCTGGCTCAATTTTGGAGAAAACGTACAAGGCCCATGAGTTTCTGACTCCCTTCCAGCATATCCTTAGCATGTGTCCTAAGCAGGGACTTTATGCCTTCTAGATCTTCCAGAAACTACAAGACACATGAATCATTCTCTTGCTGATATCAACCACCATTCATGACACAATGAAGGTGCAGTTGAGCTAAAAGGTTTACTGCCTGCTCTCTTGCAGGGCATGGGGTGGGAGGACACCTGCCCTGGTAGTCCCCAAGGAACCTGGAGGGCTCTCTGGCCCTCCCTGGGACTGGCACACTCCTGTAATCCTGAATTTGACCATTCCACAGATGTGCCTCCAGTAGAGGCAGAAGCCTGATGAGAGAGCAAGCACTGCCAGGCCTCAGATAGGGCACTCCAGATCCAAAGACCCTGCTCCCAGTCTCCCAGCTGAGCTTCATTTGCAAACTGTTCCCTGCCTGGCTCAAACTCACACCCCAGCCCCATGAATACCTGCCTCATGGAATGTTTTGATGGACGAATGGATGGGTAGATAAACCTCATGAGTGAATGGTGGGACAACTGAAGAAATAAATGAAAAGGTAAATGAATGAATGGAGATCAAATGAGTGCTACCATTAATGATTTATAAAACTTGCAAGGTCAACAGGCCCTGCCTAGATCCAGATACACTTCAACCACAACTTCTGCCTCTCTGCCAAATGGTGGGGCCATCTCACTCTCTGAGAACCAAAACAAGTCTCCTAGCCACTTTCTCCGCTCCTTCTAAGGCTGCATCAATAAGGATTAGGATTAGTCAACTGCAAGCCACAGAAAATCCCAAATAAAAGTAGATTAAACCAATTTACTTTTCGCTCAGGTAAATTTCTCACTCAGCTAAATGAATTCTGAAGGTGAGATGACTTGTGCTTCACAGGGTCAGAGACCCAGGCTGCTTCTAGCTTTGTGTGCCAGAATTCTGGGGGTGTGGCCTCATCCTCACAGTCCAAGATGGCTGCTTAAGTCCACCCATCACTTCTCAATCCAGTGAGCAGAGGAAAGGGCAGCAGAGGGGACACCCTTTTTCTCTAAGGATACTTCCTGGAAATTGGCCAGAACTGAGTCACATAGCCACACTGGACTGCAAAGGAAGCTGGGAAATGTGGCCTTTACTCTAAGTGACCTCACACCCAGCTAAATTTAGGGTTCTGTTATTAAGGAAATAGAGTAGAATTTATACTAGGGGTCATCCAGTAGGCTCTGCCACACAACAGCTAAAGGAGCCATCTTATTGGGGGCCTACCTCAGCCCACATTCTGACCTGGTGCCCCTTTTTTGTTTTTGTTTGTTTGTTTGTTTTTCATTTGCATGTGTGTGTATGTGTGTGTGTGTTTGAGACAGAGTCTCACTCTGTCACCCAGGCTGGAGTGCAGTGGTGCGATCTCAGCTCACTGCAACCTCCACCTCCTGGGTTCAAGTGATTCTCCTACCTTAGCCTCCTGAGTAGCTGGGATTACAGGGGCCTGCCACCATGCCCCAATAATTTTTTGTATTTAGTAGAGACAGGTTTCTCCATGTTGGCCAGGCTGGTCTGGAACTCCTGCCCTCAGGTGATCCACCCTTCTAGGCCTCCCAAAGTGCTGGGATTACAGGTGTAAGCCACCATGCCCAGCCCCGGTGACCCATTTTTGTCTGTCTGCTATGAGCATCTTAGAGGCAGGAGGATCATCGTAATCATGTGCGTATTCTCAGAATCCAGAGTAGGTTCTGGCACATAATAGGTGCTTATTCATTCAGTAAACAGAAACGTATTTAAGCACCTACTATGTGCTGGGCATGGATCTAGGTGCTGAGAATAGAATGGTGGACAACAGAGACAAAACCCTGCTCTCAAGGAGCTGATGTTCTAGAGGGAAGAGGTAATTAATCAAATAGCTATAAAACAGAATATAATACAGTAAATAGCATATAATAACAATATAAAGTCAGGGAGTGATTGGTTCTGTGAAGAAAAATGGTGCAGGCTCAGGTGTGTGAGAGGGTAATGGGGGAGCTGCTGGGGACAGGTGGTCAGGGAGGTGACACTGAAACAGAGCGAAGCAAGGGTTGGGCCAGGTGGGCATGGCAGTAGGAAGAACATCCCAGGCAGAGGAACAGCAAGTGCAGATGCCCCAGAGGGCCTGTGCTTGGCGTGTTCAAGGAAAAGCAACAACACGCCTAAGAATGTGAGCTAGTCATGAAAGAAGTGAAAGAAAGAATGAATGGGCCGGGCACGGTGGCTCACGTCTATAATCCCAGCACTTCGGGAGGCCAAGGCGGGAGGATCACCTGAGGCTGGGAGTTCAAGACCAGCCTGGCCAACATGGAGAAACCCCGTCTCTCCTAAAAATACAAAGTTAGCCGGGCGTGGTGGTGCATGCCTGTAATCTCAGCTACTCGGGAGGCTGAGGCAAGAGAATCGCTTGAACCCGGGAGGCGGAGGTTGCGGTTAGTTGAGATCACGCCATTGCACTCCAGTTCTGGGCAACGAGAGCGAAATTCTGTCTATATATAGAAGGAGAGAGAGAAAGAAGAAGGAAGGAAGGAAGGAAGGAAGGAAGGAAGGAAGGAAGGAAGGAAGGAAGGAAGGAAAGAAGGAAGGAAGGAAATATGTCATGGCAGAAACGATTCTGGCTACAAACTGGTAGGTGTGGGTTCAATAGCTCAAGCTCTGTCTTTAATTAACAGCAGGACCTTACTGAGCTTCAGTCTCCTCATCTGCAAAATCAACATAATACAAGCCCCATGCCTCCTGTGTTGTGCAAACCAAATGCAACAAGCATTGGGAATCGGATAAAGCAGAGTGTATTTGTGAACTCTATATTACCATGATTGTTACAAAGCCGTATTCAGACACCTCCTGCTCACAGTCAACCAGGTCACAGTTCCTTCTGACTCGGCTGTAATGACAGGCTGTCTTGGGGGACCTCTCACAGTGGAGGCCCCTGCCATCCCCTGCTGCTCCTCCATCCCTCTTTCCTCTGCCCCCCTCCCTCTTCTCCTGCCTTTTTCCAATATTTCCTGGTGCCTTCTGTGGGCCAGGCTTACAGAAGAAGCCGTAGGTCTGGAGACATGACACGAGGTCCCTGGTCTCCAAAACCCTGCGTATTTTGTGACAAGAGATTCTGGTACATGCTTTCACAGTGGTCTGTGCAAGGCCCTTGGGGAGCACTGTGGAGGGAACACCCAAATCTGCTGGGAGGAGCAAGACCCAAGGCCAGCAAAGAGTGGGTAGAGCTCTGGGCTAGGAAGGTGTCTGAGTCCTTGTTCCAGCTCTGTCCACCACTCACTGTGTGACTGTAGGCAAGCCCCCGGCAATCTAGGCCTTAATTTCCTCACCTGTCAAAAGAGATGGTGATTCTATGCTCTTGCAACTAACTTATGTTGTGCTTCTGCCATCTCTTAGTGGGCCCAGCACTGCACTACCCGCTACAGGATATGAAAGAGAGAAGTGAAGACTCGGTTCCGTCCATTAAGAGATTCTGCAGTGACGAAGTGTCAAGCCACAAACTCCGTTCAAAGAGCAGTGATTGACTGATTCCCTTTTGGTGTCAGTGTTCAGCAGAGCTGGGATGCCTTTCAGGGAATCTAAAAAGCCAATGGAGGCTTGGAGCGTTGACTACGGAGGCCTTTTCCAGTGCGGATTCCAGGGGCCTATGAACAGTTCTCGAGCTACCGAAGGTCAGATGCAGTAAGACATCCAGTTCAGAAGTCACAATCACAGAAAGTTTAGGGGGCAGCAGTGCACGCAGCTGGGCTGGCTTGCTGGGGGAGATTTTCTGCAGGAGGGGGAGTTGGATGCAGGAAGAATGTTCCAGGCGGGAAAAACTTCCAGCAGTCCCAGGCCAACTCTGCACGTCAGGCAATCTGACTTTGGCCAAGTCACCAAATCCCCCCCCAAGGCCTTGATTTCTCCATCTGTAAAACAGGGCTGTTGAGAGATTGAGAGAGGGTACATAGGCCGGGAAGGTGGCTCAAGTCTGTAATCCCAGCACTTTGGGAGGCCGAGGCGGGAAGATCAGTTGAGCCCGGGAGTTCAAGATCAGCCTGAGCAGCATAGCGAGATCTCGTCTCTACTAAAATTTTAAAAAATTAACCAGGCGTGGTGGTGCGTGCCTGTAGTCCCACCTACTTGCAGGGCTGAGGCGGGAGGATCGCTTGAGCCTGGGAAGTTGAGGCTGCAGTGAGCCAAAATTGTGCCACTGCACTCTAGCCTTGGGTGACAGTGGAAGACTCTGTCTCAAATGAATAAATAAATAAATAAAAAGAAAAGAAAAAGAGAGGGCATATAAAGTGTGCTAGAGCACAGTGCTGAGGACACAGCAGGCCCTCAGTTGCTGGCAGTTCCAGTTTTGTTTCCTGAAGGAGCTCACCCACTTCCCTCTGTCATGCACTCCTGGATCTCACCACCTAAGGGCAGAGAAGCCACCTGCTCATGGTCATCTGAACACCAGTCCCAGACTCGATTTCTCTCTCCATCTGGCCTGACAACCCCCCAGAATCACTCCTGGTTTTTCCCTTCCTCGTTTTCCCCTGGGGGCCTTTTAATTTCTTCCTCTGTATCATAAACACAAAACAAGTGTTTAAACATCTGACTCGAAGGCAATCTGGAAAGCAGAGTGACTCTTACATAAAGACCAGGCGAGGCCCACGCTTGCCAGGAGGGCCATCTGGATGCTCGCTCTGCCACCCTCCCGCCCTCCCTCTGCCTGGGAACCGCTGTTATTTCATAATTAAGGACAGTAACGAGGAGCTGGAGGGAGCAGCAGGGATGAAAAGCCTAATGCAGGCTCATCGCCCAGTGGCCCTGCCTTTGGTGGCCGCTGCTGCAATCCAGGGCTGACTCTCCCGCCCCACGACTTCCCTGCTCCTACCTGGGGTCCTGGCAGTGGAAGAGGAGCCCCACTGTGGCAGAGGAGCTGGAGAAGAGGGAGGCAGCAAAACCTAATGGTTACTCCCCCAGGAGCTGGGGACAGTCTGGGTGTGGACCTTTGCACCACCACTCCTACCTGTAACTGTAAGTAAATCACTGAGCCTTGCTGAACCTCAGTTTCCTCATCTGCACAATGGGAATAAAACTGATATCCATTTTGTTTTTTTGTTTTTGTTTTTTGAGATGGAGATTCGCTTTTTCACCCAGGATGGAGTGAAGTGGTGCGATCTCAGCTCACTGACTGGGTTCAAGCGATTCTCCTGCCTCAACCTCCAGAGTAGCTGGGATTACAGGCGACTGACACCACGCCTGGCTAATTTTTTGTATTTTTAGTAGAGATGGGGTTTCTCCATGTTGGTCAGGCTGATCTCGAACTCCTGACCTCAGATGATCCACCCGCCTCAGCCTCCCAAAGTGCTGGGATTATAGGCGTGAGCCAACGTGCCTGGCCACACTTTGTCGATTTGTTACCTCTGTTTATTGAGATCGTGCCTGCAAAGTGCTTAGCCTAGGACCTGCTCAAAATGAAAACAGAAGACATGGTTATTGGGGAGGGTCCTGGCTGTGGCCAGCCTCAGTCTTCATGGCCACACACCCAAAGAGAGTAGAATACAATAGGGAAATAGCATTAGGTTTTGCTGCACATGGTAAAAATTAAAACTTTGCCTAATATCAATATTAGGTAACTAATCTTTACACTAACCAGCTACTGTGTTCCTAGCTTACTATTCAATCTTGTTTTTGGGGGGTTTTTTTGTTTTTGTTTTTGTTTTTTGAGACAGAGTCTCGCTCTGTTGCCCAGACTGGGGTGCAGTGGCGTGACCTCAGCTCACTGAAACCTCCACCTCCCGGGTTCAAGCTATTCTCCTGCCTCAGCCTCCTGAGTAGCTGGGACTACAGGCGTGCACCACCACGCCTGGCTAATTTTTGTATTTTTAGTAGAGATGGGGTTTCACCGTGTAGGTCAGGCTGATCTCGAACTTCTGACCTTGTGATCTGCCTGCCTCAGCCTCCCAAAGTGCTGGGATTACAGGCGTGAGCCACCGCACCAGCCTTATTCAATCTTTAGCCAAATAAAAATAAATTTTTAAACAAAATTATCATTAAAACAGTGGTGTTAAAAACTGCAAGGATGGCCTGGAGAAACATGTCATACCGCTAAGCTCGGTGAAGGCAAGACCTCTGTCTCCTCCAGCTGTGCTGTGAGCATGGGGTCAAGGAGATTTGACTCCTCTTTGCTCAGTCATTAATGCCGGTGACACTTCTTTTTTCACTTCTTGGGGACATCTAATACCCGCCCTCTCCTCCTCTCAGGATCCTGGTGAGACCGATGCAGAAAATGAAGATGTGAGCAGCATCTGGAGAAGTACGACATGTTATGCAAATGCAAGCTGTTTTTAATCCGTGATGATTTATATTACTCAGACAGTGTTAACATAATCCTAGCTTGGAGGTATCAAAACAGCCCACGTCTAGTTTGTAAACACATCACGTGCACGTGTGTGCACACGCAATCCACACAAAGGGAGCCTGCCAGGTGCTGGTGGCAGTGAGTTCTGCCTGGGGTTATTAGGAGAAGGTTTCACAGGATACTGAATCTCGTGGTGAGCCTAGGAGGAGAAATCTTGCAGGGAACAGTCCAGGCGCTGGGACTCAGGGCCCCAAGGACGTTTCTGGCGCCCTCTTGCCACCAGGTGAGCTGGCCACATCCGCTGTGAGTCTGGGGCTCTGGCCAGGACTGCTTCCTCCCCCTACCCAGGCTAAGGGTGGGAGAGGCTGCTGCCTCTGGACTGGCCTCTGTCCCCCACCCCCCATTCCCCGGGTGTAGGAAGAGACAGGTGTGTGCACCCAGAACGAATCCTGGAGAACCACCAAGGCCGGCGCTGGCCCCAGGGTGCAGGTGTCTGACGCTGCTGAATAAATCATGATGGTGCCCAGTGAAACTTCTCCCCCCCCCAGAGGAGCTTTCTCTGCCTTCCAGATGCTATCTCCCCGCAGGAAGCCAGGTGGCATGTACGTGACCCTTCTTCAGCAGATGGTGAGCAGGGGTGAGCTTTCCACCTGGTCAGGCTAACATTTCCTAAGCTGGAACGAGCCTTTTCAGGGATCCACACGAACCCCCGGCAAACTGTTCCCAGCACGGCACTCTGCACCCACCATCCTCGCTGCCTGCTTACCTGCCTGTGTCCTCCCTCAGACCCAAAGCTTCAGAAGGCCAGGAAGTGCCCCCTCGTCCACCAGTGTCTGTGTCCATCTTCTTTGTATTTCCAGGGCCTAGAACAGAGTAAAAGCTGGATCCAGAAAGAAAGAGAGGGGGACAGAGAGAGAGAGAGAGAGCGAGGGAGAGGGAGAGGGAGAGAGGAGGAGAGAGAGGAAAGAGAGGGAGAGGAAGAAAGGGAAAGAAAGAGAAAGAAAAGAGGAAGGAAGGAAGGAAGGAAGGAAGGAATGAGAAAGAAGGAAGGAAAAAAGAAAGAGAAGAGGAAGGAAGGAAAGAAAGAGAGAGAGAAAGGAAGAAGAAAGAAAAAGAGAGAGGGGGGATATATTATTTTCCATGATGACAGCCGAATATCTCCAGACCCCTCCACTTCATCAAATCTCTCTTTAAGAAACCCTCAAGCCAGTGAATCTTCCTATTATTATCTCCCGTTATATCAAGATTCCTGTCTAAAATGCCTTGGGAGCAGTTTTACTCGATTCCAGAAAAGATGAATAGCCTGCTTCCTGACATAGATGAGTAAATAACTCTAGATTCTCTATTTTTGCCCTGGTTTCTTACGTTGATACAGCAATCAAGCTGACGTGGCATTGCCTTGATCTAGTAATCCCTTTTATAAAATGACCTTTAGAATGTAACATATTTCCAAGCAGAGAGTCAGTGAAATAAGGTAATTTACTCTGGGTAGCATATCTTCCAATATTCTTGGGCCAAAAGTAACCAAATATGAGAGGGCCAGATAAAGAGGAGCTGTGAGGATTAAGTACTCATTTTGGTTGAGTGCTGCTGCTGAGTGGCGGGGAACAAATCTTTTTCTAGAGAGAGAGGGAGGATAGGAGACAAGGAGAGAGAGAGACGCAGAAGCACAGACAAAGAGAGAGAGAGAGAGAGAGACAAGGCGGCAGAGGGAAAGAGAAGAAATAATCCGGGTGATGTGTGGGTGCTTCCTGTTCTCCCACAAACAGGAATCTGGGCTTTCTGGCCCTGGCTGATAACCAGCAGCCGCACAACATTCTCACGTGTGCGCCCAATTTCCATCCTCTGGAGGGCCTCCACGTTCATCGTCTCACCTAATCATCCCACTCAGAGCTGCAAGAGGGCAGAAAGGTCACCTTGTCTCATCTTGAACCTCGGCATCCTCCCGGAAGGCCCACCCAACCCCTGCTGGCCCGAGATATCACCCAGGGTCAGGTGTGGTGCCGTGGAGAGCAAGCCCGTGAACCTTGGAGCCAAACCTGAGTTCTTTCACTAGACAGCTTTGTGGCATTGAGTCTGGTACTTGCTGTCTCTGGACCTCTGCACCTGGGCTGGGAGAGCAGGGCACACATCTCTCAAAAGGGATGATCTGAACATTACTCAGTGATTAGGAATTCTGGCTTCCGGGCAATCAGAGCTACACTCGATTTTTGGTGCTGCCATTTTCAAGATAGGTGACCTTGAGCACACTGCTGAATCTAGATGGGCCTCAGTTTCCCCATCTGGATAATGGAGATGATAACAGCACCTCTTCTAAGATCATTGGGAAGATTACATGAAACGAAGTAGCTCAGGACCAAGGGGGAGCAGTGTTCCTGGCGAACACTCACACAGCGCTTTGAAGCACTTACTATTTGCCAGGCTCTGCTCTGGATAGATTTATAGACGTGTCTGTGCACATGTGCGGTAATCCTTACAGCAGCTCCTGAGTCAAGTAGCATTATTTTCCCCAGTTTACAGATGAGGAAACTGAGACACAGATGGGAAGTAACTCTCCTGGGATCACACAGCTGATTAGTGGCAGAGTCAGGATTCAAACCCAGGCCATCTGGCTCCAGATGCTGAGTCCTCACCCTAGCTTACTGCTTCTCAGCAAGGGCTCAACCAATTATAGCCATTTCCATTCAGTTCCCAGACACATTGCAAATGCCTAATCCAAGCTCATTCCCCTGCCTTCACTCCATGGCCCTTGTGTAGAATTGAAATCTGTCTTCTTACAGTGTCTACTTATTTGTCCCCAGGAACTATCTCTAATCTCTAATGCCTTGTCACAGCCATTCTACTGCTTGTAGATCAATTGGCTGATTTCCCATGAATGTCTTCTCAGGCTAACCTTGTCCCATTATTCCCTATGGGAACCCTGATTGATTTATCCTGTTCTAAACGTGCCTTAACAATCACATGCCAAGCACTGGGCTGGGTGCAACATGAATTTGGAGGCTGATCTCTTGGTTCTCCCCCATCAAGTGGGCAGACTAAGGGTCCCTGCCCCATTCCGATCACTCCCTATGGGATCCGCCCCAGTTTGGTTACAGCCTCTAAATGCTGGGGCCTGGACATCAGCCCACACTGCTTTAAGCCTCCATGGCCACCCTGGGAAGTGAGCAAGATGGAAGTTGTTCCTTTTGGGACAGATGAGGCAACTGAGGCCCAGAGGAGGAGGTGACTTAACTCAACGCCATACAGCAAATCCCTGAAGCAGGTGGTCTGGAACTCAGGCTCCAGTTTTCATAAACTGACATATCTGACTTCAGCCTGCTGACACCTTCCTTGGATTTGGGAAGAGGTAGAATAGGAGGGACCTCATTTTCTGTTGCAGGGGAGAAGGTAGAGACCTGCCGAGCCCAGATTGGTATCAGTATCCACCTGGGGTTTGCAAAACCTGCCTGGTGGAGGCAAAATCACCCTTGGTTCCCTTCTTCCCCTGTGTCTCAATGGACGTAGGGGGGTACTTGATGTCCTTCCCCTGGTCTGAAAGACATGAAAGCTAAAAAAAAAAAAAAAAAAAAAAAAAATCCTGAGAGGTTAAAATTAGTTTTCCACCTTCTTCTGCCCCAGAAAGAGCTGACAACTCACCTAGAAGGAACTCTCCTTTCTGGGAGCTGAGAGGGGCGCTGCATGGGGGTGTCGGCGTCGGGGCTGGAAGGCTGTTTTTTTTTTCCCCACCTCCATCATTTCCTTCCCCCACAGAGAAAGCTTGGCACTTTATTCTATTTTAATAATAAAAGCCAAAAGAGATTTGTTTCTGCCACAGGCCCGGTCCCCCTAATGAGAGTATCAAGAAGCTCTGGGGCTTAGCACCGGGCTCAGACGCAGGGAGTCCTGCAGGTCACAGTGGCTGACAGTTAAGGCCAGTGCCAGGCAGCAGCGACAAGAGTGCAAAGGAAGGCAGAAGAGCTTGTGTAGTTCCTGGCCCTGCCCAGACCCCCTGTGGACCCTGAGCCCCTTCCTTCCCCTGGCTGGGCCTCAGTCCCCTTATCTGTAAAGCGGGATCCTACTGCCTATCTGAATGGGATCCAGTGAGATGGGAAAGGGAAGAGAAGGGCCCCCCCTTAACTGGATGCTGCCTGCTGTATAGATGCCAGGCAGGGACCAGGTGCATAGCATCATGGTTTCATGTCACCACTCTCTGAGGCTGCTGTCACTAGGCACATCTTCTAGTAGAGAGAGTGAAGCTTAGGAGCATGAGCTGTGCTGGTATTCAAGCCTACATCCTGGTAACTGTGGGGCCCAAGCTCTTTCCCAGTGGCCCATCTGACTGCGTTTTGCAAATTGTTCTGTGCCTTTTGAGTATGCATGGTCACTCCCAGGATTATTCCAGAGAAGCCCCCTGAGCTCCATGGCTGCCCCTGGCCCTGCTCTCAAGTCGGAAGCCCTGAAGCCCCTTCTAGGATCAGGAGCCCCAGAGGCCTTTCACCTGGCTCCCATCCATCCATTGCATCTCCCACCCCTAGAGACGGTCCTTCTGCATTCCAGCGCCGTGTGCAGCAGGAGTGCCCCCTACCCACGTACCCCACACCCCTTACATGCAAGAACTTCCCACAGAGAATGAGAGAGGGAGCAGGGGATGGTAGTTTCCATAGCAACCTTGGGCTTCTCATTCCCAGCACATAAAATGCCAAACTAGGGTTGGAGAGGTGCAGTCCCCTCTCTCATTGGAGAAGGTTCTCTCCTCCTTCTCCACCCGCATCACCTCTACCTTGCTTGGTCCCATCCAGACAAGGAATGCTGGAGGAGGGGCTCTGGGGACACATGGGCTGCACTCCACGGATGCCAAACCCACCTGGGGCTGAGGGTGGCCTGGAGGTGTCCCCAACCAGTGCATGGTCAGAAGGAGGAGCAGAGAGCAGAGGAAAAGGGGGAGGGGAGGAGACGGAGAACAGGATGGTCACAAGGCACCCCCTCCCCTCCTTCCTGGGAGAGAGCTGACCCTAAGGACGGACTCTGCCAATGCTCAGAGGCTATGGGTGCCCCAGGACAGTGTGGGCTCTCCTTGTAGTCAGGGGCCTGGCCTCTGGGGTCCACTGGACCTCAGTGTCCATCCAGGCTCTGGCACAGATTTGATGTGTGGCCCCCGAGCCACAGTGTTTTTTGCATTCTGAGGTGCAGTGCTTGGTATCTCAGAGTGCAACAAATGATGCTTGTTCTTATTGCTTTGCTATTATCACTAATAACACTGAAGTCCAAGCACCTCGGCCTGGCAGGGGACATTCCGCAGCCCTCCGTTCTGCTCTTGTCAGTTACCCACCCACAACATGAACCCTCTGCTCAGGCCCAGCCAGCTGCTCAGCCCTATCTGTGGATTTAGCTGAATCAGAGGGCGTGGCGGATCCCGGGAAGCTGGCTTTGCACACAAAGCCCAGTCCTACCTCCCAGCCTTTGCTCAGGAGCCCCTCCTGTCTGAAGTTCCTTCCACATGGTCCTTATTCAAATCCTCCCCATTTACATGGCCCAGCCCAAGCTCTCCCTCCCTTAGAAAGTCTTCCCAGCCCACAGGGGTCTTGCCCTCCCCTGAGATCACCTTGTTAGTTGATCCCAACTCTGTCTGTTTCCCAGGAGCACCTTTCCTTCATAAAGAACCACCATTGCACAGCTCTGGGGGGCAGGCTGCAAGCGCATTTGTGGACCACATCCAGGGTGTTGTTCACTGTGCTAAAAATTGATACATTGGACAGCACCCAGTGCCCCGCCAACACCCCACAAATCCTTACCACTCCAGAGGCTTCACATACATGCTCCCTTAATCCTAACAATCCCAGAAAATGGGTAGTGCTGTTATCTCCATTTAAAGGATGAGGAAACTGAGACTCACGGATGTTGAAGGATCTGCTTAAGGTCACACAGCCAGAAAGTGGCAAAGTCAGGATTCAAACCCAGGACCCTTTACGGAAGCAACAAGGCTAAACAGCATTTGTGGCCAGCACCAAAATCCGTCCTAAGGAGGAAGCGTCCTTTATTTGGAAAGCTTGGACAAGTCTCTCTGTTAGGAGATGACAGATGAGCCCAAGAGCTCAGGAGACTAATAAAACCTGAGATTTCATGAGCACCTGCTGTATACTAGGTGCTTCCCTAAGTACTTGATGTCAGTTAACTCAATTAATCCTCCCAACAACTCTTGGAGAAAGGGGTTAGCACTAATTCCATCTTGGCGATGAAGAAACTAGGAAACAAGAAGTGATGAAGCCATCTTGAGGTCACACAACTAGTCAGCAGGGGGCAGGATTCAAACCCAAGCCAACTAGCTCCAGTTCCCATGCTTGCAACCCGTCTGCTAATGAGCTAAACTGCTCTGCATAAGACAAGGAGTGAGGCCGGGCACGGTGGCTCAAGCCTGTAGTCCCAGCACTTTGGGAGGCCGAGGCGGGTGGATCACCTGAGGTCAGGAGTTTGAGACCAGCCTGCACAACATGGTGAAACTCCATCTCTACTAAAAATACAAAAAAAAAAAAAAAAATAGCCAGATGTAGTGGCAGGCGCCTGTAATCCCAGCTACTCGGGAGGCTTAGGCAGGAGAATCACTTGAACCTGGCAGGCGGAGGTTGCAGTGAGCTGAGGTTGTGCCTCTGCACTCCAGTCTGGGCAACAAGAGTGAAACTCCATCTCAAAAAAAAATACGAGGAGTGAAATTTGTCGCTTTGCTCCTGAGAGAAGAAGAGGAGGGACGGTGGCAATCAGTATAGACAGGTGATATATAAAGAAGGCATCAAAATGGGTCACGATGGGCGAATGTGGATAGACAGCCAGTGAGAACCCCAGTGGTAGGTGGTGAGAGGCTTCTTAAGAACTCAGATGCCTGGTATGCATGGTTACATTACTTGCATTTCTGACAGAATCCCTTGGGCTCTCCCAAGAAATCTTTAGCGAAGTGCTCTCTACTCTAATGACTGTGTTGTGGGAGTGGGCAGGGGGAGGAAAGAAGTTGAGCGGACAAAGAAAATTACCTTTAGTGAGCCCATATGGGGAGAGAGAATGGGTATTTAGGAGATTAATAAAGCTAACCTTTGTCTCACACATGCACACATACACACAAGCTGTATGCAAGTTTGAACTTTTGCAGCCTATTTTGCATCCTTTTGTGAGACTTGAAGAATGGCCAGAAATAAAGAAACAGTGGCCAGGAATGGTGGCTCACACCTGTAATCCCAGTATTTTGGGAAGCCGAGGTGGGTGGATCACTTGAGGTCAGGAGTTTGAGACCAGCCTGGCCAACGTGGTGAAACCCTGTCTCCGCTAAAAATACAAAAATTAGCTGGGCATGATGGCAGGCACCTGTAATCCCAGCTACTCAGCAGGCTGAGGTGGGAGAATTGCTTGAACCTGGGAGGCAGAGGTTTCAGTGAGTAGAGATTGTGCCACTGCACTCCAGCCTGGGTGACAGAGTGAGACTGTAAAAAAGAAAGAAAGGAAAGGAAGAAAAGAAAAAAGAAAGAAAGAGAGAGAGGGAGAAAGAAAGAAAGAAAGAAAGAAAGAAAGAAAGAATGAAAGAAAGAAAGAAAGAATGACAGAAAGAAAGAAAGAAAGAAAGAAAGAAAGAAAGAGAGGAAGGAAGGAAGGAAGGAGAAGGGAAGGGAAGAGAAGGGAAGGGAAGGGAAGGGAAGGGAAGGGAAGGGAAGGGAAGGGAAGGGAAGGGAAGGGAAGGGAAGGGAACGGAAGGGAAGGAGGGAGGGAGAGAGACTGTAAAGGCCAATGGGAAGCAGCAAGACTTAGGAGAAAGTTTGAAAGGTTTGCCAGCTGAGAAGTGTAAGAGTGAAATGTAGGCTAGGTGCCGTGGCTCACACCTGTAATCCCAGCACTTTGGGAAGCTGAGGTGGGCAGATCACCTGAGGTCAGGAGTTTGAAACCAGCCTGGCCAACATGGTAAAACTCCATCTCTACTAAAACAAAAACTAGCTGGTGTGGTGGCATGCACCTGTAATCCAAGCTACTTGGGAGGCTGAGGCAGGAGAATTGCTTGAACCCGGGAAGCAGAGGTTGCAGTGAGCCCAGATCATGCCACCATACTCCAACCTGGGCAACAAAGCAAGACTCTGTCTCAAAAAAAAAAAAAGAAAGAAAAGGAAAAGAAAAAGAAAAAAGAAAATATGAGTGAGAACTGGCAAGACAAAGAAGAGAGTTTTGAGAAATGGTATGAAATATGATGGAGGTCCATTTCAGGGTGATTTGAAAGATGAACATAAAAATTGGAATCCCCCTCCCTTTTTTTCTCACACGAGATCTTGCTATGTTGCCCAGGCCAATCTTGAACTCCTGGGATTGAGGGATCCTCCTGCCTTAGCCTTCCAAAGTGCTGGGATTACAGGCATGAACTACTGTGCCCAGCCTGGAATTACTTTTTAATTACCTTTGTTTACTGGACTGTGCATCCTGAATACAACTCCATCCAAAAACTGGGCCATATGGGACCCTTGCTTTTAATAAGATTACAGTAGAAAATAAGAAAAAAAATGATCTTTGAGTCCCATCAGTTTTGTGTGAGACAAAGGCGATGCTAAGAGAAGCAATCTCCTGGAGACACCAGGTAACCTTGACAATAGGAGTCCCGACCCTCCCTCCAAATTCACAGAAATGCTGATGTAGACTCCAGAAGGCATAGAATTGAGGAGTTCATACTAGTATTTTATTATTATTATTATTAAAGACAGGGTCTTGCTCTGTTGCCCAGGCTGGAATGCAGTAGAATAAGCATAACTTACTGCAGCCTCAAACTCCTGGGCTCAAGCAATTCTCCTGCCTCAGCCTCCCAAGTATCTGAGACTACAGGCACAGGCCACCACACCCAACTAATTTTTTATTTATTTTTTGTAGAGACAGAATCTTGCTATGTTGCCCAGGCTGCTCTCAAACTCCTGGCCTCAAGCGATCCTCCCACCTTGGCTTCCCAAAGTGCTGGGATTACAGGCATGAGCCACCGCACCTGGCCACATAAAAGTATTTTTGAAGTTCTCAAAGTGTAGGAAGGCTCTAGCTGATATTTGAATTATATAGGAATTATTAACTACTAGAAAAATGCAAAGAAAATCTGAGACTCCCACTCCCTCCCCTGCCAGCTAGCAACTGATGAATAATCAAGCCTGACATGCTGTTTCTAGTTCCCCAAGTCTAGAAGAGTTTGCTAGGCTGTTGCAGCACAGCACACCTGTGACACAATACTTGTCATTGTTCCTCTCAATGCTGAGTTATTTTAGTAAGCCTGCATAGAACTCACCTGGAATTCTGTTCTGAGCCTCCCTCACTAATTTCTTTGGCTCTTTCCAATTCTAGCGATTTGTAAACCACACATCTACCTGTAATCTACGGGGTTGCCCAACCAGCAGAGTTTTGATGCCAAGGTAGCTTTTCCCATGACATCTGTTATGCAAGTAGAGACCCAAAAGGGATCTCCCTGATCATATAAACTGACAAAGGCGGCCCAAATAGGACTGTCCCTACCCTTGGGAATGATCTTGCCTGGGCCCTCAGTGAATGTTTATGGAGAATCCCACTGAACAGTGAGATCTGGAAGGCAGACATTATGTCTTCATCATCTCCTTTCCCTGTGGCCTTCCCCACTAGATACAGCACCTAAGAATTCCTGAACAGCCACCATTTACCTGCCTGCCCAGGCTAAAATCCTAGCAGTTGTCCTTGGCTCTGATCTTGTTCTTGCTCCACATATCCAAAGTGACAGCAAATCCTACTAAATCTGTCCACTTGTCCCCATCTGTCCTACCCTACCCACCATCATTTCTTGCCTGAATGAGAGCAGCAGCCCCTAACTAAGTCAGAGTGTTCCTTTGAAAACAGAAGTCAGATCATGTCACTCCTTCCAATACCTCCCCTAGACCTTTAACTAAAACCCCAAATCCTTACTATGCCCTGGAAGACCCCCATGGGCTGGCCCTGTCCATCTTTCTGCCCTCTTTTCCTGCCTTTCTCCCTCTGGCTCTCCCTGCTCCAGCCTACAGATCTCCTTGCTGGCCCCTCAACATAGCAAACATGACCCTCTCCCAGGGCTTTGCACTTGCCATTCCCTAAACCTAAGATGTTCTTGCCCCAGAATTCTGCACTGCTCACTCCCTCATTGTATGTGAGTTTTTGTAAGTCATTTCTTTTAAAAGCCCTTCACTGATGATCCTCTCTAAAATTGCATCTCCTATCACTCTCTATCCCCTTACCCTGATTTATTTTTCTTCATAGCATTTGTCCCTGCCTGTCACTATAGTACACACACACACACACACACACATGCACACACACACACTATCTCTCTCTCTCTCTCTCTCGTTAGAGACAAGATCTCACTTTGTCACCCTGGTTGGAGTGCAGTGATGTGATCATAGCTTACTGTAACCTCGAACTCCTGGGATCAAGTGATCCTCCTGCCTCCTGAGTAGCTGGGATGGTACTGTACCTGGCTCTATTATATTTTTAATCGGTTACATTGCCCTTCTCTTGCACTAGGATGTTAGCTTCCTAGCTGACATCAGGGGGTTGGTTTTCTCCACTGTTGAGTCCCCATTGCTAGAGCTTGGCACACAGTGGCTGCTTTATAATTATTTGTTAAATGAATGAATGAGTCATGTGTTGAAATGAATACAGGATGAAGTACCTAGTTGTTAAATTAATGACAGAAAAGAGATTTTAAAATTAGGGTAGTGTGATTGCCATGAGGATGATGTAATCCCCAGACCAGTTGCATCAGCATCTCTTGGAAGCTGGTTGGAAATGCAAGTTCACAGGCCCCCCTTAAACCTACTGAATAAAAAACTGCGGGGTCAGGGGCCAGCAGCAGCCTGCATTTTAACAAACCTTCCAGGTGGTTCTACAGCACACTCAAACTTGAAACTGCTCTCTGCTAAGGTCCCCTGAGCCAAGTGTCTGACTCCTAAGCCCACACTCTTTCCCTTTCCTACCGTCATTCTCATGGAAAACATGGGAATAAGCAATAATGATGATCCTGGTAAAAAGGGGGTAACTTGGCAAAGACTCTGCTCGTGAAAGCAGAATTCATGAGGAACACATGCTGCTGTGAGTGTGGGAGCTCCAACTTCAATTGTTTAAACCCCAAAGGGGCTGGCCTGGCACCTCCATGAAGTCTTCAGAGACTGAAGGTCCTTAGATTTTTTTTCTCTGCCATCCTCAGCATGTAGCTTCCCTCCTCAAGGTCTCATCATATTTCCAGATGGCTGCTGAAGCTCCAAGCATCCATCACATCTATGTTCCAGGTAGGAAGCAAGAGGGAGAAAGAAAGGACACAAAGTGTCCATGCTGTGCTCTTCTTACAGAGACTTCAAAGCAAAACCTAGTGCTTCCATCTCATCGGCCATGCCAACTGCTCTGGGAAAGATATCCTTTTAATTGAGCACATTGCTGTCCAGAATAAAACCAATGCTCTGTTACTAAGGAAGAAAGAGAGAATGGATGCTGTGTAGACAACTAGTAATGTCTTCCATAACAGCTGAGGTCTTTCTGCTCCTTAAGATGTAGATAAGAATGGTTCCAATTCTCATCTATTTCCCAAGGAAGTTCCAAGTCCTCTCCAACACTGATGCAAATTCTCCAAGTATTTATAGGCTGATGATCACCTCTAGCTCCTTTCTGCTGAGTTAATTCCATTTATGGATTAGATCACCATCCTGCATGTTCTGGCCATTTGGGGTCAATCCAACTGTGGAACCCAACCCCTAACCCTACGTGTACACACACACACACAGACACACACACACACACACACATATACACACACACATATACACACACATATACACACACACATACACACACACACACTCACACACTTGCAGGGCATTTCTGTGTATAACAGACTGTGCTGAAGATTGAAGGGGATGGGCTAAGAGCTTACATCACAGCAGAAGATTGAAAGACCTGCCCATGTCTACCCAACTAATAAGATTCATACAGAACAGTTCAATTCATATGGATTATAGAACATTAAATATTCATGTGCTTAAAAGACCTTAGTCATTGGCTGTTTTGTCCCATTTGAGGGGCCTTATCCAGCCCAAGTGCCCCACTTTCCTCCTCATTTCCGTATCCTAGGTCATAGGTTGGCTCTGCAGAACTAGCATCTGAGACAGAGGTCCCTGTGCAGGTCATCTATGGAGGGAAGGAGTACTCTCAGGAGGGACTTGTAAGGAAGTGGGGGAGTCAGGATAGGGCAGGGGAAGAAGCCAGGCAGGAATGTGGGGACCGTGGAAGCCCAGCCTCAGCCAGGTCCTACCAGAAGCTCCGGACTGTGGAAGGAACCACAGATTTATCCTACCTTGAGCCCAGGGACTTGGGCTCTTTGACCCCTTGTATAGGTCAGTCATTGAATGAGGACAGGGCAGTGTGATCTCCCAGGCTTCTTGGTTGGGGGTGGTTCTCAGTTTAAGGGTACAACCGACACTCCCAGTAGGAGGGGCCTGGGTGTTTCATTCCTGCAATGGGGATCTGGGCAGGTCACCAACAGTGCTTGTGATATTCTGCCTTCTCCGTGGCCTCTAGAAATGCTAAATTCTCTTCCCTTATTTAGGCAGAAGATTTAACCTCCCCACCACCCCAGCTCCCCACTCCCAAACACGTTTTTTGCAAACCAATCAAACCTGTTTACCTGCTCTGCAAAACACAAGCCAGCTCCAGGCCTGGATTTAGAAGGCAATGGGTTTCAAAACGCAGCTCTGTTTTCCTCACTAGATGCTGGATACCTCGAAGGCCTGATTCTGAATCCCAGGCTGAATGCACTCATCTCGCCCCAGGCTGTAGGCCGTGGAGATTTTTTTTGTTTTTCTGGCAAAATTAAATTATTTCCCTCGTTAGCCCACCTTCCTGAACTTTGGGGTCAGTGGGCCTCACCAGCTACTCCCAGCTGCTATCGGGGAGGGGGTGACCACCTCCACGTGACCTGCTCATTAGCTTGGGTCCATCAGCAGGTGATGCTGAAGCTCTTGAAGGAATTGTGTAATCCTGAGCTGTGCAAGTTTATTTTCACTAAAAATACACCCTGAAACTGGGGCACGATGAAGGATTGCTGACAAATGGGGAACAGGAATGAAAAAAAGACTCTGGGGCTGTCTGATTCCTCACTGAGTCACCTCCAAACCGTCACAATTGAGCTCAGTATGGACCCTCTCCACCCCTCACTGGCATCAGTAAAAGTTCAGGCAGCTCACTGAGGCTTTGGGGGGCTTGTGAGTCACTGTTAGGAGACGCCACTGCTGTCATGCAGCCCCTCATTTTCCCAGGAAGAAAATGGAGTGAGAGAGGAAGTGACTTTGCCCTGGGTCAGGCCACTAATTGGTGGTGGAGTCAGGGAGAGTCCATGTTGGCTGACCCATAGGTCAGTGCTTTCCCTTCTGTCTCCTTGTGCCTGAACTTCCTATGTACTTCCTAAGGAGGTGAAGGCATCCTCACCCAATCAGTAAAGAATGCTTTCAGCTTCAAGTTGCAGAAAATCAAAGCAATGGCGACTGGGCTATAAGGACAATAGTGCTTACCTAATGAACCCTCCGGGGGGAGACTATCAAGAAGGATCCAGGCTCTCTCCACACTGCCTTTCTCAGCATTTAGACTTTTCAGCCTCAAGCTTATCACCTCATGTCACAAAATGGTTGCCACAGCTCTGGACATCAAGTCCTCATAAATGATACCCAAATGATATCCAAAGCTAGATGGAGTTTTACACACACACACACACACAGAGAGAGAGAGAGAGAGAGAGAGAGAGAGAGCTGCAGTCTCCCTAGGTAGCCATCTCTTCTATAGGGAAGCCCTTTCTTCTACAGGGAAGGAAAAACTTTTATTACAGTTAATTGGCCAGAATACAATTAATTAACTCCCAGCATCACACAGGGACTTTGTATTGAAAAAAAGACAAGAACAACTTGAAGAACTGAAAAGATGGCAGGGGGAGGGTGAAGATGTCTCTTGATTCAGGGGCTGTGCCTGTAGCCCTGGCTGTGTGGGTCCATGCTAGAGGGTGTCTGAGAGCAGAAGTGGAGGGGCTGGGGGGATTTGGGAGAGGCCCGCCGATTTTCTGGGAGGAGGCATCCAGGGACAGGCTTTGGAAAGCTCTAGGGAAAGGGTGGGACAGCCACTGCGAGGGAGGAGGGAAGGGCAGTGAGGGCCAGGCTGAGCCGCTGGGGCTGGGGCTACTGGCTAGCAGGGGCATGTGGCTGAGAGGCCAGGTGGGGCAGCTGGGAGAATCCGGCCCCACAGGCGGCACCTGCACTGCCCTCCCAGTCCCACCTCCGCTGCGTTGAATAACCTGGTCAGGTTGCTCCTCTCCAGGGGGGGTCTCAGCTTTTCTGTCCATTACATGAGAGTTTGATTCATTTTGTTTTTCATTCTCTCTTTTATTTATTAGTCACTCATTCAACAAATACTTACCAAACTCCTGCAGGAGGCATGTAATGTCAGAGTTGGTAGTGATATTAGTTGACTTGCTTAGCTGAACCTCAGTTTGCTTGTCTGTAGAATGGAGATGATCATTGTACCTGTCTCCAGGCATTCATGTTGATTATAGGAATGTGCTATGTGTAAAGTGCTGACAACGGGGCCTGGCACATGGTAAGCGCTCGGCCAGTGCTAGCTGCTGTCTTTGTGTTCCATGGAACTGTGCTGGATCCTGGAGATATGGCAATGAGTAAAGCAGGAGAACTGCTGCCCTGGCACTGCCAGTCTAGTGCAGGATTCCTCAAGTCCCGTGATCAAATAATATCTCAAAACAGAATGGTGATAAATGGTGGTAAGAGATCTGAAGTGGCATCACAGAGTCCCATGACCCTAGGACCTGGCCAGGCATGGGGATCATGGAAGGTTTCCATGAGGAAGCAGTTCTCAGGTCAAGATCTGAAAAATGAAAAATGAGGGGGCTTCACTAGGTGAAGTGGAGAAAGAAATCTTCCAGGCAATGGGAGCAGTGTGTGTACAAACCCTGAGTTGGGTGAAGCCAGCATGCTGGAGAGACTGAGAGGAGGCCCGAGGGTCCCAACTCTGGGTGGCAAGGAGATCCCAAAGAGGGAGTCAGAGCTGCCCGAGCCTGACCCTGGGGCCTTATTATAGACTTTTTTTATCCTCAGTGAAAGGGGAAGCCATTGAATGGCTATCAGCAGAGGAATGACATGATCATTGTGATTGTGTATGTGTGTGTGTGTGTTTCTAAAAAAATGTATCTCAGCCAGGCACACTGGCTTACGCCTGTAATCCCAGCACTTTGGGAGGCCAAGGTGGGAGGATCGCTTGAGGCCAAAAGCTTGAGACCAGCCTGGGCAACATAGTGAGACCCTGTCTCTTAAAACAAAGGGGGGTGGTGAAAGGAGACTTTTCTCTGCCTACCCTTTTGCACCTTTCTAATTTTGAACCATGTGTTTACCAGTTTAAATCAATCCATCAAAACCTTAAAAATAAAGCAGCTCCTCTGGCTGCCACGTGGAGACCAGAAGATGGACTGAATGTAGAAGGCAGCAGGTCAGTGAGGCACCCACCGGGGTCGTCTGGGGTCATACCTGAGGTTCATTGCTTCACGCCAAGGAAATCAAGGACAGGAACACACGAGGCACACAAGGAGTGAGGTTAAGAGCAGAGGTTTAAATAGGCAAAAGAAAGAGAAATGCTCTCCTTCCTGCAGAGAAAGAGGAGCTCCCAAGAGGGTCTTCCGGTTCCCTAGTGAAATGCACCAGGTTTTATAGATAAGCTTGAGGAGACAGTGTCTGATTTACATAGGGCCCAGAAGATTGAGCAAACCAAGTGTTCCATTTACATAGCTCATGAAGAAGCTGGCTCCCCGCCCTAATCTTTTTTTGAGGCAGAGTCTCGCTCTGTCACCCAGGCTGGAGTGCAATGGTGTGATCCCAGCTCACTGCAACCTCCGCCTCCTGGGTTCAAGTGATTCTCCTGTCTCAACCTCCCAGGTAGCTGGGACTACAGGCACACACCACCATGCCTGGCTAAGTTTTGTATTTTCAGCAGAGACGGGTTTCGCCATGTTGGCCAGGTTGTTCTCGAACTCCTGACCTCAACTGATCCTCCCTCCTCGGCCTCCCAAAGTGCTGGGATTACAGGCGTGAGCCACTGCGCCCGGCCCCTAATCTTTTTTATTACGCAGATGGGTCCTCTACCTGGCTGGCTCCATGTTCCCTGTTTCTTTCTGTACACGTGGTGACAAAGAAAAGGGAAAATGGAGCCTTCATGCTGAAGATACCTGGCTTCCAGATAGCCTTTTCCTATTGGCACAGCTGCCAACATTCACCTGTGCAAGCTTCCAGCTTGCTTATCTATGTCTGCAGCTCAATTTTACAGGCTGCTCTTTGTTAGAAAAGAAATGATTTGGGGACTGCTTTTTGTTAAAAGGGAGGGCTTACCGAGGACTATCTTACCCTCACTAGCTGTCTATATCATTTCTTTTTAGCTCCAGTATCAATGGGAGGCCTGCACTGTGGGGGTATAGAGAAGCAGATGGAGTCAAACACATTCATGAGCTGGGCACGGTGGTTCACGCCTGTAACCTCAGCACTTTGAAAGGCCGAGGCAGGCGGATCACCTGAGGTCAGGAGTTTGAGAACAGCCTGACCAATACGGTGAAATCCCGTCTCTACTAAAAATACAAAAATTAGCCGGGTGTGTTGGCGGGTGACTGTAATCACAGCTACTCAGGAGGCTGAGGCATGAGAATCACTTGAGCCCCGGAGACGGAGGTTGCAGTGATCTGAGATTGTGCCACTGCACTCCAGCCAGGGCAACAGGGTGAGACTTCGTCTCGAAAAAGAAAAAAGAAAAAAAAAAAAGACATTCATGAATTAAAACTGAGTTCTCTGGATAGCCCCTTCTGCTCTGATTCTGTCCTCGTCTTAAAGGAAGCATCTGAGACAGGAAAGAGATTTCCCTGGGGACCTTTCATCCAACGCTCCTTTGTCTCTAAAAGATGCTTGCTTTGCACTGGTGACAGAAAAAGTGGAGTCTAAAGAAAGTACGTGGGACCTGAGCAAAAATGGCAAGGGGCAGTGTTAGAGGACTCCGGCAACCTCTTCTCTCCAGAGCCGTTTCCTCTGCCTGGCAGAATCCTGGATGTGGGAGTACTCAGGGGATTCATCCACCTATAGTTGCAGGCACACGTACGGTTCACTGGTACCCATACGGCATTCCAAACGCACCCTGTCTAAGGCAACAAGAACCTCCTGCTTGCTAGCTCATAGGAAACCTCTCCCATGGAGAATGAAGCCAATTCTATGACTGAAGTTTGGGGGAGTGTTTGTTGAACAGAATAGTTGACTTCTGTTTAAAATGCAAATACCTTTAGGAGAGACAACATATGCAGCTGAAATTCGTCCAACAAGAGTACAAAGCAACCCTTGTAAACCTGTGAGCCACATGGCTCAGTTTCACAATAGGGTCATAGTCAGAGAAACACAGTTCACCAACCAAAGTAATTCCAGTTTGTCAGTTTCTCATAAACAGACACATCACCTGACCCAACAATTGCACTCAGATATTTATGCAAGAAAAATGAAAACGTATGTCCACACAAAGACTTTTACATGAATGTTCATAGCAGCCCTATTCAAAACAACCCCAAACTGAAAACGACCGCAGCATCCATCAACTAGTAAACGCATAAACAAATTGTGGTGTGCCTAGTATATTACTCAGCAATAAACAGGAACAAAGATGGACGCATGCAGCAACACAGATGACTCTCAAGTGAAAGAAGCCAGACACAAAAGGCTAATCCTTGTATGATTACATGTATGTGACATTCTGGAAAAGGACAAAACCGTAGGGACAGAAATTAAATTGAGATAGGTTGAATTATCTTTAATGCAAATCAGTGGTTGCCAGGAGCAGGGGCTGGAAGAGGAACTGGAAGGAACTACAACCTATGAAATCTTTGTATAGGTTAATGGCATAACTTTGGCATGTAATTGGCTTTGTGGCTTGCTCGTCTGTATCTCTCTGTATTTACATCTGTGAGTGTATATAAAGATGAATATTGCAGGTTTGTTTTTTACTGGCTCGAGTAGAGAGAGGGTGCCCTGGGCACCTCTACACCCAGCTCTCTCTCCTCTCTGTTACTTGATCTCAGATAAGGATGGATTCTTCAACACTGTTACAGGAAACAGCAAACATCCTTCTAAGTAAAAGGGCATGGGGGAATTTTCAAGGTAATGGAAATGTTCTGTATCTTGACTGTGACGGTGGTTACATGGCTGTAGGCGGTCATCAAAATTCACTGAACCGTACACCTCCAAAAGTGAATTGTACTGCATGTAAATTACACCTTGATAGACCCGACTTGGAAAAAAAAGCCCTCATGTTCCTTGCTTGTTTTTCTCACTCTGTGAGGTATGCAGTCTTTAGCCACACTTCTTTAAAATCCCTTTTGTCTCCCACATGCTGCTTTTGTCGCCTGTCATTTTGTCCCTGCAAAAAAGGAAACTCCTCCCCCAGGTGGAGTCCACTCTCCCCACGCTCTCTGCCCTTCCCCAACCCGTGCAGTTCTGAGTCTCCCAATCCTGCACCATAAAAACCCCAAAGACAACATCTGGGTGGGAAGGCTGGAAGTCTTTTTTTTTTTTTTAAAGAACATGTTCTCTTTCTTGCTTTTATTATTATTTTTAATTGACACATAATTGTGCATATTTATGCAGCACAGTGTGATATTTCAATACACGTATATGATGCATAATTATCAAATAAGGATAATTAGCATATACATCACCTCAAACATTTATCATTTCTTTGTGTTGGGAACATGCAAAATCTGCCTTTCTGACGAATTGGAAATATACAATAAGTTGTTAATTGCAGTTGCTCCACAGTGCTGTAGAATACTAGAACTTATTCCTCCTATCTGGATACACTTTTGTATCTGTTAACCAACCTCTGGCTGTCCTCCCATCCTACCCTTCCCTGACTCTAGTAACCATTATTCTACTCTCTACTCCTACGAGATCAACTTTTTCATCTAACACATAGCAGTAAGAACATGCAGTATTTATGTTTCTGTGCCTGGCTTATTTCACTTAACATCATGTCCTCCAAACTCATTCACATTACCGTGAATGACAAAATTTCATTATTTTTGATGGCTGAATAATATTGTGCATATATACCACGTTTTCTATTGAGGAACACTTAGTTTGAGTTCATGTCTTGGCTATTGTGAATAGTGCTGCAATAAACATGGGTGTACAGATATATCAGCAAACTGATTTCATTTCCTTTGGATAGCCACCCAATAGTGGGACTTCTGGATCATATGGCAATTCTATTTTTAGTTTTTTAAGGAAGCTCCATGGTGTTTCTATAATGGCTATACTAATTTACCTTCCCACCAACAGTGTATAGAGTTTCTCTTTCTCTGCCTCCTTGCCAGTATTTGTTTATTTTGTCTTTTTAGTAATAGCCATTTTAATTGGGGTGAGATGATACCTCATTATCATTTTGATTTGCATTTCCCTGATGATTAGTGACATTAAGCATTTCTCTGATATGCTCATTGGCCATGCATATGTCTTCTTTTGAAAAATGTCTATTCAGGTTATTTGCCCTTTTTAAAATTAGATGATTTGGCTTTGTTGTCGTTATTGTTTTGCTGTTGGGTTGTTTGCATTCCTTATATATTCTGGTCTCAAACTCCTGGCCTCAGGCCATCCTCCCTTGGCCTCCCAAAGCACTGAGATTACAGGTGTGAGCCACTGCACCCAGCTTTTATATATTCTGTTTATTAATTCCTTATCAGATGAATAGTTGCAAATATTTTCTCCCATTCTGTAGATTGTCTCTTCACTCTGTTGACTGCTTCCTTTACGTGTAGAAGCATTTTAGCTTGAGGTAATCCCATTTATCTATTTTTGCTTTTGTTGCCAGTGCCAAAAAACCTTTGCCCAGAGCGAAGTCCTCCCGAAGTGTTCCCCCAATGTTTTCTTCTAGTAGTTTTGTGGTTTCAATTCCTGCATTTAAGTCTTTAATCCATTCTGATTTGATGTTTTCTATATGGTGAGCGATCAAAGTCTAGTTTCATTTTTCTGTATATGTGTATCCAGTTTTTCCAGCAGCATTCATTGAAAAGACTGTTCTTTCACCATTGAATGTTCTTGGTGCCTTTGTTGAAAATCAGCTGGCTGGTCTCAGTGGAGACTCTGCTCTGGGAAGGAGAAAGAGGTGGGACCTCATGCAAGCCGTGAAGGTGCACGGTAGGCAGCTGCAATGGTGCTGCCATGCACCCTAAACAGGTATCTGCTGCTCATGGTCAAGGAGCACCTGGAGTTCCACCTGCCAAACACTGAATGGTAATTGTCTGATGTTGAAGCTTAAATGCCTCAGGAAATAAAGTCTTTGCTTTCGTTTTTTGGAGGTCAGTTCGCCAGCAGTCAAGAAACATGGAAAGTCACCATTTTAAATTCTTGGCATTCCCTCTGAGGATATTGCAAGAGATTTCATGAAATGGACAGTCTATGTGTGAACTATGGGATCATGCACAATCTCCCGAGGAGCTGTACAGTTCTCTTAAAAATTACCCTGTGGACAAGATGGTTCCATTTCTACATTCGTCAGACTCTACATATAAAATAAAGATTCACACTTTTAATAAGACATTGACACAAGAAGGGAAAAATCAAGCAAATAGATGCAATTGAATGTCTGCCATCTGAAGAAAAAGTGAATTTAAAGAAACCACAACATACATTCTCTGTTTTGGAGGATCATGGTTTGGACCCAAACTGCATCCCTGAGAATCCACATAATAATTATTTTGGCAGATGGATTGCAGATGGCCGGAGAGAGCTTATTGAGTCATACAGTGTTAAAAAGAGACACTTTGTTGGAAATACAAGTATGGATGCTGGTTTGTCATTCATCATGGCTAACCACGGGAAAGTGAAAGAAAATGATATTGTCTTTGATCTGTTTGTTGAAACAGCAGTGTACTGTAAACTGGGTCTTCTCGAAACTCACTCCAACCGAATGGATAAGCTTCTGTTTAAGACAGCAAAGGAAAGCTTTTCTGTTCCTCTTGACAACTAGTTCTTCTAGGTGGCCTCCTGATAGCATGTGCCCATTTTGGTATATATGTTTATGGGACAGACATGGACCACAACATAGTTCATGGCTTGGGAATGGCCAGTAGGAAAAAACAGATATGGAGAGGACCAGATGAAAACATTAGGGCCAATCTTTGTCAATATGGTTTAGAGAAGTATGACCTTGAAGTTCTGGTTCCAGATGCATATAAACCTTCCTGGAGAAAGGGCATATATATATATATATATATATATATATATATTTTTTTTTTTTTTTTTTTTTTTTTTTTGAGACAGAGTCTCACTCTTTCGCCCAGGTTGGAGTGCAGTGGTGGGATCTTGGCTCACTGCAAGCTCCGCCTCCTGGGTTCACGCCATTCTCCTGCCTCAGCCTCCCGAGTAGCTGGGACTACAGGCGCCCGTATTTTGATCCTCCATATGGTATCAGAGAATCTATGAGAAGAACAGTTTCACCGAAGGAAATACCAAATGAGATAGAAAAATGTCCAGAAAGCCACATTCCTGTTTCCTTGAGTTATCATCTGAGTGATATGTTTTTTGACTTGTTAAACTTCTCAGCTGAGACCCTTGTGGTAGGTGGAAGACTAGTCTATGGGTTACTAATGTATATACCAGAATACACTGAAGAGAGATGGTGCCCTGGCATCCTTGCCTGAAACTCATTAGCAACTGCGAGCAGAAGCTTTCAAGTCACACATCAAGGTGCTTGATAACAATGGAAATGGTGAAGAAATTTGAGAACTGCGACCGGTATTCACATCTGCAAAGTGATCATTTTCTGCCAATACCAAGGTCATAATTCCTTCCATGAGAAATATTTTAGTGGGGTAACAGAAAGAATTGCCAAGGAAAAACAATCCAGCTACGAATGAAAATTAAGATTTTGACAATGAAGAAAGGATGAGAATTTGATAGAAAAGACATGTGGATGTGAACTTTCATGTATGATCCAGACAATATGTCCTGTTTTAAAATATTTTATATAAAAAAGGTACAAAGTAAATTGAGCAATGGTTTTAAAGTTATCTTTGTTTTATAGAATTTTTTTGTTGTATGTGTTACAATTCTTTTTTTTTTTTTTTTTTTTTTTTTGAGATGGAGTCTCACTCTGTCGCCCAGGCTGGAGTGCAGTGGTACGATCTTAGCTCACTGCAACCTCCACCTCCCAGGTTCAAGCGATTCTCCTGCCTCAGCCTCCTGAGTAGCTGGAATTACAGGTGCATGCCACCACGCCCAGCTAATTTTTGTATTTTTAGTAGAGACGGGATTTCCCCATGTTGGTCAGGCTGGTCTCAAACTCCTGACCTTGTGATCCACCCACCTCAGCCTCCCAGAGTGTTGGGATTACAGGCGCGAACCACCACGCCATGTTACAGTCTTTTGGATCTTATTTAATTTATATTTGTACTTTCAAGTATTCATGGTGATTGACTCACAACAGTTTTTTTAAACAATCTACAAAGGCAATTAATATTATTGACTTTTAAAACATATCTGCTGGATACTATAAGCAATTAATTAATAGTAGTTAAGAATTTATTCATTAAGACTGGGCACAGGGGCTCATGCCTGTAATCCCAGCACTTTGAGAGGCCAAGGCAGGCAGTTCATTTGAGATCAGGAGTTCAAGACCACCCTGGCCAACAGGGTGAAACCCCATCTCTACTAAAAATACAAAAACTAGCAGGGCGTGGTGGCAGGTGCCAATAGTCCCAGCTACTCAGGAGGCTGACACGCGAGAATCACCTGAACCCGGGAGGCAGAGGTTGCAGTGGGCCGAGATCATGGCACTGCACTCCAGCCTGGGCAACATAGTGCGACTCCATCTCAAAACAAAAAAAAAGAAAGAAAGAATTTATTCATGGGGTAGATTTGTTTAATTTGGTTTATGATTATCATCGATTTACATTGCCACTAATAAACCATACCGAGAATTTCTAAGAAAACAAAAACGAAAGAAAAAAAATCAGTTGGCTGTAAATACATGGATTTATTTCTGAGTTTTCTATTCTGTTCCATTCATCTATATATATTTTTTTATGCCAGTACCATGGTTATTTTGGTTAAGATAGCTTTGCAGTATATTTTAAAGTCAGATAGTGAGATGATTCCAACTTGCTCTTTTTGCTCAGAATTGCTTTGGCTGTTTGGGATCCCCATATGAATTCTAGGATAATTTGTATATTTCTGTGAATAATTTCATTGGTATTTTGATAGGGATTACAATTGAATCTGTAGATCACTTTTGGTAGTATGACCATTTTCACAATATTAAGTCTTCCAATTCATGAACATGTGATATGTTTCCATTTTTTGTGACCTCTTCAATTGCTTTCATCAGTGTTTTATCATTTTCCTTCTAAAGATCTTTCACCTCCTTGGTTACTTTTATTCTTAGGTGTTTTAGGGTTTTTTGTATTAATGGTTATTGTAGTCAGGTGAGATTCCTTCCTCAATTTCTTTTTTTGCTAGTTCATTGTTGGTGCATAGAAACACTACTGGTTTTTATATGCTGATTTTGTATCCTGCAATTTTACTGTATTTGCTTATCAGTTCTAAGAGTTTTTTGATGCAGCTTTTAGGGTTTTCTGTATAAAATCATGTCATCTGCAAACAAGGACAATTTGACTTCCTTCTTGCCAATTTTGATGGCATTTATTTCTTTTTCTTGCCTAATTACTCTGGCTAAGACAAGACTAGCAGTCTTCTTGGGAGGAAGAGCCTTTGAGGAAGGGGATGATGGAGGAGCTGAGTGGGCAGAGCTGTAAGTCCTGTCTCCGACAGAACAGTACCCCCACCCCACTGAAAAAAAAAAATGGTTGTGCTTACCTTTTTAAAAGTTTGGGAAACACTGGATCTGACTGATATTGCTAAAGTCCCTTTCCGTTCTGACATTCTATAGTGCAATATTGGGCTAGGGAAATGCAAAAGAGTGAATATTCATTACTTGTTCTAATTTAATTTAATCCTCACAACAGCCCTATGAAGTGAGGGTTGTTTATTTTTATTTTTTGTATTTTTAGTAGAGGCTGGTTTTCGCCATGTTGGCCAGGCTGGTCTCGAACTCCTGACCTCAAGTGATCCACCTGCCTTGGCCTCCCAAAGTGATGGAATTGGAATTAAAGGAGTGAACCACCACGCCCAGCCGATTTCCTTTTTTTTTTTTTTTTTTTTTTTTTGACAGAGTCTCACTCTGTTGCCCAGGCTGGAGTGCAGTAGCACGATCTTGGCTCACTGCAACCTCCGCCTCCCAGGTTCAAGTGATTCTCCTGCCTCAGCCTCCCTAGTAGCTGGGATTACAGGTATGCACCACCATGCCTGGCTAATTTTTTGTATTTTTAATAGAGACGGGGTTTCACCGTGTTAGCCAGGATGGTCTCGATCTCCTGACCTCGTGATCTGCCCACTTGGGCCTCCCAAAGTGCTGGAATTACAGGCGTGAGCCACCGCGAGCGGCCGAAGTGAGGGTTATTTAACTCAGTTCTTCCATATGTGAAATGCAAACTCCACCATCCATGTGCTATTTAGGTCAATCCGTGGCACCCTCAGTACCTTAAGAGCGGTGCAGATAAAGTAACAGAGGGGCAGCGATTGGGAATGGTGATTTCTGGCTGGAATAAAAGCCTCCCCTTCTGGCTGGAATAAAAACATCCCCTTCCTCAAAGGCTACGGAAGAGTTCCCTTCGAGCTGAGCTTTGAAGGCTGGACAGGGAACCCACCAGGAATGGGTGTGAACAAAAGCACAAGACAGGGAAAACCCAGGGTGAGTTCTGGGCAGCCCACGATGGCTGGTGTGTGAGTGGGGAGCTAGGGAAGGGAGAGGAGAGAGGTGAGCCTGGAGAGGCAGGTCAGAGAGGGGCTTACCTTAACCATTAAGTCCCCCTGGCAAAGAGGTGGTACAGATTCTCCGCATAAGCAGAGAGAAAGAAAGAGCACCAGCTTTCTGAAGGCAAAAGTCTGCAGAATGTCGGGCTCAGGGAGAGAAGACAGGTTTTGCCTTCTTTCCATGTTCGCCAGGAGCAATGGCCCCAAGCCATAAGGGAGGAGGAATGAATGAATTCATGAATGAATTGAACCAGTATTTATTCACCACCTCTCAACCCCAGGGTCTGCGCCAGATGCTTTCACTCATATTAACTTATTTAATTTTCGTAATAAGCCCGTAAAGTAAGTGTTATTATTCTCAAACTCTCACTTGGCAAACATATACAGAGTGCTTATCATGCCAGAAACTATGCTTAGCCCTGGAGAGACAGAGACGAGCAAGACAGTGGAAAGAAACGATTTAAAGCCCAAGGTTTGAATCACAATTCTGTGTTTTACTGGCTCCATGTCATTGGCTAAGATACCTCTCTGTGCCTCAGTTTTCTCATCTATAAAATGAACATCATAACAGCACCTGCCGGGGACCCTTCTAAACCCTGTTAGAAAGCTTGGCTGCCGGAATATCATGTGAACCCTCAGTTGCATCTGACTGGGTAAGGGGCGGGGGCTCTACCCGTAGGCAGCCAGCCCATTGGCCATGGGCTTATGACATAGCCTATGGAAAAAGGGGTGGAGCATAACAAATTCTCTCAGTGAACTGGAAAATGCAGGGAATGAAGTCCAAGCAGAACAAAAAACAGTAATTTATTCACATGCATCCACAAAGGTTGGAAAGATAAAGCTGGGCATGGTAGCTCACGCCTGTAATCCCAATACCGTGAGAGGCTGAGGTGGGAGGATGGCTTGAGGCCAGGAGTTTTAGACCAGCCTGGGCAACATAGTGAGACCCTGTCTCTACAGAAATAAAAATAATTAGCCAGATGTGGTGGCACACACCCGTGGTCTCAGCTACTTGGGAGGCCAAGGTGGGAGGATGGCTTGAGCTCCAGAGGTTGAGGCTGCAGCGAGCGGTGATCGTGCCACCCGCTCCAGCCTGGGTGACACAGGGAGATGGTGTCTTGGGGGAATAAAGAGGTTGGAAAGAGATACGAATGCTTCAATTTTCTAGCTTTTGAAACCCACATGGTTTGACTAGTGAAGCTGCACCTCCTACGATGTATCTGGTGCTGGACAGTGTTCAATGCAGGTTCGCACCCAACGTCCCCACCATAAAGCTGCAAGCTGAATAGGCAGAGATTACTTGCCCCACTTTACAGATAAGAAAACTGAGATGCACAGAGCAAAGTGACTTTGAAGGGGCCCCAAAGCCTCCCATAGTGAAGCTGGTGTGCAGATTCCAGTCTGGCTCAGTTCTGGGTCTGGGCTGTCTCCATTACTCAGGCTTCTAGTTTTTGTTTGTTTCTTTGTTTCCTTGTTTGTTTGTTTTTTGAGACTGAGTCTCACTCTGTCGCCCAGGCTGGAGTGCGGTGGTGTGATCTCGGCTCACTGCAATCTCCACCTCCTGGGTTCAAGGATTCTCCTGCCTCAGCCTCCCAGGTAGCTGGAACTGCAGGCATGCACCATCATGCCTGGCTAAATTTTTTTTTTTTCTGTATTTTTAGTAGAGATGGGGTTTCACCATGTTAGTCAGGCTGGTCTCACACTCCTGACCTCAGGTGATCCACCCTCCTCGGCCTCCCGAAGTGCTGGGATTACAGGCATGAGGCACCGTGCCCAGCCAGGCTTCTAGTTTCGACTGGCTCACCAGGAGTTCAAGAGGAAAGCTCGTTCACTTTGTAGTTTAATAGAAATAAAAAATCATACCTACTATAGAAAACGTTTGAGATACATTCAGGGTTGGAAATGTGGTACATTTTGTTCCAGCTTTTATTTGGTACATGGTTGAGATCCAGGCCCTGTGAACAAAACAGCCAGGGCTGCATGTCAATTCCTTGTGCCCATAGAGAGCGGATGAGATGGATGAGTAATTCGGAAAAATGGGCAGCCCCTGAGCCCTGCCAGCTTTCCTCTGGGACACCTGAGGGTCTTTTTCAGCCTATTAACTATTTTAGAAATCCTAAGAATCATTTTTCTGTGGCTATTCCTCAAAGTGGATGTTGAGGAGTTAGGACAACTATCCAAACTGCTAAACTTGGCCTCTGAGCTCTACAAATTGGCACCTTTTTCCAACTAATCTTACATCCTATCATCCAAGTGCTGCTGAAACTCCAGCCAGGATCACGCATTCACTCTTTCAACATTTATTGAGCACCTACTATGTGCCAGGGACTGTCCTAGACGCTAGGGATAAAATGGTATCCCAGTGGTATCTTGATACCATCATGGTGTCTCTATGTTCATTGAGCTTATAATTTAGAGTGAGATATAGACATTAATCAAATAATCATGCATATAAATATAAAACTGCAAACTGTAGTCTGTGAAATGAAGGTAAACTCCAGAGTGAGATGATTGATTATTAGTGAGAAACTTGGCATACTTTGTGGGCGAGTAGGTCTGGGAAGGATCGTCTGAGGAAACCATGGCTCCTTCTGAGGCCTGACACCCAGTCTCATATCCCCACCCCACTCCCACCTGACCCTGATCAAATCCCCACTGCTGAGCCTTCCCTGCAGCTGGTATTTCTAGGTTTGTTTTTTTTTTTGTTTTATGTTTTTTGTTTTTTGTTTTTTCTGAGACGGAGTTTCGCTCTTGTCGCCCAGGCTGGAGTGCAATGGCAAGATCTTGGATCACTGCAACCTCCGCCTCCTGGGTTCAAGTGATTCTCCTACCTCAGCCTCCCGAGTAGCTGGGATTACAGACATGTGCCACCACGCCTGGCTATTTTTTGTATTTTTAGTAGAGACGGGGTTTCACCATGTTGGCCAGGATGGTCTCAATCTCCTGACCTCGTGATCGGCCCGCCTCAGCCTCCCGAAGCGCTGGGATTCCAGGCGTGAGCCACCGCACCCAGCCTGGAACTGGTATTTCTAACAGCCACATCTGACCACACACTCCCCTGCTTGGAAACTGCAAAGAGTTATAACATCTTCACATGGCCCGTAAAGCCAGGGACTTCCAGACAGGATGTATAGCCTGTGCAAAACCTGGGAGTGTGACAGCTAGAGGGTGATCCCTGGGGAAGTTCCAGGAGGTGAGGCACCATCTCCAGAGAGGAGACATCCCTGCCCCCATGCCCACTCCATCACTTAAGTCCAAAGAAGCTATGTCTTGAGCATGCCTCTAATCCACCCACTGTAACTCACCTCCATGGTCATGGACTCAGTCCAGGCCTCCTCATACTGGGGCTGGGTCACTGAGACAGCCTGCTCCCTTCTCTCCCTGCCTCTGGCCTTGACCTTCTCCCTGCAGTGGCCAGAGCACTCTGGACCACACTGATGCCCTGTGTCCACATCACTCCCCCGCATTTGAAACCCTTTGGTGGCTCCCATCACTGCCTACCACACACTGGCCTGCATTCACAATCCTACACCCCTGGCTTTGGCTGCCCCTCTAGCCTCATCTTTGGAATCCTGACTTCCGCCATAGGAATACTCACAGCTTCCCCGTGTGCCACCATCTCGCTGAGGCCAAGCCTTTGCACTTGCTCTTCTCTTTTTGGGGATGCTCCTCTCTTTGCACCCACTCCCCTTCGGGACTCAGACCTGAGCACCCAGCCTGGGCCAGGTGCCTCCACCATTCTCCTGCAGCACCTGGGGACCTTCACAACATGTACCACAATGGCTTCTCATTGCCTGGATACATGTTGGTCTTTCTAACTGGACTGTGACCTGCAGAAGGGCAGGACTGTGGCCATTGCAACATTGGATGCAATGTAGTGGCCAAAAAGGGAAGCTCTGATGGAGGGTGGTGACTGATAGCTGGGTAAATGGGTGGATGGATCTATGCCCACCTGGGAAGAAGTGTCTGATCACAGGTAGGTGATCAGACAGATAATAGATGTGTGGCGGGAAGCTGGGGTAGTATGGGTTGGTGGTAGCCTGTGTGTGCTTAGATTTGAATCTTTTCTTTTCTTTCTTTTTTTTTTCTTTGAGACAGTCTCGCTCTGTTGCCAGGCTGGAGTGCAGTGGCACCATCTCAGCTCACTGCAACCTCCGTCTCCTGGGTTCAAGTGATTCTCCAGCGTCAGCCTCCTGAGTAGCTGAGATTACAGGCACATACCACTACACCCAGCTCACTTTTGTCTTTTTAGTAAAGACGGGGTTTCACCATGTTGGCCAGGATGGTCTCGATCTCCTGACCTCGTGAGGATTTGAATCTTAGTTCTCCCTCTTACTAATTATGTGACCTGAGGCAAGCTAGTTTACATCTCTATGCTTTAGTTTTTTTCATCTGCAAATGGAGATGATGATAATAATATCTTCCTTGTGTGGCTGCAAGGAGGATTAGATGGGTTGCTATCAGCATGGTAGATGGTGCCTGGCCCTTCATACACACTCCATAAGTATGAGCTATAGCGATAATGATGAAGGATGGAGGGACGGCAAGTAAACAGTTGGGTGGGCAGAGGGGTGATGAAAGGTGCATGGGCAGGTAGATGGAGGCACATGTAACTAGGGAGTTATGGCATTGGGGGCCTGCCCCTGAGGAACTTGGAGACAGCACTGGAAAGCCAGTGGAGGTGGTTATACAGACAGGGCCTAGGGCAGCCAGAGAGGACTGGGCCAGGATGGGGCCTCCCCAACGGAGAATAAGGCTGCCAAATTCAGCACAGGAGTAGCCAAAAGAGAAGAAAGTGCTGTGCTGGGTACATTCATCCACAAATGTGCCAAGTAGTGGTTCTGGTACCCCTTCAAAAGGAGGCAGAGTGACTGGCCTGGTTGTGCAGCTGGGGAGGAGGAGAAGTGGGGTTCACATTCCAGTCTGTCTGCCTGCACAGCAGCTCCCCCTCTGCCACATCGCTGCCCATATGTGAGATGCTATCCATTGCTGGAGCACAGACTGGTCCAGCTGTGGTCCATAGAATGTGCCTTCTCCTCCTCCCAGGGATGTCCAGGGTGGGGAGGGGGGTGCTTCTGAGAGAGAGGGAAGAAGGGGACCATTTGTCTGTGGATTGGGGAGGAGGGTGACCTGATCTTCAATGAACAGAGTTTCTGAGCTGGAAGGGACTTGAGAGATGGTACAGGTGCCAGTGTAATGGAGAAGGTGAGGAAACCAGAGCTAGACCTTGGCAGAAAATACCTATAGTTGCATTGATTAGAACCTCCTGGGAAGATCCAATAGCTCCCTTCCATAGATAAGTTGTGTGGGGGTAGGATCGGGTATTGGCTGATTGGACTGGGCCAGCTGAGAGGGGAAAACAGCCAACTTCTCAATAAAGAGGGTGGAAAGGAAGCTGAGCGGGAAACAGGTGGTCTGGTTCTCCCCACTCCCTCACCCCGATCTGCCACTAATGTGCAAGGCTGTGGGCAAAGAGGAAAGAACTTACCTTCTGGGGAGACCTGGCGCATGTGAGACACTGTCCATGCTCTTTCCCTGATGCAATCTCACTTTACCCCCACAGCAACCTTCATGATTGGCCCCATTTTACAGATGGGAAAACTGAGGCTAAGAGAAACAAATGACTTGCCCAAGGTTCCACTGCCAGGAAGTTGAAGAACTGCATCCAAACCCAGATGGGTCTCCAAAGTTGGTGCTATGCTATACACTCAGCATGTCCCTCCCCTTTTCTGAGTCTCAGTTTCCCTGTCCATACAATAACAAGGTTTTTGATGAAACGACCTCTAAGGCTTCATCCTAGGCTGGAGTGTGCTCCTAGAGCCAACTGCACCAGCTCTTTAGTTCTAGGAGCAAGAGCAGAACACCTGCCCTGTGCCCTGTGCCGAGGATGGGAAGATCAAAAAGACCTGGTCCCTGATCTCAAAGAGGGTGCAGTCCGTAGGGGACAGACAGTTACAGGGATGGTCCCAGTACCACGCTGTGAGTACATGCTGAGTCTTCCCAGGGACCTAGCCCAGGACTCTCAAGAAGACAATGAAGAATGCGTGCGTACTGCAGCTCCTGAGCCCCAGGAGTGGTTAACCCTCACACGTGCACCATCCTGCTCCACCCACATCGCCCTTTCACTCAGCCCCATGAGTTAGCTGAGGTGGAATCCTTCACCAGCCTCATCTTCTAGATGAGGACAAAACTGGGGCTCAGAGCAGCTTAGTAGCTGATCCAAGGTCACAGAGCTTTGGAGGAACAGAGGAATATAAGCCTATTGATTGCCTGGTCTCCTTCCACGTAACCTCCCCTCCAAATCACCTGAAACTCAGAGAAGATCTGGAAACACACAATACTCGAAACCCTGTGAGTCAAGGCTGGCAGACTCCACAACAGGGTAGACTCAAAAGACCTCCTGGAGGAGGTGGGGACTCCTGCTGGTTCCTAAAAATGGTGTGACAATTGGCTAGAGCAGAGCAGGTTCCCTGGCAAAGGAATTGCAAGTACAAAGACCCAGGGGCCAGAGTGAGCTTTTGAGCAGTGCTGGGAGCAGAGAATACACCTGGAGCAGGGAGCACACCAGACACAGGGAGCACACCTGGGGGAGGGAGCACACCTGAGGCAGGGAACACACCTGGGGTAGGGAGCACACCTGAGACAAGGAGCACACCTGGGGGAGGGAGTACACCTGGGGGAGGGGGCACACCTGAGGCAGGGAGCACATCTGGGGGAGGGAGCACACCTGGGACAGGGAGCACACCTGAGGCAGGGAGCACACCTGGGGCAGGGAGCATTCTAGGACAGGGAGTACACTTGAGGCAGGGAGCATACCTGAGACTGGGAGCACACTAGGACAGGGAGCACACCTGGGGCAGGGAGCACACTAGGACAAGGAGCACACTTGAGACAGGGAGCACATCCGAGGCAGAGAGCACATCCAGGGCAGGGAGCACATCGGGGCAGGGGACACATCCGGGGCAGGGAGCACATCCAGGGCAGGGAGCACATCGGGGCAGGGAGCACATCCGGGGCAGGGAGCACATCCGGGGCAGGGAGCACATCCGGGGCAGGGAGCACATCCGGGGCAGGGGACACATCCGGGGCAGGGAGCACATCCGGGGCAGGGAGCACATCGGGGCAGGGAGCACATCCGGGGCAGGGAGCACATCTGGGGCAGGGAGCACATCCGGGGCAGGGGACACATCCGGGGCAGGGAGCACATCTGGGACAGGGAGCACATCTGGGGCAGGGGGCACGCTAGGACAGGGAGTACACTTGAGACAGGGAGCACAGCGGGGAAGGGGGAGAAGAGAACACACCTGGGGCAGAGATGACACCTGAAGCAGGCACAGAGTATGTCTGGAGCAGGGAAGGGTGAGGGGCTGGGGATAGGGGTGCAGGGCACCTGGCTTGCCCAGGGACTTGAAAGCCAGGCTGGATTTCTAGAATATGGGAGCTGGGGAGGGAGATGCAAAGGAGGGTATGGGGGGTGTACCAGGACTTTCCCTCCACTGAGTCTGGGACAGGATTTGGCAGACCTTGCTGTTTGACCTGAACGGCCACTTTTCCTTTCTGAGCTCACTCTCTCCTCAGAGGATCAGAGTTTCCAAGAGTCATGAAGTTCTGACATTTATGACTCCGAATTGGAACGACCTTTTTTTTTTTTTTTTTTTTCCAGACGGAGTTTCACTCTAGTTACCCAGGCTGGAGTGCAGTGGTGCAGTCTCGGTTCACTGCAACCTCCGCCTCCCGGGTTCAAGCGATTATCCTGCCTCAGCCTCCCAAGTAGCTGGGATTACAGGCATGCACCACCACACCTGGCTAATTTTGTATTTTTAATAGAGATGGGCTTTCTCCATGTTGGTCAGGCTGGTCTCGAACTCCGCCCTGAGGTGATCCCCCCGCCTCGGCCTCCCAAAGTGCTAGGATTACAGGGGTGAACCACCACACCTGGCCTGCAATGATCTTTCTAAATCAGAAGAAGACTGAGAAGCTTGTGGGTACCCAACCTGGGCTGAATGAGCATGAGGCAGGCAGAGGACCTGGTGTGGGGGCAACAGGGCCCTGGCTAGACAGCCTGAGGCCTTGGGACCCCTGGGAAAGGAGGGGACAGCAGGTGTGCTGGGGGATGGAGGGGACACACTCTGGACGTAGCTGTTCCAGGCTGATGGACCCTCTGCACCCAGGGGGAATTGAAATCTGGAATGGCACCCCCCCACCCTGGAGAAGTCCATCTCTCCCATGCCTGGGTTCACTCCCTGCCCATCCTCCTGGCCCAGAGTCAACGTGTTTTCTTTCCCCTTCCGTGAATACCTCCTTCCCAGCCCCTCTGGCCCTGCCTAGCCCTGACAGCTAAATCTCACCCCCAATCCTCCTGTTTCTAAGAGGCCCCTGAAAAGGGGGAATAGAACGCCCAGAATCAACGTGTTTTCTTTCCCCTTCCGTGAATACCTCCTTCCCAGCCCCTCTGGCCCTGCCTAGCCCTGAGAGCTAAATCTCACCCCCAATCCTCCTGTTTCTAAGAGGCCCCTGAAAAGGGGGAATAGAACACCCATCCGTGTATTCATTCCCTCTGAAAATGCTCAGGAACCACTCGCCCTGGGGCTGCTCCAGGCTCCCAGACTGCTCAGAAAAAATCGGCAGGACCCTGGCCTCCCTGCAGCAGAGATGGGTGATAAATGCAATGGAGAAGAGGCGATAGGCGACCTGGAAGACAGGACAGAGCAGACGGCGGGGGGAGCAGGGCCGCTGCAACCTTAACCAGGCCTTGCCGAGACAGCGATGTCTGAGCCAAGGCTTGAAGGATATTTTTCGGGCTGGCTCTGAGTAGCAGTCATTTACTCAAGGCTCACTGTCATCCTGGGAAGCAGCTATTGTACAGAGGAGGAAACTGAGTCTCAGAGGGGGATGACATAGCCCAAGCTGAAGTGGAATGCAAGTCCATGGTTCTGAACACACACAGGGAAACACGGGGGTCGGGGCTGGAGTGAGGATGCCAGAACCCGAGTGCCTGAGCTGAATCTTGCCTTGGCCACATCTGAGCAGAGCCTCAGGTGGGCTACTTATCACCTGGGCCTCAGTTTCTCCACCCATAAAGTGCGAGGCGTGGTAGAGCCTTACTCATAGCGTAGTTGAGAAGATTGGATAATGCAATGCACATGAAGTGCCTTCACAGCACCTGGCACCAAGCAAGGGCTCCAGAAGAATGGCAGGTCCTTGTCCCCATTATCACTATTTCCACAGCACCTCATCTGCCTGACCCACACCCTAGAGCCTCCCAGTAGGGTGCCTGGCTGTGGCCTGGTCCAGCTGACAGAGCCTGTGTTGAGGGGCTGGCTGGGGGACAGCCACTGTGGTTGATGGGCCCGTTCCCCTAGGCTCCATCTTTCCTCCTCTGCTCTCTCGCTTCTTTCTCACAGGCTGATGAAATATGGACGAGCTGGCAGTGGTCCTGCTGCCAGCAGGCACCTGGCCCTTAGGGAGGGTGATGGATAGCCCTGATTACACCGGCCTGGTGGTGGAGGGTGGAGATGGAAGCAGGGAGGGAGGGCAGCCGCAGTCGATGCTTCTCAGAGCCCCGCCCCACCTCCTTCCAGGCTCCTCCAGCTGGCCTTGTCTGGCATCACCTGCCCTCCCAGGTACTGCCAGGGGTTCCAGCCCAAAGGAGATGTTGCCTGTGACACTCCTCAGTGCCTCACAGCAGTCCGTGGGGTAGAAGGGGCAGGAGTCTGTTTCCAGATGACAGACAGATGGACATGAACCCTTAAGAGGGACGTGAGCCCTGCAGAGCCATTGGCTGTGTTGGGACCAGAAGATTTCCATTCCCCAGTGCAGTCAGTGCTCATTCCCTGCCTGTCAAAGCCTGTCAACTCTCAGGGGTACTGGCAATGACTTGGGATGCAACATAGCTTGGAGGATCTGAGTTCTACCTCTGGAGTCAGAGAGTCTGAGTTTGAATCCCAGCTCTGCCACTCAGGCGCCCTTGGGAAAATTAGCTAACCTCTCTCTGAGGCTCAGTTTCCCCATCTGTTAAATGGAAATGATGATCCTAGCCTACTCCTGTGAAGTGGGAGAAGCCCACCTCCCAGATCTCTGCCTGAGGCTGAGTCAGGTCTCTGAAGGATTCAGGTCATCCTCACCCACCTCTCTTTCCTCTCTCCTTCTTCCTGGAGTGCCTTTCCCCCCTCTGCACCTGGTGAGCCCTGGGCTCCTGTTCAAATATCACCTCTGCTGGGAAGCTTTCCCCGCCCACCACGTTTCTCTATGGGGCTGGTCACTCCCAGTTTGGAAACACCACTAGGTCTCAGCCATCTCTGCACCACAGTCCAGGCCCACTGTGCAGCAGTCGCTGGCTTGTCTGCTTCTCCCTCACAGTGGGCCCCTGAAGAGCAAGAATCCAACTCGGTCCTCCTCCTGGAGCCGCAGTGCTGGGCAGAGTGGCTGAGCAGAGCTGGGGCTCACTTGTGATGAAGAAGAAGCTTCCATTGAGGAAGCCAGGCTTTATACCTCCCACAGGTGTGGGACTTTCCTCAGGAGACTGGACATTGCGAATTGCTTTTCACAACCTTGAGGACAGAGCAGTAATGGGGAACTCTCAGGACATATGACACAATGTGAAGAAGAGATGATTAGGCCGGCAGAGGCTCTAGGAGCCCCCTAAATCCCATCCCGCCAGCAGCTGCCTGTGTCCCCCAGGCATCCGCCCTCGCCCAGTGTCCTTTACTTTCCACCATGCACCTATTCCTTATTTTATTTTTGAGCCAGAGTCTCACTCTGTCGCCCAGGCTGCAGTGGTGCGATCTTGGTTCACTGCAACCTCTGCTTCCCAGGTTCAAGTGATTCTCCTGCCACAGCCTCCCGAGTAGCTGGGATTACAGGCGCCCGCCACCACATCTGGCTAATCTTTTGTATTTTTAGTAGAGTCGGGGTTTCACCATGTTGGCCAGGCTGGTCTCGAACTCCTGACCTCAAGTGACCTGCCCACTTCAGCCTCCCAAAGTGCTAGAATTACAGGTGTGAGCCAATGCACCCAGCCCCTCACTTTATTTTTGCTAGACTGCTATGAGGGACCTCTCTGTGCTGAACTTACCTGCCTCAGGGCCTTTGCACAGGCCCTTTCTTTTTCCTGGGATGCCCTTGTCTCAACTCTTTGCCTGGGCTATGTCTACTCATCCTGAGTCTTCACTGAAATATCACTTCCTCAGAGATGTCCTTCCTAGCTTTTTGGACTAGGTTGAACCTCCTCTCTGCTCCTCCAACACCCCAAGATTTTTTCCATAGCACTTATCACAGTTTGCAATTACACATTTTATTTATCTCATTGTTGGCATCTTGACAGAACTGCAGCCAAGAGCATGGCCTTTGCAGTCAGATGGCCTGGATTACAGAGGTTTTGCCTGGCAGGAGCTGTGTGGCCCCGGCCCCATTATATCCTCTCTCCATGCTGCAGTTTCCTTATCTGTAAAATGGGTCAATAGATGTACCCACTCGAGGCACCGCTGTGAGAGTTAAATGGGCTTATACCGTAAAGCACCTAGAAAAGTGCACAGCCTCTAGTGGGAGTTTTTTTTTTTTTTTTTTTTTTTTTTTGAGATGGAGTCTCACTCTGTCGCCCAGGCAGGAGTGCGGTGGCATGATCTCGGCTCACTGCAACCTCCACCTCCCGGGTTCAAGTGGTTCTCCTGCCTCAGCTTCCCAAGTAGCTGGGACTACAGGCACGTGCCACCACACCTGGCTAATTTTTTGTATTTTTAGTAGAGATGGGGTTTCACCGAGTTAGCCAGGATAGTCTCAATCTTCTGAACTCATGATCTGCCTGCCTTGGCCTCCCAAAGTGCTGGGATTACAGGCGTGAGCCACTGCTCTGGGCAATGGGAGCTTTATATATGTCCATTTGGATTGTTACTGTCTGTCTCCTGCCTGGGGAAGCCCCATGGGGCAGGCACTGGGCCAGTTGTGTTCACCAACTTATCCCTGACCCCTATCTTGGCACATGGCAGGAACCCAACAGTTACTGAATGAATGAATGAATCTATGAGTGGTGTAGTTAAGTACTTCCTCTAGTTTTCAGTTTTAGAATGTTTTATAATTTTAAGGGATTTTGTGGACTCCCACAGGATACTGGTTTCACTTCAAGCCTTCATTAATGGAGAAGAATAATATCATCAGGTCCCTGGGAGTTTGTGGATGAGTTTAATTACCTTTTTACTATTAGTCTCAATAGTCTTGATAGAGGCTTGAAAAAGAGTCTCCTGGAGGAGACTTGAGGATGACAGGCATATTCCTGCCAAGTTTAGAGCCTCTGGTTGGCACACACGTGGCTTCACTGGGAAAGTAGGAGTCTCGGGGTGCACACATTGGGTTTGAGGTGCCTGCGGGACATTTGGGGAGGGGTATCAAGGAGGCAGCTGGAAGCCAGGAGGGCTGGCACTAGGAATGTGGAGAGCATCAGCTCAGATATGGATTTAAAGACATGCCATCACCAAGGAAGAGAGTGTGGAGGTAAGGAGGGGAGAGGGCAATGGAGAAGGCGCCTGGGTTGGTACCACTGAAACTTCAACTCTCAGAGCGGCCAGAAGCGGTGGCCCTGGAGAGACAGACGAGTGACCCACGCAGCAGGAAGAAAACCAGGGGACTGGAGTGCCACCAAGTCAGGGTTCAGGGTCTGAGGACGGAAGGAGGAATTATCTGTGTAGTGCCGCCTCAACAGCTCTGCTAGAATTCAGCAACAGGAGGGTGGGCAGTGACTCCACCAAACAATATTAGCCACACAGGCACGGGTTGGAGACGGAATTGGAGGGAAAGAAATGGGGTCATTTGGCCGGCACAATGGCTCACGCCTGTAATCCCAACACTTTGGGAGGCTGAGGCAGGCGGATCACCTGAGGTCGGGAGTTCAAGACCAGCCTGACCAACATGGAGAAACCCCGTCTCTACTAAAAATACAAAATTAGCCAGGTGTGGTAGTGCATGCCTGTAATCCCAGCTACTTGGGAGGCTGAAGCAGGAGAAACACTTGAACCCTGGAGGCGGAGGTTGCAGTGAGCCAAGGTCATGCCACTGCACTCCAGCCTGGGCAACAAGAACAAAACTCCATCTCAAAAAAAAGAGAAAGAAAAGAAAAGAAATAGGGTCATTGAGCTGCTGAGCAGTTCTGCTGAAAAAATGGGCAGTCTTTGGATGACCAGGAGGTCTGTCTTTCTCTATCTCTCTGTCCATCTCTGCCTCTCTGTCTCTTTGAGTGTCTCTCTCCAGTTGGGGGAGGTCGGATCTCCTCTGTGCGCTCATGGGAACGATCCCATGAAAGATGAGAGGTGGAGGATGCAGGAACCAGAGGCTGATGCCTTTGGAAGGCAGATGGGAGGAACTGCCCTCCTATACTGGCCCAGGCTGTTTTGGGTGCAGCAGTGGTACACAGCTGCCCTTGAAATGGGAGGGTGAATTAAGAGGATCAATGCCTGTGAAGGACCTAGCCCTGTGCTGGCATGTAGAAGATTCCCAATTAGCATCTATTCTCTTCCTTCTGCTGCCTGGGAGGCTTGGGAGTGGCTTCTCACTGGGAACTCACAGTTGCTTCACGGCTCCAGGCCTCCTGTTGGGCCCAGGGAGATGAAGGCAAGGAATGAGACCGCAGCATGCTGGCCGCCCCTGTTTACTCTGGGCCTCTCTCTCCTCCCATCCATTTTGTTACCCATAGAGCAGCAACCCCACATCAGTCACTGCCGGGCCCACTCCCCGTGGGGCAGCGCTGGTTGGAGTCTGGTTGGAACCTCCATGATGCTGACGTCCCCACCATAACATTGTTATGAAACTTGATGCGACTGCCAGCAGCCAGTTCCAGGATGGGCGGCCGGGCCTGCAGGCAGAGGGACAGGGCCAAGGGAACAAAGACCTCCAAAGAAGCAGATAAATTATAATTAAAGCAAGTCTAAAGGCAGATCAGAAGAAGGACCTTGCTGGCGCTCCAAAACTCAGGGCAGCATCATGGGCTGTCAGAATCGCAGAGAATCCGAGTGTCTTAGAAGCGCAGAGTCAGCTCTGAGTCATAGATTCTTACAGAAATAGGTTCTGACAGTGCTACAAGTCACTATTCTTCAAATCACAGAGCCTTGGATCTCTAAGGGATGTGAAGAGACGGTGTGGTCTAAGGGCTAAGAAAGGTGAGGGGGGCCAGGCACGGTGGCTCATGCCTGTAAATCCCAGAACTTTGGGAGGCCAAGGTGGGCAGATCACTTGAGGTCAGGAGTTCGAGACCAGCCTGGCCAACATGGCCAAACCCCGTCTCTACTAAAAATGTAAAAATTAGTCGGGCATGGTGGCAGGCACCTGTAGTCTCAGCTACTCAGGAGGCTGAGGCAGAATTGCTTGAACCCAGGAGGTGGACGTTGCAGTGAGCTGAGATCGCACCATTGCACTACAGCCTGGGTGACAAGAGCGAGACTCCATCTCAAAAAAAATAAAAAAATAAAAAATAAAGGTGAGCAGGGTACTTCCATGCCTGGATTCAATCCTGTCTTTGCCACAGATGAGCTGTGTGACCTTGGGCAAATTACTTACCTTCTCTGTGTTTCGCTTCCCCCTACTGTAAAGTCAAAATAAGGCAGTTGTGAGAATTCTGCAAATGCTGTTTTTGCAGACTCTTAAGCCAACATATCTCAAAATCAGTCTTCCAGTGGTCTTCAATTCTAATTTCTCATGGCAAGCATCGCCTCTAGAACACTCCCAAGAGATGCCTAGCACCTCTGAAAGCAGAGTTTACTGCCTCACAAGACAGCCAATTCCTCTGTACCCATCGTGGGGATTGGCTGTGCTCCCCATATTCACTCACTCCCTTCCTCAAGGCAGCATCACCTCAGTAAAACGTATCAGCAGTGCTACCCACCTGCACCAGCTAAGGGCTGCAGGACTCCGCCCAAGTGCTTGCTGACAGGGCATGGGTACAGAAGACCTCAATTACATACACTTAAGAATCCTTCCTCCCTCCCTCCCTCTCTTCCTCCCTCCCTCCTTTCCTCCCTTCCTTCCTTCCTCTCTCCCTCCCTCCCTCCTTTCCTCTCTTCCTTGCTTCCTCTCTCCCTCCCTCCCTCCTTTCCTCCCTTCCTTCCTTCCTCTCTCCCTCCCTCCTTTCCTCTCTTCCTTGCTTCCTCTCTCCCTCCCTCCCTCCTTTCCTCCCTTCCTTCCTTCCTCTCTCCCTCCCTCCCTCCTTTCCTCTCTTCCTTGCTTCCTCTCTCCCTCCCTCCCTCCTTTCCTCCCTTCCTTCCTTCCTTCCTCTCTCCCTCCCTCCCTCCCTTCCTTCCTTCCTCTCTCCCTCCCTCCCTCCCTTCCTTCCTTCCCCCTCCCTTCCTCCCTTCCTTCCTTCCTTTTTCTTTCTTCCTCCCTTCCTCCCTCCCTTCCTTCCTCTCTTCTTCCCCTCCCCTCCCTCCCTTCCTCCCTTCCTTCCTCCCTCTTTCCTCCCTCCTTCCTTTTTCCTTCTTCCTCCCTTCCTTCCTCCCTCTGTCCCTCCCCTCCCCTCCCTCCAGCCCTCCCTCCCTTCCTTCCTTTCTCCCTCCGTCCCTCCCTCCCTTCTTTCCTCCCCTTCCTTCCTTCCTTCCTTGCTCAGAGCCAGGCTCTGTTCTAGGTACTGGGGAAAGACCATGGGCAGATCCAAAGTCCCTGCGCTTAGGGAGCTTACAGTCTCTTGGGAAAGACGTGGGTTAAATAAGCAACAGCATGGAAGGGTGAGAAGGGACGGGGGTGGGGACAAGACAGCATGCCCAGGGGCACCCCAAGTTCTGGGGTGAGGGTAGTGATTGATGAGGGGCTAAGTTCTATTCCCTTCTAGTTTTCTGTGTGACCTTGAGCACATTTCTTAGTTTCTCTGAGCCTTGCATTCTCAAATGACTGGGGGTGGGGGGAGAAGAGGGGAAGCCACAGACACTAAGAAAAGTAGCCCTGCCTACCCCACAGGAGAGTGGGAGGCCCCCAAGAGACAGTGGGGCACGCTCGGCATTGTCTGCCCTCTTCCCCACTAATCGCCTTCCTGGGTTGAATTGCACACAACGTAGGAGGCGCATCTCAATTAGCCTGAGGTGATCATGGCAGCCCTTTTCTACTCTTTTCTACTCTAGCCCTTTTCACTCATTGGTCTTGAGTGAGCCAGTTCAGAGTGATAATCACATAAAGCAGAATCTCTGGAGGGTGTGAGGAGTGGCAGTGTGTTTCCAGGTGAAGATTTTCACCTCTGATGAAAGAGAAAAATCACATGAAGGTTCCTTTGCTCCCTTTCCTCTCATCCTATTTTGTTTTTCTGTGCTTTTTTTTGAGACAGGGTCTCACTTTGTCGCCCAGGCTGGAGTGCAGTGGCATGATCTCGGCTCACTGCAACCTCCACTCCCAGGGCTCAAGTGATTCTCCAGCCTCAGTTTCCCAAGTAGCTGGGGCTACAGGCGCCAGCCACCAATGCCCGGCTAAGTTTTGTATTGTTAAATAGACAGAGTTTCCCCATGTTGCCCAAGCTGGTCTTGAACTCCTGAGCTCAAAGCTATCTGCCCTCCTTGGCCTCTGAAAGTGCTGGGATTACAGGCATGAGCCACCATGCCTGGCCACTCTCTTCCTATTTTGGACACAGTCGTGTGAGGACGTGATGCCTGGAGCTATGGCAGCCATCTTGTGACCATAAGGTGCGAAGCCTGAGGATAAATGCCAACATGCTGAGGGTGCCAGTGTGCAAAAATTGAAAGCAGCAGGGAGGCCAATGACACTGTTAAGCTGCAGAATCAACATGAGGACAATCTAGATCCGGACATCTTCCCGAGTCAACAATAGATATCCTTAGAAGTTAAGCTACTGATAGTTGAGTTTTCGGATATTACAGCTAAGCACATCCTTCTTTGCTTTCCCTGTTCCTACTCAGCCTTCCAAAGCCAGGTAAAACCATTATCTCCTTCATACAGTCATTCAATAAATGTTTGCTGACTAACAACAAATATTTATAGAGCACCCATATGGCCTCTGCTCGGTTTTAGGTGACAGTCTAGTGGGAGAGAGACAAAAACAATAAATAAATTGATTACAAATTGCGATGAGCTTCATACATATACATTAAACAGTGGGGTGCTGGCTGGGCACAGTGGCTCATGCCTACAATCCCCGCACTTTGGGGGGCCCAGGTGGGCAGATCACCTGAAGTCAGGAGTTCGAGACCAGCCTGGCCAACACGGTGAAACCCCGTCTACTAAAAATACAAAATTAGCCACTTGTGGTGGTGCGCATGTGTAATCCCAGCTACTCAGGAGGCTGAGGCAGGAGAATCGCTTGAACCTGGGAGGCAGAGGTTGCAGTGAGCTGAGATCGCTCCACTGTACTCCAGCCTGGGCGACAGAGCAAGGCTCTGACTTAAATAAATAAATTAAATTAAATAAATGATGGGGTGCTGAAATAGAGAATGACTCCTTTAGGTAGAGCTTCCAAAGCCAGGTAAGCCATTTTCTCCTTCATACAGTCATTCAATAAATGTTTGCTGACTAACAACAGATATTTATAGAAGACCTATATGGCCCCTGCTCGGTTTTAGGTGATAATCTAGTGGGAGAGAGACAAAATACGGTAGGAAGCCCTCTCTGAGGAGGTAACATTTAAGCAGGCACCTGAATGAGTGCAAAGTGCAGGGCGGGGCGATGTCCAGGAAGTAGGAATGAGTTGGGCCAAGCCCCAAGGGTGGACATGGCTTAGCGTGTTCGAGGAACTGGAAGAAACCCGTGTGGCGGGACAGTGGACAGCAGGGAGGAGACGATAACATTAGAGGAGGTGGAGAGAAAGCAGAGCCAGATGGCACAGCAGGACAGAGTATGGAATCTATTTTAGGGCAACGCTACCAGGAAGTGGCACGGTCTGATTTCTGTTTTAAGAAAATCCCTCCGCCTCCCACGTGGGAAACAGGCTTCCTGAATCCTTCCCGGTCTCTCCTGCCTCCCTCTGCCCTCACCTCTGTTTGAAGCCTCTGCATTTTTGCTCTCACCCCCTCCAGACCACAGTCTCCTCCCAGGATGAGATGGGGTGTAACTCGTCTCCAGCTCAGCACCCTCACTGTGGCCAGTGGCCCCTCTTCTCCCCACGGCAGTCGACATCCGGGAAGAAGTTCCAGGCACTGGGCTGGGTACCGAGGGTAATAAACTGACAATTCCATTTATGGACAGTGGCCTCATGCACCTCACAAGCCTCACACAGCAGGCAGGGGTGGGCCAGGGCCACCAGGAACCAGCCCCAGGCCTGGGGTTGCTCAAAGTTTCATAACTGTGCCCGTGTCCAAAAACAGAAGAGCCAGGCAATTCTGTCCTCCCATTAATGTCACCAAGCTGGACTTCTTCCTACCCCAGCTGCCCCCCGGCTCCTCCACCTCCTTCTTTGACGCAGTCAGGCTGTCCGGGGACAGAAGAAGGGAGGACAGAAAAAGAACTCGTTCCTTATCTTGGAAAGCAACGTTGAAACACCCTCACATCTCTACCAGCCCTCAGGCTTTGCGGGGAGCAGGGACTCCACCACCTCCCATAAGCTCTGTGTCCTGGGTGGCAGCTGGCAGCCTCTGCCATCAGAGCATGGCGTGTGTCACGGCTCCAGGATGTTCCAGGTGAATCAGCTCTTGGGGTCCCAAGAGAAAGAGAGATCTGGCTCAAAGTGTCTTGGTCTCTTCCCTGTGCAGCCTAGTCACATCCTTCCCCCTGTGACATTTATTACTCCAGACTGTGTTTCAGACACCAAGCCATAGCTTCCTGGAACACCGAGAGCCCTTGGAGATCAACTGGGGCCTGGCCAACACCCAAGGGATCCGAGCCATACCCCAGCCAGTCACAGTTCTCAGTCGGGGGCGGGGGCAGTAGGCGCCACAGAGCTGCATCAGCACCTCGGAGAATCTGAATCGCAGCCCCCACACCCCCACTCTGTGGTCAAGACCCTCCGGCAGGATCGCTGGGCAGCGTGTGGTGAAGAGCTCAAACTCCAAGCCAGCCTGCCTGGACTGGAATCTCAGTCCCCCCACTCACTAGATACGGCATCTTAGGCACGGGCCTCAGTTTCCACATCTGTAAAATGGAGATAACCTTCGAGGGTTGGATAACTCTGACCTGCGATGTGCTTAGGACAGGGCCTGGCACATAGCAAATGCTCTATAAGAGTTGGCTGTGTTGCCAATTTGTAAAATTCTGTGAGATCCTGTCTCCTTTGCCATGCCGCTGCAAGGTTATACGCAGATAAAACTTAAGTTACAATTCCGGTTTTGTTCAAGATCTGAGACATGTTAATTGTCTTTGTTTCTCGCTCTGGTAACGTCTTCCCGCCGCACATATTTCCCGCCTTAAAGAGTTTAAAAGGTGATCAAAAAATCTAACACTGGCTACCCACTTGGGACTCCTTCCACGCTTTATACTGTGGAAGCTTTATACTGTCACTCTGCTTAATAAAGCATACAGCTTTTTTTCTCTCAGAAAAAAAAAAAAGGAGTTGGCTGTGTTGCTATTTGCCATTGAGGCTCCTCAAGTCAAGGAAAGGTAGTGGCTCGCCCAAGGCTGCCAAGTGAGCCTGTAGCAGATCCAAAGCTGGAACCCACGTCTCCTAAGTTCCAGACCAGTGCTCAGCCGCTGAGCTCACCGAGGCTTTGGATGGTCACAGGGACTTTTCTTTGCTACCTTGGAGGAAACATTTTCAAGGCATTGCGCTGCCACCCATCACCATAAACAGAGACTCACACTAGGCCAGGCGCGGTGGCCCACGCCTGTAATCCCCACACTTTGGGAGGCCAAGGAAGGCGGATCACCTGAGGTCAGGAGTTCGAGACTAGCCTGGCCAACATGGCGAAACCCCGTCTCTACTAAAAAATATAAAAACTAGCCAGGGCGTGGTAGCATGCACCTGTAATCCCAGCTACTCAGGAGGCTGAGGCAGGAGAATTGCTTGAACCCGGGAGGCGGAGGTTGCAGTGAGCCGAGATCGCACCACTGCACTCCAGCCGGGGTGACAGAGCAAGACTCCGTCTCAAAAAAAAAACAAAAAACAAAAACAGAGACGCATACTGTCTCCCTGGGGACACACAGAGATTGAATCACAGAGACACAGCGTACGTGTACACACAGTTACAGAAACACTGAGATACTGCGGATCACAGAAGCACATGTGCTCACACACTCTGCACCCCAGCATCCAGACCTCACCATCTTCTCTGCTCTCTTTCCTTCCTCTCCCCCTCCTTTCCCTCCGAACACGCTTATTGTGGCTGTTTTCCCAAAGTCCCCAGCCTGTCATTTGAAGGAGAGATGATGTTGGCAGCTGCTGCTGCTGCCAGCTAAAAGCCAAAACTTCTTGTTTCCAGCCTCTGATCTTGGTGTCCCAGCTCACCTGGGGAGCCAGCGGAGGCTGTGGGGTGGAGGCCTTAGCTCTGAGACGCAAGCCTCCAGCTGCAGCTGCCTTTTCTACCCTCATTCATCCCCAGGATGTCCCACCTCAAGGGCAGCTGGGGGCTCTGGCCAAGGCCATCTAGAGTGGGAAAGCCGGGGGTCTGCATGATCCCCACTATCAGAGCAGCTCAGCAAGACCCTCCCTCCAGAGCCCTCCAAGTTGTATAAAAGATCAATCCTCAGACTCCGACAACATCAGGGCCGCAAGGACCACTCCCAGCCATCTAATCCAGGTCCCTCCTGTTACAAATGGGGAGATGGAGGCTCAGAGAGGGGGTGAGATTTGTCCAGAGTCACACAGCAGAACCCAACTGGTGGCCAGGGCTCTAGACTCCCCACCTGGGCTTCTCCTCAGCCTCACTCTGAGGGTCGCAGCGTTGATGACAGCCTGCCTGGGCACCAGCCTGCTGCTGACCCCATATCACTGCTCCTATAACCCCTTCTACACAGCCTCGCTGCAACTCCCAAGGCGGAGGCCAGCCAGCTCTTCTGTGACAGTCTCCAGAGTCAGAAACCTTCCCAGAGCCTGTCTTGGTGATTTATTTGCCCCTTTCTTCCTGTTTATTCAGCCCCTTGGCAAAAAGCCCAGAGGGAGAATTTATGAGAGGAGAAGGAGGGAAGTGGGGAGAGAAAGAGAGGTGGGGGGAGCGGGGATGCGGCAGCTCGGGGAAAGATGAGTGTGGGCTGATAAAAGGAGGAAGAGAGTGGCTGTGTGCCGTGGCTAACACCTGTAATCCCAGCACTTTGGGAAGCTGAGGCGGGTGGATCACCTGAGGTCAGGAGTTCGAGACCAGCCTGACCAACGTGGTGAAACCCCGTCTCTACTAAAAATACAGAAATTGGCTGGCTTGGTGGTGGGTGCCTGTAATCCCAGCTACTCGGGAGGCTGAGGCAGGAGAATCACTTGAACCCAGGAGGCAGAGGTTGCAGTGAGCCGAGATCACGCCACTGCACTGCAGCCTGGGTGACAGAGTGAGACTCCATCTCAAAAAAAAAAAAAAAAAAAAAAAAGAGGGAGAGAGGAGGGAGAAGTTCAGGAAAGAACAACACAGCGTATGTTCGTGTGAGAGGAAGAGAAGACAAAACAGCACGTGAAGCCAGCGCTGGCTTTGGATGAGGGATCCGTTTGACACGGATCTACCTGCCAAGGGAAGATCCTCCCGGAGTATCCCTCAGCTGGGCTGCCAAGAGCTCCATGGGATGCCTGGAGTTGGAGAGGAGGTCCTGGGTGCCCGGGCCACTCCCAGGCAGATAGGCAGCTGGGGACACTGCACCAAGGAAGCTCCTGCCTTCCTCAAGATCCCAGTGTATTCCTTCCTTGGGCTGGTGTTCTCTGCCTCCTTCCAGGTATTCAGCAATGCTCTGGGAAGGACACAGGGTGCCTGATAGTGATTGACTGCAGCGGGGGCTCTAAAACGCTGGTTGGACACCAGGCAGGAAACAGCCAGGTCCTTGGGTTCTGACTGATTTGATGCATGGCCTTGAGCAAGATGCCCCCACTCTCTGGGCCTCAGTTTCCTCCTCTGTCCAGTGAGGGGATAGACTGGAGATGGCTAAGATGCCACCAGCTCTGACAGTCCAGGGGTTTGTGACTCTAAAGGTCATCAGCTAAATAGCATCACAGTGCAGTAGCCCCTCCTCCTGCCCAATCCCACTTCCATGCTCTGGGAATTGCAAAAGCACCCCAACATTTCATGTTCCCATGGTCTCCCCTGCTTCTGGGGGCCTGATGTCCAGGGCAGCACCAACCTCCAGCTGAAATCGGCTGCTTCTTCAAGGTTGACCTCCATCCACCCACAGAAAGCCTCATGAACACAGCAGCCTTAAGTGAAGTTTTCAAGGAGACGAAAATGGGGGGACAGGCATCTCTGTGCTCAAATGCCTTCCGATGTATGGGAGAAACGACATAATACCTAGGATAGAAATGAAGGGGGGAAGAGATGAAACCCAACTCCCCTGAGTCGATCATCATCGGACTCATGATGGGCACACGGAGGTTTATTATCCTGCTGTCGCTACCTTTGGGTATGTTTGGTAATTTCCATAATAAAACTCCAAATAACAACAAAAACTAAAAATGCGTCTTTCTGAGTCACCTATGGAATGCACAGTAGGGGAGACAAAGAAGCAACTCTTGCTCCGAAGAAACAATAATGTGATACGGTCGGTGCATTTTGAAATCTGAGGAGGCTTAGAAGAGCCTATTTCCTGGTGGTTTGCAGAGGCGGAAGCAGCGATCCAGTGGAAAACCAAATACATGGTTGCTTTCCACCCTGTTGACAAAATCATGCTTCATTGTCAAGTTAAGCTCCTTAGACCCATTCTCTAGAGTCTAAACTTACCCGCCCTACGCTAATGGTGCATCTTGACCAGTGTTCTTCGTCCTTTTGTTGTATACACGGCTTTTCTTTTCTTTTTTTTTTTTTTTTTTTTTGAGACGGAATTTCACTCTTGTTGCCCAGGCTGGAGTACAATGGCGCACAATCTTGGCTCACTCCAACCTCTGCCTCCCGGGTTCAAGTGATTCTCCTGCCTGAACCTCCTGAGTAGCTGGGATTATAGACATGCACCACTACGCACAGGTAATTTTTGTATTTTTTGTAGAGACGGGGTTTCACCATGTTGGCCAGGCTGGTCTCGAACTCCTGAACTCAGGTGACCCGTCCGCCTTGGCCTCCCAAAGTGCTGGGATTACAGGCGTGAGCCACTGCACCTGGCCTCTTATTTTCAATTAAGTGTGTCCACAGAACTACTAACATAGTTTCTGAAAGGGCAAAAAAAAAAAAAAAGGGTAATTTTAGTCAAACAAATATTTTCATGAAGTTAAAAAAAAAAAAAAGCGCACCAGTCCCCCAGTCTCCCCTCGGCTCCTGCTTCCTTTCCCCCGCCTTCTCCCCCAGTGCCTCCCCACCTGGCGCTATGCCCGGACTCTCCCCCTTGCCTTCTACACAGTGGTTTTGCCCCCTGCACAGCGGTTTCTTCCCCTTCCCTCATGCTTTGCAGCCCTTTCACACACCTAGGCCTATGACCCACACACTCGACAAGGACCCCACAAAGACTTCCCTCCCCAAGAAGAGCCGTGGGGCTACAGGATCGACACAGGCCCAGTGAGGCCAAAGTGTGGCTGGGAACAAAGGAGGCACGTCAAGGTGAGGTCCAGGCCATCTAAGCATCTATAGGGAAACATCTTGCCTTGTGGGACCAATTGCACTGGGAGCAATTTGAGGCCCAGGGCCCTCCCATGCCCAAAAGTTACCCCCAAAGTGGCTCTGCTGAGCCCACGCCTTGTTCTGCATCCTAACCGGGCACCAGAACTATATGGGAGCTAAGGACTGCCAAGGCTGGGTGCCTCATCCTGCAGAGGAGGATTTCCCACCTAGAAAGGAAGACCCCTTGTTCAAGCTCACAGGGCAGGGTTTGTGGGGATTAGACACAAATCTGACCAGCCTCTCTCCTGCATAGAACCTTGAGTAACTCCCACTGCCCATGGGACAAGGTCAGACGTCCTGACACACAGGCCAGCAGGACCTGCTCCTGCCACCCCATCCACCCACCTCCCACTGACCTTGCCAGCCTTGCACTGTTCCTTTTCCCCTCCGTCTTTATCCAGATGACTGTAACTCCCCCTTCTTGACTCTGCCCACGTCCTCTCTGGGCAGCGTTTCCTGACACTTGTCCACTAGCCCAAGTGGACTCCCGGGTTCCACTGGGGCAGAGCTGGGATTAAAAGTGAGACTCGGCCAGGCATAGTGGCTCATGCCTGTAATCCCAGCACTCTGGGAAGCTGAGGCAGATCACTTGAGATCAGGAGTTCGAGACCAGACTGACCAATATGGTGAAACCCCATCTCTACTAAAAATACAAAAATTAGCCAGGCATGGTGGCATGCACCTGTAGTCCCAGCTACTCGGGAGGCTGAGGCAGGAGAATTGCTTGAACCCAGGAGGCGGAGGTTGCAGTGAGCTAAGATCATGCCACCACACTCCAGTCTGGAAGACAGAGTGAGACTCTGTCTCAAAAAAAAAAAATTAATAATAATAATAATAATAATAAATAAAAGTGAGACTGTCCACCTCCAGAACCCACGGCCCCATCCGCTGAGCTCTGCCGCTCCAGCCAGGGAGGGAGAGCTGGCTGGAGACCCAGTTTCCTGATTCCCAAGCCCGTGCCTTCCCTCACTCCCCTGTGCTTCAGGGCAGAGGTGGGCTGCAGGTTGGATGGTGGCCACAGGGCCAGAGGAGGTTCTCCAGGAGCAGGCAGGGGTGGTCTTCCCGGTGCTCTTTGCAGAGTCCCCTATCACTCTGGTTCTTGAAAACCTCAAAGAGAAGGAAAGTCCAGAGTAGGGCTTGGGCCCAGTGGAAAGGAAGATTCTTCCCCTCCCTTCTCACCCAATACCTTTGCTTTCATGGAGCCCAGGCTGAGACCAAGTGAGGAAAGATACTTGCCCAGAGCTCCAAGGGCAGGACGGAGGCTCTGTCTCACCCTGGGTCTCAGTCCCCGCCCAGCCCTTCACTCACTCCCCTTGCCTCTGATCCATAAGGCTGACAACCCCCCTCCCCTCTCACCACCAGCCTGTCCAGGGCCCCCCTCAGCATCGCTGTTGGATGCCAGCAGGGAGAGGGCTGGAGAATGTCGTGGATCAGGACATGGACTCTGCAGCCAGCCCCAGGTCTGAAATCTGCCTTTGTCACCTATGACCTGTGTGACCTCAGGCAAGAAACATGACCTCTCTCTGCCTCTGTCTCCTTGTGTGGGAAATGGGATGATACAGTTCTGGCACATCATCAGAACACCAAACTGTTCGTTGTGATCACCGGGCACCAGCACCAGCTCAGTTTTCATTCCCAGCTCAACTAGCTGATAACCTGAGTCTCTGTTTTCTTGGCTGCTAAATGGGCACAGTAACCATATTGCAAATAGTGCTGAACACGGGGACTATTGCAAATGGTACTAGACACCGGGTAGCCCTTCTTAAGATGGTACTAGTGACAGGAATGCCCTTGCCCTCTGGATGCTTACAATCAAGCAAGGGCAACAGAAGAGTAACTGGCCTGTCCCTCTGCAGCCTAGTAGCTGCTTTCCTGGAGTCTCTGAGACAGTGGGGAGGAAGGCCACCAACCTGCTTGGCAGGCTTAGTAGGAACCATGTGAGCAAAGGTCTGGAAGAGACAGGACATAACACAGTGAAAGAATAATGAAGGACATGCCTTTCTGGAGCATCTGCCCCCACAGGCCTCCTACCCTCTCCAGGTTTCTGCTAAGTGAGCTGGGAAGGACCAGAGGCAGCAGCTGTGGGTCACTGGGAGAATAAAGAAGAGGCTCATGTCCTCGTCATCTCCAAGGAGAGGCCATTAAGGAGATACTCTTGGGTAAGCAGGAGGCAAAACACACACACACACACACACACACACACACAGAGAGAGAGAGAGAGAGAGAGAGAGAAAATGTAAAAGTAGGCCATGAATCTGGAGGTCTGGGACTAGCTGCTGTGTAAGCGCGGACAAGTCACCTGACCTGTCTGGATCTTGGCTTCATCTCTGTCCTGTGTGTGGTTTATGGGGAGCGGAGAGGCTGATCCATCTGCACATGTCCAGCCGGCCTGGGAGACCTCACCTTGTGGTCTGGGGCAGTTGTCCTAGGTCTCGGCAGACGTCACTTCCCAGATTTTTCCCTGTCCCCTGGGATTTGCTGCATGGGAATGCCAAGCCCTACTTCTTCAAAGCCACCGGGTCTTCCACACTGCCTGATGTTCGCCCATCCCCATCACCCAGCACCATTCTCCAGCTCGAGCAGAGGCTGGCAGGGCCCTACCCGCAGCCCCACTAGGTGGAGCGAGAACCGAAGGTGGCGGCACACCCACTATGCACCAGGTTATTGGCAGGTATTAACTCCTTCAACCACCCCATGAGGTCACTGTTCATGTTTCCATTTTACAAATAAGGAAACAGGTTCAGAGAGGTTAAGTCACTGGCTCAAGGACACCCAGGCGGTATGTGGCTGAGCAAGCATTCCTGTTTCTGCTAAGTCAGCTGCTTGTCCTGTGCTGTGACACTCTGGGGACCAGAAGCTCACCAGGCTCCTGACCCTGCAGCTCTGAGCTGGGGAGCGAGGAGAAGGCTTGAGGCCAAGAGCATGGAGACTGTCCCAGCAGAGCCATGAGCATGAGCCTTACCTCCAGAAATGCCCTTCCTCCCGGTTCTTCTGAGAACCACCTCTGTAACTGCCCATTCATAGAGGAAAGAGCAAAAAACCGAGCACCCACCATTTGTCAGCTCTGTTCTGAGCACAACCTTGATGACCAACATGCATCCCTGCCTTCATGGGGATCACGGTCCAGGGTAGGAGACAAAGAAACTCAGGTCAGGAGTGCATGGAGTGTTATAGAAGAGGGGCATGGGGACTGTGGGAGCCAGAAAAGGAGTTCCTAGGCCAATCCAGAAATCAGGGAAAGCTTCCTGGAGGAAGAAATACATGTACAAATGGCTCCTCAGTGGGCTCGGACCAAGGAAGGTCTGCTTTGTTCCTTGTTATCTACCCAGGACTGAGGACAATGCCTGACAAAAGTGAATTCTCAGGAAAGAATGGCTGAAATGATTTGCTTAATTTGAAGTGATACAGTTTGGCTGTGTCCCCACCCAAATCTCATCTTGAATTGTAACTCCCACAATTCCTATGTTTAGTGGGAGGAACCTGGTGAGAGGTAATTGAATCATGGGGGTGGGTCTTTCCCATGCTGTTCTCTTGATAGCGAGTAAGTCTCAAGAGATCTGATGGTTTTAAGAACGGGAGTTCCCCTGCACAAACTCTCTCTCTTTGCCTACTACCATCCATGTAAGATGTGACTTGCTCCTCCTTGCCTTCTGGCATGACTGTGAGGCCTCCCCAGCCATGTGGAACTGTAAGTCCATTAAACTTCTTTATTTTGTAAATTGCCCAGTCTCAGGTATGTATTTATCAGCAGTGTGAGAACAAACTAATACGAGAAGCTCCATGACAAATGACTGATGCCTTTAAGAATGTCAGGAAAATGTCTGGGATATTCAGGAACTGAGAAGGCAGTGGGGGTAGGGGTGTGTGGGTGAGCTCTGTCTTCAAAACCTGCAGGCACCACCAGCAAGAGAAAACCGACTGGACCTGGGGGACCCCAAGGGGCAAAGCCAGGACTGGTGGGAAGAGGCATATTTGGCTCCATCTCTAAGCAAGAGCATTTCAACAATCCAGCAGTTAGAAAGGCCGGGAGCTGTCTGTGAAGTTCCGAGTCCCCCGTTAGAGGGGTTTGAGCTGAGGCTGGATGGCTATCTATTAAGGATGCTGGAAAAATAAATAGATCAAAGGCCTTGGTGGGAGGCGGAGTCCGCTGAGTTTTCCAGGTCTCATCTGTGGCTGAGTCTGAGATGTGCCTGCCCAACGGGCGACTCACTTTGTCCCCGCTAGCAGAACTCCCATTCAGGGTAGAACATCATGGTGCCCACTACAGGGGCTGAAAAGGATTGTTCTAAGCCTTTATGACTGTCCTCCTTTGTCAAAGCCTTCCCAGCCTGCTCTGCAACAGCAGCAGTCATGTGACCCAGTTCTGGCCAATGGTGTGTCTGTTGAGCAACTTCTAGAAAAGATCTTGTGTCCTCCCCACACAAGGGAGGCTGTCACCTAACCACTGTGGGGCAGCCCTTTCATCTTCCTTATGGGGATGAGGGTGAGAGTACAGGATGCCTGGCAGCCACCTTGAGACCATGAGGCAACAAACCATAAGCTGAAAAGCACACACTCAGGATAGCAAAGTAGTGAAGTTTGGGGCAGCAAAGCTTAGCAATTCTGAGATACACCATCTTTTGATATTTGACATCTTTGAAATCAAGATGTATCTTATGATCATCATTAGGTGTTAGGGAGTACTTGGCTATTTTTTTTTAATCAATAGAGACATGGCATAGTTTAGGGATTTGTGCAATACCATGTAAATAATACATAGTGTAACCAAGAGCCCGACCAGACCTTTTCCAACTCAGCATGTGAGACATGGTCTGAGGGAAGGAAGGGAGAGGAGCTCAAACATACTGAGCACCTACTATGTGCTCAGACACTTCACAGGTGCCACCTCTCCCAATGTTCACACACCCTGCACTTGCCCAGAGTCACTCACCCAGGAAGTGGCAGAAACAGGATGAAACGTAGATTTATTTGACTCTGAAGCTAAGGCTCCCACAGTTTGTTTGTCTCTGTCCTTGGGGCTGTGTCCCCTTCCAGTTCCGCAGCCGAGGGGCTGAGTGCAGGAGTTGTTGCCTCCTCCCCAGGCACCAATGTCCAGATGGTTTGCAAACTGCTTGCCCCTCCGTCTCTCCTCTTCATCCTGGGGCCATGAGGAGCTGCCACAGGGCTTTTAAGAAGGGACTGACGGCTGGGCACGGTGGCTCACACCTGTAATCCCAGCACTTTGGGAGACCGAGGTGAGTGGATCACGATGTCAGGAGTTCGAGACCAGCCTGGCCAACATGGCGAAACCTCGTCTCTACTAAAAATACAAAAATTAGCTGGGTGTGGTGGCATGTGCCTGTAGTCCCAGCTACTCGGGAGGCTGAGGCAGAAGAATCGCTTGAACCCGGGAGGTGGAGGTTGCAGTGAGCCGAGATCATGCCACTGCACTCCAGCCTGGGCAAGACTCTGTCTCAAAAAAAAAAAAAAAAAAAAAAGGAGAATGACATGGCACTAGTGACTTATTTCTCTGGGTTAAGCATGGCCCTCTCCAGCTCTCTTGCTTAAAAGACAAGGTGCTGATGCAAGGAAGTCTCACTAACGACTCTACCCTCAGGCACAAGCATGTATCTTGTTGGGCTCCTCGAGTAGAGGAAGGATGAGGGACATGTCCCAGGGAAGGCCCCCAGGTCAGCCTCACTGGCTTCTCCAGGAGGTCAAGGGCTGGCAGAGGCCCTGCCCATCCCTCTGCCTTTACACTGACCTCCCCGCTCCGTCTTCTGCTGCTGTCACCCATGCCTTGGGCAGACCACACAGCCAGCCTGGCTACCCTGGGTCCATTCCCCTGACTTCACCTGAACAGCGGGCAGCAGGAGTTGAACCTCTGAGCCTTGGATTCAGGACCATCTGGGTTCAACTTCTGTCTCCCCCAGCTGTAGACAGGTGACCCTGGGGAGTTATTTATTCTCTCTAAGCCTCAGTTTCTTTATCTGTAAAATGTGGGTAATGACACTTTGCTATACAGACTTCTCGTGAGAATCAAATAACACAAAAATATAAATGACAGAGCACCATGCTAGAGCAGAGAACTCTATAAACATCACTCTTATTTCTATTGTTGAAATTGTCTAGCAATGGTATCTGTGGAACATAAGGCTCAGAGAGGGGACATGAATTGCCCAGCACCATACAGCCAGTTGATGGCACAGCTGGAATCAGAACGTGAGTTTTTTTTCCCACTTAATAATAATAACAATAAAAATAACATTAATGGGGGCCATGCGCGGTGGCTCATGCCTGTAATCCCAGCACTTTGGGAGGCCGAGGTGGGTGGATCACCTGAGGTCAGGAGTTTGAGACCAGCCTGGCCAACATGGTGAAATCCCATCTCTACTAAAAATACAAAAATTAGCCCAGCGTGATGGCGGGTGCCTGTAATCCCAGCTACTCAGGAGGCTGAGTCTGGAGAATTGCTTGAGTCTGGGAGGCAGAGGTTGCAGTGAGCCAAGATTGTGCCACTGCACTCCAGCCTGGGCAGCAAAGCGAGACTCTGTCTCAAAAACAAAACAAAACAAAACAAAACATCCTGGGCGCGGTGGCTCACGCTTATAATCCCAGCACTTTGGGAAACCGAGGTGGGTGGAGCATGAGGTCAGGAGATGGAGACCATCCTGGCTAACATGGTGAAACTCCATCTCTACTAAAAATACAAAAAATTAGCCGGGCGTGGTGGCAGGCACCTGTAATTCCAGCTACTCGGGAGGCTGAGGCAGGAGAATCGCTTGAACCTGGGAGGCAGAGGTTGCAGTGAGCCGAGATTGTGCCACTGCACTCTAGCCTGGGTGACAAAGTGAGACTGTGTCTCAAAAAAAAAAAAAAACCACACACACACAAACAAAAACAAAACAACCGAAACAAAATAACATTAATGCCAGCTAACACTTACCAAGGGACATTCTATATGTTTTAAGTGTGTTTTTTCATTTAATCCTTACAACTCTCTGAGATAGGTATTAGTCTTATTATAGCCATTTCATATATGAGAAAACTGAGGCACACTAAATAATTTTCCCAAAGCCACAGAGCCTCAGTGGTAAGCCCAGGATTTGAACCCAGGGAGTTCTGGCCCCAGAGTCCAGCATGTGCTTGTTGCACGTGCAACCAATTCACTAGTACATTTCCCCTGAAGATGCAAAGATGACTCTGGCAGTGTTCAGGCTCCGGACAGTGGTCTCAGACCAACCTAGGAGAGCTCATCAAAGCACACTGTGATGAGAAGGTATCTTATCATCTCCTGCCTTCCTCATGAAAAAAAAAAAATGGAGTTCGTTGGGCCGTTCCAGGGCCCAGTGTCAGGCAGGACACTGGTTTCCTGAGCCTGGCATTGTGGCCCAGCACCCCAGGGCCATGCCTGGCTCTGCAGTTTCGTTTGGTGCCTACATGGAAGCTGGCCCAGGCCATGGCTCCTGTGAAAGCTGCAGGCCCGGGCATTCCCCGCAGGCAGCTGGAGAGTTGGCTGTCCAAGACAAAGGCAGCCTCTAAAGGTCAGAAGCTGCTCTGGGGCCTGGGATCTTTGCTTCCTGCTCCCAGCACAGCCCGTCCTCAGCCTGCAGGCTCCTCCTCCCAGTGCTCTCAGCCAGAAGTTAGGAGCAGGCAGATGGCACAGCCCAGCCCTGCCTACAGCCCCCAGATGCGGAGCCTGACCCTGCCCTCCTTCTGCCAGGGGAAGGAAGTCCACTTCTTAAGCCTGGCATCCAGGGATGCTGAGGGGCTGAGATTAGAGAATTTTGGGGGGGTGATGGAACTGCTCCGTGTCTTGATTGTGGCAGTGTTTGCGTGACTTTGTTTTTCAAAACTTGTAAAACTGTGCACTGAAAAGAGGCAAATCACACCTCAAAAAAACCTAAAAGTCATATTTATAAATATAAATAAGAACAAGACTTGAAAAAAAGGAGATGGGGAAACTCTCCAGGACGTTGTTCTGGGCGGATTTCTTGAAAAACACTTCACAAGCACAGGCAACCAAAGCAAAAATGGACAAATGGGATCCCATCAAGTTAAAAAGCTTCCGCACAGCAAAGGAAACAATCAGCAAGGCGAAGAGACAGCCCACAGAAGGGGAGAAAATATTTGCAAACCATGCATCTGACAAGGGATTAATAATCGAATAGATAAGGAACTCAAACAACCCTATAGGAAAAATCCTAATAACCCAATTTTAAAATGGGCAAAAGGCTGGGCATAGTGGCTCACGCCTGTAATCCTAGCACTTTGGGAGGCCAAGGCGGGCAGAACACAAGGGCAGGAGATAGAGGCCATCCTGGCCAACATGGTGAAACCCTGTCTCTCCTAAAAATACAAAAATTAGCTGGGCGTGGTGGTGCATGCCTGTAATCCCAGCTACTTGGGAGGCTGAGGCAGGAGAGTTGCTTGAACCAGGGAGTCGGAGGTTGCAGTGAGCCGAGATTGCGCCACTGCACTCCAGCCTGGCGACAGAGGGAGACTCCATCTCAAAAAAAAAAAAAAAGAATGAAATCCTGTCATTTGCAACAACATGGATGAAACTGGAAGTCATTATGTTAAGTGAAGTAAGCCGGGCACAGAAAGACGAACTTCACATGTTCTCACTTATTTGTGGGAGCTAAAAATTAAAACAATTGAACTCATGGAGATAGACAGTAGAATGATGGTTATCAGACGCTGGGAAGGGTAGTTGGGGGGCAGGGGAAAGTGGGGATGGTTAATGGGTACAAAAAAAATAGTAGAAAGAATGAATAAGGCCAGGCATGGTGGCTCACACCTATAATAGCAACACTTTGGGAGGCTGAGGCAGGAGGAATGCGTGAACCCAGGAGTTCAACACCAGCCTGGGAAACACAGTGAGACCCTGTCTCTATAAAAAATAAACAAAATTAGCCGGACATGGTGGTGCACACCTATAGTCCCAGCTACTTGGGAGGCTGAGGTGGGAGGATTGCTTGGGCCCAGGAGGTCAAGGCTGCAGTGAGCCATGATCACAGCACTGTACTCCAGCCTACGTGACAGAACAAGACCCTGTCTCAGAAAGAAAGGAATGAATAAGATCTAGTATTTGATAGCACAGCAGGGTAATTATAGCCAATAATAATTTAATTGTACATTTCAAAATAACTAACAGTATAATTGGGTTGTTTGTAACACAAAGGATAAATGCTTGAGGTAATGGATATCTCATCTACCCAGTAAATATATACACCTACTATGTACCCATAAAAATTTTTTAATTTTTTTCAATAAATAATTTAAAAAGAAAGAGCAACCAGATGGATGGCTCATGCCTGTAATCCCAGCACTTTGGGAAGCTGAGGCAGGAGGATCACTTGAGCCCAGAAGTTTGAGACCAGCCTGGGAAACATAGCTGGTCCCTATAAAAATATATATATTTTTAAATTAGCCAGGCATGACTTTGGGAGGCTGAGATGGATGGATCACTTGAGGCTGGGAGTTTGAGACCAGCCTGGCCAACACGGTGAAACCTCGTCTCTACAAAAAATACAAAAATTAACCTGGCATGGTGGTGTGCGCCTGTAATCCTCAGCTACTTGGGAGGCTGAGGCAGAAGGATCACTTGAACCCGGGAGGTGGAGGTTGCAGTGAGCTGAGATCGCACCACTGCACTCCAGCCTGGACATCAGAGCGAGACTCCATCTCAAAAACAAACAAACAAAAAAACTAGCCAGATGTGGTGGCACATGTCTGTAGGCCCAGCTACTGGAATCTGTAGTCCTAGGATCACTTGAGCCCAGAAGTTCAAGGTTGCAGTGAGCTACGATGGTCCCACTGCACTCTAGCCTGGGCAACAGAGCAAGACCTTGTCTCAAATAAATAAATAAAAATAAAAGGAGAAAGACCTAACACACTGAGGAGGCCGAGAGGAGCCCTGGCCACCTCGGCACTCATAGGCCCAGAAGGTCAAACACCAGCCCCGGACTCCTGGCCACAGCCCTGCAGTGCTACTCAGGACTGCAGGGAGGACACTGAACCATAGGAATTTGAACACCTGAAGCCAGTGTTCAAAGAGGCAGCAAGACCAGGCCCCAGAATGCACGGATGCTGGCCCCAGCCACGGCCCCTGTGAAAGCTGCAGGCCCTGGCATTCACCCCAGGCAGCTGGGGAGCAGGCTTCCCAGGACAGCCTGTCCACTGTCAATTGCCTCATCCAACCTAGCCACGCATCCAAATACTCCTAGGACCCAGTCCTTTTGCCCTGCAACCAGACATCCCTCTCATCTGCTTGGGTCTCTCCACCTCACTGAGCCTTTGTCATGTGTGAGGTCCCAGCTGGGTTTCTTTTCATCCCAGATAAGAGGAAAGTGGGGTCTAGAGAGGCTGAGTACCTGCCCACAGTCCCCCAGCTGATACAGAAATAAGACCGAGGCCAAGCTCCTGACCGCCATTATCCCATTAATCTTCACATCAACCTTGACGGAAGCACTGTGAGTGGTCTTATTTTATAGATGAGAAAAATGACACACAGAGAGGGTAAGTTGCCCAAAGTCACAAAGGTAGTAAAAGGCAGAGTTGGGACTCAAACCCAGGAGACTGGCTCCAGGATACCACTCTCAGCCACTATCCTCTTATCCCCCTGAAGAGGGCAAGCTGCCACTACCTCATGCCACTGCCTAGAGTGTGCTTGGAGCCTTTTACTGTCCTTGGTGGTCCACTGTTACCCCAGGCACCATTCTGCTAATAGTTGAGTTGGCAGAGTGGAGTAGTTGAGGCAGTCCGTGGAAGAGTGTGACCCTCCAGTGTAACCCCAGCTACAAGGGCCTCGCTTGGTTTTGCCACAGCTGAGTGAGTTTAGGAAGTTACTTCACTGCCCTGTACCTCCAGGGGCCACACCTGTTTAAGGGATGCTGGCAGCAGCCCTACCTCTAATTAGTAATAGGTATCCAGGGCACATAACTGCACTTGGTACAGGGCAAACCTCCCCCGCAGAGGTGTTAACCAGTGTTGTCCTCACTGGCATCATCATTACTGTGTGAGGGTGGGAACAAAATACAAAACAATATGGTCTCCCTACTGCCAGAATCCAAAATAATGATCACTCAACTTCCAGGTCTCAGCAATAGCTTCCTGCCACACATGGGGCAGCTGCTCTTGTCTTGTCAACTTGATCCCAACCAAGGGACAGGGCCTCACAGCTAGACCCTGGGCCTTGCCTTCTGCAATGACCATCAAGCATCTTTCTTGGAGCCCCTTCTTTGTCCTCTGTCTGTCCCTCTATTTCTTCTGCTGTTGAAAGGGTTGGGGCAGGAGAGCACTGGAAGATTTCAGACACTGCAGGTAGGGAAGGGGAGATGGTGAGACCAGCACTGAGATGTGGTCCCAGGGTGGACTTCCCCAAAGACAGCCAGACTTGCTGTTCTACCACTTGGTGTGCTAAAATAGAGTCTGTCTTCTTCTTGACCTAGAGCACTATTACAAAAGGCTACCTTCACCGAAGCAGGACACTGTCCTATAGCATTTTGTTTAAAGCAATTATTTAATTGTTGTCTTCCAGATGGATGAGAAGAGGGCCTGTGTTTCTCTTATTCATGGCTGTGTCTTCAGGGCCTGGCACACAGCAAAAGTGAGGATAGATGAATGGATGGATGGATGGGTAAGTAAGTAGATGAATGGGTGGATGAATGGATGGGTGGATGAGCAGATGAATGGATGGATGGATGGCTGGATGGATGAGTGGATGAATGGGTAGATGGATGGATGAGTGAATGGATGGGTGGATGGGTGGATGGATAGATAACTGAGTGGGCAAATGGATAGATGGGTGGATGAGTGGATGGATGGATGAATGGATGAGTGGATGAATGGGTAGATGGATGGATGAGTGAACGGATAGGTGGGTGGGTGGGTGGATAGATAACTGAGTGGGAAAATGGATAGATAGGTGGATGGGTGGATGGATGGATGGATGGATGGATGGTGGGTGGATGGGTGGGTAGATGGATGGATGGATGAATAGATGGATGAATGGGTAGATAGATGGATGAGTGAATGGATGGGTGGATGGATAGATAGTTGAGTGGGCAAGTGGATGGGTGGATGGGTGGGTGGGTGGATGGATGGATGGATGGGTGGTGAGTGGGTGGATGGGTGGGTAGATGGATGGATGGATGAATGGATGGATGAATGGGTAGATGGATGGATGAGTGAATGGCTGGATGGATGGGTGGATGAATAGATAGTTGAGTGGGCAAATGGATGGATGGATGGGTGGATGGGTGGGTAGATGGATGGATGGATGGGTGGGTGGATGGATGGATGGATGGATGGATGGATGGATGGATTGTGGGTGGATGGGTGGGTAGATAGATGAATAGATGGATGGATGAATGGGTAGATGGATGGATGAGTGAACAGATGGGTGGATGGATAGATAGTTGAGTGGGCAAATGGATGGATGCATGGGTGGATGGGTGGGTGGATGGATGGATGGATGGATGGATGGATGGATTATGGGTGGATGGGTGGGTAGATAGATGAATAGATGGATGGATGAATGGGTAGATGGATGGATGAGTGAACAGATGGGTGGATGGATAGATAGTTGAGTGGGCAAATGGATGGATGCATGGGTGGATGGGTGGGTGGATGGATGGATGGATGGATGGATGGATGGATAGTGGGTGGATGGGTGGATAGATAGATGGATGAGTGGATGGGTGGATGGGTGGATGGATGAATCATGGGTGGATGGGTGGGTAGATTGATGGATGGATGGTGGGTGGTGGATGGTGGGTCGATGGGTGGGTAGATGGATGGATGGTGGGTAGATGGATGGATGGATAGGGTAAATGATGCCCTGGAAAGGCTGGGTCTGGGGCCTCAGGGAGACCACTTGCCTTCTCTCCACCTGCTGCTCAGAACTGCAGACTTGTGACATCACCTCTACAGATCCTCTGTTGGAGGCCTTGGTTCTTATGATCCGTGGGCCAGTCCCTGAGCCCCTCAAGCAGGGCCAGAGTGGCAAACTAAAAAACCAGATCTGACAAAGGATAAAGATAGAAGGAAGGAGAAACTGGGGGTAGGGGTTAGTGGTGGGGGCAGGACAGCCCAGAACAAAGGGCTGGGAAGGCAGAGAAAGTAGTAGGTGGAGGAGAAGGGAAGGAGGGCAGGAGAGGGAGGCAAAACAGAAGCTGAAGGCAGACAGGGGGACTTGATCAAAGGAGAGGCAAATAGGGCAATCACCCGTTCCCTGTGTCCCTCTCAGGACTTTAATGAGCCTGAGCGTGGGTAAGAGCTCCACTTGGCTGACTTTCAAAGCCCTTCCTCTCCATTAGCACATCTCAGTCTCACAACATCTTTGTGGGTCGGTTTTATTATTATCCTCCCACCGGCATGGCCCCGAGGAAGGAAGACATCAGAAGCAGCTGGCCTGGGCTCAGATTCCAGGCCTCACTCCTGGCTGGGGGACCCTGGCAGTTGTGTGGCCCCTGAGTCTCATCTTCCTTGCCTGTGAAATGGGGGGTGACAATGATGCCGTCTGGCAGGGATGTCACGAGAAGCAAACAAGAGCATGTGAGACGGTCTGGTACCCAGGCAGGGCTGCCCATCCTCTGTCCTCCCTTCTTCCTCACTGAGCTTGGGTGCAGGCAGATGTGTGTGTGCCTGCACAGCCGAACTGGCAGGAGGCTTCGGCGTGGCCCAGTGCCTGGGCCTGCCCCCACAGACTCTGGTTCCATTGATGTGGAGTAGGGCCTTGATATCAGGACTTTGTAAACCTCCCCAGGAGATTCTCGTGTGCAGCCAGAATTGGGAGGCTCTGGTCTAAGTATGTACACGTGGGTAAGACAGGAACTCTACCAGGAGACCCAAGGAACTAGTCCCATGGACGGTCTCTGGGGAGAGCAGCCAGTGGCCAGGGCCCGAGGCGGGCAGTGTGGGAAGGAGGAAGATGTTTCTCTGGATACCCTTGGGCCTTGTGAATTTTGTTCCATCTGCACGTATGATCTATCCAAAGAGTAAATTTAAATGTTTATAATCAGAAGCAAATGGGGCCGGGTACAGTGGCTCATGCTTGTAATCCTAGCACTTTGGGAGGCCAAGGCGGGCGGATCACTCGAGGTCAAGAGTTCAAGACCAGCCTGGCCAACATGGCAAAACCCCATCTCTAGTAAAAAATACAAAAATTAGCCGAGTGTGGTGGCACATGCCTGCAGTCCCCGGTACTCGGGAGGCTGAGGCAGGAGAATCACTTGAATCCAGGAGGTGGAGGCTGCAGTGAGCCGAGATCTCACCACTGCACTCCAGCCTGGGTGATACAGCGAGACTCCATCTCAAAAAATAAGAAGAATAAGAATAAGCAAATGGGATTAAATTCAGCTCAACTCACTCCCAAGATTGGCAGGAAGTCCTTGATAGAAGTATTTTCAGGCCAGGCATGGTTGGCTGTTGCCTGTAATCCCAGCACTTTGGGAGGCCAAGGCGGGTGGATCTCTTGAGCCGAGGAGTTTGAGACCAGCCTGAGCAACATAACAAAACCCCGTCTCTACTAAAAATACAAAAATTAGCCGGCTGTGGTGGTGCATGCCTGTGATCCTAGCTGCATGGGAGGCTGAGGTGGGAGGATCGCCTGAGCCTGGGAGGTCAAGGCTGCAGTGAGTTGTGATGGCACCACCCACTCTCACCTGGGTGACAGAGTGAGACCCTGTCTCAAAAAAAAAAAAGAGAGAGAAAGAAAAGAAAAAGAAAGAGAGAGAGGGAAGCATTTTTAGTTCCTTCCTCTTGGGTCCACGGGTCTTACAAGAACCCCAAGGTTCCCTGGTCCCTGGGAAATGGAGGTGACACTGGCCTCAGCTGTTAGGGGCTGAATTGTGTCCTGCAAAATTTCATCTGTTGAAGACCTAGGCCTCAGTACCTGAAAATAGGAATTTATTTGGAAATGGGGTCTTTAAAGTGGTAATTAAAGTCAAATGAGGTCCCTAAGGTGGGCCCTAATCCCATAAGCCTGGTGTCCTCCTAAGAAAAGATTAGGACACAGACACACACAGAGGGACAGCCAAGTGAGGACACAGGGAGAAGACGACCATCTACAAGACAAAGGCAGAGGCCTCAGAAGAAACCAACTTCGCCAACACCTTGATCTCAGACTCCTACACTCCAGAACTGTGAGACAAGAAATTCTGTTGTCTAAGCCACCGCATCCGCCTAGGCTTTCAGACAACAGTGTCTTAAGAGCATCCACCCTGTGTGCCAATTTCTCCTTTTCAGCTCTTCAAAATACAAAGTCCTTGCTAATGCCCTTCCTTTCCCGAGCAGCTGTAGGGCTAGACACCCTGTAAGGACGTTTCTCAGTCTTCTTGTCTTTCTTTCTCCTTCTTCCCGCCCTCCCTTCTTTCATTCCTAACCTTCTGCAGCCTCAGGACCCTTGCAGTTGCAACCAACCTCATTTTTGCTTGTTTCTTTTCTTTTCTTTCTTTTTTTTTTTTTTGAGATAGAGTCTCACTCTGTTTTTGTTTTTGTTGTTGTTGTTGTTTTTCGAGACAGAGTCTTGCTCTGTTGCCCAGGCTGGAGTGCAGTGGTACATTCTCAACTCACTGCAACTTCTGCCTCCCGAGTTCAAGCAATTCTCCTGCCTCAGCCTCCCAAGTAGCTGGGACTACAGATGTGCACCACCACACCTGGCTAATTTTTGTATTTTTAGTAGAGACAGGGTTTCACCATGTTGGCCAGGCTGGTCTCGAACTCCTGACCTCAGGTGATCCTCCCGCCTCAGCCTCCCACAATGCTGGGATTACAGGCATGAGCCACCGTCTCCAGCAGGCTCATTAACTTTTTTACATTTTTTTTCCTGAGACAGAGTCATGCTCTGTTGCCCAGACTGGAGTGCAGTGGCATAATCTCAGCTCACTGCAGCCTCTGCCTCCAGGGTGCAAGGGATTCCCCTGCCTCAGCCTCTCAAGTAGCTGGGACTACAGGCACGCGCCACCATGCCCGACCCTGTCACCCAGGCTGCAGTACAGTGGTGCAATCTTGGCTCACTGTAACCTCTGCCTCCCGAGTTCAAGTTATTCTTGTGCCTTGGCATCCCGCATAGCTGGGATTACATGCGTGCGACACCACACCCAGCTAATTTTTGTATTTTTAGTAGAAATGGAGTTTCACCATGTTGGCCAGGCTGATCTTGAACTCCTGACCTCAGGTGATCCACCCACCTCAGCCTCCCAAAGTGCGCAACTAACCTCATTTTATTTTATTTCATTTTATATTTATTTCATTATTATTATTTTGAGACTGAGTCTCTCTGTCGCCCAGGCTAGAGTGCGGTGGCATGATCTCGGGAAGAAAATAGTGGCTGAACGATCCGGCACAATAGGATGGGCAGAGCCCACTGGAGTTCCCTTAGAGTGAGCAGGAGCATAAAGCCCAGTGGCCAGAGATCTTGGGCAGAGCCCGCTGCAGGAACACAGAGATCAAAAGGAAGATAAACAGAGGACAGAACTCAGACCCAGAGTCAGACAGCACTCTGCCCAGGTCTGCAGCCACCAGCTGCAGGAGCCTGGGCACCTTCCTTAACCTCTCAGAGCCTCTGCTCATCCATAAAATGAGGAATAAATTATTCCTCCCTCGCAGGCGGTGCAGTGAGGATGAAATGAGAGAGGAGTTTGAGGCATGTGGCTCTGTGCAGTTTTGTATAGAATACCTCACTTAGCCTTCCTCCGAACCTCAGTTTCCCCATCTTCGAACTGGGGGTCGCAATATTCCCTCCTCAGAGGATTGGGGTTTGATTGGAGAAGCAATGCGCAAACCACTGGAACATTCAAGACACCCACACCAGAGCACCGGCATTGGTGTTCCCCACCCACCGGGGGGCATATCCCACGGGCTCTGGGACTCAGAAAGGAAATTCTCTCAGGGCCTGCAGGCTGAGGCTGAGTCTAGAAGAGCATGAGTGGCCTGGGGAAGGAATCCATTATCTGCCCAGGGTGGCCAGTGCTCAGGTGCACCCTGCACCCCCATCTCTGCACCCCACCCACACTCAGTGACATGCTGGGCGGACGGAGCAGAGTGGAGACGTCAACCTGCCTGAACATGCCAAGTGCCCACGTGAGCAGGGGGTGCTGTTATGCAGCAAGAGCCTCTTGGTCTTCCCGTCTCTTCTTTCTCTCCCGATGTTTGACCCTCAGGGACTCCTGTCTCCTACCCGGCCTGAGGTCCCAGACGGTGTGATGTGGAGTGTGGAGAGGCACTCAGCCTCAGGGGTGGTGCAGACCTGGGCGTGGGGCCTTGCCCTGTCCCTTCCTGGTGGTGTGACCCCACTGGGACTCCCTCTCCTCTTCTAGGGGCTCTACTGAGTGAGGAAGGATGCTCGTCTCTGTCTGCAGGAGGCCGGGAGAGACTCCAAGGGGACCTCTCACTAAGCAATCTGAGTATAATTGAATCCTATTTTCCGCACCCTGGGAGACTGACAGTCAATGGGAACCCAGCGAGGGCCTGCTGAGATAATGAACAAGGAAGTCCTTGGAAAACTGCAGTGTGCATGCAAATGGGCCCCTGTGCCAGCCTCATTCACACGGATTTTTAAACTCCTGAAAGCCGGGGCAGTCATCCTTGCTTAAAGTGAAGTAGACCCATGCATTGGGGAAGATCCTTTCCCTTCCTGGGGGCTGGAGAGGGCGACAGTGACAGGCACCCGTCAGGCTCCTGGAATGCTGCAAAATAATCTGAGCATCTTCTGTGGCCTGCCCCCGCCGGCACCTGCACCCCCATCTCTGCACCCCACCCACACTCAGTGACATGCTGGGCGGAAGGAGCAGAGTGGAGACGTCAACCTGCCTGAACATGCCAAGTGCCCACGTGAGCAGGGGGTGCTGTTATGCAGCAGGAAAAGGACAGGAGTGGATGCTTCTGCCCAGAAGGGGTTCTCTTCCTCGCTGCCTCCATTTCCAAAAAGACACTGAGGTTCAGAAACTGAAGCTCAGCAAGCCCCATATACACACACAGCTTGGAAGCAGCAGAACGGTGATTCCAGCCTGAGTCACCACAATGTCCTGGCTTTGTCCCATGACAGCATGGAGCCTCCAGGTCCTCCATTTGTCCCCTCCCTCTGCCCCCCACCTCTCCCTAATCCCAGTCCCCTCACCTAGATGGCTCTCCTACCTCCAGGCTCCCTCCACTTAGCTCCAGCCTGGACCCATCTGTGGAGGTGCCTTTTCCACAAAAAGCTTGCTTTACGTTTCTGTCCTAACTTCGCTCAAGAACCTGCTATGACTCCCTACTACTTCTAAGAATCAAGCCTGAAATTCCTAGCCAGGCACAAAAGGCTTCTTGAGCATCTGGTTCCATCTCACCTATATAGTCCCACCTGTCCTTGCCCTGCTTACAGACCCTCCTCTCCAAGTGGGCTGATCTGTCAGCCCCTCCTCTAAGAAGCCTCCCCAGCTGCACAGACCCACAATAGTTTCATCTCCTCTGAATCATATATATAGTGGGGAGAATAATGGCTCCTCAAGAAGTTCATGTCCTAATCCCTGGAGCCTGTGGATATGTTAGGTTACACAGCAAAGAGAAATTCAGGTTGCAGAGGGAATTCAGGTTGCTAATCAGCTGGCTTTATTTTTATTTTATTTTATTTTATTTTTTGAGACAGAGTCTCACTCTGTTGCCCAGGCTGGAGTGCAGTGGTGCGATCTCGGCTCATTGCAAGCTCCGCCTCCTGGGTTCACGCCATTCTCCTGCCTCAGCCTCCCCAGTAGCTGGGACTACAGGTGCCCGTCACCACGCCTGGCTAATTTTTTTTGTATTTTTAGTAGAGACAAGGTTTCACCACGCTGGCCAGGTTGGTCTCGATCTCCTGACCTCATGATCTGCCCACCTCAGCCTCCCAAAGTGGTGGGATTACAGGCGTGAGCCACCGTGTCCGGCCTCAGCTGGCTTTAAAATAGGGAGGGTATCCTGGATTCCCCTGGACCCAGTGGAAGCACAAGGCCTTTTAAAAGTGGAAGAGGGAGGCAGACAGGTCAGAGCGACGTGATGTGAGAAGGATTTGACAGGCCATCGCTGGCTCTGAAGATGGCAGGCGGCCACAACTCAAGGAGCATGGGCAGCTGGAAAGACAAGAAAATGGATTCTCAGCTAGGCACGGTGGCTCATGCCTAGAATCCCAGCACTTTGGGAGGCCAAGGCAGGAGGATCGTTTGAGCTCAGAAGTTTGAGACCAGCCTGGGCAACATAGTGAGACCCCATCTCTACAAAAAATACAAAAATTAGCCTGGCGTGATGGCACATGCCTGTGGGCCCAGCTACTTCAGAGGCTGAGGTGAGAGGATCACTTGAGTCTGGAGGGTCCAGCCTGCAGTAAGCCGTGTTGATGCCACTGCACTCCAGCCCGGGCGACGTATAGGAACCTGTCTCAAAAAAAAAAAAAAAAAAATAGCCAGGAGCGGTGGCTCAGGCCTGTACTCCCAGCATTTTGGGAGGCCGAGGCGGGTGGATCACCTGAGGTCAGGAGTTCAGGACCAGCCTGGCGAACATTTGTACTAGAAACTACAAACATTAGCTGGGCGTGGTGCTGCGCGCCTATAATCCCAGTTACCCGGGAGGCTGAGACAGGAGAATTTCTTGAAGCCAGGAGGCGGAGCCAAGATCGCGCCATTGCACTCCAGCCTGGGCAACAAGAGCAAAACTCTGTCTCAAAAAAAAAAAATTAAAAAAAGAAAATAAAATGGCTGGGTGCGGTGGCTCACACCTGTAATCCCAACACTTTGGGAGGCTGAGGCAGACAGATCACTTGAGGTCAGGAGTTCGAGACCAGCCTGACCAACATGATAAAACTCAGTCACTGCAAAAAATACAAAAATTAGCCAGGCATGGTGGTGCGTGCCTGTAATCCCAGTTACTCAGGAGGCTGAGGCAGGAGAATGGCTTGAACCCAGGAGGTGGAGGTTGCAGTGAGCCAAGATAGTGTCACTGCATTCCAGCCTAGATGACAGAGTGAGGCTGTCTCAAAATTAAAAAAAAGAAAAAAAGAAAAAAGGAAGAAACATAAACACAAAAATAAAGAAAATGGATTCTCCTCAAGAGCTCCAGAGGCACCACACCCCTGCAGACACCTTGATTCTAGCCCAACTGTATCTGTGTGAGATTTCTGATCTATAGAATTGTAAAATAATAAATTCATTTTGTTTAAGCCAGTAGGTGGTAATTTGTTAAAGCAGCGATAAGAAGCTAATACACCCACACAGAGGAAACCATACCAGCTGCCAAAATAATCTGGGGCCTGAGTCCTTTGATGAGCTACCTAACTCATTAGCCTTGATTTCTTCATCCGTAAAAGCCGAACGGCAACGTGACCTCTTAGGTCTGTCAGGAGGGCTGAGGTATGCTGAGGACGATGTAAGCCCCATGGTTCTCATTGCTGCTGAGGTGGCGCAATCACTCTGAAGACAGATATTAATGACCCCCAGGTTCTCCCTTCTGCAGATTAAAAATCCCAACTCACACCTAGTGTCATTCCTTGCATTTCTAATCACTTATAGGAAGGGCCTTGTCTTCATAAATAAGTTGCCAGCATCCCAGGGCTCAGACTGTCTTCATTAAGGACTTAAAAAAAAATTATTCTTCTGGGTATATAGATAGCTCATGTCTGTAGTCCCAGAACTTTGGGAGGCCAAGGTGGGTGGATCACTTGAGCCCAGCAGTTTGAAATCAGCCTGGGCAACATGGCAAAACACTGTCTGTACCAAAAAAAAAAAAAAAAAAAAAATATATATATATATATATATATATATATATATATATATACACAAAATTAGCCAGGCATGGTGGCGCACACCTATAGTCCCAGCTACTCAGGAGGCTGAGGTGGGAGGATCACTTGAACCCAGGAGGTCAAGGCTGCAGTAAGCCATGATTGCACCACTGCACTCCAGCCTGGATGGCAGAGCAAGACCGTCTCAAAAAAATCATTCTTACTATTAATAATAATAGATTATTATAAATAATTATTATAAATAATCTGTTATTTTTTGTGTCTTTTGTCTCTATCTTTTATCTTTTGTCTCTATCTCTGTCTGTCTCTGTCTCTGATGCTTTTGCTTGTCCTGACAGGAGGGAGAGCTGAGGAGGGAAGAGGAGATTATTATAAATAATCTATTATTATTATAAACTATTATTATAAACTATGATTATACCAGTAGTTCTCGACCGGGGCCAATTTTGTCTCTGGGGACATTTGTCAATGTCTGGAGACATGTTTGGTGGTCACAACTGAAGGATGCTACTGGCATCTAGTGGGTGGAGACCAGGGGTGCTACTCCACATTTTGCAAGCACAGGGAAGCCCCCTACAACGGAGACTTATCCAGGCCCAAATGTCCACAGTGCAGAGGCCGAGAAGCCAGATGTTCAGCACGTGCTAGGCTAGTTGGAGACATTTTGCATCCATGATCTCCAAACCTTACAACAACTCTGCAAGTCAGCACTGTCCGGCAGAAGGTCAGAGGCTCAGTGAGGTCCAAAATCACACAGTGGGGAAGAGGCTAAGCCAAGATTTCCTCACGGGACTCTGCCGTCTGCTCTCAAAGCCAGGGGGGCCCTCCTGACTGTGTCCACCTTCTGCAGGTTGTGGGGTGTCATGTCTGTGTCATAGGAACCTCTTGCTGATGAAGACCTTGGTGTCCAGTCTTGTCCATCCCATCAGAGCCCCTGGAAAGCTCCTACTGCCCCCGCCTGCTGCAGCCCAAAGAAGAGAGAGGGGAGGGGAGAAGGGAGGTGCTCGGGGGATGCTCTTTTCTTCAGTGGCATGTGTTTGTTTAATAGAGGGCAACGAATTTCCCCAGGACACCCCTGTGGTGTAAATATTTACCCATCAGGAGCTCCAGGAGGACCCTGTCCTGGAGACAACGTGAAGCCTTAGAGAACGTGCAGACTTGGAAGGGGAGCAGAGGGAGCCAGGAAGGTGGTGAAGGGGGAGGCGTTGGGGAGAGGAGGAGGGAAGCAGAAAGAAGGAGAGAAACCCCTCTCCCAGCACCGACCTCACACATGCTGCCGTCTCTCTCTCATTCACTCTATCACCGTCTCCAACTCTGTCTGTCTTTCATCTCTATCTCTGTCTGTCTCTGTCTCTGATGCTTTTGCTTGTCCTGACAGGAGGGAGAGCTGAGGAGGGAAGAGAAGAGCGGGCTGGTGGCAGCCAGGTGGAGACTTGTCCCCCGAAGTCTCCAGACACCCCTTCCTAAGTATCTCTGTCTCTGCATCCATCTCTGATTCTGCCTCTTTCCTAGGACCCACTCCCTCTCCCTCTCCCTATCTCTCTCTCTCTCTCTCTCTCTCTCTATATATATATATATATATATCTTTTGTCTCTATCTCTGTCTTTCTATATTTGTCCCTCTCTGTCTGTCTCTGATTCACTCTGTCTTTCTCTCCTTCCCTGTCTGCCTTTTGTCTCTATCTCTCTCCCTGTCTTTCTGTCTCTGATGCTCTGCCCTGTCTGTTTCTGTATATCTGTCCCTCTGTCTCTGTCTTTATCTCTCTGTCTCTATTTATGTCTCTATCTCTGTGTCTGTCTCTCTCTGATTCACTCTGTCATTCTCTCCTCTGCCTTGTCTCTATCTCTGTCCCTTTCTGTCTCTTTCTGTCTCTGATGCTCTACCCCATCTCTGTCTCTCTGTATCTGTCCCTCTGTCTGTCTTTCTCTGTCTCTGTCTCTGTTTCTATCTCTCTGTCCCTGTCTCTATCTCTGTCTCTGTGTCTCTCTCTGAATCACTCTGTCAGTGTCTCCTTCTCTGTCTTTTGTCTCCATTTCTGTCCCTCTCTGTCTCTGACGCGCTTGCTCAGCCCCCTGTTGTCTCTGTCTCTCTATCTCTGTCCCTCTGTCTCTCTGCTGTCCTGTCTGGAAACACAGACTTGTGACATAAAACAGGTGACAGCACTCAGGTCCAGGCTCTGTGAGGCCCAGTGTCTGTGCCTGGACCCAGGGAGGCTGCGTGTCTGCAGGGAGGGCAGGCCCGTGTCGTGTCAGGATGGACAGGCAGGCTGAGGTCTTCACGGAACAGAGGGGCAGAAGCCAGGAGGGGGGAAGTGGCCAGTGAGAGCCCCTTCCCCAGACAGCAAGAGGCCGTCACCCTCCCCCTGCCCCTGAGCCGCACAGATAGCATCTCAGCCCTCAGCTTCACCCTGAGCAGCCCTCTCCATGGCTCCCAGCCTCAGTTTCCTCATCTGCAAAGCAGGGATAGCGGCACCTTCCTCTCGGGGTGGGTGAGAGTGCTCCAGAGTGACATGAAGGAAGCCGCTGGTGAGACCCACACGCAAGGCGGACAGGACACACAGGATCCTGTCCCTCTCTCTCAGGGCTGAACTCTACAGCACGTAAATATTTGCTGAACGAGGACAAATTCCACAAGTGGCAGAACTATCTTGAAAATGTTCTATTTGCACAAGAACTTGCCACTCTGGCACCACAACCCCAGCGGAGGAGTCGGGCTGATTGTTTAACACAAACTTACACACAGGGCTAACCAGGAGCTGCAGAGTCGACGAAAAGCCAGGCTTCCAGTGCCAAGGGCTTCTTTCTCACTTTACAGCTAGTACAGAAAGTGAAGTGCCCTGCCCTGCCCTGCCCGCTGCCAGACGTTTCCGCATGGTATTTCATGTAGCCCAGAGGTGACTATGATCCTTAGCGTCACTTTACCATGGAGGAACGTGAGGCGGCCACCCACCTGTTTATTCAACACACATCTGCCGGGCACCTGCCCGGCTCCATGCTCCAGACACAAAGTGGCCGACCAGGAAGCCAGAGTCCCTGTGGCGTGGAGCCTACGTCCTACTGTAGGCAGACAACAGAAACACCACACAGTTCCAGGGTGTGACATCTGCCATAAAGAGGGTGGGGAAAAGTGGTGTGGTCGAGGCCTGCGTGGGGGTGGGGAGGGGTGGAGTGATCCAGGCAGGGGGTTCCACAGGTGCAAAGGCCTGGGGGCTGGACGAAGCTGAAGGCTGTTGGAGGACCAGGGAGGAGGGCAGAGTCTTGGAGGCCTAGGTCAAGTGATGCCCAAGCCCCCTGCAGGTAAAGGCAGGCACCAAGTTTCACCCTACTCGTTTTCTGGGTGCCTGGTTTTTACACATGGATGAGGGGAGCAGGAGAGGGAAGAGAAAAGGGCAGAAGCCAGGGGCTGAGATAGCACAGGGCAGATGGGGGCCCAGGTGCATCTAAGCCCCTCCCACCCCATCACCCTGCAGGATCAGGCACCTGAAAGGGGATCTTGCCCCAGGGGGTCTCAGTCCCCTGCAGAAGCCACAGGGCCTGGATTCCCTGGAATCGGCCTTATCTATCAGATCCCAGCTGCTCTCCTTACCACCCGCAGGCCTCAGGGCTTCCCCGCCTCTCATGCTCCCTTCCTTCTCCCTAGAGAGAGGGGCTCATCCTTTTTACCCACTCAGGAACTGCTGCTAACAAAGCTGGGCGCCAGAGCCGCTGACATCATATGCTGAGGGCCCATGTCTGCTTCTGCAGGGGGACAAAGGACAGACGAGTTAACAAAGACAGGGGCAAAGTGAGGCTGTAACTGAGAGAAACCCAACCCCTGGGTCCGGCACAGAGATAAATGAGGGCACAAAGCCCCCTCTCGAGTCACCTGGTCGACCTGGAGACACTGCCAGGCTCGAGGCCCGTCTGGGGCTTGTCATGAGTCAGAGAACTCTGGAGATGGCAGATCAATAATTGTCAGAAACAACCGGCCGGCTGAGGTTAGGCTGGGGGCCTCCCCCATCTCCATGAACGCGCAGCTTGCGTTGGCAGAGCCGCCTGGCAAGGGGGCCGATCTCTTCGCCTTGCTGAGGATAATCTCCCCACACTGAGACCCGCAAAGTTTGACTTAAATGTTCCCGTTGCCTGGGCAACCTTCTCCGCTGGTTCTCCCCTGTCATTCTTCATCGAAAACCCTGGTAGGAACTTTTTGCTTCAATTGGAAACTTACAGTTGCCAAGGCAACCCCATCAAAGCATCCTGAGGTTGCAAGTGGGCTGTAGGTGATGGGAGGAGTCCCATCTATTGTTGGCCCAAGGTGGCTGCAGAGAGGGGAGGATGGATGGGGCAATGGTGGGTGAGGTGAACACCATTTGGGGTAGAGCGTGGAGGGGAAAGAGGGAGTTTCCGGGAAAGAGAGGACAGCAGGACTCCACAAGTGCATTCATTCATTCACTTGCTTGTCCATCATTCATTCCCTTGCTCATCTACAACCACTTGAGCACTTGTTATGTGCTGGACTCTCTTTGTTTCCTGAGGGCTTGGGGGATGAAGGAGTGGGTAGACCCCTCCTCAACACACACAGCCCTCTGACATGGAAAAGCGTGAGCGGACAGAGTGCTGGTTTTGGAGTCAGATGGACCCGGGTTTTTCTCTGGATTCCCAACTCTTTCCTCACTGACAAATGGGGCATAAAAGTAGAACCACTTCTGAAGATGTGGGGAGCCCCAGACGAAGCCTCGGGTGAGGAGGACCAGTGTCAACGTGTTGCCGTGGGGACCGGGTTGTTGGCTGGATCTTCTCATTCGATGCTCCTCCTGTCTTCAGAAGTCCCTGGTCAGTGACTGTGGCTCCGGTTGGATTCTCCAGTGGGAGTGAAAGGGCCAACCCTGAAGGTGGCCATTTGGTGGCGAAAGGGTGGCAACGTAGAAACCAGGCGGAGTCAGGCGGGCGAGTCTGGGCGAGTCCTCACCCACTTAGAGATAGCGCTTCCTCCCCTGGAGTCTGTCCCAGAAGGGGAGAGGGAAAGGGACAGGGGAGGGAAAGAGAGAGGTGTGTGACCCTGGAGGGGGTCTTCCTGCGAGGGCTTTCTAGGCACGATCTCATTTAATGCCAGCAGTGCCGGGGGGCAGTTTTCCTTCCCCCTGTTCTGCAGATTGGGAAACTCAAGTTCAAAGAAGTGGAATAAGGTCGCCCAGAGAGGAAGCAGCCTCTCCGGAACTCAACCGTGGGCCATGTTATTTCCAAAATCCCTCATCTAATTCTCATGACAGTCCCAGGAGGCGGATTCCATTATCCCCATTCTGTTGATGAGAAGAACAAATCTGAGAGGTCAGACAGCTCACCTAGGATCACACAGCTCCTATAGCACCCTTCCCTGTCTCCTTCTCAGCCCAAGGCCCAACCATCCCAGTACTGTGGGAGGCTGAGGCAGGAGGATTGCTTGAGGCCAGAAGTTCGAGACCAGCCTGGGCAACATGGCAGGACCCCATCTTTACAAAAAAAGATTTTTAATTAGCTGGGCATGGTGGTGCACACCTGTAGCCCCAGCTACTCCAGTGGCTGAGGCAGGAGGACCACTTCAGCCCAAGAGGTTGAGGCTGCAGTGAACAGTGATCGTGTCACTGAACTCCAGCCTGGGAGACAGAGTGAGACCCTGTCTCTAAAAAAAATAAGAATAAAAATATAAATCTTAGGATGAGTAGGATTTGGCCCAAGAAAGAGGAAGGGCTTTCCAGGCAGAGCATAGAGCATAGCCAAAGCCAGTAATAGGACAGAGCAAGACGCCGGAAAACTGCCACATATCAGCATGGGTGGGGGCACAGAGGCCACAGCAGGGGCAGAAAGACCACGGCTGGGACAGAGGGGCCACAGCTGGGACAGAGAGGCCACAGCTGGGACAAAGAGGCCATGGTTGGGACACAGAGGCCACAATCGGGACAGAGAAGCCACGGCTGGGCAGAGAGGCCACGGCTGGGCAGAGAGGCCACAGCTGGAACAGAGAGGCCACAGCTGGAACAGAGAAGCCACAACTGGGAAAAAGAGGCCATGGCTGGGGCAGAGAGGCCACAGCAGGGACAGAGAGGCCATGGCTGGGACAGACAGGCCATAGCTGGGGCACTCAGCATGGACTTAAGTGCAGACACGATAGGGGCAAGGAGCCTGGGCCTCTGTCAGTTCCAAAGACACAGCGATTCATTTCTGCTTCGTTTCTGTGCTTGCCTAGAACGTTCTTCCCTGACTGCATGGCTGGCTCTCCTCCTTCAGTTCTAGGCCTGAGTGACAGCGGCTCAGAGAAGCCAACCCTGACCAGCCCTGAGAAGCAGACGCCTCGGTGAGTCCTCATCTCACTACCCTCGGTTTCCTGCAAAGCCCACACGGGTTGCTTTCCTGCTCCTAGTTCTTCAACCTGCCCTGCTGACAACCCCCCTTTCCTCCTGTGGCTTTGCCTCATCTCCCACCAGAGGCAGGGTGTCCTTTCCCACCACACTGATGCTGGACTTGACCATGAGGCTTGCTTTGGCCAATGGAATGTGGGCAGAAGTGAGTGTCCCAGTGCTGGGCATTACAGGTCCCCATTCACTTCTTGCCCGTCTGCCACCACCATGGGACAAACAAGTCCCAGGTGGCCCAGTGGTCCATGGATGAGAGGCCCAGGAAGCAGCCCTGGAGCTAAGCCCGGTCTAGTCACTCCATCTGTTGATCCCCACTCAACAGACAGCCTTCAGAGTGAGAATAATGCGTGTTGTTTGAAGCCACTAAACCTGGAGGGTGTTTGTTTGTGGCATTATTATGATAATAGATGACCGATGCCCTGCACTTAACACCTCCCTCGGTTCCCTCTGTCTCCTCATCGCTGTCTTCTCCCACACCAGGCTGGATGCATGCCCCTGGAGAGCCACAACCCTTGTCTGTCTCATTCCCCATTGCATCCTCGGGGTCTGATGCCCGGCCTGGGGCACTGCGGAACTTCAGATGTGTGCTGAGTGAGTGAATGACGAATACGATGATGTTTTGTGGGGCCTTTAGCAGGAGTGGAGGGTCTGGCATGTGGTTGGGAAGATGACTCCAGCTGCTGGAAGAGGGGAGGGATGGCGGTGGGGAGGACTCTGCAGAGGGGTCCAGTGGGGAAGCTCCCACCACGGTCCAGAGGGAGACAAAGGAGGCTGGGACCCCAGAATGAGCAGAGACGAAGACATAGCTAAAGCCAACTTCGCCTTCCCGGAGGAGGGAGACAAAGGAGGCTGGGACCCCAGAATGAGCAGAGACGAAGACATAGCTAAAGCCAACTTCGCCTTCCCGTAGGCCAGGCTCTCCGCATAGCTCTCTTCGTTCGATCCTCACGACCACTGTACGAGGCAGGCGCTTTGATCATTCTTATTTTCTAGAAGAGGAAACTGAGACATAGAGAGTCCGGCCCTGAGGTCCTCATGCTGACTCCTCCCCCAAGCCCTTGTTTCCGGTCTCATTTTCAGAGTAAACATCAGCAGACATGAGACACCGCATGTGTGGGAGGAGGGGACAGTTCCCCACCTGGGGAGAAACCAGGGAAAGGGCGTTGTTGCTCCTTGTAGTTTTATCAAACCTGCTGGGTCATTCCCCTGGATTTTTTTGGGCACAATGCCAGGCCCCAGGGGCCCCGTTTCCCTGAGTGGACTCGGGGAGGCAGGATCTGTGAAGACTGAGGGGGCTAAGGGCATAAAGGGGCTTCACAAGAGCACGCTGCTGCCCGGTCTCTCCCAGCCCCGCTCCTTGCCTGCCCCAACCTGAAGGCTGTGGACGGTTTCCTCCTTAAGAGTTAATGAGCTGGCCGGGTGTGGTGGCTCACACCTGTAATCCCAGCACTCTGGGAGGCGGAGACAGGCCGATCACTTGAGGTCAGGAGTCCGAGACCAGCCCGGCCAACATGGTGACACCCTGTCTCTACTAAAAATAGATTACGGGCATGGTGATGTGTGTGCATAGTCCCAGCTACTCGGGAGGCTGAGGCAGGAGAATCCCTTGCACCCTGGAGGCAGAGGCTGCAGTGAGCCAAGATCGTGCCACTGCACTCCAGCCTGGGCAACAGAATACGACTCTGTCTCAAAAATAAATAAATACATAAATACATAAATAAAATAACAACAACAAAAAGTCCATAAGCCCCACACCCTTCTCCCAGGAATGAGAGAGGACTCCTTATAGATACAATCTCGGGCATCGCTAAGCCATGTGTCACTCAAACCCAGAAGGAACAAGGGGCTCTTGTGCAGGCAGCAAAACCCTCATGTGGGCTGGGAACCCCCAAACCCGTCGGGGAAGGAGCGCAGAGAGTAACACTCCCATCTGTTCCACCCTTTGCAGTTTACAAAGCACTTTCCCACACAACTTCATGTCGAATCCTCACAGCAACACCGAGAGGGACGCAGGTTTCCCACCCAGAGCCGGGAAGCCCAAGGCTGATGCTGCACACCCTCAGCCAGGAAGGGCCAGCAGGACCAGCCTTGGGGCTGAACCCCTGGTCTTCTAGCTGCCGTCCCTGAGCTGGTTCTGTCCTCCTAGAGAAGCGCGGACCGCTGCCCCGAGTCGGGGCAGAGCAGACTGATGCCTTAGGGTACGGGTGATGTTGAGGCCCCCGGAGGGCTTGGCTCATGCAGGGGCCTTGTGACCCACCTGGGCAGTTGGGGCAGGACACTGGTGACCGGAGCACTTGTCTCTGCGGAGGGAACTAGAATCTCTAGAACAAACCCCCCCTGCAGAAAAGACTCTCAGAAAGGATTTGGGTGATGAAGATGCTCAGGGAACCGAGATGAGAGAAATATGAAGGTGAGGGGGTGCGGTAAGGCCAGGACTAGAGGAGAAGCCAATCTGGAAAATTCTGCGGGCAGAGTTGAGGGAGGCTTCCATTCCTCACTCCTTCCTCCCACTGCGGACGGGCAGCCACTCCCTCCTGCAGGCGCCCCGGCCGTTCCCCTCCACATGCCGTAGTGCTCACTGGGGGCATTCTGCTTGGTTGTTTCTTGTCTGCCTCGCCCACGAGACTGTGAGCTGGCCTCTGAGTCATCTGCTCGTCCACTCGCTCATTCACTTCCAGGGTGCGCAGCAGCTGTGTGCTGGAGGTACAGCGATGGGGGTACTAGACAAAGTCTTACATATGGCTGGCGTGAGAGACAGTGCTAGAGTCAGGAGAGAGGGCTTCCCTTTCATTTACACCTGGACACTTGGCTTCCTCTGTGGGGAATCCCAGTGCTAGAATGTTCCAGCCAGGGCCTTGTTCTAATGACCCACTTTCATGGGATCATGGCAGGGACACCTCTCCCGGCAACACCCTGACATACCCTTATTAGGGCTGCTTTGTTCCTTCTGCTCAAGACGTTACTTCCTGTTAAATTCGGATATGCCTACCAGAGGAGAACACACAGAGCTTCATCCATCATTATGCTGAGTTTTTTTATTGGGATGATTTGTTCCAGCGCTCAGTACAGAGCCTGGCACAGAGAAGCACTTGCTGAACAGATACAGACCAATCCACTCACTCTGTAAATATGGGCGCAAATGCCCACTATGTGTCAAGCACTGGGCTAAGCAGAAAGATGTGGAGATAAACCAGATGCAGTGTTGCTGACCTCAAAGAACACAGGTTGCAGTATGACCCGACTGAGAAGTACCATCTGGGAGGTCACTCCAATTTTCTGAGTATCGGGTATCAGTAAAAGTTATCTACTCAGCTGAATTGGACCAAATGCTAAAACATCTTCAAAGCATAGTCAAATGCAGGGCCGAGTGTGGTGGCTCATGCCTGTAATCCCAGCACTTTTGGAGGCCAAGGAGGGCCGATCACCTGAGGTCAGGAGATCAAGACCATCCTGGCCAACATGGTGAAACCCTGTCTCTACTAAAAATACAAAAAATTAGCCAGGCATGGTCATGGGTGCCTGTAGTCCCAGCTACTCAGGAGGCTGAGGCACGAGAATGGTGTGAACCCAGGAGGCAGAGCTTGCAGTGAACTGAGATCGCACCACCGCACTCCAGCCTGAGCAACAGAGTGAAACTCCATCGCAAAAAAAAAAAAAAAATATACAAAAATACAAAACTTAGCCGGGTGTGGTGGTGCATGCCTATAATTCCAGCTACTCAGGAGGCTGAGACAGGAGAATCACTTGAACCCAGGAGGTAGAGGTTGTAGTGAGCCGAGATCGAGCCACTGCACTCCAGTCTGGGCAAGAGAATGAGACTCCGTTTCAAAAAAAAAAAAAAACAAAAAAGCATAGTCAAATGCATCTAACACAGGTTACACTTTCCCTTAATGGCCCAGAAAGCCCATTAGGATTCTGAAACATGCCAGGGTCCGTGTCAGGAGCAGCTGCCCTCAGGTGTATCCACCTGTGAGGTCACGCTTATTCCCATTTCACAGATGAGACAACTGAGACTCAGGAAGTTCCCACGGCTAGGAAATGGCAGAGCTGGGGAGCAAACCCAGGCTGGTGTGACCCCACAGTCTATGTTCTTTCTGGAAAGCCCAGCTCTCGGTTTCCAAATAGAATGTCCACCTGGTGAGTTTCCACCTCCATCTCATTGGCCAGAAGCAGGTCACAGGGTCGCTCTGGCCGCAGAGGAGTCTGGGAGGTGAGTGCGTTCACTGGGCTGCATGGGCATAACTGGCATTCTTTAGAGAGGAAGAAGGAGAGGGGAGCATGCATGGGCAACTTTGCTGCATCTGCCTCATTTTCTAAATTTTTTCTATAGACAGGGTCTTGCTACATCGCCCAGGCTGGTCTCAAATGCCTGGCCTCAAGCAATCCTCCCACCTCCGCCTCCCAAAGCAGTGGAATTATAGGCATGAGCCCCTGTGCCTGGCCTCTGCCTCATTTTGGATGATGATGCTTATCACTGCCATAAATGTCATCATTATTATCATGGCCATTACCTGCCTGTCTCCAGCATACTCCCAGACCCAGGCCAGCAGGGCAGCTTCCCCTACCCCTGCCCACCACGCACACAGACCCCACAGGAGGGACCTCCAAATCCCCATCTCAACCACGAGTCACAGGCCACAGGGGCTCCTCGCCAAGCTCTGGGCCGCGACAGCCCAGGAGGGATCCAGGATGTGCCCAGATGGGGTTCCCTGCCCTGCTCCTCCATCAGCCCCAGCCCCAGCAGGGCAGCTATTTTGAGAGCAGCTGGCTGCAGACAGCACCTGGTGATGGAGCAGCTCTCACTCGAGTCCACAGACCCTGCCTAACGCCCTCTGCTCTCTCTCTGCTTCCCCCTTGAATTACCTGGCAGCCTTCACTCCTCAGCCTCAAGCCCCCCTCTCTCCACCTCTCTCACCCATTAATTCCTCCCCACTTCCTCTCCTCTCCCTCTCTCCCTCCTCCCCTTTCCTCTCTCTCTTCTCTGTTCTCTTCTCTCTCTCTCTCTCTCTCCTGCCTGTCAGTTCTAATAAATTCAGTCAACCTTTCCTGAGTCCCTCATATGACCACAGCACCAATGCTAACATGGATTGAGCCTTTACTGTCTGCCAGGCACAAGGCTCTTCCTTTGTAGCATCATCTCACTTAATCATCAAAGCCATGACAAAAGGCAGGAACTATCCCTGCTCCCATTTTACAGATAAGGAAACTGAGGCATAGAGAGGCCAAGTAAATTGCCCAAGATCACAGACCCAGTAACAGCAGGGCAGGGATTCAAACCATGTGTTCTGGCTCCTTACCCTCCAAGTCTACAGCCCACGGCCCCCTCCGAGGCCTGCACTGGGCTCAAGGGGCACCATCCTGAATGAGGAATTCACATGCAGTGCGGGAGACAGAGCCACGAACAAGTGCAAGGACCTGGCAGACTGGAATACACAAGAGCATCCCCTCTGGGCCCCCACTGTGCAGGAGGCTGCAGGGCTGGAAGTGGAGGAACTGTTACCAGAAGGTGGTCCAAGCAGGCTGCATTTGGAAAGGTGGAAAGGTGAGGGAGAAGTCCAGGCGGAAGGCACAGCCCGAGGGTGTGAGCAGGTTCAGGCAGGAAAAGATTCACAGGCCAGACCACGGTGAGGTAGGCGCAGCACTGGCATGGCCCTGAGAGGAAACCCTTGCACAAATTTTGCACCTTGACGCCAGACACGGTGGCTCATGTCTGCAATCCCAGCACTTTAGGAGGCCGAGGGGGGAGGATCGCTTGAGGCCAGGAGTTTGAGACCAGCCTAGCCAACATGGCAAAACGCTGTCTCTACTAAAAATTTTAAAAAATTAGCCAGGCGTGGTGGTGCACATCTGTATTCCCAGCTACTGGGGAGAGTGAGGTAGGAGAATCGCTTGAACCTGGGAGGCGGAAGTTGCAGTGAGCTGAGATCACGCCACTGCACTCCAGCCTGGGTGACAGATCGAGATTCCATGTAAAAAAAATTTTTTTGCACCTTGGGCACCTTGCTCGCCTCACTCATGCTCATGCGGCAATCGAATGAGTGGCAGTTTAATGAGGAATGGCGAGGAAGGTGCAGGGCTGGGCTCAGGAGTGCTGAGAGGGAGAGTGTGGCCCTCAGGCTGAAAAGCAAAAGCCATCTCCATGGCTGCCCAGAGGAGGATGCAGTTTCCAGAGCTGTGAAGGGGGGCCCAAAGGCCAGGGCAGGAGCTAGGACCCCGTGAGAAGGGGGCCAAAGACACGTACCCTCACCTTATCCTCCTGCCACTGTCCAATCTCCAATGTTTCCATGGCAAACCCAATGGGAAACAAACAGAGCCCACTGATGCCTCCTGTCGGGGGCAGAGTAGTGGCCTGGAAAGATGTTCATGGACAAATCCCTGAAACCTGTGAACACGGCGCCTTCCATGGCAAAGGTGCAGATGAGATCAAATTAAGATGGGGAGATTATTTGGGGATTATCAGGATGAGCCCAATGTAATCACAGTCATTAAAGAAGGAGGCAGGAGGCAGAGCCAGAGAAAGGAGAGATGGTGACAGGTCCACAGGGTGGGAGGGAATCGGAGGGAGCGTGGAAGGGGATATGCTGCTGGCTTTGAAGATGGGCTTAGAGGCCCCGAGCTAAGGAATGTGGCAGCCTCTGGAAGCTGGCAAAGGCGGGGAAACTGATTCTCCCCAGAGCTTCCAGGAAGAACCAGCCCTGCCTGCACTTTCATACTTTGACTATAGCCCCGTGAGGCTGATTTTGAACTTCTGACCTCCAGAACCGTAAGAGAATAGAAACATAAGAGAATCAATGTGTGCTATTTTAAGCCACTGAGTTTGTGATTTTTTTTTTTTTCTTTTTTAGTAGCCACACTTCTCTATCCATGGATGTCGGCCCCCTAGGCCGAAGAGCAGAGAGAGAAGCGCAGACGGAGGAACCCACCACGCAAGCAGGCAGGCAGCAAGCGAGTGGTGTGTCTGGGGGTGGTGGGCCTTCCGCTGGCACTGGAGTATAATATACACGGGTGGCATGGGGTGGCAGGTGGGGCCAGGGGGTGAAGGACAGGACAGCCGGGAAACAACGCCAAGCAGGGGAGCATGGACTTTCTCCTTGGGCAATGGGGAGCCACGGGAGGTTCCTGAGCAGGGAGTAGCTCGATCAGATTTAGATTCGACCAGATTGGTGAGGAGCTGAAAGGGAACAGGGGAGACTGGAAGGACAGAGGGAGGGACCCGTGAGATGCTGTTGCAACACACAGGCTGGCCAATGGGAAGGGGCCTCTGAACCGGATCAAGAGGCCTGGCTTGTGGCTTTGGATCTCCTTTAGGCAGTTCTAGCCATGCCAACTCGTCCTGGCCTCACCTTCACACCCATTCCACCTCTAGGCCTTTTGTGCTTTTTTCTTCCCTGGCCTGGGACACCCTTGCTGCTCCTCTCCATCGATCCTTCCCAGTCTTCAAGGTTCAGCTGAAGGGCACCTCTTCCAGGGAGCCTTCCCTGATAAGCCACTGAAGCCACAGGGCCTCAGGAATCACCTTGCCCAGTCCTCCTCTGCCCTTCCATCCCTCACCTCTGCCCACATACCCCCACTGCCAGGACACCCACTGCCTGGGTTCCAATCCCACCCACTCCACTTCCCAATATGTGACTTAGCCTGTGCCTGTTTCACACCTGTAAAATAAGCACAAGGGAATCACCCACTCTGTGGGGCTGTGTGAGGGATAATAGGTACTGACATGGAAGAGTACTCAGCACAGCGCCTGTAGAGGGGGTGGGGGGGCACCCAGAGAGCCTGCAAGCATCTGCTGTTCTGGTCCCCAAACCAAGAGCCCATGAGTGCGAGATTGTCCTCCCTGAGCTGAGCCCACCCTTAGCTCGCTCCTCCCTCTGGCCCCAGCCCTGCCCCTGGGGCCACCAGCACACATCTAATCCATCTTCCATATAGCATCCTGTAACTCTGATGGAGACAGTGGTCATGTCCCCTGGGCTTTGCAGCCCAGTCCCTTCTCCAGCCTCTCCCAGAGGAAGCTTTCCAGACTCTTCTGCACAAACCCCTTTCCCAGCACATTCCTGGGCAGGGCCCACCTTGGACGCAAGGTCCCTTCACCATACGGTCACTGGGATCTTACTTTTTTTTTTTTTTTTTTGACAGAGTTTCACTCTTATTGCCCAGGCTGGAGTGCAATGGTGTGATCTCAGCTCACCGCAACCTCCGCCTCCCGGGTTCAAGCGATTCTCCTGCCTCAGACTCCTGAGTAGCTGGGACTACAGGCATGCGCCACCACACCCGGCTAATTTTGTTTTTTTAGTAAAGACGGAGTTTCTCCATGTTGGTCAGGTTGGTCTTGAACTCCTGGCCTCAGGTGATCGGCCCTCCTTGGCCTCACAAAGTGCTGGGATTACAAGTGCGAGCCACCACACCCAGCCAGGATCTTACTTTTTACTGGACTCTGGGGACACTGAGGCAAAGAAGATGCATCCCTGCCTCTAGATCAGCCCCTGCCTTCTTCGGATCCTCTGGAAGCACAAGTTCCACTCTGGCCAACCGGGCCAGGATTAGGGTCAAATGGAGTTTGCATTGCTGCGGTAGAATGCTATACTGTTCTTCCTTATATCCTGTCCTTGAATGGGTTTTCTGGCCTGAATTTATGGCCCCAGGATGACTGTAAGGACATGGAAGGCAGGGTCCGTACCTCCTCCCCTCTCAACCCCTGCAGCACCTGGCAGTTCAGGGGTCACATACTCCCTAGAACCCCAGAGCCTCAAGGGGCTTCAGGGATCAGCCAGTTCAATGCTCCCATTTCAGAGATGGGTGACCTGAGGTCCAGAGAAATAACGTGGCTGGCCCAAGGCCATTTCCAACATCACTTCCTAAGGGACCTTCTGCATGCTTCCACAGCCCCAGGGGGGCCTACTGATCTGACGCAGGCTTCTTTCTCTAAGCCAAGTCCCTGTTTCTCATGATTTTTTTCACTAACATCCTTTATCACAGGGCCTACTCAAGGATTCTTTAAAAGTCTAAGTATCATGAGATGATGTTAGGGGAAGTGCTAGGACCCCAGACTGCACCTACAATTGATTACAAGTGTGTAAAAATGATGTCTCCATGTGAATTTGGACGACAGAAATGGAAAACTGACAGTAGGCAACTTAAGGAAACTGCTGGGATTCTAGATGATTCTTTTTTATTTCTTCCTTTCTTTTCAGGTTCACTTTCACGTTCTTCTCAGGTTCATTTCTATGTTCTGCAATCAATGTATAAGGAAGGTGGGTGCAGCCAACACTGCGTGTGCCCACTCTGCTTCGGGCACCATGCCAGGCCTGCACGCCATTTGGTTGCATCTCTACAACAGTCTTGCAAAGTATTAGCATTCCCACTTTTCAGATGGGGAAAATGGGGTTCAGAGATGTTTAGAAAAATTAAATGCCCAACTTCACAGAGTTAGTAAGTGGTAGAGGGAGCATTAGAACATAAGACTTCCAATTCCAAGTTTAGTGTTCTTCCCTAAAAGACAGAGTGGGGGTGGAAGGAGTGTTCTTCCCTAAAAGGGAGGGAGGGAGGAAAGGAGGGAAGAAGATAACCTAAGTATGTTACATTAACTAGTTTGTCCCTGCTACACATTGTGTTCAGTATTTGTTGGATGGATGGATGGACATGTGGGTGGATGAATGGATGAATGAATATGTGGGTGAGTGGATGGATGGATGAATGGATTAATATGTGGGTGGATGGATGAATGAATATGTGGGTGGGTGGGTGGGTGGATGTATGGATAGATGGATGAATATGTGGGTGAATGGATGGATGAATGAATATGTGGGTAGATGGATGGATGGGTGGATGGTTGGATGGATGAATATGCAGGTAGATGGATGGATGGATGATTGGATGGATAAATATGTGGGTGGATGGATGGATGAATATTTGGATGGATAGATGAATGGATGGATGAATTTGTGGGTGGATGGGCGGGTGAGTGGATGGATGAATGGATGGATGGATGAATGAATATGTGAGTGGATGGATGGATGGATGGATGGATGGATATGTGGGTGGATGGGTGAATGGATGAATATGTGGATGGATGGATGGATGGATGAATATGTGGGTGGGTGGATGAATGGATGGATGAATATGTGGATGGACGGATGGACAGATGGATGAATATGTGGGTGGATGGATGGATGAATATGTGGATGGACGGATGGATGGATGGATGAATATGTGGGTGGATGGATGGATGAATATGTGGGTGGGTGGATGCATGGATGGATGAATGGATGGATGGATGAATATGTGAGTGGATGGATGGATATGTGGGTGGATGGGTGAATGGATGAATATGTGGATGGATGGATGGATGGATGGATGGATGGATGGATGAATATGTGGGTGGGTGGGTGGATGAATGGATGGGTGAATATGTGGATGGACGGATGGATGGATGGATGAATATGTGGGTGGATGGATGGATGAATATGTGGGTGGATGGATGAATATGTGGGTGGGTGGATGCATGGATGGATGAATGGATGGATGAATGGATGAATATGTGAGTGGATGGATGGACGCATGGATGGATAGATGGATGGATGGATGGATGGATGGATGGATGGATGGATATGTGGATGGATGGATGAATATGTGGATGGATGGATGAATATATGGATGGATGGATGGATGGATGGATGGATGGATGGATATGTGGATGGATGGATGAATATGTGGATGGATGGATGAATATATGGATGGATGGATGGATGGATGGATGGATGAATATGTGGGTGGATGAATGGATGGATAAATATGTGGGTGGGTGAGCGGATGGATGGATGGATGGATAGATGAACGGATGAATAGGTGAGTGGGTGGATGGACGGATGAATATGTGGGTGGGTGGGTGGGTGGATGAATGAATATGTGGGTGGGTGGGTGGATGGATGGATGGATGGAAGTCAGACAAGCAGCAGTTCCCAGGCTAAGAGCAGGGTTATTTACACATACCCCTTTGGCATCTGTCTGAAAGGTAGGGATGGGGTTTCCTAAGAGACAATGGTCCGTGCCTGGGTCCTTCTCCCTGGAAGATCTTTACCCTTTCCCTTCCTTGCCCTCGCTTGGTGAATAGGGAGATGAAGAGGACAAGGGGAAACGACAGGCCGAACTAATGTTCGGCCACTAACTTGCTGTGTGTCCTGGGACTAGTCACTCCCCTTCTCCTCTGGGCCTGTCTCCCTCACTAAAATTTGAAAAAATAGTACTAGATTGACACTTTCCAACCTGGCTGGTATCAGAATCCTCTGGGAAGCATGTGAAAATGCAGATGCCCAGGCCTCAGACCCATTAAACCAGCATCAGTTTTTAACAAGCTGCCCAGGTGACTCTCACAATTGGTCAGATTTGGAGATAAGGGACTAAAAGGACCCCAGGGCCTCAGTTGTGACACCCCCTGACTCATGGCTAGGTATGGCCCTTTCTGTAACCCGTCCTCTTTCCCTCCTTCATCTCCTCTCTGATAGTCAGGAACCTTTCAGTTACAAGGTCAGGAGCCCGACCCACCCTAACTGAAAGGAAATCTATTTGCAGACATACAAAGAAATTCACAAAGCAGAACTGCCTTCAGGCTTAGCTGGATCCAGGGGTTCAAAGATTCTCAAGGCTGTCATTCCATCTCTCAGCTGTTTCCTCAGTGTATCAGTTTCATTCCCACGTAGGCTCTGTCTACATGGCATGATAATGGCTGCTGGCCCACCCAACTCTTGTTATGCCACCCCACAATCCTGTAGAAAGTGAGAGAACCTCTCTCTTTTGGTGTCCATGAATCAAATCTCAAAGACTGATTGGCCCAGCCTGAGTCACGTGCCCACCAGGAGCCAATCCTTAGGCCACGAGATGGGGCATTCTGATTGGCCAGTCCAGGTCACATGACCAAAGAAACCCAGTATGTTCAGGGCACTGCCCATTCCCTAGGCCTAAGCCCTGGTCAATTCCCAGCCATGGGGACTTCCTGTAAGGGGGAGGGGAGGAGAGCCCAGCATCCTCCTGGGGCTGGTCTGCATGCAGGTGTCAACTGATCACCTGCCCAGAAGTCAGAAGTTTGTGGCTGTGTTCAGAGAAATTTCTGGAGGATCCAGGCCAATGGCCTCATGTCCTCTGAAGGAGGTGGCCCTAGTGACGCGAGGCTGAGTCTTGGGACCCCTCTCCATCTGGCTTTGTGAAGTCACCCTTCCATCCTCATCTGCGAACTGACTCTCCCCCTGGCAAAGCTTGGGTTTCTAGGCCCAGAGATAAACGTCTTTTCTACCCACCCCATAATCCCAAGGGCACTTTGCCAGCCCCTTCTCATTTGTTTGTGAAGGTCGGGTGGGGATATGATTACAGCCAGGCTGCCTTCCTAGGTCCTGACCCAGAATGGCCTGTGGCCCTGCCCCAATGGGTTTGGACATGGGAAGGTGATGCAGGGGCAGAAAGCCAGGGCTGGGGAGAGCTGAGCAGCTCTGCACAAGAGTGAAGGGGGAAATTGAGGGGGAGAGGGCACGAAGCCAGGGAGATGGAAAAAGGCCAGAAGCCCCGGCCCATGAGATGTGCAGGGTGCAGTGGGCGCTGGCAAAGGAGTAGAAACAGCAGGGCCCCCTCATAGAAAACGTGAAGCCCCCAGGTGCCCCTTCTGCCCAGCTTTCAATAAAGCCTTGCACATAAGAGAGGGCTTTGGTGGAAACTGAGGAAGGGGCTGAACTCCAAGCCTGGATGCTGTCACATGTAACAGCGTGTGGAGGTAGTGGCGAGGCCTGGAAGCTGCGGAAGGTCAGAGAAGCAGGAGCCTGAAGCCTCTGGGGCCCATGCGGTCTGTGGGTGGGGAGGCTGTTAAGAGCTGGATCCAGGCCGGGGAGGGCAGGGGTCCCAAACACCATCTTGGACCCATCGGGGCTAGCCATTTTCCCTCCATTTTCTTTTTTTCTTTTTTTTTCTTTTTTCTTTTTTTTTGAGACTGAGTTTTGCTCTTGTTGCCCAGGCTGGAGTGCAGTGGTGTGATCTCAGTTCACAACCTCTGCTTCCCAGGTTCAAGCGATTCTCCTGCCTCAGCCTCCCGAGTAGCTGGGATTACAGGCATGCACCACCATGCCCAGCTAATTTTTGTATTTTTAGTAGAGATGGGGTTTCTCCATGTTGATCAGGCTGGTCTTGAACTCCCGACCTCAGGTGATCTGCCCGCCTCGGCCTCCCAAAGTGCTGGGATTACAGGCGTGAGCCACCGCGCCCGGCCATTTCCTTCCATTTTCATTCAACTGGGGGAAGCACAGCAAAAAATACCCTCTCCTTTTCCCTCTCAAGCAGACATGCCCGAGAGGTCGCCCAGCAGGCCTGCAGCAGAGGCAGGACTAGAACCCAGGCCTCCGCCTCCAAGGCCAAGTTAGGGAGGCTGGTAGGGGGTGCCTACTGGGTCTCCCCCTCCCTCTGCCTGCCCCTCCTGGCCAGGGTTGTGTCCCACTCAGACCCACTGTGCCAAGGCTTCAGGCAACAGGCCCACAGGACAAAGGCTGCAGCAGGAAGACCCGGGAACAAAGCTGCTGCTGTGTAGACCAAGTTCAAAAATAAGCCAGACTCCCAGAGAGTCTGGTCACCATAGCAACGGGGGAGTTGTTCTGCAGAAGCCTCCTCACTGAAAGGCCCAGTGGCCACCACCTTCTTCCTCCCCTCCCTGAGGAATCAAGTCCCACCAGCACCAGGAGGAGCCTCTGGTGTCTTCACACATGCACATGCTGTCCCACCGAGTCCCCATCGAGGCCCCACCACGGCCCTGAGAGACAGCCAGGGTCATTGTCACTCAGCACACTGGACCCCTGGGGTTCTGAGACAGAGGTCCTCACCAGGGTCACACACAGCTCAGGTCTGTCTGCCTCCAGGTCCAGCAATGCACAGCAAATTGGGAGGCCTGGATTCAAACTCCCATCTCTCTCCCTGCCTCCCAGCCTCCTCCTCATTCCTTTTTGTTTGTTTGAGATGAGTCTTGCTCTGTCGCCCAGGCTGGAGTGTAGTGGTGCTATCCCAGCTCACTGCAACCTCCACCTCCCGGGTTCAAGCAATTCTCCTGCCTCAGCCTCCTGAGTAACTGGGACTACAGGCACCTGCCACCATACCCAGCTAATTTTTGTATTTTAGTAGAGATGGGGTTTTGCCACGTTGGCCAGGCTGGTCTTGAACTCCTGACCTCAAGTGATCCACCCACCTCGACCTTCCAAAGTGCTGGGATTACAGGCGTGAGCCACCGCGCCCTGCCTCCTCATTCCTCTGTGCCTCAGTTTCCCCCTCCCACCCAAAGCATTGTCGGGGTAAAGATGGGGACAGTTGTGCGTCCTTCCCAGGCTATTAGTGGTGAACAGGCATGATCACCCATGAGCAGGAACTGTGGGACCCTTGTCATAATCTCCTGTCCTCAGTGTTTCATTACAGCAGTGTCCCGTGTGGCATTCACTAATAGTTCCTCCTTGTGGGGTAAAGGTGTTGTCAGACAGGCTGTGGTAGGAATGCCCAAGCTTTCTCATCCCACTTCTGGAGATAGGCCCTTTCCTGCCCGGTCACAAAAGCAGGAAATGATCTGGACCTGACCAATTGATCTTGGCATCTCATCTCTCTGGCAACTGTGATTGGTCCAGGAGATAATGACTGGCCCAAGCACAGCCAATCAGAGAGCTCCCCTGGGACCCATAAATGGATACTGAGAGAAAAAAGCTCTTACTCTCTTGGCAGAGAGGGTGGGGAGTTCAGGTTACTGACTTGGGACTTCCATGGGGCCTTGTCCCACACAGTGTGTAGAAGATGTATCATCAGGGTTCAGTGACAGACAACGGAATCCATTCCAGCTAGTAGGAAAAAAAAGGGGTTTTTTTTTTCAAGCATATTATTACTAAGTGCCTGAGCATCCAGGAAAGCTGCCTAAAACCCTGCTGAACTGGGCTAAGATGCCAGGGCTCCTGCCTCCATCAGGAAGCTGTGGAATTCAGAAGCCACCATTACAACTGCCAGCTCCAGCATTATGCCTGCACTCTACCACCATCCACACAGCAAAATGGATGCTTGGATGCTCCATGCCCTGCCTCTCTCCCCACGAAACTCAGTTCCAAATTCTAGTCTTGTGCGTTTGCATTCAATGGCAGGATTTCCATGCCATCAGAAACACTAGCTGCAAGAGAGTCTGGAAATGTGGTTAAGTTTCCCAGCCTCTGCAGCACGGGAAGGGATGCCACATGGAATCCCTTGAGTCCATGGGATCTTGGGGCCATTTAGTGGCTGCCCCCAACAGGGCTTCAGGGGAAGGACCTCACCACAGGCTCCAGTCCCCAGCCCACTGCCTCTGAGGAGGGATGGGGAGGGTGGGGTAGGGGAGAATATTTCCAGCCTGTTGCACCAAATGTGCCCAGCCCTGGGTCCTGCAGATGGAAAAGTAGAAATGAAGCCTTGCTTGGCTGCTTCCCCCTCTCCTGCAGGATCCACCCCCAAGAAGGGGCAGGAGGACAGAGTGGGGATATGAGGACAGAAGAGCGACTTACATACACCAACAATGGCAACACGTGGCAACCAATGCCATTAGGCATTCCCAATGAAATGAGAGACCCCCCAAGGTCCCCAAAGGCAACCTGGGTTAGGAGAGGAGCATTGGACTAAGAGCCGAGGGGTCTGAGTTCTGACCCAGGGGAAGCCCCTAACAGACTGTTTGTGAGCATGCCACATGCCTTCTCTGGGCTGTGGTCAGAGAGGTTGCAGTCAGGGCTGTGATCTCATCTGAAGGCTGGATGGTGGTGGTAAAGATGGTGATGTTATACATGGTCTCATCTATAACATGGTGACTTGATACTGCCTGGATCCTCTGGGGCTCCAAGGGTTGAAGTTCTATCATGCAAAGGGAATCAAGGGGCCAGGCCCAGTGGCTCATACCTATAGTCTCAACACTTAGGAGGTGGAGGCAAGAAGATCGCTTTGAGCCCTCAAGCTTGAGGCTAGCCTGGGCAATATAGCAAGACCCTGTCTCTACAAGAAAATTAAGAAATAAGCCAGACATGGTGGTGCATGCCTGTAGTCCCAGCTACTCCAGGAGCTGAGGTGAGAGGACCCCTTGAGCCCACAAGGTTGAGGGTGCAATGGGCCATGATTGCACTACTGCACTCCAGCCTGAGCAACATTGTGAGACCCTGTCTCAAAAAACAAAGAGGATCAAGGATGATGGGACAGAGACAACCTAGGGGGTTCACCCGGGCTCCACCATCTGCCCCCGAGACACCTGCCCCCAGCAACTTTTACCCTCCCAGCTCTCCTGAGTGCCTGATTTCCTGGTCTCCCTCTAGGACCTCCCATCTCTAGCCTCACACACCACTGCCTGGCCCCAATCCCCAACCCCCTCCACTCTCCTCCAGCCTCTCACCCACCACCCCCCCAACACACACACACAGAGCCAGATGAGGCTGGACCAGGCTGGGGTTGCCGAAGGGACTGAGCAGATGGCCAGGGCCAGGGACTAGATAGTGACTGGGAATTATTCACCTGACTACAGGGGCTGGTGTTAAGAGTCTGGGCCCTTGCTTTCCTCCCCAAGGAAGTTGGAGGAGATACTTCCAGACTCCATGCAGCGGCTCTCTGGTGCTTCTCCTCCCTGCTCTGCTCTACTGACAAGGAGCACGTTCTGTGTGGGGGCCGTGAACAGAACCGTCACACAGTACTTGAGTTCCCAGGCTGAGGGGCTTATGTAACTGATGCCTGCCTGCCACCTGTACTCCCAGGTAGACCCCCTGGCTTCATCTCAAAGCACAAGGCCACCCCGGTACCCACACACCAGGCCTCCATGGGGTCCCATCTCTTGAAATATCACAGAGCACTTGTTCTTTCTCACAAGGCTCTTCATGCTGGTGCTGACATTCTTTCTGGATCTTTCTCCCCCAAGCAGGAAGAAACATGCTTTGTTCTCTGTATTCCCAGTGTCCCGGAAACCTGTGAATGCTTGGTAAATTTAGTTGAATGAACTAAAAGTATCAATAATAATAGAAACCCATAGAGAATGTAACAGGCACTAGTCTAAGAGCTCTGCATACATTCATGCATTTAATGCTCACCTCGCCCTTTATTGTAGGTACGGTCATTATCTCCATGACACAAACGGATGAATTAACAAATGCCACCACGTTCCTTCTGGGGAAAGGCACTGACCCGACAGATCAGGCCCATCACCAGGCATAAAGTGAGAGGGTGCCATGCTGAGTGTCCTCTATTATACCACCAGAAGGAGGCAGGGTGTTTCTGGAAGGAGGGCCCCCTGGAGGAGGAGAGGCACAGAGGGAACTGAAGTCTGGGTCGCTGGAGAAAGCCCCTTCAACTCTAAAGGAGTAGCTGGGCCTGAAGCTGGGGGGTTCCAGGAGCCAAGATCCTCAAACTCACCCATGAGTTTGAGTTTGACAGGGATGTCAGTGGGAACCTTAGGGCTGGGTGCTAGAAGCTGATGGGTTCCAGAGACCGAGTCACCCAGAAATCCCATCTAATTCTAAGATTTGATGAGTCCTATATCAGGAGGAGACGAGACCCGAGAAACTATCACTGTGGTCACCTCCAGGGTGGCTGGGGACGGTGAGAGAGAAGGGGGACTGGTTTTACTTTTGTCTTTTCACCCATGTGCTACCCATACAAAAAATAATACACGTGTATACTTGAACTGAATATTTCTAAGAGTCTAGCCTTCTAAGCCTCCAAGATTATTACAATCATTCTGAGATCCAGACTGATTCTCAGAGACTGCTGGCAAAGATTCGGGGGTTGGGCATCCGTGGGTTTGGACCCCGGCTCCGTGCATTTCTGTGCCTCAGTTTCCTGGTGTGTAACCCAGGACGAGGATACCCACTTCCGCTGGAGCATGATAACGATAACTCAGGCATCCCCCAGGATCTGTCACGCAGCACAGCCTTTGTCCAAACAAAGCCAGTGGTGAATGCCCAGAACCAGAGGATCCTCCAGGCAGCGTCTGGGCTGCTGAGTCTGAGCCAGGGAGTTTCCAGATTCCCAGGGTAGGAGGCCGGGAAGTCCCTGGGAGCGCCTGGAGGGCTGGCCCTGCAGGCCAGGCCCGGTGGGTGCGGGAGGCTGCAGCCCCGGGCCTGGTGCTCTGGCGCCCCCTCATGGACACTGTCCTCCTCGCACCCCTGGGACAGCTGGAGAGGAGTGCCCTCATTCATCAAAAAAATTCTCCTGATTATTCAGGGTTTTTTTTTTTTTTTCAAAAGGACCAAAGCTAGAGACAAGGTAAGAGTCCCCACTGGTCCTTCTGTGTCCTGCATGGAAATACGACTGAAAAAAAAAAAAAAGGCTGGGTACAGTGGCTCACGCCTGTAATCCCAGGACTTTGGGAGGCCGAGGCAGGTGGATCAGGAGGTCAGGAGTTCCAGACCAGACTGGCTAGCATGGTGAAACCCCATCTCTACTAAAAAAACAAAACAAAACAAAATTAGCCAGGCATGGTGGCACGCGCCTGTAGTCCCAGCTACTCGGGAGGCTGAGGCAGAAGAATTGCTTGAAACTGGCAGGCGGAGGTTGCAGTGAGCTGAGGTCGCACCACTGCACACTGTAGCCTGGGCGACAGAGCGAGACTCCATCTCAAAAAAAAAAAAAAAAAAAAAAAAGTCCCCACTGGCTGGTTTTGGGGCTCCAGGCCCAAAACACAGCATTAAGTGTTCAGAAGCTTTTGACACCTTTTGAGACACATAATGATTAACTACAGGCACTCCTGCCCAGCGGGCACCAGGTGCCCACTTCCTGGCAAAGCTCTTGTTATTACACTGTATCTTCCTATACTCTCACTATACTCAGCCCACACTATTATCAATCCTCTTAACATCTGGGGGAACAGAGACCCAGGAAGATAAATTGAACTCAGGGCACACAGCTGGAAGTGGTGGCATTAGGTGTCACACTCAGGCCATGGACTCCGTCACCCTGTGTAAGGAGCAGTAATTTTCTCTCCCATTCTCTGCAGGCCCCTGAAAGGTACCATGCTCAATACCAGTGCACGCTGTTCAGCCCAACCTGACCACAACTCTTCCAGATGGGCTTTTATTTCCCCCCATTTTTAGGGTGACCAACGGGTGTGCCTAGGGCTGAAGGGGCTCCTGGGATGCAAGACTTTCAGTGTTAACACCAGAAAAGCCCGACCCATTTTACAGACACAGAAACTGAGATTTGGAGAGGGTAATATATTCCACAGCTATTAAGCATGGAGCCCAGAAGTCTTGCTCTAGAATGAGGCCTACTGGCTGAGAAGCACTAAGCTGAGCTGGTTCTCTAAGGAAGAACAAAAAATGGCTGGGCGCGGTGGCACAGGCCTGCACTTTTTGAGGCTGAGGTGGGCAGATCACCTGAGGCCAGGAGTTTGACACCAGCCTAGCCAACATGGTGAAACCCCATCTCTACTAAAAATACAAAAATTAGCCAGCTACAGTGGCACGCGCCTGTAGTCCCAGCTACTCAGGAGCCTGAGGCAGGAGAATTGCTTGAACCAGGAGGTGGAGGTTGCAGTGAGCCGAGACAGCAAGCCACTGCACTCCAGCCTAGGTGACAGAGCAAGACTCCATCTCAAAAACAAAAAGGAAGAACAAAAAACAAGGGCAGGAGGATTGAGGAGGAATGGCAGGAGAGAATTCTAGAATCTCAGAGCCCGGAACAATCAATCTTGAAATCTTGAAGGCAATAATATCTCCTAAGAAGACGACCCTTGGTGGCTCACCCAGATCCTTCACTTCTGCCTCTGAGACATTGAGTCATTTCCTCAAAGTCTTGTAGCCTCAATTTCTCATCGTAATTTGGAGATAATAACCTTAGGACCTAGCATTTCAAAGAAAAGATTTGGCCGGGCACGGTGGCTCATGCCTATAATCCCAGAACTTTGGGAGGCCGAGGCAGGTGGATCACCTGAGGTCAGGAGATCAAGACCAGCCTGGCCAACATGGTGAAATCTTCTCTCTACTAAAAATACAAAAATTAGCCAAGCATGGTGGCAGGCACCTGTAATCCCAGCTACTTGGGAGGCTGAGGCAGGAGAATTGCTTGAACCTGGGAGGCGGAGGTTGCAGGGAGCTGAGATCATGATACTACACACCCCAGCCTGGGAACAGAGCAAAATTCCGCCTCAAAAAAGAAAAAAAAAAAAAAAAAAAAGGTCAAAGAAAAGAGCTGGGAATACTGGCATGCGCCTGTAGTCCCAGCTACTTGGGAGGTCGAGGCAGTAGGATCGCTTGAGGTCAGGAGTTCAAGGCTGTAGTGCACTGTGACTATGCCTGTGAATAACCAGAGCTGGAGGATTCCAGACCAGACAATACAGAGAAACCCTGTCTCTAAAACAACTAGTAAGTATGAAACAGGTGGTGGTGAGCCCTGAGTAGGAGCCGGGGAGAAGTCTCCCTGACCTGGAAGACCAAGCCCGCCAACAGATGCTGGGTTGCCTCTACCTGACCACGGGCAGAAACAGGGAGCTTACTACCTTACAACACAGCCCTTCTGTTAGAGCAAGCCAATGTGTGTAGGTTTACATATGTCAATAGTAGGTTTTTTACATATGTAAAAAACTATCTACATATGTAGATAGTTTACATATGGAACACTGAAAAAGCCTTTACCCTGGGCCTGGTGGTGTTCTGAGTGCTTTGGGGCTGTTAACTCCTTTAATCCTGGCTGGTGCAGTGGCTCACGCCTGTAATCTAAGAACTTTGGGAGGCTGAGGCAGGAGGATCAATTGAGCCCAGGAGTTCCAGACCAGCATGGGCAACACAGTGAGAACCACCCCAATCTCTAAAAAAATAATAAAATAGGCCAGGTGCAGTGGCTCACACCTGTAATCCCACCACTTTGGGAGGTCAAGGTGGGCAGATCACTTGAGTTCAGGAGTTTGAAACCAGCCTAGCCAACATGGTGAAACCCCATCTCTACTAAAAATACAAAAAATTAGCTGGGTGTGGTGGTGGGCACCTGTAATCCCAGCTACTCAGGAGGCTGAGGCAGGAGAATCGCTTGATCCTGGGAGGCGGAGGTTGCAGTGAGCCAAGATCGCGCCAATGCACTCCAGCCTGGACAACAGAGTGAGACTTGGTCTCAAAAAAAAAAAAAAAAAAAAGAGAGAGAGAGAGATGGGGGTCTCACTATGTTGCCCAGGCTAGTCTTGAACTCCTGGCCTCAAGTGATTCTCCTGCCTCAGCCTCCTAAAGTGCTGGGAGTACAGGAATGAGCTACCACACCTGGCCCCAAGTCCATGTTCTTAACCACTGTGCTTTACTGCCTCATATTTTTAATAAAAAATGCTTGTTTTTGATCTATAAAAACAAATTAAAACCATTTTAATGTACTCTTTGGCCTCACCATAATGTCTTAAAATAAACATCTACCTTGGTTCATCTAAACTTGACACTCCTAATTAAACATTTGTGGGGGGTGGGGGGCTAGGGAGGGATAACATTAGAAGAAATACCTAATGTAGATGACGGGTTGATGGGTGCAGCAAATCACCATGGCATGTGTATACCCATGTAACGAAACTTTACGTTCTGCACATGTACCCCAAAAACAAGTATAATAAATTAAAAAAGGGAAAAAAATAAAAATAAAAAAATAAAGGCCTTGAAAGCCAAAAAAAAAAAAAATGTGTTAAATACCAAACAGACGTATTCATGTTTAAATACATATGGATAATAGTTACAACACCCAAAAACATAAAACCTTCTTCCATGAGCTGGTCTCTGGAATGCTTAACTTTCGCATTTTAGAAATTCAACATTTTTGTAATTTTGTTGCTTACAGGCAAGAGAATGGGACTTTAGGCTGCTCTTTATAAGCATTCTCTAAATAACATATTTGAAGTATGGGCCATCTTTATTTCCAATAAAGAGAAACCTAAATTGGATATAGCCTTTGCTATGTTTTCCAGCACTGGGTTTGTAAGTCCCTGTGCTCTGTGACTTTGGATCTGGTGGCTGGAAGCTCACAGGTCTGGTGAAGATCGTGTAGTTAGCATGTGTATCCTCCTCAGTGATACCTGCGCTTAGGCTTCCTGTCTGACACCAGTGGCCCACAATGGGTGCAAATTAAGTCATATGTGACTAAGGACAAGCAACATGGTCTTAGTTCCCAAATCAACAGAGGTGGTATCTGTGAACAGAGAGAGAAACCAGGTAAAAGGACTCCATCATGAGCAAGCTTGTCTGCTCTCTCCTTCCCAGACCTGGAACTGGAGAAGGGGTGGAGCGGCTCTCATAGTGGTGAGCGAAGTTGAGAGACCCATGCAGCCAGGAGTAGAGTGGGGCAGGGAACGCAGCAGCAGAGGCTCGGCCTCTGCTCACACAAAAGCATGAAAAGGTGAAATCCGAGATGGCAGAGGCTGTGAGGCAGGGAAAACCACAGGCACCCAGCCCTTCCTGGGAGCACCTCCCCAGGGCCAGGCCCAGCTGCTCTGATGTCTACTCCCTCAGTTAATCCTCACAGCCACCCCTGGGTGAAAGGGCTACTGTACTGCTGTGCCCTTTCTACAGATGAAAGGAGGCTGAGGGGTGAAGTGATTTGCTCAGCAGAGAGAAATGTCCGCTGGGTCGCGGCCTGTAGCTGGTGAGGGTAGGGACAGATCTGAGAAGACAAGCCTAAGGGAGCCAGGCCACAGGTGAGTGAAGAGCTCAGCCACCCTGAGTGGCAGCACCAGCTCGGGAATCCAGCTCCCCCCCTTGCCCCACCTCCCTGCCTCTCTAGGTGTCACTGAGGCCTGACTGGAGATTCCACTAAGCCGAGCCTCAACTATTACTCAGCCTGAATGCTCCCCTCTCCTGGCCTCCCTTCAGGCTCTCTCCTCAGCCTTTGCTTTCCCCAACAAGCAGGTGTTTCCCTGGCTCAGGGGCCTCTCTTCATGCTGCTGCCCCGATCTGGAAGGAGACTGGCATGTTCTGAGCACAGCTGCTCCTCCTATGAGCCCTACCCCAACTACCATGGAAAAGCCAGTCGGACCCCCTTTGGCCTCTCAGTCCTGTGCCTGCCAGTCAGGCCACCTACCCCTGGGAACCTACCCCAGGGTCAGTCTCCCCCACCTGACTGGCACCTGCCTCCCCCAGGCCAGGACTGTCTCTGCCCAGCATCCCACTCAGGCCGAGGTCAGGGACTGCCAAGAGAGAATCTGGCAGAAAAGGTGACATGGGTGGAGTTCGGAGCCACCAGGTTTGAAGCCTGCCCTGCACTCCCTCACTGTGACACTTGACTCTCTGAGCCTCAGTTTCTCCACCTGTAAAACAGAGGTGACCACAGCAGCACCACCCACCACAGGGGTGGAGAAAAGGCTACCAGCAAAGTTGCCACTGCAGGGTGAATCTCATGAGAGTTCCACACTCCATGAACAAGCAGGACAGGAGGACCTTGGGCCTGAGATGCACGCGAGTCCCCACCTGAGCAAGATGAAAGGCTAGCAGGAACCGGAGATGCAGCCTTGGACGCAAAACCCACAGCGCACCCAGTAAGGTTGCCACCCCACCAAGAAAACAAAAGCTGTTCCAGACACTCTCAAAATTATCAGAAAAGAAATGAGCTTTGAACGGGAGTGAGTCAGAGGAAAGCTGTTTTAGCTCCTCTCATCTCTCCATTTCCCGGAACAGTATGGAATCAGAACGGGCTTTGAGCTGCAGGAATCTTCTGCACAAAAATACATTTGTGATTCAACAATGACCACGTGGATGCACCAAGCTTTCTTGTATTTTTAGAAAAATCAAATAATCTTACTTCAAGTTCGTGTCATTTTTACATGGCAATTACTTTTAAATACCTTATCTAATGTTTCATAGATTTCCAAATTCACGTTTTGCTTGACACTTTATATTTCTAAATGTATTTTAAATATCAAATATTTTATTTCACTGATTTCTATTTAATTTTATGAATCCTAGCTTTTTTAAAAACACAAAACATACCAACTCAGAGTGACTTTCTGAAATTAGGCAAAGTGACCGAGGCACTTGGCAACACTCCTTCCTCCAGCATCACTGTCACTAGTGCCTTCTGTCATTCAATCCTCACAACTCAGGGTGAGGAATCCCCCCATCTCCAGTTTACTGATAAACTCAGGCACAGAAAAGTGAAATGTCTCGCCCAAGGCCACACAGTTACACGTGGCCCACCAGGAAAGAAATGGCTGGAGTCCTAGTTCCTGCCTGGTGGCCACTACATTCCCCTCACTAACAGCTGCTCACTGACCCTAAGCACAACCCTGTGAAGCAGCTTCTAGTGTCAGCCTGCTTACAGATAAGGAAACTAAGGCATGGAGAGGGTCCATGAATCCAGGCAGTCTGACCGCCAAACCACGGCTCGCAGCCCCCCAATAAGTTACTGGGGAACAGGTGAGGCGGATCAAAATCACACACTTTGAGAAGCGCTTCCCCACTCCCTGGTCTCAATGGATTCCCGGCATCAAGGGAGTGGCTTTATGAGCCCCGCTAAACAGATGAAGAAACCGGAGCACTCAAGTCACGTGACTTACCCAGAAGTCTGAGTGGCAGATCCAAGTCAGAAACCCTGGCCTGTCTGGCTCCAGACCCTGTTCCCTCACACTTACCCTGCCATGAGGGCACGATGGAGGTGACAGGTCACCGAGTGCACAAACCCACAGATACCTGAACACACCGTGGCTTTATTATTAACGGATGCCAAAAGCACACTTCCCAGAACTGCGCTAGAGGCGGGCGCCCAGAGGCAGCAGGACACTACAGCTCCTTCCTCTGGGGCAGAAAGGAGGGTGCCTGGGAAGTTCGAGGGCTGCAGTGGGGAGGCAGAGGTCCCAGCAACATTGTCAATGGCAGGCAGCGGCAGGAGGGGCGAGGCGTGGGCGAGTCCATGAGTCCAGTGAGGCGGCGCGACTCACTTGAGGCGGTAGAGAACCTTGCGCTGCATGCGATGCTGGATCTCGCCGCGCCGCAGCATGAGCTGCAGCACCTTGTGGATGGCGTGCTCCGGGTATTTCTGTGGGAGCACATGGCTGGCTAACGGCACGTGCTGCCCGAGGGGACTCCGACAGAGCCCAGACATCCCCAGGCTCAGGGGAAACTTTGAACTCAGGCTCCTTTGACCTAAAGGGTCCACACTTCCTGAGTGCCCACTGTGTACCAGACACTGAGGCACACGGAGGCTAAGCCACTTGCTCAAAGTCACAGCAATTAAGCGGTAGAGCTGGGACTTAAGTCCCATCTGACTCTAGAACTGAAGCTCTAAACCTTTCTCTAAGCCTCAGTCTGCGCACCTATAGAATAGACACGATACCACCCATTAAACTGCCCTGAATCAAAATGAGATGATGTACAAGGAGCGGAGACCAGAAACTAGGATTAATCCTGAGATTTTTAAGGTGACAGGTTTTCCAGAGCATCTGGAAAATCCCATCTTCTCTCTATGGGGCCAACAGTACCCTCCTCAGTGAGCCAGAAAGCTCACTCTCATGGCTCTGCCCCTTCCCACTCCATGAAACGCCCGCCAACGGGGAAAGGCACAGACGGGAAGGGCTGCGGGGAACTTGTATGGGGTTTCACCAGAATCCAACCACCTCTGCTCTCCTCTCCCCTTCGTGGGACAGAAAAAATACCCCCATCCCTGCTCCTGATGAAGACGTCCCTGGGGAAGGAATGATGGCTAGAAAAGGTCTGAGAAAGGGACAGTTGTCCATCCTACCCCCGTTCAGGGCCTGTCTGCTGAGTAAGACGCCAGTGCTGAGTGGGTGGGAACCAGCAGAAGCCCTGCACCCCGTGCCGGCTCACACCCCCACTCCAAGGCAGGCTCACCTGCTTGGTGAAGTCCTTGATGATGCTGTGCTCAGACACCTGGGAGCCAATGGCAAAGCGGCGCTTGAGCTGCTTCTCGATGCGGCTCAGCATCTCCTGGTCCTCCTGGCTGGTGAAGCCCTCCACCCCTGTGGGCATTGAGAAGTGAGGCAGCCAGGGAGCTGGGACAATGGGAGTTCTTGGACAGAGACAGCCTCTAGCCCAAGGAAGAATAGCCTAAGCCAGGCCCCGAAGAGTAAGTCAGAAAAGGGCACCGAGTGTGCCAGGGTGGTGCAGGCCTGATTGAGGAGACAGGATATGGCACATGTGGGGACACTCCAGGCCAAGCACAAAGTCACAGAGGCAGGAACACACCTGTCTCATTCAAAAAGCAGCCCGGGGCCCAGCGCAGCAGAGACATGGCCAGAGTGTCACTAGGGACCAAGTCCTGCGGGCCCTTGGAGGCCACAGCAGGACTCCTTTTGTTGCTGGAGCAGATAGATTAGAGAGAGAGTTGGAAGGGGCCCATCAGTGACCCAGGAGGGAAGCCAGCCTGCCCTGGACACATCTACGAGGTGCCCTGAGGAGCCCTCGGCAACCAGGAGGCTCGTGACTTCCAATTACTGCCACAGAGGCCTTGGTGTTTCAGCTAAGGCGATGGTGGGCTCATGGTCAAGAAGTCATTGAGAGGGGAGTCTGTGAGGCAAACTCCTACATAGCCCACAAGACCCAACTCAAATTATCACCACTCCATATCACCCCTGCCCTCTGTGCCTGCAGCATCCCAGAGGCCTCCACCTGCAATGTCTCATGTGACAGGAAGTGTCTCCAGGGTAGAGGCTGGACAGGAAGTTCCTCACCCAAGTGCCTCCCCAGTCAAATGCACCAAACGGGCTCCCTCCTGGGGAAACTGACACTTAGCGCTGCCTCCACCTGAGCAGCTCTTCCCCCAAGGAGCCACACTGTCCACTTCATGCAGCTCCCTGCTTGGCATCACCTCCTGGCAGAGGCCATGCCCACTCACTCCATGGGAAAGAGCACGTCCTCCTTTTCCAACACACCTGGCCCTGCCATCATCTCCCTCACTGCCTTTTTCACTACCTACACTACCTGCATTTGTTTCTCTACTGTCTATCTCTCCCCAACTAGAACGAGAATGAGAACCCAGGAGGGCGGGGACCTTGTGATTGATTGCTCTTATACTCCCAGCACCTAGAACAGTGCCTGGCAAACAGTAACACTAATGAAGTATCTGCTGGGTGAAGGAACAGATTTTCCCCAGCGTAGGTAGCCTGGCTCATGATTGGTGCCTGGGACAGTCTGTTGAAAGGCTGACCGAAACCAGACAGTATGGCTTATGGTGTGGAAAACGCTGGCCTAGGGGCCAGGAGACTTGCATTCCAGCCAAGCGACTGTGATCTTGGGCACCAGGGAAAGGCCCCTTCGAGTGTCAGCTGTCTCATTTCTAACATGGGCAGGACTGACTGCTCACCTGGCTTCCAGGGGGCAGCTGGAAGGAAAAATGCAAGAAATAACTCTGGAAGCACTGAAAATGCTGACGAGCTCTAGGAAGCAGAGCATCAACTGTTGTTCCTAGCCAGTGAGAAGGGTAATTATCATCAATGACCTGGGTCAAGAGGATTGTGTTCAAGGGTCTGGAGAGAAGCTGCTTCTTCCCATCTTGGAGGAAACAGCGGTGGGGAGAAAGGAGGAGAGGGGTCTTATTGCAAAAAGAAACTCAGAGAAGCTCAGCAAACTCAGAGAAGCAAGACACACACTGCAGGCCCCCAGCAGGCCAGAGCCCTGCCCACAGAGCTCCGAGCCAGGGAACCCAGATCAATTGAGACCATGTCCCCTGCATCTGCTCACCTGACAGGGTACCGGACAAGGCAGCATCCAACGTGGACACTTGGAAGAGCCGCAGGGCCTCCTCCACATCTGCCTCTGTGGCGAAGGGCTGCAGCTTCATCTTGCTGAGGGCTTCTGCGATGCGCACGATGGCCTCCAGCTGCCTGTGGGGGCAACAGCGTGCTCAGGGTAGCCTCGGTCCGCTATTCCCTTCCTCCCCAGCCACCCCATTACCAGGGAGGTGCTTGCCCAAAGTGGTAAGACTGTGGTGGAGACTGCTAGGTGTCCCCATAATCCATCTCCCTTTTGATCTTAGTCATAGCACTGCAATTTTTTTTTTTTTTTTTTTTGAGACAAAGTCTCGCTCTGTGGACCAGGCTGGAGTGTAGTGGCATGATCATAGCTCACTGCAGCCTCGAACTCCTGGGCTCCAGTGATCCTTCCACCTCAGCCACCTGAGGAGCTGGGTCTACAGGCATGCACCACAATGCCTGGCTAATTTTTTATTTTTTGTAGAAATGGGAGTCTTGCTATGTTGCCCAGGCTGGTCTCAAACTCCTGGCCTCAAGTAATCCTCCTGCCTCAGCCTCCCAAAGTGCTAGGATCACAATGTAGGCTACTGCACCTAGCTCGGAACCCCAGTTTTTAGTCTGGCACACAGCGATCCACTAAAACACATCCCAGACATCTTTTGTACCAGGTTGTATTTGTGTGACCAATCTATGGCAGTAAGTTTTAAGTCCAAGCATTGTGTGGGACTTCATGAAGTGTCCTTTAAAAGGGAAGCTCTCTTTCCTTCCTGTCCTGCTGCCTGGAGGTGATGGCTGAAGTTCTAGTGGCCATCTCGGACTAAGAGTAAGGGGGAGCTTGAGGAGTCCTCACACCAGTCCCCATACCATCTTCCTCCAGACAGTGCTACAGAAAAGAGAAATCAACTTCCTATTTCTTTAAGCTGCTTTATCTGGATTTACCATTACTTATAGCCAAATCCATTTCCAACCAGTCAGTGCTGGAGACAGGATTCAAACCAGGTAAATCCCAACTCTTACCCACTGTATTGTCTACAAAGTCACAAGAATGAACAGAGTTAGGAGGTAAAAGCACTGAGGGCCAGAGAAGGAATGTAATTTCCCTACAGTCACACAGTGGGCTAGAGGCTGGGACCCAAGACTCTTGACTCCCAGGCCTGGGTCCTTCCCTCCCTTCGGGCTTCCTACAATGGGAGAAGCCAGGCCAAATTCAGGCAAGAGGGGTCCAGGTTTGCCCGGCGTTAAATCAAGAAACATGGATCATCATTGAGATCAAGGAGGCCATAGCTTATGCTCCAAAGAGACTCTTCCTGCCCAGAGCTACTATGGGCCTGTGCCAAGTGGAAAGCCTGGACCACTGCCCCTGGTTGCCAAGCACACCCTGCTGTGTAAAGCAAGCCCCACCTGCCATGGCCCAGCCCTGCCCGCCTGCTCACCGCACAGTGATGGGGATGCTGGAGCGGCGGTCACTGTCCCTCTCGTGCTGACGGGCCCCGCTCCGCATGATGATGTAGCGGTTCTTCAGTTTCTCTGCAGCCTCTGCTGACAGCCGGGGGCCACACTTCCTGCAGGACAGTGGGGAGAGGCTGGTGTGAGGCCAGGAGGGACTCTTAGGGCACCTACCCTTTCCCCCAGCCCCCTGCCAGCTTACAGACATGCACTTTCCCACCACACCACAGCTGCCCACTCATATGGGCTGGGGGACAACAATCGGAAAAGACTTAAGTGAAATCTGGCTGTGGGCAGCTGCCACAAACATCAACACTGGGGAGAAATATGGGTGCCTCTCTTAGAAAACAGGTGAAGAAAAGCCAGGCACGTCTGCAGGGTGAAAACCGCCTCTTCCCCACTGTTAGATGCTGTGTGGTGTCTTGCCACAAGGTCCCCCATACATGTAATGTACAATGGCACAATCACAGTGGCATGGAGGCCCACTGGGTGGTGGGCTTTGCAGCAGTCTCAAACTCCTCCACCCAACACATCTGAAGACACGACAAGCTGATGACACCCACAGGAGGCTTGGCGGTGACTGCAGTCCAGGGGCTGGGAGCACCTCAGACTCTCCTGGGAGGGTAGGTGTGGGGAAGTCTGATCAGCATCTACCCTATCCCATCCCCTCCCCTCTAGCCCCCAGGCCAACTGACAATCACTGATGTAGGGAAAGCCTTAGCTCAACCATCCTAAGGATGTGGCGACTGAGACCCAGAGGGAGGGAGGGAACTCCCCAAGGCTACCCGGGGACTTAGTGCAGAGGGAAGATTAGAATCCAGGGCTCCCTGACTCACAGCTGTGGGCCCAAGCCTCTCCAGACTGGGCCACACAGAGCTCAGACTTGGATGAAGACCCAGGGACTACCCACTCACCCTGGCAGAGGTGCTGAATCAGGGACCCACCAGCCCCCCACTGGTAGTGCACTCAAAGAGCCCTCAACCCCTGGGTTTTAGCTCCTTCAAAAGATCACCAAAGCGCTGTATGACAAGAATCGAAGCACTGTGGTTAAGAGCACAGCCTCTGGAGGCAAGCAGCTGGGTTCACATCCTGGCTCCACTACCTCTGGCATGTGACCTTGGACAACTTACTTAACTTCCTTTGCCTCAGCTTCCCCATCCATAAAGGGAAGGGAATAATAGCACACCTTACCTGGTAGGTTTTGGGGGAGGGTTATAATTTATTCATATAGAAAGTACCAAATAGTAATTCAGAATGCCTGGCACAAAGTAGTGTGTGAGTAAGAGTGAGTGTGTGTGTGTGTGTGTGTGTGTACACATATATATTTATTTTTTTTTTTTTGAGACAGAGTCTCACTCTGTTGCCCAGGCTGAAGTGCAATGGCACGATCTCAGCTCACTGCAATCTCTGCCTCCTGGGTTCAAGCAATTCTCCTGCCTCAGCCTTCTGAGTAGCTGGGACTATAGGTGTGCACCACCACACCCAGCTAATTTTTGTATTTTTAGTAGACATGGGGTTTTGCCATGTTGGCCAGGCTGGTCTCGCACTCCTGACCTCAAGTGATCCACCTGCCTCTGCCTCCCAAAGTGCTGGGATTACAGCGTGAGCCACTGCAACCAGCCAGTACTATGTATATAATTATTACTGAAAATCTGTGAGAACAATCAAATTGCAGCTGCGACTCACTGAGTATCTACCCAGGGCAGGGCTATGCCAAGCACTTACTCATCATCTTGTGTAATCCTTACAAAAATCCTAGCAAACATCAATAGGCCTGGGGAAATCAAGGCTCAGAGAGGCCAACCAACTTGCCCAAAGTCATAGAGTGAAGGCAGGTATGACCCAGAGCCCATGTCTACCATGTCTACACTTCACTGCCTCCCTGCATATCAGACACGAGGAGGTCTTCAAGACCATCTAAATCCCACCTCCTTGGTGTGGAGGTGGGAAAACTGAAGCCAAGAGCCAGTGAGCTACGCAAGGTTAGAAGGGAGCAGAGCAGATTCAGTAGAGCTGAGAACCTCAGAACAGCAACATCTGGGCTGTTCTTCATGAGGAGCAGCAGGACCAGGGGACTGGGTTCTCTCCCACCCAGGGAAGCTGGGCAACCTCACCCCCGTGGGCCTGCGTCCAGGACTCACGCTCGGCAGTAGGCAATAAACTTCTTCAGCTTGGCCAGGTCAATCTCGCCCTCCACAGCCTGTGTCTGTGTCAGTGCGCTCACGTGCAGAGTGATGACATGCTTGGCCAGCATCTGGAGAGCAGAGGGGATACTGGGTCATCCCACAGGCCGTCCCAAGCCTGAGTCCCAGCACTGAGGTGGAACAGCCAGAAAGAGCTGATGGGGCCCTGGCATCAAGGAGCCGGAAAGGGTGCTGAGATCTCAGGCGTGCTCAGCCTGTTTGCTCAGCACCAGGCCCTCATTCTGATGGGAGCATCTGGATTCTCCTTTAGAGAGAACTTAGTGCTCCTTGCTCCTCTGCCCTGGTCCATAAAGGGGTGGGTTCAGCTTGTCCACCCCGACTTGGGGCATGTATCTTGTCCACCCCAACTTGGGCATGGACATTGGATCTACCCAAGCCAATAGGAGTCTATCCTGGGACTTTTGATAGAAGTACTGGAAAAGACGGGGCCTCCTCTTTCCTGGGGGCTGTTAAGCTACAAGCTAACAGGACAAAATCTTATTTTGTCTTTGCCACCACAAGAGGAACAGCTGCCCAAGTACAAAGATTCCACCAAGGGAAGCAGAACAGAAAGGCAGAGACAGTTGTTTGAGAATCCAGATCTACCTGGGCCTTAAGCCGCCGGACTTACCAATTCTATAAACCACTATGTTTTTTTCTTTGAAAAACTTACTAACCAGAACTGAGGTTCTATTACTCATAACCCAATGTCAACGCCTCTGTTTCATATATAAGGGACTGAGGCCCAGGGAGAAACTGATTTAGCCCAAATCACACAGCTTATCACTCACGGCAGAAGCAGAGCAGGCCACAGGACTCCAGACCCTACTTCAATCCTCTGCAGTCCACAACAACTGCCCTCTCACGTGCTCCCCAATGTCACAGCCTGACAGTCAGGACTTCGCCAGCCAAGGCCCTTGTTCTCCATTCTCCTTCCCACACAATCACAAGCCTGCCTGGAGGCAGGTCCCATGGCCACCAGCCCTGCCCCTGGACGTACCACATCCCTCTCCTCATTGTGCTCATCCTTGACGATGAAGATCATGTCGAAGCGCGACAAGATGGTGGGCATGAAGTCAATGTTGTCCTCCCCCTTCGTCTCATCCCAGCGGCCGAACACTGAGTTGGCAGCAGCCAGGACGGAGCAGCGGGAGTTCAGGGTGGTGGTGATCCCAGCCTAACAGGTGACAGACGATGAAAAGGGGGAGGAGATGGCAAAGATGCCTTCTTATATACACGCTTACACACACACACACACACACACACACACGATTCTAGGCCTGGGCAAAGAGAACTTGGTCCCAATCAGGGCAGCCTGAGGATGGTTGGGCCAGGCTGGGCTGCTGCAGGCTGGGCTCTCCATGGAGGGCCACTCACCTTGGCGATAGAGATGGTCTGCTGCTCCATGGCTTCATGGATTGCCACACGGTCATCTTCTCGCATCTAAGTGGGGAAGAGAGAAATGTCATCAGACCTACTGAAGTGAGGGAGCAGGGAGCAGTAGAAACAGGAAAACTAACAGCAGCCCTCACTCCCGAATACCAGCTCCACGCAACAGCAGCCCTCACTCCCGAATACCAGCTCCACGCAAGGCCAATGGCAGCAACCAGGTCACCTCTAATCATGGGAACAACTGTGTGGGCTTGCCTTTCTTCTCCCCACTCTTCAGATATGGGAACTGAGGCTTGAAGAGGTTAAGCAGCTTCCCACAGTTACTAGAGTGACCGGCCCAGGGACTGAAAACATGTCTCCCAAGTCAGAGGTGATTTCTGCTGGCTGAGCACAGGAAGTCACATACCCTGGTGCCACCCACCTTTTGGCTACTACCCCCCTCATCAGACTCACCTTGTCAAACTCGTCAATACAGACGACCCCACCATCGGCCAGGACCATGGCTCCGCCCTCCATGATGAAATTCCGGGACGAAGGGTCCCTCATCACCGAGGCTGTCAGTCCAGCTGCGCTGCTGCCTTTCCCAGACGTGTATACCTGGGGCAGTGGGGTGGTGTCAGGGCCCGATAACAACTCCATGCTTTGACCCCCATAAGACAAAAAGACCCACTGAGGTTGTGATTTGCCCAAGGTCACACATCAAAGCTGGCTGCAGAGTACAGAATAGGACTCAAGGCTCCAACTCAGTGCGTCTCCCTCTGGAAGGGGATGCTGCCCTGGGCCTCGGTGTGCCCAGATGTTCTCCCCGCTGAGGGCATCACATCCATGGCTCACCTGAGCCTCACCACAGCCCTGTGACACAGTCTTGTGGGGCCCAACTCACAGATGAGCAAACTGAGGCCCAGAGAAGAGGAGTTAGCCTCAGGGCTAGGATGAGGACTCCTGACTCCCAGGGAAAGCCTGCCCCCATCGTGAGTCCCTTGTCGTCTCTATATAGACCTACACGCCACATACTGCCATAGAGCCCCTGAAATTGGGAAAGTCCTAACTGAGATGTCCTTAATCGTGCAAAATACGCACGATTTCAAAGACTCAGAGCTCCTAAGAATGTAAAGTATCTCAATAATCTACATATCAAACAACATGTTGAAATGAGATTTTAGATATAGCGAGTTAAACAGAGTAACTTCACCTGTTTTTCCTTTTTTCTTTCCCCTTCTTCCTTTTAAATTGAAACGGGGTCTTGCTATGTTGCCCAAGCTGGTCTCAAACTCCTGGGCTCAAGTGATCCTCCCACCTCAGCCTCCCAAGTAGCTGGGACTACAGGTATGCACATGACCGCACCCAGCTACTTTTTAATGTGGCTATTAGACAATCTAAGAAGACATACATGGGTCGCACGTGCAGTTCACTATTTCTACTGGACAGTGCCAGTGTGGCAAATTTGGCACACTTCCTATCTATCCAAAGACCACCATCTCGCCCTATACAACCCCGCCACTCGGATCATGACAGTCAGACCTTCTCTGGCTCTGATCCCTGCAGACCCATTCAACAACGCAGCAGAGGACCCAGCTCATCAGACACTTGGGTTCAATCACATCCTGCTCTAATGCTTACCAGCAGTGAGACCTGGGCCAAGACACTTACCCATTCTGTACCTGAGTTTTCTCACCCCTAACACAGGGGTAATAGTACCTACCACACAGTTGACGTGAAGACTAAGTAAATATATGCAAAGTACTTCAAGCAGTGTCTGGCCCTTCATTTTAGCTATTATTATTATTATTATTTATTATTATTATTATTTGAAACATGGTCTCACTCTGTCACCCAGGCTGGAGTGCAGTGGCACAATCTTGGCTCACTGCAACCTCCCCATTCTGGGCTTAAGTGATCCTCCCACCTCAGCCTCCCAAGCAGCTGGGACCACAGGTGCATATCACGCCTGGCTAGTTATTTTGTATTTTTGGTAGAGACAGGGTTTCACCATGTTGTCCAGGCTGGTCTCAAACTCCTGAGCTCAAGCAATCCGCCCACCTCGGCCTCCCAAAGTGCTGGTATTACAGGGATGAACCACTGTGCCCAGCCAGATTTTAGCTATTAATGATAACAATATCATTATTTAGCAAATGGATAAACTGACGCTCAGGGAGATTGGGTGACTTACTCAAAGCCCATAGCCAATTTCTGGACAGGGTGAGACCCAAACTCCATCCTGACTCTCAGTACAGTGTACTCGCCCCCTGCCCCAAACCTACATACACCTGTTGGCTCCCTTCTTCCTCCCATCTCCTCGGCCATCCTGACCGCAGCCAAGAGAAAGGAGGAAGAGATTCCGGGTGAGAGAGCCCACCACAGGTGTCCTGGGGACCCAGAGGCCCTGCCCTGCAACCTTCCTCCCTGCAAGCCAAGGTGGCGAAGGTATCCCAGGCCACTCACCCCAATGGGAGAACACTTCTCCACAAACTTCAGAAGCTGGGACTTGGCTGTCCCAGGGTCCCCTAGCATCAGCAGGTTGATGTCTCCTCGGCGAGTAAGTCCATCAGGGAGCCTGGGGGACGAAGGGTAGATAGACAAGGTGAGAATCCATGAGGGCATCGCATGTGACATCCAGTCACCAGATTGGTGGGCTGGCAGTTGACTCCCCCAACTATCATGGGCCTCAGAGTTGGCAGGAAGGTAGTGGCTGTGGCCTGAGACCCATGTTCCTACCCAGCTCTGTAGTTCCCAAACCATGGTAGGTCTTGCCTAGCAATGAGGACAGAGCTTGCCTCCCAGAAGAGGAGGGTTAAAGGAAATGGCTCTTATGGCTGTGCTCGGGTACACCCAGCATCTGAGCAACGTTCCTCCCAGCTTGAAAGAAAAGGACAGAAAGCTGCCTGTGGGCTGTGCACGGTGCGGCAGAACAAGCACGATGACAGCAGGCTCCTGGCTCCCCTGCATGTGCTGGGGAGCAAGTCCCTTTAACTCTCTATGCCTCAATTCCCTCATCTATAAAATGGGCACAACAGCTGCGTTAACAGGTTACTGTGAGGAATGACTGGGCTTCAGACACATAAAGCACTTAAAAGAATGCCTGTGCGGCCAGGTGCGGTGGCTCACGCCTGTAATCCCAGCACTTTGGGAGGCCGAGGCGGGCGGATCACGAGGTCAGGAGATCGAGACCATCCTGGCTAACACGGTGAAACCCTGTCTGTACTAAAAATACAAAAAAAATTAGCTGGGCGTGGTGGCGGGCGCCTGTAGTCCCAGCTACTCGGGAGGCTGAGGCAGGAGAATGGTGTGAACCCAAGAGGCGGAGCGTGCAGTGAGCCGAGATCACACCACTGCACTCCAGCCTGGGCAACAGAGTGAGACTATCTCAAAAAAAAAAAAAAAAAAAAAAACAAAGAATGGCTGTGCATAAAACACAGTAAATGGCAGCTGCTAATAATATCCCTGCTACTGACCCCAAGCTCAGTGCTGAGATTTAAGTCCTGGTACCTACATGACCCCAAGCTCAGTGCTCTCCCACTGCACTTGCCAGGGCCCCAGTCCCCCCCTTGCCAGGGTCAGGGCATCACTGAGACAGGTGCACAGATCAGCCACTAGCCAGCTGATGGCAAGCTTGGGGGCTGGCAAAGGTGCCTGGCAGACTGAGGGGCCCAGGAAATACAAAAAAGAGTGCCCAGTCCTGATTATCCAGTAATTATCCTACTGTGAGCCCCATCATCAGCCGCCTCCCCAAACCTAAGGGAACTCAAGCCCCTACCTCTTTCGGGAGCCCCCAAAGAGCAGGCAGGCAATGGCCTTCTTCATGTCCGTGCCCCCAAAGATGGAGGGGGCGATGCTCTTGGAGATGACCTCATAGACACTGGGGAGGGCAGCCAGGCGACGGAACTCCTCCTCCTCCTGGGGGCTCACGGCCCCAGCAAAGCTGCGGCCTTGGTAGGCAAAGCAGGCGCATGAGTGAGTACAAGGGAGCTCTTCCAGCCCACTGCCCATCCTGGCACCAGCTCAGGGACCTCCCAGAGGGCAGAGCCCTTAGGGCCAGGACAGCACAACCTATCTGAGTAAATAGAGATCCCAGCTCTCAAGCCCTCAGGAATGGGCCTGGTGTGTTCCAGGGTCCAAAGGGTGAGGGGAAGTGGGGAGAAGGGTTCTGAGGAAACAGAGGGCCAGATGGCATAGGACCTTGGAAACCACTGGAAGGTCTCCCCTTTCAGCCGAGGAGTGATATAGTGTCTTGGTCATGACAGCATCGCTCACTGGCTGCTGCAGAACAGAGAAGGTAGGGCAAGGTGGAGACGAACACTGGGGAGGATCAACGGTGATCCAGGGAGGGCTGACAAGGGCTCAGAGCAGGTGGGGAGGATGAGAAGTGGTCAGATCCTGGACACGTTTTAAAGGTGGAGCTGGCCAGAATTCCTGAGTGATTAGATGTGGGGGATGAGAGAAAAGAGCACCAAGGGTGACTTGGGGGTTTTTGTCTGAGCAACTGAAAGGGTGAAGATGGGAAGACTGAGAGGAGCCAGTCTGAGGGTGGGGAAAGGGGAGCTTAGCTTCAGCCATGTAAAGTTCGAGATGCCTTTCAGATATGTAAGTGAACATGTCAAATCAGCAGTTGGTTATTAAAGTCTGGAACGTGGGGAGAAGCCCAGGCTAGAAATGGAAATGTGAGAGCTACTTACCTGTCAGTGGTTTTAAAGTTGTAATAATCTAGGTAGTTTGTGTAAATGTGGGGTGGGCCATGGACTGAGCCCTGGGGAAGCCACCCCTCTGAATCAATTCACTGCAGCCAGAGGGCTGAAACAAACCTGAAAACCCTCAGTGGCCCCTGCTGCCCTCAGGTGTAAGCAGGAGCTCCCCATCTCGGCACTCAAGGCCTCTTACACCACCTGGCCCCTCATCCCCTAGACTCCCACTCGGCCCTCCAGCCACTCAGTACCTTGCCCAGGCCGGGGTCTTCACCTGCTCCTGCCATCCCCTCCCGTCTGGAAGTTCTTCCACATCCACCACTCTTCAAAGCCCAGCTCAGATTAACCTCCTCCCAGAAAACCTTCCCCAAGGCCCAGCCCCCACCTCCTCCTTCTCGGACCTCCTTTAGCACCTCCTCGGAACTGCATGACCCACAACAGCCGCCACTTTACCCACATGTCCCCAGCGGTCTCACAGTTTTCTTATTTCTCCAACTAGACACTAGGCGGCTGCCTGCCTGGAACCCTGCGTTTCACTTCTCTTGTATTTCCTGTCACAGAAGTGAAGACTTGGCTTTCAGTAATTCCCCAGTGATTTGACCTCAGTCCTTCTGCCTTAATCCTGCACTTAGGCAAACACCCTCAGCCCAGGAGCCACAGCTAGGACCAACGTGTGGAAGTTCCGGGGATCACTTAATATAAAAATGAACGTTCTAATGATATGAGCAACACAAGGACATCCTGGGCTACCTCATGAAGTAACGAGCTGCCTGTTACCAGAAGTATGCAAGCACAGCCTTTTAGCAGGGCTAAGCCAGGACCCCAAAGCCAACTCACCAGAGCCATCTGTGTCCACCTGGATGCCCAGGACACGGATGTAGGAGCTTCGGATGCCCACGCCCACCCTGTCACGGCCCCTGCTGGCGGTCAGGCCAAACTTCTTGATGGAGTAGATGCCCATGATGGTAACCCTGTTCCCAGGGACGACCTTGTCACACAGGTACCTGAGAGGAGGGTAGAGAAAGGAGAAAAGCTGAGATTCTGACTTGGACAGCAAGTCTCTGATCCCACCCATCCCCAGGACACGCAGGGTCCACCGCAGCATTTTTGCCACAGGCACCACATGCTGAGCTGGCTCCAGTCCCACGGAGCCCAGAGAACGGCCTCTCTCCCCACGTCACTCAGCCCATGCTCAGCTGCTTGGAGGATGGTGTTGCCCACAGTGACAGCCAAACAGAAAGGCAGGTGGTGGCCTGACTCTCGCTGAACTCGCTAACTCATTTGTACGCTGGTTTAGGAGGCTTAGTGCCAGCCCACAGAGCCCTCCAAAAGCCCCATCTCCACGTGTCTGCTGTCAGCTCGCTGTGTGGCGCCCTTTAGCCTCTCAGGGCAAGACTTCCTCTTCACGCCCTCCAGCCTCCTTGAGGGGCCACTCGCCCTTTTTGCCTCTTCATGGCTCTGTGAGCTCATTTTGCCTCTGGGTTTTCATTTCCTGTTTTAAAAATGAGATGTTGAAACAGGGAAGTCTCCAAGTCCCCCAGTCAGAGCCAGGGTGGTGTGGAGGGACACTTAGTCGCTGTGTGACCTCAACGAAGTCATTGCACCTGAGCCTAGGGGGATGATGAAGTGGCCTGACTCTGATGTTGTGGAGTCAGGTGAGGCAGCAGACATAGAAGTGCTTTATACCATCAGGCATCACAGCTCCAGAAAAGACCATCACCGTCACTCCATGAGCCTCCAACTCCCCTCTTCCCATACCCACTTCGTAAGTTTTCAGGATTCATGAACTGCTTGGAAAATCATACATCCTGATTACGTAATCTGCATGATGGAATTGTGCTAAACACGACATGCATTTTCGAGCAGCCCTCTGAGAGATTAAGGACTGTCCTTATCCCCATTTTACTGATGAGGAAACTGAAGCTTGACAAAGTCACATAACTTGCCCAGGGTGCAAGTGCCTGACCCCTACATACTCTGTTGCCACTAATGAAGTTAACAGAAGCTACAGATCCACTCTCCTCAGAACATCTGCATGCAATTTCAGGATATGCAAGCCCAGGTTAGAACCCTAATTAAAGATCTCAAAACCTTCCACCCAGGTTACTATGAGGGGCCCAAGCTCAGTACCCTCTTCCCCTCAGTAGAATCTTTTTTGTTTTCCTTTTTGAGACAGGGTCTCGCTCTGTCACCCAGGCTAGAGTGGAGTTGTGTAATCACAGCTCACTGCAACCTCAACCTTCTGGGCTCAAGTGATTCTCCCACCTCACCCTCCCAAGTAGTTGGGATTATAGGTATCTGCCCCAACACCCAGCTAATAATTTTTTTTTTTTTTTTTTTTTTTTTTTTTTTAGATACAGGGTCTCAGTATGTTGCCCAGGCTGGTCTTGAACTCCTAGCCTCAAGCAATCCTCCTGTCTCAGCCTCTCCAAGTGCTGGGATTACAGGCATGAGCCACCATGGCTGTTCAGCAGGATCTTAACAGAAAGCCTGGGGTACGCTGGGCACGGTAGCTCACGCCTGTAATCCCCGCAACTCTTGGAGGCCAAGGCAGGCAGACCATGAGGTCAGGAGATCGAGACCATCCTGGCTAACAAGGTGAAACCTCATCTCTACTAAAAAATACAAAAAATTAGCTGGGCATGGTGGAGGGCGCCTGTAGTCTCAGCTACTCGGGAGGCTGAGGCCGGAGAATGGCGTTAACCCAGGAGGTGGAGCTTGCAGTGAGCCGAGATTGCGCCCCTGCACTCCAGCCTGGGCTACAGAGCCAGACTCTGTCTTAAAAAAAAGAAATCCTGGGGTAGGAGGTGGGGTGTCAGGCTGGGAAGAGGCTTTGCCAGCTATTGGTTATCTAGCTGTGCGTCCTGGGCCTCTTATCCTAAGAAGAACACAGACTTTGGAAAGCAATGGACATAGGCTGAAAGCCCGGCTCTCCTCCACGCAGGAAGTCATTTAATCTCTCCAAGTTACATTTCCTCATCTGCAAAATGGGGCTGACATGCCCCTGCAGATTATGGAAAGACGAGATGAGAGGAACTTATAGAACCATTAGGCACAGAGCAGGTGCTCTGCAACTGGCCACCTTCTCCACCCTACTCACCCTGCTCCAGATGACCCATTCCCAACACTCAGGTTAGGGCCACAGCTGGGACACCCACCATCGTAGATGCCCACCTCCCAGCCCATCTGCCTCACCTGTCACAGTAGAGCTGCATGTGTCTGGGCATCTCCCCGTGGGGGACTGCATCAGGCAGCTCCTGCAGCTTCAGGGTCTGGAAGTCCACGCATTTGCATTTGTCGGGCATGATGAAGTACGGGTCCAATGGGCATTTGGGGCGCCCAGCCTGATCTCTGTACAAGGTAAGGGAAAAGAGTCACCAAAGCTACCTGGAGAATCCAAAGGCAGGGCTCCTTCATCCCAGGAGCCAGCAAGGAGACGTTGCCAGCGGCAATTTATGGGGTCTCCAGAATAAACTGGAGATAAGCCCTAAAGGAAGGCAACGCTGCCTGGAGGTAAGAAAGGAAGGCAACGCTGACGGACCTAGCACTGGATTAAGAGTCAAGGGAGGCCGGGCGCGGTGGCTCACGCCTGTAATCCCAGCACTTTGGGAGGCCGAGGCGGGCGGATCACGAGGTCAGGAGATCGAGACCATCCTGGCTAACACGTGAAACCCCGTCTCTACTAAAAATACAAAAAATTAGCCGGGCGTGGTAGCGGGCGCCTGTAGTCCCAGCTACTCGGGAGGCTGAGGCAGGAGAATGGCGTGAAACCCGGGGGGCGGAGCCTGCAGTGAGCCGAGATCGCGCCACTGCACTCCAGCCTGGGCGACAGAGCGAGACTCCGTCTCAAAAAAAAAAAAAGAGTCAAGGGAACTGCTTGAGGCTGGGTTCTTCCATTAACTTGCTGAGAGGAGGCAGACAGGTCACACTCGGTCTTCTTGCAGGGTCATGGTGTCCTCATGGGTGAAGAGCTAGTTCATCAATTCTCTTACCAAAGCCCCACTCAAATCCCAAGATCTTTTCCAGTGGGATTCTAGGAAGTTCTAGACCATTCTGAGGGTCTAAGCCTCTACGTATCCCTAGGTAATTATGTCATTATTCAATAGATATTATAGCAACATAAAGAAGCAAACATCATAGCAAAACCTACTATGTGTCTGACACTATTCCAGGTGCAGGGGGCACAGCACTGAACAAAAAGGTCCCTGCTATTGTGGAGCCTAAGTTCCTATCAAGGGAGGCTGAAAAGACATACAAACAAACAATCACATAAGAGTGACAGCTACATGCTGTGAAGAAAAATAAAAAAGTAGGCAGGTGTGGGAGAGACGAGGTGCGTGCATACCAAACTGAAGACGAAGGGTCGGGCAAGATGCCCCTGGTGAGGGGACATGTGAAGAGAAGCCTGAAGAAGTGAGGACACAGACTATGGTAGCTTGAGGAACAGCACTCCCAGTAGAGGAAACAGCAAGGTCAAAGGCAGTGAGACTGGGGGTAGTCAGTGTATTCCAGGAATAGGAAGGAGGCAGTGAGGCCGGGCCTGGAGAGAGGAGGGGCAGCAAGGCCTGGGGTAGCCAGGAGCAGATCGTGGTGGGCTGTGCAGGACTTGACTAAGAAGTAAATGACTGGACCACCTGCAGTGTCAAGGGACACCTGGCTGCTGGGTGGACGCGGAGGATCAGGGAGGAGGTAGCGCGCCTCTCCAAGCAAGAGATGTCAACAGCATGGAATGAGGCAGCTGTGCCGCAGGTGGATGGGAAGCTGAGGAGGCACCAGCGAAGGAGCCAAGAAAGAGCTACCAGTGAAGAGGGTGGGGTTCCTTCAGACTGGGGGCAGCAAACATTTTCTAGAAAGGGCCGGAGGATGTGCATTCCAGGTTCTGCCAGCCAAGAGGCCACACACCCTGCCTTTGTAGTGCGAAACCAGCTGTGGGCAATACTTAAATGAACGAACATGTTCCTGGGCCATAGGGTCAGCAGGCTAGATCTGGCCTAGTGAGCAAACCACAGTTTGCTTCAGAAGATTCCAAGTAGACTCATTCCCCTGGACTGCTTTTCCCTCCCAACCCTGGGTTCCCTACAAGGCTGTCTGGGTATCCTGGTGAGACAGAAGTCACCAATGTAGAGGGACACTGTTCACGGTGTCTCAGAGCCGCAGGGCATCAGATCTGTGCCAATCCTAAGGGCACACCCCTGCCCAGCCCATCCCAGTGGATCTCTAGAAGCAGCTGCAGGCAGTGCTTGCTACTTGTTCTCATCCTTTCTGATCTTCACTCAGGTCACCTCCCACAGTCCCTTTGGGCCACAGACTCACGTGTTGCACTTCCTGGGCAGGGCATAGCCCTCAAGGCCAGGGCGCATGGCAATGTTGGTGAGGGTGTTGCGGCAGCTGCGGCACTGGATAGAGATGCGGGTGGCCTTGGCACGGACCGCAGAGGCCGCGATGATGATGCCAGGGATCTTCACCAGGTGTGACATCATGTCCGACTGTAATAGAGCCATCAGGAAGCTTGTTGATTAAGGGGAGCCAGGACGCATCTGAGATATGCCAGTAAATATCCTGGGCAGGAGCCTGGAGGAGGTGGGCACAGAGCTGCAGGGAGGGCCACAGCTCTTCTGTTCGGCTCAAAAAATGCTTCCAGAGCATCCACCCAGTGCCAGGCTATCTGGACCCCGGGGTTCAGAGGAGCCTCAGGCACAGCTCCTGCTTTTAAAGACCTCGCAGCACAACTGGGGGGGGGCGGTGGCAGGGCAAGAGATACACTAAGCACATTTCACTACAAAGTGGCAGGTGCCAGGAGAGAGACCTGAACCCCAGCTCTGATGGCGACATCCCTGGACCTGTAGGGTACAACACAGAACAAACCTGGGAGGCAGGGGCCCACATTCTAGTTCAAGTTCTGTCAAAACCTGCTGTGTGGCCTTCTGTCTGAGTCACGTCTCTTTGAGCCTCAGTTTCCCCATCTTAATGACTATTCCCACACTGGACAATAAGGCAGTAATATTTTTTCTTTTTTCTTTTTTTGAGACGGAGTCTTGCTGTGTCGCCAAGGCTGGAGTGCAATGGCAGGATCTCGGCTTACTGCAACCTCCGCCTCCCGGGTTCAAGCGATTCTCCTGCCTCAGCCTCCCAAGTAGCTGGGATTACAGGTAACTGCCACTACATCCATCTAACTTTTTGTATTTTTAGTAGAGACGGGGTTTCACTATGTTGGCCAGGCTGGTCTCGAACTCTTGACCTCAGGCAATTCACTGGCCTCAGCCTCCCAAAATGCTGGGATTACAGGCATGAGCCACCGCGCCCGGCTGTAATGTCAATTTTTAAGTGTGATGTTATTGTAGCCATGCCTTAAAAAATGACTCTTCAAAGGCTGGGTGCAGTGGATCACGCCTGTAATACCGACACTTTGGAAGGCCGAGGCGGACGGATCACTTGAGATCAGGAGTTCGAGACCAGCCTGGCCAACATGGTGAATCCCTGTCTCTACTAAAAATACAAAAATTAGCCAGGTGTGATGGCATATGCCTGTAATCCCAGCTACTCAGGAGGCTGAGGCCGGAGAATTGCTTGAACCGGGGAAGCAGGGGTTACAGTGAGCTGAGATCATGCCACTGCACTCCATCCTGGGCGACAGAGTCAAACTCCATCTCAAAAAAAAGAGATTCATCTTTTAGAGATACATGGCGAAATAGTTCCAGATCAAATTATATGATGTATGGGACTTGTTTCAAAAGAACTCCAGGGCCACAGATGAAACAAGATTTGGCATCTATGGATCACCTGAGGTCAGGAGTTCGAGACCAGCCTGGCCAACATGGTGAAACCCCATCTCTACTAAAAATCAGCCGGGCGTGGTGGTGTGTGCCTGTAATTCCAACCACTTGGGGGGTTGAGGCAGGATAATCACTTGAACCCATGAGGCAGAAGTTGCAGTGAGCTGAGATCGTGCCACTGCACTCCAGCCTGGGCAACAAGAGCAAAAACTCCATCTCAAAAAAAAAAAAAAAAATGGTCTCTAGTTGCTAATTATTAAGCTGGGTGATGAGTACAAGAGGATTCGTTATACTGTTCTCTTTATATTCTAATGTTTGAATTATCTATAATAAAAAGTAAAACATAAATTCTCAGCCAATCTGCTCCTTCCTATGGCCAGCCCTTGCCCCTCACAAAGCTCCTGAGCCACTCGTGTACAGGACTGGGACAATCTCTCTCCACCTTGTCTCCGTTTCTCAACGCCCTCCTCCGGCTGAACGAGAGAACCAGACATGAGCAGAAGTTTTGCTGGGGCTCTCAAAGAAACCAGGAAGAGGCTGTGGGAAGCAGAAGCGAGGCTGGGGAGGTGGAATTCAAGACTCCATGCCTGCATCATTACAATAAAGTGACCATCACCACCTCAACCTAGCACCTGGTCAGTCTCAGCATAGTGGATGGAGGGATGCAATGAGGGATCCAATATCACCCATAAGCGTTCTTGCCCGGTATGTGAAATCGAAACACAGTCAGGCCTTTGCATCTAACTTCCAGCTTCCAAAAATCACGGGGGGAAGGGGTATGTTGTAACCACCCCAAGGAGGCCTTCAGATAAATCTAAAAGGCAGCACATTCTACAGGATAATGGCTCCTGCTTCTTCAGCAAATCAATAATGTATCTGTGAAAGAACTTACACCCAGAGTAAAGGAAGCTGTCCTGGATTAAAAGAGATTTAAACAACAATCCAGTACAATGCCTGGTCCTGGCTGAGACACACGAGCTGTAAGAGGCATGTGAGGTAATTTGGTCAATCTGAATCTAGACTGTATATTCACTGATACTAAGAGATCTTTGATGTTTCAGTTGAGGTGCTAATGATAGTATTGAGAGTACATAAGAAAACTTTTTTTTTTTCGGGATAAAGTGTCATGTCTGTAATTTATTTTTTATTTTTAGAGACAGGGTCTTGCTCTGTCACCCAGGCTAAAGTGCTGAGAGGCACAATCAGAGCTCACTGTAACCTCAAATTCCTAGGCCCCTTGATCCTCCCACTTCAGCCTTCCAAGTAGCCTGGACTATAGGCATATGCCACCATACCTAGCTTTGTTTTTTTGTTTTTTGTTTTGTTTTGTTTTTTGGAGAGCCAGGGTCTCAAACTCCTGGTATCAAGCAATCTTCCTCCCTCGGCCTCCCAAAGTGCTAAGATTAGAGGCATGAGCCACTGTGCATGAATTTACTTTAAAATTCTTTAGCAAAAAAGAAAAAGGACAAAATAGGAAACAACACAAAATGTTAATTATTAAATCTGGGTGAAGCTTTATGGGATTCATTATACTACTCTCTGCTTTTGGGTGTGTAATTTTTCATAACAAAAAGCAAAAAACAAGAAAAGTTCCTTTTGTCTCCAGGAGGAGACAGGTTCAGAAAGGTCAAGTGCCTCGCTCAAGGTCACACAGCTAGCACTCAGGTCTGGCTGCATCCAAAGCCCTCTGCACCATGCAGCAGCCACTGCCCCCCAACCCACCTTCAGGCTACGAATGCTGGAAGGGCTGGCGTCCGACTTGAGCATGACCTGGATGTCCTGGAGCACCTCCTCCCCAGAAGGCCGGGGCTGGGTCACCTCATCAGCTACCTCCCTGGCAGCTTCCTCCAGCTGGAGAAAGGGAAGGGCACAGGCTATTAGTAACTGAGGCAGAGCAGCCCTGGGAAGCTCAGGGATGGGGTCCCACTCACCAGCTGCAGGTGCTCGGCTGGCTGCTTGTACAAGTAGTCGGCCAGGTCCTCATCAAAGCTGGCCAGATCCTCCATCTCCACCTCAATCCAGTACTCCCCCAGGTTGTAATGCCGCTTGAGTTCATCCCTGGAGTGGGCACGTAGCAGGGTGGGGCAGGAAGGGTGCAAAGAAGAGGAAACCAACACTGGCTGAGGTGTGCCTGCACCCCTGAATCTGCCCACACCACAGCCACCGTGACCTCACCTTTCCTCTTCCCAAACACACATCTAATTCCAGATCATTCCATTATTTAACCCTGCAGAGGCTACTCACTGCTGGCACAGGCATGCCCTAAAGAAAGCTCCATGGAAGGGGTCCACAAGACAGTCAAAGGACATTTCAACACTCAGGCTAGCGTGCACAAAACAACAAACCAGTTCTGTCACTGAAGGACTCCGCGGAGGCTTTAACTTACTTACTCTTGGAGAAGAACAATGTACACAGCTCAAACTTGGGGCCCGGTGAGGTGGCTCATGCCTGTAATCCCAACACTTTAGGAGGCTGAGGAGGGTGGATTACTTGAGGCCAGGAGTTCAACACCAGCCTGGGCCACATGGCAACACCCAGTCTCTACTAAAAATACAAAGACTAGCCGGGCATGGTAGCATATGCCTGTAGTCCCAGCTACTGAGGCATGAGAATGCCTGAACCCCAGAGGTGGAGGCTGCAGTGACGAGAGATCTTGCCAGGGCACTCCAGCCTGGGCGACAGACTGAGACTCTGTCTCAAAAAAAAAAAACCAAAAAGGTACCAGCCTCACCAACATGGAGAAACCCCATCTCTACTAAAAATACAAAAAAAAAAACTAGCCGGGTGTGGTGGCGGATGCCTGTAATCCTAGCTACTTGGGGGACTGAGGCAGGAGAATCACTTGAACCCGGCAGGCAGCAGTTGCAGTGAGCCAAGATCACGCCACTGTACTCAAACCTGGGTGACGGAGCGAGACTCCATCTCAAAAAAAAAAAAAAAAAACAACAACAACAACAACAAAACTGGAGGCACCAAGGCAGCAGAAAACACATCTGCCTTATCAACGTCTAGTCAGACTGTTTTTTTTAAAATAGAGACTGGGTTTCACTATGTTGCCCAGCCAGGTCTTGAACTCCTGGGCTCAAATGATCCATTGGCATCAGCCTCCCAAAGCGTCGGAATTACAAGCACGAGCCACTGCGTCCAGCCCAGATGCTTAGCAGAGCATCCCATGTGACTGCTGTGGCAAGAACATATTTGGGGACCACTGACCAACGCACAGGCTGTTCCCCAGCCTCGCAGTATCACAGGCCTGAGCCCCGTCTCCCTTATGTCCAGGAGCCAGTAAAATGGACAGACTGGTACTGAAGGCCACTTGCTGTGAGGACACCCTACACCTCTACGTAGACAAGCAATTGCTCCTACCTAGACAGAAAGCTTTCTACACCTGCAACTCTGACCTTAGCTCAAAGGTCCCCTCAAACTTCAGCTCCCCGGAAAACTTCCCTAAGTCCTTTCACCTTCCTCTGTGGAGGAAATGACCACCGTGGAAGTTATCTGTTGGTCTTCACGACTCACTCCTCTGACTTAGGAGCTTCTCTAGGACAAGAAGCACGTCTTTTCATCTTTGTAGCGCAGTGCCTGGCACACAGGTGGGCAATATCAGCTGCTGCATGAATAAGTGAAAGCAGGAATGGCTTTACCCATTTCTGGCCTGGTGAGGCCCAGAGACACTGACACCTGGAAGTCACTCAGCTAATAATGGGCCAGTGCTGAACCTGCAACCTCATGTTCTCTGCATTTTAACATTTCAGGGATAGAGGCCGGGCCTATGAGAATTCTCATGATGTCACAGGTCGTACAATCAACTAGAAGCAGGAGCCGGGTCCAGCTTCAGTGCTGCAGCCCAGCACCCAGAACAGTATCTGGCAGGCAGCAGGTGCTCAATCAATGAAGGTGCAAGACTGGTATAAATAAATGAATGAGCAAAGTGAAGTGAATCCTAACTGCCATCTTCACCTTTTACACCTACAGGGAACTTGAGTTTGTAAGGTCTCAGACATGACATGGAAGGATGATAGGAAGCAGATGAACAGGAATAAGATCTGGATAAAGAACTAAACGGTCCAAGTGGCGCTAGCTGGTTGCTGGTGGCCCACTCAACAGATGACTCACCCAGAAGTTAACTCCAGGTATAGATAAAATACACAAAGCAGGCCGGGCACGGTGGCTCACGCCTGTAACCCCAGCACTTTGGGAGACCGAGGCAGGTGGATCACTTGAGGTCAGGAGTTCGAGACCAGCCTGGCGAACATGGCGAAACCCCATCTCTACTAAAATTACAAAAAATTATCCGGGCGTGGTGGTGGCGGGGGTAGTCCCACCTACTCGGGAGGCTGAGGCACAAGAATCGCTTGAACCCGGGAAGCGGAGGTTGCAGTGAGCCGAGATCGTGTCACTGCACTCCAGCCTGGCGACAGAGCGAGACTCCGTCTCAAAATAATAAATAAATAAGTAAATAATAAAATAAAATAAAACAAAATACACAAAGCCTTATACCAAGGCGTGAGGCTGCCGGGATGAGCCCTGTGACCCAGGACCGGCTCTTTCCCCCGTCTGGGCCCATCTGTGCCCTGACTGTCCAGGACTCTAGCAGGCTGGTAGAGGCGTGTGCGCGGCCACACTGGAACTCGAGCCCCCGGCCCCGCAGGAGCCGCACCTGTATTTGAAGGTGAAGCCCGTGCGGTCGGTGCCCACTCGGTACTGCCGCAGGAACTCCTTGAAGCGCCTCTGCAGCTGCGATTTGCGGGCCTGCCCCTCGTCGGCCTGGGCGTCGCCCCCGAAGCTGTCGCTGTAGAAAATGCCAGGATCGTCGAATCCCGACATGACTGCGCCTGGGGTGGGAACAAACGGCCAGAACAGGCTGGGGGCAGAGCCTGGCACCTCCTCCCCTCCGACGCCTGGGTCCCTGCCCTGAGTCCGAAGCGGGGGGACCCCCGGCCGCGCTCCCGGACTCCAACCCCAGTTCCCGAGAAACTCCTGTCCCACTCCAACTACACCCGGAAATCCAGATGCCTGCTGGCCCCCAGTCCCAGTCCTACTCCCACTAGCCTCACCTCTGGTTTTCCGCACTTCACAAACCAGGGGAGACAAGAACCTCCACGCTCAGCCGCCGAGTTTCGCGGGAAAAACAAGAGGCGGTGTTCGGACGCCGCAGCCGCTGCGCTCCCATTGGTTCGCCGGAGCCTCGCGGCCAGCGATTGGACCGTTCTGAGCCCTCCAGCCCCGCCTCCCGGACTGTCTGCCGAAGATGATTGGCTGCAAAGTGCATGACCTCGCCTCCTTCCGGGCTCCATTTTGTGTGCGGAACAATTTGGCGCGAAACTTCTGGCTGGGAAGGAAGTGGCGGCGCAGGACGGGGCGGACGCAAAGATGGCGGAGGGGCGGGCGCGCGGAGGGCGCCTTTAGGTGGTTTCTTTTTTATTTTCTTGGTTTTTTTTTTTCCTAAGGCATGGTCTCGTTGTGTTGCCGGGGATGGAGTGCAGTGGCTCGATCACGGCTCACTGTAGCCTCAACCTCTTGGGCTCAAGCGATCCTTCCGCCTCAGCCTCCCTTGTAGCGGGGACCACAGGTGTACGTGATTTTCTTAAAATATTTCATAAAGACGGTTTTGGTTTTTTTTCGGAGTCTCACCATCTTGCCCAGGTCTCGAAACTCTACTCTCAAGCGACCCGCCTGCCTTGGCGTCCCAAAGCACTGGGATTACTGGCGTGAGCTACCCGGCCAGGCCTGCGTGCTTTTCTTAAGCCTTCTTTTAAAGTCCTATGAAAAAAAATGACCCTTTTCATAGCCATAGGGAGAAAAAACTAGAAGTTCAGAAATGATTGGGTCCAGGTGCCCATTTTGCATTGGGAGACCGTGCCCTGAGGAGGATTCGCTTCCCGGTCGTGGGGCCCGTTCTCTGGGCCTGAGGCTCTGAGGAGTCCCTGTCCTCCAGCTGGTGGCAGGACAGGGCGATTACCGCGCGGCTCACCCGCGTCCCCGACCCGGGTTCTCGCACCCTAACACACTGCTTTTATTTGTTTATTTATTTGTTGAGACGGAGTCTCATTCTGTCCCCCAGGATGGAGTGCAGTGGCGCAATCTCGGCTCACTGCAACTTCTGCCTCCCCGGTTCAAGGGATTCTCCTGCCTCCGCCTCCCAAGTAGCTGGGACTACAGGCAGGCGCCACCATGCTCAGCTAATTTTTGTATTTTTAGTAGAGACAGGGTTTCACCATGTTGCCCACACTGGTCTCGAACTTACTGCCTCAAGTGATCCACTTGCCTCGGCCTCCCAAAGTGCTGGAATTACAGGCGTGAGCCACCATGCCCAGACCGGCCTCATTCTGTTTAACAGCTGCTTAATTTTCTGTAGTATGGTGACAAAGACTCTCCTTGACCAAACTCTAGCCAGGTTCCTCTGGGCTCCCTTCACTTCTAAGCCTCAACCTTGATCTATAGGCACTGTGGCTCATGCCTGTAATCCTAGCACTTCAGGAGACCAAGATGAGAGGATCCCTTGAGTCCAGGAGTTGAGGCCAGCCTGGGCAACATAGCAAGATCCCGCTTCTCTAGAAATTTTTTTATAATTTTTTTTTTTTTTTTGAGACAGAGTCTCACTCTGTTGCCCAGGCTGGAGTGCAGTGTCACGATCTTGGCTCACTGCAACTTCCATCTCCTGGGTTCAAGCAATTCTCCTGCCTCAGCTTCCCAAGTAGCTGGAATTACAGGTGTGTGCCACCACACCTGGCTAATTTTTTGTATTTTTAGTAGAGACAGGGTTTCACCATGTTGGCCATCCTTGAACTCCTGACCTCAGGTGATCCATCCGCCTGAGCCTCCCAAGATGCTGGGATTACAGGCATGAGCCACTGCACCCGGCCTGAAATTTTTTTTTACTTAGCTGGGCATGGTGGAGCACACCTGTTGTCCTAGCTACTCAAGAGGCCAAGGTGGGAGGATGGCCTGAGCCCAGGAGTTTGAGACTGCATTGAGTTTTGATTGCACCACTGCACTTCAGCCTGAGCGACAGAGCGAGACTCATTTCTAAAAAGAAAAAAAAGACAGGCCAGGCGCCGTGGCTCACACCTGTAATCCCAGCATTTTGGGAGGCTGAGGCGGGAGTTCAAGACCAGCCTGGCCAACATGGTGAAACCCTGTGTCTACTAAAAATACAAAACTTAGCCGGGTGTGGTGGCAGGCGCTTGTAATCCCAGCTACTTGGAAGCCTGAGGCAGGAGAATCGCTTGAACCTGGGAGGCAGAGGTTGCAGTGAGCCTAGATCGTGCCACTACACTCCAGTCTGGGCGACAAGAGTGAAACTTAGTCTCAAAAAAAAGAAAAGAAAAGAAAAAAAGACTTAAACAAACACTAACAGTTTCTAACAGCTGCTAACATCTCTAAAATGACTCTAGCCAGCCCCCGCTAAGGTGCCTGCCTGAGAAAACTCAAGGCTGCTGGTAAATGTTTACCGTTTATTCCAGGCAACAACTGAGGATGTGACCTCTGTCTCCCAGTCTCTGTGGGAGGCAAAAATTCTAACTTTGATCATTGCCAACTGGCAGACACAGCTAGCCTCACTGCATTTACACTGACTTAACCTTGTGTAATTTTTCACTTCCCTGACTCTACTAATCACTTGCCCACCCCTTCCTCCCTCAATCTTCCTTTATTTTTTTTATTTTTTATTTTTTTGAGACAGGGTCTCTGTTGCCAATGCTAGAGTGCGGTGGTGCAATCACAGCTCACTGCAGCCTTGACCTCCCAGGCTCGTGTAATCCTCCCACCTCAACCTCACCACCATGCCCGGCGAATTTATTTATTCATTTGTAGAGATGGGGTTTTACCATATTGCCCAGGCTGGTCAACCTCCCTTTAAAATACCTCTATACAAATTAAAGCTGAGTTCAGTTCATACTGAACTCTCTTCCCTGTTGCAATAATCATTACTGATTAAAATCTGTCCTTACCACTTTTTTTTTTTTGAGACGGATTCTCGCTTTATCACCCAGGCTGGAGTGCAGTGGCGTAATTTCAGCTCACTGCAACTTCCGTTTCCCAAGTTCAAGCAGTTCTCCTGCCTCAGCCTCCTGGTAGCTGGGATTACAGGCGCGCGCCACCATGCCCGGTTAATTTTTGTATTTTTAGTAGAGACAGAGTTTCACCATGTTGGTCAGGCCGATCTCAAACTCCTGACCTCGTGATCTGCCCGCCTCGGCCTCCCAAAGTGCTGGGATTACAGGCATGAGCCACCATGCCCTGTCGTCCTTACCACTTTAACTAGTGTCTGGCTTTGTTCGACAATTGATAGAAAAAAATTATTCAGCCATTCTCCTATTAGTAAAATTCAAGATAGTTTCTCTCTCTCCCCTCCCCTCTTCCTTCCTTTCTTTGTCAGTACAATGAATATCTATTCCCCTTTCACAGATGAGGAAACTGGGCCCAGGGCAGGAGAGTCCCAGCTGCTATTTGGTTTTTGTTTTGTTTTTTTGAGACAGAGTCTTGCTCTGTTGCTAAGGCTGGAGTGCAGCGGTGCGATCTCGGCTCACTGCAACCTCAGCCTCCCGGATTCAAGTGATTCTCCTGCCTCAGCCCCCGGAGTAGCTGGGATTACAGGCATGCGCCACCACTTCCAGCTAATTTTGTGGTCTTAGTAGAGGCAGGTTTTCACCGTGTTGGCCGGGCTGGTCTCAAACTCCTGGCCTCAAGAAATCCGCCTGTCTCAGCCTCCCAAAAGTGTTGGGATTATAGTCGTGAGCCACCGTGCCCAGCTCCAGCTGCTATTTGAATGCCTATGCTTTGCATACGTGACCATACGTGCTCCTGGACCTGGGTGCGTGTTGGACTCTCCTAAGGTACTTTTCAAAAATACTGATTCTAGGCTGGGCGCGGTGGCTTGCACCTGTAATCCCAGCACTTTGGGAGTCCAAGGCGGGTGGATCACGAGGTCAGGAGATCGAGACCATCCTGGCTAACACGGTGAAACCTGTGAACTCCGTCTCCACTAAAAATACAAAAAATTAGCCGGGCATGGTGGTGGGTGCCTATAGTCCCAGCTACTCAGGAGGCTGAGGCAGGAGAATGGTGTGAACCCGGGAGGCGGAGCTTCCAGTGAGTCAAGATCACGCCACTGCACTCCAGCCTGGGTGACAGAGCAAGACTCCGTCTCAAAAAAAAAAAAAAAAAAAAAAAAACAATTCTAGAGCCCCATCCCACGTGGAGCCCTGGATTCTGTGGTTAAGTATCTCCAAGTAATTCTGATGCCACCATGCACAGACTGGTGTTTGGACACCACTGGATCCTCCCACCAGCTGTGAGAGGTATGTGTATTGTTCTCATTTTACCAGTGAACAAAATGATCCTTGAAGTGGCATAGTCAGACTAGGGACAAAGGTCTCCTGACTTCCAGTTCTTAGGTACTGGTCCTATAAAGAAACACCTTGGCTGGGCACAGTGGCTCACACCTGTAATCCCAGCACTTTGGGAGGCCGAGGCGGGTGGATCACGAGGTCAGGAGTTCAAGACCAGCCTGGCCAACATGGTGAAACCCTGTCTCTACTAAAACTAAAAAAATTAGCCGAGTGCAGTGGCAGGTGCCTATAATCCCAGCTGCTTGGGAGGCTGAGGCAGGAGAATTGCTTGAACCTGGGCGGCAGAGGATGCAGCGAGCTGAAATCGCACCACTGCACTCCAGCCTGGGCAACAGAATGAGACTCCATCCCAAAAAAAAAAAAAAAAATACACCTTGGCCAGGCACAGTGACTCACGCCTGTAATCCCAGCACTTTGTGAAGCCAAGGTGGGAGGATCACTTTAGTTCAAGAGTTTGAGACCAGCCTGGGCAACATAGTGAAACCCCATCTCTAAAAAAAAAATACAAAAATTAACTGGGCATGGTGGCGTGCACTTGTAGCCCCAGCTACTCAGGAGGCTGAGGCCAGAGGATGGCTTAAGCCCAAGAGGCGGAGGTTGCAGTGAGCCAAGATCACACCACTGCACTCCAGTGTGGAGGACAAAGCCAGACCCTGTCTCAAAAAAAAAAAAAAAAAAATCTTGTCCCATGCTCTGCCCAGGACACTTTCAGCAAAAGGTTTTTCACTTTCCCAGATTGGGAGGCTACATATTTAGTATTTTCTTGACTTAGGGCCATAGAAAGGGCTTGGGTTTTAGAGCTGGACAGACCTCAGTGAAATCCATCCTGACCCTCAGATAGTGGAAACACCCCCTCAACATAGGGATGACATAGATGAGGTGACTCGACAGTACAAGAATCACAAAACACTGGTCTCCTTCTTTGCATAATAGGTGCTGTGTATGGCGTTGGCATTTCACTTGCATCTTGTTTGCTTCTCAGGACACATAGGTGAGTTAGGTATCACTATATTCATGTCACCAGTGATAAAATGGAGCCTCAGAGAGGTTAAGTGACTAACCTCAAAGTGGTGTAGCAGGAATTTGAACCTAAGAATTTCACTCCAGTCCCTAATAGTCACTGGACAGAAAATACAAATTTTGCCCCAGAATCTGCTCATTTCCACCAAACAGGGCAACCCCATCTTCCATAAAGTCGAGAATTGCATCAAGCAGGGTTCAACACAAATATTCGCCCACCATCTACTTAAAGCTCACCTCCTGGGCCGGGCACGGTGGCTCACGCCTGTAATCCCAGCACCTTGGGAAGCTGAGGCAGGTGGACCAGCTGAGGTCGGGAGTTCGAGACCAGCCTGGTCAACATGGGGAAACCCCATCTCTACTAAAAATACAAAAATTAGCTGGGCATGGTGATGAACTTCTGTAATCCCAGCTACTCAGGAGGCTGAGGCAGGAGAATTGATTGAACCTGGGAGGTGGAGCTTGCAGTGAGCCAAGATCACGCCACTGCACTCCAGCCTGGGTGACAGAGTGAGACTCCGTCTCAAAAAGAAAAGAAAAGAAAAGAAAAGCTCACCTTCTGTATTCTCAAACAGACCAGCTCCTGCCAACCCCCTATCACCACTTCTCCTACCGAGCACGCAAGAAACCAGGGAGGAAAAGGTCAGTTCCCCAAGAATAACAAAGCCCATGAAAACTACTTCAAGTTACTATCAGACAATGTTGTTTATTATTTCACACAAAAGTTAGACCAAGGCCACAGTGCCGTTAAACACCTCCCTCCCCACCCACGCATGGCTCAAAACCCACCCCAACCCTGCTATAAAAACAACAGAACACAACAAAAATACTGCATTTGAGGCTGAGCCAGGAACAGAGTGGCTCCAACAAAAATAAGACAAAAACACAAGACACAACATCTTTTCAGGTTTGTGTAAAAATTGCCATGGCCCACGGGGAAAGTGGTCATGGCCGTGTCAACAAGGATACTTGAAACTCAGGGCTTTTGGAGGTTTGAGACAGCTGCCACATTAGGGTGTCTTCCAGGCTCTGCTGCAGGAACTGAGGATGCTGAAGGGCAGGGCTGATCCCTTCGCCCCCTCTGAAGTTTAGGCCATTGCCTGGATGTGCTTTTCGTTGGGGAAGATGCCATAGGCTCCTTCCTCCTTTCCAGAGAGAGGGACACAGTGAGAGGGCTGGAGGCCCTGAAAGCCTCCAGTGCCCACGGTAAGGAAGCCAGCCAAGAGAATTCCCTCTCTAGAAAGAAGGCCTTCCACCGGACAAAGTTCATGGCCCTGGGAGCCAGCATGCCTGCATTCACATGGCATAAAGCCCTACGGCAACTGTCGCCACCAGAAAGCTGAGTGTAAGGACCCATCGGAGAAGCGGAGCCTGGGAGCGGGTGTTGAGTGGGGGCTTCCCTCTGGGAGTCTCCACGGGGGCAGAATCTGAAAGAGAAAATGGGGCAAGGTCATTAACAGGTGGGCGTGCATCAGGGTGTCTGATGTCATAGGAAAGCAAAGCAGAGTGGCCTCAGGGTCTGTGGTACAGTCCCTGCCCAACGCCAGGATTCTGCAAGACCACAGACAGGTGTCCCTCTAGCCACTGCTTGAATACCTTCAAAGACGGGCAGCTCACTACTTCTCCAAGCTGTCTGTTCTTCCCTGTGCAGCCAGGCCACATTGTGAAAACATTCTTGGGCCCAGGCGTGGTTTTCAGACTTCTGCCTGCTCCCTGTCCTCTCCTTAAACTTTGCCAGCGATTAGGTCTGAGCTGTAAATCTTCCTCTCAGACTCACACATTTGCTAAGCATGGTGATGATGGGGCAGGAGCTAGAAAGCAGGAGCTCTGAGGTCAAAATTCAAGTTCAGTCCCATCCCTGGTTATTAAAATATGATAGGGCCAGGCGCAGTGGCTCACGCCTGTAATCCCAGCACTTTGGGAGGCCAAGGCAGGTGGATCACGAGGTCAGGAGTTCAAGACCAGCCTGGCCAATATGGTGAAACCCCGTCTCTACTAAAAATACAAAAAATTAGCCGGGTATGGTTGCGAGTGCCTGTAATCCCAGCTACTCGGGAGGCTGAGGCAGAGAATTGCTTGAACCCAGGAGGCAGAGGTTGCGGTGAGCCAAGATTGCGCCACTGTACTCCAGCCTGGGCAACAGAGTGAGACTCCATTTCAAAAAAAAAAAAAAAGATTTAAAACGTGATAGGCCAGAGCCAACCATGCAACCTGGGTAGATGTGCCGCCTGCCTCCTCCTCAGGCACAGAGTGGGTGCTCCCTAGGTCTTTAGAAGCAGGACAGAGTCCAGGGCAGGTCTCTGGAGCCAGACCAGCTGGGTTTCAATCCTAGCCCCGCCCTGGGCTATGAGAAGGGCTTCCCCAGAGAAAACAGGGCCGTAGGTCTGGTGGCCCAGGGCTGCGGTCACAGGAAGTACAAGCAAGCAAGCAAGCAAGCAGGTAGGTACACTGTGACATTTACATGTGTGTTGTTCATATTAAAGGCTCCTGCTCCTTCTGATGCATTAGGGGTGCAGTTCTCAAATGTTTTGGTTCCAAAACTCCTTTATACTCAAATGCAACCAAGGATCCAAAAGAGCTTTTGTTTGTGTGAGTATAGCTATCACTATTTACAAAATTAGATATTAAAACTGAGAAATTCTTTTTCTTTTCTTTTTTTTTTTTTTTTGAGATGGAGTCTCGCTGTCGCCCAGGATGGAGTACAGTGGTGCAATCTTGGCTCACTGCAACCTCTGCCTCCCGGACTTAGGAGATTCTCCTGCCTCAGCCTCCCGAGTAGCTGGGATTACAGGTGTGCACCATCACACCCAGTTAATTTTTATATTTTAGTAGAGATGGGGTCTCACCACATTGGCCAGGTTGGTCTCAAACTCCTTACCTCAAGTGATCCCCGTGCCTCAGCCTCCCAAAGTGCTGGGATTACAGGCATGAGCCATCGTGCCCGGCCAAAACTGAGAAATTCTTAACATACCAGAACATACAAGAACATACAGGCACACATTCCATGAGCCATCAAATCCATGAGAGAGCATCACATGTCACATAACCTTTGGAAAATGCCAACACACATTCATGAGAAAGTGAAACTCTCATTTTCTCATTTATTTTTGGCTTTTTTTAAAAAGCCAAAAAAAAAAAAAATCTGGGTGTGGTGGCACGTGCCTATAGTCCCAGTTACTCAGGAGGCTGAGGTGGGAGAATCCCTTGAACCTGGGAGGTTGAAGCTGCAGTGAGCTGTGATTGTGCCACTACACTCCAGCCTGGGTGAAAGAGCGAGACCCTGTCTCAAAAAAAAAAAAAAAAAAAAAAAGGCCGGGCGCGGTGGCTCACGCCTGTAATTACAGCACTTTGGGAGGCCGAGGCGGGAGGATCACAAGGTCAGGAGATCGAGACCATCCTGGCTAACACAGTGAAACCCCGTCTCTACTAAAAATACAAAAAATTAGCCAGGCATGGTGGCTGGCGCCTGTAGTCCCAGCTACTCGGGAGGCTGAGGCAGGAGAATGGCGTGAACCTGGGAGGCGGAGCTTGCAGTGAGCCGAGATCGTGCCACTGCACTCCAGCCTGGGTGACAGCAAGACTGTCTCAAACGAAAAAAAAAAAGCAAAAAAATAGTAGTAGTGTTATAAAAATGCTTTGTCCTCACAGACCCCGTTGAGGGGATACTAGGATTACCACCCCCCACAGACAGGGTACCACACCTTGAGAACTGCTTCATTAGGGTGACGTCTCCCTACCCCACCAAATAGCCAAGCCCTCCGGGGTTACAAACCCCTAGCAGAGGGGTCCGTGTGGTCTGGCACAAGTGAGAAAGCCACAAGCCAGGTAGGTTAGGGTGGCACAGGAGGGGAGGCCTAATATAACCTGCCAGGAGGTAGCTAAGCCTTACCTCTTTATTGCTACCCATCCCAAAGCCACACTCCCTCCCTCAGTGTTTTAGGCTTAGTGAGGGTACATTTTGTGGAGCACTTTGGTCTTTTTGGAAGTTTCCAAGATGTTTCAGTACAGCCAGCCTCGATCGTTCTTAGGCACATGAGGGAGGGGCTCACACACAACAAGACTCGGAAGGGACATCTTCCTGTGGTGGGTTCATAGCTGGATACAGGTCCCCAACTCCCTGGCCCACATCAGGGGACCGAAGGCCTAAAAAGGAGTCTAAATTAAGGGGGCAGGAGTTTCCCATGATTTCTGAGGGGTTCTTGTGCACTTCTGAGCCAATAAGCTAGAAGTAGCTGAACCTCACTGGATTTTACGGGTGGGGAAACTGAGGTAGGGAGAAGTCTCATGGCTTGCCCAGAGCCACACACTGAAGGTTGACCCCAGGTCCTTTTGCCTGCACTCCACTTCTCATACAAAAACACGCAGGTGGCCGGGCACAGTGACTCACGCCTGTAATCTCAGCACTTTGGGAGGCCAAGGTGGGCGGATCACCTGAGGTCAGGAGTTCGAGACCAGCCTGGCCAACATGGTGAAAGCCCATCTCTACTAAACATACAAAAAAAAAATTAGCCGGGCATGGTGGTGGGCGCCTGTAATCCCAGCTACTCGGGGGGCTGAGGCAGGATAATTGCTTGAACCCGGGAGGCAGAGGTTGCAGTGAGCTGAGATCGCGCCACTGCACTCCAGCCTGGGTGAGACTCCATCTCAAACAACAACAACAAACATTCAGGCTGGCATGGTGGCTCGCGCCTGTAACTGCAGCACTTCGGGAGGCAGAGGCAAGAGGATTGCTTGAAGTCAGGTGTTCAAGACTGGCCTGGGCAATATAGCGAGAACCTGTCCTTACAGGGGCAGTGGGGTGGGGCAGCAGGAAACAACACCCACCACCACCAAACATTCAGAAAACAGAGGAATAGAGATACTACAGTCAGACAGCCAAGTCCCTCCATGTGTAGCCCAGAGGAAGTGCCCCTTCCTGGATGCTCTCACCTTGCACTTTGTTGCTGGCCCGCTGGCGAAGCCCTGGTGCCCGTGAGGGGCTCTGGTCCTTGGTGTCATGGGTCAGCAGCTCCTGCAACTCCTCAAAGAGCTAAAAGACAAAAGACACACATGCCTATCTCAGTGAGAGATGCTACCAGGTCCCAGCTGAAGGTAGGACCTTAAGTTGTGTTAGGAAATACTTTGGAAATAACAAGATGGTAAGAAAAATATTGGCCGGGCACGGTGGTGCGCCCCTGTAATCCCAGCACTTTGGGAGGCCAAGATGGGCACATCACAAGGTCAGAAGTTTGAGACCAGCCTAGCCAACACAGTGAAACCCCATCTCTAGTAAAGATACAAAAAATTAGCCGGGCGTGGTGGTGCACGCCTGTAATCCCAGCTACTCGGGAGGCCGAGGCAGGAGAAATGCTTGAACCTGGGAAGCTGAGGTTGCAGTGAGCCAAGATCGCCCCATTGCACTCCAGCCTGGGTGACAGGGCGAGACTCTGTCTCAAATAAATAAATAAATAAATAAATAAAATTCATATCCCTTTCATCCACCTTAAGAGATAAGATGTTCCAAGCCCAATTGGCTCCCCTGCCTGCTCTTGCCCTCCCAACTGATAACAATGATCCTGGATTTAGAGTTCACTGTGGCCGCCCATGTCCTTAGCCTGTGTCTCCATGCAAAAGGCTGCGTTGCTTGTTTTGAAATAATATTAAGTGGTATCCTAGTACATGCACTCTTCTGCCACTGCTTTCTTCTCTTGAGTTTAGATTTGTGAAATTCAGCCTTGGTGAGGTGTGCTGAATGGTATTTGTTAGCCTTGCAGATGAGGAAACTGTAGCTCCTACAGGTTAAGTGCTTTGCCCAAGGACTGATCCAGAGGTCAGGCACCAAGAGCCGTTTTTTGTTTTTTTTGTTTTTTTTTTAAATATGGAGTCTCGCTCTGTCTCCCAGGCTGGAGTGCAGTGGCGCGATCTCTGCTCACTGCAAGCTCTGCCTCCCGGGTTCACGCCATTATCCTGCCTCAGCCTCCTGAGTAGCTGGGACTACAGGTGCCCACCACCATGCCCGGCTAATTTTTTTTGTATTTTCTTTTTTTTAGTAGAGATGGGGTTTCACCATGTTAGTCAGGATGGTCTCGATCTCCTGACTTCGTGATCCACCCGCCTAGGCCTCCCAAAGTGCTGGGATTACAGGCGTGACCCACCACGCCCGGCCAGCCAAGAGCCGTTTTTTTTTGTTTTTGTTTTTGTTTTTTTGGTTTTTGAGACAGAGTCTTGCTCTGTTGCCGTTGCCCAGGCTGGAGTGCAGTAGCATAATCATGGCTTACTGCAGCCTTGACCTCCTGGGCTCAAGCAATCCTCCCACCTCAGCCTCCCAAGTAGCTGGGACTACAGGTGCACGCTACTATGTCTGGCTAATTTTTTCATGTTTTTGTAGAGATGGGGTCTCACTGTGTTGCCAGGGCTGGTCTCAAACTCCTGGGCTCAAGCCATTTTCCTGCTTTGGCCTCCCAAAGTGTTGGTATTATAGGCGCGAGCCTGAGAGCCAGTTCTGATTCCAAATCCTTTTCTTTTTAAAAACATTTTTTTCCTTTAAATTTTTTTTTATTTTTTATTTTTGATAGAGACAGGGTCTCACCATGTTGCTCAGGCTGGTCTGAAACTCCTGAGCTCAAGCAATCCGCCCACCTCGGCTTCCCAAAGTGCTGGGATTACAGGCGTGAGCCACTGCACCTGGCCCTTTTCTTTTGCCTACACTTCTCTGAAAGACACAGATTTTCTTCCTCCAAGACTGATTGGATTTTCTGAAGGGGGAGGGTGGAAGGGAAAGGCCTTGTTCCGTAACAGGGGCCAGGACCAGAATCTTCTGCAATCCACGGCTGGGAGTAGGGAGCCAGGAGGGCATGACCCCGAGCCCCAGGCCCCATGGCACCTCCAGGGGGTGGCAGAGAGAGAAGGCTCTATGACATCTGGTTAGAAGGAGCCCCTCACCCCTCCACCTCTGCCCAAGAATTCATCCTTCCAGGCTTTGCCCAAACCCCACCTTCCCCCTGGATTTGAGACACCTGTAGAAAGAGGTAAACCTCTCTGGCTAGGCTGAGAGTCCCTGGAAGGCAGAGGCCACCTGTAACCCTGGGAGTGCCAACCTGGCTTTACACTAGTGCACACACAACTTATACATTGCCACAGACTGTTGTCACAGAGAGCTACAACTGATTCTCATGTCCCATTATGACAGTAGTGAATGTTTGAGGGCTTCCTCTGTGCCAGACACTGCTGTGGGGACTTTACTGCTGTAAACTCACTCAAGCCTTATAAGTCTAAGATGTAGGTACCATTATTATCCCTATTTTACAGATAGGGAAACTGAGGTACAGAGAGATGAAGGCATTTGCCCAAGATCACCCAGCTAGTAAGTGGCAGTGCTGGAACCCTGGTTCCCTGTGTTAACCATGACCTATAGCACCCTCCCCTACAATGAGAAGGGTCCCTTGGAGGAACAATGGGGGGAGGCAGAGGCTGCCCCAGGCTGCCCGACCCTCACCTGGATGTTGAGCAGGAACGCAGTCTTGGCCTCTTCTATCACCCTCTGCCTGACTGCGGGAGTCATCTCCAGGGAGTTCATGCGGGAGCGGTAGAGCTGCTTGAACTTGGTGGCACTGGCAATGTTGGGGAAGGTGAAGAATGCCAGGCCCTCGCCAGAGCTGGGCAGGTCCAGGGCTTTCTGGGCAATCTTCTTGAGCACCTGGCCCCCAGACAGGTCACCCAGGTAGCGGGTGTAGGCGTGGGCCACCAGCAGCTCGGGCTCTGTGCGCCCCACCTCGTGGAGCCGCTTCACATAGCGCTGCATGGCCGGCGTGTAGGGGATGACCTCCTGCCAGCGGGGCCCGTACCAGAAGGCCAGGTCCTGCTCCAGGGCAGCCTTGCGGTGCAGCTCTTCTGGGAAGTAGACAGGGGCGAAGACTGGGCTCTCCTTGTTGCGCTCAATCTCCTCCTCCAGGGCCACATAGATGTGGTACAGGGAGGCCATCACCAGCTGAAAGCAGAGTGAGCAGGTCAGGCCGCCAGCCGCATAGAAGACCCCCACCTCTGTCCGTCCCCTCCACTACTGCCTTTGGAAAGGCCCTCCTCACTTCGCAGCTGGGCTCTGACTCCTTCTGCCACCCCTCGCTACAATCCTCTTCACACAGCAGCCAGAGGGGTTTTTACAAGAGGAAAAGACGATCATGCACTTTCTCAGCCTAAAACCCTTTTACCCCACTGGGCAAAACAAGCAGCCTAATTGAATCCTTATATAAAGATCTAACAAACTGGCCCAGTGTGGTGGCTCAAACCCCTGTAATCCCTGCACTTTGGGAGGCTAAGGCGGGAGGATTGCTTAAAGCCAGGAGTCTGAGACCAGCCTGGGCAACATAGCCCAAAACCCACCTCTACAAAAAATTATTTTAAAAAACTAGCTGGCTGGGGCCAGGTGCGGTGGCTCACGCCTGTAATCCCAGCACTTTGGGAGGCCGAGGCGGGAGGATCACAAGGTCAGGACATCAAGACCATCCTGGCTAACAAGGTGAAACCCCGTCTCTACTAAAAATACAAAAAAATTAGCCGGGCGTGGTGGCGGGCGCCTGTAGTTCCAGCTACTCAGGAGGCTGAGGCAGGAGAATGGCGTGAACCCGGGAGGTGGAGCTTGCAGTGAGCCAAGATCTCGCCACTGCACTCCAGCCTGGGCAACACAGCGAGATTCTGTCTCAAAAAAATAAATAAAAATAAATAAATAAATAAATAAACTAGCCAGCTGGACGCGGTGGCTCACACCTGTAATCCCAGCACTTTGGGAGGCTGAGGCGGGCAGATCACGAGATCAGGAGTTCGAGACCAGCCTGGCCAAGAGACCAGCCTGGGCAATATGGTGAAACCCTATCTCTACTAAAAACACAAAAATTGGCCAGGTATGGTGGCACGCGCCTGTAATCCCAGCTACTCGGGAGGCTGAGTCAGGAGAATTGCTTGAACCCAGGAGGCAGTGGTTGCAGTGAGCCGAGATCACGCCATTGCGCTCCAGCCTGGGCGACAGAGCAAGACTTTGACTCAGAAAAAAAAAAAAAAAAGCCAGGTGTGGCTGTGGCGGTGCATGCCTATAGTCCCAGCTACTCCAGAGGCAGAGGCAGGGGTATCACTTGAGCCCAGGATTTCAAGGTTGCAGTGAGCTGTGATCATATCACTATACTCCAGCTTGGGGAACAGAGTAAGCAAGATGCTGTCTCAGAAAAAAAAAAAAAAAAAAAAAAACCAACAAAGGAATTGCTATTCCCATTTTACAGAAAAGGAAACTAAGGCTCAGAGAGGGTATGAGACATGGAGGTTGCACAGCTAGTAAGAAATGAAACTAGATTGAAGACCGGGCATTGCCAGGGACCCACCATGGCTCAGGAGAGGGGAACAGCTGAAATGAAAGTGCTTAAAGGAGATTGGCCACGTGCTTCTGGATTTTGACCTCTGCGTAACCAACTACAGGGCACAATTCTCCTTCCTGGAGGCCTATTCTGAACCCCACCACCTCTGGATGCTGGGCTGAGGCAACAGGTCTTGAGTGTACCTTGGCTTGGGGCACTAACTCCCGTTACACATTAATACGCCCGTTTGAATTTGAAGGACAAAGTTAAGACATTTAGGTTGGAGTTTCCAAGTTATTTCTGAGCCACAAACATTCAAAGCAGCTCTATTCCTTGAGGGGACAGAAAGCCAGGTAGTCTGGTACAAAAGAGCCTGGGTTTTTGAGTGTGACCGACCTGGTTCTTACCCAACTCTGCCAGTCCTTAACTGTGTGACCATGGCTGAGCCACTTGCTTTCTCTGGTCCCAGCTTCCTATCCTATCCTAGAGCAGATGATCTGAGGTCCGTGTGACTGTGCTAGCCAACTGTGCTAGTCAGTTCCCTCACCTGCCACATACTAGATGGGGCTGGTGTGAGGATTAAGTGAGAGGATCTGGGCCAGCACAGAGGGCAGCCTGGCACTTAGCGCTCACATGAGAAAGGCTGTGATAAGTGCCACGTCCACCAGCTTAATGTAAGTGAGCACTGGATTCTCTCATGGATCTTGGCGCCTCCTTAGAACCCTGTGACTTAGAGGCAAAATCCAAAGTCTAAGCTGGCTGGGGATGGGATATTCCAGCATTCACCTCCCTGCACCCACTGTCTCCAGTCACACTGCGGCAACTGGGTGTACCTCATCTTTTTAAGGGAGAGGGGAGGAGGATGAGGAAGACCCATTACAGGCCCAAGGACCCCACCCAGCCTGGAACCACAGATTAAATCTCTCCTCATTAAAGCATGTCTCGGCCGGGTGGTGGCTCACACCTCTAATCCCAGCACTTTGGGAGGCCAAGGCGGGTGGATCATCTGAGGTCAGGAGTTCGAGACCAGCCTGGCCAACATGGTAAAACCCTGTCTCTACTAAAAAAATACAAAAATTGGCCAGGTGTGGTGGTGGGCACCTGTAGTCCCAGCTACTTGGGAGGCTGAGGCAGGAGAATCCCTTGAACTTAGGAGGCGGAGGTTTCAGGGCACCGAGATCTTGCCATTGCACTCCAGCCTGGGCAACAGAGTGAGACTCTGTCTCAAATAAAATAAAATAAATAAAGCATGTCTCATGTTGGAAGTAGGGGGTGGCAGAGGGTACAGATTGCAAAAGGGACTGGGATGAAGGTGGTGGGATATAGCTCCCTACTCCCCACCCCCACACCCTCTGTTCAACCTGAACAAGCCTTTCCCCACACTGATGTTTTAACACCCAGTATCTTCCCGGTTCTTCGTCAAGTGCTTTCCTTCTATTTGCATGAATTTCACAACAGTGCTGGGAAACAGCAAAATCAGTACCTGGCATATAGTGGGTGCTTAAGAAAACCCTGCTGTTGAAATACTCTTTTACAGATGGGGAAAACGTGGCTTAGGGAGATTAGATGAGGCACCCTCAGTCTCACTGTTAGAAAAGGGTTCTGTTAAGACTCCAACCTATATTATTCCTTATCTTCAGAGGCAAATTAGAATTAGATCAGGAGTACAAGCTCTGAAATACAAGGAGTACAAGGCTGAAATCGGTCTTGGTTGATTTCAGCCTTTTCCACTTACTGGCTGTGTGACCTTCTGTTAGTCACTTAACTTCTCTGAGCCTTCCAGTCCTCATCTTTCTCGTCAGGGTTGAAGCACAGATTAGAAACCACGTGTACAAAATGCCCAACATGGAACCGGTGCTCAGTCAACGGCACTGCTGCCCCAGCCCCTCCACAACATTACAGAGCAGGCTGAACTTGCTGTGTGACCTTGGGTAACTCACCTTCCCTCTCTGAGCCTCAGTGTCATCATTTTTAAGATGATTCTATTGGACACGCCCATCTGGTCCCTCAGCATCCCCACTTAAACCACTGGTCTGAGCCTTGGGTCCACCCACACCCGCCACACCCTCCACCAGGGCTAGTCCCACCAAGCCACATACCTTGAAGCCGTCTCGGGTCACCTGGCCCTTCTGAAAGTTCCTCATGAACTCAGCATTCTCTGCCTGGGTGTGCACCTCCTTGGTGGCCTCCTTCAGGGCCTCTGACAAATCCTGGGGCATGCTGAGGAGGAAATGGGAAAGGTGAACACAAAGCTGGCTGGGGGTGGGGTCCTTCCCAACTGCTGAGCCACCCACCTGTGGGCAGGCCTTCAAGAGACTCCCATCCTCATTCAGGCCACGTTCTCAATCGCTTTAAGATGCAGCCTTGTGGCTGGGCACGGTGGCTCACGCCTGTAATCCCAGCGCTTTGGGAGGCCAAGGCAGGTGGATCACCTGAGGTCAGGAGTTCGAGACCAGCCTGGCAAACATGGTGAAACCCCGTCTCTACTAAAAATACAAAAATTAGCCGGGCATGGTGGCGGATGCCTGTAATCCCAGCGATTATGCCTGTAATTGCTTGAATCCCGGAGGCAGAGGTTGCAGTGAGCTGAGATCACACCACTGCACTCCAGACTTGGTGACAGAGAGACTCCATCTCAAAAAAAGAAAAAAAAAGAAAAGAAAAAAGGGCCAGGCATGGTGGCTCACGCCTGTAATCCTAGCACTTTGGGAGGCTGAGGCGGGCAGATCACCTGAGGCCAGGAGTTTGAGCCCAGCCTGGCCAACATGGTGAAACCCTATCTCTACTAAAAATACAAAAAAAAAAAAAAAAAAAAATTAGCCGGGCATGGTGGTGGGCGCCTGTAATCCCAACTACTTGGGAGGCTGAGGCAGGAGAATCGCTTGAACCCAGGAGGCAGAGGTTGCAGTGAGCCGAGATCACGCCGCTGCACTCCAGCCTGGGCAACAAAGCAAGACTCCATCTCAAAAAAAAAAAGCAAAAAAACAAAAAAACAAAAAAACAAAAAACAAATTCAGGCTGGGCATGGTGGCTCTCGCAGCCTTGTAAACACTCTTCAGTCATTAAAACACTAAATAATACAGTCCCCCAAACCAAGGGGGAAATCCTGGTACAGGTAGTTCGCAGTGGAGAGGAGGAGGAGGTACAGCATAACCCAGGAAGAAGCAGCAGCCCCATGAACCGGCATCTCCAAGTTTGTAATTGCTTTGATTGGCTTTTAGACCCAATATTTAATTCAGTTATTTTGTTAAAGTTTCAGACACAAATCTCATGACCCCCTATCATGTTATGCTCATCATGAAGGCGTCAGGGTTAAAAAGCCTGAGAAAGTCTGCTTTAGTCAAAGAAAAAGTCTTTCTGGGAGTATTTCTGTCATGGGTCCGTATCCCTGCCTCCCCACAGAATTGTCATTTTTCCCTTTTCTCCCGCCCTGCTTCCCTGTTCTGCAACACAGCTGGTCAAATTCTCGGGAGAAATGGCACATGTCTGTAAGTCCCAGCTACTCTGGAGACCGAGGTGGGAGGGTGCTTAAGCCCAGGAGTTAAAAAAAAATACTAACAAATTATTGAAAGAAGGGAATGAGTGAGACCTGGAGGTGGGCAGACCAAGGTTCAAGGCCCAGTTCTGACACCGGCTGACTGAGCACTCTTGGGCATGTCGCCTCCCTGAACTGGGCCATCTGTGAGACATGGAACACCGTAGCCAGGGTGATGTCTGGCTCAGGTCCTCCGTAGCTAGTGAGGGGCAGATGCCACCAAGAGAACCAAGCATGCTCCCCCAGGCTGGCAGAGCCCCAGGGATCCAGATTCAGCAGAGAGCAACTCCAAACACACCTCGAAAGTAGGATTAAAAAAAAATTGGCTACCTCAAAGACTGGATACTCAGGGACACTCCCATCTTGGTCACCAACGGCATACCAGGGTGCCGGGCATGTAAATTACCGTTCCTCCCTCCAACTACCCTACGGACACAGGCAGGATCAGAACCCCGCACCTCCTGACTCCAGAGCCCAAGTTTCTGGCTCCTGGGCTCTGTTGCTGTGTGGCAGTGTCCCGGGGTGGGGCTGGGACGCGAGCAGGGTTGGGAGAGAAAGGCGCCCGTCCCGCGTCCCGCGCCCCGCGCTTGCCTGTCGGGTTGCGGACGCTCCATCCGGCCGGTGCTGGGCTCGTTCGTGCTGGCTCCGCGGGCGGCGGCTGCGCTGAGGACGCTCGAGAGGAGGCAGGCGTTGACTGTGCCGGAGCCGCGGCCGGTCACATTTATGCTCGGCGGGTCACGTGGGCCAGGCGGAACAGCTGATGCCCACTTTCTGGCCGGGCGTTGCAACACCCGCAGGGGCCCGCGCCCAGCCCGCCCCGGGCCAGTGTGGGGTGGAGAGGAGCAGTCATATGACCCTTGGGAAACAAAGTCTGGCCATAGGACTTTTAGAGAACACACACACACACACACACACACACACACGCACACAAAACCTTTAAGGAAATCTGAGAAGCTGCAGGCTCTGGGTGTGATTTTGCTCCTTCCAGAGCCCCCCCCCCCCTTCTGCTCCCTGTCCCCTTGGGACTTGATGCACCCCAGGCGTCCCAGAAGGTTCCAGAAAGCTGGGAGGCAGCGCTGCTCAGAGCAAGAGGCTGGTGGGCAACATCAGGAACTTAGCAACCCCAGACTCTGCTGTCTCTAGCTCCCTAAAATGTCACCTGCTGGAATCCTCTGCTGACTGCTTGTCTCCTCACACCCCCTTTAAATGTACATTTAGGATCTGTTTTTTGAGTTCCTGTCAAAAAACAGAGACTCTAGTATTTTCACGGTTCATCCCTACAACTGACCTGTGAGGATAGATCGCTTCTATTTTACAGATGGGGAAACCGAGGCTCAGAGGGGTGCAGTGGTGTCACACATAAAGCAGGATGCCAGTGTCCAAACCCAGGGAGGAGACTAAGTCCCCGCCTGCCTCCTCCACACTCTGGCAGCACCTGGTATCCGCCTGGACTGGGACACCTGTCATACAAACTGCTTCCCTGCTGGAATGCGTGGGACACTCTTCCAGGCACATTCAGGTCTGACTTATACTCAGTGCCTGCTCAAGGCCCGGAGCAGAGCTGGCCCTTGCTGATCGCCTATTGAATCAATTGTGCATGAGGTGGACTCCTTAGAACTCGGGGGAAATAGGGTCACTGGGTGAACCCAGAGGACAAAACAAATGGACCAGATGATTCATACAGTCCTTTCCCAATACTGTGATTCTCATTCTAAGATTTTTTTTTTTAAGATGGCTTTCAGGCCTGGCATGGTAGCTCACACCTGTGGTCCCAGTACTTTGGGAGGTTGAGGTGGGAAGAGCGCTTCGAGCCCAGTCGAGGTGGGAAGATTGCTTTGAGTTCGAGACTGGCCTGGGCAACATAGGGAGACCCCGTCTCTACAAAATATAAAATAAATTAGCTGGGCATGGTGGCACATGCATGCCTGTGGTCCCAGCTACTTGGGAGGCTGAGGCTGGAGGTTCACTTGAGCCTGGGATGTAGAGGCTGGAGTGAGCTGTGATCACGCTACTGTATTCTAACCTGGGCAACAGAACAAGACCCTGTCTCTCAAAAAAAAAAAAAAAAAAAAAAAAACTTCCTGGAATTCAGCCTAGGGCCACTACAGCCCAGAGGCACTTCGGAGACTGTGTTGGAAAGGATCATCCTCCCAAGGGTGAGCTAAGAGGCCTTGAAAAAAATTCCCCTTCTTCCTCTGAAGGTTCCCTGAAAATCAACCGACAAAAGTCAGGTTAAGAGGAGAAAAGACATACAAAAATGTATTGTAATGGGGTAATCACGGAAGAATGGTGACCCTGTAACCCAGTGCAGTACAGAGGCTACCTAGCCTTTTTTATAGGGGAGAAGGGAGATAGGGAATGCAGACAATTCTTTTGAAAGACAGTAAATCATTAGCAAGAAGGAATGGCCCTGGAGGTGAAAGGCAGACTTTAAGGGAAGGTGGAGGTGGAGCCGCACAGGGACAAAGGTTGTCCTAGGCAGATAAAGTCCCCCAGGTAATCTCTTGGCACTGTCCTCAGAAGAACAGGTAAATCTGTCTGGGTCTGGTGATGACTCCCAGTCTCTTTCTCTCTCCAGTGGTTGATCTTTCCTGGATATTTGATGAGATTCCTAGAAAAAGGGCTTAACACTGGCCGGGCGCTGTGGCTCACGCCTGTAATCCCAGCACTTTGGGAGGCTGAGGCAGGAGAATCGCTTGAACCCGGGAGGAGGAGGAGGTTGCAGTGAGCCAAGATAGTGCCACTGCACTCCAGCCTGGGTGACAAGAGCGAGACTCTGTCTCAAAGGAAAAAAAGACTTAACACAATTGCATTTCTTTTGGAAAGAAGTGTTCTTGGTCAGATAAGGAAATTCCAGAGAGCGTCTCTCCCTGTGCTTGTCGGGGGAACAAGACAAGCTTACAGGGACCTTGACTCTGAGGCAGCTCCTAAGGCCTCTCATCGTGTCAAAGCACCAGTTGTCCTGGTATCACTTTCTGAGCCCCAACAGTGGCATGTAGAGCACAAAGGTGGAGACCTTGCCTACTACTTTGCTTTGTAAATTCCCAGTTCCTAGAATAGTGCCTGGTAGGTCACAGTTAATACTGAATGCATGCCTGAATGAATAGATGCTTCAAGGTCTCTTTCTGGGAAAAAATAATAATATTGTTAGGCTGTAATATTGCTGGGCTGATAGAATGGGCTGGAACCAAGCCACAATTCCAAACTGTCATTCTAACCAGCCTTTATTGAGAATTTACTATGTGCAGAGACTTCACGCGCGTGATTGCAGCCCATCCTGACACAGCCTTGCAAGCTATTTTCATCTGTATTTTGCCCACATAAGCACTGAGGGACAAAGAGGATAAGTCATTTTCCCAAGTCATACAGTTAATGATGGAAGAGCCAGGATTCAAACTACGGCACTTTGAAGCCAGTCCCCACAGTCCTGACCACCACACTCCAACCCTTCTCACAGAGGGTCCAGGAGTTTAGGGGAGATGAGTTTGAGTGTATAGATCCAGAGTCTGTCCATTCAGCGACCCTAGAGGGTAAAACTCATGAGATCTGAATCCTTTTTATTTAACACAGGGAAGCAGGGACCCCAAGAGCAGGAGGGACTTGGCCAGGCTATGCCCCCCATTGGAAAGAGAACCTCCAGTGACCCAGGGTTCCTGGCTGCCAGTCCGGGCTTGCTTTCTTTTCTAACTGTTCTCTGGGAGCCCCAGCCTTGGTTAGAACAGCCCCCCACACAGAGGTTGCTGGGGTGCAAGAGGCCAGGCCGGAGTTGTTCTGGTCCTCTAGGCTGTCCCAGGGCTGAATTTGTGGCCCTTTCGCATGCTGATTCAGCCTCCTGACTTCCCCTTCTTTTTACTCAAGCAACAGGATGATCCAAATGCTATTCTCTCTCCTCCTGCTGGGCCAAATAAAAGCCCCTTAAAGGTGTCCACATTCTAATCACCAGAACCTGTGAATGGGTTACCTTTTTGCTACCTTACATAGCAAAAGGATCTTGCAGAAGTGATTAAGTCAAGGATGTTGAGATGGGGAATTATCTTGGATTATCCTCTTGGGCCTTATAAGAGGGAGGCTGGATGGTTGCACATACAGAAGGTGACAAAGAAAGCAGAGGATAGAGAGAGAGACTGGGAGATGCCATGCTGCTAGCTTTGAAGATGGAGGATGAGGCCGGGCACGGTGGCTCACACCTATAATCCCAGCACTTTGGGAGGCTGAAGTGGGCTGATCACCTGAGGTGAGGAGTTCAAGACCAGCCTGACCAACATGGTGAAACCCCCGTCTCTACTAAAAATACAATAATTATCCAGGCAAAAAAAGTAGAGAACTTTCTCCTGCTGGAGGCAGAAGAGATGAGGCAGATGCAGAAGTCAGAGAGATGTGAAGCATAAGAAGGCCTCGGTGGATTGCAACATTAAATCAGGGGCAGATTGAGGTGGACTTCACAGGGTGGGAGCTGGGGGACCCAGCAGGGGAAAGGCACAGACTTAGAAAAGACAAACAAGAGGCTTCTGCCGTTTTCTAGAAGTTTCACTTCCTCCTGCCTACCATTAAAGCTGCCCTTTCACCTCCCACCTAAAGAGAAGCTGAGGAGGCACTGGTGACTCAGCAAAATCTAGCAAAATCCGCCTTCCCTTTGTTTCCGCGAGTCCCCCCTCCCAAACATGACGCAGCAGAAATGCAGCTGCACGAGGGGATGAGGAAATCGCGACTCAGCATTCCCAAGGCGCCCTCAGGAAACAGAAGTGGTTTGGGCAGCAGGGAGGGGGGCGGGTCAGTGACTCGCCAGCCCCTAACAGTGAAAAACAAAGGGGAGGCCCTGGCGTGGGAGGAATCATGGGGAGGCCTCTTGGCCAAGCTGGATGGTGGCTAAGGAGAATGAGGAGACCTTGCCTGGATATTCTCCTCAAGCAGGGGACATCCCCAGTAAATAAGGTCACAGACGGTGTCCTGACCACACCTACACCCCACACAGACCCAGAAAGAACATGTGCTCAATTCTGCAGGGCAGGGGCTCCAGTGCGGGTCTACAGCCTAACTGCTGTGTGACAGGCTGGAAAACAGCCTTCTTCAGCAAGGAAGACAAGCCCAAGTTATTTTTTAAAAATCCATAGACTGGGCCAATTGTGGTGGCTCACGCCTGTAATCCTAGCACTTTGGGAGCTGAGGTGGGTGGATCACCTGAGGTCAGGAGTTCAAGACCAGCCTGGCCAACATGGTGAAACCCCATCTCTACTAAAAATACAAAAATTAGCCGGGCGTAGTGGCAGGTGCCCGTAATCCCAGCTACTCGGGGGAGCTGAGGCAGGAGAATCGCTTGAACCCGGGAGGTGGAGGTTGCAGTGAGCTGAGATTGCACCACTGCATTCCAGCCTGGGTGAAAGAGCAAGACTCCGTCTCAAAAAAAAAAAAAAAAGAAAAGAAAAAGAAAAAAATCCATAGGCTGAAGTGCAAAACACCGAACCCTTCTGATGGCAAAACACCCCATAAATAAGGTTGAAACCCTACCAACAGACTGGAAGGAAGTGTTTGCCACACATATAACAGACAAAAGATGAACATTCCTAATAAAAGAGCTCGCCAAAGCAATACACACACACATACGCATAATGTATATAGAATTATATAAAATTCTAGAAAATTATGCAAGCTAGTCTAATTGGATCACTGGTTACCTAGTTGAAGTGAGGGGATTACCAAGGAGTACTAGGAAACTTGAGAGTGATGAATACACCCTTTATCTTGATTGTGGAGATGCTTTCACAGGTTATAAGTTGTGTCAAAATTCATCAAATTGTATACTTTAAATATGTGCAGTTTATTGTATGCCAATTATATCTTCATGAAGCTGTAAAACAGATCCTACGCAGGCTTTCCTGAAGCTCTTCTCCTCACCTTATGGACCCCTCCAGGGGCCCCAGTTGCCCCCACCTCCATCCTGACTGTGAGCTCCTTGAAGTCAGCAAGGGCCATGTCAGATTCACCTTCCTATGCCCTTAGCACAAGCCAGGCTTTCACTACATATTTAATCAACGAGGCTTAGCAAGCAGGGTGAAATTCCCTGCCTAATATCACACAGCTCACCCGGGATTTGAGGCCAAGTGTGTCTGGCTCACTCAGATTCCACAACATCGCTGCCCTAGGAGCCCCTGGGCCTGAGGCAGAAAAGGGCATAGAATGGCAACATCTTTTCCAAACGTGCAGCCTCTATTAGCACGTACCCAGTGACCGAAGACCCACAGCCAGACAAGAAGGCATCCTAGCCTTTGAAGGGTGCAGACTACCAGGCCAGTCTTGCCAAAATGGAGCCTGACTATACCTCCCAGATCTGGTATGCCCTGGTTCAACCTGATCAAGGTACCGTTAGGATAGTATAGACTAGCTAAAGCAATAAACTCTAGGCAAAAGGACTGCAGTCAAATCCAGGATCCATGACTTCCCAACTGTGTACACTGGAACACCCTAAGCTTTTATTTCCTCATCTGACAAAATGAGGAATAATAACAGCATTGACTCAAGGGGATGTAGTGAGCACGAAATCAGTCTGATGCATGTGAGAAGCTTACAGTGAGGCTTGGCAGAGGAGGCACACGGTAAATGTTAACCGTTACGTTGGTCAGAGAGGCATCCAGCTCCCCTTTCATGATTCAGCCAGAGCCTTTTTCCTATCTAGACATTTCTGGATGATTCTGCAGTAGGGCGGGGGTCACTAACATCCAACAAACCTTGATTTCAGTCAGGAGTTTTGAATCTCAGGTTCTTCATATTTACCTTTTTTTTTTTTAGATGGAATTTCGCTCTTGTTGCCCAGGCTGGAGTGCAATGGCACTATCTTGGCTCATTGCAACCTCTGCCTCCTGGGTTCAAGCGATTCTCCTCCCTCAGCCTCTGAGTAGTTGGGATTACAGGCATGCACCACCATGCCCAGCTAATTTGTACATTTTTAGTAGAGACAGGGTTTCACCATGTTGGCCAGGCTGGTCTCGAACTCCTGACCTTAGGTGATCCACCTGCCTTGGCCTCCCAAAGTGCTGAGATTACAGGCGTGAGCCACTGCGCTCGGCCTGTATTTACCTTTTCCTCAAAAAGTAAACTTCTCTGAAATAACTTCAAATGTCCAGAAAAGTCGCAAGCATAGTACAGAGAATTTCTATACACCTTCATCCAGATTCACCAGTTGTTAGCATTTTGTCACATTTGCTTTATCATATTCTCTCTTGATATACTATGCATATATATTTTTGAATATATACAGATATATATATCTCCTCCTGCCTCCATCTCCCGAGTATCTGGGACTATAGGCTCATGCCGCCACACCTGGATATTTTTTTTCATTTTTAGTAGAGATGGGGTCTTGCTGTTTTGCCCAGGCTGGACTCCAACTCCTGACGTCAGGGGCGGTCCTCCTGCCTTGGTGTCTCAGAGTGCTGGGATTACAGGTGTGAGCCACCATGCCTATCTACCCCCAAATTATTTAGCATGTATTATATCTGGAGTGCAGTCCCTGACATATGGTTATAAAAATCAGGAAATCTGGCTTTGATATAAATTCATTATATTGTAGAGGAGGCAAAATTTTACCTATACCCTTTTAGAGTTTTCTGCTGGGCCTGAGAATTAAACTGACATGAGACAGATTAGTAGGAGAAAAGCATACACATTTATTTAACGTGCATTTACATAACACGTGAGCCGTCCTAAGGAAAAGAAGACTCAAAGAAACAGAGCCAAACACTTACATGCTGATTTGGACACAGAGTAGTAAACTGTGAAAACGTGACAAGGCAAAGTGGCGTGGGTGTGGGTTAGGGTGGTTAACTGGGTAGAGAAGAGACTAGGAAGAGCTGGCTTTAACAAGCTTTGTTTGTACAGATTTATTTTGGCTTCAACTTCCTGCCATGGATGAAAGGAATGCTAATTTTCTCCTCGTATAGAGAAAAGTCTTCCATATGGAATTTCATCTCTTGCTTTCAGGAAGAAAAAAAGAAGGTCAGAGGCTCACTGCAACCTCTGCCTCCCAGGTTCACGCAATTCTCCTACCTCAGCCTCCCTAGTAGCTGGGATTACAGGCATGCGCCACCACGCCCGGATAATTTTGTATTTTTAGTAGAGATGAGGTTTCTCCAAGTTGGTCAGGCTGGTCTCGAACTCCTGACCTCAGGTGGTCTGCCTGCCTTTGCCTCCCAAAGTGCTGGGATGACAGGCCTGAGCGACCATGCCCAACCCACAGCAACCTTCTTGCACCTGATTTTGTTTGTTTGTTTTTAAAGTGCCTTTATCCCAAAATAATCCTTTTTTTTTTTTGAGACAGAGTCTCACTCTGTTTCCCAGGCTGGAGTGTAGTGGTCTGCAACCTCAATCTCCTGGGCTCAAGCAATCCTCCTGCCTCAGCCTCCCAAGTAGCTGGGATTATAGACATGCACCACCATGCCTGGCAAATTTTTTATGTTTTGTATTTTTTGTAGAGACAAGGTTTCATTCACCACGTTGCCCAAGCTGGTCTGGAACTCCTGAGCTCAAGCAATCCCCCCACAGTGGCCTCCCCAAGTGCTGGGATTACAGGCATGGGCCACCACGCCTGGCCAGCTCAAAATAATCCTTAATCAATGAATGGGGAGTGGTGGCACACACCTGTAATCGCAGCTACTTGGGAGGCTGAGGCACGAGAATCGCTTGAACCTAGGAGGCAGAGGTTGCAGTGAGCCGAGATTGTGCCACTGCACTGCAACTTGGGTGACAGAGACCCTGTCTCAAAATAATAATAATAATAATAATAATAATCCTTAATCCAAAGTGGCACATTTTGGGTGGCATATCCTGAACTCCTTCAATATAAAGCCTATATTCAAATGTCCCCTATTGCCCCAATAACCTCCTCTTTAGCCGTTTTACCAGTCCAGGTTCCAGCCCAAGAGGTTGCATTGCATTCACTTGTCCTGCCTCTTTGGGTTCCTCAGCCTTTGAAGTTTTTTTTTTTTTTTTTTTTTTTTTTTTTTTTTTTTTTTTTGAGGCGGAGTCTTGCTCTTTCGCCCAGGCCGGACTGCAGTGGAGCGATTTCGGCTCACTGCAAGCTCCGCCTCCCGGGTTCATGCCATTCTCCTGCCTCAGCCTCCTGAGTAGCTGGGATTACAGGCGCCCGCCACCGCGCCCGGCTAATTTTTTGTATTTTTAGTAGAGACGAGGTTTCACCGTGTTAGACAAGATGGTCTCGATCTCCTGGCCTCGTGATCCGCCCGCCTCGGCCTCCCAAAGTGCTGGGATTACAGGCGTGAGCCACCGCGCCCGGCCTTGAAGTTTTTGAAAATGACAGGCCGGCCATTTTAACAGATGCCCCTCCATTTGAGTAGCTCCCACCTTTAGGTTGCAGCGCCCCCGCGCCCCGCTCAACAGCGATTTAAAGTGTGAAGCCCCCAGCACAGCGCCTGGCCCGTGGCAGGCCGTCGGGAGATAGAAGTTCCCTAAAACAGTGGTGCGGGGAGTAGCAAGAGGCTAGAGGAGGAGTGAGAGGAAGGGTGGAGGAGCTGCTATGGCTTCCCTAGGATTCAGGCCCCAGACGAGGCCGAGGACGTGCTGGCTGAGGCATGTCCCGACTCCAGACTCCAGCCGGACAGTCCGGACTTTGCCCCAGGGGATTAAACCTGGAGCAGCTGGAACTCTGAGGAAAACAAATCTCTAGACCGTGACTCAGCGAAAACAGACACCGGGACCGTGACTCAGCGAAAACAGATCTCGGGGCGGTGACTTAGCGAAAATAGACCTCGGGACCGTGACTCAGCAGGAAAAACACGGCCACGTGGCTCGGGAAAGGATTACTCAGCAGGGGCAGAGCGGCGCCAGATGGGCTGGGCGCGGCGAGCGGGTGGGGGGCGGGGTAAGGGGGGGTACGCCTGGGTGGGGGAGGGGGGCGGGTGGCATCGCGCCCCAGGCTCTGGGGACAGTGTGCCTTTCTTTAGGACCTGGCCCCTGCCTCTTCGACTCTCTAAGCTCTAAAGGGTGGTTAACAGCCTTCAGGACTGCTGGTAGGCTTAAGTGAGCCCAGAAGTGAGCAGAAGTGAGAACTGCCTAGTAGTTGATACTCACCGGGTCCCTTAACAAAAAACCTTGAACGAATAAACAATGCCTCTGCCAATCACAGGCTCTGCAGCACCGTGGGAACTTTTTTTTTTTTTTGAGATGGAGTCTTGCTCTGTCACCCAGGCTGGAGTGCAGTGGCACGATCTTGGCTCACTGCAACCTCTGCCTCCTGGGTTCAAGCAATTCTCTGCCTCAGCCTCCCGAGTAGCTGGGATTACAGGCACCCATCACCATGCCCAGCTAATTTTTGTATTTTTAGTACAGATGGGGGTTTCACCATTTTGGCCAGGCAGGTCTTGAACTCCTGACCTCGTGATCCACCTGCCTCAGCCTCCCAAAGTGCTGTGATTACAGGTGTGAGCCACCACACCCGGCCCTTTTTTTTTTTTTTTTTTTTTTTTTTGGACGAGTCTTGCTCTGTCGCCCAGGCTGGAGTGCAGTGGCGTGATTTCGGCTCACTGCAACCTCTGTCTCCCAGGTTCAAGCAATTTTCCTGCCTCATCCTCCCTAGTAGCTGGGATTACAGCTGTGATTACACCACATCCGGCTAATTTTTGTATTTTTTTAGTAGAGATGGGGTTTTATCATGTTGGCCAGGCTGGTCTCGAACTCCTGACCCCAGGTGATCCATCTGCCCATTATGGGAACTTCGATAGCTGCCTGGGAAGGTGGTGGTCGCTATTGAGTGATTTGAGATCTCCCTCAGCTCAATTCAGCCAATACTTGGTTGTCTTCCTGGGGCCTCAGTTTCCCCATGTTAAAAGTGGGGAATAAAGATAATTTCTCGTTCACTTAATGATATTCCCTGAGTCTATATCATCATCATCCTTGACTTTTTTTTTTTTTTTTTTTTTTGGGATGGGGTCTCACTCTGTCACTCAGGCTGGAGTGCAGTGGCACGATCTCGGCTCACTGCAGCCTCCATCACCCGGGCTCAAGTGATCCTCCCACCCTAGCCTCCCAAGTAGCTAGGACCACAGGCCTGTGCCACCACGTCCACCTGGCTAATTTTTTTGTGTTTCTGATGGAGACAGGGTCTCACTATGTTGCCCAGGCTGGTCTCAAACTCCTTGGTCCCTTAAGTAATATAAAGATTTTTTTCTTTTGGAGAAAGAAGGTGCCATTTTCCCCCATTACCCAACAGGATTTGGAAGAGAGTTGCTCAGATAAGGAGATTAGCACAGAGTAGGCAGCTCTTGAACTCAAGAGGGAAATTTATAATTTTACTTGCCGCCTCCAAAGTTACCCTTGGCTTTGTCCTGTTAATGACAATGTCTGATTTGGAAGCCAGCCAGGGCAGAGAACCCCTTCAGCTCATGGCCATCAGGGGTTGGGATTCTGTCCTGGGGGGGTCCTATGACCCTCAGGGCAGTCCCATTTCCAGTGGCTGAGCTTGTGGCAAAGGGAACAAGCTATGTGGGGCTTTTCCCCATTTATCCCATGGGGGCAGTTTATCTGCCAGTGGCCTGGCTTCTGGCGCTGATGGCAGTTACCTAGGAGGGGATTCTGAGGGCAACCTGGGTGGGGCTGGAGGGCTTATAAAACAGCCAATAGTTGAGCCTCTCTCTGTTCCCTGCATTTCTCTGTCTCTTTATCCCTGTCCTCCTTATTCTGCTGTTGATTATAAAAGATCTGAGAAGGGTAATTTGAGGATTTCCTGCATAGAGGCACTGGATTCTTTTGGAGAAAGAAAGGCTGACTTTTGTAATTTTCTCCCAGTTCATTTTTAGGCCAAACAGTATTCAAAAGGAAAAGTGGCTTTTTGTTCCAAGATTTGGGTGATCAAACTTCCCAGTTTTTGAGAATGCAGGGGCATGTCCTGACTTACGGTGATATGATTACCCACCTGCAAAGAGAGAACAAAGCAGAAAAAAAAACCAGAAAAGAAGGCATCCTCTTATTTTCCTGTTATCCTTTCCTGAACAGGGCGTTCCTCATTCATCCTTAGGGTTTGGGAATGAACCAGTCTTACTGTGTACCCTTAACCTTGGCCCCATCTCATCATAATTACCCACTGAGAACAGAGGAGATACTGAAGTGAACCGGGGGCTCCCTCTTCATCCTTGGGGTTCCAGAATAAACCAGTTTAACCTGGCCTTCATCTCTGTTCTAATGGTCATCTGTTAGCCTGGGATCAGCCTTCATCTCTGTCCTGTGGGTATTTTTGTCTCCTGTGCCTGTGGCCTTGGGCCAGCCTATGTCCTTGTCTCCATCACCTTATAATGACCCTTGGTTGGAGCATGCTAGCAACAAAATGATTATCCATTTCTGATTCCCATTTCCCACGTTCTTTTAGTATATGAGAAACCTGTTTTTCAGCCAGCTGCCTCAAGGGGGCTGGACTTCCTTCCCTTTGAATATGACCTTGAGGGTCTTTTTTTTTCTTTTTTTCTTCTTTTTTTTTTGTGTGACGGGGTTTCGCTCTGTTGCCCAGGCTGGAGTACGGTGGCGCGATCTTGGGTCACTGCAAGCTCCGCCTCCCGGGTTCACACCATTCTCCTGCCTCAGCCTCCCGAGTAGCTGGGACTACAGGCGCCCGCGACCACGCCTGGCTAATTTTTTGTGTTTTTAGTAGAGACCAGGTTTCACTGTGTTAGCCAGGATGGTCTTGATCTCCTGACCTCGTGATCCGCCCGCCTCAGCCTCCCAAAGTGCTGGGATTCCAGGCTTGAGCCACCGCGCCCGGCCTGACCTTGAGGGTCTTGATGCATCTTGAGAAGGGCATGGAAGTGATTAGAGGAATAGAGGAAAATTTGTATTTGGGGTTCCTGGTCCTGCTGGGGTAACATGCAGAACAAATGCTTAAGGAGGACAGGACAATCCTTCAGTTACAGGAGGAGGTGGGAGGAAGCAAGAGGAATACTCAGGGAAAGCCTTCATCCACTTGCAAAAACAGCAGCCCTTGGATTCGAAAGGGCAACTTTTTTTTTTTTTTTTTTTTTTGAGACGGAGCTTTGCTCTTGTTGCCCACACTGGAGTGCAATGGCCCGATCTTGGCTCATTGCAACTTCCGCCTCCCGGGAGGTGTTTGGTTGGGAGTGACCACAATGCAGGAGGTCAGGGACCCACCTGCCAAGGAAGGCAGGAAGGACCCTGGGCTCCAGGAAGAAGCCTGTTCCTTGGAGACCAGGGCAAGGAGAAGCCTCCTTGCAGGAGAGCTGGCAGGACGGGGCCCCTGGGCAGCTGGGCGTGGTCGGGGGAGTTGGCTAGGAATGGATGAGGAGAAGGTTGAGGGCAGGTTCTCCCTTTCTCTCCCTCCTAGCCGATGCCTGCAGCAGGGTCCTTCTGCCCAGAGCTCAGCCTCAGACCTGTGCAGGAAAGAGAAATGGAATTGGCTGGGAAAGCCCTCTCTGTGCCCCTGTGGAATATGGGGGAGGGATGAAGCTCAAGGTGGCTTTAGAGGCTGTTATGGGAATAACTGAATCCCCTCAAATTCATATGTTGAAACCCTAACCTGGAGTAACTCAGACTATTTGGAGATTGTATTAGGGCATTTATTTATTTATTTATTTTATTCTTTTTTGAGATGGAGTCTCGCTCTGTCACCCAGGCTGGAGTGCAGTGGCGTGATCTCGGCTCACTGCAACCGCCGCCGAGTATCAAGTGATTCTCCTGCCTCAACCTCCCGAGTAGCTGGGATTACGGGCGCCCGCCACCATGCCTCGCTGATTTTTGTATTTTTAGGAAAGACCGGGTTTCACCATGTTGGCCAGGCTGGTCTCAAACTCCTGACCTCAGGTGATCTACCCACCTTGACCTCCCAAAGTGTTGGGATTACAGGCATGAACCACCACACCCCGCCTGTATTAGGGCCTTTAAAGAGATAATTAAATTAAAATGGGGCTGTTAGGGTGAACCCTAATCCAATATGACTGGTGTTCTTATAAGAAAAGATTAGGACACAGACAGGTACAGAAGGGAGGCCTCGTGAGGTCACAGGGAGAAGGTGGCCATCTGCAGGCTGGGGAGGGAGGCTCTAAAGAAACCAACTGCTTGGCAAGGTGTTAGAGCGCTGGCAGCAGAGAATGGTTGGCTCATGGGTAGTAAAGGGAATTTACCAACAACAGTATAGGTTTGAAAAGGGAAGTTGTATTAGACAGAAAGAACGCTGCAGCAGAGTTCAGCGGGGCGCTTCAGCGAGAGGACTGGGTGTGACAGGGTAGATTTTCCTTAGAGCCATTTATGGACCTTAAAGCGGGAACTTAAGGGTAATTTGTACCATGTTAGCCGCGTAGGTCACGGTACATGATTACATTTGTAAACATTTCAGTGCCTTGATGTCAGCAAGGGTTGCATGATGAGTTTCTATATGCATGCATTCCAGAGATGTAGAGAAATTCTAATTACTTATAAATTTTTAAGAAAGAAGCCTGGCACCAGATGGCTGGCTTCAGATAATAGGAAAGTCTAATTACTTCTCCATTCCTCAGATAAGGAGTTCTGCCTCTGGATGGTTTGTTTGATGGCCACCAGGTGATCTTTGCTCTCATCACCAACCCTGCTAACACCTTGATCTCGGACTTCCAGTCTCCAAAAGTGTGAGAAATAAATTTCCATTATCCAAGCCCCTAGTCTGTGGTACTGTGTTACGGCGGCCCAAGCCAACTAGCCCAGGGTCCCAAACTCTAAGACTGGGAGTGGCTTTGAATAGAGGGGATCATTCCAACTCTTCTTTCCTCTCTTCTCTCTTTCTCCCTTTTTATTTTGAAGAAATTTCAGACATACCAATGAGGTGAAAAGAATAGCACCATGAGGCCGGGCGCAGTGGCTCACGCCTGTAATCCCAGCACTTTGGGAGGCCGAGGCAGGCGGATCACGAGGTCAGGAGATCGAGACCATCCTGGCTAACACGGTGAAACCCCGTCTCTACTAAAAATACAAAAAATTAGCCAGGCGTGGTGGTGGGCACCTGTAGTCCCAGCTACTCGGGAGGCTGAGGCAGGAGAATGGCGTGAACCCGGGAGGCAGAGCTTGCAGTGAGCCAAGATTGCGCCACAGCACTCCAGCCTGGGCGACAGAGCGAGACTCTGGCTCAAAAAAAAAAAAAAAAAATTAGCCAGGCGTGTTGGCGGGCACCTGTAGTCCCAGCTACTCAGGAGGCTGAGGCAGGAGAATGGCATGAACCCAGGAGGCGGAGCTTGCAGTGAGCAGAGATCACGCCACTGCACTCCAGCCTGGACGACAGAGCAAGACTCCGTCTTAAAAAAAAAAAAAAAAAAAAAAGAATAGAACCATGAACACACCAGTACACCCTCCACCCACATTGCCCATGGTCAGCAGTTTGCTATTTGGTTTTTCTCTTTCTCTCTTTTTTTTTCTTTTTTGTAGCATGTGTTAGAATTTCCTTAATTTGTAAGGCTGAATAATGTTTCCATGTGTGTATGTGTGTGTGTATTCATTTGTATACACACACCACATTTTGTTTATCCTTTCATCCATCAATGGACACGGGTTGCTTTTACCTTTTGGTCATTGTAAATAACGTTGCTATGCATATGGGTGCACAAATATCTGTTCATGTTCCTGTTTTCAATTCTTTTGGATGTATACCCAGAAGTGAAATTGCTTTTTTTTTTTTTTTTGAGACAGGGTCTCACTCTGTCACCCAGGCTGGAGTGCAGTGGCACGATCTCGGCTCACTGCAATCTCCGCCTCCTGGGTTCAAGTGATTCTCCCTCCTCAACCTCCCACATAGCTGAGATTACAGGTGCCCGCCATCACACCCAGCTAATTTCGGAATTTTTAGTAGAGACAAGGTTTCACCATGTTGGCCAGGCTGGTCTCGAACCCCTGGCCTCAAGTGATCCACCCACCTTAGCCTCCCAGAGTCCTGGAATGACAGGCATGAGCCACCGCGCCCAGCCTCTCACTTTCAAGTTTATGTATTAATTTTTTCAGAGCCATTTGAGAGTAGGTTGTGGACATCATGACTCTTCCCTCCTAAGAGCAAGGACATCAATCTATCTTATTATTTGCACATTAAGAAGATCACACAATATTCATTACTCTCAGTCCAGTCACAATTCCTCAGTTATCTCCAAAACTGTTCTTTAGAGGTCTGCTCTCCCTTCACCCACCATCCAGTCATGTCTTTTGGGTGTGTTTCATGACTTTGACTTGAAGATTGTTTTACAGAGACAGATCAGCTGTCTTAAAAATGTCCCATATTCTAAATTTGTCTTTTTCCTCAAATTAGATTCTAGTTAACCATTTTTGGCAAGAATGCTCTATGGTGATATTAAAACCCCTCAGTCCGGGCGCGGCAGCTCACACCTGTAATCCCAGAATTTTAGGAGGCTGAGGCGGGCAGATCATGAGGTCAGGAGTTCGAGACCAGCCTGGCCAACATGGTGAAACCCTGTCTCTACTAAAAATACAAAAAGTTAACTGGATGTGGTGGCATGTGCCTATAATCCCAGCTACTCAGGAGGCTGAGGTAGGAGAATCGCTTGAACCCAGGAGGCAGAGGTTGCAGTGAGCCAAGATTGAGCCACTGCACTCCAATCTGGGTAACAGAGCAAGACTCTATCTCAGGAAAAACAAAACCTCTCATAACGGAGGTGATGAAACCAAGGTCCAGCAAGTTGGTGGCAGAGTTTTGATGCATTTTGATACCGGATTATTATTTATTATTATTGGGCTGGGCTTGGTGGCTTATGTCTGTAATCCCAGCACTTTGGGAGGCTGGGGGGTGGGGGACAGATCGCTTTAGGCCAGGAGTTCGAGACCAGCCTGGCCAACATGGTGAAAACTCGTCTCTACTAAAAATACAAAAATTAGCCGGGTACGGGGGCATGGTGGTGCACAACTATAATACCAACTATTCAGGAGGCTGAGGCATGAGGATTGCTCGAAGCCGGGAGGCAGAGGTAGCAGTGAGCAGAGCTCGGAGCACTGTACTGCAGCCTGGGAGACAGGGAGACCCTGTTTCAAAAAAAAAATATATATATATATAATTATTATTATTATTTGATACAGGGTCAGCCAGGCTGTCACTCTTGTCACCCAGGCTGGAGTGCAGTGGTGCGATCTTGGCTCACTGCAACCTCCACTTCCCGGGCTCAGGTGATCCTCCCACCTCAGCCTCCTGAGTAGCTAGGACTACAGGCACGCACCACCATGCCTGGCTAATTTTTGTAGCGACGGTGTCTCACTATGTTGCCATGGCTCATCTTGAACTCCTGGGCTCAAGTGATCTGCCTGCCTTGGCCTCACAAAGTGCTAGGATTACAGGCATGACATACCGTTCCCAGACACTAGATTATTTGCTTGGACTCATGACTCACTGTTTATGTAGTAAAGGATAAGTGCCTTTGTGTACAGCAGGAGACCCTTGCTAAACAAAGGGAAATGGGATCTTTTTTTTTTTTTTTAAAGACTGAATTTTGCTCTTGTCACCCAGGCTGGAGTGCAGTGGCACGATCTCTGCTCACTGCAACCTCCACCTCCCAGGTTCAATAGATTCTCCTGCCTCAGCCTCCCAAGTGGCTGTGATTACAGGCTCCTGCCACCACACCCAGCTAATTTTTGTATTTTTAGTAGAGAAGAGGTTTCATCATGTAGGCCAGGCTGGTCTCAAACTCCTGACCTCAGGTGATCCACCCGCCTCGGCCTCCCAAAGTGCTGGGATGACAGACATGAGCCACCACACCTGGCTGGGATCTATTGATAGAAATGATACAGTTCCTTTCTTATAAGGCCTGGTGGCTAAAAACATCCCTAGACCTGGTTTTGAATCTCATTAATAACGGGCTGTGTGACCTGAGCAAGTCTTTCAATGTCTCTGGGCCTCAGTTTTCTTATCTGTAAAATAGGAATAATAACAGTGAAGCTGTCTTCACAGGGTTAGGAAGAACTGAAGCTGTCCTCATAGTGTTAACAAAGATTCTGGACAGAAATATCGTTATAATTAATCAGGCTGCTCTTTGACCCACTTCCTCGTAACCGAAAGTCACGTAGCACTGGATACTGGCTGTTTGCATCGCCACTGTTCCTATTAGGATCGCTGACATTGGAATCATAAGGCTTTTTGATTAAGAATTGCTTAATGGCCAGGCACAGTGGCTCAGGCCTGTAATCCTAGCATTTTGGGAGGCCAAGGCGCGCGGATCACCTGAGGTGGGGAGTTCGAGACCAGTCTGGCCAACATAGAGAAATCCGTCTCTACTAAAAATACAAAATTAGCTGGGCATGGTGGTGCATGCCTGTAATCCCACTACTCGGGAGGCTGAGGTAGGAGAATCACTTGAACCCGGGAGGCAGAGGTTGCGGTGAGCTGAGATCGCACCATTGCACTCCAGCCTGGGCAACAAGAGCGAAACTCCGTCTCAAAAAAAAAAAAAAAAAAAAAAAAAAGACTTGCTTAAGGCCAGGTGCAGAAGCTCATGCTTGTAATCCCAGCACTTTAAGAGCCCAAGGTGGGCAGATTGCTCAAGCCCAGGAGTCGGAGACCAGCCTGGGTAAGATGGCGAAACCTGGTCTCTACAAAACAATTAAAAACTTAGCCAGGCACTGTGGCACACCTGTGGTGGCAGCTACTCAGGAGACTGTGGTGGGAGGATCACTTGAGCCCAGGAAATTCAGGCTGCAGTGAGCTGAGATCACATCACTGCACTCCAGCCTGGGCAACAGAGCGAGACTCTGTCTTAAACAAACAAAAACAAATTGCTTAAGATGGCTCAATGCAGTGGCTCATGCCTGTAATCCCAGTACTTTGGAAGGCCAAGGCAGGCAGATCACTTGATCCCAGGAGTTTGAGATCAGCCTGGGCTATGTGGTGAAACCCTGACTCTACAAAAAGTACAAAAATTTGCTGGGTATGGTGGTGCCTGCCTGTAGTCTCAGCTACTAGGGAGGCTGATGCAGGAGGATCACCTCGGCTCAGGAAGGTCAAGGCTGCAGTGAGCCAAGATTGCACCACTGCACTCCAGCCAGAGATACAGTGTGAGACAGTGAGTATCTCAAAAAATAAAAAATAAAATAAAAAAGAATTAAGATGTTTTTTAGATCCCAAATTCCAGCAAAATAGCTTATGCCAAGTTAGAAGATCTTCACAGAGAAACCGTGTCAGCATAAGAATACTGCTTCTTCATCTCCCTGTCTCATGATGACTTCACCCTGCACCCAGCCTAAGAGCCAATTTTAATTAGCTCCAATTTAGAGGAGGAAACAGAGGCTCAGCCGAGTACTCCATCTGGGACAGAGCCCCTTCTGTTCCCCGCAGTGGAAATTGGCAGGGCAGGAGATGTGGGTTGTGGTCCCACCTCTGCCACTCACGCTCACACCATTGGCAAGTCCCCTTTCTCTCTGACTTCAGTTTCCACACCTGCATAACAAGGAAGGGGGTGCTATGGTACCCTTAGGATAGATCCGTCCCGCCCTGCTGGGCCACCTGTCACCTGGAGCACCATGCAGGCTCTGCACTGCCCAGCCAGGGCCCATTCACATGGTCCGAGTGTGGACGGCGCCCCTGCAGTTATATAACCCAGTGTCCTGAGTCCTGTGCTCCTCAGAGAGGCCTGGGATATCCATGTCTTTCCTCCTTTGTGGGGCTTGGCTCAAGTTCAAGCTCTGGGCCTGTCCCTCTCTTCCCCACCTCCACCACCTCACTCTGCCCATTCACTTTGGGGAACAGGGAAGGAGGCAGGTAGCAGAGCCAGGGCACTTTTATTTGTCAATAATTGTAAGTATAACTTTTTTTTTTTTTTGAAATGGAGTCTCGCTCTGTCACCCAGGTTGGAGTGCAGTGGCGCAATCTCGGTTCACAGTAGCCTCTGCCTCGGGGGTTCATGTGATTCTCCTACCTCAGCCTCCTGAGTAGCTGGGATTACAGGTGCCCGCCATCACGCCCAGCTAATTTTTGTATTTTTAGTAGAGACAGAGTTTCACCATGTTGGCCAGGGTGATCTCCAACTCCTGCACTCAGAGGATCTGTCCACCTCAGCCTCCCAAAGTGCCGGGATCTAAAAATACAAAAATTAGCCAAGTGTGGTGGCATGCACCTGTAGTCCCAACTACTTGGGAGGCTGAGGCAGGAGAATCACTTGAACCTGGGAGGCAGAGGTTGCAGAGAGCCAAGATTATGCTATTACACTCCAGCCTGGGTGACAGAGTGAGACTCCGTCTCAAAAAAAAAAAAAACCCCAAAAAACACAAAAAACAAAAAATTGGCTCTTGACCATCATGAGGGCCACCTGTGACAGTGTCTGTGGACCCACTGTGTCACCTGTCCAATGCTGGGAAGTGTTTGGTTCTCAAGGGCTCCCCAGCAGGCAGCTGTGAGAAAGGATCTCTATGAGGGTCCAAGGTCCTCTCTGAAGAAATTCCAGAATGTGCCCTGGACTTCTGGCGAGGTGGCATCTCCTGGGAAGGTGGCATGGGGGTGTGGTGGAAAGCCCCTGGCCTTTGGCATCAGACAGAGCTGGGTGCTGGACTCTGTACTTAACCCATATTGTGACCTCTTCACCCTGCAAAATCTCCATTTCTTTATCAGGAAAATGGGACTAATAATCCCGGCTTACCAGGGCCAGCTGAGATCAGGGGTGTAGGAGCTTCGTGTACCCAGTGTGTGGTACACAATAGGTGTTCAGCTGCGGACTCTTCTTCTCTTTTCAAGGAGAGGGCTGACTCTTGCTGAAAAATCAGTAACCACAGCTGGGCATGGTGGCTCATGCCTGAAATCCCAGCTATTTCTTGGGAGGCTGAGGCAGGAGGATTGTTTGAGGTCAGGAGTTGGAGACCAGCCTGGACAACAAAGCAAGACCCCTGTCTCGAAAAATTAATAATAATTGGGTGGGAGGGGATTGAGGGATGAGGAATTACCTACAGGGTACAATTTACGTTATTTGGGTGAAGGTTAAACTAAAAGCCCAGGCAATATATCCATGTAACAAAAATGCACTTGTGGCCGGGCGCGGTGGCTCATGCCTGTAATCCCAGCATTTTGGGAGGTCGAGGCAGGCGGATCACCTGAGGTCAGGAGTGTAAGACTAGCCTGACCAACATGGCAAAACGCCATCTCTACTAAAAATACAAAAATTAGCAGGGCGTGATGGCAGGTGCCTGTCGTCCCAGCTACTCAGGAGGCTGAGGCAGGAGAATTGCTTGAACCTGGGAGGCGGAGGCTGCAGTGAGGTGAGATTGTGCCACTGCACTCCAGCCTGGGTGACAGCGTGAGACTCTGTCTCAAGGAAAAAAAAAAAAGAAATGTTCAGTTTTTTAAACATTGACAATAGACTCCGTTAAAAAAAGAAAAAAAGAGCTGGGCGCGGTGGCTCACGGCTGTAATCCCAGCACTTTGGGAGGCTGAGGGGGGCAGATCACGAGGTCAGATGATCGAGACCAGCCTGGCTAACACGGTGAAACCCCGTCTCTACTAAAAATACAAAAAACTAGCCAGGCGTGGTGGTGGGCGCCTGTAGTCTCAGCTACTCGGAAGGCTGAGGCAGGAGAATGGCGTGAACGCAGGAGGCAGAGCTTGCAGTGAGCGGAGATCACGCCACTGCACTCCAGCCTGGGTGACAGAGCGAGACTCTGTCTCAAAACAAAACAAAAAAAACAAAAAACAACAACCACCCTCCACAAGACCTGACATGGCCCTGGGGCCACCACTTTGACTGCTCTGAGTTAGCTGGGTTCTCCGATCCCAGATTGCTTGGTTCCTCTGCAATTCCCGGGGCAGAGTGAGCCTCAGAGATGAGAATTCCTGCCTCCTCTTCCTTGACACATGATCACCGGTGTCAGTGGACATTCCCAGGTCACAGGCTCCCCACACACATTCTGTTCATGCCAAGAGCTCAGGGACCAGTGTCATCCTGTGCTGTGGTCATTCCACCTAAATGAGGGCATCTGGGGACACAGGACATCAGGGACCAGTCCTCAGGAGTTTCACAGCTGGGCTGGGGTTCATGGAGACTGGAGTCTGGCAGGTTTCCACTACCTCCCTACCTACCTACCTATCTATCCAACTAACTAACCCCTTTTCCCCTGACTATTCCCTGTGGCTGGGAGGACAAGGGCTATGACTCATTTCTCGCTACGTACATCCTCAGAGCCTAGCACACAGTAGGCCCCTAGCAAGCGAGGATGACCGCGGCTACAACCTCTACAGAGAAAAGAGGCAGGATTTGAAGCTCTAAAAATGGAGCCCAAATTTCTGAGCTTGGGAGATGAGGCTGAACCAAAGCAAATCGGGATCAAAGGAGAGAGTGGGCCTAAGTGTTTGCCTTAACTGCCAATCAGATTTTTAAAAAAGTAACCTGCTCAAAACCACACAGCTGGTAAGTTGTGAAGCCTGAGAGATGGTGCTTGTGTGTGTGTGGCTTTTTAATTAATTGTAGTAAAATATACATAACATTTACCATTTTGATCACTTTTTTTTTTTTTTGAGACGGAGTTTCGCTCTTGTCACCCAGGCTGGAGTGCAATGGCATGATCTCAGCTCACTGCAACCTCCACCTCCCGGGTTCAAGTGATTCTCCTGCCTCAGCCTCCTGAGTAGCTGGGACTACAGGCACGCACCACCATGACCAGCTAATTTTTTGTATTTTTAGTAGAGACAGTGTTTCGCCATGTTGGCCAGGCTGGTCTCAAACTCCTGACCTCAGGTGACCCACCTGCCTCAGCCTCCCAAAGTGCTGGGATTACAGGAGTAAGCTATCACGCCTGGCCCATTTTGACCACTTCTAAGTGTAAAGTTCAGGGGCATTAAGTACATTCCCATTGTACAACCATCACCACCATCCATCTCCAGAACTTTTCCATCATCCCAGACTAAACCTCTGTACCCATTAAACAATATGCCAACTAGATTTTATAGCTTAATTTATGGATCAGTGTGGGGGGGCTGGCCAGGTGAGATGGCTCCTATTGAAGGTGGTGAGTGCCCTGTCACTGGAGGTATGCAAGCATGGGATACGGGTTGGCTGAAACAGCACCATCAGTCTGACTCTACGTGAGTCTTTATGAGGTTTTTGTTGGAGGGGGAGACAAAAAGCCTTACATATTGCTAACTAAGCTGGGAGGTTTTCCTGTGTATTTTTTTTTTTTAGTATGTGTGTGTCCCAGAGGTCATGATATGACTGGCAGTTACCTGTATTAAAAACAAACTGTCCAATAGTGAGGCTTCATCATACATCACACAACCTCCCATCTTGTCAGGCCAGTCTGAGACCAGTGCCCAGGCATGGCAACTTCCTTCTCACTCGTGCTCCTGCCATCACCTTCCAGAAACGTGTACTAGCCCCCTTCCTCCTCTGCAAGTGAGGTTGGGTTGGGGAGTGCAGTGTATGGCAATGTGGTGGACACTGTTGATTGTCTACTCAACAGCCATCTCCTCTTCCCCTAGGTAACAGAACCCCAATTTGTTTGGGATCCAGATGGAATCATAGATTTAGGGAGGGTGTGCCCAGTGCCAGAGGTGAGTCATCGTTACTCTGAGGCAGAGATTCTAAGCCATCCTGTGGTCATCCCATTCCTCTTTGCCAGCGTAATTGTGCAGGTGGATTCCATTGTGCCGGATGAATGACCAGTCAGGAAGTTAGAGTAGCTTGTCTGAGGAGGTGACACAGTAGCTGAGCCCTGAAGGATGAATGAGTTAAGTCAGGTGGCCTGTTTTAGAGGAAATAGCACATACAAAGGCCCTGTGGTCAGGGCATGAAACTTTTTTTTTTTTTGAGATGGAGTCTCACTCTGTCACCCAGGCTGGAGTACAGTGGTGCGATCTCAGCTCAGTGCAACATCCACCTCCCAGGTTCAAGTGATTCTCCTGCCTCAGCCTCCCGAGTAGCTGGGATTACAGGCATGCACTACCATGCCCTACTAATTTTTGTATTTTTAATAGAGATAGGATTTTACCATGTTGGCCAGGCTGGTCTCGATCTCCTGACCTCGTGATCCACATGCCTCGGGCTCCCAAAATGCTGGAATTACAGGCGTGAGCCACCGTGCCCAGCCCAGCATGAAACTTTTGAGGTGGGAAAGACGGCCTGGCTGGAGTGCAGAGAACCTGAAGAATGTGGCAGGGGACAGACTCCAGGGGCCCTGGAGGCCAGGCCAGGAGGTGGGTCTTTAGCCTGAGAGCAAGTGAAAGGTTTTAGGTGTGTGTGTTGGGTTTTGGGGGTGTGGGTATTGTAAAACATGGTCGGATTTGCCCTTTGAAATATATTTTCGGCTGGGTGCAGTGGCTCATGCCTGTAATTCCAGCACTTCGGGAGGCTGAGGTGGGAGGACCACTTGAACCCAGGAGTTGGAGACCAGTCTGGGCAACATAGTGAGACCCCATCTCTGCAAAAATATTTTTTAAAAAAATGACAGCCGGGCGTGGTGGGTCACGCCTGTAATCCCAACACTTTGGGAGGCCGAGGCAGGTGGATCACCTGAGGTCAGGACTTCGAGACCATCCTGACCCCAATATGGTGAAACCCTGTCTCTACTAAAAATACAAAAATTAGCTGGGTGTGGTGGCACGCGCCTGTAGTCCCAGCTACTCGGGAGGCTGAGACAGGAGAACTGCTTGAACCCGGGAAGTGGAGGTTGCAGTGAGCCAAGATCACACCACTGCACTCCAGCCTGGGTGACAGAGCAAGACTCCCTCTAAAAAAATAATAATAAATAAAATAAATAAAAAAAAATAAAAATTAGCTGGGCGTGGTGGTATGTGCCTGTAGTCCTAGCTACTCAGGAGGCTGGGTGGGAAGACCGCTTGAGCAGGGGGTTGGGGAGAGGGGACGGGGGAAGTCGAGGTTGCAGTGAGCTGCAATCATGCCACGGCATTCCAATCTGGGCAACAGAGCACGACCCCATTTCTTTAAAAAAAAAAAGAAATGTATTTGGCAGCATGTGAAGAAGTCACTGAGGGAAGGGCAGAGTCCTCCCCTAACTTCATGTCCAGTAAAAGCCCAAAGTCCTCCTGAAGGTTCCGGCAATACCTGGTACTTGTGTTTTCACCACTTCCCCCACCCTGCTGTCCCAGCTTCTTCCTATTTCTGCTCTGAACTGTGCTGACTCAGACATGAAACTTGCCCCTTCCCCAGTTCCCCAAAACCTTACTTTTTTTTTTTTGAGACGGAGTCTCGCTCTGTCGCCCAGGCTGGGGTGCAATGGCACCATCTCTGCTCACTGCAACTCCACCTCCCGGGTTTGGGCAATTCTCTTGCCTCAGCCTCCCAAGTAGCTGGGATTACATGCGCCTGCCTCCACGTCTGGCTAATTTTTTGTATTTTTAGTAGAGATGAGGTTTCACCGTGTTGGCCAGGCTAGTCTCGAACTCCTGACCTCAGGTGATCCATCCGTCTCTGCCGCCCAAAGTGCTGGGATTACGGGGTGAGTCACCGTGCCTGGCCCAAAACCCTACTCTTGACAAATACTTATGAGCAGAGCATTTACTAAAGATCTCAGGGCCACAGAGAGGGGTGACGTTAGACAGAACCTAGAGAACAATCTAATACAGCATCTGTTCTTCCGAATCTTTTTTGGCTACTCCTCTCCCTTCCCTCCCTCCACCCCAGTAGTTCACCTCTGATCCTCCCCCAACTCTTTGCCTGGGGCCCAGTAGCTCACCCTCTCCTGCCTTCTCTCTCTTCCCTTTCCCCGTTCTTGTCTCTGTGCTCTCAGGCCCTCTTCCAGATGGCCTGGTAGGATTCACCTCCCTCTTAAGAGCAGAGCAGTCCAGCTGTCTCCAGCTCCCTCCCCAAGCTTGCAGATCCAAAGTCACTGTGCACAAACATGGACATGAAAGAGCTTCCTTTTCTCCAACCATTGTCTTCAACCATGCCCAGCCTCCACCAGAGTCCTCTGTGACATCTTGGGTGGTTTTGCTAACTTTCTTGTCATTTTCAAGTACAAAAAAGTCCAATCTTGGCGCAGTGGCTCACACATGTAATCCCAGCACTTTGGGAGGCCGAGGTGGGTGGATTGCTTGAGCTCAGGAGTTTCAGACCAGCCTGGCCAACATGATGAAACCCTATCTCTGCTACAAACACAAAAATTAGCCAGACATAGTGGCACACACCTGTAATCCCAGCTACTTGGGTGGCTGAGGCAGGAGAATCACTTGAACCCAGGAGGCAGAGGCTGCAGTGAGCCGAGATAGTGCCACTACACTCCAGCGTGGGTGACAGAATGAGATCCCGTCTCAAAAAAAAAAAAAAAAAAAAGTCCAGTCTTGAAGTTTAATCTCACATCGAATTTGATATCCCCTCCTCCCTCCCCTTAGCACTTCAGGAGGGTATGGCCAGCTCCTTCGCTCTCCCTTCCTTGCCTCTGTCTCCTGGGTCCCTGTGTTGCAGAGTTGAGGTGAGGGGATGGGAGGGCAGAGCCATGTTTACGTGGGGACGGTGCAGAAGCCAGGGTGGCCGTCGATGGAGGTGCCCAATGCGTGTGAAGGCCAAGGCTGGCAGGAGCCATGGTGGAGCCCCTGGCCAGCAGTGAGCATGGCTATCTTCAGCTCCTGCCCTTTTGGGTTGGGGTTCTGCTCCAAACAGTGGGTGGGCCCAGAGGGGCTGGGCAAACAGAGGCTGTGCTGTTAGTTCCCTCAGATGAGGCTGCCCAGGCAACTGGAGCACTTTTGGATGGAACGAGATACTGCATTGGTGTATTAAAAGTCTGATTACCGCCGGGCGCAGTGCCTCACACCTGTAATCCCAGCACTTTGGGAGGTCGAGGTGGGTGGATCACTTGAGGTCAGGAGCTCGAGACCAGCCTAGCCAACATGGTGAGACCCCATCTCTACTAAAAATACAAAAATTAGCCAGGCGTGGTGGCATGTGTCTGTAATCCCAGCTACTTGGGAGGCTCAGGCAGGAGAATCACTTGAACCCCGGAGGCGGAGGTTGCAGTAAGCCGACATTGCGCCACTGCACTCCAGCCTGGGGGACACAGCAGGACTCTGTTTCAAAAAAAAAAAAAAAAAAGTCTTGATTACTGATGCCCAAAAGGGAAAAATATTAACAACTCAATGCATTGTGGAATGTTTTGTGGCCAAAAACCAAAACAAACAAAACTCTTCTAAATCCATAGTCTTGGGGAGAGACCATGATAGAAGATTTCCTTGGGGAGAGAAGGTTTTAGAACCCACTGGCCTAGTTGGTCTCTGAGGCTGAAAGTTCTGTGGGAGCCCAGAGCACGGTGCAGGGTGCTGGGGAGGGCCTTCTGAAGACAGACTTCCCAGCTGTCTTCCATTCGCCCACCTCCTGCGGGGCAGGTGCTGTGGAGAACCGGGATTCTAGTTTCAGTTCTTTTACAAATTTGCTGTGTGGCCTTGGGCAAGTCTCTGCACTGGTCTGGGCCTGAGAAGGGATCCTGAGGGAGGGCCCCACCTCAGCAGCCAGCCTTCTCCCTGCAGGGGTCCAGTGGCCTCTGCAGCCTAAGTGGCTTGCAGGGCTCAGGGCCACTCATACAGATAATGTACACAGTGACTTTTCTAGCCCCAAGGCAGCCCTAGGCGCAGCCCCAGGCCCAGAATAGAGTGCACCTCATCCTGATCCCCCAGGGACTTTTTCTCCCCAGAAAAGAGGACTCAATGTTTCCACTTGCTGGCTGTGTGGCTTTGGATTAGCTAGTTGACTTTTCTGACCTCACCCCCTCCTTTGTAAAATGAAGATTCTTTTTTTTTTTTTTTTTTAATTTATGTATTTTTTGAGATGGAGTCTCACTCTTGTTGCCCAGGCTGGAGTACAGTGGCGCGATTTCGGCTCACTGCAGCCTCCGCCTCCCGGGTTCAAGCGATTCTTCTGCCTCAGCCTCCCTGGTGGCTGGGATTACAGGCACCCACAACCACGCCTGGCTAATTTTTGCATTTTTAGTAGAGACGGGGTTTCGCCATGTTAGCCAGGCTGGTCTTGAACTCCTGACCTCGGGTGATCCACCCACCTCGGCCTCCCAAAGTGCTGGGATTACAGGCGTGAGCCACTGCGCCTGGCTGAAGATTCATTTTTAACAGAGCTTCCAAGGGCTCCAGTGAGGGCAGGGTCCTGTGGGGAGCATGGGCAGCATCCCCATTCCTCAGTTCACCCACTTGCTTTTCCCTTTCCTAGGGGTACCCCAGGGCAGGTGCAAGGATGTCCCCGGCTTGGGTTTCGCTTCCCTCCTGCCCCTAGGCGGTCAGCTTCCTGTGCGGGCATTCAGCAGGGTGTGTGGGCGGCCGCCTTCACCCATTGGTCCCACTGAAGCTTGGGCAGGTGTTTCCCTATCCCTGCTGGTCCTGGAGGGGAGATAAACCCGGGGTCCTGCTTCCCTCTCTTGTAGATATTTGAGTTTCTTTCCTCGTATTTCTTTCCTTTTTGGAAGGAGGATTATGGAATTTGGGGGTTGATAGGGCAGAAAAGCAGAGTGCAAAGGGGCCTTACGCTCTCTTAAATCAAGCCGATTAACAGATGGGGAAACTGAGGCCCAGAGAGAGGAAAAGGCTTGCTCCAAATCAAACAGGAAGTCAGTGTCTGTGCACCACTGGAAGCTGGGTTGGCTGACTCCTGGGCCGTGCTTGGGCCTGACACAGGGGGCCCCAGGAGTCCCCACCCTCCACCCTGCACTGACTTCCCTGTGCTTGTGCGTGGGTGGGGGCTGCTTCCTCCCCGGGCAGGCCGGGCTGGCACACAGAGCCTCCTGGGCCCCTGCACCAGGTAGGGAGGCAGTACACTGGTCAGGGCAGGCCCCTCCCCTCCCTGGGCCTCCACTTCCCTGTCTGTACATTTCTCACCCGCCTCAAGAGGTCCAAGTGCCCTGCCAACCTGACTCTGACCCACTGGGGATCTGGGGCCCTGGTCAGCTTGGGTTCCTTCCCTCTGCTGGCCAGCCTGGTCCACGGTGCACAGAGGGTGCAGGGCCAGCCTGCAGCAGGGGCAGGAAGACGTCACAGGAGTCCTGAGTCAGAGGCAAGGGGTGAGGATTCGGCCCGGCGAAGCTGCTTCCTCCAGTCTCGCCCTGTACCAGGGTGGGTGGAAGTGAAACCTGCCAGCTTACCCGCTTGGGTCTGCTCTGAAAAAACAAGCGGACATGGGGACCAGGAGAGCAGCCCCAGCCCAGCTCCCAGCACCTGTATCTCCCTCCACTCTGCCGGCACCCCTGCTCGCTCCTGGTCCCATGGCTAATCCTTGGATCTAAGGCTAGGCTGCCCTAGGATGAATCTAGCCACCCTCAAACTCCCACTAGGGCAGGGGGCAGGGGGCAGGGAGTGGAGGCAGGTGTTTCATGTGGCAGCCCCTCTGAAGACACTGTGGCCACCTGCGAAAGAGCAGTGTGTCTGGGAGAATGGACCCAGGGCCTAGAGGGCAGCAGAGGGCAATACAGGGCTGCTTCGTCCCTTTCAATTCATATGTTGAATCTCTAATCCCTAGTATATCAGAATGCGATTGTATTTGGAGGTAGGACCTTTAAAGAAGTGCCAGGCACTGTGGCTCACACCTGTAATCCCAGCACTTTGGGAGGCCGAGGCGGGTGAATCACCCGAGGTTGGGAGTTCGAGACCAGCCTGGCCAACATGGAGAAAACCCGTCTCTACTAAAAATACAAAATTAGCCAGGTGTGATGGCGCATGCCTGTAATCTCAGCTACTCAGGAGGCTGAGGCAGGATAATAGCTTGAACTGGGAGGCGGAGGTTGCAGTAAGCCGAGATCGCGCCATTGCACTCCAGTCTGGGCAACAAGAGTGAAACTCTGTCTCAGAAAAAAAAAAAAAAAGTGATTAAGGTACACTAGGTACAATAGATCATTAGGTGGACTCTAATCCTTGATGAATGGTGTCCTTATAAAAATGGGACTTTTGAACATAGAGATATGCAGAGGGGATATGATGTGAGGCCCCAGGGAGAAGATGACCATATACAGCCACGGAGGGGCCGGAAGGAACCAACTGAACAGATGGAGTCCACGTCCTTGATGTTGAACTTCAGCCTCTAGAACTGTGAGAAAGAAGATTTCTGTGTCTAGGGGCCTGTCTGTGGGGCAGGGTGGTGGCGGTCCACGCGGAGAGGGTGGGAGGCACTGGGCAGGACGGGGCAGTGGTGGCAGAGATTGGTTTCTGCGGGGATGGAGGGAGAGAAGGAATGAAGGACGGCGGGAAGCAGGTTTCTCACTGCTGGAGAAGGGAATTACACATGGGGAAGGGCGGGAAAGAGAAGGAATCTGTGGTAGAGCTGGAGTTACTGGGCGAGCTCATGATTTGTCTACACGTGCAGTCAGAAACGGCAACGCACACGGATCTGAGCGTGTCGGCTGAGAAGGCGCGGGAGCAGGGGCCCCAGCAACGGCACACCGGGGCTCTGTAAAGAGAGGGAGGGGACCGGGCTCGCTTTTGCCCACCCAAAGCTCCCGTAGCTGAGCTCCCAGCTTGTCTCACCAAATCCTCCCCACAACCCTGTGTATCGGGACGTGTAAGAAGATCTGAGGCTTCCAGAGATGAAATCCCTTGTGCAGTCCCACAGCAGAGCCCGGCGGTGAAGCCAGACCCTCGGACTCCAGCTCCCAGCCCCATCACCATTGTTACTCAGCCCCACCAGTCAGAGGGCGTGTGTGCGTGTGTGTGTGCACGCGCGCGCCTGTGAGCTCGCGCGGGGTAGGAGCGGGCAGGAGCCGGCAGCACCCGCCCCTTTCTCCCGGTGTCTGTACCCGGGAGGGGCTGATTTGGCCGCGGTGGACTCCACCCTAGTGCCCCGGCAAGCCCTGTACATGCAGCGCTGCTGCCATCTCGTGGTCGCCTTGAAACACTGACCCTGAGCAGGGGCCATAGACCGTGCTCAGGACTCAGAACTGGGCCTACCTCCAGCCACCTTGCAGCGGGCAAAGGCTTCCTAAAGCGCCTACCGAGAGCCCGCAGAGCCCAGTCCAGGAACGCCAGGGGGACCCTGCCGCGTTGCCGGGATCAAGACAGCCCTGACCCTCTTAGGGTTAGCAGCCCAGACCCGGAGGAAAGACAGACACAGTCCTTTGGTTCTCCCCCAGTGGGGAGTAGGGACAGACGTTATTCTGGAGCTGGGAAGGCAATACCAGAGGCAGAGCAGGGGTCCCTAGAATTAGTGAGGAGTCTGAGGGGCAGGGCTCTGAGCCTCTGGAGCAGAGGCCATTCTGGAAGGGAGCGGGGAACCATCCGTGACAATAACAACATGTACAGAGCATTGTCTACATGGCAGGTGCTGAGTTACTTGTCGGCTCAGTCAACCCTAACAACCCTATGAGTGTTATTTGCCCATTTTACCAGTGAGAAAACAGAAGCACAGAAAGGTTAAGTAATTTGCCTAAGGTCACACAGCCCAGAAGTGGCCGGTCTGGGAGGTGGGTACTGACACTAGGGCAGGAGGTGGAGGGGTCGGTGTCCAGGCCCAGGGTGGGATCGTGGTGGCCCAGGGGAGCCAGGAGGGAGAGGGCTCGGTGGAGGCTCTGCAAAAGGCTTCCTCAAAGGCAGGCCTGAGGCTGCCCCCCAGGCGCCCTTTCCCCTGCCCACCAGCCCCTCCCAGCTCCACTCAACCCCTCCCCTCCATGCCCCCGGCCCAGCGCCTTCCAATGTAGCTGGGCCCAGCGGGAGCTGCGGCACCTCGTTAATCCTGCCCTGTGGTACCAGGTGGAGGCCCTGCTCCTACCCAAGGCTCCCACCAGACAGCTGGCCCTCGTTTTCTTGGGGCCAAGACTTCCTGCAGCTGTAAAGTGATCCCACCCAGGCCTGCGGCCTCAGACAGAGCCTGCTGCCAGGGAACCCAGCCTGACTGCGCTGATGAATTCCCGCCAGCGCCCCCCCCCCCAGCCCCCACGCAGCCCCAGCAGCCTTCTCTCTGAAGGAGGCCTTCAGGCAGCCCGGAACTGTTCCAGCCAGCCAAGCCGAGACCTCTGCAGGGGCCACCTCCTGCCTGGCATTCAAGGCCCTCCATGGCCCAGCCCGCCCCATCTTACCTCGGCAGCCTTAGGCCGTCCTCACAGAGAGCCTCCTGGCCCTGGGCGTCCCGTCCCATCTTCTTCTTTTCACAGCGTGAAACAATGATTGAGTTTATGTCTGTCTTTCTCGTCCCTTTCCCTCCCACGTGACCCCACAGGGCTGGCACCTGGCCGCTTCACTTCTGTCTGGCGGGCACCTAGCGCTATGCTGTGTGCAGCTGGCTCCTAGGGGATGCACCCACAGGGAGGAATGAACAACCTGGCAGTTTTCACCCTTAGCAGGGACCTGAGACCCTCCCAGCCCTGGGGGCCATCTGTGGAAGTTTCCTTGGGTTTCCCAGCTAACACAGGGGAGAGGAGGCCTTGGCTTTGATCCTTGTAAAATCACAACTCCCCTCTAAGAGGTCCCCAGTTAAGTAGGGAGAGAATGAGGGAAGCAGGCCGTGGGGTGTGGGTGGGGCAGGCAGGTGAGGCAGCAGTGAGGAAGGTTGGGGGTCCCAGTCTTCCATTACTTAGTGTATGACCAGGCAAGTCCCTTCCTCCCTCAGCCTCAGTTTCCCCACTTGTAACTGGTGGCCAACACCATTGACCCCCTGGGGCTGTTGTGAGGTACGGAAAGGGCCGGGCCAGGGTAGGGCACCTGGCAGGAGCTCACAGATGCCCTGGATGTGGCAGAGGGAGCCTGGCCTGGACCATGAGCATCCTGATGGCGGCAGGGCCTCCCCCTCCCCTGCCTGGCACCAGTGTGCCTGCCCCCAGCTGCTTTCCTTGCCCCAACTCCATCTTGAGGGCTGGGCTGGGCCTGGTCTCCTGTATGCCCAGCTCCAGACCATACCTCAGATGGCAGGTGCTGCCTGCCCACTGCCCATGGGAATCAGTGGCTGCTCACACAGACCTCGGCCCTCTCCCAGGAGCCCAGGACCCTGTGGACCCAATTGCTTTGGCCTCACACCGTTCCCCGACCGTGTCCTGGGCCAGGAGGCTCCAACATGCCTCAGCAGTGACTCCCAGGGAGTCTGGCCTAGAGATCCCACACCTGAAAAGGTGGCACCCTAAGACCTGGGGCTCTTGAGCTGCCATGGAGGGAAGAGCTGACCCCCTGCACCTGACCTGGGGTCCAGCGTCTGGAACTGTGTGCCATGTCTTCCCAACTTAGCTTTGGTGCCTGGAAAATGGGGAGGATGCGCTTCTGCATGAGGAAATGCTGGCACATGACAACTGCATGAGCTTCCTCCCCTGAGCTGGGCGGCTCATGGAATCCTAGTCTCCGCATCTATACATCGAGGATGCTCACTTTGCTTCTCCCAGGCTGTTGTGATGCTACGAGCCAGTGCGTAGCCCCAGGCTGTGCCTGGCACCCAGCCTCGGAGGGCCAGCATCCTCCTGTGGCCTGTGCACCCCACATGCGCACACAGTCCACACGGGTCCCCGCCCTTGTGATTAGTGTGCTCTGTGCAGGGCAGGAGCTGGCCTCATGGAACAGCAGCACGAAGGTGCCTTGAGGAGGGAGGGATGTCAGCTGGGGAAGGCATGCATCCTCCGGGCAGGGGCGGTGGCTGGAGCCTGCCATGTGAGGTGGGAGGAGGCAGCACCTGCGTAGTGTAGCTGGGTGTTTGCTCCTGTCCTTCCGCCTGCACCATCTACAGATGCTCACCTCTCGGGTGGCCCCCAGCCCTGCCCAAAGTAGTCGCTGCCTCTGTGAGGCCAAGAAGTCATTTCTCACCAGGAGACTTGACAATGCTGCTAGCAGGGTGGTTTTCTACCTTTAATTGGGGATACAAAAGGTACCTCTCCCAGTACAAGAGGATCAACCAAGAGGTGAGCCCCAGTGCTGTGGTGCCCGGCCAGAAGGAACAGAGGAAGGATGGAGGGCAAGGCAGCGGAGGGGCAGTGGGGCCCCAGCATCCCCTGAAGCCTCACCTGCAGCCTGGGGCTGATGAGATCTCGCCCACTGCGCGCAGAGTTGCAGCTTCGTACCTGGGCCGCCGCAGCTCCTCAGGGGGCCTCCACACCTCCACACCCTACCCTCAGTGGCCAGCCAAAGCCATGGGGCCCCATGCAGCAGAGCAGGGAAGGGACAAGAGGCTCGGCAGAATTTCCACTGTGGCAAGCCTCCAGCCAGGCCTCGACTGGCAGTGTGGGCTCTGAAGGGCTCCTTGGGGCATGGGCCCGGAGCAGGGTATCACTCAGTGAAGGAGAGTCACACTGGGTCAAGCAGCCAGCCAGCCAGCCAGCCTGTCCTGGGGCCTCCACTTCTCAGCAAAGTCTGATGGTCAGCTGGGGTGGGAAAGGAGGCAGAGCAGCCAGATCCCACTGCAGCGCAGACCTGTCCCCCCAGTTCATCCCACTGCCTCCATACCCCCAGCCACAGCTGGGGCAGCTCCATCTTCAAAGAGGAGGAAAAGGGGGTAACAAGCCACCCCCAAAGCAGCCTTAACACCAGAGGAGGGAGGGAGGTCCCAGCCTAAGGGTGTGAGAGCAGTGGGGACCTGGGCTGCAGGGTGCCAGACCCCACACTCATAAGGCAAACAGCATGTCATCATCTTTCTCCTGGGTCTTCTTCCGGGGCGCTGGGCCAGATGGGGGACCCGGGGGCCCCTCAGCTGAGGGGCTGGAGAGGTTGGGCAATCGGTCCGCGGCTTTGGCCCGTTCTTCCAGGAATTTGTCAAATTCTAGAGGAAGGGGAGAGGGTGAGGGTAGGCCCTGAGGCCAGAGCCCTGGGGAAAGGAGAGGGCGGGCAGGGGCGGGGACTACTACCTTCGCTGGTGACCCCCTTAGGCTCTTCCGCATCATTCCCCTGGGAAGGTAGAAGGAAAGGAGGCAGAGGTTAGCCGGGCCCCCAGTACGGTCAGCCTGGGGCAGTGGGGCTGCAGCTCGGGCCCCGCTGAACCTCAGCACTGGGTCCCAGCTCAGGCTCTGCACGCCCCCGCCACCCAGGTCCCAGGACCTGGACCTGGGCTCCTCCCTGAGCCGTAGGACCTTCCTTGGGTGGCACCTGACTTCCTGAGCCTTGTGTTTTCCTTCTGTAAAATGGGGGTGGGGTGGGGGCTGAAGCTAACTTGGAGGGTTGCTGGGAAGCTGAAATGGGATAACACACAGCACGCCAAGCCCAGCACCTGGTGCCCAGTGGGACCTTGATGGGTGCTGGTTCCTTTCCTTGGAGGGTCACAAGGGGTCCTCACCCCTGGGGGGGAAAGGCTGACATCCAGAGGCTGAGGGCCATTCATGCTAACACTGCAAACTAGGGAGGGAGTGAGGCTTCTGCCACCAGACAGAAAGCCTGAGTCCTTGGTCTGTGGCTTAGTCCTGGGCAGAAATGGTCTCTTCACCTGCAGAAGGCGGCTTCCGGGCCTGAAGTGCCCATGTGGGCCTTGGTGCCCAGAGACGGGGTGGCAGATGCTGCGGTAGGAGCCCTGGATGGAGAAGCTGAGTCTGGCCCTGCCCCTTCTGCTCCCTGGGAGGGTGGCAGGGCTTGGGGTCCCCATGACTGGTACCCGCCCTCCTCCTCCTGGGTGCTTCCCCTTAGAGGACAGCTGCTTATCGGTCTTCTGATCTGTAAACAGGGTGGTGATGGGTTCCCTCTGCAAGTGGCTGGAGTCTTCTGAGCTACTGCAGGTAAGAGCCTGGCGCTGTTATGCTTCCTCGGTTAGCCTCTCTAGCCTGGCCTGATGTCCCTAAGGTGGGCTGACACCCACTGGGACCTCACCTTGGGAGCAGGCTCTGGGAAGCAGCTGAGAGGCTACTGTGCCCAGGACTTCTCTGGGGGGTGTGCCAAACACAAGGTGGGCAGGTGGCAGGAGATGGGGACTTTAAGTGCGCCCCTCTGCTCTCAGGGTGCTATATGCTATACAAGTCTACCGTGGCCCCATGGGTCATTTCTTGGTGAGAACAACGGGTCCTCCTGCTGTGTGGGTGAGGAGTGGGCCCCAACGTACCACGTCAGTGGACAGCCACTGCTCGATGTCCTCCATGAGGCAGGCCTGGGTGACTGGGATCTGGAAGGAAGGGCAGAGGGTAAGGCAGTGCCCTAGGTGACAAGGTGGAAGACGTGCCAGCTCAGCGCCCTGCAGCTGGGTGGCCCTGGGCAGCCTCCCACCCCAGCCTCAGCTGCCTAGGTGCCCGGACCCAGCACTGGGCCCGCTGTGCCAGGCTGTGGGCGATGGAGGTGCAGAGCCAGGAGACTAAGCAGGGGACCAGGCTCCCAGCAGCTGGAGCAGGGCCAGGGGTCAGAGGGAGCTCCTTCCCCTTGAAGAGAAGAACCCCAGTTCCGACACACCCTTCGGGTAGGATTCTAGGCTGGAGGAGGGGCTTTGGGCAATGGCCTGGGGCAGGGGCTATGCTGCAGGTGCTCAGGAGCATCTGACAAAAGACACGCCAAGCCCAGGGTCAGACCCCAGGCATTTTCTCCAGCCGTGAAGGCTGGGATGGGGACATGGTTAGTGGGCCAGGGGTCCCCAGGTTCCATCCCCTGGTGTCTCTGCAGACGCAGATTTCATGATAGAAGGGGGCATAGCAGGGCCTGAGAGCAGAGGCGCGAAGTTGACCAGACAAGGCCAGGTGGGTAGACCCAGAGGGGTGGCGCTACAGATGGGGACATTTCACTTTCGGCCACAAAGACATGGGCTGTGCCACGATGGCTCCCACACAGGGGCAGGAGTTGGAGGCTTTCCTCTCTAACGGCTTCTGCAGGGGCAGACTCCAGTTGGAGGTCATGGGCACAGACTTCAGAGTGAGAAAGAGCTGGACCTAGCTCACCCCTTAACACAGTGTGACTCTGAGTGGGTTACTTAACTTCTCTGCGCCTGATTTCCCTCGTCCTTAGGGTGAGGCTAGCAGCAGTACTTACCGTCCAGGTGGCTGTGAGGATGAAATGGGATGTCAAAAGCTTAGCACAGGGCCTGGCATGGAGGAGATGCTCAAGAAACCAATAGGCCAGTTCCTATTTACTATTAATCAGTAATGGCACTAATAGCACTAGTTACTAGTGAGCTACTTTGGAAAAGACAGACAGAGTCTTTCCCCAACCAGGCCAGTTTGGTTTCCAAGCTCTGTCATCCAGCACCTGAGGACCCCCCAGGAAGGAGCAGAGCCCAGAGAGAAGGCAGGAGCCGACTTCCCAGCAGCAGTGGCAACAGCAAGTGCCCAGCTGCGCACACTGGCTCCATCTCCCGCTCCGCTATCCCCATCGCCTCTTAGCTGCCAGACGGGCTACCTTGTCCTTGCCCGAGACTCAAGAGCAGGAACCGGGCACAGAGGAGCTGCAGAAGCTGGGCTGGCCGGGCCAACCCGGAAACAGCCTGAGCCCTGGGGTCCCGCAAGACCCTCAGCTGCCCCTCCTTGCTCCTCTGGGCCTTCTCCTGGGTCCCACTCCCTTGGACAGCAGCACGGTGCCCCAAGCCCATGCCTGGCAGGAGCCCTGCGAGCACCCCCAGCTTTCCGGGTGGCCGGGCCTGGCCCCTGCTCACCACGCCTTGTCTCACCATCCAGTCACTGAGGCTCTTCCCGCAGCCGCCTCCCATCTGGGTGAGAGAGAGTCACACTGATGGCGGAGGGACGGCAGCGCCAGGGCCACTGGAGGGCGCGGCTTCTAATAGGGGTGCGCCTTTCGGGTCAGGAGGCCTGCTGCCACTTTGGGAGGCGTGTGTGTGTAGGGGTGTGTGTAGGTGTGTCGGTGTATGTGTAGGTGTGTAAGGGTGTGTATGTAGGTGTATGAGTGTAGGTGTGTGTGTAGGTGTATGAGTGTAGGTTTGTATGTGTAGGTGTAGGTTGTGTAGGTATAGATGTATGTGGTGTGTGTAGGTGGTGGGTGTAGATGTGTGTGGTGTGTGTAGGGGTGTGTGTGCAGGTGTGTAGGTGTATGAGTGTGTAGGTGTGGTATATGCAGGGGTGTGTATGTAGGTGTATGAATGTAGGTGTGTATGTGTAGGTGTAGGTGTGTGTAGGTGTAGGTGTGTGGTGTGTGTAGGTGTGTGTGTATGTGTAGGTGTAGGGGTGTGTGTGTAGGTGTAGATGCATGTGGTGTGTGTGTAGGTGTGGTGGGTGTAGATGTGTGTGGTGTGTGTGTAGGTGTATGAGTGTGTAGGTGTGGTATATGCAGGGGTGTGTATGTAGGTGTATGAATGTAGGTGTGTATGTGTAGGTGTAGGTGTGTGTAGGTGTAGGTGTGTGGTGTGTGTAGGTGTGTATGTGTGTATGTGTAGGGGTGTGTGTGGTGTAGATGCATGTGGTGTGTGTGTAGGTGTGGTGGGTGTAGATGTGTGTGTGGTGTGTGTAAGGGTGTGTGTAGGTGTATGAGTATAGGTGTGGTGTGTGTAGGTGTGGGTGTAGATGTGTGTGTGGTGTGTGTAGGGGTGTGTGTAGGTGTATGAGTATAGGTGTGGTGTGTGTAGGTGTGGGTGTAGATGTGTGTGTGGTGTGTGTAGGGGTGTGTGTAGGTGTATGAGTGTAGGTGTGATGTGTGGAGGTGTGTGTGGTGGGTGTAGATGTGTGTGTGTGGTGTGTGTAGGGGTGTGTGTAGGTGTATGTGTGTAGGTGTGATGTGTGTAGGGGTGTGTGTAGGTGTATGAATGTAGGTGTGTGTGTGGTGGGTGTAGATATGTGTGTGTGGTGTGTGTAGGGCTATGTGTGTAGGTGTATGAGTGGAGGTGTGGTGTGTGGTGGGTGTAGATTGTGTGTGGTGTGTGTGTGGGGGTGTGTAGGTGTATGGGTGTGTAGGTGTGGTGTGTAGGGCTGTGTGTGTAGGTGTATGAGTGGAGGTGTGTGTGGAGGTGTGTGTGGTGGGTGTAGATGTGTGTGTGGTGTATGTAGGGGTGTGTGTGTAGGCGTATGAGTGGAGGTGTGGCGTGTGGAGGTGTGTGTGGAGGTGTGTAGGGGTGTGTGTGGGTGTATGAGTGGAGGTATGACGTGTGGAGGTGTGTGGTGGGTGTAGATGTGTGTGTGTGGTGTGTGTAGGGGTGTGTGTAGGTGCATGAGTGTGTAGGTGTGGTGTGTGTGTAGGGGTGTCTGTGTAGGTGTATGAGTGTAGGTGTGGTGTGTGGAGGTGTGTGTGGTGGGTGTAGATGTGTGTGTGGTGTGTGTGTAGGTCTATGGGTGGAGGTGTGGTGTGTGGAGGTGTGTGTGGTGGATGTGGCGGCTGGTGTAGAGGGATGAGGCAGGTATTGTGGTACCCACCGGGGGGTGAGCCACAACAGCTCTGGGATGCCAGCGCCCTGGGTAGGCTGAGGCAGAGCTGACAGCAAACTAAACAAAGCTTCTCAACTCTCTCCACAAGGATCCCAGAGGCTGGGCCTCAGCAACCCCAGGACAGCAGGGCAGGTGGCTGTCAGATGGTCTGGAGGCTCCCAGTAGGGTCTGACAGGCACCCAGGTTTTAGAAACATCAGTTTATCCAACCTTCTCACATTCATCCATGGCACACACGCAGTTTCCTAGGGCCCCAGAGTGGAGGGAGACGAGAGTCCTGCTCCCAGCCCGTCACCCTGTGCCTGGCTGGTTCACCCTACTCAGACCAGCATGGGGCCTGGCACATGGCACACGGCACACAGCAGGCATGTCAGGGAGTGAAGGAACTAAAACCTGGCACACAGCATGCAATACCACCTCGTCACACGACTTGTGAGTCCTGCTCTGAATCCCAGGGCGCAAACCTGGGCTGCGCACAATTGGCACTTGATTCTGTTTCTTTTTTTTTGAGATACAGTCTCACTATGTTGCCCAGGCTGGAGTGCAGTGGTACAGTCATAGCTCACGATAACCTCAAACTCCTGGGTTTAAGTGATCCTCCCGCTTCAGCCTCCCAAGTAGCTGGCACTACAGGTACCTGCCACCGCGCCTGGTTTTGATGCTGTTTTGTACTTTGCTCTTGGGAATCATGTTCTCACAGTTTAGTGGGTGAAGGCCTTACCACCAGCCAGACTCCAGCACCCCAGGAGCAGGCATTTGCTCACAGAGTTTTAAGAAATCATACCCTGATTTGGCAGAAGTGGCTTAAATCTCCCAGGTTATCGGAGATAAATCAGTGATAACCGGTTTATCAGCTTCTCTTTGCTGCCAGTGAAGTTGTGTGGTGCGTTTCCTCCCTGTGGGCGGGCTGCAAGGTGGTGTGGGAGCCAGGACACCTGGGCTCTAGTTTTAGTCACGCCTGAATTGCTGTGTGCCCCTAGGGAAGTGAACCCTGTCTCTGGGCTGCAGCAGGAGCAGATTGGCTGGGATTGCTGCCCACTGGGTGGTGGAGTCAACCTCTGACCACGAGAGGCCAGGTGGCCTGAGAGGGGAGCTCCTACAGCAGGCTCGCGGTGTGTCGGTTCCGATGAATCCCGACACACTGGGAGCCTGAGGCTGAGGAGGGAGACACACACCTCCACTCACTCTCCTTTGCACCTTAGGGCTTTTCACAGCTCTAAGGTTACCAGCGTGGCTTAGAAGCCAGGCAGAACAATACCTACAAGACCCTAGGCAGGGTATCTCCCTGTCCTCAGCCTCAGTTTTCTCATCTGTAAATGGGATGAGGACATGGCGGTACTGCGAAGCGTAAGTGCCGTAATACTGTAGTGTGTGCCAGGCACCATACCGAGGACAGTACACCTGTGGTTTCACTTAAGCTCTCCCTGGAACTCAGTTTTCTCATCTGTAAAACGGGATAATAACATACCCTAAGGTTTTCTGTGATGACTCACTAAGAGAGGGGATGCAAAGTGCTTAGTGCAGGCCTGGCCCGGAGCACAGGCTCAGCAAATGATGGCTTACACCCGAAAAAGGACTGGAGGCTCTGACTGGTGTGTGCGGTGGATGTGACACGGGTGTGCAACGTGCTGTGCTTGGTGGCAGGTCACACACCACACATGGGAGGTACTGGATTCTCTTGTTGCCCACTGGGTGGTAGAGTCAACCTCTGTCCACGAGAGGCCCAGATGGCCCACCCCAGCGTCCTCCACCTTGCCCTGTTCTGACTTGGGAATGGCTCCTGAGATGCTGGGAGACCCAGGAGCGGAGAGAGTGCCCTTGGGAGTCACGAAGACTTTGCCCACAGTGGACTGGCCTGGACGGTTTCCACAACTCCTCCCTCCCTGCTTTCCTTCTTTTCTTGAGACAGGGTCTTACTCCATTGCCCAGGCTGGAGTGTCGTAGTGCAATCTCAGCTCACCACAACCTCCACCTCCTGCACTCAAGCGATCCTCCCACCTCAGCCTCCTGAGTAGCTGGGACTAAAGGTGTGCGCCACCATGCCTGGCTAATTTTTAAATATTTTGTAGAGATGGGGTTTCCCCATGTTGCCCAGGTTGGTCTTGAACTCCTGACCTCAAGTGATCTGCCCACCTCGGCCTCCTAAAGTGCTGGGATTCCAGGTGTGAGCCACTGTGCCCAGCCCTCCCTGCTTTCCTAGCTCCATCCTGATCTTTCAGATTGGAAGTCAAGTCCCTCCTGTGCTCAAGACTTCCCCGCGGCCTCCACCTTACTTAGGATGCAATCTGCAGCGCTCCTAGCCGCGCTGAGGTCCTCTGGTCCCTGCTATATACCCATAGAGCTTCATTTCCTACCCCCAACCCCATGCTGGCCTCAGAAGTCCCCATGCTGCCTTGAGCCTCCTCTAGCCTCCTCGGCCCCGGGCCCACCACCCTCACTCCCCCGGACTCCCTGGACTCCCAGGTCCGGCTGTTTCTAACTGTCTCCCATGGGATCTGCTCTGTCTGCTCACTTGCTGGAGCAGAAATTCTCACACTGCCTGAAAAGCATCCAGATGCACGTTGACATGCATGAGAGAATGGTGCTTGGAGGTCTTGCCAAAGCGTGTGGGGGTTACCCACAAAGTGTGCTCGGTGCTGGACAAGTGGCTGTCACTCAACACACAGTCAAGGAACTAAATGGAATTCAAAGAGCACCCTTGCATTTCTCCCCGCCGCTTTAGGGTCCGCTCTTTTATTCCTCTCTGCCCACACTCCTGCAGATTAAAAGTCTCTAGAGAGGCAGAGAGGAATACTATTGAACGGGCTCTAACTCCATGTAAAGCTCCCTAAATATATCCTCTCACACTTCTATTATAAACAAGTATAGGTGCTAGGATAAGCCCCAATGTACAGATAAAGAGACTGAGGGTCAGAAAGGCCAGTCATTTGCTTAAGGACACATAGCTGGTAACCGGTAGAGCTGGAATGTGAAGCCCGGGCCACTGGTCTCCAGTTTCTTTCTTTTTTTTTTGAGACAGAGTCTTGCTCTGTCACCTAGGCTGGAGTGCAGTAGCACAATCTCTGCTCCCTGCAACTTCCACCATCTGGGTTCAAGCGATTCTCCTGCTTTAGCCTCCCGAGTAGCTGGGATTACAGGCATGTGCCACCACGCCCAGCTAATTTTTGTATTTTTAGTAGAGACGGGGTTTCACAATGTTGGCCAGGCTGGTCTTGAACTCCTGACCTCAGGTGATCCACCCGCCTCAGCCTCCCGAAGTGCTGGGATTACAGGTGTGAGCCACCACGCCCGGCCTGGTCTCCAGTTTCAAGTCAGGCTCAGGTCTGAATCCTTGCTTGTGGGCTTGGGCAAATGGCCTGGCCTCTCTAGCAGTTTCCATAGCTATAAACTGGGAATAACCACACTAGCCAAAAAGAACCGACCTGACGGCCAAACGAGGAAGGGCCTGTGGACGTGCTGGGCCAGTGCTTGGCCCACAACGGCACCCAGTGGGTGAGCATTCCCTCACCTCCTTCAGGAGGGCCCCAGGGTGGCAGGATGGCCCCTCTGCTTACCGCACCAGTGCTCTGCTGCCGGGCGTCCAGGGCTCCAGCCAGGCCGTCTGTTGCTTGGGGGGCTTCGTATTTTACCCTGAAAGAGAGACCACCAAGCCATTGGATGCTGTCCTTACCGATGGCTGATGCAAGAACGGAGCGGGCTGGGGGGCACAGATTGACGGCTCCCATCCTCCAGGCCTGCCTGGAAATGGTGAAAAGGGTCTCATTTCCTGCCTCTGGAAATTAGGATCTGACAAGTGACCTACATGACAGACAGCAGCAAAGGTTGGAGAGGTTAGGGAGGGTGTTGCTGGCCAAAGACTGAGACCAAGACCACCAATGGCTATGACCAGGATTGGCCAAACTCAAGAGACTGAGAAATAGCTCCAGTGCCCGTAGGCTCATGGAGAATTCCCAGCAGACCCTTTCTTGAGCAGGTCTTGTTTCCTATTTTATAGACTGTGGTTGTGTATGAGGTCGTATTTGAATGGGGGATTCCATTCTGCTGCTGAAAACACATCTATAAACTGCTGGGTGAGGTGCCATCTTGTCTTGCACTGGCTCACCAGCACAAAGATGACTCTGCCCCCACCTTGTCTCAGCAGCATGGGAGGTGGCTTGGTTACAGCTCTTCTAAATGTCCTCTGGGGGGTGCCAGCCAGCTAGGCAGGGTGGGGAGGCAGGAACTGGGAGGGCACGCAAGGCTGATGGGCTGGGAGCGGCAGAGGCTGACCCTGCAGTTGCTGGGCAGATGAGGAGAGGCAAGGAGGGGTATGTTGTGCGTGAGGTTAAGTCTCCTGGGGAGCAAGAGAATAGCCTGAGTGAGAGGAGAAGCTGGCTAAGGAGGAGAGGCGGCTATGGTGTCTTTCCCAGCCGCTGCAGTGGGGGTGCCCAGGGCAGGTGTTGGGGACCCAGCCCTGTTGCAGGGAAAGAGCCCTGTTATTCTCGCCCTGAACTGCCGGCAAACAGGACTTCAGCACTGGCTCAGTGCAGCTTTGAGGCAAAGAAGTAAGCCACAGAATTCTGGTCACAAAGGGAAAGGCCTGCAATTCCTGTTAGGAACAAGGCCACCTGACACACTAGTGAAGCGGGGCTGGTCTAACTGTAGGCTTCAGGAACTGGGACTGCATCACATTTAACTCTTGCAATACCAACTTGCTTTCTGAGGAATGGAGTAGGCTGGCACTGAAAGGGGCTTCTTGAATACGACCCCCAGTTCCCACGCAGTCATTTTGAAGAGTGCTGCTGTCTGTTCCTTCCCACCAGGGGCAGAGTTTGCTGGTGGAGTGTGACCACTAGCTGGGGCATTCCCTGGTTACACGGCTCCCATCCATGGCAAGTGGGCCAGTGACTACGGCAGGGCCCTGCTGGAGCCAACCTTAAAGCCAGTGGCGGGGGAGGTGGGGCGTCAGGTTGCTGACTTCTGACCCAGAGAAGGCCTGCTAATTGAGGGTCTGGAGGTGCTTGTTGCTGTCTCTAAGACATGCTTGGCGCATTGTGGGCAAGGCTGAAGAAGCCATGCCCAGCCCCAGAACACGCAGAAACCCATGATTTCCCTTCACTCAAAACAACTATCTGGGCCAGGTGCAGTGGCTGAAATCCCAGCACTTTGGGAGGCCAACGCGCGCGGATCATGAGGTCAGGAGATCGAGACCATGCTGGCTAACATGGTGAAACCCCGTCTCTACTAAAAATACAAAAAATTAGCCAGGTGTGGTGGCGGGCGCCTGTAGTCCCCAGCTACTCGGGAGGCTGAGGCAGGAGAATGGCATGAACCCAGGAGGTGCACTCTGCAAGCGCCACTGCACTCCAGCCTGAGAGACAGAGCGAGACTCCGGCTCAAAAAAAAAAAAAGAACTATCTGCCCTTCCTAAGCTTAGCTCCTCGCCACCCCTGCCCACACATGGCCCTGAAGCCCAGCTGTCCCTGAAGGCCATGCCTGTGGTGGTGGAGGGCCAAGCACTTCCCTGGAGGAAGCCCGCACCTCCTGCACTGGGTGGTGACCCCTGGGCCAGGGCCTGCTGCCCCCTGCCCAGTGCAGGAGGGTGGAGGGTCACTCCTTAGGTGGTCCCAGTGGGGCTGGTGGGCAGGGGCTGGACCTGGGCCACTGGGGTGACACTTGTCTAAGTGCTCCTTGTAGAGAAGGCCTCTGTGTACAGCAGCACTGACGAAGATGCGGACAAAGCGGGGGAAGGACACCCCTGCCTTTGTGAAGGCCTAGCCGAGGCGTCTCTGCTGTGGCTCGCCCAGAAGCCCTGCTACTCCTTGGCATTGAGTGGATGGGACTGGCTGCAGGAAGGCTGTGACGGTGCCAGCTGTGGTCAAGGCTGGAGCAGAAACAGCGGCTGATAAGGAGCTGGTTTCCCTGCCAGCCAGGGCAGAGCTGGTTGCAGGCTGGTGTGAAGTGGGGAGCCAGGCAGGTACAGGGAGGAGCGGGCTGGACACCAAGCTGGCAGAAAAGGCCAGTCAGGTGACCAGAGCTGGAAGATCCACCAGAAGCATTTAAGGGGGCCAGCCAGGCAGGAGAACAAAGGGAAGACGAAATGGATGCTCAGGTCCATGCCTGACCCTGCTGGATGTTTTCTGCCAGGGTGGAAACCAAGCCCTGGGGAGGGCCTGCAGGAGAACCAATGGCCTGAGAAGGTGCATGATGTCATTTCAGCTGTGCCCAGCTGAAGGCAGTTTCAAAGATGAAAATCTGATAAGAAAAAAAATCCTTCCTGTGCTCCCTCCTGCTCATGTTAGAATAAAATCAACTGCCTCTCTGTAGCCCAGTGGGCCCCACCACCCTCTCAGCATCCTGCCCCCTTCCCTGTGTGAAGAGCATCTTTCCCAGCTGCTGTGCAGGAGCCAGGGCACCTCTCTCCCGCCCTGCCTCTGAGCCTTTGCACATGCTGTTCCTAGTGCCTGAAATGGCCTTCTTATCACCCAGCACCTGGTCCAGCTCTGAGTACCCTCCGCAGAGTTGCATGCTCCCTCCTCTGTGTCCACAGAGCTTGGTGACCCCTCCAGGACAGCACTTAGCCCTTCACAGCGGTGGTCCTGGTGCATGTCACTCTCCCGTGAGACTGCAGGCCCTAGAGGACAAGTTCCCTGTGTGCTTTTCCCTGTCCCCCAGGGCCTGCTCCCCAGAGGAAGGACAGCGCAACAGCAAACCTCAGCCAGGCTGGTGACCAGGGCGGCGCCAGGGTTCTCCAGTATGGCCAGCAGTGTTGCCTGCTGGGACCTCTGTGGACAGGCCTGTCTGGCTGCAAGTCCCATCACACTCATTAGCTTGCCTTTGCAGGGTAGCCTCGGCAGCACCCCTAACTCCATGGCAACAGCTGCTGGTCCCAGGGTACCTGGGCTTAAAAGTACAGACTCTGCCCAGACTAAAGAAAGATACAGCTAACAGCCAGGGCAGCCCTAAGGACCTAGCAGGCTACAGCCTGGACCTGGATTTGTGGGTGTGGAGAGGTTATCCCTGGGCTCTCTGGAGGCCCATTGACAAAGTTCCAAAAGACACCAGAGTGACCGCTGAGGAGCTGAGTGGGGTCAGTGGGAGGATCCCATAATCTGGAACTTTCCTTAGCTATAAGAATCCTGGCTGCCCACAGCTCAGCCCTGGGGGTCATAGTGGGCAAAAGGCTGAAGAAAACATCAAGCAGACTGTTCCTCTTACAAGCCTGTATGGGGCCAGTTTTCCCGCAGGTCCTGGCAAGGGGTCGGACCCTGGTGGACACACTCAGGCCATGTGCCTATGCTGCTGAAAGTACCCCCTGAAAATGCATGGTGCACAGGGAAGGGCAGAGCCCCAGCTCTGGGGCAAGGCTGACAGAACCTGCTTAATCTTCTCTGGAAATTAACGGTGGCTATGGAACAACAGAAAAAGACTTGACTTGAAAGTCCCTGAGGATTTATCAGGAAACTTCCCTGCTCCTGGAGGGCTTACTATGCGGTACACAGTGCAGGGAGGGGGGCGGGGGGTGGAGACACTGTGTTTTGGAACCAGACAGCCCTAGGCTCCTAACCTAGTGCTGCCAAATATTAGCTCCTTGACCTGGGGCAAATGAGCCTGCCCCTCTCTGTGCCTCAGTTTCCCCCTCTGATCAGACTATGTAAGATTCTGGCATACAGTGGGTCATTAGGCTCCCGCTCCCCCACCCAGCATGGCCTGTGGGGAACACAGTCTGTCAACTGACCACAGGGCTCCCACGCCATGCTGGACTGACTTAGGGGATACTAAGGGGGTGCTTACTAAGCAGGGTCCGTGTGCCCTTCCTCATGGTGTGCCACCATAAAACCGGGTTCCAGAACCCCGAGAGCCACCCGAACTGCAGGGGACCAGGGCAGGGCCAGGCCACTCACTCTTTCCGTTGGTCAGCCAGTGAGCTGCCCCGTGTCAGCGCAAACATGTCAAACTCATCTTCCAGTCGACCAGAGGCCTCCAGAGACTGCAGGCCAGCTCTCACACTGCTGGAGCCCAGGTCTGCAGGGACAGAAAGGCCACGTGAAAGACCCATCCACAAGCTTGTGTGTGAGCTGCTGCTGAGCTACCTGCTGCCAGGCCCAGGGCTTGGTGCTGGGGAAGTGGCACGTGTGGGTGGGGGAATGTGCGAGGCAGGCCACCTGCTGCTGGCTGTGGGGCCTTGGGCAAGCGGCTTCCTCTTTCCAGCTTTAGTTTACTCACCCCTCCTGGGGCTGCTGTGAGCATTAGAGAACAGGCAAAATGCTATCCATTGATTCTGCTGGGGAAGTGGCTGGGCAGGAGGACAGTAATCAGATGGGTAGTCGACTTTTTCAAAAAGTATAGCATTAGTGATGCAAAATGGGGTGCTAATGATTTCCTAGGGCTTGGCATGAAGCAGACAGTAAATTATATTAAAACCTATCACAGTGATAACAGTGACAATGGCCAACTACTCAGCCAGAGTGCAACCTGGGCCTGGCATGGTCTAAGCGCTTCTCATACACGAGCTCCCTACTCCTGTTACAGAGGAGGAAAGAGAGGCTCAGGAGGTTTAAGGAACTTGCCCAAGCTCACGCAGATGATTGAAGCCATGGAGAATTCAGTGTAGAGGGCCAATCCTAGGACGGTGGGATTTCTGAGATCCAAGGCGGCTCAGGACTTGTGGGGCTGCCAGGGGCAGTGAGCCCGAGTGCCCCACCTTGCAGCAAGATTCAGCCTGGGACCCCAGCAAGATGGGGTCCAGACTGACATTCTGCTGTGGGTATATAACAAGGGCACCCCCAAAAACTGCGGGGTGCCCACAGTACCATAATGTACCCTCAGCTGGAGCCCTCCAAACCACACTTACTCATTCCTGCCAGCTGGGATGAGAGGTTGCCGGTGGCTGCTGGGTCAGGGTCCATGTCGATCAGGTCAGCTGCCGGCTCGGCCTCACTTGGGGCCTGGTGGGAAGGGAGATGCCCTGATCATCCCCGCTGTCTGCAGCTTCGTTCCTTTCTGCCCCAAGCACTGGGGCTTGCAGGCTTTGCCCAAGGATCTGTCACCAGGGCCCCAGGAGCTAGGACTGGGCATCCGGGAATTTCCTTCCTCCCCTCTGGCTCCAGCTCAACTGGACTCCCTGGGAGGTTGGGGAGACCCTGGGGCATCAGGTGGTGGCACAGCCTTATTTACCTTAAAGGGACAGGGACATAAAAAGTTAGAAGGGGATTTCTCTATGGGCCTGGATAAGACAGCACCACCCTGTCCGGTTTACTGGGGGAGGGAGGTGAGAATGGCACTCCTTCTTCCCATGAACAGGGCCTGATCTAGTCACAGAAAAGAAGACTTTTACCTTGGTGGTCTGGCCTGTTCGGAACCGTTCAAACCTACAAGATAGAAAAGACACGAGTTATGGAGACAGACTGAGACAGGCCCCCACACACGGCCAGGCAAAGCTTTTCAAACTGTGGGTCTCAACATCAACACGGTGGGTTATGATCAGGGTGATGACACATCTGGTGTGCCCTGGACAGATCCAGTTCATGCCTGCTGTCCCTGGATAACTAGCAGTGCTCCTATTTCCCTTGCAAAAGTGTCCCAATTTGGATGATCAATTATAAGGCAACCTTAGTCATGAGTATCATGAAACAAATAAACAGGAATAGGTTAGAACAGCAAAGAAAATAGGAATGCATGGCACGCAGTAAAGGTAAGGACTGTCTTATGAAACTTGTTTCAATTACATATTTTTGTGTGTGTGTGTGTTAGTGGCTCTCTTCAGTGCTGTAAGAAAGATACACGTATCTCTAATCTTGTTTTATGGAGCTACTTAGGGGCCGGTGTGATAGATCGAGAAGACTTTAGTCTGGGGTCTATTCGAGTTGTGGCGTTGTCACTTATCACATGACCTCGGGTAAATTATGTTCCTTCTGAACTTTAGTCTGCTTGTCTAGTATCTGTAGACACCTGCCTCCCTGAAGTGGTGAAGCCCAAATTAGGACATGGGTATAAGTGACTGCGAACTTGAAAGCACAGTCAGATATTAAGCCTAATGACTGTGGATATCCGAGGGTACCAGCTGCTACCAGATGGGGCCCCTCAGTCACCTCACAGCCCATACCCCGAAATGGCAGGGAAGAGGCCTTTCATTCCACTGGGCCAACGAGCAGGAGAAGCTAGGCAGACGTGACCTGCAGGGTACCCCCCACTTTCCACTGATTTAGAATCAATCAGTGAGTGTCTTTTGATGGAGAAAGATACAAAAAATGAACAAGAGGCTGGAGGAGGCTGGAATAACTCATGTCAGTTATCAGACACCCTGGACTGCTAAGCGCTTTACAGACACTGTTTCATGGACTCTCAGTTATGCCACAAGCCTCATTTTACAGATACAGAGGAGGTGTGATGGGCACACAATTTCTGCAGACCCAGCAATCCTTCTCCTTCTCTTTCCTTTTTTTTTTTTGAGATGGAGTCTTGCTCTGTCGCCTAGGCTGGAGTGCAGTGGTGCGATCTCGGCTCATTGCAACCTCTGCCTCCTGGGTTCAAGCAATTCTCCTGCCTCAGCCTCCCAAGTAGCTGGGATTACAGGCACCCGCCACCACCTCCGGCTATTTTTTTTGTATTTTTTAGTAGAGACGGGGTTTCACCATGTTGGCCTGGCTGGTTGCAAACTCCTGGCCTCAAGTGATCCTCCCGCCTCAGCCTCCCAGAGTGCTAGGATTACAGGTGTGAGCCACTGCGCCCGGCCCTTCTCCTTCTTTGGTAATAGCACCTAAGTACTCTCTAGAGGAACTGCTTCTCCCCCATTTCACATCATCCCGCTGGGGCTGCCATCAGAGGGCCCTCTCCCATACCCCAGCTGGTAGGCACAATGAAGCTCAGCCAATCCAAGTCTCTCTTGGGGATGTGACTCTTGAACAGAATGATACAAGGTGGGCAGGTGGGCATGGTGGCTCATGCCTGTAATACCAATGCTTTCGGAGGCCAAGGAGGGAGGACTGCTTGAGGCCAAGAGTTTGAGACTAGCCTGGGCAACACAGTGAGACCCCTGTCTCTGAAAAAAGAAAAAAAAAAAAAGAAAAGAAAATTAGCTGGGTGTGGTGGTGCATGCCTGTAGTCCCGGCTACCTGGCAGGCTGAGGTGGGAGGACTGCTTGAGCCCAGGAGGTTGAGGCTGCAGTGAGCTGTGATCATGCCACTATACTCCAGCCTGGGTGACAGAGCAAGATCGTGCCTCAAAAAAAAAAAAAAAAAAAAAAAAAGGTGGACAGGTGTTTGTGGACAAGTGTTTGAGCTGATGCATTTATTGATGGCAGCACCCTGGGGAGATGGTCCAGGAATTTCTGCTCCTGAGACATCTGAGCTGCCCTGGGATCCATCTTTCTTGTTCTGTTGGGAGACATCAGTTTCACTTTTCTCTGGATTCTGAAAGCTACCCATTTAATAAAGATTATTATCCTAACAAATTCTTTTTCTGCCTAAGTTAGCCAGAAATGTTTTGTGTAGCTTGCAGCAGTGAAGTCACTTGTCTAAGGCCCCAGAACCAGGAAGTGGTGGAGTGAGTGAGGACACACCAGGCCAGTCTGGTTGCAGGGCCATGCTCTCAGCTGTGACCTGTGACCATCTCCCAGGGGTGGACTTGGGCACAGGCAGCAGCACTAACCCTGGAAAGGAGATGCAGGGTGGCTGGAAGGAGGGGCCCTCATAAACATCCTGGAAGAAGACAGCTGAGGGCACAGGCCCTTAGGAGCCTGCCTTGTGTTTGAGAGGAGGACGAGAGAAGGCTCAGATGGCATGAGACCAGGAGAACAGGGAGGAAGGGAAGGGAGAGGGTTGGGGCAGTAGGCCAGAGGCCAGGGGAGGTGCTGGGGCTACCGTTCATGGCGCAGGAACACATTGTTGAGATTGTCATTGACGATGAGCAGCTCCTCTGTCAGCTGCTCATTGGCGATCTGAGGGATGAGCTCCAGGACCCGCTGCTGCATGGCTCGGCACGTGCGGTTGAGCTCCTGCCAGGAAAGGAAGTGAGGCAACCACAGTCACATGACTCAGAGTGAGGCCATCTCTTTTTTTTGTGTGTGTGAGACGGAGCTCTGTCGCCCAGGCTGGAGTGCAGTGGTGCGATCTTGGCTCACTGCAAGCTGCGTCCTGGGTTCATGCCATTCTCCTGCCTCAGCCTCCCAAGTAGCTGGGACTACAGGCGTCTGCCACCACGCCCGGCTAATTTTTTTTTTGTAGTTTTAGTAGAGACGGGGTTTCGCCATATTAGCCAGGGTGGTCTCGATCTCCTGACCTCACGATCTGCCTGCCTCGGCCTCCCAAAGTGCTGGGATTACAGGCGTGAGCCACCGCGCCTGGCCAAGTGAGGCCATCTTTATTGCATGGGCCTCCAGCCCCTGCACAAGCCTTGGAGGAGGGTGAGGTGCCCAAACTGGACTTCAGGGTTCCACGGAACAGCTTTTTGGGTTCTACAAACATGAACTTGAACTTCACTTCCAAGTGTTAGATGCTAAAATTTAATCCACAGGAAACCATCAACATGTCCAACTGTGCTGCCAGTTTAACTTGGCTTCGTGCAGATTCCAGAATAAAGGTTGTGCCACCATCTTTGCTTAGTCAAAAAAAAAAAAACTGAGTCTGCAAAGGGGGCTGGCTGAACAAACCACAACTTCTGGGGGTATGCTGTGATTTTTGCAACCAAAGCATACAGAATGAACTAGATGACTGCAACCATTAGCCACAAACCTCGATTTCGAGTTTTTGCCTCACTTTTCTCACTGCCTGATTTTTTGTCTTTTAAAACAAACTTTTAGCTTCGGAATAATTTTAGATTTACAGAAGAGATGCAAAGATAGTACCACAAGTTCCCATATACCCTTGACCCTGGCTTCCCCTTAGTCTGGCATTTGTCAAAACTGGTAAACTACTATTAAACATTAAAACTGGTAAAATACAATTAACTAAACTGTGGACTTTATTCAGGTTTCACTAGTTTTTCCTCTAATGTCCTTTGTTTGTTCTAGGCTCCTACACTGCATTTAGTTATCATGTCACTGACTTTTAACCACTAGGTGTCATATTTAAACTTACGAAAAATAAAAAAATTGGCTACACCCGGTGGCTCGTGCCTATAATCCCAGCACTTGGGGAGGCCGAGGCGGGTGGATCACCTGAGGTCAGGAGTTCAAGACCAGCCTGGCCAACAAGGTGAAACCCGGTGTCTACTAATAATACAAAAATTAGCCGGGCATGGTGGTGTATGCCTGTAATCCCAGCTGTTTGGAAGGCTGAGGCAGGAGAATAGCTTGAACCCAAGAGGCAGAGGCTGCGGTGAGCCGAGATCGCGCCACTGCACTCCAGCCTGGGTGACAGAGCAAGACTCCGTCTCAAAAAAAAAAAAAAAAAAAAAAAAAATCAAAAACCATAGCCATATGGGTTTTCATTTTTAAGACTGGTCAATTATTTCTTCAGGTACCTGCCACCAGGTGAAGGTGCCTGGGTCACGGCAGGTGCCTGGGTCCTGAGGTCCAGGGAGCTGCCGGGCATTGCCGACTGTGGCCTCGCGCCAGCACGCCTTTCTCCTGGAGGCAACGCTGAGGCTCGGCACTGCCCAGTGTTTATTTTGGCTGTCATGTGGACCCTGTCCCCCGCCCCCTCCAAGGTCAGGCCTCCGGGATTTCCTCATCGCCCTTAGCACAGGGACAGGGCGGGTGCCTTTCAACATCCTGTGGGCTCCCCTCCTGCTCTTATGACCAAGCACACGGTGGCTTTGCTTCTGCTTCCCTGCTGGCCCCTCTCAAGAGCAGAAGAGCAGCACTTGGAGCCAGGCCCCTGGGTTCAAATCGCAGCTCTGCTACTTACCAGCCATATAACCCTGGACGTGTTATCTGATCTCCCTATGCCTGTTTCCTGACCTGGAAAATGGGGGTGGTGAGGATTACGTGAGCGATATGAACCAAGTGTCCACATATAGCCCGGGGCATGGGAAGTGCCCAATGCATGGGAGCTGTCCCTGCGTCCACCTTGCTTAGCCTTCTGAGTCCCCAAACTGCTCACATCTCATGGCCTTGGCTTGGGGCGTGCGAGGCTGCCTGCGCAGTCTTCTCTATTCCGGAGCCCTTACTGGGTTTCAAGTTTGTGTATTCACTGGACTCTGAGGCTACTCCTTTTCTCCCCACCCTGCACCACCAAGTGAGGACCCCTGCAGAGTCACCTCGGTCAGGCACACAGACACGGTGGCGAGGAAGACACAGCGCTGCCCTCAAGGAGCCTGAGGCCTGGTGGACGAGCAGTAGGAACTCGAACAGTTACACGAAGCGCTCTGTCCCCTCATGGATTCTGGTGACTCCTGGGCCTTGGGAATTCCTAGCTCTCTTGGTGCCTCTATGACTGGCCTCCATGGGGAGGGTGCTTTTCGCCAAATTCAGTGTCCCTTCTGCTCCAGTGACCCCCAATCTGGGCTGGGGCCGTGGGAATACCATGTGACACCCGGGAGCAGGAACCACTAGCTCCACCTGCCTTGGCTCCCCAAGACCAGTGGCTGGCGCATCTCAAGGCTGGCACCACCCTCTCACACCTGCCTGCTGAGTCTCGGATTCTGAATGGTGTAAATCTCACCTTCCAGCTTTTTCTCAGGACCCTTTACTGGGTGCTTTACTCTGTACCAGGCACAAGCCTGTGTGTTTTTCATGCAATACCTTATTTAACTCACATCAAACTTGTGCCATGAAGGCTATTGTTAGAGCAATCTTACAGATGAGGAAACTGAGGCCAGGGGGGCTACTTTGTTCAAACCAGAAAGTGGTAGAGCTGCGATCTGATTCCAGTCTGATGGCGTCCAAAGTCCCTGGTGGTAACATGTCCCCAACTGTGACCAAGGAGTATGGAGTAAGCCATGAAGACTGTCACGAGGATTGGGAAAGAATGCATGTGGGCAGCTGGGCAGGAGTCATCTGAGCCCCAGGGGGTGGTGCCACCTGCTCACCTGCAGCAGCTCCAGGTCTGCGGGCTCGGCCTGGGTGGGCACCAGCTCTGTCAGCATCTCCGACATCACCCTCACGTTCCCACTCACCATCTCCAGCTCACTGTGCAGCTTCCCAATCTGAAACACACGGTTGATCGTGGTGAGAGAAGCCAGGGGTCTGGGGCCCATGTCACTCACAGGGACAGAACCCAGTACCACCAACCCTGGGTGCAGCACCAGGGAGCCGACCTCCCAGCAGCCTCTCTAGGCAGCCTCCCTCCTGGCTCCCAAAGTGACAGCTCTGCACTAGAGGCCTGCCCCACACCTTCTACAGACCCCTCACAGAGGCGATACCAACCGTTACCATCTCCACACCGGAATGAGCCACCACGTGTGGCTGGAAGACTCCAGCATCTCCTGGGTCTAACACAGCAGCTAACAAGGCCCTGGAGGGTGGCTCCCCACAAGGGGAGGAGGGACGCTGCAGGCCCTCTCTCTCTCGCCCACTAGAGGACTGGGATCCCGCCCTCTCTCTCTCCTCCTAGAGGACTGGGATTCCGCCCTCTCTCCTCCTAGAAGACTGGGATCCCGCCCTCTCTCTCTCCCACTAGAGGACTGGGATTCTGCCCTCTCTCTCTCTCCTCCTAGAGGACTGGGATCCCGCCCTCTCTCCTCCTAGAAGACTGGGATTCCGCCGTCTCTCTCTCTCCCACTAGAGGACTGGGATTCTGCCCTCTCTCTCTCCTCCTAGAGGACTGGGATTCCGCCCTCTCTCTCCTCCTAGAGGACTGGGATTCTGCCCTCTCTCTCCTCCTAGCGGACTGGGATCCCGCCCTCTCTCTCTCCTCCTAGAGGACTGGGATCCCGCCCTCTCTCTCCTCCTAGAGGACTGGGATTCTGCCCTCTCTCTCTCCTCCTAGAGGACTGGGATCCCGCCCTCTCTCTCTTTCTCCTAGAGGACTGGGATCCCGCCCTCTCTCTCTCTCCCACTAGAGGACTGGGATTCTGCCCTCTCTCTCTCCTCCTAGAGGACTGGGATCCCACCCTCTCTCTCTCCCCCACTAGAGGACTGGGATCCCGCCCTCTCTCTCTTTCTCCTAGAGGACTGGGATTCCGCCCTCTCTCTCTCCTCCTAGAGGACTGGGATCCTGCCCTCTCTCTCTTTCTCCTAGAGGACTGGGATCCCGCCCTCTCTCTCTCTCCCACTAGGGGACTGGGATTCTGCCCTCTCTCTCTCCTCCTAGAGGACTGGGATCCCGCCCTCTCTCTCTCTCCCACTAGAGGACTGGGATTCCGCCCTCTCTCCTCCTAGAAGACTGGGATCCCGCCCTCTCTCTCCTCCTAGAGGACTGGGATCCCACCCTCTCTCCTCCTAGAGGACTGGGATTCCGCCGTCTCTCTCCTCCTAGTGGACTGGGCTTCTGCCCTCTTTCTCCTCCTAGTGGACTGGGATTTTGTCTTGTTTCTGGTCTATTTTGGTGTCCCAGGCTCATCTAAGGATAGTCCTTGCCCTGTACCCCACCTTGAATATGAAACTCAGATTTAGCACTTGTTCCAAGGGATGCGGGCAGGTTTTCAATGGTCAAAGGGTTCCAAGGAGTTGGGCTTGGGGAAACATTTTCAATAAAGCTGCAGTCTCCTCAAAGAGGTTAGCTTGTGAAAGGCCATTGGTATAAGGATCTTATGCTGTGGGACCTTGTAGGGTGTTTAATGCCCTCATGCACACTGGGAATGCCTGGGAAAAGATCAGTCTGAAAGCTTCTAAGATTTATTTGACTGAAGAACCTTTTTACGTTTTGAGAAATGCTGGTACATTCTAAATCATGTGGCTGAGTTATAGTTGATTTCAGAGTGTCACTATATACATTCATGATTGTGACAGCAGCTACCATTTATAGACTACCTAATAAGTGCCAAGCATTGAACATATATTGCTAACTTAATTTTTTACCATGGTAGACATCAATATCCCTGCTTTTATAGATGAAGAAATGGAGTGTAGAGACTAGTAGTATATCCACTATGGTTCACTGACACCTTCCAAAACCTGCAAAATGTTTGATCTATTTAGCTTACTTAATGAACACTCTTGGTATGAGTGAGTGGAAAAACTACTGATCACAAACCCCATGTATCCAAATCAGATGGGACTTAATTACAAAGGAGTCTGGGAGTAACATCACTGCACACCTGATGTCTTAACATGTCCCAAGAGACAAAAGGGGACTCTCGAATTAAACAAAGATTAGTTTTGTTTAGCAAGCACCTTCTTGCATTGGAAGTAATTAGCGTCTTAATCCACACAGATGCTAGACTTCAGAAAATTGGTTAAAATCGTAACTGAGTTAGACAATCACAAGGTGGTTTTACAATTTTTTTACACACCTTTAACCCACTCAGAAAAAAAAAGTGCAGCTCGCTGTCAGCACTCATTTAATTTTACATAAACATGCTCTTTGAGGCTGAAGTAAACCTGACTGATTTTCAACATGAAAATAACACATAAAAACTGTTCTTGGAGTTATTTCTAAACAGAACTTGTCTCCAATCCTAACGTAACAGAAATGTATATGATGTTACATTAGGATTAGAGACAAGAGTATTCTTGGGGCAAACGGGCAGTGCGTTAATAATTTTGTCCAGTTAGCAAAATTTTCTAGAAATATCTGTAACTCTGAGGGGTGATTTCATAACTTGCTATGAGAAAACAGATCATGGAAGTTTCTCTTCAAATAGGTTAGGGTGAGAATGAGTTCAAATGATACAAAAAGTGGGCAGTGGGGACGCTTATTGGGAAAGTTAAGCTTCACTTTTCTTTCCATCACACATCCGTGTCTAACTCACCAGCACACTCAGCAGCTCCACCTTTACGCTCCGCGGATGTGATGGGCCTGATGTGTGTACAACACCTTTAACGTGGGTGTCTCCACAGTGTGCAGGCCTCTGCCCCCACCCCAGCAGCCAAAAGTCTAGAATGACAAGCCCCCAGCTCTACGAGCTGGTCATGGCTGTAGAAGTCACTCAGCAGATACAGCAGCTGTGGCACTCCACAAGCAGCTCATGGCCCAGTGGGCCATGAGGAGGAAGGAAGTGACATGCCCAGGGTGCCACCTGCTCTGAGGTGGGTAATCCTTCAAAGCTAGTCAGAGGGCTGGGAAAACCTGTCCCCTAGAATCTCATACTAAGCCTCAAACCTTCTTGGCTGGGTGCGGTGGCTCATGCCTGTAATCCCAGCACTTTAGGAGGCCAAGACGAGTAGATCACTTGAGCTCAGGAGTTCGAGACTAGCCTGGCCAACATGATGAAACTCCATCTCTACTAAAAATACAAAAAATTAGCTGGGCATGGTGGCTCATGCCTGTAGTCCCAGCTACTCAGGAGGCTGAGGCAGGAGAATTGCTTGAACCTGGGAGGCAGAGGTTGCAGTGAGCCTAGATGGTGCCACTGCACTCCAGCCTGGGTGACAGAGCAAGACTGTTTCAGAACAAACAAAAAAGCTTCAGACCTTCTTGAGACTTCATGGGAAGCAGCATGGTACAATGTACATATGTTTTTTATTTTTTGCACAGATGTTTGAAAACTTTTCAGGCAGAACCTCTCTTCAAATGAAGCCTTTTTTTTTTTTGAAACAGGTCTCTCTATGTTGCCCAGCCTGGTCTCAAACTCCTGGGTTCAAGCCATCCTCCTGCCTGAACCTTTGAGAAGCTGAGATCACAGATGCACGTGACCATGCCCAGCTCAAATGAAAGCTGTGAGTGTGTAAGAAACCACACAGGTGGAGCTGGCCTGAAGGGGCCGCCTACAGGACATCTCTCCACGGTGCTGTTGGAGGGCCCCGCAGAAAACACAGGTTGGAAAATGGCCAAGGTACAGGGCAGTGTCTGCCAGGAGTCAGACAGACGTGAGCTTGGATCCCAACTGTCTCTGATGACGGTGTGCTCTGGGCAAGTGAATGGACCTCTCTGAGCCTCATCGCTCAAACAGGAAGAACCACACATACCCTGAGGGCTGCTGTGAGGAAGAAGTGGAGGCTCCGTGGATGGTAAATTCTGACAGGGGGCCCTCCCTGACGTGTGTGGCCCACCTGCCTGGACCTGACGGTTCTGACCCCAGGCTCGTTTACCTGTTCCGGGGTTGGTGCTATGGGCGTGTCACCGGAGAGTATGGGCGGGGCGGGCAGAGGGGCAGCGTGCTGGCCAGAGTCCTCTTGCTGGCTGGAGTCAGTGCCCACAGAATCCTGTCCTGATTGTGTCTCTGAGTTGAACACGGTCTAGTGGGAGGAAAACAGGATCAGTGAGGGCTCCTGGGAACATCAAGAGCCCAGGAAGTTAGGGGCCAGCCTGGTGATGTCTCTGGGGATGAGTCCTGCCTCCCTTCCCTTGGTTCCCGGTACGGCAATTCTCTCACCCTCTGGGGTGTGTGGATGGGTGACAGCATGTCCAGGTCAGTCATGGGGAACTCCAGGCCTTTCCTCCGCAGGTCCTCATAGATGGTGACCACACCTGTCAGATCGGGCGAGCTGCGGAACGCGTCAGCCCAGGACTGAGAGGGGACAAGGGGATACAGCCGGTAACCACAGCTCACCTGTGAGCCTGCCCACCTGGCACTCAGACAGAGAACAGACATTCTTTCCCTGCTTTTTTTTTTTTTTTAACTACATGTGCTCTGCCCACTCCACAGCAAAGCACGCAGTTGGCAAGCCTCCCTCCCCACAGAACATCCCACCAGCCGACAACCGAGACGCCCCGAAATGAGAAGTGGAGCCTGGGACAAACACGATGGCCTCGACTCTCCACTGGGCAGGAAGCTCCTGCACTGACAGCTCTTCCTGGCCCTGCCCTGCCCTGTCCTGGCACTCACCTGGATGAGGTTGAGCACTTTGTCATGCACGATGGTGGGTGGGTTGTTCTTGGGCAGGATGGTCCTCACCAGCACACTCTCCACGAAGTCCTGGCTGGCCACCAGCACGTGGAAGCGGTGCCCGCAGTTCTTGACACAGGTTTCTAAGACCTGGAGGGCCGAGAGGTGCCGTCGAGCACCTTGGTCAGAGGAGAGGCGGTGCTCAGAACCCCCACCCTCGTGGCTCCTCCTGTGTCCCAGAGAGGAGGCCCGGGAGAGGAGATGGGACTTCCTGGAATGAGACCCTTGAATGTGGAGGACTGGGACAATGCCAGGACTGGGGGACTTGTTTACTGGAGGGCACGGCCTAGGGTGGGCAGAGGTGTGGTGTGTGGGCTGGACTTCCTTCCCTGACTGGCGTCAGTGCACGCAGAATCCCAATGCTGTCTCTGAGCTAAACATGGTCTAGAGAGAAGGGGCTCTCCAAGAGGAAATCAAGGAGCATCTGAGATGTCAATCGACTGGTGAGCCTGTGGCCCAGGGAGAAGGCACTGAACTTCCCTCCCCACTCTCCACTTCCCACTGCAGGAAATGCCTTTGCTTTTTGCTTAAGCCAATTCACCTGGATATAAATGCTGCTTGTGGAGGAGGGTGGGACAGCATTTATATCTTCCCCAGCCAAACCCATGCTGACGGCTAGGAGGCCCACGCGTGTCTGGCCGCCCTGAGATCTGGGCTGGTTCAGTGGTGTGGGCAAGACTGTTCTCAGCCACTGGTATTTATTTTACATTCATTTGCCAGAGCACCAAAGTGCCGGGCAGCACCCAACTCAGTCAGCCAGCCTCCCTGCCCCCGCGGAGGCCTGGGTTTACTGAGCTTCAATGTCACCCGCAGGTCCTTTGGCCCAGGCTCTCCCTGCCAGTGGTTCTGGAGTGATGTAAGCGTCTGTTCCCATGCTGGGGGATTGGGGAGAACCTTTCCAAATGGCCTCTTGCCATTCTGCATCCGCCTGCAGTGTAGACAGGACAGTGCGTTGCCCACAGAGCTTTCCAGCTCTCAAATGAGGAGCTCAGAGGAGGCTGGGAGTCCTGCTGGGTCTGAGGGGAGGTGACTTTCAGTGGACCGTAGTCCTGCCACAGGACAGACAGATGGGGCACTCACTGTGAGAGCCAGCATCACCTCGTGGAAGTTCTTATTCCCCACGATTCTCTTCTTTACTGCTCGGAGGGCATCTTTGGGACTAAGAAGGAGGACAAGAAAAAGGGTGGGCTTAGGAACAGAGCCCCCTTACCCAACACCAGAGGCCCTGGAGAGTTGGAACAGTTCTTATTGGCCCATCCTCCCTGTGCCCCACCTGTTTTGTGTATCCAGCCAGGTTCTGATCACATCAGAATCTTCCTAGCCCATTGCTTAGCATGGACTCACAACCTGTGGCCCCTGGACCTCCAGCAGCAGAGTCACTTTGAGAAAAGGTGAGAGCGTTTTGTTAAAAGTGCAGAACCTGGCCGGGCGCGGTGGCTCATGCCTGTAATCCCAGGACTTTGGGAGGCTGAGGCAGGTGGATCACTTGAGGCCAGGAGTTCAAGACCAGCCTGGCCAACATGGTGAAACCCTGTCTCTACTGAAAATACAAAAATTTGCCGGGCGTGGTGGTATGACCCTGTAATCCCAGCTACTTGGGAGGTTGAGGCGGGAGAATCGCTTGAACCCAGGAGGCAGAGGTTGCAGTGAGCCGAGATTACGCCACTGTACTCCAGCCTGGGCAACAGAGTGAGAGCCGAGATTGCGCCACTGTACTCCAGCCTGGGTGACAGAGTGAGACCCTGTCTCAAAAAAACAAAGGACATTCAAAAAAAATAGCAGAACCCTAGGTCCCCACCCTAGACCACCTGAACCAAATTCTCAGGGAGTGGGGCCCCTGAATCTGAATGCTTCTCATGCTCCCCAGGGGTTTCTTATGCATGCTCAAGTTTAAGAACAAATAACCTGGAGGCATAGTGTTTTCATTACAAAAATAGAGATGGGGTCTTGCTATGTTGCCCAGGCTGGTCTCAAACTCCTGGGCTCAAATGATTCTCCCACCTCGGCCTCCCAATATGTTGTGATTACAGGCGTGAGTCCCTGAGCCCAGCTAGCATAGTGTTCTGATGCCCTGTCCTGGCCAGCTGCTCTATCTGTCCATTTACCCTTCCATTCAAGTCTTTTTTTTTTTTTTTTTTTTTTTCCTTCTGAGACAGAGTCTCACTCTGTTGCCCAGGCTGGAGTGCAGTGGTGCAATCACAGCTCGCTGCAGCCCGGAACTCCTGGGCTCAAGTGATCCTCCTGCCTCAGCCTCCCAAAACGCTGAGACTACCAGTGTGAGCCACCATGTCTGGCCCATTCAACTCTTATTAAGCACCCAATATGTGCGTGGCACCATGCTAGGTGCTGGGGACACAGTGGCAAACAAGACCATATGGCCCTGCCTCCTCCCCACCTTGCGGGGAGATCCAAAGAAGAGCAAGGAATAAGCAGGTCCTGGAAAAAGAGCAGAGGTGAGGGGTGGTCAGAAAAGACCTCCGAGGGGGTGGTCTTGTAGTTGGGCCTTGAAAGATGGGAAGGACCAGCCGGGGGGAGTGGGGGCAGAGCAGTTTGGGTCAAGGTCAGAGCCTGGACCAAGGTCTTGGGTGCAGAGGAGCTTGATGCCTTGGAGGAACTAAGAGGAGGCCACACTGAGTGTGGGGGAGGTCGGGGAGGGCTGAAGAAGCCTAGGGGTCACGGTGTTGGGAGGCCCCTGGAAGCTGGGGTGCCAGCCTGCTCTCCCTGTCCCCTCTGTGATTCCCACCACCCTCCACCCTCGGCCCTATACAGGTATACTCAGTGCTGCCCTGACTGCTCTTGTCTAAAAGCCTTTGTGCAGGGCCCCCACTTGCACCCTGAAGGCTCCTGACCTCCACATCCATGAGGTGAAGCCTCAGCTAAAATCCACCCCTTCCACAACACTTTCCCAGGTCCTCCAGTCTCCCTGGCCTGTTCTGCCATGCCACATTGAACTGGGGGCCCACCCTGGGTAGAGAAGAAGCCTGCTAGAGGGCAGGGATGGTGTTCTCTTTGGACAGCTTCTCTTCCTAGAGCCCATCACACTACTGAAGCACAAGTAACATTTCTCAGCCTGGCCAGTGGCCACTGGGACCCATCCGGCTGTCTGCCTGGCTGTCAGTGCTGACCCCATCCAGGACTAAGGCAGGAGAGCCTGGAACCCTGGCACTGGTTCTCAGCAGGAGTGAAGGCAGAGGCAAGGCTTCCTAGGGACAGAGCCTGCCTAGGGGCTAGAGCTATGGAGGCGGTCAGGCCTGCGGTGGAAGGGACACGGTGGGGAAAGGGATGGTGGCCCACCAAGGGGGGCCCTGGCCCAGAAGCCTGAGAGCAGTTTCCAACCCTTGCCTCCCTGGGCAGCCCCTCGCCCGTCCCTGGCTCCTAGTCTTGGCCTGGCCACTGACCCACGGGCTACTTCAGTGCTTTATAGTGACTTCTTTCCACCTCTTCTAGGGTGGCCTAGAGACAAGGGAATCAGAATCATTCCCTGGCATGTTCCGCCATGCGCCACTGACCTGGGGGCCCACCCTGGGAGAGAAGAAGCCTCCTAGAGCGCAGGACAGCGTCCTTATTGGACGCCTTCCCTCCCTAGAGGGAAGCACTGGGAATCGGAAGTTCTGGCCTTGCCACTGCTGTGGGCCCATGATGTCCGGTACTCTGCTGGGAGCACAAAGTATATGACAAGGAGGCCACAACCCAGTGGGGGAGACACTTTAGCAACGAGGCTAAGTTTAGGTGCCATGCTTGGTGAGGTCAAGGGTCACGCCTGCCTTTTGATCACTGCTGGGTCCCTAGTGCCTCCTATGTTGCCTGGAACACACAAAGTGCTCAAATAAATAGCAATGCACCTGACCGACGCTGAGCCTGTTCCTCCCATGTTTATAAGGGACATGGGGGCTTGCTGTCCCCAAGGATACTGCAGTGACTTGCAGCTGCGACGTCCATGAAGCTCCCAGGCCTGTCTAGAGGCTTGGTGAGGTTTTCTGCCTCCTGCTTTCTTTCTTCTGACCTCTGCCCACCACTCCTTACCTCACCCTCACTCTCATGAGTCCTTGGCAAGATCAGGGAGCAGGGCTGAGGAAGCCACCGGCCGGTTCCTGGCAGCCACTGCCCTCTCCTGACTGGGCCTTGACTGTGTGACTCAGATGCCCACAGCCTCCCTCCAGCTCAGAGCTGGGCACTCCCTGCCCTCCACCTGCATCCAGCCTGCGCCTCTCCACGCAAAGCCCTCCCGGGCTGAGAGGAACCCTGCACTGGCCACGGGAGAGCTGGATGATCCCAGTGAGAACTGGAGAGGGAAAGGAGGGTCCACACTGATTTCTCAGGATGGAGGCCTCGTCTGGCAGCACTTCCTGCTGCCCACGGCTCCCACACCTCTGCCCAGCCTTCGCTGGGTTTTGCTGAGAGGACAGGGACCCTCGCATCCCCTTTCTGCTCCCTCCAGGGACTCGGGCTTATTGCTGGAAGGATCTAACAGAGCACCTTCGAGGACAAAGACCTAGAGAGGTAAAGTGACTTCCGAAGGTTACACGGCTGGTCAGTGACAACGAGTCAGACATTGGAGGCCAAGACCCCAATCCTTCCCCCACACCACGTGCCTTGGCAGGGCTCCTTGGCACTGAGCAAGACGATACCGTGACCCCAACACCAGAAACGCCCGGCAAACGCCAGTGCTGTTCAGGCTCACGGTTCAGCTTCACTTTCCCTGCCATCCTTGTGATCTCCCTTACCCTCCAGGCTGGTTTCAAATCTTAAGGAAATGGAAGTCTGTTTTTGCTCGCAGAAAAGCCGGAGTCTCTCTAGTACACACTCCCGCCTGCAGAATGCAGATGGCGCTTGGGGTCAACTTCTGATTAAGAGTCTCCAGCTTGCCTCATCCTAGGCAGACGCTGTACACAAGGCTGGGCTTCCAGATCCGTGTGGAATCTGGGCTGCCACTAAGAGAGGCGGGGTGGGGTGGCAGCCCCCAGGGGCCAGCTGTGAATTCCTACCTTGGATGGGGCTCAGGTACTAGGGGCTCAGATGGCCTCTGCAGCCAAGCGGGTTGGGTCAGACTTGGTGGCTATGGCAGCAATGGGGCTGGGGCAGGGGCTCCCTGGAAGGGTGCAGGAGTGTGCTGCGTGGTGGGATGGCCATCTCTGCCTGTGCCCCACAACCTCTCCTTGGGGGGCCCTTACCCTTCCTCTGTCTCGTTGATGATGTCGCAGATCTCCATGTTGAGGGCCCAGTCCTCGCTCTGCAGGGAGCCATCTGTGGCTTTCTCTGAGAAGAAACCATGAGTCATAAAGTCATGAGGGGGTCCTGAATGGGTAAACTCAAACCGTGGGTGGGAGAGGAGGGGGGTGCAGGGCCGGATGAGATGGGGAGGAGGAAGATGACAGACGCTTCCTGGGCACAGGGCCTGGCCCTGTGTGAGACTGCTCTATACACATTGTCCCATCGTCACTAGATTCTTGTAGCCACTGAGGCCGGAGTACCTCTGCCCTTCAATGGATGAGGAAACCATGACTCTGAGTGCACCAAAGGGATGCGCCAGAGGGGAATCTAGGTGGGCCTCCGTGTGCTTATTCCTGACATGACAATATGGAGACAGTGCTTTGCTTCATTTCTGTAGATAAGATGTTCTCCCTTGACTTTAGAATTATCTTTTGAGCTGGGCGCGGTGGCTCACGCCTGTAATCCCAGCACTTTGGGAGGCTGAGGTGGGTGGATCACCTGAGGTCAGGAGTTGAGACCAGCCTGACCAACATGGTGAAGCCCCGTCTTTACTAACTACAAAAAAGTAGCTGGGCATGGTGGCACATGCCTGTAATCCTGGCTACTTGGGAGGCTGAGGCAGGAGAATCGTTTGATCCCAGGAGGCGGAGGTTGCAATGAGATTGAGCCATCAAACTCCAGCCTGGACAACGAGAGCGAAACTCCATCTCCAAAACAAACAAACAAACAAGCACAAAAGAATTATCTTTTGAGTTGGTAACCATTCACAGGATACAAAATCTAAAAGTTCTCAAGTGGTATACAATGGAGCTAGGTAAATCTATCTCTGTCCCCTGCCCCAGCCCCCTCTTCCTAGAGGCATCCCCTGTAACCAGGTTCCTCTAGAATCTCACAGAGACCTTCTTTACCTAGGAAGCAAATGCTCCATTACTAACAGGTCACCTGGCCCTCCTGTACCCTTCTGAGGCACCCACAGAAGGGACCGATGCCGAGCCACCCGGCAGAACTACTCCAAAGAGAGGTGATGATTCATGCAAGGTAACAGCACAGTAAGGTATCAGCACGGCAAGGTATCAGCACGGTACGGGCCCAAAATAAACACTCAGCAAGTGGTGGTGGTTCTTTTTTAAAAAAGTTGAGGCGAAAGTCACATAAAATAAAACTAACCATTTTACCATGTATAATTCAGTGGCATTTGGTACACTTGTAATACTAAATACAACCACCACCACCTCTATTCAGTTCCACGAAATTTTCACTTTGTGGCAGTTCCTAGGGTAAGATTTCCAGGCCGGGAGTCGGCTGCAGAGTTCTGGAAGCCTGTCAGGGCCATGGCCGGGACCACTGGCTGCAGGTCTGCACGGTAGCAAGCACCGGGCTAGGCAGCCTTTTGTGAACTGTAGTGTGGGAGGCACTAATTGGTATTACACGAATGATGAACGCAGGAACTCGCAGTGCCGGCACCTTTGTAAACGGTCTTTAGGAAAGGGAGGTGCCGCATAGCCTGTTTTTTGTTCTCTGCGCCTTCCTAGATGCTATCTTCACGCGTCAACCACGTGCACACAGGAAATTTTGTGCCCTGTTTTTTGCAGGTAACGTTCTATTACGCACATCACTCTGGCTGGTATGTGTTGTGACTACATGGAGGACTGTGTGATAAGACAGGCTTTGCTCAGCCTTTTAAGGGTGAGACCCTGTTCTGACACAGGGCACTACCCAAGGCTCCCTCCCCTGCAAGTGTCACATGCAAAGTACTCATCCGCCTGCTGCAGCCACCCTGCCGGCCCTGGCACACCTGCTGGCTGACGGGCCGGGCACTTGAGCACAGTGCTGCCGGCTGTCTATTATCTGTCAGGAGTGTGTGCCAGAGTAGGCATGTAGAACTTGTTATTCCACGTGATGTCACACTGTCCTGCAAGGGAGGCTCTCTCCTCACGGCTGTGCCCCGGCTCGGGGAGGGTGGGTGACTCCTCGCTTGCTACACAGCTATTTGTAAGCCAGGCCGGTTCCAGGCACTGGGATACCATGGTGGACTCGGTGGGCATGGTCCCTGCCTTAAGGTGCCCAAAAGAAGCCACCGTGCATGCTAAACCCAGTCTGCCGGAGGACAGAGGAGGGCAGTTTCTGTGGGACTGGATAGGGCCCTCTTCTAGCCAGGCTGGCTCAACCAACACTAAAACTGTGGCTCTGAGACCTTGGTTTTGCAATTGGCCCAACTTCAGTTCTACCCTCAGGTCCTGAGCCAGACGGATGCCAGGGTGGCCCAGGACACATGCCAGGCGGCTGAGGCAGAGGGCGGTTGCTTTACCCCTAGATCAGGCCTGGAGGAGGGGATGAGGAAAGCTCCTCTGACAGGGCTGAAAGACAGAGTCATCCATCCTGTGAAGGTTTACTGAGTGTGGCTTCTTTGTACCACACCCCTGCCCTTGGGGGTTCCACACTTACAGAGCCACCTGGGAAGAACACAGCGGGCTGAACAAGTGTCCCTCTGAGCAGAGGGCCATGCCCTGCTTTGGAGGGTTTTGGGGCGGGGGTTAGTCATGTCAGTCAGTGTTAACCTACAGAACCTGCTCCTCTGCCACAGGCCACATCTCAGCAAGCCCCAGTCACACAGGCCAGAGGATTAGTGCCATCTCCCTCCCTATCCACACCTAAAGGCCACGAAGTCCTGCCAAGTCAGCTTCCAAATCTCTGTCCATCACACCATCCCCTCTGCCACTGCCCCTGCCCCAGCCCGGCCACCATCCTCCCGCTAGACTACCGCCTCAGCTTCTTCCCTCCTCCTGCCTCCCTCCTCCCACCCATTCTCCACATTGCCCAGAAGGAACTTTCTGAAACCTGAAAATGACAGTGTCCTTCCTGCCCAAACCCTTCCATGTCTCCCTAGTCTTCGACCTGGCCTGCATGTCCTTCCACAATAATAATATTTTAACTTCCCAAGTTATATGCCATAGAATATCAAGCAGCATTAGCTGTTCACATGAAGAATGAGATTTAATTTTCACACACTGTAAGGTGTGCATTATTGCCCTCATCTCATGAGGAAACTGAAGCACAGAGAGATCACCAACTTGCAAAGGGCACACAGAGGTAAGGGCGGGGCAGCCGCTGACGCTGTGGCGCAGGTGCCTGAGGCTTCTGTGCCATCCGCATCTCTCAGCAGGGGCGGGGAACTCTGTTTTCCCAGAAGTGTCCTTCCTGACCACACAGGGAGTCGGCCCTCTCCTCCCTGAGCTCCACCGGCAGGCCTCTCAGTGGTCCCCACCATCAGATCCTCTTCTGTCCCCAGTACCCCCTGAAAACGATGGGCACCTCTCATCTCCTGGAGGAGGGAACATCAGTGTTTCAGGAGAGGCTGTGGTTGTTTTGGAAAGGCAAGCAAGTGGCTTTTAAAGGGAAGCGGGGACATTGATAAATAAGAGAAATCCCATACCCGGGAATCAGGTGGGTGCAGAAGGACCCCCCCGCCCCCACCCCGTGCATGAGTCTGATGTGACCCAAGCAGTGCAGGCAAGCTCCTGAGCCCTGAGTGGCAGCAGGCAGCAGTGGGCAGAGCCAATCAGAAGACGAAGGTTTTCTGCAGGGTGGGAGGGGACATGTGGCCTAAACGAGAAAGGGGAGAGGAAGAGGAGGAGGAGACAAAATCGGGACAAGGCCGATCTGAGCAATTCCAGTACAAGACAGCTGTTGGGAGGCTGTGGGACACATCTGCCCAGACCATCACTTGCCAACCCCTTCTAGGTTCCTCCAGGTTCCTCCAGGTCCAGGTGTGGACAACAGGATTGCGGAGAATCATGTGGATTTCCTTCAGATGCCCACAGGGTAGGCATATTCCATCAGGGCAGAATTTTAAACCCACAGGAACCTGGCAATATTTGCTTTGTTTTTGTTCTTCACCACAGAAGTAATTCAACTTGCTATTTTAAGAAGGGGGAATAAAAACACAGACAGTGGTTGCCAGTTACCAAGAGAATGACAACTGATTCCCCGACCTCGGAGCTGTAACCTTCAAGGGCCTCCGGGTAGCAGCTGTGCTCTTGTCTTCCAGCTCCTGACAGAGCCGGGCCCTGCAATCCTCCACCTGTCATCAGGCGGCTTTGCAGTTGTTTATGGCTGGCAAGCCTGTGGCTTCGGATCACTGGGCACCTGTGCGTCCTTACAGCAGTCTGTCCTCTCCCTGTTGGGCCTGGTGCAGATACCACCTCCCTGGAGGGCTCCAGATAATCTGCCTGGCACGATGGCAAGACCCACCTGCCCCTCATGGAGATGAGGATGGAGTGGGACGAGTCTGGCCTGACCTAACTCATAGACCGTGGGCAAAGATCCAGCCCCTCTGAGTCTCTGTTTTTGCACCCGTAAAATCAGGATAAGACTGCCTGCCTCACAGGATGTTGTGACCTTGCAGCCAGACAATGTCAGTATGACGTCAGGAAAGGCTAGCAATGAGTAACCGAGCTACAATGACTATGACTTGGGCCAAGAGAAAGAATGAGTAGTCACCAAAGACACGCCACACCACGGGCAGGATCAGAGATGGGGGCCATGGTATGGTATCACCCCTTTCTTTCTTTCTTTTTTTTTTTTTGAGACAGTCTCGTTCTGTCACCCAGGTTGGAGTACAGTGGCATGATCTTGGCTCACTGCAACCTCTGCCTCCCAGGTTTAAGCGATTCTCCTGCCTCAGCCTCCCGAGTAGCTGGGATTACAGGTACCTGCCAACACACCTGGCTAAGTTTTGTATTTTTAGTAGAGATGGGACTTCACCATGTTGGTCAGGCTGGTCTCAAACTCCTGACCTCAAGTGATCCACCCGCCTTGGCCTCCCAAAGTGCTGGGATTACAGGTGTGAGCCACTGCCCACTGTGTCCGGCCAGTATCACCCCTTTCCACACCAGCCTTGTGGGAAGCAGCCTGGAGCCCGCTCGCTCCCACCCTGCACATTCCAACAGTCTCATGATCACTGAGACAGCTCTGGCTCAAGCTGCCACCTCCCCAGGCCTGCACTGTCACCTCCACACTCTACTCAAACATAACTCCAAGCACAACTTCCTCTGTTTAAACATTGTCCATCACCCTCACTGCCTGAGGATCAAAAGCCTGAACTCTCCAGGGGCTGGCGTCAGCCACAGTCAGCTGTACCCCCTTCCTCTATGTGGCTTGTCCTCTCACGCCTCTGAGCTCCTGTCTGCAATGCCATTCCTCATTCAGTCAGGCTCATCCAGTTCACATGCTCTTCTGGCACTCAGCATGCACCAGGCATGGGACTAATAAGCACGTCACACCCTCAGTCACCCGTCATCACAACCTTTAAGACAGAGGATGAATAAACTCAGGGGCATGGAGAAGTCAGCAATTTGCCTGCAGTCACACAGTTTGTGAGATGCAGAGCAGATTCAAAGCCAGAGAAGTCTGGTTCTCAAGTCCATATTCATAACCACGACGTTATGTGCTTCTCAAACATTCTCAACACTTGTCCAGGCTACAGGGAGACGTCAGTGAGCAAATCCAGCAAGGTCCTGCCCCAGTGGTGGTTTACAGTCCAGTGGGAGGCCACAACTGACAATTCCAAAAGGTCGTTTCCATGGCAGGAAAGACCAGGTGCTGAGACAGTGCCAGGTGTGCTGATGAAGAGGAGGAATGAGTCAGCTGAACTCCTGAACTCCCCTTATCTTTTTTTTTTTTTTTTGAGACGGAGTCTCGTTCTGTCGCCCAGGCTGGAGTACAGTGGTGCAATCTCGGCTCACTGCAACTTCCGTCTCCTGGGTTTAAGCAATTCTCTGCCTCAGCCCCCAAAGTAGCTGGGATTACAGGCGCCCGCCTAATTTTTTTGTGTGTTTTTAGTAGAGATGAGGTTTCACCACCTTGGCCAGGCTGGTCTTGAACTCCTGACCTTGTGATCCACCCGCCTCGGCCTCCCAAAGTGCTGGGATTACAGGCGTGAGCCACCGTGCCCAGCTGAACTCTCCTCATCTTCTTTTTTTTTTTTTTTTTGAGACTGAGTCTCACTCTATTGCCCAGGCTGGAGTACAGTGGCGCAATCTCTGCTCACTGCAACCTCCACCTCCCAGGTTCAAGCGATTCTCCTGCCTCGGCCTCCCGAGTAGCTGGGATTACAGGTGTGTGCCACCACGCCCGGCTAATTTTGTATTTTTAGTAGAGATGGGGTTTCACCATATTGACCAGGCTTGTCTTGAACTTCTGACCTCGTGATCCACCTGCCTCGGCCTCCTAAAGTGCTGGGATTACAGGCATGAGCCACCGTGCCCAGCCGAACTCCCCTCATCTTCTAAGCCCCACCCAGGGTTGGCTCCTCAGTGGTGCCTCCTTCTGGGTAGACTGTGTCACTCCTCATCCTGCACCATGACAATAACAACATCATGGAGAACAATGACAGCCATCATTCAGTGAAGAAGTGTCAGCCTGTGCAGGATGCTTGGAGGACCTCCATTTGTGTCACCTCCCCACATCCCCGTCTGTCGTGGGGGCAGCCAATGTGCAGAGGTTTGTGACTTGCTAGATGCAAAGCCAGGCCTGCGTGCTCCAAACTCGTGTGCTCTCCACTCTGCTCTGTCCCCGTGAAGACTGCCTCTGCCTGCCTGGGGCAGACCCTGCCTGGGGCAGACCCTTCTGGGGCCCACCTTGTGGTGCAACAGAGCAGAGGGGGGCATTACATACTTTTGGAATGACCGACTGAGGCTCCGCACTGCCTAGGTGCTCAGTTCGATGCTGACTGCCCCTGCCTACCCTACCTTCCCAGAACAACAATCACTGTATTTCACTGATTAGCCACCAGGCTAAGGACAGAACAAGAAAGAGTCTGGTTGTTTTGAGACATCGTGGAGCTGTCAAACCCACCCTGAAACTGCCAACCTTCAGGCTTCTTGCTAGGTAAACAAAGTGCGTTGTTGTGGTGGTTTCAGACTCTGCTGGTTGGGTTTCCTGTTACCTGCAGCTCAAAGTATTCGTGATTAATATTCCTCTTTAAGGAGTGAGGTCCAGCTGCCCTGGCCTTCCCATGGGACTGCTCCGCGGTGGACAACTACGGCATGGACCTGAAGGCACTGGGCTCCACTGAAGCCCCCGGGAGCCGGCACTGAGACCTGGCCCAGTCCTTCCTCCCACTCCCACTCACCAGCTCAGCTGACCGCCCACAGCCACCCCATCACCCTCCTCAGGCTTCTGTGCTTCTGAACACACTGCCCTTCTTCCAGGAAGAAATGTGCTCCTCCCCACCTCAACTCGTGCTCCTAAGCCCAGATCAAAGGTCAGGTCTCCTGGTGGAGTCCGCCCTGACACCCCCCACCCCGCCAGGGCCTATTCCTTCCAGCTAGCGGCCAGTAGCATTTTCCACAGACCACAACTCTAAGCACTGCTTAGTGGAGTGATTAAAATAACTCTGTTGGGCGATCTCTTTGTTTCTACATCTCTCTCTCCCAGGAGTCTGTGAGCTCTTTAAGGGTGGCGGTTATAGCTCACGAATGGTCTGTCTACCCCAGATGGGACCTGGGCCATGATAAACCTGCAGTACCTGTTTGCTGAATGACTGAATGAAAGATGAGGCTGTATTCACCAGCACAATAAACCTTTATAACAGTGTAAATGAAACACCTCCACACTTGGGCACTCAGTGATCCCTTACTAGCTATTGTGTGGAAATCCTAATCTTTCTTCCAACTTGCAATCCTCTGAATACATTTTTTTTTTTGAGACAGAGTCTCACTGTTGCCCAGGCTGGAGTGCAGTGGCACGATCTTGGCTCACTGCAACCTCCAACTACTGGGTTGAAGTTCACCTGCCTCGCTCGGCCTCCCGAGTAGCTGGGACTACAGGCGTGTGCCACCATGCCCAGCTAATTTTTGTATTTTTAGTAGAGACAGGGTTTCACCACATTGGCCAGGATGGTCTCGATCTCTTGACCTCGTGATCCACCCATCTTGGCCTCCCAAAGTGCTGGGATTACAGGCGTGAGCCACCGTGACCCTTTGAATACTTTTAAAAAGTACCACGTCCCTCCTTAATCTGTCCTCCAACATCCTCAGGACCTGTGACCACTCCACTCTGGTAATGATCTCCAGAGCCTTCACTATTCTGACCGACCCCTGTGGATATAGGCCAGCCATGCTGTCCATCTGGAAATGCAGTGTGGGAACCCGCACGCCACACTTACCTGTCCTTGCTAGATACTGTATTTCTATTACTGTACTCAGTGACTATGTGAAATTTTTATTAACCCTACCATGTGGAGCTGACTCCAATAGTTGTGGAAGATGCTCCCCCTGGGCTCACAGCATTTAGCTTTTCTAGACCTCCTTGCAGCCAGAAGTAGCCCTGGGACTTTTGGCCACAGAGATGGAAGCGGGTGTCTCTTGGGCGGCTCCTGGGGAAGGTTTTGCTTTCTTGGTAATAGAGACACAGACACTTGGTACTTTCACCTGTGCTTCCTACTGTGAGAATGCAAGCACGAGGATGAAACCAATGTGGTCAAGAAGGTTAGGCAGAAATACAGAAGGAGCCGCTACTGAACGAATTCATTCTAGATGGACACAGATGTTGTCACTCAAAGGGAAACCCAGCAGGTCTCTCAGTTCTCTTTTTTTTTTTTTTTTGAGATGGAGTCTCACTCTGTTGTCCAGGCTGGAGTGCTGTGGCACGATCTTGGCTCACTGCAACTTCCGCCTCACCGGTTCAAGCGATTCTCCTGTCTCAGCCTCCAGGGTAGCTGGGATTACAGGCGCCCACCACCACATCCAGCTAATGTTTGTATTTTTAGTAAAGATGGGGTTTCACCATGTTGGCCAGGCTGGTCTTGAACTCCTGACCTCAGGCGATCTGCCTGTCTTGGCCTCCCAAAGTGCTGGGATTACAGGTGTGAGCCACTGCGCCCGGCCTCTTTCAGTTCTAAGGGGGAATTGGTGAGAGGGAAAAGTTGGGAGGATGGGATGCAGACACAGACAAATCCTGCCCAGACTCCAGCACCTACCAGCTGTGTGAGCCTGGGTAACTCCTCGGCCTCTCTGTGCCTCAGTTCCTCCTCTACAGAATAAAGATGACCAAAGCACTCACCTTCCAGGGATGTGTGAGGAGGAGTGTATACATTTCAAGCACCAAAATAAATGCTATCCTCTACAAACATATCAACCACAACATGATTGAGAATTTCAAGCACCCCATAAGAGATTTTTAAATCACAAATATGCAGAAGCCATTTTTTTTTTCAGCCAGAAACTTGTCTTGAAAACTATTTTCCAAAGGAATAACTCTTTCCAGACCCAGCGTGGAAAGTTCCATCCATCTCCTAATTTGCTGAGCCACCCTTCCTCAAAACCCTGGCTGCCTCTCCCCTGTATTTTTTTTAACCATAAACCACAAGAGAAACCCTAAAATACCTTACAGAGGGTATTGCTTCCGCAACCCACAATGTTAAAGTCGATGTAACTAACTATAGTACCTAACAAAAGGAAATGTCAGTTAGATAAAGAAAGGTTTTCTAAAACTCCCCAGGTAAGAAGAAGTGAGGCTGTGAAGGCAGAGGCTTGAAGTGGCTGGCTGAGGTACAGATGGCATTTGTTTTCACTCCCCACTTGGGAGTGTAAAAGGTGTTGCTGACAATCTGGATGGTCAGGGGTGGAGTGGGGTTTGTATTAGTCAGGGATCTCTAGAGAAAAGGAACTAGGCTGGGTGTGGTGGCTCATGCCCGTAATCCTAGCACTTTGAGAGGCCAAGGCAGGCAGATCACAAGGTCAGGAGTTCAAGACCAGCCTGGCCAACATGGTGAAACTCTGCCTCTACAGAAAATATAAAAATTAGCCAGGTGTGGTGGCACGCGCCTGTAGTCCCAGCTACTCAGGAGGCTGAGGCAGGAGAATTGCTTGAACCTGGGAGGTGGAGGTTACAGTGAGCCAAGACTGCCCCACTGCACTCCAGCCTGGGAAACAGAGTGAGACTCCGTCTCAAAAAAAAAAAAAAAAAAAAAAAAAAAAGAGAAAAGGAACTAGCAGAAAGAAAGAGAGAGAGAGACAGACAGACACACACACACAGGAGAAAGAGCAAGCGCTTAAGGAATTGGCTTATGCAGGTGTGAAGGCTTAGCAAGTTGAAAATCTGTAGGGTGAGCTGGCAGGCTGGAGATCCAGGGAACAGATGCTGTCCAAGTGCAAGGACAAGGGGAACCTGCTGGCCAAGTTCCCTCTTGTTCTAGGGAGGTCAGTCTTTTTCTATTCAGGCCTTCAACTGATTGGACGAGGCCCACCCACGTTATTGAGGGCAATACGCTTTACGCGGGTCTGGTGATTTAAATGTTAATCTCATCTAAGACATACGTTCACAGAAACATCTAAAATAATGTTTGACCAAATATCTTTCTCCCCTGGCCTAGCCAAGTTGACACATAAAGTTAACCACTACAGGGTTTATACTGCACCAACACAAACAAGTTCAAACAGTAGACCCCTCTGTCTGTCACTAAATTCTCTGTCTGTCTCAGCCCCTGCGGTCTGGCTGGTTCTTCTCTTTCCCTCCCTTCTCCCCTGGCTCCGTCCTTCCCTTCTGGGAAGACTCCAGGCTCCGTTCTTCCCTTCTCTACCTTCCCCAGCAGGAGCGAGGCCCAGTTCCCCTCCTCAGGGCTTGCACAGTGGTTCTCCATCGCACTTTGCAGTGCTCTATCAACTTCTAAGTTTCCCGTGTCCCTTGAGGTGGAGACCTGGGGGACACAGCCGGGAAGGGGCGGAGCTGGCACCTGAACCCAGCTCTTCTGATGCGGAGACTAAGCTGTCACCCCATTTCAGGCTGCTTACGTCCCAGTGATCAAAATGAGCTACCTGGGATCATGCCAGGTGGGCTCATGGGCAAACTTAAAGACATTTTTAGAGGGACATTAAATTTTTCCTCTCCTGCATTATTTACTTTAATGCAGGATAGGAAAAAAACACGAACATCAAAGCCATGATTTCATGGATATAATTACATAGGATGAGGTCAAATTTTAACAGATAAGCTAATGAAAAGAAAACCCTACGAAAATAATAATGAAGGTGGCATGGGGGTAGACACAAATCACAAATGAGCTACATGAAAGACAGAAGTTTGGAGGGCACTGGCCTAGATCAAGATCTCCTTAGTAAGGCAGTAAAGAGTTAAACTGTCCTGAATCCCCCTGCTTCTCATGGGGTGATGGCCTCAAGCTAATTAGGAGACACTGAGGGTTTGGGTTTTTTTTTTTCTAAAACCAGAAGAGTGGAAGTCTGGGACTATACTCTTATTTCTTTGAGCTCACTAAGGGAATAAAACCTATTCACCAGTTCTATCCATAGGGGAAGGCAAAGGCCTTAATTTCCAAGTAAGAATCTGCTCCTCCCCACAGCCTGAAACCTGACCTGTCTGTGAATGTGGTGGCCACCCAGCCAGTGACTGCTCATTTGCCAGGGACACAAAGACCATCACAAAGGCTGCAATGGAGTCAAAATCTTGGGCTGGCACTTAGCTTGGCTACTAACTTAGATTGGGTCCCAGGAATGATAACACCAGTGAAAAATCACAACAGCTAATAATTACAGAGACTTCCTGTCTGGCAGGAAGTGCTTTATAGCACAACAACACAACAGCCCTATCTGATAGGTGCTATTATTATCCTCATTGTACAGACGAGGACATTGAAGAACAGAGAGGTTAAGTAACTTGCTCCTGGTAACAAAGCTGGTGAGGACTGAACCAGGACTCAGACCATTCAGTCTGACTCAAGCTCACCCTGGGCTCTACTAATATGTGTACAGCTGATACAAAGCCCTTTCCAGACAAAGCTCTGTCATCCTCAAGACAGAAACCTGGGGCTCTAATGTGGGTCCTGTACTTATGGATCAGGAAACAGAAGCTTCAAGATATTAGGGCTCACACGGGCACACTGTGGGGATAAGCACCCTCAAGCATCCCCAGTGTGGGTGCTCTGGTACCCCACTTTGAGGAACAGTGTACTCCATCATTCTGCCTCTGGCCAGCTGCTCCGATTCAGAAGTCAGCAAACTATGAACCCATATGCCAAATTCAGTCTGTTTTGTATGGTCCTCGAGCTACAGATGGTCTTTATATTTTTAAACAGTTGGGGAAAAAAAAGCTGAAGAAGAATAATATTTCATGATATGTGAAAATTATGTGAAATTCAAATTTCATTGCCCATAAATAGTTTTATTGGAGCACAGTCATTCTCATTCATTTACCTATGGCCTATGTAGCTGCTTTTGTGCTACAATGGCAGAACTGGGTAGTTGCAGCAGAGACCATCTGGTTCACGAAGCCACAAGTATTTACTATCTGGCCCTTTATAGAAAAAGCTCACTGACCCTGGTCTAGTCCACTCTGCTAACCAACACAGGAATCCTCTTTATAGTCGCCCTCCCCACTCCGGCTTCTGCCTTCACAGCTCCAGTGGTGGGGAGCTCACTACTGAACAAGGCAGCCAGTTCCATCTTTGCAAGGCTCTGGGGATAGCTATTTATACTGAAACCGAACTGCTTATTCCTGTAACCACACACTCTGCCCTTGGAGCCCTGCACATTCAGTTCTATCAGTCCTCCCCAGCAGCCATCATTTTTTTTTTTTTTTTTTGAGATTGAGTCTCGCTCTGTCACCAGGCTAGAGTGCAGCGGCGTGATCTTGGCTCACTGCAACCTTCGCCTCCCGGGTTCAAGTAATTTTCCTGCCTCAGCCTCCCAAGTTGCTGGGACTACAGGCATGTGCCACCACGTCCAGCTAATTTTTGTATTTTTAGTAGAGACAGGGTTTCACCACGTTGGCCAGGATGGTCTCGATTTCTTGACCTCGTGATCCACCCGCCTCGGCCTCCCAACGTGCTGGGATTACAGGCGTGAGCCACCGTGCCTGGCCCGCCATCAGTTTCTTTCTTCCCTCTGGCATCAACCCTTCCCTGTCCCTATATATGACCTCTGTCGTTCCTTACCAATTCTCTGGGAAGCAGAGGGAGAATGACAGCACCTCTGTGTTGCCAATAGGGGAGATGGGCAATGGAGAGGGACCGTGACATAGTTAGGAGCAGAACCAGAGCTGGAACCAGGTGTCCCGCCTCCCAGCCTGGTGTCTCCTCAACATCGCTTAAGTGTCCACTTTCCAGCCCATCATTCCCCAACTGGCCCCCAAGGGCCTGAAGTGGTCTCTCACTTCTGTGATTCCTTCCTGTGGCTCCCCCGGCTTGGCTTTTGTGGATTCAAAGACAGCTCTCTCTGACTTTTTCACTTTTCCCCTCCAGGGCTCAGTCTTCAGGCTCTGGGCTCTTCTCCCCTCACACCCAGCTCCCACCACCCCAACCACTGAGGCTCATCCCCAGGGACTACCCATATTTACCATCTCTGTTGTTTGCAACTTACTGTCGGCAATCAGCTAGGATTTGGACTCCAAGTGCTTAGGGGTAAGCTGACAGCCAGAAATGGAAAATGGGATTCTTGATATCTGTCTATAAAACAGAGCCAGTAGGCTGGGTGCAGTGGCTCACGCCTGTAATCCCAGCACTTTGGGAGGCCGAGGTGGGTGGTTCATGAGGTCAGGAGATCGAGACCATCCTGGCTAACACGGTGAAACCCCGTCTCTACTAAAAATACAAAAAATTAGCCAGGTGTGGTGGCGGGCGCCTGTAGTCCCAGCTACTCGGGAGGCTGAGGCAGGAGAATGGCGTGAACCCGGGAGGTGGAGCTTGCAGTGAGCCGAGATCGCGCCACTGCACTCCCGCCTGGGCGACAGAGTGAGACTCTGTCTCAAAAAAAAAAAACAAAAAAAAACAGAGCCAGTAAGATTTGTCTGCAGAGAATATCTGGAAAGGGTTTGAAATCCTTGAAAGAAGAGGGCTGTGACAACACCAGCTGGTACAAAGGATCTGGAATCCTCTCAGCTACGGGTGCTGCCCTTGGGAAGCTCCCCTACTCATCGATGAGGGAGAGGGGCCTGCAAGTGTGAGACCCATGTACATGTCCTTATCTGAGGGTAGAACAAGAGTTGTGGCTCTTGGAGGGTGGAACAGACATCAATTCAAAAGAAGCACTGGGCAGCTCGAGGCAGTGTGGTGAGGGTACAAAAGAAGACCTGGGTCTGGATTCTGACCTTGAGTGGCTGTGGAACCCTGGAAAGCGATGCTTTCTCTTAGACTGACTTTTGGTGAAATGGGAAAAAAATAGCAAAACTGCACAGGGTCACCATGAGATTAATACCCAGGACGCTAGCAGAATACCTGGCAGAGTTATTACGGTGTTTGCTCACAAAATGTTACTTTCCTTTTCTCCCTTCCTCCTTCCTGCTATGTGCCAGGCACCGTGCTAGGTGCTGAGGGTCTGGAGAAATAAGGCACAGTTCCTGCTCTCAAGAAGTTCAGCCTAGCTGTGGAGACAGACATGCACAACCACTAACAGAGTGGGACGGTGGCATATTAGTATAATGAGGGTAGAAATAATAAAAATAAGCCAAGTGTGGTGGCTCACACCTGTAATCCCAGCACTTTGGGAGGCTGAGGTGGCTGGATCACTTGAGGTCAGGAGTTCAAGACCAGCTTGGCTAACATGGTGAAACCCCATCTCTACTAAAAATACAAAAATTAGCCGGGCATGGTGGTGTGCACCTCTAATCCCAGCTACTCGGGAGGCTGAGGCAGGAGAATCACTTGAACCTGGGGGGCAGAGGTTGCAGTGAGCTGAGGCTGTGCCACTGCATTCCAGCCTTTTTTGAGACTCTGTCTCAAAAAAAAAAAAAAAAAAAAAAAAGAAATAATAAAAATGATGATGGTGATGATGACGGGAAGAGCTAACGTTTCCATACACTCACACTGTGCCAGACACTCTCAGAGGACTATCTTGTTTCATTCCAGCAACCACCCTGTGAGGCAGATGCTGTTAGTAACATTCTACCAAGGAGGAAGTGGAGATTCAGAGCCCAAAGTCATAGGGCAAGGGGGCCTGAGGATCTAGGATAAAGGGAGAGTAAAAGAGCAATGTCGGGCTTGGGGCAGGCCTTAGGGAGGAGGTGATGATGCCCTGTACTTTGAAGGGTGATCTGGAGCTCCTCAGTGGGGGCACAGGAACAAGCAACCCAGGCAGAGGGACCAGCAAGCACAAAGGGGTGTGTGTGTGTGTGTGTGTGTGTGTGTGTGTGTGTGTGTGTGTGTGTGTTGGGAGGGGAGGTGGATGAGAACTTTGTGATTCCAGTGACTGACACTCATTCCTGATTAGCATCATTAGAATCACCATCTGAGGGATGTCAATTCCATATGGCTCTACAGCTCTACTATCAACAAGGGCATGGGAGTCGGCAGGCTTGAGAAGAGATGGTACTCCTGCAGCAAGGAGGGGCCTGGTTTACAGAATTATAGGCAGCTATACTATGTCATCAGTAATCACAGCCAGTGAGCAGTACTTCCTCTGCCTCTTTATCTAAAAGAATATGGAATACTGAGGGGATTAACTCAAACTCTTAATTCTACTTTTGGAGCCTCTTCAGCTTTGGTTTAAATTTCAATGGCTCAGTTTTGCTGTCAATTTACTGGGGTCTTGGATGAGTCACAGCCTCCACTTTCCCCTCTCTGGACCTTAGTCTCCGCCAGTGTAAAATGAAGGGGATGGGCTGGAACAGCATTAGCATTACCTGGGAACTCATCAGAAATTCACATTCTAGGCCGGACACGGTGGTCATGCCTGTAATCCCAGTACTTTGGGAGGTCGAGGTGGGTGGATCACCTGAGGTCAGGAGTTTGAGACCAGCCTGGCCAACATGGAGAAACCCCATCTCTATTAAAAATACAAAATTAGTTGGGTGTGGCGGAGCGTGCCTGTAATCCCAGCTACTTGGGAGGCTGAGGCAGGAGAATCGCTTGAACCCGGGAGGCGGAAGTTGCAGTGAGCCAAGATCGTGCCACTGCACCCCAGCCTGGGCAACAAGAGCGAAACGTCGTCTCAAAAAAAAAAAAAAAAAAAAGAAAGAAAAAAGAAAAAGAAAAATTAAAAAAAAGAAATTCACATTCTAGAGTCCCACCGCAGACCTAGAGAGTCAGAAACTCTGGGGTTGGGGCCCAGACATTATTTAACAAGCCCTCCTAGGAATTCTGATGAGAACCACTGGGTTAGAAGATCCCCAAGGTAAGGCTCTTTTACCTGTAAAATTCCATTTGTGCTTTAAGGTATTATGATTTAGTAGCATTCTCTTTGCATAGAAGTATTTCTTGCCCAAGAAAGGCAACGCTTCAAGGTAAGAAGAGAAGTTTGCTTTGATTAGCTGAAATCCAGAACCCAGGTGAGCTTTTCCAGAAAGCCTTAAGAGTATGTGGCTGACTTTGAAGCCAGGTCTTTTATTTACTTGTTTATTTTTAAGTAGTAAGTCTTAAACTTGGCATATGATAAAAGCAGTGGTTTCTGTAGTCAGAGAAATAAAGATGAGAGGAGAGCTGCCTTCTCTTTTCAGCTCCAAAAAACCATGACTCACTGTGGGGTGGGTGTGTGTCCAGGGGAGGGCAGGGGTCCTTTGAGAGGGCAGTTCCTCTCCCTGGTTCAGGAGCTTCCTGGTGTGTAAATCTTGGACTGCCACCTCCCCCTTGGAGAGCATTGATTACAAAACCTCGGAAGAGCCACCAACAGCCACGGTGGCGATTACAAAACAGAGCCGGGTCGACAAGCTTTCGTGAGGTTTGGCAAGACAGTAAGAATGGAAAATATGTCTCATCTTAAAGTTTTCCCAGTCAGGACTTAAGACGAAAAGTCGTCATCAAAAAAGATGAAGAGTAATTTCACGGTAATGCGATGGTTTCTTCATGTAAGAATGCGGAACACCCAAACCATCCTCCGGAGAAGTGTGGCTGTTTGGGTGAAGGCATGTCGGTTCTCATGGTGTTGGTGCCCAAGAATGAGCACCTATGAGACCTACTGCCCAGCGATTTCCAGGGATTCCTAACCTTCACTTGGTGATCTCAGGAACAACGTGTGTGTGTAAATACTTATAATATATATGTATATGTATATGTATGTTTGTATGTGTATATTTTTATATATATGTGTGTGTGTGTGTGTGTGTGTATGTGTATGTGTTTCAAGAGATGGGCTCTCCCTGCGTCGTCCAGGCTGGAGTACAGTGGCGCCATCAGGGCTCACTGCAGCCCTGACCTCCCAGATGCAATAAATCCTCCCAGCTCTGCCTACCGAGTGGCTGGGTGCACAGGCACGCACCACCACGCCCGGCTAATTTCTGTATTTATTTATTTATTTTTTTTGTAGAGACGGGGTCTCGCCATGTTGCCCAGGCTGGTCTCGAACTCCTGGGCTCAAGCGATCTGCCCGCCTTGGCCTCCCAAAGTGCTGGGATTACAGGCGGGAGCCACCGCGCCCAGCCCAGTAATAATAAATATTACAACTGTTTTTTTATATGGCACTGGCCATGTACCAGGCATTGTTCTAAGTATTTCACATTTATTAAGGAATTTAATCTTCACAACAAGCCCACGGAGGTGGGGACCATTATTGCCCGCCAATTACAGGTGAGGAAACCTCGGCCCAGGGAGGCTGCGTCACAGAACTGTGAGTATCCTGTCACCAGGGTGCAGAGAACCACGGACCAGCAGACAGGCGCCAGGTGCCCTGGGCTTGGCTTGGCCCCAGTTCCCGGCTGCCCCACCTACGGAGCACCGAGATGGGCTGACCAGGAGGGTTTCTCCGACCACTGTCTGCTCAGGTTCTGAGAGTCTGTGCGGGTCCATTTGAGGTTGGGTCGAGAAAAGAGCCCAGGCGGACACGTCCTGAGACCCGGGTCTGTGAGGCCCGGCCGCGGGCTGTCCGGCGCTGGGCCCCTCTGGCCAGTCGGCCCCAAGACGCCAAGCCCGGGGCTTCGCGGTCCTGGGAGAAGGGACTTCTAGCCCTTCTCAGGTGTCTGTGTCCGGAGGGCCCGGTGAGCCAGGAAGGAGCTGGCCAGAGCCCAGGCGGCGGGACCCAGCAGAGTGGCCCAGCCACTGCCAACCACGCAGTCCCTTTAACCACGAAAACTTTCTCCCTCGATTGGGGACCCCAGCAGAAGCACATTGGCTGCGCCGTGGGCATCCGGACCCACCCTCTCTCCTTACCTACTGGCTGTCATATACATCTATCACAAGCCAAGGCTTCCTAATGGTCCAAGTTCTTGTCAATCAAGAGTGGGAGGAAAGCTGGGCGGGGCCAAGTCGGAGAGCTACACGCCAGCCTCGTTGCCCTCCCTGCCTCCGTGACTAGGCACCCGGAGGCTTCCCAGGGGACCGAAGCTGGGTGCGGAGCACCGGGGCGGAGCTGTGGGGGGCTCCAGGGACTCACCGATGCGCTGTCCCACTGGAGAGCTGAACGGGTTCCCCAGGAGAAAGTCCATTGCTGCTACTGCCGCTGCCACCAACCCCGGGAATCAGCTGACAGCAACCGCCAACGCCACCGACCCGTCACGTGACGCACTCGGAGGCCGGCGAGGAGGCGTGGGCGGGGCGGTGGCACCGCGAAGCTCGACCACAAGCCCCGCCCTGAGACGCCAGGGTCCCGCCCCCGAGGCGGAGGGCGATGACCTCACTGCGGCTTGCTCGGCGGCGGCGGGCGTCACACACGACGTAGGGTCTGGGGTCGGGGCCCGGGAAGCGCGGTCCTCTTTAAGCCACGCCCCTGACCTTTTAGGGCGAGGTCTAAAGGACCCTTTACACATTTGGGAAACTGGGTCGTAGACCAGGGAAGTGACTTGGGTGAGTTACACAGAAGCCGAGACTCTTAGGGTCATAGCCCTTAGTCCTTGGGACCTCACTGTGACTGCACATCTACCCTGGGTGACAGCCTCTCTGGGCTGTTGTCTCCTTGTCCCGGTAAGACTCTTCCTGTTTGATGTCAAGGTCTCCCCGCTCCAAGATGCAGCCTGCTCGCAGCCCAAATTATCTTACCTTAAATCAGAGGCAAGGGCAAGGGGTTTGTCATCTGTTGAGACTGAGAGGCAATTTAATGAATTGCAGCGCAATTCCCTCTAGCGCCCAGGATGGCAAAAAGCACAGATGTAGTCACGAGTGGGGCTTTAATACCCGTCTCTGCCATAAATTTACTGTGTGAGCCAAACATAGCTCCCATTTTCTCTAGATACTGGAATTAGATCAAGGACTCGTAACCATTTTTAAAAAATATTTTATTTAGGTCACAGTCTCCTTTGAGAATTTAACAAAAGCCATGAGCCTTTCTGAAGAAAAAAGGCAGCGATACAATTTTGCTTATAACCTCAGGGAGTTTCTGGGGTCCCTGAAATACAACCGTGGACCCCAAGCTAAGAATCTCAAAGGCCTTTCCCAGCGTTGTGATTCTAATCTCTTCAGCCTTCCTGGCTGTGTGTGGTGTGTCTGCTGACACCTACACACTAGATACCTATCTATGGGTTATGACCTTTTCTTCTGGCATGTACTCCAAAAATACAATAACCATGGCCTTAGTAGTCTGGCTACTGTGGGTGCTTAAGTATTTATTGTGATGTTTGTGGTTTTTAAATCTGAAAGGCTAGTAAATTGACTGCACAAATTTTGGATGACAGAAAACCTAAATTAAGCAAGGCGTGGTGGCTCACGCCTGTAATCCCAACATTTTGGGAGGCTGAGGCAGGTGGATCACCTGAGGTCAGGCATTCAAAACAAGCCTAGCCAACATGGTAAAATGCCGTCTCTACTAAAAATACAAAAATTAGCCAGGTGTGGTGGTACACGCCTGTAGTCCCAGCTACTTGGGAGGCTGAGGCATGAGAATTGCTTGGACCCAGGGGGCAGAGATTGCAGTGAGCTGAGATCGTGCCACTGCACTCCAGCCTGGGTGACAGAGTAAGGCTGTGTCTTAAAAAAAAACAAACAAACCTAAATTAGAACTTAATCACCTCTGTAGATTCACTTGTTTGAGCAGCCATGGGGTCCGATGTCTTTACTGTACAATATAAACTGCTTTGAAGTGTTTCCACAACACTCATGAGACCTGTTCACAAATGCCCTTGCCCCCATGAGTCTGGATGTCCCTGGGGGCTGGGCTACTATTTCTGTTTTGCTCCCCACTATTGTCTAACCCAGTAACTAGCATATGAAAGCTTAAATAGATCTACGTTTCAGTAATGCTATTTGGAGTATAAGCGGGGAGAAGGCCATTTAAGATGACCTTCAGGTCAAGGCACTTTCCATGTCTTTCTTCACTTAACCTTATTGCTTGGTCATATGGAGTTATGTTTAGCATGAACTTCTTTTGGATTCTTCCATTAACCTTTATTTATTTATTTTTAGAGGCAAAGTCTCACTATGTTGCCCAGGCTGGTCCTTGAACTTCTGAGCTCAAGTGATCCTCCCACCTCAGCCTCCCAAAGCCCTGGGTTACAGGCATGAGCCACCATCTCTGGCCCTTCCTTTAAGCTTTTAACAAGTTCTTGTAAACTTTATTCATGGTAAAAAAAACAACAACAAAAAAAAAACAAAAAAAAAACAAAAACAGAGACAACTCATATGCCCCCAAACAGGAAGTGGAATCATAAACTCCATGCAGGCTGGGCACGGTGGCTCACACCTGTAATCACAGCACTTTGGGAGACCCAGGCAGGCAGATCACGAGGTCAGGAGATCAAGACCATCCTGGCTAACACGGTGAAACCCCATCTCTACTAAAAAAATAGAAAAAATTAGCTGGGCGTGGTGGTGGGCGCCTGTAGTCCCAGCTACTCGGGAGGCTGAGGCAGGAGAATGGCGTGAACCTGGTAGGCGGAGCTTGCAGTGAACAGAGATTGCACCACTGCACTCCAGCCTGGGAGACAGAGCGAGACTCCGTCTCAGAAAAAAAAAAAACAACTCCATGCAAACTGATTACTATATAGCTATTGAAACAGAAATGGAAGTATATGGATTTATTTATTTATAAAGACAGAGTCTCTGTCACCCAGGCTGGCGTACAGTGGTACAACTGTAGCTCACTGTAGCCCCGATCTCCTGGGCTCAAGTGTCTTCCCACTTCAGCCTCTTGAGTAGGTGGGACTGCAGATGCATGCCACCATACCTGGCTAGTATCTTTTAGTTTTTGTAGAGATGGGGTTTTGCTATATTCTCCAGGCTGGTCTCAAACACCTGGCCACAAATGATCCTCCTGACTTAGTCTCCCAAAGTGCTGGGATTCCAGACACGAGCCACTGCACCTGGCCAGTATATGGATTTTATCAACATAGTAGATAGGGATGTAAATGGCAAACATTAAAGTTAGTACAAAACTGATTAAAACTGTCTTTAAAAAGTGTGCTAATAAGGAGCAAACTGATTTAGTAAAAAGTGTTTCAATTTACTTTTTAAGTGTTTTAGTAAAATTAATATCATGCCTTACTGAGGGTTAAAATGTTCAAATTTCTTAAGATTGACAGTCTGCATAAATGTAATCTATTAAATCCTTTAAGTGCTTACAGACAAAAATCAAGATACCTTGCCTTCAAAATTTAAAGACAATAGTATGACAAGAGTGAAAGCCAGCTAGATATCCGAACAATGCAAAGATCTCAGACAGCATTCCTACAATCACATTCGCTCAGGACTTGAGATAATGGAAAGCATTCTGATGAATTATAGACATGATTTAAATCTGAAAGTAGCATGGGGTAGAAAAGAGCCTAGGGTTTGGGGTCAGCTGTTTCACTGTTCTTAATCTGCCTTTGCCATTTACTAGCAGTATAAACTTAGGAAAAGTACTTTTTCGCATCTATAAAGGGAGATAATATTCTTAAGGCTTTGGGCGGAGGATGAGTGAGACAAAGTATGCAAATCACTCTAATAGTCACTCAGTGATACGGTAGTCTCTTCCTTGCTGCCTTTCCATAAGACATTAGCCTTGTAATTAATCATATTATTTTACTATTTATGACTTTTAACACCTTGTGTTTGCATTGAAGTTTTTACCTTGAAAGTTCATATCTCCATATATTCAGTGTTCATAATGTTATTAAACATTCATGTCAGGCTGGCTGGCTGCAGGTCTACAGACAGGGAAGTGACTTTAACACTATTCTATAGATGGGACTTTGGAAGCCTATAAAGATTAAGTAACTTATCAACAGCATTACTGTAATGCTAACAGGACAGGACTGAAACATATCATTTAGCACATGATTCAGATGCAACCCTTATATAAGATTAATCAACATTTTCTTGATTTAGGCCAACACCATAATGCACATAGTTTCATTTGCCAATAAATGGAGGTGGAATTATCAGATTCACTAAATTTGCAATTTGCAAAAGAGAAAATGAGAACCTCTACAATGTAAAAGTTAATAGAAGCAGAGTAAGGAGTATATTAAGAAAATGGCTAAGATTAGAAATTTAATCTTCATTGTGGGTTGATTTTTTTCTTAAGAAAATTATGGTAGAATAGAGTGAAAAACAGGTTTTATAATTTCATAGCAACTATGATTATCATGATTAGGGAAAAGACAGCTGAGACTGGACTACAAATATTAAAAATGTGATTTTTAATAATATAAGTACAAAATTTTATTTCTTTATACAACTGTAATGGGATTTGGATCAAACCACTAGAATTTATTTAAAAAACAAAATAAAACAATGATATAAAAACTGCAAGAAGGTCTGAATCCAAAGTTTTTCCTCTAATAGTACCAAATACCACAAGGTACAGATTATTATACAAATGTGTACAAATTTTAAATACAAATACAATAGGGCTGGGTTTCAAAGGAAAACAAACAAAAAGCAGGTCCTCATCAGGATTTCATTAATGTATATAAATGACAATGCTAGGATTAATGTCTTCCTATACTATCCATGTCTTCCCCGCCCCTCCTAGATACCCTGTGTCAAACAGGAAACTTCCACAGATACAGAAGAGGCATGGTGCAATGTTCTAACACATGAAATCAAGTTAAGATTTCTGTTCCTCTTGATTTTGGTTCTCAAACAATCCTGTTTCTCTGTATTCCCAATTAAATCTTAAAACTGCTCTGAGCTGAGAAAGGGATTCAGCAGCCAGACTACCTTTAAGCAACATAGCCCTGTGACAACACTGGTGGGGAGAAGGGAAGAAATTAAATAGGATGCAGATGGGCTACACTGTCCCCAAAGATTTACTTTGATGCTGTAGTGCTCTGTCAGGGCCAGGACAAGAAAGCACAGTTAACTCAGAGCTTGGTGTTGGCAGAGAATCTCATACCAAATTTAAAAACCATCCTGAAGTGCTCAACTGTCTTCTTTCCAACTGGGAAACAAACGTCTGGTTCTCTGGAAATAAGGGCAGCTGGGGATGGTAACATTCCTCTTTATTTTACTTTCTAGACATTATTGAAGCCCATGAAGTTCTTTATAAAGAATTAGAATCCTAACACAATGATTCATTTTTGAGGTAAAATACCTTAAAATGTAGATGATTCAGAGTTTTTGGAACAGACCAGGAGGAAGGAAGGAAAGAGGGAAGGAAACAGGGAAGGAAGGAAGGAAAGAAGGGAGGGCGGAAGGGAGAAATGACAAATCTGTATCTTCCACATGCTGTTGCTGGTGGAGGCTTCTGTTATTAAATTATATATACAGAAATTTACAGGATAAATTAAAATCTAAGATTTTAAAGAGTTAAATACACATAATTAAAATACACATTCACACACACATAAATAAACCTACAAGAGAGTGAGTTTTGTTTTGTTTTTGCAATTCACTTACATGTGGAATGCAGAACACTGTGTATCTGCCCACCAGGGGAACCGATAAGATGAACCCAAAAATCATGCTGGGCAAAGTTTATCCATAACCACCAAGCAACTAAGCAGCACGGCTTGTGAGGACTTGGTGGCTAACTTCATGCTGCCAGTGAAAGACACCAGCACTTAATTCTGCCGACTAAAGATTCTGGGTTAGCTCAGAATGTATGGAGGTCCAACTGGTGGCATTGACAGCTTCACCCCCAAGGTGTTTTTTGCTGCCAGGGCTCACAGAACTCCTTGGCCTCTGTTGAGGCCACCAATGGTACCAATGATTACAATAAATTTTGACACACAGACACCTATACAGTAGGAATTGGAATGAACCCTCTACTCAATTCACCTAAGCCACCTCCATAACTATAAAGGGAACAAATTTTATCACCTCCCACCTAGGTCACTTCAAATTGAAAGGCTTTGAATTGTCAACTGGCATCTTCCCGTTATCTTTCCTATTACATTTCAGACTAAGACAGGTAAGGCAAATGGTCAGTGATGGGTCTGGAGGTCCAACTGAGCTTGGAAAATAATCACATTTTAGCTGTCCATAAAGAGATGCGCTTGGCACCCAGAACAAGCCCCCAGCCCCCAAGTTACATTGATTTTTAAGGCAGATTTATCCACCACAGGAGAAAAAAGAATCCCAAGCCTGTATTCATGCCAAAATTTCCTCTTGGCTAAATCTTTGCCATTTCATAAAATTATTAAAAGCAAAGTAGTTACAGTCCTATGTATATATTGTACATTATATATATATGTATATATGTATGTATAGATATAAAAATTTAAAACCTACACCCAGAGGCCACTGAAGGAATCTGCAACAGTCATATATACACAAACCAGCAATGGTGTAGGATAAGGTTTCTGTCCCAGGATTCTTTGCTGTCACAGTCCCGGCATGATGTAAGCAATGTTGTCTAATGTGTTTGACTGCAAAACAAAGAAAAATGTTCAACTGAAGAGTACTGTACCTTGGTTTCCTGAGAGATGTTTCTTTGTTCAAGGAGAGAGATAAGAAAAATCAAATGGAGTTAGAAAAACAGGTGAGAATGAAGACGGCATCCTGCTGTTTGTTATGCTAGGAACTTTTCTGCTGACTTCTCCCATTAATCCTAGTAAAAAAGAGGGAAACAATTCCTGTACTGTCTTTGGGTGCAGAATAGCAAACAGGAAACACAGGAATTGTAGTACCTCAAGGGCTAGAATGCTGCTTTCTTAAGTACTGTTTTGGTAAATGGCTTGTTTTCTAGTTTCAGTGAAAGCACAGCATGCATTTGATAATATAGCATCATGTTCCATGGGCCAACAGATGAAGGAAGCACTGTGTGTCACAAAGCCTTATGTGTGTCTGACAGTGCTCATTAAGGCAGGGCATCTCTGACGCCCAATGGATCTGACTCTAAAAATCCAGGGAAAACTCACCAAGACCTGTTTGGGACAGCCATTCAATTCAGGTAGTTGTGTGGTGAGACATGCCAAGGGGCCAAGGGCACAGATAATGGAATCCAGAAGCACTGACAAACTGCCAGACACAGCCACCATACCCTGAAAAGGAGAGGAGGTTGTTGCTTGAGTCACACTCCTGATGCTGTGTTCGGGCTGACTTCCTCACACAGTACTTTAAATCCTAGGCAGTTCTAATCTTATAATTTGAAACTTTACAGCAGAAATGGAAAGTTTACTTTGATAACTCTGTAAGTTGTTTAGAAAGAAAACTTTTACAGCACATTCCCATGTTCCCTTTCCGTAATCCTAGCCCATCTTCTTACCTTCTGAGTGACCTTGGGGAGTTCACATCCTTAACTTCTGTCTCCTTAACAGGAATAGTAAAAAATGCTTTACCTACTCTGGAGAGCTGTTGGTAAGATTTGTGATTATGTATGCAAAGTATATCTGTTATAAACTCGACAAATATAGCTCAGATGTGATTACTATGAGAATCCTACAACCCTGCGTGTATGTAGCTTTTGATAGCTGATTATACAATTTTTCTAGGTTGAGTTGTTCACTCTCAAAGCGAATTTGGTTCAAATTTTAACATTTTATGTAATTCATATTGTCTATTTGTGATTCAAAGAGATAAGAAAGACTGTTGCTGCTGCCGAGTTCTTGTATAATCTGCTTTAACTAGAAGCAGTGTGAGAATATGTCATATTGGGAAGCAACACAGCACAGTCCTTAAGAAAATGAGCTCCGGATTCAAGACTGCCCGGGTCCAGATCCTGGCTCCACTACTCACTGTTTTGTACCTAGGCAAGTTGCTTACTATGCTGTGCCTGTAAGATACTAACAGCATCTGCAGCAGATGGGATTGAGATAATAGATATAATATACTTGGGATGGTGCTTAATACATGGTTAAGTACTCAAAAAATATCAGTAATTATGAATATTACTACCAACATCTTGATCTTCAAAACTGCATTTCTGGCTGTCTTTTGGGTCTCTCCTTTTGGATATTTCTCCATCTCAACTTCCTGTAAGGAAGAATAACCTTCCCATCCAAATCTAGCCCTCCTTTGAGCATCCATTTCTCTGCCAAAGTCACCACCATTCACATAACTGCCCAGTCTCAAGGCCTAGCCATCACTGACTCTTCCTTTCCCTCATCCTCCTTGTCAACATCTCCCCCCTATACTTTCTGAGGGCAGCAGTACAGTAAGAGGTTAAGAACCCGGACCTTGAGGTCACATTCCAAATTCAAGTCTCTGCTTTACCACTTAGGGGCTAAACTCTAGAGAAAGTGACTTCACCTCTTTAAGTCTGTTTATTCTTCTGTAAAATGGGGGGAACAAATTCTGCCTCACAAAGCTGCAGTGTGAATTAAATGATATAATTCATATTAAGCACTCTGAACCAAAGCTGGGTGAGTGAGCCTTCAATAAAATGTTAGTATACAGGGAAGATAATAGCTAAAACCCCAAAAATGTCAGTAATTAGTAATATTGTTCCATTTCCTTTGCCCTATATTTATTTATAGCTAATTTATCTTTGTCACATCTAGACTAGGATTATTGTTTTAACTTCTCCCCAATTCTGGTCTCTTTTCACTTCCAATCTAAAATAAAAGATATTCTCAGAGAAAAGTAAATGAGAGCTCTGATCTCATCCCTTTCCACTGTAAAAACCCCTGTAGTTCCCCAACAGTAAAGTATACACACTTCAGAATGTTTATGAAGTCCCTCTGCAATTTGGGTTCTAGCTTTAACTTTCTTAAGATACACACACACCACACACCACACGCCACACACACACACACAATTTTTATTTTTATTTTTTTTGAGACAGGGTCTCACTCTGTTGCCCAGGCTGGATGGAGTGCAGTGGTGTGATCTCGGCTCACTGCAACCTCCACCTCCTGGTTCAAGCAATTCTCCTGCCTTAGCCCCACAAGTAGCTAGGATTACAGGTGTGCACCACCACAACTGGCTAATTTTTGTATTTTTAGTAGAGATGGGGTTTTGCCATGTTGGCCAGGCTGGTCTCGAACTGCTAGCCTCAGGTGATCCTCCCACTTTGGCTCCCAGAGTGCTGGGATTACAGGAACAAGCAACAGTGCTTGGCCTCTAGCCTTAATTTTCTAACTTATGCATTGTATGTTCCAGTTTTACTGCTAAAATGATGAACATTAATTTACTACTGAACATATTATTTTGATAATTATATGTCCATTATGATGTACATTAAAAAAATAGAATATAACCCTTGAGATGTCATGAATGTCACTGTAAAAGCACAGACAAGTTTATTTAAATAAAATTATAAAGTAAGTAATAGTATTAAGTGGTATGTGGAAATTATAAAATTGCAGAGATCTATGCAAATGATTAAATTCGGGCCAAAAGTGGATTAGAGGGAGAATGGGGAATAATTGCTAATGGGTACAGGGTTTCTTTTTTTTTTCTTTTTTTTTTTTTTTGAGGCGGAGTCTCGCTCCGTCGCCCAGGCTGGAGTGCAGTGGCGCAATCTCGGTTCACTGCAAGCTCCGCCTCCTGGGTTCACGCCATTCTCCTGCCTCAGCCTCTCACAGGTGCCCGCCACCACGCCCAGCTAATTTTTTGTATTTTTAGTAGAGATGGGGTTTCACCACGTTTGCCAGGATGGTCTCGATCTCCTGACCTCATGATCTGCCTGCCTCGGCCTCCCAAAGTGCTGGGATTACAGGCGTGAGCCACCGCGCCTGGCTGGTACAGGGTTTCTTTTAGGGGTAACAATATGTTTTGGAATGAAATAGTAGTGATTCACAATTCTGTGAATATATTAAAAATCACTAAATTCTGCACTTTAAAAGGGTGAACTTTGTACTTACTAAACTAAATGGAAATATCTGGGAAAATTCAGAACACGCTTAAAACAAACCGTTTTTACTTCTAACTTCTTACGAAATGTAAGAATGATTAAATCTGAAAAATAAGGTCATAGAATACTTCTTCTGGAAATATCTATATCCATTCAGATATCGAGCCTATATGAAGGTGCTGAAGTTCTTTTGACTACTGCTAAATTTTTAGAAACTAGCCAAAGAATTTAGATATAGCTTCAGCTCTTGTGGCCTTTGGCATTTTATTTGTTGAATAATTCAATTTCCACACTGAAGCAAGTGATTAGTTTTACATTCCTACACTAATTTCTTAGCTTAAAAATGGCTTTAGTAGCTTAGACTGACTTCTTTGCTGAAATGTCTTACTAGAACTTGGTGGAAAGCGGAACTACTATACTAATGAGTTAGCTAAGGGGACAATATTGTTAGAAATTGAATATGGTAATAGAAATAAAACACGACAGCTGTGCAGGTTAAGTGATTTTTGAAATTGAAGCTTAAAAGGACAAAAATCTCCCTAGGGCACATAGCACTGTATAATTTAAGTGCAGAGTAATGGAGAGCTGGGAACCTTAACTTCTCCATTTGTTACCTATTTTCAAAACAGAGGAACTCTTAATCTCCTATACAATTGAATATTCAAGACTTTGCTGGAAATGCAGAGAAAAATTCAAAGTCTCTTAGAAGGAGACAGAAGTAATCAAAACTGCTATGGAATTTGTACTCGTCCTTTTTCTTGCCTTTTTGTTTTTGTTTTTTTAAAAAAGATAGGGTCTTGCTCTGTCACCCAGGCTGGAGGGCAGTGCAGCAATCATAGCTTACTGCAGCCTTTGAGCTCCTGGGCTCAAGCAATCCATCTGCCTCAGCCTTCCGAGTAGCTGGGACTACAGGTGTGCACCACCATGCCTGGCTAATTTTTTAATTTTTTGTAGAAATGGGGTCTCACTATGTTGCCCAGGCTGCTCTCCAACTCCTGGCCTCAAGCGATCCTCCTGCCTCGGTCTCCCAAATTGCTGGGATTACAGACATGGGCCACCGTGCCCAGCCACCACTGCGTTTTTCTTTTTCTTTCTTTCTTTTTTGTGATGGAGTCTTGCTCTATCGCCCAGGCTGGAGTACAGTAGCGCAATCTTGACTCACCGCAACCTCTGCCTCCCAGGTTCAAGCGATTCTCTTGCCTCAGCCTCCCGAGTAGCTGGGACCACAGGTGCATGCCACCACACCTGGCTAATTTTTGTATTTTTAGTAGAGACAGGGTTTCACCATATTGGCCAGGCTGGTCTTGAACTCCTGACCTCGTGATCCGCCTGCCTCAGCCTCCCAAAGTGCTGGGATTACAGGCATAAGCCACCACGCCCGGCCCCATTTTTATTTCTTTTAAATTTTTTGAATATATGTATTTTTTGAGATGGAGTCTCACTGTGTTGACCAGGCTAGTCTCAAACTCTTGGCCTTAAGCGATTCTCCCAGGTGGGCCTCCCAAATTAGCATTACAGGCGTGAGCCACTGCGCCCAGCCTCCACTGCATTTTAAAAAAATAAGTTACAGGGTATTCCAATTTCTTTTTGTGCCATTGTTTCAATAGGATATCATTAGTGAAACTTTGAGAGCTAACAGGTAGACTGAACATCTCTATAGATATTTCTGTTATTATCATTATATCTTCTATGTTACTGCATCCTGAGTACCTGGCATAATTTAGCATAAAGTAGATGCTCAATACATGTATGTAAAATGAGTGAATGAATCAAAATTATATGGGAAACTATATGGGAAACTGTAGTCATGCTGCTGATAGTTGTATTCACCTCAGTTTCCTGCAGACGGTGTCCAATGAGGCTTAGGGACTCTCCCAACAGCTGAAGATGAGCAGCAACATCAATGGGCTCTGTCTCAGGGGCTTTGGCTGGTGAGGCTGGTAACAGCATGGTGGTGGGTGGGGACTTCTTCTGGGGTGACAGTACTCCTACAGAAGAGGCTGAGAACAGAGCAATGAGGCAGACAGGTAAAACTTGCCTACAGCCTTGAACAACACAAAGTTCTTCCTGATTTTCCCTTTTTATGAATTATACCAGGCATTAGCAAAACTGTGGCCTGTGGGCTAAATTCAGTCTATGGTCTCTTGTTTTTTATGGCCTGTGAGTTAAGAATAGTTTTACATTCTTAAAGGGTTATAGAAAAACAAAGAATATGTGACAGAGAATGCGAGAATGCATACGGCACACAAGGCCTATATTTACTCTCTGGACCTTTTTTTTTTGAGATGGAATTTTGCTCTTGTTGCCCAGGCTGGAGTGCCATGGCACGATCTCGGCTCACCGCAACCTCCACCTCCCGGGTTCAAGCAATTCTCCTGCCTCAGCCTCTCTGGTAGCTGGGATTACAGGTATGCGCCACCACGCCCGGCTAATTTTGTATTTTCAGTAGAGACGGGGTTTCTCCATGTTGGTTAGGCTGGTGTCGAACTCCTGACCTCAGGTGATCCGCCCACCTTGGCCTCCCAAAGTGCTAGGATTACAGGCATGAGCCACTGCGCCTGGTCTACTCTCTGGACCTTTAAAGAAAAAGTTTGCTGACTTCTGATTTGCATTTTCTAAATTTGAACATCTCTTTTTGGTAGCTTGTAACATTCCCAGGTAATAATACCTGGGAATCAAGGTCCACTTCTAATACTGCAAGCTTTTTTCCCAGTTTCTTAGCAAGGAAGCAAAATTCACATGCTTTAGAGAAAAGCAGGGGCGGGATGTGGTCACTACCTTTGACTTTCATGGAACCTTCTGAGCTGGATGCTTTCCTTTTCACAGTTGTGGCTTCTGCTTTGTTCTGTTTGTGCTGCAGATACTGAGCTTTTTGCTTCCAAATCTGCAATCACATCAGTGAACATTAAATTAAATTAAGAAGGACAAAATGTAAAAGGAAAAGCAGTCATGAAAGAACAAAATGGAGAAAAGAAAGGCAATAGTAAGAGGCGGGCAGACAGAGGGTTAATGCTAACTTTTAAGCTGGGGGTCACTGAACTGACTTCAGACAGCTGACTACATTAATATCTTAGTAAAGGACTATAAACATTCCTCAATGCTAATGGTCAAATCTCGGCACTGATTTTTAGATCACTCTAAGTTGAAATGTAAAATCACAGATTAAACATCTGGCTCAATATAATGTCTATGTGGTTCTACTAACCTGCTAGTTGGCAATACCAACACAATAGCAGGATAACAATAACAAGGAAAACAAAAACTAAGGATAATCTGGGTGAAGAATGGCTGTTCATCTAGATGACATCTTGCTCCTATATGACCTTCATATCATAAGTCTCAATGATTCAGATATGACTTTTTTTTTTTTTTTTGAGATGGAGTTTTGTTCTTGTTGCCCAAGCTGGAGTGCAATGGTGTGATCTTGGCTCACTGCAACCTCCGCCTCCGGGGTTCAAGTGATTCTCCTGCCTCAGCCTCGCGAGTAGCTGGGATTACGGGCATGCGCCACCATGCCTGGCTAATTTTTTGTATTTTTAGTAGAAATGGGGTTTCACCATGTTAGCCAGGCTTGTCTCGAACTCCTGACCTCAGGTGATCCACCGCCTCAGCCTCCCAAAGTGCTGGAACTACAGGCGTGAGCCACCGTGCCCAGCCCAGATATGACTGTTTATCAGTGTCTTACTAGCTTCTTGATAGTAGAGTACATTATTTGGTAATGGTTGATGAGGATGATGACCTTGAACCTGGTTACCTAGTAATCACATTCTCATGTTTTTATTGTTTGCAGTGACTGCTAAGCAGATAACTTTCCTCAGTTCTCAGACCATGACTGATTACTAGGTGTTTGCAGTAAAGGGCTTTGATTTTAGACTTTCTTTTAACACTTTAATTACTCCTCAACTTAGGTCATCTTTTGGCTCAAATGTAACACTGCTGGAAAAAACAGACCAGGTTAGAAAAGACAGCCTTGCTATAGCTAAATCCTCATGTACAGTGAACTGGCACTAACAGTGTTAATGTCCTCTGCTAAACCATTTTCTATTGATTTGTAATTTTCTTCACTATTTTCAGTGCTGTCTGGCTGGCTAGTCTATGGAAGAATTACATATTTTGGAAGGCGAGAAGCACTGAAAAATATGTTTGTAAGAAAATGTACTTACCAGTTTGTCTTTTTCTGGTAATTGCTTCCACACCTCAGCCAGTTTTTTACTAAGTTCCCCAAAATCTGGCATAAAAGAGTAAAACACTCAATACAGTAAAGGGTTAGCTATTAACAAAATAGAAGACTGGTGAAAGCAAAAACTGGAAAAGGGTTTTGAAGGTCAGATTTAAATGTTGCAAGATGCTTTCAGAAAACCAACCCCAATCCCATCACTCTTCTTTGATTTTTTTCTATAGGGAAGGGGATGTTTTGATGGTCAGGAGACAGTCTCAACTCGTAACCCATCTACTCCCTAGGGATTTATTCCTTAAGCATCTTTCTGGTGTCTTTTTTTGAGACTGAGTCTGGCTCTGTTGCTCAGGCTGGATTGCAGTGGTGTGATCATGGCTCACAGCACCCTCAACCACCTGGGCTCAAACCACCCTCTCACCTCTGCCTCCCAAGTAGCGGGACCACAGGCGTGGGCTACCATGCCTAGCTAATTTTTAAAAATTTTTTTCTTTTTTCTTTTTTTTGAGACGGAGTCTCACTGTGTCGCCCAGGCTGGAGTGAAGTGGCGTGATCTCAACTCACTGCAACCTCTGCCTCCTAGGTTCAAGTGATTCTCCTGCCTCAGCCTCCGGAGTAGCTGGGATCACAGGCGTGCACCACAATGCTTGGCTAATTTTTGTATTTTTAGTAGAGACGGGGTTTCACCATGTTGGCCAGGCTGGTCTCGAACTCCTGACCTCAGGTGATCCACCCACCTCGGCCTCCCAAAGTGTTGGGATTACAGGCGTGAGCCACCACGCCCAGCTATTTTTTAAAATTATTATTTGTAGAGATGAGGTCTCGTTATGTTGCCCAAGCTGCTCTCAAACTCCTGGGCTCCAGCAATTCTCCTGCTTCAGCCTCCCAAAGTGCTGAGATTATAGGCATGAGCCACTGCATCCTGCCTCTGGTGTCTTTAATTTGATCCCACAATACAAGGCCTATCAACTTAGGTTAAAAAATATGTGTAGAATTTGAAAAAAGATGTTAGGTTTTTACCAAATTTCTGAATGATTAGAACCAAAGAAGGATTTCCCTAGAGCAGCTCAGAAGCAATCCTCTAGATGTGTAATCTTACCCTTCCATTGTATAAGAGTTTTATGCTTTATAAAGCATATTCATGTGTGCCTAACACTGCAGCCTTTTGGAGTTGGTAGGGCAGCAATTTTACACATTAGGCAAATGAAATTTGTAGCGGTTAAGTGACATGTGTCCAGGATCTCTGGTATAGTGTTTTTCTTACCTCATTAACTTCTAATACAGAGACAAATACAGTCCCTGACTTAAGATGGTTTGACTTTTGATTTTTCAACTTTATAAGGATGCAAAAGCAATATGCACTCAGTAAAAACTGTACTTCTAGTACCCATACAGCCATTCTGTTTTTCACTTTCAGTACAGTATTCAATACATTACATAAGATATTCAACACTTTATTATAAAACAGGCTTTGTGTTAAATGACTTTGCCCAAGTGTATGCAAATGTAAGTGTCTTGAGCACATTTAAGGTGGGCTCAGCTAAGCTATGATGTTCTGTAGGCTAGGTGTATTAAATGCATTTTTGACTTACAGTATTTTCAATTTTCAATGGGTTTATCAGGATGTAACACTATCATAAGTTGAAGAGCATCTTTACAACAATATAATACAAGATATCTCATTATAACTTTACATCCAAGGGCAATTTAAGGAAAAGGCCAATTGTAGAATCTTGGAAATAAACAATTGTATATTTTTGTGCATTTATGTATGTGCTTTACAACATTTATTTTTACATAGTTTCCCACCTTATCCGTTTAAGAGATATGTATAAAGTTCATCTCTTTTACAGATGAGGTAAACTAAGGCAAAATCTAAAGTGATTTGCAGAACTGAGGAAAGAAACAAGATTTATGCTCTAATGCTACAGGAAGAAGAAATTAATTGCACTGCTTCAAGATATAAATGGAAAGCAAAAGCGCTACAGATCAGTAATGTTCTTACCTATACCTGGATGGTCAGCCACAATGGTCACGCGATACTCTTTACAGAACACCTGGTAGGCCGACATGTTCTTCTTTTTTGGCTAGTGCCGCATAGAAGATACAACAGGGTAAGACTTGATTAGAACCCAGGTTTAGTAACCCTGAATCCATAGTAATAAAATAGAAGGATACCTAAACTTTTTCATCAAGGGAAGAGTTCCAAACTACTAACCAGCTTTCCTAAACAGGATAATATATATATATATTTTTTGAGATACAGTCTCACTCTGTCGCCCAGGCTGGAGTGCAGTGGCGCAATCTTGGCTCACTATAACCTCCGCCTCCTGGGTTCAAGCGATTCTCCTGCCTCAGCCTTCTGAGTAGCTGAGATTACAGGTGCCTGCCACCACACCCGTGTAATTTTTGTATTTTTAGTAGAGATGGGGTTTCACCATGTTGGCCAGGCTGGTCTCGAACTCCTGACCTCAGGTGATCTGCCCACCTCAGCCTCCCAAAGTGCTGGGATTACAGGCTTGAGCCACCATGCCTGGCCAGGAAAATACATTTTTAATCCATGTTACTTACCACTCAGAGATGAACATCAGTTTTAATTTTAGTAGGTAAAAACCACATGCTAAATTATTTGTAAAGACCTTCCTTCTCCCTATATACAATCCCATGTTACACATTTCTTTCAGAATTAAGTGCTAAGAGAATCTTTACCACTCCTGGGGTGTCTATTTTTCTCATCTTTGAAAATCTGAACCACATAATTTCCTTTTAAACTTTGGAGCCAGAAACCCAAAAGCCAAATCTATGTTCTTTTTGCTTCTCTGGTTTTGATTTCTAATCTTGTAATTTCCCTCATCCTGCTTTTATTGTCATTTGTAGCTTCTCACTATTTGATTGTTCACATTCTTTGGGTTCAAGGTGAGAAGTGAATAAATAACTGAAGACAATTCTTTGGTAGTCACTGTCAGATGCAACGCCTTCACTTCAACAAACAGCTCTGTACTACCTGAGGCATGTTTGTTCTTCACTATATTCTGACAATGCCAAAAGGAATATATGATTTTTGAGAAACAAAATCAAATTATTTTTAAAGTCAGTTCAACAAGAAATATATAAAACAGAAGATTATATTTCTATGCATTCCATTTCACAATTATACATGGTCTAAGGGGAAAAAGTTAAGTTTTTCCTATCTAGAAAGAGACATGCAATTAGATTCATCTATCCAAATTTCTCATTGTGAGCATGGGAAAAAATAAAGTCAGAGAAACTGTAACTTGCTGAGGGTACCACCACTAAGCTAGTAATAATACCAGACCCTGGCAGTTATAACCACAACCCAGGTAGCCCTGACTTTCAGGGCCATGCATTATGGGCCCAAGAAAGAACATATGTTGCTCCCTTACAGAAAAAGTTAACTATTTAAAATAAAGAAAGAGTTATCACTTAATAATCTTAATCTAACAAACAAATATTTTCAGTATGGCTTTCCTCAAAAACTCATCTGGAAGCATCAAAATATGATTCTCCGTCTTTCATCTACTCCTAGTCCTTTTTGGCCCTACAGTTATTAAAATGACATGAATGTGGCCGGGTGGGGTAGCTCACACCTGTAATCCAGCACTTTGGGAGGCCAAGGCGGGCAGATCACGAGGTCATCCTGGCTAACACGGTGAAACCCCGTCTCTACTAAAAATATAAAAAATTAGCCGGGCATGGTGGTGGGCGCCTGTAGTCCCAGCTACTCGGGAGGCTGAGGCAGGAAAATGGTGTGAACCCGGGAGGCGGAGCTTGCAGTAAGCCGAGATTGCACCACACTGCACTCCAGCCTGGGCGACAGAGCGAGACTCCGTCTCAACAACAACAAAAATATGACATGAATGTATGGTGCTTTAAAAGCCCTTGGGGGCTTTTGTTTGCCTTAAGAGTCAGGTTTTGTGATGAAAACCAAACCAGCCACACAGTCCTGTCTCGTAACTTCAGAGTTGTATCTTGCTTTAAACAAAGCTCGATCGTGCACTCTGCCTAGCTGCCTTAGTTCTTCATGTTGTTCCCATAAAATAACGACCTTCAAAGGACAAAGACCAAGGCTGATGGCAATAAAAAGCTTATGTGATGACTCCAACTTTAATTCCAAAAGCGATTCTGAAATCACTTGATGAATAGAAACATTCCTAGAACACCTTCCAAGGTAACTGCTTTGAATGAGATTGCACTTATTTGGAGATAAAATTTGTGGTATGTTTGTTAAATTTCATACTAATCTTTTAATAATGGCTTATCTATATGCCTGACATTTGCTAGAATACATGATGAAAGAAAAATTTGTGGAAGTCTACACGCTGCCAAATCTTTCCCAACTGTACAATCAATCTCACTACTAAATACTGAGAACATTAGAAAGTATATATGCTTGAGAGATTTCACAGCTTGTTTGGCCATATTATAAAACTTACAAGGAAGGCGTTTAACAACGTTTTCTCAAACACAATACTGTAAAAGGTTAATGTTCCTATTCTATAAGGCTAACTATAGCTGTCACACTAATCACAATTCTTGGCCAATATACTATAGATCCAAATTCACATACTGAAGAAAAGGGTTTCCTTCATAACTCTTATAAAGGACTTTATTCGATTATGTAGAAACTAGATTAGCGTTTATTGAGTACCTGTGCTGGGTGGTGGTAGAGCAAGTAGTTAGGAGGATAAGCTTTTGAAGCCCAGATCTAATTCTAAGGAAGTTAAGCTGCATAAAATAGTGGAAAACACATGAAATTTACAGTTTAAAGACCCACAATCTCGTCTCAGCTTCACCATATACTAATTATTGGATCCTGAATAAAACACATGGGAAGTGGATAGCTTTTCTAATATGTGATAGTAAAAGTATTTCAATGGCAATGAAGGAAAAGCAGAGACTAAGATTTCAAAGGTAGTAGAAAAAAAGTAACCCATTAAAGTATTCTACTATTCATTTATTAATAATATTTACTGAGTATCCATATGTGCCAGACACTGGGAATACAGATAAGGATCAGATGCAGAATCTAACAAATGAGGCAGTTAAATATGTCATTCTAATAAAACACAGTGCTATTATAGGGAAAGCATTGGGTGCTATGGGAACATGTAGTAGGAGTGCCTTCCCAAGTTAGGGAGTCAAAGAAAGCCTTCTGGAGGAAGTGACATTTAATCTAAACCAGAGAGTTGGGTAGATGTAGGCAGATGAAGGGTGGTTAAGAGTGTTCTAGGCAGAGGAAACAACATGGGGGCACATTCACCAAAGAAGAGAGAGGTAAGAGATGATGTTAGAAAGGCAGGCAGAGCCCATCAACTGAGGCCATGTAACCCATATTAAAGTGCATGGATTCTGTCCGGAAGATGCCATTCAAGTATTTTAAGTAGGAAGTTATATAGTCAGGGTTACACTTAAGGACTATGGAGAACAAACTGGAGAAGAACAAGAGCAAAGGCAGGAAGACCAATCAGGAGGCTGCTGCAGGAGTGCGGGGAAGGGATGAATGATGATGGCCCACAATCAAGACAGTGGGTTGGGAGAAAAGCAAATAAACTGAGAAGGAGGAAGATGTGACAGCATTTATTAGAGATAGTGTGGCAAAATGGCTTTGAAGACCAGCGAATCTGCATTAGAATCCTGACCACGCTATTTACTCGTTACGTGAATTGCTTCATTTTCCTGACATTTCGTTTCCCTACAAAACTTGGATAACACCATTTAACTCAAAGGTGGGAATTACTCCATTGGTGTGTGGCACTTCAGTAGGTACTCAATGTTATTTTTGTGGTAAGCAGAATTATAAGATGGCCCCCAAGACCCCTGCTCCTGGGTTTGCATTCCCGTAAGGGTGGGCAAGACATGGTTATGTTATGTTATATGGCAAGGGGATTTTGCAGATGCGCTTAAGGTCTCTAGTGAGTTGACTCTGAGTTAGTCAAAAGGGAGATTATCCTGACTGGGCCTGACCATAGCAGGTGAGCACAAAAAAGAGACAACAAGCCCAGCAAGCTATTTTGAAGACATCAACTGATTCTAAAGTTTTTATGAAGAGGCCACAGACCCAGAATGGACAAGGCAGTATTGATGAAGAACAAAGTTGAAGGACTGACACTACCCTACTTCAATATTACTATTAAGCTACAATAACCAAGACAGTGTGGCATTAGCGAAAGAATACACAAATACATCAATGGAACAGAACAGAGGGCCCAGAAACAAATCTACCTAAATAAAGTCAACGAATCTTTGACAAAGGAGCAAGGACAATACAATGAAGAAAAGATAGTATTTTCAACAAATGATGCTGGGACAATTGGATATCCACATGCCAAAAAAAAAAAAAAAAAAAAGGAATCTAGACACAGACCTTACCCCCTTCACAAATTAACTCAAAATAAGTCTCAGACCTAAATGTAAAGTACAAAACTATAAAACTCCCAGACAGTAACACAGGAGATGATCTTGAGCTTGGCAATTACTTTTTAGAAACAGAAACCAAAGACATAATCCATGGAAGAAGGAACTGATAAACTGGGGTTCATTAAAATTAAAAACTGCTCTGCAAAAGACACTTAAAAAAATAAAAAGACGCCGGGCGCAGTGGCTCACGCCTGTAATCCCAGCACTTTGGGAGGCCGAGGTGGGCGGATCATCTGAGGTCGGGAGTTCGAGACCAACATGGAGAAACCCCGTCTCTACTAAAAATACAAAATTAGCCGGGTGTGGTGGCACATGCCTGTAATTGCAGCTACTCGGGAGGCTGAGGCAGGAGAATTGCTTGAAAACCCAGGAGACAGAGGTTGCGGTGAGCCGAGATTGTGCCATTGCACTCCAGCCTAGACAACAAGAGTGAAACTCCGTCTCAAAAAAAAAAAAAAAAAAAAAGACAATCCATAGACTGTGAGAAAATATTTACAAGGGGCATAGCTGATTAAGAACTATTATCCAAAAATCTCTCTCTCTTTTCTTTTAAGACAAGATCTCACTCTGTCATGCAGGCTGGAGTGCAGTGGTGCGATCATAGCTCACTACAGTCTTGAATTCCTGGATTCAACTGTTTCCCTGGCTTCAGCCTCCTGAGTAGTTAAGACTACGAGTGCGTGCCACCATGCCTGGCTAATTTTTTTTTTTTTTTTTTTTTGTAGAGATGCAGTCTTGCTATGCTGCCACAGTGAGACTCCAACTCTACAAAAAATTAAAAAATTAGCTGGGTGTGGTGGTGCATGCTTGTAGCCCCAGCTACTCAGGAGGCCGAGGTGGGATAATCAATTGAGCCCAGGAGTTTGAGGCTGTAGTGAGCTAGGATTGCACCTCTGCACTCCAGCCTGGGTGACACAGTGAGACCCCATCTTAAAAAAAAAATAAGATTAAAAAATACATAAAATTTAAAAGCCCCAGACCCCAGGTGGTGGTTTGGAAAGGGTTTAATGACATTTCTTGGGTAGACTCATTCCTAAGAATATTCAGTCACTCATTCTTTCAGGCAAGGTATATTGAAGGTATTGGGAACTCAATGGCAAATGAGACAGGCCAAGATCCTTGTACGAATGGGGCTGAGATCCCATGGTACAGCCACTTTGGAAAACAGTTTGGTGGTTCTTACAAAACTAAACATTCTTAACATATAATCCATCAGCTGTGCTCCTTGGTATTTACCCAAAGGAGTTGAAAACTGATGTCCACACAAAAACCTGCACTTGGAAGTTTATAGCAGCTTCATTCATAATTGCCAAAACTTGACAGCAACCAAGACGTCTTACAATCAGTGAATGAATAAATTGTAGTAGTATATCTAGACAATGGAATATTATTCAGTGCTAACAGGAAAAAAAGAAAGGGTCGAGCCATGGAAAGACATGTAGGAAATTTAAGGACATATTACTAAGTGCAAGAAACCAATCTGAAAAGGCCAGATACTGTATGATTCCAACTATGTGGCATTCTGGAAAAGGCAAAACTATGGAGACAATAAAAAGGTCAGTGGCTGCCAGGGAGGTAATGAATAGGTGGACCACAGGATTTTTAGGGCAGTGAAAATACTCTGCCTGAGACTGTGATGGCGGATACGTGTCATGATATATTTGTCCAAACCCACAGAATGGACAATACCAATGTAAGAGGGAGCCCCAATGTAAACTATGGACTCTGGGTGATAATGATGTGTCAGTGTAGGTTCATCAGCTGTAACAAATGTACTAGTCTGGTGGGGGATGGTGACAGTGTGGAAGGCTGTGCATGTGTGGGACGGGGGATATATGGGTTACCTCTGTACTTTCCTCTCAATTTTGCTAACCTAAAGCTGCTGCTGCAAAAAAATAAGATCTTAAAAGAGTTTCCTGAACAAATTTCACATGAATAGAAACCACATTGGCTGGGCGCAGTGGCTCACACCTGTAATCCCAGCACTTTGGGAGGCCAAGGCGGGCAGATCACCTGAGGTCAGCAGTTCAAGACAGCCTGGCCAATATGGTGAAACCCCATCTCTTCTAAAAACAGAAAAATTAGCCAGGCATGGTGGCATGTGCCTGTAGTCCCAGCTACTGGGGAGGCTGAGGCATGGGAATCACTTGAACCTGGAAGGCGGAGGTTGCAGTGAGCTAAAATGGTGCCATTGCCCTCCAGCCTGGGCAACATGAGTAAAAGTGTCTCAAAACAAAAACAAAAACAAAACAAAGAAAACCCTTGCATCGAACCAACATTAAGAAACACACAAATAAAATGAGACAAGAAGGCATGACAGTCTCTGGCTGGTCTCGAATTTGAAGAAAACAAATTGCTATGAGTTCTACAACTATAAGGGACTGAAAGATGCCAACAACTTGAATGAGCTTGAGCCTCGGATGAGAACCTGGCTCTACTGGACGCCTTGATTTCAGTCTTGCGAGACCCTGAGCAGAGAACCCAGTTGAGTCCTCCAGAAGGACTTTGATCTACACAACTGTGAGACAGTAAATGGATGTTGTTTTAAATTGCTAAGCTTGTGATAATTTGTTATGCCACAAGAGAAAACTAATATGAATTATTTTCTATTCCTTATGCATTTTCCAAAATAGAAGTTGTGGCACCCAAAAAGCCAATATAAGCTTTTTAAAAAATAAAAATTGTGGTGAAGGAGGATAGGGTGAAATCATTTGACCTTTATCAGACAAATAGCAGCAAGCCCTTTATTTTAAAGTTTTTCATTGAAATAGCAAACCAAATTAAAAACACTATTTTAGTATTCTTCTGGTGAAGCCAGTCCTGTTTAGAGATGGTAAAGAAGTATGTTGTGGGTGCTGGATCTCCTTTACTAATTTAGTATCAGCTTTTTATCTCCTAATGTCTTAAGTGTTCTAAGGATCCTCTCTTTCAAATCCTCCTTTATTGGGCCTAAGATACAATGGCGAGGCACCACACGCACACCCAAACACATACACACCCTTGCCCATGAGTTCATGTAAAGGGTACTCGTGGCCATTTGGCGGGGTGTGGGTTAATTATTCTGGGTGTTCCACCTGCCACTCATTCCATTCTAAGAACCTATACCTTGGAGTGAGTGGGACAGGAGATATAAATCTGTTCTCCCCAGATAGTTTCTGTGTCTCTCTCAGTGTGGGCAACTCGTTACACAAGTGTGATTCTGACGTTTGTAGCTAAGGTAATTTAAAAAATGAAATAAAATCATGGTTCCTGAACAAGGCCAATGACTTCATCTGGTGGTGGAGAGAAAAATCTAGCTGCACTAGAATGACATTCTGTTGGACTGAGACTCTGTCAGCCTTCAACGTAGAGCCTTTCTAAAGGATTTTCAAGGGAAACTCTGACTACTTACACTGTTCGCCTTACGTGCTGACTTAAAACCTAACCACTGTGTAAGATGCAACTCTAGTCTGTGGACCTAAAGTTCAGATTTCAAACTTAAGGGTTAAAAATTTTCCATGGCACATTTTTCTAAAAAAAATATACAAATAGAGGATGATCTCTATAAATACAAAACATTTCCATGAGATTCCAAATGCAAGGCCAGTAATTCCACTCTAAATTTTCTCATGAAAGAAAACATACAGGATGGCAAGATTACAGCTGGGATACACAGACCCTTCTTTAATTAATAAAATGTTAATATTTTTAAAACTTGGATACTTTATTATTAGTAGCAAATTACTTGCAACAAGTCCACTTAACTACATGTGACTCATGATGTTACCATTTTACTGCCAGGATCTCCTTTTAAATATTTGATGAGGTATGTCACAGTATCAAGAATATTCAAAAAGTAACTTCTTTTTAAGCAACAGGGTCTCGTTGTGTCACCCAGGATGGAGTGCAGTGGCTCATTACGACTCACTGCAGCCTTGAACAGGTTTAGGTGATCCTCCTGCCTTGGCCTCCCAAAACTCTGGGATTACAGGTGTGTGCCACTGCTCCTGACCCAAAATGCAACTTGTTAATGCTCTTTATAAAGTGTCCTGCTTAACTTTTTTGGGTCATAGAACTGTAAGAACCTGATGAAAATCTCATAACTCTAGTTTAAGACCCTGTTTTAAAGAATACAATATTTGGGAGTTAAAGCACAATACTGCTTATGATTCTAAAAAATGAAATTTGGTGGCTGGGCATGGTAGCTCATGCCTGTAATCCCAGCACTTTGGGAGGCCGAGGCAGGTGGATCACCTGAGGTTAGGGGTTCAAGACCAGCCTGGCCAAGGTGGTGAAACCCTGTTTCCACTAAAAAGACAAAAATTAGCTGGGTGTGGTGGTGGGCACCTGTAATTCCAGCTACCTGGGAGGGTGAGGCAGGAGAATCACTTAAACCCGGGAGGCAGAGGTTGTAGTGAGCTGAGATCGCACCATTGTACTACAGCCTGGGCGACAAGAGCGAAAATCCGTCTCAAAAAAAAAAAAAAAAAAAAAAAAAGAAATTTGGTGATGTTAATACTACGTACGAGCCACTGTTGTAAGACCTTTACCCATAGAAATTCCCTTAAACCTCATAACAACCCTATGAAGTAAGTTCCATCATTCCTGCCAGTGTAAAAATGAAGAAACTGACATCCAGACTCACAGCTCCACAGAGTGGCAGGGCCACTAAACACAGGCAGCCTGGCTTTGGAGCCTGGACTTGTAACCATTTTACCACCTGATGCTCTTCTCAACTAACTTGACTGAGATCCCCAAATCTGATCTGGCTAAAAGGAAAACCAGCAGATAAGTAAGGTTTCTACACCAAAGTTTTTATTTTAACTACCTTGAATGAAAATCTTTCTACATGTACTCTATACTTCTGCTATCTGTCATACCACATCAATGAATATAATTTAACCACTTTCTGTATATTGAAATGAGCGTGGCTCTTGTAGTCAGAAAAACCTGGGTTCTAATTCCTGTTCCGCCATGAACAGGTATGTCCCGGGGCATGCTATTTCATTTATTTAAGCTTATTTCTGTGAAACTGAGATGACAACACCTACACCTCATTGGGTTCTTGTGAAAATTCAGTGATACATAGTAGATAAAAAACTAGTGTAGTGCCTAGAACATACGAGGAACTCTACATGTACAGCTGTTAGGATTGTGCTTTGCCAATTCCTACTCAGTTCTCCTGCCCCTTCCTAGAAGGCCAGCCTGGCAGCAATTCTTCCTGCCTTCTACATACCTTTCGCTGGCGTCGCTTCAGTCATATCAACTTCCTGGGTTTCTCTGAACATCCTGTGCCCTCTGGCGTCTCAGGGACTCCACAAATATTTTCCATTCCATGACTGAGGTGCCTACTCCTATTTTCCACCTGATAATTCCTACTTGGCCTTAAGATTTGGTTCATATGACAGCTCTCACAGGAAGCCAGCCATTCCGGGCTTTCCTTGCACTCTCTCAGTACTCCGCGCCCATGCCTCTGCTGAAGTTCAACACACCAAGTCCTTTCCAACCTTTTACTAGACTGAAAGCTCTTTGAGAGCAGACACTGTATCTTCATCTTTGTGTCCTTACTGCCTGGGAGGATTTAAGAGCAGAGTAAATATGTACTATTGAATAGCAAAGTCTCAGAACTGCGCATGAAGAGGCCAAGTGTGTATTCATGTGTGGCACCTCATCTGATTTCCACAACATCCTTGTAAGTGAAGTAGGCTGGGTGCTAATTCCCCATTTTAAGCATAAAGGAACACAGGCAGAGAGGTCACAGGACTCATCTCACTGGTCCTTCTTTTAGTGACGATGAAGCTCTCCAATGAGCTGTAGGTTTTATAACATCTGCTTTTGCTCCTTAGAGGCCCTGTTTTCTTTCTGGTTCTTAACTATTTTCCAAATATGTGACGTAACCACAGATTTGGTTCCTAAAGGTGGGAGGTTATATTAAGGTAGGGTATTATATGCATAAAACATAGTCTCCTTGCTTAGTCTAATATGTGAAATGAGTGGCTGAAAACAAAATTTTAAAAAGATGTTTTCAAATATATTTTGTGCTTTTGAAGAACTTAAGACGCAAGCGAAAGTAACTGTAACAGCTGACATTTACTAAGCCATGCCCTGTGCTAAGCATGTTACATGCACCACCTAATTTAATCTAACCCCAATTTACAAACGAGCAGAAGTGAGAAAGCAATCTCAGGAGAACAGACCTAGTAAGTGGCAGACGAGAGTAAGAATCCAAGTCTGCTGAATTTGAGTCAAAGATCTATCATGGCACTGAGTAACCATGTCTTAAAGTTGTGGAAAGGCATGTGGCATAGTGGAAAGATTATAGCTTCTTCCTCCGTCAGTGGGGCTAATGATAATTATTAATCAAGAGTGGTAACATTCGGAAAATGCCTAGGAGAGCCTGGCACTCAATAGATGGTAGTGACTAATTTCTACCATTTATTGTTGCTGTTACTTAGCCTCAGGTTTGCCAGAGAGAGAACTAATGTAACAGCATCACAAGTCTAGTTATGTTTCAGACTTTTGTTTATTAGATCAACAATGTCTGGGTGTGCCAGGCATTAGGCTACCTGGCCCTGCCTTAGGTTTAGAGAAAATGTGCATATTTTGGAAACACACAGATAACTAAAGGCATGTCTCTGAAATGGCAATATTACGGGATATTATTTATTTATTTATTTTGAGACACAGTCTCGCTGTTGCCCAGGCTGGAGGGCAGTGGCGTGATCTTGGCTTACTGCAACCTCCGCCTCCCGGGTTCAAGCGATTCTCCTGCCTCAGCCTCCTGAGTAGCTGGGATTACAGGCACGCGCCACCACGCCTGGCTAATTTTTATACTTTTAGTAGAGACGGGGTTTCACCAAGTTGGTCAGGCTAGTCTTGAACTCCTGACCTCATGATCCACCCACCTTGGCCTCCCAAAGTGCTGGATTACAGGTGTGAGCCACCACGCCGGGCTATTATTTTAAGTGACAAAAAATGGGCTTTTATTTGGGGTAAAACCAAAAGTAAGGTATATTTAAAATGTAACTGTATCCTGCTCCTCCTATATAAATGAAAAGCTTCCACTGCAATGAGATGATCTTTAGTGGGAAATCATCAAGATATTACCATATAATTTCTCTACTCTTCCTTAGAATGCAGGACTCAAAACCAGTAAAACCAACCAACCAACCAAACAAAAACCACCTCCAAAACAACTGAAAGGCTACTTTTCACCCAGGAAATAGTGTAATTTCCCTTCTTTGTGTCAGTCAAAATTCTCAAGTAAGAGCCCACCGCTGCTGCGTTCACTTCCACACCGCTCACTCTTTCCTCAACCCCTGATCCAGCTCCATTCCTACCTACTGCACTTGAACTCCTTGGCCTCTCTAGCATGAGATCATTCTACTCTTGAAACTGTTTTTCTCCTCCCTTCTGTGTTTCTCCTCCAACATAGCCGCCCCCTCTTCCTTCTCTTATATAAATGCCCCTGTATAAGTGTTCTACAAAATTCTGCTCTGAGCTCAATTTCCTCTTATCCATTTACCTATTTCATTTATCACACATGAACGCCCAATTTCTCACCCAAGTTCCAGCCAAATTCTGGGTCTTGAACTTCCATTGCCACTGAGATGATTATAATATTTATTGAATGCTCACTAATGTGCTGAGCATTGTGCAAAGACAAAGTTCTCCAATGTTCTTGGTTCACAGTGCTTATGTGGGTTTTCAATGTGGTAGTTGCTTTTTACCTCTAGAGCACACACACTTGGCTTTGAAAAGATATGGCACTACTGAAAAGAATGTAACATACATTGTTGAAACTGGGAATTACTTTGAACTAGTAGTTCATAAGGTATCTGAGAGATGTCAAGTATTGTTGTTCGTCTCAAAATGTATTTAAAATATCAAGCGTTGTCCTGGTGAGTCTGATGTGGCGTCCCAGAGCGCCTTGGCACACCGAGGCCCTGAAGACTTTCCCATGTATTGCCTCATTTAATCCTCACAACCCTAGGAAGCAAGTCTGTTATCCTCAACTTAGAGATGGAGTTGTTCTGTAACTTATCCAACATCACATTGTTTGTAAGTGGGTGAATAGAGCCAGGAATTGAACTCAGGTGGGTTCCACAGCCCACGCTCTCAACGACTTAGCTATGTTAAATCTCCCGATCTAAATCTAACTTATCTTCTTCTCCCAAACCAGCTATTCTTCTCACCTTCTCTATTTTTATTAGAGTCCTGGTCCTAGAATCTAAGGTAGAAGGGGCGCACAGAGGCCTTTGGCATTTCTACCAGTAGTTTCTCCAGTCTCTGCTCACTGTAGGTTGAAGAAACACTACTCCTAAATCATTCTTTTCTATCTCTGGGTGGACTTTGTCCCTGACTTTTTATTTATTTTTTTTGAGACAGGGTCTTGTCATATTGCCCAGCTGGTTGTGAACTCCTGGGTTCAAGCAATCCTCCTGCCTCACCCTCCTAAGTAGCTGAAACTCAGGTGCTTGCCACCGTGCCTGGCTAATTAAAAAAAAAAAAAATTAAGAGGTAGAGTCTTGCTGTATCACCTAGGTTGGTCTCAAACTCTTGGGCTCGGGTGATCCCACCTCAGCCTCCCAAGTAGCTGGGATTACAGGTGCATGCCACTGCGCCTGCCTGTCCCTGACTTTTATACAGTTCTTTTTTACACTGAAACAAAACCCAGGAAAATATATTTTTAAAAAGCTTTATAGGAATTTTTTATGCACAAATCAGGTTTAAAAACCACAGTATATACACTATAAATATTTGTTGGAGAAATAAATGATTAAATTCAGATTATGACTACTTCAGAATTTTTGGACAGCCACAATCAAAGATATTAACTCTTAATAAGGTTTTTGCTATAAATTAAAATTCAATTTTCACTAGCAACTGCTAGCCACATGGGCAAATTATAGATAAGTCCTTAACTTTGAGGAGCTTACTATTTTTCCAACGTTATCTAGGTTCAAAGCTGAAGAGATATTAGACTCATTTATGTTTCTGGCTTCCCAGATACAAGCCCACTAGGTCAGCGGTCCCCAACCTTTTTGGCACCGGGTACCGGTTTCGTGGAAAACAATTTTTCCACGGACCTGGGGCAGGGGTAGGGGCAGAGTTCGGGATAATTCAAGTGCATTCATTACATTATGCCTTTTATTTCTATTAGTATTACATTGTAACATATAATGAAATAATTATACAACTCACCATCATGTAGAATCAGTGGGAGCCCTGAGCTTATTTTCTTCCAACTAGATGGTCCCATCTGGGGGTGATGGGAGACAGTGACAGATCATGGGGCATTAGATTCTCATAAGGAACCTGCTGGGGTTTGTGCTCCTATGAGAATCTAATGCCGCTGCTAATCTGACAGGAGGTGGAACTCAGGCAGTAATGTGAGCGACAGGGAGTGGCTGTAAATAGAGATGAAGCTTCAATGGCTTGCCCGCCACTCAACTCCTGCTATGTGGCCGGTTCCCCACAGGCCGTGGACGGCTACTGGTCTGTGGTCTGGGGATTGGGGACCCCTGCTCTAGGTAGATCTTGTCAATTTTTCCTTCAGAGCCTCTCTTGAATCAACCTCTTCAATTTTATTTCTCTCAAGCCTTTTTTTTTCTTCTTCTCTTTAAAAGAGACAGGGTCTTGCTCTGTCAACCAGGTTAGAGTGCAGTGGCACAATCACAACTCACAGAAGCTTTGAACTCCTGGGTTCAACTGATCCTCCCACTTCAGCCTCAGGAGTAGCTGGGACTCCAGTCATGCGTCACCACACTTGGATCTTGCTAGATTGCCCAGGCCAGCCTTGAACTCTTGGAGTCAAGCGATCCTCCTGTCTCTTAGGTTTTCATTACTAACCTTCTGGACTATAGTAACTCCCTTGGTTATTCGTCTCTCCCTACTCTAATCCACCGTGTACAACTCTATCATTTTATTCTTATCATTTAGATCATAACTAAACCTTGCTTATAAACCCCAAACTGCCTGCTGCCAAGTCCTTTACTTTGGCATTTAAGATTCTCTACAATTTGCTCCCAACCTACCTTTTCAGTACTATGTTTTCATCCACATATTCATTCGACATATACTTACAAAGTGCTTATTAAGGACATTGAAGAGTTGAAGATACTATAAGGTGGTAAAGGAGCTTACATTCTGCCCCAAGCAGACAGTGCTGCTAAGTTAAAGAAATTGGGTGTAGCCCCTTCTATGAATTCTATTTTGTTTGTTTGTTTTGAGACAGTCTCACACTGTCACCCAGGCTGGAGTACAGTGGCACAATCTCGGCTCACTGCAGCCTCTGCCTCCCAAGTTCAAGCAATTCTCCTGCCTCTGCCTCCAGAGCAGCTGAGATTACAGGCGCATGCCACCACACCCAGATAATTTTTGTATTTTTAGTAGAAATGGGGGTTTCACCATGTTGGCCAGGCTGGTCTCGAACTCCTGACCTCAAGTGATCTACCTGCCTCTGCTTCCCAAACTGCTGGGATTACAGGTGTGAGCCACTGCACCCAGCTCCTTCTATGAATTCTAAGAATCAGTCTTCCCTTATAGTCTTTAATAAGGGAAACAGAATATGTACAAAGATAATGCCAATATGAGGAAGAAAATAAGTGCAGTAAGACAGCAAGGTAATATGGGAGTTTAGACGTTAATTCTAATGGGGGGTGTACAGAATGTCTTAGAAGAGGTGGCATTTGATTAGGTCTTGCAAAGAGGGCAGAGCTTCAATATGTAAGAAGAGGAAGGTCACTGTAAAAAATGAGCAAAGGAATAGAGGTAAGAATGTATGGGAAACAAGTCTGATTTCCATACAGTGTATGTTTAATAGACTAATAAGAGGTAAAGCTGAAAAGGGAGGATTAGGCTAAATCCAGACACTTAATGAATGTTTGGCTAAGGTTTCAACTTACCTGATATTTATTCCTTTGACAAGTATTTACTGACTGTCTACAATAGGCCAGATGGCAGGTTATACACTAGGGATAGCAAGACAGACGTGGTCCTGGTCCTCTTGGAGCTTAGAGTCTACCAAAAAAGCAGTAAGAATCCACTGAAGATGCAGAACACAGGACTGCCATCATCAAGGTGCTACTTAAGATTAAGATTACTCTAGCATCAATGTGTGAGATTAACTGCACGGTAGAATAAAAAAAAAAGCTACTTATTACAGTAAGTGTAAAAGGGAATGAGGCCTAAGACAGTGGCAGTGGTAATGGAGGAGCTAAAGGCTTGAAAGATATTAAGGAGGAAGACTATCAAGCTTAATATTTGTGCGGAAATAGTTGGAGGGGAGTAGGGAAGGGGGAAATGTAAAAGTGAACCATAAGACTGGAAAAAATCAGAACAGTTGTTGGCTCTGGGGTTGGGGATGGATTGGAGAGGGGTACAAGAGAGCTCTCTGGGATGATGGTAATGTCTGTATCTTGATAGAGGTTTGATCACACAGGTGTGTGCATCTATCAAAACTCATAACATACTCAATATCTATGCATTTCACCCTATGTATATTTTATCTTTATGGTTTTGAGACTGAGTCTCGCGCTGTCGCCCAGGGTGGACTGCAGTGGCGTGATCTTGGCTCACTGCAGCACCTGCCTCCTGGGCTCAAGCGATTCTTCTGCCTCAGCCTCCCTATATGTAAATTTCATATTTACAAATTCCTGAAAACAAATATTGAACTCAGGTTAATGATATGCAAACTGAAGTGTTTAGGGGTGAAATGTATGATACCTGCAATTTACTTTGAGATACATTAAGAAAGATAACATGGACTGGTGAATGAAAGGATGGGCAGGTATATGATAAAGCAAAAAGAAAATATTAACTGTAAACTCCTGGTGGAGGAGATACAGTTTTCATTACAGAATTCTTTCAATCCTTTTTGTCTGAAAAATTTCATAATAAAATGTTGAGAAAAGCGATAAGCATTCAGTTTTGAGTTTGGGTTGACTGGCGGGATACTGGGAATACAGAAGATGTAGCTAGGTCATGTCAATTAGTGACATAAGGGTTTGAGGTACCCAAGGCATTCAAGTAGAAATATTTAGCAGGCAGCTGGAATTGCACAAGTAGAGTTCAGTTATAGTTATTTTACTCTGCTGCTTCCTGAACATCTCTCTGCCTCCATGCGTCCACTTCCACTGAAACCTTTTCCTTCTTCAAGCTTTCCCTGACCCTGTGCTCTGACATTCAGCACTGGATGATTAGTCCATGGCATTATCACGTCACTAGACTGGAAATTCTTAGGATAAACAGAATCTTATAAAGAACACATAGTGTTTATTTCATAAAGCAATTTTCCAAATAAACAACTGAATAAAACCTGACTTAGTATTGGAATATCCAGGTCTTTATGTTCACACTGATTCCTGGCTCAGAGGTATAGCTTTGTGGTTTTTTTGAGATAAACAGATGTGTGTGTGAATATATATAATATTTTATATATATTATATAATATATATATACACACACACACACACTGATAAACAGATATAGATCTATAGATAGATAAAAACAGATAGATATAAGCAGACCTTCTTAAAAGGCACCCTTTATAGTGGAGAAATAACTTCCACCTCAGAGATCAAACTAAATTCCCATTCCTAGATTCTTTTCTTTTTTCTTTTGAGACAGGGAGTCTCACTCTGCTGTCCAGGCTGAAGTTGCAGTGGCAAGATTATAGCTCACTGTAGCCTCCACCTCTTGGGCCTAAGCAATCCTCTCACCTCAATCTCCTGAGTAGCTGGGACTATAGATGTGCACCCCCACACCAGGCAAATTTTTGTATTTTTTTGTAGAGACTGGGTTTCACTATGTTGCCCAGGCCGGTCCCGAACTCTTGGGCTCAAGGGATCCACCTGCCTCAGCCTCCCAAAGTGCTGGGATTACAGGCGTGAGCCACCACACCCAGCCCCAGATTCTTAATACATTTGATTTTCTCGTTCTTAGTCGCTTTTCTTCCAGATTTTATCTGACATTGCATTTTGCAGAACTATAAATAAAAAAAGAAACTTTTAATGACATAGTTATGAGACCCTAAAGTTCACTGCCAGAAACTGTTGAGTTATGAGGAAAGAAATCAAACCAAGGTGACTGATTTATCATTCCTATCTCCCTAATCAACAGTGAGCTCCCTAAAGTCAACAACTATGTCCTGCTTGTGTTTTTACTTCCTGGTACTATCTACAGCATTGAGCTTGGCATACAGCAAGCACTCAGACAGTAAAAGAACATATATTCGACACTAAAAAGAATACCAGAAAGTAGCCAACACCAGCTGCTGGAAAGTCATTAGCTATTCTGTTAACTTGACTGCTCATTTTTCTACCAATTTTGATAGTGTGTTTTTCAAAATGAACTCAAAGAACACCTTTTGACATCTCTCAACTGCCCTAAGCAGACAGTGATGCTAAGTGAAAGAAATTGGGTTTAGCTCCTTCTATGAATTCTAAGAACTAGCTGGAAAAAGCCACAGTGTAACTAAACCTATTCCTGGCACAATGGGAGAATAACTCTATTAAGAAACCCTAGGCCGGGCATGGTGGCTCATGCCTGTAATCCTAGCACTTTGGGAGGCTGAGGTGGGTGGATCACTTGAGGTCAGGAGTTTGAGACCAGCCTGGCCAACATGGTGAAACCTCGTCTCTACTAAAAATACAAAAAAAAAAAAAAAAAAATTAGCCGGGTGTGGTGGCGGGTGCCTGTAATTTCAGCTACTTGGGAGGGTGAGGCTTGAACCTGGGAGGAGGAGGTTGCAGTGAGCCCAGACTGCACCACTGCACTCCAGCCTGGGCGACGGAGCGAGACTCCATCTCAAAAAAAAAAAAAAGATTGCTTCTATATCAGACAGACTGGGCTACTGGTAATATTTTATACTTTATATCATTCCAACATATTCCCCAAACGTGCTTAATTCCCAGTGGTTTACCTCAACTGCTTAACTTAAAAGTCCACTGACTATCCAGGAAGAACCTGCTTAATCTCTTACCCCCATCACACTTAAAAGATGCTTTACCTTTTCTCCTCTCTCTCTCTCTTTGTCCTTCTCTTCTTTTTTCTTTTTTTTTTCACTATGCCCATCTGTGTGGAGGCCAGGAAGTGGCAGGGGAGGTGCTGTTGCTCCAGCGTATGGGATGCTGGGAGGAGGACCAGATGTCACTGTGACCTCTCCCACTGGCACGGCAGAAAGTCCTGAACTTCTCTTGGACTTGGAGTGTCGCTTCTCTTTATGCTTCTCCTTGTCTTTCTTCTTTTTGCTCTTCTTTGACTTCTTTTTCTTCTTGATTTCTCGGTAAGAATCATCTATCACTAACTCCCCAGCCTCTAGTTCCCCACCAGAGGATGAGTCTGATTCTACCAGAATAGGTTCAAGCCCTGAAAGATCAAGGTTAGCACTGTGGGACTCTGCGAACTGGGAGGCATCAGACCCACAGCCTTCAGGGCCAGGAGATGAATGTGCGTCTGAGGATGACTTGTGCTTTTTCCGGGCTGTTTTCAGAAAGCTCTGTAACTCATGTCCTAGGAGTAAAGCACCCTGCTCATCCCGAGCTGATTTCTTTGAGGATTTTTTCACAGTCGCTTGTTGGGAGGGATATTGAAAAGACTCCTCATCAACGGAGCTGCTTCCCTTCTCCTTTGGTGACAGAATAAGTTTCATTTTTAAACCATCAGGCTCCCGAAGGGTCAGTGTCTCTGTGTTCACAAAGAGAGGTTTCATTTTTTTTGATTTGTGGGAGCCACCATCCTCCAGGGGTAGTTCCCCACTGCTTCCACTGACTTTCTTCCTGTGGTGCTCCTTTTTACTCTCCGAATGGCTTGAAGAGCCAGAGGATTTCTCTCCAGTCTTTTTGGAGGGCTTGGAGCCTGCTGCCAGTGGGGAAGTGATAGCTTTCAACAGGTCCATAGCTGTATCAGTAGACTGTGGGCTGGACTTTTTCTTTTTCTTCTGTGACGATTCCAAAGACGAAATATCTAGAAATAATCAAGAGAAGTACTGTCAATATGATGGGAAGCAACTTCTAACAAGTTTCCTCTCTCATCAAAAGCACCTAGCTAACATGAGAAAGAGGCTAACAGGAATGATTTGAAGGGAGACCCTTTAACTGATTCCTAACATTGAGAAATGATGCCCTTGTGCTTCTTGGCTTGGTAGAGTCTGCCTCTGACCCTGGACACAGTTCTTGCCACTAAAGTTGTTTCTCTTCATTGAGTCTTCAGAAGCAACCAAAGAGCACATACCCAGAAGAACTGACTATAGCTGTGGGATTATGGGAAGTTAACAATTCAGATTGCAGACAGAGTATCATTTGTTTCTGTGTTCAGGACAAACCCATTCTGGTGAAAGTTGAGTCTCATCAGCTATGTGCATAACATAGCTAAGAAAACTGGTTCTGTGAGTGGATATATACTGGTTGAGAAGTGACCCACAGGTGCAGGCCAGAGGACTACGTATGGCAAAAGGGATGCTAGATAACAATGGGCACAAGATAAGTGGATGATTGGGGGGAGAAGGAACCTGGTACCTGGTGTATCACAAATGCAGACTGTTCTTCTATGCTGAATCCTCCAAAATACCAGCCCTCCACCTCTCTCCTCCTTCACACTGGTTTATCGGCACTCAGAACAAGAACCACTGTCCTGTTAAATAGGCCACTGAGTCAGCAACATCTGGATCCCTTTCCCCTACCCCGACTCCAAGAACCAGCGATGTGTTTATCCCACCTGTTGCCCATTCCCATCCTCACCTCCATAGTAGTAATCATCAGAGGAGTGCTTCCTCTTCTTCTTGTGTGTGTCCGTCCCCAAGAAGTAAAGTTCACTATCCTATAATTAAAGAAGAAGAATTGACCAATAATAAGATGATGAGGCAAATGCAGTTTGTAACCACTCTTGTCTTTGATGATTTTTGATTTTGGGAAACAAAGCACAAGAAATAATAAAAATAGATGTGCATAACATTTTATTTCTCTTTTCTCAAGTTATTAAAAAATACTTCCTTCTTCAAATATTAGGAAATATGGTAAGAAGTAGTTTAAGACTTTCCTGGCGCAGTGGCCCAGGCCTGTAATCCCAGCACTTTGGGAGGCGGAGGCAGGTGGATCATTTGAGGTCAGGAGTTTGAGACCTGCCTGGCCAACATGGTGAAACCCTGTCTCTGATAAAATACAAAAATTGGCCAGGCGTGGTGGCCGGCGCCTGTAATTCCAGCTACTCGGGAGGCTGAGGCAAGAGAATCGCTTGAACCTGGGAGTCGAAGGTTGCAGTGAGCAGAGATTGTGCCATTGCATTCAAGCCTGGGCCATGAGAGAAAAACAAAAAAACAAAAAAAACTCTGCATCACCAAAAAAAAATGAGTAGTTTAAGACTTTCCTAATTTAAATTTTCAGGACTTACCTTCAACTTCTTCTTGGAAGAATTCCTGACCTGAGCAGCAATTTCTTCCTCTTCCCTTAAAAAATCTTTGTAAGAACGTTTTTTCTCTCGTTGGCTTCGGCCAGCTGCAAGTCCTATGTCCTCAAAGGTATGATCACCATCAAAACAATCTGAGAAGCACAGGTTTATTTGGGAAAGGAAATGAGAAAGTCAAGTAAGTAATGACCAAATCGTCATGCAGGGAATGCAACAGTTCCTCTATTTCCAAATTAAAACAATGTTTCAATCAAGTCCACTGAAATACAGGGCTAGACCCAGGGGAACAGAATATTTCTTGATGACCTAGCTGCAAATACAAGAATCAAACCTGAAGAAACAATGTTTCCATGCTATGCAAAGGCCCCATGTGCAACCTCACATATGGTTTCTGAGTTGTGATTTGGTAGGAGGACACAGACTTGCAGACGAAAGGCTGAAAAGAATAAGGATTCATGTGCTGTGCTGCTCTCTGTGGGAGTCCAGGATGTGATTCCTATCCCCAGACTCCTGCACACTGGAGCTGGCAAGGACCAAGAGTGCTGCAGGGGATCACCCCAATAAACTAAGAGACTCATATTTCAGACTCTCGTGTTGGAACCCCTGTCCTGGTTTTCGTTTCCATGGGCCCAGTCTGGGGATGGCGTGGAGGCTGAGTGTCATAACAGTGCTCTGGACCATCACTTGGGAGTCCAGGCTGTGGTGCCCAGTCCTGGTCTCTATATCCATGGGCTGCAAGGATTGAAGAGGATACCCCCTTTGGAATGCTTCTCAGATTATGGGGTCATACCTTCTTTCTTCACGGAGTCATCATAAGCCATGGTGGTCCTGCAGGGCCTTTGAGAATGTGTCACTGTGTCCAGGCTCCTTCCCGTCTACAGGACCAGGTCTGAGAAACAAAGAAGGAAAACCCTCCTGTAATGCGAAATCACTGAGGAGAAGCAACCTTCCAGATGGAAATGCGCAGTGATCCAAGGGCCGACTGGAAGGGCAGCAAGAAATAAAAAGTGTCTTGTCACCTCCTCATTCTCTTTGTAAATACAGTGGGGTTGATACTGCAGGAAGTACACTAGGCTTAATTAGATTTCAGTCATGAATTAAAGTTGTCATTTGGGGAAGTATATAAAATACCTCCAATACAAAAAATATTTTCAAAATTAATGAGAATTTCTAAAATGCCAACAGGACTGACAACACTGAGACAGGGTAGAAACCAACATTAAGTTAGAGGGATAGGTTCAATCATGGTTACAACATACACAGGTAAAGCAAGATGCAGAGAAGACAGATCACATCAAACATTTGAAGACCACAAAATCCTACCAACTGGATTGGTGAAGCGGTAAAATCTATTGCATTGTAATTTAAACAGAAATGATTAACTGTATAGGGATGTTAAATATCTTTAGAGCACAATGTCTTTTGCATTTTTTGGGGGGGGGGGGCGTGACATGAATTTGTTCAAATTTATGTAACTGTAAAAGCAGGTACACTCCTTACAACAGTTGACCATATGACAGCTGTCACCACCACCAAGGCTTTCTTAAAGGCTAGGTGAAAATAGGGAGACATTTATCATTTGTCCACTGGTCATAAAACTTTTATGATTGTTAAGACCTTCACTAATAAGAATTGCTATAATTTGAAGGTTCTAGATATTGTATTTTTTATTGAATTTTTACAACCTTTTTTGGCATTTGAGTTTATATGTCCATTTTGACTTTGAAGATGACAATGCTATAAAAGGCACTGTAAGGTAAAAGGATTTTTTTTTTTTTTTTGAGATAGAGTCTTGCTCTGTTGCCCAGGCTGGAGTGCCGTGGCACGATATTGGTTCACTGCAACCTCCGCCTCCCAGGTTCAAGCGATTCTTCTGCCTCAGCCTCCTGAGTAGCTGAGATTACAGGCGCCTGCCACCGAGCCCGGCTAATTTTTGTATTTTTAGTAGAGATGGGTTTTCACTATCTTGGCCAGGCTGGTCTTTAACTCTTGACTTCGTGATCCACCCACCTCGGCCTCCCAAAGTGCTGGGATTACAGGCGTGAGCCACCGCGCCCAGCCAAGGTAAAGTTCTTTAAATGTTTTAAGAACAAGCAATGTCATAAGTCCTTCAGGAATTTTAAAATTACGTATTAAATATTTTGGAAATGTTCTCATCCAATTAAGTCAGATGCTTACAAAGTTAATCTAATTGATCATTTATTTAAATTTAATTTTACCTTCATTATTATAAAGGTATTTAGAAATACTGAAGGACACTTAAATGACACATTACTAATTCCTTCAGGTAGCTGTGGACAATACTGAAGCATGGAACTTTTGTGAAAGAAAAGATGAATTTGATTAACAAGGGAGACTTCCATAAGAGTTACATTAAAAAGACTTATTTGCACAATCAGATAAAATACAATGTACATACAGGTAGGCCTAAATGGGAAAATGAAGCATTACCAAGAATGATTTATTAGATTAAGAAAAGAAACATAAAAAAGCATTTCTTCACTTCTCTGAGAAGTGAAATAAAGAATGGATTTGGTCAAAGTAAGAGAAGCTAGAGTAATGAAACTATATTAACTGGATTGTTTTAAAAAGTTCAATTGGAGAACTGCCTGTTCGAAGGGCCTTTTCATAGGAAACGAAGGGGACATAAGGTCAGGCCTCAGATAAAAATGTGAGGAGGCAAGATACATAATGTAGCCAGTTTTCTATGTTCCAGCATTTAAGGATGACACTTTCTCAGCAGAAACTACTGTCCTCCCCTTTCCACCCAAGTGGTGCTGACTCCAAAAGGGGTGCAGGTAGGAGAAGGGAAATACAGGGAATTATATCAATTTATTTGAAAACAGCATATCCTCTCAATGGCACTAAAATACTGAGTTTATAAGAAAAATACATAGATTATAGAGATTTTCATAGGCTGATAATGCCAATGGAGACCTCAAATTAAACACTTTCTGTGCATGAATTTTGGCAAAGAATATTTCAGAAATAATGGCAAAAAACTTAAATATTCAATGTCATAAATACAGTCATCAGTGTTTTGTCAACAACAAAATGCACTTGTATATGTAAGCAAAGGCTGGTCCTGAGACTTATAACAGGCCTTCCCTTTGGTAACATCAAAATCAACATAAAACAGAGTTGGGCAACCTAACAGAATAGAAATAAGTACCTCTGAAGACAGAAAGAAGGGAAGATGACTGTATCGTGGTCTCGTTACTGGCTGCTTTAAAAAACTAGCGGATTAAAAAGTTGTGAGAGGGAATAGAAAATTAGGAACTGCTTCTCAGAGGCACAGGCCAACACAGAAAATGTGGTGTTGGCATTACATATATTAGGTCTACCACTGTTTAAAATTTCTTAAAAACACTGAAGAGCATTTTATAAATTACTGGATTAAATAACCTGAAGAAAAAAGAAGGAATGAGGCCTGAAGACACGTCCAATTCACTGAAGAACTGGGGCAGCCAAGAGCTTGAAAAACTAAAATTAAACACAACGGACTGTATCAGCCACAGCTTGGGCAGACCGATGGGCCCTGAATTTCTACGTTCTTTAAAATCAGGATATTATTGCAGCTCAGGGTTTAGTTTTGGAAAGATACCAGATAAATCTCAAGCAACAGTGTGAAAGAAAGGCAGAGTTCAGGCAACATTTATATAAGATCAGATGAACCCCCGATATTCCTTCCAGGTCTTGAATACAATCTGTGAAAATTCAGAGTTCAGGGGTAGAGAGTAGATTGTGAGGATTAATGAAAATGAATATTAGGTTTGATTTTCACATTAGAAAAGGGAGGTCATAATTACATTAAATGTTGGCAAATGTGAAACAGGTGTTAAAACCCATTCTCAATTCAATAATTTGGGACTTTATAAAATTCAATGTTGTCAACTCCAAGAGGCAAGAATAATTTTGTTTGTCTCAGTGTGCTAAGATATGACAACATAAGTAAAAGTTCATTATTTCATACTGTTGATACAAGTAAAAAACTGGTACCATAAAAATGTATACTTATGAAATGCACAAATTGTTAAATAGCTCTTGGGGGACTTTTCTTCAGGATATGAAAAAGGAGGCGGCAGAGTTGCTCTTTCCCTTGTAGATAAGCATACAAGTTATGTTCAGGCATAGGCCTTTGGGATGACCAAAGTAATCAGGAGGAAAAAAATCCTCAGATATAGCACTTTGTCATTTTGAAACTTCAAATTACAGTTAAAAAAAAGGTTTCAGACTTTTTTTGAGGTAACTTGAGCTCCTGCAATCAACAACCTTCTTCACCCCATAATGTAAATGAGTATCGAAAAAAAGGAAACAAAGTAAGCCCCGTCACACGGACAGTAAGAGAAATTCTGAACTCCAGGTCTGTTCCAGGATGAGAGCCATGTCCAAGATTCTGCATTCTCTTCTTGCAACCACTCCTTTCAAGAACTCAAAATGCCAGTCAGTGCAGGTAAAGGAAGATGCACATCCGCCGGTTGCCAATTTCTGAAATTTTCTTGTTACTTCTACGATACAGACAAGTGATGCCTTCTCAACTTCGTCCAGGTTTCTTCCAATCTCCGAACACGGTGACTCCGAATCCTCTTGCCACTCCCTTCTCCAGGGACCTACCTAGGCAGCACTCCCAGCCCCTGCCAGCTCTGGAAGCTGCAGAGATCCCGACAGTCTGGGATGGGGATTGAATCCTCTCATTGCAGTGCAATTAAGCGGAACCACGACCACCGCACAGATTGGCTGACAACACACATTCCATAAGACCAGCAATCGAATTTTGACAAGCCTTGTCCAATCAACAGGCTTTATTTGGGATTCAGTTTTTTACTTTGTTCTATTAGGAGGAAATATAATCAGCCACCAGCTTAGCCCTCCGAAAGAGGGGACAGAGATGTTTCTCCGCTTTTGCACGCTATAAAGTGAATCTACAAGTAGTAGTTGGTGGAGGGAAAATGGGCCTGCATGGAGAAGGCGCCCACCACGAAGGCACGGCCAAGCCGGGTTGCACGCAAGAAACACACAAAATACCAGGTGATTTACACAAACAGCCCCCAGGACCACCATTTTTGTGGTCCCCACGGCAAACCAGTGGGATTCTCCCGGCAGTTTTGCGGCAACAGCTAGCTCAACAAAGCTCTGTGAAGAGGAAAAGAAGAAAGCTCCTCGTACTTTCTCCTGCCAGCCGCAGCCCCAGCCCTCCCGTGGCCGCGGCCACGAGCCCTTTCCCCCTGACAGCCCGAGGGACCCCCGCATCGCGGGTTCCGTGCCGCACAGCTCGACCTGAACCCGGGTTCCCGCGTCTCCGGCGGCCTCACGGCGCCCCCGAGGGCGGAGACGGCCCGGGCAGGGGGAGGGGCGGCCCGGGTCCGCAGGCCCCCGGGGCGGCCGCACGCCCCCTCCCGGCCCCGCAGCTTTCCCGCCTTCCCCGTTTGAACAGCTCCCGCCCGCCCTCCTCCTTCTGCCCGCTCCAGCCCCTTCCTGGGGGCGGCTGCGGCCGCTACTCCAGTCCCCGGCTCGGCCCCTGGGCTAGGCCGCGAAGGGCCTGGGGCACCCCAGAGGTGATGTCGCGGGCCCAGGGCGGCGGGTGGCGGCGGGGCGGGGCTGCTGCCGCCTCAGGGTGGGGGCCCAGCCCGGTCTCCTGGGGTCTCCGCTCGCCGCTACCTTCACTCGGCTCGCCCGGATCCCGCCTCAACGCCGCCGATCGCCGCCATCTTGGAGAAGGAGAGAAAAGCGCGAGCGGCCAGGGAGCCTCAGTCGAGCCCAGAGCGCAGACTCGGGCTCCGGAGGGGGAATCCCGCTCGACCAAGAGCGCCGAGCGCATCGAATAAAACTCGGAGCCTGCTGAGCGCGGGAGCTGGCACTTATTTATTGAGAATTTGCTATGTCCCAGCCTTGCCCTAGAAGCTTACAAACATTATTTCACTTAATCCTCACTGTATTCCTGTCGCATTTTGCAGAAGAGAACCAGGCTGAGAGAAGTTAAGTGACGTGCCCAAGGATACACAGGTAGTTGGAATATGAGACGGAGTATTACTCCAAGTCTTCTGATTCTGAATGCAGTGCTTTCCCCAAAATACTATGCTGTTTCTTTCAAGATATTTTTATACAGCAGTTCTCCTCTTTGCAACACCTAGATCTATGCAGATTAATAGCAGTGTGCTTATTTGGACTTCAGCATCTACATTTGAACATTTGGCATATTAGGGGTGAGGTGAAGAACTTATCTTTGTAAAAATGTACAGTAAAATAATTTGCATGGCGAATCATCTACATTTTTTAGTTAGAAACAGTCTTCAGAGAGAGAGAGAGGAAGAGATGTCATATATAGGCGAGAACACAATTTTTCTGATTTGCCATGGAGAACTTCGACCAATGAGTAGAAATTACAGTGTATAGAACTTGGTTTAATATGAAGAAGAACGCCAGGGGCGGTGGCTCACGCCTGTAATCCCAGCACTTTGGGAGGCTGAGGTGGGCGGATCACCTGAGGTCAGGGGTTGGAGACCAGCCTGGCCAATATGGTGAAACCCCGTCTCTACTAAAAATACAAAAAATTAGCCAGGCGTGGTGGCGCGCGCCTGTAATCCCAGCTACTTAGGAGGCTGAGGCAGGAGAATCACTTGGACCCGGGAGGCGGAGGTTGCAGTGAGCCGAGATCGCGCCACTGCACTCCAGCCTGGGGGACAGAGTGAGACTCCATCTCAAAAAAAAAAAAAAAAAAAAAAAATATATATATATATATATATATATGAAGAATAACTTATTTTTCTAGTACAGTTCAATAGTACAATGGGCTTCCTTGTGAGTAGTGAGCTCCCTCCCACTGGAGGAGCGCTCAAGCAGAAGCTGGTGTTACTGTAAAGCAGAGAGGTTAGAGATGTAGATTGGCTTCTAGAGTTGTGAACCCCATGCAACGTAAAATCATGTGTGCAGTGTGTGTTTTCCTGGGGCCCAGGCCCCATAAAAAATTAAGAACCTCTGTCCTCGTGGATTTTCCATTGCAGAGTTGGGTGAGTGCTTGAAGACGAGGTAGTCATGAGACCAATAGAAGCAAGGTGATTTGTCTGAGACCACACTGCTAATCAGTGATCAGATAAAGATGAAAAGCCAGATTGTTAGACTCTGGTTCAGTGCTCTTTTTGCTATATCATGCTCTCTCCCCCTCTGCACTGAGTAGAAGATTGATTCTGTTTCTTACAACTGTGAGATGCTGAGATGTTAAAACACCTGAGATAAAGTTGCTGAAATCATTTGCAAAATGTAACTGCAAATATTTAATAAAAGTAGCATGGCCTTTTTCTCCGCAGCTCCCATCCTACTCACCAAAAAGACAGGCAATAAGTTTCACCAAAAGGTGTTAGATTGCATTTCTGGGACACCCTGCCTGACGTTAGGCTTCCCTTTGAGGCATTTAAGAGCCCTAATGATGTATTTCCTTTTGGTTCTTCAGAGCCCTAAATCCATTGGTCAGGATGATTTCAGTTGTGACAGAAACCCATTTCCATGTGGTTCCCCAAAAGAGGGGAATTTATTGGCTCACATGATTGAAATTTCCAGTACCTGCAGACATGTTCACTTCCAGGGAGGTAACTCAAGCTGGTCCCTTGACGTGTCTGTGGTGCTCTCCTCTGTTAGCTTTATTCTTAGATTCAGGTGATGACTCCAGCAGCTCCAAGCTTCATCATCTTTCCTGCTAGCAGTGTCCCTGTGGAGGGAGGTTTTGTTTGTTTGTTTGTTTTGAGACAGGGTCTTTCTCTGTCACCCAGGCTGGAGTGCAGTGGCACGATCACAGCTCACTGCAGCTTCAACCCCCTGGGTTCAAGCAATCCTCCCACCTCAGACCCCCCAAGTAGCTGGGACCACAGGTGCATGCCACCATGCCCAGGTACTCTTTGTATTTTTTGTAGAGATGGTTTTTTTTTTTTTTTTTTTTTTTTTTTTTTACCATGTTGCCTAGGCTGGTCTCAAGCTCCTGGACTCAAGCAATCCACCTGCCTTGGCCTCCCAGCGTGCTGGGATTACAGATGTGAGCCACCATGCCTGGCCCTGGAAGGAGTTTCTTTTTCCCTTTTGCTTTGGCAAAAGTCATGGGATTGATTCTTATTGCCTGAATTAGATCATGTGTCCAGACAAAAAGCAATCACTATGAGCAAAGGTGTGGAGTCTGCTGCTGCTGCTGATTGGTTAAATTAGGTCATCTGCTTACCTCCAAAATTAGGTTGGGGTAGACACAAAGAAAATCAAGGGTTGCTGTCAGAAGGGTGAGTGCATGTTAGGTAGGCAAAAACAGTAGCTGTCCCCACACTCTACCACTAGCTTGGCCCTAAAAGCCTTATGAGTCCTATTGGTCCCATTTCTTCTTTTAGTCCACCTGAAGATGGAGCATATCAAGTTCTTGCTCATTTTAAGCTCCTGGAGACCTGAAGTCAGATCTCTCCTCAGCCTACTCTCTCAATCACAAAATGCTATTAACTTGCTCCCAGTCTTGGATCATTGCACTTCCATTTATTAAACAGATATTTATTGAAAACACAGCATGTGGCAGGCACTGTCTTAAGTGTTGGGAATAGAACAGTGAACAGAATTGAGAGTCCTTGGCCCCCAGGAGCTTACATTCCGGTTGGGTTGGGGGACACAAAATTAAGATATGAATACTATATTCAGTGATAATCAGAGGTGGAGAAAATAATGCCAGGTTGGCTACAAGAGTACCAGCAGGGGATGTGGGTAGGAACAGCTTGTTCTTTAAAACAGTAATCAGGGAGGCTTCTCTGTTGAGGTGCACACTGGAGCTAGCTCAGCCAGAAGTGGGTTGGTGGTGGGAGCCAGGAGATCATAGTTCCTTGAATGGATTCAAGTGCTTCCTCTGTACCTTGCTGGAAAAGTATTCTTTGCTGACTATCTTTCACAGTTCTCTCGCATTTTTGAAACTTGGAAAGACAGAAAGGAGGACCCTCTGGGCAGGCCTAGTCATGGTGGGGTTTGTGAATAAGAATGCCTTTTCCCATGGCAAGTGAGGATAGCATCTAGCATATGTGAAGAGGGGGCACTCCCTAAGTGTGGGGCAGTTCTCTGGTCCACCTGATCTAAGGAAAACTGCCTGGTGCCTGGCAGCAACAGGTGGGGCCTGTCAAACTGTGCTTGGTTTGGACATCTCTTTCTTCAGGCCACTTTGCTGTGCTCTTCTCTTTCCAGATGTGTTTTGAGCAGCATCTTTGTCTTCGGTCTGATGGGAGGATGCCATCCTGGGTACATACATTAGGCCAGGGCCTTTTGCTAGAAGTGACAGGACCTAATTAAAACTACCTTAAGAGACAGGCAGAGGGACATACCACAGATTCTCAGTCTGTGTGTATGCCCTAAATTGCAAAATTAAAAAAATAAAGAGACCAGTAGAAAATATGTAACTCATGTAAAAAACAAAACAAAACAAAAACTACTCAGAGCCAGAGAGAAGCAGGCCCTCTGGACAGCTGGGTCCGGGGATTCAAATCCTTCCCTCTTAACTCTGTTCTCTCAGGCTGGCAGTCCCTAGGGGCCTGGAATCATGATCATGGCCACAGGTAGCCCAGGCTTACATCTTTATAGTCTCCTGACCAGAGAGGAAAGAGCATATTCCCACATCAGCAACACGCACGCACGCACGCACGCGCGCGCGCGCGCACAAAATCCAAGAGAAGAACTCCAATTGGCTGGGATGGGGTCATGTGATCATTCAGTATTGTGATAGTTCCTGGGATACCACAAAGTTGCAATAGGACATTAGTCCTTCTACAAAAGAAAGGGGATCTATTCTGGGAAGGCAAATAATAAATGTCCCCTATGGTGAAGCAATGATACTTGTTTTCCTGCTTTTGAGCAACTTATTATCTTGTGTATGTGTGTTTTGTGGGCAATGTAAAACAAGTCCAAGTCCATAATTACTATGGTACAAATGTAAAAGAAAGATGTGCCCCAATAGATGGGCCATCTCTCACTGGGCTATTACAATAGCTTCCTAATGGATTTTTATCTTCAGGGCCCCTTCCCCACTTCGAAGTCCATCCGCCATTGCCGTCAGGATAAAGCACTGCTAACATGAGCTTATACTTCAGCTAATGACTTTTTTCTTTTTTCTTTTTTTTTTTTTTGAGACGGAGTTTTGCTCTTGTCGCCCAGGCTGGAGTGCAGTGGCCTGACCTCGGCTCACTGCAACCTCCGCCTCCCGGATTCAAGCGATTCTCCTGCCTCAGCCTCCCGAGTAGCTGGGATTACAGGCATGTGCCACCACACCCAGCTAATTTTTGTGTTTTTAGTAGAGATGGAGTTTCACATGTTGGCCAGCTGGTCTGGAACTCCTGATCGGAGGTGATCCGCCTGCCTCAGCCTCCCGAGCTGGGATTACAGGTGCGTGCCATCATGCCCAGCTAATTTCTGTATTTTTAGTAGAGACGGGGTTTCTCCATGTTGGTCAGGCTGGTCTCGAACTCTTGACCTCATGATCCACCCGCCTTGGCCTCCCAAAGTGCTGGGATTACAGGTGTGAGCCACCACGCCTGGCCACATTTTCTTGTCCCTAATGGGTCCCCCACACTCCACCACTTTTGCCAGCTCATGCATCTAGCTAGCAACATGCAGCTAGAAAGCTCCTATTTATTATTCAAGATCTAACTTGATACTGACAGATAAATAGATAAACGTGGCATATACGTACAGTGGGATATTACTCAGTCTTAAAAAGAGGGAAATCCTGCCATCTGTGACAACATGGAAGGACATTATTCAAAGTGAAACAAGCCCATCACAGAGGGACAAATATTGCGTGATCCTGCTTCTGTGAGGTCTCTGTAATAGTCAAGCTCAAAGAAACAGAGAATTCAATAGTTGCCAGGAGCTGGAGCATGGGGGAAATGGAAAGTTGTTGTCCAGTGGGTATAAAGTTTCGGTTATGCAAGATGCATACATTCTAGAGACCAGCTATACAACAGTTAGCAATACAGTATTGTGAACTTCAAAATATAAGAGGGCAGATCTCATGTTTAGTGTTTTTTGTTTGTTTGTTTGTTTTTGAGACAAAGTCTCTCTCGGCCGCCTAGGCTGGAGTGCAGTGACACGATCTCGGCTTACTGCAGCCTCCACCTCCTGGGTTCAAGTGAGTGTCCTGCCTTAGCCTCCCAAGTAGCTGGGATTACAGGCACGCACCACCACACCCGGCTAATTTTTGTATTTTTAATAGAGTCGGGGTTTCACCATGTTGGCCAGGCTGGTCTCTAACTCCTGACCTCAGGTGATCCACCCGCCTTGGCCCGAAGTCCTGGGATTACAGGAATGAGCCAGCCACCGCACCTGACCAAAACTACCATGTTAAGTGTTTTTTTAACCACCAAAACCGAGCCAAACCAAAACACCAAAAACAAAAACAAAAGGACACATGGAAACTTTGGGAGGTGGCGGATGTGTCTATTACCTTGATTTTGATGATGGTATCATGGGTATTTGCATATGACCCAGTCATCAAGTTTTACACATTAAATATGTGCACTTCCTTGCGTATCAATTATACCTCAATAAAACTGTTTAGAAAAGATTAGATAAAGCCACGAAAATAATCTAATTTGAATGCCCCCTCTTCAAGTCATCTTATTTTCCCACACACCTGGTAACATGTATCTATTACTGCATTTTCCATATTGCATTGCAACAATCCTTTTACACACCTTGCTCCCCTGTTCCTCAAGGACAGGGCCTGTTTCTAAGTCATCTTTGTCCCTCTGGGCACATGGTGAATACAGTTTTCAAAGAATCCTTTTGATTAGATGTCATTGAATGAAGAGTGGGACAAAAAACTTTTCTTGGGACTCAGAGGAGGCAGATGAGAATTGTTTTGGAAAGTTACAGGAGTTGTAGGCCGGGCGCGGTGGCTTATGCCTGTAATCCCAGCACTTTGGGAGGCTGAGGCAGGTGGATCATGAGGTCAGGAGATCGAGACCATCCTGGCTAACATGGTGAAACCCCATCTCTACTAAAAATACAAAAAAATTAGCCGGATGTGGTGGCAGGTGCCTGTAGTCCCAGCTACTCGGGAGGCTGAGGCAGGAGAATGGCATGAACCTAGGAGGCGGAGCTTACAGTGAGCCAAGATCGCGCCACTGCACTCTAGCCTGGGTGACAGAGCAAGACTCCGTCTCAAAAAAAAAGAAAAAGAAAAAAAGTTATAGGCATTGTATTGGCAATGGGTTTGGTTTGCCCAGTCCATCCCCCATTGTCTGTAGCAGAAAAGGCCACTACCCAGGCTACAGGAGTGGGCAGGTAACTCCAGCCAAGGTAATCATAATACATCCACTTGAGCTTTCCTGCAGGTGTTTGAAAACTTCAGAAGGAGGCAAAAGGCCCTTTGTAGCTCTCAAGTGGTGAGGATTATGAGGGGCTGCCCCAAGCCATGTGGGGAGAGACTGTGAAAATCAGAAAGACACAGAGAGAGGCTCAGAGATGCTTGGTGCCTGGATCAAGTCACCCCTGAGGTCCCTGCCCCTGCCCCTTCAGTGTTATGTCACGTGAGCCAAGCATCTCCCCCACTCCCCTTTGTGTAAGCTGGCCGGTTTGCTCCTCTGTCATTTGGAACCAAGAAGACCTCCCGGTTGATATGGTGATATGGTTTGGATGTCTTGTCCCCTCCAAATCTCATGTTGAAATGTGACCTTCAAGGTTGGAGGTGGGCCTAGTGGGAGGTGTTTGGGTCATGGGGGGCAGATCCCTCATGAATGGCTTGGTGCTGTGCTCGTGTAATGAGTGAGTTCTCTCTCTAGATATGCATAATGAATGAGTTCTTGCTCTACGAGTTCATGTAAGATCTGCTTGTTTAAAAGAACCTGGAACTTCCTCCTCTCTCTCTTGCTCCAGCTCTCTGCATGTGACACGCTGACTCCCCTTCTGCCATGATTGTAAGTTTCCTAGGCCGTCACTAGAAGCAGATGCCGACACTATGCTTCATGTACAGCCTGCAGAACTGTGAGCCAAGTAAACCCCTCTTATTTATAAATTACCCAGTCTCAAGTATTCCTTTATACAATGCAAATGAACTAGTACATGTAGCTTCAGGGAAGAGGGGGCCTTTGAGCTGGTCCTTGTCTGTGGGTTGGAATGTGGTGGGGTAGGATGGGAGGACATTCCTGATGGGAGAAACTGGGTGAAAGGAGGTAAGGAGGGTCAGTGCTGCCTTGTGTCTTTGGAATGACAAGCAGTGGCATTTTCTGGTATGTGGCGTCAGTTCCTGAGAGTTCTCAGGGAAGGTTGGGAACATGCTGAGGGTTTCTACTTAACCTGGAAGGACCTGGGCCAACCCCTACCTTCTCCTCCAGAACTGCTGCCTCTCCCTCCCATCTGTGTATTTGTATCTCATGGTGACTCTCTCCATTAAAATATTTTTTTTCTTTTCTTTTTCTTTCTAGGGGTTTTCTGGTGAAGACCGGAAAACCTGCTAGACAAATTCTAAAATAGCAGTAACATTTTACATTTTGTCTTCCCCTTCTTTTCACAGAATAATATTTAAAAATGCGAAGATATTTCAAAGTACTAACATCCATGTACCCACCACCCAGAATGAATACATATTAACATTATTCTACTATAATGGCTTCAGATTCTTTTTTTTAAAAAAAATTGTTTTAGTTAAGAAAACACATGAACACAGTTTAGGCCCCAGATCTATCCCCAGCACCCTTCTCAGAGGAATAGAAATTGGTGTGTCTTTCCTGTCCATGTTCTGATCACCTATTTGCAGGAGACGCAGTATAGCCCATATTTAATTACATGCAGTACAAAATATTGGTAAGAGTCAAGAAGTTAAAAAAAATTTAAAAGTTTATAAAGTAAAAAAGTTACAGTAGCAAGGTTAATTTATTATTAAAGAAAGAATATTAAAGGCCAGGTGCAGTGGCTCACGCTTGTAATCCCAGTACTTGGGGGAGGCTGAGGCGGGTGGATTACCTGAGGTCAGGAGTTCGGGACCAGCCTGGTCAACATGGTGAAATCCCGTTTCTACTAAAAATACAAAAATTAGACAGGCGTGGTGGTAGGTGCCTGTAATTCCAGCTACTCAGGAGGCTGAGGCAGGAGAATCACTTGAATCCGGGAGGCCGAGGTTGCAGTGAGCCAAGATCGTGCCACTGCACTCCAGCCTGGGCGACAGAACAAGACTCTGCCTCAAAAAAAAAAAAAAGAAAAGAAAATTATAAAAATAAATTTAGCATAGCCTAAGTGTATAGTGTTTATAAAGTCTACATTAGTGTTTAGTAATGCCCTAGGCCTTCACATTCATTTACCACTCATTCACCCAGTCACCCAGAGCAACTTCCAGTCCTGCAGGCTCCATTCATGGAAAGTGCCTGATATGGTTTGGATGTTTGTCACCTCCAAATCTCATGTTGCAATGTAATCCCCAGCATTGGATGGGGCCCGGTGGGAAGTGACTGGATCATGGGGGGTTCCTTCATGAGTGGTTTAGCACCATCCCCTTGATGATAAGTGAGTTTTTGTTCAGCTGGTTCACTAGAGATCTGGTTGTTTAAAAGTCTGGGACCAGTCGGGTGTAGTGGCTCATGCCTGTAATCCTAGCACTTTGGAAGGCCAAGGTGGGTGGAGTGCCTGAGCTCAGGAGTTCGAGACCAGCCTGGGCAACATGGTGAAACCCTGTCTCTACTAAAATATGAAAAATTAGCCAGGTGTGGTGGCGAGCGCCTGTAGTCCCAGCTACTTGGGAAGGTGGCAGGAGAATCGCTTGAACCTGGGAGGTGTAGACTACGGTGAGCTGTGATTGCACCACTGCACTTCAGCCTGGGTGACAGAGCGAGACTCCATCTCAAAAAAAAAAAAAAAAAAAAAGTCCCGACCTCCCCTGCCCATTGCTCCTGCTCTCGCCATTGCCTTCTGCCATGATTGATTGTTCACTTCCTGAGGGCACACCAGAAGCAGATGCCAGCAGCATGCTTCCTGTAAAGCCTGCAGAACCATTAGCCAATTAAACCTCCTTTCTTTACACATTACCCAGCCTCAGGTATTTCTTTGTAGCAATGAAAGAACTGGCTAACACAGTGCCCTATACGGGTGTACCATTTTGCAACCTTTTGTACTGTATTTTTATTGTACCTTTTCTATGTTTAGATACGTTTAGATACAATACAATTGTAACACAAATACCATTGTGTTACAATTGCCTACAGTATTCAGAGCAGTTACATGCTATAGACATTTGTAGCCTAGGAGCAATAGGCCATACCATGTATCCTGGGTGTGTGATAGGCTATCCCATCTAGGTTTGTGTAAGTGCACTCTCTGGTGATTGCATAACAATAAAATCACCTAATGATGCATTTCTCAGACTGTATCCCTGTTGTTAAATGACACATGATTTTGTTAACAACTTGTTTTGCTCACTTAAAATTATGTCTTTGGGAGACTTTGCTTCTAGCTAAGTTGGAGTAACAGGGACCAGATTTCCCCTGCTGCCTGGGATAATGAAAACAAACAAACAAACAAACCAGCAAAAAAAAGTCTAAAATGGTTTTCAGACATTACGCATCGGGCAGCACAAGGGAGTGACCTCCGAGACAGGGAGACAAACTATGGCTGCCTTGGCTTAATGCCTGGAGAGTTTCCAGAACAGTTTATTGATCTCTTTGGAGCCCCATGGTATCTCTGAGTTGAGGAGATGGAGTGGGGAGTTTGGGGAGGCCAAAGTGGCTGGCATTCACACGCAGAGCATGGAAGAGGAGAGCGCTAACTGGAGAGACAGTTCCAGCTCTTGTGAGAGTCCCTCTTGCATCTTCAGCAAATAGTGACCAGCTAATGCATGCAAAGACAGCACCCAACGCTGGAGAAGGCCACCTGAAGGACTGGAGGGAACAATCTCTGTAGCTCGTGGAGTGCTGGAACCATATGGGTTCCCATCAGCCAGGACGGACATCTGGTGGTGCACTCGGGAGTGAGGGAAATTAGCCCTAGAGTAAAGGCCTCTCTGATCCATCCAACAAGGCTTAGAAACAAACCTTCAAAGCATCAAACTGTTTTTAAGTATCTTCACTGTGTCACAGAACAAAGCTCAAGACAGTCTATAGGAATACAAATATCCAGTGCCCAAACAAGATAAAATTCACAATACCTGGCATTCAATAAAAAAATCACCAGGCATGGAAAAAAAGCAGGAAAATGTGACCCACAATGGGAAGGAAAATCAATCCATATAGACAGACCCAGAAAAGACACAGATGACAGAATTAGAAGACAAGGACAATAAACACAGTCATTATAACTATATTCCATATGTTCAAGAAGGTGGAGGGAAGATTAAGTGTGCCGAGCAGGGACACAAAAGATGTAAAAGGAACTCAAGAAGTCATCTGGTTCCAGGAAGATGGCGTGGATGTGCTTCTTCCTATCCTTGCTAAGTACAACTAAACACCTTGGATTTTACATACAAAACAAATGCAAGAAGATACTGCAAGGTGGGGAGAAGAAGGCAGAACAACTGGGGACCTCAGGACCTGAAGAAGTTCCCTGGGGTTTCCTTTTGCCTGATATATACCAGATGGGGTGCTGGAGGAGTGGGCAATGTGGAAGAGCCAACAGGGGCACACAAAGCCCAACAGAAGGATGCTCTTTCTAGCCAGCCACCCCCTAGCAAGACAGAGAACTTTGAGAAAATATGGCCGGCAGCGGTGGCTCACGCCTGTAATCCCAGCACTTTGGGAGGCCGAGGCAGGTGGAACACGAGGTCAGGACATTGAGACCATCCTGGCTAACACGGTGAAACCCTGCCTCTACTAAAAAAATACAAAAAATTAGCCGGGCATGGTGGCGGGCACCTGCAGTGCCAGCTACTCAGGAGGCTGAGGCAGGAGAATGGTGTGAACCTGGGAGGCGGAGCTTGCAGTGAGCTGAGATCGTGCCACTGCACTCTATCCTGGGCGACAGAGCGAGACTCCATGTCAAGAAAAAAAAAAAGAAAAGAATTGCTCCACTCCAGTCAAACACCACAAAATAGGCTGTGGACCCACACCACCTGTGCCAGCAAAGGCTGAGTGGGGAGCCCAGACTTCCACTTTCTTTGAGCACCTCAACCCTGCCCTCCTGCACCCCCTTCCAATCCCAGGTGGTGTCAGGGAAGGTCAAGAGGAAGCTGGGGCTTTCGTCCCCTTGCATAGTAATGAGGCCCCACTCTCACCCAGCCACAGTGACAGTGGAGATTATGTGGGGAGCTGCACCCAGCAGTAATTAGCCACCCCTCCCTGTTCTGGTTGGGGTGGTGTCAGAGCAGGCCAAGGAGAGAGTCAGGACCGCCACCACTGCCTGGAAGTAATGAGGTCCCCCTGGACCTGGTGTCAGTGGGACCCTGTGGGGATCAATAACAAGGCACTCCTGCCTCTCCCACCCAGGAGAGAGCAGTAGAAGCCTAGCAGAGGGCCGAAGCTCCCACTCTTGGGCAGCAGTAATGAGGAACCCCCCTCTGGTGTCAATGGTGGCAACCTGGACTTCTACCCCCAGCTAGCAGTAATGAGGCGGCAAACCCCTCTTTGCCCTGTTGGAGTGGTATCAGAAAAAGGTAACTAAACTGAAGGTTTAAGTAAGATCTAGAGTCTCCTAACATAATACCCCAAATGTGCAGATTTCAATCAAAAAGCACTCATCCTACCAAGAACCAGGAAGATCTCCAACAGAATGAAAGAAGACAATTGATAGATACCAACAGCAAGATGACAGAGGCGTTACATTTATCTGTTGAAGATGTTAAAGCAGCCATCATAAAGATACTTCAGTGAGCAATTATGAACGTGATTAAAAAAAGAAAAAAATTCTTAAGAGGGCTGTAGGCAGTAAAATAAAAAACAATAATATAAATACAAAATATTATAAAAAGAGAAAAAAGATAGTCTCAGCAAAAAAAAAAAAAAAATAGAAAGTTTCATAAAATAAGAGAAAAAGAAATAAAGAATATATAGAAGAGCTAACAAAAAACCCAATGGATGAGCTCAACAGCAGAATGGAGGTGGAGCAGAGGAGGCGGAGGGACAAGTGAACTTGAAGACGGAATATTAGAAAATAACCAATATGGGCCAGGTGCAGTGGCTCACACCTGTAGTCCCCGCATTTTGGGAGGCCAAGGTGGGTGGATCACGAGGTCAGGAGTTTGAGACCAGCCTGGCCAACATGGTGAAACCCCGCCTCTACTAAAAATACAAAAAGTTAGCCGGGCGTGGTGGCGGGCACCTGTAATCCCAGCTACTCGGGAGGCTGAGGCAGGAGAATCGCCTTGTTTGAAATGTTTGTTCCCCGGTGCTGTAAAGAAACTGTACTTGAACATAAATTTAATGTTCTCAGTAAGGCCATTTTTATACTTTTTATAGAAAGGGTACAGTTGCCAGCAGTTTTGTTACGAGAGTATACTGAACAAAGAAGACAGGGTCATTTATAACCTGATGCCTGACGTGTTTACCCTGCTGCTGTGTTCAGTTTCCATTGGCCGGAACGGGACCTCATATTTTGTATTTGTCCTGATTGGCTAGCAACTTAGAACTTTTTAAAAGAGGCAAAGGCAGAGGACAACGAAGAAAGGAGGAAGTAACCTGTGGAATGCTGGGAAAGGTAAAAACACCTTGAAATAAGGAAGAGGAACAGGCTATGACCCAATGCTTGTTTGGACCAGTATAAGTATGCCAGGGCAAATATTTAGGCTAAACTGTGGGAGCTAAGAACATAAAGTACATTGATTTATTACAGCTAGCAGATATTTAAGAATGTTAGCACAGGTCTTTGAATAAATTTTGTTTTTAAGGGAAGTTACTATTTATTCTTAATTAGATGGGGAGGAATTTTTTGAAGAGAAAACTCTATTTTACGAGGAGGCAGAGGTTGCAGTGAGCCGAGATCACGCCATTGTACTCCAGCCTGGGCGACAGAGCAAGACTCCGTCTCAAAAAAAAAAAAGAAAAAAGAAAAAGAAATTAACCAATATGAACAATAGAAAAAAAAATAGACTGAAAATAAAATGATCAGGGTCTCAGGAATTCATGGGACTACAACGAAAGATCCAATATTCCTATCATGAGTCCTAGAGAGAGGAAATAAAAGGGCAGGGCTGGAAAAGTATATGAAGAAATAATTGCTGAAAATTCCCAAATTTGGCAAAAGACATAAGCTTAAATATTCAAGAAGGTGAACAAATCTCAAAATAGATAAACCCAAAGAAATTCATTCCAAGACACATCATAACTAAACTTTTGAAAACTAAATACAAAAAAAACCTTGAAAGCAGCCAGGGAAAAATGTTTATCTTATACAAGAGAAACAACCTGAATGAGAAAAAAATTTCTCATCAGAAATCATGGAGGCCAGAAGGAAGTGGAGCAATATTTTTCAGGTGCATTAAGGAAAGAACTGTTGACCAGGCACGGTGGCTCACACCTCTAATGCCAGCACTTTGGGAGGCCAAGGTGGGTGGTTCACTTGAAGCCAGGACTTTGAGACCAGCCTGGACAACATGGTGAAACCCTGTCTCTACTAAAAATACAAAAATTAGCCGGGCGTGGTGGCACATGCCTGTAATCCCAGCAACTTGGGAGGCCCAGCCACAAGAATTGCTTAAACCCCGGAGGCGGAAGTTGCAGTGAGCCGAGATCACACCACTGCACTCCAGCCTGGGTGGAGTGAGACAGAGTGAGACCCTGTCTCAATAACAACAACAACAACAAAACAACAACAATAAAAAAAGAAACAAACAAAAAAAACTGTTAAATATCTGTGACAGTTCATTTACTTATCATCTTGACTAAGGGATGCCCAGATAGCTGGTAAAGTGTTATTTCTGGGTGTGTCTGTGAATGTGTTTCTGGAAAGGATCAGCATTTCTTTTTTATTTTCTTTTAGACTGAGTTTCTTTCTTGTCACACAGGCTGGAGTGCAATGGCGTGATCTCGGCTCACTGCAACCTCCACCTCCTAGGTTCAAGCAATTCTCCTGCCTCAGCCTCCCAAGTAGTTGGGATTACTGGTGTGAGCCACCACACCTGGCTAATTTTGTATTTTTAGTAGAGACGGGGTTTCACCATGTTGGCCAGGCTGGTCTCGAACTCCGGACCTCAGGTGATCCACCCGCCTTGGCATCCCAAAGTGCTGGAATTACAAGCGTGAGCCACCGCGCCTGGCCCCATACATTCTTTTCAAGTGCCAACAGAATATATGCCAAGATGGACTACATTCTGGGCCATAAAACAAATCTCAACAAATTTAAAAGAAATCATACAGAGACAATTTTGTTCACAGACAAAAATGGAATCAAACTAGAAATTAATAATAGAAAGATAATAGTAAAATCTCCATACACTTGAAAACTAAGCAACATACTTCTGTAGAGTCTTTGAGTCAAAGAGGAAGTCTGAAAAAGATGAACAAGTACCTTAAACTGAATGAAAATGAAAACACAACATATCAAAATTTATGGGACACAGCTAAAGGCGGGCTGAGAGGGGAATATATAACACTAAATGAATACATTAGAAAAGAGGTCTAAATCAATAATTGAAGCTCCCATCTCAAGAACCTGGATAAAGAAGAGAAAACTAAATCCAAGGCAGAAGGAATAAAATAATACAAATAAGAGGCAAAATCAGTGAAGCTGGAAACAGGAAAACAATGGAGAAAATCAGTGAAGCAAAGGGCTAGTTCCTTGATAAGATCAGAGAGAGAGAGAGAGAGAGAGAGAGCGAGAGCAGATTACTATTATCAGTAGTGAAACAGGAGATATCACTACAGACCTTGCAGACACCAAAAGAATAATAAGGGAGTATTTTGAACAACTCTACACACATAAATTTGACAACCTAGATGAAATAAATCAATTCTTCAAAAAACACCAACTATTTAATACCACAAATAGATCTTTTTACTAGCCCTATAGCTATTAAGGAAATCAAAATTATAATTTAAATTTAACAGCCTAGATGAAATGGATCAATTCTTCAAAAAACACACACTATCACAAATAGATCTTTTTACTAGCCCTACAAACTATTAAGGAAACCAAAATTATAATTTGAAATTTCTCAAAAATTAAATCTCCTTGCCCAGATGATTTTGCCAGAGAATTCTCCTAAATGTTTAAAGAAGAATTTTAAAAAGTCTATAAAATATCTTCCAGAAAACAGAAGAGAACACTTTCAAGTCTATTTTATGAAGCTAGTATTACCCCGAGAGCAAAACCAGAGAAGACAGTATAAAAAAGGAATCTACAGATTAATATCCCTTGTGGATATAGGCACAAACATCCTTAGTAAAATATTAGCAAGACCAGGGATCATGGCGGATGGGAGGCAGGACTAGATTGCAGCTCGGACAGAGCAGCATGCGGAGGCTTGCATTGTGAATTTTAGCCCCAGGTGGGCTGCAAGAACAAACCAGCAATCCTGAGAGGACCCACAGACCCTCTGAAGGAAGTGGACTGCTCCTGCAGGACCCAGGAGACACCCCAAATACTATGAGTGCCCCAACTGCAGAAGTGGGAAAGGGAGACCCTCCTCTCCCAAACACACACCCACAGTGGAGAAGCTGAGAATCTGTTTGAGGAAGTTCTTGACTTTACCTGGAGCTGAGTCAGGTTAGAGAGCTGAGCTGAGCGAAATACAGGGGTAGAGGAAGCAGCAGGGAGGCCCTGGGAGCTCAATGGATCCCGAAGCAGCCCATTCCTGCCTGGCACCACCGGGATCCATCAGGAGGGTGGCCAGAGGAGCAGGGGGTAAAACTCCACAGGGACAAGGACTTTTCTAGCTGAACTTTGTAACAATTTGAACGGGGCGAGAAGCCTGGGCCAGAACTTGGGGGAGGGCACGAATCTGGCTTGCAGACTTCTCAGGCGGGGGAAGAAATAAAGCCCTTTTCTTTCCCAGCTGGGAGGCAGAAAGCCTTGGGCAAGTCTTCAAGCTCAACTTGCCCTCCACCTGGAAACATATTTGGGGCTGTTGCGGGGGTCAAGGTGGGAGTGAAACCGACCCTTGGGTTTGCATGGGAGCTGGATAAGGCCTGTGACTGGCTTTTCCCCTCTTCCCTGACAACCTGCATGACTCAGCAGAGGCAGCCATAATCCTCCTAGGTACACAACTCCAGTGACCTGGGAATCTCACCCCCATCCCCTATAGCAGCCACAGCAAGATCTGCCCAAGGGGAGTCTGAGCTCATACACGCCTAGCCTTGCCCCCACCTGATAGTCCTTCCCTACCCAACCTGGTAGCTGTAGACAAAGTGTGTCCGGAATTGGTTCCTTCCAGTGGGTTCTTGGTCTTGCTGACTTCAAGAATGAAGCCACGAACCCTCGCAGTGAGTGTTAACAGTTCTTAAAGATGGTGTGTCCAGAGTTTGTTCCTTCAGATGTTCAGATGTGTCTGGAGTTTCTTCCTTCCGGTGGGTTCATGGTCTCACTGACTTCAGGAGTGAAGCCACAGACCTTTGCAGTGAGTGTTACAGCTCATAAAGGTAGTGCAGACCCAAAGAGTGAACAGCAGCAAGATGTATTGTGAAGAGAGAAAGAACAAACCTTCCACAGCACAGAAGAGGACCCAAGTGGGTTGCCACTGCTGGGTCGGTGGCCAGCTTTTATTCCCTTATTTGGCCCTGCCCACGTCCTGCTGATTGGTCCATTTTACAGAGCGCTGATTGGTCCATTTTACAGAGTGCTGATTGGTGCGTTTTTACAGAGTGCTGATTGGTGCGTTTACAAACCTTTAGCTAGACACAGAGCACTGATTTGTGTGTTTATAATCCTTTAGCTAGACAGAAAAGTTCTCCAAGTCCCCACCCGACCCAGAAGCCCAGCCAGCTTCACCTCTCAAAATGACATATAATCTTGGGAGTTCTAGGGCCCTGCCCACCACCGGTCCCTCTCCACACTACTATAGCTGATGCTTTCTGGAAAGTACCACCTCCTGGCAGGAGGCCAACCAGCACAAAAATAGATCATTAAACCATCAAAGCTAAGGACCCCCACAGAGTCCATTGCACCCTCTGCCACCTCCACTGGAACAGGTGCTAGTATACATGGCTGAGAGACCCATAGATGGTTCACATCACAGGACTCTGTGCAGACAGCCCTCAGTACCAGCCCAGAGCTGGGTAGACTCGCTAGGTGGCTAGACCCAGAAGAGAGACAGCAATCACTGCAGTTCAGCTTACAGGAAGCCACATGCACAGGAAAAGTGGGAGAGTACTACATCAAGGGAACACCCCATGGGACAAAAAAGTCTGAGCAACAGCCTTCAGCCCTAGACCTTCCCTCTGACAGAGCCTACCCAAATGAGAAGGAACCAGAAAACCAACCCTGGTAATATGACAAAACAAGGCTCATCGATACCCCCCACTAAAATCACACTAGTTCACCAGCAATGGATCCAAACCAAGAGGAAATCCCTGATTTATCTGAAAAACAATTCAGGAAGTTAGCTATTAAGCTAATCAGGGAGGGACCAGAGAAAGGCAAAGCCCAATGCAAGGAAATCTAAAAAATGATACAAGAAGTGAAGGGAGAAATATTCAAGGAAATAGATAGCCTAAAGAAAAAAACAGTAAAAAAATTCAGGAAACTTTGGACACACTTTTAGAAATGCGAAATGCTCTAGAAAGTCTCAGCAATATAACTGAACAGGTAGAAGAAAGAAATTCAGAGCTTGAAGACAAAGTCTTCAAATTAACCCAATCCAACAAAGACAAAGAAAAAATAATAAGAAAATATGAACAAAGCCTCCAAGAAGTCTGGGATTGTGTTAAAGGACCAAACCTAAGAATAATCAGTGTTCCTGAGGATGAAGACAATTCTAAAAGCTTGGAAAACATATTTGGGGGAATAATCAAGGAAAACTTCCCTGGCCTTGCTAGAGACCTAGACATGCAAATACAAGAAGCACAAAGAACACCTGGGAAATTCATCGCAAAAAGATCTTCGCCTAGGCACATTGTCATCAGACTATCCCAAGTTAAGACAAAGGAAAGAATCTTAAGAGCTGTGAGACAGAAGCACCGGGTAACTTATAAAGGAAAACCTGTCAGATAAACAGCAGATTTTTCAGCAGAAACTCTACAAGGTAGAAGGGATTGGGGCCCTATCTTCAGCTTTCTTAAACAAATTATCAGCCAAGAATTTTGTATCCAGTGAAACTAAGTATCATATATGAAGGAAAGATACAGTCATTTTCAGACAAACAAATGCTGAGAGAATTCATCATAACCAAACCACCGCTACAAGAACTGCTAAAAGGAGCTCTAAATCTTGAAACAAATCCTGGAAACACATCAAAACAGAACCTCTTTAAAGCATAAATCGCACAGGACCTATAAAACAAAAATAGAAGTTTAAAAAGCAAAACCAAAAAACAAACCCAAAGTATGCGGGCAACAAAGAGCATGATGCATGCAATGAATGGTACCTCGTATTTCAATACTAACATTGAATGTAAATGGCCTAAATAATCCACTTAAAAGATACAGAACGACAGAATGGATAAGAACTCACCAATTAACTATCTGCTGCCTTCAGGAGACTCACGTAACTCATAAGGACTCACTTAAACTCAAAGTAAAGGGGTGGAAAAAGGCATTTCATGCGAATGGACACCAAAAGCAAGCAGGAGTGGCTATTCTTATATCAGACAAAACAAACTTTAAAGCAACAGCGGTTAAAAGAGACAAAGAGGACATTATATAATGGTAAAAGGCCTTGTCCAACAGAAAAATATCACAATCCTATATGTATATGCATCTAACACTAGAGCTCCCAAATTTATAAAACAATTATTAATAGACCTAAGAAATGAGATAGACAACAATACAATAAAAGTGGGGAATTTCAGTACTCCACTGACAGCACTAGATAGGTCATCAAGATAGAAAGTCAATAAAGAAACAATGGATTTAAACTGTATCTTGAAACAAATGGATGTAACAGACATATACAGAACATTTCATCCAACAACTGCAGAATACACATTCTATTCAACAGCACATAGAACTTTCTCCAAGTTAGGCCATATGATAGGCCATAAAATGAGCTTCAGTAAATTTAAGAAAATTGAAATTATATCAAGCACTGTCTCAGACCACAGTGGAATAAAACTGTAAATCAACTCCAAAAGGAATCTTCAAAACCACGCAAATACATGGAAATTAAATAACCTGCTTCTGAATGAGCATTGGGTCAAAAACAAAATAAAAATGGAAATTTAAAACTTCTTCGAACTGAATGACAATGATGACACAACCTATCAAAACCTCTGGGATACGGCTAAGGCAGTGCTAAGAGGAAAGATCATAGCCCTAAATGCCTACATCAAAAAGTCTGAAAGAGCACAAAGAGACAATCTAAGGTCACACCTCAAGGAACTAGAGAAACAAGAGAAAACCAAACCCAAACCCAGCAGAAGAAAGGAAATAACCAAGATCAGAGCAGAACTAAATGAAATAGAAACAAACAAAAAATACAAAAGAGAAATGAAATAAAAAGCTGATTCTTTGAAAAGATAAATAAAATTGATAGACCATTAGCAAGATTACCTAAGAAAAGAAGAGAGAAAATCCAAATAACCTCACTGAGAAACGAAACAGGAGATATTACAACTGACACCACAGAAATACAAAAGATCATTCAAGGCTACTATGAACACCTTTACATGCATAAACTAGAAAATCTAGAAGGGATGGATAAATTCCTGGAAAAATACAACCCTCTTAGCTTAAATCAGGAAAAATTAGATACCCTGAACAGCCAATAACAAGCAGCAAGATGGAAACAGTAATTAAAAAGTTACCAACAAAAAGAAGTCCAGGACCAGGTGGATTCACAGCAGAATTCTACCAGACATTCAAAGAAGAATTGATACCAATCCTTTTGATACCATTTCACAAGACAGAGAAAGAAGGAACCCTCCCTAATTCATTCTATGCAGCCAGCATCACCCTAGTACCAAAATCAAGAAAAGACACAACCAAAAAAGAAAACTACAGACTGAGATCCTTGATTGACATAGATGCTAGAATCCTTAACAAAATACTAGCTAACTGAATCTAACAACATATCAAAAAGATAATCCACTGTGATCAAGTGGGTTTCATACCAGGGATGCAGGGATGGTTTAACATATGCAAGTCAATAAATGTGATACACCACATTAACAGAATTAAAAACAAAAATCACATGATCATCTCAACAGATGCAGAAAAAGCATTCAACAAAATCCAGCATCCCTTTATGATTAAAACCCTCAGCAAAATTGGCATGCAAAGGCTTAGTGTAATAAAAGCCATCTATGACAAACCCACAGCCAACATAATACTGAATAGGGAAAAGTTGAAAGCATTCCCTCTGAGAACAGGAACAAGACAAGGATGCCCACCTTCACCACTCCTCTTCAACATAGTACTGGAAGTCCTAGCCAGAGCAATCAGACAAGAGAAAGAAATAAAGGGCATCCAGATTGGTAAGGAGGAAGTCAAACTGTTGCTGTTTGCTAACGATATCATCATTTACCTTGAAAACCCTAAGGGCTCCTCCGGAAAGCTCCTAGAACCGATGAAAGAATTCAGCAAAGTTTCCAATACAAGATTAATGTACACAAATCAGTAGCTCTTCTATACACCAACAGCGACCAAGCAGAGAATCAAATCAAGAACTCAACCCCTTTTACAATAGCTGAAAAGAAAGAATAAAATACTTAGGAATGAAAGACCTCTACAAGGAAAACTACACAACACTGCTGAAATAAATCATAGATAACACAAACAAATGGAAACATATCCCATGTTCATGGATGGGTAGAATCAATATTGTGAAAATGATCATACTGCCAAAAGCAATCTACAAATTCAACACAATCCCCATCAAAATACCACCATCATTTTTCACAGAGTTAGAAAAAAAATTCTAAAATTCATATGGAACCAAAAAGAGCCCACATAGCCAAAGCAAGACTAAGCAAAAAGAACAAATCTGGAGGCATCACACTACCTGATTTCAAACTATACTGTAAGGCCATAGTCACCAAAACAGTGTGGTACTTGTGGAAAAATAGGCACATAGACCAATGGAACAGAATAGAGAACCCAGAAATAAACCCAAATACTTACAGCCAACTGATCTTCGACAAAGCAAACAAGAACATAAAGTTGGAAAAGGACAGACTTTTCAACAAATTGTGCTGGGATCATTGGCAAGCCACATGTAGGAGAATGAAACTGGATACTCATCTCTCACCTTATACAAAAATCAACTCAAGATGGATTAAGGACTTAAACCTAAGACCTGAAACTATAAAAATTCTAGAAGATACTTCAATAAAGGTGTCAAAATGTCAAAAAAGGGAGTCAGATTAAATTTCTAGAGATGAAAGCTACAATGCCTGACATGAAAAATGCACCAAATGGAATTAATAGCCATTTAGACACTGAAGAAGAAAAGTTTTTTTTTTTTAGATATAGCAATAGAAACCATCCAAAATGAAACATAGAAGAAAGACCCCTAAATGAAGAATTTTAGTGAGCTGTGGGGCAATTTTAAGTTTAACGTAAATGTAATTTGAGTACCTGGACGAGGAGAAAGACTTGAGTGTGTAGTTGCTTCATGGCGTCAATGGTGTACTTAAGTGTGCTTTTGTGGTGGCTGGTAATAGTTTTTCGTTTCCATATTTAGCCCTCCCTTAAGGATCTCTTGTAAGGCAGGTCTGATGGTAACCTAGGAAATACCATTCTAGACATAAGCCCTGGCAAAGATTCCATGACAAAGACACCTAAAGCAATTGCAATAAAACCAAAAATGGACAAATGGAAGCTAATTAAACTAAAGAGCTTCTGCATAACCTAAAGAATAGGAGAAAATATTTGCAAACTATGCATCCAACAAGGGTCTAATAACCAGAATCTATAAGGAACTTAAACAAATTAACAAGCAAAAACCAAACAACCCCATTAAAAAATGGGCAAAGGACATGAACAGACAGTTTTCAAAAGAAGATGTAACACGCAGCCAACAAGCATATGAAAAAATGCTCAATATCATTAATCATTAGAGAAATGCAAATCAAAACCACAGTGAGATACTATCTCACACCCGTCAGAATGACTAATTAAAAAGCCAAAAACTAACAGATGCTGGCAAGGTTGCAGAGAAAAGGGAATGCTTATACACTGCTGGTGGGAACGTAAATTAGTTCAGCCACTGTGGAAAGCAATTTGGAGATTTCTCAAAGAACTTAAAACAGAACTACCATTTGACGCAGCAATCTCATTACTGGGTATATACCCATAGGAGTATAAATCATTCTACTATAAAGGTACATGTACGTATATGTTCATTACAGCATTATTCACAATAGCAAAGACGTGGAATCAACTTAGGTGCCCATCAATGGTAAATTGGATAAAGAAAATGTAGTATGTTTATACCATGGAATACTACACAGCCACAAAAATAACAAAATCATGTTTTTTTGCAGCAGCAGCATGGATGGAGCAAGAGGTCATTATCCTGAGAAAATCAACACAGGAACAGAAAACCAAATGCCGCATGTTCTCACTTACAAGTGGGAGCTAAACAATGAGTGCACATGGACTCAAAGAAGGGAACAGTATTCACTGGGCCCTATTTGAAGGTGTAGGGTAGGAGGAGGGTGAGGATCAAATAACTACCTGTTGTGTCCTATGCTTATTACCTGGGTGATGAAGTAATCTGTACACCAAACCCCTGTGACTCACAATTTACCCATGTAACAATCATGCACATGTACCCTAAACCTAAAATAAAAGTTGGAAGGAAAAATAGAGAACGAATACTAAAAAAAATTTGCAGAAATAATGGGTCAAAAATTTCCAAACCCTCAAACGTAAAAACTGCATCAAGGTATATCATAATCTAATTGCTTAAAACCAATGATGAAGAGAAAATCTCAAAAAGCAGCCAGAGTAAAAAGATCTATGTGTAGAAAAGAGTGAAGACTGCTGTCCTTAGAAAAGGCTACTTGTGGGTTTCGTCCTTGGCTGGTGTCTGGGAACTTGGATTCCAAGAGACAAGTTTTGTTTCCCTCTTTCCTTCTGTCTGAAGGCTGATAACTCTATTGCAATGACCAAGGATTCAGGGAATGTTAATTCTGAAGTTCTCCATTCCCTGGACCCAAGCACAGTCTCTCCTATAGAAGCCTGTTCAAATGGCAACAGCTCTGAGCCCTCACTTAATTTACTCAGAAGGGGTCCAGCTTTCTCTAGTTCCCCAAATTTTCCCAGGTGCCCAGAGGTTCTTGCGCAGTCTCAGGATTTGGCTTTCATTCTGCCTCTCCTTGCCTGAAGAACCCTTCCCTGATGACCTTGTGATTTTCAGAATATCTGCAGTGATATGGCTCCAACAGAGCTGCCCACCTCCTGTGAGCACAGCTTCACCTTCCTCAGCTCTTTGCTTATGCTTAGTCAGGGGAGTCACCTGGCAAGCACATGATCACATGACAAACATGGTCCCCAAGTGTCCCAGGAGCTCTTCAGTGATGAGTTCCTTGAGGATGGACACCATATCTTGTCTCCAAGGCATGACCACAGTGCCAGGTGGCTGGACCATGAATGGGTTATGATGGATCAGAATTCTCTGAGGACAGAATTCTCAGGGTTGATTCCTGGTTACTTGTCCAGGCTCCTATCATCATGCCCCTTAATTCCCAGCTATCCATCCCAGGGCAAACTTCCTCCCAGGGTCTGTCCTGTCCTTTCAGCAATTGGGCTCCAGTTGAGGCTACCCCAGTCCATAAGGTGTATTTTAATAATTTAAACTTCAGAGGGGAGGGATCAGAGTTCTCTTCCCTCTTCTCTTTGGAGGAACTTATCATATGTAAAACTACGGTTGCAAATAAATAAGTAAAAAGCAAATGGTGTGATGAGGGAGGGTTGATATCCCATTACTTTCCTGCTGGTCTTTCAATTCCAGTTGCTTGCTTAGGGTCAGCTGTTTGTAAATGTTTGTTGAATGAATAAAATAGAGGAGGTTAAGATGATTAGGCTCTGTGTCCCCACCCACATCTCATCTTGACCTGTACCCCCCAGGTGTTGAGGGAGGAATCTGGTCGGATTGCAAGGAGGTAACAGTGGAATGCCATGCACGATCTCGGATTTTCTTTTGGGTAGATGACATTATTGGGACAAGTTGGTAAAACCTAAATAAGGTTTGCAGGGTAGATAATAGTATTGAATTTATGCCAAATTCCTGATTTTGATAAGTGAATTGCAGTTATATAAGGGAATGTCCTTCTTTTTAGGAACTAGGTACTGAAGATTTGGGGGCAAAAGAGGACCACATCTGCAACTAACTGGAGATGGTTCAGATGATGATGCACACACACTCAAGCATATCGAGAGAGAAAGGGGCAGAGGACACAGAAGGCTCTGAGTTTAATGTGCATGTTTTGGGGAATTTGGAAGAAGAGCCCCTGATAATTCATCCTTCATTATTCTTGCAACTTTTCTCTAAATCTGAAATTATATCAAAATATAAAGTTAGAAGAAAACATGAAGAGTACTCACTTAGTATTCATTCATCTCACACCGACATTGTACCCTCTCCAGACATTGATCCATGAAGTGACTTTTCCTGTGATGGGCCATGAGCCAGGGATGTGCTGGGGGGAATGGGGAGATGAATAAACTCCCACCTCACTCTTTAGGGGTCTGTGGAATGGTGGATGAGACAGACACACCTTGTCTCTACCCTGCACCGTGTAACTGAGCCTTGCGTGGTCCTTTGTGAGTGTGTAGTAAGGGTAATTTCTTCAGAAGAGTTCATGAAGAAGCAGAAAATATGGCCAGGTGAATACATTTTCCTTAAAAAATAACTTACATGGTGAAACCCCATCTCTACTAAAAATACAAAAATTAGCCAGGCGTGGTGGCAGGCACCTGTAGTCCCAGCTACTCGGGAGGCTGAGGCAGGAGAATCGCTTGAACCCGGGAGATGGAGGTTGCAGTAAGCCGAGATCGCGCCACTGCACTCAGCCTGGGCAACAGAGAGACTCCGTCTCAATAATAATAATAATCAAAATAAAAATAAAAAAAATTACACATCAAAGTGCCCTTTGTATAAAGCACTTAGAAGTGAGTCTATTTAAAATTAATTTTAGAGACATCATAAAAGTGAGTCATCTCATTTAATTTTTACAACCATCCTCTGAAGTAGGTACTTACTTAATCTCATTATGACACAACTTATTTGCAGTAAAGGAAACAAGCGTGGAAAGGTGAAGTTACCTGCCCCAAATCAAGGAACTACAAGGAACTGTCCATCTGGACGCTGAGCTCTGAGCTTCTAATAATAATTGCACACCTCTAGGGTTAGGAAGGGCAGGTCTATGGGCTGATGAGAAAGTGTCTAGGAAGCCGATGGCCAAATTTACCTGCTTGGCTTTACGCTGCCTGCGTGGGTGTGTCCAAAGCTCAGAGCTCCTTGAGGCCTTCCTCTGTGGGTCCGCTAGAGGGCGCTGTTGGCCCAGTTCAGAAGTACGTTTTTGCCCTTGAATTCAGGTGTGGTCAGGGAAGGAATTGCTGTAAAAGCTAAAGAAGCTTAAGCTTTAGGACTTTTCACCTGTACAGACCCCTTCTGCTTTTGTACCTAACTTTGCATTTATAATTTCGTATCATTTTCCCATAAGAGGGCTTCCTGAATAAGTTGCGGGCTCCTCAAATCTGTAGTCCCCTTTCTTATGTCAATGCTTTGGTAACTCAGCCTGGGGGACTGGGACATTGAGCGTCTTGAGCATCATGAAGTGTACATTTCCAGGGCATCTGGCTGTCCGTCTTCCGGCTGTGGACTCCCGGAGGGCAGGGGCTCTGCCCTGTTTGACTTGGACTGTCTGCTATGTAGAACAAGCTGTTTGTAAATGTTTGTTGAAAGAATGAAATAAAGGAGGTTGAGATGGTTAGGCTCTGTGTCCCCATCCAAACCTCATCTTGACCTGTACTCCCCAGGTGTTGAGGGAGGAACCAGGTGGGAGGTGATTGGATCATGAGGGCGGTTCCCCCCATGCCGTTCTCGTGATAGTGAGTGAGTTCTCACGAGATCTGATGGTTTTATAAGGGGCTCCTCCCCCTTCGCTTCCTTCACAAGCGTCCTCTCCTGCTGCCGTGTGAGATTTGCCTGCTTCCCGTTCTGCCATGATAGTAAGTTTACTGAGGCCTCCCCAGCCACGTGGAACTGTGAGTCAATTAAATCTCTTTTCTTTATAAATTACCCAGTCTCAGGCAGTTATTTAGAGTCGTGTGAAATGGACCAACACAGAGGTAAACAGCGCCCCCAGCACCACTGCCGCTGCTTTAATCTTCTCTTTGGGTCTCAGTTCCCCAACTTTAAAGGTGGGGGCAGGCATTGGATTAGAGTTCATCTCTAAGTCTCTTTCCAGTCAGATGTTTACTCTAGGATTTGCTCCCTGTCCATCCCTTTCTCAACTCTACCACCTGTCATTTCATTTTATTTCTCTAGTTCTGTCCTCTTCTCCAGCCCATGCCCTCACATGGCTAGAGCCTCCTTGGCTCTGCTAACACCTTTAGGTGCTGGGATTACATGCATGAGCCACAGAATCTGGCCATGGTATAGAACATTTTTACCACCCCAGAAAGCTTCCCATGCCCCATTTCTTCTCCAGTCTCTGGCTTCTGGCAACTACTGATCTGTTCCCTGGTACTGTGCTTTGCCTTTTCTAGAATTTCATATACATGGAATCCTACAGAAAGTAGTCTTCTGTGTCTGCCTGCTTTCATTCAGCATAACGTTTTTGTGATTCATCCAGGTTCCGTCATGCATCTGTCATTCATTTCTTCTTGTTACTGACTAGTATTCTATTGTATGGGTATACCATAATTTACCTACCAGTTGATGAACAAGGCATCAGAATGAAAATGGTCCGAGTTTGAATTTAGACTCTGCTATGCATTGCCTGTATGATCCTGAGCAAACTGTGTAGCTTCTCTAAGCCTCACACTTCTCAGCTGTACAGTAGGGACAGTAACACCTTCCCCTAAGGTTGCTGAGAGGATTAGATGAGCTCAGCCCTGAGGAACACCTCGCTGTGTGTCTGGTACTCAATAGCTGGTTGTTATCAAGGATGTATTGAACTGTCTGAACCAGGTGGGGGCATATTCTGCTCTACTCTTATCTTTCTTACAATATCGTAGGCAGATCCTTGAGATTTTTGGTCATTTGCAGCTAAGTACTTCAGTCTTGTTTTTCATTTAATGCTCCTCTTTCCCACCCTCCCGCTCAGGCTTGACCCAGCCCCAGAGACCTGCGCCGGGAGAGGGATGGGAAAGGTTGGGAGCAATGGGCAGGATGCTAGCTGTTTCTCAGGGTGCCTGTGTGGGTTCTTCAGAGGTCCTCGTGAAGAGCTCTTGTGGGAGCCCTGACCACCCCATTAGCCCCTATCGTTGCCAGGGGGAGCCCACAGCTTCTTGCCGCTCAAGTCTCCTTGGGTAATGATTAGGATCTTTGGACGTGGAAATTGCTCAAGTCTTGGTCCTTCAGTGGTGTTCTCTCTGCCTGTGGGAGACTCACGCATCTTTGCCATGCTATAGTGGGAGTGCCTGCTGCTGCACCTCCACCCCCTACCCTGTGCCTCGCTCCAGGTCTTTTCTCCCCTGTTCTGTTAGACTTAAGGGGCAGATCAGAGAGTCTGCTGCAGAAACACAGATCTAGGGTCCTTTTCTTTCAGGCAGCCCCTAGCAGATGCTGGGACGTGGGCAATGTCTCCCACCTACATTCCTTGTCTCTGCTAAAGTGCTCACTGGCTAACCTCCAGGGCAGCCCCTGTATCTCTTTGCCTGAGGGCGTTCTACAGTGGCCAGGCCCCGGGCCAGAGTAGTGGGCCTAAGTACCAGGAAATTAACACCACAGCAGCAGCCCTCCATGATGACTGGTGAGTGTTGGTGTGTATTAATAAATGCCCAGGTCCCTTGTCCCCTGGTGGGATGACTCTGAGAGTCGTCTTCCTCACTAGCTCCCAGCGTTTCACAGCAGGATGAATTCCCTCTCATCCACAGTGGTCACTTCTCAATAACCACACCCTTTTCACTGCCGTTCTTTCTCCAGCTCTTTCTTATTCCCCTCCTGGAGTTTCCTTGGATAATCTCTCAAGTTAGTCACGTGTCCTTGGATTCTTGCCTCAAGGTCTCCTTCTGGGGAACCCAAACGATGCCATAGCCCTAATCTTTGCAAATAACTTTCTTGAAGTTGGCTTGGGTGGGAGCCAGGGCTGTACAGCAGGAAACGAAAAGACACAGCGTTCTCCCCATATTTCAAATACTCCCTTGTCTAGTGAGTCCTCTGGAATTCCTCCAGGTCTTTTGCTGATAAAGGTTGGAGGGGCTTGGGAAGGGGTGATGGCCGTGGGGCAGAGGTACTTCTGTCCTTTCTTGGCTCATCTTGCATGGCTATGTCACTGTGCTTTTTAGAATGTGAGAGGATTTCATGCCCATTGTCCCTAGTTTGGGGGTTTATGCAGAATTTTGGGACAACAGGGAAAACCTGTTTTCTTAGCACAATGCACAGCATTTACGTATTAGTCTGCTCAGGCTGCCCTAATGAAATATCATAGACGGCGTGGCTTAAATAACAGACATTGATTTCTCACAGTTCTGGAGGCTGGAAGTCTGAGATCAGGGTGCAGTGTGGTAGGGTCTGGTGAGGACCCTTTTCCAGGCTTGCAGAAAGCTGCCTTCTCACTGTGTCCTCACAAGACAGAGGGAGAGCGCTGATGTCTGTTTCTCTTCTTATAAGGGCACTAATCCCATCACGAGGACCCCACCCTCATGACCTCATTAAGCCTAATTATCTCCCAAAGGCCCCAGCCCCAAATACCATCTCATGGGGAGTTAAGGCTTCAATATAAGAATTCGGGGGAAAACAATACGGTCTGAAGCAGCTTATTGACATGATGATGATGCACCTCTGATTTTACCACTGAAACCTGTTTCTCCTGCTGTATTCCTTATGCTGGGGAAGACATTCTTTCCTCCCTGACTTCCTCCTGCCCTCATGTCTGGTTAGGCATAAAGTCTTGTCAATTCTACCACCTCCTAAGTATTAAGTATTAAGTACTTCCTCTCCGCTGTCCTCCACAACTTCTCTAGGCCAGGCTCTCATGCCTCATATTGGTCAGGATTGAGTTTCATGTGTGTCCCTGTGAAGAGACCACCAAACAGGCTTTGTGTGAGCAATAAAGCTTTTTAATCACCTGCGTGCAGGCGGGCTGAGTCCGAAAAGAGAGTCAGCGAAGGGAGATAGGGGTGGGGCCGTTTTATAGGAGTGGAGTAGGTAGTGGAAAATTACAGTCAAAGGGGGTTGTTCTCTGTCTGGCAGGGGTGGGGGTCACAAGGTGCTCAGTGGGGGAGCTTTTGAGCCAGGATGAGCCAGGAGAAGGAATTTCACAAGGTAATGTCATCAGTTAAGGCAGGTATAGGCCATTTTCACTTCTTTTGTCATTCTTCAGTTACTTCAGGCCATCTGGATATATATGTGCAGTCTTGGGCCCAGAGGCCTGACATTGAGTAACAGAAAACAGCTCCATTGCTTACAAAGGTGAAGGGTGTATTATTACATGCAAAAGGAAGTCTGGGGCAGGCAGTCCAGAACTGGAACAAATGCCCAAAAATGTCATCAGGGACCCTGGTGCCTCCTCCTGTTTCTACTCCAGTATCCTCAGTGTTGGCATTGGTTCTTGTGGTCACAGGGTAGTTGCTGCTTCTCCAGGCGTCACTTCCTCATTCCAGGCCATAACTCCTAATTGAGAGCCTTTGTCTTTTTCACTGGGGAGGGGCTCGAGTGGGTGTGCAGGGGCAGGGGGTGTGCAGATGGCTTAGAGTAGCCAGTTCCCGGGATTTGCTACATCATGTCTTACCATAGCTGCCTCCTAACTGATCTTTCTGCCTCCATTCTCACCGGTACATTCTTGTTGACAGCATGTCCCTCTAGGGGCAATAAGAAACCATTATACCTAGCAAATCAATGATAAGACAAATGGTAACCATAATACCAATGGGAAGTACTTATTAGATGTGTAACTTGCATGCGGAACATTCAGTGCTTAAAGGGATACTCATGAAAGCCACTTTGTTATTATTTCACTCTGTCCCTCTAATGCTGGCTGGAGGATGGCTGTCCTTTCCCTGTCCTTGGATGAAAACTCTGCTCATCTCCATGACTCTGTCTGTCACTGGAGGCAAGAGAAAGCCCTATGGTCACTGGGAGGTGCAAAACAGAACCTGAGTCTCTTCCCAAGGTAACACTCCTCCCTCCCCCATCCAGCTGGGACTAGCTGCAGACAGGACACTGGCTTTGGGAAGGGGGATAGCCCTTTTCTCTTTTTCACTAAGATCTGCTGTTTCTGATTCCTTTTGCTGTGGAGTATTGGGTAGAGAAGTGTGGAAAGAAGGAAAGTGGGTCAGCACAGTTCTTATGTGCCTGTTAACAGCATCCTATGGCTTCATGATCTTTGGCTTGGTATGAGATGGGAGCTGACTGTCCACCAGGCACTTGGGTTTTCTGGAGATTCCCTTGCTGCCCTTAACTCCCATCCTGTGCCCCTGGGCACTGCTGCCCCACCAACTGCTGGATTTTCCAGAACCCACTCACACAGACGCAGAGACCTTCTCAGTTGGTTGAGATCCCCTGACTACACACTCAGGGGCTGCCCCTGAGATGAACATTTCATGTACAAATGGTATATTCAGGAGGTGCTCCCAGGAGAAAGCTGTGAGCAAATTGGGCCAGAAGGAAAGGGAAGGGAGAGAAGCCAAGCAAGGCAGTGACTTCAGGTGAAGCCCCAGCTTCAGTCTGATTCTGTGGGCAGCTCTGCAGTATATATTAGACCTTGGAGTTCGTTCCGACTCAGCAAGGTTGCCGGCCTTTCATGTTCCCACACTACATGGTTGTTGGCTCAGGACTGCACCCAGGGGCCTGTGAAGGTGCCCAAGGGCCGGATTCCAGAGACACTCAGCAGGTGCAGCCTTTAGAAGCAAAGGCACACAGGACCCAGTAAGAGTCATAAAAAGGCCAGGCACGGTGGCTCATGCCTGTAATCCCAGCCCTTTTGGAGGATGAGGTAGGTGGATCACTTGAGGTCAGGAGTTTGAGACCAGCCTGGCCGCCATGGTGAAACCCCGTCTCTACTAAAAATACAAAAATTAGCTGGGCATGGTGGCACACGCCTGTAATCCCAGCTACTCGGGAGGCTGAGGCAGGAGAATTGCTTGAACCTGAGAGGTGGAGGCTGCAGTAAGCCAAGTTTGCACCAGTGCACTCCAGCCTGGGTGATACAGCAAGACTCCATAGACCCCCACCTCAAAAAGAAAAAAAAAGAATAATAAAAAAGTACAAGTAGAGCACCTACAGTGTCCCCAGCATCATGCTTACTGGACTCTGGGGGCTGTTTATCTTATTGTCCAAACTTGTTTTTCCAGTGACCAGCTCCTCCTGTTTGTTTGACCCTAACTTTCCACCTTTAAAACTCCTGTCTGAGAGGCTGAGGCCAGCTGCAGTGGGAAGAAAAGGGTATATGGAGAGTGTCACTTTTTCTGAGGCCACCGCTATTCACCCCCCATCCTACCCCCCATTCTTCCAACATTCATCACAACTCATCACCATTTCACATAAACTTTGACACACACTTTGTGTATTTCCATAATGTTGTCAGCTGCCCATAGAGCATCGAGAATATATTTCCCCATTCTAGAGTGTTGGTAACTCAATTTATAGCAATTTATTCCACAAACACAGACAGTTACTCAACTGGTGAGAGGAGAAAAAATAAAAAAAGGATGCTACCAAACCACCACTGTCTCAGCACTGGAAATCAAAATGGTAATGCATGGAATAGATTTCTGCAAGTAATAGGCTTGGTCGGCAGACGTGTGAGCTGAGTTAAATGCCTTCTAAGTAAATCTCAGCGTGAGTTATCTGTTCACTCAGACATGCACGCATGGAGACTGGAGTCTGTGTGGACAGACGGCACATGCTGTAACTTCCATTATCCCACACTGAGATTCTTTGTGAGTAGCCACAGTCAAAGGAACTGGATATTTCCTGATCACTGTGACAGGTGGCTACAAGTGTGAGGGGAGGCATTCATTCATTCCTTTATTAATTCATTCATTCTTCAAGCCTTTGTGAGGCCCCAGATGTGCCAAACATTGTGTGGGGCATTGAAGGTGCAGAGATACAGGGGTGAATCAGACAAGGTCCTTGTCCTGTGGACTCAAAGTCTGATGGTGGGGACAGAGCAGCAGACATTTCAGGCAGTGAATGTTAGCATGCTGCAAAAGCAGGCAAGGTTGCAGGCTCTGCAGTCAGACCAGCAGCGTTGGAATCTGGGCCCTGCCACTTACTCGGTTGGGGAAGATGCTTCACCTCAGTTTCCTCATCTATGAAATGGGGCTAGAAATACTGTCTGCCTAAGGGTGGATGTGAAGATGAGGTGACATAGTGGGGATAAAATGCATAGCAGAGGCCAGGCATGGTGGCTCACGCCTGTAATCTCAGCACTTTGGGAGGCTGAGGCAGGCAGATCACTTCAGGTCAGGAGCTCGAGACTGTCATGGCCAACATGGCGAAACCCTGTCCCTAGTAAAAATACAAAAGTTATCTGGGCGTGGTGGCATGTGCCTGTAGTCCCAGCTGCTTGGGAGGCTGAGGCAGGAGAATCGCTTGAACTCAGAGGCGGAGGTTGCAGTGAGCCAAGATCGCATCACTGCACTCCAGCCTGGGCGACAGAGAGAGAGAGACCCTGTCTTAAAAAAATAAAAAATAAAAAAGGATAGCTGAGAGCCTGATTATAGTAAGTGCTCAATAAATATTAGTTGTTGCTACCACTGTTACTGATACCCATACAGAGCTCAATGTAAGGAGTCAGGAATGTTTCTGTTGTACACACATCAGGTGGGTGGCAGTCCAATGACCACAACCAAGAAAGATTTAACACAGGGATTTCATTGCTTGCAACAAGGAAGGAGGACATTGGGGACAGTGCCCAAAGCAGTGCCTCCCCAAACAAAGGTGAAAACAGGGCATTTATTAGGCTGATTAGTTGAGCCATTATATGTACAGGTGCAGTTGCCGAGCATGCTTCTATGGACCTCGCATCCATAGAAAACAGCCAATAAGCTCCTCCCTGGGTGGGGTTTTTTAGTGTGGTGATGAGGATAATTCCCCAAAGTTCACTCGAATTCAGGCATCTCTGGAGCTAACCAGTTTTGGTTTTGCCAGGGTTAGGCTTCTTTTTGCAACTTTTGAAACAACAAAAATTCAAAATGCAACAGTTACAACTGGGTACTTTTTGACAATGAGTATCCCCAAATCCGGGGACCCTGGGTTACATTTTGATGGAGGAGGTGATGCTCATTTGAGCAGTGTTGGTGCACCTGAGTCAGGAAAGGGACTGAAGTGCAGAGGAGGAAGGATGAACAAAGGCTCAGAGTGGGCAGAAGCTTCAACAACAGACATTTATTTTCTCATGGTTCTCAGGGTTAGAAGTCCATGATCAGGGTTCAAGCCAATTCCATTTTTGGTAAGGACTCTCTTCCTGGCTTGCAGACAGCTTCCTCTTGCTGTGTTCTTGCATTGCCTTGCTTCTGTGCATGTGCAAACAGAAATTGAGATCTCTGAGTCTCTTCTTCTTCTTTTCTTTTCTTTCTTTCTTTCTTTTTTTTTTTTTTTGAGACAGAGTCTCACTCTGTCACCCAGGCTGGAGTGCACTGGTGCCGTCTTGGCTCACTGTAACCTCTGCCTCCCGGGTTCAAGCGATTCTCCTGCCTCAGCCTCCTGAGTAGCTGGGATTACAGGCATGCACCACCACACCTGGCTAATTTTTGTATTTTTAGTAGAGACGGGGTTTCACCATGTTGGTCAGGCTGGTCTTGAACTCCTGACCTCAAGTGATTCACCCACCTTGGCCTCCCAAAGTGCTGGGATTGCAGGCGTGAGCCACTGCACCCGGCCCCTTCTTTATCTTTTTTTAAAGACAAGGTCTCACTCTGTCTCCCAGGCTGGAGTGCAGTGGTGCAACCACAGCTCACTGCAGCCTCAAACTTCTGGGCTCAAACAATCCTCCCACTTCAACCTCCTATGTAGCTAGGACTACAGGCAAATGCTGCCACGCCTGGCTAATTTTTAAATTTTGTGTAGAGACGATGTCTCACTGTTTCCCAGGCTGGTCTTGAACTCCTGGCCTCAAGTGATCCTCCTGCTTCAGCCTCCCAGAGTGCTGGGATTACAGGCATGCACGATGGTGCCCAGCCTCTCTTCTTATAAGGAAACCAATCCTATCAGATTAGGCCCTGGCTTTATGACTCTAATCACCTCCTTAAAGATCCCATCTCCAAATACAGTCACATTAGGGGTCAGGGCATCAACATATGAATTTTTTTTGGGGGGGGGGACACAAACATTCAGTTTATGACAGAGTCATTGGAATACTCGATCTATGGCATGTTTCCCTACTTATTAGCTGTGTAACCTTAGGATCTATAAAATTAGGTCAATAGTGACTGACTCTTGGGACTTTTGTATGGATTAATCCAGGGAATATGTTGTGTTGGAGTGACAGGAAATGTTGAAGCCTGGGGTTGTTTAGGAAAATGATGGAGCAGGACACAGCTCACAGCAGTAGGAGGAGAGCAATGGGGTGCAGGAGCATTTTTGGCACCCACGAGTGAAGAGGTTGCCTGTCCCAGTGACCCAGAGAGTCTCTGGAGCAGTCAGTACTCAGGTGTGTGCAGAAATTTTAACCGAACCTGTCCAAGACTTCCACTCTGTTGCTGTGGACAGCCTATGCTGCAAGAGCTATGGGGGCCTTTTGTATCAAAAGATGTTTTGTATGCCACCAGCCAATCGAAATGAGACATGACAAATCTCATCAGTCCTTTCTCAGTTCAGTACATTCTGACTCCTTCCTTAGCAAGAGTATGAATGCAACATGAAAAGGAAAATTGAATGAGCCAACAAGGCCGGACAACAAGCCGACTGTAGATCCATGAACCTCAGGAATGGTCTTTAGTGGCTCGGGTTTACAGCATGGCAGTAGTCGTGCATGGAACATTCCCATCTTGCACAAGACTGGCATCTCAAAGCTATCACTTCCAATTGACTATTGACAATGTTAAAAAATTTATAATTCATATGAATTGTGGGTCACCTTGTGTCCAGGCTCAACACAAATCTCATGCTGCAAAAAAACCTCAGTCTAGAATTCGAAAGCAACTGAAAAGGCAATTTAATTTTTTAGCATAGTCGTTTTAAGAATGGTGCAGGAGGCCGGGCGCGCTGGCTCACACCTATAATTCCAGCACTTTGGGAGGCCGAGGTGGGTGGATCATGAGGTCAGGAGTTCGAGACCAGCCTGACCAACATGGCAAAACCCTGTCTCTACTAAAAATACAAATATTAGCCAGGTATGGTGGCGCATACCTGTAATCCCAGCTACTCGGGAGGCTGAGGCAGGAGAATTGCTTGAACCCGGTAGGCAGAGGTTGTAGTGAGCTAAGATTGTGCCATTGCACTCCAGCCTGGGCAACAGAGTGAGACTCTGTCTCAGAAAAAAAAAAAAATGATGCAGGGAATTTACATAAAAAGGCAAAGAAAAACTTTAAACTCCTTTATCCTTCTTTCTCATAGTTTTAATATCTCCCCCATACAAAGCCTTCTTCGCTCCATCCTCCCAGCTGACATTACTTTCTTCCCCCTTTCCATGTAGTTAAATTACTTATTTATTCATTTAAATTTGTATTGTGTCTCTCCTACGTGCCAAGATCTGTGATGAACATGATGACAGAACAGAGTTATGGTTCTTGCTTTCTCAAGTTTATATCCTTTGAAGTTGTGGGTATCTAGTAACTTTTCCACCCTCCCCTGGAAGATTCTTAAGAGCCACTTGTCTTACATGAAATTGATAACTTAGACAGGATCATCAGGACAAGAAAAACAGATCTTACATTTGTTAATATTTTATTTTATGTATTTTATTTTATTTGAGATGGAGTTTTGTTCCTGTCACCCAGGCTGCAGTGCAATGGTGCGATCTCGGCTCACTGCAACTTCCACCTCCTGGGTTTAAGCAATTCTCCTGCCTCAGCCTCCTGAGTAGCTGGGATTACAGGCACCTGCCACCACGCCCAGCTAATTTTTGTATTTTCAGTAGAGACGGAGTTTCCCCATTTTGGCCAGACTGGTCTTGAACTCCTGACCTCAGGTGATCTGCCATCCTCAGCCTCCCGAAGTGCTGGGATTACAGGTATGAGCCACTGCACCCAGCCTGATCTTATATTTGAAAGGAGCTTTGGAGGTCACCTGGTCCAGTGTCCAGGGGTCTAGACTGAGAGGACCCCCTCTGCAGTCTTCCTGGAATCACCCAGGCTTTGCCTTGGCTTATCCAGCCTGTCATCTGCAGGGGACAGTGGCCTTTCCTACATTGTTCACTGTAGTAACCCCCACATCTGGACCATGAGGTGCTCAGTTAACAATTGTTGACTTTTGGATGAATGAGGAACTCTTGATTCTAGGAGGCAGCCGGTGCCATGATTGGACAACTGTAACTTTTAAAGAAAATCCATGACATTGAGCCCAAATCTGCCTTCCTATAACATAGCTCCATCATTCTGAGCCCTACTGGCACAGAATGGCAGCTGCCAACAAAGCTGTCCTCTCCAGGTCGGATTCTAAGCTCCTTTTAGGAATTGCTTTTGGTGTTTATTTCTGAGTCACACAAAGGAATCTAGCCTGGTGTTTTTTCTTAATTTTAGTGTCTTGGAGACTTTTCTGTGTTGGGATTTGTAGTGATTTTGTATTTAGACCAAGGGAAACTCAGAGGTCTAGGGAGGGCATAGTGGGGCTGCAGAAATCACGTGGTAAGCTGACTATCTCTCAGGGCTCATCACTGTCCAATCTACAGATTTAAATTGGATGTATAAATGTTGTTGCTAGCTGCTAGATTTTTTCATTTATTTATTTAATTATTAATTCAACCACTGATTTATTCAACAAACATTTAACTAGCATTTACCGCGTGCCAAATCCTATGTTAACAATGTGATACTGAGATGAATGGGGAACCCCTTTCTCAAGAAGCTCTTAGCCTAGTGGGGGAAACAGACAAGAAGATGAATAGTTGCAACATAATGTGATGCATACTATAGTAATCATCTTCATAAGGAACAATGGGTGTTCTGGGTGGGGGTGGGGGCAGGGTCCGTTCTGATTAGCAGATGGCATCGGGGAAGTCCTTACTGAAGAACTGACACTTGCTGAACTGAATTTTCGAGGTGGAACTGGTAGATGGCATGAAAGAAGTTATTGGAAGACATTCCCAGGTAAGGGTAGAGAAAATGCAAAAGCATGTGGGTAGGGCGTGAAGGAGCCTGGTCTGTTTGGGAAACTAGGTGTGTATTTGGATGGCAGGGTTGGAGCATATGTGTTGCAGAGTCACAGTGTGGACGGGAGGCAACGGCAGACCTCAGAGGGCAACCCCTCCCCAGCTCAGAGCCACTCTTGATGTTCTCAACATGCTTTCCCTTAACTCTCTATGTTTAATGTGGAGTTATTGGCTCTATGCAGATCAGAAAAGTGTAGCCAGATTTTTAAAAAAATCATAAAAAATGTGAATACAATTAACAGTTGAGATAGTATAATGCATTTATATATCCATCACTCATATTAAATAATTACCATGTTTATTCTATTCATTTTTTTCCTTTACTTGGCTGAAATATTTGTGGTCATTTTATGCAGCAGTAGATAACTAATACAGATATGCTTGGCTGCAAGTAACAGAGAACCTGCTAGCAGTGGCTTAAAGAGTAAGGAGGTTGATTGTTAGTGAACAGGAAAGCAGATACTTCCAGATCTGTTTCAACCACTCAGTGATGTTGTCCTAGACCCAGATCTTGATCTGTCTGCTCCATCATTCTCAGCACGCTAGGTGATGTCTTCTAAGTGAGTCATCAGATCCTCACCACAGTGATCCAGCAGTAAGGAAGAGGGTGTCTCTCTCTTACTAGGGAGAAATAGCTTTCCCAGAAGCACCAAGTAGACTTCCCTGAGCATCTCATTTTCCAGAACTGGGTCAAACGCCCATACTTGGACCTAGTATCTAGGAAAGAGAGAGAAGATTGCATGACTATTTTGGATTATATCACAATTCATGTCCTGAGGCTGGGTATTTTGCTACTGGAATAAAACTGATGTTTTATTAACAAGAAAGAAGGGAGAAATGACAACTAGAGTGACCACCATCAATATCTGCCAGGTCAATACTGCATGTCGACAGGGGGTTATATATGACCTTTTCCACACATTAAGCCTGCACATCAGGCCTCTTACTTCAGCCTGGCAGGAGCTAGAAGCAACTTTTTCTCCCTCTGGCTGACAGCTGTTGTCACCACTGATTCCCACTGCATTGTGGAATGCAGTGCAGTGCATCTGATGATAACAGACGTCCAATTCTCAGGGCTGGGACCCCTTTGAACATGTCTTTTCCCCCTAATTCAAATGAAAAGAATGCACATGTGTTGTAAAATGATGGTGGACCTCAATATAACGAGTCAGTCGATGTCAAAATCTGGCCTGTCATTATCTGCAGTGTTACATTGGGAAAAGAACTGAACTCTGTGAGCTTCAATCGCCTTATCTGTAAAGTGGGTATAATAACATCTACCTCATATGGTTATTGTGAAGACTGAATAAGAAGCCACATGCTAAGCATCTAGCACAGTGCCTACTGTGTAGTGAGTACTTCCTACAGTAGTCAGGCATCTGCTGAAATGATGCTGAGTAACAAACATTCCCCAAACTTGCTGGCATACAGCCACAAGCATTTACTTTTCTTGCATGGTCCTGTGAGTCAGCTGTGGTTGTGCTGGGCTCTTCTGGGGTTGGCTGGGCTTGGCTCCAGGTTCAGGCCTGTTGCACATGTCTATTCTGGGACCAGCAGCACCAAGGACATGCTCTTCTCAAGGCACTAATGGAACCCAAGAATCCAAGCCAAACCATGCAAGTACATTGAAAGTCTCTGTCCATTTCATGTCTGCTCACATTCCACTGGCCAAGGCAAGTCACACAATGAGATTGAACCTCAATGGGGTGGGGAAATATACTCTACAGGGAGGCCCTGAGGAATCACACAATAAAGGGCATGCACTTTTATTACAGGGAGAGCATAAAGAATTGTGAACAATAATCTAATCCATCTCAGTGGAATAACACTATTATCCCTTGTGTGCAATAAATAAATGCTTATTTTAAGGCTCTGAGTTTTGGAGTTAATTGCGCAGCTTTATTGCTGCAGAAACATGACTAATACATGCTTTTCCCCCCTTCCTATAGCATCAAAGCAGAAAAATGTTGTACTACTCATTTTCTTTCCCCTAAGCCCCACTCAACAGTGTGACACTTGACTCCAGTGGAGGGATCCCTGGTTCACAGCTGGCCCTCTTAGACACACATCACCACTCTGCATTTTTTACAGTAGCCAGTCACATGAGACAGAAATTCACTTTGAACTATTTTGGGCAAAAGAGGAATATTTTGGCTCAGATGACCATAAGGAGCATAGGGGCACAGTTGTACTTCAGGAACAATAGGAATGGGGGTTTTGAATGCTGCAAGGACTCTCTCCCCATCCTATCTTTGCTGTATTTGTTTATCAGGTTCATTCTCTCAGGCTGGCTTCATCCCCATGGTAGGGACCGTCATTGCTCAATTTCACCACCAGAAAGGGGCTGAGATTTGTTTTCCCCGCCCAGTATCCGAGGGAAGGGTTCTGATTGGCTTGGTGTGAGTCAAAGGCCAACTCTGGGCCAGTCCCTGACTGAGGCCAGGGCGGTGGGCTCCTACATCTGGCCCACCTTGAGTTAGGGCAGGGGCAGAAAGGCTGAGCAAATGGCAGCTCCCATGGTTGGGTGGTATGGAAACATCCTCTAGGATGTAGCTGTGATTTCAGACAAAGTAATGTGCCCCTACCCACTATCTCTTGAAGCCCTCAAGCTTAAGAGTGCATTGAGAAGTGGGAGGACCATTTTTATCTTTGACTTGTCAGCAGCACCCATTTGATTTTTTTAAAAAAATGTTTCTTCTTCTAAAGCTAATGTTTGAGGTTTTCTAAAGGACTATGCAAGTGTTTTTTGTTTGTTTGTTTGTTTGTTTTGATGGAGTTTTCACTCTTGTTGCCCAGACTGGAGTGCAATGGCACAATCTCAGCTCGCCACAACCTCTGCCTCCTAGGTTCAAGCAATTCTCCTGCCTCAGCTGCTTCCTGAGTAGTTGGGATTACAGGCATGCACCACCATGCCCAACTAATTTTGTATTTTTTTTTAGTAGAGACAGGGTTTCTCCATGTTGGTCAGGCTGGTCTCAAACTCCTGACCTCAGGTGATCTGCCCACCTCGACCTCCCAAAGAGCAGGGATTACAGGCATGAGCCACCATGCCCGGCCAGAACTATGCAAGTGTTTTAACTAGGGGACTCCTGGGCACTTCAGTTGGGACTTGCTGCCAAGGACCTATATACTGCTCTTGGAAACTGAGGCCTGAAAACCCACTTTCTACTGCTAGCAATTCTCTCTCTCTTTTCCTTTTTTCCAGAAAGGACAATTCACATTTTCTTTCTAGATGATATCTCGTGTGTGGCTTCATGCTATGGTTCAGTCCAGAGAATGGTTCAGACTCTCTCAGTAGGGTTGGGAGCCAGATGGAATTGTTAGGAAGGTCAGACCTGGTGAGGTTTAGCTGGGAAGGGACAAGAATATACACTGAGCTATTGTAAATGGGCATGCTGAACTTTACACATCCACGTGAACTTACTGCTATCAACTGAGTTTTTGTGTCCCACACCCCCACACGACCCCCGCCAACTGGAATTAGTGTTCTTATCAAAGAGATGCCAGAGAACTCTCTTGTCTCTTCTGCCATATGAAGATAACAGCGAGAAGACAGCCATCTAGGAACCAGGAAGTGGGTCCTCACCAAACACCAAATCTGCCCACGGTTTGATGTAGGACTTTCCAGCCTCCAGAACTGTGAGAAATACATTTCTGTTATTTACAAACAACCTGGTCTATGGCTGTTTGTTATAGCAGCCTGAATAGACTAAGATACATCTCCAAAATGCCCCTTTGGAGAGGGACACGTCTTAGGTCCTGGCTGGGCCTGTCTTGTTTTCCTAGAGCAGCTGATAAAGGCAGACATCTGGAAGCAGAGCCTCTGGTAAAGTTAAGTCTTCACTGGATGTAAGGACAGGTGCGGGTGCAGGGGCTAGGGCGATGTCTACTAGACCAGCAAGTCTCAAATGCACATCATGATCATTTGGGAAGTTTATAAAAATTCCAATGCCCCAGCTGAATCCCACACCAGCTACATCAGAGTCTCTAGGAATAAGGTCCAGACACCAGACATCGGACATCAGATACCAGACATCTCTAGGAGTGGGAACTAGACATTAAAACTCCGTAGGTGATTCCTATGTACAGCCACATTTGAGAACCTGTGATCATTGTAGACAGAGGTCAGCAAATATCTTCTTGGTGAGGGGCCAGATAGGAGATATTTTCAGCTTAGGCAATGAAATCTCTGTTGTGATCACTTAACTCTGCTGTTGTTGTGAACACAGCCACAATGTGTAAATAAATGAGTGAGGTTGTGTTTGTTTGTTTTTTTGAGACAAGGATCTTGCTCTGTTGCCCAGGCTGGAGTACAGTGGCTCATTGCAACCTTGACTTCCCAGGCTCAAGCAATCCTCCCACCTCAGCCCCCCAAGTAGCTGGGACCACAGGTAAGTGCCACCATGCCTGGCTAATTTTTTAATTTTCTGTAGAGACAGGGTTTCATTATGTTGCTCAGGCTGATCTCAAACTTCTAGGCTCAAGGGATTCTCCCATCTCGGCCTCCCAGAGTGCTAGGATTACAGGCATGAGCCGCCATGTGCGACTGAGGTTGTGTTCTAATAAAACTTTATTTACAAAATAGGCGATAGGCTGGGTTTAGCCTGCGGGATCTAGTTTGTTGACCCCTGTCTGTTCTAGACCCTGCTACACAGTTTGGGTTACAAGCATCACCTGGGAGCTTGTTGGAAATGCAGAGTCTTGGACCCCATTCAGACCTATGGGACCAGCATGTTCATTTTAATGAGATACTCCAAATTGGTTTATATGCACATTGAAGTTTATAAAGCACTAATCCAGACGAGCAGTTCTCAAAGTGTGGTCCCTAAGTCAGTACCATCAGATTACCTGGGAACTTGTTAGAAATGCAACCCTCAGGTTCTACATCAGACCTGCTGAGTCAGGAACTCTGGATGACTCTGAGGTGCCTTAAATGTTGAGAACCATTGATCTAGACAAGTGCTTCTCAAACATTAACTCATCTGAGGAGGTTTAATCCCCAGGCTTAGGCCTCACTTTGGACCAATTATCAGAATCTCTGTGATACAGACCTAGGCATCAGTATTAAAAAAAAATATCCAAGCAATTCCAAGGTGCAGGTGAGTTTGAGAACCAGTGCTATAGGAAGAATGGGTTTATCGAGAGTGTGGTCCCTCAGCCCCAGAAGCAGCTTTAGTGCAGCAGGCAAAGTCAGAAAGGCACACCCTGGGTAGCAGGCCTGTGACAGACACGGTTGGCTGAGGAGCCAACAGCTTCTCCTACCTTATTTTCCTTTTCAGAGAAATCGTGTGCTTTAGTAGATGCTGGGTCCTTTCTCAGCCACAGGGAGGAGATCAAGATTGGCCAGGCTAGTGAATGGTTTAGGCAAGGATGTATGGGCCAATCTTGGCCCATGGAACTGAGAGGAAGTCTGCTGCAGGGAACTCCCTTGTTTTTGCTGGATGCAATATGTGATGCCTGGAAGTGCTGCAGTCTTTTCATGCCCATGAGGCATGCTGAAACTCACAGAGCAGAAAGAAAGCAAGTACCTGAGTCCTTGAAGCTGGTGTCGAACTGCTGAGTTAACCAACCTTGGACTTCCTTGGACAGCTTGTTACGTGAGATGATAAATTTCTTATCATCTGTATTAGTTTGTTGTCACACTGCTATGAAGAAATATTTGAGACTGGGTAATTTATAAAGAAAAGAGAGTTAATTGATTCACAGTTCTGCATGGCTGGGGAGGCCTCAGGAAACTTACAATCATGGTGGAAGGGGAAGCAAACACCTCCTTTTTCATGTGGCGGCAGGAAGGAGAAGAATGAGGGAAGTGTAGAGCGAAGTGGGGGAAAAGGCCCCTCCCCAAATCATCAGATCTTGTGAGAACTCACTCACTATCACGAGAACAGCATGGGGGAACCACCCCCATGATTCAATCACCTCCCACGAGGCTCCTCCCCCAACATGTGGGAATTACAATTCAAGATGAGATTTGGGTGGGGACACAGAGCCAGACCATATCATCATCTAAGCCACTTTAGTTGGGTCTTCTGTTACCTGTAGCCCAGAGCATCCTAACAGATTTGGGGAATAATAACTGATTTGTGATGTCAGGATTATAGAGGTTTGTCTGAAGCTTTGCCACAGCCATCTATGGGTGGGTCAGTGAAGAAGAACTAAGATATATTGAACACCTACCTTGGGCTAACACCTTTTTCTTCTGTGATCTCATAAAGTCCTGCAATGGAGGCTTATTGTTTCCATTTCATAAGTAGGACATAGAAAGTTTGCATTTTACTCCAGGCAAACTCAAACTCAAGTCTTTTTAATCTCAAAGTCTCTCCATGATCTACACACCACAGCAGCATCCTTTCTTTTCTGATGAGATTGTGGGATTTTAGACTGAAGCTCCTGGTCACAGACAGCCTAGGCTGGTAGGCAGCCCTCCCAACCCCTGCAAAAGCATTTAGTCACAGGGAACAATACAGGTATCTATTTATCATAAGTGGAATGCAGGTAGGAATTTATCTTGGAAAGTAGGCAATACTCTAGTTACACAAGTCAGCAACGGGGAAGGTTCAGGCAAGGCGTGTGGGCAACTGGAGGTTGCATCCTAAAATAAGGCTGGAGGCTGCTGTCTCTTGGGCATTCCCTGGGCATCTCATAAGAGTGCAAATTCTGGTTCAGAAGATCGGGGATTCTGTATTTCTAACAAGCTCCCAGGTGATTCTGATGCTGCCAGTCTAGGGACCACCCTTGAGTTTCAAGCACTTATGTCCTCCCTGCTGAGGCTCTGTTCTTACTCCATGTCTGTTTTGATACGGGCTGAACTCACAGCAGGGGCAGAATTGTGGAAAGAGGAGAGCCCTATGGATTGGGACCCCAGCAAGAAACCAAGACCTGGTATTTTGGTGGAGCCCCTGGACTAATCTCATGCCACCATTGAAAATGGTTTCTGGAATTCCTGGTCAGGGAATCACCTCCAATCCAGTTCAGCCATCTCAGCTGGGGGAGTTGAGAAGGAAATTCAGGGAAGGGTCCTCTGTGGATGGTTTCAGAAGTAGTATTTGCCTTGGGGGCAGTGTGAAATGTTGAAACGTGTATGTGTTGGAGGCATTTGTTCATGTATGCAGGTGTGCACATGCGCACTCAAGCAGGCATTCATGTGTGCAGTGGTCAAGTGGCAGGGTCCTTCTAGGTCTCTGGCTCTAGCCTTGGACAACCCATTCTTATTTTTCTGATTCTTCATTTCCTCATCTGTTAATGGGGGTGAACCTAATGGTCACCTCTTGGGCTTCTTATAAGGATTACATGAAATCTAAGGCAAACTGCTTTTTAGACTATAAGAAGCTACCAGGAATGTGGGGGAAGATTATATATGTTTTCTCATTCACCACGCCCTCCAGACCCTTCTCCTCAGGGCCAGCAGTTGCTCACCAGGTGTTCCTGGAGGCAGCTTTGGCAGGAGATGCTCTGGGAACTTCTGACTCATAGCTGACCATGTGAAACTGCATAGCCTTGCTGCCTTCCAGCTGCTGAGGGCATTTTATCTTTGTTAGGTGGATTCCTTGGCCCTTGTGCAGGGCTGCGATAATGAGTTGGGGGAAGGAAAGAAAGCTGCTGAGGCTGGCTGGACTGGTTTATGCTGGGAAGAGAAAGAAGCACAGAAAAATAAAGCTCTTAAGGAAGAAATTTTGGAGGGACACAAACATCCTCTTAAGGAAAAGATTGCACTTAAAATTAAGGCATTCATGGCACACTTGGAGCACTGCCTCCCCACAGTCAGTGTCTTCCCACCTCCTTTCTTCTTAGAGCATCCAGGCTTTGCTCAAGGGATGGGTGCCCAGGTGCTTCAGGTCCCTTCCTTTACTGGAGGAAGGGCAGGAAATGCTGATTGGTATAAACAGAACACAGAATTCCATTCTCTTGGCCAATGATGGGTCGAGGCACAGGCAGGTGAAACAAACTGCCCAGCGAGGCTGCTGTGGGCTACTGGGCAGGTTTTCTTCATCCCTCTAAAGGGGCAGAGGACAGAGACTTGTCCTTCCTGTCCTAGGGCATTGTCACATGAAGGCACGGTGCTTTGGGTTGGGGCAGCCGTCTCACAAGCATGATGGGAAAGCTGGGAGAACCACAGAGAAACCTCACAGCATGGAGCTGCTGGTTGATCCAACCTAGAAAGCCACTTTTAGTTTGGTTTCCATTAGTTTGCCATTCATCATTCATTGAGTAGTTCATTTATGTGGCAAATACTTGTCAAAGTCCCACTATGTATCAGGACCATCCAAGGGTTTGGGATAAGGCAGTGATTGATGTCTCTCCCTCCTGGAGTCTACTTTCATGACATGGGAGGCAGAAAGGGACAAATCAGTAAGACACAGAGAATTTCAGATGGTGATGGGTGCTGTGGAGAAAAATAATGTCAAGAAGGGGATCCTGGGGGTGGCCTCTCCCCTCCGTAAAACTGAATGAAGATGAGTCCAGAGGATGAAGCTGCCCTGGGGGTCCTGGGCTGCTCACTGGGGCTGACACAAACAGGGATTGAGGGCATGATGGGAACAGTCCCCCCAAGACTGTTCCCAGGGGTCTCCAGACAGTTGGTAGTCTGAGGTGGTGTTGGGCCAAGGGAGAAAAAAGTAGGGGTCTTGCCAGGAGCCTGCATTGTTGCAGGGCCCCCTCTTTGCTTCATGGGAATGTGTAGCCTAGAGGGGCAACGGAGCATGGCAGATCTCCGAAGCTTCCTCTTGACTCTCGATGGCATCTGAGTGATACTACATCCTCATAAGGAATGCCCCTGTCCCTTCCACCTTGGAACTGGGTATGACCCCAAAGGGTTAGGCTTCCAGAAGTCCTCAAGTCAGTGTTTTGGGGTTTTGACATCTGGGAAGCTATGGCCATCCTTCCATTTTCCTTCTGCTTCTGTAGAAATTGAGAATCACAGAGGGGACATGTGGGGCTCAGAGTCTCCCTTCTTATACCCCATTACCAGTTGTCTTGAGCCCTGGAACAGCTGGTTGCCACAGAGATTGAATCATGGTGTTAGTCAACCTCTGGTCATGATGCAGCTCTTCAAAGACCATCCTCCCACCCCTGGGAGTCCCCACAGGAGCAAAGCCCACCCAGTATGCCCCTCCCAGGCTCTTCTTGACAAATTCCAGAGTTAGCAGGAAAGGACAAGCAGGGTCAGCATTGATTGGCTTTCTGGAACCTGCCATACTGGCAAGGGTTTATATAGGGTAGCTCCAAAGATGAGGAGCCTCCCAGAGGCGCTTGCCCTAGTAGACTCCTGCATGGCATGCTATTGTGGAAGAGCATGCCTCTGAGTGAGTGCTCCATTCAAATTTGGCCTCTAGCTGAGTGCCTCTAGCACTTAGCAGCAGTTACTTCAGATCAATCACATAATGTCTCTGATTCTTGCTTTTCTGTAAAAGATGAGGATGATACATACCCCTGCTATGGCCTGAATGTGTTTCTTACAAAATTCAGAGGTTGAAACCTAAACCCCAATGTGGTGATATGAAGAGCTGAGGCCTTTCAGAGGTGACTAGGTCATGAGGGCGGAGCTCTCGTGAATGGGATTAGTGCCTTTATAAAAGAGGCTCAAGTGATCTTGTTTGTCCCTTTTTGCCCTTCTGTTATGTGCTGACACAAAAGGCACCATCTATGAGGAACAGGTCCTCACCGGACACTGAATCTGCTGGTGCCTTAATCCTGAACTTCTTGGCATCCAGAACTATGAGCAATAACTTTCAGTTGTTTATAAACCACCCAGCCTATGGTAGTTTGTTATAGCAGCAGGAACAGACTAAGACCAAAATTGGTATTGAGAAGTGGAGCGTTGCTTTAACAAATACCTAAAAATGTGCAAGTGGCTTTGCTACTGGGTAATGGGAAGAGGATAGAAGAAGGTGGAGGTGCAAGCTAGAAAAAGCCTAGATTACTGTGAATGCAACATTAAGGGCGATTCTCGGGAGGGCTCAGAAAAGGAGAGCTGTGGGGAAAGCCTTCTTTTTAGAGATTACTGAAGAGGTTGTGAACAGAGTGCTGGTAAAACATGAATGGTAAAGGGCATTATGATGAGGTCTCAGATGGAAATGAGGAATATACTATTGGAAATGGAGGAAAGGCCATCCTTGTTATACACTGGCAAAGAATGAGACTGAATTGTGCATGTGTCCTAGTGTTTTGTGGCAGGTAGAATATCTGAGTGAGTGATATGGTTTGGCTCTGTGTCTCCACCCAAATCGCATCTTGAATTGTAATCCGCACATGTCGAGGGAGGGACCCGGCGGGAGGTGATTGGATCATGGGAGTGGTTTTCCCCATGCTGTTCTCGTGATAGTGAGGGAGTTCTCATGACATCTGGTTGTTTGATAAGTGTCTGGTGCTTTTCCCTGCACACACTCTCTCTCTCTCTTGCCTGCTGTCATGTAAGATGCACCTTGCTTTTCCTTTGCCTTCTGCCATGATTGTAAGTTTCCTGAGGCCTCCCTAGCCATGCTGAACTGGGAGTCAATTAAACCTCTTTCCTTTATAAATTACCCAGTCTCAGATATTTCTTTCTTTCTTTCTTTCTTTTTTTTTTTTTGAGATGGAGTCTTGCTCTGCCTCTAGGCTGGAGTGCAGTGGTGCGATCTCGGCTCACTGCAACCTCCGCCTCCCGGATTCAAGCGATTTTCCTGCTTCAGCCTCCCAAGTAGCTGGGACTGCAGGCACACACCATCATGCCCAGCTAATTTTTGTATTTTTAATAGAGATGAGATTTCACCATGTTGGCCAGGATGGTTTCCATCTCTTGACCTCGTGATCTGCCGCCTCAGCCCCCAAAGTGCTGGGATTACAGGCATGAGCCACCGCTCCCGGCCTAGGTATTTTTTTTATAGCAGTGTGAAAATGAACTAATACAGTGATGAAATAGGATATTTGGTAGAATTAATCTTTAAGCAAAGTGTCGAGGATGTGGCATGGCTTCTCTTGACTGCCAACAGTAAAATGCAAGAAGAGAGACACATATTAAAGTTGGAATTTATAATCAAAAGGGAAGCTGAACTTAAAGATTTGGAAAATTCTTATCCTTACCATATTGTAAAGAATGAAAAGCCATGTTCAGGAGAGAACATGGAGTGTGTGGCCGAGGCTGTCATTTGATAGGAGATTAGTATGGCTCAGAAGAAGCCAGGCGCTGTTCATCAAGACTGTGGAAAAAATGACCCTGAAGACATTTTGGAGATCCCTGGGGCTGCACTACCTATCTCAGGCCCAGAATGCTAGGGCCCTAGGGGCAGAATGATTTCAGGACTCTGCTCCCTGCATTCTGGTGCAGTACTCCTTGGAAGCCTTAGGTGTGCCTTGGTCCCTCTCTACAAAGGGCTCAGGTGGTAAACCTTGTAAGTGTCCACATAGTGCCGTCTCTGCTGCCACACAGAGTGCACAAGCTGTGGCAGCATGGCTACCTCCTCCTAGATTTCAAGGGGTGCCCTAGAGAGGCTCAGGGTCAAAGCAGAGACCGCTGCAGAACAATGCCTGTGAGAATCGCCACTAGGGCAAAGCCCAGCAGAACCCTGGGTGTGGGGCTGACCCTGAGACTCCAGACCAGTAGAGCCACCGGCCAGTGATTCCAGTCTGGGAGAGCCATAGGCTTGCAACTCCAATCTGTAAGAGCTCCTGCATGAGCTGTACCCAGCAAAGTCATGGGGGGTAGGACCACTTGGAACCTTGGGAGCTCAACCCCTGCCCCAATATGTTCCAAAGATATGGAGTCAAAGATCCTCCTCCAGCCCTAAGACTTAATGTTGTTTGTCCTGTTGGGGTTTGGACTTACATGGGACAAATTATCCCTTTTTGCCTTCCTATTTCTCCTATTTGGAATGGGAATGTCTGTCCTTTGCTTGTCCCACCGTTGTGTTTTGGAAGCACACAACTTGTTTGATTTAGTGGGCTCATAGCTGGAGAGATATTTGCCTCAGGATGAATTATACCTTGAGTCTCACACAGATCTGATTTCGATGATAATTAGATGACACTTTGGACTTCAAAGTTGATACTGGAAAGAAGTAAGACTTTTGGGGCTATTGAGATGAAATATATTTAGCACGTGAGAAGGACATAATTTTGGGGGCCGAGCTGGAATACAATGGCCTGATGTTTGCGTCTCCCCAAAATTCATATATGGAAACCTGAACCCCAATATGGTGGTATTAAGAGGTGGGGCCTTTCGGATGTGAATGAATCATGAGGGTAGGGTCCTTGTGAATGGGATTAGTGTCCTTAAAAAAGAGGCTCAAGAAAGCTTGTTTGCCCCTCTTTGCCGTTCTGTCATTTGAGGATGTAGGAGTTGCCATCTAAGAATGGGCCCTCACCAGACATGGAATATGCTGGTCCCTTGATCTTGGACTTCCCAGCCTGCAGAACTATGAGCAATACATTTCTGTTGTTTGTAAATTACCCAGTTTAAGGTATTTTATTAGAGTACCCTGAAAGGACTAAGACAACCTTCAAGGGTTGTGATGGGAATAAGGGTAAGCAGGATAATGGTAGAGTTTCTGGAATGGGTACAGGATAAAATGTTCTGCTAAGAACCTGGGCTGTTGGTAAGAACCTGAGCTGAACCACAGCTCCTCCACTTCCTAGCTGTGTGAAGTCAGGCGAGGGCATGATGTGGAGCATCAGTTTACCCATCTATGGAATGGGTGTATTGATAACACCTACATTGTGGGATTGTTAGAATCTGAGAAGATTATGCTTGTGAAGCTCTTGCATAGTGTCTGGTGCATAGTGAAGTTTCATTCAAAGTTTGCATCATTGTTATTACTATTATTTCAGGTTACATAACTTTCAATTGGAAGACTCTATCCTGGACATGTCCAAAATCTTAGGACAAGGAAAGAGAACCCAGAAATCTTGATCCCCCAGTCTCTCTTATGGTCTTAACTCCCTTCCTCTCAAACTAGGCTCTAGAGTCTCCAGCCTACCACTTGGTACCAATGAACTGGGCTGCCAATTCCAGAGCAAGGAGCAGGGGAGGAGCTATTTTAGACAGGGTGGTCAGAGGCAGCTTCTCCAAGGAGGTCACCCTTGAGTGGAGGCCCCCATGAGGTCAGCACGGGGTATTTCTGTAGAAGTCATAAACTGACTCAGTGTCAGAGAGATAGTTCATCTGGTTCAATGCTTCCCATTTTACAGGTGAGGAAACTGAGACTCAGACTAAGATCGTGGACCTAGATGGTAGAAGAGCCCAACTGTCTGCCTCCTGGGTCAGTGCTCTTTTCACTCCCCTGCACTGTTAGCTGGCTAATGCGGCAGCCTCTCCCCACTTTTCTCATTTGATAACTAATTTAGAGTGCAGCTAGGTATGTTAATGTGACCCCATTTTGGCCAGTGGGATGTGAGTGGAAGTCTGCTGGGAGGTGAGGGTAGGGCTTCTGAGAAAGCTTTTGATTTCCTGGCAAAAGGGATGGGTGGATTTGTCTTTACTCTTCCCTCCCTTTCATCCTACTTGGGTGTGGTGTCTGGAGCTATAGCAGCCATCTAATAATCATGAGGGAAAGGGCAAGAGGATTGGCGGGACGCTGCCCTGACATCACTGAGCTACTGAATCGACCTGTGAGCTCCTTGTTTATATTAGTCAGACGTGCTGTTACTGGCAGCAGAAAGCATTCCTAACTGATAGAGCCTCTCTGCCTTTCCCTTTGTGAGCTCCATCTTACAGGAGAAACTTCAGACAGGAGAGGGAGGCTGCCCTTTTGTTTTCTTATTCATTTTAGAGTCAAGCTCTTGCTCTATTTCCCAGGCTGGAGTGCAGTGGCAAGATCATAGCTCACTGCAGCCTCACACTCGTGAGCTCAAGCCATCCTCCTGTGTAGCTGGGACTACAGGCATGCACCACGATGCCCAGCTAATTTCTCTTTTTTTAAAAAAAAATTGAGATCGGGTCTTGCTTTGTTGCCTAGGCTGGTCTCAAACTCCTGGACTGAAGGAATCTTCCCACCTCGGACTCCTAAAGTGCTGGAATTACAGGCATAAGCCACTGTGCCTGGCCTGATCTAGCCATTTTTAGAAGCAGCTTTCAGTTCTCACTCACCTCAGGGGCCTCATTCCAGCCTGTGACTTAGGGCTGAAAGCTCGTTACCAGTTAATAACACAGCCTGCTGCAAGATAATGCTTGCAGGCCCTCCTTGCTGAACAGTGGGCTATGAATACACAGCAATATTATCAACCCTCCCCTGGCCCCCTGAGCCTCCGGGAGCCAATAAGAATGAACCGTTTCACTCGTCCAAGAGACGGCGAGAGAAATGTAATTTTGATGTAATTCTTGGCTCCTCTGAAATGTGCCTGTACACTGCTCAGACGTTGGGGGAGGAGAGAGTGCGGCGAGAACACTTCTCATGAATGGAAAGGAGAGAAATGGCAGTTTGAGGGAGTATCAGGCTCCATTTAAAGGCCCATTTACCATGTGACACTTTATAAATTATTTCAAATATCATCTTGAATATCATCAACAGTTCCTTTCTGCCTCCTCCCTGCACACCCACCTCTTCCCACATCTCTTTTCAGAGGAAAAGATCTTAGGTAAGGCTGCCTTTCCATCGATTCCTCTGAAGTTGCAGGAAGCTGAAATTACGGCGTAAATTACCTCTTAGCTTGAATGAGGGTAAATTTATGCTGACCAGTGAGGGAACAAAGCAGGTTTGAATTCTGTGGCCAGAGTGGCTCTATCTTCCTCCCCTCAATTCAATGAATGATGCATTAATTTATTAAGCACTTATGTGCAGGGCACTCACACTGTTTCATGTATCTGGTCTACTCTGAGAGCAGTGACTCTGCCTTTTTTTTTTTTTTTTTTTTTTTACCTGCATGATGCAAAGGCTATTTAGCGATTAAGTGACAGATGGTGTACCAGGTGTCCTGTATCCCAGCCCTGGCTCTGCCATTTAGCTGTGTGACTCAGGGCAAGTTACTTTGCCTCTCTGTGCCTTAGTTTCCTCATCTGTAAGCCAGGAATTATAATAATACTTACCTCCTAAGGTTTTTAGGAAGCTTAAGTGAAATAATACGTGTGGCCGGGTGCGGTAGCTCAAGCCTGTAATCCTAGCACTTTGGGAGGCTGAGGTGGGCGGATCATGAGTTCAGGAGATCGAGACCATCCTGGCTAACACAGTGAAGCCCCGTCCCTACTAAAAATACAAAAAAATTAGCCGGGCGTGGTAGTGGGCACCTGTAGTCCCAGCTACTCGGGAGGCTGAGGCAGGAGAACGGCGTGAACCCGGGAGGCAGAGCTTGCAGTGAGCCAAGATTGCGCCACTGCACTCCAGCCTGGGCGACAGAGCGAGACTCCATCTCAAAAAAAAAAAAAAAAAAAAAAGAAAGAAATAATACGTGTAAAGGTCTTAGCTATAGCACTGAATGTGTTAACTGTGTCACTCACCATGCCTGGCACAGAGATGGAGTGTGGTTAACGCCCAGGAAGAATGACTACAGTAGAAGCCATAGAAAGAGCAGCTCACACTTATTGAACCTTCAGTTTTACCAAGGCACTTTGTTATGCTTGTTCCACTCATGATTTCAACTAATTCCCATGCTGACACTTCATTCCTTCATTCACTCCTGCTCATTCATTCACCATGGTTATCAGAAGCCCTGGCTATGCCAGGCATTGTGCAGACAGTGGAAAATCAAACAACAAGGTCCCTGCTACGAGCCAGTGACTTCAGTTACGTTATTGTGGGGAGAAAGATAATAGGTTAACAGAGAGGTAATCTAGAGTGACATGTTGCAAAATGACAGGAAAGGTGCTCTGAAGAGAAGCCAGTGGCCTGGGAAGAAGAGCATCACTGGAGGAGCTGTTTTAGACAGGGTGGTCAGAGGCAGCTTCCCCAAGGAGGTCACTTTTGAGTGGAGGCCCCCATGATGGGAAAAAGTGGCCCATGCTCCCATCTGAACTGGGAGGGTTTAGGCAGATGTTCCTGCTCTCATGGCGCTTCTGCTTTTGTAGGAGTCAGATGTGCAGCCTGGATTTAGAATGAAGGATGACATAACTATTCAGAGGAAAAGTGCAGGATGCTCTGAGGACACACAGCAGGAGGCCTAGACTGGGTGGGGGCCCGATTGTCTTTCCTCTGCAAATGACAGAAACCTCACTCAACTGGGTTAACCAAAAGGGGGTGTAAACGGCTCAGGTAAGTGACAAGCTGGGGTTGGGGTTGGCTTCAGGCATGGCTGCATCCTGTTGTTCAAATTGGCTTTAGCACGATGCCTCTGATCAGTTTGCCCCTGTGTGAGCTTTGTTCTCAGCAGACTGTCAAGGTGGCATCATCAACCCCACACTGATGACCTGGTCAGGAGGATGGTCAGCATGCTCTGATTGGCCAGGTGGAGTCCCGTGCCCACTCCCAGAGAATGAAGAGTAGGTTTCCCAAAGGAAACTCAGGCTGGCATTACAGCAGAAGGACTGCTGGGCAGTTGGAAACAGCAGTTTCAGAGGACCGAGGACAGGGCCCCTGGTGGAAGGGATATTTAAGCAAATCCTGTAGGATGACAGCTGAAGAGGCTGGAGAGAGGTGACACAATAGGAAGGAGAATCACAGAGTGTCAGAGTTGAGAGGGGCCTTAGAGTTAGGGGTCCGTATCATTTATTTCCCATTCTGGGACCTTCTAGGAAGGAAATAGCAGTAATGACAACTACATGGGGACAACAAGCATAACAGGGACTGTTGGGTGAACTGCAATGTAGGATCACTGTAGTTAAAGTCATCCTTTTTGAACCTCCTCTGACACTCAGCTCTCTCTCAGATCCCTGTTAGGTGCTGCTTGGGCCTTGGCTGGCATGCCTCCAAGGCCGAGACTCTCATTGCTTTCTGCATAAGCCCATTGTCTTGGAGTTCAGCTCTGCCTGTTTCTCCATCTGTTGCATCCAACTTGCTATTCTGAAGCTTCCACCCATTGGTCAAGGCTCCAGATTCAACACTTTGGGGTGCCACAAACTTTATTCTTCTTCTATGAACAGTGAGTTAATTGAAGATGAAGACAATGATTGAAACTCCTGGAAATGTGTGTTCTGCAGTCTAAATCCAACCACTTCATCCTGATGAAATTTCTTCATCAAGAAACTGTGGTTGGTGATGATCACTGCCCCTGCTGAGTCAGTGGACCAGCCAGAGATCAGAGATGATGTTCGTGGTGGAGCTCTCTCCCTCTTTGCTTGCTCCCTCTCCAAATCCTACTCTGCCTTTGCAGTCTGGGTTACAGCTTACTTTCCCCAGGAAGTATTCTCTGACTTGATTCATGCAAGCTGAGACCTCATCTCATACCACTCCCTCTTTGTCCCTTGCTTCAGTCACACTGCCCTTGTCTCTGACCTTGGACACCAAACTCATTCTAACCTCAAGGTTTTTGCATTGACTACTGTATTAGTCTGTTCTCACGCTGCTGATAAAACATACCAGAGACTGGGTAATTTATAAAGGAAAGAGGTTTAATTGTCTCAAAATTCCACATGGCTAGGGAGGCCTCACATTCATGGCAGAATAGGAAGGGATGTTTTATATGGTGGCAGACAGGAGAGAGCTTGTGCAGGGGAACTCCCCTTTAAAAAACCATCAGATCTTGTGAGATTTATTCACTATCACGAGAACAGCATGGGGAAGACCCGCCCCCATGATTCAATGACCTCCCACCAGATTCCTCCCACGAAGTATGGGAATTGTGAGAACTGCAATTCAAGAGGAGATTTGGGTGGGGACACAGCCAAACCATATCAATTACCCTCCTGAAATGCTCCTCCCTTAGAACTCTGCTTGGTCCCATTCTTTTCGGCACACAGGGAACGTGCCTAGGAGGCCTTCCCGGCTCACCTCTCTCAGGCCTCCTTCACTCACCCATCCCCTACTCTTCATTACATATTCTGTTTTATTTTCTTCATAGCACTTAATGATTTTCTGAGAGTACCTTATCATTTATTTACCTGCTTACAGTTGTCTTCCCTGCCCCCCGTGGGGGTAGGGACCTTATTTTCCTAGATCAACTCTGTTTCTCTGGTGTCTAGCTTAGGGCCTACCACCTAGTAGTTGCATAATAAGTATTGGCCAAATGAATGATTGATGAGTTCCCATCCCTGTACAACTCTCAATTTTATGAAATTTCCTGTATTTTTGGGATTTCCTCCTTCTATACCTTCTCCAACCCCTTCAGCATGAGTAGTCTGTTTAACCTTGAGCAATAGACATGAGCATCATATTAGGATTCAGATGATATGGGATCAAGTTCTGTCTTGGCCTTTTACTAACTGCAGGAACATTGGGGAAGTCACTGACCCTGTGCGTCAGTTTTCTCTTCTGTAAAATGGGGACAACAAAAGTGTCTTAAAGCTTAGCCAGGTGTGGTGGTGCACGCCTGTAGTCCCAGCTACTCAAGAGGCTGAGGCAGGAGGATCGCTTGAGCCCAGGAAGTTGAGGCTGCAGTGAGTTACGACTGTGCCACTGCATTCCAGCCTGGGCAAGAGCAAGACCCCATCTCTAAATAAATAAATAAGTAAATGAAAGTGCCTAAGGCACAGAGAGAGTGTGAGGCTCACATGAGATCATGGGCATGAAAGCATCCTGCAAAGTGAAAATGTTATGCAGATATTAGGAAATGAGGTTGCTTATAGGTAAGCTTGCATTGTTAATTATTAGGTTGTACCATATGGAATTACCAATATTCAGCCATTTTGACTTACTGTGTTAGTCTGTTTTCATGCTGATGATAAAGACACACCCGAGACGGAGCAATTTACAAAGAAAGAGGTTTAATTGGACTTACAGTTCCACGTGACTGGGGAAGCCTCACAATCATGGTGGAGGGCAAGGAGGAGCAAGTCCCATCTTACATGGATGGCAGCAGGCAAAGAGAGAATGAAGAAGATGCAAAAGTGGAGACCCCTGGTAAAACCATCAGATCTCCTGAGACTTACTCACTACCAAGAGAAGAGTATGGGGGAAACTGCCCCATGATTCAATTATCTCCCACTGGGTCCCTCCCACAACACGTGGGAATTATGGGAGTACAATTCAAGATGAGATTTGGGTGGGGACACAGCCAAACCATATCACTTACTAAAATGGCAATTTCGTATGATTTAATCTAATGTTTTTCCACCGAAAAGTAGGTTTTGTGTCCCCTGCCCCACCCCATAACTAGAGTACTCTGGTAAGTTCTTTGAGGGCAGTCATTATATTCTTCACCAAGCTTAGCAGACTGCTCTGCATACAGTAGGTGCCTGCATGTGTATATTTGGATAATTCATCTTCCTATAGAATGATCAGAGGTTAAATCGACAGGAGGTGCTTATCTGTGTTTAGAGGGCTCAAGGAACTCTTTCTAAAGGAGGCTTCATCAGAGCTGAGTCTTGAAGGTTGAGTAGTTGTTCAGCAGGTGGACAAGAGGACAAGGGCATCCCAGGTAGAAGGAGCAACATGTGCAAGCGTGTGGAGATGCAGAAATATGGCGCATTCTGGGAACTCCAATTCACTGTCTATGCGTGGCATAAAACCTTTCTAGATCAAACTAAACTGTCCCTGTCTCTCCCTCCCCAGCATCTCAGGTCACTCACTATCTCTACTATTCACGTAGCCCTTTGCACGCCTGTTGTGGTGATTGCTATTTTTTTTTTTTTTTTTTTTCTGAGACGGAGTCTCACTCTGTCACCCAGGCTGGAGTGCAGTTGTGCGATTTCAGCTCACTGCAACCTCCGTCTCCCAGGTTCCAGCAATTCTCCAGCCTCAGCCTCTCGAGTAGCTGGGACCACAGGCATGTGCAATCGTGCCCGGCTAATTTTTATATTTTTTTTCTGTAGAGATGGGGTTTTGCTATGTTGCCCAGGCTGGTCTCAAATTCCTGAGCTCAAGGCCATCCACCTGCCTCGGCCTCCCAAAGTGCTGAGATTACAGGTGTGAACCACTGCTCCCTGCCCGGTGGTTGCTATTTTTGATCTTCACCTGCAGTCTCTCCCCTTGTGGGTAAGCAGCAAAGACAAGGAGCCTGCAGCATCCGCTTGTGTGATCATCCAGAGAGCAATCTCCGTGCTGATGGTCATCAGACAAACAGTGGCTGATTGGATTGGAGGCTTGGTCTTGTCCCTGTGAGATTCCCCATCTCAAATTAGGCCAGTTTATGTTGGGGAGATCAAAGCCCTGTCGAGCCTGACCACAGCCAGGCAAAGCTTCTGGCTGTGGCAACAGGGAGAGAAAGGGACTTGTTTTACTGAGTGTCAATGATGGCCCAGGCAACATACTAAGCATTTCATTTATTCTTTCATTCTCGGAGCACTTAATATGTGCCAGACACTGTTCCAGATAGGGAAATATAACAGCAAACAACCCAAGTACTTGCCCACAGGATTATAGTCTAGGGAGGAATACAAGCAATGAACAATGAAACAAAAAGATATATAATATAACATCATGTGATATAATGTAATATAGGGTCATATAATGTCACATGTAATACCAATTATGTGATAGCGAGGGATTTATTTAATCATAACAACACTCTGTAATATGGTTTTTGTTTTTGCTTTTTTTATTTTTCATTTTAAAGAGGAGGAAACCAGGGCTGAGAGAAGTTGGTAATTTGCCTAAGACAGCAGAGCTGCTGGGAGGGAGTGTTTGAACTTGCTATCTGAATCCACCGTACAGCACTGCCTCCCAGGCTTTTAACTGGAAGATATGCATTTGTATCCCAGCTTTGCGCATGCCCACTGTGCACTTGGGCACATTGTTTCACCTCTGCAAGCCTTAGTTTTCTCACCTGAAAAATGGATTAATAGATGCAGGCTTCAGGAGGATTGCTGTGAGATGAGGGCTGAAGGAGGCTGTTTGCAAAGTTCTATGAAAGTTTTCAGTTTCCACATCTGCTTTTGTGGTATGCCTCACATGGCTGGGATACTTGAAAACTTTGCCCCAGTGCTATGGTTCAATGTCTTCGATTAATCCTTGCTCATGATTAATCAGTTTGTTCCTGTTGCTCTGAAGACAGAAACCAGCTCCAGAGAGGACTGGAGGGCAGGTGCTGGGTCTGGGTGTGTGTGAGAAGGGAACTGTTTTCTATAGATTCTCTCTCAACAACCTGCACACAGATTAGCCATTTCTCTAGCTATAAATAAAGGTGCCCCCCCATCTCTGTGGTTGGGAGGAAATATCAATAACACGACTAATTATGGAAATTGCATAATGCATCATTAGTTAGTAATTATGACTTTGTCAAGTGCCTGTTAATTTTTATGTAAGAATCATTCAGTGTGTGACATGGAAATATTAGCTTGTCATCCGGCTTTCCTTTCTGGTGGGGAGAATGATTTGAAAGTTTAGGTTAATGAGGTGTCAGGGTGAAGAACGGGGAGAGGGAGGAGAAGGAGGAGGAAGAGAGGCAGAGGAGCAGAAGGAGGGGGAGAATTACCGGGGAAGGAAGAAGAGGAGAAGGAGGGGGTATGAAGAAGGAGGAGGGGTGCGTAATGAGACAGGAGATACCACACATGGGGAGATGCAGGTGGAAGGACCCAGGAGCTGTCCTCACAAGGTGAATCAAGTCAAGCCTCCTGCTTCTATCCCAGACCCAGAGTTTGCATGGGGTGTTGACACATTTCCCTAATAAGAAGGCATTATCATTTTACAGCCTCCCTGGAGAGTCTTGGCATGTCTCATTTTGCTTGAATAAATTATTAATTTGGTCTAATTAGGCTCATCCAGCAGCTGGGAGGCAGGTCGAGCTAATTCAGGATTCCTTTTTGTGTCTGCCTGCATGCTTGGTTCTGTGGAGGTGGGGGTTGGACTGGAAAGCACAGCCCCTTCCCATTAGAGGGGGTTGAGGCAGGAGGGAGGGCGGTGGAAGTGGGAGGTAACATCCAACTCCATCCACTTGTGACTTCACAGGCACCTGCTGACTTGGTTGCAAGTGCTAAGAACCTATGTCTTTTTTTTCCCCTTTGAGACAGGGTCTTGTTCTGTCACTTAGGCTTGAGTGCAGTGGCATGATCATAGCTCACTTCAGCCTTCACCTCCTAAGCTCAAGGGATCCTCTTGCCTCAGCCTCCCAAATAGCTGGGACTACAGGCATGTGCCACCATGCCTGGCTAATTTTTTTTTCTTTCACTTTTTGTAGAGGTGGAATCCAGGCTGGTCTTGACTCCTGGTTTCAAACTATCCTGCTTCAGCCTCCCAAAGTGCTGGGATTACAGGTGTGAACCACTGCACCTGGCCAGAACCTATGTCTTTCTTTGGACACTTGCATCCTTAGTATCATCTGCAGAGTTGCCGAGGTCAGGAGAGGACATGCTTCAAGCATGTTCCTCAGCCCTGTGGTCAAGGTGCTTCACAGTTAGGGTGGATTCACCAGCTTTATTTTCTTGGAGTTCCAGACTCCCAAAGATGGCTCCAGTTGCACAGATTTTGAAGCAAGACAGCTGTGCTTCAGAACATAGCTCCACCCCATGCAGCTTTTGAACTTAAGAAAATTACATCAACCCTCTGTGGCCTTGGCCACAGCGGAATAATGACCACAGCCTTCACTGCCCTTGCTCTGACACTGCAGAGATGAATCGAGATGATAAATACATGCATACTTCCTAGTACAGTATCTGCCTCATCATAGGTGTTCAATAAATGGTAGTTGTGAAGCTTATGAGAGAAGTGGGGCAGAAATAGTTACAGATATTTTATGCACAAGGAAATTAAAATCCAAGGAGCTGTTATAACTTGCCTAGCACAGACTAGACGAAGTCCCTGTCCTTTTTTCTTCCTGCCCCACCAGGCCGTCTCTCAAAGTTGACATTGGCATTTGGCTATTTATTTATTTTTTGACAGAAGTTTGTGGTTGCTGGAACATAGGCAATAAAAAAGCCAAATGTGCTTAAGAGCCCTGATTATTTTTTAATGGCGTTCAAATCCCTGTGACATTTCTCCCCATGTAATAAGGTTTCAAGATTTAACTTGTTTTCAAGAGAACGAAATCATCTTCACGGCTTTTCCTGTTTTCCAATGAACAACAACCTGTTTCTAAGCAGCAGCATTAGAATCCATCAGACCTTCTTCTGAGCCCGCAGAGCCCAGGTACAAGCTCAGGCAGCTCACCCATATCGGGTATCTACTGGTTCTTTGTGTATTTGTCTCCTAGGCTAGGCTCTGAGCACCTGGAAGGCGTTGCTCTTCCCCCATGGGTAGGGGCTGCAGCCTGGATGCTCTTCCAGGCCAGGGGCTGCATCTTTATTTCAGAGTACCCAGCTCAGGGTACTGCACATGATAGCCTTTCTAGAACAACTTCTTCTTTTTTTTTTTTTTTTGAGATGGAGTCTTGCTCTGTCGCCCAGGCTGGAGTGCAGTGGCGCGATCTCCGCTCACTGCAGGCTCCACCCCCTGGGTTCATGCCATTCTCCTGCCTCAGCCTCCTGAATAGCTGGCACTACAGGCGCCCACCACCTCGCCTGGCTAATTTTTTTTTTTTTTTTTTTTTTTTTTTTTTAGTAGAGACGGGTTTCACCCTGTTAGCCAGGATGGTCTGGATCTCCTGACCTCATGATCCACCCACCTCGGCCTCCCAAAGTGCTGGGATTACAGGCATGAGCTACCGCGCCTGGCCCCTAGAACTTCTTGATGAGTTAAGAAAAGACACTCAGCCACAAAGCTGGAGTGACTGTAATTTAATCTTTCCCTTGTGTTCAGAAGGCTCTTGTAGCACCTCAAGGCCAGCAATTTAAATCAATCAACACATAATAACATCACTCACTATGACACTGCCTCTGCTCCCAAGTGCTAGCTCATATTATTAGAGAATCAGAGACTGAGTCCTTTGTATTACAAATGGGGAGACCGAAGCCCAGAAGAAAGCAATGTATGCAAGGACATCTATATTTAACTTCCCTCTCCACAGCTCCTTTCATCAAATTATCAGATGTTCTTAATGCTTCTGTATGTGTGTGTGTGTATATATATGTGTATATATATACACCACATATATACATGCATATATGTGTATATATATACACCACATATATACATACATATATGTGTATATACACCACATATATACATACATATGTGTATATACACCACATATATGCATGTATATATGTGGTGTATATGTACACGTACATATATGTGTATATGTACACGTACATATATGTGTATATGTACACGTACATATATGTGTATATGTACACGTACATATATGTGTATATGTACACGTACATATATGTGTATATGTACACATGTACACGTACATATATGTGTATATGTACACATGTACACGTACATATATGTGTATATGTACACATGTACACGTACATATATGTATATGTACACACATATATGTACATATATACGTATATACACATACATATACATATGTATACACGTATGTGTATACGTATACACGTATGTGTATACACACGTGTATGTGTATACACACGTGTATGTGTATACACACGTGTGTGTATACATACGTGTATGTATATATGTATACACACGTGTATGTATACATACATGTATGTATATATGTATACACACGTATGTGTATATATACGTAACACGTATATACGTGTATATATACGTATACACGTATATATACGTATATATACACGTGTATGTATATATACACATATATATACGTATATGTGTATATATATGTATATATGTGTATAATCATACATATATATGTGTATAATCATATATAGGTATATATGTGTATATACACATATATATGTATATATACATATATGCATATATGTATATATACATACACACTATATATATGTATTTTAATCTCCTGTCTGCATAACTTGGTGCCAAGGTTGCTGTAACCCCTGCTCCACAGGTCTTCCTGCCTCTCGTCTCTTCCATATCAGCTTGCTTAGCTTTGCAGGAGACAGAGTCTCCTGAAAAAGGGTTTCTTTGTCTCATTCCACTTCTTAAAGGAGCCTACCATGGGTTTTTTTTTCCAGCGCTCTTCAATGGTACCTGAAGCGAATTTGCACCAAAGCAGCAGCTGCGTTGCTGCAGTTCTATCTTCACCCTCACGATGTTTCTCTTGGTCAAAAACGCACTCAAGTCGTCTCCAAGTTCGAAGCATTCAGCAAACAATGGCAAGGCAGAGCCACCAGAAATGTACACCTGATTTTCATGACAAATATGGTAATGCTGTATTAGCTAGTGGAGCCACTTTCTGTATTGCTGTATGGACAAGTGTAGCAACACAAATCAAAATGGAATGGAACCTGTCCCCTGTTAGCAGAGTCACCCCAAAAGGATGGATAGATCAGTAATCATTCCAGCTGGTGTAATACCGAATTGTTTTAAAAATAGCTCATGATTGATGCCAAGTGAAAGCACTGTGTGCCCACTAAGAATTAGCCGGGCATGGTGGCGGGCGCCTGTGGTCCCAGCTTCTCGGGAGGCTGAGGCAGGAGAATGGCGTGAACCCAGGAGGCAGAGCTTGCAGTGAGCCGAGATCGCGCCCTTGCACTCCAGCCTGGGTGACAGAGGGAGACTCTGTCTCAAAAAAAAAAAAAAAAAAAAAAAAAAAGGCATTATTGAAGAAATAAAGTACATTTCAAACCTTCAAAAAAACAAAAAAGAACCTATCATAGCTTTTTAATGCCTACTCATTGCCTAAGGAAAGAAAATCTGCACAACTTTCTCAAGAAAAATTAGTGTGTGCCTGGGGGAGGAGTTTCCAAAATTCATCCAGGTGCTTAAAAACAAACCTATTATGTAGCACTATATAAGTGTTTGTTGTTGCTGATCTTATTATTATCATTTATTATGAATGTCACTGTTGTTATTGTTATTATTCCGCTCTAATGGAATGCCAGGATATATATCAATACAGCAGGACTTCCGGGGACTGGAACTGGGACTCAGAAAATGTGTTATCTCTTTCAGGACATGTTTTTGACATGCCTCTATAATTGGATTTTCAGAGTGGCCCACAACTCCTAAGTAGTAAAGAATCATTACCTATTTCTTATCAATTTTGTCCCTGGATCAAGCCAGACATCAGAGAGGGTATGCATTTAGACTTTACTGACTCCTTGTAGAATTGTTTTCACATTGGCCATAATTGAAGGACATTATAAGAAACTGGGACAAAAAATAGGTCTTTATATTTGTTGTAGGATATATTGAAAGTGTTGTCCATTACCATTCATGCTTTCCCCTTTATTGGGGAGTAATTTCTCTCAGGTTCCTGCACCAAGGAAAACTATTATTTCCTTCCTTCCTTCCTTCTTCCCTTCCCTCCCTCCCTCCTTCCTTCCTTCCTTCCTTCCTTCTTCCCTTCCCTCCCTCCCTCCTTCCTTCCTTCCTTCTTCCCTTCCCTCCCTCCCTCCCTCCTTCCTTCCTTCCTTCTTCCCTTCCCTTCCCTCCCTCCCTCCCTCCTTCCTTCCTTCCTTCCTTCTTCCCTTCCTCCCTCCCTCCCTCCTTCCTTCCTTCTTCCCTTCCCTCCCTCCCTCCCTCCTTCCTTCCTTCCTTCCTTCTTCCCTTCCCTCCCTCCCTCCCTCCTTCCTTCCTTCCTTCTTCCCTTCCCTCCCTCCCTCCCTCCTTCCTTCCTTCCTTCTTCCCTTCCCTCCCTCCCTCCTTCTTTCCTTCCTTCCTCCCTCCCTCTCTCCTTTCCTCCCTCCCTCCCTCCTTTCCTCCCTCCATCCCTTCTTCCTTCCTTCTTCCTTCTTTCCTTCCTTCCTTCCTTCCTTCCTTCCTTCCTTCCTTCCTTCCTTCCTTCCCCTCCCTCCCTTCCTTCCCTCCTTTCTTCCTTCCCTCTTTCCCTCCTTCCTTCTTTTTTATGAGACAGGTTCTCCTTATCTTGCCCAGGCTGGTCTCTAATTCCTGGCCTCAAGTGATCCTCCTGCCTCAGCCTCCCAAGGTGCTAGGATTACAGGCATGAGCCACCACACCCAGTCGAAAGCTTTTATTCTGCTGATTAGTTTGTATTTAATGCTTTGAACAATGAGGGACATTATAATAATGCCGAGATTTTCCTCTTTGCTTTTGGTGCTGGGAATCTCTAAGTCAGCTCTCCAACCTACCTCCTACAAGGCTTTATGGATGCTTTTCATGTGCTTAAGTGAATTCATCTTGTATTTTCACCTTATTTCCTTTTGCTTTGATTTCCTTATTTAAAAATCTGTTTTACTATATTCACCTCTGTAAGCCACCTTGGTTCCTTTATTTGGTATGAAGTAGGATATAGCAAACAAATATCTGTTCCTCTGTTGGTCCCAACCCATCCCAACCTGGAGACTGCATCAGAACAGGAAATACCTAGAGGCTACCAGAAAGAACCCTTTTCCTGATCCAGGAATTCATTAAATTAAGGTATTCATTCTTTCAACAGCTACTCCTTCAGCCCCACTGATGGGACAGGCATTGTTCTGGGTTCAGTATGCTATCCCTAGAAAGCGGAGTCTGAGGCAAAAGCGCATGTGCTATGACTTTATTAGGGAGTGTCACCTGGGGTCACTGGCATGGCCGCTGCTTGTTATCAAGTGCAATGGATTGCTCAGTCTCATGAGGCTGTCACTGGAGAAGTAGGAAAGATGTGACCGAAAAAAGTCCACTTGGGAGAGAACAGAGGAAGCCCTCATGGCTGGTTCCCATCTCCTGTTGGTCAAAGGCTTGCACCAAGTGCAACTTTCCTGTACTTCTGGGCAGTGTGGGCACCAAGAGGGTCTCACAGAGTCTGCTGTCATACAGGTGTGGCTGTCAGAGGAGCACTGCTGGATTGTGCCACGTGGAGCCAGGCAGAAGCCATACACAGCTGGTTGCTACAGCAAGTGGAGCAGACCAAGTGTCCAACTGCAGAAGAGGTGTCTAATAGATGGAGACACAGCAGTGAGCAAAGCAGAGTGTGCCTCTGACCTCACGAAGCAGACACCCTAGTTGGGGGTGTGTGCTGGGAGTTTCCAAGACCACTCCCAGGTTCAATGATTCATTAGGAGGACTCACAGGACTCAGTACGGCAGTGGTGCTCATCACTATTATTTGTTGTGGTGAAAGGATGCCAAACTAGATCAGCAAAAGGAAAAGGCATATGGAGCGAAGTCCAGAGGAAACCAAGTGTAAGCATCCATGAGTCCTCTCCCAGTGGTCACACAGGACAGGCTTAATTCCTCCAGCAATGGATTGTGACAAAACATGTGAAATGTGGCCAGGCGCGGTGGCTCACACCTGTAATCCCAGCACTTTGAGAGGCCGAGGTGGGTGGATCACCTGAGGTCAGGAGGCTGAGGCATGAGAATCACTTGAACCCAGGAGGTGGAGGTTGCAGTGAGCTGAGATCGCGCCATTGCACTACAGCCTGGGTGATAGAGTGAGACTGTCTCTAGAAACAAAACAAAAAATACATGTGAAATGTTCTGTACCAGGGAAGCTCATCAGAGATCAGTGCCCAGGGCATTGGGGGGCTGGTCACATAGGTACCCTCTTCTTAGCACGAAAACTCTAGCCTCTCAGTAGGAAAGCAAGTGTTCAGCATAAACCACATTGTACAAACAGTTTGGAACAGTGAGTCACTTTTAACAGGAAATGGGAACCCTCTGGAATTCCAAATTCTCTAATGCCAGCCAAGGGCCAACCTCGTAAACAGGCCTTTTGAAGGACAGCAGTTAGGAGTGCTAGGTTAACTTTTTTTTTTTTTTTTTTTTTTCTGTACAGGGAGACAGATATAAACAAACAGACAAGGATACATATAATGTAGTAGATGGTCAGGGTATCTGACAGCCCATTTGTTGTTTTTGTGTAAATTAGAGACTTGGCCTCCCTGATGGCAAACATGGCTGGTTCACAGTTTGTGGGCACTTGGTGAGTGTAAAAGAAAACTTCGTCCTGTCACTCTTCCCCTACCCCAGACCCAATCCACACTCCCCTATTTAGCAGCCCTGTAGATGGTGGTAGGTGTTGTAAAGAAACATAACAGCAGGAGAAAGGAGTGGAAAAGGTCAGGATGCAGATGGCATGGATGGGGTTGCTATTTTATTCAGGGCTGTCGGGGAAGGCCTTGCTGATGAGGAGACACTGGACAAAGGCTTGAAGGAATGGAGTGAGCCATGAGGCCATCTGGAAGAACATCCCAAGGAGAGGAAATAGCACGTGAAAAGAACCCGAGGCGTGTGAGTTTTTGGCAGGGTCAATGAACTGAAAGGAGTGCAATGAGTTGGAGGGAATGAGAAGATGAAAGGGTGGTAGAAGATGGGATCAGAGAAGTTGTAGGGGCCAGGTCATATGTTTGTTTATGAGACCTATTTATTATGTGGTAAACTAGTTTTAGAGCATAATTTCAGACACCGCTTGTAAGTATTATTTTTATGCAGGGACTTAGACCCAGGATCTTCCAAGCATGTTAAGTGGCTTTCTGAGCTAAACCGTGTCTCAGTGCATACTTGAGTTCATTGACCCCAGAGAGTTTTGATGACTCTGCTAAGGCCAAGTTGTTCCACGACTGGAAATCACCCATGCTGGCTCTGTGTGAAATTGCTACTTTTCGTTAATGAGCCCAACCGTGTAACACCATCATGGCATCATTTCAGGGAGACTTTTCTATGATGGAAGCTATTTACTTTATGACCCAAGTTGTACCTTTAGCAAGGGGGACACAAGAGGCACACACATCCTGGGGAAAACATTTGTAAAGATTTTGACATTGATAGAATCACAGGGTTTCTCTTGCATTTAACTCACTTCTGCAAACATTTATAAAGTACTATTCTATGCATTGTTGAGATCAGTCTCAGTACAAGCCCCTGTTTAATGTTTCTTTCTCACAGTTGGAACCATTTAATCCCATCTTAGGCTCAGTCTTATCTTCCACTCACCAGGCCCATCTTATACTGGAGAAACAGGACTTTGGTCCAGCTATAACCCCATAACCTTGAGCTTGACACCGACATACTCTGGCTGCTGATTTAGCTCCACTAAGATGTCCAGTTCTGGTTCTTATGAGTCCCTGTGAACCTACTCTGTACCCTATTATGGCACCAATTCTTCTGCCTTGGACCCTGTTCCTGCCTCATCTCTTCCTTGTTCTGGACAGTCTCCTGTATATGGAGAAGACATTTTTCCAGAATTTCATTCTGTTGGCTGAAAATCGCCTATTTATAACAAATTCCCCAATGCCATCTGCAAGTTTTATTTAGCAGTATTGTGCTAACCTTATATTTCTGTGTTCTACCCACTTTAAGGTTCTGAGTTATAAGGCTAGATAGATTAAAGTTAGAATACCAGTTCTACCATTACTAGCTATGTGATATTGAGAACATTCTTTAAGTTCTCTAATCCTTGATTTCTTTATGTATAAAATGGAAATAATTATGGTACCTGCTTGATATAAGGATTAAGCAAAATTATTTTTGGAAATGAGCACCCACAATAAGTGCTCAATACGTGGTACTGTATTCTTTCATGTTTGGCATATTAACTGATGTGTTTTGGGGAATATTAGGTTAATAGTTAAATTTTGCTTTATGTATTTGAATGCATGTTATTAGTTGCATACAAGTTTAGAATTGTTGTATCTTCCTGATAGCATTTTTTTTTGCCTTAATATTTCTCAGTCTGACAGCTGTCTGTTTGTTGGGGTTTGTCTAGTTTTTTCATTGTTTTATTTTCAACCTTTTTTTAATCTCTTATAAATAGCCTATAATTGAGGTTTGTTTTTGTTTTTTTGTTTTTTGTATTTTTTTGAGACAGATTCTCACTCTGTTGCCTAGGCTGGAGTGGAGTGCAGTGCAGTGGTGCAATTTTGGCTCACCACAACCTCCACCTCCTGGGTTCAAGTGATTCTCATGCCTCAGCCTCCCAAGTAGGTGGGACTACAGGTGCACACCACTATGCCTAGCTAATTTTTATATTTTTAGTAAGACAGGATTTTGCCATTGTTGGCAGTTGGCCAGGCTGGTCTTAAACTTCTGACCTCAGGTGATCCATCTGCTTTGGCCTCCCAAAGTGCTGTGATTACAGGTGTGAGCCACCATATCCAGCCATGATTGAGTTCTTAATACAGTGTTATAGTCTCTGTCTTTTAATGGGAGAGTTTAGCCCATTTACATTGATTTTGATTTTTAATTTTTTTTTTTTTTGAGATGAAGTCTCTCTCTGTCACCCAGGCTGGAGTGCAGTGGCACAGTCTTGGGTCACTGCAACCTCCGCCTCCTGGTTTCAAGTGATTCTTGTGCCTCAGCCTCCCAAGTAGCTGGGATTAGAGGCTTGTGCCACCATGCCTAGCTAATTTTGTATTTTTAGTAGAGACAGATTTCTCCATGTTGGCCAGACTGGTCTCGAACTCCCCACCTCAGGTGATCTGCCCGCCTTGGCCTCCCAAAATGCTAGGATTATAGGTGTGAATCACCATGCCCAGCCTGGTTTTTAATTTATTTAGATTCATTTCTGCTGATTTTAACTTTTCTGTGACCCACATTTTCTAGGCTTTTTCTTTTATTTTCTATTTTCTTTTGCCTTAAGATATTTTTCTCCTTATTTCACTTTTTTCTCCACTTGTTTAGAATTTATACTAAACTTATTTTCTATTTTTCTGGTTTCTCTAGAAATATATGTGCATTATTATATTACAACACATAATTGTATAAATATATGTAATAGTATATACTGTCATATAATTGTACGCATGTAAGTATATAATATATAATGTATGTAAGTTTATATATTATATATATCAACATTCTAAAGTTAATTAACAATTTTATTTTTCTCCTGAACAAAGCAAGAGCCTTAGAATACTTTATGATTACTTGCCTCCTGACTTGTTTGTTATTGTTTTGTATTTTAATTCTTTCTTGATTTCTTAACTTCACATATTGCATGTCATTGTGTCTTATAAAATCAATGTTTGTTTAGATTTCCCCATATATTTACCATTTATTTGTTTCTATTCCTTTTTATATCTGAAACCTTCTGAGATCATTTTCCTTCCTTGTGAAACATGTCCTTGTTTGTTAATAGATTATTCTCTGTCTTTTTTCTCTCTACAAATGCCTTTATTTCACCTTTGTTGATTGAAATACATTTTTTTTCTTGATACAGAATTCTAATCTGGTAGTTATTTCAACACTTTGAAAATATTAATCTATTTTCTTGTGGCTTTCATAGTTGCTACAAAGTCAGCTGTCAGTTTAATTGCTCCTTTGTAGGTAATATCATATATCCCTTTTCTCTGAATTAAGATTTCCTACTTAATTCACTAATTGCACAAGTATTTGTTGATGGTTATCATGCGCTAGGTACCCCCTCCCATCGTGGAACCTACATTCTAGGGTCTTTGGCATTTTGAAATTTGCCTCTGATGTATGAAGATATTGATTTCTTTAAATTTATCCTGGTTAAGGCTTTCTTTGTTTCTTTGAATCTTTAGTTTTATGTCTTTTATCAGTGCTGGTATAATCTTAATCATTTTGTTTTTATTTCTTTAAATATAGTTACATCATGATTCTCCCTATTTGTTCATTTCTGAATTGTTATTTCTTGTCTTCTGCAAGCTTTGGGGTTGATTTATTCTTGCTTCTCTAATTCTTTCGGTTGTGAATTTAGGTTGTAATTTTGAGATCTTTCTAACTTTTTGATGTGGGCATTTAGTGCTGTGAATTTCCCTCTTAATATTGCCTTAGCTGTGTCCCAGAGATTCTAGTATGTTGTATCTTTGTTCTCATTATTTTCAAAGAGCTTTTTGATTTTGCCTTAATTTCAATATTTACCCAAAAGTCATTCAGGAGTATGCTGTTTAATTTCCATGTAATCACATGGTTTTGAGCGATTTTCATAGTTTTGACTTCTATTTTTATTGTGCTGTGCTCCAAGAGTTTGTTTGGTATGATTTTTGTTCTTTTACAGTTGGTGAAGATTGTTTTATGTCTAATTATTTGGTAAATTTTAGAGTATGTGGCATGTAGTGATGAGAAGAATGTATACATTGTTCTTAGGTCCTTAATATCTTTGTTAATTTTCTGCCTTGATTGATGATCTGTCTAATACTGTCAGTGGAGTGCTGAAGTCTCCCACTATTATTGTGTGAGAATCTATGTCTCTTCAAAGGTCTCTAAGAACTTGCTTTATGAATCTGGGTGGTCCTGTGTTGGATGCATATATATTTAGAATAGTTGGATCTCCTTGTTGAATTGAACCCTTTGGCATTATGTAATGCCCTCCTTGGTCTTTTTTGATCTTTGTTGGTTAAAATCTGTTTTGCCTGAAATTAGGATTGTAACCCCTGCTTTTTTCTGTTTTCATTTGTTTGGTAGATTTTCCTCCATCCCTTTATTTTGAGCTCATGAGTGTCATTACATGCGAGATGGGTCTTTTGAAGATAGCATACCATTGGGTCTTGCTGTTTTATACAGCTTGACGCTCTGTGCCTTTTAAGTGGGGCATTTAGCTTGTTTATATTCAAGGTTAATATTGATACTTGTGGATTTGATCCTGTCATTGTGCTGTTAGCTGGTTATTATGTTGGCTTGTTTGTGTGGTTGCTTTAAAGTGACACTAGTCTGTGTGTTTAAGAGAGTTGTGTTAGTTGGTAGCAGTCTTTCCTCTGTATTTCATGCTCCTTTCAAGATCTCCTGTAAGGCAGGTCTTGTGTTAATGAATTCTCTCAACATTTGCTTATCTGAAAATGATCTTATCTGTCCTTCACGTAGGAAGCTTAGTTTGGCTAAATATGAAATTCTTGGTTGAAGATTTTTTTTCTTTAAGAATGTTGTATATAGGCCCTCAATCTCTTCTGGCTTATAAGGTTTCAGCTGAGAGGTCTTGCTGTTAGCCTAATGGCATTCCCTTTGCAGGTGACCTGCCCCCTTTCTCTCTAGCTGCCTTTAACATTCTTTCTTTCATTCTGGCCTTGACATATCTGACAATTATGTGTCTTGGGGATGATTTTCTTGTGTAGAATCTTGCAGTAGCTCTCTATATTTCCTGAATTTGACTGTTAGCCCCTCTAGCAAGGTTGGGAAAGTTTTCATGGAAGATATCCTGAAATATGTTTTCCAAGTTGTTTGCTTTCTCCTCCACCCTTTCAGCGTTGCTTACGATTCATAGATTTGGCCTCTTTATGTAATCCCATACTTCTCAGAGATTTTGTTCATTTCTTTTAATTCCGTATACTTTATTTTTGTCTGACTGTCTTATTTCAGAGAACCAGCCTTCAAGTTCTGAGATTCTTTCCTCAGCTTGGTTTATTCTGCTGTTAATACTTGTGATTGCATTGTGAAATTCTTGTATTATGTTATTGAGCTCTGTCAGACCTGTTAGGTTCTTTTTTATATTGACTATTTCGTCCTTCAGGTCCTGTTTCACTTTATTGTGATTCTTATCTTGGATTGGGTTTTGTCATCCTGAATCTTGATGATCTTTGTTCCTATCTATATTCTGAATTCTTCTGTAATTCTAGTCAGTTCGGTCTGGTTAAGAACTCTTGTTGGAGAACTGGTGCAGCCATTCGGAGGACATACAACACTCTGGTCATTTGAATTACTGGAGTTCTTGCATTGGTTCATTTTCACCTCTGCGTGTGGGTGTTCCTTTAACTGCAGTGTAGATTGAGTACAGTCAATAGACTTCTTTTCTGGATGTTTTCACTGGGCTGAGGTTTTGTGCAGGATCTTTATTTGAAGCTGTCTTCTTGCCTCTGGTTTCAAGAAGACAGTGTCTGTTAGTGAGGTATTTTTGTGTGGAAGCTTTGGGGTGTGGGCAGCAGGTGACACTTAAGCTTATTGGTCAGTTGGTAAACTCTTGCTCAATTATGTGGCTCCCCTGTGTTTCCTCGCAGTTGCAGCCATTTTCCCTCTCAATGCTCTGAAGATGTGCGTTTCTCTCTCCCTTGAGTGCTGGCTGTAGGTTGTGACTTGGCACTCCTGGGCTGCCTGCTGCAGCTCTGGGGTGATCTCAGGGTTTATGTTTCTTCCCCAACTTGGAGGCAGCAGAGGAAGGGATCTTAGCAGTGCTTGTGGCCAAGGGTCATTTGCTTGTCTCCTGCGGGCTCCTCCTCAGAGTGATGCTGGTCAGTAATCACTCAGTGCAGTCAACCCTGGATGGAGGGTCTGTGCTGTGGACCCAAGCCAGGGGTTCCCTGTGTGGTGATGAGCAGTTGGGGATGTGTGGTACTCATGGGAAATGGACTGGCCTCCTCTCCTTGGGTCAATTGTGGCTGGTTGGAGGTGTGGATAAAGCACTTAGGGTGTTTGCTCCTTCATTAGTCCAAGGGTGGCAAGGGCAGTTCCACCACAGAGGCAGTGGTGGAGAGGCTTTCACTTGCCCCTGGAGACTCTGTCCAGGAAGTTGTTGAGTTGCTACTGGTTTAATAGCTCTGCAGGTGGCGGCGGGGGGCGGTTTGGGGGGGGGGGGTGGCTGGAGGCTGAGGCCTGGAGGATCTGCCTGGTGAGTTATCTATTCTTTATTTCTCTGCTTCTTCCTTCTTGAGTTTTATTGGATGAAATGAGTAATTTTTGTTATTCAGTTTAATTTCCTTTATTAACTTTTTAGCTATAATAGTTTTTTGTTGGGGGGGTTGTTCTAGAGATTGTAATATGTATCTTTAACTCATCACTGTACCTTCAAAGGATATTATACTGTTTGACAAACAATGTAAGACCCTTAAAACAATGTAATTCTTTTTATCCCCTTCTTGCCTTTTGTGCTCTTGTTGTTATATATTTTTCCTCTCTGTATATTCTAAATCCCACAATAAATAGTTATTTGTGCCTTAAACAGTCTTTTAAAATAATTTAAAATATATAATATATGAAACAAATATAATTAAAATAACATATAAATATTTACCTTGATGTTTATTATTCTTATGTCTCTATTCCTTTCCACATCTGATTTCATTTGCCTTTCAGCTTGAAGAACTTGTTTCAGCATTACTTATAGTGCAAGTCTGCTGGAGACAAATTCTCTTAGTTTTTTGCTTGTCTAAAAATGTTTTCATTTCACTTTTGTTTTTGAAGTGTATTTTCATTAGATATAGAAATCTTGATTGACTTGGTTGACAGTTTGTTTTTTTTCTTCCAGCACTACAAAAATGCAGTTCCACTGTTTTCTGGCCACCTTGGTTTCCACTGCGACATTAGCTGTCATTCTTACAAATTGTCTATATATGATGTGACATTTTTCTGTTTTTAAGATACTCATATTTTTATACTCTATCAAATTTTAAAGATATTGTCTTTATCCTTTCAGCAGTTTGACCATAATGTGCTCCACTGAGGATTTGTTTGTATTTATTTTGATTAGAATTCACTGTTCTTGGATCTGTGGGCCTATAATAAACTTTTGAATTTCATATGGAGGTGAAGTTTAAAACAAAATTTAAAAAATTTAAACTTTGATTATCTCACCAATCATCACATAAAGTTTCCACTTTTCTCAATATATTGAAAAAAATGCATTATGATTTAAAACTTTTCCAACTATGGCAGAGATACAAATCTTCTGGAATTAAGAAAGAGAGACTAGTCAGTGAAGATTGGGGTTTAGATGTCTAGTCCCTAGAAAGACCTCTACCTGTACTTTCTTTCTAGGGAAGAATAAAAGGGAAATAGTGGTGACAATAGAATTTCCCAATTAGCGGCGCCTTACAGTAGAGGAAACATGTGCCCCTTTTCCTGCATAAGGCTTTGGAACATGGCAAGATCCATGATTCTCCTCTGCCCTATGTTGGTCTGAGGAATTGAATAGAACTGATTTCAGGTGTCCAAACAGAGATTATTGCGTGAGCCTCATAAAATTCCTGGAAAGCGGAGGAATGACTTTTTTTTTTTTGGAACCCAGTTGTAGCACCGATGTCAAGAAAAGCCTTAGTCATCCTCAGAGAGCTTGATGAAGGACCTGAGTGGAAGTTAGCCGTGACAAAGCTTGGAGGCTTTGCTGTTGGGACAAAGACACACAGTAGTACAGACTCTTTGAAGATGTCAAGTGGCCAGAAGGTAATGACTGAGGATCAGATTCTGCTCTCTATACTCTGTACTTTGACATTACTAAATTTTTGAGAATTTAGATAATCCTTAGTAGGGAAGTAGATCAGAAACTGAGTGAGGTTGTTTTTGCCCCCAAGCAAAATGAAGTTTAAGAAAGTAGTTAAATTCAGTGATGGCGGGCTGGGCACGGTGGCTCATGCCTGTAATCCTGGCACTTTAGGAGGCCAAGCAAGGCGGATCACCTGAGGTCAGGGGTTCAAGACCAGCCTGGCCAACATGATGAAACACTGTCTCTACTAAAAATACAAAAACAGTTAGTTGGGCATGGTTGCATGTGCCTGTAATCCTAGCTACTCAGGAGGCTGAGGTGGGAGAATCGTCTGAGCCTGGAAGGCGGAGGTTGCAGTGAGCCGAGATCGCGCCACTGCACTCAAGCCTGGGTGATAGAGCAAGACTCTGTCTCAAAAAAATAAAATAAGGCTGGGCGCAGTGGCTCACACCTGTAATCCCAGCACTTTGGGAGGCCAAGGCAGGCCGATCACGAGATCAGGAGTTCGAGATCAGCCTGGCCAATATGGTGAAACCCCGTCTCTATTAAAAATACAGAAATTAGCTGGGTGTGGTGGCACACGCCTGTAATCCCAGCTACTCAGGAGGCTGAGGCAGGAGAATCGCTTGAACCTGGGAGGCAGAGGTTGCAGTGAGCCAAGATTGCGCCACTGCACTCCAGCCTGGGCAACAGAGTGAGACTCTATCTCAATAAATAAATAAATAAATAAAATAAAAATAAATAAGTAAATAAATAAATTCAGTGATGGCAAAATGAAAGTTTTGTTTATTATATCCCTGAGTTTTTGGGTTGTGATTTCATCTGTAATGATGACTATTATTATTGTTATTATTATTAAAAAATTTTTTTTATTATACTTTAAGTTTTGGGATACATGTGCAGAGCATGCAGTTTTGTTACCTAGGTATACACGTGCCATGGTGGCTTGCTTCACCCATCAACCTGTCATCTACATTAGGTATTTTTCCTAATGCTATCCCTCCCCTAGCACCCTACCCTCTGACAGGCCCCGGTATGTGATATTCCCCTCCCTGTGTCCATGTGTTCTCATTGTTCAACTTACACTTGTGAGTGAGAACATGTGGAGTTTGGTTTTCTGTTCTTGTGATAGTTTACTGAGAATGATGGTTTCCAGCTTCATCCATGTCCCTGCAAAGGACATGAACTCATCCTTTTTTGTGGCTGCATAGTATTCCATGGTGTATATGTGCCACATTTTCTTAATCCAGTCTGTCATTGATGGGCATTTGGGCTGGTTCCAAGTCTTTGCTATTGTGAATAGTGTCACAGTAAACATGTGTGCATGTGTCTTTACAGTAGAATGATTTATAATCCTTTGGGTATACACCCAGTAATGGGATTGCCGGGTCAAATGGTATTTCTAGTTCTAGATCCTTGAGGAATGGCCACACTGTCTTCCACAATGGTTGAACTAATTTACACTCCCACCAACAGTGTAAAACCATTCCTGTTTCTCCACATCCTCTCTAGCATCTGTTGTTTTCTGACTTAATGATTGCCATTCTAACTGGCATGAGACAGTATCTTATTGTGGTTTTGATTTGCATTTCTCTGATGACCAGTGATGATGAGCATTTTTTCATGTGTCTGTTGGCTGCATAAATGTCTTCTTTTGAGAAGTGTCTGTTCATATCCTTTGCCCACTTTTTGATGTTTTTTTTTTCTTGTAAATTTTTTTAAGTTCTTTGTAGATTCTGGATATTAGCCCTTTGTCAGATGGATAGATTGCAAAAATTTTCTCCCATTCTGTAAGTTGCCTATTCTCTCTGATGGTAGTTTCTTTTGCTGTGCAGAAGCTCTTTAATTTAATTAGATCCCATTTGTCAATTTTGGCTTTTGTTGCCATTGCTTTTGGTGTTTTAGACATGAAGTCTTTGCCCATGCCTATGTCCTGAATGGTATTGCCTAGGTTTTCTTCTAGGATTTTTATGTATTATTATTATTATTATTAGGATATCGTGCCCTTTACCTTGTACCTTCCAGCCCTCCTTGTCTGTCCAATTTTAAAGCAAGTCTCATAAGTCTCTTTATCTATTGTATTATGTTGTTCCTGTGATTTATTAGATGTTTCATAATGGTGGAAACACATGGTTGACGTTTTTGACCTATTGGGCCAACAAAAGTTGCACTGGTTTGTGTCTTGGGATGCCTCATTCATGTTCTGTTTCAGTGCTTGCTTGATGTTTTTAGGCCACTAATTGTAATTTAGGGAGGAGCCAGTTGGGAAAATTCAATGGGGAAGGGGAAGCTCAGTGGGGAATATTCTAGGTATTTATCTAGTGTTGCCCCTTACTACCAGGAACACTTTTTAAAAATTATACTTTAAGTTCTGGGATACATGTACAGAACGTGCAGGTTTGTTACACAGGTATACACGTGCCATGGTGCTTTGCTGCACCCATCAACCTGTCATCTACATTAGGTATTTCTCCTAATGTTATCCCTCCCCTAGCCCCCTACTCCCTGACAGGCCCCAGTGTGTGATGTTCCCCTCCCTGTGTCCATGTGTTCTCATTGTTCAACTTCCACTTATGGGTGAGAACATGCAGTGTTTGGTTTTCTGTTCCTGTGCTAGTTTGCTGAGAATGATGGTTTCCAGCTTCATCCATGTCTCTGCAAAAGACATGAACTCTTCCTTTTTTATGGCTGCATAGTATTCCGTGGCATATATGTGCCACATTTTATTTATCCACTCTATCATTGATGGGGATTTGGGTTGGTTCCAAGTCTTTGCTGTTGTGAATAGTGCCGCAATAAACATACGTGTGCATGTGTCTTTATAGTAGAATGACATATAATCCTTTGGGTATATACCCAGTAATTGGATTGCTGGGTCAAATGGTATTTCTGGTTCTAGATCCAGCAACACTTTTAAACTCTCCTTCTTAATCAAACTTCAGCACATTCTGTATTCTTTTTCAGCGAGTAGGTTACTTCCACAGTATACCTAGAGGAAATGCATGTGCAGAAATAGCAGGAGATAAGGCCAGAACAGTCATTTGGAACTGGATCCATGGAACATAGATCATGGAAGACCTCAATGCCAAGCTGATGTGTTTGGACAAGATCCTTCAGGCAAGTGGGGTGAGGAGGTGCTGAGAGTTTTAAGCCTAGAAGAGGCTTGATAAAAATGGTGTTTGAAGAAGACTAGTTTTGTTTTTCTGATATTGAGACAACCAGGAAGCTTAAAAAAAAAACAAAACCCAAACACACAAATAAGAACAACAACAAAATGCAGATTTTTTTTTTTTGCTTCTCTTTTCTGAAAAAAAGAGACAAATTAGCTTATATAAAGTGATGTGGGCAAGATGGTGATAGAGGGGCTAACAGTAATAAAAATCCAACTCTCAGAGCATGATGTAAAGTATGTCCAATTTTTACAACCTTCTGTGTTCTTGTATCTGCAGGGCTTCCAGTGGTGGTGTTGAGACCCTGCAAGACTGTTACCTTCCAAATCCAGTCAGTGTATTCTTATAGATTCCCCAGCTATCTTGCCTCCTCCCCTAGAAAGTCTTCCAAGACCCTTTTAGCTCTTCAAGCTCTCATTGTAATATTTATCTGTTCCACTTTTGGGCTCATATCACTTTCTTACCTTGACTTTGAGTTAATGGACTTGCCTTCTCTGTCCTACCAGACCATGAGCTTTTTGAGGGCTAGGAAACACTTCATCTTCTGACACATAGTGAATACTCAAAACATGTTGGTTAAGTGATCTAGTTCATGTGAACCACTGGGACTTATAAATCTTCAGAGGGGAAAAAAAAGATTAGTGCCAGTTCACGGTGATTTTAGTTGGAAGTGTACTTCATTGTATGGGTCCTTTGAAGAGAGGTAATTCAAGTAGGCTACAGAGTCGGGAATTTTTAATTGTAGTGGCAATCTGGGATCCACAGGGAGAAACTAATTCATCAAGCATCAGTTATAAAAGAAACATTGAAAGTTTAACAAGGAATTAGAGAATAATGTGTAAAATGTCCATCTCTTTTGCATTCCAAGTTAGAGGTGGGGACGATATGTTCTGATGGGAGAGAAGAATTGGGATTTGGGATCAGACATTCGTGAGCTTGCATCCTGTTCCTACACATTTTTGGCTGTGTGACTTTACACAGTTCACTCAATTTGAGTTTCAATGGCACAGACTTTGAATCTAGACTACTTGAATTTGAATTCTGACTCTGCAAAATACATAATGGTGTGACTTTGGGCAAATTACTTGTGCCTCGATATTTTGCTTTTGTGAAATAGGGGTAGTAATAGTACCTGGATTTAGAGTTATTGAGAGGATTAAACATATTAATACTCGTGAAAGGGCTTTGAAAAGTGTCTGAAACACAGTAAATATGTAGGTTATTATTATAATGATAAATATTGTTATTTTGCCTTGTGGGGTTATGATGCAGATTTTATATGCAGTCATGAACCCCATAATGACATTTTGGTTGATGACAGACTGCATATATGACAGTGGTCCCATAAGATTGTAATATTGTATTTTTACTATACTTTTTCTATGTTTAGATATATTTAGATACACAAACACAATTATGTTATAGTTGCCTCCAGTATTCAGTACATAATACAGTTTGAATCTATGTCCCCACCCAAATCTCATGTTCAATTGTAATCCCTAGTGTCGGAGGTGGGGCCTGGTCGGAGGCGATTGGATCGTGGGGGTGGATCCCTTATGAATGGTTTAGCATCATCTCTTGGTGCTGTTCTCATAATAGAGTTCTCATGAGATCTGGTTGTTTAAAAGTGGGTGTCACCTCCCCCAATCCTTTCTCCTGCTCCCACCATGTGAGATGTGTCTGTTTCCGCGTTGCCTTCCTCCATGACTGTATGTTCCCTGAGGCCTCCCCAGAAGCAGATGCTGCCATGCTTCCTGTATGGCCTGTGGAACCATGAGCCAATTCAACCTCTTTTCTTTATAAATTATGTAGTCTCAGTTATTTCTTCATAGCAATGCGAGAATGGACTAGTAAAGTACAGTAACATGCTGTACAGGTTTGTAGCCTAGGAGCAATAGGCCATGCCATATAGCCTAGGTGTGTAGTAGGCTATAACATCTAGGTTTGTGTAAGTGCAGTCTATGATGTTTGCACAAGGAAATCACCTAACGATGCATTTCTTGAACATATCCCAGTCGTTAAGCAATGTGTGACTGTGTATGTAAATGTATATAGTATTATTTTCTTTCTTTTTTTTTTTTTTGAGATGGAGTCTTGCTCTGTCACCCAGGCTGGAGTGCAGTGGCGCGATCTCAGCTCACTGCAAGCTCCGCCTCCCGGGTTCATGCCATTCTCCTGCTTCAGCCTCCCATGTAGCTGGGACTACAGGTGCCCGCCATCACGCCTGGCTAATTTTTTGTATTTTTAGTAGAGATGGGGTTTCACCGTGTTAGCCAGGATGGTCTCGATCTCCTGACCTCGTGATCTGCCCGCCTTGGCCTCCCAAAGCGCTGGGATTACAGGTGTAAGCCACTGCACCCGGCCTATAGTATTATTTTCTATATGTAGTATTATCTAATGATTTTAGTTCAATGATTGATCCTTACGGTCATGCCATGGAATAGAGGCTCATTAGTAAATATTAAGGAATATACTGTCCTATCTTGATTATTTTAGGAGCACAACCATGATAGTGAAGAAAGAGAAATAGTAAAAGGAGGAAGGTTGATGAGGCACAAGAGAGGTAAGTTTAAAGAGAGAATGAGAATGAAAGACACCTAGGGAGAGAGCAGAAGAGGAGAGAAAGAGAAAGGGAGACAAACAGATACATTTGAACTTCGATGAGAAATAAGTCAGGAACCACGCTCTTCCAGACTCACTAAAAACAGGGACTTAAGCACCATCATTCCCTATTTTGAAATATCTACAGACAAATTAACCATGGCTCTTGCTCACTGCTGTAAGGTTGACCTCAGCAGAGCCTTGCGCCGGGCTGGGGAATGGTCCTCCCGGAGATGGCCCCAGAGTCAGCAGTGCCCTGGGTGGGTGGGGAGATGCGGTGCTTGGCCTGTAACTCTCGCTCCATCTGGGCTCTCCTGCCAGCTGTGTGTTGTTTATGGCAGCTCCCTATGAGGAAGACAGGGAGTCACCTCCTGTCATCTGGAATCACCTGGAGCTTCCCTGAAAGTGCTGAACCACTCTGCCAGCCATTCTACCATTGTGCAGCCTGGTACACTTCGATGTGCCCGTGTGGATGCCCCAACCCTGAGACTCCACAGAAGACGTTGGCCTCATCTTCCTAGTATTCCTGCGATGTTCAGTGCCCTGCAATTTCCCTTTTCAATCAAAGCTGCTCCTGGCATTGGCAGACATGCCTGCCCAGCCTCACTCCTCTAATTTCTAGGGACACGGCAGTAGAGGGGCTTGTTGCAGAGAGGAGAGGAAGCCGAGAATGGAGACTTGGGCACATTTAAATTTGCCATTGAGACATTTCACCAACATTTGGCAAAAGGTCCCTGACTCTGTGTGGCTGTGCAGGCAGCCCAGTGCCCAGGCTGCCAGCTTCTTGGAGCTCCATGATGACTGCCAAGGGCCTGGCCATGTTCTCCTGCCTGTCAGTGCTTGTCCAGGAGGCTGCTTGCCGGCATGCTAAAAATGGAGGCCAGCTCTTGAAAAGCCAGGAGGGGGCAGTGCAGAAAAGCAGGCCTGGGAGGCACAGAGGAATCAGGCCAGGCAGCCACAGGTCTGTGGGTCTGGGCCAAGGAGACAGGTGGGAAGCAGCTGAGCCACCTGGGATCAGGTGGGTGGGATAGTGTAATTTTCACATATCCTGAGCATCTCACGTGTGTGAAGCTTGCGTCTCTGTCCATTTATTCTGTTTCCTTCCTGGTAACAGAATGGATGGGCTATCCCTGCTCCTATCCAAGGCCACCTTCTCCACCTGTGCACTAGATACCTCTTCCTTCTTAAGGACATCGCTGTCGCCACTCTCTTCTCTCCTGCTTCATCAGGTTTTCTTCTAAGCTCTGGATCCTTTCCATGAGCACACAATGCAAACAGGCTGTAATGTCTTCCAACTTCAACCAAACCCTTCCTTGACCCCGCATCCCTTCCCGTTGCTCCCACTTTTCTTTACTCCCTTTTACAGCTAAACTCTTTGAAAGAGTTTACTATGCTCACTGTCACCAATTCCTTGTCTCCCATTTGCTCTTGAATACACCCTAATCAGGCATTTTTCTACTCTCCCACAAACATTACTCCCAGATGGTCACATCTAGTGGATATTTGTGTTATTGTCTTAACTGACCTCTTGGTAGCTATCTATCATTCTAGAAGCACTCCCTTCTTTTGGCTTCAGGAAACCATATTTTCCTGGTTTTCTTCCCATTGATCATTTCCACCCCCTCTCCTTGTCTGGCTCTTCCTCTTCTCCAGTTTCCAAAGGCTGCCCTGTCCCTGGACTTCTTCACATTGACTCCTTTCCAGTTTGTATCCTCTGCCTGTACAAATTTGAACTACAGATGTGTTTACACAGCTGTCTATTTGACAGATGTCTATTTCTACTCATGCAATGGTGTGCCCTTTCTGTGCCAGGCACTGTGTGGCTGCTGGGGATCTACTGTGATCCCTGCCCTTAGGGGGCTTCTAGTCAGTGCTCTTTGCTTTCTCTGTGTGCTAACTTATAACTTGATGATTAATTTTCTGCTTTGGTATCTATATCCTCTTATTTGCTGACTGATATTAGTTCCTAGAAACACCAGTCAGGTGTTCAAATCAAGATCTGCTTTCCAGAGTTAAGAGCTGGATCTGTGTGGTGGGGTGTAATCCAGGGCAGCCAGGAATGGGAGGGGACAAATGGCAAATGAGAACTTAGACCCTCAGAAACACAAAAGGTTAAAATCCAGAAATCCAATGGGGTCATCAAATCCAGAAATGGAGTGAGTCCAGAAATGGGACACTCATACACTGTGTTCAGTTGTGTAGGTCGTGCACTGTGCAAGGGCACTCCTACCACTGGGGGCAAGTGGGGACTGAAATCAGCCTGCGTTCTTCCCATGATGAGTGCTTGCTTAGGGCTGTGTCTGCCTGGAGAGGGGAGCCTTTTTTTCCTGATTCACACAAAGCCACATAGACTGGCTGGTATCCTGACTATGAATAACCCTTGCTTCCTTTCACCATTCAGCTAGAATGCTAGTTCCTGGATGCTGTGGTTTGTCCAGACCAAAACTCATGTTCAAATTTAATTGCCGATGTTACAGTATTGAGAGGTGGTGAGGACTTTAAGAGGCCTTTTGGTCATGTGGGCTCTGCTCCCATGAATGAATTAATACAGTTCTCTTAAGACTGCGTTTGTTCTCAAGGGTCTGGAATAGTTACCTTTGAGAATGGCCACGTCTTGTGTTTGCCCTTTGACACGCTGGCTTTGCCTTCAACTTCTCTGCAATGTTGTGATGCAGCACGAGACCCTCAGCAGAAGGTGAGCAGATGCCAGCACTATGCTCCTTGGACTTCCCAGCCTCCAGAATCCTGAGCTAAATAAATCTCTTTTCAAGTAAATCACCCAGTTTCAGGTATTCTGTTAAAGCAACAGCAAACAGACTAAGACACTTGGAGAGGTCTCCCTAATACCCTCTCTGGAGTAGGTCTTCCCTGCTGTTCCAGTTCTCATTTCCCTCTTTGGCCTTCTTAGCTCTTGTCAAATTTGTAATTACTCATTTGTGTGCTGCTTTGTTTATTACGGTCCCCACCAGATTGTAAACCCACGAGGGCAGGGGCTGTCTCTGTTTGGTTCACTGTGCATGTCTAGCATCTGGCACATTGTGGGAATCTATTCATAGCTGTTGGATGAATGACTGAGGGCAGAATCAGAACAGAGGATGGGGATAAAGAGAGGATGAAAATAAAGTGGAGGGGACAGGTGGCTGCATGTGGATAGGTCAGACCCATGTTTGGGTTTCCTCATTGGCTGTGCTGTGTGCGTTCTGGTTCTCAAGAGCTACCAGAATATACCTGGGCTCCTGCCTATGCCCTAAGTTCCTGCTCAACCTGCCCTTGCCCCTTCTGAGTCCTTGTATTAATCACCTACTAGGTACCAGGCCTTGCACTAGGTGTGGGTGACAGACGTGTCTTGGGCCCAGTCTCACCCTCAAGGACATCACAGACTCACAGAGGAAACAAGGCTTGTAGAGCAAAGAGAAACAGGGGCAAATTCAATGGGATGAGTGCAGAGAAAGGGCAGGGGAATAATGTCATATTGGAGAATCAGGCAGGTTTCAGAGAGGAGGGGGCATTCTGGTTAAGCCTTGAAGGAGGAATATGATTTCACTGGCTGAAGAAGTGGAAGGAATTCTGGTCTGAGGTAACAGCAGCTGGATGGATGAACAGCAAGCAGTGTGTGTGTGTGTGTGTGTGTGTGTGGGTGGGTGTGGGTGTGTGTGTGTGTGGCTGCAGCATAAGGCGTGCACCTCAGGTACTGTGCTAAACAATTTGATGCTCTCGACCACTCTGCAATTTTTTTTCATTTTACTTTTTCCAAAAACTTTCCCCATTTTCCATTTTACAGATGAGGAGACTGAGATTCAGAGGGGCCATCTAGGGTAGCCAAGGTCACACATCGAGAAAGCAGTGAGGATTATGGAGGGCCAGGAAAGGGTATGATGTGAGAAGGGGATTTCTCTGGAGGCTGCATGTGGAATCTGGCTCAGGGTGGGTAGAGACCCATGAGTAGCTGCTGCACAGCATGGTGAGGGATGAGAGGAGGGCTTTGGGGGTAGAAGGCTCCCAGCTCCTGTGCTGTCTTTGAACACGTGCAGCCTATTCGTCCTAGAGAGGAACGAGGAGGCAGCTCTCAGGGAGAAAGGCTGTGAACTCCAGGTGACCATGCAAATGTTCCCAAGAAGCATCCCCTCTCCTCACCCTGTTCCCATACTAAGTCCGGGACATCCTTTTCTCAAAGGAGACTAATTGATAATCCAGGGTGATAAAATGTTATCACTGTCATTCCATTGAAATGCAACAGCAATGCCCTATAAATGTTCTATAAATCACCCAGAGCTTAAAGAGGAGAGTGAAATGAGCATTGCATTATAAAGCACAGAGCCCATTAATCACATGGCTACAAACCATAAATATGACAAGTACATCCATCAAACCTGCACCTTTCTTTCTGGTCTGCAAATGCACGCATTAGCAACTTAATGGATTTAGAAGGCATTTTCTCCTATAGACTCAGAAACAGAGGGTATTTTATTATTAGCCTCCTGGGCTTAAAAGGAAGGAAAAAGAAGTCACCTTTCACCACAGTACTCAGGGGCACTCCAGGGGGTGTCCAGGCGGTGGCTACAGCCACTGACTCTGCCTGAATTCTGAAGACATCAGAGACCTGGGAGCCTGGCCTTGGGCAGTAACAAGACTTTTGGGGGGCCATGACCTGCCCTGCTTCCTGGCCTCCACCTGCTCCTGGCTCACACAGCTGCAGCTCCTTGACCTGAAGGTTCAGGCCTGCCCCAGGCTTCTGGGCCAATCTTTCCCTCAGATTAGAGGGATTGATGTAGCTTGAGTTTATGATAACAAAACTGCATTTTCATTTCATTTTTGCTGCTAGAGTTACTCTGATTTTGTGTCTTAATGATAGGCTTCTTTCTTCTTTCTCAGACTGCATTCCTACCTGGCTCTGAGAAACCAACAGACATAGTCCTTGCCCTTTGGGGCTCACCATTGAAGGGGAGGTACACACCCCATGTGTGGAAATGCAGAGACAGAAAGGTCCAGAGATGGCGAGAGACCTGGTTCTCCTTCTGGTCATGGGAGTCCTTCCTTGTCACTCCCACTCTGACCTCAGGGCTGGGGTCTTGCTGGATTTATGGATTTCAGCCTTTGGCTGGGGCATCTTGTCTGCAGACTTTCCTGAGGATTGCATGATGGGTTCAGCTCACAGGTGTGGGAGCAGATGCGCTCTTTCCATTGCCTGATGAAGAGAGTCAGTGTCTCAGATGAATAGGACAAAAGTTTTGAAGTCAAACAGGTTTAAATTTGGATGCCAGCTGTGTGACCTTGGGCATGTCACTTTGTGACTCTGAACCTTGGTTTCCTTCCCCATGCATGCAAGTAGTCTGTCTCTCAGGGTTTGTACTACTAGTAACTGACATGTATTAAGTCTTTCACGGTACTTAGCCAGTGCTGTGCTAAGTACATTACCCTATAAAGCTCATTCTGTTCTCAAAACTGCTGTGAGGGGCTCATGGGAGCCTTGACGTGGCTGGGGTGGGGGCTGTAGTTGAGAAGACCTAAACCTCTAGGACAGTGGTTCTCAGTTGGGGTGATTCTGCTGCCTATGGGGCATTTGGCAATGTCTGAAGTAATTTTTAGTTGTTTCAACTGGGTTATCTAGTGGGTAGGGCCAGAGATGCTGCAAACCTCCTGCAATGTACAGGACATCTCTCCCAGGCTGATGAAGAATTATTTGACCTAAAATGTCAGTAGAGCTGAATTTGAGAAATGGTGCTCTAGGAGAAGCAGGCTGGCAGTAAAGCCAGGGGATCATAATTTCCAACTCAGCTGCGGTGCAGAATGCTAGTCTAACTGGGTTATGACCCAGACCCTTTCTGCAATGGGAAATGTCTCTGAAAGCAGGCCAGTGACGCCTTGGTTCCATCCTCTGGGCTGGGCTTCCTTCCTGCAGTTCCATCCCTCTCCCACTACCTCACTCCCACCCACTCCATCCCTCTCCAAACATTCGCTGAGCACCTGCTTCATCCAGAAGGATAAGACCCAGCCCCCAGCCAGGAGCAGACAGCGCACAGCCCAGGGAGGGAGAATGGCACAGAATCAGATGTAAAGAGATAAACAAAGAAACTTAGCAGCCAGCATGGGGGCTCCCCTAAGGGAGAGAGGGTCTTCATTTGGGAAAGTGCCTTGGTAGGGCTCAAGCTTCAGTACTGAGATCACAGTGTTGAGCCCCCACATCCCAAAGTGGAGGTTCTGCCGGGGCTCTCGTGCTGGACTTCACATCCTAGTCATCTCATGAGATGGGCCCCGCCTCTCACCAATTAAATCAGAATTTCAGGGACATCTGCCGTTTGAAAGCTCCCCAGGGGATTGGAATGAGCAGTCAGTTGAGAAGCACATGGCTTTGCCTGGCCAGTCTCTGAGACAGATGCCAGGTGTGCACCACATCCCACAGGTAAGTGTCATTTAGTAGGTTCAGGAGTCTGGTCTGCTTAATGTCTGCTCAAGGTGGCTCTGATATCTTGCAGGTGCAGGATTTCAGACGAGTAGCCACCTGGATGAGATACTGATTTTCCTGCTGAATAGGAGTTGAGACAGAATGGAGGGTGGAGAGAAAGGAACCAGAAACATGGAAGAAAACTGGAACCAGGTGAGGACAAGGGCCAGGGGATTTTCCGTGGGAGGGGGCTCTGCTGCTTCCCTGTGGTTGTTTGCCTTGCTGCAGTGGGAACCCCTCTGATCCCCTGCCAATCTTCACAATGTGTTTCTGTGAGCAGCATTTTATGTAAGTGTGTGTAAACTGAAGAGGGGGCAAAATCTCACATTCTGGTTGGTGGTAGGCAGAGCAAGTCACCTACAAAGAAGCAGGGAGCCCACAGGCATCAGAGGTCAGAAAGCATCAGCTCGGGAACAGCAGATATCTTGGGTGAGGGTCTTTGTTTTGAGATGGAATTTCGCTCTTGTTGCCCAGGCTGGAGTGCAGTGGCACGATCTTGGCTCACTGCAACCTCTGCCTCCCGGGTTCAAGCAATTCTCCTGCCTCAGCCTTCTGAGTAGCTGGAATTACAGGTGCCCACCACCATGCCCTGCTAGTGTTTTGTATTTTTAGTAGAGATGAGGTTTCACCATGTTGCCCAGGCTGGTCTCGAACTCCTGACCTCAAGTGATCCACCTGCCTCAGCATCCCAAAGTGCTAGGATTACAGATGTGAGCCACCGTGCCTGGCCCAAGTTGCTTAGCTTTCTCTTGCTATAAAATTGCCCAGATCCAAGGAATTAAGACAATAAACGCCGATTTCTTGTTTATGTGCAGACCTCTGTGGAGGCTCCTATTAGGCAGGTCTCTTCCCAGTACTGACTCAGGGCTTTGATTCCTTCCATCTGTAGCTCACACAGAGCATCTGAGGAGGAGAGGGAAGAAGAAGAGCCTGCAGGAGCCCCTTTTGCCCTTCACTGCCCTGTCCTGGAAGTGACCCCTCACTTCTGCTCAGATTCCATCAGTGAGAACGAGGCACAGGGACCCACCGAGACACCAATGGGCTGTGAGCTGAGGAAGAGGTGAGTTTCATGAGCATGTGACCAGTCTGTGATGCAGACCCCCATTGTCCTCTGTGTTCCATATGTGAGTCATTCAGTAGGAGAGGTGTGCGGAGGCACATGGGAGAGAAGAGTTTGCTTAGTCCGGGCAAGTTTTGGAAGGCTTCCTGGAGGAGGTGCTGCTGAACCTGGTCTGCAGAAAAAGCCAGAGATAAGGGCCAAGAGGGCCAAGGAATGTGATTTCAGTCTGCGTCTCCATGCCTTTGCAGGTGCATTAGTGTACATTGCTGCTGTAACAAATCACCACAAGGCTAGTGGCTTGAAAAAACACAAATGGTGTTACCTTTCTGTAAGTTAGAAGTCTGAAGCATGTCTCACCGAGCTGAAAATCAAAGTGTTGGTGGGGCTGCTTTTCTCTTGGAGGCTCTAGGGAAGAATCAGTTTCCTTATCATCACCAGCTCCGGGGGGCTGCCATATGCCTCAGCCCTCTCTCCATCTACAAGGCCAGCAATATCCCAGCTCTCTGGCATTCTCATGTAGGCTCATCTCCCGCTGACCACAGCCAGGGGAGTCTCTGAGTTTAAGGACTCATGTGATTAGATTGGGCCCGCCTGGGAAATCCAGGCTAATTGCCTTAACCTTAATCACATCTGAGAAGTCCATTACCTTAAAGTGACATATTCGCAGGTTCTGAGGATTAAGACATGAATGTCTTTGGTGGGCTGGGGGGGCAATCTACCTACCACACACATGCAATTCCTTCTACCTGAAATGTCCTGCCTTCTCTTTGTCTATCTGGCTAACCTCTATGCATCTTTGAAGACCCATTCAAATAACTTTCCCCCCTTCCCACCAAGAAACTTTCCCATCACTTATTGAGGAGTTAGTCTCGCCTTCAGCATGTTTCTGTTGTGCCATTTGTATCCTACTGTAATTACTAGTGTACTTCCCCCAATCCCCATCGCAAAGTCTTTGGGGTCAGGGTCTCTGACTTAGTTATCTCCATATCTTTAAAATCTACCATAATGTTGGACACAAATGTGCCCTGTGTTTGTGGAATAAATGGCTAATATATACATATATATATTTTTTTTACAGTGTTCTATTCAGAAAGGGCAGAAGGCTTATATAATATAATTTAAAAGGAAATATCATCTCAGCCTAATTGTTCCTGTAGGATCTCAACTTTCATCTGAAGGCTTTTTTTTTTTTTTTTTTTTTTTTTTTGACAGAGAGTCTCGCTCTGTTGCTCAGGCTGGAGTGCAGTGGCATGATCTTGGCTCACTGCAACCTCCGCCCCCTGGGTTCAAGTGATTCTCCTGCCTCAGCTTCCCAAGTAGCTGGAATTACAGGTGTGTGCCACCATGCCCCGGTAGTTTTTGTATTTTTAGTAGAGACAGGGTTTTGCCATGTTGGCCAGGCTTGTCTCAAATTTCCCTCTGTTTGTCTGTTATTGGTGTATAAGAATGCTTGTGATTTTTGAACATTGATTTTGTATCCTGAGACTTTGCTGAAGTTGCTTATCAGCTTAAGGAGATTTTGGGCTGAGACGATGGGGTTTTCTAAACATAAAATCATGTCATCTGCAAACAGGGGCAATTTGACTTCCTCTTTTCCCAATTGAATACCCTTTATTTCTTTCTCCTGCCTGATTGCCCTGGCCAGAACTTCCAACGCTATGTTGAATAGGAGTGGTGAGAGAGGGCATCCCTGTCTTGTGCCAGTTTTCAAAGGGAATGCTTCCAGTTTTTGCCCATTCAGTATGATATTGGCTGTGGGTCTGTCATAAATAGCTCTTATTATTTTGAGATACATCCCATCAATACCTAATTTATTGAGAGTTTTTAGCATGAAGGGCTGTTGAATTTTGTCAAAGGCCTTTTCTGCATCTATTGAGATAATCATGTGGTTTCTGTCTTTGGTTCTGTTTATATGCTGGATTACATTTATTGATTTGCATATGTTGAACCAGCCTTGCGTCCCAGGGATGAAGCCCACTTGATCATGGTGGATAAGCTTTTTAATGTGCTGCTGGATTCAGTTTGCGTATTTTATTAAGGATTTTGCATCGATGTTCATCAGGGATATTGGTCTAAAATTCTCTTTTTTTATTGTGTCTCTGCCAGGCTTTGGTATCAGGATGATGCTGGCCTCATAAAATGAGTTAGGGAGGATTCCCTCTTTTTCTATTGATTGGAATAGTTTCAGAAGGAATGGTACCAGCTCCTCCTTGTACCTCTGGTAGAATTCGGCTATGAATCCATCTGGTCCTGGACTTTTTTTGGTTGGTAGGCTCTTAATTATTGCCTCAATTTCAAAGCCTGTTATTGGTCTATTCAGAGATTCAACTTCTTTCTGGTTTAGTCTTGGGAGGGTGTATGTGTCCAGGAATTTATCCATTTCTTCTAGATTTTCTAGTTTATTTGCGTAGAGGTGTTTATAGTATTCTCTGATGGTAGTTTGGACTTCTGTGGGATCGGTGGTGATATCCCCTTTATCATTTTTTATTGCATCTATTTGATTCTTCTCTCTTTTCTTCTTTATTAGTCTTGCTAGCAGTCTATCAATTTTGTTGATCTTTTAAAAAAACCAGCTCCTGGATTCATTGATTTTTTGAAGGGTTTTTTGTGTCTCTATCTCCTTCAGTTCTGCTTTGATCTTAGTTATTTCTTGCCTTCTGCTAGCTTTTGACTGTGTTTGCTCTTGCTTCTCTAGTTCTTTTAATTGTGATGTTAGGGTGTCAATTTTAGATCTTTCCGGCTTTCTCTTGTGGGCATTTAGCTTTCTCTTGTGGGCATTTAGTGCTATAAATTTCCCTCTACACACTGCTTCAAATGTGTCCCAGAGATTCTGGTATGTTGTGTCTTTGTTCTCATTGGTTTCAAAGAACATCTTTATTTCTGCCTTCATTTCGTTATGTACCCAGTAGCCATTTAGGAGCAGGTTGTTCAGTTTCCATGAGTTGAGCGGTTTTGAGTGAGTCTTAATCCTGAGTTCTAGTTTGATTGCACTGTGGTCTGAGAGATAGTTTGTTATAATTTCTGTTCTTTCACATTCGCTGAGAAGTGCTTTACTTCCAACTATGTGGTCAATATTGGAATAAGTGCGATGTGGTGCTGAGAAGAATGTATGTTCTGTTAATTTGGGGTGGAGAGTTCTGTAGATGTCTATTAGGTCCGCTTGGTGCAGAGCTGAGTTCAATTCCTGGATATCCTTGTTAACTTTCTGTCTCATTGATCTGTCTAATGTTGACAGTGGGGTGTTAAAGTCTCCCATTATTATTGCGTGGGAGTCTAAGTCTCTTTGTAGATCTCTAAGGACTTGCTTTATGAATCTGGGTGCTCCTGTATTGGGTGCATATATATTTAGGATAGTTAGTTCTTCTTGTTAAATTGATCCCTTTACCATTATGTAATGGCCTTCTTTGTCTCTTCTGATCTTTGATGGTTTAAAGTCTGTTTTATCGGAGACTAGGATTGCAACCCCTACCTTTTTTTTGTTTTCCATTTGCTTGGTAGATCTTCCTCCATCCCTTTATTCTGAACCTATGTGTGTCTCTGCACTTGAGATGGGTCTCCTGAATACAGCATACTGATGGGCCTTGACACTTTATCCAATTTGCCAGTCTGTGTCTTTTAATTGGAGCATTTATCCCATTTACATTTAAAGTTAATATTGTTATGTGTGAATTTGATCCTGTCATTATGATGTTAGTTGGTTATTTTGCTCGTTAGTTGATGCAGTTTCTTCCTAGCCTCGATGGTCTTTACAATTTGGCATGTTTTTTCAGTGGCTGGTACCAGTTGTTCCTTTCCATGTTTAGTGCTTCCTCCAGGAGCTCTTGTAGGCAGGCCTGGTAGTGACAAAATCTCTCAGGATTTGCTTGTCTTTAAAGGATTTTATTTCTCCTTCACTTATGAAGCTTAATTTGGCTGGATATGAAATTCTGGGTTGAAAATTCTTTTCTTTAAGAATGTTGAATATTGGCCCCCACTGTCTTCTGGCTTGTAGAGTTTCTGCCAAGATATCAGCTGTTAGTCTGATGGGCTTCCCTTTGTGGGTAACCCGACCTTTCTCTCTGGCTGCCCTTAACATTTTTTCCTTCATTTCAACTTTGGTGAATCTGACAATTATGTGTCTTGGAGTTGCTCTTCTCAAGGAGTATCTTTGTGGCATTCTCTGTATTTCCTGAATTTTAATGTTGGCCTGCCTTGCTAGGTTGGGGAAGTTCTCCTGGATAATATCCTGCATAGTGTTTTCCAACTTGGTTCCATTCTCCCCGTCACTTTCAGGTGCACCAATCAGACGTAGATTTGGCCTTTTCACGTAGTCCCATATTTCTTGGAGGCTTTGTTCATTTCTTTTTACTCTTTTTTCTCTAAACTTCTCTTCTCGCTTCATTTCATTCTTTTGATCTTCCACCGCTGATACCCTTTCTTCCAGTTGATTGAATTGGCTACCGAAGCTAGTGCATTCGTCTTATAGTTCTCCTGCCATGGTTTTCAGCTCCATCAGGTCATTTAAGGAGTTCTCTACACTGGTTATTCTAGTTAGCCATTCGTCTAATCTTTTTTCAAGGTTTTTAGCTTCTTTGCGATGGGTTCGAACTTCCTCCTTTAGCTCGGAGAAGTTTGATTGTCTGAAGCCTTCTTCTCTCAACTCAACAAAGTCATTCTCCGTCCAGCTTTGTTCCATTGCTGGTGAGGAGCTGCGTTCCTTTGGAGGGGGAGAGGCGCTCTGGTTTTTAGAATTTTCAGCTATTCTGCTCTGTTTTTTTCCCCATCTTTGTGGTTTTATCTACCTTTGGTCTTTGATGATGGTGACGTACAAATGGGGTTTTGGTGTGGATGTCCTTTCTGTTTGTTAGTTTTCCTTCTAACAGTCAGGACCCTCAGCTGCAGGTCTGTTGGAGTTTGCTGGAGGTCCACTCCAGACACTGTTTGCCTGGGTATCAGCAGTGGAGGCCGCAGAACAGCGAATATTGCTGAACAGCAAATGTTGCTGCCTGATCGTTCCTTTGGAAGCTTCGTCTCAGAGGGGTACCCGGCCATGTGAGGTGTCAGTCTGCCCCTACTGGGGGGTGCCTCCTAGTTAGGCTACTCGAGGGTCAGGGACCCACTTGGGGAGGCAGTCTGTCTGTTCTCAGATCTCAGACTCTGTGCTGGGAGAACCACTACTCTCTTCAAAGTTGTCAGACAGGGACATTTAAGACTGCAGAGGTTTCTGCTGCCTTTTGTTTGGCTATGCCGTGCCCCCAGAGGTGGAGTCTACAGAGGCAGGCAGGCCTCCTTGAGCTGTGGTGGGCTCCACCCAGTTCGAGCTTCCCGGGCACTTTGTTTACCTACTCAAGCCTCAGCAATGGCGGGCGCCCCTCCCCAGCCTTGCTGCCGCCTTGCAGTTCGATATCAGACTGCTGTGCTAGCAATGAGTGAGGCTCTGTGGGTGTGGGACCCTCTGAGCCAGGCGTGGGATATAATCTCCTGGTGTGCCATTTGCTAGGACCATTGGAAAAGTGCAGTATTAGGGTGGGAGTGACCCAATTTTCCAGGCGCCATCTGTCACAGCTTCCCTTGGCTAGGAAAGGGAATTCCCTGACCCCTTGTGCTTCCCGGGTGAGGTGATGCCTCGCCCTGCTTTGGCTCACACTTGGTGGGCTGCACCCACTGTCCTGTACTCGCTGTCTGACAAGCCCCAGTGAGATGAACCTAGTGCCTCAGTTGGAAATGCAGAAATCACCCATCTTCTGCGTTGCTCACGCTGGGAGCTGTAGACTGGAGCTGTTCCTATTTGGCCATCTTGGAACCGCCCTCCATAAGTATACATTCTTAAAAATGAGACAATAATAAATGTATAGACTGCTTTTTAATTGCTCTGTTAACTTTACATTTTTTCCATGCAAATGAGCAAAGTTCTACTGATGACAGAAACAGACTGGGTACAAAGGCTTTATTTATTGATATTTATCGATCATCTGCAAACATCAAGCTAGAAGCTGGAAGCACAAGACTCACCTGACACATGGAAATAACATAAGGTTCACGGCAAATGAGTAAAGACGTATTAGGAAAATGCAAGGAAAAAGAAAACAATGGGAATCACAATATTAACCTCATGGAAAATGGCAGGAGTCCAGGCATTGGCAAAATTCATCATGATGGTCATGGGGATTACACAGCTTCCCATAAGGATACACAGACAATTCCTCAATTGTAGCTCCTTATTCTCTCCTGATTCCTCTCATCTCCTCCATGAACATTTCCATATCATCTCCACCTCTATTCATCCCATCATTGACCTGCCTATTGGGTATGGCCCATTGAAAATTAGGGGCCAGTAAAAAAGAATGAGTTCATGTCCTTTGCAGGGACGTGGATGAAGCTGGACACCATCATTCTCAGCAAACTAACACGGGAACAGAAAACCAACCACTGCATGTTCTCACCCATAAGTGGGAATTGAACAATGAGAACACATGGACACAGGGAGGGGAACATCACACACCGGGGCTTGTCAGAGACGTGGAGGGAAAGGGGAGGGATATCATTAGGAGGACTACCTAATGCATGCATGGCTTAAAACCTAGATGGGCCAGGCGTGGTGGCTCATGCCTGTAATCCCAGCACTTTGGGAGTCTGAGGTGCGTGGATGACGAGGTCAGGAGATCGAGACCATTCTGGCTAACACAGTGAAACCCCGTCTCTACTAAAAATACAAAAACAAAATTAGCCGGGCGTGGTGGCGAGTGCCGGTAGTCCCAGCTACTCGGGAGGCTGAGGCAGGAGAATGGCGTGAACCCGGCAGGCGGAGTGTGCAGTGAGCTGAGATCGTGCCACTGTACTCCAGCCTGGGGGACAGAGCCAGACTCCATCTCAAACAAACAAAACAACAACAACAACAACAACAACAAAACCTAGATGACGGGTTGAAAGTTTCAGCAAACCACCATGGCACATGTATACCTATGTAACAAAGCTGCACGTTCTGCACATGTATCTCAGAACTTAAAAGAAACAAAGAAAATTAGGGGCAAGTCGGCGAGCCTGTTTCTGTTTATTCTTTCCTGTAGGCTGGAGGTCTTTCCTGTAGGAGGCGGTCTTTTCCTCCTCCCAAGGGTGGTCTTCCTCTCTATTCTGAATAGGCTTCCCTGTTTCTTTGTTTTCCTGGTGGATGTTGGCCACCATGAGACTTTTTTCTGGTTGTTTTTCTGCTCTGTTTTCCCGAGTCCTGATGACTGTTAGCATTTTGATGTATTTCCTTCCACTTTTTTTTTTTTTTTTGATATGGAGTCTCACTCTGTCACCAGGCTTGAGTGCAGTGGCGCGATCTTGGCTCACTGCAACCTCCGCCTCCTGGGTTCAAGTGATTCTCCTCCCTCAGCCTCCTGAGTAGCTGGGACTACAGGTGCCTGCCACCACACCTGGCTAATTTTTTTGTATTTTTAGTGGAGACGGGGTTTCCACCAGCCAGGATGGTCTCGATTTCCTGACCTTGTGATCCGCCCTCCTCAGCCTCCCAAAGTGCTGAGATTACAGACGTGAGCCACCGCGCCCAGCCTCTTCTACCTTCTTTTCTATGCCCATGCTTATATATTCCAAAAGTACACATTTTTACCTATGGATATTATGACATATTCAGTTTTCCCGGCTTGTATTTTCAGTCAACATTATATTAGAAGAAATTCTTCATGCCATTGAAGTGTTTTTTGAAAACATGACTTCTAACGCCTGCATGTATTTCATTATGTGAACGTACCTTCACTTAGCCATTTCCTTGCTTGACAACCGGGTTACTTCCAATATTTCTCTAGTATAATTAATCCTGTGATGACTATTCCTGTATAGGTACTGTGTTCATATCTTTAATTATTTTCTTGGGTTAAATTTCTAGGGATTAAATTACAGGGCCAAAGGATATGAACTTTTTATGACTATTGTTACATATTTCAAAGAAAATTGGACACATTTACCCGCTTATCAGCAAGTGAATCTGCTGTGGTCTGAATATTTGTGTCCTCCCAAAATTTATATGTTGAAATCATAACCCTCAAGGTGATGGTATTAGGAGGTGGGACTCTTGTAAAAAGATCGGTGCCCTTATAAAAGAAACACGAGGGAGACCTCTTGCCTTTTCCACTGTGTGAGGACACAGTGAGAAGTCACCGTCTATGGGGAAATGGGTCCTCAGCATCACTGAATCTTCTATTACCTTGATCTTAGATTTCCAGCCTCTAGAACCATAACAAATAAATTTCTGTTATTTACCAACCACCCAGGTGATGGTATTTTGCTATTGCAGCCCAAGGAAACTAAGACAATATTATCTCAGCTTTTGACAGGTTCTAATGAACACTCCTTAAGAGAAAACTCTGTTTATGTTATGGGTAAAAATTTGTGTCTAATTGTCATTTTAAGGTACATGTCTTTCTTAGTGAGGGTTTGCAGTATTTTGTTTATTAAGGGAAAAGTGACTTATTTTTTCCTTTATGAACAGTCTGTTTATGTTCTTCGCTCATTTATCTACTGGGGTTAATGTTCTTTTCTTCTTACCTATTTGTATGATATATTTGAATATAATGATATTAATCCTCGTTCTGTAACACTTGTGGCAAACCTGTTCTCTTTGTTCAAAGCTTCTTTTCAAATAGGGGCAGGGAGCTGGTGTCATTCAGGTTAACCCCCAACCCTGCCAGTTTCCTCTGGGAATGGTCCACATCCTTCTCCGTAGAGTTAGCCCCCAACCTGCAACCCCTGGCTCGCTGAATCCTTCATTTTGTCTTCAAAAGGAGTTGAATTTTAAGCATCTTTCTTGGTCCTCTGGGAGCAAAACCACTTTGCCCGCTTGAGATCATTAATTTCCCCATTTCTTTCCTCTCTTCCATTCCTCATAAATAATCCCTGGCAATTATTAAGCATTTTTTGTGTTGCCTTAGACTTTTGAGTGCTTAATGATCCTTTAGTGGTTCAGCAGAGAAAGGAGAATCTTTCCTTCCTTCTCCCACCCCCTTTGACAATTCTGGGCTGTAGGAATCTTTCTAATGGACTGACAGCTCTTGGAAGGGAAACAGATCCTGGACATTGTCCATCACCCGGTCCAGATCTGGTAATTTCAATGTGGGGGAAAAAAGGCCAGAGAAGGCATAGGAGTCATGTAGGATCTCACAGATGCTTGGTGACGAAGCCATACTTCACTAAGTGAGGACTGGGGAAATAGAGAGTTCTATCCTGGAGAAGGCAGTAGACTAAGGAGGTGGCACACGTGGAAACAGCCCCATAGAAACATGTTCTTAGCAGCATGGCATGTTGTGGTTGCAGCTCCACCAAAGCAGAAATGGAGACAGCACTGTCCTCCCTGGACCTGGGAGAGTCAGGAGCTGGGCACAACGTGGGCACAGAATGGGACTGGAGATGGCCCAGGACGAGGGCTGTGGGCAGTCAGGGACAGGGATGGCTGTAGAAACTTTATGATGCTCTTGTTTCAGAAAAGGGAAGGCCTAGGCAACTCCACTTAGTCCCCCATCCGTGGAGGCTTAGGAGGCAGAATGGCCCGCTCTTTACCCCTGCGGGAGTAGAAGGTGTAGGGGAAGGAAAGGGCTCTGGGAGTCGTTGGAGCCCAGCTTCCTGACGGTGCTGAATGTTGCATCTTAACCATGCAGCTCTCTGGCAATGCAGGCAGAGGAGCAGCGACCGTACTTTACCTGCCCTGGCCTCAGGGTCAGGCCTGCTTACCCACCTTTCCACCCAGCCCACCCTCGCCCCACAGGACCCCGATCCAAGGCCCTCCTGCAGGCCCCTGCACAGCAAAGAATTCTCTTTGCAGCACTTTCCCTGGAGGCTCCCCTTAACTCTCCCACTTGCAGCTCCTTATCCAAAGGTGTAAGTCTTCTTTCTAGTTCTCTCTCCTCTCCCCTTGCTACTGCCTTGGGATGCCATGTGAATTCTCTTCTCCCTACCTTTCTCATGGACAGGCAGTCCCAAATTTAAAAACATATTTAGGCCAGGTGCGGTGGCTCATGCCTGTAATCCTAGCACTTTGGGAGGGCAAGGTGGGCGGATCACTTGAGGTTATGAATTTGAGACCAGCCTGGCCAACATGGTGAAACCCTATGTCTACTAAAAATATAAAAAATTAGTTGGGCGTGGTGGCACGCGCCTGTAGTCCCAGCTACTCAGGAGACTGAGGCAGGAAAATCGCTTGAACCCAGGAGGCGGAGGTTGCAGTGAGCTGAGATTGCGCCACTGCACTCCAGCCTGGGCAACAGAGCGAAACTCCGTCTCAAAAACAAAAACAAAAAATTACCCTGGTGTGGTGGCGCGTGCTTGTAATCCCGGCTATTTGGGAGGGTGAGGCATGAGAATCACTTGAACCTGGGAGGTGGAGGTTGCAGTGAACCAAGATCGTGCCACTGCACTCCAGCCTGGGTGACAGAGTGAGACACTTTCTAAAACAACAACAACAAAAACATATTTAATATTTTCTCATGTTCTTATCTTACTATTTTCTGCTAATGTCTGTATTGCCGATGCTTCCTTCATTCATTCAGAACATATTTATAAAGCACAAAGCACTGGGTGCAGTTTTTCACACCTGTAATCCCAGCACTTTGGGAGACTGAGGCAGGCGGATCACTTGAGGTCAGGAGTTCGAGACCAGCCTGGCCAACTTGGTGAAACCCTGTCTCAACTAAAAATACGAAAAACAGCCAAGCATGGTGGCACGTGCCTGTAATCCCAGCTACTCAGTAGGCTGAGGCAGGAGAATCGCTTGAACCTGGGAAGCGGAGGTTGTAGTGAGCCGAGGTCGCGCCATTGCACTCCAGCCTGGGCTATAGAGTGAGATTCCATCTCAAAAAAAGAAAAAGAAAAAAAAGAAAGCACAAACCTTGCTGCTAGACAGGGATTAAAAAGACAAACCATGCAAGCAGAGAAGGGGGACTGCTTTGAGAAATACACAGGAAGTGAAGTCAATACTGGGGTGTGGAGAAGAATGGTATTGGGACCTCTGCTGGCCCACCTTTGAGAAAATTAGAAACTTTGTTGCCATCTGCCAGGAAGTGGTTGTAATAAATAGAAAAATCTATGCTGTCATGAATGGCGGGCTGTCTCAGGCATGTCCTTCTCATGACAGCAAATGGAAGCGTGAGAACAAAATGAGCAGGTGCGTTCTCATGCTTCTGGACAAAGCCCCGTCACTGAGCCCAGAGTCAAGGGTGTGGGGCAGTTACCTGGCAAAGGATATGGATACTCGGAAGGAGGAAGAATTGTTCTGTTACAGAATCGGTTAGCCAGTCTGCTACAGAATATAGGTTTTTTTTTTTTTGAGACAGTCTCGCCCTGTCGCCCAGGCTGGAGTGTAATGACGCAATCTCGGCTCACTCCAACCTCCACCTCATGGGTGAAAGTGATTCTCCTGCTTCAGCCTCCCGAGTAGCTGGGACTACAGGTGTGCACCACCACGCCCAGCTAATTTTTGTATCCTTAGTAGAGACGGGGTTTCACCATATTGGCCAGGCTGGTCTCGAACTCCTGACCTCGTGATCCACCTGCCTCAGCCTCCCAAAGTGCTGGGATTACAGGTGTGAGCCACTGCGCCCGGCTGGTGTTTTTTGCTTTTTGTTTTTTTTTTTTGTTTGTTTGTTTGGTTTTTACTCTGCAAGAGTAGAGTATTTTGGATTTGGGGGCTTATGGGCATCCCACATATCCTAACCTAGGGGTGAGTGGAAGGTCATAGAGCACATTCTCAGGAGGCTTTCCATTCTCACAGAGATGAGCTGGACATAACCCATTTGATAAGTTTGGAAAAGCTGCCTTCTAGTGAGCCGTAACACAGCCATGGACAGGGAGACAGTCATGTGAGCTGTAGAGAGCTGTAGAGAACATTAAAGACCGGAACTAAATATAGCTCTGAATTTATTAGTATTACCAACTACCCCAAAAGCTCCATCCCCAGGGACTGAGATACACAACATCGCCTCAGAATCCTTAGCAGAGGCTTCCAGGAGGAGCTCAGATCCCTCTGGAGGGCTTCATAGAATTGTTGCTGCACAGAGTGGAGCTGAGGCTACATTAGGCACCCTCATCTCAGTGCGGCTTCATGCAGGATCTCCACCCCCACCTTGCAGGCGCCCTGGGTCCAAGCCTAGAGGGATGTTGATTTTCCCATGATGGCCCAACACCCCATCCCCAGCTAGTAAATGGCAGGGCCAAAGCTTCAACCTCTGCTCAAGCCATTGCCTGTGAAAAGTTCTGACAACTTCATACAGAGCCTGAGATATGTAAGAGCTCAGGAAATGGCAATTAATATTCTAATAATAATACTTTGTAGATAAATATGAATGAATAACTATTGAGTATCTCCTAGGCTTCACGCACCGTATGAAGCACTTTCCTTGAAGTGACTTTAGCAGCTGGGATTGTCATCCTCATAGATGGGGAAACTGAGACCAGAGAGGTTAAGTGACTTGTCTAAATCCTCCTCTGGAGGTAAATTTAATTTTAGGAGATGGTTTTGCTAACTTTGGGAAAAATAAACCATGCATTCAATTTGCTCATGAGACTTTTAGCAATGGCATATTTAGAGGTGAGGGATAATTGGAAATTCTATGGAAAAAAAATGGAAAAAGTACTTGGAATAAAATAAAATACCCTTGCCTCAAGTTTTTTTACCTTTTTTTTTTGTTTTGTTTTTTGTTTTTTTTTTTTCCTGGAATGTTATATCTCTGACAAGGAGTTAGAGCTTTGGGGCCTGCCGCTGACAGGAAGGCTGGTGGAGACAGACACGGGCCAGATGGAATGTGCAGTGTCCTATCTGTCCCTTTAATAACTCTGGCCCGGGTGACCTGTCACTATAAGCAAGGGGAAGGGAGAAAAATGAGCCAATTCATTTCTAAATGGCTCTGTAACTCCAGGGTGTTATCGAGCAGAGACAAAGGACACTCCATAATTCTTGGAAAGGGAATCAGGATCTCCGGGAAGCAGGCACAGGCTCCATCCGGTCTGCCGAAGCCTCCTGCCAACCAGGGATCCACGCTCCATAAATACACAGAGAGATAGATCTCCTGGCCCCATTGATTTCCCCTTGCCATTATTGATTGCATTCTTAGATAAGTGGGGACTTTTCGACCAGAACTAAACTCTCTGTATCTTTCTTGGAAGCCTTTGCAATGCCAGGGGTTCGGCTGAGGGGGGAAGTGCTGTCTGCTGTCTTCTCAGAATGCTACCCACCAGCTATGTCCTGGGTAAGAGAAAATAAAGGACTCTCCCTGGGCCCCTCAGTTTTCCAGAACATGTCAAGTTGGGAGTTCTCCCAAGGGGAGAAGAAAATGGCTTCAACTGACAGAGCCTCTATAGGTGTTCTGTGTGGATGACATCAACTTTGTTTATAATCCCTTCAATTATGAATGCAGAAGGGTAAGTTTGCCCTTGGCAGAATTTCTCAAACTTTAAAATGCAAAGAGGTCCCTTGGCCATCTTGTGTGAAAGCGGCCTCTGATTCAGTAAGTCTGGGGTGGGTCCTGAACTGTGCCTTGCTGACAGGCTCCTGGGTGTGTGGGTGCTGATGCTGCTGGATCTGGGTCCCCACTCAGGTCAACTCTGTACTCTCTCAGGCTGTGCACGTGAGCCTTTGCTATCCTTCAGAGCTGCCTTTAAGTATTAATTCATTCATCAAGCATTTATTAGCTTCTACTGTGTGCCAGGCCCTGTGCTGGGCTCTGGATAGAAGATGAAGGGAACAGAGTGCTCACCTTCAAATTACTTACAGCTGGGTTGGAGACACTACTTTTCCAACAAGCACTGCTAATGCAATGTGATTGCAATGTGATTACGTCCTGAGCAAGGATGGAAGGCCCTGCTGCAGGACCCTTCTCAGGTGAGGGGCAATTAATTCTGCTGGGAGGCCTCAGGGAGGGGGATATTGAAGCTGGGTATTGAAGCATGAGGAGGAGCCTTTCAGATGAGAAAGTGGAGGCAGAGGATATGAGTATGAATGGCTGGAAGTTTGAAAGTTTGGCATTGCCAGGAAAACATGGATGCTAGTTGCAAATGCCCCCAACTAAGAGATGGCTGGCTGGATGTGGAGTGCTGATCTGGCTATCACCACCAGACTCGGAGTCCTTGAGGTCAAGAGCCTCATCTGGCTTATCTCTACTCCCCCAGCTCTGGCAAACGGTGCCCAGAAAATAATTAAACCAAAATGAAGTTGATTTGTTCATTTCTGGCAGAGGTGCTCATTCTTGAGTGTACATCAGAATGCCCTGGAGTGCTTGTTAAAAAGACTTATGGGCCCCACCCTCAGTGCTTCTGACCCCGTAGATCTGGGCTGGGGCCTGGTATTTGCACTTCTAACAAGTTTCCAGGCAATGCTGCTGTTGCAGAACCAGGAACCACCCTTTGTGGACCACCAATCAACATCCAACGTCATTGTTTTCAAGTAATTCCTCCTGAGGGAGGGGAGTGGGTGGTTCACAGAAGGCAATGTGGATTAATGTAGAAAGCATGGCCTTTAAAGCTGCACACACTAGGTTCAATCAAGTTCTGCCATCTGTGTAACCTTGTTTGGATCAGACATTCCATAATACCTACCTTAGGACTCTTTAGTCAAGTTTCAGGTGAGAGAAACCCAGCTCAATAAATAAAAAAGAAATGACTGGGCTGTATAACTCAGAAGTTTGGGTGTCTGGAGTCTGGTGTGCCTGGATCCAGGAAGTCAAATCATGCCCTCGGAACTCCGTCTCTTTCCACCCTTTGGCTAATCTTTCTTCTGTATTGATCCCATTCTCAGGCAGGCACTCTTCCTGTAGCAGCTAGGATGACCAGGTAGCTCCACAATGATATGTTTTGCATAGTTACCGATCCCAGAGAAAAGAGAAGAATATCTCCGTTTTCTAGTGTTTTTAGCAAAAGCCCCAGAGATTCCTTTGATTGGCCTGGGCTGGGTCATGTGCCCACTCCTGAACCAATCACTGAACCTGGGGTACGGAGAGCTCTGATTGGTCAAACCTTGGTCACACGGCTATTCCTTGGTGGGTGTGTGTGTGTGTGTGCGCGCACGCGCGCGTGTATGTGTGTGTGTGTGTGTGCGCGTGCGTGTGTGTGTAGGGTATTGTTCAGGCTGGCATGGATGGATGGGATTTTCCTGAAAAGCCGCTCTGTTGCCAGAAAAATGGGACAAGGAAAGGATGTATGCTGGGCACTTTAAAACTACCTTGCTTTCAAAGTATTCCAAAATCTAGAATTGTCATGTCACCATTTTAGAATTCCTCTCAGTCGGCATGGCTTAATGAGGTTTTTAAAGGACTGATAAGGACTTAAGAGCACCTCACGTTATATACTTAGGAGGACCAGGTAGTGTTTTACATATTTTACACATCAATTCACGTAGTCTTTCTAAGAGCCTTATAAAGTAGGGACTCTTCTTCTTTTTAACAGATCAGGAAACTGAGGCACAGAGAGGTTAAGTAATTTGGCCAAGGTCACAGAGCTAGCGAGTGGTAGAGACCAGCTGCAAACCCAGGCAGTCCAGCTGTCTGTGTGCCTAACCACTATGTCCGCAGCCTGCCTCTTGAGAATTTTGAAATCTTAGTACTGGAAAATGCCTTGGAGATGATGTCAGCCAGCACCCCAACCCCTCCTCCCTGTCTGTTTGTTTATTTATTTATTTATTTATTTATTAACAATTGAGGACCAGAGAGGAGGATTCATTTACTTGAGGTCATGCAACCCAGTAATGGCACAACCAGGATGAGAATTTTTGTCTTTGAATGCTGACCCCAGAGCTTGTTCTGCCCCACCATCCCTCTACTGCCTCCTACTGGGTTTTCTGGAAATAGTCGCTGTTCTTAAGCGTGTGCAGGAATCAACTTTCACGGTTCTCCACGACCACCAACCACCTGGAGCACCTTGTCCTTTGCATCCTGAGTACCTGGCCCTGTGTCTAGTAGCTTGTGCAGATACTGTTCCTATATGCAATTTTTTGGTAATACTGAAAGCTTTTCCTCATGTTTTACCCATTCTGACTCTATTTCTTTGGGTTAGATCAAGGGGAAGCTGGGCACACTGGAACCACTGACCACACGAAAGCAGCGTAGATGAGCCCTTGCAAATTGGCAACTGGTCAGCACAGCTCAGAAATTCCATTTTCCTCACCCCTCAAAGTGGGGTCTGAGGATATACAGTAGCAGGATTTGCTGGGAGCTCCTTGGAAATGCAGAATCTCAGGCCCCATCCCCATCGGCTTTTTAACAAGACCGCCAGGTGATTTGTTTGCCCGATAAGAAGTCTCATTGTGAACCTGACTCTTCGCCAGTCCTGGAGAGAGAGGAGAAAGTAGCCACTAGGTGGGGGTATTGCCTGGGCCGAGGACCAAATGGCTGGTGCAGTGGGATGCCTGCGAAGAAGAGGCGCGAGGAGCCAGGAGCGGCTCAGCCAGCCAGGCTTTGAGTTGCAAATGGCACAAATGTCTTGGATTTCAAATAGCATCCCCTCTGTCCGCACCCATGTATTCCCTTACTCCCAGCGGCTCTGGAATGTTTAAAAAAATTCAAAGTAATCTTAAGGATAAAGATGTCCCCGACAGAGAAGATTCAAAGAAGGTGCCTCAGGCCCTGTAGACATCCTCAAAGCCAGGTTAACTTACCTTGTTGTTGAGGAGACAGAGGGTCCAGGTGGGAGGTGACTGACTTGGAATCCTCTTTGAGGATCTTTGACTACAAAGCCTGTGTCCATTCTGCCTCTGCACCTTGGCTCCAGAAATGTCCTGAGCATGGAGCACCTTGTTAGATTCAGTGTCTAGTTTGTACTGGGGACTTCTTTAAAAAGTGTAGGCACAGAGATCTGAGGCTGTAAAAGTTCTCTCCTTTTGTCCAGAAAAACTTGCTACTGGGCAGTGCAGGTCTAGACATCACACTGTCTCCCAAAGCTTTTTTTATTTTTTAGCTGTCTCTCAGATCAGGGACTGATATTCTTCCAGTCTCTGGCCCTGCCACTCACTGGCTGCATTTCTTGGGACAGGTCACTCAATCTCTCTGAGCCCTTGAGACGGGGATGATAGTATCTGTCTCTCCGGTTTATTATAAGCATCAAAATCAAATGTCATTATAAAGCAAAAGCACCTTCTAAGCTGCAGAGTACTGTAAAAAATGAGGGGCGACTGGGGATTTGGCCATTACGAGGAGATAAAGGGTAATTTTTTGCAGCAGGGTAGATAGCTGTTGACACCAACATTGTCTCAGCTGCAGAGGTCTCCTCTCTGTTTTCCCAGCTCCAGCTTCTGTCCCACTCTCGACACTGTAGCCAGAGTGATTTTTTTTTTTTTTTTTTTTGAGGTGGAGTCTCATTCTGTTGCCAGGCTGGAGTGCAGTGGTGGGATCTTGGCTCACTGCAACCTCTGCCTCCCGGGTTCAAGCGATTCTCTTGCCTCAGCCTCCTGAGTAGCTGGGACTACAGGCACGTGTCACCATGCCCAGCTAATTTTTGTATTTTTAGTAGAGACGGGGTTTCACCATGTTGGCCAGGATGGTCTCGATCTCTTGACCTCGTGATTTGCCCGCTTCGGCCTCCCAAAGTGCTGAGATCACAGGTGTAAGCCACCGCGCCCGGCCCAGAGTGATATTTTAAAGTAAAAAATCAGTGTATGACTCCACCCACCCCTTAAAACTCTCCAGCAGTTTCCCTTTTCCCTTAAAATTAAGCCCAATTCCTTATCTGAGCTGCAAGGCTCTTCTGCTGCCTGCTCCTATGCAGGGGGTCCTGCTTACCCCTCACTCATCCCACCCCCTCTTACTCTCTGTCCCTCATTCCCACCTTAGGATCATTGCATTTGCTGCCCCTGAGCTTGCTTTAGGAGCGCTGGCTCTTTCTTTTCATTCAGACCTCCATTTACCTGTCACCTCCCAAATGAGCCTGTCTTGGGCCATGTGGTCTGAAGTGGCCATCTAGCCAGCCCCTCTCGGCACAACACCTTATTGAAATCCTCTGCATAGCACTTCTCATTGTCCAATATTCCACTTGTTTATTAGTCTAGTCTCCACGACTAGAGTGTAATCAGCATTTGAGGGGGGATTTTGTCTGCCTTGCCCACCTTGTCTCCCTAAGGCCTAGAACGAGCAATGCCTGGCACATAGCAGTAGGCACTCCATGAATTTCTGTTGAGTGAATGAATGGCTGAATGAACACATCTACCACCCTGACTGCTGGGAATACTCCAAACCCAGTGGAACACCTAGACCCTTTGCACAGATAGGATACCTGTAGCCACTGTGCTACATGTGCTGCCATCTTGGCCCTTTGCCTTCTGCCTTGAGAGATTGGAGGAATTAGGAGGGGAACACATGCTTTGTTATGTGAAAACATGCATTTCCTCCGAAGTCCCTTAATTCCTGAGAGTTGGGAGAATAATTAAATCCCATTTAATGATTCAGTGTTATCTCACACTTTGGGTTCTGTTGTAATTATTAAGTAGGATCGAAAATAAAACGTCCAAATATCATAATTAACTTTCAGATCAGAACAGATGTCAGCTTGGGGAGTACTCACACCTCTGGGGCAAGTCTCTTTTTCTTCTTCCTGCAGCTGTCTGCCTGTCCCTCACCTGTGTCTCCCCTCCCTTCATCAACTAGACGTGCATCCTAATGTGGTAGGAGTTATTAAGAAATTATTTTAGGCAGATAGAGAGGAAAAGGGGTCCTTGGAAAGTTTTCCTCTCTTAAAGCAGCTCCAGAAACATTTCTTGTCTAGCAGGAAAGCCCCAGCTCTTAGAGCCCACCGGCAACCTTTGATATGCAAATGCAGGCCATTAGAAAGTGGGTCCACCCAACATGGCGATTCCCACTGTTGTCCTCTTGCCCTTGCCCCTACATGTGCCTGGCAACATGGCCACCCCCATATATCCCCATGTGTGTAGAACATCATGGCGTCCTGCATTTGCATATTAAAAGGGCAGGGTGGGAGGGCCAGTTTTTTCGAGGGCTACATGAATGACACGCCTGGTCAAACCACTCCCCTGAGGCCTATGCAAATCAGACACCATCTTCTCCAGCCTCTTCATATACCCGGCTGATTTCTGCTGCACTTGGGGTCTCCTTTCTCGGCTTTGGAGCCCCCCCATCTCTGTACAGGGGAGCTTCTTCCTTCTGGCTTCTCCTTTCTTTCTTGCCTATCAAACTCTCTGCTCCTTGAAACCACTCCATGTGTAGGCCGGGCGTGGTGGCTCACACCTGTAATCCCAGCACTTTGGGAGGCTGAGGCAGGCGGATCATGAGGTCAGGAGATCGGGACCACCCTGGTTAACGTAGTGAAACCCCGTCTCTACTGAAAATAGAAAAAAATTAGCCAGGCGTGGTGGTGGGCACCTGTAGTCCCAGCTACTCAGGAGGCTGAGGCGGGAGAATGGCATGAACCCAGGAGGCGGAGCTTGCAGTGAGCTGAGATCATGCCACTGCACTCCAGCCTGGGCAACACAGCGAGACTCCATCTCAGAAAAGAAAAAAAAAAAAAAAAACCACTCCGTGTGTGTCCATGTCGTTTTATCTAATTTGACTCGAGACGAAGAGCCCTGGTGTTCCTCCACTCATCAGAGCCATGTCACTAATCCTATTTTTCTGCTCATGTGGTCAACATATATTCACTGAGCATTGCTTAGTGATAGACTTTTATGGAGAACAAGAGGGAGAGAGAGAACTCCTCCTCATACTTCAAAGCTTAGCACAAACTTCACCTCTATTTACTGGCTTCCTGGGTTCTTTTTTTCCCCACTCTGTGGGAGTTGGGTTCTGCCTTATTCCGTGTGGGGTTTGCACCCAGTGCTCAGTGGAAGACAGGCTGGACACGTGCATGTCAGTCCCCCCAACCCCACCCATGCCGACTGCACCTTGAGGATCATGCCTGCCTTGTGTCATCATAACCCAGTGCCTACAGCAGAGCCTGGTACTTACTAGGTGCTCAGTAAATATTTACTGGTGAATAAAAGTTCTTATTCATTTCTCTGTCTCTAAGAACGAGTCCATCGTTGGGCTCAGTAAATATCTGGAGAATAAATGAGCAAAGGAGGTATCTTCAGATATGGAGAGAAAGAGGGAGTGAGGCAGGGGAGAGGGAGGGGAGAAGCAGGCCAGGAGGCCAGGAAGGGAAAGGACTAGGGGTCGATGAATCAGCTGGGGCGGCCAAAACAGAGTACCGCACACTAGGCGGCTTAAAGAATAGAAATTCACTTCTCACAGTTCTGGAAGATCATCAGGGCAGCTTTCTTCTGAGACCTCTCTTGGCTGTAGAAGGCTGTCTTCTCCCCGGGTCCCCATGTGGTCTCCTTCCTGTGCGTGTCTGTGTTCTAATCTCCTCTTCTAATAAGGATACCAGGCACGTTGGTTAGTGCCCACTGTCATTACCTCACTCTACCTTAACTACCCCTTTGAAGGCGCTATCTTCAAATACAGTCGCATTCCGAGGTACTGGGATTTAGGGCTTCAACATACGAACTTTCACGGGGACAAAATTTAGCTGCAACTGGGCCCAAGGCCCCTTCTGTTACTATGATGGGGGCGGAAACTGAACCAAAAGACTCTAAGAGAGGAAGGGATAGTGACTTTTAGGCTGCATGGCTGGGGACAGTGATGGTGGCGTCTTGCTCCTCCTTTGGTTTCTCCTCTGCTTCCTCCCACAGTCTTTGACACTGGACAGTCACGCTGAGCTCGTTTCTGGTCCTGCCACCAGGGGGAGCCAGAGCTCATAGTACTGGCCCCACTGCAGGAAGCCAGACCTGCTGGGGCAAGCCAGGGGCTTCCCACCCGGTCACTGGCACAAATCCAGGACCCCAGTTCAGAGGCAGCAGAGTGGTACAAGCAACCCTGTCCTGAATGTCTAGAGTCCTGGGTTGGAAGGGACTCCGTGGGTGCAGCGGGTGTCCTGAGGCTTGTCACTTGTCAGCATTTATAAGAGAGTGAAAGATACAGGACTGGGGAAAGGGAAAAGATGAGCCGCGATGCAATTAATGATGTAATAAACAGAAGCTCAGTTCTACCAAGGGAAGAGACTTTGCTTATGGGAAGCCACGACAGCTGGTCAATACATGCCACTGTTCCTTCTCGCCTGTTACGTAAGTTACCACCTTCCCACCATCGAATCAGAGGGCAGGGGACAGATGACATAACCTCCTGCAGTCCCTTCCAGCCCTAGTCCTTGGTGCTGTGAAATTGTGCAGTGTGGAGTTTCTAGTTGCTATAGAGTTGGGACAGACTTTAACTGTCGAAACTTGGGAGAAAGTTGTCCCACATTGTATTCCTAAATAGACCAGTCACTGGATACAGATATCCCCTTGGGGAAGGGGGCAGGCATGACCTAAGACAAAGCCACTCCCTTCAACCCAGTGCAATTCCAGGAAAGGGGTCATGAGCCATCCCCAATCCTGGCAGCTGGGGGAAAGAAGAGAGAAGCCCAATCCTAAAGGAGAGAGCTGGGTAGCACACAAGAGTGTCCACTACATACATTCACCACCTTTGATAGAAAAAGATGATTTGAAGGACTTGGCAAGAAGCCACAGTAAGGAGAATATTATGGCTGTTTTGATCATAGGATGAATATCTATAAGATTTAATAAGATATCAGAGTTGGGATGAGCCTTAGAGTTCATATAGTCCAGAGAGGTCTAGTGGCATGTATATGGCCACCGTCCCAGTCTTGGCCATAGCAGACATCCCCAGTTGAGCACAGCCATTCTCTGAAGAGTCCCGTGTAGCCTCCAAACCCTTCTCAGCATGACCTTCAGGCAGCCAGTCAAACAACACTGACCTGCAGGAGAAAACTTACTCCCTCATTTTCCAGAGGAGGCCCTGCTTAGAGGAGTTGCTTATTCCCCAGCACACAGTCAGTTCTGGAATGAGACCGAACTGGGATGGGACCCCCGGTGTTCTTTGTGACAGTGCCTGTCTCACTGGATACGTGAGTAAGCAGCAGAGACTCAGCTCCATCCTCTTTTTGAACATCTGCCTCACTACACAAGGCCATAGCAGTAGGCCTACTGGATCTGCTGAAGTCCTCACATGCCCTGCTCTGACGGCCCTGCACAAGGAGGGGGTGGTTTGTACCTGTGCCGATTTCTATCATCCTTTCAGCGGGTTAGCAAGAGCTTAGAGTAATCTGTGGCGGAGGCGCCAGGAGGCCCTTCATTAAGCATTATGAGATAATCCTGATTGTATCAAGGAATCTTTCCCTAACTTGGGAGAAAAGAAATTGACATGCACAAAAAAGGCAGGGGAGACATCCAAAGCTGTCATCGTCTGTCATGCTGCTATTTTTATTCCTCTATGACAGCTGGAGATTACGGCCAGATGTGGTAGCTTGGCAGCCCCCTTGTAGAATGCCAGCTGGAAGGGGGTTAGGGAGCAGGGGGCAGAGCCCCTCTGTTCCACAAATGGGGGGGTGCCCAGAGCTGACAAGTGACAAGCCCCAGGACACCCACTGCACCCACCGAGTCCCCTCCAACCCAGGACTCTGGACATTTAGGACAGGGCTGCTTGTACCACTCTGCTGCTTCTGAACTGGGGTTCTGGGTTTGTGCCAGTGACCGGGTGGGAAGCCCCTGGCTTGCCCCAGCAGGTCTGGCTTCCTGCAGTGGGGCCAGTGCTATGAGCTCTGCCTACATTCACATCTCCATGTCAGGGTCAGTTTCTAGTGAGCCCAATCCAAGAAGCAAGCTGATTCCTGCATGTCAATGACCTGGGTCACCTGGGTTTCCAGGCTTCCTGTTCACAGACCTTTGAGAGAAGCTGATCAGCTGCCTGCACAGCCAGCCAAGGGAAGAGACCTTGCTTAGGAGAAGCCACGACAGCTGGTCAGCAGATGCTGCAGCTCCTTTTCAGCAAAGTTACCTAAGTTAAAACCTTCCCACCATCTAATCAGAGGGCAGGAGACAGATAAAGTATCCTCCTGCAGTCCCTTCCAATCCCAGTCCTTGGCGCTGTGAAATTGTTCAGTGTGGGCTTGTGTGCTGCAGTGTAAAGACTGGAGACCCAGGTTCTGATTGCTGCTCTGTTACTAACTTGTATGACCAGCGGCAAGTCACTCCGTCTGTCTGAGAAAACAGAAAACTGAAGGGACCAGTTGGATATTCGGCTTGAAAACTCACCTGCAGCCCCTCCACAATTGCTTCCCCGAAGTTCCCCATCACTTGTTCTTACTTAATCTTACTTCACTGCCCAATGTGTAGAGGAGATTGCTGGGGAGCTGCTCTGCTCCATGAGGGATGGCTGGCCTGGAGTCTGACCTACTTGTCCTATGCACTCCTGCCTGAAGATGCCCCCAAAGGCCCTCTGAGGAGCAGGGTTTAAAGATTATTGACCAGGCTGGGTGTGGTGGCTCATGCTTGTAATCCTAGCACTTTGGGAGGCCAAGGCGGGTGGATCATCTGAGGTCAGGAGTTTGAGACCAGCCTGGCCAACATGGCAAAACCCTGACTCTACTAAAAATATAAAAATTAGCTGGGCAATTCTCCAGGCTGAGGCAGGAGAATCTCTTGAACCCATGGGGCACGGTGGGGAGGCTGCAGTGAGCCGAGTTTGTGCCACTTCACTCCAGCCTGGGTGAAAGAGCGAAACTCTGTCTCAAAAACAAACAAACAAACAAAAGATTATTGACCAGAGGGTCTTCAAGTCCCTCCAGTATATACTCCTGTATTAGCTTCCTATGCCACTCAAAACTTGGTGGCTTAAAACAACAGAAATTTATTTTCTTATAGCTTTGGAGGCCAGAGTCTGAAATCAAGGCGCTGGCAGGGTTGTGCTCCCTCCGGAGGCTCTGGGGAGACAGCATTCTGTGCCTCTCTCCTAGTTTCTGGTGGCTGCTGGCGACTTTGATGCTTCTGGGCTAAGTGGCCGCAACATTTCAATCTCTGCCTCCATCTTCATATTGTCTTCTCTTCTGTGTGTCTGTCTGAAATCTTTAGATTTGGGGCCCACCAGGATAATCCAGGATAATCTCTTCTCAAGATCCTCTACTTAATAACATCTGCACAACCCCTATTTTCAAATAAGGTGCATCTACAAGTTCCAGGGATTTCGTATCTTCTGGGGGCCATTTTCCAGCCTGCCACACCTAATAGGGGTGGAGTGAGTCATTCCTGGGAGGCCAAGCTGCTGGCGGGAGACATAGCCTATTGTTAGGGCTTCCTAGGCCAATCCAGCATGAGAGCTGGGGGCAGTCTGGGTGGAGGTCAGCTGTGTGGTCAGAGTGGGTCTTGTCTTCCTTCCCTGCCTTCATCCCTCTCCCTGCTTCTCCTGCACCCTCTGAAGAAGAGCTATGTTGTGCATCCCTCAATTTTCCTAAAATGGGATTCCAAAGACAAAATGGTCCAGAGACAGTTCTGGTTGGGGGGGCCCAGTCTGGGTCACCATTCGCCTGCCAGTCACGGTCACTTGCAAGTTTGTCCCCAAAGCTCAGCTCCCTTTTTGACACGCGTTATGAATTCAGCTCATTTCTGGATCATGGCCCTTCTGGGGAATAATAGAACATAAAGAAACCTCTTTCTAAAGTTTCAACACTTTTCATAAATCAATAGTCTAGTCAAAAGTCAATGTTCTTTTTTGGCATTAACTTTTATATCGGTCAGAGTTTGGTTAGAAAAACAGGAACCTCTCTGCGTTCCAGGCATGAAGGTTATAGGGGCTTATGGGACTGCGGGAAACAGGGGCTGACAGAATGGCTGGAAGATCCGGGGTGTCAGAGGTTAGAGGAGCTGCTGCCAAAATCCAGGGACATTGACACGGCCAGGAACCTGGGCCTGAAGTATTGAAGCTGGTGGTTCTCACAAGCCTGCAGGAAGTTGCTGCAACGCTCGAGAATCTCTAGGAGCTCCTTCCAAGTGCTTTGGTTGGAAGCAGCAAAACCAGCGGTTCCCAAGCAGCTACTCTTTGAGAATGATGGCTTCTCCTTCACTTCCGCCTTTCAAATCTTGTGCCAGTTCCCCTCAGTGACAGACTGAAACCCAGAACCACATGGGCAAAGAGATGCTGGAAAATGTGATTTGTAGGTTCCTAACTGGGGAGAGAGTGGGGGATGCTGAGTTGGAAACACACAATTCAGTGTGGTTTTCAAATGATTTTGCGTTTTCCAAAACCTGCCTCTCCCTTTTCTTTGTTTGAAAAGAGGACCTCAGTAGCCAGGGGGTGGGTAAGGAGCCCCACAACGTTTTTAGGACAAGGATCTATTCATACTTAAGTGACGTGGAAGAAAGGGCATTTGTTGTGACTTAAGGGGTGCTCAGAGGTGGGGGCTGTTGGTAGGGCAGGGGCAGCAGCCTGGTGTAGGTGAAAAAGCATGAGCTCCACACCAGCTTGGGCTGAATCCTGGCTCAGCCCCTTGACTGTGCCCACTTCAATTTCCCTTCTTCAAAAGCTGGCACATAATAACCTGCCTCACAAGTTGTTGTGAGTATTTAATGAAATAATGGCATGTCCATGCCAGGATGTTTAATGCAGCATTATTCACACAAGTTAAAATTTGGAAATAACCTAAATGTCTATCAAAAGGGGAATGGCTAAATAAAGGATAGAAATCAATGCTATGGAGCAGTATACAGCAGGTAAAAAGACTGAGGCAAACCTATAGTACTAACCTGGAAAGATTTCTAAGACATCTAAGTGAGTGAAGAAACATATTTGCACAATACTAATGACAGAAAAGCAACCTGAATGGCTGATGCTTACATAGCCCTTTTATTGCTATGTGTACGTGCATACGTGTGTGTGTGTGTGTTTGTGTGTGTGCATGCCAGCCAATGCCCCTGATTGTGTGGGTCTCACAACAACCCCAGGAGTAGGGTGCTATTATTATCCCCACTTTCTAGGAGAGGATACTGAGACACACAGAGGTCAAGTAGCCTGCTGAAGCTTCGGCTGCCACTTACATAAAACATGTCCAGGGTGGGCGCAGTGGCTCACGCCTGTAATCCCAGCACTTTGGGAGGCCAAGGCAGGCAGATCACCTGAGGTCAGGAGTTCAAGAGCAGCCTGGCCAACATAGTGAAACCCCATCTCTACAAAAATTAGCCGGGTTTGGTGGTGTGTGCCTATAATCCCAGCTACTCGGGAGGCTGAGGCGGGAGAATTGCTTGAACCCGGGAGGCAGAGGTTGCAGTGAGCTGAGATCGTGACACTACACTCCAGCCTGGGCGACAGAGCAAGACTGCGTCTCAAAAAAAAAAAAAAAAAAAAAAAAAAAGGAAAAACATGTTTGCATTATGGTCTGCATGCAAAATTGGTACAATTGATACTATTTATGTTATGAACCCCAGAAAAATTTAACATATATGTTTGAAAGTAAATGCATGAGAAAAGACAGGATGATGTTGTCTAAGTGGTCACAGTGGTTCCTGGAGGAGAGTTCAGGGGAGGTTACAGTGATCTAAGTGACTTACGGACTTATCCATAATGTTTTACCTTTTTTATTAGAAGGCTGTTGTATTATTGGTGTAATTTAATGCCACCTTAAACACATTTAAAGTGTGAGATGAAGGGTGTAGGAATGTGGCACCCAGCAGGAGCTTGAGGTCAGTGTGTTCTTCCTCCTCCGTCTTCCCTTCTGCCAGGTGGGTGCCTGGGAAGGGCAGGTGGAGCTGAGATGGGTGTGAGGGTCTTCGTGGCTCACACCACTCATCTGCCTGTTTGAGCATCATGCCAACTGGATGTCATTTTCCTCAGGAAGTTCCAAGAAGGCAAAAGGCCTCCTAAAGCCCATTGAACTAGCACAGTGGGCCAAGCCCTGAACAAACTGCCATTAGAGAAGGCGTGCGTGTACCCAGGTTCCTCCAATTTTCCTGGTGACCTCTCACAGCCGAGCTATTTAACCTCCTTAGGCCTGATGGCTCCACCTGCAAACTGGTGAGAAAATCATCCCCGCCTCCTTGGAAGGGGAGATCACCTCTCAGAGGAGCTGGCACTGTCCAGGAGTAACCCAAAGTGTCCTGGCACTTTTGCCAGGCACTGTCCAGGAGTAACCACCAGGTGAGTGCAGGCGGAAGAGTCTGCTGGGCTGAGAAGGTCGCATCACCTAGGATCAGGGCAGGAGGCATCTGGGGAGGACAGCAGACATGAATCTGGGGATCCACAGAGATCCCGCAGTAGCCCACATCTGTTCTGTGACTGTTTCTCCTGGTAACACCCCCGCCACCCCCTCCACAGTGGGGGCATGAGATCTAGCCTGGACCTGTCTGAATCCTTCCTCCTCAGACAGTTGTGTTAGGGGACCTGGAGCATCCTGGGCCCACATGCTCTTCACACAGAGAAAGCTCATCTGCAGTGGGAGAAGATGAAGGTGATGGCGGAGACACAAAGATGTGTTTCGGCTCCTGAGTTGGCCTCTCTTGAGGGGATGTCCCTTCACCCCTGCCTTCATCGTCATGATTCTGTTAGAAGAGCCATAAATCCCCTCACCTTTGTTTCTGCTTAGTTCCCTTCACCGTCAATGTCATTATTAGGTAATTAGATCAAACCCACCTCCTCATTTTACATAGGAGAAACTGAGGCCCAGAGAAGGGGGCTGACCGGCCCATGACTCATATCCAGGATGGACAGACCTGGGGCTAGACCCCAAGGGCATCTGCTCCTTGATTCAACCAGGCTGGCTGGCTCTGTGTGTGTCCATGGAAAAGAGGAGCCCTTTCCTGGGGGATGCAGGAATGGCCACTTGTCCATGTCCCAGCAGGGCGCACCACTCTGGAAGAAGCGACCAGCGCATTGTAGCTGGGGAGTTATCAGACTGAGAAATGTTCTTAATTTTCTTGTTTCTCTTCCACCGATCGCCTCTGTGATCTCTCTGTGTCATCTGCTTGTCCTCCTTACAGCCCACAGCCCCACGTGTGGACCTTCTGTTTGGCTCTTGTCATCGTCCACCTTGGATTAGACTCATGCAGGAACATGGTTTGCCCTCTCCCTCACTCCTGAGCACCTCTCCCTCATATTTCTCATATCCACCCCATCCTGCTATTGCCTTAACATTGCCAAGTCTCACCCTGACTAATCTGATAGCTTCCATATTACATAGAGTAACACTCATTAGCTGTGGTAACAATCACCAAGTTCAGTGGTTTAACAAAGTAAAAGTTAATTTCTTGCTCGTGTAACAAGTTGGTGAGGGTTGGGCAGCTCTCTTAGGCTTCCGTCCTCCAAGTGGTGACTCAGGGATCCAAGCCCCTTTCACCCATCACTAGACCATCTTGGAGTCCTTCTCTTCCTATTGTGTGCATGAGGCGAAGGCACGCCAGGTACCTTACCACCTTGCCTTGGAGATGACTTACATACTTCCCACTCCATTGCATTGCCCTGAATCAATCACATGGCCAGCCAGCTACAAGGAAGACTGGAAAATATAGGGAGATTCCCGCATAAAATACAGAGGAGTGCTAACAAATTCTACCATGTCTTTCTAACAGGACTTCAGTCTCGCACAAACGTTTTAGATAGGATAGTCAGGGCTGGAGTTTTGGTACTGCAATTGACTAATTTAAATGTCTTCCACCTGTGGTAGGCCCTGTAGTGAAGTAATAGCCAGATGGGAAATGTATAGAAATTTCAATGGCTAGGCAAATACCTGACAAATGAGCCCCCAACTTCCATCCTAAATGTAGGACTTTTCTGGTAAGCCATGTGGGAGGACAGGTTCAGGTCCCATTTCTTTCCTCTGCAGCTAAGTGAGCAGTCTTCCATCCTGTCACCCAATCAGCCATGTGTAGAAGGCCCTAGAGCCTGCTTTGGTGGTGGGGATGTTGAGAGATGGGAACTCTTCTAGAAAGCATGGGAAGGAGGAGATCCTCTTTTGCATGGGTCCAGGTAATGACAGAAGGCTGGTTCTTGGGACCTGCCTTTAAGGCACAGTTGCTGTGTCTGGTAGTGACTTAAGCCTGGGAAAGGGGAGTCCTGTGTTTTAAAAGGTCTTATTTGCTCTCCTCCAGCTATGTCCCTTCTCTCAGAGAACATGGACAGCTGGAGCTGTGCCCTCTTCCCTTCTAGATCATGCTCTGGGTACTCAGAACCCTGGAATTTTCTGGCCAAAGGGCCTCAAGGCAACTTCTAGTACCTGGAGCCCTCTTTCCTGTCCTTATTCTTTACAAGGTGGACCCCACTGTTGGTGGGTACACTCCCAGCCCAGAGAGTACCAAGGGGAAGTTGGTTGGGGGCGTATGGAGCTTGGATGTGCAGCCAGAAGGTCCACATGTGTGCAGGTAGGGACCGGGGAACACAGGATTCAGGACAGAGACACGAGCGGCTGCACGCTGGGGGCTCACGCCTCAAACCCTCTCCCCACCATGTTCTAGCATGGAACACCAAGGAGTTGGAGTAGCCTAAATTTGGACCCAGACTTCTAGGTTGCTATGAAGGTCTATTTATCATGGTAGGTGGATAGAATGTATTTTATGAACTTAGTTTGAGTGATAACTTTTAAATATTTAAGTGTACGGTCAGGGCTGCTTCTTGGGTGTGGGAGCTAGGGCAAATTTTTATAGGGTGTGTAGGAGCTGGGGCAATTTTTTTTTTTTTTTTTTTTTTTGAGACAGAGTCTCACTCTGTTGCCCAGGCTGGAGTGCAGTGGGGCGATCTTGGCTCAATGCAACCTCTGGCTCCTAGGTTCAAACAATTCTTCTGCCTCAGCCTCCAGAGTAGCTGGGATTACAGGCACCCACCACTATTCCTGGCTAATTTTTGTATTTTTAGTAGAGATGCGGTTTCGTCATGTTGGCCAGGCTGGTCTTGAACTCCTGACCTCAAATGATCTGCCCACCTTGGCCTCCCAAAGTGCTGGGATTACAGGCATGAGTCACCGCACCTGGCCTGGGGCAAATATTTTAATGTCCCTGTTTATATAAAATATTTGTCACCCCGAATAATTGTTGGTGCCAGTCTACTGGCACAATCACAGGTCATCTCATGCAAGAAAAACTGGCCAGTGGGAGCCATCTGCTTGCTGGCTCCTTTCCGGAGCAGGAGTCTGGCCTTGGGCCAGAGAAGGGAGGCTGGGGGAAGGGAGAGGGTCAGAGAGTGCCCCACAGGGGAGAAATGGGGACTGCAGCCCACGTGGGACCCAGCTTGGGCCTGGATTGCACTCCTAGGTTGGCACTGCTGGCCATGGGTGGTCATAGGCCCTGGTGGAGGATGTAGAGTGTTTGAGGAAGGCAGGGTACAGCGAGGGGCCCCTGGAACATGCGGTAGTCTAGGGGCAGTACTGGGGATGCCATATCGGCTCTATTTAAACTCTCACTCTAGGCCCCACGAATGTCAGACATGGAGCTGATCCACCCCCTTGTGCCATGTGGCCCAAGACATCACAGCCTTGAATTACTCAGGGGAGCAGCCGGCTCTCCCATGTGGGGGCGCTCTCTCCCCATAATCTCTCTCATTAAGAGTGAAATTTCCGTTCCCTGTGAGCCAGCCCTGAAACCCAAAGTCTCCTTTCCCAATGAAGATCTTTTCTTAAAAGCCTCAGGTCAGAGCCAAGCCCTTAGCCTGGCATTCCCAGCCTTTCCTGAGCTGGCCCCATGTGTCTTTCCAGACCTTCCTCCTGCTACTCTCTCCCGAGCAATTTACACGCTATTACCCATGATGATTCACAAATTCCAATTCAATTTGATTTTTTTTTTTTTTTTTTTTTTTTGAGACAGAGTTTTGCTCTTATTGCCCAGGCTGGAGTGCAATGGTGCTGTCTTGGCTCACTGCAACCTCTGCCTCCCGGGTTCAAGCGATTCTCCTGCCTCAGCTTCCTGAGTAGCTGGGATTACAGACACATGCCATGACGCCCGCCTAATTTTTTGTATTTTTAGTAGAGATGGGATTTCACCATGTTGGTCAGGCTGGTTTTGAACTCCTGACCTTAGGTGATCTGCCCACCTTAGCCTCCCAAAGTGCTGGGATTACAGGTGTGAGCCACCATGCCCAGCCTCAATTTGAATTTTAAAACACATATAATGAGCAGTTAGCTACTGCCGAGCACATGCCGAACACATTCCTCAAGCAGCGGTTTCTAACCTTGGGCTCCTGTTATTTCCTCTTCTTGGAATAACCTTCCTGGCAATGCTCCTCGCCCAGTTCAAACGTCATTTGCTACAGTTTTTTCTTCTCGTTTGAATAACTTTGCTCCCCAATTAAAAACTTTTTTTTTTTTTTTTTAAGTAGAGATGAGATCTTGCTATGTTGCTCAGGCTGGTCTCGAACTCCTGGCCTCAAGCCATCCTTCTGCGATGGCCTCCCAAAGCACTGGGATTATAGGTGTGAGTCACTGTGCTTGGCTGGTTCCCCCCTTTTATTATGGCATCAATTCAGTTCAATCAAATTTATCACATAACAAGCATGATACTCAGTGGATAAGACCCAGCCTTTGGGGTCAGTTTGAATTCTGGCCCGGAAATGTACTAGCTGTCTGACCTTGGGCAAGCCACGTCCTCTCTCTGAGCCTCAGTTTTTTCATCTGTAGAATGGGGATAGCAATAGCACTATCTCATAGGGCTTTTGCGAGGATTCAATGAGCTAATGAGGATGATGATGATACTTAGAGCCTATCCATAAGCCTGATGTCTGGCACTAGTGTTCAATGACTGTTAGTCATTACAGTCGTTATGGATGTTATTAATATTAATTATGTACTTTCTGGGTTCTACACACCGTGCTATTATAATGAAGCACAGCCCCTGTCCTCAAGGAGCTCACAGCTGAGTGCAGAAGCAGACAGTTGACGCTAATACACCCGAGTTCCATAACAGAGGTCTTCTGGCAGAATCAGGAAAAACTTTGCAGAGGAGGTGTCCCTTGGACTTGCCTTGAAGGAAGGGCAGGTGTTTGGCAGATTGGGGTGTGAGGGAGTTGGGCTGGGAGATGCCCGAGGTCTACTATAAAATATCTGGAGCCAACTGGATGATCCAGTTGGCCATTGGGCTGCTCTTCCAGGAAGGGGCCTGAGTTGGCTTGGTGGCCTGGTTGTTGCTTGACATCATTGATGGTGAGCCCCCTTGGCCCTCCTCATGGCAGGACTGAGGGGGACTTATTTTCTCTCTCCTAGCCTCCCTCTCTCAGACCTGATGTGGGCCATCTCCTCTGCTTGGAATGCAATTTCCCTGGGTGGCACACTCCTATTCAACCTTCAACACTCAGCCCAGGTGTCACCTCCTCTACATCTTAGCATGCTTCCCCTGCACTCTCGTGGATCCTGGCATTCCTGGTCTTCTGACACATATTGCTGTGGGCTGTGATGTTCCAATTTACTTGCCTGTCTTCTTCCCCAGTAGATGAGGGCCTCATGGGGCCTCTGGAGGCAAAATTTTGACTTATTTATTTATTTTTTTTGGGTGCTCCCAGTGCCTGGAATAGAGAGTGTTTGTTGATGGTTGAGTGTTGATTACCCAGAATTCCTGGACTTTCAAGAGAGTCACATTCCTGTCTACAAATGCTCCTGTTTTAATTAGCCAGCACAACCTGACTCCTAAGCAATCCCATTCTGGGTTTTCTGTGCATTCTGAATGTGGTGCATTCAACCTCACCACCTGTTGGGAGATGGGAAGAAAATGAGACAAATGGCCTTACAAGGGCCAATTGCTGTGGCAGTGCACTCATTGCAGGCAACTCCGGCATTGGTGATCACCACAGCTCATCAGATGTGATTCGGGGGCCTGGACTAGGATGCGTTGATAACTGCAATGTGCCTGGAGCAATGCCAGCCATGCCTTTCTGTCCCAGATTGTCTATACATGGAACCCTTCCCATAGCCTCTGAGTCAGTACCACCCCCATTTCACAGGTGAGCAAACTGAGACTTGTAGCATTGTGGTGGCTTGTCCATGGTGATGCTGTCAGCAAAGGCAGAGACTGAGTGGAATCCGCCAAGCTTTTCCTTCTCAGGTGCTGAGAGCAAAGGTCCCAGCATCTCTCTGGTTCTGTAGTTGGGAGAGGCCTATACCCTTGGCCAACCTTCACCTTTTAATAGGTGTTTTCTCAATATTTACTTGGTGTTGGAGGGGGAGTCAACAGTGCGAGAGACCCTTCTTTCCCCCTCACATTCTCCTCTCCCTGTCTTCCATTCATCCATTGCCAAGTCTTCAATATGCTGGCCCCTTCCAAACCTTTATTTTCCCCACAGTTTTGTCTCCCAAGCCCCAGACTGCTGAATATCCCTGTTTGTGATCTGTTATTGTCTTTCTCAAAGTCCCCCAGACCTATCCTGGGGAAGATGAATGAGATGTTTTCCTTGCCGTAATGGAACTGAATTCTGGTAGATGAACAACAGATCAGAAAAAGAAGATTCAGAGAGCTTAAGTGTCTCCCCAAAGTGTCACATGGCAGAGAGCCAGCCAGGACTCACACTTGAGACTCCAGACCCCTCACCCAGTATCCTGGCACTCTTTTCACAGTGCCAGGCTGTAGCTGTGCTCTAGAAAGGAGGGAACTCAACAATTAAGAACCATATAAAAGAAACACTGAAATAGAACAAAGAGAACCCAGGAGTCCTGGGTTCTAGTTCTGGCTCTGCCTCTGTCTCACTGTGCAACCTGAGATAACTCATTTTTCCTCTCTGGTCTCATGCTCTGCCTGTAAAATGAATAAATACTTTCCACCGTCAAAGGCCCACAAGTCCCCACACACATGCCATTCCTCCATCCTCCATGTCCACTGGCAGCAATTATTGTGGTTGCTGTCTTATTCATTCCTGACTTACTTGTAGCCATCACTCTCAGTAGAACTTGGACTCCTTAAGAGGATAAACCAAGTGCCATTTGTTTCTGTTTTTCCATAATATAGAACAAAGGGCCAGTTAAATGAACTGGGATTAATCCTGTGGGCAATAGAGAGCCACTGAAGGCTTGGGAGCAGGGCCCAGTATATACAAAGCACTGTTTCAGATTTTTCTAGAAGTTATTCCTATTCTTTAAATTCTAAGAGGCAAAAAGTACTGTGGTGGTAAAGTCTTGAAGGCAAGACTTGATCAAGAATGAGTAACCTGGAACACAGTGGGAGAGTGTAGCTGGGGACAGTACCACTAAGTGCATCCCCATTGGCACCTTTCAGTGCCGCTCCAGCCCTAAAACTGGGTAATTATGCCCACTGAGAAAGCTGTTAGCAACTTGTGCTCAGCACAGTGGGAAACAGTCAGCGGGTGAGTTCAAGAGAGTGTGATAATTGGATAATGCCTGATGATGCTTTAAAGCGTCCTTGGTGGATAGATGGAACCAGATGACCTCTCTGAGGCCTTCCAGCTTGAACATTCACGATCCATGCACACCTTTTAGTTTCTTTGTTTCTCAAGTGGGGAGAGGGGAGAGAAGATGCAGAAACCACTAGAGAGAGGGCGTTACCTGTTGAAAGCGCTTGGGTTCACATGCAAAAATGAAAATCCAATCCCACAATTATTGTGTGACACCTTCACCAGACTTCCTCCTGGTCTCGACTTTCTTGCTGTAGGGAGGCTTCATGTCTTACCCTGGTGAGCATTCTAAGATGGAAATGGAATGCTAGGGCAATACCATTGAGAGGTGAGGGCAGGTGGTAAGGGGAGGCTCCCACCAGCAGATGGACTCTCAGGGCCGAATTTCCAGGCAAAGGAAGCCATTTCCAATGCCAAAACACTGATGAACATTTTCCCAAGAGAAACCCAGGTAGGGAGGAGGCGGGAAGAAAACTCAACTGAGTACCTGTTATGGTTCAGGTTCTATGCTTCATGCTGGAGATTTATTTTCTGGGCTCAGCCTCACATCATTTCTGCCAGGAAATGACAACAAACCCAGTTTTTATCACAACACTGAAGTTCAGGTTCTTTTTTTTTTTTTTTTGAGACAGAATTTCGCTCTTTTTGCCCAGGCTGGAGTGCAATGGTGCAATCTTGGCTCACTGCAACCTTTGCCTCCTGGGTTCAAGTGATTCTCCTGCCTCAGTCTCCCAAGTAGCTGAGATTACAGGTGTCCACCACCACGCCTGACTAATTTTGTATTTTTAGTAGAGATGGGGTTTCACCATGTTGGTCGGGCTGGTCTCAAACTCCTGATTTCAGGCGATCCACCTGCCTCAGCCTCCCAAAGTCCTGGGATTACAGGCATGAGCCACTTCTCCCAGCGAAGTTCAGATTCTTTAAATCAGCTGAGGTCACAGAGCTAAAAAGTCTCAAACCTTGGATTTAATGAGCTCCCTCTCCCTATTGGTTTCTGCATCTTCTCCTAAGGTCAGAATTGCCACCAGCCTATGTGGCACATTTGCACACATTAGAAGACGGTGCATTTCCTCAGGTGGATGAAACCCCATACCAGCATGCACAGCTTGCTGAGCAGAGCCCAGGCTGTATTGCAACCTCCCTGGCCCCCTCAGCTGAGCACCGTTGTGCAGTGTGGAACTTCAACAAACATACATGGCAGCCCTGTCCAGGTCTGTCTCCTAATCCTGCGCTCTTCAAGACACACTGGGCCTTCTTGCAGCCAGATAGAATCACCTGCTCTTTTGCCTCCTTCACAGACATTCCTTCCATCCAGTGGATAAGTGGTTGGTTGAGAATCATAGAATCAGAGAAGGAGGAGATAGAATTTGTGTTATTAAATCCAAGCCTCTCATTTTATAGATGAGGATATTGACAAGCAGGAGGTGGAAGTCACAGCCAAGGACACATCTTGAGTCATGAAGAGAAACTGTCAACTCACTGGCCTCCCGACCCTGTTTGCATCTCACCCTCAAAGGGTTTTGGCCTCAGCGCTTGCCTGCCGGTCTCTGGAACCCTATCCAAATGGTAACAACATCTAGGCTGTGACCAGGCCCTGATGTTCAATCTGGAGTTCCTTTCCTTCTCAGGGTGGCTGAGAGTTTGGGCTTTCACCCTTCACCCTCAGTTTGCCAAAGTCTCTTCTTAAGACACACAGAAGGAAATTTGGTAAATTACTTTCTCTTTCTTGTCACTCTCAAAGAGCAGTGCCACTTCCCTGCGGTTAGGATTAAATGAAAGAAAGCATTTGATGAAAGGCACAGTCACTCCCCAGGGGCAGGCGAAAGGGCTATTCCTTCTTCTCTCCTCTCCCTGGCCTCCTGCTTTCAAATACAGATGGAGCCATTCTCCTCTAAGATCTTCATGCTCAGGAAATCAGGGTTGTTGGCAGGGGAGGCATTCAGAATATTTAACCACCAGCAGGACCTGGGCACTGTCCAAGCAGGGCTGATGCAGGCGATAGCTAGAGCAGAGTCCTAGAGCCCCCCTGTGGCTCCTGAGGCTGAATGAAGGGGGGCGGGGGAAGGTAATGGTGGGTCTAGTTGGCCCTGGGGGAGGGGCAGGGTGGCAGAGGCTCAGAACAGAAATGGTTCAATGACAAATGGTCTGCCTGTCCCTGTGCCTCCAGACTTACAGTCAACCCTGGCTGTTGGTGAGAAGTGGGTTAACCTCTGATGGCCACCCACCAGGCACCTTCCCCAAGTCTGGGACAAGCGCCACGGTGGAAGAAGGTACTCAGGCCGAGGGGCCTGTGGCCCTCCCCTATCAGGTCAGAATTCCAGCTGGAGGCTTTCCCTGGGACAGCACGAGGTGCCACGGCTCCTCCCTTTACCTTTTCACCCCTGTGCCCTGCTGGTGACCCAGGTTTATGGGGCAGCCTATCTTCTCCTACAGTTGCAGGGGAACCCTTATCACGGTGCTGATTGCACTAACAAGGCAGAGACACCCGCCCTGCTCTGTTTGGAGAACAACATGGAACTCTAATTGTTTTATGGCCTCTTCACACTCAGAAAAGAGAGGAGAAATGCCAGCCACCTCCATCTGATTTCTGAGGCTTCTATTCTACAGTTACCTCCTTGTCAACCACTCCTGAGTCCCAAAACCCTGGTGTGGGGGAGCCCACATAGGGAAGGCACCTGAGGGCTGTCTGAGAGTTTCAGGGTAGTTGTGAGAAAACATCCCAAAACTGGCTTTTCCATTTGGTGAAAGGAAGTGGTGAAAGGAATCTAGCTCTCCTAGATCCAGACAAAGCCCTCATCTTGATGGTCCTCTTGCCAGGCCCTATAACAGGCACTGCGACTTCCCCGAGCCCAGCCAAAGCAAGGGGCTGCACAAAGCCCACCAGGCTGAGTAGAAAAACTCACGCTTCTCAGGAATATACCGGCATTCCCTCCATCAGCCAAACTCCAAAGACTGACGTCTGTCATCTCCTGGTGCCTGCAGCAGTCCAAGGAGTGGGTGGGACTGGGGAGGGTGGAGGGAGGGCAGGGAGAAGTAAAGATTATTATCCACACTTCATGGTTGAGGAAACTGAGACTAGGAATGTTAAGGGACCTTCCAGAGACAGCGAAGAGAAGAGCTGGGATTTGAACTCCGGTCTATCCTTTTCCCTCCTCTTTCCTTCAGGGCCCTCCTCTCCCCTCCTCTTTCCTCTCCTTTCCTCCCCCCCCAGCCTGCGCACACGCGCACACACACGCATGCACACACACATGCACACACACGCACATTCGCTCACCTCTTTCCTGGGTCTTTCTCAGGTCGCCTCTCTCTCCTTCCTCCTCCCTTGTCTCCATCTCATCCTGCTCTCACTCTCTGTTTTCTGGCTGCCCTGCTCCATCCCTCTCAGCCTCTCCCTTGCTCTCTTTCCTCACCCCTCTCCCTCTCATTTCTCTTTCAGTCTCTGTCTGCTTTTTGCATCTCCCGCTGCCTGCTCGGTGGATATTATGCTTCCCCTTCTCTTCCTTTCTCCCTGCAAACTGCTTTGACATGAGGGTCCAGGAAGCCTCTACTTCTCCCTGTCTCCTCTGCCAGTGAGCGTCAGAGCTCCCTCTGCTTGGCACAGGGGCCCTGCCCCCAACTCGACTGCAGAAGCCCAAGCTGGCAGCGGACTCCATGGGAAGCACATAACCTGTTCCCTGAGTGGACTGGGACCTAGCCTTGGTGTCTCGGTGCCTTGGTGCCAGAGCCTCCCCTCAACTTCCTTAGCCAAACCATTAATTCTTTATACTTGTACTCAACAGTGGCCCAGTGTGTCTGTGAAAACACTTTCATTCTATTATTTTATTTTGATCTTCAGAACTGCATTATAAGGCAGGCTGAGCAAGTTTGATGGTTCTCATATTACAGAAGGAGATATGGGAAACTAGCCTTTATCAAGGGCTTTCTCTGTGCCAGTCACTAAACACACACCTGTGAGGCACACACCAGCACTCCTGCTGACACTGGGCATCTATGTGCAAATTAGGAAAAGATGCCTACTCATTGGTACTCTTTCTTGCTACCTGCTTGAAGACCGTAATAGTAAAATACAAATCCATGCTGCCGCTGCTATGAATGATACCCTCTAGAGTTGTGCAGTGCACGACCTGCACACATGTACATGGTGGCTCTAAACAATAGCAAACCTGCCAAGGAGAGATAATTGCTTGAATTTTGCACACAAGGATACCGATTCTGATCCCACCATCTCAAGACAGCAGACTTCCCTTTCATTCCAACAAGCCGCTTGGTCCCCTGGTTTGGTTTTCCTGGTTCCCGGATATCAGCTGGGTTGGGAGCCACTAGCAATCTCTGATCCTCAGCCTTGATGTGTTCAGTTCAGGTGGTTCCATGATACAATGCAAAAGGCACCAGGCTGGGGGTCAGGAGATTTGGCTCAAAACTAAGCTCTACCACTTACTAGCTGTGAAACCCTGGATTAGTTACTTTAACTTCTTTAAGCCTCAACTTTCCCATCTATAAAATGGGAAGAATCATGAATACTTTCCCCACAAGGTTGTCTGAGGATTGAGTGAGATAACGGATGTGAAAATAAATGACATATCGTAGACATTAATGTTTGATGAATAAAATAATTCATGAATAAATACAACGGAAAATATTGCTTCATAGGAGAAAGTGGACATAGGAGACTGTATTAAGAGCCAACGCTCCTGGGTGAATTCCTGGAGTCAGAAAAAGGTTAGCTGAGACTTTAGAGTCGGCAAGGTGCTCCTGTCACCCACAGACCCCCAGTCAGCACCCCAGGAACAACTGTCTTGAACTGCACTTTCTGTTCTTGTCATGGCCTCCACACTCATATCTCAAGGACCCAGAACATTGTGGAAGAGAGGAATTAGTAGGCACTAACTAGCTCTTTTTTTTTTTTTTTTTTTTTTTTGAGACTAACTAGCTCTTTTAACACAAGGTAGCTTTGACTTGTCAACATCTGGTCTATGACAGAATACCTTTCTTTACACCTTGGGAACACTCTTAGAATGTCAGGAGTAAGTTAAAATTTTGCAAATCAAATTCTATTTTTGTGGCTGTAACTCAAATCTTCTTGATGGTGTTGTTTTTTAATGGGCAAATGAATCCTCAATTATCTGGCCTTCATCTGCTAGATGCATTGTTTGCTTTAATTGTTAGAAAGCTTAGAGTCAAATCTGTGACCACTTTGCAGCAAGTGGCTGGGACTCTGAGCAAATCCCAGATCTAAGCCTCTCTTCCTTTAACTTCCCTTTGCTTATTTTGCTATCCCCTTGTCTATGTCATTAGGTGCTTTATCTTGTGTCTCATGTATATCTTGGTACACTACCTTAAATCCTTTGGGGAACAAGGCAGGGCAGAGATAAAAAAATTTAATTTAAATGTGTCAGGTTAGTAGAAGCAAAGTCCACCTATGAAACTGAGATGATTCTGCAGATGCAAGGGTGTTATCGGGCTTCCCTTTGCTGAGCCTCCCCCACAGCCTCAGAGTCTGCACTGAAAGCTGGAATGAATTCACAAATGAATACGTGGAAATCTTGAACCAGCCCAGAGATTTGCAAACTGTGATCCGTGCAGCTTAAGTTTTCTGTGGACCTGACCAGAGCTCAAGGCTTCTGGCTCCCAGCTTCCACTAGAGCCATCTGCGTTTCCTGTTTTACTTATTGGGCCTCCACATGAGATTAAAGGAAGTGTTCACAGCTAAAGACATCCTGAAAAGCCACAGAAGGAGGTGGCCTCTAGAGTTCTTTCAAGTCCTGCAAGTTTGATTATAACTTTCCTTGTCAAGCTTTTTTTTTTTTTTTTTTTTTTTTGGAAAAGGGTAACACTCTGAGAGTCACCCTTGTGCTCTGGAGCTGTCGCCTCAAGGACTGTAAGATCTCAGTTCTGGGCTCTGGCCAGGGTGAAGCCAGTCAGGCTTCTACGACGTAAAATTAAGGAGGCACGTGCTCTCAGCGTTGGGCAAACGCTGGCCCTGCCGTTTAAGGAATGAGCGTCTCCTTAAGTTTTGCCACCGCCCCCTCCCCCCACTCCCCATGGACCTGCCTTAGCTTGGCCTTGCTTTAGTTGCCTTTCCCCTCACCCTGCATTTTGCAGTCTTGGATCTTTAAAATATGCTTAAATTTCACCTGTGTTTTGAAACACAACCACCATCACAACAACCTCGGCCCCACGCTCCCTTGTGGCTGCCTTTGCCTGCCCCCTCCCCTTGGCTGCCACACTTCTTCAAAGGTTGCCTGTACTCTTGGTCCCTGTTCCTTCTCCCCATCCTCTCCCTCCTCAACCCACCCCTATTTGGATTCTTCCCCATTGTCTCCAACAAACAGCTCTCAGGGAGGGCATCATGGACATTCTCCACGTTGCTAAAGTCCTGGACACTTTCAGACCTATCTCCTTGAATCAGCTCCCCCTTGACTTACTTGATACAAAGTATCCTGGCTCAGCAACTAGTTCTCTGGATTCTTGTCCTCTGTCTTCTCCATTATGGTTGAGCATCCTTTACCAGGCACTGAATGTTGATTTTCCTCAAAGCTCCATCCTGCCTCCTCTGCTCTTCCTCACTACCTTCTCACCTGCCGCCATGCTTTCAGTTGCCACCTGCATCCCCTGTCTTCAGAATTTATATCTGCTCTCTCTGCTGGGTTCCAGACCAATATATAAATTGTCCCTTGTCATCCCTACTTGGATGTCTCCAGTGTATCACAAAATCCACATATTCAAAACTGAACCCATGATCTCCTTGTTCTCCCTCTCCACACCACCCCTAAAGACCTGGTTCTGTTTATTCTTTCTTCTAAATATGTTTATAATCATGAGCTAGCTGATATGGGAGAATATTGAGGCAATGTAGGTGGGAGGAGTCATGGAGGCTGCATGACCTTAAATCCCAAGGAGAGGGAAAAGTTATTTAATTGTCAAAAATATGACAGGACTGTCAAAAATAAATTAGATGAGAAACATAAGTTGCGAAACATGAGTCACCATTCTGTTCACTCAGAGATGCAATATTCATGGCGAACTTTTCATAAAAAATTATAAGCGGCTGGGTGCGGTGGCTCACGCTTGTAATCCCAGCACTTTGGGAGGTTGAGGCGGGTGGGTCACCTGAGGTCGGGAGTTCGAGACCAGCCTGGCCAGCATGGCGAAAACCCATCTCTACTAAGAATACAAAAATTAGCTGGGCGTGGTGGCTCACGTCTGTAATCATAGCTACTTGGGAGGCTGAGGCACGAGAATCGCTTGAACCTGGGAGGCAGATGTTGCAGTGAGCCGAGGTTGCGCCACTGCACTCCAGCCTGGGCGACAGAGACTCTGTCTCAAAAAAAAAAAAAAAAATTATAAGCACCTTGATGAAATCTACTGATGATAGCACTTGATGAAACTGGTGGAGTAAACTCCATCACCACATTTGAGAAACCGCTGTGCCATCCCCTACCCTACTCCCAGTCCACCAGTGGGGAATTTCACTGAGCTGCGGGAGATCCCCAGAGGTGGCTAGTGACAGCAAAGCTCTACTTTGCACATGCTGTTCCCACTACCTGGGATTATTTTTCCTTCTCCTCTCCCTTCCCAGCTCCTCTCTATTCTTTTCCCCTGACCAAGTGTTACTCATTCTTTGTTTTTTATTTTTTTTTGAGATGGAGTCTCGCTCTGTTGCCCAGGCTGGAGTGCAGTGGCGCTATCTCGGCTCGCTGCAAGCTCCACCTCCCGGGTCCATGCCATTCTCCTGCCTCAGCCTCCTGAGTAGCTGGGACTACAGGTGCCTGCCACCATGCCCAGCTAATTTTGTTTTGTATTTTTAGTAGAGATGGGATTTCACCGTGTTAGCGAGGATGGTCTCGATCTCCTGACCTTGCGATCCGCCCGCCTTGGCCTCCCCACATCCTTTGGTTTTTAAGTTAAATGTTACTTCCTCTGAGAAGCCTTCCTAGAATGCCCTTCCTAAGATTGTTCTGGGGTAGAGTCGGCCAATGGAAGTGCTCATGAGAAGTATAAGCCATGGAAGAGGAAGAAGGTTTTGCTCTCCAGAGGCATAGCAGCCAGGGAGGTGTACAGGCTTGAGCCTGGAAGCTTCCAGGGGAGCTTCTTGAGAGTCACCTACATCAGGTTCGCAGGTGGAGGAGCTTCTTGGTGGCCTCTGGGTGAGCTCCTGAAAATCACTCCCTTCAATGCTGCTGATAGTAAATAATATCGATCTTCCCCCAAAACCATAAGCTCCGTGTGGTCAGGGTCACCATCTACATAATACATGACTGTATCCCCAGATATTAGACTAAACTAAAACAGAGCCTATGTGGTCCCATTTAACAGATTAGAAGACTGAGAGCCAGGGTAGGTCACAAGATAGTGGCAGAGCCACTGTCAACCTACTTCTGAGTGCGTTCTTTCTTTGCCATGAGAACACTAGAAATGAATGAGGGAAATGGCTTAAGTTTGAAATAGCTTTTGAGTCACATTTTCAGGTGTTAAGCCTCCAGATCGAGATGCTAGTCACACTGAAACTGAATCACAGGCTTCTCACTAATACCACTGAGTTATGATCACCATGTTCCAGTTGACAAAATTATTTCTTATCTTTGTGTTTTACAGGTATAACAATAAAAATTATTGTCAAGGGTATTATTACAATTTTTAACTACTAATGGAATTAAAGTGTTTGATGGAGTATTGGCAACAAAAATGTACTCCTCACAGCATGCAAGAACTTTTTATTTATCATTTCTGGGCTTTCCAGTTGCTATAGCAATAAAATTCATACTCACCAGGATTATTACCGTTTTCAACCACTAATGGAATTACTATCTTTGTTTGTTTGTGGTTTTAGGCCTTAGAGTAAAATGTAATTCCATCAACGGTATTGAAAATTTTAATGTCCTTAAACATTACCATGAAAGATCAACATAATAACGGAATTCCTCTAAGCTGATGATCACTCCCCTTTCAGCCACAAGGTCTTCTTGTTTCTCTCACTATGAGATCCAAATTTGTTAAGAAAGCATTTGGGGCATTCATTCATTATACAAGTATTGAGTAAGCAGGCCCTGTGCTAGGGGTGGAGGCTGCAAAGACAAGTAAGACGTCTGGCATGGTAGTTAAGGATTCAGGCTTTGGGACCGTCTGAACCTGAGTTTGAATCCTGGTTCTGGTGGGTGGCTCTGGGCAAGTTGTCTAACTGCTTGAAGTTTCTGTTTCCTTATTCCAAAAGAAATGAGGAAACAATTCCCACTGTTTGATGTTGGGCGAAGATGGAAAGAGACTATCTTTGCAATGTGCTTAGGAAGATGCTTGGTGCAGAATAGATGCTCAATGAATGATGGTGGTTGCTGTGTTTGTGGTTGCTGATGCTGTAGACATAGCCCAGCCCTTTCTCTCAAAGGATTTGTTTTTAAGCAGGGGACATTCCATAGTTCTGACATGTGCTACACAGAGTATCTCAGGAGAGCTGTCTAATCCAGCTGGGAAAGGTCAGGTGGCTTCCTGCTGGAGGTGACTCCTAAGCTGAGTCTTGAAGGATGGGTGGTATTGCTACACAGGGAGAAAAGGAGAGGACTTTCCAGGTAAGTGCAAAGTCAAGAAAGCTAGTGAGAGCTTAGTGCCTGTGGGTGGGAGAGCAGTCATCAGATAGAGAGCAATGGGCTTCTCCGTGGGCTAAGCGACCCCCACCAGGCAACTCTGACTTTGAGCATTTCCCCAAACTCCTTCCTTCTCAACATGTGAAAATCCATTAATCATAATACACCATGCTTGGAGAGCCTGCAGGCTGTCTTTGGATGAAAGGAAGCATTATCATATTAACTAATTACATGAATTAAAATAGATTAATTAAATAAGTGGCTTAATGAGATTAGTGCATTTATTGTTTAAGTATCCATCACTACTATTGATAATAATAATGGATTGTGCCCTTATAACAGGTGACAAATCTGTCAGCAAGCAGTGGGGTTTAAAAACCACAAAGGCGGGGGTCACATACATAGGGTAGACAGAGGATGCTGCAACTCCCCTGGGCTTGTCCCTCAGAATCCCATGGTGATGAAGGCCAGGATGTGGTCAGAGCGCTGGTTTTCATCCCCCACTTAGGCGACCTCTCAGAGTTTCGGTTTCCTCACCTGTAAAAAGGACAGGGGCTATCTCAGCTTAGTGGGATTCAGTGATACTAAAATTAGATGATGTTCCCAGCCAGATAAATCTGGGTTTCCCCCAAAGGAGAGCCTGTGTCAAAGGATAATGAGGGAACCCCCTCATTGCCACTCAACCTTGCTATGTCAGTAAATTCATCCACTTGGCCTCTGAAGATGAACAGCTGCCATTTGACTGGAATTCACCATGTCCACTAACACTGGACATACCAGTTCCCTGGCAACATCTACCACTCTTATCAAAAGGATAAGAGGTCATGGTATTAGCTCCCCTTCTTTCCTATTTTTATTCCCCCGATCCTCACGCCTTCATTCTGGGATCACATTCCCAAATAAACTATCCACATAAACTTTTGGGGGAATCCAGGATAAACATCGGGAACTGAAAGTGTCCCTTGAAAGCAATCCTCCAGATGACATTTTGGAACTGACGCCTGCAGAGGTGGCTGCCCCAGGCTTCTCTGAGATGCTGGTTTACTCTCCCTACACCCTGGCCTGCCTCCCTCCCTCCCAACAGCATGTGGCTTATTGCCTCTGTGGAGGGTGGGTTTGCCCATCTCACGTAATAAATATAGCTAGCTGCCCTGCCTCCCTAAGCCTTCTGGTCCCTTTCTCAATATTGTGCCAGAGCAGTTCTAGCATCTTCACTTCATCTAATTATACTTTGGGAGGCTGAAGCAGGTGGATCATTTGAGGTCAGGAGTTCAAGACCACCTGGCCAACATGATGAAACCCCGACTCTACTAAAAGTACAAAAATTAGCTGGGTGGTAGTGGCTTGCACCTGTAATCCCAGCTACTCGGGAGGCTGAGGCAGAATTGCTTGAGCCTGGGAGGCGGAGGTTGCGGTGAGCCGAGATCACAACACTGCACTCCAGCCTGGGTGACAGAGTGAGACTCTATCTCAAAAACAAAACAAAACAAAACATAACAAACAAAAAAACTTCAACAAATAAATCACTGTGCTCCAGCTACAAGGAGCTGTCCCAACAGAGTGTTAGGATGGCCCCCAGTATCCTTGTTAAAACAGGTCACAATTGAGTGTCCTTGTGTCAATACTTCTACCCTAACCCGTGAGAGTCTTTTTAGCTGGGTCTTGCAACTCCTTCAGTGTGAAAACCACCCCAACCCAGAGCTGCACTTGTGTGTTACTGCTTGGGCTGTACCTAGACTTTATTCTGTTTATCATCCTGAGAGTAATGAGGGACTGTAGGGGTAGATCTTGAGGAGGACAAGCATCAGTTTGTGAGATACCAGCCTCAGTCTCTGCAGGCTCTCTAGGCAAGGAAACATAGCACTGCTCTGTAGAGGGGAGGAGGATGTTTCTTTCTTTTTTCTTTTCTTTTCTTTCTTTTTTTTTTTTTGAGACAGAGTCTTGCTCTGTCGCCCAGGCTGGAGTGCAATGGTGCAATCTCGGCTCACTGCAACCTCTGCCTCCCGAGTTCAAGTGGTTCTCCTGCCTCAGCCTCCTGAGTAGCTGGGATTACAGGCACGTGCCACCACTCTCACCTAATTTTTATATTTTTAGTAGAGACGGGGTTTCACCATGTTGGCCAGGCTGGTCTTGAACTCCTGACCTCAGGTGATCCACCCGCCTCGGCCTCCCAAAGTGCTGGGATTACAGGCATGAACCACCATGCCCAGCTGGAAGAGGATGTTTCTATCGGCCTGATATGTTCACAGCATGTGGGGTCCAATATTCTCAGGCTAGTTTACCTAACTGTCCTCATTCTGAATTTTAGGGTCCCATTCATTTCCTCTGAGACCTCTGATGATCACAGGAGTCTTGTGGCTGTGCATTCAGGTTCCTCTGTAATTCTTCCACTCTTATAGTCAGATCCAGGCCGGATTCTCAGCACGTTTTGCCAGGTAGCTTCAGGAGATGAGAGTATCCTTAAATAGTGCTATAGATGGAGCACAACTCTGCCTTGAATTGACAGGTTGGCTTATCTGAGCCTGTCATTTGTCGTTTTTAACGTTTCTCAAGCAGTTAAGAAAAGCTGGCTCACTGCACAATCTTCATAATTACTCTTACCCTTAGGCTGGTCAAGTGCCACAGTCACTACACAATTCAGAATTTCACTATCCAGCTGTACCTTATTCTGTTCAACCAGAGATGGAGGCCTGAGTGGTTGTGATGCTACAGAATTTCAGGGGTTATTAATAGCTGCAGAATGTTAACTTTCAGGATTGCTTTCCAGGGCCACTCCCAGTACTCAATGTCTTTGCCTGGGTTTCCCCAAAGGTTTATGTGAAGATAGTTTATTTGGAAATGTGATCCCAGGAAGGAGGAGTGAGGATAGCGGGGAATAAAAACAGGAAAGAAGTAAATCCAGTACAAAGACCTGCTATCCTTTTGATGAGTTTGGCCACCTCTAAAGAGGACTACTTATTCAATTTCAGAGTTCCTTTTTTTTTTTTTTTGAGACGGAGTCTCACTCTGTCACCTAGGCTGGAGTGCGGTGGCAAGATCTCGGCTCACTGCAACCTCCACTTCCCAGGTTCAAGCGATTCTCCTGCCTCAGCCTCCCAAGTAGCTGGAACTACAGGCACATGCCACCACACTCAGCTAATTTTTGTATTTTAAGTAGAGACAGGGTTTCACTATGTTGGTCAGGCTGGTCTCAAACTCCTGACCTCAGGTGATCCGCCTACCTCGCCCTCCCAAAGTGGTGGGGTTACAGGTGTGAGGCACCGCGCCCAGCCCAGAGTTCCTTCTAAAAGCCTTCTGGGTTAGGTTTCAGAACCACCTACTGGAGGAAAGAAAGGGGGTGTCTGTCCCCTACTGGTCAAGAACTGTCTGAAGAGGGTCAGCTGCCCTGCACTTCCAGTTTGCATGTTAGTGAGTGTTGAGTGGATTTTTCCCAGGTACCTGGGGTCAGGAGGTGAGAAATGCATAGTAGGGGCCTGAGATAAGGCACAGTCAGGTTTAACACTCATGAAATTGGTCTAAACCTGCACAGTTCTGCTCTTCACAACAGTGGCTGGAATAAGAGATGAAGCTGGTAAGATTTGATGTGATGTCCAAGGAGTGGCCAGTATGTGAAGTGTTTTGCAAAGTTTCTGGTACAAAATAAGAGAACAATTTAAAAGGCAGTTATGATTTTGTATCCCTGGTTACATGCCTTCAATAAATAATGGATGAAGGAAAGAAAAGAGTAAGTCCCTGGCCTTTCGTAAGAGGGTCTCACATTTATATTTAAACGGCTTAGCTCACATGCTAGTGCAATGTGAGTGTGGGACGTCTGAGGGGTGTCTGTCCACATTCTACAAAGATCTCTGTGCTGAACCAACAGGACTTTCCACTGATATTCTTGAGAAGAGATTTTGGCCTATGTCTCCAGAGGAGCACACCTGAATAAACTCAGGTGGCCTGGGGAAGTATAGCCTAGTGGTTATGATCATGGGCTCTGAGACTGCTCAGGGTTGAATCCAGACTCAATCACTTATTAAAATGTGTGTGGGCAATGTCTGCTTCTGGGAAGATAGGACAGACATACTTTTCCTTCTCTTGCTGTGTGCCACTAACAACCCTGGACATGAAATACAAAATAAACATAAGACTCTAAAAGGCGGAGAAGGCAGCAGACTGGCTAGGGACTTTGGGATCTGAGGAAAAATCGGGTGATGAGTTTCTAGGAAATGTCAATCCGGATTCCTATACCCAGTGAAAATATCCTTCAGGAATGAAGGGGAAATGAAGCCATTCTCAGATAAAGGAAAATAAGAATTTGCCGCGAATGGACCTGTCCTAAAAGAATGGACGGAAGGGCCGGGCGCGGCAGCTCACACCTGTAATCCCAGCACTTTGGGAGGCCGAGGTGGGTGGATCACCTGAGGTCAGGAGTTCCAGACCAGCCTGGCCAATATGGTGAAACCCCATCTCTACTAAAAATACAAAAGTTATCCATGCATGGTGGCAGGCAGCTGTAATCTCAGCTACTCGGGAGGCTGGGGCAGGAGAATCGCTTGAACCCGGGAGGCAGAGGTTGCAGTGAGCCGAGATTGCACCATTGCACTCCAGCCTGGGTGACAGAGCAAGGCTCTGTCTCAAAAAAAAAAAAAAAAAAAAAAAAAAGAATGGACAGAAGAAATTCTCTAAACAGTGTTTAAGGTGCAGTAGGGATTAGAGGGAAGTGGATTGATATAAAAGGGCAACATGCAACAAGAGGGATCTTTGTGGTGAATGAAATGTTCTGTATGTTGATTATATCAGTCAATATCCTGGTTGTGGTAGTTCTGCAAGATGTTACCACTGGGGGATTTCTCTGTATTATTTCTTACAGCTGCATATAAAGCTCCGATTATCTCAAAATAAAAAGTTTAGTTAAAAAATGCATGACTTCAGGCAAGTTACTCACATCTTTCAGCCTTAGGTTTTACCATCTGTGAAATGGAGATGATACAAAGATTCCCAAATGTAAAATGGGAATGCCACAGAGTGTTGCTGTAAATAAATAAAATGAAACAAGACAGTTACTCAGAACAGCATCTGACACATGGTAACCACTTGTTATATGTTAGCAATAATTACTACTAACAATAAAAAGAACTACTTTGCGGCCAGGTACGGTGGGCCATGCTTGTAATCCCAGCACTTTGGGAGGCCGAGGCAGGAGGATCACGAGGTCAGGAAACAGAGACCATCCTGGGTAACGCATTGAAACCCTGTCACTACTAAAAATACAAAAAATTAACCGGGCGTGATGGCATGCGCCTGTAGTCCCAGCTACTCAGGAGGCTGAGGAAGGAGAATTGCTTGAACCCGGGAGGCGGAGGTTGCAGTGAGCCGAGATTGTGACACTGCACTCCAGCCTGGGTGACAGAGCAAGACTCAATCTCAAAAAAAAAAAAAAAAAAAAAAAGTACTACTTTGCATTGGGTAGCACATCAAACCCTTAACATAGCTTCTCTCACATAATCCTTATAATAGCCCTGGGAGGCAGATGCTACCAGAAAGGCCATTTTCAGATGAGAAAATGGGAGCTTTAGCGAGTTTTCCAAGGTCACACAGCTAATAAGAGGCACATGCACTTTGGGAGGCCGAGGCAGGTGGATCACAAGGTCAGGAGATCGAGACCATCCTGGCTAACATGGTGAAACCCCATCTCTACTAAAAATACAACAAATTAGCCAGGTGTTGTGGCGGGTGCCTGTAGTCCCAGCTACTAGCGAGGCTGAGACAGGAGAATGGTGTGAACCCGGGAGGCGGAGCTTGCAGTGAGCCAAGATGGTGCCACTGCACTCCAGCCTGGGAGACAGAGCTAGACTCTATCTCAAAAAAAAAAAAAAAAAAAAAGAGGCACATGTGGGATTTGAACCCTGGCTTCTCCCCCTGCCCAGGTTTGAAACCACTTTGTCACATTGCCCAGATATTGGTTCTCCTTCCAAGATGGATTTTTGTTGTTGTTTTTATTTGTCTCCTTTGTCTCTTTACCGGAACAATGATTACAAAGGTTTATGAAGCTGGTCTTTGACTTAGACCATGCCCCATGCCCCAATCCTTTATGGCCCACCAGCCATAAAACCAAGAGATGGAGTAGGAGGAGGCAGTGTGAAAGAGAGCAACACAAATAGGCAGGCTGGGGTCCTAGAGCCTACGACGAAGAGGTATAAAGAGTGGGAGAGGGCCAGGCGCTGGTGGCTCGCGCCTGTAATCCCAACACTTTGGGAGGCCGAGGCAGGCAGATCACTTGAGGTCAGGAGTTTGAGACCAGCCTGGCCAACATGGTGAAACCCCATCTCTACCCCAAAATGCTAAAATTAGCTGGGTGTAGTGGGGTGCACCTGTAGTGTCTGAGTACTCTACACTACCTGTAGTGTAGAGTCTGAGATGGGAGAATCGCTTGAACCTGGGAGGCGGAGGTTGTAGTGAGCCGAGATTGCACCGCTGCACTCCAGCGTGGGCGACAAGAGTGAGACCCTGTCTCAAAAGTAATGATAAAAAAAGAGTGGGAGAAATCAGCCAAGGCCAGGAGAGGTCCCCCAGGGGCCTACCCCAGTGGGAACCAGAATGACAGACAAAAGTTTAGCTCCACATTTCCCTACTTGCTGATGCTATGACCTTGAGCAAATGCACTAACCTCTCTGAGCCCCAGTTACTTCACTGACAAAACAGGGCTTGTGTTAGCACCTCTGGATACTCCGAAGACTAGATGAGGTCCCAGTAGTAAGCACATTGCACCATTGCTGGTACACAGTAAGCACTTAATAAATGTTCCCTCCTTCTGCTCTCCTCACTGGTAGCTGATTTAAGCAGGTGAGGTGATCCTCACCTTGGGGCTCATAGAGCTTAGGGGGGTCTGTTGCTACAGAAGTCAGATATCAAAAGTTGTGGAGGTTGTTTTCTGTTGTTGAAGGAAGCGTCTTTCTATTAATATAATGTTGTGTTAAGGGTATTGCACATGGTAGGCGTGGGAAGGGGTGAGCTGAGCTGTGAGGAAAGGGCCCTTTCCCCAGGTTTCAGGGAAGGAGGCTCAAGCCTAAGGTGATTTTTAAATAATAGTCCCAGCTGTGTGGCTCAGGAAATGAGGATTTCATAAGAACAACAATAATAAAAATAGCAACTACACGGCAGATACTTAGCATTAATAGCAGGCTAGTTTATCAGCAGAGCACTCAGCAGGCCTTAACTAATTAAAACTGCTTCTAGGTAAGCAGTTATTGATTTGTGAGGAAAGATTAAAATAACTCCACGTAGAGCTTCTTATGTCCAGTCAGGCTGAACAACGAGTGAGCCTGCGACCTGAGAATGGCTTCATTCCCAGGTGCAAGGGGTGATGCCTGCGGGGGGCTTCTGGGAGGCTGGAGCCCCCAGAAGGCCTTGGATCTTCTGGACCAAAAGGTTTTTTCAACTGCAGAGAGGAGACAGCCATGCTTGCCCTCCAGGGGCTGGGTCCGGGGGAAGAAGGTGCCGTGGGATGGAAGAAGGTGCCACAGTGACAGTAACGCTGGCTGCTGTGAATTGAGCACTTACCATGTGCCAGTGACCTAGGTGTTGACTCCCGTTATCATACTTAATTTGAATAACAGCCCTATGAGGTGAATACCATTATCCCTGTCTTACAGATTGAGAAACTGAGGTCGTGGGAGATGAAGTCATTTTCCTAAGGTCCCATAGCTGGTAAGAACGAGCTTTTTCTCAGGATTTCTGGAAGGTTTTGCACAGACTTGCTCTCAGTTGATCTTTAAAATGAACGTCTGGGGCTAGGGACGTGTTCTCTTTTTACAGGTGGGGAAAATGAGGCCCACAAGAAGGACATCCCTTATTAGTGGTGGGACCAGGACACATAAGCCCAGGGATGTCTGACTCCAAGATCACTTCTCTTTCTCCTCCTGGATTCTGAGACTGATGGAAAGAGGGGCTCTCCAGGCTCTACCTTGAAGAGGAAGTTTCTGATGTCAAACCTGGTGCTGAGAGTTTGTGACCTTTGCTCAGCACACTGGTGGTGGGGATCAGAGCCAGATTAGATTCTCCAGCCACTCTGGTCTCTTTCCAGCCTTGGTCTGTGCCTCTGCAAAGTATTCCATGTCTACAAAGTGCTTTTGTATCCCTTTTCTCAATGCCGCTCAGCAAGCAGGACTGGAAAATGAGTCAAGTGCCCAGGCCCAGTCATGGGGCAGATTCACTACTGAGCTTAGGCTACCTGACACTGAAGGCCAGGGCTAGGGGGAACCCCAGGTGCTTCCTGGACTGGAGGATCCTTGTCAACAACATAGCTAGCATCCTGGGACCACGGCTGGAGAAAAAGGAGACGGAAAGGAAGCACGTACTGAAAACCTACAATAGCTTCATATTGTGTTAGGTATTTTCACTTACTCCTTAATTTAACCCTGCCACAAAGCTAACATTATCATCAACTTTGCTATAGTGCAGAGGAGAGAGCTGGCTGACCCAAGGATACACAGCTAGCAGGTGAGTGAAGCAGAGCTTGATTCCGGTATGACAGCTCCAGAGCCCACCTGCTTAACAGTGATGCATGCCCACCTGCCCTGGAAATGGGGCATGCACAGTGCATTATTAATGATAAAGCTCATATTTCTGAATGGGTGCTGTATGCCATGCACATGGCCCTTTTATGTAATCCCTAGGACAGTCATAGGCAAAAGGTGTTATCGTGCCTATTTTATAGATAAAACATTCAAAACCAGGAGGTGCGTAGCAAAGTATTCCATGTCTACAAAGTGCTTTCATATCCCTTTTCTCAATGCTGCAAAGCAGGCAGGACTAAAAAATGAGTCAAGTACCCAGGCCAACTCATGGGGCAGATTCACTACTGAGCTTAGGCCATCTGACACTGAAGACTCTTGGCCCTCCATAGGGATCCCTGTCCATGGATGGATTCAGGGAAGGACGAGGGGCTGTGCCCACCCAGCCAGTACCCCGGGTGGGCTGTCAGACCCTGGCCTCCAGATTTAAGCCCCATTCTCCATGCCAGGTGCTACTGGTAATGAAGGCATAGCTTTCCTGAGTGGCGTTTCTTGGTGAGTAAGGAAGCAAGACGTGGTACTCAAGTCTGACTCCAAAACCCAACTCTCACCTACTACGCTGATATTTATTTCATCTTTGTTTTTTACGCTTGGACATCTCCTAGTATCACCTCTTCACAGTCCTTCCAGCTTCTGTTCTTGGCTTTAAAGTCAACATATCCCAGTTTGAGGTTGCGTATCTTTATAGCACAGTAGTCAGAAGACCTGGGCATTGATGTGTGTAAAAGCTTCCCCATGAGGTTCTAGTGTGTGGCCTGGGCTGAGAGTCACGGCTGAAGGAAAAGGTGCAGAATCCTCGTTCTAGAACAATCTCCTGAGATCTTCTGGTTCCATGCCCTGGCTTTGCCCATTTCACAGATGAGTCAGGAACCTGAGGCCCAGGAAGCTGAGGTGGCATGTGAAGGGCGTGTGGAGCATGGGTGGGGCCTAGAAGCGGATCTCCTGGCTCTGGTGTGGGGCTTTTTCTCGTACCACTTAGCTCTGCAGCCATGGCCTTGAATGTGAGCCTTGCCATCCTTTCCTGGGCAGCTCTGGTTCCTCCCTGGTCCCCACTCTTATGGCCTTGTCCTCCCATGGGCCACTTTCTTCTGGCCAGCCTTGATTATATCACAAGTCGGGGCCTCCAAACACCGCAGGACCAAGGAATTGTGGAAGTTACAGCAGAAGGAGTACTGAGGGACTGTCGTTGCGGTGAGAGAGGGCTTCGCTTCCATTGGATCTGACCATCCCCCAGACACACTAGCACTTGCCACCTTTCAGCTTTGGCCTGCATCTGGAAGTAAGATGATGGAGAAAGGCAGCCCAAATAGCACCTTCATTATCGATAGTGCCTGGCATGGAGAATGGGGCTTAAATCTGGAGACTAGGGTCTGACAGCCCACCCGGGGTACTGGCATGGAGAATGGGGCTTAAATCTGGAGACCAGGGTCTGACAGCCCACCCGGGGTACCAGCTGGGTGGGCACAGCCCCCCGCCCTTCCCTGAATCAATCTATGGACAGGGATCCCTATAGAGGGCCAAGGGTTCAGGTCCTCTATCTGAGCATCTGGCTGCTAAGAGAGAGGGAAGAAGAAAGGACAGCGTTGCAGGGGCCCCGCTTCTCCTCCTTGTCAGTCCACAGGTATGAGGGCAGCAGGGCCAGGAGTGGGGTGCTGAGGGCAGGCAGAGGATGCTTCAGAAACACCTGTGTAGTAAGAGGGTCTGCAAAGTGGGGAGGGTAATACTCATGCTCCCAGGACGGCTGAGGATTCAATGAGGCTGAAGCAATTCTGTTGAGATGAGCTATCTTGTAGACAATTGAGGGTTTATTCTGAGAGAGCAGGTGGTGAAGGAGCTCTGGGTCTGAGTTCTCGTCCTGGCTGTGTGGCCCTGTACACGCCACCTCTCCCAGTGTCAGCCCCCTCACTTGTAATATGAAGGTAGCCATAGAACCTGGCCTGTTTCTCAGGGTTACCCCGAGGATGCAGTGAAGAAAGTCACGCTGCCATCCCTGGTAAGGGTGGGAACTGCTGCCTGGCCTCCAGGGCTCTGCAGTGTGCCTGGCTTGGTGCCCTGGCAGGGTCTGGTCAGCCTGCCCTTCCCGTGCGCCAGCAGTGAGCCCCAGGCTGCACTCCCTTGGCCGGCTGAGCTGCACCCCTTCTCTGTGCTATGACAGTACCACTTTATAAACCAGGCGCTCTCCTCGAAAGCTATGCCCGGGGCACATGTTTTTATCCTGCAGCCATAAAGTGGGATCAGGGAAGAATTTACAGTCAAGGCTATAAAGTAATAACAGGAAAGAGGCCATTTTGCTGGGTTCAGGTGGAGGTGAGCGAGGAGTTCAGAAGTTCAAGACCTCCAGGCATTTCCTGGGTGGCTGATAATCCTCCTGGTGCTGAACCCGGCTGCACCCCAGTCCTGGGGCTTCTCAGGGTCTGAGTGAAGGGGGCCATTGTTGATGGTTCTCAGCTTGGACTGATGAACACCTGTAGGCTTGAGTGGTGTCCCCAAGTGAGGGAACTGGGGGTAGGGTGCACCTTTTTGGGCTCTCACTTCTATGCCACCTGGGGAGGAGGTTTTCCCGGGCTCCTGCCTCATTCTGGGAACATAAACGGAGGGGCGGAGTGTGGCCAGGGAAGTCAGCTAAGCTTGGCCATGTGGGGTTCCTCGGCCTGGGTTCATGTCCTGACTCACCACTGGCTCTGTGGCCTTGGGCAAGGCCCTCTACCTCTCTGAGCCTGTTTCCACACCTGTTCCTGGGGGAGGATAACACCTCCCATAACTGAGCTTATATCCTGGCACACAGTTGGTGGATAACAGAGGCGGCTCCCTGGTCTTCCTCTGTCATCCTCATGCTCTCTCCTGCTGGACTTTGCACCTTCCCAGCACTCAGAGACATGGACCTGATGGGGCTTCGGATTCATCCTAGCCTGAGAGGGGCAGAGGTAGGAGCTCTGGCCTCTGGAGCCCAAAGCATTAGGTTCTAGTTCCTGTATGAACACTTCTTAGCTCTGTGATCTCAGGCAAGTTGCTTAACCTCTCTGAGTCCCAATTTCTACCTCCATGGAAGGCAGATTTTGTTGCCAATGTTCTGGGGCTGTTCCCTGGACACCCTGCTGTACCTGGTCACTGCGCCTGGTCCTAGGGGAGGCCTTCAATAAGTGCATTTACTGAGGGGAGAATGAGGCCTAGAGAGGTGGGAGGACTTTCCCAACGTCACCCAGCTGGGAGCTTGGTCTGAAGAAGGAAGGGGCTGTTGCATCTTCTAACTGGGATTTCTCAGGCTTTCAAGGATAGAATTGAGTGTCAATGGCAAGGCAGATTTTGTGGGGTGGTGAGAAAAATGGCCAGTCACAGCAACTTTGTATTCAAATCCTCTTTAACACCATCGGAGGCCAGCAATATTTTGGGATTATTGAGGGCCAATGATGGCCTGCGGGACAAATCCAACCCACTGACTGATTTTGTGAATAAAGTTTTATTAGAACACAGCCATGGCCGTTCTCCGACGTGTTGTCTCTGGCTACTTTTGAGCTACAGGGGCAGAGTTAAGTAATTGCAACAGGGATCCTAAGGCCCGTAAAGCTTAAAGTATTTACTATCTGGCCCTTCATAGAAAACATTTGTGCACTCCCCTAGCAGCTGTGGGATCTGGGGCTGGGATCTATGCTCGAATCCACTGTCCACCTTCCTTTTCTTTTTTCTTTTTTTGAGATGGAGTCTTGCTCTGTCGCCCAGGCTGGAGTGCAGTGCGATCTGGGCTCACTGCCAGCTCCGCCTCCCAGGTTCATGCCATTCTCCTGCCTCAGCCTCTCAAGTAACTGGGACTACAGGTGCCTGCCACCTCGCCTGGCTAATTTTTTGTATTTTGTTTAATAGAGATGGGGTATCACCATGTTAGCCAGGATGGTCTCGATCTCCTGACCTCGTGATCTGCCCGCCTCGGCCTCTCAAAGTGGTGGCTCACAGGCGTGAGCCACCACGCCCAGCCACCACCTTCCTTTTCTAGAAGCCGAGGGGCAGCTACCTGCTCACTGCCTCATTGTGTGGCAGACAGTGACCTGAAGCCACAGGACACCTAGATAGCTTCTAGCATCAGGTTACAGCGTGGCTAATTTGTACTGTCCTCACCCAGGGTCACACCAGAGAGGAGAGGCAATGGTGGTGAGAATGTACCATGGGCCCCCACAGCTCTCCCTCCCACGCATGAGATGCTCTGCAGTTGAAGCATCTTCCAATCCCCTGTGTGTTTCCTCAATTCTCATAGCAACTCTCCTAGGCACGTACTTGTCAGTAAGTGCTGAATGGATAACACAGGAGGGAATCCCAGTTGTGTATTTTAGAGGAATTGTTGAAAGTCCCATGGCTTCTCCATCAGGCTCAGAGCCTTCCCCGTGGTGCCACTGAGCACCAGCCATCCCTGTGGTTCCGCTGAGCACATCTTGGGTGGAGGCGGGCAGAGATCTGGACCCCAGCCTGTCTCTGATTCCTCACGTGGGGCTCTCTGCCTGAGATTCTTCCATTTGTTCTGTATGCCCAGCACACCACATTCGCTTTATCCACTCACTGGTCATGCACTGAAATGCAGAGTTTTACAGAACTCTTTAAAGACACTTGAGTGAGCCACTTGAGAGCATGTGTCTTCCTGTTGTCAAAGATGTTGCACAGCGAGAGCTGGCTGCGTGCACGTGGAGCTCCAGCTGGTGGATTCTCTCTTTCCTCCTTTCATGGTCACCAAACCCAGGAAGTTCCTCTTCCTAAAGGTTCCTTGGAGACCTTCTGGATGCCTTTTCCAGAGAGCCTGGCTCAAGGTCAACAAAGGAGTCCAAGACACAGCTGGAGTGAGGATCCATTTCTTTGTACTCCAAATGTGGACCAAGCATTGTAATATGGGGGCGGAAGAAAGAGCAAAAATGAGGGAGCCAGGAGGAGCTGGCTTTGAATCCTGAATTTGTCATAGCTGTGTGATGTTGAGCCTGTTCTAAGATCCTCAGGACATCTCTTTCCCTATCTGTAAAATGAGGAAAGTGAGGGCTGCCTGATTCATTCAACGAATATGTCCTGGGGCTTCTTCCAGATGTCAGCAGCTGCCATATGAGTTAAATGAAATAATTCCCCCAAAGAGTCTAGGCTTAGCAAGTCCCCATTGGAGAGCTTCTTTGATTCCTATCCATGTTCTTGTCCTCAGTCCTGGGTTCCTGAATTTTTTCCTCCCTGGGGCCATAGAAATGGCCTGGCTGTTTGCACAGAATCCTGGGATGGGCCCACAGGAGAGAGGCAAGGATAGAGGGGCTAGAGACTCTGGCTTGGGAGGAAGCACAGAAGGACCAGGGGCTATGGAGCTGGGAAAGATGAGGCTCACAGGGGACACAGTCCCTTCAGCCAGAACATGGGTGGGCACATGGACAAGGCTGTAGACACAATGAGGGTGCACGTCTCCACCCAAGGTGTGCTCAGCGGCACCATAGGGATGGCTGGTGCTCAGTGGCACCAGGGGGAAGGCTCTGAGCCTGATGGAGAAGCAATGGGACTTTCAATAATTCCTCTAAAATACACAACTGGGATTCCCTCCTGCATTATGCATTCATAACAGTGGCTAAACGGTGGGCTCCGGAGCCAGATGGCTTGGGCACCAAGGATCTGCCACCTGGGATCTGTGCGATTCGGGGCAGGTCATTGGTCAATGTCTCCCCTGGAGACTGGGAATAATCACTGACCCCACCTCACAGACTGCTGTAAGACTCAGATATGTTAGTCCGTGAGAATGAAGCCTGGCGTGTGAGGTGGGCCACAGATGTGGGTGTTTTCGTTCTAGAGGGCTCAAGAGGGAGGAGCTTTGTGAGGAAGGGCAGGAGAGTGGAGTGGTTAGGTACATCCAAGTTCTTGGCCTTTGGGTCAGACTTGAGTCATCTATCTGCTTCTTGTTAGCTGGGTGAGCTAGGAGAGTAATGAAACTTCTCCAAACCTTCGATTCCTCAGCTGTAGGAGAGGCACACTCTGACCTTATAGAGTACTTGAAGAGTTTCATTGAGATCACACATGAAAAATACTCAGCACAGAACCTGGCCTATAAAAGATGTTAAATAAATGATAGTAGGATAAACATTACTGTTATTGATGATGAAAGAATCAGGGAGGTGAATTTCAGCTCAGCCCAAGGAAGGGCTCCAGATGGAATCTCACCTTCAACAGTGGGAGTGGGCTTCCTTAACAGGTCATGAATGTCTTGTGGCTGGAGGCGTCCAAGCAGGGGCCCAGGGATTGCTTCCCAGGGATGGAATGGAGGAAATCCATTACTGATGCGAAGCTGTATTATTCACATTCAGCATACCTTCCAGTTTGAAAATAGGGGCCGGGTGCAGTGGCTCATGCCTGTAATCCTAGCACTTTGGGAGGGCGAGGTAGGTGGATCACCTGAGGTCAGGAGTTCGAGACCAGCCTGACCAATATGGCGAAACCCTGTCTCTACTAAAAATACAAAAATTAGCCAGGCGTGGTGGTGGATGCCTATAATCCTAGCACTTTGGGAGGCCGAGTTGGGTGGATCACCTGTGGTCAGGAGTTCGAGACCAGCCTGGCCAACATGGTGAAACCCCATCTCTACTAAAAATACAAAAATTATCTGGGCATGGTGGCAGGTGACTGTAATTTGAACTGCTTGGGAGGCTGAGGCAGAAGAATCGCTTGAACCTGGGAGGCGGAGGTTGCAGTAAGCTGAGATCTTGCCACTGCACTCTAGACTAGGTGACAGAGCAAGACTCTGTCTCAAAAAAAAAATATATATATATATAGGCCTGTTTGTCGGGGCTCATTGGCTTGTCCAGCCAGGGAGGTTAACCCTAAGGGGGTGATTTTCTATCTACATAGGGAAAAATATTAATATGAATCCCTAGAAAAAAATATTCTAGGTCAAACAAGATTGGAAAGTGTTGGTCCATCTCAGGAAGCCACAATGTGTATCAGCACATTTAAGGCTCTGAGAAGTCCTGCAAAAAAAAAATATGAAGAAATTTGTTTTGTTTTGTTTTTAAATGGAGCCCCTATTCGGATATTGCAAGGCGGTTCTAAGTTCAACAGAACATACTCTAGAAACATCTGTCTCTGATAGATCCCACCTCTTGGAACTTGCTCAATGTGATGGCCCACCTCACCCTGAAACCCAGACCCTCTCAGAGACTTCTGGAGCAGTGAGCTTTCCTCTCCAATACCCTGTCATTGCCGAGGGAGCCTGAATTTGTAAACTGTACAGTCATCCCAGTCCCTGCCTTTTGTCACTGGTTTCTATGACAGATGATGGCCTGTGGACATATGAAGACTGTCTTATAGGCTTCTCTTTGCCCCCTTAAAAATGTTGGTCTGCCAGGCATTCGGCAACTTGGGCTGTAAGTGGGTTCCTGGCTGTGATTTCTGCCCTGGTTATGCCAGAGGTTTCACACCCCATCCTATTTCCCTGAGCCCCAGGACATATCAACCACCTCATCGCATACTAACCTTTGTGCACACAGCACAATGACAGCTAAGGAATAAATAGAATCTTGCAAGAAGTTGCTTACTCTCCAACTCCCCTCTGCGGAAGCAAGCTTGGAGATCACAGCAGGTGTGTCTGTCGTGTTTGCTGGTGAATTCTTAGCACCAGGGCAGTGCCTGGCACACAGTAGGTTCTCAATGAGTGCTGCCAAAAGGATGAACATCTCAGTCCTGAGGGTCATTTGAAAGTAGAAACTGAACTTTGCTTTAGGGTCATTAATGCGATTTCAGAGATCACAAGCTGGATAAGAAAACAACTTTGTCCTGGGCTTGATTGCATCATTATGAAAAACCCGAGGAAGGATCCCAGGATGGAGAATCAGGTTTCTCGGGCTCTTACACCCCCATCCTCCCTGACTATGTTCCAGTTGAGGCCCACTGCTCCCTTCCCACCAGCCTTCTCTTCCTGTCTCTGGGGTTTTTGTTCGTGCTGTTCCTGTCCTGAAAAGCCAGCCCTCCACTTCTCTCTGTCTCTTCCTTCCCTCCCTTCCCCTCCCCTCCCCTTCCCTTCTCTTCCCTTCCCTTCCCTTCGACGAAGTCTCACTCTGTCACCCAGGTTGAACTGGGGTGCAGTGGCGTGATCTTGGCTCACTGCAACCTCTGCCTCCCAAGTTCAAGCAATTCTCCTGTCTCAGCCTCCTGAGTAGCTGGGATTACAGGCATGTGCCACCACACCTGGCTAATTTATTTGTATTTTTAGTAGAGACAGGGTTTCAGCATGTTGGCCAGGCTGGGCTCAAACTCCTGACCTTAAGTGATCTGCCCATCTTGGCCTCCCAAAGTGCTGGGATTACAGGTGTGAGCCACCGCACCCGGCCTGTCTGTTGTTCTTTCTTCTTACTTTTTCAGTGGTTAGAAATCTACCACATTTTCATGACACCTTTTCAGACTCTTCAAAGCAATTACTTTTGCCACATCTTTGGGCTCTTCCCTTGAGGTTTAACCATTTAATTGTCCATTTCCCCAGCCAGATGCCACATTTCCTAAAGGCCATGTGCCACATCTTCTAATCTCAGCATGTGGCATAGGATTGGACATGCTGGAGCTTAGCACAGTGATTCTCAGTACCAGCAATTGAACGTTTGCCATGTACCAGTGCTATGATAAGTTGCCTAAAGCATCTCATTCCTTGGGCTGTAGGTATACAGTACTCTTGTCAATCCCGTTTTACAGATGGAGACATTGGGGTTTATAGCTCAAGCTTGCATAGCTGGGCAGTGGTGGCAGAGTTGGGACACAAGCCGAGGACTTCCAGAGCCTGGACATTCAACTCATCACACTCAGTGGGCTCAAACCCTATAGGGACTGGTGAGATGAGGCCCCCCGCTCCCAACATTGGTTTCTTCATTTCTTGAACTAAGGCCTTATATGGGAATGTATATATTGGAAAGAGTGAGAACCTTGGAGACAGATGGTCCTGGTTCTAGGCATGGCTTCAATGTTTACTGTCCTTTGACCTTGAGTGCAATTGACAGTAGCAACCCTCTAGGACCATTGAGAGGACTGGGGGGGATGTTATATGTGAGGCGGTGCCCACAGTCCCTGGCTGCCCAAGAACGTCTAATACATGTTATTCTCCTTCCCATCCCCGCCTTTAATGCTTTAAGTTCCTCTAAAATCTTCATCTGATTTTGATTGTAACCTTTATATATTTTGGGATTCAAAAAAATCTTCAACTCCCAGAGTGTGGTGGATGTCCCATAATTTTTGTGAACTGATCCAAGTTAGGCCCAGGAGGAATGTCTTGTGGAATTCCACCTGACATGGGGTGATGGAGGCAGAGATATCTGGGTTTGACTTTTGCCCTACATTTACCTTACATCGACTCTGCAACCATGAGTAATTTATACAACCTCATGGAACCTTGGTCTGTTTATTTGTGCCATGGAGATAACAGAACTCATCGCATTGGGGGTATTTTTAGAATTAAATAAGATAATGAAGATAAAGCAGTTTGCACAGTGCCTGGCACATACTAATTGCTGAAAATATTTAGTTTTGGTAACAATCGTTTTTCCCATTTTCTTGCTCATTAGTCAACATGGAAGAAACTGATGTCAGTTCAGGTTATTTTTCCAAGGTCACCAGGAAAGTCTAGGAAGAGTTGGCACACAGTGCAGTTTTCCTCATTTATATGCTGTGCACTGCCCGAGGGCAGAAGGGAATCCTGCGGTGAATATCATTCATTCATTCAGCAAACATTCATCAAGTGTCTACCATGCATCAGACACTGTGCTGTGAGCTGGAGGCAAAGTCAACCAGGACTTCATCCTTCTTTCAAGAAGCTGATGGTTTAGAGCGTGAGACAGGCAAAAAGAAGATACCCCTGTCTGATCACTACTGTGGTCCAGGCACAGCGGATGCTGTGGGTCACCTAACCAGTCTGTGAGGCTGGCGACAGCTTCTTGGTAGAGGGGAGGGATTATTCTTGACAGAAGGAACAGCATACGCAAAGGTGGAAAGATGTGAAAAGCATAATCTAGACGTCTCTGTCTGGGAAGATAGAGTAGATGTACTTTCCCAGAGTTCTCCACTAAGTGCAACTAAAAACCATGGACATCAGTTAGGAAATAAACACAGGAAGACTCTAAGAGGTGGAGAGAAGACATAGACTAGCTAGGGAACTTGGGATCCAAGGAATGGCATGGTGAGTTCCCTGTTTTTTTTTTTTTTTCCTTACATTTCCCGAATTGGGGTTGAAGAAGCTGGCAACCTGGAAATGGACCATTTTGTCCCCCTAAAGCCTGCTTCCTTTAGCCAAAGGGCCAGAAAAGTGGCATCCTAGCAAGACAGAAATCTTTTGATTAATAACTGCTCTATTCCACTCAAACTCTGTAGGAAAAAATACAGCCCAATCCCCACCCAGGCCAGCAGAGGCCGAGTGGGGACTGGCCTCTACTTCCACACTAATAAGGTTGTAACAAGGCTCTCCAAATCCCTTGCTGGGGTGGTGTCTCAGAAGGGTAAGTAAGGATCTGAGAATTTTATCCCCACTGGCTAGGGACTAGCCCCTACCTTGTGGCATCAGAGAAGACCATGGGCAGAGTCTGGACTTCACTCTGCCAGGCAGCAGTCCTCTCTGTCTCCCTATTGGAGTGATCAGAGGAGGCCTTGTAGAGAGTCAGGACTTTCATTATTGCCCATAGTTAATGAGGCCACCTACTCATTGCAGTGCCAATGACGATCAGATGGAGAGCTAACCCACCCCCTCCAGTGGTAATGAGAAGCCCTTCCCCCTAACTTGGGTGTCAGTGTGGGGGGAATCTGGACTTCTACCTGTACTTAACAGTAATGAGCTGGTACCCTTCTTTCCCCGACCAGAGTGGAATGGTGTTAGAGACATATGGCAAAAACAGAAGGTTCAAATAAGATTGAATCTCAAAATATAATATAAAAATGTTCATGTTTCACTAGAAAATCACCCATCATAAGAACTAAGAGGCTGTCAAAGTGAATGAAAAAAGATGGTTAATAGGTGCCAAAGCTAAGAGGACAGAGATGTCAGGATTATCTCAAATATTTTAAAGAAGTTGTAATAAAAATGCTTCAACAAGCAATAAAGAACACACCCGAAACAAATGAAAACATAGAAAGTCTCAGGAAAGAAATAGAAGAGATAAAGAAAAACCAAATGAAAGTTTTGGAACGGGGAAATACAATAATAGAAAAAAATAAAACCTATGTGGTTAGGCTCAACATCAGAATGGAGGAGACAGAGCAAAGATTCAGTGAACCTGAAGATAGAATAACAGATATCTGAACAACAGAGAGAAAATAGATTGGAAAAAAAATGAACAGAGCTTCAGGGCCCTGGGACACTATAACAAAAGTTCAAACGTGTGTCATTGGAGTCCCAGAAGGAAAGGAGGAAAAAGATAGGACTGAAAAGGCACTTCCTTTCTCCTTGTGAGCTTTATAAATTGCTTGATTGCTAAAGCAAAAATTATAACACTGCCTGATATGGTTCTAAATGTAGATAGAGGAAACATTTAAGACATATTATAAATGGGAGAGAGTAAAGGAACATGTAGGGAGGCAAGCTTCCATATTTTACTTGAACTGATAAAATGATGACACCAGTGGACTATGGTAAGTCATCGGTATATATAACGTAATACCTAGAGCAACCAATAAAAGGTATACACTCAGAAATACTATAGATAATTAAAAATGGAAAATATGTTCAAATATGCCACAAAAATACAACAGAGAAACCAAAACACAGAGAACAAACAGAAAAAAATTAGATGATAGACTGAAGCCCTAACATATTAATAATTATATTAATTAAAACATACCAATTAAAAACAGAGACTGGTAGAGTGGATTTAAAAGATAGTACAAAAAAGTAAATTACAAACCAATTTTTCTTGTGAATACAGATGCAAAAGTCCTTAACAAAATATGAGCAAATAGAATGCAGTAATATATAAAAATAATTATACACTATGATCAAATGAGGTTTATTCCAGGGATGCAAAGTTGGTTTAACATTCGAAAAATCAACCAGTGTAATTTACCATATTGACAGCCTGAAAAAGAAGAATTACATGATCATGTCATTTAATTCAGAAAAAGCATTTTAAAAATTCAGTACCTATTCATGCAAAAATTCTCAGAAAAATAAAAATGGGGAGAACTTCCTCATCTTGATAAAGAACATCAAAAAAAAAAATCTAAAGCTAACATTACACTTAATGGTGAAAGAATGAATGCTTTTCCCCTAAGATCAAGAATAAGGTGAGAATGTCTGCACTCACAGTTCCTACCACTTTTATTCAACCTTGTGCTGGAAATTCTGACTAATGCAATAAGGCAAGAAAAGAAAAGGCATGCAAATCATAAAGGAAGAAATAAAATTGTCCCTATTTTTGGATTACATGATTATCTATATAAAAAATTCCAAGGAATCTATGAAAAACTCCTAGAATTAACAAGTGAATTAGTAAGTTCACAAGACACAAAAAGAACTCACCAAAATCAGTTGTATTTATATGTACAGCAAGAAACATATGGCCACCAATGTTAAAAGTGCAATATCATGTGCATTTCTTAACAAAAAAGAGAAACACATAGGTGTAAACCTAATAAAACTTATAAAGGATTTGCATTCTAAAAACTACACAACGTTGATGAAAGCAATAGAAGGAGAGCTGGATAAATGGAGACACATGCTGTGTTACGAATCAGAAGACTCAACATAGTACATCTGTCAGTTCTTCTCAAATTCATATACATATTTAACACAATTCCTATCAAAATACCAACAAGATTGTTTTTGTACATACAGACAAGATTGTTCTAAAATTTATATGCAAAGACAAAGGAACTAGAAGGTAAGGTAAAATCATTTCGTAAAACAAGAATAATGAGGAAGGAGTCAGTCTACCCACTTTCAAGACTTACTATACAGCTATGGTAATGAAGACCAAGTAGTGTTGCTGAAGCAATGGACACATAGGTGGAACAGAATGTAGAACCCAGAAATAACTGAACACAAATATGTTCAACCGTTTTTGATGAAGGTGCAAAAGCAATCGAGTTGATGAAAGATAGCCTTTTTAATGAGTGGTGCTAGAACAATTGGGCACCCATAGGCAAAATGGAAACCCCAACCTATGTCTCACACCTTAGATAAAAATTAACTTCAAATGAATAATAGACTTAAAATGCAAAATGAAGAAACTTCTAGGAAGAAAATAGAAGAAAATCTTTGGGCTCTCTGGCTAGGCAAAGAATCTTAGACTTGCCACTCAAAGCAAGATCCATAAGAGAATAACAATAAATTGGGCTTTATCAAAATTAATAACTGTTGCTCTATGAAAACCCTGTTAAGGGAATAAAAGGACAAGCTACTGTGTAGGAGAAAATATTTCCAATCTGCATGTCTGTAAAATGATAGTACTTATAATATTTAAATGACTCTCAAAACTCAGTACTAAAAAGCAAACCATTCGGTGAGAACATAGTGAAAAGATATGAAGAAATTTCACTGAAGAAGATATACGGGTGGCAAATAAGCACATGAAATGATATTCAATGTCATTAGCAACTAGAGACATGCAACTTAAAACCACAATGAGATATCACTATATATCTATCATTAAGGCTAAACTTAAAAGTACTGTTAATACTAAATGTTGATGAGGATGCAGAGAAACTAGATCACTCATTGTTGCTGGCGGGAATGTAAAATGGCACAGTCACTCTGGCAAACAGCTTGGCAGTTTCTTTAAAAACTAAACATGCAATATGGCCATGGCATTCCCAATAATTTATCTCAGAGAAATGAAGATGTGTTCGCATGAAAACCTGTATTCAAATATTTAAGGCATCATTATTCACAATAGCCACACTCTGGAAGGAACTCAGCTGTTTTTCTGGGGGTGAATAATGATCAAACAAACTGTGTGGTGCATCCACGCCATGGCATAGTTCTCAGTGGTAAAAAGCAATGGACCATTGGCACACGAAGCAACTTGAGTGGATCTCAGGAGAGTTATGCTGAGTAAACAAAGCCAATCACTAAAGGTTACAAACTGCATGATTCCACTTATATAAACGATTGAAAGGATAAAACGATAGAAATGCAGAACGGATTAGTGTTTGCCAGGGATTAAAGACAAAGTGAAGGTGGGAGGGGTGTGAGTATGGTTATAAAGGGCAACATGAGGAATCTTGTGTTTTTGGAAATTTTATGTATCTTGACTGTGTCAATGTCAATATCCTAGTTGTGATAGTGTTTTGCCAGATCTTACCATTGGAGAAAACTGGGTAAAGGATATTTGGGATCTCTGTATGTTATTTCTACCACCCCCGTTATCTTCCAAAAGTACCCCCAGAAGGCTGACTGCCCACTGTTTTGGGTGCAAATACCTGCCCCAACCAAGGGCATGTGTTGTCATGGAACAGAAAGCCACTCATTCTAGCTTCGGCCCCAGAGTGGGAAGGAAACGAGAGACGCAGGTGCAGATTTCCTGAGCTTTGTTGTGTTATTAATAGATTTCAATGGGGGTTAAAAAGCCTCGTGGTCAAAGTCTGAGACGCACTGGGTTCCACACAGTTACACTTTCCTGCGGAACCTGGTTTCTTTCCCATAGATCTTCCCAGAACCTTGGACGTGCAATGAGCTCCGAGATTCTGTACGAGGGAGCCACGCTTTACAAATTTCCCAAACCCATTCGTCCTAGGAAACTTTTCATCAAATACCTACAAACATCTCAGGAATCACAAGATATCCAGGGTTTCTATTTGGGAAATGCTGGACTAGATGTTTCTTCAGGCTTTCTAGCTCTGATATTTTGTGATTCTGGAGAGGAAACTTCTAGGGATGGGACATGTTTCTCCCACTAAATCCACAGCAAGGGGCCTGTCCCACCCACATCTGCTGTAGAGAGCAGCCCGCCATAGAACTTTAAAAAGCCTCCTCTTCTCTCATTGCCATGAGCAGCCATCTTTCCTTCTCTCGTCTTCCCTGTCTACTCCCCCCACCCCCAACCAGGTTCCCAGTTTATGGCCCCCTTCAAATAACATCTCGGGATTCTTGGGGCGATAAGAACCACCCTGTAATTGTTTGAGAGCTGTAAATGACTTAAATTGGTTACGATTCTAATTACCATGAAATGACTTTATTGCCTCCTGGCTGTAACCTTCCTCCCTGGGGAGTACAGGTCCCTATTCCCAGGGGTCACACAGCGGTCAGGGCCCAGGCTGCTGGGGAAGAGGTGAGAGGCCTTCTTTTTCCCAAACCCTGAGAATGTCTGGGAGCAGCCCGGGCTGGTGAAAGTGACCACAATGGAGGCCCCCTCAGCCCCTCTCCTCCCTCCAGCCCTCCATCGACCTCCTGGTGACCTTGGTAGGCCCCTGCCACTCTCTGTCCGAGTCTTGACACTCATCTTCGAGGACTGCTTCTCTATCCCACTTGGCATCCTGGAGCCTAAATCCATGTATTTATTTCAGCGTTCACAAGTTTATAGTAGTGGGGGTTATTGTAGGCACAAAGCTAAGTAGTCATAATGCAGGATTTATTCATTCATCTAACATTTATTGAGCATTTACCATATGCTAGACACTGCTAGAGAAGAGAACAAACACAGTGCAGAAGGGGAGGCTGTGTGTATAAACACAGTGTATACTCGCACGGATTAGGCATACATACATGCACACATCATGTGCACATTTATAGAGGCTTTGACATTACACAAACCTGAATTCAAATGAGACCCCTGCTGTGTAACACTGAGTAAGTTGCCTCCCCTCTCTGACACTTATGATGCCTGTGTCATGGGATTGGTATAAGAATAAAGCATTTGGCACGTGGTAGGACCTCAGTATATGGGACCTCTATAATCTCAATAAAGGTACATAATGTTGTGGGAGTGAAAAGGAAGAATCACTATAAAAGATAATATATAACTGATCTATGATATCTATCTATAAAGATAATATAACACTTTTTCTAAGCTGCAAAGTCATATGCATGTAATAGCCACCCAGCTCATTCTAAGCACTCGTGTTATATACAAAGGGTGTTCTTATTTTAAAGGAGGGAGTGAGGACTGTGAGGGGTGGGAGGAGGGCAGCTGTTTGAGTAGGGCCTTGAAGTTTGAGTAGAATTACAATAGCTGAAGAGAGGAGAGGATATTTCTGCCCAAGGACAGCGCAGGGGAAGGGTGTGCGCTAGGAATGTGCCTGAGAGCTAGGAATGTTCCTGGAGCCTCAGATGATTCAGAGTGGTTGGGAGGCAGGGTTCCTGCAGGGCTGTGGTGGAGGAGGGGTTGCAGAGGTGGAGGGAGAAGGGGAGTTCAGGCAACTTCCTCTTCTGGTTTTCATTATTAAACTTGAACTTGCCTTTCTAGATTTTTGCATTTTGGTCCTGGTTTTGCCTGGTGGGGCGGTGCAGAGCAAGTCTCCCCTCTTATGCCAGACAAGCTGTTCAGACATTTGACTGTTGGGGTATATCTCGGAGGCCCCCAGCTGCCTCACAAGCACCCTGGTTCCTTCATGTGACCCTCAGGAGACCTGGTTTGGAGAACCTGTGCCTTCCGGATAATTTTTTTCTGCTCTAGTCTTCTTTTATTAAAAAATAAATAAATGATTTCTGGATTAACTTTTTTATTATGGAAAATTTCTAGCATATACAAAGGTAGAGAAGATAGCTTAATGAACACCCATTTGCCCACCAGCAAGTTGCAACATCTAGTAACATTATGCCAGTCGTTTTTTAAAATCTCTCCAACCCTCTTGTGTGTGTGTGTGTGTGTGTGTGTGTGTGTGTGTGTGTGTGTGTCTTTTGGAGTATTTTAAAGCAGGGCCAAAACATTATGTCTTTTTTCTTATAAGATTTTCATGTGCATCAGAGGAACATTAAAAAATCAAATTATGGGTTAAAGCAAGCTTGTCAAATCCGTGACCCGCAGGCCACATGCGGCCCAGGATGGCTTTGAATGCCGCCCAACACAAATTCGTACACTTTCTTAAAACATTATGATTTTTGCCTGTAATCCCAGCACTTTGGGAGGCTGAGGCAGGTGGATCACGAGGTCAGGAGTTTGAGACCAGCCTGACCAACATGGTGAAACCCCGTCTCTACTAAAAATACAAAAATTAGCCAGGCATGGTGGTGTGTGCCTGTAATCCCAGCTACTCAGCGGGCTGGGGCAGGAGAATCACTTGAACCCGGGAGGCGGAGGTTGCAGTGAGCTGAGATTGCGCCACTGCACTCCATCCTGGGAGAGAGAGCGAGGATGTTAAAAACAAACAAACAAAAACCAAAACATTATGTTTTTTTTGTGATTTTTTTTAAGCTCATCAGCTATTGTTAGTGTTAGTGTATTTTATGTGTGGCCCAAGACAATTCTTTCATCCAGTGTGGCCCAGAGAAGCCAAAAGATTGGACACCCCTTGGTTAAAGGGTGCAACCGTACAGTAAGATAAAAGGAATATATTCACTGTTTGATAGCAGAATTGTGCTTGGGGGATGGACATCTTAAATACCCTGACTTGATCACTATGCATTACATACATGTAACACAATTCGCATGTACCCCATACATTTGTACAAGTAAAAAAAAAACACATTATTATGACGGTCAACACAATTAACAGAAAATTTTAATATCCTCTGTTACTCAGTCCATATTCAGAGTACCTTGATTGTATCTAAGGTTTTTCTTAATTTTATTTTTTTTTCAAAATCAGGGTTTAGAAAAGATTTATGTAGTGTGTTTGCGTGCTACGTACCTGAAGTAGCTTTTATTCTGAACAGTTCCTCTCCTATTTTTTCCATGCTGTAGATTTGTTTTTGTTTGTTTGTTTGTTTTTTGAGACAGAGTCTATTTCTGTTGCCCAGGCTGGAGTGCAGAGGTGCAGTGTCAGCTCACTGCAACCTCCACCTCCCAGGTTCAAGCAATTCTCCTGCCTCAGCCTCCCGAGTAGCTGGGATTACAGGCCTGTGCCACCACACCTGGCTAATTTTTGTATTTTTAGTAGAGACTGGGTTTCACCATGTGGGCCAGGCTAGTCTTAAACTCCTGACCTCAAATGATCCTCCAGCCTCGGCCTCCCAAAGTGCTGGGATTACAGGCATGAGCCACCATGCCCGGCCCATGCCATAGATTTGTTGGAGAAATGGAATCATTTGTCCTGCTGACTGTCCTATATTCTGAACATGGCTGATTAGTTCTGCATGGTGTTTAATTTTTTTTTTCTATCCTCTATGCTTGCTGTAAATAGGTACTTAAGTCTACAGAAGAACTGGAGTCAGGTTCAATTTTTTAGGTGAGAACACCTCACAGGTGGTGCCGTCTACTCCCCACTGCCTTAGGTCAGGATTCACGCAATGTAGCTATTCCAGTCTTAGTGAGACTAAGACTAATTGTGGGTTCAGATGGTGCCAGCCTGATCTCTCTGCAGGTCATTTCTCTTGTGCATGGTCCACTTTGTCTGCATTTCTCTCAAGAGGAAGCACCAAGAAGGAAATGCATCACTCCAGTTAGGGCTGGATTACAGAGGAATATCACCTCCCTTAGCCTTCATCTAATGCTCCCATTTATGCAGTTGAAGGTCCCATTAACTCATTAGGGGGCTGTAGCACATTGCTAACTTCTACTGAGCTCACCTTGGAATAAACTACCTAAACCTTTTCTCGTAGATGATTACTAAGCCACCTCTTTTTCTTCATGAACTTTCCTGGTTGGTTTTCTGGTCTCAAGGGCAGGTCCTTATATTTATTAACAGGAAGTTTCATCTTGTTTCAGCCAGCTCTTCAAGATTTTTTTCCATTGTGATTTTTCCATTGTAAGAAGGCTGGTAGGAGAAGGGACCTCAGAGAGCACTGATGTTTATGCTTTCACCTTACAGATGAGGAAAATGAAGTACGGAGAGATTGTTTTGAATTAAGTGGTTCAAGGTCATGCACCATGGGGTAGACTGTTAGACTGGTGACCCCCCAGTGAATCACACTTCCAGATCTTCACATGTTTGTGTAGTCTCCTCCCACATGGACCTTGGGTGTGGCCTTGTGACATCAGCAAGCAACGTAAGCAAAAGCTCAATAAGCACTTGCACACTGGGCTTGTCTCATTGGAATGCTAGCTCTGGGAAGCCAGCCACCTCACTGTAAAAAAGATCAGACCTGAGTACATGGTTAGGAGGCCTGGAGGGTGAAAGGCCTCAGCCTGCATGTTCCAGCCCCAGCGGCATGAGGGACCTCACCCTATGCTATGTGAGCAGAAGAACCATCAGCTGAGCCTGGTCAACCCACAGAATCATAAGAAATGATCAGTTGTGGCTGTCAAGGCTCTACTTTTGGGGTGGTTTGTTATACAATAATAGATATGGAAACAGAGCTGTCTATGGAAGCTGGGATGAGAACCCACTTCTGACTCAGAGTGCCAATCCCTCTCCACAGGGCCAGTCTGTCTCCTGGGGCCATTCGTCTTTAAGGTGGGCATTCACCTTTGAACCTTTGCTCAAGTCAAATCTTGTAGGGGCTTCTCTTCATTACTGCAACCTGCAGCCCACCTGCAGTGGGGTCTTCCCCTTAACCTCTTCCCCTTAGCCCTGCCACATCTTTGCTTTTATTCTATATCACTTATTATATTTTGGTATCCTATACAGTTTACTTCTTTATTGTGTTTATTTTGGTTCTGTCTTTCTCTGCTGGAGGGTAAGCACCTTACGAGGCTTCTGAACATACACACACACACACACACACACACACACACACACACACACACACACACACGTGGGTAATCCCTACCAGGGTAGGGCTTTGGTCTGTCTTGTTCACCACTGAATCCTAGCACTTGGAACAAGGCCTGGCACATAGGGACTTGATATTATTGGTTTTATGGATGAATGAATCTACTCTAAATTTCTGGTTCTCCTCCAGTGTTCTAATCATACCATCTGTATCATTATCCAAGCAGTTAGTGGAAGTGTTGAATATTTCTTAGGGCTGATAGCAATCTGGTAATTAGTGCAGTCATTTCACAAATATTTATTGAGTCTTTACTGTGTGCCAGGCACTGTTCTAGACACTTGGGACCCGTCAGTGCACAAAGTAGTCAGGAATCTGAAGCTTGCATGCTATAGGGGAGATAAGGAGCAAACTGAAAGAAAAGTAAATCATAGGGTATATCAGGTACTATGGAGGACAAGAAAGCAGACAAAGGGCTATGGTTACGAGGAGGTGGGAGTGGGAGGGTTCACGGTAAGCCCTCTGGTCAGGGAAGGCCTCCCTGGGAAGGTGGTGTTGGAATAAAAGCTTAAGGAAGGTGTGGGAGGGGTCATGTGGGATTGTGGGGAAAGAGTGTTTTAAGCAGTGGGAACAACCAGTGCCAAGACCCTGAGGCAGGAGTGTGCCTTTTATATATGTCCTTTAGTCTCTTTAACTTATCCACTTGGACTTGCATCAAGCCAGTATTTCTCCATGACAGTAAAAGTCTTCATCAAATGCTTCAACAACACCCATTTGTCTGTTGTAGTCAGTGTGACTAAGGTCCCAGTTTGTTTGGGCAGTCCTGGTTTATACCTAGTTGTCATACTATGACTATTAACAGCCTTTCCTTTTTGTTCTCAAGGGTGTCCTGGTTGGGATGCTAAATTATCTGGCCATCCTGGTTATGACTATCTGAACTTGTTTCCCCTGTTAAAGGATAGTTTTCAATATTAAAATTGTAATTCTCTTAGAAATATAAAACGAACACCTGGCAGAGATTTTATTTAACTCATTAATTAATGAGGGAGCCAGTAAGATGTTACCAATGGTTCAATGAAAATTGGACTTCAGGGAGAGCTATATTCTCTATTGGACAAAATTCATTTGGGCTACCATGGACAGGAACCCCATGCAGTGTTATGAATGGGAAATATCTGGATCATTGGGAGCCCTCTGCACGTTAACTTCTATCTATACAGAGCTGCAGAAGAGTCCAGCGAAGACAGCCCTAGGTGCAGAACCTGCAGAGTCTGCTTGCCTCTGGGGTCTACTATGCAATGCCCAGCTCTCCATGGGAAGGACACCCAGCAGGGCCAGCCTCAATATGTGACTTGTGTTGTTACCCAGGGCTCTGTTCTTAAGAGGAGCACACACTTCGTTTAATGCTCTGCTGTTGCAGTCTTGTAATTCTTAATCCTCTTTTAAAGTGGGGTTCTTGATTTCATTTGCACTGGGCCCTGTGAAGCTTGCAGCCGGTCCTGACACCCAATCATCTGCTTTGCCCATTGTTCACAGTTTTCCCTGACCTCCCCCTTGACTCCAGCCCCTTCTGCTCTTCCTTTGTGTTTAGCTCCAGATAGATGTTTGAGGTGATGGATATGTTAATTACCCTGATTTGATCAGTACACAATGTATACATGTATCGAAACATCATATTGTATCCCATTATTATGTATAATTATTATGTGTCAATCATAAAAAAAGAAACCAAACAATTAATTTGAGTGACTCAGCCCACAGGGGACTATTTTGTTAGCCATGGCCCCAGAGAAAGATTAGTAATAGCTTCCATTGGGAACCTTTCTCTGCAGACCCTGAGGCTCATGGCAAACCATGCTCATTAGTCCCGGCCTCCACCTTTCGGGGAGAAAGGAGTCAGTGCTATTTGAGCCAGTTTCTGACTGGGATCCTGGGGCATAGTAAGGAAGTGACTCGACATCTCCTGGGAACTCAGGCAAGGAGTCTGGGCTCAGAATCTGGCTTTCTGCAAACTGGAGAGAGTTCCAGAATATCAGAACTGGAAGATACCTCAGAAGTCATATTGATCAGTCTTATCGGACACATGAGGAAACTGAGTTGCTGAAAGTAGGTGGCAGATCGGTCACTGCCTGCCATGCAGGATGGGGATGTGACCAGAGCTCAGGCTTCCCGAATCCCAGGCCAGAAGTTTACTTTATATCATGAATGTCTGAACAAAGAGTGCCTAAAGACCCGTGTGGAAGAGGTTAAGTCTGACTAGGGCCCTGGGAGGGGGGAAGCAGGAGATGGGGCTGGAACTGGAGGTGGGCTCTGATTTGTGTAGGTGGAGATAAGATGGACTTGGTGTGAACAGCAGAAACAAAGACTAGAGGGTGGGAGAGTCACTCATGGGGGCGAGATGGTGAGGTCCCTGGTGTATTTCAGCACGGCACGGTGTAAAGTACTATGTGTATGGCCTGAGGGCTAAGACCCTAGGCTTTGGAGCCACATGGATCTGAGTTTGAATTTCAAATGGAGATAAGTTGCTAGACCCTGGGCAACATAGTGAGACTCTACCTCTACAAAAAGTAAAAGAAATTAGCCAGGTGTGGTGGCACATTCCTGTAGTCCCAGCTACTTGGGGGGCTGAGGTGGGAAGATGGCTTGAACCCAGGAGTTCAGAGCTGCAGTGAGCCATGATTGCACCACTGCACTCCAGCGTGGGCAACAGAGTGAGAGCCTGTCCAAAAAAAATGTTTCTGGGAGCAATAAACAAAATAATACATGTTAAGTGCCTGGCATTAAGTGCTCGATAAACATTTGCTGAGCTGGGCATGGTGGCTCATGCCTGTAATCCCAGCAGTTTGGGAGGCCTAGGCGGGTGGATCACCTGAGGTCAGGAGTTTGAGACCAGCCCAGCCAATGTGGTGAAACCCCGTCTCTACTAAAAAATACAAAAATTAGCCAGGCATGGCGGCGGGCACCTGTAATCCCAGCTACTTGGGAGGCTGAGGCAGGAGAATCACTTGAACCTGGGAGGCGGAGGTTGCAGTGAGCCAAGATCATGCCATTGCACTCCAGCTTGGGTGACAGAGCAAGACTCTGTCTCAAAAAAAACCCAAAAAAGGTGGGGTGGGGGTGCCAGAAAGCTTTAAATAAAAGTTCTGAGCACAGAGCAGGGGCTCAAAACCTTGTCAAGTGAATCCTGTGTTTTGCAGAATTCTGCAGATGACTTGCTTATAAAAAGGACACCAGAACCCAATCCTGTTTCCACCCCGCCACTGCCTTGGTTCCCCTGTAACATCTTGCTCAGATATTGATTAGAGGCCTCAGCTCAGGCATTACCATGGTCTGTATGTGTATCTGTCTGAGAAGCAGTGAACCAGCTCCCTGGCCTAATCTCCACAGGAGGTGTTTTTGTTTGTTTGTTTATTTATTGATTGATTAATTTCTGAGACAGAATCTCCCTCTATTGCCCAGGCTGGAGTGCAATGGTGCCATCTCGGCTCACTGCAACCTCTGCCTCCCAGGTTCAAGCAATTCTCCTGCCTCAGCTTCTGGAGTAGCTGGGATTAGAGGTGCCTGCCACCACACCCATATTTTTAGTAGAGATGGGTGTTTTTTTGTATTATTTTGTATTTATTTGTATTTTTAGTAGAGACAGGGTTTCACCATGTTGGCCAGGCTGGTCTTGAACTCCCGACCTCGGGCAGTCCGCCTGCCTTGGCCTCCCAAAGTGCTGGGATTACAAGCATGAGTCATCATGCCCGGCTGGAGGTGTTTTTTTTTCTGCTCATCCTCTGCCGTTATGCCCCTGAGATTACTTTACAACCATCCTATGTGTAATCCTATGTGTAAGAGCTGTTTCTTGGGTGGGAGGGCTTCTTTTCTCTAATTCTAGGCCTGCCGTTTTTCTCTGTGAGTGGACCTGATCTCCTTTTGCTTTGGGTCCCAGAGTTCCCTGTTCGCTTCTCCTTGTCCCCTGAGTCCTGCTCTCCCTCCTTTGGATAACCCCTTCCAGCCCTTTACTTCTCCCTCCTGTTATTTGCAGGAATGGCTAATTGGCTGACCCCCCCCCCCAGTCCCCATGGGAGACCCCTCCAGCACCAGAAGAGCAAACTAACATTTTCTTTGGTAGCAGAATGTAAAATTGTAAAATGTGAAAGATAGGAGAGAAACATCATTAATTGTTCTGTTATTTATTAACATTTTAATTTATAGAATTATAGACTTAACAGCAAAAATTCAAACACTGAGGGTCATCGGTGAAAATAAACATTTCTGTCTCTATCGCATGATACTTCCAGCTCACTCCCTGGATGTAATTTTTGTCATGGTTTTTTTGTGTATTCATCTGGAAATTTTCTATGCCTAAATAGACACATGCACATGTGTGTGCACACTGCATGTGCATAGAACAAATATTGAGTGCCTACAATGTGCCAGGCCCCGTTTTGATTCCTCAAAATGAACCAGCATTCTACCGTTGGGATATAGACAATAAGTAAATAAATGAATGTATAATATATCAGGTGTTGATACGTGTTATAAAAACAATCAAGTGGGGTATAGGGCTAGAGAATGATAGTGTGTGGGGGTGGATCTGTGGGTGGTATTTGAGGGAAGACAAGAGAAAGTGAGGGAGTGAGCTGTTCAAATAGCTGGAGAAGGATGCTTCAGGCAGAATGAATAAATGGTAAGTGCAAAAGCCTTGGGGCAGGATGATTTGTGCCTTGGATCAGCAGGTGGGCAGGAGGCCAGCATGGCTGGGGCAGAGAGCACTGGGGAAGTGTTAGGAGACCCAGGGCCTTCCAAGCTGGCCATGTGAAGGACTTTGACTTTGACTTTATTTCTATTGAGACAGAAAAGAACTTAGAGTTCTGAGAGGTGTGATCTCACTCATATTTTACCAAGATTTCTTGGGCTGTCAAGTGAGGAATAGAGCCCAGTGGGCAAGGTGAGAACAGGGAGACTAGGGAGTGTCTGTGGGCATTAGAGCACACACACTGGTGTCTGGTGTCAGGGAGGTGGGGTTGAATGCTGGGTTTGCTGGTTGATTAGAAAAGAGAGTTATTGAGGATGCTGTTGGGATTTTAGCCTGAGCAGCTAGAAGAAAGTCATTGCAATTTGCTGGGAGGGGGAAGGCTGAGGAAGAAGCAGGTTTGGGGAGGGTAGTTCATAGAGTTTGTACATAGACATGTTAAGCTTGAATGCCTATTAGACAGACATACAAGTGTAGCTGTCAGGAGAGTTCAGGGAAGAGGTCTGGATGAGATGGGCATTGAGAGTCATGGTGGGTGGTAAACAAGGCATGTGATATGGTTAGGCTTTGTGTCCCCACCCAAATCTCATCTTGAATTATAATCCCCATAATCTCCACATGTCAAAGGAGAGACCGGGTGGAGGTAAATGGTTTACGCCATGCTGTTCTCATGATAGTGAGTGAATTCTCATGAGATCTCATGGTTTTTTTTTTTTTTTCTTTTTTATTGATCATTCTTGGGTGTTTCTCGCAGAGGGGGATTTGGCAGGGTCACAGGACAATAGTGGAGGGAAGGTCAGCAGATAAACAAGTGAACAAAGTTCTCTGGTTTTCCTAGGCAGAGGACCCTGCAGCCTTCCGCAGTGTTTGTGTCCCTGGGTACTTGAGATTAAGGAGTGGTGATGACTCTTAACGAACATGCTGCCTTCAAGCATCTGTTTAACAAAGCACATCTTGCACCGCCCTTAATCCATTCAACCCCGAGTGGATACAGCACATGTTTCAGAGAGCACAGGGTTGGGGGTAAGGTCACAGATCAACAGGATCCCAAGGCAGAAGAATTTTTCTTAGTACAGAACAAAATGAAAAGTCTCCCATGTCTACCTCTTTCTACACAGACACAGCAACCATCCGATTTCTCAATCTTTTCCCCACCTTTCCCCCCTTTCTATTCCACAAAACTGCCATTGTCTTCATGGCCCGTTCTCAATGAGCTGTTGAGTACACCTCCCAGATGGGGTGGTGGCCGGGCAGAGGAGCTCCTCACTTCCCAGTAGGGGCGGCCGGGCAGAAGTGCCCCTCACCTCCCGGACGGGGCGGCTGGCTGGGCGGGGGGCTGACCCCCCACCTCCCTCCCGGACAGGGCGGCTGGCCGGGCAGAGGGGCTCCTCACTTCCCGGTAGGGGCGGCCGGGCAGAGGCGCCCCTCACCTCCCAGACAGGGCGGCTGGCCGGGCGGGGGGCTGATCCCCCCACCTCCCTCCCGGACGGGGCGGCTGGCCGGGCGGGGGGCTGACCCCCCCACCTCCCTCCCGGATGGGGCGGCTGGCCGGGCGGGGGGCTGACCCCCCCACCTCCCTCCCGGACGGGGCGGCTGGCCGGGCAGAGGGGCTCCTCACTTCCCAGAAGGGGCGGCCGGGCAGAGGCGCCCCTCACCTCCCGGATGGGGCGGCTGGCCAGGCGGGGGGCTAACCCCCCCACCTCCCTCCCGGACGGGGCAGCTGGCCGGGCCGGGGGCTGACCCCCCCACCTCCCTCCCAGACAGAGCGGCTGGCCGGGCAGAGGGGCTCCTCACTTCCCAGTAGGGGCGGCCGGGCAGAGGCGCCCCCCCCACCTCCTGGACAGGGCGGCTGGCCGGGCAGGGGGCTGATCCCCCCACCTCCCTCCCGGACGGGGCGGCTGGCCAGGCGGGGGGCTGACCCCCCCACCTCCCTCCCGGACGAGGCGGCTGGCCGGGCAGAGGGGCTCCTCACTTCCCGGTAGGGGCGGCCGGGCAGAGGTTCCCCTCACCTCCCGGACGGGGCGGCTGGCCGGGCGGGGGGCTGACCCCCCCACCTCCCTCCCAGACGAGGAGGGAGGACGCTCCTCACTTCTCAGACGGGGTGGCTGCCGGGCGGAGGGGCTCCTCACTTCTCAGACGGGGCGGTTGCCAGGCAGAGGGTCTCCTCACTTCTCAGACAGGGCGGCCGGGCAGAGACACTCCTCACATCCCGGACGGGGCGGCAGGGCAGAGGTGCTCCCCACATCTCAGACGATGGGCGGCCGGGCAGAGACGCTCCTCACTTCCCAGATGTGATGGCGGCCGGGAAGAGGCGCTCCTCACTTCCTAGATGGGATGGCGGCCGGGCAGAGACGCTCCTCACTTTCCAGACTGGGCAGCCAGGCAGAGGGGCTCCTCACATCCCAGATGATGGGCAGTCAGGCGGAGACGCTCCTCACTTCCCAGACGGGGTGGCTGCCAGGCAGAGGCTGCAATCTCGGCACTTAGGGAGGCCAAGGCAGGCGGCTGGGAGGTGGTTGTAGCGAGCCGAGATCACGCCACTGCACTCCAGCCTGGGCGCCATTGAGCACTGAGTTAACGAGACTCCGTCTGCAATCCCGGCACCTCGGGAGGCCGAGGCTGGCGGATCACTCGCGGTTAGGAGCTGGAGACCAGCCCAGCCGACACATCGAAACCCCGTCTCCACCAAAAAAATACGAAAACCAGTCAGGCGTGGTGGCGCACGCCTGCAATCGCAGGCACTCGGCAGGCTGAGGCAGGAGAATCGGGCAGGGAGGTTGCAGTGAGCTGAGATGGCAGCAGTACCGTCCAGCTTCGGCTCGGCATCAGAGGGAGACCGTGGAAAGAGGGGAGAGGGGAGAGGGGAGAGGGGAGAGGGGAGAGGGAGCTCTATCTACCACACAGTCCTTCTCTGAATATCGAGATCTCATGGTTTTATAAGGGGCTCTTCCCCCTTCACTCAGCACTTCTCCTTCCTGCTGCCACGTGAAGGAGGTGACTTGCTTCCCCTTCCCCTTCTGCCATGATTGTAAGTTTCCTGAGGCCTCCCAAGCCACGTTGAGCTATAAATCAATTAAACTTCATTCCTTTATAAATTACCCAGTTTGGCGTAGTTCTTTATAGCAGTGTGAAAACATGCTAATATGGAATGGCACTCGGCAGCACTTCCCACAAAGAGGAGGAATCTACTTTCCCATACCTTCACTCTGAGCTGGGTTTGTTTTGCTTTAACCAATAGAATGCAACAGGAGTGATGTATGAATTCTGAGCCTTAAGCTTCAGGAGTCTTTCCTAGCTTCTGCTTTTGTGCTGTTGGAATCCAGTGACTCCTAAATGAAGAAGCTGATGAGAGCCATGTGGCCCACTCACTCTGTTACCTCAGCTAACAGCCTGCCAACCCAGACCTGTGAGTGAGGTCATCCTAGATCACCCAGTGGCCATAGATTGACCAGCTGAGATTAGTTGAATCAGCCCACACCAGATGAAGAACCTAGTCAATCCACAGAACTATGAACCAAAGAAGCGATTGCTGTTTCAGGCCACTAAGTTTTGGGGTAGTTTGATATGGAGCAGAAACTGACTTATGCAAAAACCACTGGCCTATAAAGGATGTAGATTAGTACAAGCATGGAGCACAGCATGGAGACTTCTCAAAGAACTCAACATAGAGCTACCATTTAATTCTGCAGTCCCACTACTTGGTATCTACCCAAAGGAAAAGAAATCAGTATATCAAAAAGATACCTGCACTCGTATGTGTATTGCAGCGCTATTCACTATAGCAAAGATATGGAATTAACCTAAGCGTCTGTCACTGGAGGATTGGATGAAGAAAATGTAATGTTCATACACAATGGAATACTATTCGGGCATAAAAAAGAATAAAATTATATCTTTTGCAGGAACATGGATGGAACTAGAGCTCATTATCTAAGTGGAGTCAGGCACAGTTAGACAAATATTGCATTTATCACTCATAAGTGGGAGTTAAAAGATATGTGCACATAGACATAGCAAGTGGAATGATAGACAATGGAGATTTGAAAGGATGAGGGGGTGAGCGGGGGATAGATGATGAGAAAATTACTTAATGGGTGCAATGTACATTACTTGAAGGATGGATACCCTAAAAGCCTTGATGATCACAATACAATCTATGCATGTAACAAAATGGCACTTGTACCTCATACATTTATACAAAAGGTTGTTTTTATAAAGATATCATTATCTTTTTTTCTTAAGTGAGATCATAATACTGTTCTGCAACTTGATATTTCTATTTAATGACATATCTAATGGTAATTTCTCATGAGGTACATTACAATCTCTTATTTTTAACAGCCAGATGAATATATTACAATAGACTCAACCAGTGTCCTATTTAGATGGTTTCTAGTTTTTGCTATTATAAAGCCTTGGTGAACATTCTTATATACAGTGTTTATATACATGTGTATTTATTGGATAAATTCTTGCAAATACAATTAGCAGGTCAAGAGATTTGCATTTAGAATATTAATAGTTGATGCCAAACTGTCTTCAAAAATGATTTACTAATTCACACTTTCTTATATATGAGAGTGCCTGTTTCATCAATTCCTCACCAACATTTTAAATATTTGCCAAGCTGAAGGGTTAAAAATATATTTCATTACTAACTTACTTACATTTTTAATTATGAGTGAGGTTGAGAATATTTTCATATGTTTAGTATCCATTTGTATGTTTTTCCTGTGAATCTCTTATTTTTGCTTTTTGCCCATTTTCTATTGCTTGGTTAGCCTTTTTTTTTTTTTTTTTTTTCAGATGGAGTCTTGCTCTGTCGCCCAGGCTGGAGTGCAGTGGCATGATCTTGGCTCACTGCAAGCTCTGCCTTCTGGGTTCATGCCATTCTCCTGCCTCAGCCTCCCTAGTAGCTGAGACTACAGGCACCCACCACCACGCCCGGCTAATTTTTTGTATTTTTAGTAGAGACGGGGTTTCACCGTGTTAGCCAGGATGGTCTCGATCTCCTGACCTCGTGATCCACCCAACTTGGCCTCCGGGTTAGCCTTTTAAGAAATTGAACTATAAAAGGTGAATGGATATTAAAGAAATGTTACTGTAGTTCAAAACACTTTACAGATATGGGCTTTTAAACTTGAGTTCTAGAGGAGCTTGAAAAGCAATAAAGATTTCCTACACTCAAAGTGTTTTGTTTGCACAAAACTATACGCACATCATCTAATATAATCTTCACGGCAATCTTCTGAGGCAGGTCGTCATCCCCATTTAATGGATGAGGAAAGTGAGATTCAGATAGACAAAGTAACTTTATGCGGGTACAAATTTTTGAAAGATTTTGAAAAGGGCCCATAAAGATTACAGGGTATTTTGTCTAGCACATTCTTTCAGAATATCTGCATCTTTATTATCTTTGAGCTATTTTTCAACTTCAATGAGTAGAGAATGGTTAGAAATGAAAGTGATTCTTGTCACTAGAAATGCAAATAAGTCATGCTTGGTGGAGATGAAATTGATTGTTTCCCTATGGCTATTGACTCTTGTTTTTCTTTATTTGTAATTCATTTCAGCATTCCTGATTGCCTGTATGCTTGTCTGTTCCTTTAATATGTGTGCATGTTCACCTTTGAGCTGGTTATGACATCTTAGCAGTTCTCTCATTAATTAATGAGCTAAATAAAACTTGGGCATTTGTTCATTTTCTATTTTCCTTAGTTCATTTTGTGCTGCTATTACAGCATACCACAGCTTGGGTAATTAATATATGAAAAGAAATTTATTGGCTCATGGTTCTGGAGGCTGGGAAGTCCAAGAACAAGGGACTGGCATCTGGTGAGGGCCTTCTTGCTGCCAAGGTGTGTCATACCATGGTGGAAGGAAAAAGGTGGAGGAGTGGAGGAGAGAAGGGGAGAGAAGGTGCCGGGGGTTGGGGGGTGGAGAGAGAGAGATTCTGAACTTATCCTTTTATAAGGAACACATTCTGGTAATAACAACATTAATCCATTCATAAGGACAGAGACTCATGGCCTAATCACCTCTTAAAAGTTCTATCTCTTAACACTGTTACAATGGTGATTAGGTTTCTGACACACATTTTTTGGGGGACACATTCAAACCATAGCAATATTTTTTTATTTTACCTTTCTAAAATAGTTATCCTTGATCTTTTCTCAAGTCTGTAGTCCTCATAGCTAGAATATGAAGCTGTCAAGATCTGAGTCAGATATGTCTGACAGAGATTCTTTATTATTATTATTTTTTTACGCCCCAGAGCTCTTTGAAAAGCTGATGAAAGCAATGAACCCTTTCCCTAGAAAAAATAAACACACAGATACACACAATTTTGCATAGTCTCTTGGGAGCTCCTTGACTTCCTGGAGACTGGTTTAAGAACTCCTGGAATAGAGCTTGAGATCAGAATGGATGCTCAAGCTCAGAAGTAGAAAGAGGTAGAAGGTGTATTTGGGAAAATGAGTTTTTCTTAATATGGCTTGAGTGTCCACCATGTGCCAAAATGTATTAACTCATTTAATTGTCACAGAAACTCTAAGAGGCAAGAAATTGTTGTTATCCAGGGAACAGGTACAGAGAGGGGACATGCCACTTGCCCAAGGTCACACAGCTGGCAAGAGTTCTAAAGTGATTCCTTTATCCCACACACATAAGGTAAAGGGAATAAAAATAGTTATTGGGGAGAAAATTCCTGGGGGGAAAGAAGTGGCCTCACAAAATCAATGTTTACCTCAGTAGTGAAGCTGAGACATCTGATCATCTGAATCTCTATGGTTGAGAAAATCCTGTTTCAAGAGGAGCCTGGGGAAGGAGTATGTTGCTGAGAAAGGGGAGTGGGACCCCAGAGCAGAGGGGACCTGCATCTTTTCCATTCCTCTTACAAGTTTGGAGATCTGCAAGTCTCATCCATGACCTTCCTATCACCAGGGCATGAGAAATGGCTGTAGGAGGTCTAGAATGAGTGAGACCTGCTGCCTGGCCCAGGGCTCCCATGGCCCTAGAAGTGTGTGGGATAGTTGTCAGCTTTTCCTCTTGCTCATGAGAAAGAGAGGAAGCCAGCGAGGATTCACAACTGTGGTGAGAGGCTACAGCGGAGGATGTGGAGTGAACCCCCAATAGGGAGTTGAATGGGGTGATACATCTCTAGGGCAGAGGGGTCATGCCCAAGGCCAGGCTAGATAAGACACTAGTAGGAGACTGAGAAAGCTGGGAAGCAAACATCCCCTCTGGGAGGCTGGAGGTGGCATTTGCATAAACACTTCTCCAACCCTCCCCCTCAGCCTAGCAAAGACCCCTGTGGGAAGAAGGGGAACAGAGGGCAACGATCTCAAGTGACTGCCTTTAAACCTGAAGTGCCTGAGGCATCAGTAACCTAGAAGTTACCAGAATACATTTCCTGCAAACAACATAGAAAGTAAATCCAGTTATAGCAAAATGATAGAAATTTTATTTTGCACATTTGAGTGTAGGGTCCTAAAATGGGTACCTGCTACCCAAGTGATGAGCTACTGCCTTTGTTTGTTAACTGCTCTTTCCTCCCTCAGCCTCTAGCCTTCTCCTTTCATCCAGTGGTGCTAGAGACCTTGTGTTGATATCCACATTCATAGGCTCTGAGTGATCTGGCATTTTTAAGATGGCAAAGCACTTTTGCATCCTGTGGGCTGTTGTCTGTAGTTCTGGCATATTGCATGCCTGAAGGCAGAGCTAGCACTGCTACCTCCAATACAGATGAGAAAACTGAGACCCAGAGAGATTAATGGTAAGGTTACACAGCAAATTAGAAGGAGTGTAGGGCTAAGACCTAGGCTTCCCAACTCCTGGTCCAACTTCTGGGTGGGTCAGGGGTGCAGGTAGATTGCAGAGGATCTGGGATTTGGGGAAGATTCCTGGAATTTAGGCTTGTGCAAGAGGTCATTCCAGGCTTCCCAGCTTAGGGGAGCAGGCCCTGTCCTCCACCTGCAAGGACAAGAATCAGAGACATCTGTGCAGAAGGGATGCTCAGTGGATGACCTCCCTGAGAACAGGAACTACTCATCCTGGGCTGGCATCCAAAGCAGCCACTTTTGCAGTGGAATCTTGGAATAACAATATCTCTCCACACTGGGCCTTGCCCTCATTTTGCAAAGTACTCTCATGTCCTCTCAGAGCCTCCTGAATGCTCTTTGAGGCAGGCCTGGCTACCTTCATTTTATGGATAGGAAAACTGAGGCTCAGACAGAACATGTGGTTTGCCCAGGGTCTTTGCATGGAAATAGGGAGTTGAATGAAAGCTCAGGCTTTCGAGGACAGAGTGAGGCTAGTCTTCCAGCTGGTGCCTTTTCATATATCCTGGAAAGATAAACTGAATGAAAGGAGCTTTCCGTCCTACTTTTCATTTGTGCCAGAAATGACAACATCCCTTTCCCATCCAGCAAGATAACTAAAGACACTAAATCCTGTTTAGAATTTTAAAAACTTTCTACATTTTTCTCTCACTCTGAGATGCTCACAGTCATAAAGAATGTGTTAGACTTGGGCCAACAGCAAGGTTGTTGAGCAAGTGTTCTGCTTTCAGAGGTGGGCCAGCACCACCTTTTGACAAACGTGGACAGAACCCAAATTGTTTATCTCTGTATCCGGTTCTGTTTATGGAGTCCTCAGTAGGTACTCATGTGTCATGGATGAATGCATGCATGAACAAACAACCTCTCCTTGGCCTCCTCTGTGCCTCAGTGCCCACCATGGAAGCATCTTCAGAAATCATCTTATCCAGCTGGCTCCTCTTACAGATGAGGTCCAGAGAGGGTGAGTGACCGGCTGGAGGTCACACAGCAAGTTAGAGGAAACACAGGTGCTGGAGGATTCCTCCCTATTTCAGAGCTTGGCCTGAGATCTCATCCAGCCTGTCTTCTGAACCAGGGGAGCAGCTTTAGCCAGGAGAGAAGAGAGCTGTCCTTTATTGTTTACTTTGCTTTTGAGTCTGGTGCAGCCTTCCAACTGGCATGTTCAGGGTAACTTCTTGGGCTGTGGGCCATTTTTGGATTGTGAGATCGATTTCCCCAGAGGCAAAGGGCACATCTGCTACCTGCCTTCACCTGGAGAGGAAAGTGGCTCATTTGGGGAGAGCATGTCCAATCTCTATGTTGAAGTAGCACAGATGCTGCCCCATTTGGGGTGTGGAGGTGGAAGGACGCATAGCACAGGGATGCAAGTTTGATGGATGGGAAGACCTGGGACAGGCTGTGTTTCCCATGGGTGCGCTGGGAGGAGGGTGATCCAGGCAGGGAACCAGGCAGAGGCCAGCTGATCTTGAGCTGATGGACAACAGCTCGTGGGAGGAGCCAGCCTGCGCAGAGCAGTGGATGTCCACGTGGGCCCCTGTCACAAGGAGAGGTCAGGAGAGAGAAGTGAGTCCTAAGCTGTCTCTGCAGCTTCTCAGCTTTTCCCTCCATGGCTTGGGCAGCTAAGAGTGGGTAATGTGATCCACTTGTTCTGGTTTGCTCAGGACCTTCTGGGTTTAGCTCTGAAAGTCCTGTGTGGACCCATGCAAACCTGGATGGTTGGTTACTGTAGGTGGGGAGAAGTGCATGGTCTGGGGATTTAAAACCTGGCTTGAGTCCTGGTACTTACAATTGTTTTGACATGGAAAAGTCACTTTGCCTCTCAGAGCCCAGCTTCTACATTTGCAAAGAATGAATAAATGAGAAATCTCATCTCATGGCATCGCTGTGGGTATGTAAAAACCTTTAACTCTAGGGCAGGGAAGTATTGTCTATTTTGTTTACTGCTCTATCCCGTGTTTAGCACCTGGTGCCCACTCAAAAATACGTGCTGTCTCCGTGAATGGCTCCCTAAATACTTAGGGAGCACTTCCTAGGTGCTAAGCATCCTCCACATCTCAGTTATTTCATCCTCATCAAAAAACTTTATTACATTCTCTAAGGGATAAGGTGACTCTTCCAAGCCACACCTCAGGCAATTCAGAGCTGGGATTCGAACTCAGGCAGTCTGACTCCAGAGCCCGTGTGTCCAACATCTGTGTACTGCACTTCCCTCTGTGATCCTGTTTTGTAAACTGAGAAGTTTTGTACAGGAAGGACAGGCACCATGATGTTCACTAAGGGAGGAGGACATGAGGACAGACAGGCAGCCACTTGTCCCAGGCCCCACAGTCTTCCAGATTTCTCCTTGCCCCATGCTGTTTCTAATATAATTTTCCTTGCACTTTTTCCTGTAGACAGAGCCCCCGAGGTGCTTCTTCACATCTGGGTCTGACTGGGATATTTCCAGACAATCACTCCCTCCACCCTACCTTGAGGCCTCAGCCACTTACAGCCACATCCAGATTTGTGGGCAGGGCCACGCTGGCTTCACTCAGCTGCTGTGGACCCCCCAGGTTGCCAATCTTCTCCTGCTTCCGCCACTTGGCTCGCTGATTCTGGAACAAGATCTGTAATCAGGGAGAAAGAATGGGGATAAGCAAGAGTTTTCCTCCATCTAATACCACTTCCCCCAAATTCATAATAACTACACCTTCCAAGGGACTGCACTTTATAGTTTGTAAAGCTCTGTGGCATCCAGGATGTCTTTGGATCTGGAGGTCAGCTTTCTGAGAGGGAACCGGGGTTTCCACCTTCAATGCCTACAGGGCCAGGGGGCCATGCATGAGTGAAGCAGCTGGTGCTGCCCAATTGGGATTGGCGGGGTCTGTGGTGAATAGAGCCAAAATGGGGCAGCTTCTCAGCTCCTGTCAACAGTCACCATGTGGAAATGTGAGTCCGGTGTTGCAGGTTCATGCAATCTCCAAAGTGGAATATTGATTTATATGTGAAAGCTTCTGAGTTTTAAACTACTGTGCAGACCAAATGGAAGTCATGTGTGGGTCATCAGTGGGCCACCCCTTTTCAACCCCTGGGGCCTCTTGGCTGGCTGGATATTGGCAGCTCCCTGCATTCCTGAGCAGGTGGTGATGGTCCCTGACTTGTGGCCATTTATCCTTGGTAATTCTGCATAGGCAAGTGTTGAATTCTGGGCTTTGTGGCTGATACAGGGGCTTCCCATTTAGCTAGTGCCTGATTCTAGATGGGAAGAAAAAGGAGAGAAGTCTTAGACATGAGTGGTCCCCAGCCAGAAGGAAAGGATAGAATAAAGAACGGAATGTTGGCCTGATTTTGAATTAGAATGAGTCCATCACATTTGTGGAAAGAAAAAAAGGAGAGCAACTTAGAAAACTATTTTAGAGAGAATGCTAACGGTGCCACAGTCAGATCTGGTGGAACGTCGTGTGCTAGAGTGGCACTTGCAAAGCTGGGTGCATGTGAAGAGGGCAGGAAATACCTCTAGTGAGTGACAATGGGCTACTGTATTTCTAATCCCGCATGAAGCAATAAACTGCGGTGAAGAGATCACAGATGAGAGATTAGGCTGTTGGTGCTTAAACCAGGTCTCCGACCAAGACCATGAATTCAAGACCTTTTCCACTTCTCTACACTGCCTCCAAAGGGATACCCATGTGTTCTAGATCAGGGGTTGACAAACTGCGGCCTACAGGCTAAATCTGGCCTTCCACCTGTTTTTGAATGGTTCATGAACTAAGAATCGTTTTCACATTTTTAAATGGCTAGAAAAAAAACGGGTAGTATTTTATGACACAGGCAAATTACACAACAGTCAAATTTCATGTTCATAAATAAAGTGTGTTTACATATTTTCTGAGGCTGCTTTTGTGTTACCTTGGCCTGGTTGAACAGTTGCTCTGACACTGACAATATACCCTGCAAAGCCTAACATCATTACCATCTGGCTCTTTGCAGAAAGGTTGTTGACCCCTGATCTAGATGGCCAAGACCTATTTTGTGAATAAGGCTGCATGGTGAACGACATTTGGGAACTGTTGCCAAGCGGGGAGGAAGGGTATGGAGCAGATCCATGGTGATCACTGATGCCACTTCACTCCCTTTCCATTCCCAGAGGAGAGAAACCATTTTGGAGCTATAGTGACCTCATTTCATGGAAAATAATATTTGGCCAAAATGACTGTACTCACAGGATAAAGCCAACAGAAACTTTTAGATGGGGCAACCCGAAAAGTCCCTGGATATATTGTGTCTCACACATGGTCCCAAGGGCATGGAGGCTGGGGGCTGAGGCAGGGATGGCTGTACCTGCACCCGAGCTTCTGGGAGGTTGATCCTGGCTGCCAGCTGGCTGCGGATGTGAACGTCTGGGTAGTGGGTAAAGTGGAAGATCTTCTCCAGCTCATGCAGCTGCTCAGTGGTGAAGGTGGTACGAACCCGCCGCTTGCTCTTCCTTCCTTCTGCATGGGAGAGGGTCCAAGTTGGGTCAGTGGCCTTGGTGTCAGCACCTAGGTGGGGTTTTTGTGTTGCCTTGTCCTACCCTTCCACCCCACTGCTGGTCCCGAGCCTTGGCCCCTGGCTTCTTGAGCTTGGAGCTTCACAGTACTCTCTTTTCTAAAATCCTCTGCCTCTAGACCGACCCTCACCCACCATGGACAGTGAGGCCAAGTTTACCTTCTAGAAAATCTTCTCTGATTGTGCCTTTCTGCTGCTACATTGCCTTCAATGACTTCCTTTTGTCTACAGCAGGAGATGGCAAACTATGGCTACCAGGCCAAATCTGGCCCACTGTCTTTAAATAAAGTTTTATTAGAACACAGCTTCTCCCTTTGGTTTACATATTGTCTCTGACAGTTTTTGCACTTTAACAGCAGAATTGAATCATTGCAACAGAGACTGTGTGGCCTGCAAAGACTAAAGTAATTACCACCTGGTTCTTCATAGAAAAAGTGTGTCAGTCTTGGTCTACAAAGTAAAGGCTGAGCTCGATAGCAGTCAAAGCAGTCAAAGCTGTTGACAGCCTGTCTCCAGCTCACCTGTCCAGCCTCCATTCTACCCAGGGCTGGCTACATCATTTGTGGGGCCCAGTGCAAGATGAAAATGTGGGGCCTATTGCTCAAAAAGCAGAAAAATAGCTTTTTATTTTTTCCATAGTCTCTTAAATTGTCATAGTGGGTTTTTATTTGCTATTTCATGTCATGCATCCCTCAAAGAGCATAAGCATACTCACAGGGTGAGATTAGGTCTCGCAGGGACCTGGGGACCCACCCTAAGACTTAGAGTCATGGATACCCCATGAAGAAACTTGGTTCCACTCTGCAACTCAGTGCTTGACCTCAACCCTCCATGAACCCCTGCCCAGTTCCCTTCCCCACCAAGATGGAGGGAGCAGTAGTTGCTGGGTAGCAGCAGGGAAACAGTTGACCAAGACCATCCTAGAGAAGCTGGGAGGTTATGAGAAGGCATTGATCGCCTCTGGTGCATGCATCACTGTTCCGCTGGATTCCACTAATCAGAGATTCAAACATGCAATTACTAAGATTTCAAGATGGCGACAATATGCATTCAATCCCACTCTCAGGGCCTCCTTCTAAGCACAGGGTCCTGAGCATCTGCATTGGCCATACACACACCCATGAAGCCAGCCCTGCCTCCAATACTTTGTTGACCCACACACCTTGCTCATTCAAGTTGGGCTGCTTACCATATCCATAACACATCACGTGTGTGCTTATCACTTTGTTTTTTCTAAGGCAATCCCCTCGGTCTGGGATCACCTCTTCTCTCTTGTCTGCAATTCTAACATCTGCTGATTCTTCAGCATCTGCATTCATTCTTATAATCTCCAAAAATTATTTCCTAATCTTTCTAGCCCTGGGTAATCTTTCTTACTGGCAATATCTTCATTCCACTTGCTAGCTTTATCATTCATTCATCTACCTTTTTGTTAAGCACATACCCCTTTCTGCAAGGCACAACACTAGGCAGTGCGTTGCAGAAAAGCTGAAGGCTTGGTCCTTGATTGGAAGCACTCATCATATGGTGAGATAAGGGGTACAGATAGGCTTGCACATGACCTAGAATACATGGTGGTCACTGTGCTAACAGAGGGAGGTGGACACCTGCTGGGATTTATCTGTCCAGAAGTGCCTCTTTCCTGGGAACTGCCCTGCCCTCCTTTTGAAAACTGTTCTTCACATACACCAACCAGGTAGTTGTAGTGGGAACTGGTTCAAGTGTGGGAAACTGAACTGGAACTATTGGAATTCATCCTGGAAATTTTTTTTTATACAACTAGGAAAGAGAATCAAACCCCTCTAGTGGTACAGTGGTGGTGGATGTGAGAAGTAGGATGAGCTCCATCAACTACCATCTCTCTTGTCATGCTGCTGAAGTTGTTTGCAGGGAGGTGTAGAGCTAATTATGGGATATATTTTGGAGAGAGGCTGTCAGGTGAGATTGATGGATTATCTTTTGGCTGAGATAAACCAGGGACAACAATTTGGTTTTGGCTTGAGCAAAAGATGTGTGTGTGTGTGTGTGTGTGTGTGTGTTCATGTGTTTGTATTATGGGGAAATCAGGTGTTCATTTTGGACATGTTAAATGTGTGATGCCTATTGACTAGCTAAAGGAAGCTATGGAATAGGAAGGTGCATTGATAAGTTTGGAGCTCAAAGGGGAACTGAGGACTGAGGTTCAAATTAAGGACCTGTCAGCATCTATTTGGCCTTTGTAGTCATGGGAATGGGTATCACATAGGCAGAAAGTGTAGTGGGGAAGAGGACAGGACCCAGGAGCAAGTCTGCGGTGCCTTCACCATGTAGAGGTTCAGCAGTAGGGAAGGCAACAAACAGACCGAGAAGGGGAGGCCTCTGAAGGAGGAGGAAAGTGAGGACTGAAAGAAGGCACAGTCAGCTGGGTCTATACTGCAGAGAGGCCAATTATGATAAGGACAGAAAAGTGGTCCTTGAACCTGGCCACACAATGGAGAGTAAGGAAGATTGCCCCATTGGCAGAATGGGAAACTCAACCAGCATTGCCTGTAGCTCCTGGTTGGAGCCAGGTAACAGAGGACATTGGAGGAAGGACCAAACCCGGTGGCAGTGGGTTTGTTTACCTAACCATGGACTTCTGAGGACAGAATTAAAATCCTTGTCTTAATTGGACCGCAGATTGTCCCTGTGATGTGATTTTAGGGATTGTAGAAAAGGCACAAACCCTCTCCCCAGATCATCTTCACTTTTGGGGCCCAGTGGAATTCCTACCATTCTAGCTAACACCTTGCCTCTCCTGATTTTTTCCACATTCCTTGTAAGAAAAACTGCTCTTGGGAAATAATTAAGAACCGAGGTACTTCTTGTCCCAGGGTCACTTACACTCATGCTCAGAGAACTCTAAGCCTCCCAGGGAAGGGAGCCTCATATGTCTGCTGTCATCCATCTCTAGGCTGTGAGCCCCTGGAGGGTGGGGACTGTATCTGAGTAGGGACTGTAACTGACTATATCTGAGACCAGCTGAGGAACTGGCTCCCCGAGAGAGCTTAACAAATATATGTCTTAAATGGATAAAAGTAGAATTCAGGCTCTGCTCTCAATCCTGTTGGACAGAAAAGACTTCCACAGGATTCGTCTAAAACTTTGTACAATGTCAGATGTCACACATCAGAAAGGATGACTGACGTGAGCTGAAGCTGCTACAAAGGAGGGGTGGGAGTCTGAGCTCCAGCTGAGGTCTTCTGACTCCCACTCAGCCCACTTTCTTTTTACCCCAAATAAGAGAGGTAAAGCCATCACATACTAAGAATTGGAGTAGACACTCAGTGAAAAATAGATTTCACTTCTGAGGGTTTAACACTTGAGGAAATCAACTAACTTGTTTTCTTTCTTGGTGCTTATGATCGATCCTGCTGTCATTGGATAGTAGAAAATCCAGTGAGCTGGACATCAGAAAATCCAAGCTCTGTTCCTGGTTCCACTATGCAACTTGTGCCACATTCTGGATTCATTATCTGGGCCTCAGTCTCCCCATCAGTAGAATGGAGGGAGAGAGAGGCATTGAATGATCAGGTCACTAAGGCAAAATCCACCCTGACATTTATAATCCTCCGTCTCTGGGATGGAGGATGAATGGCTCAAAAGCCCTCACCCCAGGCTTGCCTGCAGAACGCGTTTACTTGGTGAAAGGGACAGGGCCAGTGAGATTTCTCTCTGGGAAGCCACCAGGCCCGGTTGCCTCAGTTGTAGAAATGGGATTTCAAGTTTGCTTTTGCTTTCACTCCTTTCTACTAGCCCTCATTTTTGTTGTTAATCCATTTTTATCCTTTCAAAGTACTTTCGCTCACTATTGTGGATTTTTGGAAGCTTCTTGGGAGTCGCAGGCAGTGAGGCTTTGAACATTACTCCCCACTAGAGTGAGTTATTGGCCTGTGACCCACCTCTGTAGGAGAGCCTCATCTCTGCCTCTCCTTCTCTACCCCCTTCCCTCCCTAAGTCCACACTGCCTTTTTAACTTCATGGGTTTTTAAAAAAAGATATTTATTCTATGTTTAGAGCTGGTGTTGTGTTTAAGGGATATAGCTGAAGTCAGTCAGAACTGATGTAGAGAGAAATGGCAGGTGTTAATTCATTCCAAGAGCTCAGTGAATGTCATCTCTGTAACCAGCACCTAATAGGCACTGAGGGCCAGTCTGCAGGAGTACAAAATGAACAAGCCATGCTTGATAGTATTGGATTTACTCCTTCATTCATTCAGTCAGTCAGCATATTAGATGATAGTAAATGATATAGTGCAGTTCTGTAGGAAGCTGCAAAAAAAAAAAAAAATTACAAAAGGGAAGATTCCAGGTTGACCTGGAAAACTGAGGTGTCAAGGACAGCAGGGAGTTGAGGTCTTCAAGGGACTATAGAACTGTGGGAGAGAATGTGGGGTGTGGAACCAGAATACAGGAAATGAAATAATATGGAGAACAGAGGAGTGGAAACAGAAGACGGGTCATAACGAAAATAAGCCGTCTCCTCCATTTACCCCAGAAGGAAACTCAGGTGAACAAGGATTTATGACTAAGAATAGAATCGATAATAAAATAAATATTTCAAAGCTTCCATTTGTGTAACCAAAGGAGCAGCTTTTAAGACATGATGGCTTTTTCCTGTTCCCAAGAGTACTGGAAGAAGGTAACTTAGAGGTGGGGTGAAGAAGGAAAGGATCTAAACTCTGCTCTGCAAAACAACCTGACTGCTGACTTCATGGGGGAGGGGCTGCCTGCCAAGTCATAGCCTGGTGAGAAAAATATGTTTTCTCATTAGCTTTGAACTACACATTCTCAGGATAAATGTTTGTCCTTGAGAGGTGTTGATGATGATGATGATGATGTTGTGCTTGTGTCTCACAGTTTTAGTGGCCTCTCTTGGAATAAGGAGGGGTGCCTAAAATTCATACTGGTAAGGAATTATGACTGGAAAGACCCAATCAGAAGGCCAAGAGCAGTGTTGGGAGAGACAGATATAATTCAGCCTGGAGTCATGGAAATGAGGTTAGAGCAGTGTCCAAGGGGGCAGCTCAGGAATGATGAAGGTCAGCACTTCAACTTTCCTACAGGAAAAGAGGAGGCTGTGAGGGGTTGCCAGGAAAGCTGATGCTTGGGTTACAGACCACAGAGAGTTACAAATAAGGGAACAAGGTGGGAGAAGGCAGAAAAGCATAATATGGAACGGAGAAGAAGGTAGAATGCAGTTCAGCATGTAGAATTTTGGAAACTCGTTATTAGACAAGAGGCTGGAAAATGCAAGCTCATTGATGGCCCTGGCCCATGCATAGGATAGGATTCTCAATCACCAGGAGAAACCAGGGTGTTCTGGGTCCCTGCTAAGAGGGGACACTTCTGAGGCAGCATGGATCATCCTGGAAGGAGAACTGGATCAGGAGTGAGAAAACCCTTGGGTTCCCATCCAGCCCAGCATCTCCCTACCAGGTTCTGGGCAGAGAAGCTGAGAAACAGGTGGTCAAAGCCCAGCCTACCTAGGGAGTGGGCATGTGGGGACAACAGTGGAGGGGGATGGAGGCAGCAGGGAACTGCCACCCTTTTCAAGTTGCTCCTTTCCCCGTTGTTAATGGTGCAAGCTGTGACTCACACTTTAATAGGTCTTCAAAGAGAATGAATCAGCAGAACTTAATTAAACCTGAGCCATTTAGCACATCGATCATAAGAAATACACAATTTACACAGGTGATTAGGCCACCTAATTATAAACTGATGTTTCTCCTCGCTCAGCGCCCTCCCCTGATTGCTTCTTCTCTGGGGTCTGCTAATTGGTCCTGGTTGAGCAGCTAAAGGCCCAGGGGACTTTGCCGCTGGGCAGTCTCTGGAAATGGGCCTCATCCTTGTCTTCTGAAAACAGTGGGTTCACCATGGAGGACACCCAGGGCCCCCTTTGAAGCCCTCCTGTAGGCTGGGGACACCTCCTGACACACGAAGGTGGGGTGCGGGGCAGGAGTCTCCCCATGGCTGACCTGCGCTGGCCTCATTTCGCTAGTCAGGCCACAGACTTTCTTTGGCTCCCTGTGCCCACAGGGAACAAGGCAAGCTCCTTACCATGGCGTTCAAGGCCTTTCCCATTCCATCCTTCTAGCATCATCTGCTTTCCCTCAATTGTTATTTCCATAATTTTAGTCCCACCTGACCATTTCCAGATTCCCCAAATCAGCTATGCACTTTTATTTTCCAGGTTCTTGTTCTGCGCTGCCTGAGTCTGGAATTCCTTGTCCTCCTCCTTTGCCTGGTGAACTCCTACTCATCCGTCAAAGCTCAAATCAATCAAATATTTCTTTATGAGGTCTGTTGTGAATCTCCTGGTTGAAACACAATAGGTATTATTTTTTTTTAATTTAAGAGTGCAAAATTTCAGCTTACAACAAACTGGCTTCCATATTTGTAAAAAAAAAATTTTCTATGAGTCTCTATGAGTCAAACAATCAAAATATCTGTAGTGATTATTACTGGATGGTGAGATGGTAGAATTATAGTCACATTTCTTTTACCTTTTTATCTGTATTTTCTATTTTTCTGTAATACACAGGAACTTCTTGTGTAAATAAATAATGAAATAAAACAGCAAGGTGGAAAGAGATGAGAATAAAGAAATCACTGGAACAATTAGGAGGAGACCCTTGAGAAACTCACCAGAAAGTGAGTGCCACTCCCGGGGGTGACTGGCTTAGCACTCTCTAGGCAGTGTGAAGCTTGCATCTTCCATACCTGTGGTCTCACTTTCATAATATTTTGTATGTATGAATTTTAGCATGTGTACTCCCCCCACCACACACCCACACATACCCACACTCACCCATACTTTTTACTTACGTATTTAAAAAAATTTTTGTTTCTTCCTTTTTTTATTTTAAAGCAACTGTACCCTTTGTTTAAAGGAAATCATAAGGAAACCCTACAAAACAAACAGCAGTAGAGCTCCTTTATTGAAGTGTGTGTGGGGCCCACTCCATCTTCCCTTCATCCAAGGCAGCTCTGGTCATGCATCTCAATGAAAGCCTGAAGTTCCCAAAACATTTTAAAATCTAAGGCTTAAAAAATGCTGATGTGCATATATAAAGGCCAAAGTTCTTGGCTTGACACACCTGACCTTCCGTCTACCTTACCTCTTTCATCTCTTGTGACTATGCTCCATGAATTTTAGACTCCAGCCACTCAATTTTGTTGTTTCTCAAAGGATTATTCCTTTTTATACCTCTTGGGTGCTTCACAGGCTTTCCTTTTCCTGGCATGTCCTGTCCCCTTCTCTGCCTGACTCCATCTCAAAAGCCACTACTTCTCTGAAGGGCTGTCTCTGATGGTGTTATGCAGAGTTCATTATTGCCTCTTCTGTGTTCTAAAGCACTTTGTTAGGTTTGTATATCGTATTTGTATTATGACAATGTGACTAATGACAATGCGTTTAGGTCTGGTGAGATTAAACATGAAGCATGGGCACAGGTTATTGGGACAGGGTAGCAGTGGGTTGATTTCATGTGCTATAATATTTCAACATTTCTAACTCCCTTCCTGGCTGGGAAGTTGTGTGCATGCGTGCATGTGTTGCATGCATGCATGTTTGTGTGTGCACATGTGTGTTTATGCTTCAGACCCTCTCCACTTCCTCTCCAATCTATACTGTGTTGATGCAGGGGAATAATCAGACAACACAAGCTGTGCAGTCAGGGGATGTTTCAAGGTGTGACACAGGAAGTGTCCTAGAACTTGTTCCTGTTCAATGGGGAAATCCATGTTTAGTTATCCTTCTTGCCAAGAACTAAGGAGGAATTTAATTGTTCTCTTTACTTAAATACCTACAGAAGGCCGACCAAGGTGGCAAAAGTGCAGAATGCCCAGATTAGAGATCTACAAAGCCACAGGGCTTTGCAAACAAGAGGAAAAGACATTTCTGGCCAACAAATTATTAACAACTGCCTCCTTGCAAGGAGTGGGGAGGAAACCTCTTTAGCAACACACCACTGATAAAGAAACTTGAGGGTTCCATATATGGAGACTAAAATGATGTACGAAGAGTTGTAAGGGTCCTGAAATAAGGAACCATCATCCCAGCATGGAACAGTGAAGTAGAAGGGGAACAGCAAGATGAAGACTCCAGACAAGGCCCAAGCACACACAGCTGCTCCAGCCACACCCTCTGGTCTCAGTTGACTGGTTTGGAGGTGGACATCTCACTCAAGCTTGGCCAATGGGTGTCCCTCCTCTGGGGCTTTTGAACATGGGATTTTAGAGAGCTTGAGGATGTCACTGGAGGCTGATGTAACTCTTGGAGCTATTGGAAGCTATTAGGAGAATGCCAATTAGCAGCAAGAAAGAGGTGAGCTCACATGCAGAGAGAAACAGCTGCAGAGACTTGATGACATTATTGGTTCTGGATCCCATCACGGCTGAAGGTTGCTTATCATTCTGCCCTTCACGTGGCTTAGTCTGGGAAGTGATTTCTTAATTTTCTCCAAGGCAATACATGTCCCTCTCCATTTTAGCTAGCCTAAGATAATTTTTGTCAATTGGAACCAAATAGCTCTCATTAATACTGATCACTGTACACTTTCCTGTCGAAACTTTGAAAATGGTTCTTCATTCCCCTAGGAATACAAAGCAAAAATAAAAATCTCTACCATAGCCTACAAGGCCAGCGTGGGCTGGCTCCTTTCTGGCTCCTAGACCTCAAATTGTATCCTTGGACATCACCTATTAATAGGCCCTTGCCCATGGGGCTCCCTCCATGTGGAATGCCCTCCCTTCGACCCTACTCAGTCTTCAGATTACAGACCGACCACAACTTCTCTGGGAAGCATTTTCTGACCTCCCTGGCAGACCAAACTCCCATGGAATAGTCCCTTGGAGTACCAAGTCACCATCTCCCCAGCACTTGTCACAATTGTAATTGTACTTTCATTTGTGATTATGTGATGGTTATTTGTCTCACCTGCTGTCAGATCAGTGGCAGCATTAGATTCTCCTAGGAAAAACAAACTCAGGGATCCATTGATTCTACATTATGGTGAGTATGAATAATAATAGAAATAAAGTACACAATAAATGTTATGTGCTGGAATCATCCTGAAACCATTTCCCCACCCACCGTCCATGGAAAAATCATCTTCCATAAAACCGGCCAAAAAGGTTTGGGGACCACTGCTCTACACCATCTCCAGCACCCAACTCAGTACCGTAGTGGCTGTCAGATGGGTTTGCAACTTCATGGACACTCCTCCTCTCAAATTCTCCTTAAGTGGGCCCAGCTTGGTGACTCATTTCTAATGAATGAAATGCAGTGAAAGTGATGTGATGTAATTTCTCAGGCTAAGTCCTAAAAGGAAGCTTCTTCCACTTGGCTGTCCCTCGAGGACTGTTTACTTTGAGAAAGGCTATCTGTCATTTTGTGAGAACACTCAAGTAGCATGTGGAGGGCCCTATATAGGGAAGAACTGGGTCCTCCCACCAGTGGCTGTTACCAGCTCACTAGCCATGTAAGTGAACCACCATGGACATAAATCTTTTATTCCAGTCCAGCCTCCAGATGACTGCAACCCCAAATAACATCTTTACTGCCATCTTATGAAGGACCCTGAGCCAGAACCACCCAGTTAAGTTACTCCCAAATTCCTGATCCACAAAACTGAGTGAGATGATAAATATTTATTATTTTAAGCCACTAAGTTTTGGGATGATTTGTTGTGCAATAGGTATGCCTGGCACTCAGTAGATATTCAGTGGCTATTTGTTGCCTGTCTGGATAAATAATACAGTGGATAAATCAAACTTAAATTATAGCCAATGTTTTAAGCCTCCTCCTCTGCCCATTTGGATTTCTCCTAGCTCTGACATTCTGGGTCCTATGATTGTAGTTGATGTTGTCAATGGCTGGCTTGTATCACCCAGACCTTTCCGTGCTCCATATCTACTTCTTAATGCCAGGGTTTGTCTTTAGGGATCAAATCTTTGGATAATTCTAGGGAGTATGTTTGCTCCATTTCCCAAAGGATTTGAGCTTCAGTTACTCATAGGGGCCACTGGTTTAATAACACACGCTTTATTCATTGCCTCCCCTTCCTTGTATTATTCCACTACTTCCTTGCATGTCCCATATCAACTATTTGTGCTCAGATCCTTTCTTTAGGGTCTGCTTTTTTTGGGGACCCCACACTAATACCGTGCTCTTTTTTGCAGGTAGGGGCCATGCCTTGTACTTTCTTGTGCTCCCACAGGGCCTGAGACTGAGCCAGGTTCTCAATTCTAGAACCAGTCTCCCGGTATCCCTGTAGGAAGGTCCCCATAGCTCTGGTGCCAGGAACTAAGAGATGGAGTCCATTGGAGGAAGACCGAAGCACACTTCTCTTGAGGAAGTGCCCGTTTTTAACTCCACATCCTTTTGCCCTGTTCTCGTCTGCTCTGATGGGAGTTCCTGGGTCTACCTGGGTAAGAGCCAGAGCTGTTAATCACCAGGTGATGAGATACACACAGGCCTTAGTCACAGCCTCAAACCAGGGCTGCCTCTCCCAGTTCTCATAGCAGAGCAGCTGTCTTTGATTTCAGGTAGTTCAGGGGAGGAGGAGGGCTACGGAAAGGAGGGAGAAGAGAGGGAGGAGGAGAGGAGAAAGAAGTGAGGAACAGGGAAGGAAAAGGACCCTCTCTCCAGAGGCGCCTGACCCAGGGTACCTCTCCCTTTCTTGTGTGGTCCTTTCTGCTGCTTCTCCCAGTCTCCTGAGACAGCACTGAAGAGGCCCTTTCTCTCCGACTGGGAGCTGACAGTTGTTGATCTGTCTTTGCCAGGAATTTTGCTCCAAATAGTCTTTGTAGATATAATTAAGGCTCTGGGCATAAGATCATTGCTGATTTAGGGTGGGCCCTAAATCCAATGACAGGTGTCCTTATAAGAGAAAGGGACATTACACACACACACACACACGGCAAGGCTGTGAGAAGATGGAGGCAAAGTGGAGTGATGCGTCTACAAGTCAAAGAAGAATAAGGGTTGCTGGAACCACCAGAAACTACGAGAGAGGCATGGATCAGATTTTCCCTTGGAGCCTCCAGAAGGAGCTATCTCTGCCAATACCTGGATTTCAGACTTCTGGCTTTCTGAATGGTAGGAGAATACATTTCTGTGTTTTAAGCCACTCAGGTTGTGGTAATTTGTTACAACAGCCATAGAAAATTAATACAGGGAGAAAGAGGGGAAAGAAGAGGAAGAGGTGGCAGGAGGAGCAGTGGTTTCTAAATGGCAAAGACGCCAAAGCATTTAAAGGGCAAGAAAGGTTTGGAATTTGGAGAGGAGCTGTGTGCACCTCGAAGGTAGACAGGGCCGGGGAGGGTGTGATGGGAGGGGAGCCTGGGATAAACAGGGCCAGTCTGGGAAGGACTTTGAGTGCCACACTAATGTGTCAGGGTCATGTCCTTGATGAACTGCAGCACGAGGGCCAAATCTGGCCTGACCCCTGTTTTTGTATATAAAGTTTTATTGGAACATAAGCCTACCCATTTATTTACACATGGTCTACAGATGAGTTTCAGCTGTGATAGAAGAGTTGCGTAATTGTGGCAGAGACCATCTGACCATCAAAGCTTAAAATTACCATCTGTTCCTTTGCAGAAAAACATTGCTGTCCCTTGCTACAGGATGCTTCTCAAATGCCAAGAATTCTACCGTGCCCCTGGCCAGCTCCACCAGACAAGATGGGCAGAAGGCAGCACTGCCCCAAGGTGGCACTGCCAGGGACTTCCATCCCCCTCCAGGTGAGTAGTCACTGCATCTTGTTTTATTCACCTTCACCTCCCCAGCCCCCAGCCTGGCCCAGAGTAAGCACTCAGTGATTAGTCACTGACTGAATGAACAGATGGTGAGCAGGCAAGGGAAGATACCTGGGTTCCCCACAGGCCAGGCAGTCCATACTGGTTTACCTACTGGGGTGGTCTCTCTTCCTTGTCAATTTTCTATCACCTTTCGCCTGGGGCCTATGATTTCCCCACAAAGGATTATCGGTGGTAGAGATGCAAAGATGGTCTCCCTCTCTCTCTTCCCAGGGTCTGAGCTTTCAGTATAAAGAGGCTTCCTCCTGACTGGGTCTCCCTTAACTTTGGAGGGTCCTGAGTTTTGGAGGGCTTCCCTCTCCTTGGAGGAGAGAGCAGGAGGCTGGGTGTAGAATCTTTTCAGATAAAGAAGTCCTCTTGGATTTTCCCATTGACTTTTAAGACCTGGGAGGGTCCAACCTATAGATCATGAAGGTCCCTGCAGGAATGGGAAGATGTCAGGGGGGACCTTGGTCCCTACCATGAGAAATGAGGACAGTAGAGCACTACACTAGCCTTGGAGCCCAGATAACTAGCCTGGCCCCATCTCTTGCATGTACTGGCTCTGTAGCTTGGAAGAAACCACTTCACCTTATTGAGTCTCAGCTTCCTCCAAGGACCACTTCCTTGGGCCACCAACATCAGAATCATTTGGGAGAGCTTGTTAGAATGCAGATTCCTGGGCCTTTTGACTTAGAGTCAGAGTCTTGGTTGCTGGGCCTGACAGGCTGCATTTTAATAAGATCCCTAGGTGAGATGGCAAGGGTTGTCTGTGAGCCAGTCTAGGAAGCCTTTTAAATGTTAAGTGGAGACAAAGAGGAACTTATTCCTTTATCATTATTCTTGGGGCAGGAGAGGGTGTTGCTATTTCTGGTCCTGTTGCTCTCTGCTGAGGGGTCCTGCACAAAAGAAGGGACATAAAACAGGGAAGTAGAGAAGCATCAGCCAGCAGCAGTAAGCACAGGGCTGGGCATGAGGGCTCCTGTGAGGGTAGGGAGAGGCCTTCCAGTCTCTCTGCTCCTGCCCTGCCTGGGATCATGACCATCCTTTCCACAGGGAGAAAGATTCTACAGTGGAAAATCACCACAAGGGAATCCTGCAAGGTTTTTCAGCAACTAATTTGTTGTTAAGTTGGTCATGGCATGTCAGAGCTGGGAGAGACCTTATGAATATTCTAGCCCTGCTCTTTCATGTTACAGGTGGGGAGATTGAGGCCAGAGAGGGAAGTGACTGGCTTGAGGTCCTCCCGTGCACTGGGGCCAGATCTGGGCTTAGAGGGCAGGTTTCCTGAAACCCTGCCCTCCTCACCCAGTGTGTTTCACAGACTCCAGCTCATTTGCAATTTCTGCAGGTTTCTTTTACATAGTTTCTGGCAAGTTCATATCCCATCTGTATTATTTGTTTAGCATTTTCCCAAATAGACTTTTGTGTTTGACTCAAATAATAAATGTATTTTAAAATAATACCTTATATCATGATCATACACGGATAACAGTGTCTTTCATCATAAATACAAGGTTAGTATAAAAGTAATTACAGGACTATTGAGCTAGATCATCTTTATCTACATACCCACCAAGGTCATCTTGAGAGCCGCCAGTGGGACCCTCTCCAAGCTTTCAGAAATGCCGAATTCCAGCATAGTGGGAGATGGATGGATTTAAACTATGTTCAGGAATAATCTAGAGTAGATGGTCTAAGGCCACCAGGGTTCAATTCTAGTGCTCATTACTCACATAGTTTTTGTGGGGGATTTATCTTCTCTTCTTGGTTTCATCATCTATAAGTTGGGCTCCCAAGTGTGACAGTGAGATGGGAAAATGGCCACAAAAGTGCTGTGGGAGGAATATACCACCATCCGATGTCACCACCGCTAGCCTGGTCAGCACTTACTGGGGTCTGTTCTGGGACCAGATGGATAGCTGACACGGAACATGCCAGAATCTTCCGTGGAGGCCTAGAAAGAGTGGTTTCCTTTCTGAAGCCTGCCGTCATCGGGCTAGGGGAAGGGAAGCTTCTCTGGTAGGAAAAGCGAGACCTCTCTCTCATGACACAGGGTGATCATAGATTTATACAACTGCAGGAGGAGAGACTCAGGACCCCAATGGAAATGTTCCTATGAATCTTTAATGGACTGGAAGATATTAATGAACTTCCAAAAATTAAGCTAGAGACCCTTTCCCTTTGGAAAACTCAGCTATAGGGAAACACACCAGGCTCCTTCCTGCCTGCAGACACACAGCCCTCCTGGTCTTCCTCATGCCTGCAGCTGAGTGCGACCCTTCATCAGCTCCCTCCATGGGAGACTTGCCTCGTTGGTGGGGATGTGGAGCTCTATTTATGGCAGGTAATGACATTAAGGGCTCCCTGAGCTTCCTTTCCAGCATTTTTCTGGAATTAAAAGGGGTGAAAAGGGGAGAGAACTGAGAACCTCATGTGAGATATTCCAGGCTCAGTGACAGTCAGACTGACAAGGCCCTTGAGACATCACCAAGCCTCACCATTTCTTATTCCTTCACCCAGGTGTTTTGCTGAGAATAAACCTGAGGCTGCAGTGGACAGGGACTTTTCTGAGGTCACACAGCAGGCCAAGGTAGAGCTAAGACTCACATCCTGGGTTCCTGACTGTTAGCAGGTGTGTGCGTCCACCCCAATGCCCCAGTGCGGCTTTCCTCCCTTCGTCAAGCCGGCTCTCGATCTACCTGGTCACTGTTATCTGGGGACATGCCTTGGGGTGGCCACTGGCTTGGGGAAGGTGATCAGGGTGGACAGACTTTTCCCAAGCCAAAGCTTCGGCCCCTGGGCAAAGCTTCAGCCCCTGGAAGTTGTGCAGACTGAACTTGGCTTATGAGGAGGAGATTGTGCTGGGCCCAGCAGGGATTTGGGGGAGTCAGAGCCAGGTCCTGATAGCGGGGCTTCTGTTTACCAGCTGTGTAACTTGGGGACATTATCCTCCTCTTCTCTTTCACAGATGAGTTTTCTTATCTGTCCAGTTATGATAATCGTGCTTTTCTACTGAAATTAAAAGAGAATGCCTATGACATTGTCAATGCTAAATGGTAACTAGCATTCTTAGCCGGGGCCTAGTTACAATAACAAGCCTCAGGTCCCTGCATTCTGCAACTAACTGAGCCTTGGTGTCTGAAGCTGAAAAGCACAGTTTTGGGTTAGATTGAAAGGTATATCAGGAAACCAGCCCAGAGCCAGGTCTTGCTCTGAATTTTAGAGTCCTCTATCCAGTTAATATGGACGGAGAAGCTTTTTCTCTGCCTGAGCCCAGCTAGGTCTTGGAGACCAGGAAACAGAAAGAAATGATCGGAAGACACTTACCCTGGGGCTGGTCCTTTGGAGGCTTTTCTAGCCCAGAGCCTGAGGCCGCAGCTTCTCCGGGGCCCTCTTCACCTGGCCCTTCTGGTCTGTCCATATCACTCCTCCTGGCAGGCCTCTTTAGGATCGCCTCGATGGAGAAGGACAGGCCCAGCTTCTTCGGGGCCTCACAGCAACCCAAGCTATTTCTCTCCATACCCCTGCAGAGAGCAGGGCCCACCTCAGCACACATTGAGGGGCTCAGGGGTGACTCTGTGTAGGCCAAGGAGGGTGCCAGTGGAGAGTGGCGTACTTCCTCCCCTGAACCTCCTGGGGTCAAGAGGGCGCGTGGAGGTGAAGAACAGAGAGCCTCCAGTTAGATGATCCAAACAGGATTTCGTGTCCACAGGGACTTCCATGGGCAGGTCACAGCAGAAGAGCTGGAAGGAGTGGTATCCTGTGCCCACGGCTCAGCCCTTACCAGTTTGACATCAAAGGAGTCACCATGGCTGAATTGGGGTTCAATCTTCCAGAGAAGGGTCTTCTCGGACACAGTTGCCTGCACAATCACCAGGTTAGGCCAGGATCCCTGAGGTCACCGCCCAGTGGCGAACAAAGAGAAGAGGGAGAAACAATAAGGCACAGGAAAGAGGAGGTCAGTCTCCAGAGGAGGTTTGGAGGCAGGGGTCCACCTTTGCCCTTTCTCTGGCTTCTGGCCCTTTCCTGTGGCTCTAGCCAGCCTTTAAGAGGAGGTTGGAGTGCCACCCTTGGCCTCAGGTGGCCAATTCAGTCCTGGGCTTTACTGCAGCTTGAGGGGTCTTCCCAGACACCTGTCTTTACTTCCTTCAGTTCTGCTGCTTCCAGACTCCAGAACGTACCTTCAGTGCATCAGTGCTCCTGCTGTCCTGCAGGTGGAGGCTGAGGAAAGGGGGTCCCTGGGTGCTGCCAGGCCTGTCTCTTCTCTGTGCCAGGGCTGGGCTGAGCTGTGGGTCTGATTCTTCTCAGGTGCCTCTGGGCTGGCCCTGGCTTTTTTTCTGTTCTATTTTCCCTGACGTCACTTCACATGCGAAGCCCTCTCTCCACAGGCGCCTGACCCAGGGTACCTCTCCCTTCCTTGTGGGGTCCTTTCTGCTGTTTCTCCCAGTCTCCTGAGACAGAACTGAAGAGGCCCTTTCTCTCTGACTGGGAGCTGACAGTTGTTGATCTGTCCTTGCCTGGAATTTTGCTCCAAATTACTGTGTAACCAAGGAGGAGGGGGCAGTAAAACAGGCTGATAAGAGAAAAACTCTCCACGCCCCTTCAGGCTGGGGATGCAGGTGTCAGGGTAGAAAAGTGGCAGGAGGCAGTGGGGATCTGAAGGACAGGTATTGGAGGCCCCAGGGAGGGGCTGTGCTGGGGAACTGGCCAGAGCAGGGGAAGGGAAGGTGGGAGCAGAATGGCCAGGAAGTGTACCCAGGCCCAATAAAACATGTTTACTCAGCCAGGAGAGCCTGTGGTCATGTGTGGGGGAGGCTGGGCTGAGGTGCAGTCTGCTGGCTGTCAGCCTTAGGCATTCATTTGCTCTCAGATGTGCTTTCCATGGCTTGCAAATATCAGATCAGGAAAAGCATTCCAGGGCTTTCTGATATGGGGAAACTGAGGTCCAGACCAAGGAGGTACAGAAAATGTGATGGCAGGGCCTGATCACAGTACTCCCCTGGGGATGTCCATGATGCCATGCTGGCCACAAGGAGCCAATTTGCACAGGAGGGATGGATACCCTGGCAGAGACTGTGAATGTAAATTTGGATGTTAGAATCCAGATCTTCTCATAGAGGGCAGGGGTGGGAGGTGAAGGACAGGGAAAGTTGGTCTCCACTCCCTGAGAAGAGTGAGTCAGGAGAGAGAGGGACTCACCCTGAGAGAGGGAACAGGTAAAGATGCTCCATTTTAGGAGCTGTGCCCCTTGGAAGTGTCAGGCTGTCTGATTTAGTTAGGAGGGGAATAGGCTCTGCTGCAGTAGCAAGTAAACCCTATAGTCTTGGGAGCATAATAGCTCACCCACATCACATTCTAATGTAGTCATTTAGGGACCCAGATTCCTTTCAAACAGTGATGCCACCATTCTCCAATCATAGGCTCCAAGTTTTCTGGGGAAAGGGAGACAGCAAAGGAGAATTTTTTTTTTTTAAATTTTAAGTTCTGGGATACATGTGCAGAATGTGCAGGTTTGTTACATAGGTATACATGTGCCTTGGTGCTTTGCTGTACCTATCACCCCATCATCTAGGTTTAAGTCCCGCGTGCATTAGGTGTTTGTCCTAATGCTCTCCCTCCCCTTGCCCCCAACCCCTTGACTGGCCCCAGTGTGTATTTTTCCCCTCCCTGTGTCCATGTGTTCTCATTGTTCAACTCCCACCTATGAGTGAGAACATGCAGTATTTGGTTTTCTGTCGAAAGGAGAAATTTTGATGAGTCAGAAGTGGAAGTGGTTGATAGACCTTCTGCTCACATTCTGTGGCCAGAGGGAGTCACATGACCCTGCTTAGACCTATCCCTTTCCTAGGGCTGGACAGGGGAGTTTTCCTGCCAGGAGAAAAATGAACCAGTTTGTTGACTTTTGCAGTGAAGAGGCCAGAGTCCCCTAGAAGTCAGGCCCACCATTGGTCCATGGAAGGGGTTGTTGGATGAGAGGACAAGGTTCCTTACACTCAGGGCAGAGGAAGCTCTGATGGGTACTTGAGATGCTTGGTCAAGAGCAAGGACAGGATCTTTGGGGGTGGAAGTGGCAGAGGCAAAAAGAGAGAGGCGATGGAGCCCTTTCTCTCTGCTGGGCCTCGTGCCTGCAGCCGTGTGCTCACCGTTTCACTTAATCCATTCAACAGCCTGATCAATTAGGTGTCATTAATGCCATGTAACAGCTGAGGAGACATGCCCAGAGAAGTGGAGTGATAGGACAGCTAGCCACTAGAAGCAGCAAGATTCAAACCCAGGTGAGTCTGGCTCTGCACCTCACATCCCTCCCACTTTGCTGTAATACCCAGAGACCATCTGGCTCAGCCCTCTCATTTCACAGGTGAAGAACTGAGCAGCAGCGAGAGAAATTGCCAGAGTTACACCTGTTGTTTTCAGCACCTTGTTTGATTTCCTTTCATTTTGCCTCTTTCCAAGGTGTAACTGGCCCCTGGACAGGTTAACAGAACACCCTTCTGTGGTGTGGACCCGGACACTTACTCCCCTCTCTCCCATGATTAGCCATAATCCTGACGTTACTGACTTCAATTCTTTTATCACTCACATGTGTGCTCATTCCATGAATATTTCTTGAGCATCTACTATGTGCCAAACACTCTGGAGATGTAGATGAAAGAGATATGGCTCCTGCCCTGAGGGACTTACATTCTGGGGTGGGGGTGGGGTGGGGTGGGAGGAAGGGGGACATGGCTGCAGACGTACAGTGACACAAGGCAGGAAGTATCAATGGTCAGTGATGGAATCTTGTGGGTGGTCAGAGAAGTCAGAGATTGAGTGGCTGTTGGATTAATGAAAGTTTTGAAGAGGAGGAACAACAAAGGAAGGAGAGGGGCCGTCATATATAAGTCCCTTTTCTGAATTGTCTTATTGAATCTACTGTAAAACTCACAAGCAAATAAACTCTGCTAAGGTAGATACCTTAGCCCTGTTTTACAGTGAAGCAACTAAGCTTCAGAGGCTTTAAGTAATGTGCCCAGGGTCCCACAGCTATGTAGTGGCACAGCTAGTGTTCCATGCTGAGTCAATTACCTTGATCTTTCTAGTGTCCCCTACTGACTCTCAGAAGCAGAATTTGAACTGGGCACCAAAGAATGAGTAGGTCATGTGGTGATAACTGTAGGAACAAAGACTTGGAGCAGGGGCACATTGAGGCATGCATGGTTGATATGGTTTGGATCTGTGCCCCCATTCAAATCTCATATTGAATTGTAATTCCCAATGTTGGAGGATTGGAGGTGGGGCCTGGTGGGAGGTGATTAGATCATGGGGGTATTTTCTAATGGTTTAGCACCATCCCTCTAGTGCTGTATTGTGAGAGAGTTCTATGAGATCTGTTTGTGTGTAGCACCTCCCCCTTCTCTCTCTCTCTCCTGCTCTGCAATGTGAAGATGTGCCTGCTTCCCCTTTGCCTTCTGCCATGATTGGAAGTTTCCTGAGGCCTCCCCAACCATGCTTCCTGTACAGTATGTGGAACTGTGAGTCAATTAAACTTCTTTTCTTCACAAATTACCCAGTCTCAGGTAGTTCCTTATAGCAATGTGAGAACCAACTAATACAATGATGCACTGTTACCAGTTTCATGGATGAGAGAGGGGTTTCATTTTATGAAGAAGTATTTAGGAAGAGCATGTGGGAAAGGTGGATTGCGGCCTCCAATCATTTATGCATCCATAACATAATTTTGAAGCATCCACTGTGATGTGCTAGACCATGATCTTTATGCTAAGGAGATAGTTGTGGTTAAAAGAGGCAAGGTCTATATTCTCATGGAACTTACATTGAAAATAGATAATAAACAGATAATAAATTGACAGCACATAAATGCCCAATGTAATTTCCATTTGTGATGTTGAAAAATAAACTGCAGCGCAATACAATTTTAAAGTGTTTATTTGAGCAAATAGCAATTCATGAATCAGGCAGCTCCAAAGTGGAAGTGGTTCAGGAGGTCTGTTGAAGACACAGGCTTTTATAGAGAGATGAAGAAGTGATACAAGGAAAATATTTGATTGGTTACAGTTATAAAGTTGCCTTATTTCATCTATTCCATTGAAAAGTCCCTAGTTATGTAAGTTTGTTGGCGGCTTCTTTTTGGTTGGACTTCAGTTCTGTTTTTCATGAATATAGGCATTCACAAGAAATAGCTTAAGTTTAGTTTTGCTTGTGTTTGTAAATCAAGCAATGATAAGGTCACTTATGAGGCCTAACTGGCTTTGTCTGCTCAGGTATTCTCCACTTTAATTTACTTTTGTAATGGCAATGTTATAAGTAAAACAAAATAATAAGCTAGAGAGAGGCCAGGTGAGAGAACACACTTGGATTTTTCCAGATATGAATTTTATCCCACAGGCAGTAAAAGAGCCATGGGCATTTTTGTGAGTGATGGCTCTACCATCAACCAAACTACAAGTTAAGGAGTCATTGGGAACCCAAGTAAAGTGGAGGCAAGTTATAGGCTGTGTGTGTTTGAGTATGGAAGGGAGTGTGGATCAGAATGATCTTGGCTGCAAGTGATCAAATACCCAACTTGAAGAGGCTTAAACAATGGGGGTTTGTTAATTCACATAATCACGTGTGTAGGTAGGAGGATGCAGAGTGGCTTAGTTCAGGCATGAAAACAATGTGAAGAACTAAGCACTTCCATCTTTCTTCTCTGCCATCCCCAGTGCATTGGTTTAATATATCCTATTTTCATTTTCTTATTATTTTTTAAAAATTATTTATTTTAAATGACAAATACAAATTTTATATATTTATCATGTACAATATGATGGTTTGAAATATGTGTTCATTGTGGAGTGGCCAAATCAAGCTACTTAACATATGTATTACCTCATGTAATTATTGTGGTTTTTTTTTATGGTGAGAACACTTAAAATTTATTCTCAGCAATTTTTTGTTGAGTTGGAGTTTCACTCTTGTTGCCCAGGCTGGAGTGCAATGGTGCAATCTCAGCTAACTGCAACCTGTGCCTCCTGGGTTCAAGTGGTTCTCCTGCCTCAGCCTCCTGAGTAGCTGGGATTACAGGCATGCACCACCATGCCTGGATAATTTTGTATTTTTAGTAGATATGGGGTTTCTCCATGTTGGTCAGGCTGGTCTCAAACTCCCAACCTTAGGTGATCCACCCACCTTGGCCTCCCAAAGTGTTGGGATTACAGGTGTGAGCCACCATGCCCAGCCAGCAATTTTTAAGAATACAACACGTGGTTATTAACTATAGTCACCATGTGGTACAGCAGAGCTCTTGAATTCATTCCTCCTGTCTAACTGAAATTTTATATCCTTTGACTAACATCTGTCCAATCCCCCCTCCAGCCACACCCCCAGCCCCTGGCAATCACCGTTTTTCACTCTCCTTCTATAAGCTTGACTTTCTTAGATTCCACATATAAGTGAGATCATGAGGTATTTGTCATTTTGTGCTTGGCTTATTTCACTTGACATAACGTCATCCAGGTTCATCCTTGTTGTTGCAAATGATAGAATTTCCTTTTTTAAAAATGTGAATTTTAATTAATTTTTATTGATACATAATAGTCGTATGTATTTACAGCATGCATGTGATATTTTGATACATGCATACAATGCATAATAATAAAATCAGGGTAATTGGAATATACATCACCTCAAACATTTATCATTTCTTCGTGCTGAAAATATTCTAAATCTTCTTTTCTAGCTACTTTGAAATATGCAATAAATTCTTGTTAACTGTCATTGTCCCACTGGATTTCCTTCTTTTTCAAGGCTGAATAGTATTCTGTTGTGTATATATACACCACATTTTCTTTGTCTATCATCCATTGATGGACACCTGGTTGCTTGCAGATCTTAGCTATTGTGACTAGTGCTGCATCCATTGCACTGGTTTTATCTTTAAGCTTGTCTGACATGGCTGGTAGATAGTTGCTGCAGGTCCAGGCCTCACACAAACCTTTCCAAGGTGGGAGGATAAGACTTGCCTTTCTTCATTCTTTTTATTTATTTTTTTAACTTTTATTTTAGGTGTGGGGGTACATGTGCAGGTTTGTTATTAACAAATTAGTGAATTGTGTGTCATGGGGTTTGGTGTTCAGATTATTTTGTCGCCCAGGTAATAAGCATAGTACCCAATAGATAATTTTTCCATCCTCTCCCTCCTCCTACCCTCCACTCTCAAGCAGGCCCTGGTGTCTGTTGTTCCCTTCTTTGTGTCCATGTGTGCTCAATGTTTAGCTCCCTCTCATAAGTGAGAACGTGAGATATTAGGATTTCTGTTCCTGTGTTACTTTGCTTAGGATTGTGGCCTTCAGCTCTATCCATGTTGCTGCCAAAGGACATGATCGTCTTCCTTTTTTATGGCTGCATAGTATTCCATGGTGTGTATGCACCATCTTCTCTTTATCCAGTTTACTGTTGATGGGCATTTAGGTAGATTACTTGATGCTGCTGTTGTGAATAGTACTGTGATGAACATATGTGTGCATGCGTCTTCATGGTACAATGATTTATATTCCTTTGGATCTATACTCAATAATAGGATTGCCGGATTGAATGTTACTTCTGTTTTAAGTTCTCTGAGAAATCTCCAAACTGCTCTCCACAATGGCTGAACTAATTTACATTCCCACCAGCTGTGTATAAGCATTCCCTTTTCTCGGCAGCCTTGCCAGCATCTGTTATTTTTTTTACTTTTTTTTTTATAATGGCCATTCTGACTGGTGTGAGATGGTATCTTATTGTGGTTTTGATTTGCATTTCTCTAACAATTAGTGATGTTGAGCATTTTTTATATGTTTGTTGACCATGTGTATGTCTTCTTTTGAAACGTGTCTGTTCATGTCCTTTGCCCATTTTTTAATGGGGTTGTTTGTTTTTTGCTTATTAATTTGTTTAAATTCCTTATAGGTTCTGGATATTAGACCTTTGTGAGATGTATAGTTTGCAAATATTTTCTTCAATTCTGTAGATTTTCTGTTTACTCTGTTGATAGCCTCTTTTACTGTGTAGAAGCACTTTGGTTGAATTAGGTCCTATTTGTTAATTTTTGTTTTCCTTGCAATTGCTATTGGTGTCTTTGTCATGAAATCTTTGGCAGGGCTTATGTACAGAATGGTATTTCCTAGGTTATCTTCCAGGGTTTTTATAGTTTTAGGCTTTACATTTAAATCTTTAATCCATCTTAAGTTGATTTTTGTATATGGTGTAAGGAAAGGGTCCAGTTTCAATCTTCTACATATAGCTAATCAGTTATCCCAGTGATGGCAGTGGTGGCCTGTCTAGAGTGACCACTGCCATGATGCCGGCTGCAGTGGGAGAGGTGCAGCCAGGGCTGTGCACTCCATGGAGCCAGTGGGATTGAGAACAGGCAGCAGACCCTCCCCTTTCGGAGTTGGCAGGATGGGAGCTTCGCATTCCCTGGACACAGCTGTGGCCACCCAGCTCCAGCTGAAGACCCAGGCCTCCCTGTGCTTTTGGGAGGTAGTAGCAGTCACCTTCCCAGGCACAGCTTCAGCCACCCAAACTGCAGCTGTGGACCCAGGCATCTCTGCATTCTCAGGTCCCCCTGCCCCTGCAGGCTCAGAAATGTCTGCTCCCACTACCTGGCCTCTCTCCGCCCCCAGCACCTGCTCTGCAGGTTTGAAAATGCCTGCTTCCACTGCCTGGCCTCTCCCTGTTCCTGGTGCCTGCTCTAATCTCGGAGAAAAGTTGAGGACAAGCCAGGGTGCTGTCACAACCTGGCTGGGTATGTGCATGCTGGGGACAGTGCTGACATGCCAGCCCCCTGCCGCCTTGGCCTGCTCTAGATTTTGGGTGCTAATGAGCATGGGAGGGAAGCCGAGGAGGGTCTGAGGGTAGCTCAGTGCTGGCCTGCAGGCACCCCTCAGCACCAACAGCATGAGTGTCATGAACAGCAGCAGGAGGCAGACAGGCTTCTGAGCAGAAAGGGACGGGTCTCTGGTGAAGCCTCACCTTCAAGCTGAGGAAGCCCTGAAGCCTAGGGGCTGGGCTGCCAGCCCTATGAACCAGAGTGGGAACTTGTGCTTTTTCTGGGCCCACCCATGGACCAATCAGCACCTACTTCCTTTCCTTTGAAGCTCATAAAAACCCCAGACTCGGCCAGATTTAGAGAGAAGATGGGACAACCAGCTGCAAAGAGGAGCTACCCACCCCAAGGTCTCCTCTCTGCTGAGAGCTGAGATGATGGGACAACCAGCTGCAGAGAGGAGCTATCCACTCCAGGGTCTCTTCTCTGCTGACAGCTGAACAGTCATCAGAACATCTGGCTGCAGAGAGGAGCTACCCACTGCAAGTCTCCTCTGAGCTACTCTATTGCTCAGTAAATCTCCTTTTTGCATTGCTCACCCTCCACTTTGCACATACCTCATTCTTTCTGGGCATGGGACAAGAACTCTGGACCTGCTGAATGGCAGGGCTGAAAGAACTGTAACACAAATGGGCTGAAACACGCCCCTTGCTCATCACGTTGCAGGTGACGAGGAGAGAAGAGCTGTGGACATTTGGGGAGCCTGGACCTAGATGCTCCCTGAGCCAGGGCTGTGACACCCTCTTTGGGGCTCTGAGGTTCCTGGTGTCTCCAAGCTTCTGGGTGCCACCACATTCCCCAGTGCCAGCTGTGAAAGCTGCCTGTGGGACACCTGGTCCGGCCACAGCCTTACAAGGAGCTGGCACCCATGCCAGCACCTAGAGCTGCTTGCCTTGCCACAGCCAGTGTGCCTGGCTGTGCACATGGGACACAACCCATGCTTACTTGCTCACACAGCCCTCACCACTCCACTTGTCCTTGGCAAGCATGGGATCTAGGCCAGTAGTGCAAAGTTAGCACAACCTGCCAGGACAAGTGGGCCCAGTGGTTTCCAGCTGGCAAAGTGACACCCCAAGGATCCCGTAACACCATTTATTGAATAGGAAGTCCTTTACCCACTGCCTGTTTTGTTGGCTTTGTTGAAGATCAGATGGCTCTAGGAGTACAGTTTTATTTCTAGGCTCTCTATTCTATTCCATTGGTCTGTGGGTCTGTATTTGTACCAGTACCATGCTGTTTTGGCAACTGTAGCCTTGTAGTATAGTTTGAAGTTGGGTAGTGTGATGCCTCCAGCTTTGTTATTTTTGCTTAGAATTGCCTTGGCTATTTGAGCTCTCTTTTGATTCCATATGAATTTTAAAATAGTTTTTTTCTAATGCTGTGAAGAATGTCATTGGTAGTTTGATAGAAATAGCATTGAATCTGTAAATTGCTTTGGGTAGTATGGCCATTTTAATAATATTGATTCTTCCTATCCATGAGCATGAACTGTTTTTCATTTGTTTGTGTTATCTCTCATTTTTTTAAGCAGTGTTTTTAAATTCTCCTTGTAGAGATCTTTCACCTCCATGGTTAGCTGTATTCCTAAGTATTTTATTCATTTTGTTCTCACTGTTTTTATCATAGAGAAAAACCTTTCCTAGAAGTCTTCTAGCAAGTTCCCTTTATTTCCCATTGGCCAGGATTGTGTCACATGTCCCCACTTAAACCAGTTGCTGGCAGATATAATGCAATTACCATTACAAGTTGAATTACTCAGCATTTGCTCCCTTGGACTATGCAGTGGGACAGCTTTCCTTACCACTCTCTGGAGCTTAGTTCCTGGGAAAAATTGGGGTTTGTCAGCCAGAAGAAGACAGGTAATTGCTGTTTGGGGGGTGTGACCAATGGTATCTGCTTCAAGGTGTGTGTGACAGACAAAATGGTTTTTCTTGTCAGAAGATGGTGCCAGAAAAGGCATGTGACTGCATGTATGGGGCATTAGCACTTCCTGAGCAATGGGAGACATGGACTAATTACCCTCCTGCAGTTCATGGGAGAAGGTAGAAAGGAAGAAGAGAAGGAAGGAAAAGCCCCTTCTTGAGTGTCTGCCCTCTGTTTATCCTACAGCATGCCTTCACATTTGTTTACAATTGGACTATGTCCTAAGCACGTTGTATTTTGGCATTTGACCCTTCTTGAGTGTCTGCCCTTTGTTTATCCTACAGCATGCCTTCACATTTGTTTACAGTTGGACTATGTCCTAAGCCCATTGTATTATGGCATTTGACACACAGCTTCCATTGGAAGTGGGAGTTATAATCCCTGTTGCACAGTTAAAGAAACTGAAGCCCACTGAGGCAAGTGACTCACTCAAAGTCTCTCCATTATCTCCTAGCAGGAGGCAGAGTCCCAGCTTTAACCCAATCTTTCTATCGCCCAATCTCAAGTTCTTTCCACCACTCCACACCTCTTTTCTGAATTATTTTTCCGTCCTAAGTTTTAAGAAAGAGCTTTCAAAGAAACATCTCTGTGAAGATCTCACTGGGTTGGTTGTTGAGAGATTTGAGGCCTGTAGGGTTACTACTCTCTACTACTTCCCTCTAGAACATTTTTTCCAGGGACTGACCCTCTTTGTGTATCTGAGATTATGTGATACTGTCTTCCTGAGCAGAAGAGGGCTAGGTCATATGTGCTGAAGGATCAGGGACAATGAAAGGAAGATAGCCTATCATGGGGATGATCTGGTGAGAGGATCAGTAGTTCTCAGTGGACCCTTAGTCCTTGTATTATTTATTTGCCCTTGAGATCTGCATTTGACATGGCTTCCTAGGGAAACCAAGATACTTTAGTCTGTCATTCTGAGCTCATGTTTGACTGATTCTTTTTCACCCCAGATTTTGTTGAGAACATTTGAAGCCTGCTGAGTTCTAAGCCCCCTTGCTTGGGAAAGAGATCTGGTTCCTCCCTGCAGGCTGGGCAGATCCTGGAGAGAGTTACAATGCTCAGAGCACAACATAGAACATAGAACAAAACCCTTTCAGGGTTTAGCAACCAGAGAGTCTGGACTTGACTCAAAGTGGACTCACATCCCTCTGGGTGGTTATGTTCAGGCTTCTTGGACCTTGAGTTGTGTATGATGGTTAAAAGCCTCCATTTATATCACATATTTCAAGTTAGTCATAATAATGTCTGAAGAACAGAATGTCAGGGTTGGCGTAGGATTTTCAGGGTCCCACTTAAACTGCTCTGGAGTAGAACTAATTTACCATAGATCATCTCCTTATGAACAGATGTGTCAAGCTGAGTAGACAAACTTTCACCAATGGATTTATAAAGCACTAAGCATTAGCACATGGCATGAATCTGGGGAAATTATCCGCTCAACCCTTCATTCAGCAAACATTCTTTTGGTGCCTACGATGTGTCAGACACTACACTAAGTAGGAGAGATATATTGAACCAGACCGACATGGCTCCTGATGTGGTCATAGATCAGAGAGGACACTAATGATAAACAAATAGAGAAGTGATAAAATAGTTACAAACTATGGTAAGTAGTTTGAAGGAGTCAGTGCTGTAAATTGTATTACAGTTAGCCTTTCTTATTTATTACTAAATTTAGGATGGTGATTTTCACCCACAGACAGAGTGATAATATGTCTCCCATCTTAACCCTTGGTATTGCCATGCTTAAGGCTATTAATTCATGGTTGCGTCTCAAAAGATGGGGCTGTTGAGAAAAGGGGAATGGAACTTGCAAATTGCTGAAAATTGCTTTTTTGAGAATCTCTTGAAATGCTGAGAGACATCTTGGGTACACTCCATTACCACTGTTGATGGGGTTGTCGGAAAATTGAAACTGGCTTTTAGTTCATTTTAATTTGAGTAACTGTGGATTTTGTCCTTCATTCTTGGTTTGATAAATAATGTCAGAAAAAAACCCAAAACAAATGAATAAAGAAGTAAAACAATTCTTAAACTGTGGCCACTGTTAGCTGTGTGAAAAGGGGTTTGGTTTGGAAGTGGCACAATAATCAATATAAAACTTAAATCTTGCTATATAGTCATATTGCATCTTGTTGGAGATTCATTTTCAAAGATGTGACTCAAGGTTATGAACGTTAGAATTACAGTACTCCAGGAAGTCCCTTAGGTAAGTACCTTACTGAGATGTGTGCATTGGCTCTGGGGAAGTCCCAGGTGGCAAGTTTTTCTTCTCTAGAGTTGGAAGAAATGGCTGTTTCTTCAGAAAAGTCCTAGATGGGACAGTTGGCTTGTAGAGTTCATGTTTAATCTCTTGACTTAGACTTGTAGTGGCGAGATGAGAGACCCAGAGAAAGGACTGATGGAGGGCTCAGTCCTGTCTTATACTCACTCAGGATGGTGGCTTCCAAAGCCCCAGCTAGGTGATTCTGCAGCTTAGAATCACCCAGGGAAAATGTTCACAAAGCTGGGCACAGTGGCTCATCCCTATAATCCCAGCACTTTGGGAGGCCAAAGTGGGAGGATCACTTGAGCCCAGGAGTTCAAGAGCAGCCTAAGCAACATAGTGAGACCCCATTTCTACAAAAAAATAGAGAAAAATCAGCCAGGCATGGTGGCACGCTTCTGTAGTCCTAACTACTGGGGAGGTTGAGGCAGGAGGATGGTTGAGTTCGGGAAGTTGAGGCTGCAGTGAGCCATGATTGTGCCACTGTACTCCAGCCTGGGTGACAGAGTGAGACCGTGTCTCAAGAAAAACCACACAAACCCCCATAAATTCTCTGTGGCTGGGCCCCACCCACACTAATTATGTCAGAATCCTTTGGGGAGAGAGCTCACACACAGCTTCAAGCTAATACATCTTTCAGGGAGAACATATTCTGGGGATGGTTACCCTTAGCAGGAATTTGGAGGGTGAGATTTCTGAGGTCCAGTTTCAAAGTGATACCCTAAATCCCTGCTTCTGAAACTTCAATGTGCATTGAAATTTTCCAGAGTCTTATTGAAAGTGCAGACTCTGATTCTGTACGCTTGTTTGGTTAGACCTGGCATTTCTAACGAGCGGCCAGGTAATTTGCCTGCACCCATTGAGTGGCAAAGCCCTAGGTGATATGTAGAATTAAGTACTGTGACATTTGAGAAGCGTTTCCTTAGAGCGTGACCCCAACCCTGGCTGCACGTTAATATCACCTGGGTAACTTAAAAAAAATACCAGTGCCAGGTCTCTCCCCCTGGAGTCCTCCTGATTCAGTTGGTTTGGGGTGGTTCCCCAGCGGCAGTAATTTAAAGAAAGTTCTCTAGGTGATTCTAATGTGCAGCTACGGTTAAGAATGTCTGCTCTAGAGGCTTGCTGGGTTTTTTTGTTTGTTTTTAGCTTGAGATCCATGCTGCTCAGTAGAAATATAATGCATGTGAATTACTTACCTGTGACTCTGTGATAAATTATCCAGGGCTTAATTATTTCACACGGTTTCTGAGGATCAGGAATCCAGGAGCAGCTAAGCTAGGTGGTTCCAACTCAAGATCCTGCCTGAGGTTTTGGTCAGGATGTAGGCTGGGCTGTGATTACCAGAGACTGGACTGGGGCCAGTGAATCTGCTTCCAAGAAGTTTCCCTGACATGGCTGTGGATAGAGACTCAGACCTCGCCACATAGGCCTCTCTATAGGGCTGCTCATAGCATTGCATTTAACTTCTCCTGGAATAAGTGAAGAGAGAGAGAGAGTGAGCAAGCGAGACAGACAGCAGTTGCAGTTTTTTGTAGTCTAATAGTGGAGTGACATACTGTATTAGTTAAGGTTACCTGGAGAAACAGAACCAATAAGATATACGTATATAAGGGGAGACTTATTGTGGGAGTTGGCTCATGTGATTAGGGAGGCCAAGAAGTCCCGTGATCTCTGCCATCTGCAAGCTGGAGAATCAGGAAAGCTGGCGGCAGAATAATTCAGTCCAGGTTTGAAGCTGAAACCTGAGAACTGACTGGGGATGGGGATGGTGGATGGGGTACTGGGGTAAGTCCCAGAATCTGAAGACATAAGAACCAGGAGCTCCGATATCCAAGGAAGGGCAGGAGAAGATGGATATTCCATCTCAAGGAGGGAGGGAGGGAAAGGGATGGGGGGTGGGGGTGGGGGTGGGGAGGGGGAGAGAGAGAGAGAGAGAGAGAACAAGTTTGCCATTCCTTTATCTTTTTGGTTTATTTGGGCACTCACTGGATTGGATGATGCCTGCCCTCATTGGTGAAGGCCATCTTCTTTACTCAGTCTACTGATTCAAATGCTAACCTCTTCTGGAAACACCCTCAAAGACATACTCAGAAATAATGTTTTGCCAGTTTTCTGGGTATTCCTTAGCCCAGTCAAGCTGACACATACAATGGACCATCACCCATGTCATCACTTCAGAAGTATTCTACGTGTCATGCAGGCCAACCCTGATACCTCTGAGGCAATGTGGGAGGGACTACACAAGGCTGTGAAGATCAGGAGGAAGAGATCACTGGGGATCATCTTGAAAGTGGTTACCATGATGCATGAAAGTAATTTCAAATTCTCTAGTGGGCATAATAAAAAAGTAAAAAAAGATGGCATTAATTTTAATAATATATAGTATTCTATTTACCCCAAATATTCAAACATTATCATCTCAACAGGTGATCAACATAAAATTATGATAATGATGATAAAATCATTATGAATGAGTTGTTTTGCATATTTTCTTTCTATTTGGACTTCTGTGTATTTTACACTTACAGCACACCTCACTTTGGATTTGCCACGTTTCAAGTGTGCAATGGCCAAGTTTGTTTCCTCTCCTGAACTCCATATGTGCCTCTTGTCTGGATGGATCCAAACGGCAGATTATCCTACTTTGTAAAAGGATCACCTTCTGTTTTTCTCCAAATGATAGACCCATTGGTTTACTTCACATTCCAGCTAAACTATCTGCCAACTTCCCTCTTATGAATTGAAAGTTGCATTTCTCAAGCTTATATTTTGTATGAGGAGCCCCTGGGTTTTTCAACACATTTATCCCACATTATTGACCTTTTTATGCCACTTGTGCAAAAATTTGTCAGGCACGATGTAAGAATTACAATAGCAATGACTGATTTTGGCCTTCGACTCAGTGGAGAGAAACTAATTATGTGGAGAGAAACCAATTATGGGCTAAACTACAGGAGCTCAATATGAATCCCCACCCTGCCACAGGTGCTTATGTAGAACTTGCACCTCAACACAGCATGAGGGCCAGGTCGGCAGAAATAGTGTCCTGATGAGCCAAATAGCAATTCCAACTACAGCACAAGAGCGATGTACTTCCGTCTCTGCTTCCTTTAACGGGTATTTTATGACTTGAAAGATTTTTGGATGAGCTGAACGCATTACTGTTTGCTATAGCGAACAGAAAGTTACAAGTCTTTTCTATGCAGATGACATGGTTTTATTGTCATGAACCAGGAATAGCCTCATTACTGTCAGAAAAAAGTGGCTCAGGATGAGCTACTCCCACCCCCCAATTGTCATTTTTGGCAGATGTCCTCCAACATTGAGTTGGCTTTTATTCAACAACCTGTGAATTGCATTCACTTGTTTAGTCACTTAGGGCTCCATTTTCCCACTAAGCCATTTGAGGGACTCACCAGGAGGTTATATTTGCTTAACATTAGGCATCTTATGGGTGCAGTATTAGGAATTTTCTAAGTCCTTCTTGGGAGATTAGTAAAATGTACTTTGAAAAACACTGAAGCTAAAATGCTTATGGCTTAGCTTGATCGGCTAGGACATTTTTTTCTCGTGTGGGAGCAGATCCATAGCCATCTTCTCTAGGAAAACAGCTTTCCACAGGCATCCCATAGGTATTGCCACAGGCATTCCCATGGTATTCTCACAGGTATCCCCACAGGGGTTCTCACAGGCATTCTCACAGGTATTCTCACTGGTAATCCCACGGGCATTCTCACAAGCATTCTCTCAGGTATCTCCACAGGCATTCTCACAGATATTCTCACTGGTAGCCCCACATGCATTCTCATAAGTATCCTCACTGGTAATCACACGGGCATTCTCACAGGCATTCTCTCAGGTATTCCTACAGGCATTCTCACAGGTATCCCCACAGGCATTCTCACTGGTATTTACACAGGTATTCTCACTGGCATTCCCACAGATATTTCCACAGGTATTCCTACAGATATTTCCATAGGTATTCCCATAGGTATTTCCAAAGGTATTTCTATAGGCCTCTCCCCACAGGCATTCTCACAGGTATTCTCACTGGTATCCCCACATGCATTCTCATAGGTATTCTCACTGGTAATCACACGGGCATTCTCACAAGCATTCTCTCAGGTATCCCCACAGGCATTCTCACTGGTATTCACACAGGTATTCTCACTGGTAATCACACAGGTATTCTCACAGGCATTCCCACAGATATTTCCACAGGTATTCCTACAGCTATTTCCATAGGTATTCCCATAGGTATTTCCAAAGGTATTTCTATAGGCTTTCCCACAAGTATCCCCACAGGTATTCTCACAGGTATACTCACTGGTATTCACACAGGTATTCTCTCAAGTATTCCCACAGGGATTCTCACAGGTATTCTTACTGGTGATCACACAGGTATTCTCACAGGCATTCCCACCGATATTTCCACAGGTATTTTTACAGATATTTCCATAGGTATTCCCATAGGTATTTCCAAAGGTATTTCTGCAGGCTTTCCCACAAGTATCCCTACAACTATTCCCACAGGTATTCTTACTGGTATTCACACAGGTATTCTCACTGGTATTCACACAGGCATTCTCTCAAGTATTCCCACAGGCATCCCCACAGGTATTCTCACTGGTATTCACACAGGCATTCTCTCAAGTATTCCCACAGGCATCCCCACAGGTATTCTCACTGGTATTCACACAGGGATTCTCTCAAGTATTCCCACAGGGATTCTCACCGGTATTTATACAGGCATTCCCACAGGTATCCCAACAGGCATTCCCACACGCATTCCCATAGGCATTCCCACAGATATTTCCATAGGTATTCCCGTAGGTATTTCCAAAGGTATTTCTATAGGCTTTCCCACAAGCATCCCCACAGGTATTCCCACAGGTATTCTTACTGGTATTCACACAGGTATTCTCTCAGGTATTCTCGCAGGGATTCTCACAGGCATTTTCACAGGCATTCTCTCAGGTATCCCCACGGGTATTCTCTCAGGTATCCCCACCGATATTTCCACAGGTATTCCTACAGATATTTCCATAGGTATTCCCATAGGTATTTCCAAAGGTACTTCTACAGGCTTTCCCACAAGTATCCCCACAGGTATTCTCACTGGTATCCCCACAGGCTTTCTCACAGGTATTTCCACAGGCATTCCTACAGGTATTTCCAGAGGTATTCCCATAGGTCTTTCCAAACGTATTTCTACAGGCATTTCCATAGGCATTCCCAAAGGCATTCTCACAGGCATCCCCACAGGTATTCTCATTGGTATTCACAGAGGTATTCTCATGGGTTTTTTCACTGGTATCCCCATGGGTATTCGCACAGGGATTCTCACCGGATCTCCACAGGTATCCCTTCGGCCTCTCTTTGGGCAGAGGTTGGTCCATTAATTGATTAACACACTTAGATCCTCCCTCGGCTGGTAACATGGAATATCTGTGTGACAGGCCGGTGCTTGCTATAGACTACAGCTTCAAACTGTTTGCTCTCCACGTCGTATCTCTAATTAGCTGGAGAGAAAAGCACTCCGAGAATTCCTTTTAGAAGGTGAATAAGATCTTGAGGAGGCTCTCATGATGTTCCTTTTGTGAGGGTCCATGGTTAAATTCTCCTCAGACTACCACGCCAGGGAGAGCCCACTTCCAGGAGCAACTGGGCCATTTTCTGTTTTTTAGAATCACTGTCATCCTGACGGCTTGTAGGTGGCTGTGTTTCTGTACCCTCCAACCCCCATGGCTACCAGAAACTAAGCTGAAAAATTCATCTGGCCAGCTAGACATGGTGGCTCACGTCTGTAATCCCAGCATTTTGGGGGGCCTAGGTGGGTAGATTGCTTGAGGACGGGAGTTTGAGACCAGACTGGCCAACATGGTGAAACCCTGTCTCTATTTAAAAAAAATACAAAAATTAGCCAGGCAAGGTGGCACGCACCTGTAATCCCAGCTACTCAGGAGGCTGAGCATGAGAATTGTTTGAACCCAGGAGGCAGAGGTTGCAGTGAGCCGAGACTGTGCCACTGCACTCCAGCCTGGGCAACAGAGTGAGACCCGGTCTCAAAAAAATAAATAAAAATTCATCTGGCTTCCTGGATCTTAGAATATGCTGGGGCATCTTGCTGCCTCCCTCTTCCTTTTCCTCACCCTGGTTTCTTTATTCCTTCCTTTAAAAGATGGGCTGTGTTGCATGTATTCAAATCAACCTCTTCAAGCCTTTTCCAGGATGAGGCAGAGGTGCAAATAAATACTAAGAATGGAACAAGACATTAATCATCTTAAACAAGTAAGGGGTATGGAGGGGACTGGGACCGAGGTATCCTTCCTGCCTAGCCAGTGCTTTCCTATCAGACCGTGATCCAGGCACACGGGTGTAACAGAAAACTTTAGCTGTCGTGGAGGCAACATACTCCTGCCCCAACAGATAGGACTCATGGATAAAATGTAAACACAGAATCTTTGATCCATGGGGAAGTTCTAAACACAGACTGCTGAATGCTGAGGGACTTCAGCAGAGGCAAAGAAGAAATTGTGCCTCTGACACACGTGCATGTGTGTTTGTGATGTGCGTGTGTAAGTGTACTCAAATGTGGACAAGGAGAACCCGAACCTTTCAGCCTGGCAAACAAGCTTATCACTATCCACTCTCTGCCTCTGTTTATTTCTCTGCACCAAGTCTACTCAAGTGACTTCTTGTCCTGTGACAGTCAATGCATCATCTGGGTGACGTTTTCTGTCCTTCCTGCCTGGGTCAGCTTCCCTCTTCTGTACAACCCCACTTCTCTGTATCCCTCAGCTCTCTGAACATTCTACTATTATAGTTTCCATAAGCTGGCATGCTGTTTACTTGTGGAATTCCCCTGCACTGTGAGACCCTTGAAAGCACATGGCTTACTCATCTTTGCTACTCCATACCTAACACAGTAGCTCACACATAGCAGGTGCTCAGTGAGGGTCCACTGAATAAAAACACATGTGTTAGCACATGTGTTTGCATTATTTTTGGTTGCATGTCACAGAATACAGAAATAAGTGTCTTAAAAATAGGAATTTAGTTTTTGTCATGTAAATGGAGTCCCAGTATTGTCAGGCCAGGGCTGGAGTGGCAGATCCACTGTTATCAAGGTCTGCCACCTCAGCGTCAGCTTCCAGCCACATGGTTGCCTCATAGTCCAAAATAGCTGCTGGAGCTCCAGACATCAGGTTTGCATTCCAGGTAGAAAGGAAAAAGGATAAATCCCTCAGCTGGGTTAGCCTCTTCCAAGAGCCCTTCTGGAGGAAACTCCATTCGATAATTTTCTCTTTCATCTCATTGGTCCCCACTCCTTGCTTAGGTGAAAGCAGGGCTCAAAAATGTGGTTTTTCACATGTGAACATTGCTGCTTTAAATAAATTGGGGTACTGTGGATTAAAAGCAGACACATGAATATTGGATCCACAGCCAGCAGCCTGCACTACTGCTCATAGTTGGGAATTACAATGAGTAAGTCCCCCAGAAACCTGGAGAAAGGAGGTTTGGTAATCCTTTCAGTGACAAAGTAATAATAAACACATAATACACTGAAGCAGAGATGGCTAAAGGCAACTTAGTGAGCCACAAAGTCTGTAACCTCTCAAGAATGTGTCAATATGAAAGGAATTGTCAGCTGGGACATGGAGATCCTGGGGCACAGAGAAAACCTACAAAGGGGCAAATGTAGCAGTGCTTCTTCTCTACCCCTGGGGTCAGGGACTACAGCCAAGGGGAGAACTTTAGCAAGTAGACGTTAGTTATTTTGATTCCACTGGGGATGTGCATGTAACCAATTGCATATGAATTCAAGCCTGCTTCACCATTTTGGAGTACAAACAGCTGTAAAACGAAACAGCTCAAACCCTCAGCTCACTAATGTGAGCATGCTGGGACTCAAACAAAAATATAGAACACAGCAGGCAATAGTGTTATGAAGGAATAAAAAAGCAGAGTAAGGAGATGAGAATGGGAGGGGAAGGTGCCAGATGGGGAATGGCAGTGTCAGGGAAGCAGCCCAGAAAGAACTCAAAGATAGAAACCAAGATGCTGAATCCTTTTCCCAGCTCTGCTGTTGACTTGCTCGTGTGTGGGTAGACAATTGGGTCTCAGTTTCCACCTCGGTGGAATGGGGCAATGGAGCTGGTGACCAGAAGAGTGCAGTGATTGATAATAACATGGACAGTCAAATGGGTGTTTCCTGCGCTTGAATTCCAGCTCAACAGTTACTGGCAATAACTGAGCAAGAAACAAATCTCTCTGAATCTTGGTTCCCTTGTCTGTAAAATGCGGATGAGAGCAGTTACCACGCAGGTGTGTTTTGAGGTAGCTTAAATGAGGCCATGCAAATAAAGTGCCTGCACGAAGTTGGTGCACAATTAATAGCAGTTTCTTCCTCTGCAAACTCCGACTTCAACCAGGAAAGGCTGTCCTTTCTGGACAATCTGCTTCCAGCTGTCAACGCCGCTGACTGCAGACTCTCTTTTGCAGCCTGTCTCCCTGGTGACAGTTACTATGATTATCTCAAAAGTTCAGCGCTACCACCCTTTTCACGGAAGGCCCGATGTGCTGCTGTCTGGAGTCCTTTAAACCCATGATTTATTAGGTTGTTGTCCCTGATGATTTCTCAAATGAACCCATAGATTAGAAATGTTAATAAAGCATCCCTGGGGTCTTCAACTGATAACTTGTGTTATGGGGTCCATTTATGAACCAATTATGGTCAATTGACACTTCCATCTGCATCCCCATCCATCAGGATGCAAATGGCTCTTGGACTCGTGCTCTGGGGGTTGAAGGGCAATGGCAGCTGGATTACGTGGCTCCAATGATGTGGGTCTTCCTTTCCTCTGCACCTGTAGGCTCCCTCTGTTGTCAGATCTATGACTAAAATATACTTGACATTCCTTTACTCCCCATCTGCATTCCAGAGCTTTCGCTTGGTGGATGATGCATGCATGGATTTATTCATTCACTTACTCATTCCTTCCTTCTTGCCCACTTTCCTTCCCTCCTTTGTTGAAGGTTTACTGAGGTACCTCTTACCTTTTTGGACAAGTCTATAATTGTATAAATGATAAACATGAAGGTCGTGATGATTTTTAAATATCATATCTGTTTTTCAATATTAATACATGCCAGCAACTCCCTTTTCCAGAGGAGGAAACTGGGGCACACAAGCAATAATATAACTTTTTCAAGATCAGAGAGGTTAAGTGACTTGCCCAAAGGCACACAGCAAATAAGTAGGGAAGCCAGGGAACTTTGGGCAAATTATTTTAACACTGTGTGCTTCAGTCTCTTCTTCTGTAAAATGGGTCTATTGATTGAACCTGTGTCACAGGGCTGCTGTGAGAATTGAACATAAAGGGCATAGAACAGTGCCGGGTCTGCAGAAAGCCCTCAGGATGCAGTAGCAGCTGCTATCAGCACTATACCTAAAGTTGACCATTTAAGTTAAAATCTCCCAAAAACCTCATGAGGAAAAGGAGGTCCAGAGAGGTGAGTAACTTGCCCAAGGCCACATAGTTAAGAAACCGTGAAGGTGGAATTTGAACCCAGGTCTGTCCTGCTCTAGAGCCTATACACTTAAAAACTGCTTTATCTTCCAGTGCTCATTGAAACACCAAAGCTAAAAGTGACTATTAGAAACTGCCTTGGGGTTTTCAGTGGAAGGTTAAGTTCCTTCCCTTGGGGCATCAGGGAAGACTTCCTGGAGGAAGGGGCACTTGCGCAGTCTCTGAGATGAGGGGATGGAGAATGTGCTGTGGAGATGGGGATGTCAACCTAGGGGAAAGCCTCACCTGGAGAAGAGCTGCCATGAATTTGCTGGGGTTGGAGGGAGGCTGAATATTCTTGCCATGGACTCTGGACTCTGGGCCTGGACACTGGGAGGGCCAAACCTGGCCCATCCTCTTGTGCCTGCTCTCAACTGACCTATGTCCAGCTTTTCATGACCTAATAGAGGTGGGGATAAAACAATGTCTCCCTCTCAGCTGTCAAGAGCTTGAGATGAGATGAGGCCACTGAACCTCACAGGTGTGCAGTGAATGGCGACTTGGTGACTTGCATGATAGACCTCATCATGGTTGCAAACAGAACCCTGCAATTGGAGCAGCTCTTTGTTTGATGAAGGGAAAGAGGAACAGGGAAGGGGAGCACAGGCAGGAGCTCTGAGGGACATGGGCTGAGGAGCTGAGTGGCCGGGTCTATCATTGCCACGAAGGGGTGGTCAGCTAGTGCGGGGTCACCAGCAGAGGGACAGACCAGAGAATAGGCAGCATGACAGAGCTTCTCTAGGAGGTTTTCTCTATAGAGGGCAGTGCAACCCATCTCTCACTCTGGAAAGGTCTGCTGGTGCTGCTAGAACTTTCTGGAAATTGCAGTATTTACACAGTGGATTTTTTTTAGTAGAAAAGGCCTGGAGAGCCCATTAACCCAGATGGGGAACTGCAGCCCATGAGGAGAGGCCATTTCCCCAAGCCCACAAGGTCAGTTTGTGGAAAAGCCAAGACCTGTGGCAACTGGGTCTCTTGATTACTGATTTTGCAGCATAGAATATTCCAGAGCTGGGGGACCCCTTGTGGAGGCTGATGGCAGCGTCACCCAGTGGCTAAGGCTCCAGGCTGCCAAGGTCAGACCATCTCAGCTTCACCTCTTCATTCTGCTGCTTGCTGTGAGCTTTGTCTCGTTACTTCTTGGGACTCAGTTTCCCTCATGTCTTCAGTGCGACTAACAATGCCTATGTCACAGGCCTGCTGTGAGCATTACATGAGATCATATGAGGCCAGCACAGTGGATGCTGTGGCCGTTTCCATGCGCCCTTGCCTTGGGTTGGGGCAACTGATCAGGCTCCAGGCCTCAGCCCAGATTGACCTAAACCAGGAACCTATGAATGATCCCTGCCTCCTTTTCCTCACATCCCACACCCACTCCATCAGCAAATCCTGCTGGTTAGAACTTTAGGTATATCCTGAATCCCACCACTTCCCACACCACCTTGGCGGCCCCTGGAGTGAGCCAGGTGCATTCCTCCTGGACAACCACACTTAGGCTCTCTGCCTTCTTCTTTCTCTTAAGTCTGTGCTCCATCCAGCTGCCATGTCTGTCTCCATATCTGTCCATTCCTGGTCAAAAGCCTTCCCTGACTCCACAAAAAGTCAGATGGCCCATGAGACTCTGTAAAATCTGATCCTCATGGGCTGTCTTCCAGTTACACAGACCTGCTGGCTCTTCCTCAGAACACATCAGACACACTTTCATCTTTGCACTTGCTGTTCCCTCTGCCAGGAATGCTTTTCCCTACATAGTCTCATGGCTCATTCTTTCATTCCTTCCAGTCTGCCCAGACACCATCTTCTCAACCAGGCCCACCTTGCTCGCTCCTGCTCTGGCATTCCTGATCCTCCTTTTCTTTTTTTCTTTTTTTTCTTTTTTTTTTTTGAGATGGAGTCTCATTTTGTTGTCCAGGCTGGAGTGCAGTGGCGTGATCTCAGCTCACTGCACACTCTGCTTCCCGGGTTCAAGCGATTCTCCTGCCTCAGCCTCCCAAGTAGCTGGGATTACAGGTGTGTGCCACCACACCCAGCTAATTTGTGTATTTTTAGTAGAGACAGGGTTTTACTATGTTGGCCAGGCTGATCTTGAACTCCTGACCTCAGGTGATCCTCCTGCCTCGGCCTCCCAGAGTGCTGGGATTACAGGAGTGAGCCACGGCGCTCGGCCTCCTTTTCATTTTTTATAACACTTGTCTCCTTCCAATATGCTATTTAATTTACTTACTGAGTATGTCCATGGTCTAGAGCTTATCCCCCCACCATCCCTTCCATCAAGCTGAATTAGAGGCCATGAGAGTCAGGATTTTTTATCTCTTTGTTCACAGCTGTATTCCAAGCATCTAGCACAGTATTTGGCACAACAGATATTTATTGATCAAAAGAAAGAAAGGCTCTTGCTTCAATTTTTCCTGGCCTGGGTCACCTCTCTGGCCACACAAGTATGAATGTATTTCTTTCATAAGCTTCCAGTTACCCACTGGAATATCAGTTCCGTCTGTCTAATGCCAACCTTATGAGTCCCTCATCCTGTTTGCTGATACCAACCTGTCACTGAAATATACAGCTAAATATAATGAAAGTAAGTTAATTGTATCTTATGTTTAACACTATTTTATTAGAATTAAAATTGTGCACTAATTTTTAGAGTGAACACAGAATGAATCACATGTTCCTCTTTGGTAGAATTTTTCTGACAAGATGGTGTAATGGTATGTTAGGACAACCTTCACTTCTTATATTTTCATAGCACAACTATAAAGAGGGTCATTTTTTTTTTTTTTGCAAAAATGCTTGAGGGTTTCATAAGTTTTCCTAAGGGCTTTTTGTAGTACTTTGATATTGAAATCATTCTCTTTTGAGGTACTTATTCATTATCCTCATTGATTTTTCTCTTTATTAACAGGCCTAACCCTTCTACATAGCTACTAATAACCAGCATTTTTTGAGAGCTTACCATATGCCAGGCTCTTCATATGTGTTCATGGATTTATTTTTACTACAACTCAACGTGGTAGGTCATATTGTGGTACACATGTTTTTTTAGTTTGTTTGTTTTGTTTGTTTTTTTGTTTTTGTTTTTGAGGCAGTCTCACTCTCTCACCCACGTTGGAGTGCAATGGCGTGATCTCGGCTCACTGCAACCTCTGTCTCCCAGGTTCAAGCAATCCTCCTGCCTCAGCTTCCTGAGAAGCTGGGATTACAGGCATGTACCACCATGCCCGGCTAATTTTTGTATTTTTAGTAGAGACAGGGTTTCGCCATGTTGGTCAGGTGGTCGTGAACACCTGACCTCGGGTGATCACCTGTCTCGGCCTCCCAAAGTGCTGGGATTACAGGCGTGAGCCACCGCGCCCGGCCTGTGGTGCACATGTTCTAAGGAAATTGAGGCAGAGAGAAGTTAAGTACCGTGTTCACAGATGTGCAACTAGGAAGTGGGGAGCAGGGACTTGGATCCACACCGTCTGCTGCTTAACCATTCATTTGTCAGAGACTTCGTGTGTGTCCCGAGCCATACGCTAATATCACTTTCACTGATCTCATGTGAGATTTGCATTTAGAAATAAGGTTAATCTGCATTTCTTGTGTAAACTATTATGGGATGTTAAGGTCCCACAGTCTGTAAGACCGACTGATGATTGACCCAAGGGTGTGATGAGCCATGATAGAGATGCATAAGTGTTAAATAGGGTGGGACATTTGAGCAAGCTGGCCACTTCATTATTAAGTTTGGCCATGGAAAGAATTGATGTTTGGCCGTGGAAGGAATTTACTAGGGATACCTAGAACATGAGAACTGCTCTAGGGACCCCTAGTAAATTCACAACTGTATGTTTAGAGTGAAAGCCCAGGCCTCACCCCAGGCTGTATCCTGGATTCATTCTTCGCCATCATGAAAAGCCAATCACCACAGTTTGATGGGGCAGGGCCAGGGCTGGGGACAAAGGGTGAAGGTGGAGGCGTCAAATTAACATTTGTCGAATACAAACTCTGTGCTAGGCCTTCTGGGAGATTTAATTAGTCTTTACTACAAGCCAAGGAGAAAGGTATTATCATGCCCATTTTACAGATGAAGAAACTGAGGCATGGGGGGGTGAAGTCACTTGGTCTAGGCACTCAGATCTAGGTTCAAATTTGGGTTGGTGGGTCTCCAAAACCTAGGCATTTTGCACCGTCCTGCACTGCTTCCTTAAGAATGCAGAAAGATTAACCGAGGGGGGACCGTGGAGACGGATGGCACCGTTTGGTTGGGAGGCGGCCAGAGTGGTGGTAAAGGCAGGAAGTGAGGTCTATCTGGCCACAGTCTACCAGCATCTGTTCCCATTGGCTGCTGCCTGGGTTCTCCAATTCCTTACAGTTGGAAACAGACTTGTTTTCTAGGAATGCAAAGGAAGGATGGCTATCTGATGATTTGATCACTGCTACTTAGGAAAACCCCAGGATACTCCCCAATTTAGGAGCTGCGGCAAAGTCGCTTCTTTGCCATCTCAGAAATGTCAGGTTGACCAGATGGAGAGGAGCCAGAGTGAGGCAGAGAACACAGCGAGTTTTCCAGCAGAGCCCCGCAGAACGTAGAGGGAGTGTGTCTCTTGATTCATGTACCAATTACACACAGTGTATTACATTACAAGGCTAACAGGAAATAAACCAGAGCAGCATCTGTCTGCGCCAGGGCCCACGCACGCCTCTGGATTGCTCAGCCCTGGCTGGCCACCTCCTGGCCTGGCCCCTGGAAGCTGAGGAAGTGGATTATATTTTTGGCTCATCCAGGAATCGTTTTCAGGGGGGCCATGCGCATTGAACAGCCAGTCTGTGTCGGTCAGGAGACCCCTTTTCTGTCCCTATGGCTTCCCTAGATGGTTTGGGGTTTAGGTCCACATGTAGGGTCTTGGCTAAAGAAATAGAAGATGGGCCAGGTGCAGTGATTCACACCTGTAATCCCAGCACTTTGGGAGGCTAAGGCAGGCAGATCACTTGAGGTCAGGAGTTTGAGACCAGCCTGACCAACATGGTGAAACCTTGTCTTTACTAAAGATACAAAAATTAGCTGGGAATGGTGACATACACCTGTAATCCCAGCTACTGGGGAGACTGAGGCAGGAGAATCGCTTGAGCTTGGGAGGCAGAGGTCGCAGTGAGCCGAGATTGCACCATTGCACTCCAGCCTGGGTGACAGAGCTAGACTCCATCTCGGAAAAAAAAAAAAAAAAAAGAGGAATATGGGCCCGCTGCATCATTCCCTCTTGTGCTTCCAGAACTGCACTGGCCATGGTGCAGAGCCTGTGGCTAGTCAGAAAAAGGTTCCCCTCAGAGCAGATGTAGCCCTGAGGGTGCAGCGCTTGATAAATAGAGTGAGAGAGGGTTTAGCTGGCTCATTCAGCTGGTGCTCCTGTGCAGAGCACAGCCTGCTTGATAGTGGGCAATCCGAGGGAGATGAGAGGGGGCAGAGTCGGGTGTGGGGAGGAGAGGGAATACACCTGGAGGAAGAGGTGCAGCCAGGCTCAAAGACTGGAAGTAGGCATGTGCCTCTCCCTCTGCCTCGGCTCCATTCCCTTCCCCCAATTTCCCTACTATGGCTTTTTCCTACTTGTCTTAACATCTCCTTCCAATTTCCCCACTCCGTGCAAGATGACTCCATTAGGACTTTGGGCGACAGTCTTGGGGTTCAAACGGACTCTGGAGGAAATGGAAATGATTAATAGCATAAGAAAATGTGCTCAGTCTCATCAGTAACCCAGGAAATGGAAATTTAAGTGACAACAGGATGCCTGGGAATTTTATACAAGAGAGGGATGTGGTCGGAATGCTTTCTGAGGCAGTCACCTTTGCTCATTTTGAATTTTTTATTCGGCATATAACTCCCTGGGTATGTCTCAAGATGTAAGTGATTCAAATTTTTTATTTTAAAAAATTCTGCAAGACCGTAATACTGAAAATGGGCCTTATGATCACTGGTAGATGGTCCCCAAACCCCTGCTGTTCTGGAACTGGAAGGTGGAGTTAAAAAGAGCCATCTCATGGTCTGGGGTCAGGATACACATAGGAATGAGTGTGATTTAGGGTGGTAGAGCTCTGCAGGCCAGCACAACTGGGCTGAATCCAGGTGTGACACTCCCTGCCACGTGACCTTGGCTAGGACAAGGTGGACACCAAGTTCTGCCACAAGATGCCATCCCTCAGCCACTGGGAGGGTCATGAGGGGAAGAATGCTTGAATTCCAGCTCCATCCTTTATTTGCTGAGTGATCTTGTGATATGCTTTGGCTGTGTCCCCACCCAAATCTCATCTTGAATTGTAGCTCACACAGTTTCCACGTTTTGTGGGAGGAACCTGGTGAGAGGTGATTGAATTATGGGGGTGCGTCTTTCCTGTGTTGTTCTCTTGATAGTGAATGAGTCTCAAGAGATCTGATGGTTTTAAAAATGGGGGTTTCCCTGCACAAGCTCTCTTTTTGCCTGCCACCATTCACGGAAGATGGGACTTGCTCCTCCTTGCCTTCCGCCATGATTGTGAGGCCTCCCTGGCCATGTGGAACTGTAAGTCCAATTAAACTTCTTCTTTTTGTAAATTGCCCAGTCTCAGGTATGTCTTTATTATTAGTGTGAAAACGGACTAATATATCCTGTTTTGTTTACCCTGCACTTCTGAACCTCAGTTTCCTGGCCTGTGAAGTGGGGCTGCATGCACTTCCTCAACAGGGTCAGCACATGAGATTAAATGAGATAATGTGTAAAGAAGGCTCAGTATAGTGACTGGAACATCATAGGAATTCAAAATGTGACTTTAGATATGATGGAGGTTGACTGGGAGGAGGGGGTAAGGCATCCCAGGGAGTGGGTACAGCTTGAGTAGGGAAAAGCATCGAGCAGTTTGTCTTGTTGGGGGAATTGTAAGTTGCTCATGGAGTCTGCCATGTACGGAAGGGTGTGGTGAGAGATGGAACGGAAGAGGTAACAGGCAGTTAATCATGGAGGTGTTGAATATGCTGTGGAATCGTCTGCTTCCTCTGATCCGGAGGTGTGCCAGGTATTACCTGATTGTGTTTCTGCTCACAATTCATCCTCCTTTGCCCTGCTGTGTGACAGTGGAGTGGGACCCTGTGAACTTTTCTCCTTTGCCAGCTAGCACAATGCTAGACCTTGGCAGTAGGGGGCACTGGCTCCTAGGGCATGGCTGTGAGCAAGTGGCTTCCACATCAGCAGAGCAATTCCCTGCTGGTGAAATGCAGGAGACTTATAAATGCACAGCCTCTGGTGAGAAACCAACCAGTGGGTGGTTTCCTGTCTGCTATGATCTGAATGTGTCCTCTCAAATGTATATGTTGAAACTTAATCACCAAGGTGATAGGATTAAGAGGTGGGGCCTTTAGGAGGTGATTAGGAATGAGAGCTCTGCCTTTATGGATGAGATTGGTGACATTATGGAAGGGCTGGAGAGAGCTAGCTAGGGCCTCCTGCCCTTCCATCTCTTCTGCCACGTGAGGACATAGCATTCATCCTCTCTGGAGAATGCGGTATTTAAAGCAACATCTTAGAAGCAGAGACTGAGCCCTCACCAGACACTGAAACTGCTGATGTCTTGATCTTGGCCTTCCAAGCCTTCAGGGCTGTGAGAAATACATTTCTATTATTTATAAATTACCCAGTCTGTGGTATTTTGTTACAGCAGCAGGAATGGACTAAGATACTGCCCATTAGCCCTGGCCTGTGGCACCCTAGCAAACACTACCAGCCCCCAGCTGTCCTTGGTCACACCCTCCTAGGGCTGCTGAAATAGATGGCCACCAACAAAGTGACTTAAAACAACAAAAATTAATTCTCTCACAGCTCCCAAGGCTGGAAGTCCAAAATCAAGGTGTTGCCAGGGCCATGGTCTTTATGGAGGCTGATTTTAGTCCATTTTGTGCTGTTGTAACTGAATACCACAGACCTGGTTATTTTTTGAAGAACAGAAATGTATTTCTCACAGTTCTGGAGGCTGGGAAGTCCAAGATCAAGGTGCTGGTGTCTGGTGAAGGCCTTCTTGTTGCATCCTCACAAGGTGGAAGGTAGAAGGAGCAATAGAGGATAAACCCTGAGTCTTCACATGGCAGAAGAGAGAGAGAGAGAGAGAGAGAGAGAGAAATTCCCTCCTGAAAGCCCTTTTTATAGAAGCATTAATCCATGAGGCTTCTGCCTTCATGACCTAAACAGCATCCATTAGGCCCCACCTCCCAACACAGTTGCATTGGGGATTAGGTTTCAACCTGAGTTTTAGAGGAGATAAAAACATTCAAACCACAGCAAGACTGTAAGTAGGGATCTATTCTGTGCCTTTCCCTTAGCTCCTAGTGTTCCCAGCAATCCTTGACATTCATAGGCTTATAGCTGCATCATTCCAGTCTCTGCCTCTGTTGTCATATGGCCTTTTCTCTCTGTGTTTGTCTCTGTGTCTCTTCTCCTTTTCTTGTAAGGACACCAGTCATATTGGATTAAGGCCCATCCTAATGACCTCATTTTAACTTGGTTGCATCTGCAAGAATCCTATTTCCAAATAAGGTCACACTCACGGGTTCTGGAGGTTAGGACTTCAACACTCTTTTTTTGGAGGACGTGACTGAACTCATCACAGTAAGTAAAGCCCTTAGCTTGGTGCCAGTGCCTTGTAAGTATTTGATAAATATTAGCTATTATTATTACCTCTGAGGCTCAAAGGAGAGACAAAGTAAATAAAGTCCCTTTGCAAATCATAAGCAGTGGGCAGTGCTATTGGTATTTTCTTTGTTTGTACTAATAAGAGGTGCCTTCTGACAGATGTGACGCAGACATCCTCAAGGAAAGAGCTAGCATGGCGATAATGCATAACTTCACATGCAGGTGGTAGACACAGAGGGCAAGGAGAGAGGACAAACCATGCCAGGGCAGGAATCTTCCATCCATGATTGATGGCTAGCTGTGGGACAAGCTGCAGACATTCCTGGAGCAGGGCTCAGGGTGTGGGTGCTCAGCCAGGGCCAACCCAGGGCAAAGCTGGAAAGAAAATAGCCCCGTCTTCGGTCTCCCATTTAAGGCCATCTGACTACTCCTGTATGTTCTCTCAGCTCCTGGTGTTCCCAGCAATCCTTGATGTTGGTTGGCTCGTAGCTATGTCACTCCTGTTTCTGCCTTTCTCATCATATGGCCTTCTCTCTGTGTCTGTCTCTGTGTCTCTTCTCTTCTTATCAGGACAGTAGTCATATTGGATTGGGGCCCATCCTAATGATGTCATGTTAACTTGCATCTGCAAGAATCCCACTTCCAAATAAGGTCACAAGGTCCTGTTGACTCTACCTCCAAAATATGTTCGCAGTTCCCTCCATGGCTCTTGCCCAAACCATCACCATCTTTCACCTGGACAGTCATGACAGCGTCCTCACTGGCCTCCCTCTTCTCCCTTTGCCCCCTGCCTTCCACCCTCCTACCACCGCTTCCTCTTGTTCCCCAAGCTCCGCCTCCCTGGTTTCTTTTTGTGTCTCTAACGCATCAGGCTTGATCCTGCCTCTGGACCTTTGCACTGGGCCTGTTCCCTCTCTGCGGAAAGTCCTTTCTCAGGTCTTGGCCTGGCTTCCTTCCCTCTCATCATTCATGCCAATTTCTGTTCAGATGTCTTCCCTGACTACTCTGTTTAAAGGAGCTCCTTTCCCTAGTTCCTCTTACTACATTCATGTCTTGTCTTCTCAATACCTTGATCGGAAATTATCTTGTACTTTATGTATTTCTTTGTATGTCTGTTTCTGCCACTAGAACATAACAAGCTCTAAGAGATCATGAATTATGATCATCTTGTTCAGTGCTGCATCTTTATGCCAAGAACAGAGTGTGGAATACAGTAGGAGCTTAGTAATATTTGTTACATGAATGAAAATCACCTCTGAGACCAATACGACCTGGAGTGTGCGGGAAAAGGCATCAGGAAATTCGGCACCAAGTCCTTCCCACCACTCGTCCATTGGTCCTTGGTTTTGATAAATAAGCCTCTGCCTTGTTCCTGGAACCCAATCCCTGCTTTCTCAGTTTGTTTATTCAACAATTGTTAAGGACCTACAAGGTGCCACGTACTGTAACAGGTATTGGAGAGGCAGATTGTAAAAGCATGGTAGATGGAAGCACAGACAAGACATCTACCTAGACCTGGAGTGGGAGGACAGCCAGGAAGACTTCCTGGAGGAGAGGGCACCCCAGCTTGCATTTGAAAGTCAGATAGACAGGGTGTGGCAACCAGGCAGCAGTACAGGGGAACAGACAAGGCTGAGTCATATTCATAGTTGTCACCTACTCAACATTGCCAAGCCTTGTGCAAAGCACCTGGAAAGGATGATCTCATCTGTCCACGTGGCAACCCTAGAGGCAGGTCCTTTTACCGTCCATACGTGGCAGAGGAAGGAACTGATTTAGAGAGAGGTGCGGGCTTGTCTAAGGGGACACAGCTAGTATGTGCAGGTTCTCAGGCTCCATGTGGGCTTCTGTGCTCTCTGGCTGGTACCCTTGCCTCTTGTCATGCTGCACACTAGGAAATGGCCTGAGATCCTGAGTCCTTGCTCTGCACTCATACTGGACCCTGCCCTCCTTCCTCGAGGGCTGCCTGACTCAGGGATCATCAAGGTCATCCTGGTGGTGACAGCCTGGCTCCTGGGCCTCTTTGATGTTCGATTGTCCAAATCTTGGCTTTCCTCACATTCTTGGCTGTTCTGTCCTGGACCCTGTGCCCAGCAGACCCTCCTTGTGATTCACTTAGGATGCTTTTGGCTGCAAGTGAGGGAAACCCCAACCCAACCTGCCTCCCACAAGGAATGTAATTAACTCTGGAGACAGGTGTGGGGTCCTGCATCTACCCTGCCTCCAGCAGCCGCCTGCTGCATCCTGGGACCTGTCTACCTTCATCCTCATTAGACAGAGACAGGAGCTGCCGAGGCTGCCCACTGAGGTCCTCGGGCCCAAGGAACCATCTCTCTGTTTGCCTCAATACAGCCGCCAGAGTGACTGAGGACCATGGAGATTGAGAGCCCCAGGAAACACTCCTTACCTGGGCTTTCACAGCCCGAGAGACCACCAGGATGAACCCCACACACAGCTGCCACCAGGAACCACAGCCCCGGATCAGGACAGTGAATTTAGATAAGATGCTCTGGAAGGAACACCTGCCCAGTAACAGCACCTCTACCAGTGAACTGACTCCAATGCTGGCTTCGAGGCTCTAAAACCAGTAAACTCTGTTTCCCAGAAGCTTATGTGAATGTCTCCTTTTGCCAATAAAAGTTTCTCTCTTCAGATGCCTATGTGGCTGGTCATAGCTGTGTGTGTGTGTGTGTGTGTGTGTGTGTGTGTGTGTGTGTGTGTGTGTGTGTGTGTAGTGGGCGACGAGGGGGCGGTTAGAATTCTCTTTTCTAATTCCCTCATAATTGCAACATATCTAGAGATATTTTTTCTCTGATTTGTTTTTGGTTGACAATACCCCACCTCAATAGCACCTTCCCGTCATTCTCTTCTCTTTCTCTTTCTCCTCCTTTCCTCCCCTCTTCATTCTCTTCTCTTCCTACCCCTCCCCCTTCTCCACTTTCTTCCCCAACTCTCCCTCCTCCTCTGTCCTCTTCATCATTCTCCTCTCCTCCTTCCCCTCCTCCTCTTCCTCTTCTTCCTCTTTCTCCTACTCTGCTTATTTTACTTTAATGCACTCATCGCCCACTCATCACCCAACGATACAACCCTTATTTGTTTGTTTATTATCTTCCTAAATCATTAGCCTTGCAGCTCCTCGAGGACAGAACTTTTATCTGTTTTGTTCTTTGTTATTTGGGAGCCAGATGACAATGGTTCTAATTTTGAAAAAGTGTATTATTAATGTCATTTCCCCTCCACATTTTAACACCTCTGAAATTGGGATATTTGTTAAAATCACCACTGGCCTGGCAGCAGTCATAAGGTAGTTGTCACATCATGTGCATTATAATCAGAATTTCCAGAACAGGTACAAGCAGGTGGAAAGAAAATCCCAAGACAATAGCAAAGCATTCTTTTAAGGAATGCTGCATTACACAGAGGCACTGAGGACAGCATTGTGTGTCAAACAAGGACAAACGTGATTTTGAATCAAAAAGTGATGCAGAAGATTTCGTTGCTGAATAGGAAGATGCTTAAGGAATATCTTAACCCAATTATTTTGCATATTTTTTCTTTTATGTATTCACAAGTGAGATAGGTGATACAGCTCTCCATTTAAAGAACCTAAATAACTTTTATAAATATAAAGTTTAAAAAATCTAAGTATGATGAAAGCAGAGTGGTGTAATTTAATTGGGGAGGGTTTTGTTCTTTAGTTGTATATAAAAATCATGCATCTTACAAATGATGATGGATGAAATTGGGGGTCAGCAATCTTTTTACATAAAAGGTCAAATAGTAAATATTTTTGGCTTCCCAGGCCATCCAGTCTCTATTGCAACTACTTAACTCTGCTGCTGTGCAACCATAGTTATTGCTTAAATAAACATGTGTGGCTATGTTCTCATAACATTTTATTTATGGAATTTTAATTTCATAATTTTCATGCGGCATGAAATGTTATTCTTTTGATTTTTTAACCGTTTAAAAATGTGAGGAAATATTCTTAGTACATGGGCTGTGCAAAAATGGGCCTTTTGGCTGATGTTTGTCGAATCCTGTGTTGAATTCAGTGAAAGGTGGTAAACCTGTTTTACAGAGGAGAAAGTCAAGTCCAGAAGAGTCATTGAAATGTCTTACTCAAGATAAAAGAATCCTGGATCTGGCAGCTCTCTTAGACATTATCTCTTTCAATTAGTTATAGGTGTCTGTGCCCACTCTGCAGATGGAAAGGCCAAGAGCATTGTACGGTTCAGTGTCACAAAGTGAGCTGCTGGCATTGCTGGGAGGATGCTTGGTGTTTCAAACTGTGTTTCAAAGATACAGTAATGAGTGTAAAAGTGCTGAATACAATTCAAGGCACGTGTTAAAATTTTACTAATTCGGTGGCTGGCGAGATGGCCGAATAGGAACAGCTCTGGTCTGCAGCTCCCAGTGAAATCAATGCAGAAGGCGGGTGATTTGTGCATTTCCAACTGAGGTACCCAGCTCATCTCACTGGGACTGGTTAGACAGTGGGTGTAGCCCATGGAGGGTGAGCTGAAGCAGGGTGGGGTGTCACATCACCCAGGAAGCACAAGGGATTGGGGAACTCCCTCCCCTAGGCAAGGGAAGCTGTGAGGTACTGTGCCATGAGGAATGGTGCATTCTGGCCCAGATACTACGCTTTTCCCACAGTCTTTGCAACTTACAGACCAGGAGATTCCCTCGGGTGCCTACACCACCAGGGCCCTGGGTTTCAAGCACAAAACTGGGCGGCTGTTTGGGAAGACACTGAGCTAGCTGCAGGAGTTTTTTTTTCATACCCCAGTGGCAACTGGAATGCCAGCAAGACAGACCATTCACTCCCCTGGAAAGGGAGCTGAAGCCAGGGAGCCAAGCGGTCTACCTCAGCAGATCCCACCCCCACAGGGCCCAGCAAGCTAAGATGCACTGTCTTGAAATTCTTGCTGCCAGCATAGCAGGCTGAAGTTGACCTGGGACACTCAAGCTTGGTGGCGGGGAGGGGCGTTCGCCATTACTGAGGCTTGAGTAGGTGGTTTTCCCCTCACAGTGTAAAACAACGCCGACGTGAAGTTCGAACTGGGTGGAGCCCACTGCAGCTTGGCAAATCTGCTGTAGCCAGACTGCCTCTCTAGATTCTTCCTCTCTGGGCAGGGCATCTCTGAAAGAAAGGCAGCAGCTCCAGTTGGGGGCTTATAGATAAAACTCCCATCTCCCTGGGACAGAGCACCTGGGGAAAGGGGCAGCTGTGGGCGCAGCTTCAGCAGACTTAAACTTTCCTGCCTGGCGGCTCTGAAGAGAGCAGCAGATCTCCCAGCACAGTGCTTGAGCTCTGCTAAGGGGACAGACTGCCTCCTCAAGTGGGTCCCTGACCCCTGTGCCTCCTGACTGGGAGACACCTCCCAGCAGTGGTCGACAGACATCTCATACAGGAGAGCTCTGGCTGGCATCTGGCGGGTGCCCCTTTGGGACAAAGCTTCCAGAAGAAGGAACAGGCAGCAATCTTTGCTGTACTGCAGCCTCTGCTGGTGATACCCAGGCAAACGGTCTGGAGTGGACCTCCAGCAAACTCCAGCAGACCTGCAGCAGAGGGGCCTGACTGTTAGAAGGAAAACTAACAAACAGAAAGAAATTGCATCAACATCAACAAAAAGGATGTCCACACAAAAACCCTACCAGAAGGTCACCAACATCAAAGACCAAAGGTAGATAAGTCCATAAAGACGAGGAAAAACCAGTGCAAAAAGGCTGAAAATTCCAAAAACCGGAATGCCTCTTCTCCTCCAAAGGATCACCACTCCTCGCAGGCAAGGGAACAAAACTGGACAGAGAATGAGTTTGACAACTTGACAGAAGTAGGCTTCAGAAGGTGGGTAATAACAAACTCCTCTGAGCTAAAGGAGCATGTTCTAACCCAATGCAAGGAAGTGAAGAACCTTGAAGAAAGGTTAGAGGAATTGCTAACTAGAATAACCAGTTTAGAGAAGAACATCAATGACCTGATGGAGCTGAAAAACACAGCATGAGAACTTCGTGAAACATACACAAGTATCAACAGCTGAATTGGTCAAGTGGAAGAAAGAAAGGATATCAGAGACTGAAGATCAACTTAATGAAATAAAGCAAGAAGACAGGATTAGAGAAAAAAGAATAAAAAGGAACGAACAAAGCCTCCAAGAAATATGGGACTATGTGAAAAGACCAAACGTATGTTTGATTGGTGTACCTGAAAGTGATGGGGAAAATGGAAACAAGTTGGAAAACACTCTTCAGGATATTATCCAGGAGAACTTCTCCAACCTAGCAAGACAGTCCAACATTCAAATTCAGGAAATACAGAGAACAAAGCAAAGACACTCCTCAAGAAGAGCAACCCCAAGACACGTAATCGTCAGATTCGCCAAGGTTAAAATGAAGGAAAAAATGTTAAGGGCAGCCAGAAACAAAGGTTGGGTTACCCACAAAGGGAAGCCCATCAGACTAACAGCGGATCTTTCTGCAGAAACCCTACAAGCCAGAAGAGAGTGGGGGCCAATATTCAACATTTTTAAAGAAAAGAATTTTCAACCCAGAATTTCATATCCAGCCAAACTAAGCTTCATAAGCGAAGGAGAAATAAAATCCTTTACAGAAAAGCAAATGCTGAGAGATTTTGTCACCACCAGGCCTGCCTTACAGGAGCTCCTGAAGGAAGCACTAAATATGGAAAGGAAAAACCAGTACCAGCCACTGCAAAAACATACCAAATTTTAAAGACCATTGGCACTATGAAGAAACTGCATCAACGAACGGGCAAAATAACCAGGTAGCATCATAATGACAGGATCAAATTCACACATAACAATATTAACCTTAAATGTAAAAGGGCTAAATGTCCCCAATTAAAAGACACAGACTGGCAAATTGGATAAAGAGTCGAGAACTCCCATGTGTTGTATTCAGGAGACCCGTCTCATTGAAAAGACACACATAGGCTTAAAATAAAGGAATGGAGGAATATTTACCAAGCAAATAGAAAGAAAAAAAAAGTAGGGGTTGCAATCCTTATTCTCTGATAAAACACACTTTTAACCAAAAAAGATAAAAAAAAAAAAAGACAAAGAAGGGCATTACATAATGGTAAAGGGATCACTGCAACAAGAAGAGCTAACTATCCTAAATATATATGCACCCAATACAGGAGCACCCAGATTCATAAAGCAAGTTCTTAGAGACCTACAAAGAGACTTAGACTTTCACACAATAATAGTGGGAGACTTTAACACCCCACTGTCAATATTAGACAGATCAACGAGACAGAAAATTAACAAGGATATTCAGTACTTGCACTCAGCTCTGGACCAAGTGGACTTAATAGACATCTCCAGAACTCTCCACCCCAAATTAACAGAATATACATTCTTTCAGCACCACATAGTACTTATTCTAAAATTGACCACATAATTGGAAGTAAAACACTCCTCAGCAAATGCAAAAGAATGGAAATCATAACAGTCTCTCAGACCACAGTGCAATCAAATTAGAACTCAAGATTAAGAAACTCACTCAAAACCACACAACTGCATGGAAACTGAACAACCTGTTCCTGAATGACTACTGGGTAAATAATGAAATTAAGGCAGAAATAAATAAGTTCTTTGAAACCAATGAGAACAAAAACACAATGTACCAGAATCTCTGGGACACAGCAAAAGCAGTGTTTAGAGGGAAATTTATAGCACTAAATGCCCACAGGAGAAAGCAAAAAAGATCTAAAATCAACACCCTAACATCACAATCAAAAGCAATAGTGAAGCAAGAGCAAACACATTCAAAAGCTAGCAGAAGACAAGAAATAACTAAGATCAGAGCAGAACTGAAGGGATAGAGACACAAAAATGCCTTCAAAAAATCAATGAACCTATGAGCTGGTTTTTTGAAAACATTAACAAAATACATAGACTGCTAGACAGACTGATAAAGAAGAAAAGAGAGAAGAATCAAATAGACACAAAAAAATGATAAAGGGGATAACACCACTGATCCCACAGAAATACAAACTACCATCAGAGAATACTATAAACACCTCTACACAAATAAACTAGAAAACTTAGAAGAAATGGATAAATTTTTGGACACATACACACTCCCAAGACTAAACCAGGAAGAAGTTGAATCCCTAAATAGACGAATAACCGTTCTGAAATTGAAGCAGTAATTAATAGCCTACCAACCAAAAAAACAGCCCAGGACCAGATGGATTCACAACCCAATTCTACCAGAGGTACAAAGAGGAGCTGGTACCATTTCTTCTGAAACTATTCCAAACATTAGAAAAAGAGGGACTCCTCCCTAACTCATTTTATGAGGCCAGCATCATCCTGATACCAAAACCTGGCAGAGACACAACAAAAAAAGAAAATTTCAGGCCAATATCTCTGATGAACATTGATGTGAAAATCCTCAATAAAATACTGGCAAACTGAATCCAGCAGCACATCAAAAAGCTTATCCACCACGATCAAGTTGGCTTTATACCTGGGATGCAAGGCTGGTTCAACATATGCAAATCAATAAATATAATTCATCACATAAACAAAACCAATGACAAAAACCACATGATTATCTCGATAGATTCTGAAAAGGCCTTCGATAAAATTCAACAACGCTTCATGCTAAAAACTCTCAATAAACTAGGTATTGATGGAACGTATCTCAAAATAGTAAGGGCTATTTATGACAAACCCACAGCCAATATCATACTGAATGGGCAAAACTCGAAGCATTCCCTTTTAAAACTGGCACAAGACAAGGATGCCCTCTCTCACCACTCCTATTCAAGATAGTATTGGAAGTTCTGGCCAGGGCAATCAGGCAAGAGAAAGAAATAAATGGTATTCAAATAGGAAGAGAGGAAGTTAAATTGTCTCTGTTTGCAGATGACACAATCGTCTATTTAGAAAACCCCATCGTCTCAGCCCCAAATCTCCTTAAGCTGATAAGCAACTTCAGCAAAGTCTCAGGATACAAAATCAATGTGCAAAAATCACAAGCATTCCTATACACCAATAATAGATAGCCAAATCATGAGTGAACTCCCATTCACAATTGCTACAAAGAGAATAAAATACCTAGAATACAACTTACAAGGATGTGAAGGACCTCTTCAAGGAGAACTACAAACCACTGCTCAAGGAAATAAGAGAGGATACAAACAAATGGAAAAACATTCCATGCTCATGGTTAGGAAGAATCAATATCATGAAAATGGCCTTACTGCCCCAAAGTAGTTTCTAGATTCAATGCTATCCCCATCAAGCTACCAATGACTTTCTTCACAGAATTAGAAAAAGCTACTTTAAATTTCACATGGAACCAAAAAAGAGCCTGTATAGCCAAGACAACCTTAAGCAAAAGAACAAAGCTGGAGGCATCACGCTACCTGACTTCAAACTATATTACAAGGCTACAGTAACCAAAACAGCATGGTACTGGTACCAAAACAGGTATATAGACCAATGGAACAGAACAGAGGCCTTAGAAATAATGCCACACATCTACAACCATCTGATCTTTGACAAACCTGACAAAAACAAACAATGGGGAAAGGATTCCCTATTTAATAAGTGGTGTTGGGAAAACTGGCTAGCCATATGCAGAAAACTGAAACTGGACCCCTTCCTTACACCTTATAAAAAAATTAACTCAAGATGGATTAAAGACTTAAATGTAAGACCTAAAACCATAAAAACCCTTGAAGAAAACCTAGGCAATACCATTCAGGACATAGGCATTGGCAAAGACTTTGTGACTAAAACACCAAAAGCAATTGCAACAAAAGCCAAAATTGACAAATGGGATCTAATTAAAGAGCTTCTGCATAGCAAAAGAAACTATCATCAGAGTGAACAGACAACCTACAGAATGGGAGAAAATTTTTGCTATCCATCCATCTGACAAAGGGCTAATATCCAGAATCTACAAGGAACTTAAATTTACAAGAAAAAAAACAACCTCATCAAAAAGTGGGCAAAGGATTTGAACAGACAATTCTCAAAAGAAGAAATTTATGCAGCCAATAAACATATGAAAAAAACCTCATCATCACTGGTCATTAGAGAAATGCAGACAAAACCACAATGAGATACCATCTCATGCCAGTTAGAATGGTGATCATTAAAAAGTCAGGAAACAACAGATGCTGGAGAGGATGTGAAGAAATAGGAATGCTCTTACACTGTTGGTGGGAGTGTAAATTAGTTCAACCATTGTGGAAGAGTGTGGCGATTCCTCAAGGATCTAGAACCAGAAATACCATTTGACCCAGCAATCCCATTACTGGGTATATACCTAAAGGATTATAAACCATTCTATAAAGACACATGCACACATATGTTTATTGCAGCACTATTCACGATAGCAAAGACTTGGAACCAACCCAAATGCCCATCAATAATAGACTAGATAAAGAAAATGTGGCACATATACACCATGGAATACTATGCAGTCATAAAAAAGGATGAGTTCATGTCTTTTGCAGGGACATGGATGAAGCTGGAAACCATCATTCTCAGCAAACTAACACAGGAACAGAAAACCAAACACTGCATGTTCTCACGCATAGGTGGGAGCTGAACAATGAGAACACATGGACACAGGGAGGGGAACATCACACCTGGGGACCTGTTGGGGAGTGGGGCTGGGCGGGGGACAGCATTAGGAGAAATACTTAATGTAGATGACAGGTTGATGGGTGCAGCAAACCATGGCACATGTATCCCTGTGTAACAAACCTGCACGGTCTGCACATGCATCCCAGAACCTAAAGTATAATAATAATAAAAAAATTTACTAAGTTTACTCCCCCTTCCTGCTTTGTCTTCTCTTTAGCCAACCTTCCAACCTTTTTTTTTTTTTTTTTTTTTTTTTTTGAGACGGAGTCTCGCTCTGTCACCCAGGCTGGAGTGCAGTGGCGCAATCTTGGCTCACTGCAAGCTCTGCCTCCCGGGTTCACACCATTCTCCTGCCTCAGCCTCCCGAGTAGCTGGGACTACAGGCGTCTGCCAGCACGTCCGGCTAATTTTTTGTATTTTTAGTAGAGACGGGGTTTCACCGTGTTAGCCACGATGGTCTCGATCTCCTAACGTCGTGATCCACCTGCCTCGGCCTCCCAAAGTGCTAGGATTACAGGCTTGAGCCACCGCGCCCGGCCCCTTTCAACGTTTTTGTTAAGGGAGAAGGCAGGCCCTAGCCCCAAGGCTCTGCGCTCCTCCTAACCCCACTGCGGCTGGAATGCCCCCTGCCCCAACGTGTGGCACCAGGAGTGGGGGGCACAGCTCTGCGACCTGTGCCTTTACCCCCTCCTCCTGCCCCACTCTGAAGCTGTCTGTGCTTTTTCGAGCCATCACCTAGGCTCTGCCTTCCTCCCCTCACCTCTTTCTCGCTTGCTGCCGCGCTCTCTCTCCACTTAGTGGTTCATTTACTGCTCAATCTGTGATTAATTAAAACAATTTAAATAACTGTGCTGACGCTAAATTCATTTCCAGCCACCTCCGCCGCGCAGCGCTGCGTGAGCAGAGGGGAGCCGCGGTGCGGGCTCGCGCAGACCGCCAGGGGGAGCTGTGGTCTCAGGTTTGACTGGAACCTTGGCGTCGGATGGCGGGGTTGGGAGCAAGAAAAAGGTTAAAACATGCAAGTTCTCCCCTCCCGCCCACTTTGCCTTCTTCCACTTGGGATTCTACCATGTCCGTGCCCTCGCAGTCCCCGAAGATCCGCTGGGTTAATCCAGAATAAAAAATGTCAGGGAAGCAAACTCCTTTCTCCTGCCTGAGGTCAGCCCCAGGATATTCCCAGAACACCTGGGGCCCAGGGACCAGGAAGGTCATGTTTGCAGGAGGGGAAACACAGGCACAGACTGTGAGAAAGGAAGGCCTGCCCATGGCCTCCCTTGATGGGGGAAGGGTAGATCCTAAATTCAATGACTGGTGTCCTTATAAGAGGAGGGGACACAGAGAGACACATATACTGTGTCAAGGGCCGGGCGCAGTAGCTTACGCCTGTAATCCCAACATTTTGGGACGCAGAGGCAGGTGGATCACCTGAGGTCAGGAGTTCGAGACCAGCCTGGCCAACACGGCGAAACCCCGTCTCTACTCAAAATACAAAACATTAGCTGGGCATGGTGGCAGGCGCCTGTAATTCCAGCTACTTGGGAGGCTGAGGCAGGAGAATTGCTTGAACCCAGGTGGCAGAGGTTGCAGTGAGCCAAGATTGCACCATTGCACTCTAGTCTGGGCGACAGAGCAAGACTCTGTTTCAAAAAAAAAAAAAAAATGCCGTGTGAAGATGGGGCAGTGATTGGTGTGATGCTGCCATGAGCCAGGGAACCCAAGAATCATCAGAAACTGGAAGAGACAAGGAAAGATCCTTCCCTGATCCTTCAGAGGGAGTGTGGCCCTGCCAACACCTCAATTTCAGGCTGCTAGCCTCCAGAACTGTGAGAGAATAAAAATAAGCTGTTTTAAGCCTCCCAATTTGTGGTCGTTTGTTATGGCAGGGCTAGGAAACTGTGACAAGGTGTTAGAAAGGAACCAGTATCTAGGAGCCTACTCAGTGCTAGGCGCTTTGCTAGATGGGTTCATGAACGTTTTCTCATTTAAGCCTCACCACAGCCACGTGCTGCAGGTTAAATTAACATCCTCATCTGTCTTGCAGGGCCAAACAGCTGGGAAGAGGCAGAACCAGGTTCAAGAGCAGGCCAGCCTCCGTCGGCAACTGGGGGTCTCAGCAGGTTGCCTACCTCATGCTCTAGGGCCCCGCCGTTTCCTGGAACCTTGCCTTGAACAGAAATGAGACCAAGGATGCGTAAGTTTGCTGGGTAGGGGAGGGACGAGAGCTCAGACACGGTCAGGAGGACCAGGCACGGCTGGAGGATGCTTGCTGTGTGGGCATGCTCTGGTGGAGAGAAGGCAGCTCCACCCAGGCTGGTCCCTCACACAGAACTTCAGGACTCTGCACTCGGGAGCAGTGGCCCGCCTTATGGGTTAGCATGGTATGAGATTGGTATGAGTCAAAGTGACCTTGGGTAAGTGACTTCACTTCTCCATGCCTCGAATCTCACTGGGGCCAATTTTGCCCCCCAGGAAACACTTGGCAATATCTAGAGATATTTTTGCTTGTCACAATTGGGTGGAGGGTGCTACTGGCTTTGAGTGGGTAGAGACGAGGGATGCCGGCCAATGTCCTGCAATGTACGAGACAGGCCCTTACGACAAAGAATTATCCAGCCCAAACGTCAATAGTGCCAAAGCTGAGGGACTGTCTCTACACAGTCTGCCCCATCAGTTCCCTTAGCTCATCCCCAGCCACTGTCCCCTGGCCCCCTCCACTTAGCCACACTGGCCTCCTCTGTGCCCCGAACATACCCTGCCTGAGAGCGTCTACACTGGCTAGTTCATCCTCTCTGCCTGGCTGGCTCATTTCATGTCTTCCAGGCCTTTGCTCGGACGCCACCTTCTCAATGGGATCTAGTCCAACCACCCTATTTACAGCTGCAAACTGCGCCTCCTCCGTGGCCCTGTCATCTGTCTTATCCTGCTTTAAAAAACATTTAAAAAAAAATTTTGTAGCATGGATCACCTTCTAACATTCTCTGTATAGTACTTATTTCCTATATTTCTTGTCTGTCAACAAATAGTTCTATTTTTGGTTTATTTTATCAACTGGTGTGTTTCCAGTGCCTAAAACAATGCTCGGGACATAATAGGTGCTCAATAAATATTTATTGAATCAAACAATGTCCCTTTATTAGACTTCTTTTTCTTTTTCTATTTTTTGAGTTGGGGGTCTCCCTCTGTCACTCAGGCTGGAGTGCAGTGGTGTGATGTCAGCTTACTGCAGCCTCCGCCTCCTGGGTTCAAGCAATTCTCCCACCTCAGCCTCCTGAGTAGCTGGGATTACAGGGGCACGCCACCACACCTGGCTAATTTTTTGCATTTTAGGTAGAGATGGGGTTTCATCATCTTGGCCAGGCTGGTCTCGAACTCCTGACCTCGGGTGATCCGCCTGCCTCGACCTCCCAAAGTACTGGGATTTACAGGCGTGAGCCACCGCGCCTGGCCCTAGTAGATTTCTAATACACTTGGGAACACTCAAGGCCCTGGGAAGTCGGACAGTAAAGGAACCGATGTGGTTTTGTCTACCCAGAGCTTCTCAGTCTCACTTGACCATGGAATCCACTCTCTCTCCCGCTTCATTCCCATTGACTCCAGCCATTCTGCAGGGCACACTCTGACAGTTGCTGTCCTGTTCCAGCCCTGTCCAGAGGATATATGCGGGCAAAGATTCTGAAAAGAAGAATTAGGGAGCTTTAGGACAAAGCAGTGGGGGCAGAACTTCCACCGGGACAGCTCCATGGGGACAGATGCACTGAGCCTGGCCCAGACGGGCAGATGCAAGCTCTGGATACTGAACGCTGGCTGGGTGGGAGAGAGGCTCAGCTGGGCGGCACCCTGCGTCGCACCTGTGTAAATACCATGTTTTATGAGTCCAGGAAAGAACAAGCCTGCATGTGCTCAGGGGCATTCTTTGGAGGATCTGGGAAAATAAACCCTCGCCTACTTTCCCTGATGTAACAGAAAACTGGCAGTAGTTGTGTGAAAAATCAGGGTGTGTGTTTAGAAGACACTGAGCTGCTTGGGCGTCTCTTCTGAGGCCGTGTGCTGGGAAGTGGTGTCTGGGGAACCAGGACCGCTGGGCTTGAGGGGATGCTGGCATGGCAGCCTTTATCCAGAGGATAAGGAGGAGAGGGTGAGGGGCCGGATGCCCAGCCAAAGCAGGGGGACGCTAAAAATGCAGAAGAGGACACGCAGCGAGTGGGTGGGTAGGTTTAATCACTATGACCATTGAGGCCAGAGGTAAGGTTCGTGGGAGAAGCCTACCAGGAGGGACAGCTTCAGCCCTAGATAATCCAGACTCTCCCAAGGCTAGGAACACTTTCTGGATGACTGAGCCTAACGAAGCACAGCAATGCTGTTCCCAGATGTGCTCAACCAGGGCCCTGTGGCCGGCTGGCTGTGTTCACGCAGTTCTGTGCCTGGGACCTCACTCTTCCCTGCAATGTGGTGGTGAAATGTGGAGCCAGACCCAAGTTCAAATCTTGACTCCTTGGTGACGCACTGTGTGACCCTGTGCAAGTTACTTAACCTCTCTGTGTCCTCTCTGCTTCCTTGTTACTAAAATGGGGTAATACTGTCCCCACTACACAGGGCTGTTGTGAAGATTAAATGAGGTAGTTCCTAATGAGAGTCTGGGCTGCCCTGTATGTAGAAAGGGCAACATGAATGGCGTTTTTGGTATTCCAGCTCTCCATTTGGGGTCCTCTCCTCCGGGCTCACAGTCCCGTTGGCCCTGTCACTGGCCCTGCTCTGACCTTTGGTTCAGGTTTCCTGGGTCTTCTTCCCTCGCTCTAGATACTTTGGTTCCCCAGGCCTGGGTCCCCAACTCTAATTTTGGCTGACTTTGATCTCATCTGCTGGATCTATAATGAGCATGGCTGGTCACTAGTCTAATATAGTATTAGTATCATAGCAATTAAAGACATGGAGGCTGGACATGAAAAAGAATGAGATCATGTCTTTTGCAGGGACATGGTTGAAGCTGGAAACCATCATTCTCAGCAAACTAACACAGGAACAGAAAACCAAACACCACATGTTCTCACTCATAAGTGGGAGTTGAACAATGAGAACACATGGACACATGGAGGGGAACATCACACACCGGGGTGTGTCCGGGGTTTGGGGGCAAGGGGAAGGAGAGCATTAGGACAAATACCTAATGCATGCTGGGCTTAAAACCTAGATGACGGGTTGATAGGTGCAGCAAACTATCATGCCACATTAACAAACCTGCATGTTCTGCACATGTATCCCAGAACTTACAGTAAAATTTATATATATATGTATGTATATATCTTACAAATAAAAAGAATAAAGACATGGAGGCTGGAGTCAGGGAGACAAAAGAGACCCGGTCTCGAATTCTAGCTCTTCTACTTCGTAGCTGTGTGAGCTTGGATCAATCACTTAACGTCTCTGCACCTCGGTTTTCTCATCTGTAAAATGGAGATGAATAACAATACTTACCTCATAAAATTACTAGGTGAGTTATGTATGAAAAGTGCTTATAATAGTGCCTGGCAGATGATAAGAGTTCAGGAAGGGTTAGCTATGATTACTGGCATCATCATTATTGCTGTGGTTTCTGCTATTCTGGATTCAAACCCTGGCCCTGCTGTGTGACCTGGGGTAAGTCACTGCCCTGCTCTGGGGCTCAGAATCATCATCTGCTCCCTGGAGCATCCCCCCCACCCACCACCTTTTTTTTCTTTCTTTTGTTAACTGTGTGCCCATTTTCCAAACTCTGATGAGGTCCTGGTTTCCCAGCTGCCTTCTGGCCCAGGTCTTCTGAGAGACCCATCCTGGCCTGGGTGTCTGAGTGCTAAACTCAGGGTCCTTAGGCTCTTGAGTGTCTGTATTAGTGGCCTGCACAGAAACCCTGCCTGAGGTTCCCCTGCCAAAGCCTAGAACCCCATTCTCACCCCAGGAGGATTCTGTGTGAGGACAAGAGGACTCCCTCATTGGGAGGGATGCCTTCACTGGGAGGGACTCCTTTACTGGGAACACCCTTGACACTTCCTTCCGGCTCTGGGCACCTAAGGCTGTTGTCAGATTCACTGCTAGCTTTTCTGGCTTCCATAGCTTCCATGGATATGTCAGAAGCCATTGAGCCTATCTGATCTGGAACAGCATCAGCTCAGAACACGGGAAGGAAGTCAAACTGCCGTCTAACCTTGGGGTCATCCCTGTATCCATCCAACAAATATTAATTGAACACCTAATCAAGCTAGGCACCATTTTAGAGACTATGGATAGAGAATCAAAACAGAGCTCTTAGCCTCTGGAAGACTGATTACTACTGGTCACCATCCTCTTCTTCCCTTCCTGCAAGATGATTATACTTCCGGGTCCCATTGAATGTGGGCTTCATTCATTCAGAATAAAGTCTGCACAGAATTATGTATGCCAGCGTTCATGCTTTGCCACGTTCTCTTTTCCATCTGGCAAGTCATCTGCTACATTCTGGATAGTGACTCTCCATCATCCTGGGTCTTAGAGTGAGGACCATCGTGGCATGGGAGCAGACCCCATAGCTGATGTGTAGGGCCTGATGGACCACAGCAAGGGCATGGGATTTGATCCCAGGGGTACTGGGAAGCTGTGGGAGGGCAGAGAGCAGGGATATGGCATGATCTCACTTATTTTACAGAAGGTTCCCTCTGGCTGCTCTGTGAAGAGATCACAGCAGGTGAGGGACAAAGCAGGGAAGCCTTGGTGACCTCCCTGTGCCAGGCCACAGGCATGATCCTATTCATTCCCACTCCACCCGGTTAGCCACACCCTGGCAGCACCCCTGGCTCTGAGCTGCCAGAGGAGATGCCCCAGCTGGTCTCCCTGTGCGGCAGCCAATAGGAACCTGGGTAAGGGTCCCTCCTGGGTTTCTGCCCTTGCCACTCCTGCCCTCTTTTGTGTTATAATAACACGCAACCTCCCGTCACCATCAACTCCCACTCATGGGTACCAAACCCTGGATCATCCCTGGTTTATATAACTGGAATTTTCCCCTTGGACTCAATTTCTATGCTCCTGTTCTCTCTGAGCTAGTGGGAGGCTGGGCACTGGGAGTGGGGAGCATTTAGAACTAAGGAAAGTGATGGAGAGGCACACAGTTCTGTTCACATTGCTCACTGAGAACTTGCCCTGCGTCAAGTCCTGGGGAAGAGAGCAATAAATAAGACATCGGCCGGGTGCGGTGGCTCACTCCTGTAATCCCAGCACTTTGGGAGCTGAGGCGGGCAGATCACGAGGTCAGGAGTTCAAGAGCAGCCTGGCCAACATGGAGAAACCCCATCTCTACTAAAAATACAAAAAATTAGCCGGGGATGGTGGCACGTGCCTGTAATCCCAGCTACTCCGGAGGCTGAGGCAGGAGAATCGCTTGAACCTGGGAGGCAGAGGTTGTAGTGGGCTGAGATTGTGCCATTGCACTCTAGCCAGGGCGACAGAGCCAGACTCTGTCTCAAAAACAAAACAAAACTGAAAAACAAGACATCACCAGGACAACCTCCATCCAAGACAAGTCCTTGTTCACAAGAAACTCGAACTAGTTGGGGAGAAAAACCAGGAGAGAGACAATTTCAGTACTAGTGACAGGAGCCACAATAGAGAAGAATTTGGATGTGGTGGGAGCCTGGGGGAATGCCCGAATTGGTCAGGAGGTGGGGAAAGGGAGGAAGAGGAGGTAGACAACCTGAAGGAGATGCTTGAGCTGACTCTGTGTGTAGTTTTGAAGTTAGCTGGGTGGAAAGGTTTGGGGATAAGACTATTCCAAGCAGGCAAAAAAATCCTAAAGGCACTAGTAGGCTGGGCCTATCAGGGAGCTGTGGGCAGTTAGGTGTATGCAGAACGCAGACTAGAATGGAGAGATGTGTTCGTGGGCCCTGATGCTACTCTAAGCTTGGGCTTTATTCCGTAGATCCGAGGTTAGCAAGCCTTTTTTTGTAAAGGAACAGGGAGTCAATATTTTTGGCTTTGTGAATCATACAGTCTCTGTCTCAAATACTCACTGCTGCTATGGTAACATGAAAGTAGCCATTGACAGTGTGTGAGCAAATCAGTGCGGCTGTGTTCTAATAAAACTTTATTTAGAAAAACAGGTAATGTTTGAGTTTGGCCCATGGGCTGCAGTTTTCTGACTCTGATGCAGACAACTGGGGACACATGAGCGTCTTAAGAAAGAGATAGGCGGGTTCTTAATGTTGGTTGATTAATCCATTTGATTGTGCATTCAGAAAGCATGTCTTGTGCTCCTCACTGTGCTGAGCACTGGGGGTCTGGGATGAAGGAGATAGAGGTCCCTGACTCCAGACACCACAGTTAATGGGGGAGATAGACTCATATGAGCAATTAGACTGCTGGCTCCATGAGGCCATGGCTCCATGGCTGCTGTCTGTTTCGGCTGGTATTATATATGATATCCTCAGAATGTAGCACATAGTATGTGCTCAATAAATATTCACTGAGTGAATGAATGAATGAATGAGTGCATCCCTCCATCCATCCAGGTTGACTCTGACAAGTGCTATGATAGAGGCACAGGTGCAAGCTTTGACAGGATCTTAGGGGAGTGAGAGATTGACTACCACTCTGTGTGTGTGGGGTGGGGGTGGAGAGAGAGAGAGAGAGAGAGAGAGAGAGAGAGAGAGAGAGGTGGGATCTGACTTGGACTCTGAAGGATGGATGGGATTTTCATGTTTGGGTTGGTAGGTCTAGTGGAGGAGCAGGTAGAGGGGAGAGGATGAGCCAGTTTCACTTTTCTACTCTAGCTTTCCCATTTCCTTTGGGTTCTTCTGTTAGAATTCTTGCGACCAAGGCAGGTATGTCCCTAAACACTGGAGTGATGAGCACCCTCAGGAAGTATGATCTGCAGAAAAAGCTGCCCACCCTACTTTAACACTGTTAATTGGGAACCCTCAAGCCATTCTGAATCATTGTAGCCAGCCTATCCCTCCTACAGCTTCTGCTATCCCTCCATTAGGAGAGGCCAGATCACAGCTTGGTGGGGACAGGCTGAGGCAGTTCATCAAACGAAACCATTTCCTATAGCCACCTTGAGCCTGGGCAGACTGCTCTATAATAGTAATGCCATAAATGCAAAGACAAATGTTATTAACTTTTAGAATTGAGATTTATGATGCTGATTTCAGGGGGATGGAGAGGCTATAGTTGTTTGCTTTTAGGATTTTCTAAGCATAGACCATGAAGTTGAGTGGCTGGATCCTGGAATGGTCATGAAGAGAAGGCAGGAGGCCTCCCAGGCTCTGACCCAGCTCTGACCCTAATGCCAAGTGGGTGGTTGGGTCAAAGGAGCCCACCCCGTTTTCCCCATTATTAACATCTTTACATTACTATGGCACATTTGTCAAAACTAAGAAGCTGAGATTAGTACATTACTATTAACCAAACTGCAGACTTTATTTGGAGTTGATCAGTTTTCAAGAACCAGAAAGCTCAGATGGCTTAAATAATTTTTTTTTTTTTTTTGTATTTTTAGTAGAGATGGGGTTTCACCACCCTGGCCAGGCTGGTCTCGAAATCCTGACCTCGTGATCCACCCGCTTTGGCCTCCCAAAGTGCTGGGATTACAGGTGTGAGTCACCACACCTGGCTTTTTTTTTTTTTTGGCACCTTGGGGCACTTTACTCAAATACCAAGAGGGTCACCTGAGAATCCTGCAGCCACCCACCCACAGTTCAGCAGTACTTGGAAGCCAGCATCCTTTTTCTCTTCCAGGATCCAATCCAGGTCACCACCTGGCATTTAGATGTCATGTCTTCCCCCACCCCTGTCTCCTCTGGTCTATGACAGTTTCTCAGAATACACTTGTATGGAGTCCTTGCTGTGTCCTGATGGGTGCTTACAGCTTCCACTTTTGCTCTCTTAACGCTTTTTACCATCTTGTTTCCTCAGTTTTGCATGCTACCCATGTCTCAGCTGTGACTTGGGCTCACGTGTCTGTGATGTGAGCATCCACAGCACTTTTCCCACGAACATCTGAACATCTCAGCACAGTGACCCATGACAAGCACTGGACTCAGAGGCCCCCAGGCCCATCATCCAGTTTCAACTTTTCCACTTGCTAATTACAGACTTTAGGGCAAATTGCTCGTATCAGCTTGGATTCAAGAACCAGAAAGTTCAGATGGCTTAGATAACGAGGACAATGTAGTCCCTTACATGCTGGGAAGTCCTGAGGTTGGAGGGGCCGAGGTTGGCTCATTCAGTGGCTCAGTGACGTCACTGGGGACTCAGGTTTTTTCAGCCTCAATGCTCTTCCACTTTTAGCTTGTATTGGCTCCCGTTGGGGTCACCAGATGACCAAATGTACACTTAAATTTTCTCCCTCTGCACCTGGAACCTGACGGTCAGTCAGTTCTGCTTTTGAGATCATCTTGCCTCAGTCCACTTGGGTAGGCGCCAGACTGGCTCCTCCTTGTGGCCCGCATCTGGCCCAGCTTTGTCCACACTCTGGGGGACAGGTAGCTCAATCTTGACATGTCGTGCCTCCCTCCCCCTGCTCACTGCTTCAGGCTGGTAGCCACAGCCTCTCACCCCTAGATTCTTTAGGCGTGTGTTGCATGGCAGACCATGGTATGCAAACCACTCAGACCCAGGGAAGGTCCCCACTGGCCTCCTTGAAGACCATCTCACTGGGCTTGAGGTGAGAGGGAAGTATGCTTACCTCTATTCCACCATCTTGGACAAGGTTTGGCTCTCCAAATAAAAGTCCCTCCGTATCCAAACGCTCCTGAAGCTGCTGCAACTTTTACTGGATCAGAGGTGTGGCCGCCCAAGGATGGGAGAACAGGGATCCCGTGGCCACCTTCATACATCCTGGAGTGGGGATGAGGACTCACCTTGAATATGGAATGTCCTGGGACCTGAAATGGAAATTGAGCTAGAAAGAGTCCTCTTTTAGCATATGTCACACTATTATTATTGACTTTGATGCAATGATTACTATTATTTTAGGGGAAGAATGTGGACCAGAATCCCAGTTTCCTGACTCCCAGAAAGGTCCCTTCATCCACCCCATATTGTGTCTCAGAGGTCCCAGCCAGATGTACTAAGGGACAGGCCCGTCTTCTGGAATCAGCGCCTTTTCTGCTGAAGCAAGCACGCCTTTCTCAGGGAACACAGAGACACACCCATACAGATGCTTGCATGCAGAGAAAGCAATTAAAGAAACCAGCGCGGTGACACAGAGACAGTCTGTCAACTGCACCAAGTTGACAAATTTTGCATTGTAAAAACAAAAGCAGGAGCTTAACCCCCTCCCACCTCCAGCTAGGAGTGTAACTGAAACAGCACGTCTCTCTTATTGGGAAGAGATGAATTCTGGCTGGGAAGAGGAGGTCTTGTTAATGGAGGCAACCATCCCCCAGTCAGTAGGGCTCGGGCATGAGGAGCTCATGGTGGGAGAAGGCTCTGCAGAAGCCGGAGCTCAGGGAAAAGAGCTTGACGTTTACTGAACTCCTGCACACACGACGTGGATGTGATTGCTTCCACCTCACTCTAACCCACATGCAGGAGGAGAACACCTATTTCATAGGCGAAGAGACAGGCTCCAAGAGGTGCAGCTGCTCCTCCACCTCCAGACAATGGCCCACCTCCAGACAATGGCACTGCAAGGGCTCAGACCCAGCTTTGACCGCAAAGCCTCCCTTCTTTGGATCACGGATCTCTGCACTCCACATTTTGACAATCTGTTCACATTTCCTCCTTATAGACACCTCCACTCTGTGCCTTCTGAGTTATTTTACCTTGACCTTGTCTTGTGCCTGGCAGAGCTTGTGTTAAACAACTATTCTGCAAATAGACCCATGGTTAGTGCCAGCAACTATTCTAGATGTTGAGGATTCAGTGGCAGACAAAACAAAATCTCTGCTATGGCGGAGTTTCCTTGCTAGAGGGGAAGACAGAAAGCAGCAAAAAAAAAAAAAAGAATCTAATGAGGGCAAACTCTCGCTGTGTGCTGGGCACCATTCTAAATCTTTACATCTTTTTTTTTTTTTTTTTAAACAAAGTCTCCCTCTGTCACCCAGGCTGGAGTGCAGTGGTGTGATCTCAGCTCACTGCAACCTCCACCATGTGGGTTCCAGTGATTCTCGTGCCTCAGCCTCTCGAGTAGCTGGGACTGCAGGCATGTGCCACCACACCCAGCTAATTTTTGTATTTTTAGTAGAGAGGGGGTTTCACCATGTTGGCCAGGCTGGTCTCGAACTCCTGACCTCAAGTGATCCACCCACCTCAGCCTCCCAAAATGCTAGGATTATAGGCATGAGCCACCACAGCCGGTCAGTCTTCACATCTTTTGACTCCTGTAATCCTCATGATAACCCCATGGGGCAGGTGCTGCTATTTTCTTCATGTTAGGGGTGAGGGTATTGAGGCACAGGGAGGTGAGTAGCCTGTAGCCACCCAGCCAGTAGAAAATAGCTGGGGTTGGAACATAGGCAGTCTGGTCCTGGAACCCCTGCTTTTGGCCCTGATGCCACACTCCCTTTCCCTGCAACTAGGGAGCGCTCTGAGGAACGAGCAGGTGGGCACCCAGGAGGATGAAGCTGCTCTTGTGGACTTGGAGGGTGGTCAGAGAGAAGACCTCTTTGAGGGGTGATGTTGAACAGTCTCTCCTTTCTGTGTGGAAGGGATGCCAGGAGTGCCCACTCTTCAAGTACTAGAGCCCTGGGACGTAGCAGTTGTCCATGACCCCAGACACCCAGTGTTCACAGCTCTTTTCTATGCAGCAACATGGAATACAGAGCACCAAGGATTTTCCCTGACAAATAGATCCTTTGAAAAATTCATGTTTTAAATACATGTTCATCGTGCTAACATCTCTTTTCCTCAATTTCTATGCTTAATAAACACCACTCAGAATTAGTTTTGGCCTGTTTTAGAGAAAGAATTCTGGTACTGAAAGGAAACTCCTGGGGCTGGAAGCCTGAGCTCTCTGGGCTTGGAAGCCTGAGCTCTCTGGGCTTGGTCTCTGCTCTGCTGGGGCTCTGGGAAAGAAAGATGGTGACCTCTCTGAGCTCCAGCTTCTCAGCAAGGAGGTGAGGATGATGTCATCTCCTTAGGACTCCGCTTTTTTTTTTTTTTTTTTTTTTTTGAGACAGAGTCTCGCTCTGTCAACCAGGCTGGAGTGCAGTGGTGCAATCTCAGCTCACTGCAAGCTCCGGCTCCCAGGTTCACGCCATTCTCCTGCCTCAGCCTCCCGGGTAGCTGGGACTACAGGCGCCCGCCACCACGCCTGGCTAATTTTTTGTATTTTTAGTAGAGACAAGGTTTCACCGTGTTAGCCAGGGTGGTCTCCATCTCCTGACCTCGTGATCCGCCTGCCTCAGCCTCCCAGAGTGCTGGGATTACAGGCGTGAGCCACTGCACCCGGCCCAGGACTCTGCTTTTAGGATCTTGTTTACTGGAGAAGTCTGGTGACTGCTGATCTCATGATATATGAGAGTGAACGGTGTCATGTCATAAGAATGTACAGCTCGAAAGAAACAGGCTTTACTCAGAAGTCACAGAACCTCAACCGTCTCCTGCCTTCACAGCCCTCCTGCATATCTGGTTACTGTCCCATCCAGTAACCGTAACAGCCCACATCTCACCATAAGCAGCATAGGCTGTGGTTGAGAGAGGTGAGAGGAACAAATGTCCTGTGTTTGTCTTCAGGCATCTCGCCCTGTAAGAGAGGTTCTTCCTGGGGTCCATTGTGATGCTGTTATGGGCAGTATTGGCTGGCAGCAGAATGGTCTGGGGGTTGGGGTGCAGGCCCTGGGTCACACAGACCTTGAGTCTAATCTTTACCACCTGCTAGCTGTTTAGCCTTGGGGAAGTTATGGAATCCCTCTGAGCCTCAGTTTCCCCATCTTCAAAATGGGGATTGTAATCATGGAGATGCCTAAAGTGCATCCAAGAAAGGTGTTGGGAAGAAAAACTGTGGCTTGAGACTAACTTTTGAGAGCTGTTGGTGCAGAGGAGGAAGTTCAAGCTTGAGGAGTGAGAGATTCCCTTGTGAGTATGCACAGTGAGGAGAGGAGCTAAAAGATACAAGGAAGGAATCTCTATGTTGTATTAATAAACAAGAGAAGTGGAGAAATAGCAGCTTGTGGAGGATGCGGGAAGGGGCAGCCCAGTAATTAGAAGAAGCAGAGGAGTGATGTCTCATTACAGCATAAGTCTTGTTTACATGCCTGTCTTTATTAGCTTTAATGTCTTAAAGCATTGCCTTAGTCATCTCTGTATCCTCCACATCTGAAGTGTCCAAAACATAGTAGATGCTCAGCATTCTTTGGGCTATGTCTCTCTACATTCTTTGGCCTATCACTCTGCTTGGCCGCTCTGAAGTTTTGTTCCCATTTTCTACCCTGCCTGCTTTGAATGGCCCATAATGCCCCGTTTCAGGTTATAAACAGTGACTCTCCTCAGGGCAGCGTGACAGACATCTTGCATCCTACCATACTGTCTCCCATGGCAGACATCACCAATTGATCACCGCACTCTGTCCTCTGAGTCTGGTCCTGGATTTAAAATCCTTCTCAACTCTGTTGTTCCATTACCAGCCAGTACCAATCAATAAACACTGGAATTCAAGGTGGCCATCTTTGCTCCAATGGTGTTATTCAAGGGAAGCCAGGTTTCTCTCTGGTTCATCCTGGCTCCTGAGTCTCCTCTAAGCTGGGCCTTACCTAAGCTCATCGCGGCATGGCTCCAGCCATCTGCGAAGTCTGCACTTCGCCTATAGTTTTCTGGCCTAGTTTTTTTCACACCATGGTGGCTCTTAAAAATATTTTCCCGGCAGCAAATGGGTGTCTTCCTGCTGGGAGGAAAAGGGAAGAAGAATTAGCCGCTTCCCGTCTGAGAACTTCCACTGGAATTGATTTATCCCAGCAGAAAGAGCCCGGCATTTTCCTTCCAAATTAATATGCAAATGAGTATAAGCAACACCTCCCACGGGCAGGTTCAGAACACAGCGGTATTATCCTGGAACATTTATTAGCACTATTAATAGAGTTCACTGCCTTCCTCCTCCCCCCTGCTTTTATTGCCATTCTAATTATGGACCATTTTGTTTCATTTTCTCCTTTCCTGGTCCTGGTGCAGGCCCACCGTGCTGGTTAGGAAAAATGCTCTGTCGGGCGAGTGGGCTGCCTGGGTAGGGGCCGCATTCTTCGTGGGTGTCGTCTCATTCCATGACATTGCTCTCCTTGCCTGGTGCCCTCTGTCTGCGGAGGGCACTTTCTTCATGTCTCTGACATCACAGTAACTTGAAGAGGAAGGCTACTGAGATCCAGAAAACTGCCCTTGGAGTGAGGCTACAGCTGAGCAGCCTCTGAAAGGGCTTTGGGGTTTCTCAAGGAAAGGGGCATCCAATGGAGGTGGCACCCCTTTGAGAATCCCAGGCCCCTGGGAGTCCTTGCTGGGACAGGCAGTGTTCCTGGCACCCATCTCATTCCCACCATCATCCAACAAGGAAAGGATGGGATCCCCGATTACTGGGGAGGAAACTGAGTCACAGAGATGTTATAACTTCACCTGGGTTGAGGGTCTGGCTCCAGACCCTGTGTTTTTAACCAGTTTTCCATGGGGGTCTCCTCCTGGGGCCTCACCATCTCTTTTCTTTTCCTTGGCAAAGCAGTCAAGCTCAGCCATTATGCTGTTAAGTAACTTGATCGAGGTCCCACACAAAGTATGTGGCAGTCTGGGTCAAGAACCTGTGGTTTTTCACCAAATGAATTTGCCTCAGTTTCCCCACTGTGACCAGGTTTTGAGAAGCTGATAAAATGGTTTAGAGGTTCCAGACATTGCTATGGGCCCATGACTTTTTGCTTAGCTCAAATGGAAAGACCCTCTGGGGAGGCCTGTGTATTCTTTCCACCAGGAAGCGAACACCTCATATTTGGAAACTCCCCACCCTCTTTTTAAAATCACAGACAGTATATTGGAAAAGAAGTGGTTCCTTCTGTTCATTCATTCATCCACCCACCCATTCATCCAATCAGGTTTCACTCAGTGCTTGTGGCTTCAGAGATGCTGAGCTTGGACATTTTATGCAGCATCACTGCGAGGTCAACTGTCTGTGCCAAGCAGGGGTTGACCTGTCTTTATGTTTCCCAAAGGGTAGTGCAGACCCCAGGCTTTGGGGAGAAATGTGCGTGTGCCTGGCTTTGTAGAGGATGCTGAGATTTGCTGTTGGGGCTCAGGAGATCTCGGATGTGAACACGTCTTGTAAATCCCATGGCTGTAGCCAATGTACAGCCAGGCTGGTGCCTGGCAGTGCTTACTGTGTGCTTGTTTGAGGGTTGATGGGCAAAGATGGTTCTGCACAGCAGAAGGCATGGCTTTAGAAGCCAGGCTGGGCTCTACCAGGAAATTTTATTTCAGCCCTTGGCCAAGTCACTCCCTGCTTTGGAGCCCAGTTTTTCCAACCCATAAGATAAAGTGGTGTTTATAAATGAGGGTGCCACATTCTTGGGGTTCCCTCTTCTTCCTGAGCTGCTGTTAGGCTCAGGCTGAGCATCCTGATGCCGAGTCCAGAGTCCCCCACTCCTTGCTGCAGCTTCCCTCCTGGCCCATCTGCCAATGCTTCCCTCTCTGTTCAGAGCAGACTTTGCCTGGGTGGTTGTGGAAGGAGCTGGCAGGGTGCTGTTGGTGGGAGCTTGGCTGCCAGGATGGATGGCCGGGTGTGGCTGGCTAGGGGAAGGAAAAGATGCTTGAAAGACACCGAGGGGGCAATATTTATTTTGCATCCAGAGTGAAAGGTCACTCTTCCCTTTGACTGATGGGGCTTTTGGGGAGGCGGAGTGAGTCTGAGACCAGGGAACTGAAACTCTCTCGGTATTGCCATCTCTGCGGGCAACCATCCTTAACAAGACTCCAAGGCCATTGGGTTGAGATTCAGTTACTTTCTGTAGGGCTGTCATTAGAAACCACAGGTCAGTGGGCACCACGGGCCATCCTGGGTCACTGGAGAGGAGGGCGTTCAGTCCCTTGTGTCAGCCCCATTGACCAGGGTGGCCTTTTATTCACAGAGTCTGGGGAAGGCTGTGCTGTATGATGATGAAGTGTGGATGGGAGATTCAGGGGGCTGAGCAGGGGAGGCTAACAGAGCTGGTGGAGTTACCTCCCAGGGCCTTGGCTTTCCCCGAGAAACCCAGGGTGGCTGCATCCTTTGTGGGGTCAGAACCCCCAAAGGCTGGAGAACTCATAAGCAGGGTGGGGTCCCCAGTTTAGGCTGGGACACAAAATGTTTCTGGAATGATTTAGGTTGACACCGAGTGGTGTCGCCAGTCCCCTGGCTCATACGTGAGCCCCTTGCACAGCAGCCAGTTTCTTGAGCACCTACTGTGTGCTGTCATGTACTAGGCACTCAGCACACGGACTTCTCATTAACTTTTTTTTTTTTTTTTGAGATGGAGTCTTGCTCTGTCACCCAGGCTGGAGTGCAGTGGTGCGATCTCGGCTCACTGCAAACTCTGCCTCCTGGGTTCATGCCATTCTCCCGCCTCAGCCTCCCGAGTAGCTGGGACTACAGGCGCCTGCCACCATGCCTGGCTAATGTTTTGTATTTTTAGTAGAGACGGGGTTTCACCATGTTAGCCAGGATGGTCTCGATCTCCTGACCTCGTGATCCACCTGCCTCAGCCTCCCAAAGTGCTGGGATTATAGGCGTGAGCCACCCCGCCCAGCCTCGTTAACTCTTTACTACAACCCTGTGAGTTAGTTGCTGTTGCTTCTGACCTAATGAATGAGACAACTGAGACTGAGAGAGCTACAGCACTTACCCAGGCACTTACTCAAGGTCACACAGCTGATGAGTGAGGATAAAGGTCTCATTTCCCCACGCCTGTGCTCCCTATCTGGTACCACCTCATCTGAATTTCTTGCTGTTTTGCAGACAGAAGGGCTTGGGTTGAGAGGGAGCAAGGTGTGACCCTTCTGGGCAAGTGAGACCATGTGAGAAAAGCACAGAGGTGGGGCTACACCTGGCATGCTTGGGGTTGGCAGGAAGGACAGTGAGGACACATGGAGTTTGTGTAGGGAAAGGAGTCAACCTCCACAAAGGCTTAAAAGTGACCATTACACATTCACGGGTTACTTTAGCCACCTCCATTTACCTGGGGTCCATATAAAGATGTGGTCAGGTGCACAGGCTTGGCCTTGAGCAGGGTTCTAATCCTGCCACTTGGAAGCTGATAACCTCACGTGAGCAACTTGCTTTAGTGCCTCCGTTTCCTCATGTGTAAAAGCGGGCTATGAATGGTGTCTACTTTATAGGGTGGTTGTGAGAGTGAAATGAACACCTAAGTTGCTTACACAGCACTGCACATATGATTAGTCAGGGTCTGTACTGTGCCCACTGCTGAAGAGTTTAAATTTCCCTCTGGATCCAGCTCTGTCTGTTTTGTTCAATGTTCCTTTTACGAAGCCACAACATGTCAAATCAAGATGAGAGGGAGGAAGAGGTAAGAGAAGACCCCCAGCTGGAAAGGGAGGCAAGGGAAAGGAGGGTCAGTGACTCGCAGGGCATAGTGTGGGGCCAGCAGCCCAAGGACCAGGCTGTCTAGGGTCAGGGTGGGGGAATGTCAGTGCAGGGGCCATGGCCTGCCAGCCCAGCTTCCAAATCTCTCCGGCATTTTAGTTTCCTCTAAGGACTGACATCCCATGGCTGCTCCAGGCAGTAGGAAACTCTATTTCCTCCTCTCTTCACATCATTTCTCTTCTTGGCATAAGGGGGTCATAAATGGTTTATGATGGCTTTTTATTCCCAGTGTCAAGAGCTGGCTCCTGCTTTTAGCCCTGCCATGAGCTGGCTACGTGACTTTGGGGGCAGCACTTTTCTTCTCTGAGCTTCAGTTTCCACGGGTGTAAAATGGGTGGTTTGGATTAGAACTGGCTGTTTTCACACCGCCCTCCACAGCACCCTCAGACCCCCACCCCCACCCACTGTTGGGCAAGGAGAAGGGGGTGAGGAGGCAGGGTTCTCCCAACTCCTCTTTGTATGGTTCCATGGCTTAAAACATGGTGGGTAATCTTTGTGTAGATGTAGCCTCTTCATCATAGATGCTCATGAACTAGAGCGCCCACCCTATGGTCCTGAGGTAGATGAAGGGGGAAAAACTTCACTTGGGCAGAACCTGAGAGAGAAGAACATCCCACAGAAGGCTGGGTAGAGCCCAGCTCCAATCCCACCTCTAAGACAAGCCTTCTCTGATTCTCTTACACATTTGTCTTTCCACCAAGAGGACAATAGATGTAATAAATAATACCTATGCAGCACTTACTTTGTGCCATGCACTGTTCTATTTTTCGTATTTTAATCCTATTTGTAGCACCCCCATGAGGAAAATGAAACTATTAGCTCTTTTTAGAGATGAGCAACCCAAGGCTCACAGAGACATGAAAGGTCTGACCCAGGGTCCTGCAGTAGAAATGGCAGAGTGAACATCTGACCCTAGGCAGCTGGACTCTAAGGTCCAGGCTTTTAACTTCCATCCCATGCTGCTCATCACCACAGTCTGCGCCCATCTCAAATTTAAAAGTCATAAGCTGCATCACTTAGGGACTGCAGATAGTGGAAACTGACCATGGATGCTGTATTGGCTTATAGGGCTGCCATGACAAAGTACCACAGACTGGAGGGCTTCAATAATACCTGTTAATTTTCTCATGGTTCTGGAGGCTAGAAGTCCAAGGCCAAAGTGTTGGCAGGGTTGGTCATATTTGGAGGTACTGAGGGTTAGGACTTCAACATATACATTTTGGGGTGAGATATAGTTCAACTCAAAACAGTTGCCTCAAGCACAAAGGGAATTGTTGGAAAGATATTAGGGAGGGGTATCAGATAAACATGATGTAGCTAGACCCACAGCATTGGTGGTACCCATGGCACCAACTAAACTGTGAGAACAGCCTGGAGGGCTTGCAACACTGGCCCTGTGTTGACTCTGATGCCTGGTCAGCCCTTTGAGAGAGAGAGAGAGAAAAAAAAAAAAGAAATGGAGAGAGAGAGAGAGAGAAAGAGAGAAATAGAGAGAGAAAGAAAGAGACTAGCTGAATGTGAATCATATATTTGGGCACCTGAAGATGCTAGGGCTGAGAAGCTGAGGATGAATCCTGCAGATTTCTATCAGGGCAGGTGGGTGCTATTGCTTGCAAACACTGCCTGTCATGGGGGCACACCCAGAAAGGTTGGGAAAGTGCTATTATCAAGGAGAGTTAGTTCTAATCCCCTTCATTTCTTCTGCCCTTCCAACCCCCAAATCAACAATTGTCTCTGCTATGTGCTTATTTGTCTTCCAAGCCAAGCTCTGTGTTCCTTAAAACATCTGCTTGTGGATCAGGTGTGTGACACATGCCAGGTGGTATCAGACTTATTTATTGAGTGCTTACTGTGTGTTAGGCATTGTGTTTTGTGTTTGAAATTTCTAATTTCACTTAATACGGTGGCTCTGTAAGGAAATAATGATACATGCAGAATACCTGATTGCTATTGTTTGAATATATTTATACATGTCCTGCCTTCCAGGTTCATATGTTAAAAATCACTAGTGCAGTGGTATTAAGAGGTGGGGCCTTGGCTGGGCGAGGTGGCTCATGCCTGTAATCCCAGCACTTTGGGAGGCTGAGGCGGGCGGATCACGAGGTCAGGAGATCGAGACCATCCTGGCTAACATGGTGAAACCCCGTCTCTACTAAAAATACAAAACATTAACCAGGCATGGTGGTGGGTGCTTGTAGTCCCAGCTACTCGGGAGGCTGAGGCAGGAGAATGGCGTGAACCCAGGAGGCGGAGCTTGCTGTGAGTCGAGATTGTGCCACTGCACTCCAGCCTGGGCGACAGAGCGAGACTCTGTCTCAAAAAAAAAAAAAAAAAGAGATGGGGCCTTTAGCAGATGATTAGGTCATGAACGCTGAGCCCTTATAAAAGAGCTTTTTAGCCCCTTTCACCATGTAAGGATGCAGCAAGAAGGCACCATCTTTGAAGCAGAGAGTTAGCCCTCACCAGACAGTGAATCTGCTGGTGCTTAGATCTTGGACTTCTCAGTCTCCAGAACTGTGAGCAATAAAACCTCTATTGTTTATAAATTACCCGGTCTAATATATTTTGTTATAGCAACAGAAGTGGACTAAGACACTAAGGGTAGATTGATTAGGTCATTCTTCCAAGATCCTACCACTGGTATATGAACTCATTCATTCAGTCAGTCAACAAATATTTAGTGAGTTCCTAGTATGTGCTAGGCTTGATGCTTTGGAACACAACAGTCTCAAGCCAGATATGGTCTCTGTCATTACAGAGATCAGAGGCCAGCAGAAAGGAAGGAATTCTAATTCCCAATGATTCCAAAACCCAGGGTTTTATCGGTTGTTTTAGAATGACTTCTAAGAGAGCATAACAATTTTCAGATGCAGTATTTTAATTTCAATTTCCATCTGGAGGGGTGATATAGCATAGTAGTTAAGAACAGACTCTGAATCTTGATACTGTGGATTCAAATCCCAGCTCTACTGTTTACTACTAATAATAGAGAATTAAGGGAGGTAATTTATATGGTGTTTGAATTGGAGAAATGTAAGAACCACTAAGAAAGGGCTGTGTCTCAGGTACCTAAAACAGTGCCTGGCATATAGTAAGTGCTCAAAAAATGTGTGCTGAATGAATGAATCCATAAATTACCCATGTGGGTCTACTGAATTCAACACTTAAAGGCAATGACACCTCCTTATCTGGCTTGCAAAGGCTGCCTGCCCCCTCAGTATTTCATTTCTGGCATCAGAGAAGACTTTCAGGGTTTGAACCTTGTTCTTCTTGGGATGGGTGTGGCTGATGACAGATGTCATATTCATAGCTTCTTGAGGATCATGCCTCATTCTTTTAAGTTCTGCTCCAAGGCTCCTACATGGTAGCAAGGATGAAGGAGCTGATTCTCAGAGTTTCATCTGAACAGGATGGATTTTGTGTATCCTTCTGCAGCCATGACCTCTGACTACAGCTCAAGCCTTCCCAAACCCTCACCCTCCTCTGCTCCCAGTTCTATTCAACAGAGCACAGTTTGCTTTCTCTGCTTTCTCTCCCACGGGATGGTTGTATCAGGAAGTAGGGACTTGTTTCTTATAGAATCCCTTACTTCTAAGACCCACTCAGAGGAAAGAAGGCTTAATTACTATTGACTCTGTACTTTATTTTACTCTGGGAGACAAAGTTTAATAACACTTAGGAATTAGGACAGATATTTTTCCCAGGTTGGGTTCTGCTGACCAGCACAGAGCTTTCTCCGATTCATCACATCTTCTAAATCAAAGCAACTCAGTATGACTTTTACTCTCTTTGTTTTCTAGGAAGAGATAATCTCAAACAACAGTATATGACTCAAACTCTCCTCTTCTCCTCCTCCCATAAGGTAATTAAACAGGTAAATCCTGGGGCTGCCTGTGGCCCTGTCTCAATACAGTGTCTCACTCAAAAAAGCCCACCTTTCCAAAAGGAAACCAACAGTGCTTCATTTCTCACCTGGTCTCTCAATGGAATGCTGAAGAACAGAATCTTTATTTATTTATCCCTTTGAAAGAAGATTTAATATACTACTGATTATAAAATGAATCACTTTTTTTTTTTTTTTTTTTTTTTGAGATGGAGTCTCGTTCTGTCGCCAGGCTGGAGTGCAGTGGCCCAATCTCGGCTCACTGCAACATCCACCTCCCAAGTTCAAGCGATTCTCCTGCCTCAGCCTCCTGAGTAGCTGGGACTACAGGTGTGCACCACCACACCAAGCTAATTTTTATATTTTTAGTAGAGATGGGGTTTCACCATGTTGGCCAGGATAGTCTCAATCTCCTGACCTCGTGATTCACCTGCCTTGGCCTCCCAAAGTGCTGGGATTACAGGCATGAGCCACCGTGCCCGGCCAAATCATTATTTTTTTGTAGCACCAAGGAAGGAAAAAACTCTGCCAATTTAGTTATCTTGTACCACCCATTGTAAAATGCAGCCCTATTTCAGAGTTGTTAAAATGTGAAAAAGATGTATGTCTTAGATTCGCTGCAAAATATAGTACATAGCCTAACAACCACCACTACCACAACCACAACAAAAAATAGTGTAGAGGAGCCTAGGACCAAGAAGTTCACTTGGACTTTTACTTCCCTAGTCCTGGACATCAGGGACTATGACAAAAAAAAAAAAAAAAAAAAAAATCACTTCTTGTTGTTTCATCTGTATCACTAATTAACCTTTTCTTCTTTCATTTCTTAACAGCTTATTTTCTTAAAATATATAATATTTTAATTTGAAAGACTCAATATATGACAGATATAGCTTTATCTCCCTTTTCTCCTTTTCTCCCAGAGGGAATTACTGTCTTGAATTTGGTGACATACATTACTCTCATATATGTTTTCTGATTTTTATGACAGATGTTTCTATCCATATCAACAAAACTTTACCAACTTTTTTTTTTTTTTTTTTTTTTTTTGAGACAAGATCACTCTGTTACCCAGCCTAGAGTACAATGGTACGATCTGGGCTCAATGCAACCTCTGCCTTTGAAACTACAGCCATCCTCCCTCCTCAGCCTCCTGAGTAGCTGGGACTACAGGTGCGTGCCACCATGCCTGGCTAATTTTTTTTTTTTTTTGTATTTTTTTAGAGACAGGGTTTTGCCATGTTGCCCAGACTCAAACTCCTGGACTCAAGTGATGTGCCTGCCTCAGCCTCCCAAAGTGCTGGGATTACAGGTGTGAGCCACTGTGTCTGGCTGGTGTATTCTTAAAATATAGAAACATCCTGGAGATCCTCTCTCTCTTTCTCTAATGCTGCTTCTCTCTCTCAGTATTTTCATGGAGATGGTGGCTTCTTCACTCACCCCCAGATATCTTTGCCTCCCCTTAACTCCCACCTCCCTCCTTCACATTCTTCCTGACGCTCTGCCTGCATTCTGTTTCCTCTCTCTCGGCTTATTGTGTAGATCAGGTTGGCAAACTTCTTCCTTAAAGGACCAGTGAGTAAACATTTTAGGTTTTGCAGGCCACATGGTCTCTGTAGCAACTACTCACCTCTGCCACTGTAGCCTCAAAGCAGCCACAGACAATATTTAAATTAGTGAACGTGGCCATGTTCCATTAAAACTTTATTTGTGTACACTGAAATTTGAAATTTATATAATTTTCATGCCATGAAACAGTACTTTGTTTTGATTTTGTTTCAACAATTGAAAAATCTAAATACCTGCCAGGTGCAGTGGCTCACACCTGTAATCCCAGCACTTTGGGAGGCTGAGGTAGGCAGATCACTTGAGGTCAGGAGTTCGAGACCAGCCTGGCCAACATGGTGAAACCCTGTCTCTACTAAAAATACAAAAATTAGCCGGGCGTGATGGCAGGTGCCTGTAATCCAAGCTACTTGAGAGGCTGAGGCAGGAGAATTGCTTGAACCTGGGAGGTGGAGGTTGCAGTGAGCCGAGATTGCGGCACTGCACTCCAGCCTGGGCGATAGAGCAAATCTGTGTCTCAAAAAAATAAAATTAAATTAAATTAAAAGTAAAAATCTAAATACCATTCTTAGCTCAGGTCAAGGGCTGTATTTGGCCCACGGCCATAGTTTGCCAACCCTTTATCTAGATTATTGTAGCCTCTCAGGAGTCCTTAAATTCTCTCTGTCTCACCCATTATCCTAAATTCTCCCCAGCAAAGGAGCGATGTAGGCTGAGATTGCAGGCAAGAATCCCCCGCTTTTAGCATCTGAGGGGAGAGGACTACAGGAATACTCACACATTTATAATATTATATCTGCTACACTAAGGGGGTGTCACACATTCTCTCTCTCTCTCTCTCACACACACACACACACACACACAAACACACATTTTAAGGGATTCCTTTAAAAGTTTTCCATACCACATGACTCCATTTGACCAGGAGTGATTTCCATCCAGCCCGGCCGCTCCTTCTTTATCTTCCTGGCTCCCACCCGCTCTCCTTGCACTGCTGGTACCTCTCCATTGGCCAGCACTTGGATTCAGGCTGGAGAGCAATAGGCAGGAATTAATTTAAAGAGAAAAGGATTCTGAGTCAGCAAATGTTTGCTCAGCAACTCCTGTGGGTTCAACGCCTGGCTAGTTTGTTTTATTCCTCTTACCATCTTCACAATCAAGTGAGGAAACTGAGGCTCAGTGAGGATAAGGACTGCTCAAAGAGAGAAGAGCCAGTGATGGAGCTTACAAAATCCACATCCTGTCTCCTCTTGGGAGCTCTGGTAGCCTTGACAAAGGTATTGACTCCTAGGAAAATTGAGTGCATGTGTTAGTAGATTTGTCGGCATAATGAGACAGTAGAAAGCAGGAGCAAGAGCCCTGGGCTGGGAGACAGGTGCCTGCATTTTGCTCCTGTCTCCTCCTCCAAGAGTCTGTGCTATTTTGGGCAGGTCTCTTGCCTTTTCTGGGGATTGGGCCATGTAGTTGGATGGTGTGATATTGCCCAGTTTTACTCTAGGACTGGGAGCAAGACTTTCCCTTCTACACCTGCTCTGGGTGTCAAGAGCTTTGTCTTTTGTTTTGAAGGGGCTTACTAAAACACAGGGCCATTGAAAAGTGGGATTTCCATGTCAGAAAATCTGGATAGGCTTAGCAAAGCCTCTGGGTGTGGCTGGAGTCCTCCTGCTGGATAGTCCATGGGGGACCTGGGCTGCTAGGCAGGACTTCATTCAAGTGCTGTCCTTGCTTGAACCATGAGGCATAGTCTGGGGTATTGACCGGACTCCTACGTGGCTCCGTGCTGTTGGGCACAAAGAGCATATGAGACCCATCCCAGGCTGCCTGGGTGCCCTCCACATGGTCTTGGTTCTTTGGTCTTCTTCTTGGCCACAACTCACATCTCCTTCTTCTACTCCAAGCCTAGCATTTGAGCATCATTTTTCAAAAAGTTGAAAACATGACGTTCAGATATAAAATAAATAAGATTTTATTTAACTCAGTTAATAAAGGATCAGTAAGACATTAAAACAGTTTCAAGGAGAACACACACACATGCACACACACACCTACATGCACACACACACACCAATCAGGGATGCTGAAATAAATTTGCTGATCGATGCAAAATTAGTTAAATTAGTTCATATTCTACAGGGCTGCAGTTCTCAAACTTTTTGGTTTTGGCTTATTGTTACAGTCTTAGAAATTATTGAGGATTTCTCAAAGAGCTTTTGTTTATGTGCGTTATATCTATCAATATTTGCTGTTTTTAAAATTATTTATTTATTTTGAGACAGAGTCTATGTCACCCAGGCTTGAGCACCATGGTGCGATCTCGGCTCACTGCAACCTTCACCTTCTGGGTTCAAGCAATTCTTATGCCTCAGCCTCCTGAGTAACTGGGATTACAGGCATGTGCCACCATGACTGGCTATTTTTTTTTTTTTTTTTTTTTGCATTTTTAGTAGAGACAGGGTTTTGCCATGTTGGCCAGGCTGGTCTCGAACTCCTGGCCTCAAGTGATCTACCCGCCTCGGCCTCCCAAAGTTCTGGGATTACAGGCATGAGCCACCATGCCCGCCCAATATTTGCTGTTTTAGAAGTTAAAACTGAGACATTTTTAAAACACAAGAACACACAAGTGCAAATTCCATTTGCTGTCAGAGCAATACTAAAAGTATCACAAGTCATGTAGTCTCTGGAAGACGTCGCCGTACACTCATGAGAAAATGAGAGTGAAAAAGGCAAATAGTGCCTTACTATTATTATGAAAATAGTTTCACTTAACAGGCTCCTCGAAAGTGTCTCAGGCAATCTGATGTACCCAGGTGACACTTTGAGATCCACTGCTCTTGGGCAATAAAATGTAATGATTGGGATTATATTTTTCCCAATAAAATTCATTTTCATTGCTATGGACAAGAATCATTTGCATTACTATGAGCTCTCTATAACTTCTAACCATAGAGAGCTGTAAAATAACCCAGCTGATTGAAGTCGGCCAAAGGTACTCATCCTGGTAAGAGTAGGTAATCCCTGGAGATCCATGGGATAATACACCGAACTCCAGGGAAAGGATGCCCAGTGCTTGGTTTTGTTCATTTCCAAGTCTTTGTCAGTTTTTGCTGACACCACAAACCCTCCTCTGGTTTCCCTGGTGACAGGGCTGCCTGACTCTCTGCCTTCTGTTTCTGGTCTGTCCTTACGGCATAAGCTCCATGTCCATCTTCCCTCTGGGCTCTTCCCTTTGGTTCCAAAGAGCTTATTGTAGAAGTTAAAAAAAAATACAGTAAAGTGATTATCATAATCCTAATTATCCTCTAGGCAATGCAGAAAAGAAAAAACATAAGGATAAACATATTGAGATTTGCTCTTGCTCCAGCACAATTCCCTGAAAGGCTTCTTCTAAGCCTGGTATCCTGGGAGTGGCAGTGTTTTCAGCGTGGCAGACGGAGCAGTCAGGAAGCTGGGAGCCCAAACAGCGTGAGACAAAGCCACACAACAGAGGCCGCGCATCAGTCGGTAAGTCATTTCTGTCTTACATCTCACCTTGATAATGAAAGGAAATAAATGTCTTGGTCACGAAACCAGGATCATGATGTGGAAGGACTTCAAGTCTAAACCTTATGGGGGCAGGGGTTGCATCTTGATGAGCCCAGTTGGAAACATACAGAAGACTGGTCCAAGGATAAGAGGAATCAGCAAAGATCTGTCCAAGTAGGGCTACCCGGATAGGGTGGCTAGGAAGTCCTTGCATGAACCAGGATTGCTTTTGGCTACATGTAATAGAAAAACACCTCCATAGTGGCTTAAACACATAAAGGATTATTTGTCAAATAGACCAAGTGCTTCTTTGCCTTTCTTACCACATAGGCCTGTACTCTTATGCTTGTCACCTCATAGTTACTTGCACCATGGCTGTTGCATCCCTAGGAGTCTTCCAGTAGGAAAGAAGGGGTAAGGGACAAGCAGCACCAAGGAGAAAAGGGCAACATACATACATTCATGCACACACGGACACACAGCATAAACACACACACACACACGCACACACACGACTTTTTCTAGAAGGAAAAACATTCCCTGGGCCTTCTGCTACATCTCGCTGGCCACAGCTGTGTGTACGGCTCGCCAGGCAGGTGGGAAATAGGTTATTTTACCCTTCTCAACCTTTGAAATAGAGAAAGACAAGGAGGAATTGGTTATAAATAGTCTTTGGGTAGACAATTCACAGTGTCTGGCCCAGCCTGCTCGTGAGAAATACAGGGATGAACAGACTCGACACAGAACTCAAGGTAAGGAACCTGGGGGTAAAGTGCAGGTCTGCATCACAGCCCACAGGTTCCCACCTTCCCCTTCATTGCCAACATCCCTGCCCACTCCCTCTGCCATACTCCTTCGTAGGTGCAGCCATACCTACTCATTATTTCCAGTTTTCTGAATACACCCCTTTGTTTTACACCTTCATGATTTTTATCATGCTTTCCCCTCTGCCTGGGATGCCTCTCTGTGGTCACCCTCCTCCATCCACATAGTGCCTGTGCTGTGTGCCAGACATAGTACAATGAACAAGATCCCTGGAGTCTCTGCTATACTTAGACTTAAATCCTGGGGGAAGGGGCAGAACTAAAGATGGAGCCCATTCCTGATGGGCTGTGGGCAGCATATGGAGGTAAGTGTTGTTATGATGTCCATTTTAGAGATGAACAAACTGAGGTTTGCTCAGCAAGTTAAATGCCCATCAAGTTAAATGACTTGCCCACGGTCACAAGGCTTGAGAGTGAAACAGGTGGAAATTGAACCTGGGTTTGCCTGACCCAAAGTCAATGTTGCTACCTTTTACTTTGCCTTTCAAAGGACAGTGCTTCACATACATGTGAAGACTGCAGTCAAATTCTTGAAGAATCTTTCTTCTCAGAAAGATACATCTCCATTCTAATTGCCCACACCTCCCTAGATTGAGTGTTCTCAAGGGTAGGGCCTGGGCCATATTTAATTGAACATCTTTGGAGTTGAGCATCTTGTCTGTCACATAGTAAGAACCTCAAAACCCAAAAAACTTTGATTTGATTCCCAGCTCCACCAAGACTGTTGACCTTGGACAATTTGCTCAACCTTTCTGGCCTCAGTGACTCCACCTATAAAGTGAGCCTCAATTGTGAAGCTTGCTACTATGGTGTCTAATAAGCCTCTCAAATGCTTTATTTGGATCAGAAGGCCTGAGTTTAGAGATATCATTGCCATGGATGGCAAAGGCTTCAGCTTAGTTCTGGTTCCTTGAGATATTTGGCCATGTAACTTTCTATGATGTTCAGCCCTGTAAAATGAGGAAAAAATACCATCTTCAAAGTATTGACAGGAGGATAAAAAATAACATACATTATAATAATGAGACTAGCTACCATTTATTGAGCACTTACCATGTGTGAAGATCTCTGCTACGCGCCTTTCATGTTATTGCTTGAAGACTTATAATAACACAGGAAGAAATGTATTATTATTCCCATTTTTCTGATAGTGAAACTGAGAGGTTAAGTAACTTGCCCAAGGTTGTCCAGATGGTCAGACCTGATTTGAACTCAGGATTGACTCCAAGGACTGTGCTATTAAATGGCAACGATAAAATGAAGCCATGTAACTACAAAATGCTGTAGAACATTAGTCCATGTACCCAACATAGGTTGCATAATTGAATGAGTCAATGAATGAATACCTTTTCCATCTTTTAGCTTCGCCTATTTCATGTCCGGCACAGTGCCATACATATAGCAGGCATATAGTGCTTATTGATAACGAATAATGAATGAATGGGCTTTGAGATGGTTAATTTTATGTGTCAACTTGATTCCATCAAGGGTGCCCAGATTAAGTATTATTTCTGGGTGTGTTTGTGAGGGTGTTTCTGGATGAGATTAGCATTTGAATTGGTGAACTCAGTAAAATAGATTGCCCTTCCCTTGTTGGTGGGCATCATACAACCACTGAGGACCTGGATAGAACAAAAAGGCAGGGGAAGGAGGAATTCACCCCTTCTGCTTCCTGCCTTCTGAGTTGAGACATAGGTCCTTTTCTGCCCTTGGACTGGGATTTACATCACTGGTTCCCATGGTACTCAAGCCTTTGTACTTGGTCTGGAATTATACCACTGGCTTTCCTGGGTCTCCAGCTTGCACATGGCAGCTCATGGGACTTAACTTCCATAATCATGTGAGCCAATTCCTCATACTAAATCTCTCTCTCTCTCTCTCTCCATATATATATATGTATGTTCTGTTTCTTTGTAGCACTCTAATACACGTTTATACACCTTTGCATCCTTGTCTTACCGTGCATAACCTGTTCATTCATTCTGCTGATGGTTATTAGGTGCCTACTGGATACAAGAGCTTTTCTACAGGTTAGAAATAAACCCAGAGCAAGGGATAAAATAATTGCATAGGAAGTAGTTTGCAGAAGTGGAATGAAGAGAACCCAGAGGATTGCTTCCACCCCCAGCCCCCAGACCCAGTTCTCGAGATTAGCTTATGCTCTTGGAAAAACAAACCAGCCACCTGCCTAGTTGATCCTGTCATTTAATGTGCTATTTCCCCTGCTTTTGCTGTTCTTCCTGCTGGAGAAGGTCCTTTGCGAGCAGAAAGGAACTCTCTTGCCCAGAGAGCATGTCCTCTCCTTCCTTGTAGCCCACCTCAGCTCAGTTCATTGTCTCTGGCTGGTGACACTGCAGTCAATTGCCTGGGAATTACTGTGAAATTACTCTGGGAAAATTAGAATGCCAAGAGGGGACTGAGCAGGGAGAAGAGGTGAATATTGAGCTGCAGAGGAGCAGCTTTCTGACAAAGACCTGGGGAAACTGTTTATAATATCACAATCCATTTGGGGATGTCTAACTTACATCATCAAAAATGCCTGTGAGATCGTAGTCAAATTGCTCCAACTCCCAGGGCTTTGGTTTTCTCATCTTGCTTTAGCTTCCTGCTGGCCTTCTACTCCTTGAACGCAAGCTCTGTGGCCTCTGAGCCTTTGTACTTAACAGTTTGGGATACTCTTCTGTCTTCTCTTTACATGAATGACTCCTCTTCATCCTTAAAGTCTCGGCTTAATGTCACCTCCTCAAAGAGCCTTGTACAAAGCAGGCATGCCCTACTTAATCCTGCGGTGACTCTGTATCGCATGTATCACTTCTGATGTTATTTTCTTCACTTACTTATAAACATGTTCATTATTTATCCTCCATTCTGCTACTACTACTACTACTACTACTTCTAATGTAAGCTCCATGAACTGTCCTGCCTTTGTCCCCCAGGGCCTGGCCCGGGTCCAGAACATAGTAAACACTCAATAAATATTTGTTCAGAGAGTCAGTAATAGGTAGTTTGTTAATTATGTAATTTCTAGTAGCACTGATATCCCCATTAGAGAGGGACAGAGATCTGGCCTGGGAGATAGTGGACATCTGGTACCCAAATGCTAGCCACAGCTGTCATAGTATGACATTCTCTGCTAATGTGTCAACAGATATGTCTTCATTCTCTGGGCAGCAGGAGAGCCAGGGACAAAACAGCATGATCTAGAGGAATCGGTCGTGCTATTGGGAAACAGCGTTTGATCTAGGAGATTTGCCCTTTCAATCCATGTGCAAGACAGGTGCTTTTGACACCTAGAGGAAAGCTTTACTTCCAAATGAATCCTCGTTCGTGGGAGTGAAAAACGAGCTCAGCATAGTACAGAGGCCTGATTTGAACTTTAGCTTTGCCTCGGAGGAGATGTGAGAGCTTAGGCAAGTCACTTTGCCTCCTTGAGCCTCATTTGTTTTTCTTTCTTTGTGAAGCTGGGAAGATAGAATTAAATATAATAATGATTGATATAAAGGTGTTTATAAATGTCAAATGCAGTGCAAACATGATTCTCTCCTTCTCTTTCACCTCTTCCTCCCTCTTCTTCCTCTTTCTACTCCTCTTCTTCCTGACTCATGTGTATTATTCTCTAAGTCCAGACATCTGTTATATAAAGTGAACAGCAGGTTTATTAATATGAAAGGAGGGAAAGACCTGTAGGACTGTACATCTTTGAATCACAAGAGATAGAGGCATGGACATGAGACTGGACACCAGATTTTATTTGCCTCCCACACTAGCCTGCCTGCCTGTCTAGAGATTTTAAAGGGATAACCCTGGAGCAAACATCTTGGACCAACGACTTCCACTCCTTGGGCCTCATTTCATCCTGAGTAAAGGTGTGGGGTCTATCAGGGATGGCCAAGTTGTTTCTATGCTGGGAAAGAGACTGGAGCTATCATGGGGCTCCATGGGAAATGGTGCTGGGATGGACTAGTGATGTCTGCCATGAATCTGTCAGGAAGAGTGATGGTGCAGGTGCCCTGTACTGGCCCTCTCTGGTCACAAGTGCTATTTCAGGCATTTCCTTGCAGTGACTCTCTAACTGAATTGTCACAGTGAGTCAACTCAGAGAGATACATGCAGCCTAATATTTTGTCTGTGACGGAGGTGCAGAGAGAAGTTTCATCAGAGAGCACACTTGTTTTCCAAGACTTCAACCTTAAAGTTTAAGGATTTCCTTCCTAACAGGCTTTGATAATCCATTAGGAATCAATCACTCATGAATTTAACTAAGCTTTTTGGGAAATGGTCTAAAATTTTCACCTCAGTAGCCTCCTGGGGAAATGAGTTCCATAAGTTTATTACCTGCTGCATCACCTGGTGCTTCTTTTTAAATTTGTTTTTTAAATCATCCAAGCCATGAAAAGACGGGGGTGGTGGTGACATCTGCCTCTAATCAGGAGCTGGTGAATGTGCTCATGGTCACCTTGCAGCCAGCCCTGAATTCCGTGGATTTCATTTCTTCCCCTCTCAGTCTGTAACTCTCCAGAATGAAGAGGCCAACCATTGTCCAGCTTGTCAGGCAGCAGCCCATCTGTGGAATGAAGACAGTTCTGACATTTCCAAGTCTGGATTAAATGCTGCCTCCTCTTGGAAGCCTATCCACATTTCCTAGGGCCAGAATCAATCTCCCGTTATTCTGAGCAGCAGAAGCACTTGGGGGTAATATAAAAACTATCTGCTACATGTAGAAAAACTCTTTATACTTTATGAAGCACTCCCAAATCATTTTGGGTCCCCTGAATTTATAATAATGATAATGATAATAATAAATAATAACAGCTAATATACAGTCTTGCTTTGGGTTGGATGCTGTGCTAAGCATTTTATCTGCATGGATTACCTCATCTCCACAGCCAACTTTTGAGAGAAGCACTATTATTCTCATTTAGTAGGTGAGGAAACTGAGGCACTGAGAGATTCAGTTATTTTCTCAAATTTAAATGTGAGAAAACATAAGCTCAGAGAATGTAAGTGAAGAAACCTGGGTCATAGTTTCTATGACATCAAGTTTCTTCTCTCTGTCCTTCTCCCCAACTTTTCTCTCTCTCTTAAGAATATTTCATATTGTGTCATGTATTATCGTTTGTTGCTACTTGTCTGCTTTCCTTAGTACATTGTGAATTACTTAAGGTCAAGGTTGTGCTTGAATTATTCTTGAACATTTACTATTCCTGGCTGGGTGCAGTGGCTCATGCCTGTAATCCCAGCACTTTGGGAGACCAAGGTGGGAAGATCACTTGAGGTCAGGAGTTTGAGACCAGCCTGGTCAAAATGGTGAAACCCTGTCTCTACTAAAACTATAAAAATTAGCTGGGTGGTGCTAGGGCTGGGTTCTCATCTGGATGCTTGATTGGGGAAATAATTACTTCCATACTCACAGTTCTTGGTAGCCTGTAATCCCAGCTACTCAGGAGGCTGAGGCAGGAGAATCACTTGAACTTGGGTGGCAGAGGTAGCAGTGGGCTGTGAGCTGAGATTGTGCCACTGCACTCCAGCATGGGTGACAGATTGAGTGAGACTTTGTCTCAAAAAAAGTATTATTCCTTTTCCAGAGCATAGACTAGGATGGGTTTACCAGACTCTTTCCTTTTTCTTTGGGCATGAGTGAGGCTATAATTCTCTGCATTTCCTGTAGTCAGGAGAAACCATGTGCCTGAGTTGATGAGGACAGAAGTGACTTGTCTACTTTCTGGCTTTACTCCTTACTAAAAAACCACCCATATGGTTCTCTATGTTCTGTTTCTCCCCCTGTCTACAAGCTGGATGCAGAGGTTCCAGTGGAAAACTCTGAGGCTAGGGGATGGGGAAGCCACAGGATGGCAGGAGGCTGGGTTCCTGAATGACTGCATGGAGTAGAGCTAAGTTCTCTTCTTATTTCACTATGACAGGCATTGGGTTCTGATGTGAATCCTCATGAAGGATTTGGGGTTGTTCCTTATAGCAGTGGCCTACCCTGATTAATAAACCATTCCATCAGCCCTTAGCACAATCAATCAGCTAGTATTCTGCCTACATAGAACCTCGATAGATACATGTGTGTTGAATCAAACTGTCTTGGTCTGCCCCTTTTCTGATTAAAATTTTTCTTCATTTCCTCATTAATTAATTCCTCTAGAATTTACCATGTATATCAGTTATCCACTGCTATGTAATAATATTATTATAATCTTGTGGCTTAAAACAACTTGCATTTATTATCTCACCATTTCTATGGGTTTGAAGTGTGGACATGGCTTAGGTGGGTACTTTGCAAGGTTATCATTAAGGTAATGGCTAGGGCTGGGTTCTCATCTGGATGCTTGATTGGGGAAATAACTACTTCCAAACTCACAGTTCTTGGTAGAAGTCAGTTCATTGAGCTATAGGACTGGGGATTCCGGTTTCTTGAAGGTTGTTAGTGAACGCTATCTTCAGCAACTGGAAGCTGCCTGTAGTTACTTGCTACAAAGCATTCCCTAATATGGCTGTTTGCTCTCTCAAAATCAGCAACAGAGTGAGAGACTCCACCAAGAGGGGCACTACAATTTAATGTAACATAGTCACATAATCACTTATATGTAATCATGTATATCCCATTGCCTTAGCTACATTCTATTGGTTAAAAGTAAGTCACAGGTCTCACTCACACTCATGGGTTTTCAGGTATCCTTTCCTTATTCCCTCCGTACTTTCTAATCACCAGCTCTAGTGGGGATGATTAGCACCAGGTGTGTATAGTGTATGAGTGTAATTGAGGCGGGGGTTGGGGCTGAGATAAGGGGAGCAGCTTGTTGCTAGGAACTCATTAGGAACTTTCTAATGTCTAGGGGTCTCATAAATGTCCCAGTGGTTAAAGGGATATGTGTAACCTTCTATTTGATAAGTGCTATTTCCTTTTTATTAGCCTAAACATATGAACCTGTGGCCCAGGAGAGCCTAATCAATACTCTGAAGCTGCCCAACAGCTGCCAGTGTCCTGCCAGAGGCTTGGCACAGTTAGTAATTGTCATTGAAGCTGAAAGTAATGAATTAGATGACTCTTGACTATTTGCATTTAATTTTTAAAAATTATATCACAAAACTGGGGCATGATGAAGGATTGCTGTCGAAAAGGAAAATAGGTGGGAATACGTCCTTAGGCATCTAAGGAAGAAAGATTGGGAGAAAAATGGAACCAATCTCCTTTGAGTTCACTCTGTGAGCCAGGCACTGTTCCCAGCCTTCAGATGCACAAAGCCATTTAAATTTCATAAGCACTCTGTGAGCTAATGTGATATACTCATTTTTCAAATGGGGAAGCTAAGGTTCAGAGAGGTTAAGTAACTTGCTCAAGGGCACACAGCTAATAAGTGGCAGAGGCAGGAATAAAACCTGGCTCTGTTTGACTCTAGGGCAATATACTTGCCCTTGGTGGTGCCAGCATGGGCTCTCTTCACTTACCTTTGCTATCTAAACATTTTTAAACCTCTCCTCTACGTATAGGTTTCAGAGCAGGGACCTACTTCTGGGAATGCTTGTCTGGATCTGCCCTGTATGAGGTTAGGGAAGGAGAGGAGAAAGGAAGCAGCAGGTACAGCATTGTCTTCCTACTAGAACTTCTTATAACCTATGGAGGAAGAGCATAGAAGTGACAGAGAGCTTGAGATCTTCTGGGTAAGGCTTTGAGAGCTATTGATAAACCCTAATCTTCCTAGAGCATTCTCAAATTGTGTTCTACAAATTGTCTCCCAAATAATTTTACTTTGTTCATCCCCACTGTTACCTTCATAGGTCTCCATCATCTTTCTCTTATAGACAATTGTGACACCAAACATCACAAAATTGTGACGACCAAACAGGCGGTCGATTTCAGTCTTATTTCTGTCTGATCCATTCTAAATAGGACAGTTGATGGGATCTCTTCAAAACCAAAAGTTAACCATTTAAATTTCCAGCTTTGAATACTTCAAAGGCTTCCCTTTGCTATTTATTAGTATTATATTCGAACTTCTAAACATTCTTGACAAGGCCCCCAAATTTTGTCTTCTCTTTAATTTCCCATTTCTCACCACCTTTTTCTTGCTCTTTCTAACCAAAAAGAAATTATTTTTTTTCTAAAATTCTTCATGCTCCGCCTACCACAAGTCTTTGCTTGATATACTCTTGCTTGTCCTAATCCCCACACTTCAGATGATTCTTAAGGACATAGACACATGTTTTTACCTGCCTGGTATTTCCTACCTCTTCTGGAAATTGCGCCTTGACTTTTCTTTGACAAATTGCCACTTTCAGGCCATGTGGTTTAGTAGGAGTGTGACAGTACCCCAGTTCCTGGTCACAGTGGATCTATGCAGAAATTGTGACTCAAGTCTGGACAATGACCATAGCATTGAAGTTCTTGCTGGCACTGTTGGGAAAGAAGCTTTCTTCCCCTGGAGTGGTTTATCCAAAGCATGCAAAGCTGGAGCTTGTGGGGTCTTCTTTACCACTCACTGCCCTGGAGAAAGCCTGCTTGAGAATAAAGCTCACACAAGGGAAAATAGAACCCAGAAACAAAGGCCATTTTTTTTTGTTATTTCATTTTAGTGTCTAGATCTAGTCATGTCTAAAGCAAGAAACCCTGCATTTTTCAATTGTATTAACCAATATCTTTTATTTTTTACTTTAGTCATTTTTAGTTAGATTTCTGCCACTTGCATTTAAAAAGGACCTGCCTTGAAACACTTGTCTCTCCAGTTAAAGCCTAAAGTTCTTTCTTCATGCCTATTTTATATATGAGAAGGTTTAACTCTCATTGTTATTTGATTAGTAACTTTTATTGAGCACCTACTAGGTTCTAGGTGCTGGAGAGTCAACAAAACAGGTAAAAACTTCTCAGGGAACATATATTAAGGTGGAAGAAAGAAGAAACAACCAATGTAAATAAAATATATGTTTATGAATGGTGACAAGAGTTAAGGAAAAAATAAAACAAATATGTGGAGAAATCCCAGCTATAAGTGGAAATGTAGGTGAATGCAGATTTTGTATAGAGTGGTCAGGAAAGACTCCACTGAGATGAAAACATTTGAGCAAAATTTTGAGGGATATGAAGGAATTATCTATGTGGCTATCTGCGTTCCAGGCAAAAGGAGCAGCACAATTAATGATCTAAAATGGGAACATGCTGATGGGTTACATGCTCCCATAGTAATTCCATTTTACCTTTTCAATTACATATGTTAGGTCAATAGATAGTATATTAGAACATACTCTTTCCATTTATACCTTATTTTCTCTGTGTTTCAGTTTGAGGGTTTTATATTGATTGCTTTTTGAGTTGCTAATTTTTTCTTCTGCTAAGTTTGCTTTGCTGTTAAGTCCATTCATTGACTTCTTCATTTCAGATATTGTAATTTTAAGTTCTAGAATTTCCACTTAGTTCTTTTTATAAGTGTTTCATTTATCTTCCAAAATTCCCCCTCTGACCACTAATCTACACAAATTTTCTTCTAAAGTTCTTTAATATGTGTATAATAATCATTTTAAAGTTCTTGTTTGCTCATTCCCAAGTCTAAATCATTTGTGGGTCTATCTTTATTGACTATATTTTCTCTTGATTATGGGTCACATTTTCCTGCTTCTTTGCATGTCTCATAATTTTCAATTATGTGTTGGACATTTTGATTAAAAGAACAGTAGAGACTGAATGAGATGATACATTTTATTTTGTTTTCTCCAGAGAGCCCCCACCCTTTTCCCTATCAGGAAGCTAGGGTGAGAAGCTGATCATTCAGATCCCACCATGATCAAGCTGAACTGGGCTGAGTTGAAACCTTGTTTAGTTTTAGTTTACTCCTTATTTCAAATGAAATAACAGATATCTTTCATCTTCCATTATTCCAGTGTCCAACTTCCTATGCAGCCACTGGTGAGGGACTTATCCATTGATCTTATCAGAATTTGGGCTAGGAGGAGGTTGATTTGCAGCTTTAGTACATTTCAGTTTATCTCCAGATTTAGCCTAAGCACTGCACAAGACTGCAAGATCTATCTCTGCTTTCCAGCTCCTCCCCCACAGCTGCTGGCTCAGCACAATTCCTGTCGGGGAGAACTGTTGTGCCAAAAGATTTATTATTGCACTTGGACTCTTTGAGATTCCAATCTGTCACACCAGCCCACATTGTCACTAAAAGCTCGGTTGGTTTATCCTTGTTCCAGCAAAGCTCCTCTGCCTATGGCAGGCCTTCTTCTCAACCCACACATATCCAGACCTGGCAATTGGCCCAGGTATGAGAGTAGCAGTTGCTCTTTCCTCACTGATGAAGGGCTCATTCCTCTCTGACATTTGATTCATTTAAACTTTTTTGCATCCACCACTCTTGTGTGACTTTAAAGAGAAATACAATATTGAGTTTATCTGGTGTTTTATTCTGTTATTGATGGGAACATTGGTCCTCGTGCATTCTAACTGGCAGTGGATCTCCTAGGATCTCCTACATTAACTTCAATCACAATGATAACATTTGTAATTACTTGTAAAATTTCGGACTCCTCAGCCAGTCTATAAGCCTCATGAGGACATTAAATTATGTCTGCTTTGTTCAGTGAAGTACACCTGGTGTAGCCCAGGGCCTGGCATATTGTGGGTGCTCAGGTCTATCATCAAGGCCCTGTGTCAGATGCAGGAGCAGCAAGGTGGGTTAGGTCATCTCAGTCCTCAAGCTTCTCACAGTCGAGATGTGAGCCTGAGTCAGAGCACACCCATTCCTTCAATTGGCAAAGGACATTCAAAGCCCGGGTCTTCAGGGCTGTGTCTCTAGATTCACTGTGCTTTGAGGAAATCATGACATGGGACACGGAGGGGCCAAAATTTCTTTTGTCCAGCTGAGCCTTCTTCCATGATCCATAATCCAAGTGCTGCTCTCCTCTCGGGGTGGGGGAACAGCCAGATTGTGGAGGGTGGGTGCCAAATTTATAGGAAGATTGTTGGTCTGGCTGACCCTGGGTCTATGGGTCTTGGCTTGAAGAGAATACCAATCCTAGAAGAGGCTCTGGTGAGTGAAGAACCATTGAAATTCAAGTTCACCAGCCTCTGATAGGGGAAACAAAGTCAAGATGAGAAAATCATATGCCTCCAGGCACACCTGAGACATACTTTCTACTCAATCTTTATCAACAAGAAGAAGACAATAATAAGTATTTATTGGAACTGTCTGTGCTAGGCATTGTACTAAACTCCTGTTGTTGTTGTTGTTGTTGTTGTTGTTTGGAGACAGAGTCTTGCTCTGTTGCCCAGGCTGGAATGCAGTGGTGCAATCTTCGCTCACTGCAACCTCCTCCTCCTGAGTTCAAGTGATTCTTGTGCCTCAGCCTCATGAGTAGCTGGGAATACAGGCATACGCCACCACAACCAGCTATTTTTTTGTGTGTGTTTTAGTAGAGACAGGGTTTTGCCATGTTGGCTAGGCTGGTCTCGAACTCCTGGCCTCAAGTAATCTGCCTGCCTCAGCCTCTCAAAGTGTTGGTATTACAGGCATGAGCCACTGTGCCTGGGCAACTAAACTACTCATATATGTTATTTAATTAATGTCACTCTGTGAAAGCAGATGTTCTTATACCTATTTGGCAGGTGACACACTTGGGTTGAGATAGGTCAAGCTGCTTGCCAAAAGTCACACAAGAAAGTGAAGGAACCAGGATAGGAAACCCAGTACCTGATCTCAAAGCCAGTGATTTTTTTTTTTTTTTTTTTTTTTTTTTTTTTTAGCCACTTCCAGGTCATTGTTTACCACTTCTGTGCAAGGCACTATAAATTCTATTTATAAATATTATTTCTAATTTTCTGAATTTGATAATAGGATATTTCTAAATAAGGATACTGATGTTTAGAAAAGATAAGGAATTTGCATAGTGTCACTTAGCTAATATGTGCTACAGTTAAGATTTGATCCCAGGTCAGGAACTCCAAGACAAAATCGAGAGCTTTTCCCTTTTTCACCTGGATACTCTTCATCTGCTCATATCTGTCTTGGTTCTTTCTCTGCCCTGCTCTGTGCCCCACGAGCCTGACCTCTATGGACTGCACTGCAGGGCTCTTGCCATTTAACTTCTAGTCAGGTTTGGCCAGTTGGGGGAGTTGGAGTTTGGGAGGAGAGAGATGCTGGGGGTCTGAATTCACCCTGTCCTCCCTGCTTTGTTGCGGTTTTGGTGATGGATGGATGTATCTCTTTCCACAGCTTCTGGTAGGTGGCCCCTTGTAAAGAACCCAGCTCTCGACTGGATCCTGATAGCAACTTTTTCTTCCTTTTTCCTTTTCGCCCTAGGAGTGGTCACAGCTTCTTGCTGTTGCTAGTGCCTAGGTTCCTCAACATTCCCTCTGGGCTGTCTGAATTCTGCCTACCCCTGTGTACCCATCATAGTCCCTTCGTTAAAAATCTCCTCAAAAATACCAGATGAGTGAGTTTCTGTTTGCTGCCAAGACCCTGACTGGTATAATTTCTAATCAGAGATCCAAAATTTGGGGAATAAGATTTCAAAAGCTAGCTTGGCTCAGAGCCTGTTTTGAAAAACGATTCACTTCCTTCCAGAAAAACAGTTCCTATCTGAGCCTCAACTCACTGTCCACCCTCTACAGATCTCTGTGGTTTGACTGCAGGTTCTCCATCCCAGCCAAAGTGCCTGACCCCTGGGGTTGGCAAATACCTGACATTTCTGGGCATCTGTGTCTCACGTCACCCTCTTGCTGCACTTCCATGGCACCAACCATAGTGGCAGCTGAGAGCAGAGACAATCTAATTAGACTCATTCTGGGTGTCAGTGGGAAGGGGAGGGACAGATGTCTCTTCCTTATAGCTGTGGGAGCTGTTCCTGCTTGAAGGCTGATGTATGAGTGGGATCTTTGGGTGGGAGCCCTCAGGAGAGCAACTTTCCAGCCTGTCTCGGCCAAGACGGGGGAAAAGTTGGCTAAACATCTTGTCCTGGGGAGGGAGACTTCATCCCTTGTCATCCTAACCTGCTTCTCTTTTCTTGTCTCTGTCTCCTGCCTCACCAGGCAGGCCTGATATGCATGTTTTAGGGATCCAGCAGGGCTTGGAAGCATAGATCAGGGCTGGAGAGTGGAGTAGGTGGGGGACCTGCTGTGAATCAAGACCAATGACAGGAGTTTTCTGGCAGACAGCAGGTGTTCTCTCTGTTAGTTGGTGGATAAAGCAAAAGGAAAGGAAGTGACATTCATGGTACATGCAGCGCTGATAGGAACCACTTGGCATGTGTTGGCTCATGTGGTCCTCAATGCAACCTTGGAGAGGGGCCGTGGTGATCCTTCTTTGTAGTTGACAGAACTGAGGTTTTCAGAGGTTATGCGATCTGCCCAATCCTGTATAGCTTGAAGAGGCAGGGCAGGGTGGTGAACCAAGATCTGGCTGACTCCTAAGTCTCATTCTGTCCCCTCTACTCACACCTCCGCAGGTCAGATGACTCTGCAAATGGCAATGACCAGTTGGCAGAGCTTCCTGAGAGAAGGCAGCCCTGCCTCCTTCTTCCCTGTATCTCATGCATGGTGCTAGACTCAGAGCAAGCAATGCTCCATGAATTCCTTAAGTCCTAAGCTGTCTGAGGCCTTAGAGATTATCTGGCATATCCTACCTTTATTATCCAGAGAAGGTGACCAAGGCCCTGAGAGGTAGAGAGATGTGCTGGACATTACACAGAGCATTGAATTTGAACCGACCCTTACACATGGCCCCTAATGCTCTGTGTGATGTGCCCCCCTCCCATCAGGCCAGGCACCATCTGCTCTCTGTCCATGCCTGCAGCTCTTCTCCCTGCCTTGTGCATCCAATAACACCTGCAGGCCAGCAAGGTACTGAGAGAGTTTACCTATCTATTTAAAAGAGTCACAGACCCAGACTTCTATCATTTCCAAATGTGGGAAGATCAGCCAACTGCCTCAAGCCTCATTGCATGGAGTAGGATTTTTCTTTGGTTCAGTAGTCATTTAAATCTTTTGAATTTTAGATTTTTGGGCTATAAAATGGGAATAATGAGACTTCCTTCAGAGAGCTGTTTTGAGGATCAAAGAGATAATGGATGTGGCAAGACAAAAACTTTAAACGATGTCGAGCTGATGCAAGAGGCTGTGGCTGCAGCAGAATGTCTGTATGGGAAGAGGTTAGGGACCCAGTGCATTTATGCAGGGCTACTGGACAAACAGTTTTGAAGCTTGTTTGCATAGGAAACTATTTTGTTTTTAAATAAAATTACTTTGTTTATTTCTAGTGTCTTTGCTAAGTGGCTGATGGAGGTTGGGAGGACTTAGCCCTGCAAGCTTCTCGATGCCTTGTTGGTTATTATAATGATATTACTGATTACCTACAATGACCTTACATATCTTGCAGAGCCCAGAAGCTATCTTATTAATAATAGTTCTAGAATTGCAGTGTCTAATATGTGGCTACCAGTCACATGCAACTATTTTAATTTAAATCCATCAAACTTACATACAATTAACTATTCACTTCATTCATCACAGCAGACCACCTTTCCTAGCTGCATGTGGCTAGTGGTTGCTGTATGTAACAGCACTGATACAGAACATTTTCATCACTGCAGAAAGTTCTGTTGAACAGCAGAAAATGGACTGTTCTAGAATATCTGGCAATGCCAAAGCTGGCCAAATTGTCAGAGTACATCTAGTCTAATTCCTGGTCAGTGAGGTGGCTCACGCCTATAATCCCAGCACTTTGGGAGGCCAAAGCAGATGGATCTCCTGAGGTCGGGAGTTTGAGACCAGCCTAGCCAACATGGTGAAACCCCGTCTCTACTAAAAATACAAAATAAATTTGCCTGGTGTAGTGGTGGGCACCTGAAATCCCAGCTACTCGGGAGGCTGAGGCAGGAGAATTGCTTGAACCTGGGAGGCAGAGGTTGCAGTGAGCTGAGATCACGCCACTGCACTCCAGCCTGGGTTACAGAGCAAGATTCCCTCTCAAAAAAAAAAAAGAAAAAAAAAAAAAGTACGTCTAGTCTAATCTAATTCCTGATTTCACTGAGAAAGGAATGGAGGCCTAGAAAAGTACAATTGTCCTGGGATCCGGTGTGTTCAAAGTGCTCTGGTAGTGACTTCCAGGTCTTAAGTCATCAACTGACGCTCTGGGGGCTGAGGCCAGTAGCTTAGGGTGTTTCTGGAAGGGAAGGGAGGAGAAGGGTGTTTCCTCTTGGATCCGTAGAGATTTGGAATGGGATGTAGATATGGATGGGAGAGGCAGACACTTGCCTGAGTAGTGAGTCGAGGGGTGGATCGTTTCCCAGGTGACAGGTTGGCTCCCTCTTGAAGGATGCTGTGTCTGCGTTCTTAGGCCCTGCTGAGAAGCTTTGGTATAAGTCTATGGGTTGACTCTGAGATTCCTGGCTTGGAAGCTCCACTAGTTAGATGGCCTGGCCCACCAAAGCTGGGCTGGATTCTTATTCTGGCAGAATAATACAGAGACTTGGGAGTCACACAGACCTGGGGTCAAACCTGCACTCCCCTACCCCATGGCTATGAGACCCTGCGCAGGCAATTGGATCTATTTGAACTTCAATGTCTTCAGCTGGAAAGTGAGAGTAATATTAATAGTTGTTCCCTCTTAGGATTGTGAAAAAGTTTTAAAAAATGGACAGATAAAAATTGTATGTATTTATCATGTGCAACATGATGTTTTGAAGTGTATATTTTAATACATTGTGGAATAGCTAAATCTAGCTAATTAACAAATGCATTACCTCACATTGTTATAATTTTTTTTTCTTTTTTTTTGAGATAGGGTCTTGCTCTGTCACCCAGGCTGTACAGTGGCACAATCACTTGTTGAGGCTTACTGCAGCCTCAACTTCCTGGGCTCAGGTGATTCTCCCACTTCGGCCTCCAAAGTAGTTGGGACTACAAGTGTGCACTACCATGTCCGGCTAATTTTTTGTATTTTTTGTAGAGACGAGGTTTTACCATGTTGCTCAGGCTGGTCTTGAATTCCTGGTCTCAAGCGATTCACCAGCCTTGGCCTCCCAAAGTGTTGGAATTACAGGCAAGAGCTACCATGTTTGGCCAGTTATCATTTTTGTGGTGAGAACACTTAACATCCACTCTCTGTTTTTCAAGAGTACAATATGTAGTTGTTGACTATAGTCACCATGCTGTGCCATAGATCTCTTGAACTTATTCTTCCTATGTATCTGTAATTATGTATTCTCTGACCAACTCTCTCCAACCCACCCTCCCCACTAATGACCACAGCCTCTGGTGACCACTCTTCTACTCTCTACTTCTTTGAATACAAGGGAGATCATGCAGTATTTGTCTCTTTGTGCCTGGCTTATTTCACTTAACATAATGCCCTACAGGTTTATCTTTGTTGAAAATGACAGAATTTCCTTCTTTTTATGCTGAATAATATTTCATTGTGTATATATGCCACATTTTCTTCATCCATTCATTTGCTAATGAACACTTAGGTTGCATGTAGAATATTTAGTATGGGGCCTAGCCCCAGTGGACGCTCAATAAATATTAAATAATATCATTAGAGGGGGTTGAATTTGCAAGACTTCCGAATATGCCCAAATATGATTGTTATCTGAATTACATAGTCTTGATCTGAAACTATTGCAAAATCTGTTGCAGGGCTTCACATGTTACACATTCACCTTCATGCGTTTTTCATGTTGAAACAATTTCTTTGGCTCCAGCTGTTGGCAGGGAGGAAGCATTTCTTTGGCCCTCCTGGGGTAGTAAGCACACAGCTTTGGGGGCGGAACAGGTTGAGAACGTTTAAGTTCATTTGGATGGTGGGCATGAGAAGATGCTGTCTCTCTGTGATCAGGGCTCACCCAGCCACAACTTTTATCTCAGGCCCATAACTAGTGTAACAGCACCTTATGAAGGTTCTGAGACTGAGTCTAGAATTTTTACTGAGACCCGAGCAACAAATCTGCTGTAATCATAAGAGCCAGGTATTCACCAGACCAAGGCTTTGAAGAGAAGCAACTAAAGAGGAAGTCCATTTTAATCTCTGAGTACACAGGACACAGTGTTCCTGATGAAGGCTCTCACCAACAAAGGTCAGAGGAGTGGAAATGGGTATGCATTAACACCTACGGTTGTCCATATCACTCAAGCTAGGAGAGATGCAAGTTGCAGGCATATTCCTCCACAAGGCAGTTGGAGGACCATCCAGGTGGCCAAGGTGGGTGTATTATGGAAGGAAAGAAATTCCAGAATGAGCAGCCCCTCAAGAGGTAATGATCTGCTCTTAGACAATGGTTTCGAGGCCCTGTTTTTTGTTCTAGGGGGTCTGAGAAATCATGTCTTGTAACCAGGGATTTCAGTCACATATTTATTTATTTATTTATTTATTTATTTATTTATTTATTTTTGAGCTAGATTCTGCCTCTGTTGCCCAGGTTGGAGTGCAATGGTGCAATCTTGGCTCACTGTAACCTTTGCCTCCCAGGTTCAAGCAATTCTCCTGCCTCAGCCTCCCAAGTAGCTGGGATTACAGGGAAGTGCCACCACGCCCAGCTAATTTTTTTTTTTTTGTATTTTTAGTAGAGATGGGGTTTCACCATGTTGGCCAGGCTGGCCTTGAACTCGTGACCTCAAGTGATTCACCCGCCTTGGCCTCCCAAAATGCTGAGATTACAGGCTAAGTCCCTGCGCCCAGCCAGTCATACATTTTATTCAACCCTTTTCCCATTATGGACATGAAAGGAATCCAAGCACATGGGTATAGATCACTTCCATCCAGTAGGATGCCCCAGTGATTATCTGCTCTCTAGAAGATAAAGACAGCCAAAAAATAACTTTACTTCTGGTTATTTCACTCAGTCACTTTCTTATTTGCCCGTTTATTTAACACACATTCGTTGGGTATGTAGTGAATTCTACTTCCATCAGTTTTCTCAACCATACAATGGGAATCCTATTAGAACCTAACTCACTGGGCTGTTGTAAGGATTAAATTAAGTAATGCACATAAATCTTTAAGCAAAAATCCTGAAAACAGAGTGTGTGCCTAATAAAAGCTAGTGATTATTATGGCTACTATACAAGACGTACTGTGCTGGGCATTGAAGCTACAGAGAGGTAAGGCCAACCCTCTGCTCTGGGAAAGTTCTCTGCCTAATGGAAAAGATGATAATTATCAGTAGAAGCATGCTCCAGTTACAATAGGAATAAAGCAGAGGGAGTGACTACCTTTGTATGAAAGACAGAACAGATTTAGAGAAGAGGGGCATTTCAATGGGGTTTTGAAGGATGGATAAAAGTCCTCCATGTGGAAGGTAAGGATGGCTTTTTCTGAAGAGGGGTCAGTACGTGTGAAAACACAGAGCTCTCTTGCCTTTCTCTCTATCTCTTAGGCTGAGGCCCTAGACAGACTTGCCAAGTAGCTGACTCCCTTTGTATTAGGGATTCTCAATGCTCCATCAGCCCAAACTGAACTCTGCTGGCTCCCCTTGGGACCTAGGTGCTATGACCTGGGAACCAAACTCAGCTTGGCTTTGCAGTTGATATCTCCTCACAATGTTGATTATATGCTGTTGGCTGGGCTCCTCCCAGGTTGACCTCCCTGGTAGACTCAGAAGACCCCCTCATCGCTAACCCTGTCAAAAATAGAACCCTCATATCCGCTCTAAAGTTTGATTTGAAAAAGGATGTCTGACACTAGGCTGAGGAATGTGGAGAATCTGAGAAGGAAAAATTGCTTTACTATAGTTCCTGAGTGAGGGGCAGAGGCAAGATCAGAACTCAGGTTGGTCTTATTCTAAAGCCACAGTACAACTATAGTATTTACTCTTAATATCCCCCAAGTCACAGCCCTTTCATACCTTCTTCAAGGACCCTTCCATTCATTCATTCTTTAGGAAGATACCATGTGCCAGGGACTCTGTTACATGCTTGGGATGAAAATGAACAAAACAGAGTCCTTGCTTTGTGCCTTACGTTCTAATCGGGATATTGGGGAATGGTAAAGTTCCTACCTTCACAGTGTTTAATTTGAATGGACGTGACAGATAGTAAGTACATAAGCAAAGCTAGGGCTAGGCACCATGAGTGGGGCAAACATGGTGCGTGATAGCAAAGGAAGTGGGGAACCCACTTTGGCCATCAGAGAAGTCATGTGCAAGTAGATGGCATTGATCAGAGTCTTAAAGGATGAAGAGGGGAGGCATCACCCTGTCCAAGTAATGCTTGCTGGTACTCTTGGCTGGAACAATTTTGGGCTGCGTGTCTTGGAAAACTGGCTCTGCACGTAGGATTCAGAAGACAGAAGCTCTCCCTTCCCACCTCAGTGACTTGTACTGTTCTCCCTGCCTTCTTGGCTCTGTGTAAGGCCTCCTGGGTCTTATCTAATGGGTCAACTTCTGTGTCCAGAGAAAGTTTGTGGGTCACTGTTCCTGGGAATTTCTTTGACCCCTGTCTCTGCACCAGGCAGAGTTAAGGCCCTTCTGTGTTTGCAGGGGTAATGGTTACAACTATGGGCTCATTTACTCCCTGCCAGTCTGTGAGCATCTTGAGGGCAGAAACAGTGCTGGGTTCACCTCCATTGCCCAGTACTTAGTTGGACACAGGAGTAGGAGGTGCATAATACACCTGTGGCATGAAAGAATAAGTGATTTAGCTCCCTGAGGGCAGGAACCACATCTTCTAACTCTTTGGACCTCTTTCTTGTCCATCTCTGCCCCTGCAGTGCCTAGTACAAACTGAGAACCTGATAAATGCTTATGGAATAAATGATTATTTTAATTACTCAATGAGTCACCACAGGGTTCCCTTACATAGCACTTATTCTGGTGCATTTAAATGTTCATTTATAAATAATTAACTTTCTCACCAGGAGGCTTGGAGAAAGGAGTCACACAGGGAGGGAAGGGCTGGGAGAAAAGCTTTAAGCTCCGAGGTTAGGCAGGACAGTGGAGAGGAAGGAATGAGGGCCAGAGCCTGGGATCCTGGGCACCAACCCTCACTAGCAACACAACTTCAGGCTCTCATAGCCGTCTGCACATGGGGAGAATATTTTTGCTGTAATTGCTTCTTGGGTTGGTTGTGAGGATTGGATGTATTCAATAATCTTCTAGGACTGGGGATACGATGGTGCACCTAGCATATGAGCTCCTGTCTTCAAAGGGCTTATAGTAAAATGAGTTAATCATGGTAGACTTCATGTGGGTGGCTTCTTATGAATCACACTTCCTGTGTAGTCCCCTCTCGCCTGGACTGTGGGTGTGGCCATGCGACTGACTTGAGCCAATGGGACATTAGTAAACATAATATAAGTAGAGGATCGATATGCATTTGCACATTGGGGCCCCTCCTCTTGAAACACTCGCTCTGGGAAACCAGCCATCATGCTATGAAAAAAGCTTATGTTAGACCACTGAATGACAAGAGACCATGTGGAGAGAGTGCCCCAGAGGGTGAGAGGCTAACCTGGACGTTTCAGCCTCAGTGTTGCTCTCAGCTAAGCTCCCAAGTGTGTAAGCAACCTCAGCTGCACCATGTGGAGCAGAAGAACCGGCCAGTCAAACTCAGTCAGCCACGGAATTGCAGAAGTTTTACATCGTAGTCGTTTTCAGCACTAAATTAGCATTGATAACTAAAATGGAAATATACATGAATGTGCATTATACAAATGCAAACTGCTAGCTCTGAAATTCATTTCCAGGGGAAGCTACAGAACTTGGAAAAGCTGAATAAATGTAAGCTAATGGAAAAATGTAACACTAACAATTTTTATTTATGTATTGAAAGCTTATAATGTGCCACAAAACTCACTGATAATAATAATAGGTCTCCATTTATTGAGGTTTTTCTATGCACTGCTTGCTGTGCTGCATGACTTACATGAATCATCTCATTTGATCCTAAAAGAGCTCCATGAGGTAGCACTGTATTGACACACATCTTTAATACAGAAAGGGCTGAGCCACAGAGAGGTTAAGTTACACAGCTAGTAGGTGGCAGAGCCAGGATTCAAGCACTGGCTAACTCTAGCCTCTTGCAGCTCAAAAATGTGGTCCACGGACTGGCAGCATGGGCTTCATCTGGGAACTTGTTAGAAATGCTGTCTCACCCCAACCCCAGACCCACTGAATCAGAATCTGCAGTTTAACAAGATCCCCAGGTGATTTGTGTACATATGTAAGTTTGAGAAGTGCTCGTCTAGACCACACTTATGTTTTTCAGGTTAACAAGCTCCCAGGTGATTCTTATGCTTGTTAAGTTTTGACAGTCACAGGCCTAACAGAGTAGCCTTGTTTCTAAAGGACCCAGACCTGGACTCTCTCCACACTGTGAAGTAGGCAAAGTTGAGCTTTTGGGTAAGGACTCATGTGACATAATGAAAATAACACGCCTTTTAGTGCTTGGCCAACTTGAATTTGAAGCTACCTCTGCCATCTGTTGTTGGCTGCGGTAATGAGCAAGTCACTTCTTACCACCTCAACTTCCTCATCTGTAAAATGGATGCGATGATACTTAATTCATTCTCACCTTCACCCTCCTTGATTTGACCTACCAGAGGAACCATCTGTCCTTGTGTTTTGATTAGGAGGTTTGTCATTAACTTTCTATAATATGAGCCCATCTAGAGCATTTATAGTGTCAGGTAATAGAGAACCTGGGCCCTCGGCCACTGCTGTCCCTTACGTGTGAGACAAGAGTGTTGGCTGCCATCATCTTGAATGAATGGTAACATGGTTTGGCTTTGTTTCCCCACCCAAATCTCATTTTGAATTGTAATTCCCAATGTTGAGAGAGGCACCCGGTGGGAGATGATTGGATTATGGGGGCGGATTTCCCCCTTGCTGTTCTTGTGATAGTGATCTCACAAGATCTGGTTGTTTAAAGGTGTGGCACTTCTGCTTTCACTCCCTCTCTCCTGCTTCGATGCGAAGATGTGCTTGCTTCCCCTTCGCTTTCCACCATGATTGTAAGTTTCCTGAGGCCTCCCCAGTGATGCCTCCTGTATAGCCTGCAGAATGGTGAGTCAATTAAATCTCATTTCTTTATAAACTACCCAGTCTCAGGTAGTTCTTTAGAGCAATGTGAGAAAGGGCTAATAGAAATGGGCTGACTGGGCATTTGATAGCTCAAGATGGAATCTGGTGACGCGTGTGTGTGTGTGTGTGTGTGTGTCAGGGAGGGGAAGAAGTGGAAGGGTCCTGGATGGTATGAGTTTCACCTCAATTTCCAAAGATGTCGTTTATTCTTCCCTCAGGTCACCTGGGTTAACTGGGAGGTGATTTCTAAACCAACTAGGAGTTCTTAGCTGTGGGAAATGGTTTTGACCATTTTGCTTTCTTTTAATGAGGTCTAGGAATTCAGTTTTAGGAAACAGAAGTAAAAGTACTTTGAAAGTGAAAAACGGAAAAGTCATAAGGTCAAGCATGCACGGTAAATTAATAAGGGAGATGCTTTTTGGACCAAGGTGGGAGTATGCTCTGGGCCCCTCAAATCCCACTAGAAGGTCCCTACTTATACTGTGCACATAGAAGGTGTTGAGGTGGGGGTCAGCTGTGTCGCTGTGGCCCTGACTGCTATTTGCCCAGCAGACCGATGCTTACCTCCTACTTTTAGGATGGGCCTGGGGGAGACAAGCTTAGAAGGCAGCCTGCTGGTGCCCTGGGGAGAGAATGTTTGGCAGCAGCAACTAGGAAGGAATTTGCCTTCTTGCTTAGCAGTGCATACCAGAATCTGTGATGTGCATTTTCAGCTCAAACACCATGCCTGCGTTCTTCGTGGTCATTTACACCACTTTTTTTTCTCTCCCCCTCTCAATAGCTTCCCTTTAGGCATGGTTATTAATACCTCCCTCCCTGTGAAATAGCTTGGGTTCTGCGAGGCAGGAGCTTAATGGGAAGGGAGATTGCAACCAGCATTTAATCCTGGGCATCCAAGGATGTGAGCAATGGTTGGTTTTGTGCACTAATCTGCTTAATGAGCACATATCCTGGGAAACCTGAGGACCACTGGGAAGCTACTGCTGGAGATTAGGAGGGCGGCCAGGGTGGTGTTTTGCTATTTCAGACCTGACTGTGTGGAAGGCCTGTTCAAGGCACTCGGTGCATATAGTACATGGTTTAATTCTCACCCCAGTTATTCGAGATGGATATGATTATCTTTGTATTGCAGATGAGGGAAAGGACTCAGAAAGATTAGAAAACTTGCTCAAGGTCACACGACAAGTGATGGAGTCAGGATTTATAAGTCTACCTGACTTCTTTTTAGCAGATGTGGTTAGTGGGACTTCAGACTTTGGAAAACAGAGAATCTGAGCATGGAAGGGCCTTCAAGTTTGTTTAGTCCACCTCTCCACTGAATGTATGAATCCCATTAATACCATCCTCACCAGTGGCCATGCAACATCCACCACTTTAACTCCTGAGTGACAGGAAGCTCACTACTTTTCAAGGCAGCTGGTTCCTTTGTTACACAACTTTATGCTGACAAAATTCTTTCCACTGCATCTCCGTTGCTGGGTCTTCCACCTAGGGTCCTGGCTTTAGCTTGCTCCTGGGGCCTCCTCCACACACAGCTTTTTGGAGGCTGGGGCCTCACTGCCTTTGCTCCCTGATCTTCTTCAAGCAACCCAATCTGGTTCATTCAATTCCTTGGCTGTGCCATTGTAGATAAAGGGGCCTGCCTGACATTGTTCTTTCCCAAAAAGGGCTGATTCATCCAAGGGAGTAGACTGAATACCAGAGCTAAAGGAAGCATGTTTAAGAAGCAGGAACCAGAGCCAGCCTAGCAGGGAAACATGGTGTTTAAATAGCAAAACTCTCATTCATTCTGCTCGCCTGATGGTGCACAGCTAGTCAGTGGTGGGTGGTGGGGAGGGGATTGTGGGAGTGGGGAACTCAAATCTAGCTGGGTTGACCCCGAAACTTGCTTACCTTCCATTCTGCATGCTTTTTCCTCTGGGCTTGTCTGCAGTAACCACCTCTGAGTTGCCTGCCAGTAGACCCCTGCCTCTTGATCATCCAAGAACAGGGGCACCTCTGCAAGGTGAGTGCCCACAAGCCGAGGAGCTTCTGGGCATATCCCTCTTGGCTAACACTGACTGTGCATACCCTGGTTTCCCAGGAGGGTGCCACAATGCAAATAATCCTTCCTGGCTTCCTGATTCATCCCTGAGACTCTGCCTGTTGGAATTTCATCCTGGCAGGAGGCAGAGGTGGGGAGTGAGGGACACTCCAGAGTGTAACTAACCTGCTGTGTACAAAGGCTGCTTCCCTCTCTGGGCCTAGCCTTCCTCTTCTGCAGCACAAGAGCTCTGGGCCAGGTCAGCCACTCTCAGTGGCTGCCTGCTCTTCCAAGCCGCACTCCTGGAGATTGCCATTCAACTGGGTCAGACACTGAGATTTAAAAAAAAAAAACATTGCAGGGGATTCTAATGTGCAGCCAGACTTATGAACCAGGGGGCTAGAGAATCATTTCTTTTTTGGATTTGTAAAAGATTTGGAGTTTTCCCAATTTCACATATGCTGTCTCATTTGATTGTCACAAGCAGAGATGGGTATGATAGGAATACTGGTTTCCACTTCGGAGATAAGAGTGTTTAAGTAACTCATCCAAGGCCATACAGAAGGAATAGAGCAGAATTGGAATTCAAAATTAGAAATTCTGATTCTAGATTCTGGGCTCTTTTCATGACACCAGGCTGCCATCTCTCTATCCCCTCTTGGCTCTAACAGCTATGTGCCATCCACTGCCAGAGGGGCCGGCATTCTCCATGTGAGCCTTCTGCTATTCAATAACAACAATAATAACAAATGTAATAAGATAGCGATAATGCATATTTTACTGGGCATCCACAATGTGCTGGAGTCTCTGTGTGCATTGCTTCTTGTAGTTCTCCCAGCAACCCTACTAGGTGGGTGTGTTACTCTTGGGTTCACAAATGAGGAATCTAAGGCACAGTGAGACTTAGCAATTTGTGCAGGTCACACAGCTGGCTCATGGCAGAGGTGGGAATTTGAACCCTGGTTTCTCTAATTTGCTAAGTCCCAGCACTGTCCCCCACACCACACTGCCTCCATTCAGAAGCATGGCAAGATTCAGACCTTCCTGCCACCCAGACCCAGAGCACCTCTTGCCTCAGAAATGACTATCAGTCACTCCTGGGTATTGAGGGATCACTCCTTCCTTGGCAAGGCTTGGCTGAGCCCCATGGCTTGGATTCAATTACACAACCGAAAAGACAAACAAATTAAAAGAGGAGCAGGGCTCTGTAAACAGCTTCTTTAATGACTCTGAGGACCGAGCCTGCCTCTTCCCTTTGGCAGAAGGATCTCTTGGCATCTGGGATGCCTGGGTTTTCAAACAGGCCTCAGCAGTGCATTAGGTCAGTGTGGATGGGCAGGTGCAGCTCATGGTCAAGGCCAGAGTGTGCAGCCCTTAGAATATGATACACGTTGCTCTAAAAGGGACGTAGAGTGTGTGTTTGGACCCAGAAATTCTAAAAACATAATGGCATATCTAAATCCCTCTCACAGGGAGCTTGTTAGGAAGTACAGGTTCTGGAGCCCCACCCAGAGATGCTGCTTCTGTAAGCCTAGGAGTATGGGCCCAGGAATCTGCATATTAAACAGATCCTTAAGTGATTGAGATTTGACTTGGCCTTGACTATGTGTTTGGGAACTCCAAGTTCTTCCTGACTTAGATAAGGTCCAAACTGGGGAGTGACTTACTGGAAGTTACAGGTCAGCAGGAGAGCTGGAACCTTCATTCAGCACTCTCTACATAACCTTATCCTATATTTTCAGAATGTATTCTGTAGTGCCAGGGATGTGGGCTCATGGTAGCCAAGTGTATTAATTTCCTGGGGCTGCTATAACAAAGTAACACAAACTGGGTGACTTAAAAAAGAGAAATTTGTGTCTCACAGTTCTGGAGGATAGAAGTTCAAAATCAAGGTGTCATGCCGGGTACGGTGGCTTACACCTGCAATCCCAGCAGTTTGGGAGGCCAAGGCGGGCAGATCACTTGAGGTCAGGAGTTCAAGACCAGCCTGGCCAACATGATGAAACCCAGTGTCTACTAAAATACAAAAATTAACTGTGTGTGGTGACACACACCTGTAATCCCAGCTACTTGGGAGGCTGATGCAGGGCAATCGCTTGAACCTGGGAGGTGGAGGTTGCAGTGAGCTGAGATCATTCCACTGCACTCCAGCTTGGGTGACAGAGTGAGGCTCTGTCTCAAAAAAAAAAAAAAAAAAAAAAAAAAAAAAGGTGTCAGCAGGTCCACACCGTCTCCGAAGGCTCCAAGGGATGACCCTTCCTTGCCTCTTCCAGCATTGGTGGTTGCCAGTGATCCTTGGCTTCCAGCTGCATCACTTGAATCTCTGTCTCTGTCATCACCCAGCCTTCTTTCCTGTGCAGCTGTGTCTCTGTGTCTCTCCCCTTCTTATAAGGACACCAGTCACTGGATTCAGGGCCCATCCTAATTCAGTATGACTTCATTTTAAAATAGTTACATCTGCTAAGACCTTGATTTCCAAACAAGGTCACATTCTGAGGTTCTGGGTAGACATGAATTTTGGGGGACACTAATCCACAACACCACATAGTACACTCTTTCACCCCAACTCTTCAACTGGGGGGACTTTTCTCTACCTTTAAGTCTCAGGGAAAAAGCCACCTCCACAGGAAAGCCCTCCCTGACTACTCCATCTATACCAATGATTCTTTATTACAGCCTTCTATGTGCCTCCTTCATAGCAGTATGGCCATTTTCTCTCTGTACCCCTAGACCCTAAACTCCTTAAGAATTGAGACTGTGTCAGTGCTGTTCTCCTAGTGCCAAAGTAGCCCTTAGCATGTGGTCAATGGCTAACTATTGAAGGAATCAATCCCCCTTGGTATCAGACAAGGTGAAGCAGCAGCCCGATTGGGCTCACACCTGCCTCCACCTTGCTGTGTGACCTTGCAAAGTCTCTGAGCAGCTTGGTGCCTCAGCAGCCTTATTTGCTAGAGGAGACCCGGTAGGAATCTCTCCAAGATCCCATTATTTTAAGAGAGATTTGTCCCTGTTTCCATCCTCATGACAAGTCCTTGGCATTGAAAAGCCCTTTCCTAGTAGGTATCCTGTCCCAGCCATTCTCAGGGGCCCTTTAGCTACAGTTTTCCATTAGCTAATTTGGATGATTTTGCTTTTCTCAGCATTTATAAACATTCTCCTTTTCTTCCCCACCTCCCTCAACCCCAGCCACGTTTTTTCTTTTTCCCAACTCTGCTGTTATGAAGTGAGGTCAGGTGCTCACGATACCCAGTGAGTCTAATTACCCAGGAAAGTAATTAACATTTCTAATAGAAACTGCCACTGCTTATTTTCATCGGGGCCACACAAAAGCAATAAGGTAAAAGAGTTTCGTAATTAAAGACTCGTTATTGTGGGTTCCCCATTCCATTCTGCAACGAAGAAGACTTTTGCGGGGGAAATGAGTGTGCTGTGCTTCATGGAGATGGACGGGGTCCCTGCTGGAAACCCTCTCATTGTATTTCCCATCTCCTACTCAGTTTTCCTCTTTATCTGGGGCTCCATCTTCTGCCTTCCTGTCCCTCTTCTCTTAAAGAAAGCCTCATTTCAGAAGCAAAGATTGAACAACACATAAAGATGCTCGGCTGTGATCTGAACAATTCCAAGTGCAGCTTGGAGATGTGAAGCCAAGTTATCAAGTGTAAACATACAGGAGCTAGTGCGGGAGGGGTGGAACAAGAGCACATGGAGGAGCCACATGGATTCTGGGTGAGGTATGCAGAATGGGAAGGGGAGTGTTACATGGATCCTCGTTTCTCCTGGCTTTGTTAAAGAATCCAGACAAATCGCTGACATTCTCTGAGGCAGTTTGTTCATCCTTAAAAAGGGGGTGTACTTAACTGGATTGGGAGGGTGACATGAGAGGCTAAGTGATAATAATTATTTTGGCTTAGATTTATTGAGGACTTACTATGTGTTTGGCTCTTCTGGGCATTTCACAGGGACCAACTCATTTCATTCACATAGCAACCCGATGAAGTTAGGTGCGTTTCTTTTCCTCATTTTCCATAGGAGGAAATTGAGGCCCACAGATGGTAGGTAACTTGCTCTAGTCATGCAAATAACTGAGAGGACTGGATTCTAGTGCGGCTGTGCTCTTAATCCCTCTCCCACAGTCACACGAGATTGTATTGTTATTTTACCAGCAAGGAGTGCTAGTAAGGATGATGGATCTGCGACCTGTGTTTGTAAAGGTGTAGTAGGGGCCATGGCGGGATTTCTGGCCATTCAGCTGCTTGCCAAGAAGCCAGGTCACCGGAGGTGTAGATTCTAGTCTGAGGGCTTGAGACACTACCATTGAGACCCACAGGCCACAGTAGTGGGATGTGAAACAAAGAGAACAAGCTCTGAGGCCATGGGGGCCTGGGTTCCAATCCTTGCTCTGTCCCTTACTAGCTGTGTTATTTTGGGAAATTAACTTCTCTGAGCCTCAATTTTCCCCACCTACAAAATGGGAAGCCCCATAAAATGATTGCGACCATTCAAGAAAATAATATTGGTAAAAATGCCTGGCACATAAGAGCTATTCAATAAATTGCAACCCCTTTTCTCCCTCTTGATCTGTTATCTTCTGCATTTAATATTCATTCACTCTCAAAATAATCTTTGCCTGTCTGTTTTGGAGTGAGACCTATTTTAGGCCTGGAGAAAAGAGTGATGAAATAGTGAAAGTCTTTGCCTTCTTGGAGCTTACGGATACTGGGGATGAAAGTTGATAAATGAGAAAACAACTATTATGTATTAGAACATCAGGTAGCCAGCTTTTCCCCCATGTGAACTGTGGGGATAAGCGTATTTGACTAGTCTATTTCTGAGGTGCCATTTATATAACAATACGTTGTTATTCTAGGTTGATTTTTTTGAACTTCGGCAACTGAAGGCCTCGATGGAGGCTGGCTTAGCTGTAAACACTGTGCTGCAGCTTACAGAGGGCTGGAAAGAGAAAGGAAGGGGAACAAGGGATTAAAGAAGGAAAACGTTAAGGCTAGGACTCCACTGAAGACACAAAAGAAAGAAAGAGACAAAAATTAAACAAAGGGAAGAGAAAAAATGAGTCCACGAAGAACAGTGAGGCTGAGACCATGAAGAGCAGGAAGTAAGGATAAGTGTTGAGACCGATTTGGGGGAGGAGAAACCAACTCCAAGCCTCCGAGAGTAGCAGGAGTCCAACAGTGGGTGTGGATGGGGCCTCTGGAGGGAGTCAGCTGTGTAACTGTGGGCTTCCTTAATCTCACCAAGCTTTAGCTTTCTCATCTGCAAAAAAGGCATCATATCATATATTAGTTATCTATGACTGCATAACAAATGGCTCCAAAACTTAGCAGTTTGAAAAAGCAAGCATTTACTGTTTTATAGTTTCGAAGGACTAGGGATCTGGACATGGCTTAGCTGATTCTCTGGCTCAGGGTCCCTCACGAGGCTGTAATTAAGGTGTCAGCTGATGTTGGAGCCACCTCAAGACTGGGAGAGGAGCTACTTACTGGCTCAACGAAGTGGTTGTTGGTGGGATTCAGTTCCTTCTGGCTTGTTGGACTGAAGCCTCAGTTTCCCTCTGGCTGTTGGTTTGAGGCATTCTTTGATTTCTTCCCATGTGGGCCTCTCCCTAGGGGAGCTCACAACAGGGCAGCTGCTTCCATCAGACTGAGCTATTTCATTCATTAGAGGTGAGTCACTAACTCTGGTCCACACTCCAGGGGAGGAGATTACCTAAGGGTATGAATTCCAGAAAGCAGGGGTCACTGGGAGCCATTGTAGAAGCTGCCTACCATACACAACCTCCCAAGACTTTTGTGAGGATTAAGTGAGAGGATTCAGGGAAAATCTTTAGCACATTGCCTGGCACATAATAATTTTCAGAATCAGTTCTTCTTATTGCTATTATTATGAGGGTTTGATCAATGTCCATTGCTAATACTCTTCTGTAGATGATAACAAAGAAGGAATGCGTATGAGTAAACAAAAAGGGGATGGTGTATCAGTTATCTATTTCCACAATAATGCTGCATAACACACAATCCCCAAACCACTGTGCCATTCTATAAGAACACTTATTTTTGCTTACTGGTCTGTGGGTTGACTGAGAGGTTCTGCTAATGTGAGCTGACTTGTCTCTGCTCCCTGTGGTCTCTCACCCTCCAGCAGGCTAGTCTGGCCTTGTCCTCAGGGAACCTTTTTCAAACAGGGTTTCAAGACAGCAAGTGGAAGTCCATAGGCTTCTTGAAGTGTAGGCTAAAAACTGGCACGCCATCACTTCAGCCACTTCTGTTGACTAACGCACATCACAAGACCAGCCCAGACTCAGCGGGTGGAGAAATGGATTCATCTTCTTAGTAGAAGGAACTGCAAAGTCATATCAAGGGGCATAGATCTATGGAGAAGAAGAATTAGGGTTTTTTTTATTTTTTGTAATCAATTTACCATAAACTGAAAAATAAAGAGATGTGGAATTTAAATGCTATGTTTTCTAAAACATTTGGGTAATTCTGAGGGAAAAATCATAACAGGTATTGAGTACCATTAGTGAGTTTTGGATTTTTTTTTTCTTTTTTTTTTGAGATGGTGTTTCACCCTTGTTGCCCAGGCTGGAGCACAATGGCGTGATCTCGGCTCGCTGCAACCTCCACCTCCCAAGTTCAAGCAATTCTCCTGCCTCAGCCTCCTGAGTAGATGGGATTACAGGTGCCTGCCAGCACGCCCAGCTAATTTTTTGCATTTTTAGTAGAGATAAGGTTTCACCATGTTGGTCAGGCTGGTCTTGAACTCCTGACCCCAGGTGATCCACCCGCCTTGGCCCACCAAAGTGCTGGGATCACAGGTGTGAGCCACTGCACCTGGCCTGGACTTTTTACCAAGTTGTTCTGACACTGTGTAAATATAATACTAACAATGAAATTATAAGAACATTTTTAAATTCACTCATTCATTCATTTGTGCATTCATTCACTCATCAAACATCTAGAGCATGGGTTGGCAAACTTTTTCTGTGAAGGGTAAGATAGTAAATATTTTAGGGTTTGGGGCCATACATTCTCTGTTGTAACTACTTAATTCTGCCATTGGAAAGCAGCCTATCATTGCTATGTAAATGAATGAGCATGGCCGTGTTCCAGTAAAAGTGTATTTATGGACATTACAATTTGAATTTCATATAACATTCATGTAGTGTGAAATATTATTTAAAATTTTCAATTATTTAAAATGGTAAAAACTATGCTTAGGGCCAGGCATGGTGGCTTATCCCAGTAATCCCAGCACTTTGGGAGGCTGAGGCAGGGAAGGATCACTTGAGCCCAGGAGGTCGAGGCTGCAGTGAGCCATGATTGCACCATGGCACTCTAGCCTGGGTAACAGGGTAGCACCCTGTCTCAAAACAAACAACCAAAAGCAATTCCAAGCTTCTGTGTCATAAAACTCAGGCAACAAGACTGATTTGGTCTGTGGGCCACAATGATGGTCTAGGATACCTGTGGAGTATCTATCTCTCTCTAACTGACAGCTGTCTTTTCAGAGCCCTCTTGCATATGCAATCTCCTTTTACCCTCATTATAAACCTGTATCTCTGATACAACAGAAAGAACAGCAACCAGGGGCTTAATTCTACTGCCTCGGGAAGTACATAAGGTGGTGGTAGGCCTGTTGAAACATCACCATGTCTGTATGTAGCAGGATAAGCTCAGAATTTGCAGGACCCATTGCAAAATGAAAAATATTGGTTTCCTTCTTCAAAAATTGAAGCTTCAAAACAACAACAGCAGATAATTAAACCAAGCAACCAAGCGTGGGCCCTGTGTTACGGTACAGGTCATATGCCCACGCAGTGGCTTCCTGTTGGCTTTGAGCTTGCCTTCTTGTATGTTTTAAAAAACTGGCTAATAAGTTCTAACCCCCTAGAGTTATTTTAGGGATTAAGTGAGCTAATGAATGCTAACTTTTCTAGCATGTTTCTTGATATGTAATAGGTCAATAAGAAAAGTTCCATGACACTTTCTGGCACTAGACTTTGCCTCCCTTCTGCCACTGGTGTTTTTATGCCATTGGCGTCAACATGGCGGCAGGAGGTTTGGGTAAAGCAACAGCTCAAGGAGGATTTGCACTTCCATTTTTAGTGAGTTTTCTGAAGGCTAAGACATCTGTTTGGATAGCCATTACAAAATGAGACATTAGGGATTTGGGCTCAATTCAGCATAATTTGGAATAGTGCACCTGGTCTTTCATTTATAATATTTCTGTCTTTTTTGTTGCTTTTATGATTTATATCTTACAAATCTCTCTGTTTTTTCTTCCTCTCCTTCTGTTGCAGTTTGATCAGATTATGGAAGGGCAGTACAGACATGTGTTTCTTTAAAGCCATCCCCCTCCCCCAGGCCAGAACAGGTGTTGTAGAAATTCCTGGTTCTGTTTTTCAAACAAAATTGAACACTGCACACAGAATGGCGTGCAAGAGATTCCTTTCTGCCAATGTCTTCCATCAAAGGCATTGTTGTAGGAACCGTTTCCTGATATCTGAGTAAAGGTGGATAGAATCTCTTTAGAGATATATTTCATTGAAATTGATGGGTCTGTTTCAAATATTTGCTAAGTAACTTATAGTTAGTTCTAAAAGAGGTAAGTGTGAGAAGTTTTGAGTTGCCGAGAATGGGTTTTCCAGATAAATCCCAGCAGGTCAGTCTTGGAGAATGCTTCCTCCTTAATTTGTACATGACCTGCATGCATGTGCTTGACAATGCAATCTTTTTATAGGTGACATGTGTCAATCCATTCCATGAAAAGGCAGAGATGGTCACTTCCAAAGTGCTCCCTATTGTAGCTCTTAAACTCAAAAACAAATCAGTATCATTTCTTGGACATTTACTGTGTGCCCAGTTCTTTACATGCGTGGTCTAATTTACATAATTACCTGATTTAACTCTCTCATGTGACCTGTGATCAAAATATTACTATTATTCCTTTTGACAGATGAGGAAATATGAGGAAGAGGTAATTTGGCTAAGATATGGTGAACTGGGATGAGAATGTAGGTTAGCCAGATTTATTAATTTTTGTTCATTGAAATGAAAGTCACATAACAAAAATTAGCCATTTTGAGGTGAACAAGTCGGTGACCTTAAATGTGTTCACAGTATTGCACAACCACTACCTCTATCTAGGCTCACACATTTTCATCTTCCCAAAAGGGAACCTCATGCCCATTAAGCAGTCACTACGTTTACCCCCTCACTCCAGACCCTGGTAACCACCAATCTGTGTTCTATTTGTATGGATTTAGAAAATGAAGACACAGAGGGGTCCAGAAAGTCATCCAAGTCACACTATTGGAGGTCCCCTTGTTCACCTCCTTAGTCCCTGTCCCCTCCCAACCTCCAAAAAGGTAACCCCATTCTGATGCCAGTTTCAACCATAACATGATGCAAACAGCTAATGTCTATTTAGTGCTGATGTATGCTGGGCACTGTTCAGGAACTTTGCATGCATTAATTCCTTTCATCCTTTCTACCTTATGCAGAAGATACTGCTATTACCTCTGTTTTACAGATGAAAACATGGAGGCACAGAGAGGTCCAGAAAGTCATCCAAGGTCATAAGGCCACCAAGGGCCAGACCCTGGATTGGAAACCTGGCATTCTGCCACCAGACTCCCTCTCTGAACCACTGGGATGCACTGCCTCTGTGTGGTCTCATCCCTCACACAAGGGGTCATAGCACTATCAGCAAATCTGCAGCCATGCACTGTAGCCCATATAGCAAATCTGCAGCCCACGCACTGTAGCCCATACCCACAGCACAATTCAGAACCACAGCACAATTTAGAACAACAGCTTTCGGAGGTACCCGGGGCAGCCACCCCCTTCCCTGACTTTACCGTGAATCCCAACTCCAGCTGGAAATCAATATGCTAAGAGCTATAATGGAGGAACATACAAAGGCCCGTGGAGGCCCAGAGACGGGAGAGATTAGTTCTGCCTGGGGAGCCCAGAAAAGCATCTGGTTCTTTCATTTCTGTATTCCTTTACACGAGAATAAAATCCAAAACTACGTTCACATATTGGGAAAGAGCAACAATCTTATAAAATCAGGATGAATTTTAATGGTGGGCAAGATCCACACACATAGCCTTGGTCATGCCACCAGTTATCTGAGTGACCCTCGGCTGGTTGCTTTACCTTTCTAAGCCTTTGTTTCCTCATCTTTAAAATCAGAATATTCTGACTTGCAGACATATAAAGTCCCTGGCATGTTGTAAGGCTGAATAAATATTCTTAATAAATGTTTTGATGTGTCAACCAAGACCCGTTTTTAGGAAGAGAGATGATAAACTTCATGTTAAGGTATAAATAACAGCAACAATAAGAGCAACATTTATTGAGCTCTTATGATGTGCCAGACACTATTTTAAGTACTTTACATCTATATGGAAATGACTGGGAATATATTGCTTTTTTAACCAAAAGAAATATGTTTTTAAAAACTATGTTAAAAATAACCCCAAACAACTGAGTTCCATTTCACAAACTGATGTTCTGTAGGGAAACCCAGTCCTGTGATTTGGTCTGGGAAACATGTAATGAAAATCGGAAGGTTCCAGGTTCATCTAGGTTAGGGAAACTCAGTGCACTCTATCCTTGTGGTTCCCAAGCTTTGCTGCACGTTGAGATCACCAGGCCATGGTTGGTGTAGACCCGTGCTTGGCCCAGCTCCAGGCATTCTGGTTGATGTAACTTGGGTGCCACCTGGGCATCGGGATGTTGTAAAGATCCCGGGTGGGTCCAGTGTGCAGCCAGTGGGAACTACCTCTCCAGCTCCCTCTTGAAACTTCACTGGACCTAGTGGCACATTTCGAACTTTGAAGAGTTTATCTATTTTTAAAATTTGCATTTCCCAACTATTAGGTTGGTGCAAAAGTAATTGCGTTTCCCCCCCCCCCTTTTTTTTTCTTTGAGATGGAGTCTTGGTCTTGCTCTGTTGCCCAGTTTGGGGTGCAGTGGCGCGATGATGGCTCACTGCATCCCCTGCCTCCTGGGTTTAAGCAATTCTTCTGCCTCGGCCTCCTGAGTAGCTGTGACTATAGGCATGCACCACCACACCTGGCTAATTTTTGCATTTTTAGTAGGGCTAGGGTTTCACCATATTGGCCAGGATGGTCTTGAACTCCTGATCTTCGTGATCCGCCTGCCTCAGTCTTCCAAAGTGCTGGGATTACAGGTGTGAGCCACTGCGCCCGGCCTTCCCATTACTTTTAAGTGGCAAAAATCGCAATTACTTTTGCACCAATCTGTATATTTTTGTTTGAGCTCAACCAACCACCTTTTGGAAATCCCTCTCTCTTTCTGTTCTTGTTTTTCTTTTTCTGCTAAACATTATGAAATATTTAAAACATACGTGATGCCCCCTGTCTCTTGCCCCATTACCTTGGGAACTCATCTCCTATCTCTCTTCCTATGCTCTTTGAGCCCACCAGGCACTTGCCCTGGGCCTCAGCACCTGCTCTTCCTCTGCCTGGAGGGTCCCTCCCTGCTCATGCCCATGGCTCCCTCTCTTATCCCTGCAGTTTTGATCCTTGTGTCTCCTTTGTATCAAAATCTTTCCTGGCTTCCCAATTTAAACCTTCTGTCCACTTTTCCCAACACCTCTATTCCATATTGACCTTCTTTGTCCTATTTTTCTCCATAGATCTTATCATCATCTGACAATTTAATAATTTTACTCATTTGTTTCTTGTCTGCACGTCTCTACTGTCTGTGCCACAAGGGCAGGGATTTTGTCATATTCACAACTGTGTCCCCAGCACCTAGAACAGTACCTGGCACAAAGCAGTTACTCAGTAAATATTTGTTGAGTGAATGAGTGAATGAATGAATAAATGAATTGGAAACAAATTATAAGCCCTTGTCTATCCACCATCCAGTGTCATGAGTATTTGTATTTTGCCTTATTTCCGTAGGTCCTTTCTTTTCTAAAAAAATAAAATGTGACAAATACTATTGGAGGCCCCCTTGTTCACCTCCCCAGTCCCTGTCCCCTTCCAAGTCCCCAAGAGATAACCCTATTCTAACGCTGGTGGGTAATCTTCCAGCCCAATTTTGTACTTTTATATATGTGTCTAGGATTCTTTTGGGGTTTTAAAATTTTACATAAACTGCAAACTTTACCTGACTTTCTACAATTTGCTTTTTATATCAACATTATATTTTATTCATGATGATACATACAAATTTAATTCACTCATTTTAAGATTGGTATAGAATTCCAGTGTATGAATATTTTATAATTTATTATTTCCCCTCTAAATGGATATGTAGATTGTTTCCAATTTTTTGCTATTACAAACAGAGCCACAGTGAATGCCTTGGGGCATGTCTTCTGTACACATGTGCAAGAAGATTTTTTCTTTTTAGATCTGGGATGTGAAATTGCTGGGTCTCAGGGTGGGTCTTCTCATTTGCTAGGTGTTACTAAATTTCTCATCAAAGTGGCTGTACCAATTGATGTTCCCTCCTGCAATGATTTCTGCCTATCTGGTGACTTGTGAGTTGATATCTTATTACTGCTTATTGTTTACCTTTCCCTGGCTCCTTGTGAGGCTGAGCTCCTTGTCACACGTTTATTGGCCATTCGAGTGAACTCATCTGTGAGTTGTCTTTTGACCGCCTTCATCCATCATTGTTCTGAGCTGTTTGTCTTTTTGTTACTGACTTGTAGAAATTCTTTATATATTCCTGACACTAATCTTTTGTTGGCTATGTGCTTTGCAGACATCTCCCATTCTGTGGCCTTTTAACCTTGTTGATATTGGCTTTGCTATGCAGACAGTATATAGTTAATGTCAGAGCATTTTCCATTACACAAAATGAAAGGAATGAATGCTGGAATTTCAGGTAACACGTTAACAGGGTAGGGAGGAAGGAGGATGCAGTTTCTGGGGCTGGGAGCTTCACTGTAGTCTTCATCATGTCACTAGCAATTCCACTACAATCTCCAGCCCTAGAAAAGCTACTTGATTCCAAACCCTAATGTTGGTTAGTGAGAACAGAGCTGCTTCCTGCCGTGGGTCCAGTTTGCTTCTCTGTCTGGAAGAGATCCTGTGGTACTGTACTCCACAATGGGCCAGCAATCCCAGCTGCCATCAAAACCTTAGCTGATTTGCAGAAATGCGCCATTTTTCCTTTGTGATATATGTTGCCATGATAATGGGAGACAGTGGGAGGGAAGGATGAAAACAAAACTGTCCTAGAGTTGCAGGACTCAGAACAGGGATCCAGAGGTTTAGACAGGAAAGCCAACAGAAGGGTTCCATGGGAGACCTATGAGTACCCCACACCCACAGGTGATGGGAAGCCCTTTCAATGGCAGGCAGACACTGGTTCAGAAGCCTCCTTTAGAACCTGTTACCATGATGCTTTGGGGTGCCATATCTTATCAGTTACCTTCTGTTGTGTAACAGGTTACCCCAAAACTTAGTGACTTAAAACAATAGCCATTTACGTAGCTCATGACTCTGTGGGTTGGCATTTGGGCTGGGCTCCACTGGATGTTTATTCTCTGTTGGTCCTGGCTGGTCTCACACACGTCTCTGTGGCCAGCTGCTGGTCATCTAGGAAGCTCTGTTCCTGGGGGCTGCCTGTCTGTTGGCTGGAGTAATAGAGGAGGCTGGGCCACTGTCTGTGTTCCTCTAGCAGGCTAGCCTGGTACTTCTCATATTCTGTGTCTAGTTTGCCAAAGCTGCAAAAGCAGAAGCTGCAAAGCTGACTGAAACCTAGGCTCAGGACTCAGACAGTGCTACGGCTGCCATATTCACTTGGCCAAGGCAAGTCACAAGACCTTACAAGATTCAACAGGTGGGCAGCAGGCTTCTTGATGGGAGAAGCTGGAAAGCATTGTGGCCATTTTTTCAATCTATCATAGTTAAAGAATTCTAAGATGCAAACCTCCATTCAAGGTTGTTGCCAGACCTTATGATTGACCAAATTCACTCACAGGTTTAATTGTCATCTCCAAAAATGTATATAACAGAGACAAAATTGTTAATGTATGCAGAGTCTTGCCCACTTTCTCTCTGCACACGAAGGAAACCTCTAGCTTGGTCTGATGGAGGTGATTTTCCTGCCCTGCCCAAGACACACACACACACACACACACACACACGTGGAGTCATCTGGAAAAAAACGGAGGTGCTAGTCTGGGTAGATTCGGTTTGTAAAGGAGAAAGGAAAAGAAAATTAGTGTGGAAAAGCGTAGAAAAATGAGAGCCCCTGCTGTGATTTCAGGAGGAATCTCGAGGCAGAGCAGTGAGAGAAGGAGAGAGGCTTTGGGGCAGCTGCTGAGGATGACAGAATTGGAGACTGGGAGGAATGGGAAATAAGAACTATAAAGAGTGTGGCTATGTATTAGGATTTGGGTCTTCTGCAATGTATTTTGGAAGATTCAGATACAGATTGGAAATACTTCTGATGCAGGACTCATTAAAAGACCATACCAGGCCAGGTGCGGTGGCTCACATCTGTAATCCCAGCACTTTGGGAGGCCGAGGTGGGCGGATCATGAGGTCAGGAGATCGAGACCATCCTGGCTAACACGGTGAAACACCATCTCTACTAAAAATACAAAAAAATTAGCTGGGTGTGGTGGTGGGCACCTGTAGTCCCAGCTACTCGGGAGGCTGAGGCAGGAGAATGGTGTGAACCCGGGAGGCGGAGCTTGCTGTGAGCCGAGATTGCGCCACTGCACTTCAGCCTGAGCGACAGAGCGAGACTCTGTCTCAAAAAAACAAAAAGCAAATAAAAAGACCATTCCAAGGCTGGACTGTGTGACCTCTGGCACTTAATTGAGGTTATGTCATATGTCCCTTTGCTGGGACATGCATGCTGCATTTCCTCTCTTCCAGGCCATGCATAGGCACGTGCCCCTGCAATGGAAGAGCTTCCTATTACTCAGCCCTCACCCTCAGCTAGGCTATTCTCTCCCCTGGAATTGGGGTCTTTTTTGTGTCTGCCATGGTCTTATTCAGCGGGAAGTCTGCAAGTTGCCTCATGCTATTGTCTGGATGTTTGTGTTCTCCTCAAATTCATGTATCAAAATTCTAACCCTCAAGGTGATGGTATTAGGACGTAGTGTCTTTGGGAGGTGACTGAGTCATGAAGGCTCTCAGATTAGTGCTGTTACAAAAGAGACCCCAGAGAGCTACCTCACTCCTTCTGCCATGTGAGGTTACAGTGAGAAAGTGCCGTCTACAGGGAATGGACCTTCACCAGACATGAAGTGTTCCACTGTCTTCACCTTGGACTCCCCAGGCTCTAGAATTGTGAAAAATATATTTCTGTTGTTTATAAGCCACCTATTTTAAGGTATTTTTGTTATAGCAGCACAGATGGACTAAGACACGTCAAGATTGACTTTCTTTTTATGAAGATGGTGTCTGGCATGTTCATGGAAAAGACAATATCCCATGGCAGAGATCGCCAGCATTAAGGCCATTCATGGTGGTACGTTGTCAAAAAGTTTTCCTGTCCAATTGCTCAATTGCGTTTGTTGGGCGTGTGGAGGAAGGACCTATAATATGCTGTAATTTTGGATGTATTATTTTCAATATTTGAATAAAATCTCTGAAAGTAGTTGTTAATACTCCTCTCTCATGATGAGGAAACTGAGAATCAGAGAGATTATTTGCTGCAAATTATATGGCCTGCGATTACTAGAGCTGGTATTAAAACCCAAGTCAGCTTGGGTTTCAAAGCCCCTGAAATGGACTTTTAGGGGACTTTTGGTGGCACAGTATCTGTGCACACTTTCCTTATACTTGGGAATTCCCCACCACGGAAGTTCATGCATCCTAAGACATGGTACATTGACTTGCTTTCCTTGCAACCATAGTCCTGGCATATGACCTTGATCATGACAACATGGAAAGCAAGTGCAGTTAGAAAGTCCAGGTCTGTGCAAAACCTGGACTTTCTTTTTAATTTCTGAGATGGAGTCTCACTCTGTTGCCCAGGCTGGAGTGCAGTGGTGCGATCTCAGCTCACTGCAAGCTCCGCCTCCCGGGTTCACGCCACTCTCCTGCCTCAGCCTCCCGAGTAGCTCGGACTACAGGTGCCCGCCACCACGCCCGGCTAAATTTTTGTATTTTTTAGTAGAGGCGGGGTTTCACCGTGTTAGCCAGGATGGTCTCGATCTCCTGACCTTGTGATCCGCCCGCCTTGGCCTCCCAAAGTGCTGGGATTATAGGCGTGAGCCACCGCGTCCGGCCAAAACCTGGACTTTCAAGGGAGTGGAGTGAAGTGAAGGAACAGGAGCCATGCAGAATCCACTCAGTGATGGTGATGGCAGGCGTGTCCTGCTTGGCTGAGGCTCCAGCCAAGCTGAGCTGTGTGGGGTTTGTGCCCTTGTGGCATTGTGGAGCTTTTACTGAGGCAGGTCCTGGCTGCACAGCCTCTGAGACTGATTCCTGACCCACTTGGAGATCTGTGAGTGCCCTGACATTCTCATAAATTCACTTTCTGCTAAACTAGCTAGAGTGGGCTCTGTTGTTTATAAATAGGAATCCCAACTGGAATGGCTTATTTTGTTGGTTTTTCTAATTTTCAGTTTTTTCATTGTGGTAAAATATATATAACAAAATTTACCATTTTAACCATTTTTAAGTGTATAATTCAGTGGCGTTAAGTACATTCACTCTCTTTCTCTTTTTTATTTTTATTTTTTATTTTACTTTAAGTTCAGGGATATGTGTGCAGAACGTGCAGGTTTGTTACATAGGTATACGTGTGCCATGGTAGTTTGCTGCACCTATCAACCCGTCATCTAGGTTTTAAGCCCCGCATGTATTAGATATTTGTCCTAATGGTCTCCTTCCCCTTGGCCCCCATCCCCCCAACAGGCCTCTGTGTGTGTGTGATGTTCCCCTCCCTGTGTCCATGAGTGTTTTTTTTGTTTGTTTGTTTTTGAGACGGAGTCTCGCTCTGTTGCCCAGGCTGGAGTGGAGTGGTGTGATCTTGGCTCACTGCAAGCTCTGCCTCCTAGGGTTCACACCATTCTCCTGCCTCAGCCTCCCGAGTAGCTGGGACTACAGGCGCCCACCACCACGCCTGGCTAATTTTTCGCATTTTTAGTACAGACGGGATTTCACCATGTTAGCCAGGACGGTCTCGATCTCCTGACCTCGTGATCTGCCCACCTCGGCCTCCCAAAGTACTGGGATTACAGGCGTGAGCCACCGCGCCCGGCCTTTTTTTTTTTTTTTTTTTTTTTTTTTTTAAATACAGTAAAGAGGATCCATTCTTGCTCCAAGCCAGGAAAAGTACCTGATTATTTCCTGTTAAAATGAAATGGACAGACTGGCACAGTGGCCTTTCTGGGTCATTCAAGAAATGATTCTGAAATGGTTTTCTTGTTGAGGGCGAGTGTCTGTGCCTCCACAGAACAGCTGGGCGCTCAGGCTTGCCCCAAAGTGGGACTTGAGTGAGTGTGGGCTCCACTCCTGGCCCCTCAGACAGGATGGACCCCAGCAGCCCACCCTGGGTTGCATTCCTAATGAACTTCACTGTTGTCCTGCTCCAACACCTCAGTACAAAGGGCACTGCCAGCACCAGGCCTGTGCAGATATTGAAGTACATTCTCAATGTTGTGCAACCACCACCTCTATGGTATGGCTTTTAACATATGTGTTTTATTAAGTTATCCCAACATCTCTTTAAGAATGAGGATTATTAACCTTGTTTTATAGATGAGAGGCCAGACCTCAAAGAGAGTAATTATGAGTAATTGACTTACTCAAGATGATACCACTGGTAATAAGAGTAGTAATAGTAGCCACCGTTTATTAAGTACGTACTACATGTATGTTACATGTAATCCTTTAGAAAGTCCTGCAAAATGGGCAATACTGTGGCTCCCATTTTACAATGAAGAAACAGGCTCAGCGAGCTTAAAGAGCTCACAAATCATGTGGCCAGTTAGCAGATTTGGATTTTAACCCATGTGTGTCTGACTGTAAAGCCCTTGTTTACCTACCAGCCCATCCTATCTACTGAGGATTGGAGCCCAAGTCTTCTGATTTCTGTCTAATGCTTGTCCCTCATGTCATAAAGTTGGTCATGCCTTTAATCCCAGCACTTTGGGAGACTGAGGTGGGCAGATCACTTGAGGTCAGGAGTTCGAGACCAGCCTGGCCAACATGGTGAAACCCCGTCTCTACTAAAAATACAAAAATTAGCCTGGCGTGGTGGCACACGCCTTTAATCCCAGCTACTTGGGAGGCTGAGGCAGGAGAATCACTTGAACCCAGAAGGCAGAGGTTGCAATGAGCTGAGATTATGCCACTGCACTCCAGCCTGGGTGACAGAGCAAGGCTCTGTCTCCAAAAAAAAAAAAAAAAAAAAAAAAAAGCTGATCATCCTCAGGGGGAGTGTCTACTGCCGATGCTCTCATGATCGGGCTTTCTTTCTTCTTGTGCAGACCTGGGTTAGAATGTGAAGCTGGAAGATTAGATAGTGGCAGGCTGGGGTTGAAGGCCTGTTCCCTGTGCCCTGGTTGCTGCGGTGCCTGGGACATAATTAGGGGCTCAGAGGGAGTTTGTTGAACAAAACTGAGCTCTGTTGAACCCGAGATAGAGGAATCTCTCCCAGTCCCCTGTTGGGCCAATTGCAGTGGCAAAATTTGCCTGTGGATTCCAATGGCTAGCACATAGGGTAAAATAAAGGGTGGAGCACTGATTAATGAACCACTGAAGAAAGTAGAAAACAAGAGTAAAAAGACACTGGATTGGAGTGTTGTAACAAGAGTTGCAAAATGTCAGCAACACTTTGATGAGTTTTATAAGTTGATCTCGAATTATAGCTAGGGGCCACACTCAGTACTGTACATGAATCATTTCCAGTCCTCACTACCGCCTAATGAGATAAAAATCCTTGGCATTGTTGGAAGAGCAAATCCTAATGCTTAAGTGCAGGCATTCTGGTCAAAGAAGAAGTCAAATTCCAGTGCAGTGTGTGAATGTTGGGGATGTTACTCAGCTTCTCTGTCTGTTTCTTCTACTGTAAAATGGGCATAACAACTGTACCTCTACCATATGGTTTTTGTGAAGTTTAAATGCATTCATGCCTTTCGAATGCTTAGGACAGCACCTGGCACAAAGAAAAGCTCAGTAGATGTTGTCTATTATTGTTCTTACTTGATAGACAAGGAAACTGAGCACCAGGAAGGTTTAAGAACACGAATAAAGTCACCAAAGTAAAAAAGGTGAAGTTAAATTATGAACACAGGTTTGATCTCAAAGCTCCTGCTCTTTCCAGTCTATTAACAGGTACTTACTGAGCATCAGTTATGTGCTCCCATCTAAAAAGACAGGAAAGAAAGAGACAGACAGAATTCCAGTTCCTCAAAGAAGCAAATGTTTTTGCGGAGGGAGAGAGATAATCAACATGTATCCAAGTGATAAGCACTCTGGTGCCTTGAGAGGGATGAAGAAGGAGAGGGCATCATATAAAGAGAGGGACTGAGGTGGGTAGTGGTGGGGGAGGGAGACCTCTTTGAAGAGTGATGTTGGATAAAGGCCTGGGGTGGGGCAGGAGGAGGCAGCTGACTTCAAGGTCTGGGAAGAGTGTTCCTGATACAGTTTGTATATTTGTCCCTGCCCAAATCTCATGTTGAATTGTAATCCCCATCATTGGAGGTGGGGCCTGGTGGGAGGTGATTGGATCATGGGGATGAATTTCTCATGAATGGTTTAGCCTCATCCCCTTGGTGCTGTCCTCATGATAGTGAGGCCTTGTGAGATCTGATTGTTTAAAAGGGTGTGGTATCTCCCCCCACCCATGCTCTTGCTCCTGCTCTGGCCATGTGATGTGCCTGCTCCCCCTTCACATTCCACCATGATTGGAAGCTTCCTAAACCTCCATAGAAGCTGAGCAGATGCCAGAACAATGCTTTCTGTATAGCCTGCAGAACCATGAGCCATTTAAATCTCTTTTCTTTATAAGTTACCCAGTCTCATGTATTTCTTTATAGCAAAGCAAGAACAGGCTAACACAGTTCCCAACAGGAGGATCAAGTGCCAAGGCCCTGGTGGCTTTGAGGAAGAGAAAGAGGCCAGTGCGATTGGAGAGCAGTGAGGTAGGAGGGTTTGGTGACGTCTTAGCCATTCATACCTTCTGAGCTTGGGCTCTTGCCTGAAAAGCAGGGAACATTATTCCAGTGTCTGCTTGGGGGGACTGTATTAGTTTGCTAGGGGTGCTGTAACAAAGTACCACAAACCAGGTGGCCTCAGGCCACAGAAATTTCTTCTCCAACACTTCTGGAGGCTGGGGTGAGAAGTCAAGGGGTCAGCAATCAAGGGGTCAGCAGGGCTGTGCTCTCTCTAAAGGTCTATGAGGAGAAGCTGCTCCACATCTTTCTCCTCACTTCTGGTGTTGCTGGCAATCCTTGGCATCCCTTGGTTTACAGACCCAGCACTCCAATCTCTGCCTTTGTCATCTCTTCTCCAGGCCACCAGTCATACTGGATTGAGGGTCTACCCTATTCTAGTGTGACTTGTCATAAGTTGATTACAGCTATAAAGATTCTATTTCCAAATAAGAGTTCAACATCTGGGTCTGAGTTTCTCCTCTGCCTTTAACGATGGGTAGGTGTTCAGGGAAGTAGCTGAGTCTGGGTGAGCTTCCTTTCCCATCTCTAAAAAGGGCAGCTTATAATTATTAAAGCACCACCATCTAAGTAACTCCCAAGAGCTCCCAAAAGAGAGAACATAGGAACAGCACCCCTGGAGGTGATCCGTGGGGGGTAGTGGGGAATACACCGCTACAGGAGGTTAGAACTTCAAAATCTCTTTTTGGGGGACATAATTCAACATGTAACAAGGACCAAAAAGTAGTAATATCGGTGAAAGCGACATTTCAACTGCATAGTGTGGTGCAACAGACCAGCGCTGTTATTCTGTTGGGGAGGAAGTCCAGGAAGGAAGATGCTGAGGGACAGGAGAGACCCGTCTTCTCACCATGATTCCACCAGACGGTGCTTGTGTGACCTCCAACAATTTTACAACTTCTTTGACCTCATCGTCCTTATTCTCCAAAGTAGTCATTCAGGCTGGATGATGTACTTTTGAATTCCCATGGTTTCAAGAAAATTCCACTTTACTGACCATAATTTACAATTATTCCACTGGCTAAGCAGGAGGTGGTACGTCAATGCCGTTCTTATTACACCTGAAGTTCAGCTTGTGAATATCGGCAAGAATCCAGACAAACATCATAATAAATAATGATAATTGCGATTATTGATTAAGTCACAGGCACTTTACTTTGTGATTTGCCACTATTAATTCAGTCTTCCTACAACCTGCTGAGTGATGTATTCCCCACCACCCCACGGATCACCTCCAGGGACGCTGTTCCTGTGTTCTTTGTTCTAGGGGCTCTCTGGAGTTACTTACATGGTTGTCCTTTAAGCATGATAAGCTGCCACTTTTAGAGATGGGAAAGGAAGCTCAGTGAGACTCAGCTACTTCCCTGAATGCTTACCCGTCATTAAAGGCAGAGGAGGAACTCAGACCCAGATGCTGATTTCCAAAGCCTGAGCCTTTTCCAGGGTACCAAGCTCATATCTGCAGCCCAGAGGCAACTTTTTCATGGGAGGGAACGTGGGACTGGGGCTAGGGAGGGCTGGGTTAGTATCCCAGCTCTGTGACTTTGAAAGGTTCACTGAACCCCTCTGTGCCTCAGTTTTCCCATTAGTATAATGAGGTCATACTCATTCCTACCCCATAAGCTTAAATTAAATGAGGGTTATATGTGGTGCTCCTGAAACTGTGCATGGCTGGTTAGGCACAAATGGAAAACGTCTTTCTGCATGGAGGAAAGTCACTGAGCACCTTCTCCGGCTGGGCAGATGGAGGAGCTGGTGATCAACACAGCCTTTTGAAGGGGTCGTCTTTTCCAACAGAACATGACACAGCCACAGGGAAAGTTGTTTTAGTTCCACTTAGTTTGATTTATTATTGATAATTCTGGAGATAAATTAGAATCATTAAAATAAGAGGCTGCAGTCTGCAGGCTGTTTTGAATTCCAGGGCTGTCTGCTTCGCATTTCTTGGGAACTGAGTGAGTACATTTGCATGTTTAGAGGGGGAGGGCCCTCAGAGAGCAGGAGGCAGAAAGCCCTGTCTGGAAAGTCTGGGCAATGAGAGAGGAAGCGCAGCTTGGAACTGTGTATTAGCTGCTGGGGCTGCCATAACAAGACACTATAGACTGGGTGGCTTAAATAACAGAAATTAATTTTCTCTTAATTCTTGGAGGCAAGAAGGTCTAAGATTAAGGTGCCAGCTGATTTGTTTCCTGGCGAGGGCCCTCTTCCTAGTTTGTAGATGGCCCCTTTGGCCTCACATGGCTCTTCCTCAGAGCATGCAGAGAGAGGAGGGTGAGTGAGCTCTCTGGTGTCTCTTCTTTTTATTTTTTGAGTCGAAGTCTCACTGTGTCGCCCAGGCTGGAGTGCAATGGTGTGATCTCGGCTCACTGCAACCTCCACCTCCTAGTTCCAGTGACTCTCCTGCCTCAGCCTCCCGAGTAGCTGGGATTACAGGCAAATGCCATCATGCCCGGCTAATTTTTGTAGTTTTGTAGAGATGGGGTTTCACTGTGTTGGTCAGGCTGGTCTTGAACTCCTGACCTTAGGTGATCCACCTGCCTTGGCCTCCCAAAGTGCTGGGATTACAGGCATGAGCCACTGTGCCTGGCCCAGGTGTCTCTTCTTATAAGGACACCAGTCCTATTGGATCCAAACCCCACTCTTATCACCTCATTCAACCTTAATTACCCCCTAAAAGCCCCATCTCCAAATACAGCCTCATTGGGGGTTAGGGCTGCAACATATGGATTTGGGGGAGGGGAGGACACAGTTCAGTCCATAGTGCACTGCTTTCCACTCCTCCAGGAGGCCTGCCATGATTGTTAGTACTGTAACAAGAACAGTTGCCAGCACCTTACTTTCTGTGTCCCTACAGAAGCATAATGAGGTTAGGAACCTCATTACTATTCCTTTCGAAGATGAGAAAACTGAGGCACACAAAAGGAAAGTCACTGACCTAAGGTCCTCAGCTGGTGAGGGGCGGAGCCAGGTCAGGGACCTTGTGCCTGGGACACCTTGTAGTGCTCATTGTACCTCGTCAGTCTTTCTCCCAGGGTGGCAGAGTGGGAAAAGTACTGCTAGAAATAAAATTTAGATTCAGAGGGTACATGTGCAGATTTGCTACATGGATATATAGTGTGATGCTGAGGTTTGGGCTTGAACTGAACCCATCACCCAAATAGTGAGCATAGTAACCAGTAGGTAGTTTTTCAACCCTTGCCCGCTTCAGCCCTCCTCCATTTGGAGTCTGTAGTGTCTATTGTTCTTGTCTTTATATCCATGTGTACACAATATTTAGCTCCCACTTCTAAGTGAGAACATGTGGCATTTGGTTTTCTGTGTCTGCATTCATTCAATTAGGTTAATGGCCTCAATCTGCATCCATGTTGCTGCAAAGGACATGAGTTCATTCTTTTTTATGGCTGTATAGTATTCCATGGTGTATATGTACCACATTTTCTTTATCTAGTCCACCATTGATGAGCACCTAGGTTGATTCCATGTCTTTGCTATTGTGAATAGAGCACCAATTTTTGAATCAACCTTGGACTAAATACTACCTCTATCACTTAGAAGTTGTGAGACCATCAGCAAATTATTTGCTGTCTATCAGAGCAGTTGCATCACTTGGAAGGGAATAACAGGACTGCACTCACATGGTGTTCTTGAGGTCAAACAAAATGAGGTATGACATGTGCTTAGTATGAGGCCTGGAACATGGGTGCTATTCAGTCAGTGCAATCATTTCCACTTTGGGTGCTATGCATGTAAGATCTACAGGAGTTCAGGAGGCCTTTGAACTTGCCCATTGAACTTGCAGAGGTGTGGTCTCATCTCTTACCCAAGTATTCAGGACCTTCCCCCAACTCCAACCCTCTCCCCTGATCTTAAAAAGTGATCCCAGGAGAGGATGTGACAAAAGTCATTTATGTTAAAGTATAAATGACGAAGAAGGATTTTTGAGGTCGTCTTTGATGATTTTAGAGATAAATTATGATTTTTTTTTTTTTTGAGATGCAATTTCACTCTTGTCACCCAGGCTGGAGTGTGGTGTCACGATATCGGCTCACTGCAACCTCCGCCTCCCGAGTTCAAGCAATTCTCCTGCTTCAGCCCCCCGAGTAACTGGGATTACAGGCATGCACCATCATGCCTGGCTAATTTTGTATTTTTAGTAGATACGGCGTTTCACTATGTTGGCCAGGCTGTTCTTGAACTCCTGACCTCAAGAGATCCATCCGCTTCGGCCTCCCAAAGTGCTGGGATTACAGTGAGCCACATGTCCAGCCAGAAATTACAATTTTTAATCTTTGAGGATGATAGACTCTGGCAAGGCCAAACCTGGATCTTGGTGGCCCCGTTGTTCAAACAATATTGCTCACACCCTCCTATGTGTTAGGCCTTGTGCTGGAGACTGGCGGGTCCAAGTAGAAATGACTAAGATTTAGAACTACCCCAGAAGGACTGATTCCCAAATCTGCCCCTTCCTCAGTTTCCCTTCTTATTAAAAGGCATCACTGCTCATCCAGTAGTTCATATTGAAACCCTCAGGGAGTCATCCTTGGTTCTTCTTTCACATCTGGTTCTACCCATCAGCAGGTCATTTCAGCTCCAAGTTTTATTCCCAATCCACCCACTCTGTACTCCCTCCAGAGCTGTTGCCCTAGGGCAAGCCAACATCATCTCTTACTGGAACTGCAATAATTCCCTGGCGAGTCTTTTGGATTCCACCCTTGCCTCTCTATGATCCATGCTCCACAGCACAGCCAGAACAACCTTGATGCAATGTCAGCCCTGCCACACTATGCTTCTATTCAGAGTTTCAGTGGCTTCCCACGCAACCTAGAATGCAATCAAATTTCTCACCCTGGCATTGAGGAGTAGTGGTTAAGTAAGTCATGGGTTCTGGAGACAGACTGATTGAATTCAAATCCTAGCTCTGTCACTCACCACGTTCTGTGATCTTTGGCAACTTCTTTTACCTTTTTGTGCCTTTGTTTTCTCATCTGTAAAATCAGGTTAATGCTATTACTTATCTTGAAGGATGCTGTGATATTAAATGGATTTATACATGGAAAGTGCTTCAAATAATGCCTGACAGTTTGTAAGTAAGTACTTTGTGAGTGTTAATCTTTATCCTGATGATGCTATCTTGTAAGGCCCTATTTGACCCATGCCTTCTTCTCTAATCTAACTTTCCTCTATTCCTTTCTTCCCTCACTGTGGCCCAGCTACACTTTCCTTCTTGCTTGACCTTGAGTATTCTAAGTATGTTCCTGCCACAGGGCCTTCATGCTTGCTGTTCCCTTCACTGGGAATGCTGCATGAGGCTCCTTCCTTGATATTTGTGCAGTTGTCACCACCTCAAGGAGGTCTTCCCTGATGACACCCATGTCAATTTATTCTCTTGTTCTGCTTTCCTTTTCTTAATATTTCTTATCATTACTTGATAAATGTGTTTGTTTATTATGTTCCCCCTATTCTGGTTATCCATTGATGCATCATACACCACCCCCAAAACAACATTAATCTTTTTTTTTTTTTGAGACGAGGTCTCACTCTGTTACCCAGGCTGGAGTCCAGTGGTATAATCATACCTCACTGCAGCCTCAAACTCCTGGGCTCAAGTGATCCTCCCACATCAGCCTCCTGAATAGCTGGAACTACAGGTACGCACCATCACATCTGGTTAATATTTAGACTTTTTTGTAGAGATCAGATCACCCCATGTTGCCTAGGCTGGTCTCAAACTCCTGGCCTGAAGCAATTCTCTCACCTCAGCCTCCCAAAGTGCTGGGATTTCAGGTGTGAGCCACTGTGTCTGGCCACCATCAATCATGTTATTATCTCTTATGGTTTCTGTGGTCAGGAACCTGGGAAAGGCTCAGCTCAGCGGTCTTGGCTTGGTGAACCCTCATGTGGTTTCAGCGAAATGGTGTCCAGAGGAGCATCTCTGTCTGTCCTCTCTTTTCTTGTAGACTCAGGGCATCTCCATGTGGACTAGTTTGGGCTTCCTCACAGCATAGAGGCCTCGGGATGGTCAGACTTCTTACGTGGCAGCTCCAGTGCAAGTGATCCAGGGAACCAAGAGGAAACTGCCTGGCTTCCATGGCCCAGCCTGGAAGTCACAGAATATCACTTCCTCTTTATGCTGGTGACCAACCAATCATTAAGGTGGGCCCAGGTTCAAGGTGAGGAATAGAGAACCCACCTCTTGATGAGAAAAAGATGAAAGAATTTGCAGACATGTCTTAAAACTACCACATTTCCCAGCTAGATATGAGCTCCATGGGGACAGGAACTTTGCTTTGTTCACCATGGTATCCCTGGCATCTAAAATAGTGCCTGCCACCTAGTGAGTGCCCCCAAATATATACTTTTTTTTCTTTTTTGAGATGGAATTTTGCTCATGTTGCCCAGGCTGGAGTGCAATGGCGCGATCTTGGCTCATCGCAACCTCCGCCTCCCGGGTTCAAGAGATTCTCCTGCCTCAGCCTCCCGAGTAGCTAGGATTACAGGCCCGTGCCACCATGCCTGGCTAATTTTGTATTTTTTTAAGTAGAGATGGGGTTTCTCCATGTCGGTCAGGCTGGTGTTGAACTCCGCACCTCAGATGACCCACCCTCCTCGGCCTCCCAAAGTGCTGGGATTATAGGCGTGAGCCACCACACCCGGCCAAATATTTACTGAATGAATGAGACAGTTAAGACTGTGCTAAAGCCCCACACTGAAAAGTACTTTTATCACCACAGTTATCAACAGTTCCAACAATCCATTGAACCAATTACTAAGCACAGAGAAGAAATGATACTAATTAAGCATGAGAAAACAAACTTTATTTAGAAGGCAAAATGCAGTATTACCTCCATAGACACAATCACCAGGGTCTTATCCTTGGGGTTCATGTCTTATTCATCTCTGTCTCTTTTAGAGCTGAGCACAGAGCCTGGTGCAAGACAAGTGAGCAGCAAATGCAGTGAATGGGGTTTTAAAAAGAATGGCCAAGTATACTCTAGTCTTGAGATTATTTCATAGCCTCCTTATTAAAAAGTTAATAAAATTCCCACTTCTGGGTCCCTTGGCTCAGGGAAACAGGTGCACTGAAGAGAAATGTGTGAACTATCATTTATCAAACACCTGCCATGTGCCAAGGAATGTGCCAAGTGCTTTGTAGGTACAATGTGGTTTATTTTCCATAGTCTGCCATAAATTTGGGTACCATTATTATGTCTTTCATCCCACACCTTGTAGATGTTGAAAGTGAGGCTTAGAGAAGTTAATCACAGCCCATTTCCCATTAAGGCTATAAGTAGTAAGCAGTAGGGAAGGAGAGAGTAGGGCTGGGAGAAGGGGGATTCTAAGGTTTATTTGGCTCCAAAGCCTGAGTTCATTGCCAGATTCCTTGCTGCCTCCTTAGGGCCTCAGGGCCTTCCCACAGCATGCATAGCTGAAGGCTGTTTCCCATCTCACCTGCACCTGGACTTTTAATATAGTTGGTCCATTAAGGAGTATTTTGGCCATTTGAGTTGATGTTTAGCAAAGACCAATTAGTGAACCATTACACCGACTGTCTGTTACTTTAAGATACTATTCAGGTGGGCATCTTCTTTATAAATGTTCTCATTATCAACTGCTTAGAGTAAATAATTTTGAAGGGGTGACAGATTATTCCAATGCACTTGAACTTAGCGAATCTGATATCTGATCTTGGAGGAGTGCCTGGGGTTTATGTAAGTTGCCAGTACCCTGATGAGCTGGAGTTCATAGCCTATCTGCACTTTAGGATTGAGACGGAGTTCTTGGTCCTCTGGAGCCTGTGGGTAACTCTGAGAGTCACTTTTAACAGCATTATTTCTCAGGAGGCAGTGGGTGGTACAGGAAGCTTGGGGATGCGGATTCAAAGCCAGGGCTCCCTTTTCCTAACTGTACAACCCTGGACCAGTGACTTTGTTTTTCTGAAGGTCTATTTCCCCATCTGTCAAATGGGGACCACAATACCTACCTTCCAGGCTGGATGAAGTGAGATAATAGGGAAATATTTATCAATCACCTATTATGTTTATGCCAGGAGCTGTTCTAGACAATGGAAATTTGGTAGCCATAAAACCAAGTCCCTGATATCATGGAGTTTACATTGTAGGGGGGCTTAACATGAACATGGAAAACAAATGTAAAAATATCATTTTAAGTGGTAATAAGTCCCATGAGTATAAAGGAATCATGGTGGCAGGGGGAGGGGGGGCATGGTACAGGGGCAGTGGGAGGGCTGTTTACACAGCAGGGGTTGGGGATGGGGAGTTCTTTCTGGTATTTCAGCAGGGACTCAAGTTATGTAAGAAAGGGAGCTGATTTCAGGCCGAGGGAAGAGGGAAGAGCTAGTGCAGTGACCTGAGGGAGGGGCCTCCTTCTCTAGTGGAGGAACCAGGACCCAATGTGACTGGAGAAGAATGACAGGGGAGGGGGAGAAAATGAGGTCAGAAGAGCAGGGCTGGGTCATGGGGGGTCCCGGAGCTCAGGATGGGGTCTTGGAGTTAGATTCTACAAGATGGTGTATGAAAAGTGCATGAGTTAATGGGTGCTCACAGGTCAGTTGAATAAATGACTCTTTGCCATCATCTGTCACACCCTCTGCTGGACAAGGAGCAGAGATAGAATAACTACACTCCCCATTCTTCAAGCTGCCTAGTTCCTTTTCCTCAGTTCCTACCTTCTAGATGTCATTCCTAAGAACTGAAGATTCTGAACATTTTGCTTGGTTCTGGCATCCCAGGCTAAAGTGCATCTGAAGAATTTCCTGGCTGATAAAAAGTATTTATTTTCCCTAACCAGATGCATTAAAAAAAATAACAGAATGGAAAATGTCCTCTTTAATTAAGCTTTGTAATCCATTTCCTTTGTGGCTGAGAACAAATTTACCAAGCTTGCATTTGAGAGGTTGTCATTGCAGGGGAGTGAGCGGGGGTTTCAAGCTCAGAGAGAGTGGGGACAGCCTTGCTTTCATGCTGCAGACTCAGAGAACTTTCCAAACATAAGCACAAGCGGCCTCACCCAGCCCCATTTTATGCAGGTACACAAGGATGGCAGCTACAGTAGACAGGGACTTGCTATGTCCTTGGGTGCTCTTCTAGGCATGAGGAAATAGAGGTCGATGGTTCTTTGCAAAGGGTTTCATCTATTCCTTACCATGCTGTGAGGCAGGGACCAGTTATTGTCCACATTTTGGAAAAAAAGGAAAATTGAATCTCGGAGTGGAAAAGTAAGTAACCCAAGGTCACGCAACTCAGAAGCGTGTGGGCAAGTGATGCTAGTACCGATGAACTTGGCTCAGCCAAACTTTAGTCAGGCTTCTCCTTCCTACAGGCTCCTAAACTTTGCTCATCCTTAAGTTTAAGCAAGCATCCAGGTGTAGAATAGCTTGTTCTAGGAGGCTGACCAGAAAGAGAAATCCAGTTAAACTCCCCCTTCATGTTATATGCTCCCCTCACCACCTGCCAGCCTCCCCCAAAGTCCCTGCCAGTTCTGCTTCCCCCTCCCTAGAAAAGAAAGCCCTATTTGGTTTGATTTTGAGATGCTTCAAAGACCCCAAAGTCACAGTGTTCTCCCCATTGTAATAGTCTCTCCTATCCTAAGTCAAGGTTGGTTTTTCATTTGACATGGGTGAGCTGTGGTTTAAATCCAGAATCCTCTGAACTATTTAATTTATTCAAGGGTTAGAGTACTCTGAAACATTTACTCCTATATGGAATACTGTGACATATGGATGCATTTTCTTCTACAAATCAAACTAGAAACAATATTGCCGATGATGTGGTCAGATTCAGATCTGACTATATTACGTGAAAGTTGGTCTTCAAGCCTAAAAAACATACATAAAGAATTTTAAAAACATCTCAATTTTCTATAAAAAGCATGTTTCTATTTGTTCATTTGCTTGTCTTTTGCCCACATAGACAAGCAGATGTATGATATTTTAAAGAAAAATTATGGGAAACAAACTTAAGTGTAAGAAGACTAATATGTATTTTTTTCCTGTGAAATATGGTATAATAACTTCATTTGAATTCAGCAAGTGTTCAGTAAAGAAACTGTCTTCTGAGCTAATTAAGCACAATTTCTGGGCTGGCAGAATTGCTTTAAGTGGTCAAGGGCACACAAATCAGAAACAATGGATCTGGGTTTGAGTCGAGGTTTTGCTGTTTGCTGGCTATGCAGCCTTGGTCAATTTCCTCAGTTTTTCTGTCTATAAAATAAGAATTAAAATAGCACTTTCCCCCATTTTCCTGTTGTGAGGAGGCTGAAGTATACTGATGCATGAAGCATGATGCATTATGCTTGCTCAATAGAGTTTAATAAATATAAGAGAAAGAATCCACCCTGGGGAGAAGCACTGTTTATCTTTAAAGATGGTTTGCAGAGCAGGAGAGACATTCTGATAAGCAGTAATAACTCACAGTTCAAGTCTACATGATTGCATAAAAATGTGTCTTTTGTCCCAAATTGCCCCATGGGTTGCTTCTTCCTACTCCAACTCTTAGCAAGTGTTTCCCAAGTTAATTGCATCAGTAGCTCCTCATGGAGGCTTCCTGCAGCTCCGGGGTCTTGGGTCCTTTAGGCTGTAGGTTACATTTACTTGTCGCCAGACACCTTCCCAGCGGCACAGCCAGGTGTAGGCATAGAGGCCAGCTGGGGCTAAGTCCTGTCATGCACTGTTGGCTTCAGCTGTGCGCAGGCAACCACTTGATGTGTGGACAAGTAAACATGTTCTTGAGCAAGGAGCTCTAGAGACCCAAGAACAGGGGTTGTTGGGAAGACAAGGGGCTGCACTTGGGGCTGTAACATTAGCTTGAAGCAAATCACCTGGGTCAGACTGTGGTTGCATGAATGAATGAATGAGTCTGCTTAATACAACCCTCAATTTTGGCACTAGTCACAGGGTGACGCATCCATTTATTCACCTGGTTGTGACAGTGTCACTGTATTTATTCCCGAGGGCTACTGTACCCCAACATTGCAAATTGGATGGCTTACAACAATAGTTTATTCTTTCACAGTTCTGGAGGCTAGAAGTCCAAAATCAAGATGTTGGCAGGGCCATGCTCTCCCCAAAATCTCCGGGGGGGACCCCTTTTTGCTTTCTTCAGCTTCTGATGACTCTTGGCATTCCCTGGCTTGTGGCAGCATCACTCCAATCTTTACCTTCATTGTCATATGGCTGTCTTCTCCCTGTGCCCCTCTTTTCTTATACGAACACTAGTCATAGTGCCTTAAGGGCCTACTCTACTCTGGGAACTAATTACATCTATAAAGACCCTATTTCCAAATAAAGTCACATTCACATGCATCAGGGGTTAGAACTGGAACATAGCTTTGTGGGGGACATAATTTAACCCGTAACAGTCACTGTTGGTGGCTGATCCCACTCCCATTCACAACGTCCTCTTCCAGCTACCTGATACTTAGGGGCAGACATATGGCACAGTTCTGACCACTCAGAGCTCAGAGGAGGTTTATGGGATGGGGCACCCAGGGAAGCATTACTTTCCCTGGTAACTAGGAAGAGACTTGACTGGCAAGCCTCCTTTTATCATTTTTCCTACTTCCGGTTTGGAATATGCTCATATTAGAGGCACAGCCATCATTTAGGGGCTAGGAGTGACATATGCAAGGAGAAAAGCCAACACGCTAGTGATAGTAAAGAGAAAAGAGAGAAGGAACTCAGGTCCTTGAGCTCCTGAGTCTCCACTGTAGCCCCATCCGCCTTTGGGCTCATTGCTTTGGAAGCCAAATGAACTCCCATCTTTCAGTGTCATTGTTATGGGGTTCTGTTATTCTACAGCTAAATGCACATCTGATCAATACACATGGTTATATTTCCCTGATTATGAGAATGATGATAGCTAAATTAGAAAAACTACCATTCATTGAAACTCTCTTTGGAGGCATTGTACTAAATGCTTTACATGGCTCATATAATTTAATAAATATCTCTGTAAGGTAGCACTGCTATGATTCCCATTTAACAGATGAGGAAACAGAGTCCTAGACAGGTTAAGCACAGATCGTGGTCACATAGTGAAAAAGTGACTGAAACAGGATTCAAGCACCAGTCTACTGGTTCTCAAGCTGGTGCTCCTTCTACTGTATCGTGTAGCCTTTTCCCAGGAAAACCTTGAGAAAAGAACAATAGCAATGATGACATTGCTCATTTATTGAGAACACACTATCCATTCAGTCACTTATTGAGTCAGGCAACGTGCTAACGCTTTACCTACAGAATCTCATGGTGAAGTCTTCAGAATGCAGGGGCTTAGCACTCCTTCCACAGCCCTTGGCACAAATGGCTCTGAATAGCTGAGTGTTGCTGGGTTCATTTGAGCTGGACTCTACAGGAAGAGTAGGAGTTTGATAGGTGAGGAAGAAGAAAAGGAACATTTCAGAGAGGGGAAGCCGCAGGATCAATGGTGCCTTGCCAGGGTTTGGTTATCATAAAAGGTTTGAGTGTGGCTAAGGTTGTTAGCTGTTTCCCAATATCCATTCTCTCCTTCTTTCTGTTAGAAATAGCACATCCCCAGCCAGGCGTGGTGGCTCACGCCTGTAATCCCAGCACTTTGGGAGGCAGAGGCAAGGCAGATCACGAGATCAGGAGTTCGAGACCAGCCTGGCCAATATGGTGAAACCTCATCTCCACTAAAAATACAAAAATTAGCCGGGTGTGGTGGTGCACACCTGAAGTCTTAGCTACTTGGGAGGCTGAGTCAGAAGAATCACTTGAACCCGGGAGGTGGAGGTTGCAGTGAGCTGAGATCACGCCACTGCACTCCAGACTGGGTGACAGAGCGAGACTCCATCTCAAAGAAAAAAAAAAAAAAAGAAAGAAAGAAATAGCACATCCCCAAGTTTTATCTAAGTACATGGCCACCCAGCTATAGACAACATTTCTGAGATTCTCTGAGTTTGATTAAAGTCTCACCAATGGAACGTGTAACTTGCTGTTATTTCTTTAAGAAACAGCTTGCCTCCTACTTTACGTAGGCCAAAGTATGCGCATGGTAGTGACCCAGTTTTGATCACGGAGGTAAAGACAAAATACCAGGGGGTGATGTAGCAGGAAGATAGAAGGAACCTGGGCCCCTGAATGACTTCATGGAGCAGAGCTGCTCTGTCAGCTTGGACCTCTTATCTTTGTTAGATAAGAAAGAAAGAAACTCTTTTCTTATTTAATCAGCTGAATTTTGGGGCTTCTTTGTTATAACAGATTAGTCTGTACATTAATGAATCTACTGGATCTTAACCTGGATCACATCTGGAGGAAGAAACACCTAGTTAATTCAGTCTGACTCTCAGGAGAAGACAGAAAATGGAGAGATGGGAAGAAGTTTGATTGGGGAGAAGAAGAAAAGCTGCAAGACCCTTAATTGTTTCTTTCACTTGTTAATTTACTAATTCAACAAATGTTGATTGAACACAGACTGGGGCAGCTACCTAAGCCATATTTTCTCCCCTATTTTTTAAATTTTATTTTGTTTTTAATTGGCAAATAATAATTGTACATATATATGGGGTACAGGAATGTTCTGATAGATGTATACATTTTGTAATGATCAAATTGGATTAATTAGCATATTTGCCCTCTCAAACATTTATCTTTCTTTGCAATGAGAACATTCAAAATCCTCTTTTCTAGCTGTTTTAAAATATGCAATGCAGGCCAGGCGCAATGGCTCACTCCTGTAATCCCAGCACTTTGGGAGGCCTAGGCAGGCAGATCACTTGAGGCCAGGAGTTCGAGACCAGCCTGGCAAACATGGTGAAACCTCGTCTCTACTAAAAATACAAAAATTATCCAGGCGTGATGATTCATGCCTGTAATCCCAGCTACTTAAGAGGCTGAGGCAAGAGAATCGCTTGAACCTGGGAGCTGGAGGTTGCAGTGAGCTGAGAGCCGAGATTGCACCACTGCACTCTAGCCTGGGTGGCAGAGCGAGTCTCCACCTCAAAGAAAATAAATAAATAAATAATAAAAAATAAAAAAGTAAAATATGCGATGCAATGCAATATTATTAACTGTAGTCCCTCTACTGTGCAATAGAACACCAGAACTTATTTCTCTTAACTGTAACTTTGCACCTGTTGACCAACTTCTCCCCTTTCCCCTTTTACTCCTCCCCACCAGCATCTGGCAACCACCATTCTACTCTCTATTTCTATGAGTTTTGACTTTTTTAGCTCCTACATATTAGTGAGAGCATACGCTGTTTGTCTGTCCGTGCCTGGCTTCTTTTACGTAACATAATGTCCTCCAGGTTTATTTGCCACAAATGACAGGATTTCATTCCTTTTTATGGCTAAAGAGTATTCCATTGTGTATATATACCACATTTTTGTTATCCGTACATCTGTTGATGGACGATAGGTTGACTCCATATCTTGGCTGTTGTGAATACTGCTACAATAAATATAGGAGTGCAGATATCTCTTTGACATACTGATTTCATTTCCTTTGGATATATACCTAGGAATGAGACTTCTGGATCATATGGTGGTTCTATTTTTAATTTTCTGAGAAACCTCTATACTCTTTTCCATAATGGTTTAACTAATTTACATTTCCAGTGAAAGTGTTTAAAGGTTCCCATTTCTTCACATCCTTACCAGCATTTATTATTTTTTGTCTTTTTGATAATAGCCATTCATTTGAGTGAATTTTTGTATATGGTGATAGATAAGGGTCTGATTTCATTCTTCCACGTGTAGACATCCAGTTTTTCCCACATTATTTATTGAAGAGACTGTCCTTTCTTCATCATGTGTTCTTGGCATCTTTACAGAAAATAAGTTGACCATATATGCATGGATTTATTTCTGGACACTCTATTCCACTGGTCTGTGTGTCTTTTTGTATTCCAGTGCCATGCTGTTTTGCTTATTGCAGCTTTCTAATATATTTTCAAATCAGGTAGTGTGATGCCTACAGCTTTGGTCTCCTTGCTCAAGATTGCTTTGGCTAGTCAGGGTCTTTTTTTGGTTTTATATTAATTTTAGATTTAAAAAAAATATTTCTGGGAAGAATGTCATTGATAATTTGATAGGAATTACATTGCATCTATAAATTGCTCTGGGTAGTGTGGACATTTTAATAATACTAATTCTTCCAATCCGTGAACATGGCATACCTTTTCATCTATTTGTGTCTTCTTTAATTTTTTCTTCAATGTTTTATAGTTTTCAGTGTAGAGATCTTTCACTTCCTTGGTTAAATTTATTTATAAGTATTTTTTTGGTAGCTATTATAAATGGGATTGTTGTCTTGATTTTTTTCAGATAGTGTTCTGTTAGTGTATAGAAATGTTATTGATTTTTGTATGTTGACACTGTGTCCTGCAACTTTACTGAATTTGTTTATGAGTTCCAACAATTTTTTAGTGGAGTCTGTAGGGTTTTCTATATACAAGATTATGTTGCCTACAAACAGAGGCAATTTAGCTTCTTCCTTTTCAGTTTGAATGCCTTTTTTCCCCTCATGTCTGTTTCTCTGGCTAGGACTTCTAGTACCATGATGAAGAGAACAAATAGACAAAAACCATATATGATCATTTCAATATAATTTATCTCACATTTCAATAGCTGCAGTAAAAGCATCTGACAAAATTCAACATCCCTTCATGATAGAAACTCTCAGCAAATTAGGAATAGGAAAAATGTGCTTCAACACAGTAAAAACCATATATGGCAAACCCAAAGCTGATGTACTGAACAGAGATAAGTTGAAAGCTTTTACTCTAAGATCTGGAGCAAGACAAGGATGCCCACTTTTGCCACTTCTATTAAACATAGGACTGCTCTATTTTCTTCATCTCATTTATCACTATTTAAAATTACATTATCTCTCTTGAGTGGAGTAGTATTTACCAGAAGGTAAATTTATTGCATTAGAGAAGGAAACGTTATCAAGTTTCGCTAGAGCTAGAAGAAATATAATGTGGGAAGTCTGCAAATTCATGGGAACTGCTATAAATCATTATTGCCCCGTGGAGAAACAGACAAAAAATAAGCAGATTTCAGCCCAGCAGAGGTCTATTTTCTGATGAGCAGAAGAGTAAGGTGAGTCAAGAACACAGCTGGGCTTTGATTGAATGAAGCAGAGGGTACAATGGGGATAGGAGTCTGATCTCCCACACTAAATTGGTTAGGTACTGGGACCCATACAAATAATAATGAGAGATGTCCTGTGCAAATGAAGTAAACAACATTGAAGACAGGACAATTCACGCTTGAGGGAGGAACCAAGAGGGGCTGTTCAACAGAATAAGGATGAGATCACAAAGGGATGAAATTGAGTGCTGGGTAGAAGAGATTGACCTAGAGCTTCTGGGTCTGTGTATACTTTTTATTTCTCTCACTATTTCACTTGCAACCAATTCTAAGCAGAGCAGTCAAGGCCAATGGAGTCTCCCCTGTTTACTCTGTTGCCCCGATTACATGACCAGACACCCCACAGAGAGCAAGGTGTGTGAGCCACAATTTATTTATTACTTGTTCAGTGTCTCCATGAGGGGAAGGAGTTGGTCTGTCTTGTTCACTGTGGCCTCCCCAGCACCTAGAACAATGCCTGGCACATAATAGGAGCTTCATAAATAACTTTTGAGTGAATGAATAAAGAAAGCAGACAAAGGAATAAAATAGTAGCCAATTTCAATAATTCAAAGAAAGAGCTAGTTTGAGATGGAGAAAACAGAGGGAACCATCCTTTAGGAGTACAGCCAGGGAAGTATGTTTATGATGAGGCTCAAGGGAGAGAAAGAGTTAGCTATGCTAAAAATAGGGAGGAAAGCATTTCAGGCAGAGGGAACCGAATGTGCAAAGACCTCAATGTGGGAAAGAGTTTGGCATGTTTCAAGAACTAAAAGAAGGTTGGTCAGACTTCAAGGAGAGTGGGATGAACAGAGCTGGAAGAGGTCATCAGGGGATGGATCCTGTAGGGGCCTGGTGGGCATCATTAGGAGCTGAGATTTTATTAAGATTTATCTCTACTCTAGGTCTAGGGAGACCTAATTCAATTTTGCTTTGAAAAAAGAATCCCAATTTCTGTGTAGAGAATGGATTGGAGGCAGGCAAGAGTGTAGGTGAGAGAGAATCAGTGGTTTAGATGAGAAATGATGCTGGAATGGACTAAGGGTGTGGCCAGGCAATTGGAAAGAAGTGGGTAGATTTATTTGGAGCTTGCTGATGGATTGGATGTTGGAAGTGAGGGAGAGAGGAATCAAGGATGCTGTATCAGCTAGCTATTGCTGAGTCACAAATAACCCCCATATTAAGTGGCTTAAAACAAGTCATTTATTACAGATCATGCCTCTTGTGCATTGGTCGTGGACTGGCTGGGCTAAGGTGAGCTCCCTACTGACCTCGGCTGGACTCACTCATGCTTTTTTGGGTCAGCATGGGTGGGAGGAATGGGTGCCCTGCTTTCATCTGAGCTTATCTGGGCTAGCTAAGCTGAGGCAGCTCTGACCCCGTTGCCTCTCTTCCATCGTCTCTGGGATGAACGGGCATGTTCTTCTTATGGCACAAGAAGGAGCAAGCTCAATTACACAAGAGCCTTTCAGGACTCTGTGTTACATTTACTAGCACTCCACTGGCCAAAGAAAATCCCACAGAGATAAGGAATTATGCTCTAGCATAGTGGGAAGTACAGCACCCCATTTAATTGGCAAAAGGTGTGGATACCAGAAGGGGTGAAAAATTGAACCATTAATGCAGTCTACCACAGATGCCTCTCTGCTTCTGGCTAGTTTTTATTGTAATTTCCCCCTTGTTCCACTTTAAACAATTTTACTCTCTTCCCACCCACAGAATAGCACTCCTATTTACTTATCTTTGGAGCCTCCCAGAAGGAATAAAACAACAGAACTGGAGACCTGTTCGTGTGCTTTGGCCTTCCTGCCCAGGATGGGAGGGTAAAGGTCTGGGTCAAGGGTAAGTTTCACCCCTTTGAGTTTGGCTCTGAATCTGTGGAGCTGAGGATGCATGTAGAGTCTGGCCACAGTATTGTGTGGGCTGATGCTGAACGTGGAACACACAAGTGCAGGTTTACAAAAGCAATTGAGAAAGGCCTTGGCTGAAATGCAGAGAATATCTGCAGCTTAAATACTGGAGCGATTATATCATTTGTGGGGTTTTGCAAGCTAATTTGTTTGCTGCCTTTTCAATTTGCCATTCAGTTTCCATGGTTTCGTGGTTGGTCAGAGATGGAATATTTAAACCCCATAGACAAAGCTTGAAGTTGAAGTGCTAAAATGGCTGTGGAATTGTTTTATAGCACACTGGTGGAAAGGCGGCCATCCAGGGAATCGAGAGAGTGAGAGTTCTGGCTTTGTCACCTTTATGCAGAGTTCCTTCTCCGTGCCTTGATTTCCCCATCTGCGATGTGATATGAGCTCTATGGTGGTTCCTTCCAGCTTTATATTAGTGACAACAATAATAAAAGCAGCAAAGATAATAAGTAGAAGTAGCAGGAGTAATAATAGCTAATGTGTATTTAGCTATTATTTCAGTAAATACCTTGGCTGGGTGCGGTGGCTCACTCCTGTAATCCCAGCAGTTTGGGAGGCCGAGGCAGGTGGATCACCTGAGGTCAGGAGTTCGAGACCAGCCAGAACAATATGGTGAAACCCCATCTCTACTAAAAATACAAAAAATTGGCCGGGCATCGTGGTGCGTGCCTGTAATCCCAACTACTCGGAAGGCTGAGGCAGAAGCATCGCTTGAACCTGGGAGGTGGAGGTTGCAGTGAGCCAAGATTGCACCATTGCACTCCAGGCTGGGCGACAGAGTGAGACTCCATCTCAAAAAAAAAAAAAAATACACTATATATATATTTAATGTCCAGTAGAACATTCTATTGGAAATATTCTGTGTGTACACTGTCCAATATGACATGGTAGCCACTTTCTACATGAGGCACTTTAGAGGTGCCTAGTTCAAATGAAAGACTGCCTTTTTAATTTCATTAACTTAAAAAACTTAACTTTGAATTGACACATGGGTAGCCACACGTGCCAGGCAACTGCCATACGGGACAGCACATGAGGGAGCATGGCCCTGGCCACACCCGAATGCAGCACATCACGGTGTTTAAGAGCAGGGGCTGTGGACCTAGATTTTTCAGGCACAAGTACCCATTTTGCCACCTACTGGCTGTGTGACCTTGAGCAAGTTACTTTCCTTTTTGTGCCCCAATTTTCACATCTGGAGGTAAGAATAAAATGAGCGAATCCATGTGGAGCCCTTAGAACAGTGCCTGGCTTATGGTAAGAGACATGTAAGTGGTTATCAGCATTATTGCACCCAGGGATAGGAAGATGAAAAAACTCCGACATGCACTGCTTTAATTTGATTCTCATAAGAGTTCCAGCTAGTGTGGTCTTCCCCTCCCATCCCCGTAACCCACTCTGTGCGCCTAGCCCAGATACTGTTTTGCTGCGATGGCTCTCACCTACACCGCCACAGTCAGAGGACTGTTCTTGGGAATTGGAGTCTCTGAGCATAGGCAGAGCCACCATGCCTGGGAATCCATGCCACAGTGGGAACAGCCTGTAGTCACTAGTTGACCAGTGTGGGTGCAAAACACCCAGCTCCTCTGTCTCCAGACAAACTCCATCAGAGTCTGAGGGGTTGTTTGTGCCCCAAAGCTCCCCAAGGCTTGGGGCTGAGGCTGGGACTCCTGAAATTGCTCCCTTGCTTGACTCCACCCCTCCTTCCTTCCCTCACCCTCACTTTGGCTCTGCAGGCCATTCTGTACTCACTTTATAGGTGAGGAATTTGAAGCTCATGGAGAGAAGGGCTATTTCCAACATTGCGTGGTTTTAAGTGAGGCTGTAAAGCAGGGACCAGCATACATGTTCCTTCAAAGGCCATGAGTTGATATTCTGGTGATCACAATGTGCTGCCTATAGGGATACTATTTTCTGCACCCACGAATACCTTATACACATGGCTGGTGCACACCAGTGACAGATGGCATCCATTCTGACTGTACCAGTTGTTAATTGTTTTCAAGATTATCCCTTCTTCTACTCCACACCTTTACATGGCATAACATGTAGCTACATATTTGGGGCAAAATGCAGACCACCCTAGAAGACCTGGGGCAGAGGGTTGGTGGGGCCCCTGCTCCTCTTTGCTCCCCGGAGACACAGCACTCAGGCTTCCCTCCTCCCCACACAGCTTTCCCTCAGGCTGGGTCTGTGGAGCTCTCTCTGCATAAAGACTGTCTTCAGCACCAGGCTCATTTGCACAGTCATTGAAGAGTGGTTGAGGCCAATTAGGAACCAGGCACCGTGCTAGATGACAATGACACTCCAAGAGGTCAGGGAGCTTTCTCAAGGCCAAGCAGCCTGTAAGTGCAGAGCTGGGATCTGCATGGATATCTTTGGAGTCTCCATTTTGGAGGCACCCACCCTCCTTCCAAACAGGCTTTGCAGAAGATGAAACGTGCAAACTCCTGACCAACTGGCCCTGGATGCGTAACCCAGATCTCCACTGGGAACCTTTGCCCTTCAAAGATGTAAATGAGATTCAAACCCCTGCCAATCCCTGAGGAAGTCCAGAGCCCCTCCCCTGGGTTTCTGCAGAGTCCTGAGGGCTCACTATCTCCGGACTGCTCAGGCATCCTGTGATGCCTCTGTTGAGCAAAGTGAGGACCTAGCTGTGAATCTCATCTTCTCTTTATGTTCCCCTCAGGTGAATCCACTTACACCAGGCATCAGTGAGCAATGGAAATTTGGTTGGAGATTTGAGGGGGAGACATTGAGGCATCATTGACAGGCACTGTAGGAATCACCACTCTCTAATGTAGATTTTCCATTTTGCCACGTGGAATTTCACTGCTGAGTTCATCTCAGTCTATCGCCATCCTCCTGGCTCCTTGCTTCTCTTCCAGCCTCATTCTTCACTCTGTCCCTGGTCCCTTTCCTAGGGACAACTCCCTTCCTCTGAAGACCTGGCACCAGCGCCACACCTGGGCTAGGGGCAGTTGGTGGAGGGGAACAGGGCTCCTCTGTTACGTGGATCTCCCAGGCTTTTCTTCCACCCCAGTGCTGCTGGTTCTCTTCCTAAGTGAGCATCTTGTCAGTGATGCTCTCCACCTGTTTTCACACCTATGGTTATGGCTGCGAGGGGAGAAATGGAGGAATCACACAGCTATTTGCCCTTGGATCCACCACTTCCTGGGATCCACATTCCACAAGCTGTTGTCCCAGCTCTAAACACAGAGCAACAGTCTCTACTCGCTGGTCCTGCCTTATTGATTGCTTATCAACAAAACCCTGACCTGAGCTCCCAGACTCGACACAGACCTTCATTCCTCCTTTAGGACATTCCAGACCACCCTCTACTCTTCCTTCTCACTTTGAGAAAATTTTCTATTTGTGCTGATGTGACAGTAAACGGAGACAGCTATTGTGCAAGTCCTCATTCTTCAGCTGGCTCAACAGAACTTTTGGCAATTAAAAAATTTCTGGGTTGATGCTGCAGATATGACAAACTGATGCTTGGAATCAAGGCAATGCTTTGGGATTTAGCCGAGAGAGTTGAGGAGTTCATGAACACGGATGGAGGCAGAGCTGTGGGCCATCATTCAACCGGATTCTAAATTTAAGAATAATTGAGTCCTTATTAGCTGGCCAACACTTTAGGGGTTTGTAAATACATTATGAGGGAAGGAAAATGATGATGGCGATGATGATGGTGATAATGATGATAATGGCCATTGCATTGTTAACAACAGCAGGTAGTATGTTTCCTATCTTGCAGACATAGATACTGGGTATCTCATTTAATATGCAAAATAACTCTTAAAGGGAGGAAGCCAGCGAGTTTAGGCTTAAACTCATTGCTTCAAAGGAGTCTCCAAACCAGTTCCCTAATCTATGATCCAGTAAGGTTCCCTGTCAAAGTCTCTCTCTCTCTTTTTTTTTAAATTTTAAATTTTTTTTTTTTTTTGAGATGGAGTCTCACTGGGTCACCTAGGCTGGAGTACAGTGGCGCGTGATCTCAGCTCACTGCAACCTCCGCCTCCATTCAAGCAATTCTTCTGCCTCAGCCTCCTGAGTAGCTGGGATTACAGGCATGTACCACCACACCCCGCTAATTTTTATATTTTTAATAGAGACAGGGTTTCACCAAGTTGGCCAGGCTGGTCTTGAACTCCTGACCTCGTGATGCACCCTCTTTGGCCTCCCAAAGTGCTAGGATTACAGGCTTGAGCCATTGTGCCGAGCCCAAAGTCTCTTTTCACAAGCGTTCCCTCCACAAAGTGCATATTTTGATATATTTTGCCCACTGTATATGATAGCATGTAAAGATAGCATGTTATTACTAGCTTCATCTTCTAGATAAGGAAATTGAGGCAAAGGGAAATCCATTCATTTGGCCCAGGCTTCACAAGTGGGAAGTGGTGGACCCCATGGCCACCATGTATGGCTGTGCATGTTTTTCACAGCTCAATGACGCCTGGCCCAGGAGTCTGAAATCCGGCCACCAATCTGGTTAACAAATCATGGATGCTAGTATGAGGATGAGTTTGTTGGGAGGAACAAATCCTTTATCAAATTCATTAAAAGATATGACCTTTTCACCAAGCTGTGGGCCCACTGGACTTTTATCTGCCTAGAGGAGTTGCCTCATTTGATTTGCACCAAAACTTGGTATAGGACAGTGGCTCCTGAAGAACCAGTATTCATACCCTGCAGCCTGATTTCAGAATCTGTTCTCTGACCTCACAAAGCAGGGGAAAGCAGTATCTGTTCCTTGTCAAAGGCTCCTTTTACTAGTGTTTCCTCCACAAAGTACACATTTTGGTATATTTTGCCCATTGTTTATGATAGCATGTAAAGAACCATTATTTCTGTGGCCTCAACAAACGGGGGTTTGCCTTTTTCATGCAATAAGGAGTCCAGAGTTGGTGGTTTAGAGTACGTACAAAGTCTTTAAGAACCCATATTCTGGGCCGGGTGCGGTGGCTCATGCCTGTAATCCCAGCACTTCAGGAGGCCGAGGCGGGTGGATCACCTGAGGTCAGGAGTTCAAGACCAGCCTGGCCAACATGGTAAAACCCCATCTCTACTAAAAATACAAAAAATTAGCTGGGCGTGATGGCAGGCGCCTGTAATCCCAGCTACTTGGGAGGCTGAGGCAGGAGAATCGCTCAAATCCGGGAGGTGGAAGTTGCAGTGAGCCGAGATCGCACCACTGCACTTCAGCCTGGGCAACAAGAGCGAAACTCCATCTCAAAAGAAAAGAAAAGAAAAGAAAACAAAACAAAAACCCATGTTCCATCCAGCACCCTGATTTTGTTAGGATGTGGCTTTCAACCTCAAGGTGTCTGCTGCACAGTCAGACTTCACATGTGAATTTCAGGCAGAAAACATTGGGAAAAAAGCCAAGAAAAAAAAAAGGAGTGATCCAGTTAAGTTGGTCTTTTTATATGAGGAAAATTATAGCTCTCTCAGAAGCTCTACTCTTAAATCTTACTGTCTAGAACTGGGTCCCATGGCCACTTCTAGTTGCAGAGGAGTTTGGGAAGTATTTTTAACTAGGCATGTGACTACAGGCTAGACAAAGCTGGGATTCTCTTAGCAAGAAAAAAGGAGACTAGATCTCATGGACTGGTCACATCCAACAAGTAAACTGCATGTATAAAGTAATATTCAACTTGTTCTTCCGCTTTTATGAGTCAAAAACACAACTTCTTAGAGGAGCATTTTTGTTGACAAGTAATATCTAGATCTATTGCCCGCTACCTTTAGGAGACTGTGCAATATACACAGGGTCAGGAAGCTGAGCTTCTCTTCCACAGTCGTCTTCACACTCACAAGTTCCAGCTTCTGCTTGGGTCCAGTGCTGCCTTCCCTCCCATGTCCTTGACACCTGGTTGGTCCCCAGTCACCATATCTCCTTCCTACCTCTTTGGCTTTGCTATACTTGGGCTTTATAGCTCCTGACTCCTCCACACTTTCTACCACAAAGATACTAGGGGCTGGGATTGCAGCCAGAGGTCCTGCCCACTGCCCACTAGCTGCTGTGCCTGCTGTACAGCCAGCTCTCCAGGTCCAGATGCAGGGCCTAGGGCCCTGGCTTGTTCCCAGCCCACCTATTTGATCATTGGCCATGGAAGGTATGACAGCACAGCCTGTTATAGTTCCAGCCGAAAGTAGTCCCCTGGGTGTTTTAGCTAACCTGGGCAGTCTCATTAAGAGTAAATATAGAGTTTTCATTAGGCCTTTGGAAATACTGGAAAATGACTCATGGTTCTATATAATCCTTTTTAGCCCAGTGCTGTCTAATAGAACTTTCCATGATGGGGAAAATGGTCTCTCTATCTGTGCTATCCAATACAGTGGCTACTGGCCACATGAGATTACTGAGAGCTTTAAACATGGCTAGTGCAATTGAGGAGCTCAGTTTCTAATTTTATTTTATTTTCATTAATTTAAATTTATAATTAAATAGCCACATGAGGCTAGCAACTACCATACCGGATAGCACATCTCTAGAGGTTTTCTCTATGGACTCAAGGTCCTAAGAAGTGTAGGAAATGTGTAGGAAGCCAGCTACCTACACTGAGGTAGCTGGCTGAATCAAAAGACAAAACAAGGATGAAAGCTGCACATACGAAATAATGAGATGGTAAATAGGCCAAAGGGCATCCATTGACTCTAAGGCCATAATGGTGACCATTTGTTGAATATTTAGTCTGTGCCAGGGATTTAATTTATAATTTTTGTGGGTACATAGTAGGTGTATATATTTTTGGGGTACATGAGATGTTTTGATACAGGCATGCAAAGAGTAATAATCACATCATGTAAAAAGGGGTATCCATCCCCTCAAACATTTATCCTTTGTGTTAGGAACAATCCAATTACACTCTCTTCATTATTTTAAAATGTACAATCAAATTATTATTAACGATAGTCACCCTGTTGTGCTATCAAACACTAGGTCTTATTCATTCTTTCTAATTATTATTTTTTTTGGTACCCATTAACTATCCCCAAGTTACTCCAACCCTCCTACTACCCTTCCCAGCCTCTGGTAACCCTCCTCCTACTCCCTATCTCCATGAATTCAATTGTTTTGATTTTTAGATTCTGCAAATACATGAGAACATGTGATGTTTGTCTTTCTGTGCCTTATTTCACTCAACCTAATGACCATGTTGTTGCAAATGACAGGATTTCAGTCTTTTTTATGGCTGAATAGTACTCCATTGTGTATATGTACCATATTTTCTTTATCCATTCATCTCTTGATGGACACTTAGATTGCTTCCAAATTTTGGCTGTTGTGAACAGTGCTCCAACAGACATGGGAGTGCAGATATCTCTTCAGTATACAGATTTCCTTTCTTTCTTTTTTTTTGGACAAATATACACATTTTTATTTTTAAAAATTTTCAAATTTTGTAAAATTTTTATAGATTTGAGGTACAAGTGCAGTGGTGTTACATGGACATATTGGGTAGTGGTGAAGTCTGGGCTTTTAGTATAGCCATCACCCAAATAATGTAGATTGTACCCAATAGGTAGTATTTAATCCCCCACACCCCTCCTACCCTCCCACTTTTCTCTTTTTTTTTATTATTATACTTTAAGTTCTAGGGTACATGTGCACAACATGCTGGTTTGTTACATAGGTATACATGTGCTATGTTGGTTTGCTGCACCCATCAACTCATCATTTATATTAGGTATTTCTCCTAATGCTATTCCTCCCTCAGCCCCCCACCCCCCGACAGGCCCTGGTGTGTGATGTTCCCCTCCCCGTGTCCATGTGTTCTCACTGTTCAACTCCCACTCATGAGTGAGAACACGTGGTGTTTGGTTTTCTGTCCTTGCGATAGTTTGCTGAGAATGATGGTTTCCAGCTTCATTCATGTCCCTGCAAAGGACGTGAACTCATCCTTTTTTATGGCTGCATAGTATTCCATGGTGTATATGTGCCACATTTTCTTTATCCAGTCTATCATTGATGGACATTTGGGTTGGATTTCCTTTCTTTTAGGTATATACCCAGCAGTGGGATTGCTGGATCATATGGTACCTCTATTTTTACTTTTTTGAGTAATCTCCAAACTGTTCTCCATAGTGGTTGTATTAATTTATATCCCACCAACAGTGTACCAGAGTTCCCTTTTCTCTGCATCCTCACCAACATTTGTTATTGCCTGTCTTTTGGATGTAAGCCATTTTAATCAGGGTAAGATGATATCTGATTGTAGTTTTGATTTGCATTTCTTTGATGATCAGTGATGTTGAGCACTTTTCCATATGTCTGTTTGCCATTTGTATGTCTTCTTTTAGGAAATGTTTATTCAAATCTTTTGCCCATTTTTAATTGAATTATTAGATTTTTTTTCCTATAGAGTTGTTTGGGTTCCTAATATATGCTGGTTATTAATCCCTTGTCAGGTGGATAGTTTGCGAATATTTTCTCCCATTCTGTGGGTTGTCTCTTCACTTTGTTGATTGTTTTTGTTGCTGTGCAAAAGCTTTTTAAATTGATGAGATCCCATTTGTCCATTTTTGCTTTGGTTGCGTGTGCTTGTGAGGTATTATTCAAGAAATTTTTGCCCAGAGCAATGTCCTGGAGAGTTTCTTTGGTGTTTTCTTTTAATTTAATTAATTACTTTATTTATTTAATTTATTGGGTTTTTTTTGAGACAGAGTCTTGCTGGGTCACCCAGGCTGGAGTGCAATGGCGTGATCTCGGCTCACTGCAACCTCTGCCTCCCGGGTTCAAGCAATTCTCCTGCCTCATCTTCCTAAGTAGCTGCAATTACAGGCACCCACCACTACTCCTGGCTAACTTTTGTATTTTTAGTAGAGATGGGGTTTCACCATGTTGGCCAGGCTGGTCTTGAACTCCTGACCTCAGGTGATCCCTGATGCTATGTTGAATAACAGTGGTGAAAGTGGACATTCTTGTCGTGTTCCAGATATTAGAGGAAAAGCTTTCATTTTTTTCCATTCAGTATGACACTAGCTGTGGGTCTGTCATATATGGCTTTTATTATGTTGAGGTATGTTCCTTCTATACTCAGTCTTTTAGAAGTTTTTAACATGATGCTGTTTAATGGGCTCAACAGCCAGGCAATAGCTGTTGTTATTCTCAGTTAACATATAAGAAAACTCCATCTTGGAAAGGATAGGCAACTTGCCCAGGTTACATGGTGCAGCCTTGATTCAAACCCAGGGCTGTCTGACCTGGAAGCCATGCAGGCTTCCTGCATTGTTCAGGCTTCCTTTCAAAGAACTTTCAATAGCTCACTCTATCTTTACATAGGGCCTTCAACAACTACATTATCACTGCCCTCCTTTCTTCTGGGTTATAAGAATATGGAAGGTTTTACTGAACACTTAAGGCTTTGCTATTGCCAAGTCCAAATATTAGAACTGTCACTCCCACAGAGGTTTATTTCAGCATGCACACACAGGTGCTCCTCTCTCGCGCACGCGCACACACACGCACACAGATGGAAATATACGCTGCATAGACACAGATGCAGCTTGACTTTTCCCTTTCCACCCATCATAGACCTGCACCCACCCTTTTCCCTAGTGAGAGGATTCCTGTAGTTAATGGAGCATTTCAATACCCAGAACCAGTGATAGATCAGTGGCCAGTTAATCTGAAAGAGGCATAGATTTCCTAAATATTGTCCTTTTTCCAGGCTCCTCCCTAGTTAATGGAAGTTTCCAAATGGAAAAGTGACTAAGGCCAGGAAAAACCAATCCCGGACTTCTGCTGACTTATGGTTTGGTGTCCACTGTCCCTGCATATCAGTAATTGGAAGGACAGTTACAGGACATGCCCAGAATACCAATGATTGACAGGTGGCAGCTCCTAGGTCTGCAGGGTCTATATATGGACCCTGAAGAAAAACCTTTTAAAAGATGTCACATGGAAGTCTAATGTCTGAGTGTTCCCTGAGCAATAGAGTCCATGTCTCTGCCCTGTTCCCTTGGATGGTACAGTAGGCGAGGAATAACTGTGCAGTGATGGATGATAAAAATATACAGGCCTACCTCATTTTATTGTGATTTAGTTTATTGCGTGTTGCAGATATTGTCTTTTTTACAAAGTTAAGGTTTGTGGCAACCCTGCACTGAGCGAGTCTATCTGCGCCATTTTTCCAGCTGCATTTGCTCACTGTATGTCTCTGTGTCACATTTTGATAATTCTTGCAATATTTCAAACGTTTTCATTATTATTATATCTGTTGTGGTAATCTGTGATCAATGGTCTTTGATGTTACTATTATAATTGTTTTAGAATACCATGAACCATGCCCATATAATATGGCAGACTTTAACGATAAATGTTGTGTGTGTTCTGACTGCTCTGCCAATTGGCCATTGCCCATCTCTCTCCCTCTTTTTGTGCCTCCCTACTCCCTAGGACATAACAATATTGAAATTAGGCCAATTAATAACCCTACATTGGCCTCAGGTAAAAGGAAGACTCACATGCCTCTCACTTTAAATCAAAAGCTAGAAATGATTATGTGCAGTGAGGAAGGCATGTAGAAAGCTGAGACTCGCTGAAAGCTAGGCCTTTTGCGCCAAAGTTAGCCAAGTTGTGAGTGCAAAGGAAAAGTTCTTGAAAAAAATTAAAAGTGCTACTCTAGTAAACACATGAATGATAAGAAAGCAAAACAGCCTTATTGTTAGTATAGAGAAAGTTTGAGTGGTCTGAACAGATGAAACTAGCCACAGCATTCCCTTAAGCCAAAGCCTAATCCGTAGCTAGACCCTAACTCTTTTCAGTGCTATGAAGGTTGAGAGAGGTTAGGAAGCTGCAGAAGAAAAGTTTGAAGCTAGCAGAGGTGGGTTCATGCAGTTTAAGGAAAGAAGCCATGTGCATAACATCAAATTGTAAGGCCAGTGCTGATGTTGAAGCTGTAGCAAGTTACCCAGAAGATCTAGCTAAGACAATTAAGGCAGCCACACTAAACAATAGATTTTCCATGTACAATAGAGGAAACAGCCTTCTATTGGAAGAAGATGCTATCTAGAACTTTCATAGCTAGAGAGGAGAAGTCAATGCTTGGTTTCAAATCTTCAAAGGACAGGCTGATTCTCTTGTTAGGGGCTAATGCAGCTGGTGACTTTAAAGCCAATGCTCATTTACCATTCTGAAAATCCTAGGACCCTTAAGAGTTATGCTAAATCTACTCTTCCTGTGCTCTAGAAATGGAACAACAAGGCCTGGATGAAAGCACATCTGTTTACAGCATGGTTTATGACTATTTCATGCCCACTCTTGAGACCTGATGCTCAGAGAAAAAGATTCTTTTCAAAATATTACTGCTCATTAACAATGCACCTCATCATCCAAGAGCTCTAATGGAGACTCATAAGGGGATTAATGTTGTTTTCATGCCTGCTAACACAACATCCATTCTGCAGCCTATAGATCAGAAGGTAATTCTGACTTTAAAGTCTTATTATTAAAAAAATGCATTTTCTAAGGCTGTGGTTGCCATAGACAGCAATTCCTCTGATGGATCTGGGCAAAGTAAATTGAAAATTTTCTGGAAAGGATTCATCTTTCTTTAAAAACATTCATGATTCATGGGAGGAGATCAAAATATCAATGTTAACAGGAATGTGGAAGAACTTGATTCCAACCCTCATGGATGACTTTGAGAGTTTCAAGACTTTGGTGGAAGAAGTAACTGCAGATGTGTTGGAAACAGTAAGGAACAGAATTAGAAGTGGAGCCTGAAGATGTGACTGAAACGTTTCAATCTCACGACAAATCCTTAAGGATGTGGAGTTGCTTCTTATGGACAAGCAAAGAAAGTGGTTTCTTGAGACGGAATGCACTCCTGGTGAAGACGCTGTGAACATCGTTGAACTGACATCAGTGACTTGGAATATTGTATACACTTAGTCAATAAAGCAGTGGCAGGATTTGAGAGCATTGACTCCAGTTTTGAAAGAAGTTCTCTTGTGAGTAAAATGCTATCAAACAGCATCTCATGCTACAGAGAGCTCTTTTGTAAAAAAAAAAAAAAAAAAAAGAAAGAAAAAAGAAAAGAAGTCAATTGATATGACAAACTTTATTGTTGTCTTATTTTAAGAAATTGCCACAGCCACCCCAGCCTTCAGCAACCACAACCCTGATCAGTCAGCAGGCATCAACATCAAGCCAAGATCCTCCACCAGCAAAAAGATAATGACTCACTGAAGGCCCATTAGCAGTTTTTGCAATAAAGTATTTTTTTTCTGAAACACAATTTATTGAACAACCTATATCTCTTTCCCCACCAATCTGAAATACCACCATTATCATATTTCCCCATATTTATTCATGTTTGCCTTCAGACGCTTCCACTCTACTTGTTTATTCTTCTCTAAGCAAAAACACTGTTCTATACCAATCATTGCTTTATATTAGGTTGTAATTTTCAGTTTCTGGCTGTTATTATTTTTTTTTTTTTAATTTTATTTTAAGTTCTTGGATACATGTGCGGAACGTGCAGGTTTGTTACATAGGTATACGTGTGCCATGGTGGTTTGCTGCACCTATTAACCTGTCATCTAGGTTCCCTCTCCTTGCCCCCCCCCAACCCCCACAGGCCCCAGGGTGTGTTGCTCCCTTCCCTGTGTCCATGTGTTCTCATCGTTCAGCTCCTACTTATGAGTGAGAACATATGGTATTTGGTTTTCTGTTCCTGGGTTAGTTTGCTGAGGGTGATGGCTTCTAGTTTCATCCATGTCACTGCAAAAAACATGATCTCATTCTTTTTTATGGCTGCATAGTATTCCATGGTGTATATGTGCCACATTTTCTTTTTTCAGTCTGCTCTTGATGGGCATTTGGGTTGGTTCCATGTCTTTGCTATTGTAAATAGTGCTGCAATAAACATACGTGTTCATGTGTCTTTATAGCAGAACAATTTATATTCCTTTGGGTATATACCCAGTAATGAGATTGCTGGGTCAAATGGTATTTCTGGTTTTAGATCCTTGAGGAATTGCCATACTGTCTTCCACAATGATTGAACTAATTTACATTCCCACCAATAGTGTAAAAGCATTTCTATTTCCCCATAGCTTCACCAGCATTTATTGTTTCTTGATTTTTTAATAATCATCATTCTGACTGGCATGAGATGGTATCTCACTGTGGTTTTGATTTGCTTTTCTCTAATGTTCAGTGTTGAGCTTTTTTTCATGTTTCTTGACTGCATAAATGTCTTCTTTTGAGAAGTGTCTGATCATATCCCTTGCCCAGTTTTTGATTTTTTTTTTTTGTAAATTTGTTTAAGTTCCTTGCAGATTCTGGATGTTAGATCTTTGTCATGCAATAAAGTATGTTTAAATTAAGATATATATGTTGTTTTCTCAGATACTATTGCACACCTAATAGACAGTGTAAACATAAATTTTATATGCACTGGGAAACAAAAAAATGTGTAACTCACTTTATTATATTTGCTTTATTGCAGTGGTCTGGAACTGAATCTGTAATATCTCCAAGATATGCCTTAACTGCAGATTCCAGAATGGACAGCAGGATTGCCATGATTCCAGCTTGCATAACTATACTTCTGCTGTTCCAACAAGTATAGTGCATTACCTTCTCTTCAAGAGAGGATTTTGAAGACCATGAGTCTTGCTTTATGCAATTCCAAATGGGGAAAAGTTAACCCAAACTGTCCTTGAGGAAATAGGTCAAATTCCAGATATAGTTAAGGTACCATTAGTGGGTATAATATGTGTACTCCAAAAGCTCAATGATTTATGCAATAGAAGTTTATTTCATCCTCATATGAAATCTAATCAAAGGTAGGGCATGGATAGGAATGAGGCCTGCTCCACTCAGTCATTCAGGGACCCAGGCTGATGGTGGTTTTGTCATGTTCAGTAGCTGGCTTCCAAGGTGTCTCCAGACACTGATGTCCAGCCAGCAGACGGCAATGGAGAGAAGTTTTTATGGGCTAGGCCTGGATGGGACATACATCACTTCTGCCTGCATTCTGTTGGCAGTACTCTGTTACATGGCTCCAACTAACTGTGAAGGAGGCTGAGAAATACAGTCTAGCTGTTGTCCTAGGATATACGGAAAACAAATTTGGTGAAAAGCTAGTCTTTGCGATAGACCTTAATCCTTCAGCTATCCAACAGGATGGAGAAAAGAGATCTGTGCTTTTGTTAAGAATCTGTTTCATGGCCAATGGATTGTGGTAAATATTTTTTTCAGAGCATCGCTTTAGAGACTGCTTAGGATATAAGTAAAGAAAAGAAAAGGAAGGGAGTCTAGTAACATGAATTGGGAAAGATCTCATTTTTGATTGGGCTCTGTGTATGCCAATCATGTCTGCTTAGCAGATGAGCCACAATGAGCTGAAAGATGGTGGTATCAGTCAGGTAGTAAGTGATGTGTTCTCCAAGGCACAGCGTGGTCCAGCCATTGATGTTTCCCCAGTTGCACCTCTTGGCACTAACCATCTCACTGACAGTATTCCAGGCACACTGGCCTTTTGGTTTCCTGACTGCTCTGTGTCACCTGGACCTCAGCCTTTGCATAGCTGTTTTCATTTCCTAAAATGGTCTAGACATCCCAATGCTTCTGCTCACCTTGAGCATGAGGCATGTGACATTCCAGTTTCTTCAAATGGTCTCTTCCCAGGACTCTGTGACTGACTGGGTGGGCTTGGGTTCTAGTAGTAGGAAATGCTGCTTGTGGGCTAGGGTTTTATCTTTTTATATGGTGGGTAAAGCACTGTTTATGCCTATGGCCCACCTAATGTGTACAATTTATCATAATTTTGATGTAGACATTAAAGACCAAAAGTTAGCCAGCTTTGTGCTTTTATTAACCAAAATGTCTAGGAATTATTGCTTTTTCTTCATTTCATGCCATTTCTTTTCAGTGAGAAATCTGCTTAGTACATTTATTTGCTTTGGATAATAATAGGGTTTGTTTATGTGGGGTGCATGTGTGTGTGTGTGTGTGTGTGTGTGTGTGTGTGTGTGTGTCATTTGAAAAATTGTGCCTGGGCCAGGTTGGTACTTTTAGAAGTCTAAGATAAATAACACTATTTTTTTGCTTTGGCTAAATTCCACCTATCTACTGGCAAGTTATCATTCTCAGACCACACTCCCTGCTGCAGCTATTTTTCTCTAAAGTTGCCCAGTGGTGTTTTTGGCCAGAGCTCTTTTTAGTGGAGGTAGAATGAATTAACGTTTAAGAAAATCAAAAAAATATTTACTGAACGCCCACATTTTCTTATTTAAGCCCCCTTGAAACTCTGTGAGAGAGTGTTATTTCCCCCACTGGTGTTTTCATCTCTGTGCTTTCTTTGCCATCCTCAATCCTTTCTCTTTCTTCTCTGAAACCCAGGTTCCTAGGGTAAAGAAGTGTGACAATAATTTGAACTATGAGCTGTATTTTTTTTGTCCATTTTTAGCCAAGTCACCAACAATGAAGGTGACAATTTCCCCGAGACTAACCTCAAAGGAGACCCTGTGGAGTGTCAGATAAAAGCCACCAGGAAACCCAGAATGGAAGGTTCTGTCTCATTTCCTCAGAGCACAAGTGAAGCAATCTTGCAGGCAGAGAGGGGATGCTGTTTGAGGGAGGCCATGCTACCACCTCCTGCTTTGATAGGAAAGGGGTTGGGGGCCTTATGCTTCCCCATGAAGAGTGGACATTCCAAAGTTGGCCGGAGTGTCTGCTTCCTTCCAGCATCCTAAATGCAAGCTGGTGGCTCACAACAGACATCCTGAAAGAGCGGGACGCAACAGCTGTGGAGAGGGCGGTGGAGAGAGAGGTCAGTGCCCAGGGACGTCTGAGTTCCCACCAGGTGGACTGGCAGGGTTGCTGTGGTCAGCTGCACAATTGTGTCCAATATTTCATCTCTTCTATATCCATGCCCTTTGCCGGGGGACTTTGGAGTTATTCCTGCTAGAGGTGGGGTCTCTTCCCATATCCCATTGATGTGGGCATGGCCATGTGATTTGCCTTAGCCAATGGGATGTGGGTGAGAGTAACGGGCTGAGTCCTGAGCCTGGAGAAGCATCGTGTGCATGCATGTGTGTGTTTTCACTCAGTCCTTCTGCCATTGCCTAGAGAAGGGCTGGGTTGGCTGGAGAGCCTGCCTTTCCAGGAAAGTGAAAGACACATGAGCCGCAACCATACCCGCCATCCAGCAGACCTGCAACCTGAGGCAAGGCCACCTAGTTGGCCTGCAGAATTGAATAGTAAATGCTTGTTATTGTAAGCCACAGAGTTTGGGGGTAGTTTGTTATGCAACACTGTTGTTGCAAGAGATAACTGATACAGTAACCTGTAAGGGCCTGGATGAGCCATAGAATTTAGTAGCGACAGGGCTGGCTCACCACCCCACCATACTTCCTGGTGGAGTCAAGGCTAGCATCTCCAGGAAAGGAAGGGCATGCCAGTGGCTTGATTATCCAGGGCAACAAGCTACACAGAAGTCCCTCCTGGGGGCCCAGGAGCCATGGAATATGCTGCCACAGATGCAGCACCTGATGTGCCCAGGTCGAGTCATACACACTCCCTGCTGTGGTGCAGTGGGCAGCATGAAGACCCCTATTGCTTGGGAACAGAGTGTGTATTCAATGAGGAGCTTTGAACCAGACAGTCATCCATTTAACAAATATTTATTGAGCACCTACGATGAGCCAGGAACCCTTCTAGGTGCTGTGAATACAGTGGTGAATCAAATCAGTACATCCTTGCCCTCTTACAGCTTATGTTCTAATAACTGATAATAATAATAATAGTTGCATTAGATTGAATGCTTATCTGAGATGTGACTAAGTCTTAAAACAGCAGTGACTGGAGAAATTACTAGACAGGACTGTGTGGACTGCATTGGGCTAAATATAATTTTCTTACTGTCAGCTGGGAATAGAGCCTTGTTAAAATAAATTATAGTCAGTATAAAACTGAAGTGAGCTTATGTGCTCACAAATAACTTGTGACTCTCCTGTACTGACTGTTACACTGGAAGCACATCCTGCTTCCTTGACTGCTCTCTCTGCTTTTCTCCTCTTTGCTGAGGGCTGCCTTCCTCTAAATATACCACTTTACCTGCCCTCGCTGTGGGGAGCTGCATGTTTCACCACGTGCCAGACAACATTCTCCTGGCTGCACGTGCTCCATCCTTACTCCTGCATCCTTGTGTAGAAGTGTTCCTGAGGCTCATGCCTCTCGGCAGCTCCACCACCCTCTGTCTCTTCTCTTAGCTGAGTTTTCTCAACCTCCTGGTTCCTCCTCCACATTCTTGAAGCTCCTGACTCATGAGCTTCCTTGCCAGATTCAGTCCTACCATTATCTTGAAGGACTTTGATGCCTATGAGGCTGGCGTGTCCAGTATGTGAAACCCCAAAATCTGAGACAGGTCTCAGTTAATTTAGAAAGTTTATTTTGCCAAGGTTGAGGACGTGCCCCCATGACATAGCCTCAGGAGGTCCTGACGACATGTACCCAATGTGGTCAGAGCACACTTCAATTTTATACGTTTTAGGGAGACAGGAGACATCAATCGACATATGTAAGATGAACATTGGTTTGTTCTGGAAAAGGCAAGACAACTGGAAGTGGGGAGGGGGCTTCCAGGTCATACGTGGATAAGAGACAAATGTTTGCATTTTCTTGAGTTTCTGATTAGCTTTTCCAAAGGAGGCAATCAGTTATGCATTAATCTCAGTGAGCAGAAGGGTGACTTTGAATAGAATGGGAGGAAGGTTTGCCCCAGCAGTTTCCAGCTTAACTTTTCCCTTTAGCTTAGTGATTCTGGGGCCCCAAGATTTATTTTCCTTTCACAAATACTTTCTTCTCCTATTTCACTGCCTTTCTCAAATCCAGTGATATGCCTTCTTCGACTACCCACTCCCATTACCAAACTATGAATGATGACTCCCTCCTTTCTTCCCTCTCTCCCTCCCTCCCTCCTTCCATTTCCCTCCCTCCCTTCCTCCCTCCCTTCACCTCCCTCCCTCCCTCCCTCCCTCCCTTCCCCTCCTTCCCTCCCTTCCCCTCCTTCCCTCCCTTCCCCTCCTTCCCTCCCTTCCCCTCCTTCCCCCCCTTCCTTCCCCTCTCTGCTCCCTCCCTCCCTCCATCCGTCTCCCTCCCTCTGTCTCCCTCCCTCTCTCCCTCCCTCCGTCTCCCTCCCTTTCCTCCCTCCTTTCCTCTTTGTTACTTTTTCTTCCTCTTTTCCTTCTTTTCTTCCACATCTATCAACTATATGCCAGGCCCTACACTGGGCTTTGTGGATTGAATAGTGGTAAAAATAGATTGTCTTAGTCTATTCAAGCTGTTACAACAGAATGCCCTAGACTAGTTGACTTATAAACAACAAATTTTTTTTTTTTCTCACAGTTTCAGAGACTGGGAAGTCCAAGATTATGGCACCAACAGATTCAGTGTCTGGTGAAGGCCTGCTTTCTGGTTCATAGATGGTGCCTTCTAGCTGTGTCCTCACAGGGTGGAAGGGGCAAGGTCTCTTAGGAGGACACTAATCCTGTTCATGAGGGCTTTACTCTCATGACATAATCACCTCCCCCAAACCCCTAATATCATCACCTTGGGGGTTAAGATTTCAACATATGAATTCGGGGAGGGGGCACAAACATTAGACCATAGCATAGACACAGTCCTGTCCTCAAGAAGCATAGAGTCTCTTTCATCTCTGACCTCTGCTGATCCGTCTCTGACTACAATTTTTTTCCTTTCAGTTATCTTGCTCCTTTCCTCCTAGGACTTCCATACACTGAGCTCAGGTTCTGAGATCTCTCTTGAAGTAAGTATTGCCCTTGGAGTACAAAGAGCATTGTCCCATCTGTTCCCACATTTGGTTAGCACATTCATGCTTCAGTGCATGTAATAATAATACCATTATTATGAATAGCAGACCCTTGTATAGTGCTTAAAGCATAAGCACTGGCCCAAGAGCTTTATATATTTACATATCATTAAATCCTCATAAAACCCTCTGAAGTAGATATTATTGCTATCCTTATTTTACTGATGAGGAAATTAAGGTAGGAAGAGTTTTAGTAATCTGCCTGAGATCTCACAGCTAGGGAGTGGCAGAGCTGGGATTCAAACTTGGGAAGCTAGACTTTTAGCCCCTGGACTATATTACCTCATGGTATGGTTGGTATTATCTCTGTTTTACTGATGAGTAACCTGCAGCCACTAAGGCCAGGAGGCTTGCTTAAGCTCACACATAATAAGTGGCAAAGCTGAGACCAGAACTCAGGCGACACTCCTTTTTAAAAAGAAAACAGCCTTGGAGTATGTCAATGGCTCAAATTAGTTTCCTGGGATTGATTGCCTTCCTGGCCTCTACCAGGAGCAGGTCTCATTGAGAAAATTGGAATTCGTGAGTAAGGGAATAGGGAAGAGGTGCTTCTCAGGAGGGTTGAGGAAAGGGAGTTGTCTGCAATGTGTGGTTTGAGGCATGGGAAGCCAGTCTTGGGAAGATAAGATGTGGAGAGGCCAAGAAAGAAAATGTGGTGTGCTCAGGGTAGTATTAGCCACAAGCAAATCTTCAGGGTGGGTAGGAGGAGCTACAGGAGTCCTATAAGCCCTCCCCATTCCCTTGCTAAGCAGTTACACCACAGTTGAATAATTCTGATGAAGAAGGCAGGCTTTATCTTTCTCAGGAAGCTTGGAAACAGTCAAAACCCATCTTGCATTAAGGGCCTCTGAGGCTTATCCTATTCGAATTAGAAAAATGCATGGGGTCTCCAGCCTGTGAAATCCCAAAGGCGCCTGACTTCTGCTTCCCGGCTCCTCTCCTCGCCTCTAATGTGAACTACAATCATCAAACAGTGCTTGGCATTTATCTATCCAGAGAGTTTTCTTCTGTTCCCCCTCCCTCTTTTCAAGGAGCTCAAAGCTATTATTAGAGCTGATGGCAGTAATCAGAAGGTCGTAGTTTGCTTTTTAGTTTTATTTGAATCATAAAATTATGCCTGTACCAAAGTTAAGGACAATTGGAAATAATGCCAAAGAATTTGTGAATTAGGGAGAATTTCAGTTTAAATCTCCTTGTGATGTCAGTTGAGGATAATGAAGGGCTAGTCAGCAATGGATCCCTCTGTGTTTTACAATCCAGGGTTATGCAGTTTTTGCTAGCATCCACCACAAATGTAATTGCTGTGTATTTCCTTGTGTGACTCCGTTTAAAGTCTTTTCTACCTACTAGATTCCAAGTGTGCTGAAGACAGAACCTCTCCCTCTTGTTTACTGCTGTTTTCTAATGTCTGACATGGGGAGCTTGGCCAATAAATTTTTTTAAATATGAATAAATGAATGAAGCCAAATAAAATCCACAGCTGGCGATGCCGGTGGAGTTCCTGCTCCCATTAATTCTCTCTCTCTCCTGGATTTCTGTGCTTGGTGTTGGACATGATTAATAAAGTATTCCAGGAAGAAAGGTGCTTAGATGGGTTTGGAAATTGGCATGCTGGGGTCTTGGCAGCACAGGCTCTACAAGCAGGGGGAGCAAGCTGGGGCCAGGTATGATAGTAGCTGGGGAAATTGGCCCAGCCTCAGAGGCTGGCTCCAGAAAGGACAGTTGGGAAGTCCAGGCATAGGGTCTGCATCCATCTCAGACCCAATTTTGGCAGTAGGGCTTGTTGAAGTAGCCAAACAGATGGGCGGCAATGAGCAATGGGGATAACAGGCAGAGGCTGACCTTGTGAGAACCACGGGGGCTTTGGTGGAAATTAGTGGTGAGTATTCTATTACAGCGGGACAGGCAGGTCTGGTACCAGAGAGGAGACCCACAAACACTGGAAATGACATGAGGCCCCTATAAAGGGTCTGAGGTGAGCCCCAGATTTTGAGAGGCATTGGGATATGATGCAGGTCACCCAGACAAACTCGAGTATGTACCCAGGTAGAGCATACCGACTACTAGAAGCGCTGTGGCTTGGGAACCACAAGACTCTCACCTGCCTCATGATTCCAGGATCCAGTTTGTCACAGTAACCTGGTGGTCTTGACTGGGCCTCAGGATCCCAAGTTTGCATATAACCTAAATCTAAATTATAGAATCATAGAGAGGGAAAGCATTAGAACTATGTGACTGTCTTCTTTTGGGAACGGCTAAGGCCTGACCCCGAATATGAGGGCCCTACTTTTATTGAACTACAGAGAGCTAGTTCCCATTCATGAGACTAGGGTGAGCTTCAGAGGAGCTGTGATGTGGAGAAGGGGTACTAGGACCTCGTCCAAGAATGATGGGTATGAATTAAAGATATCACAGCTTGGGGTGGGCCCAGAAGACCCTAACACATGCTGGAGAGAACTTCAGAATCCTATTAGGACGATAGTGTTGAATATCACATCTTAAGGGCCGATGCAAGGTTGGAAATTGGAGAATGAATAATGAGAACCAACCTTTCAAAGATAAAAAGCTGCCTGGCTCTGAAAAATTGAAGAACAAGTGGTCCATAGCTGAGTCCTTGTACAATCACATAATAAGTTTGCTGCTGTCTGCGACCAAGTGGGTGGAGGCAGAGGAGGGGTGGGAGGGCAAGAGCACCTTGCTCAGCTGGATAATGGAGAAGGAGTACTCCAGTAGGAAACGATACTCTTACTTTAGAGATATTCTAGTCCCAGCTGCAAATGAGAGCCATCCCCCTTGTCTACTGCACACAGGCAAAGTTTTTACTTGTTAACTTCTATGGACACAGGTGTCTGCTACCAGCCATGGGGCACCAGATTTTACCTGGTACTTGGGAAGAACTAATGGGAATGACACCTGCTTGCTTTCTCCCACTTTTTCTGTCCCCAAGTAGCATCTAATAGCCTCCCTGAGGCCTTTCCTGGCTAATCTAGTTCTCATTTGGTAATCTCTACTCTTACTACCTGGACTGCTAACCTTTCATATAACACATGCAACCTACAGGCTGCTCTCACAGGTGCTGACTTCTGTAAGTGATCTGTGTACATGATGGAAACCAATTTCTCCAAGTCCCAGCACATTCTAGCCCCACCCTATGCCCTAAGCTTGTCTCCTCTCACCCTTTCATCAAGCCTTGCCTTGAGCCCATCTCAGAAGCCACTTCAGGTGCTCTCAGCCTCACCTGTCTACCTGTCTTCAGGGCTTTTTGTTCTGGCCCCAGTTGCCCCTGTGGTGATCAACTGTACATGGCAGAGCCTGCTTCATGGCTATGTGGTCAGTGCAGTTGGACAGGGCCCTGGCTTTGAAGGGCTACACGCTTGCTTGAATGCTCTGCCATAGCCGTTTTGAAATTTGTAATCATTTTGAACAAGGGGCCCTGCATTTTCACTTTGCACTGGGCTGTGGCTATTTACACTATATGGATTTTGACCAGCTGCATGCTGGTTCAACCTGACCGTGCCTCTCCTATGTTCAGGGCTGCAAGCCTCTTGCTTCAAGCCCTAGAGTTTCCCTGTTGAAGCTGAAGTGTCAGGCACCTTGAGACTTGGAGGTGTTGTTTTTCTCTGCCCACTTCACCCCAGGATGAACTCTTAACCCATGGGTTGTAGGAGTCAAGGGGTAAATTCTTCTTCCCTACTCCTCTCCCACCTCCTGGTAAAGCATCCCAAGATGCTGGGCCCAAGAGGATGGGCCTGCAAGATGGAGGAACTGGTTGTTCCTGATGGTGGCTAGTTCGGTAGCTAGCACACCCCATGTGGTTCCTCCTTCCCCAACTCATTCCCTTTCATGGTCTCTCCTGCTTTGGGGATACACTCTGTGGTAGAGAAGACATGCTCATCAGTTGATAACTACATGATTTTTACTGATGTTTGTTAGAGCGAGTCACTGTTGACAAGTCTCAGGGAGACAGGTCCTGTCCATCTTCTCCATAAACAGCCTTTCCCAGCACCATGTAGGTACATTATTACAATAGGCAGCAGTGTGTGCTGGTTAGGAGCCTGGGTCCCCATCCACGATACTCTGCTGGGGTTCAAGTCCTGTCTCTGCTTAGTAGCCACAACTGTATGACTTGGCACTTTAATTTCAGATTCCTCTATAGACTAGAGATGATAACAGTTCCCACGCCAAAGAGTTGTCAACATTAAATAATTCTCATTAAAAATTAGCACAGCGTTTGGCATTTGGGAGGTTTTCATGTGCAGGTTAGCCATTATTATTATTCCTATGTGCTAGGTAAGACCTATCTTTCAAGGCTGAGACACAAGTCCTAGGCCCCGAGACTGCTGAATCCACAGGTTTTCTGTCTAAAGAAAGGAAATGAGTGAGGTGTAATAAAACATGGGCTTTGGGGATGGACACATGTGACCTCAAAAGCCAGGTCTACCACAAACTGGCACATTGTCTACATTCTCTGTGCCCCATCTCCTTATGTGGAGAATGGGGAGGATTATGTGTCAGGAGTGTTTTTGGCCAAAAATTCTCCCTGCCAGTCACAAAATTTATTATTTTCAGAGGATACTCAGTAAAAGGTTTGGAATGTCAAGAGACAGACATTTATTATAAAGTGTTTTATTTAAAAAAAACTCTTTGTTTTTCATCCAAGATCCTATTAAGTAAAAATCTAATATTATCAGCCCTCTGCTGGTGAAGTCTTCTTCATCTCAACAGATCTGGGGGCCTCTCCCCACCTTAGGTGGGTGGTGAGAGTGGGGACTAGGATAGGCAGGGCTAAGAAAGTAGGGGGAGGACCAAAGCTTCTCTGATTTTTAGCAGCCCCACCTCTTCCTTTATACCCAAAATGATTGACAGTACAGATTGCCAGTTACACCTTGGCTTTATCATTTGGGTGCCCTCAGAGGGAGGGCTTCCTTTATTCTGATTTTTTTTTCCTCCAAATTGCTTGCTATAACTTATATAAATTATCTTCTTGGAACAAAATGGCTTAAGTGCTCTTAGAATTTATTCGCCTATTCTATATGTTCAGAAGTAAAAGATGGATCATCATATGCAAATAGCCAAGAAGCTTTCTAGCAGAATGTCAGGATTATTCAGAATTTTGGCACAAAAATCTACTTACTAGTTGAGATGGTAGCAGTAATAATAGGAAAAAGAACAAAAAATAATAAAAGCAGGAACTACTCTTTATTAAGCATGTACCTTCATTTTTAAAATTTATTAGGTATGTTGGTCATTACCATTCTTAACAAATAAGAAAACCAACTCGGAAAGGTTAAGTAATTTTCCAGAGAGAGCACAGTATTTAATGGCAAATAGCCAAGTTGGAACTCATATTTGGGTTTTATCTGACAGTTCTCATAACTTTCCCTCTTATCTATTATACCATTTTGCCTCTCTCGGTTGTCATGGGGATTCAGGAGATGTGGTATATAGCGTCTGACACGTAGTAGAATGATGCTAAATATTAGCTCCCTTCCTCCTTTCTTTCCAAGGTCATTATCATTCAGTCCTACCTTTCCTCCTTTGATACAGACCTTAACTGTCCCAGTTGAAACATCATATTCTGGACGCAGTGTTATGAAAGGAATCATTTATTTTCCATTACTATCTTTCCAGAGGGTCTCAAGTTCTGTCTTCTTTCTCTGGCTCACTTTCCCCATGACTGCCAAACTTGCAGTGATAGCCCCATCGTCTTTTGATTGCTGGAGGCTACTGGTCTTGGCCCCTCCATCATTTCTGCTCTGCTGGGCATCAAGGGGAAAGTGACTTCCTTCTCCAGACTTCTGGGCCAGCAAACACACATCTCACGGTGGAGTATTAGGCAGCTTCCAGGGTATCTTGTACACTGTGGTTTTGTGTCCGCCAGCGGTAGTGTTCACGGCTGACCTACATCCATTGTCCTGATATATGCAGTGACCAGAGTGTAAAGTACAATCTCAGAAATTCCAGAAAGAGGAGAGAGGAAGAGTGCTAATGAAAATTACTGTGATGATAATGATAACATTTCTTGAATGCCTGCTATGTGCTATACCACTAGTATTAGTAGTATTAGTTCTACTAATACTGTAGAACTAAATATTTTATTTACATGAGTTGTCTCATCAAATTAATATAACACTATTCAATAGGTGCTTTTATTTCTATTGTGGTCACTGTCAGCACTGAGAACAGTGCCAGACAAGAAACTCAATCCTTATTTGTTAAATCGTGAATGAGTCTCCCCTTTCATTGAAGCCAGAGGGGGTTAGGTAACTTACTTAAGGTCATACAGTGAGTGTAGATTTTAACCCAGGGAATCTGAATCCAGAGCGTGTTCTCTGCACCATTATGAACTACTGTCTCCTGTTAATGAGAGGCTAAATGAGAGGTAGGAGGTCTTAGGAGAAGGAGCCCTAAACTTCTAGTCAAGAGCCGAATTCAAGTCCCAGTTTTGCCACTTACTAGTTTTGAGCAAATTTCTTAACTCTCAAAGACAGACACTATTTATTGGCCAATACCCTACTGCCTAGCTGCCTCCACTACAGAGGGTTGAATTGTGCTCCCCTCCCCTTCAAATTCATATGCTGATGTTCCTCAGGGATGTGAGTTTATTTGGAGAGAGTCTTTACAGAGGTAATCAAGTTAAGATCAGGTTTTTAGCATGAAGCCTATTCCAATATGACTCCTGTCCTTGTGAAAAGGGGAAGGTTGGACACAGAGACATGCAGAAAGAGAAGATGAAGTGAAAAGAAACAGAGAGATGATGACCATCTACAAGCCAAGGAGCAAGGCCTGTAACAGAGGTTTCCTTCGCAGCTCTCAGATCGAAGCAACTCTACTGATATCTTGATCTTGGACTTCCCAGGCTCTAGAGCTGTGCGACAACAAATGTCTGTTGTGTAAGCAACCATGTCTGTGATATTTTGTTGTCTATGGCAGCCCTAGCAAACTAACACAGGCAGGTAAAAGAACCATGGCGGATTGCCTTGCAACTAGGGCCAAAGCTGTGATAGTGTGAGCTGATAAAATATGAGCAAAGAGGATGCTGGGAGGGGTTCTGGGGAAGTCTTGCTTCCTGGGAAGGGAGGCTGTTGTCACTAGTTCATTCATTCCCTGCATCCTGCCTTGACCATGGATGTGATGTCTGGATCATTTTATGATTTAAAGGAAAGTGCAAGAGAATCAGACACCAGCCCTGCCGCCATTGCCTGGCCCATCCCTGACTAATTCTAGATAAAAATAAACTCCTCTTTTCTTAAACCACATGGGTCAGGCCAGCTGTTACTTGCAGCTGAACAAATTCCTGATACACTCTCAGAATGAGCTTCCTCTTCTACAGAGTGAGGATGCTCAGATTCATGGGGCTGTAGAGCAGACGAAATGAGAATCTACAGAAAATGGTGCTGTGAATGGTAAAACACCATGTAACTGTGAGTTATCATCACAATAAACAAAAACCTCCCCAAAGCTATCATCCCCATTTAGAGCTTTCTCCCAAGCCCTGACTCATAAAGTCCTGTGTTGGTTCTTCCACCAAGGAGCCAGATGGGCTGAAAGACATTTTGTTTCCAGTCGTTTAGCATGATTATTAAGTAAAGCTGGAAAGAGGCCTAGAGATCATTTAGTTCAAATGCCTTATTTTATGGATGAGGAAATTGGGGCCCAGAGAGGCTGAGTGACTTGTCCAAGGTCACAGAGCAAGTCTTTGATAGAGTCAGACCTTGAGTCTAGATGTCTTTGGATTTCAGAGCATGGCTACTCCCTACATAAATTAGGCGGACTCTGAGATTCATGTGAGAGTTTGTATTTAAGGGTTGATTGGCTAAAATGATTTTTGGACTTAGGGCCCAGGCAAGGGGAACCCTCCCATTTCCCCTCTTGTCAAAGCAGATGTGATCTCTTCATTTCCAGATCTCTGATCTGACCTCTTCTGAGCACAAACATAGTCCCAGCACCAGTGGGGTTTATTTTCTTGTCTTGCTTTCCCTGCCACCATTAATAACACCAGTTACCACTGTTGACCACTTATCATGTGCCGGGCACTTTATAAACATTATCTTAAATACAACTGGAGTTAATGCAATGATGTAGGTACTACTGTCCCCATTTATATATACTGAGAGGAGTTGAGATCAAGCTACTTTCTTTGGATCACCCTATTAGCAAGTGGACGATGGCACCTTTCTCTTGGCCATGTGATAAAAGACTTTTCAGTTCAGTTTGATTTAGGTCAATAAGTTTTCAATTCTGGCTGCCTTGCTGTGTGCTGGGGATAAAGTAGTGAACAAGACAGTGCCCATGCTCTCAAGGAGCTAACAGTGAGAGGAGATGCATTAATCAAGAGGCTATGGTGCAAGGATTGTGGGTACATGCTCTGCACCCAGACAGGCTGGGCTTGAGTCCTGGCTGTGCCACTTTTTGGCTGGGTGACTTTGGGTACTTTAGCTCTGTGTGCTTTGGTTTTTTCACCTGTGAAAGAGGGATAATAATAATACCTCTGTATTAGTTCATTCTCATGCTGCTAATAAAGCCATACCCAAGGCTGGGTAATTTATAAAGGAAAGAGGTTTAATGGGCTCACTATTCTATATGGCTGGGGAGGCCTCACAATCATGACGGAAGGCAAAGAAGAAGCAAAAGCATGTCTTACTTGATGGCAGGCAAAGAGAATGAGAGTCAAGCGAAAGGGGGAAACCCTTATAAATCCATCAGATCTCATGAGATTTATTCACTACCATGAGAACAGTATGGGGGAACCACCCTTATGATTCAATTATTTCCCACAGAGGCCCTCACACAACACGTGGGAATTATGGGAGCTACAATTCAAGATGAGATTTGGGTGGGGACTCAGCCAAATTATATCAACCTCCTTCATAGATTATTGTGAGGATTAAAGGAGTTGATACATGCCAACTGATGAGGACTCAATACATTTTAGCTAGTATTATTTTTAGTGTATTCACTCTGCACCTATGTATTCTTCTATACAGTCTCTCTTGCCTCTAAGCATTCATTGCTGGGCCTGTTGGTTTCAGAGCTGGTTTGGTTACCTTGAATGGGTGATGATCTCTACACTCTATTCAACTGGTCTTTATTGGACAACTCTAGGAAGTAAAGCCAATGGAAGTTGTCACCTACTTTTGGTAGAGTACAAAGGGGCTGGTCTTAAAATTCATTGGTCTGTGCTCCTCCAGTGTTGGAGGTGGTGGGATTTGGGTGTGTCTTGGTCCTTCTTTCTACTCATCTCTTCAGCAGGAAAATGAAGGTACTCTGCCCAGTGAATTTATAAGGGCTCCTCTGGCTTGAAGGTCTGATTGTTTGATGTTGTCATTGTGAGACAAGATACACAAAAGACCATCAGAAAAAATATAAGACAAATATATAGTGCTCATATGCATGGTATCAACAACAACAACAATAAAATCCACACAGAAGAGAGTGTGGAGGGTTAGGGATCAGTGTGGGCTGGCGTTTTCAGGAAGCCTCATAATTTCTCTGATAAACTAAGAGGGTAGACTAGATCATCTCTAAGTTTCATTATGCTAGCAAAGTTTCTAGAAGCCCATGATTTTATGAGATCGACCTTATTGCAGTATTAAAAGGCAAGCTGGATGTGGGTTGTTGAAGAGAAGTTGAGGATAGCAAGAGGACAAGAGGGCAGAGAGCAGTCCTGGTCATAGCCTTCTCTAAGCATGTGAAGGAGCAGGCACCATACTTGGTGAGATAAAAAGGCCATGACCTTTTATCATGGTCATGGCAGGACCATGACTTTCAGGATCTCCAGCTTAGGCCAGAGGAAGGCAGGACCTGACTTTCAGGATCTCTGGCTTAGGCTCTGGGGAGGCTGTGATGAGTCTGGAACTTTGATGGGAGGGAAGCCCTGGGAGGGAAGGTAAGTAAGAATTTGTGAGCCTCTGTGGGTGAAAAAACCCCATAAACTCAAAGTGTGTTTGTCTATTCTGTTACTCAACACCACAATCAATACAGACAAAAGACTTCTGTGTCCGAATGTGAAGGGTTTCTCCCCACCAACAAATAAGCAATCAATTCTGCAGCAGACACCAGCTGGGTGTCCTCTAAGGACACCCTGTATCTAAGGGTTGATTGGTTAAAATGCTTTTTGGATTTAGGGCCCAGGCAAAACCATCCCATATGCCCTTTTGTCAGAGCAGATGCGATCTCTTCATTTTCAGATCTCTTATCTGACCTCTTCTGTCTACCTGGAAGCAGCGTCAGATCCCGCAGGGTGAGGGCTCAGTCCCACAGGACTTCTCCCCTACCCTCCTCCTGCTTCAGACACCAGTCACAAGTCCAGGCCTCCAAACTTCTGACCAACAAGCTTCAAGTTGGGGTTCCCATGACTCCCTCTTTGGGTTCAATTAATTTGCTGGAGTTGCTCGCAGAACTCAGGGAAACAATTATGTACTTGTTTATTATAGAGGATATTACAAAGGATACAGATAGTAGATGCATAGGGTGAGGTATGGGGGAAGGGTGCAGAGCTTGCATGCCCTCTCTGGCGGGCCACCCTCCAGGAACCTCCATGTGTTCAGCTATCCAAAACCTTCCTGAACTTGTCCTCTTTGGCCCTTTATGGAGACTACTTTGCACAGGCATGATTGAAGCATGGACAACCACGTCAAAATATGATTGGGCCTCTCTGCAGCATTCTCCCCTCCAGGGTATGAGGCAGGATCCTCTGTGGAGCAAGGGTCTCAATCAGAAAGGCAGGGGAAGATTGGAGTCTTGCTTTGAGCTGGTGAAAGGTGGGCAGGGGAAGGTCAGAGAGAGAGACAGATTCTGTTTTCTGAGGCCTGCTTCTGAGGCCTAAAGCTCCCCAACATCATAACAAAAAACTGTGAGTTATGAGCCAGGAACTGTGGGCAAAAACCAACATATACAGATATCATAATATCGCAGCCTCATTTCTAAATTGGAGCCTCTGTCTTCCAGTGGAGCCAGACCGATGTGGGTTTCAAAGCCTCTTCTTCCAAATTATATCTAGATAGTGGGGGAAATGATTGGAAATCTCTGAGCCTTAATTTCCTATGGAGAAAATGGGGATTAGGCACACCCCATGGTGCTATTGTGAGAATTCAATAAAATATGTTGACCACAGAGTAGAGATTTAATAAATAACTGTCTTTGTGACTCATAAAGGCAATTTTGGATGTCATCAGATTTTTTCTGAAGGGTGGGTCACTTGCTTGGTAAGAGTTATTTATTGGGGAAAATGAATGTCTTTCCTTACTGAATAATATTAGTTGGATTATTTCCCCTCTCTGTGTCTCAGTTTCTTATTCTGTAAAATGGAGAACAACATTTATATTATAGGATAATTAAAATCCAGTATATCAGTACATATAAGGAGCTTATAACAGTGCCTGGCATAGAGCAAGGGTTCATTATATGGTGACTCATTATTATTCTATTATTATTATTATCATCATCATCTTATTACTATTATTCATTTTTTTACTTGTCAGCAGAAGAATACAATGAAGTTCCCCAAAACAGTCTCAGATATTAAAAATTCCAGATGTTAGAAGAAACTTTGTCGACTTAGCTTAGACAAGAAATATTTAATAACCTGGGAAGATAGACAGGATGAAAATGTGCAGATTGCTCCATGTGCAAATCGCTGTAGCTTGGAGCCCTGATGAAAGAAAGGCTCTTTCCTCTAAGAGTTAAATTTGTAAGACTTCTCCTTCCCCTACTTCCCTAAAACCACTCAGCTTAATCTTAGGACACCTGCTACATACTGTCAACTCAGGATGTGGCAGGGCTGCCATTTCACCTGTTGCCATGATCTGAGTCTTGTGAATATTTCTAGGGACTCACACTGAGATCCTCAGTCACAGAAAGACCAACGAGAACCTTAGGGACAGGTAATGTGGTGAAGAGCAGGGCTCGAGGAAATGTGGCCCATCAGCTTGTTCTGTTGTCCTGCTCATTGATTTAAGACGGAGGAAGCTTTCTTTATAGAGATCCTCATGTCAGCATCTCTTGAAAGATACGATCTAGCAACAATCAGTTGGAGTTGAAGGCATGGTCTCACAGTTCCACACGCCCTACCTCTCCTTATTGCCTTTCGTCTTGGCCCACTTACACCCTTGCATGTTACCTGCCTGTACTGCAGGCATTTATATTCTCTCTCTATCTCCCACCATTCCCACAAGAACACCCTGGGCTGAGTCATCCTCCCTGAATGTGGCGTACTCCCTGACCCCATTACTGAGGGGCTTGGCCTTGTGATTTGCTTTGGGCAATGGGAAGTTAGTAGAAGATGTAAGAAAAGGCTTGAAATGTGCTTTGGCGGTAGAGCAGTCTTGGGGCTTCTCTTGCCCTGAGAAGAGTATCTTGGCCATCATGGCCCAGCTAATTCACAGGTAGGTGCCTAGGAATCCATAATGGAGGTTTTACATTGCTGAGATTGATGGATGTTTATTATGCAGCAGTAGCTGATTAATACACTGGGTTCTAATACAAGATCTGCCTGTAACTCTCTGTGTGAATTTTTTCAAGCCATTTTATTTTTCTGGGCATCAGTTCTACATCCTCCGGTCTTCAAAATGGGTAGAATTAGACACGATTTTCTCAAAGTACCCATTGGTTTGTAATAATCTATTTTTAAAATAAGGACTGAAGTTCTAAGGAATGGATACTGTGAATTTTTCCTCTCCCTACATTCCTTCTGAATTCTATTGTTTGGATGTTGCCTTTAATGTAAATATATTTAATTTGATAATTTATTCCACATGCAAGAAGTTAAAAGGAAAGAGGAGAAGAAAGAACTAACATATATTAAGCACCAGCTTTGGATTAGATGTTTTACAAGTGACATGTACTTTAATCCTCAGCACAATCCTATGGTAGGTTTGATTATTCTTGTTTTATAGATAAGAGGCTCAGAGAGGTCATGGGACCCACGTAAGTCCATCCAGCTAGTAAATTGCATGCTGAGATTTAGACCTAGGTCTATTTGTTTGCGATAATCTTCTGTAATAACCTAAAATTGTACTTCTTACTTATCCTTCTGTTTATTTTCTTTTGTCACAGAAAGTGCTCCCGGTGCCTGTGGTCCATAGAGTGGAGTGAGTCTCTAAGCAAATCTGGAGGGACTCTGGGAGCTGAAGATTCAGAATATCTCCACTTATTCTTGCCACAGCCTTTGCTGCTCAACTGTTGGGTGCCATGATGGTATGAGCTGTTCCCTTCCTCAGCCTTTCCTGGCTCCTTCCATGAGCCCACTGATCTGTGGCAGCATTTTAACAGCCTTGGTCCATCTATTTGTAGAGGTGTTAGCATGAGTCACACAAGGATCTGGAAGCTTTGAAGGAGACCGATACCACAATGCAGGAACTCTATAAGGATTCCAGGGAGGTAACACACACCAAGGGATTGGCACTTAAGATATCACTCTCCCTCTTCTTTTTCTCAATCAATGAGATTTGTAGACATTATCTCATTTTAAATATTTATATATATTGATACGGCACAATGGCTCTATGAGGTTGATATTATCATCCCCTGCCCTCTTTTCTCTAATAGTGCATCTGAGCATCAGACTTTAAGTCAATGATTTGAACCCAGTTCTTCTTGGCTTCAAAGCCTTGGTGCACAATCACTCCATTGGACCACTAGGTACCTGCAAGTCTCTGCTTTGGACTTCTCCTGAGCTGCAAAACTCAGGTATTATTAGAGCACCATAAGTGATAGATTTTCATGTGTATGCATGTGTTTCTACCCAGCAGTGCAATTAATGAGCTCTTGAGGGTATGTGTGTAGATGACATGTTCTTTACTCCCTAGGAACCATGTAGAAAGTCACCAGGACACCAAATTTCAATGTCTTTGCAAAGGACTAGGCCACAACCTCATTGGAGATTTTTTTTTTCATTTTTTTTCTTATGCTCACATCCATGCTATGATTTATTTATTTATTTATTTATTTATTTATTTATTTATTTAAGACAGAGTCTCACTCCGTTACCCAGGCTGGAGTGTAGTGGCACGATCTCAGCTCACTGCAACCTCCGCCTCCCGGGTTCGAGCGATTCTTCTGCCTCAGCCTGCTGAGTAGCTGGGACTACAGGCGTGTGCCATCTCACCTGGCTAATTTTTGTATTTTTATTAGAGATGGGGTTTCATCATATTGGCCAGGCTGGTCTTGAACTCCTGACCTCATAATCCACCCACCTCGGCCTCTCAAAATGCTGGGATTACAGGCGTGAGCCACCGTGCCTGGCCCATGCTATGTTTTATAGTTTGAACAGCTCCTTTGTATCCATCATTTCATCTGATTTTCCTTATCACTGATAAGACAGAGAGGGAGACATCATTTTCACTTTTCAAGGGAGGAAATTGACACCCAAAGAGGCAGAATGACCTGCCTGGGTTTGCACAGCTGCTTTTGAGAAATACTGCAAATGAGATCCAAATCTCCCAGCCCATCTAGAGCTCTCCTCCAGAGCAAAGAGCAACTCCAAGTCAGGGTTAAGAAGGAAAACTCTGGTAAAAGGATATATTTTCTTTTTCTTTACTCATTTCTCTCAAATTTCCCAAGGATTTCTCTTCATTTTCTCTTCCAAACCCCTCATTTTATTTAAAGGAGCAGCATGGCTCACTGGCTGGGTAAGAGCCTGGAGACCGAGAACCTGAAGACCAGGGTTATGATGGTGATAATTATGGTGATGATGATGGTTACTTTGTTACCTTATATAAAGCCCAGATCTCCTCCAGAGTTCAGTTTTTCATGAGGAAAATGAGGTCAATAACAAAGAATACTCATCAGTGTGCTTTGAGATTATACACCAATGTTGAGTGCTAGAGGCTGAAACTGGCCTAAACAGGTTTACATTGAGACAAACGAATGGAAGAACAGAAGAGGAAGCACCCTGCTCTCTGCCTATAACCTCTTTATGTAATAAGAGCTCACATTTACTAAGTGCTATGTATGTTTCAGTTTTAGATTCCAATTGTTCATTGCTGCTTTATAAAAGGAAAGCAATTGACTTTTGTATATTAACTTTGTATTCTGCAATTATGCTATAATTACCTACTAGTTCCAGGAACTTTTCTGTTGATTCTTTGGAATTTTCTACATAGGCAATCACGTTATCTGTACATATAATACATATAAACAAAGTGCTTTATATTTAATCTTTATTAACAATGCTAAGAGGTTGGCTTAATTATTTTATAGATGAGGTCACTGAAATATAGAGAAGTTCATAATTCAACCAAGTCTATGCAGCTAAAAGGTGGCAGAACTGCAAGTTGAACCTGGCAGTCTGTTTCCAAGCTCATGCTCTTGACCCACAAGACATTGCTTTGCAGGATTCACATTTGCCACCATCTCACAGGTATAAGGGGACATGATATCTAAGTTTAACTAATAGGCCCAATTCTTCACCCTTCCCCGGATCTGTGCCTCTGCAATGTAACTTAGCAGGGCTCTCCCCCCTATAGGTAGGCATGCTTCTCCACCCTTTGATTTGGGGCTCTGTCATGTGACTCACTTTGGCTAATAGAAAAAGACAAAGTGATGGTGTGCCAGCCCTGAGTCCAAGCCTCAAGAGCACTTGCTTGTCTCTTTCTGCTCCTTTGTGCTGCTGCCTTTGCTAGGAGAAAAACATGCCTGGGCTAGCCTGCTGGCCCCCCAAAGGTAGGAGGATGAGAGAGATTATCCTCTGTGGATGTAGAGCTGAGCTATATCCCAGCTAGGTTGCTTCCACCAGGACATTCTAGAGTCAGGCCTAGAGTGGATCCACCACTCCCCCTACCTCCACTGGCCACAGATGGATGAGGGACCCCAGCTGAGATCAGCCAAACTCCAGCTGATCCCCCAGACCAGTGACAAATAGATGTTCAGGTTTTGTGGTGGACTTTTCCTCAGCAATAGCTAAGTGATACTCGTGGCAACTGTGAAAAGAGCAGAGTTTTTGAATCAAACATGCTTTTAAATCACACTTATACCAGTTATTAACTGTGCAATCCTGAACAAGTTACTCAAACTCTTTGAACTTCAATATTCTCATCACAATGGGGATAATAACATCTACTACTAGAGACATTGTATTAATGGGATAAGCAGAAGCATTGACTATGGTGTCTGGCACAGACTGTGTGCTTAATAACCATGGGTGTCCTCACTTTCCCAATTGCTCTTATCATTCTACATTTAGTGCTTATCATTCTGGAAAGTCTTGATAAGAGGGGCTAGGAAAGGATCTGGCCAGGCAGACCCTGGGGCCAAAGCAGAGAGCACTCTAGGGCCATGGCAAGACTCAAGTTTCTCTGGATACTGGGGCATGGACCTGCATTTTGGGCAGAGATTTAGATGATTTGGGAGAAAAGACAATCATTGGAACTGGAGTATCAACTCTGTATCACAATCTATTGACACAATAATGCCATGCGACAAATCACCTTACAACTGTGGTTGAAAACAAGAAACATTATCAGCCATGAATCTGCTGGTCACCTGGGAGGTTCTTCTGCTTTTAGATGGGCTCATGTGTTTCTGCAGTCTTCTATGGGCTTGGTAGGAAGTCTGTGGATCTTGGAAGGGCTCTCTGTCTGCATAGTGGGCTGTAGGCTGTCTTCTCATCCTGCAGCAGGCTAGTTTGGGTGTGGTCCCATGCTACCTGGGCATGTTCTCATGGTGGCAGAAGTGTGAGGGGGGGGAAGTGGGGGACAGAGAGAGAGAGAAAGAGAGAGAAAGAGAGAACAGAAGTGGACAAATCCTCTTTAGACCTATGCTTCTATCACACTCTATTTGCCAAAGCAATTCACACAGCCAGCCCAGATTCAAGGAGGTAAGAAAAATGGACACCATCTTTAGATGTGTGTGTGTGTGTGTGTGTGTGTGTGTGTGTGTGTGTGGTCGGGTGGTGGGGAGTTCAATATCCCATTTGAAAGGGCATAGATACAGGAAGGCCTTTAACTGGGGGCATCGCTGCAATCAATCTACCATAGCTCATACCTGGAATGGCCCAGTTACTAGGTGTAGGGATCGAGGTCACAACAGGAACAGCAGCCAGAATCATTGATTTTGGGTCACCAACCGCTGGCCTAGGCTCTTAAATTTCCCCTGATCAGGTCTAGGATTGGGATAGAGCTGGTAGAAGATAGACATTCTGAGTTGAAGGCATTGGGCAATGTGGGGGTTGGAGCCAGGCATATTTATGTCCGAGTAGAGCAGGAAACACAAGGAAATAAAGTGTTAGCAATGCGTGTAGGCAGCCGGGGGACAGCTCTTGTGTGATAATTGTCTGCCAGCAAAACTGTATGGTGGGATATGGAATAGCATTATAAACCCCCTTACCCCACCCTGCCAATTAACTTCCAACAGAATCTATGTGAGAAGTAGGTTTCCTTTTGAGAATATGAAAGTAATACATGAGAATCAAGAAAAATTGGTCTAAGTCAGAAACATTGAAAAACAAAATAAAACAAATCGTTCAGTTTAATCAGCCAAAGACAATCACTGTTAACACCGAAATACATTTCTCTAACCACCTTTTTTCTCCTGCATACATATATGTTTATATATATTACACCCAGTATAAATAAGCATTTAAAAAACCACAGTCTTTAAGGAGATTTGCTTTTATGTTGTTTGTTTTTGTGGCTTTAGAGAATATAATCTTGACTACAATAATTTCAAGTATCCACATATATGTATCTAGAATAAGAAAGGTTTTGCTTTTTTTTTTTTTAGTTGGTGTCTCGCTCTGTTGCCAGGCTGGAGTGCAGTAGCGCAATCTCAGCTCACCGCAAACTCCGCCTCCTGGGTTCAAGTGATTCTTCTGCCTCAGCCTCCTGAGTAGCTGGGATTACAGGTGCGTACCACCACACCCAACTAATTTTTGTATTTTTGGTAGAGACGGGGTTTCACCTTGTTGGCCTCGATCTCCTGACCTCATGATCTGCCCACCTTGGCCTCCCAAAGTGCTGGGATTACAGGCATGAGCCACTGTGCCCTGCCTTGCTTTCTATTTTTAAAGGTAAAAATAACAGAATGACTTAAACCAAAATTCTTCCAGAATAGGAGATATACAAAATTTAGTCATAACATCCACAGCATAAACAAACACCAAATAGTGGATTCCATTATTGATCTCCAGCTCCCCACACTAAGGAACTGGTGTGAGCTCTTGGCCAGTGAGATTGGCAGACCTATCCAAATTCAGGTCTGGTTGGCATCCGTGTCTTTGAGGATATGCTATGTGGACTCTCCTGAGAGTTCCACATTGCTCAGTGTGGAAGATTGGAGTATTGGAAGATCTGGCTCTCGTTTTCAGACCTTCTAACTGGCATGAGTTCATTGAGAGTCATCACTTAGGCACTTGCTCCAAGTTTGCTTTAAGAGTTAGATCTTTATCAGCTGGTTTCCATGGACAATATTGCTTCCTTCAATGTATCTCTAATGTGCCATCCCTCTGAGTTTCCTGTTGTTGAGAGTGTTTGTGTGTCTGTGCTACTAGGTTTATGTTTATGTCTCCTTCTCAGTCTCTGTCTCTTTTCATGCCCTGGGGAAGCTTGTATTCTTTGTGTTGGGTCTGGGTGGCAGAAGGGGAAGACAAGCTGTATCAGTAGAATGGGCACTTAAAACCCAAGTGCAAGAGCCACTTTCAGTTTGGGTTTCAACAGCACATTAACCCAATCCTTTTAAACAGTCCCAGTGCTTCCTGCATATCACCAATAAACACCTCCCCAGATGCAGTAATGGAGCATGAAACATTCCTCCTACTCATTTCCCAGCCTTTGTCATAAGATGACAAAGGCATACTTTTCTTGTATAGTTGTGTTCATATTGTCCGTAAGTCTTGAAATCCTATTTCACGTAACATTATTTTAGCAGTATTTCTCTGAGCTGTTATATATTCTAAGAAGGTGCCCTTTGTGATGGTTAAATAATATTCCACTGCATGAACCACTTAAAAATATTAATTCCCTTATAACTGAACATTTAGCTTGCTCTTAATATAGCTAGTATATATAGTGAACACGTACACATACAGCTTTTATCTTTCTTTTTTTTTTTTTTTTCTTTTTTATTGATCATTCTTGGGTGTTTCTCGCAGAGGGGGATTTGGCAGGGTCACAGGACAATAGTGGAGGGAAGGTCAGCAGATAAACAAGTGAACAAAGTTCTCTGGTTTTCCTAGGCAGAGGACCCTGCGGCCTTCCACAGTGTTTGTGACCCTGGGTACTTGAGATTAGGGAGTGGTGATGACTCTTAAGGAACATGCTGCCTTCAAGCATCTGTTTAACAAAGCACATCTTGCACCGCCCTTAATCCATTCAACCCCGAGTGGATACAGCACATGTTTCAGAGAGCACAGGGTTGGGGGTAAGGTCACAGATCAACAGGATCCCAAGGCAGAAGAATTTTTCTTAGTACAGAACAAAATGAAAAGTCTCCCATGTCTACCTCTTTCTACACAGACACGGCAACCATCGGATTTCTCAATCTTTTCCCCACCTTTCCCCCCTTTCTATTCCACAAAACCGCCATTGTCTTCATGGCTTGTTCTCAATGAGCTGTTGAGTACACCTCCCAGATGGGGTGGTGGCCGGGCAGAGGAGCTCCTCACTTCCCAGTAGGGGCGGCCGGGCAGAAGCGCCCCTCACCTCCCGGACGGGGCGGCTGGCCGGGCGGGGGGCTGACCCCCCCCACCTCCCTCCCGGACGGGGCGGCTGGCCGGGCGGGGGGCTGACCCCCCACCTCCCTCCCGGACAGGGCGGCTGGCCAGGCAGAGGGGCTCCTCACTTCCCAGTAGGGGCGGCCGGGCAGAGGCGCACCTCACTTCCCCGACGGGGCGGCTGGCCTGGCGGGGGGCTGACCCCCCCACCTCCCTCCCGGAGGGGGCGGCTGGCCGGGCAGAGGGGCTCCTCACTTCCCGGTAGGGGCGGCCGGGCAGAGGCACCCCTCACCTCCTGGACAGGGCGGCTGGCCGGGCGGGGGGCTGATCCCGCCACCTCCCTCCGGACGGGGCGGCTGGCCGGGCGGGGGGCCGACCCCCCCACCTCCCTCTCGGATGGGGCGGCTGGCCGGGCGGGGGGCTGACCCCCACACCTCCCTCCCGGATGGGGCGGCTGGCCGGGCGGGGGGCTGACCCCCACACCTCCCTCCCGGACGGGGCGGCTGGCCGGGCGGGGGGCTGACCCCCCACCTCCCTCCCGGACAGGGCGGCTGGCCAGGCAGAGGGGCTCCTCACTTCCCAGTAGGGGCGGCCGGGCAGAGGCGCACCTCACTTCCCCGACGGGGCGGCTGGCCTGGCGGGGGGCTGACCCCCCCACCTCCCTCCCGGAGGGGGCGGCTGGCCGGGCAGAGGGGCTCCTCACTTCCCGGTAGGGGCGGCCGGGCAGAGGCACCCCTCACCTCCTGGACAGGGCGGCTGGCCGGGCGGGGGGCTGATCCCGCCACCTCCCTCCGGACGGGGCGGCTGGCCGGGCGGGGGGCCGACCCCCCCACCTCCCTCTCGGATGGGGCGGCTGGCCGGGCGGGGGGCTGACCCCCACACCTCCCTCCCGGATGGGGCGGCTGGCCGGGCGGGGGGCTGACCCCCACACCTCCCTCCCGGACGGGGCGGCTGGCCGGGCGGGGGGCTGACCCCCCCACCTCCCTCCCGGACGGGGCGGCTGGCCGGGCGGGGGGCTGACCCCCCCACCTCCCTCCCAGACAGAGCGGCTGGCCGGGCAGAGGGGCTCCTCACTTCCCAGTAGGGGCGGCCGGGCAGAGGCGCCCCTCACCTCCCGGACGGGGCGGCTGGCCAGGCGGGGGGCTAACCCCCCCACCTCCCTCCCGGACGGGGCGGCTGGCCGGGCGGGGGGCTGACCCCCCCACCTCCCTCCCAGACAGAGCGGCTGGCCGGGCAGAGGGGCTCCTCACTTCCCAGTAGGGGCGGCCGGGCAGAGGCGCCCCCCACCTCCTGGACAGGGCGGCTGGCCGGGCGGGGGGCTGATCCCCTCACCTCCCTCCCGGACGGGGCGGCTGGCCAGGTGGGGGGCTGATCCCCCCCACCTCCCTCCCGGACGGGGCGGCTGGCCGGGCAGGGGGCTGACCCCCCCACCTCCCTCCCGGACGGGGCAGCAGGCCGGGCAGAGGGGCTCCTCACTTCCCAGTAGGGGCGGCTGGGCAGAGGCACCCCTCGCCTCCCGGACGAGGCGGCTGGCCGGGCAGAGGGGCTCCTCACTTCCCGGTAGGGGCGGCCGGGCAGAGGCGCCCCTCACCTCCCAGACGGGGCGGCTGGCTGGGCGGGGGGCTGACCCCCCCACCTCCCTCCCGGACGGGGCGGCAGGCCGGGCAGAGGGGCTCCTCACTTCCCAGTAGGGGCGGCCGGGCAGAGGCACCCCTCGCCTCCCGGACGGGGCGGCTGGCCAGGCGGGGGGCTGACCCCCCCACCTCCCTCCCAGACGAGGCGGCTGGCCGGGCAGAGGGGCTCCTCACTTCCCGGTAGGGGCGGCCGGGCAGAGGCGCCCCTCACCTCCCGGACGGGGCGGCTGGCCGGGCGGGGGGCTGACCCCCCCACCTCCCTCCCGGACGAGGAGGGAGGACGCTCCTCACTTCTCAGACGGGGTGGCTGCCAGGCGGAGGGGCTCCTCACTTCTCAGACGGGGCAGTTGCCAGGCAGAGGGTCTCCTCACTTCTCAGACAGGGCGGCCGGGCAGAGACGCTCCTCACATCCCGGACGGGGCGGCAGGGCAGAGGTGCTCCCCACATCTCAGACGATGGGCGGCCGGGCAGAGACGCTCCTCACTTCCCAGATGTGATGGCGGCCGGGAAGAGGCGCTCCTCACTTCCTAGATGGGATGGCGGCCGGGCAGAGACGCTCCTCACTTTCCAGACTGGGCAGCCAGGCAGAGGGGCTCCTCACATCCCAGACGATGGGCGGTCAGGCGGAGACGCTCCTCACTTCCCAGACGGGGTGGCTGCCAGGCAGAGGCTGCAATCTCGGCACTTAGGGAGGCCAAGGCAGGCGGCTGGGAGGTGGTTGTAGCGGGCCAAGATCACGCCACTGCACTCCAGCCTGGGCGCCATTGAGCACTGAGTTAACGAGACTCCGTCTGCAATCCCGGCACCTCAGGAGGCCGAGGCTGGTGGATCACTCGCGGTTAGGAGCTGGAGACCAGCCCAGCCGACGCATCGAAACCCCGTCTCCACCAAAAAAATACGAAAACCAGTCAGGCGTGGTGGCGCGCGCCTGCAATCGCAGGAACTCGGCAGGCTGAGGCAGGAGAATCGGGCAGGGAGGTTGCAGTGAGCTGAGATGGCAGCAGTACCGTCCAGCTTCGGCTCGGCATCAGAGGGAGACCGTGGAAAGAGGGGAGAGGGGAGAGGGGAGAGGGGAGAGGGGGGAGGGGAGAGGGGAGAGGGGAGAGGGAGCTCTATCTACCACACAGTCTTGGGTGCCTTTTTTTTTTTTTTTTTTTTTTTTGTGAGACGGAGTCTCGCTCTGTCCGCCAGGCTGGAGTGCAGTGGCACCCAGCTTTTATCTTTCTTTCCGAATTTAGGATCATTTCCTTGGGATAGATTTCCAGAAACAGGATTATTCAGAACAATAAATGCATGGCCATTTAAAAAAGACTTCTGAAACAGTCTTCTAAATTACTCTTCCAAAGGGTGTACCAATTGAACCTCCCACTGGCGATGGATCAGAGTGACGGTTCACTGCCAAGAGGTAGCGTTTCCAGTAGTTACTTTGAACAATGGAAGAGAGTAAGCCCAGGGAGCTTCAAAGCTGTTTCAGATAAAAGGCATGATTTGAAAAGGCAGATAGTTGGCAGACCTTGTAGCCGGGGGTGTTTAGCTGGGGAAGCATAATGCCAAAAAGCCAGGGAACGAATTTTATGGATTTCACAGGATTTCAGGTGTTCTACTCTCCCAGCTTCACCATGGTTCCCCGGAACTCCTTGGCCATCAATGCCCAACTCAATTGCCCCCTCCTCTGCAAAGCCTTCCTTGGCCCCAGAGTGGACTTGAGGGAGGAATTCTTCTTTTGTGCTCCCTTAGACTCTGAATGTTATAGTACTTACCACACAGTACCACATCTGTACTTGAGTTCTCAGTAGCCCAGGAGCCTACTTTAGGCAGGGACTGAAGTACACTAATTTCTTTGTCTTTTACAAATTTCACTTTACTGCCTTGCTCATGGTAGAAGTTCCTAGAGATTTGTTGATAGGATGGATGGACCAAATGGGCTCTCTGTCAGCTTGACATGCTCCATCCAAGTAGCTGCCCTGACCTTCCCTCACACATAGATTTTCCATCTCCAAAGCAGTGACCTTGCAATCCAGTTGAACATTGCTGCTCATGTCTTGCTTGACTGCTGGTCTCTGTGTCCTCTCTCTCCTTACACTTACCTGCAAGCTTATGCAAGTTCCTGACCCCATCCTCATTGATACCCTATTCTGTTGACCTCTTCCCTTTCTCTATAGCCCTGTTCCTACATCCTGTACCACCCTGGCTCCCAGTGTTTGCTCTATTACAGAGGGTTAAAGACTACACCCCAGGCTCTGGGGCATGTTCTGATTGATTAAGTTGCTCACACAACAAATATTTTCTTAGCACTTACTACGTGCTGGGTATTATTCTAGGCACTGTATTGATCTAGAGAAATAGTAGATAGCAAGACAGGTAAAATTCCTGCTCCCATAGAGCTCACCTTCTACTTGGGGGCACAGTGAAAAAGTAAACAAACAAACAAGAACATTCCTATTAGTTTTCAGTGCCATGAAGTGGGGGGCAGAGGGCGAGAGAAAGTGGAATTGGATGCTTCCCCAGCATGGGTGGCTAGGGAAGGTCTTCCATTTGAGCTGAGGCTTGAATGACAAAAAGGAACCATCTAGGGGGAAAAGACTGGAAATCAGAAAGTTCTAAGCAGATGGATCAGCCAATGCAAAGGGCCACAGAGTGCTAATAGCCTAGTGTGTTTGGGAAATGCAAAAAAAAGAATATGCAGCTAAATTATGGTACAAGAGAGGAAACGTATTGAAGGATGAAGTCAGCAGAGCCCAGATGATTGAGGCCCTCATGGGTTAAAGGAAGAAGCATCAATTTTATTCCAAGGGTGACAGAAAGCCAGTGTAGAGTTTTAAGTAGAAGAAGTTGTGATTAGATTTACACTAAAAAATACATCCATCTGCTTGCTGTTCAGAAAGTGGGTTGTGGAGAGAAGGGGAAGCTCTGGGGAGACCAGTAAGCAGGGTCTGACCAGTTACCCAGGCAAGAGGTGATGGTGGCGGTAGCAGAGATAGAGAGAAGTAGCTGGGTGTAGGTCAGGCTTTGGCAGTGGAAATTCTGGGGATGAGGGCAAAAGATAACTCTAGGGTGGTTCTAAGGTGTTTGCCTACATGACTAGTTGAATGGTGGTTCCTTGAAAAACACCAGGGAAGGACGAAGGATTTTTTTTTTTCCCCAGCAGAATGTTGGGAAGGAGCCAAGAACCAATAATTCTTCCTTGGGTGCCAGACCCTCCAGGTCTGGCCCTCTGACTTGGTCTTTCCAGACTGGTCTGGAGACTTGGGTCTCATGTTTGAATCCCAGCCAATGAGGACTTGGAGGGGTACATTCCCAGATGAGTGTTCTGCTGGTGCACTCTGTCCTTCCTGACCCCGTCCTCATTGATACCCGATTCTGTTGACCTCTTCCCTTTCTCTATAGCTCTGTTCCCATGCTCTGTATCACCCTGGCTCCCAGTGTCTGCTTCACTATAAAGAGTAAAGTTTATAGCATCACCATGCAGGTATGAGCCATAGCTGACCAGGTCTTTAGCTAGAAATAGTGGCTAGCACCTATATGGTATTTATTATATACCAGGCACATATCTTGGCTCAGTCTGCACAACAGTCCTATTCAGTTGCTACTGTTATTATCCCCATTGTACAGATGGGGAAATTGAGGCACAGAGTGTTCATATAACTTGGCTGTGGTCCTACAGATGCCAGGTATCAGAGTTGGGAGATGAACCCAAGGTATCTGGATCTACAGCCTATGTGCTAAACTGCTAAGCTCTGCAGAATCATAAGTAAGATGGCATCAGTCTCTCCCCTGGTACATTGGCTAGCCCAACATGCTGAGGGCTCACTAATATTGCAACTGTTGATTCTAGGTCACTGTATTTACTTTGCCTTCTCCAACACTGTTGCATCAGAGAATGAAAGGAAGGTTGAAGTCAAGGTATAGAGGTGTCAAGAGAGAAGCAGATCACGAATGAACCATCCCTACTGAGGCATTTGTTCATTGAAAATAGATTAGTTGAATGCAATCCCATGCTTGGCATGTGTGACAGTAATGGGCAAGACAATGTGTCTCCTGCTTTCATGGAATATATGTTCTCCTTCCCAGTATTGTATCTTCCACAGCATGTGTAAGTACCCCCATCCTTTTCTGTCCCTTTACCTCAACCCAGGCTCTGGGAAGTCCTTGTTCATGACTTCTACTCAATTCTGTAATGCTTATAACCCTTCCTGGCTGTGCACACTCTGTTCTACTCTCAGCCTTTGTTCTAGGGATTTTTTTCTAGTCTCTTCTCTTCTACCCAAACTCAAGAACATTCCTTATCTCAGCTACCCCTTACCTGTTTCCAGGCATGGGCTGCTTCCAGGTTTCTGTAATGACAAACATCTTCTGAAATTGAGCAGAGAAGCAGAGAAAGGTAGCTGGGGCCGCTTTCTAAAATTATGAACCTGTGAAGGACAGGGACTCTGTAACCCAGTGAGCAGGCCACCATAAATGGATGAACAAATTAGGATGAAGGGACCATTAGGATTGGAGAACCAAGGAAAACTAAGATTAGTATGTAAAATGCCTGCTACAAGCTCCTATACAATTGTTAGAAATGGGTTGAATATTGGTTTTGAGCTCCCTGGCAGCCAAAATAAAAAAGAAAACCAAAATTAGCTTGTATGATATTCATGGCTCATTGTTTGCAAACAAAATAATTTATCAGTAAAATACTAGATTTACTAGATTTTTCTTGTATAGAGAACAGAAAGAAATGCCTCCCTTGTGTACTCATCAAGAGACCCCTGTCTGATATATTTGGAAATATCCCAAACAAAACTTGCTGTATTAAAATGTCCTTGCTTTGCTAAGTCATTTTGTATTCATGGAAGTAGCCTTGGGAATGGCTATTGCTTCAAGGTCAGACACTACTTTTCTGTTCCCCCCTGTCCTCCCATGGCAGGTAGAGCCATCTTCTGTGTGCAGTAGGTTCCCCATCTGTGCTTTTACCTGATTTACTCTTAATTAGGTATCTGTTGGATCCCAGAGCCCTGTGTCTCATACTCCATTGTATCTAAGAAACATCCTATGACTTTAAAAATTGCTGATATGTAACTGAAAGGCAAAATAATTAGTAAGGAAAATCGAAACAATTCCTCCTAAATTTATGGGCATTCTTACAGAGATATCTTTTAGGGAGTAAGAATTGCCATAAATCCCCAGGGTGAACAATAGCACTAAAAGCAAAGAAGCCAAGAGTCAGCAAAAATCTTTGGTAGTACACACACTTTGTTTTTTTGGAAGACAAAAGGAACTGCCATCAAGTTGATTTTAATGGGTCAGCTACTTGCCCCCTCCCCTTCAGCCTCTTCCCATGCCCCATCCTGCTACTTGTGGAATTGGAGGTGGAATCTTCCTGGGGGTGTCCAAAGAGTGACAACATCCCTATAGATTACTTCTAGCTGCTTACAAAGAGAACATGATTGGAAAGGAGGTGCTTTCTTTGTCAGGATTACAGCACCAGTGATGCACAAACAAGCCAGACCCAGGTTGATTGTTGGGGAGACTCTTGTCTCCCACTGCATGCAGAAGAGCATGCATTGGTGTAATACACAGGCATCTCTCCCTCACACGTCCATCACTCCTTCTCTGGGGGAGCAGAGACTTACTTGATTGGTTAGTTTGGGAGAAGGAACTAGGCATCCCTGGCGTGGCCACTTTCTGTTTTTCTCTTGATTCCTTCCTGCCTGCAGAAAGCACAACTCTACTCCTGAATGCTGTAGGAGTAGAGTTGTTTTCATGTTTTCAATTTTTTCTTTCTGGGGCAGGCTCCATGGGGAAGCCAGCAGGCTTTCAGCACTCTGTGTGACCAGGTAGAGAAGTCTGCCCAGTTCTAATGTGCAATACTAGGAAACCCATTGCTGCTACTCATTTAAGTCTTGTTCTCCAACAACTGTTGTCTGTGGGGAAGGGAACTTTTAAAATCCCAACTGCCTGAATCTTTTGCTTATTTCTAAGTTGGTCTTGCACCAGGGCAGGAAAGAGGTGTCCAGTATTGAGACCTCTAAAACTCCAGCACTGAGTGTGATCAGGAAGCTGCACAGATGTGACTTAAGTAAGCAGGCCATGGGCGCACAGACTGAGGGTGGCTAGTGGGTCTTCTCAAAGTGTCACAGATTGTAAGAGACAGGCTACCACAAACTGAGAAGAAGAAAGCAGGTGGTTAGTATTGGTGGAAGCCCAATTCTCTAGGTGAAAATTTAGGAGCAAGGAGGACTACAGACAGGGAGGAAACTTGCAATAGACAAGTATATTTTTGCCTGTTGAGCCTATATATTTTCTTCTTTGGGTAACCACATCCAATTTCCTTTGGGAAGCAACTAGTCTTTTAGAGAATATGGAGTTCTTACTACCTTTCTCTAGGGGAGGGTATCTAGCCAGTTAATTTCAATTCTGGAACATTTATAGAACTATTGGGAAGAATAAGTTATTTGCCTTGGCACAAGTAGTCTGGGAATATGCAGTCTGAAGTCACCAATGACCATCTGGCCACCAAAAGGGAGCACGACTGAGGCTGTATCAATATGAAACCAACGTGGAGGAAAGCAGAGTTAGAAGTGGGTACAATACCTGTATCCAGGTATGCCAGGAACTGTCTATTGGACTTCTTAATTGAGAGATACATTCCCTTTTGCTTAAACCACTTGCTATGGTCTGAATATTTGCCTCCCCCCAAAATTCATTTGTTGAAATTCAGATCCCCAAGGAAACTGTATTAGTCCCTTTCCATACTGCTATAAAGAACTTCCTGAGACTGGGTAATTTAAGGGAAAAAGGTTTAATTGATTCACAGTTCAGCATGGCTGGGGAGACCTCAGGAAACTTACAATCATGGCAGAAGGTGAAGGGGAAGCAAGGCACGGTTTTTCACAAGGCAGCAGGAAGGAGAAGTGCTAAGTGAAGGGGGAAGAGCCCCTTATAAAATCATCAGATCTTGTGAGAGAACTCACTCACTATCATGAGAACAGCATGGGGAAAACCACCCCGTGATTCAATTATCTCCACCTGGTCTCTCCCTTGACACATGGGGATTTTGGGGATTATGATGATTACAATTGAAGATGAAATTTGGGTGGGGACACAAAACCTAACCATATCATTCCACCCCTGGCCCCTCTAAAATCTCATGTCCCTTTCACATTTCAAAACCAATCGTGCCTTTCCAACAGTTCCTCAAATCTTAATTCATTCCAGCATTAAGCCAAAATTCCAAGTCCAAAATCTCATCTGAGACAAGGCAGAAGTACCTGCTGCTTATGAGCCTGTCAAATCAAAAGCAAGTTAATTACTTCCTAGATACAATGCAGGTATAGGCATTGGGTAAATACATCCATTCCAAATAAGAGAAATTGACCAAAATATTGGGACCACAAGCCCCATGCAAATCTGAAATCCAGTGGGGCAGTCAAATCTTAAAGCTCTGAAATGATCTCCTTTGACACCATGTCTCACATCCAGGTCACACTGATGTGAGAGGTGGGTTCCCATGGTCTTGGGAAACTCTGCTCCTGTGGCTTTGCAGGGTACAGGCCCACTCCTGGCTGCTTTCATGGGCTGGCATTGAGTGCCTGTGGCTTTTCCAGGTGCATGGTGCCAGCTGTTGGTGGATCTACCATTCTGGGGTCTGGAGGACAGTGGCCCTCATCTCACAGCTCTACTAGGCAGGGCCCCACTGGGGATGCTGTGTGGGGGCTCTGAGCCTACATTTCCCTTCCACACTACCTTAGCAGAGGTTCTCTATGAGGGCTCCACCCCTGCAGCAAACATCTGCCTGGACATCCAGGTGTTTTCATACATCCTCTGAAATCTAGGTGGAAGTTCCCAAACCTCAATTCTTGACTTCTGTGCACCCGGAGGACCAACACTACATGGAAACTGTCAAGACTTGGTGCTTGCACCCTCTGAAGCAATGGCTTGAGCTGTATGTTGGCCCCTTTCAGCCATGGCTGGGACACAAGGCACCAAGTCCTGAGACTGCACAAGGCAGCAAAGTCCTGAGCCCTGGCCAGAAAACAACGTTTTCCCCCTAGGCCTTCAGGCCTGTGATGAGAGGGGCTGCCATAAAGACCTCTGACATGCCCTGGAAACACAGTTCCCATTGTTTTGGTAATTAACATTTGGTTCCTGATTACTTATGCAAATTTCTGAAGCTGGCTTGAATTTCTCCTCAGAAAATGTTTTTTTCTTTTCTATTGTATTGTCAGGCTGCAAATTTTCCAAACTTTTGTGCTCTGCTTGCCTTTTAAACATAAGTTCCAATTCCAAACCATCTCTTTTGGAATGCATAAAACTGAATGCTTTTAAGAGCACCCAAGTCACCTTTTGAACACTTTGCTGCTTATAAATTTCTTCTGCCAGATACCCTAAATTATCTGTCTCAAGTTTAAATTTCCAGAGATCTCTAAGGCAGGGTCAAAATGCTGCCAGTTTCTTTGCTAAAGCATAGCAATAATCACCTTTATTCCAGTTACCAAGAAGTTCCTAATCTTTGTCTGAGACCACCTCAGCCTGGACTTCATTGTCCATTTCACTATCAGCATTTTGGTCAAAGGAATTCAACAAGTTGCTAGGAAGTTACAAACTTTCTCACTGTTCCAACCTCTGCCTGTTACCCAGTTTCAAATTTGCTTCAACATTTTTGGGTATCTTTATAGCAGCACCCGACTCTCTGTGGTACTAATTTACTGTATTAGTCCATTTACATACTGCTATAAAGAACTGCCTAAGACTAGGTAATTTATAAAGGAAAGAGGTTTAATTGACTCACAGTTCAGCATGGCTGGGGAGGCCTCAGGAAACTTACAATCATGGTGGAAGGTGAAAGGGAAGCAAGGCACCTTCCTCACAAGGTGACAGGAAAAAGAAGTGCCAAGTGAAGGGAAAAGAGTCTCATAAAACCATCAGATATTGTGAGAACTCACTCCGTATCATGAGAACAGCATGGGGGAAACTTTCTCCATGATTCAGTTACCTCCCCTTAGTCTCTCCCTTGACACGTGGACATTATGGGGATTATGGGGCTTACAATTCAAGATGAGATTTGGGTGGGGACACAAAGCTTAACCATATCAGTGATGGTATCAAAAGGTGAAGGCTTTGGTAAGTGATTAGGTCATGAGATTAGAGCCCTCATAAATAGAATTAGTGCTCTTAAAAGAGACACCAGAGAGCTGACTAGTCTCTTCCACCATGTGAGGACACAGTGAGGAGGCACCATCTATGAGCCAGGAAGAAAGTCCTCACCAGACACCAACTATTCTTCTGTCTTTACCTTGGACTTCCCAGAACTGTAAAAAATAAATTTCTGTGGTCTATAAACCACCCAGTCGATGGTATTTTGTTATTAACAGCCTGAATGGATGGATGAAGACACCAGTTTAAATCATTTTTTTCCCACCAAAAACTAAAATAGTTAAAATAAATGAAGAAATTAAATAAGAACTATGCTTGTTTGGAAGGAGATAGAATCCATACATTTATTCTTTCTTTCAATTGCACCATTATTCACTGAACAGTTGCCATAAGCCAGGCTCTGTGCTGGGCCCTGGCAGTACAGAGATGAAGAAAGCACAATTCTTGCCCTTAGAAGCTCACAGACTAGCTAGAGAGACAGACAGATGAGCAGGGAACCATAGAGTGATATGGTATGTGAGATAGGAGAGGCACATGGATCAGGGGGCGTGGTGGCTCAGCCATTCCTGGGAGGGATCAGTGAATTGAGACTTACACATGAGCAGGATGTAGGAAAGCTGAGAAAAATAAAGTGTCATCTATGATGATACAGAGAAAGGAGAGGTCAGGGTGTGGTATGTAATAATGATGATGAGGATAATAAGTGTAATATTTAGTTAACATTTATTTAGTGCTTATCATACACTCTGCCCTGGTCCAAGTTCTTTGTATATATAATGTCATTTGATCCTCATGGTGATTCCATGAGGTAGGTACCTATTTTACTGGTAAGAAGGGGTTAGGGAAGTTGACAGAAACCACATAGCAGGCCAGGGCTGCTGGGATATATGATAAAAACATATAGAGTATTGATAGATGAAACTCTTGAGAATTTGTGTTGGGTTTGGATTGTGAGAGGTTTTAAATATAACACAAGGGGCGCAATTAGAGGACAGAAAGTACATTGTTGTTTACTGAGTGCCTACTATATCCCAGTTATATATCTGATCTGATCAAATTTTTACAACTCCCCTATAGGATAAGCATTATTAGCCACATTCTTACTAAAAAAACTCAGGCATATTTTTATCTTCCTAAATCACTCTACTAGTAAGTGGCAAAAAGTAAAAAATGCTGGCTCCTGAACACATTTTTTAACTGCTATATTATTGCCCATTTCCTCTTTCTGATAAATATTTTTAATCCTTTTCCCCCCTTCTGATCAACTGATAAAAAGCTATCATTTCTCTCTGCAGAAACATACATGGAACTATATACCAGCAAATTTTGCTTGTAATTTATTTTATTGCATGGGAATTTCATTTTTTTCATATGGACAGACCATACAAACAAGTCTTACAAAAAATTATTTGTCTCATTTCCTGCCATCCTCCACAAAATATTACTGCTTTCTTCCTTAAAAAAGCAATAAATCCAAATTTTGCAAATGAATGAAAAATGTAAATTGAAATTCTGCTGAAAAGTAACATTTCAGTGACGAGCCTGCTGTTTGACTTAAAAAAGAAATAGAAATGTTGGAGCTGTCTTTGCATGACAGCATCATTTCAGCAATCTAATCATTTCAACATTGTTTTTTTGGCAACAAGTCCCCAAACTGTGACTCAGAAAGGTAAGTAACAAACCCCATTATTGTTTCCAGAACTCACTTTGCCACACAAGGTCAGATGTGTGTCAAGGAGGCCCAGAATCCTCTAAGATTCTTTGAGTTTAATTTATTTCGTATAATCCCCTTTGTCCTAGAGTTAATGAGGTTGGCTCTTCATTCTTGATGCCATCTGTGTCAGCAAGGCAAGGATTATGAATCCAGTTCAATCGTAAGGCTGTCTACACACTAGTAAACCTCAGAAGAATTCTGCTATATTTCCTGGTGTCTACAGATTTCTGCTTATGGAGAAACAGACAAGGTTTTGTCACTGTGTACAACAGTCTACAAAAACATTTTTTCTTGACTGGGAAACAGGATAATTTTCCACCTCCTAGTTCTTTCAGAAGAGTGAAAATTGCTGAAATGCTAGGAACTTTTTGGCAGTGTCCATAAAGGTGAATGCTGGGCTTGAATTCAAACCACTACTTTATCCAACTTGCCAAAAATGTCCACCAAGAATTTCTCCCTGTCAGATTATTCTGAGAAAGAGCATTTTAATCTGCAAAGTAATAATAACAATAATGATAATAGTGATTATGTGCCAGAAGTTCCACTGAGTGCTTTAAGACTTACCGTCTAGAATCTGGTGAGCCTCCCAAGATAAGGGCTTCTGAGTTCTACTCCTGTTTCTTGATAAGTATTAAAAAGGTGGTTCAAGGAGAGGATAACAGGAAGTTCTCTGAGGTTGATCAGCTGGATCTGACACTTGAGCACACCGATATAGAAAGCAACCAAGGGCAATGTCATCTGATGCTTTTTTCTTCACTGTATCACTTCTCTTACAATTTAGTGTTTAAGCAACAGCCATTAACTTGGCTCATGATTTTGTGGATTGGCGGTTTGGGCTGGGCTCAGCTGGTGGTTCTTCTGGTCTGAGCTGGGCTCAGTTGATCTCAACTGGGCTTGTGCATGCATCTGCATTCCTGCTGGTGGATTGGCAAGGGCCTGCTGGTTTGTAGTAGCTAGCCTGGTCTTGATTGTTGGCATGTCTGAGCTCACTCTCCATGTTGGTTTCTTATCCTCCAGGTGGTTAGCCTGGGCTTGTTCACATGGTGGCTGGCTTCCATGAATAGCCAGAGAGCAAGCCTGTGAGAACAAGACCAAGTACTTTTCAAGTATTTGTTTTTGTTCCTTTGCCCCTGTCCTACTGGTCAAAGCAAGGTACTAGTCAGCCCACATTCAAGGCATGGACCCAAACTCCAACAATTGATGAGAAACACTACCTTGTGAGGCTGTGGGTATGGGAAGGAGATTAATCTGTGGCCATTTTTCTAATCTACCATATTTGGAAAACACAAAAGGCTTTTAAGAGTTAAGGGGCCAATATATTATACCTTTCTCCCACTTTTGAGTTTAGAGCCAATTGAGAGAAGTACATTGGGGTCAAATTGGGCAGATCAAATACCAGCTTAATTATTGGTGAAGTTAGAATGGGAACCCATTTTGCATTTGTAGTCTGAACAGACTTTCTATAATCCTCTCCTAGAATGAAAGTAACCATCTGGAATTGAAGCTGTCCCCCTCCAGGAGCTTAAAAATGTGTGTGTTTTGAGTAGGTGGATGCCAGAGAGAAAAAAAGAAACACAAGGAAGAGGGCTAGGTAGAGACTCTTTTCCTCTGCTCTGTAGGGAAAAATTGTATCACTGAATGCTAGATACTTCCTTTCCCATCATGGGAATAAAGAAAAAAGTGGAAAGAGAGGGAAAATGTTACTATTTATAAGCCTAGGTGGGAATGCTATGAGAGGGAGAAAAATGGTCCCCCTTATCCCAGATGTGTTTCCAAGCAATGAAGATATTTATGTTTGTGTGTGCCCTGAGTGTCATTTTTCCCCTCTAAGTAAATTGCTTGGCAATGAAACCATTTATCATTGTGAACATGTGGATGGTAAGAGAAGATTCCCAATGGGACTTGCAAAATAGGACTTCTTCATTGATAGTGTAAGTGAAAATAGATTAAAAAACCAGGAATTAGCTTCATTGAAATGCATCAGTAGTTACATACTGCTGCAAGATGAAGGGAAATGGCTGTCAATTCCATGACCTATTTCAAAATACTGGAGAAAATTTGATGTCTTGGGAGTGAATGCTGTGTAACAGAAGTGATGCTTCTATTTATTTTTTTCTAGTGTTCCAAGACCCAAAGTAGCTTGACTATGCCCTAAAATGAAGCTGTTTTTGTGGTTTTTATTTTTCCTTAGCAATTCCATGAGCACTTGTTGGGGGCTGAATTTTCATGGTCACAACAGTCCTCAAAACTAAGGTTTGGGTGGGGCTCAGTGGCTCACATCTGTAATCCCAGCAGTTTGGGAGGCCGAAGCAGGCAGATCACCTGAGGTCGAGAGCTTGAGAGCAGCCTGGCCAACATGGTGAAACCCTGTCTCTACTAAAAATACAAAAATTGGCTGGGCGTGGTGGTGGGTGCCTGTAATTCCAGCTACTTGGGAGGCTGAGGCGAGAGAATCACTTGAGCCCGGGAGGTGGAGGTTGCCGTGAGCCGAGATCACGCCTTTGCACTCCAGCCTGGGCAACAGAGCGGGACTCCGCCTCAACAAACAAAGAAACAAACAAACAAACAAACAAAAAAACAAAAACCCCAACTCAGGTTTGTAAAGATGTTAATTTGCTTTATTTCTATATAAAAGAGTGTCTTAGCTCTCATGCCTCAAATTCCATAAGGGCAAAAAACTTAATCTTGCAAAACCAAGTATGCTCAGCCAAGTCTAGTTTAATACTCAGTCTCTTTGGGACAAATACACAATTAACTCAAGATGCTTAGCTTCTCCTTTTTCCTTTGTTTCTCCTCAAGGGACAGGAATCAGATGGGCATAGGGCATCTGGTCCATGATCATCCTTTGTTCGTGCTGATCTCCGATGAAATATCTGAAGAAGGTGGGTCCCTATCACCATGTGTTGACATTTGCTTCTGTGGTGTCTGTGGTACTATGTGGACTCCCACTGATAGGCCATGCTCTCTGTTTCTTCTTCATCCTGACTCAGGCCCCTTTGGGCCAGTTACAATCTCTTAGCCCTTCTGCTCTCCCCACAATCACTTTGCAACTCTTAGTGTCTTTTCCCCCCATTTCCCCACTGGGGTAAGTGGGACACCATTCTATGAGGCCACTTTCAGGCCCATCCATCAAGACTCCTTCCTCTGCCATTGTTAACTCTACCACTCTTGTGCCTTGCTGGGAACAACCTCTCTGCAAGGTTTGCAGACTCCCCAAGGGACCCTGGAGGGGAAGATACAGATATTTTATGCTCTGAGATCTCCCCAAGCCATTTGGTGTTTCTGTGAATCCTCTCTCCTTTCCAGATTTAAGTGGAAAGGGCAAGAGTGAGAATGTGGTCCTTTCCTCTGGAACTTACTTCAATAACCAACTCTCTTACTTCCCTCTTCCAAATGTATGGTAACCTGTCTCCTCTTCTTAGCCCATGTCATATATGTTACCTCTCCTCTCGGGCTTCTTTATCATTTATTTAATGCCCATGCCTTCTTTTGTTCAAAGATCAGCTCTTGAGTATTCTCTCAAGGCTGTTAAGACTGCTGTCACTGTTATGGCTGTAAAACTGGCATTCTAAAACTCAGTTGAGTTTTGTTTTAGGCTGTATTATCCTTTTCCACTGAGGGTAGGACATACAGAAAGTTTTTGCTGCTGGTTGGCATGGTGCAGGGGGTGAAGGGCAGGGTTGTGAAATACAGGTGAAGAGCATTTCAGTTAATGTCACAGAATTTAATTCTCCCATAGAACCTTCTACATCTTCCAGATAAGGCTTCTGTGGTGGGCCAAATACAAGTTTTAGTATTATTGCAGTTTTTTCAAGTTAAGAATCATTCCCACCAAACATCCAGCTAGAGGCAGTAGTAGGTTGATGTAGTTACTTGTGGGGCAGGGGAGGGGGCTGGTTGTGCTGTGGTCTGGGAAATAGATCACCATAGGAGATAGAGGAGCTGATGCCAGCACCGGGAAATGGGATTGGTGCCTCCACCAATGGGTTGAAGAGAACAGACAACTGTTCGTAGCTCCACAGCAGCCTAGGGCAACCACGTTAGCTTCATCAGCCATTCCATGTCACCTACAGCATCAAGATATCATCCATTTGTTCACCAGTAAATTTCTCTCCCAATAATGGAACACAGGAACCCACTATTCCAAGATTAAGGAGAGTGGTGGGCAAGATGCTATAGCTTTGAGGTGCGTTGCTGTGCTCTGAGGTAGGTGAAAAAAGATTTGCATCTTGGTTTCCCCTTTCCCAGCTGTGTGGCCTTGGGAAAGCTACTTAATCTTTCTAGGCCTTAGTCTTTTAAAAATCTGAAACATGTGAAGAATGACAGAATATCTAATGTGGGGTGTGTGTGTGTGTGTGTGTGTGTTAAAAGAATTAAGTGAACTATGATATGTATAGTCCTTGGCAGAATGCCTGGTACTTAATAAGCACTCAATGAAGGTTAGCCATTATTCTTGCCGTGTTGTTTTTTAATTGTTATTGTTGTTGCCATTGTTATTCAGGAGAACATTGTAGACTTTGCTTTGAGCATTCTTTTTCCAGTGACTCATACTGTCCAATGTTAGATTAAGAATGGACAAAGGTCAGGTGACAATTCAGTTAGATTGGCTCTAAGCTTTCTGTGGCAAGATCACAGTCATTCAAAAGGACAGCCACTTGGAGCTCTGCCGTGTTTGGTGATGAAAGTATGGGCAAGGTGAGCTTTGCTGACATTTTCAAGGTCAAGCTAGGACTGATGTAGACCAGCCATGTTGGAGTCATAATTGCAAGTAGGTTTTCTTCTTTCCTATCACTTTGAGATTCTATTCTAAATACCATAAAATGATGACCATGATTGTAGCACTTGTTAAGAGGAAAACAGTACCTTAACAATATAATTTGACATAAAAATGTTTTCCCAGATAGGCAATTTACAACGTAGCATGAGGGAAATTTATGAAATAAAAATTTCTGTCTTGTTTTTAGAGAACTTGGAGCCATCCATGTAATAACCCCAGGGCTCCATAGGTTACGTATTAAGAATTTCTTTTGCTGGTTTCTCTGAGCACCAACATTCTGTGCCATCATCTGTCTCATAGGGCATCCAGCCCAGTACTATACACATATCTAGTAGATGTATAATAAGTGTATAATAGGTGTATAGTATATGCCCAGTAAACTGAATTGAAAAGTCTTCAGGACTCAAAATTATCCAATTGTAATGGGTAATGAGAAGCAATGAAACAGATTCATCCAGGGTTTCCCTCTCCAATTACATTACATGGTAACTGTCTTGGACATGCCAGACTGAAGGTTTATTACTGAATTATCAGTCTGTGCTGAGTTCTGCCAGAGGTAAGATGAGAGAGTTCAGGAAATAAAGCCAAAGATGGGAAACTGGGAAGATGGCCAGTTGGTGCATCAAGGTAGAGGGGTGAGGCTGGAGTCAGGGCCTTGGAGAAAGCACGAGAAAGGCAGGGGCAAGTGGGGCAGCATTGAGGGAAACAGAGCTGATCGGGCTGGATCTGAGAATTTGTATACTGTTCTGAGAAATGTATTACTTGCCCTCTGAATGAGGGCAACTGGGAGAAACAGGTGTGATGGGAGGAAAACAGAGCCCCCTCTTCTTATTTCTTGATGAGCAGAGCATTTTGGCAATCTAGTGATAATAAAATACCTCCATGGGTGAGATGCTGGCTTCTCCAACTAGAAAGACATTCTCTACTGACCCAGAGCAGCTACTCAGGATCTCCTTGGGCTGAGTTTGGTGCAAAGGCTCATGAGAAGGGCTGGGACTGGCCCACAGTTGGCTACTGACCTTGTTTGAATGGAGGCAGAGGGTGCATCTGTATGATCTGCTGTCTTGTGCACTTAGGGTCTAGGAACTGGCAGGCAAGGTCAGAAGAACATGTGTTGCTAAGAAAATCCACCCACCATGCAATTTTTATTACACCCAAATATAGGTCACGTTGAGGGTGTGCTTGGGGAAGCAAAATATCATTGCATGGCTGAAATCCATAAGCAGAAGCTGTCAGTCTTGGGTGCCTCCTCACCCTGTCTGGCAGCAGCCCCTACAAAGCAAGAAATGAGTCCTTCCCATTAGCTTCCCCTTCTCCCACCAGTCTCATTACCCTCTGCTCATTCCCTGGATTCTGAATCAAGTTCAGGCTCCCTGCACAGCAGGGTTGCCAGCTGGTTTGACTTTATTCTGTGATTCACTGTGTAGCAGAGGGAGTTTCTCTGATAAGCCTGTTGAGGCTGGAAACTTAACCCTCCAAAATCTTTACAAAAAGCAAATGCGGGAGGAGTTTCCCTTGGCCTTGCCTGGCAGATGCAAAATGTTCCCAGGAGCCAGGTCAGATATCCTTGTGTGCAACAGTGCCATGAGTGACCCCGGCTCCTCAGAGCACAGCTCCAGGACTGTGGGTATTAGAAGACAGTCTACAAATTCAACCTCAAAGGGTCTTCACTGGTGTTGGCCAACATGGGTCCATCTCTGTGACTGCTTAGGAGCCAGATGAGGCTATTTGGAAAGGTCTGGCCAGTTGTGTGATATCAGGCAACTTACCTGCCCTCTCTGACCCTGAATTTGTCATCTGCAAAACGGAGACCCTACTGCACACGTCCAATAGTGCTGGGATTCCAAATGGGATGCAGGTTAAGCATTCGAAGGCATCCTTGCTCACGGCAGTACCTAGTGCGTGCTTTGCTATTGTTTTCCTTTATTTTTAAATTGTCACTCACCTGCCTGTCTCCTGTCATGAACTCCTTAGCTATGTTTAATGGAGAGAGAGTTGGCCAAGATCCCCAGCCCCTGAAAAGTTCCTTAAGATCCATGATCACCCCAATAGGGAAGAGGACAGTTGAGGCAGTGGCTGCCCTTGATTTCTCACTGGGTGTTTGTTGGCCTCAGATTTCTGTGACATTTCCTATGGGGGTGAGCTAGGCTGGGCCAGTAGTGAATGTGGAGACTGCGAGAGCTACTTTTGTCTGGGCTAGAAGGGAAGGCAACTATTCTGGGGGCTTGACTTTGCCCCTTTCCTCTGGACTCCTAAGTTTTTCCAGTTTTTCCTTCAAGGATGGGAGTTTCTGGGATGTTGATGGTGGTGATTCTACTTTTTGGCACCTTCAGCTGCTTTGGGAGAGCACTTCCAAGATGCAAAACAATCCTCAAAGCAGGAATTCCAAGGAGCACCTTCCAGCAAGAAAAGAGCTCTAACCTCTTTTGAGTTTCCTCTTACAAGCTCCACTCCCCAGCCCCTGAGGCCAATCCTGCCACCTCCATGTCTTCTATGATTAATGCCCTGCATAGGTCTCCAGGCAGGTGTCCCCAACCCTGGCTGCACTTTGGAATCACTTAGTGAGCCTTAAGAAGACACTACATGAGACCCACGCTAGACTCCAGTTGGAGTCTCTGGGAGTGGGCTAGATGAACTGTATTTTTAAAATCTTTGGCCGGGTGTGGTGGCTCACACCTGTAATCCCAGCACTTTGTGAGGCCAAGGTGGGTGGATCATGAGGTCAAGAGTTCGAGACCAGCCTGACCAACATGGTGAAACCCCGTCTCTACTAAAAATTTAAAATTTAGCCGGGTTTGATGATGCATGCCTATAGTCCCAGCTTCTAGGGAGGCAGAGGAAGTAGAATTGCTTGAGCCCAGGAGGCAGAGGTTGCAGTGAGCCGAGATCATGCCACTGCCCTCCAGCCTGGGTGACAGAGCAAGACTCAGTCTTGGGTGGGGCGGGTGGGGCGGGGGAGTGGGAATCTTTCCAGATGATTCCAATCTGCAGCCATGGTCAAACACTTCAGGGCTGGAGAATGTGAAGACTTTCTCTGAGTGAGTTCTCCCTGACTATAACTCATTCCCTGCTTGGGTCTGAAGGAGGTCTGGCTTTGCCTGCCTGTCTGGCACATGCTTTGCACCTGGCCTGTCTGAATTGCATGTGTTTCAGGAGACCCCTTAGGGGCCTGGAGATGGTTTAGCTCCAGGGGAACAGACAAAGAGGAACTAAAGCTAGCCTTCACTGATTACGGTTTCAAACATCTTTGCATCATTTGCACGCTTGCCTATTGTCAAAGGTCTTTATATAAAATGGCCACAGCCCTCAATATTCTCACTCTCCACTGCTTGATTCTTGTTTCATTTGTTTTCCTACTGGGAAACAGAACTTATTGCCACCTGAACAGTCTATCTTCTCCCCCTCTCCCTGAAATAAACATTAAAAAATGTTTTCATTGTCTTCCTTCATTAGACTATAAGCTTCATGAGGGCAAAAATTTTATTTTTTGTTCATGCTGTATCTTGAGGATCTAGATACATCACACAGTAGATCCTCCATAAATATCAGAAAAAACAATTTTTTGAGTGAACAAATGAAGATTTGCTCTTCATAGTCTGGCCTGGTTGCTGTAAAGAAAAGATAGGAAGTTGATAGCCAAATACGGATCAAAACATTAACATAATTAAAAGGCTAGATGAGCATCTTATAATTTCTGAACACCCCAATCATGAATGTGGTGGGGATCCTAATGCCCCCAGCCCCTTCCTCAGTGCATCCAGAGACAAGCACATGGGTCTTTTTAAGTTTTAAAGCTGATGATTGTAGGCAAACAGATCCTGTAAGGGAAAATCCCTCACTGTTCCTTTCCTCTGTGTAAAGCTAGCAGAGTCATTTGCCCAAGGTCACATGTCTAGTTAGCCATAAAACTAGGATTCAAAGTATGTGCCCAGGATGAGGATGAGGCTCAGCTCATAACCTGCACTGCACCAAGTACCATAAAGCTTGGTCACCCACCTAGGTATTACTAAAAGGCTCTCTCTCTACATGTTTTTTTGCTCCCCTAAATTTCTCTTTTTGTCTCTCTCCCAAAATTCATACCTCAATGCACAAGGTGTTGGGAATCTCAACCAATGGCAGACCTCTTATAGGGGCAATGTGACTTGCAGGATTAGGCCCCCTATAAAAACTGAAGCACCAGGTAGCAGGGGAAGGATGAATTTCCTTTAGTTAGCTCACATTTTAGAAAGAAGAGTAGAAGGGTCTATCTACCTTTATCATCTCTCGCTCTCTCTCTCGCTCTCTCTCTCTCTCATCTCTATATTATTTATCTTTCTATCATCCATCTCTATCATCTACACACACACACACACACACACACACACTTATGTTTTAATGCACCATCAGATAAAACACGTTCTTCTTCCCTAGGAAAGACAAACAAGGGGAGGAGAGGGGCCAGGAAGTTTTTTCTACTTGCAGGAGACACCTGGTGTGGGAAAGAAACACCCTATATACCCCCAACCACATGTACTGTTTCTAAAACCCAAAATGCCTCTGAAAGTCAAATGCAAGCCTGAGAGGTGAATCATTTGATTAAGGTCCCATAGCTAGCAAGGAATTTTCACCAGGGATGTCTTGCCCAAAGTCTGCATTTTCTATGACTGCCAAGCTGCCTCTCAGATAAGATGCATACATAGTAAGAGGTCAGTTAGGGACTGGGTTAAGAAAGAAGGTGATCTTCATGGATGGGCTTCAGCTGGATAAATCTCAGCCTTCTTAAGCTTCTTGGTCAAGATCTACATAGAAATGCAGAAACCACTTTGATGGGGGTTGGTGGGCATGGCTAGTAAAACTGTGGAAGGGGTGTGTTGTGCTGAACCCCTATTAACCTCAGTAGGGAAGCCAGCAGGTTCAAGAAGTTGAAGAAGAGACCCAGAGCCATCATATGAGACATAGGGTTTCTTTTTGTTTTTTTGTTTTTTGTTTTTTTTTTTTTGTTGTTGTTGTTGTTTTTTGAGATGGAGTCTCCCACTGTCACCCAGGCTGGAGTGCGGTGGCGCATCTTGGCTCACTGCAAGCTCCGCCTCCCGGGTTTACACCATTCTTCTGCCTCAGCCTCTTGAGTAGCTGAGATTTCAGGCATGTGCCACCATGCCCGGCTAATTTTTTTTTCTTTTTTGTATTTTTAGTAGAGACGGGGTTTAACCATGTTGGTCAGGCTGGCCTCAAACTTCTGACCTCATGATCTGCCTGCCTCGGCCTCCTGAAGTTCTGGGATTACAGGCATGAGCCACCCTGCCTGGCCAAGACTTGGGGTTTCATCAGGGGATTACATACAGGGGATAGTCCAACGGCAGCGGGCTGGACAGGACAGGCTGGACAGGAGAATCGCCTTATGTATAGAAATGGTCCAGTGGCAGTGGGCTGGATAAGATAACTGCACTGCCTGGTGGTGGTGGGCTGGGCAGGAAAACTGCAGTCACTTGCAAACAGCATGTAGTTGATACAGCATTTTCACTTAACACCTTCCCCTTAATGACCTCCACCTGGCAATCTTCATTTAACCCAAAACTCAGGGCATCAATTCCCTATATGGCCTGTGATCCAAAGGACAGGCTGGGGTCCAGATGTTCCTCACAGGCCAGGAATGAATCTCTGGGTTGGCTATGCCTGGAATCCCTAGCTTGGAACATACATTCAGGTGCGTGTGCCATACAGGGTCATTCTAAGGATATGCTTGTTATTACCCTCAGGCATGTATAGCATGCAGGGTGTTACTAGCAAAAATTATTTCCAGTGCAGGACACTGCTTTTTTTTGTACCTATTTGTGGAAATCAATCAAGCCCCTTCTATTTCTTCTTCTGTAGGAGAGATGGATTTGGTTCAGTAAATAAAAGCTCAGGGTTCAAGAGGAGATGAAAATTGACTTGTCCCCCTTTGGTGATAATGATCAATGATACCTACCATTTATTCAACACTAACTATACATCGGTCACTGTATCAAGAACTTTGATTTCATAGACTAATTTATTTCTCCTTATAACCCTATGTGGTAGGGTCGATTGTTATTTTTATTTTAGAGCTAAAGAAACAGAGGTTACCAGCTGGCACATAGCAGAGCCAGGAATCCCATCTAGTTCTGTGGACTCTGAACCAGTGTTCTCATGACTTTTGTGAGATTTCTGAGTGGAAGGCAGATACTTCTTATTCCTGAAAATGTAGTTTCCCTGACCTGAGTGTCCATAAGGGTTTTTCTTGTGGTCCAAGGCTGTGCACACTGAATGAAGCAGTCCTCAAGTCTCCTTGCCCATCTGCTGAAGTGGGATAACATCCCAAGATGAATGGAGAATAAGAGACTAAGCCCCCCCTTCCCTCCATCCTCATCAGACAAGGGGAGTACCCTCACTCTGGCTGGGACCCTGCCCCGGCAAACTGCCTGGATAGAGTTATTTTATTTCCACATAGAAACCTGTCTCTTCCACTGTGAGAATTTTCCCAAGGAGGGGTCATCATTTGAGCTATTTTGATATTTCCCTGAGAAGCAGGAGAGTCCACTTCGGGTGGCTCCATTTTTCCAGGCATTACTGGGACCCAGTGCCTCTGCCTGTAAGGAGCTGTTTTATCTGAGATCAGCTCACATCCAGAACCTGCTGACAGCATTGAAGTTCCAACTTATTCAGCACCAGGGCATGTTATTTTTTCCCCAGCCTTCACCAGGCCTCTAATATGAATTACTTCTTGGGGAAAAAAGACCATTCACAGACCTGCCTTTTAAATGCCAATGTGTTTGCTTATCAGATTGTCTGACTGAAAGGAGGCGTGCCAGCACCTTGGCATAAACCTTTGTGGAGAAAAATGGACTGCATGACTACTGGACATCTAAACATTTTTAAATAAATAGGCAGAAACTCATGGCACTAATTAACAAGTCAAGAAACTTCCACAGAGCTTCATGGGCTCTTCTACCTAGACCAGAGACCTAGTCTGGTGAAATGCATGTGCTGATAATTGTGGAGAACAACTGTGGCTTTTGCCGGCCTGATAAACACCATCCCTTGTTTTGGCCATCCAGAAGGAGCATCCAGATTTTTCTGTGGGAGATGTTCTCTTGCCCATTCAATCTAGTCTTGGTGTATAATCAGGGTGCCCCGCCAACAGCCAAGGGGTGGGCATGAGACTCAAGCTTGGCCATTCGCATACTTTCTCCCTGTAATTTAAATTTTACTACAAGGAAAACTTGGTGGCATCCATTAATTCCAACAACAATTGCCCAAATAGACTGTTCACTTGTTCCTGCCTCCCAGATCCCCAGCTGTATTGGTTCCCATTCTTTTTAAGAGCTGTTTCCCCAGCTTTCCATTTGATTCCTTGAACTGTCCCATACCATGCCAATAAATTCATTTTTGCTGAACTCAGAATTACTGTTCGTTGTTCACAGCCACAGCCTCCAATGGCTGTAATGATTCTCACAGGGGACACATTTCTTTTTGTGCTCTCTGTCTGTGCATTGTACAGTGGGCCAAGTTCCTGAATGTGCCCTTGTCTGTCTTTAACTGAAACTGGTCTTGCCTCACTCCCTGGTCTGAAGGCACTGGACTAGTACAGAGATGGCCATTGGGTGGATCAGGTATAGCCCTTCCTAGAGCCCCCCTGCACCCCCAGAGGTGGCCTGGCAGGCTCAGCCAAGTAGGTGCAGTTCTAATCAGCTGAGCCAATCTGACTAGCTCCCTGTAAATTTGGAAGAGAGACTATGGAAAAGAGTGACCATTTGGTAACAAGAGGAAACTGCAGTGGATGCACTGGGGGGAGCAACCTTCTGACACTGGTCTTCTCTCTGCCCCTACGGTATCCCACAGCCACTCCCTAAAGTAGAGACTCACCCTCTGCCTGAATCCTGCTGCTCATTCAGAGCTCACCTCAAATGTCACTCCCCAGAGTAGTCTTCCCTGACTGCCCAATCTAAAGTAGCCACTACTTATCACCTCACTCAATGTTCGTCCTTTGCACTCTCTCATGTTTTCTTGTTAGTTAATTATCAAGTTAATTATCTCCCCACAGCTAGAACATAAGCTGCATGAAGGCAGTTCCTTGTCTGTTTTGTTCATGCTCTCTGGATCTAGAACAGTGCTCATCTCATAATTGGCACTAAGTATATATCAAGTGACTATATCTCCCATCTTATTCAATATATTATTGTGGTTGAACTGTGTCAGTCCTAATGCCTGGTACCCATGAATGTGCCTTATTTGAAAACAGGGCTTTACAGATGTAATCAAATTAAGATGGGGCCATACTGGAGTATTAGGCCTAATTTAATGACTGGTGTCCTTATAAGAAGAGGGAAATTTGTACACACACAGAAGGAGAACACCATGTGAAGCTGGAGGCAGAGATTGGAGTGACACGCCTACAAACTGAGGGGCACCAAAGACCACCAGCAACCACCAGAAGCTGGAAGAGGCATGGAACAGATGACCACAAGAGCCTCCAGAAGGAACCAACCATGCTGACGCCTTGATTTTGGACTTCCAGCCTCTCAAATTGTGAGCAAATAAATTTTTGTTGTTTTAAGCTACCCAGTTGTGGTACACTGTTATGGTAGCCTGATATAGTTTGGCTGTGTCCCCATGCAAATCTCATCTTGAATTGTAGCTCCCATAATTCCCACATGTTATGAGAGGGATCCGGTGGGAGGTAATTGAAGCATGGAGAAAGGTCTTTCCCATGCTGTTCTCATGATAGCGAATACATCTGATGAGATCTGATGGTTTTATAAACGGGAGTTTCCCTGTACATGCTCCCTTTGCCTGCCATCATGTGAGACGTGACTTTGTTCCTCCTTCACCTTCTGCCATGATTGTGAGCCCTCCTCAGCCATGTAGAACTGTGATTCCATTAAACCTCTTTCCTTTATAAATTACCCAGTCTCAGATATGTTTTTATTAGCAGCATGAGAACAGACTAATACACAGCTCTAGCACATTAATATATGTCCTAAATGAATTCCTTTGCTAGCATCACAAAGAATGTACAAGCTATTCCTCTCTCCTCTAAGTTGAGAACAATTCCTTATAATCCAAAGCTTGGTAAAGTGTCACTTCATTTATTCATTCAAACATTTGTTGAGGTGTCTACTACAGGACAAGCATTGGAGATATAAGAATAAATAAGACATTTTTGATGAAATTACTCTCAGCCAATTAGCAACATTCTCCTCTGTGCTCACATAGCACTTTGCAGGGATCCTTAGTGTAGCCCTTATTACATTGCATTTTAGTTAGAGTTTTCCACCTTCTTGATCTCAAGGGCCTTATGTTCTTTAATGCTTTGTGCTCCACGCCTGGTACAAAGAAAATATTCAATAAATCCAATGAATGAATGAATGGTGGATTAAATATTATATTCATAATACAAATAGGGAAATAATATGCTGCTAAAGCTATTGTTGGAAATCCTTTACCTTTCCTTGTCATGTGTGTATTGTAGGGTGAGGGAGGTTATACAGTGTGGTGGGATGAATAGGAAATGCAAGTCAGGAGATCTGGTTTTAATTCTAGCTCTACTGTTGGAGATGACCAATCCTGTATGGCCTCAGCAGGGAGGGCCAGAGTAAATAAGTAAAACTGGGGGAGAGGGAGGGATGGGATGAAAGGAGAGACAAAGGGAGGGAAAGAGAGAGAGAAGGAGGAAGAGAAAGAGATGGAAAGAGAGACAGAGAGAGAGATTGCAGCTCTCGCAGCTTAGTATAATAACTTCCCAGGAGTCAGAGATAAACAAACATAAAATGGGTTGCTTTGGGAGGTGCTAAGTTCTTCATTTCTTCACTGCTGGAGGTGTTCAAGGCGAGGCTGGATGGATGAGTGATGCTTGTCAGGAATCCTGCAGACTCAGGACACTCATGGAGAGGGTGCTGATGGGATTAGATGGTCTTTCACCTCACACAGGTGGTATGATTCTATGTGTGTGACTTTGGCCAAGCCACCCTGTCTCTGGACGCAAGCTTCCTAGTCACCTGAAGGAGCTGCCTCTTCAAGTTCCTGAGAGTCAGAGTTCTCTGAGTCTAACTGAATTGATATGTCTGCAGTCTAGAGAGCTGGGCAATGGGGATGGCCAGCACTGGGCTTTCTGGAGAAGAAAGGTCACTGGGGCTTCCACAGGGCAATGTGAGGCACTGGAGGCAAATCTTGATGTCTTAGGAAAATATAAATTAAATTTCTCTGCTAGCTCTAAACAAATAGCTGTGCAAGGTCTTTTGCCCTTGAAATAAGAATTTCTGGGAGGCAGGAGGGTTCAGTGGCATAGGCTAGAAGTGGATGACTTATCATAAACCCAAGAACAGGGCTAGTCCTTGAACAGAGTCCAATGACCAGGCCATGGTGTGGTCTGAGGTATGCAGTCATCAGGTCTTTTGTAATTATCTGTTTGTAGTAAACATGAATTGCTTTCTCATTCATGTAGCTTATTTTGTAATATTTGGTTTTTCTAATTAATTTTCAGTAAAAATTAAGTTTGAAGTAATAAACTGAAAAAGTTGCAAGGAACACATTGGGTTGCAAGAAAGCAAAATAGTGGATAAAACGGTGTCGGAAAGAATCACCCCAAACCAGATATACAAATACACGCAAGAGTCCCCCATCTTATGAAAGGAGAGTGGGGTTGGGAAGTAGGAATATAAAAAGAGGAAAAGAGGTTCTCTTTTACTTCTATAGAGATCTATTAAGATTTATTTTTAGTGAATTAAAGGTAAGTAACTAAGCAAAGTTATGGGCTGCTCAGGGTTTGATTGCCTCCTAACTCTGTATTTATTAGCATCTGCATGCTCTTTACAGGTTTGCAAAGTCCTCTTGTAGTTGGTATTTATTTAGACCTTCATTACAACCTTGCACATTAATATCTTATTATCTCCAGTTTGCAAATTAGGAAAACAAAGCTAAGTGAAGGGTTAAGTTCAAGATTGCATGATCAGCCCAGGTCTTTCAGCTCCAAGCTCAGCATTGCCTGCCTCTCCTCACCCAATGTCCTATTCCATTCCAATCCTGCTGTACTCAGCTAACTCTCACTTGGCTTCAGACACTTTTGTCCAAAGGAAAGATGGTAGCTTTTGCTTCCCTAGTTTTGCAACCAGATGTTCAAACTGCAGGTTTACCACTGACTTGTTTGTGACTGTGGGCAATTCATTTACCCTTTTGACTTTTTGTTTCAATGGAGACAGTAATTCTCATTTTACAAATGTCATAGTGTCAGTTCATTCATTCATTTCAATTATGCACTCAAGAGATATTCCCTGAACATTGAATCTTTGTCATTTGCTGGTTCTGGGTATGCTGAGCTCAAGACTATGTTCAACTTCAAAGACATAATGAAAGTGAAAGCATTTTGTAAACTCCAAGTTGCTAACTAAATGTAAACTCCAGTATTATTTCCACTTCTAGATTATTTGCATTTTATATGGTGATAGCTGGAAGAAAAACAAGCCTGGCACAAAAGGCTGAATTCCTAATGATGAAATTTTAGGCATTCTGGAGGGTATGTGTGTGTACTTATGGTAGGGAGTGGTTGATAGTGAATGGGGGGAGGACACTGGAAGGAGGAAAAGTATTTCTTTATTATTATTATTTTATCGTGGGCCTGTGACAAGAAGTAGAGCTTTTACGTAGGAAATATTTTACTAAGGAAAAATCTCCCCCATGGAAGGACAATAATGCCAGGCTTTCTCTAGAAATGGAAATAGAGAAGTGGAGTTCAACTTTCTTTGTGAAGCCCTACAGATAAACTCATACCATTGTTTGCTACTCAATCATTAGGAAAAGCAGAGTTTCTAGTCTCTGATAAACTTTCCTTGCTTATAAATACTATCTTTGCTGACTCTGTGTGAACTTCAAAGCTGATAATGAATATATTTTAACTTCCCACAAAAGGAAAGAGCTTGCCCCTTTATTAAAAACATCCATTCTCCCTGGAAGCCACCACCTCACTGATTCTACTTCCTAGGGCTGGAGGGCTTGATGAAAACCTGGGCTGGATTTTCAGTCACTTCACTCCGAGAAAGACCATTTTGGAAGTCCTGGTGAAAAGGTCCTTTTTGTTTTTGGCTATACACTTTCCACGGAAGAATGAAAGACAACATACCTATCTATATTTATACCTATTTCTATGTCTATATCTATGTGTCTATAAATGTATATTGATAGGAATCTGGTGTCTGATTTTGTCTTCCAAATGCCAATACATTCATTCACATGCGTTAGACATCATCTGTTTCTGGCTGTATAGTAGGTCCTTGGATCTTAAATGTATTATATTTAGCCTCATTCTGGGCCCTCTTACTTCTGCACACAGGAGCTAAGTGCCTGGAACAGATACCAAATCTTTTAAGCCCTGTCTCCATCTTGGGTCCTGTCTGGGTCTCCCTGCTGCATCTGCAACTTGCCATTCCTGTTACTAGGTTTATGCTGTGGAGGATGCTCCATCCTGGTGATTCCATCAACCTGATGTGCACTCTCCACAGTCACCTCCTCGTTGAGCTCCTCTTAATCATGGCTGCCATGATACTAAGCACTGTGCTTAGTGCTCAGAAATCATCATCTCCAGGCCGGGCGCGGTGGCTCACACCTGTAATCCGAGCACTTTGGGAGGCCAAAGTGGGCAGATCACTTGAGGTCAGGAGGTCCACACCAGTCTGACCAACATGGCAAGACCCATCTCTACTAAAAATACAAAAATTAGCTGGGTGTGGTGGCGGGAGCCTGTAATTCCAGCTACTCCAGAGGCTGAGGCATGAGAATCGCTTGAACACAGGAGGCGGAGGTTGCAGTGAGCCGAGCTTTCACCACTGCACTCCAGTCTGAGTGACAAAGCAAGGTTTTGTCTCAAAAAACAAAACAAAACAAAAAACAAAAAAGAAAGCATTATCTCCAATCTTCATAACAACTCCAAAATGGGCACATATTATACCTGCTTTATGGATGAGGAAACTGTGACTCAGGGGCTCACTTGAGGCAACAGAACTGGCAAGTACCAGAGTTGGAATTTAAACAGCCACCCAGTTCCAGCGTCTGAGACCCTTTGACTCTGCCTTTGATTTTCTGAGCTTCTTTGGTATTTTTATGCAAGACATGATGAATGAAGGCCAGTGAAGGAACACCTCAATAAATGGCAGGTGTTATTTTGAGGGTGGTACACGCTGGGTTACTTGAATACCTGTAACCCAGCTCTGGTGTCTGTGAGTCCCTAGAGGCGGAAAGAAATATCCTGTCATCCCAAAACAATTCATTCATTTATTTAACATGTATTTGTAAAATGCTGTCATATGCTAGGACTATTTTAGGCACCAGGAATATAGCTATGAAAAACAGACAGATATCTGCCCTCCAAGAGCATCAATTAACCAATCAATATTTTGTCAGGTAGAGACAAATACTGTGAAGAAAAACACAATCTGTCAGAGGATAGAGAGAACCCCTGAGAGATTGGGCAGATAAATTCCCAGTTTATGTAGAATGGCCAGGGGAGGTCACAGTGATAAGATAACATTTGGACAAAGTCCTGAAAGAAAGTAAGTTGCAAATCGTGTGGATATCTAGGAGAAAAGAATTTCAGGCACAGGGGCATCAAGTGCAAATGTCTTGAGGCAGAATCCTTGCCTGGTCTACTTGATACACAGCAAGAAGTCCAGCACAGCTGAAGCAGAGGGAGTGAGGCGGGGAGAGGTTGTGGAAGGGAGCTAGGGATCAGACTGGGCCTCAACAGGCATTATGATAAGGTTCTTTCTCTTTGAGTGAGAAAGGCAGCCACTGGGGGGGTTGTGGGAAGAGATGCAACATGATCTAACTTATGCTTTAAAAGGATAATTGTGGGTGATATTTGTAGAAAACTCTGAAAGCTGGGAAGATAGAAGCGGAGTGAGCATTTAGAAAGATCCTGTGATAATCCAGGAGAGAAAGATGGTGGCTTAGACCAAGGCCATTGCAGTGAAGCTGGTGAGCAGTGATTAAATTCCGGACATATTTTGAAGGTTAAATTGACAAGGCATACTGATGGGGTCTGAGAGAAAGAGACCAGTCATGTATGAGTCCAGTGTTTGCCATTTCCTGAGAATGTATGTTCTCTCTATTAGAATGTAAACTTACAGGGGCTGAGTTCTTCATCTGTTTTATTCAATCCCAAGTGCCTAGAACAATGCATAATACATAGAGGAACATATATATATTTAATGAATATGAGAGAAACTGGCTTGAGAGTGGGACTCAAGAGTTTATCTGTCCTTTTTTTGGAAAAAAAATAGAGCCTTGTAAGGTAAGGAGATTAGATTTTTGTATGAGTGACACAGGAAGCCATTGATAAGTTTAAACAGCAGAATATGATCTAAGTCTTCTTAAAAATTGAGATATAATTCATACAACATAAACTTTACTATTTAAAAATGTACTATTAATTGGTTTTAGCATTTCAGAATGTGTGCAGCCATCACCACAAATTCCAGAACATTTTCATCATCCCCCAGCAAAAAACTCCATGTTTGCTAAAAGTTACTCCCCATTCTCCCTTCCCCTTAACCTCTGGCAGCCACTAATTTACTTTTGTTCTCTGTGGATTTGCCCATCATGGTGTTATGTCAGTTTAAAATATATTCTCCCAGTCTGTAGCTTGTCTTTTCATTCTCCTAAGAGTGTCTTTTGAAAATAAATATTACTAATTTTGATAAAGTTTAATTGATCAATTTTTAAAATGGATCATGCTTTTGGTGTTGTAGCTAAGAAAGCTTTCCTTAACCCAAGGTCACAAAGATGTTTTGTCTATATTTTCTTCTAGAATTTATATATTTCATGTTTAGGTTTGTGATTCATTCTGATTTCATCTTTTCATATGGTGTAAAGTATGGATCAAAGTTCTCCTTTTGCATATGGATGGTCAGTTGTTCCAGAACCATTTGTTGATCTGAGCTGGTTTTGAAGAATAACTAGAATGTCATCAACTAGACAAACGAGGGCAGAAGCAGCAGCAGGGACACAATCATGGTGGTGGGAAGGAGCAGAGATTGTGATTAAGGGACTGTGTAAGTTTTGTGGCTGGCTGGCGAGTTACATGTGAACTGAGAATGGTGGGATTTACGACTTCTGAGGGACACAAAGTCCAGGCCATGGAGAACCTAGTACACACTAGTATTTTTCTGAAGTGTTAGACTTGGAAATGTTCTTGGAGATTACCAATTTACTTTCCTTCCCGTTTAAGCCACGATCTTAAAGGGAAGGTGACTCATGTTCTATTTTTGTACAGGACTAAGCCCTACCCAGAGGGTGCTGACTAATAGATCAATTCCGTCTTGGAGAGAGGACTCTAATGGCATGGTGCCCTGTCTGACCCAGTATTTTCATCAGTGCCTGGGATGAGGTTAGGGGAGGCACTTTCATCAAATGTGTGAAAGACCCGGATTTGGGAGTGAAGAAAATGTGTTGAGTGAGACAGTCAAGATCCCAGAAGATGTCAGCAGCTTAGAATTCTCATCAAATTTAACAAGAAGGCATTTAAAAAGGCTAATTGTTAAGTTTTATGCCTGGATTTACAAAGCAGCTGAATAAACAAAGGATTGGGGAGTCAACGCTGCGCAACCCATCACAGTGAAAACATCACAGAGGGAGGAGCATCTAAATAGATGAAAGCCCACATGAGGAAAACTAGGATAATTTTGCTCACCATTGGGAGAAGGCCAGGGTCCTGATCTGCTCTTCAGTTTGCCTATTAGTTTGTTCTCCCCCTGCTAATAAAGACCTACCTGAGACTGGGTAATTTATAAAGGAAAGAGGTTTAATTGACTCAGAGTTCCACAGGGCTGGGGAGGTCTCAGGAAACTTACAATCATGATGGAAGGGGAAGCAGACACATCCTTCTTCACATAGTGGCAGCAAGGAGAAATGCTGAGCAAAAGGGGGAAACGCCCCTTATAAAGCTATCAGATCTTGTGAGAACTCACTATCGCGAGAACAGCAGCATGTGAGTAACCACCCCCATGATCCAATTACCTCCACCGGGTCCCTGTTATAACACGTGAGGATTATGGGAACTACAATTCAAGATGAGATTTGTGTGGGGACACAGCCAAACCATATCAGCTTAGATCTGACAACACCTGAAAAGCATTCTATTTTAGGGACCACAGTTTAAGATACATGGCTGCCAAATACAGACTCTGGAGCTAGACTGTCTAGGTTCATGTCCCAGTTCTGTTTCCTAGTGGCTGTGCAACCTTGGGCAAGTTCCTTAACTTCTCTGTACATCAGTTGCCTCATCTATAAAATAGGAATAACAACAATGTCATGGCTTGCTGTGAAGTGGCAATGAGTTAATGTATAAAGTGCTTAGTATGAGCTATGTAGAAATTAGCTAAAATTATTATTTGGTTACCATTTACCGAAAACTCAATTGTGCTGGACTCAATAATAAATATTCTTTGTATATTAGGTCCATCAATCATCACAATAATCTTACAAAGTGGAGATTTTAACCATATTCTATAGATGAGGATGTTGAGGTTCAAAGGCCTAAGCACGTAGCCCATTCACAGACAGCCTTGAAATTATACTCCCAGAACTCAACTCCAGGTTTGCCTGGCTTCCAAACTGATGCTTCCCACTACTACATTGCATTGTCCCTTGAAGTTGATTCCCAGGAGAATGATCAAAATATTGAAGGGTTCAGAGCCATATCATAAGGAGAAGTTGACGTGAAGAAGGTGGCTAAACATGGAGAGTAGATGCCATGTGTAGGAGGAATCAGACTTGTTTGGGGTTTAAAAAGTCATTATCTACTGAAGATAAATTCCAGATCAATTTAACAATCATATTCCCTAGAGATGGAATGGGTAGCTTCATGCGTTAATGAGTTCCCCATTGCTGGAGGTGTTCAAGAAAAGGCAAGTAGAATTCAAGCACAGGATAGATGGTTGGAGTTAATGTCTTTTGAAGCTCTCAGAATGCTGTGATTGTCCATCCCTGTCTTGGAACCCTAGTGTCTTTGTTTTGAAAGTAATTTTAACGATATTTATATCTTACCAATTCTAAAGGGCATTGTGAGGGTTAAGAAAAAAGTGCTCATTAAGCACGCCAAGATCTGAAGAAGAAGTGCCCTATTTTAAGATAAACTATTATTATAACACTATATGTAATTGCCAAGTAGATAATGGAACCAAGAATTTGCTAAACTCATGTACATAGCAAACTGTGATAATTTCTTAGACCAAAGTGTTCATTGCAAGTGCCCATGTATTGCAGTTGATAATTGCTATTAGATTCTATGCCTTAATACGTAGCAAATTCTCAAATTATTTGCAAGTTTCAGAAACAAAGTAGAACAAAAACAAAAGCAATCTTGCTATGCATTTGGAACCTCCCTCAAGAATTTCCCAACATGTAAATGCTGAAATTCCTAGTGATTAAGCAGAAATTTAATTATGAGATCTGGAAAAGGGACCAAGTTATGGCCTTATGGGGATTGGTGATGCTCCTATTGGAAGTTCTGGTTTGGGAGAATGGACTATGGTTCTTGTCCATTTCTAGTTTGCTTCTCTAGCCAGTGACGTATTGGCATATTTTTGTCCATTTGGGCCAATGAGACTTAATTGCTTGCTAATTTTGTACTGAATTGAATTAATTTCAAGACCAAATTAATTAAAACAGATGAAGCTCCCTTCATCTATTATTCATGAGCTTGTTAGAACAGGAGGAAGCACATTAGTTGCATTAAGGATATTACATTGTTTTAACGAGCTTCTTTTTGGTGCCCATTAATGGGAATTTTGAGGAGCCCAACATGGTTTCTTCAATTTGTGGCTGTGAAGTACTCTGATTTGCTTTGGTAAATAACAGATGCATGTGGAAATGGGCGCTTTGAAAGCCTCGTGAACTTCAGAAGGTAAGAGGTAGGTGTGTACGGAGGGTGGGCGGCAGAACTAAATACCAAAGGAAAGTATCTCTGCTGCAAATGAAACTTTTTAGCTGGTCAGTTTCTATGTGCAGTTGGCAAATTACTAAACAGTGTGTGGAGGCTGGCAAGATAGTGGCAGAGGCAGGGAGCAAGGAATGGATTATGTTAGTGAGAAGGAGAAGGTCTGGTTTATTAAATTCACCATTTTAATGTTTGCTGGAAGCATGATTCTTGGTTAAGTCTAACATGCAGTAAATGCTGAACTTGATTAAGGTAGTATTCTGATGACTGATGTGGCCCATTCGTGCTACCAAAATCTTGCCTCTAGGTGGTTGGTTCCACCCTGTTGAGATGCCTATTTAGAAATTCACCCAGAGGTGGCCTTTTAAAGGTCAGATTTTAATAAAACAAAATAAAAGGGCATATTGGGAACGACTGAATGCCTATCCTGTAATGAGGAGGCTATGGCGTGGGTTATGTAGTTAATATTAGTAGGCTTCTATACCACAGACTGTAAATGTTCTGTCAGATGCTCCTTGTTATTCCTCACCAAGGATGCAGCAAAGACCCAAGGAATTCGTCTCTGTCCTGGGTGATAACCACACAGCCTAGTTGCAAAGTCTGAAATGAGGGTCATGATCTATTCTAGCGAACTGCGGAGGTACCAGTCAGCCTTGGGCTGGTCTTGCGAAAATATTCTTTGGAGTGCTGGGTACCTGTCAGGCACTGGGCCAGGTACAAAGTTGAGCATGATAAGGTTCCTGTGCTTGGGAAGATTGTAATCTCATCACAGGATTTTTCTAAGGCTGGGTGAAAGGGGAGGAGGTAGGGAGATTGGTTCAGCACTGTGTCATGGGATGGATGCCACTCCACATCCTCTTTCCTGCCAGAACCATAGGTGGCTGATGTCTGGACAGATTCTGCAGATGAGCCCTGATTTCAAATATTTTGTTCCTTTGTCAGGCATAATTAGTAAATTATGATTTAGAAAATAAGCACAAAGTAAGAGCAATAGGAGTCAATGTTTTCTGAACATCTACTATGTGCCAAACATTATCTTATTTCTGGCTGGGAGCGGTGGCTCATGCCTGTAATCCCAGCACTTTGGGAGGCCAAGGTGGGTGGATCACAAGGTCAGGAGATTGAGACCATCCTGGTTAACACAGTGAAACCCCGTCTCTACAAAAAAATACAAAAAAATTAGCCAGGCGTGGTGGCAAGCGCCTTCAGTCCCAGCTACTTGGGAGGCTGAGGCAGGAGAATGGCATGAACCCGGGAGGCAGAGCTTGCAGTGAGCTGAGATTGTGCCACTGCACTCCAGCCTGGGCGACAGAGCGAGACTCCATCTCCAAACAAACAAACAAACAAACAAAAGCCACATTATCTTATTTCTTTCTCATGAATACAGTGTGAAGAGCCAATTCAGTTTTTCTAGCAGCCTGTGTTGCAGATGAGCAAACTGAAGTCCCTTGAGAAGTCACTTGTTACCCACATGCCTTTTCCACATTGATGTAGAATTCCGAAGTTCAAAGCAGCAGTAAGGAATGAATGATGTCGAGGTGAAACGGTGCAGGCTGGTGAAAAGGAAGGAGGGAAAATGAACAGGAGTGTAGCTGTGTGTCTTTGGTGGAGGTGGAAATGCTGCTCCAGATTTTGAAGCAAGGGGGCTATTTCTGTCCTACTCCTGGGGAGTTGAGAGCCTTCAGGAAAGGATGTGCCTAATTGGTAGAGGTGTGGGCAGTGAGGAAGAAGGAGAATGGGGAAGATGAGACTCTGTGGAATGATTCTGAAGGCTCGTCTCCCAACCTCATTAGCTAGACAGATTCAGTTGCTAAGCAAGTACCTGAGAGGTGGGGAACCTGGCTGGAAGAGGGGGAATGTGGCTGGGAGAGGGGCAGAGACAAGGGCAAGGAGAGTGAGACCACAAGGAAGGTGGAATCCTGAGTAAGCATGGAGTCAGGATTCCAAGGTGACATAAGTGCATGGCTGTCATTTACTCTGAACTTTAGGAGGATTTTACCAGTATTTAGAGAAAAGGTTTCCATAGTCCTCTCTGCTTATTTAGAAAAATGATCCTTTGTTACGGCTATCTTGATACATTCTCATAATAACCACAATGGCTAGCACTTTGGAGCACTTGCTATCTGCCAGGCACAGAATCATGTAGTTCTCCCAGTGTCTTACTGAGTATTATTATGACTATTATTAATGTGGTTGCTATTATTATCCCTCTTTTACAGATATTGAAACCCAAGCTCAGTAATAACACAGAGAGTAAGCAAGCCTGGACATTTGATGTAACCACCGAGAGTTACTGTCTCTCTCCTGGGACCTCACCTATCCATTCTCCTCACTCTGATTGGCCTAGGAATCTGTCATTCATGCCAAACAATGGGTTACAGTAATTGGAAAACCCCAAGCAAGAGTGCCATTTATTTATTCATTCAATAAATACTTATTAAACTTCTCATGTGCACCAGGTAGAGTGTCAGGCTCTAGAAGAAGAGTGAGAAGCAAATGATCCACGGTCACTTCCTTCACACTGCTTACAACCTGAAGGAGGAGACAGACACAATGCCAATAATCATCATCACATAAATACATCCCCACAGAAAATGCTCTACATATCACATAATGAACAGTTGTACTAGGGAGACTGACCCAGTCAGAGATTCAAGGGAGATGTCCTGGAGTCAGTGATACATGCTGAAGGCAGCAGGTGGACAGGAGATTTTTAGGTGACGGGAGCCAGGGGAAGGTTTGGTGGTCAAGATGGTGATTCCACATAGAAGCTACAGCAAGGGTAGAGGCCTGAGTCAGGGGGAAGCAGCAGAAGTGAAGATTGAAGACAGGTTCCAGTGGCCTGAGAGCAGAGAGTGAAGGGGAAGGTGGTGAGAAGTGTGACTGCAATACAGAGAGGTACCAGCCCACTTGGGGTTTCAGGGCCACACCAAGACATTGTGCTTTTATTCTCAGAGTAGAAAGCCACTGGAAGGCTGTAAACAGAGGCAAGATAGAGATGCTCTGCCTGCTTGTGGGGAGTGGGAGTTGAAAGGGGAGCTAAGTGGGTGAGGAGTGACCATTGAGTCCAGATTTAAGATGGTGGCATCACAATAAGGATGGTGATAGTAGGGTGGAGAGAAAGGGTTGGATCCAAGAGATGTGGGCACCATGGATGCCTGACAAGGAACCACAAGGCCACACTTAGGGTCCATAAGAGATGGTTGTGTTGAATGCATTTAACATGCAATGGTGGTACTCTCTATTGGATGGAAAGTCGACTTGGACCCACTAGCTTTAAAATACTTTGGTGACATAGAGGTGCCTGCTATTTGTCGTCAGAAGGAATTTCAAGGAAACAGATAATTTCTGCTGGGTGGAGGGAGAGGAAAAAGGAGACTGCTTAGAGTACCTCAGTATTGGCCATTGGTTCTCTGGTTGCCTCTGCTTGCTTTGGAAAGTAAAATGAAAGAATGGCAAGACTCACCTTCCATAAAAGACCTGGTTTTTGGTGTAATCTGCTGGTAAGTGGCAGAAGTCACTGGGTATCTTTGGGTACATTATTGCCCATTTCTTGCCTTCTGCTTCTCCATTTGTGGTGTGAAGGACACGGATGATATGATCTCCAGTGAGTCTTACCTTTCTAAGAGTCAGAGGTTTCCTAAGATCCACCTTATCCCACCAGTACATGTCATATGACAAAATATCACAGACAGCCTCAACCTAGAGACTGGAGGTGGCAGAAGACATTGAGTCAATAGTATATAGACAATATCACTATTTTTGTGAGTCTAACTTTTTATAGTAATAGGCATGTGAACACCCCAAATAAATAGCAAAGTGCACCAAATGTTAGGTTTAACCCAATTTTGTGCACTAAGGCACAAAATGGAACAGAACAAATAAATAACACAGAAAAAGACACCACAAGAAGTGTAAAGCAACAGAGAAGAATGGTCACTGCTAATAATGACTTATGTTCAAAAAGAACATCAACTTCTCTGAGTTTTGATTTCTCCAACTGTAAAATTGGGATGAAAATGTTTACCTTGCATGGTTCCTGCATAGATTACATGAGATAATGAGAATAAAGTGCTTAACTTGGAGCCTGGCATATGGTATGACTCCGTAAATTCACCCTTTGTACAAATCTTTATTGAGCACTTACTATGAATTGGGAAGCATTTTAGACCCTGAGACAATGAACAAGACAGAGGAGGTCCTTATTCTCATGGTGCTTCCATTTTAAGTGGGGAAAGAGAAAGACTGAACAGATGTGCAAGGACACATAAGAGAATATAATAATGCTATAAAGAAAATGAAGCAAGGTGATGGGGCTTTAAGTTGGGTGGTCATCTCTGACTTGAGTTTAAGTCAAAACCCAGAAGACAAGAAGGAGGCAGTCAGGCAGGTGTGAAGGAAGTCACCACCATCTCCCCCACCAAGGCAGTCAGAAAAGTCGGGCCTTAGACCCAAAGCCTGGGCAAGGTGGACCTATTGGAGGAGCAGAGGAAGCGCAGGGAGGATGAACAGAGTGAACAAGCAGAATGAATGGAGAGAAGACAGAGAGTGCACCTTGCAAGGTCACACTAGGGAATCTGTGTCTTATTCTGAAAGCAATGGGAAGCCGTGGAGGGTTTTAGGCAGAGGGGTAATCTAATCTATTTATATTTTTAAAAGATCACTCTGTCTCTTGTGCAGATCCTGGAGTGGAGCAACAGTAAAGGTACAACAGGGAGACCAGTGAGGAGGCTGTGGTCAATAATTTGCACAAAAGGGCATGATTATTCTTCTTCCAGTCTCCATGTCACTTACAGAGTGACTTTTCAGCCATTCTTGTCAAAGGATACAGTCTGTTTCTCCATGGCTTGAATTTGTACTTGCCTTGTTACTTTCTTTCTTCAATGGAATGGGGCAGAAGTCACAGTATACTCAAGTGTAGAACTCAAGAGACCTTGCATGCTTTCTTGGAACTGACTCAACCATCATGTGTACAAGCCAGGGCTGACCTGCTAGAGCAAGGGAAACCAGGTGGAGCAGAGAGGAGATATCTCGGCAGAGGCCATCTGAGACCACCCAGCCCCAGCCTTACCCAGAAGCCACAAGAGTGAGCCCAGCAGAGACCAGAAGAACAACCCAGCTGAGCCCAGCCCTAATTATTGACCCACAAAATTGTGAGCTACATAATTGGTTTTGTTCTAAACCAATAAGTTTTGGGTGGCTTGTTACACAGCAAAAGCTTGCTGACATAGGCTGCTGAGATTGTCCAGGCCTAAGATGATGATAACTTGGATTACAGAAATAGTGACTATGGAGGGATGTAACATGATTTGGCATATGTGTTGGAATTAGTGTTGAAAGGATTTGATAATTGATTGCCATTGAAGGTGAGAGAAAAAGATAAAGAACAGAGGAAGAGAGCAGCAACCAATGATAACATAGTCTTCAGGTTGAGAGTTCGAGTGTGACCCTAGATGGTTTTCTAATTTGCTGATTTTCTAAAGGCATAAATCAAGAAAGAATGGTTCAATGTCAAACATATCCATTGAGTACCTACCATCTGCTAGGGCCTGGTGATATTAATATTAATATTAATGGTCAACAGTTATAGAGTACATTCTGAGTATTAGGCACTGTAATAAGAAATTTACATCTAACTAATACTTGTAATAAGCATATGAAGTGGGTATCACTGCTATCTGCATTTCATTAAGAAATAGGAAAGGAAAGGTTGAGTAACTTGCTCAGTATCACATAATGAGTAATTAACAAAGCCAGAATACTAAATCTAACAGTCTGACTTCAGACTCAGACTATTAACCACCATGTTTTGCTAAGAAACGAGTAGGCTGAGATTTTCAATTCAAGAAGGTATATTCTAGTGTAGGGATGGATATGTAAAGAAAGTGATTCCATATAATGTAGTGTGTGCTATGATATGGTGCTTTAGAATGGGAATGGGCACATTTTGTCTGCAAAGGGTCAGAGAGGAAATACTTTAGGGATTGCCAGACATATGGTCTCAGTTAAAACTAAACTTTGCTGTTACAGCATGAAGCAGCTAGACAGAAGGCAAACAAATGAGTGTGTCTGTGTTTCAATAAAACGTTATTTATAGAAACAGATGGCAGCCCAATTTGGCCTACAGGCCACAGTTCATTGACCTCTGCTTTAGTGAAGAAATAAAAAAAAGCCCCAATCCAGATTAAGGGGAAGGAATGAGTTCAGACAAGTCTCACTCGAATTTGAACTTAAAAGGCAAGTAATAGTAATCCAGGCAAAAGAGTACCTTGAGTAATTTGCTCAGTATTTCATAGCGAGTAAGTAACAAAGCCTTTTGAGGCAGATGGCAGTACCAGGCTGAGGGCACAGCACACGGCAGTGCACAGAGGGGTACTGGGAAGTCCATGGCAGGAAAGGTAGTATTACTGAAGCACAGAGTGTCAAGTGGAGCACTGGAGAGTTGAGTCTGTAGGAGGAAGTGGGATCCAATTGTTAGATCCTCTGATGAGGCTTAGGGGGAAGCTGGTGAGGCCCGCCATGTACCAGGAGAGTGATACACTCAGGTTTTCATTTCTTAGAAAGTATTCCATGTATGAAGCTGGAAACCATCATTCTCAGCAAACTATCACAAGATCAGAAACCAAACACCACATGTTGTCACTCATAAGTGGGAGTTGAACGACAACACATAGACACAGGGAGGGGAACATCACACACTGGGGCCTGCGGGGGGTGGGGTGCTAGGGGAGGGATAACATTAGGAGAAATACTTAATTAGGTGACAGGTTGATGGGTGCAGCAAACCACCATGGCATGTGTATACCTATGTAACAAAACTGCACGTTCTGCACGTGTAACTCAGAACTTAAAGTATGTATATATAAAAAAGTATTCCATGTAACAGTATGGGCTGTGGATGGGGACAAAGCTGCAGAGGAAGCAGAAGGACCAGGACCCACATACATGAGTGGAGGAGGGAGGATTAGGTGGGTGACATCACATAAGAAAAGGGAGAAAGGAGAGAGAGAACATTAAAGGAGAGAGAGAACATGAAAGGGAGAAAGCAAGGGGAGAACATTAAAAAATGCAAAAAGGGTAGGGGGAGGGGAGAATGAAAAATGATTCAAATCAAACCACTTTCACTCATCCTCCTACTTCTCTCTGTGTAAACAGCAGGCACTGCTGGGAGAAAGCATTTGGCAGAAGATAAATGCCCAATTGTAAAGGGGTCCTGATTTACCTGTAACTTAAACATTTGGTTTTATTTCTTTTTCTGTGGGTGGAAAAGCAAACACCAAGGCCCTACTGTGGCCTGAGGAAGCAGGCAGGCTTTAGGGAAGAAAATACTCTCCAGAGGGGCTATGAGCTGGAAGAATATGCAAGGGCCCATCTGTAGGCCCAGCCTTGCTCAAGCTGTGAAGCTGGAGGGACCTCTAGGATCTGCCGCCAAAGGGCAACATTATCACCAATATTTTAATTTATCTGCACGGGAAATAACATTGTCAGCAGCCATGTCTTCAGCTGTGAAGGACAACTGTAACTATACATATCTACATATCTAAGTACGGCCAGTGGGCTCATAAAGAAAACCCAGGCATCCTGGTTTTAACAGTTCCTGAAGAGCTGCCCTGTGGAAAGTACCTCTGTGGCTGCCGGCTGTCTCTGACAAGAAGCACACACGGACATATGCACACCCACCATCATTTTTCAACCACTTGCATTATTTGAAATCTGATTGCCTCCTGTTTGCCAGAAAACCCATACAACTTGGGTCAGGAAAAGAATTTTTTTTTTTTTTTTTTTTTTTTTTTTGAGACGGAGTCTCGCTGGGTCACCCAGGCTGGAGTGCAGTGGTGCGATGGGGGCTCACTGCAAGCTCCGCCTCCTGGGTTCACGCCATTCTCCTGCCTCAGCCTCCCGAGTAGCTGGGACTACAGGCGCCCCCCCACCACGCCCAGCTAATTTTTGTATTTTTCGTAGTGACGGGGTTTCACCGTGTTAACCAGGATGGTCTCGATCTCCTCACCTTGTGATCTGCCCATCTCGGCCTCCCAAAGTGCTGGGATTACAGGTGTGAGCCACTGTGCCCGGCTGAAAATATTTTATTATTATTTCTTCTTAAAGGTCCTAGATTGGGTGAGAGTTGTATGTATTGGGAAGAAAAATCAGCTACTTCTCTTCCCTGTAGACTGAGTATTTTGTTTGTTTTGGGGCGTGTGATTTCTGTTTGTGAGTTCTGGGATTGACAAAGCCCATAGCAGAAATGAAGGCTTGGCATTTAAGGGAACTGGCATCTGATCCACCACACGTTGCAGGAAAAGATGATAGCTACACGCCCTTCGATTTACAAATGTCCCTCTCCTGCACCAGATACTGAGGCTACACAGATTTGCGGTTATAGGTCACTCAACTTCTCTTTGGCTCGTAAGAAATCTGTAGGTGCTCAGCAAAAAAGAAAAGGTTAAGCAGCGCAGCATGTTTAAATTACCCAAAGCACTAGAGTTATACTTGCAGAAGGCCCCAGAGCCCCAGCGATAAAATTCAGAAAGGGAAAGCTCTGATTCTGATGAGCGGTACAACTTTCCTGGAACAAGAGAGGGGTGGGCAAGAGAACGGGTGGGCAGAGAGCATGCATCTCTCTGGGCACAGGAGCGTCCTTCAGGAGCTGAGTGCTCAGCTGCTGAAGGTCTGAACCAGGAACATGTGGGGTAAGTTCCAGACCAGTCCTCTGAGCTGGACCAGGGTAGGCCATGGCTTCTGCCTTGGCAGGCAGGTCTCCAGGCTCCCCTGATGATCTCAGGAGCTCTAAGGAGGGAGCTCAGCAAGCACAAGGTCCACCAGGATTTATTGGAGGCTTCCTGGATGTCTGGTACTCTGTCTCTTTTATTTTGTTGAGTCTTAATTTACCCCATTGTACAGGTGAATAAACTAAGACTTGGAGAAAGCAAACGGCTTGCTCAATAGAACTGAAGAAAAGGAACTCTTTTACATATTGTTTATGGGGAGGGAGGAAATATGCTTTTTATTTTAGACCCAACTTTGACTAAACCCTGCCCTCAGTCTGAGAAATAGGCACTGGGAAGGCCAGTTAGCCAACACTGGCTCTTTGAACTGGTTCCAGCACCTGGCATCCAGGGGAGGTGAAAAACAGTGATTACCAACTGTTGGGTACTAGCTCTGTGACTATCCCTCTATAAACACTGTGGGTATTAGCTCGTTTAATGAATCCCCATTGTATAGTTGAGGAAACCTTGTTCACAAGTGTTCGATGTGTCTTTCAACAGTGCTCAGTAAAAATACAATAGAACTTCTAAAAATAAAAAACGTCATTATTTCATGATCACTGGCTAGATCCATTAATGATATGCATATTTTAATTTTATTTTTAAAATCATCATACAGTAAAATTGACCTTTTTTCTCATACAGTTCTATGTATGACATACATACACCTAAAGTTATATAGTTCTATGACTTCTAACAAATATGCAGATTTGTGTGACCACCACCACAATCAGGTTACAGAATAATTCCACCAACCTCAAAACCTCTCTTTTGCTATTCCTTTCTAGTCACACCCTTTCCTATCTATAACATTTGTCAAACACAAATCTGTTCTCCATCAGTATAGTTTTGTCTTTTCCAGAATATCATATAAAAGAAATCATAGTTATCTTTGAGGCTGACTTCTATCATTCAGCATAATACTTCTGAGATTCATCTAAATCATTGTATGCATTAGCAGTTCATTTATTTTTATCTGAGTAATGCTCCATTGTGTGGATAAACCACAGTATGTTTGTTCATTCATCCACTGAATGGCATTGGGATTGCCTCTAGTTTGGAGGCGATTATGAATAGAGAAGCTATACACACTTTCTTTATGAACTTTTGAATCAGCTTATTTATGCTCAGAATTGTCTGAGCATAAATTTTCATTTCTCTAGGGTGTGTATAGAGGAGTTGGATTACTGGGCCATATGGTAATATATGTTTAAGTTTATAAGAAACTGCCAAACCATTCTCCAGAATGGATGTGCCATTTTGCATTCTGACCAGTAATGTTTCAAATGTCTAGCTTCTCTGCATCATCACCAGTACTTGGTGTTGTATTTTTAAAATACTAGCTGTTATAATAGACATATAGTGCTATCTTCTTGTGGTATGTATTTCCCTTATGGCTAAAGATGTTAAACGTCGTTGATGAAGTGTCATTCTAGTCTTTTGCCCATTTTAAAATTGGGTTTGTTGTTGAGTTTCACAAGTTCTTCATGTATGCTTCATGCGACTTCTTTGCCAGTTACGTCACTTGCAAATATTTTCTTCCAGTCTATAGAGTGCCTTTTCAATCTTTTAGCAATGCCTTTTGCAGAGTAAAAGTTTTAAATTTTGATAAAGTTCAATTTATCTTTTTTTTTCTTTTATGGATCATGCTTTTGGTGTCATATCTAAGAACTCTTTGCCCAACCCAGCACACAAATATTTTCTGCTATGTTTTATTCTAAAGGTTTTATGGTCTTATGTTTTATATTTAGATTTGTGATCCATTCTGAGCTAAGTTTAGCATATAATGGGAGGTATGAATTGAAGTTCTTTTTTGCATATGGATATTTGGAGTACCATTGAATTGTCTTTATACATTTGTTGAAAATCCATTTGCTATATTTGTATGGCTCTACTTCACAATTCTGTATTCTAGTCCATTGCTCTATATGTCTATTCCTCCACAAATACCATAGTGTCTTGATTACTGTAGCTTTATTAGAAGTCTTAAAATCAGGTAAGTTTACTACTCAACTCTTCCTTCATTTTAAAAATTGTTTTAACCATTCTAGTTTTATTGCCTTTCTCTATGAGTTTTCGAATCGGCTTATCTATCTACAAAAGGTCCTGCTGGGATTTTGGTTGAATTTGTGTTAAGTTTATAGATCAATTTGAAGATAAATGACATCTTTACTATGCTGAATCTTCCAGTCCAAGAACACAATGTGTCTCTCCATTTATTTAGGACTTTGATTTATTTTACCAGCACTTTGTAGTTTTCAGCATACAGATCATATATGCGCTTTGGTAGATTTATAATTATATACATTTTTAGTTTTCTTTAATAGTGCCCTCAAAGACTGTACTAATTTATCTATCTACTAGTGGTTGAGAGTATCTATTTCTCTACATTCGTACCCACAGTGGATATTGTTAAAAGTTTTAAAAATTGTTTTGTTTATTACATATTTATTTTAAAGTGATTTATTTTGTTGGGTGGACAGAGTTGTCTTCCTCTAACTTTCTTTAGATCTATCCTGCTGAACTTAGAGTGAGTGTCCTGAACACAGAGCAAGTGGGAGTACCGTATTACACAGATAACTCCTACCTCTTCCCACACCAAAAGAAAGGCTGCTCTGAGCCTAGCTTACCATCTTTTTAACTTTATAAGGAATGAAACTGACTAGTTTTGAGATGAGCACTTTGGCTCTGAGATTCCCTGAGATAGTTCAGAATACATGAGCTATGGATTGATTGCTGGAATCAATCAAGTTGAATTTCTAGCTCTGCCATTGACTTAAGACATGAACTTGAGGAAAAAGCCTTGCTATCCAGGCCTCAGATTCTTGTAAATTTAATAAGAGTGAAGATCCAAAGATTGTTCTAGTCTGTGGTTCTAATTTATATAAATGACCAATTACATGTCTCATGTGAAAAATAGAGGAATGAAGAAAAATTAAAAAGAGAGTAAACGAAATTCCTTAAAGGAGAAGCAGCATACAATGTCTGATTTCTGTGTTCCTAGGAAGTGACTGGTTGTCCAAATCAGCAGTCACCCCTAGGGAACCTTCCTGGGAGGGAGTGGATGACGTCAGTCAGCTCAGAACAAGTCTAAGTGTCTGATGACCTCCTGATTGTGTGTCAGAAACCCTATTTGCACACTCAAAGATAGCTGTGGTTAAAAAACTTTCTTAGCCATCTTTTCAGTATTGTGATTATACTTCCTTTGCACAATAGACCAATAAATGTGTTAATCTTGTTGATTTCATATGTAAACGTGGCTTTTGAAAATGCCAGTTTCCTGCAGGCAACAGGTGGTAAATAGAAAATAGAGGAAAAAGATAGTAATTTTTCAGTAGAAGGATTGGAGGTTCAGAAAGGTAAAGACACTTGCAATCCCACAATTATTAATTGAGGCCTGATTCAGTGGAAGGTGCTGTCCTGGGTGCTGAGGAGTCAGAGATGAGCAGGTCATCTTTGTTGCTACCATTAGTGACATAAGAAATGTACAAAGAGATAAAGTGGGGAAACTTTTATGCACACTCGGGTCTGTCAGCCTCTAGCATCACTTTAGAGCCTACTTAGCCATGTTGCTTTCAGTATCTGTGACATGTGTGGCTGAGAACAGGAATTTACCATTCTGCTTCTGGTGAAACCCAATATTTCCTAACCTAGTAGAAAAGTAGCTTTGTCCTTTTCACTGATGACTAGGCATTTTATTATAAAACTGTTGCTGTTATAATAACACTACATTTATCAAAGGCATTTCACATACTAAAAAATATTGATTGACAGTCTCTAGTTTAACTTTTCACTTTGAAATAATTATAAATCCGCAGGAAGTTGCGAAGAGAGTAGATCAGTTCCTGTGCCCTTCACCCAGTTTCATAAGCATATACATATATATATATATATATATATATATATATACATAAAGCTATGCATTACTACAGTACATCAAAGTCAGGAAACTCACAGTGGTGCAGCATGTGTGTATAGTTCTGACATTTAATCACCTGTGTAGATTTGTGTAACTACCACTGAAATCAAGAGATGGCATAATTCCATTACTGTAACTGAGTAGTTTAGCTTCAAAACACATTTTTTTTTTTTTTTTTTTTTTTTGAGATGGAGCCTCGCTCTGTCACCAGGCTGGAGTGCAGTGTCGCGATCTCGGCTCACTGTAACCTCCGCCTCGCGGGTTCAAGTGATTCTCCTGCCTGAGCCTCCTGAGTAGCTGGGACTACAGGCGGGTGCCACCGCGCCCAGCTAATTTTTGTATTTTTAGTAGAGGTGGGGTTTCACCATGTTGGCCAGGATGGTCTTGATCTCTTGACCTCGTGATCTGCCCGCCTTGGCCTCCCAAAGTCTTGGAAATACCAGTGCAAGCCACGGCGCCCAGCCCAAAACACACTTTAAAACCTTTTTTTCTTTTATCCTTTCTTTTCACTCTCAAGATGTAACCTTGAAGCAAAATCCTTTTCTCAGTCTTAAAATGTAGCCTTGAAACTTCACTCCCTTCCCTTTCTCACTGTGTACTCCTTTTCCCCCAGGCATATGTATCTAATTGCATCTTTGTATCTAATTCTGTGCTTACTTAAAAGTTCCAGGGACTAATCTTGAGACAGACCAAGCATGGAGACAAAGCTGAAAAACTCCAGAGATTACCCCAAGGTGGTTAGTCAACAACCCGGCCATTGTTACTGATCCCAGCCTGTGCTCCAGGTGGACTAGGGCTCAAGGTGGCCCCTGGAAATAGACACACATGTTACAGGAAAGGGGTCCGTATCCAGACCCCAAGAGAGGGTTCTTGGATCTTGCACAAGAAAGAATTCGGGGCAAGTCCATAAAGTGAAAGCAAATTTATTAGGAAAGTAACGGAATAAGAGAATGGCTACTCCATAGACAGAGCAGCCCCGAGGGCTGCTGGTTGCCCATTTTTTTATGCTTATTTCTTGATTATTTGCTAAAGAAGGGGTGGATTGTTTATGCCTCCCCTTTATAGACCATATAGGGTAACGTTTAGACCATAAAGGGCAGTTGATGTTGTCATGGCATTTGTAAACTGTCATGGCGCTGGTGGGAATGTAGCAGTGAGGACAACCAGAGGTCACCCTTGTTGCCTTCTTGGTTTTGGTGGGTTTTAGCTGGCTTTGTTTTTTTTCTCTGCAAGCTGTTTTATTAAAAAGGTCTTTATGACCTGTATCTTGTGCTGACCTCGTATCTCATCCTGTGACTTAGAATGCCTAACTGTCTGGGAATGCAGCCCATTAGGTCTCAGCCTCATTTTACCCAGTCCCTATTCAAGACGGAGTTGCTGTGGTTCAAATGCCTCTGACACACAGACCTTGTACTGAGTACCCTACCGCATACCTCCCATTCCAAGTTCCTATTTTTAGGCCCCTCTCCCCAGCCTAAATTTCGAAGTGGTTTCTCAGCCATTCCTTACTACCAGCTTTGGAAATAAAGTCACTTTCCTTTTACTGGACTTCATCCTTGTTACCGGCTTTGCAAGTGGCAAGCAGCCAAGCCTACTCTTGGTTACATTACCACAAAGATCTCCCTCATGCTACCCTTTGATGGCCAACCCCACCTTCTTCCCCACACCATGCCTACCCGCTGGAAACCCTTAATTTGTGTTCTAACTCTATAATTTTATCATTTTGAGATTGCCATGTAAATACAATCACATAGCATATGCTCTTTTGAGACTGGCTATTTTTCATTAAACATAATGCCCTGAGATCCAGCCAAGTTGTGTGTATCAATAGTTCTCTTTTTATTTCTGAGAAATATTCTATGACATCGATGTACTGCATTGGTTTAACTGTTTTCTTAGGGAGGGACGTTTTGGTTGTTTCTGGTTTTTGGCTATTATAAACAAAGCTGCTATGAACACTTGTGTACATGTTTTTGTATAAACATATATTTTCATTTATTCTGAGACAAACATACAATGAGTGTAACTGTTGGGTCACATGGTAAATGTATGTTTAGCTTTGAAAAGAAACTGCCAAAATATTTTCTAAAGTGGCTGCACCATTTTACACTCCCACCAGCAATGCATGAGGGATCCAGTTTCCTCATATCCCTGTCAACATTTGGGACTATCACTACTTTTAATTTTAGCTGTGGCTAGTGATAGTGAACATCTGTGTTTGTTCATGTGGTTTGCTTGCTTGCTTGCTTCCTTCCTTTTTTTTTTTTTTTTTTTTTTTTTTTGACAGAGTCTCATTCTGTCACTCAGACTAGAGTATAGTGGCAGGGGGATCTTGACTCACCTCGACCTCCTCCTCCGAGGCTCAAGCGATTCTTGCGCCTCAGCCTCCCAAGTAGCTGGGATTACAGGCACGCGCCACTACCACCTGGCTAACTTTTGTATTTTTAGTAGAAGTGGCATTTCACCATGTTGGCCAGGCTGGTCTTGAACTCCTGACCTCAGGTAATCCACATGCCTCAGCCTCCCAAAATACTGGGATTAATGGCGTGAGCCACGGCATCCGGCCTCTCTCCCTCCCTTCCTCCCTCCCTCCCTTCCTCCCTCCCTTCCTTCCTTCCTTCCTTCCTCTTTTTTTTTTCTTTTTTTTTTTTTTTGAGACAAGTTCTTGCTCCGTCGCCCAGGCTGGAGTGCAGTGACCTGATCAGGGCTCACTGCAGCCTTTACTTGGGATTTTTAAATTACTGTGGAAAGTTTTAAAAAATATTTTCTTGATAATAGTCTTTTGTCAGATGTGTAGTTTGCAAATATTTTCTTCCACTCCATAGCTTATTTTTTATCCCCTTAATAGGTCTATCTCAGAGAACATGTTTTTTATTTTGATGAGATCAAATGTATCAATATTTCCTTTTATGGGTTATGCCTTTGATGTTATGTTTAAGAACTCTTAACCAAGCCCTAAATCCTGAAGATTTTCTTCCATGTCTTCTTCTCAGAGTTTTATAGTTTTATGTCTTACATGTAAATCTATGATCCATTTTGAGTTAATTTTTTATAAGATGTGAACTTTAGGTTCAAGCTCATTTTGTTTTGCTCTCATTGAATTACTTCTGAATCTTTGTCAAAAAGTAGTTGGCCTTCCTTATGTGAGGTTATATCTGGGTCCTCTAATATATTCCATTGATCTGTGTCTTTCCCTCTGTCAGGACCACACAACTTTGATTACTGTGGCTATATAATACATCTTGAAATTGGGTAAAGTAAATCCTCCCACTTTATTCATTCTTTCAAAATTGCCTTAGCTTTCTTGGCTCCTTTGTATTTCAATTTCAATTTCAATGGAGGAATAAGTTTTTTTCAACAAATGGTGCTCGAGAAACTGGATGTTGATAGGCAAAAAAAAAAAAAAAAAAAAAAAAAAAAACAAACCAAAACCTTGACTTAAACCTCATAATTTACATGAAAGTTCACTCAAAATGTCAAAATATATCACAGACTTCAATGGAAAATATAAAACTTCAAGAGGAAAACATAGGAAAAAAGTCTTCAGAACCAAGAGTTGGTGGAGAATTTCTAAAATTTGATACCATAAATATGATCCATAAAAATAAAATTTGAAAAATTGAACCTTATCAAAATTAAAAACTTTTGCACTGCAACAGATCTGTTAAAGGGATGAAAATACAAGTTACAGAATAGGATAAAATATTGCAAACCACATATTCAAAAAAGGCTAGTGTCTGTGATATATAAGGAGCTCTCAGAAATCAGTTGTAAAACAAACAATTCAACTAGAAAATGGGCAAAACATATCAACAGACATCTCATCAAAGAGGGTGAACAACAAAGCAGCACATGAAAAAATATTCAACATCATTGGCTTTTAGGGAAATGGAAATTAAAACCTTAGTAAGATGTAACTACACACCTATCAGAATGAGCAGAATAAAAACATAGTGACAACATCAGATGCTGGCCAGGATGCATAGAAACTGGATCAGGCAGGCATTATTGATATAAAATGTATATCACTCTGGAAAGTATCTTGGCAGTTTATTATCAAATTAAACATGGAAATTCCATTTTTTGCATCTTGATGTTATAGCCAACATTGTTGCTGAATTCTAATGAGCTCTAATAACATGGCTGTAGGTTATTTTGGCTATTCTATGTAGAAAATTATTTCTTTGAATTATTATCCTTTGTGCATTTCTTTCCCATTCTTTCATCTGGCACTTATTTTTTTTCTTTATATTGTGTTAGGTAAGACCTCCAGGACATGGTTGGACTGGGCAGAGTTACATTTTAAGACGTGAAGAGGAGCTTTCAGGGTGGAATGTGTTAGTCAGCTTCTCACTTTCAGATGAATCAGAAAGGAAGGGGAGAGTTTGTTGAGTTTCTTTTTTGCAGAACCTAGAATCTTCTAATGTTTCATCATTAACTTTGAGGTTTGCTGTAGAGCTTTGCATATACCTTTTATGAGTGTAAGAAAGTTCTCTTCTACTCCTAGTTTTCCAAGACTTATTTGATCTTTTGTAAATTGGTGTTGAATGTGGCAATTTTTAAAAACCATCTATCATTATGATCAATTTTTTTCACCTTTGTTAATGTGGTAAAATAAATTGTTAGATTTTAGTATGTTTTTGTGTTTTGTTTCATATTTTGGTGGGACTACCTTGTGTTCCGGGCTATGAAAGTATTCTTATAGAATAGTCTTAATGTTTGTTTCTTCCAAGACTCAGAGACTTCACTGTTTCTAAACTAGTTTTTCCATGAAATTCTGACTTCGGGATCCCCTTACCTTGTGACAAGTATAAAATCTGACCCTCTCTTCACTTGTGGAGTAAACTTAGACTTTTGACTTCAAGGGGGATTCTTTAGTTCTCTATTCAGACAGGTAGAAGACAGTCTTCCTTGCTGCTTTCTTGAGCTTATTCTAAGCCCTATTCTTCGAATCCTTGGGTAGTTATTCTCAAGTCCCTAGACCTTACTCCTATTTCTGGAGTGAATGATGCTGTACCACTATGGCATCAATTCAAACTCTAATTGAAAGCTAATTCAAACTCTAAATACTTGGACCTTGAGCTATCTCTTTGTTTCTAGAACAAGGAATTTCCTATAGGAGGAACTAAGTCAGCTCACTCTGACACATTCATAGAAACACTCTTCTTACAATTTTTTTTTCCTGGAGGAAATATTTTTTGATTTCCAAATTGCTGCCATATCATAAGAAAAATATAATGTAAATATAAAGTGAATCCCTCTTTAGAGGTCCTACTAGCTACATTATCGGGATATTAGTGCCTACCTGGTGGAGTGATTGGGATGATTAAATAAAATAATGCCAGGTAATAAGTTTATTTCTGTTTCTGGGCATGGTAGTACTCAGTAATTGTTAATTAGTATTACAGTGATTCAGATTGTTCAGTCTATCTAGAGGCACCTACTGCTCCATTAGAATAATGTTTATTTAAATAAACTTGTAGTTTTAGGATAGTTTTAAATTTAAAAAAAGTTGCAAGAATAGTAAAGAGAGTTCCCAAATACCCCTCACCCAGTTTTTCCCATTGTCCCATCCCATTCACGTTTTCCCATCTTACATTACCATTGCACATTTCTTACAACTAAGGAACACAGTGGAGCAGTACTAAACTCAACATTTTATTTAGACTTTACTAGTTTTAACTTCATGCCTTGTTCTGCTCCAGGATCACATCCATGATACCATCTAACATTTAGTTGACAAGTTTCTCTGGTCTGTGAAACTTGCTCAGTCTTTTCTTGTTTTCGATGACCTTGGTGGCTTGAAGAGTACTGGTTAGGTGTTTTATAAAATGCCCCTCAATTTCAGTCTGGGTTTGTCTGATGTTTTGCTCATGGTTGGACTAGGCAGGGTTACATTTTAAGACTGGAAGAGGAGCTATCAGGATGAAATGTGTTAGTCAGCGCTTCACATTCAGATGAGTCAGGAAGAAAGGAGAGAGTTTGTTGAATTTCACCCCCAGGGTAATAACATAGGGAGGTCATCCAGTTAATTTTCCAAGGATAAAAATAGAAATAGCTACCACATATTTAACTCCTATTGTGTTATGTGTATGATTGATACATATATATATATATATAGATGTATAGGTATCTATGTTTGTGTTTATATTTATATCTATATCATTTCTATATACCTATATATACACATAAATGAATATATATACATTTATATCTACATTTATGTATACATAAATGTGTATATATAATATACATATATATATAAATAAAATAATTCTAAGTCCTAAAAAAAACTCATCCTGGTAAATTCTATTTTCATCTTACAGAAAAAAATGAGTATATTAGTACATTCTTACATGACTATAAAGAAATACCCAAGACTGGGTAATTTATGAAGGAAAGAGGTTTAATTGACTCACAGTTCTACATAGCTGGGGAGGCCTCAGGAAAATTACATTCAAGGAGGAAGGTGAAGGGGAAGCAAAACCCTTCTTCACATGGCAGCAGGAGAGAGATATCTTGTGAGAACTCACTCACCATCAGATCTCATGAGAACTCACTCATTACCATGAAAGCAGCATGGGGGAGACTGTCCCCATGATCCAATAACCTGTCATCATGTTCTTCCGTCAACACCTGAGGATTATAATTCAAGATGAGATTGGGGTGGGGACACAAGGCCTAACCATATCATTCTGCTCCAGCCCCTCTGAAATCTCATGCCCATTTCACATTTCAAAACCAATCGTGCCTTCCTAACAGCCTTCTAAAGTTGTAATTCATTCCAGTATTAACCCAAAACTTCAAGTCAAAAGTCTCATTTGCGACAAGGGAAGTCCCTTCTGCCTAGGAGCCTGTAAAATCAAAAGCAAGTTAGTTATTTCCAAGATACAATGTGGGTACAGGCATTGGATAAATGCTCACATTCCAGTGGGAGAAATTGGCCCAAACAAAGAAGAAACAGGCCCCATGCAAGTCTGAAATCCAGCAGGGCAATCATTAAATCTTAAAGCTCTGAAATAATCTCCTTTTACACCATATCTCACATCCAGGTCATGCTGATGCAAGAGGTGGGTTCCCACAGCCTTGGACAGCTCCACCCCTGTGGCTTTGCAGGGTTCATCTCCACCCGTGATGCCCACCCTGACTGCTTTCATGGGCTGGCATTGAGTGTCTGCCACTTTTCCAGGGGCATGGTGCAAGCTGTCAGTGGATCTACCATCCTGAAGGAGGGTAGCCCTCTTCTCAAAGCTCCACTAGGTAGTGCCTCTGTGGGAACTCTGTGTGGGGGCTCCAACCCCATATTTTCTTTCCACACTGCCCTAGCAGAGGTTCTCCATGAAGGCTCTGCCCCTGCAGCACACCTCTGCCTTGACATTCAGGCATTTCCATACATCCTCTGAAATCTAGGCAGAAGTTCCCAAACCTCAATTCTTGTTTTTTGTATACCTGCAGGACCAACACCACATGGAAGCTGCCAAGGCTTGGGGCTTTTACTCTCTGAAGCAACAACCTGAGCTGTATCTTCCTTTATAGCCAAACCTGGAGCAACTGGGATGTAGGGCACCAAGTCCTGAGGCTGCACACAGCAAGGGGCCCTGGACCCAGTCCCTGAAACCATTTTTCTCTCCTAGACCTCTGGGCCTGTGATGGTAGGGGCTGCCAGGAAGGTCTCTGACATGCCCTGGAGAGCATTGTCTTGGTGATTAACATTCGGCTCTTCATTACTTATGCAAATTTCTGCAGCTGGCTTGAATTTCTCCCCAGAAAATGGGTTTTTCTTTTCTATCAAATCATTGGGCTGTAAATTTCCCAAACTTTTGTGCTCTACTTTCCTTTTAAACGTAAGTTCCAATTTCAGACCATCTCTCTCAAGTTCAAAGTTCCACAAATCTCTAGGGCAGTGGCAAAATGCTGCCAGTTCTCTTTGCTAAAGCATAGCAAGAATGACCTTTGCTCCAGTTCTTAAGAAGTTCCTCATCTCCATCTGAGACCACCTCAGCCTGGACTTCATTGTCCATATCACTATGAGCATTTTGGTCAAAACCATTCAACAAGGCTCTAGGAAGTTCCAAACTTTCCCAAATCCTTCTGTCTTCTGAGCCCTCCAAACTGTTCCAAACTCTGCCCATTACCCAGTTCCAAAGTTGCTTCCACATTTTCAGGTGCCCCACTTTTCAGCAGTGCCCCACTCTCTGTGGTACCAATTTATTGTATTAATCCATTCTTACACTGCTATAAAGAAATACCCAAGCCTGGGCAATTTATAAAGGAAGGAGGTTTAATTGACTCACAGTTCCACATGGCTGGAAACTTACAGGGAAACTGACAATCATGGCAGAAGGGGAAGCAAGGAGTTCTTCACATGGTGGCAAGAGAGAGAAGAGTGAGCAAAGGAAGAACTTGTCAAACACTTATAAAACTATCAGATCTCATGAGAACTCACTCACTATCCAGAGAACAGCATGGGTGAAACTGCCCCTAGGATCTAATCACCTACCACCAGGTTCCTCAACACTTGGGGATTACAATTCAAGATGAGATTTGGGTGGGGACACAAAACCTAACCATATCAATGAGGCTCAGGATGTTTAAGTGATATCCCTGAGGCAGCCCCACTAACAGGTGCTTGAGTTGGGATTCAAACCCTCTCCAGCTGGCATCAGAGCCAGAGCTTCTTGAACTGCGCTGCACTGTCCCCTACTGGCTCCATTCTCTCATCATTGCTGATTAAGGATCACAGAGGTAAGAACTCTGCAAGATGTATTTGTACTTTTCTTAAGTTTTTTATTTTTTCTCCTGTTTTTCCTTTGGTGGTCAGTGGTAAGACTCCTAAAACAACAAAAAAAAGAGCCTATGAGGTGCTTTTAGAGGCAGTCTGGAGGGAGACTGCAACCAGACCTTAGCATACCTATTCCCCTGGGGAAAGAGTGGGAACTTGCAGCTTTATGGGTGGAGGGAAAGTATTTGAGTCCCTGGAGACAAATGGGCACCAAGCCTGGGACTGAAAAGAGACCTGGGAGCATCTATATTTCTCAGCCACTTACCAAGGTGCTTTTTGGAATACAACTGCTCATAAGTGTTTGATTATAAAATAATAATGGTAATGTTAATAATAACGGTGAATTTAATCTTTTCCCCAGTGAATCTATACTCATTCTGCTCATTTTCCTTGCTTTGTTTCTCTCCTCTGGGATTGCTCCCAGTTCAGACACTCTCTTTACTGACAGTAAAAATCTCAGGGTGGATGGAGTGCTGGGCAGGACCGAGACATTTACGATTATCCACTTATTGATTTACTTCCCTGAAATTTGCTCATAGTCTTCGTAAACTTGCTGCAATCTGATGTCCTGATGACTCCCTTATTAGGTTCTGCTTTGGACAGAATTACTCAACCAAATTGGAATTCATGGTTATTATGAACCATTTTCAAGACATCACTCAAAAGCAAGTCAAGAGCTGATTCTTGCCTGCTTCTGCCTGTTAGATTTTGGATCAAGATTCGCATCCCATGTCATGCCCATTACTGTGAGGTTGTTGCTTTATTTATGACCTTTGCTTGGTGTGTTGCAGTCTATTTCTATTGTCGTATTTTCACCAACTCATACAAAATTCTTACTCTCACCTTGCACAGGGGTGGAAACTGCATGTCTGTGTTACTTTATTTAGCAGATGCCCGCACCAATTACAATTCCACTGGCTTTTCCTTCCCCCTTGGACAAGGTGGAGGAGAGTGAGTAAAACCAGGACTTTGTCCGTGTTTATTTTTAACCAAAGCCTCCTTAAAGCTTAAAAGATATCTCCTTTCTCAGGAAGCTGGCAGCTGTCTGGCCCAGGGACACAATTACAGCTTTGTCATTAAGACTAGAAGCCCTGAATTGATACCTCTTTCTCCTCTATTCAGTTTATGCTGATGCAAACTCATTTACCAGATCAGCATGGAGGAAAGCGTAACCTCTTTTGAGTGCTGAGAAGTTCAGGAATGCACTTATGTCAATAGGGAATCACTCTGCATTGCTTTCCCCGGAAGTTCCTGGATTTTTATCTTGCTTGTCACCTGCAAAAGAATCCTGACCCCTACAGACACTTAGTTGTGTGGATGTCAGTTAATGCGGTTTGCTTCAGGGCAATGAGAAGGCAGTTCTCTAGAGTGGAAACGACATAGGGATTGATAGTCCTAAATCCTACGTCAGCACCATCACTGGCTGGCTGTGTGGGCAAGCTACATTATATCTTGGAACTTTCATTTTCTCACCTATAAACTGGAAGTTAGAATATTCAATTCCCAGTGAAAAATATTCAGTATACTGCTTGAGCGTGTCCATTGCTATCTTAAGATGATTTAAAACAAAAAACTATAAACTTTTGTGTCAGGCCTCTGAGCCCAAGCTAAGCCATAGCATCCCCTGTGACCTGCATGTATACATCCAGATGGCCTGAAGTAACCGAAGAATCACAAAAGAAGTGATATTTAAATGGCCTGTTCCTGCCTTAACTGATGACATTCCACCACAAAAGAAGTGAAAATGGCCAGGCTTTGCCATAACTGATGACATTACCTTGTGAAATTCCTTCTCCTGGCTCATCTTGGCTCAAAAAGCTCCCCCACTGAGCACTTTGTGACTCCCACCCCTGCCTGCCAGAGAACAACCCCCCTTTGACTGTAATTTTCCTTTACCTACCCAAATCTTATAAAATGGCCCCACCCTTCTCCCCCTTCGCTGACTCTTTTTGGACTCAGCCTGCCTGCACCCAGGTGATTAAAAAGCTTTATTGCTCACACAAAACCTGTTTAGTGGTCTTCACATGGACACAAGTGAAACTTTGGACTATGCTGAGGCACAGACATTTGGGGAACAGGCTTGGACCTTGGAATTAGACAGACCTGGTCCAAGATCTGATTCTACCACTTATTAGCTTTATGACCTAAACAAATTGCAAAAATGTTGAGACTCAGTATCCTTACTTGTAAAAAAGGAAGAATTTTACGGAATACATAACATATGTACAAAAACTATTAATGGTTTCCCCTTTGTTTGACCAGGACCCTGACCTTGACTACCACTTGTACAGGTCATTTAACATGGCAGATGTTTGGTCATTTGAGAAGGCGGTCATGTGGCTTGGTATTCTTAAGATAACCAGGCACCTGGAGATATTTTTTCCTTTTCTAAGTTGTTTATATGTGTGTGTGTGTGTCAGACACACATATATACAAATGAATATATACATTTATGCATATGTATGTACGTGTGCATATATTTGTATGTGCGTTTCCTTTTTCTTCCAAAACTTTTTCCCTTTTCTTCTTTCCATCTGTGATCCACTTTTGGCCATGTCACAGGTCTTCTAGGGACCTCAGGATCAGCTCTACCATTTGTAACTATGAAGATTGCCATCCAATGCATTGAATAGGTGGGCTAAGTTTGGGATGTGTGTCTCTCCACTGCCCCTCCAAAGACTCTAAACACTCTGGAGATTTTGAAATCCCTACTTCTTGTATCATTACTTTCATGCACGTCCGTGTGAAGAGACCACCAAATAGGCTTTGTCTGAGCAACATGGCTGTTTATTTCACCTGGGTGCAGGCGGGCTGAGTCCGAAAAGAGAGTCAGTGAAGTGAGATGGAGTGGGGCTGTTTTATAAGATTTGGGTAGGTAAAAGAAAATTACAGTCAAAAGGGGGTTGTTCTCTGGTGGGCAGGAGTGGGGGGGGGTCACAAGGTGCTCAGTAGGGGAGCTTTTGAGCCAGGATGAGCAAGGAGAAGGAATTTCACAAGATAATGTCATCAGTTAAGGCAGGAACAGGCCATTTTCACTTCTTTTGTGGTGGAATGTCATCAGTTAAGGCAGGAACCAGCCATCTGGATGTGTACGTGCAGGTCACAGGGGATATGATGGCTTAGCTTGGGCTCAGAGGCCTGACATTCCTGTCTTCTTATATTAAGAAAAATAAAATGAAATAGTAGTAAAGTGTTGGGATGGCGTAAGTTTTTGGGGGTGGCATGGAGAGATAATGGGCGATGTTTCTCAGGGCTGCTTCGAGCGGGATTAGGGGCGGCATGGGAACCTAGAGTGGGAGAGATTAAGCTGAATGAAGATTTTGTGGTAAAGGGTGATATTGTGGGGTTGTTAGAAGAAACATTTGTCATTTAGAATTATTGGTGATGGCCTAGATATGGTTTTATATGAATTGAAAAACTAAACGGAATAAGGGAAGGAGAAAAACAGGTATTAAAGGACTGAGAATTGGGAGGACCCAGGACATCTAATTAGAGAGTGCCTAAGGAGATTCAGCATAGTCCTGCCAACAAAGATTATTATTTACTTTAAGAGTTAAGAGTGGCAGTTTGGGGATAGCACCAAGAGATATCAGCTGTGATGGCTTGGAGGAACAGTGTAAACCGGCAGGGTAAACAAGAGCAGGGCATGTATGAGTAGTTGAGAACGGTGAATAGGAGTATGACTAGACAGAGGATAGTAGGGATGACAAGTTTTTTTGGGCATAGTCCAAATTGGTCTGGTGTCTGGAAGGAGACTGGGGCCTAATAAAAAGGGGCATCCATACAGGAGCTCAAATGGGCTGTACCCTGTAGCATTCCGAAGACAGGCCTGAATTCTGAGAAGGGCAAGTGGTAAAAGTATTGCCCAGTCCTTTTTAAGTTGGTGGCTGAGCTTGGTGAGGTGTGTTTTTAAAAGACCATTAGTCCGTTCTACCTTTCCTGAAGACTGAGGACTGTAAGGGATATAAAGGTTTCACTGAATACCAAAAGCCTGAAAAAATGCTTGGCTGGTTTGACTAATAAAGGCTGGTCCGTTATCAGACTGTATAGAGGTAGGAAGGCCAAACCGAGGAATTATGTCTGACAGAAGGGAAGAAATGACTACGGTGGCCTTCTTAGACCCTGTGGGAAAGGCCTCTACCCATCCAGTGAAAGTGTCTACCCAGACTAAGAGGTATTTTAGTTTTCTGACTCAGGGCATGTGAGTAAAGTCAACTTGCCAGTCCTGGGCAGGGGCAAATCCCTGAGCTTGATGTGTAGGGAAGGGAGGGGGCCTGAATAATCCCTGAGGAGTAGTAGAATAGCAGATGGAACACTGAGAAGTTATTTCCTTGAGGATAGATTTCCACGATGGAAAGGAAATGAGAGGTTCTAAGAGGTGGGCTGGTGGCTGGTACTATAGCATAGCCTGCCTTTGCTGGTATGTGGCGATTAGGCCTGGTGGAACTACTATCAATAAAACAAGTGTGTTCAGGGTGAGGAAAGGAAAGAAGGAAATACGGGGAAATGGGGTGAATGTCAGGTGGATCAGAGAGATACAGTCATAGGGGTCAGGTGTGGTATCGGGAATACTGTGGGAGGCTGGATTGAAGTCTGGGCCAGGAACAATGGTAATTGTGGGAGACTCAACAAAGAGTGAGTACAGCTGAAGGAGCCGGGGAGCAGAAAGTATATGCAGCAGGTGGGAGAAAGAAAATAGATTCTGGAAGTTATGAGAACTGTAGAGAGTGAGTTGAGCATAGTTTGTGATTTTTTGGGCCTCTAAAAGTATTAAAGCAGCAGCAGCTGCTGCACGCAGACATGAGGGCTAGGCTAAAACAGTAAGGTCAAGTTGTTTGGACAGAAAGGCTACAGGACGCGGTCCCGGCTCTTGTGTAAGAATTTTGACCTTACTAACCATGCCTAGGAAGGAAAGGAGTTGTTTTGTAGAAGGGATTGGGGTTTGGGAGATTAGCTGGACACGATCAGCAGGGAGAGCACATGGGTTTTCATGAGAATTATGCCGAGATAGGTAACAGATGAGGAAGAAATTTGGGCTTGATTGAAGTAATGGGGGCTGTCTGTGAAGCCTTGCGGCAGTACAGCCCACGTAATTTGCTGAGCCTGATGGGTGTCAGGGTCAGTCCAAGTGAAAGCGAAGAGAGGCTGGGATGAAAGGTGCAAAGGAATAGTAAAGAAGCATGTTTGAGATCCAGAACAGAGTAATGGGTTGTGGAGGGAGGTATTGAGGATAGGAGAGTATTTGGGTTTGGCACCACGGGGTGGATAGGCAAAACAATTTGGTTGATAAGGCACAGATCCTGAAGTAACCTGTAAGCCTTGTCTGGTTTTAGGACAGGTAAAACGGGGGAATTGTAAGGGCAGTTTATAGGCTTTAGAAGGCCATACTGTAGCAGGCGAGTGATAATAGACTTTAGTCCTTTTAAAGCGTGCTGTGGGATGGGATATTGGCATTCAGCGGGATAAGAGTGATTAGGTTTTAATGGGATGGTAAGGGGTGCATGATTGGTTGCTAAGGAGGGAGTAGAGGTGTCCTATACTTGTGGGTTAATGTGGGGAGATGCAAGGGGAGGATGTGAAGGAGGCTTTGAACTGGGGGAAAAGGTGGCAATGAGGTGTGGCTGTAGCCCAGGAATAGTCAGCGAAGCAGCTAATTTAGTTAAAGTGTCTCGGCCTAATAAGGGAACTGGGCAGGTGGGGATAATTAAAAAGGAGTGCTTAAAAGAGTATTGTCTAAGTTGACACCAGAGTTGGGAAGTTTTAAGAGGTTTAGAAGCCTGGCCGTCAGTATCCACAACAGTTATGGAGGCAAGGGAAACAGGCCCTTGAAAAGAAGGTAATATGGAGTGGGTAGCCTCCGTATTGATTAAGAAGGGGACAGACTTACCCTCCACTGTGAGAGTTACCTAGAGCGTCTGTGATGGTCCTGTAGGCTTCTGAGGCAATCTGGCAGCATCAGTCTTCAGCTGCTAAGCTGAGAAGATCTAGAAAGGAGTCAGTCAGAGAGCCTTGGGCCAGAGTTCCAGGGCCTCTGGGAGTGGCTGCCAGGTGAGTTCAACAGTCCGATTTTCAGTGGGGTCCCACACAGATGGGACGCGGCTTAGGAGGAATCCCGGGCTGTGGGCATTCCTTGGCCCAGTGGCCAGATTTCCGGCGCGTGTAGCAAGCTCCTGGGGGAGGAGGTTCTGGAGGAACGCCTGGCCCCTGCGGTTCAGGCATTTGGAAGTTCTTGTGTGCTGGAGATGTGGCTGGGGTTTGTCTCACAGTGGAGGCAAGGAATTGCAACTTTTTTCTATTATTGCACACCTTGAAGGTGAGGTTAATTAAGTCCTGTTGTGGGGTTTGAGGGCCGAATTTAATTTTTGGAGCTTTATTTAAAGTTGGGAGCGTATTGGGTAATAAAATGTATATTAAGAATAAGACGGCCTTTGATCTTTTAGGGTCTAGGGCTGTAAAGCGTCTCAGGGTTGCTGCCAAACAAGCCATGAACTGGGCTGGGTTTTTCGTATTTGATGAAAAAGACCCTAAACGCTATCTGATTTGGGAGAGGTCGTATAAAGAAAAAGGCGCATTAACCTTGACTATGCCTTTAGCTCCAGCCACCTTTTTAAGAGGAAATTGCTGGGCAGGTGGGGGAGGGCTCGTCACGGAACAAAACTCTAAGCCGGACGGGGTGTGAGGAGGGGAGGTGATAAAAAGATTATAGGGTGGAGGAGCGGAGGCTGAGGAAGAATTGGGACCTAGTTGGGCCTGGCGAGGAGCAGCCTGGGGAGGAGGGGAGAGGTCAGATGGGCTTCTAGAAAAGGAAGATTAGAAAGACTCAGCGACGCTTGGGGTTGGGACGGGGATGATTCGCACTGGGAACAGAGACTAGGGAGGGAACAATGTGTAAAAGAATGCCTGGCACCTCAGACCATTTGCCCATTTTTTGACAAAAATTATTTAGGTCTTATAGGATGGAGAAATTGAAAGTACCATTTTCTGGCCATTTAGAGCCATTGTCAAGTTTGTATTGGGGCCAAGCGGTGTTGCAGAAGAAAATACGATGCTTAGATTTTAGGTCAGGTGAGAGTTGAAGAGGTTTTAAGTTCTTAAGAACGCAGGCTAAGGGAGAAGAAGGAGGAATGGAGGGTGGAAGGTTGCCTATAGTGAAGGGGACAAGTTTAAAGAGAAGGGTAGAGACACAGAGAAGGGGGTAGGGAGCAGCCCTGGGCTGCAACGTGGGTGAGCAGCCAAAGCAGGTGTCCCCGCAATTGACTTGCCACCAAGGAAACGTGGGTGAATGATCAAGGCAGGCGTCCCCATGGAGATCAGAAACCAATGGAACGTGTGTGAATCATCAGAGAGGTGTCCCCACAATGATTAAACACCAAGGGAAGGCTGCCTTCCAGAGTCCATGACCGGCGCCGGAGTTTTGGGTCCACAGATAAAATGTGTCTCCTTTGTCTCTACCAGAAAATGAAAGGAATTGAAATTAAGAGAAGGGAGAGATTGAAGTGTGGCGCCAAGATTGAAAGGAGAAAGAGGTTGAGGGATAGTGAGAGAGGTTGGAGAAGAGAGTAAAAAGAGGCCGCTTACCGGATTTGAAATTGGTGAGATGTTCCTTGGGCTGGTCGGTCTGAGGACCTGAGGTCGTAGGTGGATCTTTCTCACGGAGCAAAGAGCAGGAGGACAGGGGATTGATCTCCCAAGGGAGGTCCCCCAATCGAGTCACGGCATCAAATTTCATGCGCGTCTGTGTGAAGAGACCACCAAACAGGCTTTGTGTGAGCAACGTGGCTGTTTATTTCACCTGGGTGCAGATGGGCTGAGTCCGAAAAGAGAGGCAGTGAAGGGAGATAGGGGTGGGGTCGTTTTATAATATTTGGGTAGGTAAAGGAAAATTACAGTCAAATGGGGGTTCTCTGGCAGGCAGGAGTGGGGGGCGTCACAAGGTGCTCAGTAGGGGAGCTTTTGAGCCAGGATGAGCCAGGAAAAGGAATTTCACAAGATAATGTCAACAGTTAAGGCAGGAACAGGCCATTTTCACTTCTTTTGGGGTGGAATGTCATCAGTTAAGGCAGGAACCAGCCAACTGGATGTGTATGTGCAGGTCACAGGGGATATGATGGCTTAGCTTGGGCTCAGAGGCCTGACAATTACCAAAGGGATGAAAATGTAACCTTTGCAATTCTGGAGCAAGGATGTGAGAGAAAAACTCAACTTCCTCTAATTTCTTGTTCTCCAAAAACCTCCTTACATGCATTTACCTGCTCCTGCCTCCCAGCTCTGCATGAACCTGGCTCAGTCTTGTCGCCACAATGCCTTCAGTTAAAACCAGGGGATAATATGGCCTCTTATTACACATGAGAATGTTGGGCGGTACCAAATGGGGTGTTATATACAAGAGGCTTTCAGAGTCTGTCATGTGTTATGTGTGGAGCAAATGATGAATCCTTACCCCTTCCTTTATTGTTCTTGGCTTTCCAAGGACCTATGGAGTGAAAACAAAGATAGTTTTGTTGCGTGGCTCTTCTGCACTAAGCACTTTCTCACAACAGGGCCTCTCATAGCAGCTGTGTGAAGCAGGCATTGCTCTCCCAAGGTTATAGATGAAGAAACTGAAGCTCTGCTGGGCGACTTGCCCGAGATCACACAGTTCACACAGTTACGATGTGGCAGAGTTGATGTCTCCATTAGGTACTCTGAGCATGGGGCCTATAGCACACAAGCTGTTTAAGAGCACTTAAAAATGTGAGACCTGAGAAACAATGACTAGCTCGAAAATAGCAAAAGAGCACTGTACAATCAAAAGCAATATTCATTTAGTTAAATATTTATGTCAAATGACATTAGGTCAACTTGCCCATTGCAACTTTACTCTTCAGTAGTTTAGGTCTATGTGAATTATATTCATGTGGAATATGGGTGCATATTACTGGTTTGTTAAGCTGTGAGATACAGGAGACAGGGCCTTCAAAAGCAAAGGAGCTGAAAACCTGGGAAAAGACCGAAACAGCCTGAAGTGAAACTCAGTCCTCGAGCCTCATCCTTCCCCTCTGTTTCTGCCTCTTCTGGAGTTGAGCTAAGTGACTGCTCTGGGTTTTGTCTGGTCTGTGGAATGAGTAAAGGTGTTTTCAGGTTTCTTTCTAGGGCTCACAGGTGAGTTTGGACAGTTCTTCATCTGTCCACAAAGCAGTGACCATTTTCATTTTTTCTTTATCCATGTATGTCAAATACCTGTTCATCAGGACACCTGTTATGCTAATTAAGTGCCCCTGTGTGCTTCTGCCATGAGAGACTGTGATTGTCAGTGGGACTCACTGGATTTCTGCCTCCTACTCACAAGAGGTTGTGGACCTCCAGCTCCCACTGTTGGGAGACCTAGTTGCTCTCTGTGTTCCGTGCCACTCCACATTGCAAACAAACCCAAGGACTCCTGCCTAATTTGCCCACCAGTGACAACCTCCCTGCTTTTCTGGCTAGTTTTATTGGCTGAAGTGTGCAATTTATTCCCCAGCCTGGGCACCGCCATCTGTCACAGTGTCTTGTACCCCAGCAGGGGACTGAATAGCTCACTGGCTCACAACAAAAAATAGGTAAATAGAGAGCCCTGAGTGGGTGAGGTGGAGCATTTCTGCACACATGGAGCTGCACTGAGGATAGGAGCTCTTCAAACACTTGTGGGGCCCATGGACACGTGATGGTTGCATTGCCTTTCCTCACTGAGTGTGTTCTTCCCCCATATTGTTATAACTATGTCTACATCCCTTTCTGGAGCCTTCCATGTCACCACATTAAAATACACCATAGCTGGCCAGGTGCGGTGGCTCATGCCTGTAATCCCAGCACTTTGGGAGGCTGAGGTGGGTGTATCACGAGGTCAGGAGATCGAGACCATCCTGGCTAACACAGTGAAACCCAGTCCCTACTAAAAATACAAAAAAATTAGCCAGGCGTGGTAGTGGGCGCCTGTAGTCCAGCTACTCAGGAGGCTGAGGCAGGAGAATGGCATGAACCCGGAGGCGGAGCTTGGAGTAAGCCGAGATCACACCACTGCACTCCAGCCTGGGTGACAGAGCAAGACTCTGTCTCAAAAAAAAAAAAAAAAAACAACAAAAACAAACAAACAAAAAAATACACCATAGCCTTCCTGCAGCAGAACCTGTGGAATTCCTTGGTGTGATCTTCAGTCTGCCATTATCCATGGATCCCATGGCAGACATATTTATCATAAGCTTTGACATTAGGAAGATCCATGTCCAATTACACCTTCCTACCTAATACCTATGTGACTTCAGGCAATTTTACGTCTCTGGGTCTGTTTGTCCCTAGAATGAGGATAATGGAACCAATTGATGGGGATAGTGAGATAATTTATTCACTCATAAGACATATTTTGAATGGCTACCATGTAGGAGTTAGTGTTTCTATTTTGCCTATGAGGAAATTAAGCCTTACTCAGATGTTCTGTCTGGGACGCGTGGCTAGTAAATGATGGAATCTATCGGGGCTCATTTATCCATTAGCATTTATTCAGTACTGGGGACTCAGTGGGATGCTGGGACGTGGTTTTTGCCCTGATAAAATCTATAGACTAAAGAGGGGCAGCTTCTGTACAAATAAGCTGAGTAAAACCTCTAATGTATGTAAGGAACCTGGTTCCATCCTGATTCAAAGTAGGTATTATTACTTTCTATCCCCTTCCTCTGCTCTGCCTGGATGTCGCACTGTGCTTTTTCTTTTTTCTTTTTCTTTCTCTTTTTTTTTTTTTGAGATGGAGTCTCGCTCTGTCACCCAGACTGGAGTGCAGTGCCGTGATCTCTGCTCACTGCAAGCTCCGCCTCCTGGGTTCACACCATTCCCCTGCCTCAGCCTCCCGAGTAGCTGGGACTACAGGCGCCTGCCACCAGGCCCAGCTAATTTTTTGTATATTTAGTAGAGACGGGGTTTCACCGTGTTAGCCAGGATGGTCTCGATCTCCTGACCTCGTGATCCACCCGCCTCGGCCTCCCAAAGTGCTGGGATTACGGGCATGAGCCACCGCGCCCGGCCCACTGTGCTTTTTCTTAATCTTTTGTGCTTTCGAATTTTGCTTATGCTATTATTCCTTCATCTTCAGAGGCTCTCTATTGCGGTTTGATTCATCCTTCAAGGCCTATTCAAATGTATGTCTGTGAACTTGTTCCTAAATTGCTTGCTCAGGATGAAGACATCTGGAAGGTTCTGTCACATAGTTAAAAGAGCATGAGCTTTGGACTCACATGGGCCATATCAGATCTCAGCTCTACCAATCTGTGTGATCTTAGGCTTCTTGCTTGACCTCTCTGGCCTCAATTCCTTTTCATAAAATAGGAATAACAATGGTGGCCTCACAGGATTTTTGTGAATAATAAATGAAATAAGGCTTATTATGTGCATGGCATACGGATGGGGTACATAACTGATTTACTCATCCTTTTCCCTCCCTCCCTCCCTCCCTCCCTCCCTCCCTCCCTCCCTCCCTCCCTCCCTCCCTCCCTCCCTTCCTTCCTTCCTTCCTTCCTTCCTTCCTTCCTTCCTTCCTTCCTTCCTTCCTTCCGGTGTGAATATAGCTCACTGCAGCCTCAAACTTCTGGGCTCAAGCGATCCTCCCACCTCAGCCTCCTGAGTAGCTGGGACTACAGGCAAGCACCACCATGCCCAGCTAATTTATTTTTCTTTTCTTTTTTTAAAAAATTTTTTTGTAGAGATGACGTCTTGCCATGTTGCCCATGCTGGTCTCAAAGTCCTGACCTCAAGCAATACTCCTACCTCAGCCTCCCAAAGTGTTGGGATTACAGGCATAAGCCACAACACCTGTCCCTTTTCTTTAACATATATTTATTTGATTCTTCTTTGATTTAGAATGACATCACAACATCCCATTTCTACTTCTAACTAGGGTCAGGGTGATCAAACATCGATATACCATGAAGTGTGAAAGTCAGAGGGTTTCCTTGGTAGCACATAGAGCTACTGTTTTGTTTTTGTTTTTGTTTTCTATAGTAGGAGGGCAGAAAAAGGTGAGAATTGAGCCTAGGGATTAATTATTAGAAAAACAGAGCCCCAGGGAAGAATGTCTTCTCAGTCCAGGCAAGGCTGTTTTACCAAGGTCAGGCCCTGACTGAGAAAGAGTGAGACACCAAGACTGGAAAGGGAAAGTCTTCAGGATATCGCACATATCCTCCATATGAAAAAATCTTGATTCTAAGCAGAACAGATGAGCAAAAAGTGGCATGTATGTTGGAGGCTATGTCAAGACAAATGCACCCTAGAGGTTGGGATTACCCCAACTAAGTTTCAGGGGATTCCTACATCAGGGAACTCTTTAGGAACTTAATGATCTGGTGCGTGAAGGACACCTCTTCAAAATAAAGGTTAAACTGTTGCATTTTGTCTTTCCCACTATTAGGGAGCAAGCATAATGCCTGATAGGCTTTTTTTTTTTTTTTTTTTTTTTTGGCTTCTGGAGGCAGTATGCCTTACTCCTGGGAACACTGTTTTAGTGAAACCCTGCCAGTCTTGCGTTAGTTCACAGCAGTCTTGTGTTAGCATTTACCACTGAAGAGCCATGGCACAACCAGGTAGACAGAATGACATGGCCAGGAGATGCTGGCCAGGTGGTCATTGTCCTTTCAATACTGGCATAGTGAACACAGTGATGGAGAAGCCATGATGGCTGGGATGGAGGCTACAAACAGGCTCCCACTTCAATATCAAGGTCGATCCAGCCCTTGTCATGACTGAATGTTCACTCTATCAGCAATAGAGGTCAATGCTGACTACCTGATATGGCACCAGTTTTGGAGGAGATCAACTAGCAACTTTCTGGCCAGTTGATTACATTGGACTCCTTTCACCTGTGAAAGGCTGTGATTCACTTTGACCAGAATTTACACTTGTCTACATTTGCCTTTCCAGCCTGCATGACCTCAGCTAGCACTGCCATTTGAGAGCTTGCAGAGTGTTCTACCTATTTTTAGGAGATTCCTGTAAGCAACCCGCTTTATGGCAATGGAAGTGTAGCAGTGGTAGCATGACCATGGGATACACTGACCATGTGACATGGTAGACTGCCCCAAATTTGCCCATCAGTTAGGTTGCTGACATGGCGTTTTCAAATAACCACTGATGAAATGGCTTGGAGATGATATACAAAGATGGAACATAATCCTTCAGCATGCACTGTATATCCTAAACCATAGATCATTGTATTGTGTTGCATCCCCAGTGAGTTGAAGACATGGGTCTGAGAACTAAAGGGTGAAAGTAGAAGTGACCCCATTTAACATCACACCCAGTTACCTACTTGGCGGTTTTGTGTCTCCCATTCCCATAACTTTGGGGTATGTGGGTTTAGAGGTTCTGTCAAAGAGCAGGAGCATTTCCACCAAGGCACAGAGAAAGAGTCCCGTTAAATTTTAAACTTTGGCTGTCACTTGGTCATTTCAGGCCCCTCAGGACAGGAAGCTGACCGACAGGTAAAGACATCACCTTCCTGGTGAGAATATACTTTGCTGATCAGCAGGAAGTAGGTCTACTTTTTCACCATGGAGGCAGAGAAGGACATACTTGGTAGCAGGTGATCCACTGGGGCATCTGTTTGTACTCCCTTGTTCAATTTTGATGGCAAATGGATGAATGAACCGGCCACGACCTGAGGACACAGGCCACTAGACCAGAAGAGGGGCTGGCCAGAGGTGAGGGCAGTCTTCAATGAGTAGTAGATAAAGGAAATGATAAGTGTCAATTGCAGCAAAAGCTCCAGATTCAACAGTAGGTTCTATGGTTTCTCCCACTAACCTTCTTGTGATGGTTAATTGTATGTGTTAACTTGACCAGGACGTGGAGTGCTGAGACATTTGGTTAAATATGATTCTGTAGTGTCTGTGAGGACATTTCTGGACAAGACTAGCATCTGAATTGGTAGGCTGATTGCCCTCCTTGATGTAGATGGGCATCACCCAATCAATTGAAGACATGAGTAGAAGAAAAAGACTAAGAAGGAGCTCTGCCTGCCTGATGGCTGAGCTCAGCCAGGAAAATTGGCCTTTTCCTGCCTTTGGACTTGGACTGAAACATCAGCTCTTCTTAGGACTAGAGCTTGATGGCTTTCAGACTGGGATTACACATTGGCTTTCTTTGGGTCTCCAGCCAATTGCAGATCTTGGGACTTCTTAGCCGCCATAATTATGTGAGCAAATTCTTTATAATAAATCTCTCATTTTCTGTCTCTCTCTCTCTCTGTATACACACACACATATAGACACACACGCACATGCTTATATAGGTATATATATAGATGTATACCTATATAAAAATATATATGCTTTTAAACAACAGATCTACAACTGTATCTCTATAACTTATCTAGAACCATGATAAATAGCAATTTAATGTTGTAGATTGAATGTTATTGTCACCCCAAAATTCAAATGTTGAACACAATGTATGATATTTGGAGATGGGGCCTTTGAGAGGTAATTAGAGTTAGATGAGGTCATAAGAGGCCCTAGTCTAATGAGATCAATATCCTCATAAGAAGAGACACCAGAGAGCTTTCTTGAGTGCTCTCACTCTCTCTCTCTCTTTCTGCCTATTTGTACGCAAAGAAAAGGTAATGTGAGCACACAATGAGATGACAGCCACACAAAAGCCAACAGAAGAGTCCTCAGAATAAAACCTGCCTTGCCAGCACCTTGATGTTGGAAGTCTCACCCTCCAGAAAAGCGAGAAACAAATTTCTGTCACTTAAGCCACCCAATCTGTAATATTTTATTATAGCAGCCTGAGCATATTAACACATTTCTTAAGTTTCTCCAGAAAAGAGAACCACCAGAACCATGCAGAAGCTGTTTCCAGAACTTATTTTACTAAGCACCTGTATCTGACCAGAGCAAGGGTGGACTGTAGTGGATACTGTGGCGTGCTGCCCAGGGCCTTTTTCAAGACTGAGTCCATCAATTAGCCAGCTGCCAATAATGTTGAAAGAGCTCAGCTGAGTTTCTCTTCAAAAATTGCCCTCATCAGAAGTTCATGTCCTCACTTAAGTTTATGTCCTTTCCCCAGGGGCGTCCTTTATCCAATGATCATCCCAGGACCAGAGCTCCCTGTGGGAAGGGCTATGTCTCTGTTGTAACTGTTCCAGCTCAGCTTCTCCCTCAGACCCATCCTACCTCCTTGGTCCCCCACGGTTGATCCCAGGGGCACCCTCCAGTATGCTTTCTGCATACAGACTTGCATCTCAGAGTTTGTTTACTGAGAAACCGGGCTTAAGATACAAATATTACAGATATTATGTTTTCTTTACATGAAATTTATAGATAATATACCTACCTCAACACATCAAAAAAACTTTTTAAAGTGTTCCCTAACTATAACAAAGAAATAAAAGTAAAGCCATACTTAATAAAATCATAATGCACTTAGTATTTAATAAGGAAATAATGTCTCAGGTGAAGCTATATCAGAAGATGAGAAACTAGAGCCATAAAATCACCATGAATTTGAGGGAACTGCGATTCAGAGATACTGTTTTGCTAACACCTTGTGAACACTGCCAGCAGTCCTGCTATTGGGGATATTTTGTGAATTAGCTATCAACTCTTGGAAAGTTCTGAACAAACTAATGTTATACAATATTCTCTTGATTTACATGGTAATTGTACTCCTGGATAGTTCAGCGTAAAAATAGGGCAAAAATAACTATGTTTTTATGTAAAACCAAGAAAGGTTTTCAGCTAATTATAAACTTTTTTCCTTGTGCAGGATTGTCTACCAGGAACTTTGGAGGTTGTGAGAGTTGTCAGGCAATTCTTGGTGGATGGAGCCAATGTGAGCTCTGTAGAGCACCTAGCACACCAAGTCCTTGCCTAAAAGTGCCCCCATCATTAAGACAGCAAGAACCACTCCCATACATTTCCCCTATGCCCTCCATATGCTCTGCTACAAAGGAAGGCCAGTAGGGAAAAGGAAAGGGAGTAAATTTTGAATAGTAGCCCCCAAACTGCAGATTTATACTACGACCTTATGATGGTCAGTGGCAGGACCCAAACTTGAACCCAGGCCTGTGGGATCCAGCCCTAGTGCTTCTTCTACTATGCCACTCTCCTACTTGAACTTCCTTAAGGAAGGTTAGGATCAGGGAATGGCATGCAAATGTGGTGGTTTTTAGAGAGAACCCTTCCCAGTGAACCTCAGGGGTCACGCCAAGGCCATTTGAAAGGCTGCCACATGATCTCTGCTAAATTAATAGCTTCTATTTTGAGCATCATGATTTAGGGGCTTTGGCACCAGCCTCCTTTTTTTTCTGCTTTTAAAGACAGGCAGCCAGGGTGGGCAAGTTTAACTTTTATGGTTTGATAGCCTTGTAATTGGTAATTAGTTGACTAAGGCTGTGTTTTAACAGTTGCAGAGGCCATTTGTGGTACCATTACTCTTTGAAGACATACATCTCCAACTCTCAATTTTCTTTCTTCTTTCCTGTTCTTCTGAGACTCCCTCCTTTCCTTCTGCACCTTTCTTAATTAGACTGCCCTACTTATCATGTGAAGATGTAGACCATAAGGAAAAAGAAAGAGAAAGAGAGAATGTACTTCCTGAAACTGCTCCTCCTTTCTACTTCTTGCTACGTTGGCACTACAGTACATGGCTGGGGGATGCAGATGATCCCCTTTACCCTGTGGTATCTCTTTGGTAGGGGACTAGGAGGCCATGTTAGGCTATGGATGGCAAAATTAGTCATAGAACTAATAAATCCCCTCTACAAGAGTTTTTCCTTTGTAAGAAAGTGTTCACTTGCCTACTAGTTTAAGTAATGGAGGGGCTTATTCAAAGGCTATTGAGTAACTCATAATATTAAAGTATTTGGTGAACCAACAGCCGGCAGAAAGGACAGGAACCAGGGGATGCCAGGACACCTCAGCATTAGAAACACATGAACTGGTTCCAAGAGTGGCTGCCATCAGATTACCAACGGCAAGGACTTTCTGACTTTGTGCACCCTTGCTTAAGACAAATTCCACCTCATCAAGAGATGTTGATTTTCCTAGCTGCTGTCAAGCCCACTGCTCCAGGGGTAGGGATGAAGGTGTGAGGCATGGAGTGCAGCCTTGTGATTGGCAACCTCACCAAAACAACCTGGAGGAAGGAAGGGAAGTTCATGAAAAGGAGGCATGTGCCAGACTAAAACCACAAGTATCCACCAGAGAAACCTAGAACTTAAAGATTATATTTTCTACTTGTCCATTTGATACACAAGAGCCCATTATGTGATACTGTACTAGAACATACCAGTGATAGACAATGCAATCATATTTGAGGCACCCTCAAATGAAGCAGCATGGGAGAAACTGCTCTAAAAGAGAACTGAACTGAAATTCACCTCCATGTAGCTTGTTCCTGTTGCTCTTAGCACATTTTCCTGGAGCCCCATGGATCAAGTCAATTCAGTTGTTCTCAAGATGATGCTTTAAATATTTGATGGCAGAAGTCACATCTCTGTGGGTTCTTTCCCAAGCTTAAACATCCTTAGTTCCTTCAACCATCTTGGTGGGTTTTGGCCACTGGATATGTGCATTATTCAATTCCAGAACTACACATCTTTCTTTATATAGTTGCTTAATGCAGATTCCAATTTGCAGATAATACATTCAACAAAGATTTACAGAGCGCCTGCTTTGGGTCAGGAATTGTACTAGATGCTGGGGATATATGTTGAGCAAACATAGACCTCTCCTCTCTCCCATTGTCTGGATCCTGGTCTAGTGTTGACCACCTTTCCCCCTCACATGTTCTTTCCTTCTGTGAGTTGGGCTGGGTGGGAAAAAATGCAAGAGGTAACAGGATTATTAATTATCTTCACCTCTCTTTTTCCCCAATGCTAGAACATGCCACTTTATCCCTTGGTTTTCAATAAAAATAGAAATCTTTATTTTAAAAATAAAATGTATAACTAATATTTGTTGAGCATCTGCCATGTATTGGACATGAGGCTGGACAATTTCATGTATTTTATCATTCATTAGAAGCCCCTTGGGAGTAAGTATACTGGCCTACATTTTATAGATGAAGTAACTGAGACCCTCAAAGGGTAAGTCAATTGCCTAATGACAAGCTGATATGTGGGCAGAACAATATCTCTCTGATTAATCAAATAGGAAAAAATCCTTTGTTTTATGCTGCTAGAATACCAGCTTAGATGACAAGACCATAAACCTCTGGAAGGAAGACACTGGCTTATTCATCTCTGAACTCCTACTACCTGGCACACATTATCCTGTGTGATTGGATAATCATCAGATTCTTGGAATCAGAACAGACTTCTGAGGACTTGGAGTCTATTCTGTATTTTATATGCATTCCGAAAATATGGCCTCACTACACCTGTCTAAAATATTTGTAGTTCTTTCCATAGGACAGGCTCCTGTATTCCATTCTTGTTCCTTCTTAGGTAATCTATTCCTTCTCCTGGAGGCCAGTTCCCTGCCTCTAGTTTTGCCTAGCAAATACCCATTTATCTCTTAGGCTTCACATCAAATGCTACCTCTCCATGAAGGCTTCCTCAGCTCTCTGGTTTAGAGTTCCTGATCTCTCTTTCCCACAGTGTTTTTCACAGTCCTCCAAGGTACAAATCATCTTGCTGTGCTGAATTGTCTTTTGGCTTGACTCTCACTCCAATAGGCTGGAAGTATTTTGAGGACAGGGGCTGTTTCTTCTTCTTTGTATATTCAGCACCCAACATAATGGGTGTCACATGGCGGATGGTGAATGAATATTTGTTGAATGAATAAATGAGTAATATGTCTTGGAATTGATTTTTAAAAATCCAAGAACCATAATATTATAATGGCAAACTTCATTAAGTTCTCAGTGTCAAAAATCAAGAAAACAAAGAACTTACTATTTTGATTAATTTCAGGAAAACAGAAATCACTTGATTAAACAATTCTGTACTGTAAGAATGGAGATCAGTAAAACTATCACTCTCCTCCAGAAGCAGATACTGTAAAATGAGCTTTTTGCGGCTCTGAAGAAAATGCTTCTATAGAAAAAAGCATGATTAGTACTGCTGATAAGATTCATAATCATACTGTCACTGTTTATGACTTAAATAATTATCTAAGAGTGTTTCAAAAACCTGAAACTACCAAGCAAAGGGGTCCTAATGTGAATTCTCTCTTAGAGAAAGACAAAGTCCAAGGCCAAACAGACTGTTTGGTTGTCTGGTTGTTACTGTTCTCCTCCTTGGATGTCGAGAAGTTTAAGAAGTTAGAAAGACGAGCATGAAGTAGAAATTCAATCTGATTTGAAACTTGTTATTCTTAGCAAGACAATTCCAGATAGCAAAGCAATTAATCAATCAAAGCCAGCTCCCTCCCTAAAAGGGGAAGCTCATATCATGTTATTTTACATTTTTCTTTAGAAAGAGAGTCTTGTGTATTTTTGTTTTTCTTACTCATGTAAGCTGTGCGTGTGAAGCTGTGCAAAGAAAATCTGAATAACATATGTCCAGTTTTCTAGAAGTTTCAGTCTTTCACATAATAAAGGCTGCCTACAGATCATTGGGATTGGAACAAGTGTGAAAATGATATCTTTTTCCCTGCAAAAGGATCTATATTATAATAGTTGTCATTCACCACACCCCACTGTGTGCCAGGTGCTTTCCAGACATTGCATATTTAATTTTCACCAGCCGGCCCTTGTCAGTAGTGTTAACCCTACACTGCTACCACCAACATGGAACACTATCATCTTATGCCTGGTGGAAGGCAAACCCTCATCTCTCAAAGGTCTACTCACTGCATAACAACCAAGACAAGTCCATATATATATATTATACTTTAAGTTCTAGGGTACAAGTGCACAACGTGCAGGTTTGTTACATATGTATACATGTGCCGTGTTGGTGTGCTGCACCCATTAACTCGTCATTTAGCATTAGGTATATCTCCTAATGCTATCCCTCCCCACTCTCCCCACCCCACAATAGGCCCCAGTGTGTGATGTTCCCCTTTCTGTGTCCAAGTGTTCTCATTGTTCAATTTCCACCTATGAGTGAGAACATGCGGTGTTTGGTTTTTTGTCCTTGTGATAGTTTGCTGAGAATGATGGTTTCCAGCTTCATCCATGTCTCTACAAAGGACAAGAACTTATCCTTTTTTATGGATGCATAGTATTCCATGGTCTATATATGCTACATTTTCTTAATCTAGTCTATCATTGGACATTTGGGTTGGTTCCAAGCTTTGCTATTGTGAATAGTGCCGCAATAAACATACGTGTGCATGTGTCTTTATATCAGCATGATTTATATTCCTTTGGTTATATCCCCAGTAATGGGATGGCTGGGTCAAATGGTATTTCTAGTTCTAGATCCGTGAGGAATCGCCACACTGACTTCCACAATGGTTGAACTAGTTTACACTCCGACAAACAGTGCAAAAGTGTTCCTATTTCTCCATATCCTCTCCAGCAACTGTTGTTTCCTGACATTTTAATGATTGCCATTCTAACTGGTGTGAGATGGTATCTCATTGTGGTTTTGATTTGCATTTCTCTGATGGCCAGTGATGATGAGCATTTTTTCATGTGTCTGTTGGCTGCATAAATGTCTTCTTTTGAGAAGTGTCTGTTCATATCCTTCGCCCACTTGTTGACGGGGTTGTTTTTTTCTTGTAAATTTGTTTGAGTTCTTTGTAGATTCTGGATATTAGCCCTTTGTCAGATGAGTAGATTGCAAAAATTTTCTCCCATTCTTTAGGTTGCCTGTTCACTCTGGTGGTAGTTTCTTTTGCTGTGCAGAAGCTCTTTAGTTTAATGAGATCCCATTTGTCAATTTTGGCTTTTGTTGCCATTGCTTTTCGTGTTTTAGACATGAAGTCCTTGCCCATGCCTATGTCCTGAATGGTATTGCCTAGGTTTTCTTCTAGGGTTTTTATAGTTTTAGGTCTAACATTTAAGTTTTTAATCCATCTTGAATTAATTTTTGTATAAGGTGTAAGGAAGAGATCCAGTTTCAGCTTTCTACATATGGCTAGCCAGTTTTCCCAGCACCATTTGTTAAATAGGGAATCCTTTCTCCATTTCTTGTTTTTGTTAAGTTTGTCAAAGATCAGATAGTTGTAGATGTGTGGTATTATTTCTGAGGGCTCTGTTCTGTTCCATTGGTCTATATCTCTGTTTTGGTACCAGTACGATGCTGTTTTGCATACTGTAGCCTTGTAGTACAGTTTGAAGTCAGGTAGCGTCATGCCTCCAGCTTTGTTCCTTTGGCTTAGGATTGACTTGGCAATGCAGGCTCTTTTTTGGTTTCATATGAACTTTAGAGTAGTTTTTTCCAATTCTGTGAAGAAAGTCATTGGTAGCTTGATGGGGATGGCATTGAATCTGTAAATTACCTTGGGCAGTATGGCCATTTTCACGATATTGATTCTTCCTGTCCATGAGCATGGGATGTTCTTCCATTTGTTTGTGTCCTCTTTTATTTCGTTGAGCAGTGGTTTGTAGTTCTCCTTGAAGAGGTCCTTCACATCCCTTGCAAGTTGGATTCCTAGGTATTTTATTCTCTTTGAAGCAATTGTGAATGGGAGTTACTCATGATTTGGCTCTCTCTTTGTCTACTATTGGTGTATAAGAATGCTTGTGATTTTTGCACATTGATTTTGTATCCTGAGACTTTGCTGAAGTTGCTTATCAGCTTAAGGAGATTTTGGGCTGAGACAATGGGGTTTTCTAGATATACAATTATGTCATCTGTAAACAGGGACAATTTGACTTCCTCTCTTCCTAATTGAATACGCTTTATTTCTTTCTCCTGCCTGATTGCCCTGGCCAGAACTTCCAACACTATGTTGAATAGGAGTGGTGAGAGAGGGCATCCCTGTCTTGTGCCAGTTTTCAAAGGGAATGCTTCCAGTTTTTGCACATTCAGTATGATATTGGCTGTGGGTCTGTCATAAATAGCTCACATTATTTTGAGATACGTCCCATCAATACCTAAGTTTTTGAGAGTTTTTAGCATGAAGGGCTGTTGAATTTTGTGAAAGGCCTTTTCTGCATCTATTGAGATAATCATATGGTTTTTGTTGTCGGTTCTGTTTATATGCTGGATAACATTTATTGATATGCATATGTTGAACCAGCCTTGCATCCCAGGGATGAAACCCACTTGATCATGGTGGATAAGCTTTTTGGTATGCTGCTGGATTTGATTTGCCAGTATTTTATTGAGGATTTTTGCATCGATGTTCATCAGGTATATTGGTGTAAAATTCTCTCTTTTTGTTGTGTCTCTGCCAGGCTTTGGTATCAGGATGATGCTGGCCTCATAAAATGAGTTAGGGAGGATTCCCTCTTTTTCTATTGATTGGAATAGTTTCAGAAGGAATGGTACCGGCTCCTCCTTGTACCTCTGATAGAATTTGGCTATGAATCCATCTGGTCCTGGACATTTTTTGGTTGGCAAGCTGTTAATTATTCCCTCAAATTCAGAGCCTGTTATTGGTCTATTCAGAGATTCAACTTCTTCCTGGTTTAGTCTTGGGATGGTGTATGTGTTGAGGAATTTATCCATTTCTTGTAGATTTTCTAGTTTATTTGCGTAGAGGTGTTTATAGTATTCTCTGATGGTAGTTTGTATTTCTGTGGGATCGGTGCTGATATCCCCTTTATCATTTTTTATTGCATGTATTTGATTCTTCTCTCTTTTCTTCTTTATTAGTCTTGCTAGCAGTCTATCAATTTTGTTGATCTTTTCAAAATCAGCTCCTGGATTCATTGATTTTTTGAAGGGTTTTTTGTGTCTATCTCCTTCAGTTCTGCTCTGATCTTGTTATTTCTTGCCTTCTGCTAGCTTTTGAATGTGTTTGCTCTTGCTTCTCTAGTTCTTTTAATTGTGATGTTAGGGTGTCAATTTTAGATCTTTCCTGCTTTCTTTCATGGGCATTTAATGCTATAAATTTCCCTCTACACACTGCTTTGAATGTGTCCCAGAGATTCTGGTATGTTGTGTCTTTGTTCTCGTTGGTTTCAAAGAACATCTTTATTTCTGCCTTCATTTCATTATGTACCCAGTATTCATTCAGGAGCAGGTTTTTCAGTTTCCATGTAGTTGAGTGGTTTTGAGTGACTTTCTTAATCCTGAGTTCTAGTTTGATTGCACTGTGGTCTGAGAGACAGTTTGTTATAATTTCTGTTCTTTTACATTTGCTGAGGAGTGCTTTACTTCCAACTATGTGGTCAATTTTGGAATAGGTGCATTGTGGAGCTGAGAAGAATGTGTATTCTGTTGATTTTGGGTGGAGAGTTCTGTAGATGTCTATTAGGTCCACGTGGTGTAGAGCTGAATTCAATTCGTGAATATCCTTGTTAACTTTCTGTCTCATTGATCTGTCTAATGTTGACAGTGGGGTGTTAAAGTCTCCCATTATTATTGTGTGGGAGTCTAAGTCTCTTTTTAGGTCTCTAAGGACTTGCTTTATGAATCTGGGTGCTCCTGTATTGGGTGCATATATATTTAGGATAGTTAGCTCTTCTTGTTAAATTGATCCCTTTACCATTATGTAATGGCCTTTGTTTCTTCTGATCTTTGTTGGCTTAAAGTTTGTTTTATCAGAGACTAGGATTGCAACCTGCCTTTATTTGTTTTCCATTTGCTTGGTAGATCTTCCTCCATCCCTTTATTTTGAGCCTATGTGTGCCTCTCCATGTGAGATGGGTTTCCTGAATACAGCACACTGATGGGTCTTGACTCTTTATCCAATTTCCCAGTCTGTGTCTTTTAATTGGAGCATTTAGCCCATTTACATTTAAGGTTAATATTGTTATGTGTTAATTTGATCCTGTGATTATGATGTTAGCTGGTTAATTTGCTCATTGGTTGATGCAGTTTCTTCCTAGCGTCGATGGTGTTTACAATTTGGCATGTTTTTGTAGAGGCTGGTACAAGTTGTTCCTTTCCATGTTTAGTGCTTCCTTTAGGAGCTCTTGTAGGGCAGCCCTGGTGTTGACAAAATCTCTCAGCATTTGCTTGTCTTTAAGGTATTTTATTTCTCCTTCACTTATGAAGTTTAGTTTGGCTGGATATGAAATTCTGGGTTGAAAATTCTTTTCTTTAAGAATGTTGAATATTGGCCCCCACTGTCTTCTGGCTTGTAGAGTTTCTGCCAAGAGATCAACTGTTAGTCTGATGGGCTTCCCTTTGTGGGTAACCTGACCTTTCTCTCTGGCTGCCCTTAACATTTTTTCCTTCATTTCAACTTTGGTGAATCTGACAATTATGTGTCTTGGAGTTGCTCTTTTCGAGGAGTATCTTTGTGGCATTCTCTGTATTTCCTGAATCTGAATGTTTGCCTGCCTTGCTAGGTTTGGGAAGTTCTCCTGGATAATATCCTGCAGAGTGCTTTCCAACTTGGTTCCATTCTCCCCATCACTTTCAGGTACACCAATCAGATGTAGATTTGGTCTTTTCACATAGTCCCATATTTCTTGGAGGCCTTGTTGATTTCTTTTTATTCTTTTTTCTCTAAACTTCTCTTCTCACTTCATTTCATTCATTTGATCTTCAATCGCTGATACCCTTTCTTCCAGTTGACTGAATTGGCTACTGAGGCTTGTGCATTCGTCACATGGTTCTTGTGCCATGGTTTGCAGCTCCATCAGGTCCTTTAAGGACTTCTCTGCATTGCTTATTCTAGTTAGCCATTTGTCTAATCTTTTTTCAAGGTTTTTAACTTCTTTGCGATGGGTTCGAACTTCCTCTTTAGCTCGGAGAAGTTTGATCGTCTGAAGCCTTCTTCTCTCAACTCATCAAAGTCATTCTCTGTCCAGCTTTGTTCCATTGCTGGTGAGAAGCTGCATTCCTTTGGAGGAGAAGAGGCGCTCTGATTTTTAGAATTTTCAGTTTTCCTGTTATGTTTTTTCCCCATCTCTGTGGTTTTATCTACCTTTGGTCTTTGATGATGGTGACGTACAGATGCTGTTTTGGTGTTGATGTCCTTTCTGTTTGTTAGTTTTCCTTTTAACAGTCAGGACCCTCAGCTGCAGGTCTGTTGGAGTTTGCTGGAGGTCCACTCCAGACCCTGTTTGCCTGGGTATCAGCAGCGGAGGCTGCAGAACAGTGAATATTGCTGAACAATAAATGTTGCTCTCTGATCATTCCTCTGGAGGTTTCGTCTCAGAGGGGTACCTGGCCGTGTGAGTTATCAGTCTGCCCCTACTGGGGGGTGCCTCCTAGATAGGGTACTCGGGGGTCAGCGACCCACTTGAGGAGGCAGTCTGTCCGTTCTCAGATCGCAAACTCTGTGCTGGCAGAACCACTACTCTCTTCAAAGCTGTCAGACAGGGACATTTAAGTCTGCAGAGGTTTCTGCTGCCTTTTGTTTGGCTATGCCCGGACCCCAGAGGTGGAGTCTACAGAGGCAGGCAGGCCTCCTTGTGCTGCGATGGTCTCCACCCAGTTTGAGCTTCCCAGCCACTTTGTTTACCTACTCAAACTTCAGCAATGGCTGGCATCCCTCCCCCAGCCTCGCTGCTGCCTTGCAGTTTGATCTCAGACTGCTGTGCTAGCAATGAGTCAGGCTCCCTGGGTGTGGGACCTTCCAAGCTAGGGGTGGGATATAATCTCTTGGTGTGCCGTTTGCTAAGACCATTGGAAAAGTGCAGTATTCTGGTGGGAGTGACCTGATTTTCCAGGTGCCGTCTGTCATGGCTTTGCTTGGCTATGAAAGGGAATTCCCTGACTCCTTACACTTCCCGGGTGAGGCGATGCCTCACCCTGCTTTGGCTCATGCTCAGTGCACTTCATCCACTATACTGCACCCACTGTCTGACAAGCCCCAGTGAGATGAACCTGGTACCTCAGTTGGAAATGAAGAAATCATCCGTCTCCTGCGTCACTCATGCTGGGAGCTGTAGATTAGAGCTGTTCCTATTCGGCCATCTTGGAACCGCAAGACAAGTCTTAAAACCTAAGACTGCTCATGCTGCTTCTCTGCTAAAAACCCTCCAGGGGCTCCCCATCTCACACATTAAGAATGGCTCCCTTTACTAAGGAAGTTCTGTAGGACCTGCCCCCTGCACCACATCACCTTTCTGGTCTCATCTCCTGTCACCTCCTCCCTCTCACTCTCTTTGCTCCAGCCTTTCTGGCCTCACTGATGCTCCTCAAACATACCAGGTAACCTCTTATCATCTTGCATGTCTTCATCTCAGGGTCTTTGTGCCTGCTCTTCCCTCTGCCTGGAATCCTCCCCAAGATCTCCACATGGTTGGCTCCTGACTCCTTCAGTCTGTGTTCAAATGTTCACATCTTCATGATACTTTTTTGATGACTGCATTTAAAACTGGACCCCTGTGGTACATACTCCCTCAGCTCTTTCTCCTTTCTTTTTAGTTTGTATCATTTTCTTATTTATTTTGCTTATAGCAGTCTTACTCCCCACCTCCACTGTCTATTCATTATATGCACTAGAATGTAAGCTCCTTGAGGGCAGGCACACTTGTGTTTGTTTTCTTTACCTCAGTTGCTCAGCAGATGACAGTTGCTCAGTAAGTATTTGTGCAATGAATCAATAGGGAAAACAGGCTGAATGGGGTTAAACAACTTGGCCTGTGTTACACAGCTATTAATATGGTTTGGATTTGTGTCCCCACCCAAATATCATGTTCAATTTAATCCCGAATGTTGGAGGAGGTAACTGGCGGGAGGTGATTGGATCATGGTGGCAGATTTCTCCCTTCCTGTTTTCATGATAGTGAGTGAATTCCCATGAGATCTGGTTGTTTGACACTGTGTAGCACCTCCCCCGTCTCTTTCTCCTGCTCCAGCCATGTAGGACGTGACTCCTTTGTCTTCGCCTTCCATCACAATTGTAAGTTTTTTGAAGCTTCCCCAGCCATGCTTTCTGTAGAGCCTGCAGAGCTGTGAGCCAATGAAACCTCTTTCCTTTATAAATTACCCCGTCTCAGGTAGTTCTTTATAGCAATGTGAGAATGAATTAATACAGCTATTAAACAATGGTGCAAGGAGTCTAGCCCCGGTCTGTCACAACCTGGAGCTAATGCTGTTCCCCTTCTGCAACACTAAGTCTGCATCTCTTTGTGGTCAAAAAGAAAGAAGGATTAATGGTTTGGACATATTTGAACTGCTGGAAACTCTTGTGGGACTGGTGGTGTATTTTCATCAGGCTTGGTGAAAAAAACACAAAGGTAAAGACAGACCTGTGTCTCCACTTTCTAGCTGTGTGACCACAGCCAAATTATTGCACTTCTCTGAAGTGCAGTTTCCTCATCTACAACATAAGGATGGTTGATGGTACCTGGAAAATGAGGTCATTATAAGAATGAAATTATACATTCAGTGTATACAGGACAGGTAGAATCAAGGCAAGAGTACCATAGTTTTAAGTTATTACGTTGTGAAATGATAAAAGTTATTAGTGCTTGAGTGTTCTCAGATTTTCTACCCCTTTCTGGTTATTGAAAGGAATGCTAATTTGGTCCAGTTCACTCTTTATCTTCTCCCCATATCACTCAATGGAAGAGACCTCCAATGTGTGTATTTAAGTTATATGTTTCTTGCGTGGGGTTCAAGACATACAAGCAAGTGCTACTTGAAATTACAATTGACCCCTGAACAATGTTAGGATTAGGTGTGTCAACCCCCTGTGCAGTCAGAAATCTACATGTATATATTTTGTTTTCACCAAAACTTAACTGCTAACAGCCTACTGTTGACTGGAAGCCTTGCTGATAACATAAATAGTCGAGTGACACATATTTTGTATGTCATATGTATTTTATACTGTATTCTTACAACAAAGTAAGAGAAAAAATGTTAGAGAAAATAATGAGAAAACTATTCATTAAGAGGAAGTACATCATCCTATAGGTCTTCATCCTTGTCTTCCTCACACTGAGTAAGCAGAGTGGATGAAGAGGAGTTTGTCTTGCTGTCTCAGAGGTGGCAGATGTGGAAGAAAATCTGCATATCAATGGACCTACACAGTTCAAACCTGTGTTGTTCAAGAGTCAATGTATTTTTAGCTGTTTGAACCCTGCTCTTTCACTGTTACACTGCCCCAGAGTCTGAGCCCCGTAGGATTTAGCTCTATAAGAAAGACACTAATATTATTAAATTTTTTCACTGCCATCTTCTCCTCTGACAGAGCCTGGTCTCCTTTATCCCTAACACATTCCCCATTTTCCATCCAGATTGTGTTAGGTTTCACATTCCATCAGTATTGTAAATAATTAACCACTTCCCTTCACAGCAAGCTCACTGCCTATTACTGTGAATTATTTACAGAAGAAATTCTGACTTGAGAACCCAAGATAATGGCACAAGTTATTTATGTAAAAGGAATGTGAGTTTTCTCAGACTTCACTTCTGCTTTCCAACTTCCCTTATTGCAATTCTTGGTACTTGCCCAGCACTTTGGAAGCATTAACCAAGTCAGTTTCACAGTTAATCTCTCATAAAAATGGGAGAAGTTACTGTCCCCACTGAACAGAGGGATAAAGGGATTAACCAGACATAGAATCTTGAGAGGATGCCCTTTCAAGACCTGTGGCCAGAGGAATCCCTGGAGGGGAAGACCAATTTCCTCTATAACTTACTTAAGGTGTGCAAATATACCTTATATTTCAATTTAGTTATCATTCAGGACAACAGAAAAGATATAAATAAATTTTCTGCTTGCCGTATACATGCTACTCATAATGACAAGAGGAATTTATTCTTGTCAAGCTACTTATTGACCCCTCTTATAGTTTTTAAAAGACTACCCTTAGCATTTTTCTGTCCACACACACAGGAGAAGAGTTATATAAGGACCATAAAATGACTTCCATTGTCGAAATCCTTCCACATCTCTGCGTATTGTTCTCCATACCCTATCCCTCATCCTCATTCTGTTGCCGAGATTTGAGAGATGGAAATTAATTATATTCTTCTTTCAAACTGAGTTCAGAACAGGATGAGAAATAGATGTCAGACAACTAATGGGCAAAATACCACTTTCATTATGGATAATGGTAAATTGGAGACCGTGTCTTGGATCCGCAGCAACCTTCAGGCATTCCAGTTTTTACCCCTGAGTTGAGACTTCAGGATGATGCATTCAAGGGAAAGTTGGGGTCTGTGAAGCTGTCAATCTTACCCAGAATAGCTGTCTTAAGCCTACCAAGGCTGAAGAGTGAGACCAAAAGAAAATGAGCTTTGAGAACTGCCACTAGAATGCAGGTGTTTGTTCATGCCCCGTGCTGGCTGCAGTGCAGTAGAACATATCCAGTTTTGCAGGCAGGTAGGTTAAAGAGGGGGACCCCAATGGGACAGATCCATATATGCTTATTTATTTTTACTGATGTCACCTATCAGATAGTCATCAGTGCACCCGGAGAGGGGTAGAAGAGTTACTTAAATCCCAGTTCACTACAGGAGCAGAAGTTTCTGCATGGAAACATGGAGGCTAAGAAGAAAGGCGACCTCTAATGTCCCTCTTAAAGATTCTGGCCCCAGACCATGATGCTCAGACCAACTGTTTTGGTCAAGACTTTTGTGGTTGCAATTGACAGAAACCCCATCTCAAACTTGTTTAAGCAAAAGGGACTATAGTAGCTCATCAAACTGCCAAATCCACTCACTATGAACATTAGGAGATGAAAGGCTGTCATTGGAACTCTGGTTTTTTCCTTCTCTCTTGACTGTTTTCCTTTATTGTGGCACCATTCTCAGGCAAGATGTTGGCTTGTGGTAACTGGATGGCTGCCAGCTTCCATCCCCTGAGTGATCCTGGTGGGACATGGAGTGGGGGAGTCTGTCTTCTTCAACTGCTCCAACAAACAAACTGGAGATGGGTTTCATGGGCCTGGGTTGGGGCAAGTGCCCACTCCTGAGCCAATCACAGTGGCCATGGAGATGAAATGCTTTGTGTATTAGTCAGTTCTTGCATGGCTATAAAGAAATACCTGTGACTGGGTAATTTATAAAGAAAGGAGTTTTAACTGGCTCACAGTTCTACAGGCTGTTTAGGAAACATGACAGCATCTGCTTCTGGGGAGGCCTCAGGGAGATTTGACTCATGGCAGAAGGCAAAGCAGGAGCAGGCTGTCTTCACGTAACCAGAGCAGAAAGAAGAGAGAGGTAGGGGAGGTGACACACACTTTTAAACTACCAGATCTCACGAGAACTCACTCACTATCACCAGAACAGTCCCAACTCGGGGAATCTACCCCCACGATTCAGTCACCTCCCACCAGGCCCCACCTCCAATATTGGGGATTACAATTTGACATGAGATTTGGGCAGGAACACAGGTCCAAACCATATCACTGGTTGGCTGATCCTGGATCATATGCTACCCCTCCATTGGAATAAGGATGTAGGGAAAAGCTTTATCCAAATCACATGGACTAAGATTAGGGGAAGTGAGGAGTCCTCAAGAAATATGGGGTGCTATGACCAGGAGACTCAGAAAAAAAATCACAGCCTTTTTGTCTTTTCCCTGATCCCTTTGGATTTTTCTTTAAATAAACTTAATTTTAGTGTAGTTTAGATTTACAGAGTAATTGTAAAGATATATTCCATGCTCAGTTTCCTCTATCATTAACATCTTACACTACTATGGTACATTTGTCACACTTAATGAACCAATACTGATACATTATTATTCACTGATGTCCACATGTAGTCCGATTTCCTTAGTTTTTAGTTAATGTCCTTTCTCTGTTCTAGGATTCCATCCATGATTTCATATTGCTCTGAGGCATCCTGTCTCCTTAGATTCCTCTTGGCTGTCAAAATTTCTAAGATTTTTCTTTGTTTTTGGTGACCTTGACAGTTTTGAAGAATGCTAGTCAGGTATTTTGTAGACTCTCCCTCAGTTGGGATTTGTCTGATGTTTTTCTCTTAATTAGGTTAGGGTTATGGGTTTTTTGGAGGAAGACCACAAAGGTAAAGAACATTTCTTATCACATCCTATCAGGAGTACATGCTATCAACATGTCCTGTCACTGTTGATGTTTACTTTGATGTGACATAAGGCAGCTTTTATCAGGTTTTCCAGCTGCAAAGCACTCATTTTTCTATCTTTTCATACTGCACTCTTTGGCAAAATGTCACTATGCATAGTCTGCACATAAAGAATGGGAATTATGCTGTAACTCCTTAAAGATGCAGCATCTGCATTGATTATGAAAGATGTGGAATCTTCTGTGCAGGAGACTTGTCTATTCTCCTTCATTTATTTATTAGGTTGGTGCAAAAGTAATTGCCCTTTTTGCCATTTATAATTGCAATTACTTTTGCACCAACCTCATTTTTATTCATTCACTTATTCATATCACTATGGACTCATGGTTTTTTTTATACTCTGGGTTGTAATCCAATTCATGTTATTACTTTTTTGCTCAAATCATCTCAGCTTTGGTCACTTGGGGTTCTTCTTTCTTTCTTTCTTTCTTTCTTTCTTTCTTTCTTTCTTTCTTTCTTTTTTTTTAATTGGCTCCTGTGTCCCCTTGGTCTACTTCATCATTGTGTGTGTTTCTTCACTTCTTTGCATCCTGGTACGGCAAGATGCTCCAGTCTCATCTTACATATTTACGTATTTCTTACCCCAGTCCTACAGTCAATCACTTCTCTAGAAAGCCCTGGTTCCTTTTATGGTAGAATGGTTTTAGAGACCAAGATAGAGGTGTGATATGTGCTTGTTGGTTCTAGGCCCTTGCAGCTGACAGAGCAAGGAAATATATACGTATGTACTAACCAGTGTATATATGCATATCGTTAACTGTGTCTTTATGTCGCCTTATATTAAGCTAAAATGCTCATGTGTAGGACACTGATCTGGTACCAGATGAATCATTCTAGCCTTCTCCCCTTGCTTGTCTGTAACCTTTCGCTCCAACAATAAAAAAAACTTGGCTTCCACCATTTGCCACCCATTTATTAAATTGTTCAATTCCAGTATGAATAGACAGTGGTTTCATAATTGTTAACCCATCCTCCCTTTAGATTTGATGCTTTGCTTATATTCCTATTTATCTTGCCTTTCCACTAGCTGCACTATCCAATCAGGTAGCTACTAACCACTTGTAACTATTTGAACACAAATTTAAATGAATTAAAATGAAATACAATGAAAAGTTCAGTTCCTCAGTTACACTAGCCATATTCAAGTGCTTTATTGCTACCTGTGGCTAACGGACAGCATAAATATAGTACATTTCCATCATTGCCTAAGATACCACTGCACAGTCTAGAACTTGCCTAATGCTGTGTTCTTGCCTAATGCTGTGTTCCTACATATCCAAGGAGGGGAGTTGAGACACCATATGCTGAGAATTGCATGATGAAGATATAGGCTCTGCCCTAAAGAGCACAGCACTGTATGATGGAGGCATATACAAGCTGTCAAAGCTCATAGCGAAGCCCGGGACTGAGGCTGGGAGTTTATGAGAGAAAGCATCTCAAGGGAGACTTGAGCTAGGTCTTGAAGATTGCAACTAAGATTGAAAACCTGCCAAGGGCATGCCTGGGGGATGGAATAGTGTGTGCAGTGTATGGGGGGGGGGGTGCAAGTGCTGTGAGTGCCATATTTGCGGAATGCAGTGTTGGAGAGCCAAAAGCCAGTTCTGTTTTCTTTTTTCTTTTTTTATGAGACAGAGTCTCGCCCTATTGTCCAGGCTGGAGTGCAGTGGCATGATCTTGGCTCACTGCAACCTCCGCCCTCCAGGTTCAAGCAATTCTCCTGCCTCAGCCTCCTGAGTAGCTGGGATTACAGGCATGTGTCACCACGCTCGGCTAATTTTTTGTACTTTTAGTAGAGACGGGGTTTCACCGTGTTAGGCAGGTGGTCTAAATATCCTGACCTCGTGATCCGCCTGCCTCAGCCTCTCAAAGTTCTGGGACTACAGGTGTGAGCCACTGCACCCTGTCGCCAGTTCTGTTTTCTCAGCTTTGGCTCTTAGGTCAGATTTGAGACCTCCTACATATCCAAGGAGGGGAGTTGAGACACCATATGCTGAGAATTGCATGATGAAGATACAGGCTCTGCCCTAAAGAGCACAGCACTGTATGATGGAGGCATATACAAGCTGTCAAAGCTCATAGCGAAGCCCGGGACTGAGGCTGCGAGTTTATGAGAGAAAGCATCTCAAGGGAGACTTGAGCTAGATCTTGAAGATTGCAACTAAGATTGAAAACCTGCCAAGGGCATGCCTGGGGGATGGAATAGTGTGTGCAGTGTATGGAGGGGGGAGGGTGAAAGTGCTGTGAGTGCCATATTTGCGGAATGTAGCGTTGGAGAGTCAGTAGGTTTGGAAAGGTGAGCATGTTTTGGAACATGGAGAAAGTGGCAGGGCATAGACTTGGAAGGTTATCTGTGGGTAGATTATGTCTTCAAGCAATTTGGGACTTTATAATGAAGGTTGTGGGAGTTAGTAGAGAATTTTAAGCTGGAGAATGATGTGTTTTTATCTCTATTTTAGAAATATCACCCCGGTGGCTGTAGGATATTGTTTTGGGAGGTGGAGCTGGAAATAGAAGATATGGTTAGCATGCAGGGAGAAGAGGATCCAGATTTTTTTTCTTTCCAATTCTCATCTCCTTCACCCTCCTTGTCATTCTTGCCACCTCCTACTTCTTGAAACTCTAACCTTCTTAGATTTTCTTGAGAATCTTCTCTCCTAGTCTTCTCACTTTCCTGTCTGTTTTTCTTGAGTATATTAGTTTTCCGCTGCTGCCATAACAAATCACCACAAATTTAGTGGTTTTAAACAATGCAAACTTCTCATATTAAAGTTCTGTAGGGTAGAAGGTCTGACCCATGCCTCAGGGAGCTAAAATCAGTGTCAGTATCATTATTTCCTTCTGGAGGCTGGGGGACAGAATCTGTTTCCTTGCCTTTTCCAGCTTTAGAGGATGCCCACGTTCCTTGGCTGGCCCCCTCTTTCTTCCTCAAAGCCACTAATGAAGGGTCAAATTCCTCCCAGATTGCATCACTCTGACTTCTCTTCTGCCTTCTTTTTCCACTTTTAAGGGTGCTGTGACTGCCTTGGCTCACCCATATAATCCAAAACAATCTTGTAATCCCATCTGTAAAGTCCCTTTTGCCATGTAAGGTGACAGAGTCACAGGTTCCAGGGACTGGGGCATGGGCATCTTTGGTGGGGGCATTATTCTGCCAACCACACTGAGCATTTCGCAGACTGTTATTAGTCCATTCTCACATTGCTATAAAGATATACCCGAGACTGGATAATTTAAAAAGAAAAGAGGTTTAATTGACTCACAGTTTCACAGGCTATAAGGAATCATGGTTGGGGAGGCCTCAGGAAACTTGCAATCAAGGCAGAAGCCAAAAGGGAACCAAAGCACATCTTCACATGACTAGAGCAAGGGGAAGAGAGAGCAAAGGGGAAGGCGCTACACACTTTGAAACAACCAGATTTCGTGAGAACTCAATCACATGACAGCAGCAGGGGGATGGTCCTAAATCACCAGAAACCACCCCCATGATCCATTTATCTCCCACCAGGCCCCACCTCTAACACTGGGGGATTATAATTCAACATGAGATTTGGGTGGGGACACAGAGCCAAACCATATCGCAGACATTTCTGGAGTTCTTCTCTAAGTTCACATCCATCCTTGGCTTTTTACACTGGTCCAGCTACTGGACTCACATTTACAATCTGTATCTCTGTGTTCAATATTTGGAAAAATTCCTTGTGAGGAAAGGGAAAGTTTGTTTTGCAGAGCTACCAAGGATAGAAGGAGCATACACATGGTGGTAGGATTGGTCCCAGCATTGGAAAGCCCCCACATTGCCTGGGCTAGGGAACATTGTCAAGTTAACGGTCCAGCTTTGTGAGGAGAAGAATAATACCTAGAAGTCCACACCAGGCAGAGCCTATTGTGCTTCTCAGAGGAGTCAGAGAGGTGGCAGGAGGTCAAGGGAAAAATACCAGGATCAGAGGAATGGGTGTGAGCAGACAGAGCTGCTCATAGGAGCCAGAGCAGAATGAGCACAGAGAGAGCCACGCAACTTGGAAGGACAGTTTGTAATTGGATATAGACCTCAGTTGGGGCAAATTAGGACCCCACTTTTCCCAGAAACAGAGATTGTCAATTTTTTAATGGGAACAGACACGGGAAGAATTTTGGCAGAGTGAAGCTGCTTTGCAGACTGATTTCCTGCGAGATCAGACTTCATTAACAGAGGTGGCTACCTAGAACGATAAAGATAACTATTACTTCTTGAGCATTTACCATGTCCTGGGCTCTTTACGACCATTATCTCCAGTCTTCACAGCAATCCTGTAGGCTATATTTAAACAATGAGGGAATTGAGACTCAGAGAGATAGAAAAAGGGGAGCCAAGATTTATATAAAGGTCTGTATAATGCCCAAACCACAGCTCTTTCAAACACAGTGCACTGGAGGGAAGCAGCTGGCAAGAGACACAGGGAGGTAGTGATCCACTGAAGACTAAAATCCCCGGAGCCACAAGTCTCTCTCCTGGTGTCATCCTGGAGATGAAAATTCACAAACAGGAGTGTGCCTGAAGGAGGCTGGTGATGATGGGAGAGGGCCTGAGAACTGTATATGGGAACTGTTCTGTGGGAATTCAGTTTGGCATAGAGATGACTTGGGAAGAAACTATTTTCTTTTTCTCAAAAACCTACAGGGAAGTAGATTTCTGTCTCTTAGTGGGAGGGCTCTTTTGCTATCCTGTCTCTTCAACTCTGGGTGAAACACTGTGATGCTGATGGCATATTGCATGGGGTGTCTGCCCTCTTTTCGAGAGTTCTGCGGGGCTTGTCTGAACAGTTATCTGTTCAGGTGTGATCCAGTGAAGATTCAATCCTGAAGGCAAACTGCACGGGTGCACAGGTGCCTGGAAGATTCCTGTAAGTCTAGGATTCTATGAGTATGGGATTTTCCTTTCTTTGTTTGCCTCTCCATTACCTGTCCACTTCTTAGAGCTCTTCAGACCCTTTTTTCCAGGGAGCTTTCCCAGATCACTGCAGTAACCAAGATATAGCCTCCTTTGAAGGTACATATTTTTTCAAATAGATGAGGGGCCAGTACACTTTGTAAAGGGTCAGGTAGTAAGTGTTTTAGGTTTTGTGAAATAAGTGGTTTATTTTGCAACTACCTAGCTCTGCCACAGTAGTATGAGAATAGCCATAGACAGTACTCAACAATGAGATGGCTGTATTCCAATAAAACCATATTTATATAATACAGAAGGACTAAATTTAGCTTCTGCAGAGTCATTTGCTGACCCCTGATCAAGACCATTTGTTCTGTGAAAAAATGATGTCTTGTTTAGAATTGTCTCTAGCCATAAAGCAATGCATTATTATGAGTCTTTAATTACTCTTTATTACTTTTTTCATGTTGGGTAAGCCCTATTTCCTTCATCAGATTGGAAAACAATTTAGGGCAGAGGCTCATGATCTTTCAGTAGCCTCACAAATCTACCATGATGACTCCAACTCCAATGCAACTTAACAAGATTTATGACTTTGAACAAAGAGTCACAGAATCATTGACATTTATGTAGACTGGCATGAACTACAGAAATGAATGGGTTCCAAACCCCACTTTCTAAGATGGAAACTCTAAAGCCTGGGCAAGAGCTCCATCTTTCCCAACATCCCATGACAAGTTAGAACCTGATCCCCTGATGTGTCAGCCAGGGGTCTCATTCTGCACCACTGGGGAACCCTGGCAGTTTATGCAGCACCAGGCAATCACTCACTGTGGGCCTGCTATTTTCCAGGCAGAGAGCCAGGATCTGGAGATGCAGGGCTGAGGGAAGCTCTGCATTCCCTCTCAAGACATATGTGAAGTTGAGATGGGGAATCAGACACGCCATACGCGTCATGCCCCTCTCTGTATGTGCAGCCTTCTGTGAATTCTACCATGCGGTTTCATTGAACAGTACTGCACACAGAGTCCTCTTAACAATAATGGTTACACGGTTGGTAGGAGTGTAAATTAGTTCAATGATTGTGGAAGACAGTGTGGTGATTCCTCAAGGATCTAGAACTAGAAATACCATTTGACCCAGCAAATCCCATCATTGGGTTTATGCCCAAAGGATTGTAAATCATTCCACTGTAAAGACACATGCACATGTATGTTTATTGCAGCACTATTTACAATAGCAAAGACTTGGAACCAACCCAATGCACATAAATGATAGACTAAATAAACAAAATGTGGCACATATACACCATGGAATACATGCAGCCATAAAAAATGAGTTCATGTCATTTTCAGGGACATGGATAAAGCTGGAAGCCATCATTCTCAGCAAACTCACACAGGAACAGAAAACCAAACACTGCATATTCTCACTCATAAGTGGGAGTTGAACAATGAGAACACATGGACACAGGGAGGGGAACATCATACACTGGGACCTGTCAGGGAGTGGGGGACAAGGAGAGGGAGAGCATTAGGACAAATACCTAATGCACACAGGGCTTGAAACCTAGATGATGGGTTGATAGGTACAGCAAACCACCATGGCACATGTATACCTATGTAACAAACCTACATGTTCTGCACATGTATCCCAGAACTTAAAGTAAAATAAAAATAAATAAATAAATAAATAAACAATAATGGCTGCTATTGATTAGGAGTTTCCACATACCTGGCACCGTATTAATTCCTTAGAATGCATTTAATTTTCTTTCTTTAGATGACCTCAAGCCCTCTTACCACAAACATATTAAAATGTTAATTAAGAGAACACACCGTGACACACACAAATTCTCCATTAAGTGTGTTGCTTAATTAACTATTTTATGGCTTACAGGCAATGGGGATTTCTGGGTGACCTCAGTCAGCTAAAAATTATTTACCTCAATGACAGGGGAAAAGTGAGGCTCTTTCAAGAGTGATGTCTCTAGGCTTCACAGTGTTCTGGCAGCTGAGGCCCCTGAGGCCATACTCTCTGTAGTGCCCTCAGGCGATGGGTTTTGGAGAGACACACTCCTGCTTCTACGGAAACAAAGTCTGCTCCCCACCTCTCAGAGCTGAATGCACATACTAATTCCTGCTATTCACACAGCCCCATCTTCTGATGAAATCATGTATTAGTGATAGGATTTTAGCCATTGCCAGATGAAATTCCCATTGTAGCTCAGTAGATGAACAAAAAAATATTAAGTAAACTCTTTTAAACTATCAGCTCCACTTACATGGTCTGGCATGATAGGCACTTAATATGTAGTGACTGATCATTTATTTTTCCATAAATAAGTCTTCCCATGGTGTTTGTAACACAATATGCATACAACTGATTTTCTGTAAACTCCTCAGTCACCATGCCTAGATTCAAGTCAACCTTTTTCCTGTGTCCACTGAGATGCCCATAAGTTAGCATCTGAGCAGAGAGAACAGAGGAGGAAGAATCAGTGATGTCAACCAAGATTCTGTTTCCTAGAAGCTACATACAAAACTGAGTTGAAGTCTGTTACAATGCAAGTTCTAGGGAAAAGATGACATTCATCCATCATGACAGCATGGTGCATTTTATAAAAGTACAATCACATTGAGCTTGCTGGGGTTGACCTAATCAGACTAGGCAGAGACAGGCGAGGCAGAGAATTGGAGGTGTGTTTATTTCACCAGGGAGAGCAGTGGAAAAATACAAGGGGAAAGAACTAGAGGGGGAGGGCCAGATTCTCAGCCCAGATTTGCTGCTCCAAGTAGAGTAATTTGGGGTAGATTATTTAATTTCTCATAGGAAAAATGAAGGAGCAGTCGAGAGAGAGAAAGGCAGGCATTAGATACTTTCTCTGACATTCAGGGATTCTCTGGAATCAAGAAACATCACCTCTGAATCAGACCATGAGACATCCTGCAGTGGATTGAATAATGCCCCTGCCTGCTAAAAGATATGTCTCTGTCCTAGTCCCTGGAAACTGTGAATGGGATTTTATTTGGAAAAAGGTGTAATTAAGGGTTTTTTTTTTCAAAGATATAATTAAGAATCTTGTGATGGGAATATCGTACTTATTTGGGTGGACTCTAAATCCACTGACAAGCATCCTTACAAGAGAGAGTCACATCGGGGAGAGGCAATGTGAAGATAGAGACAGAGGTTGGTGTGATGTGGCCACAAGCCCAACGATGCCAGGGCAGCCACCAAAACTTGGTGAGGGCAAGGAACAGATTCTCCCCAGAGAAAGAGAAAGGCCCCACTGATACCTGGATTTCCAGCTTCTGGCCTTTTGTTTTAATAGCTACCCCAACATACACCCCAAAGACATGAAGAAGGAGGCACCTGTGCCAGGAATCAACTGAAGCAGTGATTTTTCAAAGTCCATTTATTTTTTTCTGCTGGAATGTTCTATCCAGTCTGCTTTGGGCAAGAGCACTGGATAACTGAGCCCCTGAAACATTTGAGCATCAGAGTGGCTTTGCTGTCTCCCCTTCCAGGCAGAAAAGAATGCCATTGCCCTTTTCCTCCATGGTCCAGAGCAATGGGAAGATAATCGGCTGTCTGCTTCTGCCCCCACAGGCTTCTGGAGCTGCGCAAATCTATCAGAGGAGGTGGCTTTTCACACCAAGGCAATATTTTTAATCAAGAGTGTGGTCTCCAGAAAACTGTCATGACAGGCCTGGTTCCTGACCCAGGTTAGAGCTCTGGATAGTGATCCTCTGTGACTCTGCAGGTAACACCGTGACAGATCTGTCCGCATGATTTGGAGCTGAATGTCATGTCTTTCTGCTCTTGCTTTCTGCTGTCCACATGTCTGGTCTTTGGGTATTTTCTTTTCTTTCTTTCTTTCTTTCTTTTTTTTTTTTTTGAGACAGAGTCTCACTCTGTTGCCCAGGCTGCAGTGTAGTGGTGCAGTCTCTGCTCACTGCAATCTCTGCCTCCCGGGTTTACACTAGTCTCCTGCCTCAGCCTCCTGAGTAGCTGGGACTACAGGTGCCTGCCACCACACCTGGATAATTTTTTGTATTTTTTAATAGAGATGGGGTTTCACCATGTTAGCCAGGATGGTCTCAATCTCCTGACCTCGTGATCCGCCTGCCTCAGCCTCCAAAAGTGCTGGGATTACAGGCGTGAGCCACCGCACCCAGCCATCTTTGGGTATTTTCTTCCTTCCACAGTGGGACGGAAGAATGAGTGTTAGACTCTTGGAGAAGTCAGCTCCCAATCTAGCTCCGCCCCTTCCCAGCTGTGTGGCCATAGGCACCACCCTTAATCCTATGGAGACTTTGTGTTCTCATCTATGACATGCAGGAGAGGAGACTCACTTTGCAGGTCTGTTGATGATTAGGAATATGCTGAAATAATTGAAGTGAATATTTACTGAATGTTTATGTGTCAAGTCTGTGCTAAGTACAAGAATTATTTTGTTTAATTCTTACAAGGTTATTGAGTTAGATCTTACTATTATCTCCAGTTAATGTGAGAGGAGACAGTGACTAAAATAGGTTGAGTAATTTGACCCAGCTTAACTGACCAGTGTGGGGGCAAAGTCAGACTCAAACTCAGGACCGTCTTACATAAAACTTGTGCTCTAACCCTTATGCCATATTGCCAGCTGTTGTGTGAGTAAATTTGCTTTAGTTGCATGTGTTATATAGTCTTAAGATGGCTTCCTCCAACGAGTCTCTGCAATGTCCTGTTTTTCCCTTTTTGTATTAGTGTAGGGCATGTATTGGCAAATTATGACCCATGAGGCAAATCTGGCTCACCACCTGTGCTCGTAAAGTTTTATTGGAACACAGCCATGTTCACTTGTTTACAAATGGCTGCTTTTAGACTACAACAACAGAGTTGAGTATTTACAACAGAGACTCTATGGTTTGCAGACCTAAAAATCTGGCACTTTACAGAAAACGTTTGCCAACCCCTGGTGAAACGGGAGAAGTTCTTTGTCCCCCTCACAGGGCATGCGATAGGGGTGTGACTCGCTTCTTTGGTGCCCCACTGCTCAAACTTCTAGGGGGAGCATGCAGATGGACAGGCGATGGGGCTCCGATCCCATGGCAGCATCTAGGGGTGAATGCTTACAGCTCCTGAAGCCCCCGTGGGCATTTGTTACAGGGTGCTCTTTTAGTTTAGCCCTCAGAAAGTAGCTGGTGTTAGTCGGCTCGATTAGACCCTCTGCCTTATCGGAAGGACAGAGGGCTTTCTCTATGTCCGGGTGTACCGGGGTACTTAGGTGTACCGGAAGAATTGGATCACACGTGGGCTTGGAAAATGAGTGCAAGATTTTATTAACTGGAAGTAGTTCTCAGCAGATGGGGGAGCCAGAAAGGAGGTGGTTTTCCCCTGGAGTCAGGCCGCTCAGCTGCCCAGTCTCTCCTCTGAAACCCCCGCCCGGCCCCGCCAGCCAAACTCCGAGTTGTTCCACTGGTCAATGGCCTGCAGGCCTACAGGTGTCTGTCGGTGTGCTCTTCTGCCGGCGTGTTCCCCTTGATGTTCCCCAGCCGCTTGTGTCTTCTGCTGATGTGTTCCTCTCAACGTCCAGCCGCTTATGTCTCTGTCTGCTAGGGTCTTGGGGTTTTTATAGGCACAGGATGGGGGTGTGGTGGGCCAGGGTGGTCTTGGAAAATGCAACATTTGGGCACAAAGGCAGAAGTGCCTGCCCTCACCTAGGTCGGTAGACACAGGCCCCTGGGGTGGAGTCCTTGCCAGGGATCATGCCCTTCCCTTCTCAGCACTTTCCTGCCCCCCTTCCGTATCACTGGTAGGTGAGAGAGCATGAGCTTGGAACTTAGGACCAACTGGGTTCAAATGCTGACTCTTAACCCCCATTTCCAGCTCTATGACAGTGGGCAGGCTCCTTGAGCTCTCTGCTCCTCAGTTTCCTCCTCTGGGAAGCAGGCAGGCTGGTGGCCATCTCAGGGAGTTGAATGAGAATGCCCAGCAGAGTGTCGGAACAGAGGATGGCAATTCCTTTCTATGTCTCCTTCCTTCTCCTCTCCCTCCCTGTTGTGACAAATGTAACCAAGATCACTTCCTGGCAGCCTCCTCTGCAGCCTTCTCAGGCTGTTCTCCAGCTCCCTAAAGGAGACTGCTTCATAGCTTCCTGGTCCTGGGTGGTCTACAGGCTTCCCCACCCAAACCCTGCCCTGCCTGTGCATGACTCCTGTTCACCTGGACAGACCTGCCCCTGACCTTAGGCTTCCAAGTCTCTGAAAGGTCCAGGGCCCTTCTCCAATGGAGAATTGGACCTGTCCAGCCTGGTCCAGACGTCCCTCCTTCCGAGCTGTGCAGAAATCTGGCTTCCCCACAGTGAACAGGCTTCAGATTCTTTAAAACATACCGCGGCTTGGCCCCTGTATTCCTTGACTCTCTGCCAAACCTATTACACGTGTCTGAGCAGCAAGGGACTGGAAGAATTACGATTTCCATTTGGCTTCTGCGGCCGCCAGTCTAATTTGCACTGGCTTTGAAACATAGCGATTGCTGTTTTTGTTGTTTGGACTTGGGGGCTGTTTTAAGTCCTGTTTCTTTTCTCCCCCTTTCTCTTAGCTCTTTCTCTTTCTGGGATGGGGCTGCGGGAGAAGAAATAAAAAGTGAACAAAATTGAAGCTCAGCTGCCACCATCAGACACCCCTCTCCTGCATGGATTCATTTGCTCCAGCACCGGATTTCATTAACTGAAGGGCTACATTGCCAGCCAAGGCACAATAATGAGTTTGTAGCCACTCAGAACGTATGGAATGTTTTTACCATTAGCTCCAATTCTTGACTTGAAAGGGGGTGTGAGCAGGGCAGTTTAAGCAGCATTCTATTATCCGCGTGGGGATGCATGAAGGAGCCTGGATCTCTTCTCTTCCCCATCACCTCCCTCCACCCTGCAGCCTCTGCCAGCCCTCCCATGGGAGAACACAGCCATGGGAATGAATGCAAGTTCACGGAATCAAGAACTCTTCTTGCCAAAGGAAGTTGCCAATCACCTCCAGGCTGCCAATTCTACTCGGATCTCTTCCATCCTTTCCTACTTGACTTCTTGGCAGCATGTGACACTAGCGACCACTCTTCCATAACCTAGAATGGGTTCTGAGATGTTGGTTTCTCTTGCTTTTCTTCTTACCTATCTGGCAGATTCTTCCTCTGTCTATATTTTCAGGTTCGTTTGTACATGTTTAGAAGCATCCTCATTGCTATCTAAGTTGAGGGGATTGGGGAAATCAAAATAAAATAACTACCACAGGACTTTCCAGCTACTTTCCTAGCTCCCGTGTCTCTCTTCTTTTGCTCTACCTCTCTCTCCTTCTTCACATAGACTTTAAATGCCAGTTGCTGGTTGGGCATTGGAGGATGAGGAACTATAGCTGCTGGCCTGGAGGACCTCATGGTCTATGGCCTCATGGTCTATGGGATCACTTCACTTCCCTCTCATGCTCCACTCCTAAATTTTCCAGCAAACACATGCTTCTGGACTCCCAAATGGCAGAGACTAATGCATTTTCCAAGTTATCATCTTTGGTTATAGAAACTCTCCAATAGAATGGCATGAACCCAGGAGGCGGAGCTTGCAGTGAGTCGAGATCCCGCCACTGCACTCCAGCCTGGGCGACAGAGAGAGACTCCTTCTCAAGAAAAAAAAAAAAAAAAAAAAAAAAAGAAATTCTCCAATAGACTCTAACCTACTTGGAGTTTAGGATTCATGTCAGAAATGTAGAGACAGGAAGTATTTTATAACCGGTAACTCACTTAGTAGAAGGTCAAGGGGATTCACAGAGGGGATGTTACTTATTCAAGAACACGCAGTATGGGAGTGGCTGGTTCACAGCATTTCCCTTGGAACATTCTCCTGAACCACCATCCTCATCACAAATGCATACTTTAAGAACTGGAATGAATTCTCTAGCAGATGCTCTCGCTGCCCTATGCAGGTCCCATTTGCTTGGCCAGTGCACTCACCCTCCTCCCCCAGCTACTGCAGCTGTCAGTAGCTAAGGGCTTCCAGCTGCTTTCTTCTGTGGAGGCTTAATCTTGGCTGATGGAGCCCTTTCCCTAGGGATGCCTGGGAGATCAAGCTCCCCAGTCACCATGAAGTGCAGCCCATGACCAGTGACTTTTGTGTGGGAATCAAGGCCCAGCTGTCTTGCATTTGGGCGGGAAAACGTCCTTGCTGCAGTTTATGCTCAGGCTCCCAGAGGAATCAGGCTGTCCAGGCTTCTACTGAAGCCACGTTGTTGTCTAGCCTCTTCCCTACCTTGTCCTGCTTCCCTCGCTCCCCTCCAGGTTCCTCCCCCATCTCAGGCCCAGCTTCTAGGAAACCTGCTCTATGACAGTCACCACCACCTCATCTTCTTGGGTGGGCCTCATCTCTGAAATTTTAGGGTTGGCCTACAGCATGGCTACTGAGGTGGTGCAGGCAAAATATATGTTATCACGGTCATGTGCATGGCCCAAGAAGTCCAGATGAAGAGGTGGACTCCAGCCCTATCTTCTGAACTAAGAAAGCACCATAGGTCCTTAAAAGATACAAGAGGAAGAAGTGGGGGTTATTTCTCTGGCAGCCAGAGGAGGAAGAGCAAGTGGAAGCGGTTATGAAAAGATGGGATACCACTGCAGGAACGTGAAGCACTGTCTCTTTTCTGCCAAGTGTTACACTGCATGGACATGGCAGTTTAATTTCCTCCAGGCAGACATAGTTTGGATGACATGAGGCAGCTTAAGTTGCCTTTATCTGAGAAATCACTCAGAATTAAATGACAAGAAGGATCTATATTACAGAAGAGAAAAAATAATCTGGATTGGATTCAAGCGTTTTTCTTTCTCATCCTTCTCAACTCACAGCTATCCAAGAATGCAGGGATGCTCACTGCTGGTACATTCCATCTAAAGTCAGTGTGAAGAAACAACATTTATGGAGGACTTCTTTATGTGCAAGGGGCTCGGCTAGGGAGTGGAAACATGCAGTTTAATGAGAAAGACGCATTCACACACATGCAGTACTAGATGACTGCATGGTTTCCAACATTGTTTAAATGGGAAAGATTTCTTATGAGAAATATCTTGTATTTCACTAGCATCTGTCCTTTGAGGAGTTCCATCTCCATTGCCAACTCCCAGGTCCAAGCTTCATCCTTTCTTCCCTGAACCAGAGCAATATTCTCCTCACTGGCCTTGGCACATCCAGTTTGCCTCTTTTCCATTCGATTCCAACACAGTGAGGTTTTACAAATGTCAACCCCATGATGGTGCTTCTTTGCTCTGAGCTCTTTACTGGTCCTCATTGTCTATATTTCTCACCATCACATATAGGGCCCTACTTTTATCTCTCTCCACTGTTGCCCTTGCTGTCTTGACTCCAGCCACACTGGCCTTTAGGAGCATGCTCCTTCCTGCCTCTGGTCCTTCCTCACATGCTCTTCCCTCTTCCTGGAACTCCTACTCAACTTCAGCTCTCAACTCACCACACTTCCTCAGGAAAGCCTTCTCTGCCCTTCCAGAGCAGGTCAGCCTTCCCTTTATAAGCCCTCATGTTCCCCAAACTTCTCCTTTGTTGCATGGTTGAACATTATTTATTGACTAAGAAATGTGTATTTGGGGCCGGGCGCGGTGGCTTACGCCTGTAATCCCAGCACTTTGGGAGGCCAAGGTGGGCAGATCACCTGAGGTCAGGAGTTTGAGACCAGCCTGACCAACATGGAGAAACACTGTCTCTACTAAAAATACAAAAAATAAATCAGGTATGGTGGCGCATGCCTGTAATCTCAGCTACTCGGGAGGCTGAGGCAGGAGAATCACTTGAATCTGGGAGGCGGAGGTTGCGGTGAGCCGAGATCGTGCCATTGCATGCCAGACTGGGGAAAAAGAGTGAAACTCTGTCTCAAAAAAAAAAGTATAATTAATTGGTGGTTTGTCTGTCTTATTTACTGCTATATCCCCAGAGTCTATCACAGTGCCACGCATGCTGTAGGCCGTCAATTTGTTTGATCAATTATTGATTTAAAATTGATGTTAAATCAGACAAAATGATCCTATGGCACCTATATTTGAGCTCTCTCACTCACTTTCTGTCTCTTTTTTGTTCCTATAAAATCCTTGGGCTAGTATGTCATACATAGCCTGATAATAACAGTAGCACCAACCATAAATAACATTTGTTAAATTCTTTTAAGTTTCATAAAATACCTTTGCATGCATTTCAAAAAGCCTGTGAGGCAGTATGTCCACGTTACAGATGGGAAAATCAACACCCAGTAGAATGTAGGTAGTTGGCAGATGCTGAAGGTAGCTGTGCCATGTATTAGCTGTGGGACCTTAGACAAGTCAGGGAAATTTTCTAAGCCTCAGTTCCTTCAGAGGCAAATCAATCTTTTCCTGATCGTCTCCATAGCACCTCTGCCTATCCCCATCATGGTGAGCTTCATATTGTATTTCAATTTTTTAAAACATTGATCTCTCTCCTACACCAGACCCAAAGCACTCTGAGGCCAAGGATTATGTATTATTCAGTGTTGCATCCTGGATTCCATACAGTGTCTGGCATACTGCAGGTCCTCAAAGTGTTCAGTGAATAGGAATCTAATAAGATGACATGTGGGGAAAGCACTCCAAATCATGATACTAACATGGTGACCACTGAATCATCAGCATGGGGCAGGAGAAGATCTTGAGCTTTGGATTCAGGCAGACCTGAGATGTAGACAGACTGCTCCTCTGATCTGCTGCCAGGGCTGCTCTGACGGTGAAACCTCATTGATTGGCACATGAGAGGGACTCAATATGGTATGGCCCTATTATCTAAAATTGCTGCTTAAACTTATCTTGCGAGGTCCAGTGGCACAGTATGTCTCTGTGATTTGTATGGAAACTTCTAGGCCCTTGATTCATTAAGAATCACTCAGAATTGCTATTGATGGTTGCTGTTACTGTTCTTACCAGGCTTTGACATACCAGCCCAAGGATTTTGTAGGGAAACAAGGAGACAGGGATGCCTTTGAAGGCTGTAATTGCAAACTTGAGTCACTAAATCATCCCCTGATTGGTTCGTCTCTTAATTTTGACTGTGTATGTCGAGTCATTTTCACTGTCTATTGAGCGACTCAATTAAACCCTCATATTTTCTAACCTAAGGGATGGGCAGTGATTGAAAGCTGGCGACAAGCCCATATTTCTCTGCCTCTTATTTTCTCACGTATCTCCTAGGAAATACTATTCGATCTGAAGAAGTACTTAAGGAAATATTAATTTTTTTTCTGACAGTTACTTATCTGTCAGTATCTTTCTCCACTTCTGCGTACTTGGTTAGGATAGCCTTATGGGGTCATTTGTCTCTCAAGCAACCATGCTGTGTCTGTGTGTGTCTGTGTGTGTGTATATATGTCTCTGTAGGCATGCATATATGTATGTGTTTCTGTGTGTGCATGTCTGTATGTGTAGGTTTGGGGGCAGTCAAGAGTGAGTGACCGTGGGTCATGACATAAACAAGAATCAAGTAATGGCACAGTGTTATTAGTATTTTTTGTCTAATTTCAATTGGTTCATGTGTCTGGGCGACATTTGTTTACACAGCCTTGTTATTTATGGCACATGGTGAAACTGGGCTAAGAAATGAATTTACAGCCTGGAATGAGACAAATAAATCTTGGTAATAACGTCTCCCCTAACAGTCCCATTAAGGGCCCTCACATCTATGGCTTAGCTATGTTTTGCTCAAAACACGTTCTGGGGTCTTAAAAAGCCCAAGCTTCATGGGAGGCACTTTTCTTTCCACACAAACTCTCCTTTAAATGGAGTTTATCTCCCAGGCCACTGTCAGTAACCCTCTCAGTATATACTATCTAAAACTCCTAAATCAAAGGGGTAAATGGTACGAACAGAACATTCATATATGAAGAAATGCAAGTAGAAATTTCATACCCTGGAAAATGCTCAACCTCGCTGGTTATCAAAAGAAAATATGGACATTCCATTTTATCTCTATTTTTTACATATATATTTTTTATTATACTTTAAGTTCTAGGGTACATGTGCACAACGTGCAGGTTTGGTACATATGTATGCATGTGCCATGTTGGTGTGTTGCACCCATTAACTCGTCATTTACATTAGGTATATCTCCTAATGCTATCCCTCCCCACTCCCCCCACCTCACAACAGGCCCCAGGGTGTGATGTTCCCCTTCCTGTGTCCAAGTGTTCTCATTGCTCAATTCCCACCTATGAGTGAGAACATGCAGTGTTTGGTTTTTTGTCCTTGTGATAGTATGCTGAGAATGATGGTTTCCAGCTTCATCCATGTCCCTACAAAGGACATGAACTCATCATTTTCTATGGCTGCATAGTATTCCGTGGTGTATATGTGCCACATTTTCTTAATCCAATCTATCATTGTTGGACATTTGGGTTGGTTCCAAGTCTTTGCTATTGTGAGTAGTGCCGCAATAAACATACGTGTGCATGTGTCTTTATAGCAGCATGATTTATAACCCTTTGGGTATATACCCAGTAATGGGATGGCTGGGTCAAATGGTATTTCTAGTTCTAGATCCCTGAGGAATCGCCACACTGCCTTCCACAATGGTTGAACTAGTTAACAGTCCCACCAACAGTGTAAAAGTGTTCCTATTTCTCCACATCCTCTCCAGCACCTGTTGTTTCCTGACATTTTAATGATTGCCATTCTAACTGGTGTGAGATGGTATCTCATTGTGGTTTTGATTTGCACTTCTCTGATGACCAGTGATGATGAGCATTTTTTCATGTGTCTGTTGCCTGCAAAATTTGTTTTCTTTTGAGAAGTGTCCGTTCATATCCTTCACCCACTTGTTGATGGGGTTGTTTTTTTCTTGTAAATTTGTTTGAGTTCTTTGTAGATTCTGGATATTAGCCCTTTGTCAGATGAGTAGATTGCAAAAATTTTCTCCCATTCTGTAGGTTGCCTGTTCACTCTGGTGGTAGTTTCTTTTGCTGTGCAGAAGCTCTTTAGTTTAATGAGATCCCATTTGTCAATTTTGGCTTTTGTTGCCATTGCTTTTGGTGTTTTAGACATGAAGTCCTTGCCCATGCCTATGTCCTGAATGGTATTGCCTAGGTTTTCTTCTAGGGTGTTTATGGTTTTAGGTCTAACATTTAAGTCTTTAATCCACCTTTAATAATGTTTGTATAAGGTGTAAGGAAGGGATCCAGTTTCAGCTTTCTACATATGGCTAGCCAGTTTTCCCAGCACCATTTGTTAAATAGGGAATCCTTTCCCCATTTCTTGTTTTTGTCAGGTTTGTCAAAGATCAGATAGTGGTAGATACGCGGCATTGTTTCTGAGGGCTCTGTTATGTTCCATTGGTCTATATCTCTGTTTTGGTACCAGTACCATGCTGTTTTGCATACTGTAGCCTTGTAGTATAGTTTGAAGTCAGGTAGCGTGATGCTTCCAGCTTTGTTCCTTTGGCTTAGGATTGACTTGGCAATGCAGGCTCTTTTTTGGTTCCATATGAACTTTAGAGTAGTTTTTTCCAATTCTGTGAAGAAAGTCATTGGTAGCTTGATGGGGATGGCATTGAATCTATAAATTACCTTGGGCAGTATGGCCATTTTCACGATATTGATTCTTCCTGTCCATGAGCATGGGATGTTCTTCCATTTGTTTGTGTCCTCTTTTATTTCATTGAGCAGTGGTTTGTAGTTCTCCTTGAAGGGGTCCTTCACATCCCTTGTAAGTTGGACTCCTAGGTATTTTATTCTCTTTGAAGCAATTGTGAATGGGAGTTTACTCATGATTTGGCTCTCTGTTTGTCTGTTATTGGTGTATAAGAATGCTTGTGATTTTTGAACATTGATTTTGTATCCTGAGACTTTGCTGAAATTGCTTATCAGCTTAAAGAGATTTTGGGCTGAGATGATGGGGTTTTCTAGATATACAATCATGTCATCTGCAAACAGGGACAATCTGACTTCCTCTTTTCCTAATTGAATACCCTTTATTCTTTCTCCTGCCTGATTGCCCTGGCCAGAACTTCCAACACTATGTTGAATAGGAATGGTGAGAGAAGGCATCCCTGTCTTGTGGCAGTTTTCAAAGGGAATGCTTCCAGTTTTTCCCCATTCAGTATGATACTGGCTGTGGGTTTGTCATAAATAGCTCTCATTATTTTTAGATATGTCCCATCAATACCTAGTTTATTGAGAGTTTTTAGCATGAAGGGCTGTTGAATTTTGTCAAAGGCCTTTTCTGCATCTATTGAGATAATCATGTGGTTTTTGTCTTTGGTTCTGTTTATATGCTGGATTACATTTATTGATTTGCATATGTTGAACTAGCCTTGCATCCCAGGGATGAAGCCCACTTGATCATGGTGGATTAGCTTTTTGATGTGCTGCTGGATTCGGTTTGCCAGTATTTTATTGAGGATGTTTGCATCGATGTTCATCAGGGATATTGGTCTAAAATTCTCTTTTTTTGTTGTGTCTCTGCCAGCCTTTGGTATCAGGATGATGCTGGCCTCATAAAATGAGTTAGGGAGGATTCCCTCTTTTTCTATTGATTGGAATAGTTTCAGAAGGAATGGTACCAGCTCCTCCTTGTACCTCTGGTAGAATTTGGCTGTGAATCCGTCTGGTCCTGGAGTTTCTTGGTTCGTAAGCTATTAATCATTGCCTCAATTTCAGAGCCTGTTATTGGTCTATTCAGAGATTCAACTTCTTCCTGGTTTAGTGTCTTGGGAGGGGGTATATGTTGAGGAATTTATCCATTTCTTGTAGATTTTCTAGTTTATTTGTGTAGAGGTGTTTGTAGTATTCTCTGATGGTAGTTGGTATTTCTGTGGGATTGGTGCTGATATCCCCTTTATCATTTCTTATTTCGTGTATTTGATTCTTCTCTCTTTTCTTCTTTATTAGTCTTGCTATTGGTCTATCAATTTTGTTGATCTTTTAAAAAAACCAGCTCCCAGATTTACTGATTTTTTGAAGGGTTTTTTGTGTCTCTATCTCCTTCAGTTCTGCTCTGATCTTAGTTATTTCTTGCCTTCTGCTAGCTTTTGAATGTGTTTGCTCTTGCTTCTCTAGTTCTTTTAATTGCAATGTTAGGGTGTCAATTTTAGATCTTTCCTGCTTTCTTTTGTGGGCATTTAATGCTATAAATTTCCCTCTACACACTGCTTTGAATGTGTCCCAGAGATTCTGGTATGTTGTGTCTTTGATCTTGTTGGTTTCAAAGAACATCTTTATTTCTGCCTTCATTTCGTTATGTACCCAGTAGTCATTCAGGAGCCGGTTGTTCAGTTTCTATGTAATTGAGTGGTTTTGAGTGACTTTCTTAATCCTGAGTTCTAGTTTGATTGCACTGTGGTCTGAGAGACAGTTTGCTATAATTTCTGTTCTTTTACATTTGCTGAGGAGTGCTTTACTTCCAACTATGTGGTCAATTTTGGAATAGGTGTGTTGTGGAGCTGAGAAGAATGTGTATTCTGTTGATTTTGGGTGGAGAGTTCTGTAGATGTCTATTAGGTCCATGTGGTACAGAGCTGAGTTCAGTTCCTGGATATCCTTGTTAACTTTCTGTCTCATTGATCTGTCTAATGTTGACAGTGGGGTGTTAAAGTCTCCCATCATTATTGCGTGGGAGTCTAAGTCTCTTTTTAGGTCTCTAAGGACTTGCTTTATGAATCTGGGTGCTCCTGTATTGGGTGCATATATATTTAGGATAGTTAGCTCTTCTTGTTGAATTGATTCCTTTACCATTATATACTGGTCTTTGTCTCTTCTGATCTTTGTTAGCTTAAAGTCTGTTTTATCAGAGACTAGGATTGCAACCCCTGCCTTTTTTTGTTTTCCATTTGCTTGGTAGATCTTCCTCCATCCCTTTATTTTGAGCCTATGTGTGTCTCTGCATGTGAGATGTGTTTCCTGAATACAGCACACTGATGGGTCTTGACTCTTTATCCAATTTCCCAGTCTGTGTCTTTTAATTGGAGCATTTAGCCCATTTACATTTAAGGTTAATATTGTTATGTGTGAATTTGATCCTGCCATTGTGATGTTAGCTGGTTATTTTGCTCGTTAGTTGATGCAGTTTCTTCCTAGCATCAATGGTCTTTACAATTTGGCATGTTTTTTCAGTGGCTGGTACCAGTTGTTTCTTTCCATGTTTAGTGCTTTCTTCAGGAGCTCTTGTAGGGCAGGCCTGGTGGTGACAGAATCTCTCAGCATTTGCTTGTCTGTAAAGTATTTTATTTCTCCTTCACTTATGAAGCTTATGAAATTTCTCCTTCACTTATGAAATTCTGGGTTGAAAATTCTTTAAGAATGTTGAATATTGGCCCCCACTGTCTTCTGGCTTGTAGAGTTTCTGCCAAGAGATCAGCTGTTAGTCTGATGGGCTTCCCTTTGTGGGTAACCCGACCTTTCTCTCTGGCTGCCCTTAACATTTTTTCCTTCGTTTCAACTTTGGTGAGTCTGACAAATTATGTGTCTTGAAGTTGCTCTTCTCGAGGAGTATCTTTGCGGCATTCTCTGTATTTCCTGAAGTTGAATGTTGGCCTGCCTTGCTAGATTGGGGATGTTCTCCTGGAAAATATCCTGCAGAGTGCTTTCCAACTTGGTTCCATTCTCCCCATTACTTTCAGGTACACCAATCTGACGTAGATTTGGTCTTTTCACATAGTCCCATATTTCTTGGCAGTTTTTTTCATTTATTTTAATTCTTTTTTTCTCTAAACTTCTCTTCTCGCTCCATTTCATTCATTTGCTCTTCAATCGCTGATACCCTTTCTTCCAGTTGATCGAATCAGCTACTGAAGGTAGTGCATTCATCAGATAGTTCTCATGCCATGGTTTTCAGCTCCATCAGGTCCTTTACGGACTTCTCTGCATTGCTTATTCTAGTTAGACATTTGTCTAATCTTTTTTCAAGGTTTTTAACTTATTTGTGATGGGTTCAAACTTCCTCCTTTAGCTCGGAGAGGTTTGATCATCTGAAGACTTTTTCTCTCAACTCGTCAAAGTCATTCTCTCTGCAGCTTTGTTCCGTTCCTGGTGAGGAGCTGCATTCCTTCGGAGGAGAAGAGGTGCTCTGATTTTTAGAATTTTCAGTTTTTCTGTTCTGTTTTTTCCCCATGATTGTGGTTTTATCTACCCTTGGTCTTTGATGATAGTGACATACAGATGGGGTTTTGGTGTGGATGTCCTTTCTGTTTGTTAGTTTTCCTTTTAACAATCAGGACCCTCAGCTGCAGGTTTGTTGGAGTTTGCTGGAGGTCCACTCCAGACCCTGTTTGCCTCAGTATCCGCAGCAGAGACTGCAGGACAGCAAATATTGCTGAACAGCAAATGTTGCTGTCTGATCATTCCTCTGGAGGTTTCGTCTCAGAGGGGTACCCAGCATTGTGAGGTGTCTGTCTGCCCCTACTGGGTGGTGCCTCCCAGATAGGCTACTTGGGGGTCAGGGACCCACTTGAGGAGGCAGTCTGTCCGTTTTCAGATCTCAAACTCCGTGCTGGGAGAACCACTACTCTCTTCAAAGCTGTCAGACAGGGACATTTAAGTCTGCAGAGGTTTCTGCTACCTTTTGTTCGGCTATGCCCTGCCTCCAGAGGTGGTCTATAGAAGCAGGCAGGCCTCCTTGAACTGTGGTGGGCTCCACCCAGTTTGATCTTCCCTGCTGCTTTGTTTCCCTACTCAAGCCTCAGCAATGGCTGGCGCCCCTCCCCCAGCCTCAGTGCCGCCTTGCAGTTTGATCTCAGACTGCTGTGCTAGCAACGAGCAAGGCTCTGTGTGCATGGCACCCTCTGAGCCAGGTGTGGGATATAATCTCCTGGTGTGCTGTTTGCTAAGACCATTGGAAAAGTGCAGTATTAGGGTGGGAGTGACCCAGTTTTCCAGGTGCCGTCTGTCACAGCTTTGTTTGGCTATGAAAGGGAATTCCCTGACCCCTTGCGCTTCCTGGGTGAAGCGATGCCTCGCCCTGCTTTGGCTCACGCTTGGTGCACTGCACCCACTGTCCTGCACCCACTGTCTGACAAGCCCCAGTGAGATGAACCCGGTACCTCAGTTGGAAATGCACAAATCACCTGTCTTCTGCGTCACTCACGCTGGAGCTGTAGACTGGAGCTGTTCCTATTCGGCCATCTTGGAACCGCCCATCAAATGTCTTTTTTTGAGAAGTGTCTGTTCATATGCTTCGCCCACTTGTTGATGGGGTTGTTTGTTTTTTTCTTGTAAATCTGTTTGAGTTCTTTGTAAATTCTGGATATTAGCCCTTTGTCAGATGAGTAGATTGCAAAAATTTTCTCCCATTCTGTAGGTTGCCTGTTCACTCTGATGGTAGTTTCTTTTCCTGTGCAGAAGCTCTTTAGTTTAATTACCATTTTATCTCTATTATATAATAAAAAATAGCCATTCAGATGACCAATGCTGGCTGGATAGCTACTTTAATGGCATACTTATAGACTATGCAGCAATGCAAATTAGTAAAACATTTTTGCAGGGTAATTTGGCAGGACATATCCAGAACTATAAGCTGCTTCATACCTATTGGCCCAACGTTTCTCCACATCAGCATGGAAAATGAAGAAATAATTCAATGAAAGAGGACAAATTCCTGATGTGCCTGAAACTCTTTCGGGCAACATTATCTACATTATGTAAAACTGAAAATGCCTTCCGACAGTGAGAGAATCATTAAGTAAGTTTATGTAATCATTGTGTAGTCACTCACTGAAATATTATAAGGTTATTAAAAAAGAGATTATAACGACTAGAGAAACAATAAAAATGTACACAATATAGTGTTCAGAGGAAAAGGAGGGAGACAAATCTAATCTATGATCACAAAGTAAATATGTAAATGCATATGACAAAACTAGAGGGGACAATTCAAAGTTTCTTTATAAAAAGGTTATTGTATAAATATGTGTTTTCTGTGCTAGTGTGCTGTTTAGAGGTATACATGTCTGTGTCAAAATAACACATTTTCTTTTCAAGCATTATTTTTGATATTAAAAATACTGGGAATGCTGAAAAAGGCAGGATAGCATAGTTGTTAATAGTTGTGGAATTAAACAAGTAATGAAATCTCAGGCACGTACTGGTGGTGCAACCTTCAGAAAATTATTTCACTTCTCTGAGCCTCAGTTTCTGCATTAGTAAAATGGAAATAAAAATACAACTTGTGTTTGTGGACTCTGGTGGGGATTCAATGAGGCAATGTGCATAAAAAATTTACTGCAATACTTGACGTAGCTAACTTGCCATACCTTTTTATTGTTACATGTATATGATGAATCTTTCTCCCATGTTTTGAAAAACATAGAGATTGACTACATGACTTCCATTTCATTACAGATCATTAACTAAAACCAATCATGGTCATCCCATCTCCTTGCCAGTAATTGATCCAGGCATTGATATGTGAGCTAATCCTAGTCACTGGGGCTTGAGGGGAAAATCATAAAAATAGTTGGTCTATTTTCTTCTTTTGGCCATTATCACATCTAGAGGTAACACTTGGACCTGTGGCCTCATTCATCTTCTGAGGATGGAGCCAACACTAAGAATGGCAAAGCAGAGGGATAAGAAGAATCTGGGCTGTAGATGACATCAACGACCCTTTGGATCAGCAACACTAAAGTCCACCCTACTATGAGTCTTCCAAAGTTACAAGATGTGTTTTCTTTATTAATCAGTTTGAATTAAGGCATTCATATACTTGCAGTCAAAAGTATCCTGATATAATCATGATACAATGGATATCTTTTTTGGGGAGTCCTAGTCCTGAACTTTAATGATCATAAACTTAATTAACCTATAAATGTCATCCTGCTACTCTAATGCCTGCCTTTCATTTCTATTATCACTGAACTCCAGACCTCTCTATGAACTTCAGACCTTTCTATGTACTGTCAAGTTGACAGCAACTCTTGGATGTTTGAAAAGACACAGCCCAAACTTAAAATGTTCAAAACTGGACTCAGGATCTCTCTATGTGTGTTCTCTCTCTCTCTCTCTCTCTCTCTCTCTCTGTCACACACACACACACACACACACACACACACACACACACACACACCCTTCTCCCATCATTCCTTGTTTCAGGGAACATAACCACCATCTATCCAAATACACAAGCCAGACCTCATGGTCTTGACAGATTCCTTTCTCTTATTTGTTGTATTCAATCTGTCACCAAATCCCAATCCATTACACTTCCTAAATGTCCTTGAATCTGTCCACTTCTCTTTGTTTCCCCCATTGCTACCCCAGTCCAGCCTGAAATCATCTTTTACTTGGCCATGAAAAGAGCCTTATGATAAGTTTCTCCCCATTGACTATTTCTCCCTTCCAATCTATTCTTTAATCAGGCCAGATATGTACTTTTTGAAATGCACATCCAATCATGTCACCTTTCTGCTTAAAATTATTTACTGTCTTCCATTTGCTGTTAGAATAAAGGCAAAAAGGTTGAGCATAGTCTAAGGGACCCTACACGGGCATAGAGAGGGGTCCAGCCTCATTTTGATCCAAATATCCACTCATCATTTTTTCCCAGCCTTGGGAAAAATTTTTTTCTAGCTTCTTTTCTATATGCCATGTTTCTATCTTCAGAGGACTTGTACGTGTTCTGTTTTCTCAGCAGAGAAAGATTTTTCTTCCTTTTTATGCCAACCTAACTTGTATTAATATTTTAGATCTTGGCTCAACTGTCATTCTTTTTATGAAGAATTTCAAGATCAAGTCAAATCTCCCTGTTATACACACCCATGTGGCTCCCAATTGGCAAGTAAAGGCCACTGCAATTTTGCATTTATTTGCATAATTGTGTGATCAAGATCTGTTTCTTCTTTGGTAGACTGTAAATTTTTATTGCTTACCATACTCTCTACAACAAGTATTTGCTGAATGATCAATGGATGAATGAACATTCTCCCAATCCAGACCCTTCATATTCATATTCATATTATGAGGTTACAGCCATAGCGTCATGTATTAGTTCATCTTCATGCTGCTGATAAAGAAATGCCCGACATGGTGGTGCATGCCTGTAATTGCAGCTACTCAGGAAGCTGAGGCAGGAGAACCACTCGAACCTGGGAGGTGGAGGTTGCAGTAAGCCGAGATCGCGCCATTGTACTCCAGCCTGGGCAACAAGAGTGAAACTCCATCTCAAAAAAAGAAAAAAAAAAGAAAAAAAAGAAATTCCTGAAACTGGGAAGAGAAAGGGGTTTAATGGACTTACACTTCCACATGGCTGGGGAGGCCTCACAATCATGGTGGAAGGCAAGGAGGAGCAAATCATGTCTTAAATGGATGGCCACAGTCAAAGAGAAGAGAGCTTGTGCAGGGAAACTCCTCTTTGTAAAACCATCAGATCTCATGACACTTAGTCACTGTCACAAGAACAGCATGAGAAAGACCCGCCCCTATGATTCAATTACCTTCCACCAGGTCCCTCCCATGACACATGGGAATTGTGGGAGTTACAATTCAAAATGAGATTTGGGTGGGGGCACAGCCAAACCATATCACCTTATAAAATGGTCTTTGTCTCTCCTATACTTTGACCCTTCTATGCTGTACCAGTTAACTCTGAACCATTAATCTGATTGCAGGTTTTTTCTGCATAAAATTATCCATTGATTCTCCATTGCCTAGAGAACAAAGTGTGTTTTATTCCCAGCCTATGTTTTCAATCCTATCTCCTAATTCTACTATTCCTACTGCCCTAGTGCTTTTGTTCTTTAACATGTGGTCACACCCAACTACTTGCTGTTCCTGACACTGTTGTCCTTCCTAGCCTTGTTCATGCTGTTCCCCCCAACCAGAACCCCATTCTACCATCTCTCCCTATCAAAATGTTATCCATTTCTAAAGTCAGAGTATGGGCCTTCGGCTTAAATTTTCCTGTAATTCCTTTGATTAGTATTAACTTCCCCTTTCTCAGTACTCTCATAGTCTATGAGATATCGGGCACAAAATTGGCTGATATTGATAATATGCCTTAACCACTACACCCAGAGTTATCTTGCATGACACTAAAAGAAAACAGATGTATGATCCATGATTCTGTGCAATAAAGAATCTTATTTTTAACTTCAATCCTGGGATAGGCTGTATTGGTGTTCAGATATTTGCTACTCTCCCCTGGGAGCCTAAGTCAGTGTAGGGCTCTGAAATTTGGGATAGTAGAGAGACAGGAAGGTGGGAAAGAGGAACAGCCATGCATGGAGATGTGAAGTCAGCCATAGGCACATACTCCTGTACCTGCTGTGTTCCTCAGCTGCATTTCCCAGCCACTTTCCTCCACTACAGGACTCTTTGGGTCCCTCCCAAAATTCAATGTTCTGTAATCCCCTTTAGGCACAGAGGAAGGAGTTCTTGTCCTTGACACACAGTTATTCTTCAAAACACATTTACCTAAGTGAAAATAAATGCATCAATGTAAAGAAAGAAATACCAAGTAAACGGTTGTTCATGCTGGCAGTGGGCAGATGACCGAGGTCTGAGAAACAGGGCCACACTCTGTAGAGCTGCCCACAGATAATTCTGCCTGTCAGCCCTCAAGCAGACTTCCTCCAGGCCGCCTGGCCAGGAAGCATTTGAAAGAAAATTAAAGCAGCCACTTGCCATTTTGTTGTTCACTTCTTTTTAATGGTTCTTGAGTTGTTGACTTTTCTCCCTTATAAATAAGTGGAAAACGTCCTGAGCTGACAGATAAGACTTGATTTCCTCCTGGGAATTTACTAGACAAACAGGCACTGGTTGGAGACTTGGAAAGATAGAAGAAAGGCAACTTTTGAAAACAGGGAAGTAGAGATACTGCTGAGAATGAAATGCGAAGAAAGCAAGTCAACAAAGCAACCCCTCACTTCCTCAGGCCTTCTTTGCACAGCAGAAAAATGTAAATCATGCCACTGTCTTTTCAAATTAGTCTTTTAGATCTTTGCTTTTAAAAAAAGAAAAATCCTGTAGTTCTCCACTAGGGAATGTAATGCTTTGGACAAAACCTTTCAGCCTTGAGCAGAGAGAGGAGTGCCTCTATCTGTTTCTGGGGGAGAGCAGCACTGTTTGCAGAACCAGCATTGAGCCCAGTGAGGGGGGCTGGCGAGGGTCTGGAGCAAATTAGTGTGTGGACAAGCCTGCGGCCATCTGGATCTCTGGATAATAAGCACTGTGCCAGGGTCTTTAATTGCTTTCTGGACCTGAAACAAAAGCTTCAACCATCAATCTGGCTTTTACCCCAACACCTCATGGTGCTAACCCTTCAATTACCCTGTCGCTGTGTGCTACCCACCAGATCATTAACTCCCATGCGGCTTCAAGCTGCATATTAGGTAAATTCCCTGTGATCCCATTCCAGTGTTTCTCGGGTGAAACTGGAACGTGGCTCTCATTTTGGGAGGGATGCATTCATTGCATTCTGGGAATGATGATGAAGGCTGCCTGTCTCCAGCCAGGCTCTGCTACTGAATATCCGGGGCTCCTGATTCACGGCGTTATCTGTCTATAATTGAAGGGCTTACTACCCACTCTGCCTATCCACAGAATATAATGAGATGCTGTGGAAAACTACTGAACATTTAAAAGATGTGCACCAGTGCAAGGTTGTGGGCCCATTGAGAGATCGGAATTCTTTGTTGTGTTTCCTACCCCTCTCCTCGTACTGTCTCCAAAGGAGACTGAAGTTCAAGGTCACTTTTTGGGAGAAAGTGTAGAAAGAAGGACACATGACAAAGCCATTAACACTTTGAGCTCGGCATCAGGCTGTTCTTTTCTTCTTTCTCTTTCAATTCTTCTCTTCTTTTTTCTCACAAAGCAAGTACTATACAATGAACCCGGGTTTGCTCTTTTGGGGCAGTTCTTCACCCTGAGAACCCCAGGACTACCAAGAACAGTGGCTTTAGTGATTCAGGTAACCCGGTGTTGCACTAGTAAATGTTTCACAATGGCTGTCAGGAAAATAAAACAAAATGTCCTGATTTGTAATGTTTTTACAAATTTCTGTATTTGTGAATACTCCCTTTAAGGCCAATTTCTTGCTGCCAATGTGATGTCACTTATCAAGGGCTGAATTGTGTTCCCCCCAAATTCACATGAAGTCTAAACCTCTAGTACCCTAGAATGTGGTACTAGGGGGTTGAAGATAGGGCCTTAAAAGAGGTAATTAAGGTAAAATGAGGTCATATGGGTAGACTCTAATCCAGCATGACTGGTGTCCTTATAAGAAGATTAGGGGCCGGGTGTGGTGGCACATGCCTGTAATCCCAGCACTTTGAGAGGCCGATGTGGGTGGATCACCTGAGGTCAGGAGTTCGAGACCAGCCTGACCAACATGGTGAAACCGCGTCTCTACTAAATACAAAAAAAATTGGCTAGGCATGGTGGTACATGCCTGTAATCCCAGCTACTTGGGAGGCTGAGGGAGAGGAATCGCTTGAACTCAGGAGGTGGAGGTTGCAGTGAGCCGAGATCACACCATTGCACTTCAGCCTGGGCAACAAGCATGAAAGTCCGTCTCAAAAAAAAAAAAAAAAAAAACACAAACACACAGAGGGAAGACCACTTGGAGGCACATGGAAAAGATGGCCACCTGCAAGCCAAGGAAAGAGGCCTCAGAAGAAACCAACCCTGCCCGACACCCTGATCAAGGACTTCTATCCTCTTGCATGGTGAGAAAGTAAATCCCCATTGTTTCAGCCACCCAGTCTATATCATTTTGTTATGGCAGCCCTGGTAGACTAAAACATCACCAAATGCAGAATTGGGAAAAGATGAGCTCCCTGGTTCTCTTGGACCATAGGAGCTGGCTCAGGCACTCCAGCCAGGCCAGCTGTCTTACCCTTTTGTTTCCTGGCATTCTTTTCCTCAAGCTCATCTTTCCTGTCCACCGGAGTGGGAAGACAGAGAGCAGAAAAGTGTGAGTGCATCCAGAGAGAGAAATAGGCAAAAAGACAGCTTGATCTGCTCTGGTCCTGGCCTTGGGCCCATAGCCTTAGGGCTTTCTGCAGGCTGGCCCAGCTCACCAGGATTGGGGTTTGACTTAAGGTTTTGGCTTAAAGTCCCAGTGGTGCTTTGCTTGAAACAGCATAGGTGGGTAGTTGTGGAAGGACAGGATTTGAGCTCAGGATACAGGGTCCCGTCCCCACAGGGTCACTTACAGAAGTGGGGTTTTTAATAGGTGCAGTGATGTACTTCAATTACCAGGACAATAATTGCAGGGAAGTTTATGTTCCCTTCCTCTCATTCATTTCTACTTATAATATGAGCCGCAGCTGCCCAATATTGTCACACAAAGGGACATGTGGAGTACTCCAGGCAAGAGCCCAGGATCATACTGTGATGCTAATATTCCCATTAGGATAAAAGTAACAAACTGGCCAATACATGTAGATTAGGGGATCCTCCAAAGAGCACTGACACGGGGGGATTTTGTCCCCATCAGGACAGCCTGAGCCTCACATGCCTGGGGGCTGCTGGGTAACTCCCCAAGTCAGTCTCTTTATTTAGACACCCAGTCTAAGATTTACAGCTGTGACAGGTTGTTCAAGAAATGTCTGCGTTCACACTCACATTAGGGTATGTTTCTTCCTACATGAGAGACCTAGAAATTTGGGAATTAATTTAGGTATACCTAGATTAAGAATTATTTTAAAAATGTATACATATTCTTATGTATACACATACATATATTCATATATATTCTTATAAACATATATGTATAAGCATATATGTAAGATGTATATATACACATAGGTGCATACACATTCACACACCTATACATTAAGGATCATATATATAATCCCATGTATTTATGAATTATATTTAAAATATAATTAAAGTGAAATATTCTTAATCTTGGTATGCCAAAATGAGTATATATGTTTGGCAAGGAAGTGAGTTCCTTTGAATTTTGGCACCTGACTCTGTTTCCCTCTATTCTCCATGACTAGATTTTATCCTGGTGACTTCAACCCCCAACTTTTCCACCTGATAGACCCTGGATCTATTCCATTTCAATGACCTTGACCTTCAAAAGGCTTTAACCACCCACTGTTATGGCAACATTCTGAATATTTTTTTCACATTTTCTTATTGAGATGTAATTCACATGTAAAAATTTTACCTTTATTGGAGTACAGTTGTGAGTTTTGACAAGCAAACATGGTCAAATAACCACCACTGTCGTAAAGATATTGGAACAATTCCATTATCTCAAAACATTTCCCCTGTACCTCTTTGTAGGTATCATCTACTTCTCTGGACTCTGGCAACCAGTGATCTGTGTTCTGCCCCTGTGGTTTTGCCTTTTTGAGGATGTCATACAGATGGAATCAGACAGTATGTCACTTTTTAATGCTGGCTTCTTTCTCTTAGTGTGATGCATTTGAGATTCATTCATGTTACTGCATTTATTTTATGGCCGAGTTGTATTCCCTTATACGGATATACTATAGTTTGCTTATCTGCTCACCAGTTGAAGGACATTTGTGTTGTTTCTAGTCTTTGGGAAATTATGATCTCAGAGCTATGACTGTTAACATACTTTTATTTTAAGTTGCCTTTTTATTATTTTTTAACTTTTAAGTTCAACCTAAAACCATTAAAACCCTAGAAGAAAATCTAGGCATTACCATTCAGGACATAGGCATGGGCAAGGACTTCATGTCTAAAACACCAAAAGCAATGGCAACAAAAGACAAAATTGACAAATGGGATCTCATTAAACTAAAGATCTTCTTTCTGCACAGCAAATGAAACTACCATCAGAGTGAACAGGCAACCCACAAAATGTGAGAAAATTTTCGCAACCTACTCATCTGACAAAGGGCTAATAACCAGAATCTACAAAGAACTCAAACAAATTTACAAGAAAAAAACAAACAACCCCATAGAAAAGTGGGCAAAGGACATGAACAGACACTTCTCAAAAGAAGACATTTATGCAGCCAAAAAACACATGAAAAAATGCTCACCATCACTGGCCATCAGAGAAATGCAAATCAAAACCACAATGAGATATCATCTCACACCAGTTAAAATGGCAATCATTAAAAAGTCAGGAAACAACAGTTGCTGGAGAGGATGTGGAGAAATAGGAACACTTTTACACTGTTGGTGGGAGTGTAAACTAGTTCAACCATTGTGGAAGTCAGTGTGGCAATTCCTCAGGGATCTAGAACTAGAAATACCATTTGACCCAGCCATCCCATTACTGGGTATATACCCAAAGGACTATAAATCATGCTGCTATAAAGACACATGCACAGGTATGTTTATTGTGGCACTATTCACAATAGCAAAGACTTGGAAGCAACCCAAATGTCCAACAATGATAGACTGGATTAAGAAAATGTGGCACATATACACCATGGAATACTATGCAGCCATAAAAAATGATGAGTTCATGTCCTTTGTAGGGACGTGGATGAAATTGGAAATCATCATTCTCAGTAAACTATTGCAAGAACAAAAAACCAAACACCGCATATTCTCACTCATAGGTGGGAATTGAACAATGAGAACACATGGACACAGGAAGGGGAACATCACACTCTGGGGACTGTTGTGGGGTGGGGGGAGGGGGGAGGGATAGCATTGGGAGATATACCTAATGCTAGATGACGAGCTAGTGGGTGCAGCGCACCAACATGGCACATGTATACATATGTAACTAACCTGCACATTGTACACATGTACCCTAAAACTTAAAGTATAATAATTTAAAAAAAAAAAAAAAGAGTTTGAAAAAAAAAAGGTCAGGGGTATATGTGCAGGCTTGTTACATAGGTAAACTTGTGTCATGGGGGTTTGTTGTACAGATTATTTCATCACCCAGGTTTTAAGCCTAGTATTCATTCGTTATTTTCCCTGATTCTCTCTCTTCTCTCACCTTCCATCCTCTGATAAGCCCCAGTGTGTGTTCTTCTCCTGTATACATCCATGTGGTCTCATCATCTAGCTCCTACTTGTAAGTGATAACATACAGTATTTGGTTGTCTGTTCCTGTGTTAGTTTGCTAAGGAAAATGTCTTCCAGCTCCATTCATGTCCCTGCAAAGCACATGATCTCATTCTTTTTTAAGGCTGCATAGTATTCTGTGGTGTATATGTGCCACGTTTTCTTTATCTGGTCTATCATTGATGGACATTTAGGTTGATTCTATGTCTTTGCTATTGTGAATAGTGTTGCAATGAACATATGTGTGCATGTGTCTTCATGATAGAATGATTTATATTTCTTTGGATATATACCCAGCAATGGGATTGCTGGGTGGAATAGTATTTCTTTTTTTAGGTCTTTGAGAAATTGCCACACTGTCTTTCACAATAGTTGAACTAATTTACACTCCCACCACCAGTATATAAGCATTCTTTTTTCTCCACAACCTCACCAGCATCTGTTATTTTTTTGACATTTTTGTAATAGCCATTCTGACTGGTGTGAGATGTCATCTCCTTGTGGTTTTGTTGGTGGATCTACCATTCTGGGATATGGAGGACAGCAGACCTCTTCTCAAAAGCTCCATTAGACAGTGCCCCAGTGGGGACTATGGGTGGGGGCTCCAACCCCACATTTCCCTTTCACATGGTCCTAACAGAGGTTCTCCATGAGGGCCCCACCCCTGCAGCAGACCTCCGCCTGTACATCCAGGCATTTCCATACATCCTCTGAAATCTAGATGGAGGTTCCCAAACCTCAATTCTTGACTTCTGCACACCCACAGGCCCAACATCACGTGGAAGCCACCAAGGCTTGTGGCTTGCACCCTCAGAAGCAATCGCCTGAGCTGTATGTTGGCCCCTTTTAGCCACACTAGGATGCAGGGCACCAAGTCTGGAGACTGCACAAAGTAGCAAGGCCCTGGCCCTGGCCCTGGCCCATGAAACCATTTTTTTCTCCTAGGCCTCTGGGCCTGTGATGGGAGGAGCTGCCACGAAGACCTCTGACATCCCCTGGGGACATTTTCCCCATTGTCTTGTTGATTATCATCTGGCTCCTACTTATGCAAATTTCTGCATCTGGCTTGAATTTCTCCCCATAAAATGGGGTTTTCTTTTCTATTGCATCGTCAGATGCAAATTTTCCAAACTTTTATGCTGTGCTCCCTTTTAAACATAATTTTAAATTTCAGATTATCTCTCTCAAGTTAAAAATTCTACAGATCTCTAGGGCAGGGACAAAGTGCTGCCAGCCTCTTTGCTAAAGCTAGCAAGAGTGACTTTTGTTCCAGTTCCCAATAGGTTCCTTATCTCCATCTGAGACCACCTGAGCCTGGACTTCATTGTCCATATCACTGTCAGTATTTTGGTCAAAACCATTCAAGTCTCTAGGAAGCTCCAAACTTTCCCACATCTTCCTGTCTTTTTCTGACCCCTCCAAACTGTTTCAACCTCTGCCTGTTACCCAGTTTCAAAGTCACTTCCACAGTTTTTGGTATCTTTATAGCAGTACCTCAGTCTCAGGAAACTTACAATCATGGTGGACAGGGAAGAGGCACATCTTACATGGTGGCAGGTGAGAGAAAGTGAGCAAGAGCAGGGAAACTGCCTTATAAAACCATCAGCTCTCATGAGAACTCACTCACTATCATGAGAACAACATGGAGGAAGCTGCTCCCATGATCCCATCACCTCCCACCTGGTCCCTCCCTCAACACCTGGGGTTTATATGGATTCCAATTCAAGGTGAGATTTGTGTGAGGTCACAGCCAAACCATATCACCTTCTAAGCCCTTCACTTTTCTTACTCTAGCACACTCTTCGGGCTGTTTCATCCCTGCCCCCATGTCTAACCACCATCTCCAGGCTGATGACTCACAGATCTCTGTTCTTTACACACAGAACTCTCCCATGAGCTTCAGACCTATAAAATCAACTGCTTATTAATAACCACCACTTGTGAGTTTCATGGGCATCTAAAATGCAACATGTCAAAAAATTAACTTCTGTCTTTCTCTCCAAACTGTCTCTGCCTTTTCATGCTCCTCGTTTCAGTGATAACACCCATTTAACTGTCAGCCAAGCACAAAACATAGCAATCATTCTTATCTTTGTCTTTTCCTTTCTTTTCCACATGCAATTAGTCACCATCTCCCATAAATTCTTCTTCTGAATGTCTTTAAATCCTATACTTTCTGTGTCTACTTAGTTAAGGCTCTCATCACTTCTTGGCTAGATTATTACAATGACCTCTAACCAATTTCCCTCCAGATCATCTTCCACACAGTAGTGAAAGGGATTTTTCAAAAACACAAATCAGATCTAGTCAGTTCTTTTCCTAAAAATCGTTACTGGCTTCCCGCTTACCCTAAGTGTTATGCAAGACCAACAACCCAATTCCCTGACCATCACTCTTTGCCTATCCAGCCCCATCTCTTTCTAACCACACTATAGAACTATACTTTAGCTACAATGAGCCATTCCATGTGTCTTAGCCCTATACGGTCAAGTTCCCATTATTGGAGTTTTTCCACATGCTACATCCAGAACCTGGATCACTCCCCTAGTCTCATTTTTCCTTCCTTCTATTCCACTCTTTCCCAACACTCAGCCAGTGTGTCCCTCCTCCAGGAAGTCCTCTTGGAATCCCACTCAGCCTGGTTAGTGGGCCCCTCCTGTTGCTCCCGTGACACTCCATGCTTTCTTCTACTGCAGCACACATCACATTAAGTTATAATAGTCTTGTTCCATGATAGACACCCCGGTCCAAGTCTTTAAAACCTGGGTCATTTGTCTTATTTTGCTTTATTTGTCTTAATCCTAATTCGGTGAGAATGACTGAAATCCATCCATAATTCCGTTCGCACCATGGGTTGAAAACCTATTAAAATTAAAACATAAAGGTTGCCACATCTATACTCTCAGTGGGTGGGATGACTTCATTCGATAAGCGATGATTATTGCATATTCACTATGTGCAGGGTTTTTATGGAACAGGCACAGGTTTTGTCTTATCTCTGTGCCAACTGTGCTAATATCTCCTCCACTTTCACCATTTTTATGTCCTTGAAACTTTTCTTCAAAAATTCAACCCCAGAAGTTTCTCAGCACTTCATTCATTCATGCATTCATTCCTAACTCTCCTTTCCTGCAAAGAAGTCATTTAGTATGCAGTTGCTGACACTCTTCTTGGTAATGAGAATATGAGGATATAGGATCTAACAGAAATCTGGTCTTATAGAACTCAGCAGGGAAGACAAGTTTTTTTCCAGCCACAGGATAACCTTCCTCAGACCTGGGAGGCCATGCCAAAGAGAAGCATAATTCTTGCTCAGTGTATCAATAATGGCTTAATAATTAATACTTCCACATACATTTTTTCTTTTCTTAGAATTTCAGCCAGTAAAGATGCTTTAAGGAGAAACAGAGTGTTTGTAGTTTAGAGGTCTAGAGAAGTATTTCATTTGGTTAAATACATAAATAAAATAAGTTTAAAAAAGGAATGCTTAGTCAGTGGTCTGAAGTATTAACATCATGGAGTGAAAGCATTGTGACTGGAGCAAATCTGGACTATGACTCTATCACAGAAAGTTCAATCACAGAGGTCCTATAGCTCAGCATCTTTTTGTAAAAGGTTAAGTGACTTGCCCGAGGTGGTACAGACAGTATAACTGGTTAGTGATAATGCTATCAAGTGGGAATAAAAGACTGAGAAGAAACAGCTTCCTGTAATAATAAGCTAGCTCCTCCAACCCACCTTGGAGCCCTTTCTATAAATTGCTCAACGTTGGCATTTGGGGCATGAGACTTCACAACACTCTCCAGAATCCTTCCGCAAACTTTTGCCTGCTGATGGATAGGAAGGCCTGGTTTGCCTCAGAGAGAGCCTTAGTTGTTGGCCGGGTCTGACTTGTCTGCACCACATGTACACAGCACTTCTCAAAGCATGTTCCTAAGACCACTAGCATCAGAATTCCATGAGATGCTTACTGCAACTTCAGATCCTGCGCCCTAACCCAGGTCTGATAAATCAGAACTCTGGGATGAAGTTCTGGAGTCTGTAATGTTTTAAAACACAAAAGTTTGAGAAACTTTGCATTCTAAAAGGCAGGCAATAAGCCTGCCTTTCCCATGCAATCATTCGTAGTGGATTCAGGCAGAACTGATTCTTAACTATACCATCTGGGAAGCCTTGGACAAAGAATTTAGTCTCTTTGAGTCTCAGTGTCCTCCTCTTTAAAACCAGGGGAATGGCCATACCCATTTATTGGTCATTCAGTGAGACAATGCACATAAAGTGCTTAGCACAGAATTGGCCACACTCTGAGTGTGGAATAAACTTTGGTATTCTGCAGAATGCAGAATCCATTTATTTATGAATGAGCCCCAGAGTGGTGGCTTGATCCTTACCTAAAATAGAAAAAAAATCCTTAGGTTACTGGAGTCTAATTATCCTACTTAGGAAGGGTAACCTCTAGAGAGTCAATATGATATTGGGAGAAGAGCATAAGGTTTGAAATAAGAGAGAATTGATTTCAAATCTTGACTTTGTAAATTACTAGGAATGATTATGAAGGTCAAATGATACAGTAATTACAAAATGTCTCATAGAGTGTCTTGCATTTAGGAGGCACTCTTTAAATGGTCATTATTATCTTGTTATTATATTATCTTGCCTGCGATCCTTGGCAAATTGCTTAGCTTTTGGGATTGTTTTCTTCATCCGTAAGGTGGGAATTATAATGTATCTAATCAAACAGATACATGGGATTCTCATTCCTTTTCAGGGGGAATAGAAACCAAGGAAATGTGAATTAAAACCCACAGTGAGCTATCACCTCACATCTCTTAGATTGGCTATTATCCAAAAGCTAAAAGCGAACAAGTGTTGATGAGGCTGTGGAGAAAATGGAATTCTTGCACACTGGTGGTGGGAATGCAAATTAATATAATCATTATGAGAAACAATATGGAGGTTCCTGAAAAAACTAAAAATAGAACTACCATATGACCCAGCAATCCCATTCCTGGGTGTATATCACAGGAATGAAATCAGTATGTATATAAGGAAATGAAATCAGTATGTTGAAGAGATATTCACACTCTCATGTTTCTATTCCTGAATGACCCCCTATGGTGTGTCTACATTTTCTCTCAAACATCTCCTCTTCATTAATATTCCTTCTTCCTGGCTTATGGGAAGACATGCCTGCATTGAACTGTTTATGCTGATCTGGTTTGATACCCTAGCTATGACCTGATGGTATTAGGGAATGGGAATACTTTGATATGCTACACACATGTATTTATTTTTCTTTTTCCTCCTTAAAAAATTGACAGATTAAAAAAATATATACTTATGGAGTGCAACATGATGTTTTGAAATATGTATACATTGTGGAATAACTAAATTGAGCTATTTAACATATGCATTACCTCATACACACCATTTTTTTTTTTGAGGGAGAGTATTTAAAATTTGCTCTCCTAGCAATTTTTTATTTCAATTACAATACATTGTTATTAACTATAGTCGCCATGTTATAGAAGAGATCTCTTGAACTTATTCCTCCTATGTAATTGAAATTTTGTGTTGTTTGACCAATGTCTCCCCAATGTCCCCACCCTCAGCCCCAGTAACCATCATTCTACTCTCTGCTGCTGTGAGTGCAATTTTTTTAGATTCCACATGTATGTAAGATCATTCAACATTTGTCTTTCCATGTCTGGCTTATTTCTCTTAACATAATCTCCCCCAGATTTACCTGTGTTCACACATAACAGGATTTCCTTCTTTTTAAGGCTGAGTTATATTCCATTGTGCATATAGATCACATTTTCTGTATCCATTTATCTGTTGATGGACACTTAGGTTGAGTCTACATGGTGACTATTGTGAATAATGCTGCAACAAACACGGGAGTGCAAATATCTCTTTGACATACTGATTTCATTTCCTTTAGATATATACCCAGGAATGGGATTGCTGGATCATATGGTAGTTCTATTTTTAGTTTTTTCAGGAACCTCCATATTGTTTCTCATAATGATTATATTAATTTGCATTCCCACCACCAGTGTGCAAGAATTCCATTTTCTCCACAGCCTCATCAACACTTGTTCGCTTTTAGCTTTTGGATAATAGCCAATCTAAGAGATGTAAGGTGATAGCTCACTCTGGTTTTAATGCACATTTCCTTGGTGATTAGTGATGTTAAGCAAGAATGCTCTTATTTAATACAAAGTCACCAAAGATGAAGAAATAAAAAGAGATTAAAATATATCTGGAAACCAGGAAGTAAGCAGAGAGGTAGGCAATGTCTTCAAAGGCTCAAATCCAGCAAATTTCCACCAAAAAATCTCTCTCTGGATCTCAGGTTTTTCATCTGTAAAATGAGACTATTCTACTTGGAGGTCCTAAGGGACCTATTTTTCTAAGTTCTTCCCTTTGAGGTACCAAGCTGCTCCATATGGTTCTGGAGTGCTTGCTGCCAGGGGGGCAGAAAGGAGAATCACCTGCCACCTGGCAGGGTCTACATTCACATTCAGCTACTCTAGGGGCTTCACCAGAGACTCAGCAGCAAACCGGGAGGAGAATAGGAAGGCCGAGGGAGCTAATTAAGAGCTCTTTGATTGATGAGGAGCATGGGTGGGCCCAGGGGGTGTCATGCATTTTGCTTTTCAGACTCAGAATTGGCTCTAATGAGAGACCTATTGGATCTGAAGTGTAGCTCTTCACTATCCCCTAGATTGTCATGGGAAGATCTCTTAGGAGCTCACAGAGAAGGCGGGGGAAGAGATTGTGTGTGCAAAGCTTCAGGCTGATAGAAGAACAGCAAGTTAGCATTAGCTGAATGGTTCTGTGTAGCAAATGCACCTCGGTCTCTGGCGGTTGGGTGGGCACTCCTCCCAGACTCTGATTCAGTTACGAAAGACTGGCGTCTCCATCCTTGTAGCAGCTACAGGTCTAGGACAGGATGTGCCTGGGGTGAGAGGGCTAGCCAGGGCACCTGTCTGAGCATCGAGTCATAGCCTTCCCTTCAACTGGCTGTGCTCACTCAGTCTCATAGACAGGCTACCTGCTTCCATTTCCTATTCAACACACCACTTCTCAGCTACACTAGCTACTATAGCTACTGGAGCTACTGGAGCTCTATCGTGAATCTCAGCCTCCCAACTCTTATACTACCTCTTAACAGTCCATGGGTGACCTGGCCCTGCCGCTGGTATCTTTGCTGATGACTGTCATATAGGCATGGCATACTCACTGGCTCTGAGTATCACACATGCAAGGGATCAGACCCATTGGCCTAAGTTGTTGAGCTCCTGCAGATAAGATGTATTAGACCACAGGATGCCAAGGGGGCTGACTCCATGCTCTGTTCTTTCCTAGACGTCTTCCTCCCCATCCCCACTGGGGTGTGCTGTGCTCTTTTCCGCATTGACTGTTGCTAGTCTGAGCTACGAGGGCATTCAGTGCTGGGTGCAAGGGCTACAGTGCTGATGAGAACAAGGCCCTTAGCTTCACTGGGCTACAGTCTACTGCGGGACTGATATGTTCACAGTTGACCAGAGTGCGACTTGAGGCAGAATGGGAGATGTAAAAACAAATGTCCTGGGGGTCATGGCGAGAATGTGGAGGGCAGATAGTGGTATATTCTGGTCAGGGATAATGAGGCTTCTGTTCCCTCTGCCACCATCTCTTCCCACTCTTCCTCCTGTTCACCTTGCCCCAGGTGTGCCCCTTCCCTGCTGTTTCTTGAGCACACCCAGCAGGATTTGCATCCCTAGTGTCTGTGTGCATCCCTCCTTTGTTTCATTCAAGTCTCTATGCAAATATCAACCCTCTCATCAAAGAAGTCTCCCTTCAACTCTCTGTCTACAGGAGTTCTGTTCTATCTCTGTTATGCTCTGTCGCCATACACTGCTTATTCTTTCTAGCACATTTCACTATTTGACGTATGATGGATGTTTATTTGTATATTTGTTTATTTTTTGTTTCTTCCAACTAGAATGTGAGCTCCATCAAGGCAGGAATTTAATATCATTTTCTGCTGAATCCCCAGTACCTGGAAGGGGACCTGGTACATTCTAGGGGCTAAATTGATACTTGTTCAATGAATGGGTGAACAATACAAAGGCTCCAAGCAGATAGTAGACGCTAGGCTGACCTTGACAAGTGGGTGGGATTGAGTTGGGTAGGCATTCCAGGAGGAAGCATTAGCCTAGGCAAAAGCATGGGAGCCAAGTGCAGGAGAAACACAGCTGGTGAAAGGTAATTGAAGGAGGAAGAAATGAGGGTTGGTGGCCAAATAAGGAAAAGAAACTCTCACTCACTTTGTGATTGTTTTGGTCGCCCACCCATCCACCTCTCTCACCTCCTCTTCTCCTCCATTCCAAACATTGCATGTCCCTCAAGGCTCAGCCAGAGTCTCACCTCTGTAATAAACCATCAGGCACATGCTTTGACATCTCATACATTTGGGTGACAGTCCTGCCTTTGTCACTGACAAGCTGTGTGACCTTGCAGGCAGTATTTCTTCTTATAGCCTGTGTGACTCTTACAAGCTGTGCTACTCATGTAACTGTTACCTGCTCTCAGCATTTCAGGTCTACTTCACTGGATCATGAACTTTTTCAGGACTTGGCCCCAGTTTCATCAGCATTATGAAAAAACAATTAAAAACAACCCCCAGGATTAGGAGAAATGCAGGGGTGAATCTGATTTTTGGTTCTACCTCCTGTCTAGCTATGTGCTTGGGCAAATCACTTAAACTTGCTGAACCTCAGTGTACTTATCCATAAAATTGAAGTTAAAATACTGTCTTTGTGGGGTTGTTGTGAGGATTAAATGCAGTTCCATTTAAAGTGCTTAGCACAGGGAGGTGCTCAAAATAATTAGATCTTGCCTCCCTCATTGTTAGTTCTCATTCTTAACCCTCTCCCCTGCCAAAGGTATCCGAGCTCCCAGCAGCGTGAATCTTCCCATATGGCCAACTCTACAACTCCCCATAGGACCTATACCAACCCAGGCATCCAGGGTTCTTGCTAATTTAATGGGTTGAATTTTCAAGCAAACTTAACCTCTCAGAGGGGATCATAAGCCCCATTAATAAGAGGAGGCCTTCTCAGGTCTCTTGTAAAGCAGCCTCGGGTGTCATGCAGAATTTATCATGACAATCCAAATGAGATGGCAAAAGTATATTTCCATTTGAAAACCCCGATTACCCATTTGCTAATGCAAGCTGGCGCCGAGGCAGGGGTGATATTTTTATTTATTTGTGGTTCAGTGTTTGTTCTTGTGATGATGTGTTTATCCTTCTTCCAAGGGCTTTTTGGAGCCCATCCAGCAAATGGGGTGCATTTATTTGCTTAGATTCTAATTACATTATAGAACAGCCAGGGATGGCACATTGCAGTTTTTCTAGTCTGCCTTTCTTCCAAAGCACTTGGGAAGGTGGATGGAAGAGAAATGTGATAAAGCAAGTGTCTCTGTTTAGCTGGTAAATTAGGACCAGAGGATGTGAGTGGGGCCACTTTGAGGGTGAAAAAGGCCTAAATCATCCCTTTCAGTTACTTACCATGAAAATACCTCACCTTCTGATCACGTAGGTCAATGGGAGTTCTGTATCTGCAGGTATACCCTGAAGAAAGTACTTCTTTCTTTCTATATTCACATAGTAATAAATCATAATACTTACTGAGCTCCTTTTATATTTCAGGCACTGTTCTAAGCACATTAGTTGCATTACTTCATTTGAACGTCATAAAAATATTTTTAGATAAGTATCTTTGTTATCACCATGTAACAGATACAGAAATGGAAGCATACAGAGGTTAACTTGCTCATGGTCAGTTACTAAATGGTGGAGTTAGGTGTCATAACCAGGCAGAATGGCTTTAAAGCAGTGCTTTTAACTGTAGTAATTTATTAATATTAATATAACACATTGGTATTTATTATTAATATAGTAATAGATGTATAAACAATTGACAGTTTGATAGATGACTGTGGCCAAGTGTGCTGTTTAAAAATTTTTTTTATTGATATGTAAGAGTTGTACATATTTTTGGGGTATATGTGATATTCGGATACCTACATGCAACGTGTAATGATCAAAACAGGGTAATTGGGATGTCCATCACAAGTCTGCCATGGGATTCTCAATTCATTTTTTTTCTTCCTGGCTGCTTGGCTCAGAGTACACGTCCCAGCATCCCTTGCAGTGAAATGTAGTTAGGAGACCAGATACACCAATGGAACAGGAGTAGAAGTAATGCGTGCAACTTCTGTATTCCATGGTTAATAAGCAGTATCCAGTCCTGGACTTCGCCTGTTTCCTCCCACTGATTGGATACGGTTGACAACCGGGTTTGCCTCAGAAGCCTCACACTGAGGTTCTCCCACCCCAGCCTGGTTCCCATGATGTTTTTATGAAGCAGAGGCTGCCTACCTGCCTTGCAGTGTTCTGGGAGAGAGTCTTCAATTTCCTGGCCCTTTACGTGATTGAATTGTTGAGTCTCTGTTATGGAGCCCTTACTCCAACTAATATAGTGACTTTTCTCCCCCCTTTCATAGAATCAAATAATTTTTTCCTTTAAAGGTAATCCAGACTAACTTTTGAATCTGTCACCTGATAGAGCACATGCTGAAGACCTTTACTTGTAGATGGCTGACTTCCTACTGAGTCTGCCTATTCTATATTTAAAAGCTCTATTATTAGAATGTTTTCCGAAGTTTAAATTCTAAGCTAAAATGCAATTCACATGCATGGCTCCAGTGCTCCTTGAGGCCATACAAAACAATTGTGATTCCCTGCCCTACATCAAGAGCCTTCCATTTTCTGAAAACAATAGTCATGTCCCATGGATGCTCTCCTGGGCTAAATGTTCTCCATTCCTTCAAGCTTTCTTGTTTTGAGATCCACGTACCTACTTCTGACTATACTCCTGGGTGTCTGTGGTCCTTGAAACATAGTGATTCAGGACAAATGCCAACCTTGCTACACGTGTGGTTTGCCCAGCTTGGAAAACAACAGAATAATCACCTCTTATTTTCTTTTCCACGCTTATTTTCATTCATCTTGATATAAATTCAACATACTTTCTGTGTGTTCCATGATCTTCAGAACTTGCAGATATGGTTTCAGTATATGCTAGGCATGGCTGATTTACTTTGATCCTTCTGAGGCCTGCACTGTCTTATTGTCCTGTCTGAGGAAAACTGATTTTGGGACACAAGTTCAGGACTTAACAAATATCCCTCTTTAATCCCATACTGTGCCATTTACTTCCCACACTGTCCAGGAAACACTGCTCCCTCTCGATCCTGCCATCTGATATTTTTTCCCAGGAAGATGATTGAGCAGTAGAAAGAGTTTTGACAGAGAGCCTCTAGAAAATAATAAATAAGCTTTAATTTGTCATTCACCAACCCCAACACTGGCAAGCCACATACCACATCATTTATCATCAACCTAGTATTTAGTTTATGTGCACAAAAAGAACATTTTTAATACCAGAGATGACTTACTTGACCTTGCAAACCGTGTTACTTAGACTATTATTGTATTTAGTGATGGGTTATTAAAAAAATCATGCCTTATACAATAGAATACCTTTAAGTCTCTATCTTAGGTTTGAATAATTTCCTGATAGGTAGTAAAGGAAACAGTTCAGTTAATCAAAATTAAAGATACTTTAGAGAGTCTGAATGGAATAAATGGATGTGGCATATGAGGGTATTAAAAGTGTCCACAGAAGAAAGAACCCTTTGAGGTTTCTCTTGGAAACACTAATTTCCTGTATACTCTCCCTCTTCAAGTTTATCTCTATAATCTATTTCATCCCACTGTATGTTACTCTTTCTCTCCATCTCCCATTTCCCATCTCCTAGCTTTCTCTCTCTCTCTCTCTCACACACACACACACACACACACACAGACACAAGGATTGCCAGAAGGTTGTTTTGCATGGCTACTTTCTCCATACATTTTCAGCTTTGCTTTTAGGTGTCCTTGGTGTTTCTGGTTAGGTATGCCCTGGTAACTCCTGTGACCACTGCCTGTTCAGATCTGACCCTGATGATTCTCATCCCTGGCCAGGTCATTTCTTGGCTTCCTAGTAGAGTAGAGGGTGATGTCTTTATTTCTGACATGCACAGACGTTTTATAGACTTGTCACCTTCCCTGGAACTACCTGGGAGTCAAGAAGATTCAGTAGCTCAGTTACCAAGACTGAGAAAGCACAAGAAATAGATAAAAAGACCCAATATTCTATTATTTCCAGGAAAATTGAAGAGTGATTGGTATAGGAACAGGGTGAGATAGGTGCTTTTGGTCAGGGGCTGCAGGCATATATGTTCTGCGAGGACAAGTGTCAGTTGGCTGAAGCTGCTGTAACAAAATACCATAAACTGTGTGACTTCAACAACAGCCATTTATTTCTCCCAGTTCTAGAGACTGGGAAGCCCATTTGGTTCCTAGTGAGGGCTCTCTTCCTAGCTTGCAGATGGGCACCTTCTTGCTGTGTCCTCTTGTGGTGGAGAAAGACACAGCTCTAGCCTTTTCCTCTTCTTAGGCACTAATCCTATCATAGGGCTTCCACCCTTATGGCCTCATTTGACCCTATTCCCAAAGGCCACACCTCTTAGAAGCCTCACAGTGAAGTTACAGCTTCAACATAAATTTTTGGGACCACAAACATTCAGTCCATAAACACAAGAAAAATAGACCTGCTCTTTTTACATCCCAACTTGGAGTCCCAGCTCTGCCACTTACTAGCAAGAAACATTAATCCTCCAAACCTCAATTTCTCCCTCTATAAAATGGGGCTCTGAGAATTTATGTTGGAGGTCTTTGTGATGTATAAATGCTCAGGACATGTCACTTCCCATCCCCTTCCCTCAGAAGCTAGATCACACTTCTGTTCATCATTTGCCTTTGAGTAATAAGATATACTTTTCCAGGTTAGGCTTATCAGTAAAGTTAGCATTAAACTGGAAGAGTTTTGAGGACAAGTGTGTGGATAAAGAAAATAACAATATCTTCCCAGTGAAGCTAATTAGAAAAGAGGGCAGAGAGCCCATTTTCTCTGTAAATGCAGCCTCTCAGTATCCACTCACTATCCTCTTAAGTCTTATCAGTGATTTCATAAATGTAAGAAATCAGTGATGAGAAAATTTGAGTGCACTTCCCCACCCCCCTCCCTGGCCTCACTACTAACAAGTTGGGTGTGAATGAAAACTGGGCTTTGTAAATGCCAGGAACAGTCCATGATGACTATGGGATGTCCTTAGTAAAGATTTGTCTATTGAACATATATTTACTTAGAACCTCCAGGTGTTGCATTTTAATGTGGAGGCTGGAGAGTCACAATTTCAATGGTGAGTAACATAGGGCGCCGTGGCTTCATTCACACAGTTCTCTCTGCCTTGAATATCCTTCCTCCTGACCCCCTTGTCTGCCTGGAAAACTGCTATTCAAAATTGTTTACACATCATATTCTGTCTGATGCCTTCCTCATTCCTCCTAACTATAATTACTCCCTCCTCTGAGTTCTCATGGTGTTTGCTCATAGTTTCATTTTAATATTTATCACACTAGGTAGTAATGATTTATTACACAGGTCTCTAGGCTCTTGTACAGCAGAGACTGTACCTTAATAATTATCCTTTTGAGACCTTGTATGAGTCTCAATAAACATAGTGCTCAGTGAATGAATGAGTGAAAGAATGACAAATCTCTGTCCTGGAGAACTCAGGTTCTGGTAGGGAAAGAGCATTTATATTTCATATAGATTCTACAACAAAAATAAATGACAAGTTTTATTATGCACATTTTACAGATGGGAAAACTGAGTCTTGCAGAGGTTAAAAAACTTGCTAAGGTCACACAGTGAGTAATTAGAGGATTGGGGATTAAAACTGAAGCCATTATTCTTCCCACTTCTCCATGGACACGATAAACTGATCTGAGGATTCTGGGAGCCATGTGACCTAAGATGAAATCCACATTCTGCAGAATTGAGAGTGTCATAAGAAGGTTGTAGGTTCTTCCAGGTCTGGGATAGATGGAGGAGGCTCAGAATGGAAATTAAGGAGGTGATGGCCTCTCACTGATCAGAAAATTGAGACTCAGATGGGACTTGGGATTACCTGAAGCAAGGCCATCCACCTCCTGAGGCCAGCTCTGCCAAATTCATTCCCCACTTCCCCCAGGGGTGAGGGCAGCCTGAGAGACTTGAGAAGGAAGGAGAGATGATATTAAATCCAGAATATCTATTTGGTAGAGTGGAAATGCCCTGACATTTGATCCCATTTACTTGAGTAAGACTTTATATCCAGGCATCTCAGGTTTTAAATTACATGTCAGAGGCAATTTTGCTCTCTGGATGTGACATGCGGGGTTGTCCTTCAGGCAAGCCAATATGAGCTTAGTGCTCAGCCTCTCCCTGTCTCCACGAAGGGAGGCTTCTTGGTTTCATTCATTCAGTAAACCTTTGCTGAGCATCTCAGCAGGGCCAGGCCCTATAGTAAGGGTTGGGCTTATAGACAGGAATAAGACATGCTTCTTGGTCTTAAGAGGCTCTTAACATGATCATACTAATGGCTACTATTAATCTGTTGATTCCTTCAACATATATTTGTGGTGTGCTTACTCTGTGCAAGGCACTGGATCAGGCACTTGGGATCCATCAGGGAACAGGATAGACAAAAAGCCCTGCCCTGTAGCAGCTTATATCCTAACAGGGGGAGAGAGAGAGACAATAAATAATAAACATGATAAATAAGTTAGATTAAGTTAGATAATATGCTTGAATGTGATAAATGCTAATGAAAATGGGAAATAAATAAAAGGACAGGGTTGTAGAAATTGGAGTGCTGAGAGTGAGAGAGGGTTGCAATTGTGAATAGGGTGGCAGGACGACACCTTGCAGCTGATGGCATAAGATGAAAAATGTGAAGGGGGAAGAATGAACCACAGTGATATCTGGGGAAAGTGAAGCAGAGGGAAAGCTCTCACAAAGGAGCTTGGATGGAGTGTGCCTGGTGTGTTTTGAGACGCAGCAAGGAGCTCCCTGTGGCTAGAGTGGAGTGAGTGAAGGAGAGAGTAAGAGAGGAGATTAAGAGGAAATGGGGGTGGGCACAGCCTGTGAGGCTCTGTGCACCACTTCCAGGCTGTGGCTTTGATTCTGGGTGAAATGGGGAACTGTATAGAGACATAGACATGCTCTTCCTTACAAGGGGAGAGCTTCACTCTCAAATTCCTCCACAGGTTGGGGCAGAGAGACCAGGGAAGAGGCTGTTATATATTCCAGGTAAGATGACAGTGACTAGGTTAGCTTGGAGCTGTGGAGGTGGTGAGAGGTGGTCAGACTGGGGACTGAAGTCATCATGCTGTGCAATTGATCTCAAAAATGCATTTCTTCTGTCTAACTGAAATTCTGTAGTCTTTGATGTTGGTCATTGAATTCTTAATATAACCCCAGGAGATAATATTTTTCTTTGTTACTGATGAGGAAACTGAGGCTTAGTTTCAGGCCACTTGCCCAAGGTCATGCTACTAATCAATTGTAGAGCTGGGCCTCAAACTCAGTGTCCTTCTGGGATGAACAGTACCATTGGTGCCATTGATTGACCAGCCTGCGTTGTACCACATCAACTGCTAAGTTGTGTTGGGACAGAATTTTGGGGGCAGAGGCAGGATTTTTCTGGTAGTGACAGTGCATTTGAAATCTGGAGGGTTAAAGAAGCACATCCCATTAGTGTGGGTGGGTGAGCATGAGTACTCGATTCCAAAGGAATCCCAGGCTCTGCATCAGAGCTAAGGAGAGTTGGAATCAGAACCAGAGAGTGATAGAGGCAGGAAAGGAAACCAGGGTGTGTCGATGCCTCCAGAATATTCTGGTCTTTGTAGCCCAGCCTCTTCCCCCTCTGTCCTCATAAACCTTCCAGGGTTACACTGGTGAGTCTGACACACAGAGTTAGACATTTTATTTTAAATTATCTTCTATATAATTCCATTGGGAGGTCAGCAAAATAGTTTTTGCAGGTTTGGGAAGATTTCCCAGAAGGAAGGGTGTTTTCCAAAGCCCATTGTACGCAACAGGCAGTTAATAGGAACCCAGTGAGACTCTGAGGGCCCCTGAGTGCCCTAGCCCAGAGCAGGTAAGTAATAAAAGGTAAAACAAATGTCCTGTCCACATCTCCGTGCCTTTCTCAGCTTTGGATATTTGTTTCCATGGAAGGGAACTTCTTGTCTTGATCTTACTTCTCAACATTAGGAATCAAGCGGAGCAAGGATGGAGCAACACAGAAAGCTTTCGTGGCCAGTCCTATTTATAGAATTTTCAAGGTAAAGGGACACTAAATTACAGTTCTCAGCTGATGCATTAATCTCTCCTAGCAATCCTGACATATAGCCTCTTCTTGCATGCTTTCAGTGATAGAGAACTTCTTAGACTACTGATGGAGAAGAGATAGTTTACAGTTAAAAGCAAATAGGCTTTGGAATTAGACAGATATGGGGAAAAATCCTACTGCCATTCAATACCTGAATCTCTTAATTTTTTAGCAAGTTCCTTGACTTTTGGAGCCTTAAATCTCCCATCTGTGAAACAGAAATGGCTTCCCTTTCTAGTAGGTTGTTGTAAGGATCAAGCCAGGCAGGATAGTTTGTAGGTTGTTGCAAGGATCAAGCCAGGCAGGATAGTTTTATGGTCAAAAGCCTGAGCTGAAGGCAGACTGCCTGAGTTCAAATCTCTCTTCTGCTCAAAACCTGAATATTTCCGAGTGATTTACCTAACCTCTCTTAGGTCTCATGTTGTTTAACTCTAAAATGAAAGTCAGAATACAGTATTACCAACCTCATAAGCAGGCTGGGCTGCTGCCAGTTAATACATCACCTGGATATGCATTAGCAAAAGGTTTTCCTTCCTCCAAGTGGACACAGCTCCACACCTGCACTCATGATTTGGCAAGAAGCATGCCTCTCAGCCAAGTGGACCCTTTCTGCAGAACATGCCTGCATAACAGTTCACAGTGACCCTGCTCATGGTGTTATTGCCATGATTAATTCCTGTGAGCCACCCAGAACATTGACTCCTGTAATAAACATTCAACATAAGTAGTTATAATCATGTAAAAGTATCATCTCCTAAGACAGTCCATTTTATTGTTGGAGAGCTTGGACTATTTTGTCCCTATATTGTCCGATGAAATCCATCTTCTAACCGCAGATTTCCACACCATGCTCTGTGGCTTCATAGACGAAGTCTAAGCTCTCTTCTGCAACATCACCAGCGGCACTGTTCTTGTAGAAAATTATTAAAAGGTCCCCAATTCTCCACCGCTCTCTGTATCTGTGGCCTTGGCCATTGGACTTTGCATCTCCTTTGGTCAAGAGTTAGAATCCACTTTCTCATCTCTTGAATCTGGGTTGGCGTTGTGACTTAGCCTTTTGTGCTTCCATTCTTTCTTGGAACTTTGCCACCACCATGTGAACAAGCCCAGGCTAGTCTCCTGGGTGACGGTGGACACATGAGCCACATACCTCCATTGCTTCATTGATAGCCAGGCAGATGCCAGACATGTGAGTGAAAGCATTCCAGACCAGCTGTTCCCCAACTGATGCACTAGATGACCACAGATACAACAGCAAGGCCAGCTGAGATTAGCCGAAGCCTGGCTCACAGACTTGTGAATGAAAATCAACGCTTACTGTTGCATGCCTCTGAAGTTTGGGGGTTATTTGTTATGCTGAAATATTGGGGCACTAGATAACTGATACAGGTCTGGACTTATTGGTGGCTGTGTCCAGACTATGTCCTTACTGCAGATGGAATTCAATTTAGTCCCTGTGATCAATATTTTCCTTTCTCTATGTCCCACTGCCCACCTAGCTCTGCCCTGTCCCTGCAGCTAGAGTGATTATTTGCTCCCCACAATTCTTTCCCTGCCACCTCCTAGATGAGACGGCGGGGACATGACATGTTCTGGAGAAATGCAGCACTGGCCCTGGGGCTTTCTCTCGGCTGGTCTCGATTTCAAAGGACATTTGATTCTGGCACCGCCACACAGTGCTGGGCTTAATGACATCTCAGTGCTCCCACTGGAAAAACCCTGGTTTTTCCAAGGGTATATAACTTAGCTATTATGACTCACTCTAGGGTAAAACTGGGCAAACAAGCCTTCCTGCCTGAAGGCGATTTTGATTTTTAAATTATGAAATAAATCATCCTGAGCTTTTATGTTTTTGGGGGGTTGGTTTGTGTTTTTTTCTTTTGCTCCAAACTTCCACTGTAGCTTTCTAGCCTTGGGATTATTTTTCACTTGGCTCTCTTCTCAACCGAACTGTATTTGTTTTGTAAAATGACAAATCACCCCTGTATACTCCAGGCCAGACCTGTGCCGGAAGAGCATATGGGCACAGAAGAAGTCAGAAGTAAAGCAACAGAGGTTAGCTTCACTTCACCAGCGGAGCTCAGGGTTCAGCAGGTAGAAGAAGAATTCTCAAGCCATGTAGGTATGAGGACCGGGTTTGAATACACACTTGCCTGATGCTTAAGTTCCTACTGTGGTTGATCTGTTTTTCTTATTATGCCTGGGTATCGGTTTCCTCATTTAAAAAATCTCTCTAGAGTTGTGAAGACCAAACATCTTAAACCTGCAGTTCCCAACCTGTGGGTCAGACACTTCTCCATGGCTATGGGTTTATTGTTTAGAGGTCTACAGTTGTCTGTAGAATAGACAGATCTGATGTCTCACAAATTCATATGTTCATTTTTTAAAAAATGTATAAAGAATCACCAATGCACATGTGAAATGCTTATTTAATTAACAGGCATAAATTCCTTTAAAGCATCTCCACCTTCATCATAGATTGTAGCCATTAAATACCTTAACAAACAATTAGTAAGTATTAAGTACATCACATCTATCATGGAGGAGGAAATTGGTTACATTTTATTCTAGATTATGTGTGAAGGAGTCTCTGCACATGAAATCTTCAGGAAGCAATGTTCATATATGAAAGGAGTAAGGGTGACTGAACATTTGGGCATGGGGAATGTATATAGGACAAAGTATTTTCCTCTTGGGGATATTGACCAGGTTTGTGGATAGGAATTTAAGGTGGGTGCAAAGGCTGCAAGCCTAGGAAAGCACTAGCAAAATCGTCAATGGCAGGATCCTGATTGACTGGGAACCACAGCCTCCAACCATAATTATGGTGACAGCTATCAATGTTAAGGAAGACAAGTATCAGTCCAAAACAGGACACAGAACTGGGAGAAGGTGACAGTCTAGCTACTCATTGGAAATCGCCTGTACTGAAGGAGGGACACAGTTCCCAGAGGGCTATGGTTTAAGTAGACATCTCTGCAGAATGTGCATCCTCAGCCAGCCTGCTGTCACCTCACTCAACACCTTGAACCTCCCTCTCCATGTCCTTCCATGATCCCAACAAGTCATCAGCATGCTGATCTCTCACAGCCTCTGCTTCCTAGTCTCTGGGGATCCTTTCCTCACCCAATGTCAGCCATCCACCATTATGGCCCTGCTGTTTCCTGAAGCAGAAATTTAAATTTTTAACACCTCACTTCCCAACCACAACCTCCAGTCATTTCCGTTCTCATTCACATTCTTTTCTCGGAGCCCTCTAATCTTTGACCTTCCACTTTCTTCCTATCCATCAACCTCATCTTGCCTTTCTCTCTTTTTCAAGCCTAACCCCCATGACCCTTCGCTTTGATCGCTCTCTTGCCAATATTTTTAATTTCCCATCCTCATTCTCTTCCTATCAAGACTTCCACCTGGGATCACCCATCATTCTGCCCTTTCGAATTCTGAGCTGACATCACCTCTGGGTATATCAGTGAACTACACAGACTCAGCCAACAGAAAACCATGGAGAAGAGATCTTGTTATCATTACTGAAATTTTGATTTTAAATGGAAAGTTTATTTTCAGCCAAGAAAAAGCTGGTGAGAAAGAAGCAAATGAACCAAGTATTTGTTTATGTACTTCACATTACAAGGCTGGTTAAATGATTTTATTCATTAGTAATTAGTCTATTCAACAGCACTGTGAAGTAGGTATTATTGCTCTCATTGTTTATATTAATCAGAGTGACACTAGGAATACTGCTAATAATGGTAACTTGCATTTCTTGGGCATTTTCCAGGTTCTAGGATCTGTGAACACCAATGTAAATTTCACTCAGATTTGATTTTTAAGTACAGATGAGGAAATTAATGCTCAATAAGTCCATGTGACTTGCTATTGTCAGACAGCCTGGGCTTGGCCATCTGATTAAAAAAACAGTGGGCTTTGCATAATGCTAAGCTGCTATAGGTCATGGGGCTCAGATTGGAGAAGAAATATGAAATATTTACAAATGTGAACCTGAAAGAGCCAGTTCTTCAAAATGAATCCCAAGAGCCTAACTGAGCCTAAATTTAAAATAGTCAAGCAGTCATTTGCTAATTAGAGGTCACACATATCTTTTAGTTCCCTGAAAACTCATTCCTCTGGTTTAAACTTGGGACCTTCAGAACTCCCAAATGTCTAATTTGGGAACTAACCAATCAGAGCTCACCTGTCTTGGCCAATCAGGGATCAACCAATTAGAACTAAGCAAGTTTGAATGCTTCATTTGCATAAATGAACCTGGGTGTGAATTTTCTCTATAAAAGCAAAACTCTCCCTTTGTTCTCTGGATGGCACCTTTCCTTTACATTGAAGGTTGCATCTTCCCAATTTGCAATCACTTCTCTGGAATAAAGTCTCTTTCCTCAAAATTCCTTTTTAGAGAACTTTTGTTCACATGTGCCCAGGGTAACAAAGCTAGGAAGTGGTAAGCTTGGGAGTTAACCTAGACTGGTTTACTCTCATATTGCTTATGTGGTCAGATTCACCAAATTGGATTTTGTTTGTTTCTTCAGATTTTTCTTTTGCTTTTACCAAAGTTACACTGCAGTAAAGTAACTGCTTCCCTTTTTCTCAGACTAAACTTTTTACAGCGCCAATATTTATTTATTGGTGCTTCCAACACACCCTGTTATATTCTGCAAATCACTATTTGGTGGATATTTACAAATTCTCTACAAATGGCTTGTATGTGAAGACCTCAGTCATGACCTCAGCCTGGTGGGCACCAGTTCCACTTTCTCAGAGCAGTGGATTCAGGGGCCAGTGTGGCCTCTGTTTGCATCTGAGGGTGGGTGGCCTTGAGACAGATACCTGGGGTGAGAGTGACTGCTGTGGTTTCAGTCCATTTCTTGGAAGATGTCCTGGCTTCTCCAACTGGTGGACTCCTTGTCCTTCCCTAACAACGTGTCTCTAATGTTTGTGTGACTCTGGGTCATAGTTCCTTCTGTTTCATGTACCATGAATGCTGTTTCTTGACTCTTTGCATGTAAAAACTCACTCAAAGCCTAGCTCAAATGTTACATTTATTTTCTGGGTTTTTATAGTCCTTTGACTAACTCTTCACCTTTCTTCATGTGAGCACAGTTTTTTTGAAGTATACAGTTAGTTGAGGAGTGTTTGTGTCAGTCTCTCAACTTCAAATCTCTGCTACTAGCTATGCAATACTGAGAAGGCCACTTAATCCTTCCATGCCTATGTTTCTGTGTTGATAATTTTGGAGATGATATTTACTTCATGGCTAAGAATGTTATGCAGCAATGTTGGTTGTGAAAGTGCTTGGCAGATTAGAAGGTGTGGTATTCACTGTTGGGTGGCTGATCCAACCTTTATTCCCAATTCTTTCCTCCCTGGCTTCCTTTTACTCTATAGGCTAGAAATGCTAAATACTCACTCTCCAGCTTCCCTTGCAGCTAAGGCTGGCTATGGAACCTAGGAAGAACCAAAGGAGCACACACGGAGGTCCTCTGGGAGGCTCTGCACAGTGCTTGAAGTGAAAGCAGTTATATGATAGCAATGCAACAAGTTAACACAAAAACAATGATCTCTAGCCTTTTTGTCATGTGATATAACTAATGTCTTTATCATGTAAGCCACTATTATTTGTGTATTCCATTACTTGTGGTTAAAAAGCATTCCTGATAGTGTAGATTCCCAATAAGTGTTTACTGAATATGAATCTGTATTGCATTGTGAGTCTTGGGGGCAAAATTCAATAAAATTATCATCTCTGCTCTCTACAGTTTTTAGTGTTTGTGTCAGTTTCTCAACGTCAAATCTCTGGAAATCTCTGGTATTGAGAAGGGCATTTAATCCTTCCATGCCTCTGGATTGTTACACAGGTGGGCTCAAAACATGCTGAGTGGAATTATATTCTCTGTCTTCCTCCCAATTACGAAACCTGAGTACATCTACCCAATCTCCCTCCTTCTAGTCTTTGCTCCAATCTATCTTATCTTTTGTACAGACACCAGACTGATGACAACATTTTCTCTTCTCTAAATTCTTCAATAATTCCCCGTGCGTTTCACATTAAAGTCAAAAATACATGTATAAGGTAATCAAGTTTCTCAACAACTTAATTCTGATCTACATTTTCAACCTCACCTTGCATTGCATCTTTACGTCCTCAGTGCCACACACTCATTTTTTTTAATTGTCCTTTCTTTAAGCAGACATGTTCCCACATTTTTCCCCAGAACTTAGAATACCTCTGCCTCCTCTCTATTCATCCCAACTACTTCCTTTAAGGTAGAATGAAGCTCTACTATCAATCATATCTATTCATCCTGACCAGCAGGAACGCAGGCTTGCTTTAAAAGGGGTAAGATGGATAGGAGAGACATTAAAAGAGAAAATCAATGGGATGTGGAGGCTGATAATTGAGCCAAAACGAGAATTCAGCCTGATGAAATAGAAAGGGTCAGTGAATAAGTTCATACATTTGCAAGAATTTTTAAAAGGCTACCACTAAATCTACTCATTCATTCCAGCAGGAGTAAATCACCAATCACCACCATAGACTTATATCTTGCAAAGCTATGGAATCAATCAGAAGCTTTTTGTTTTTTGGCAAAACACATCTCAGATTACTAAACTGTAACTATTGTGCTGAGTTTCCACCTGGCTAGAACCCTTCCTCCCACACGGCTCCAGAAAAACGTGATGAAGAACCATATTATCCCTAATTGAAAAATTGTTCTTGCACCTGCGAGTTGTAAACTTTCTGCTTCAATGGGGGCCATGTGCCCATTTACATGAGGGCTGCTAGAAATACACAGGCACACAGGGCCAGCCCCTTGGCTCCTGCAGTGTGTTGGTTGTTTACTGTCATTGCTCAGAGGGGTGTGAGTGAACATATGCACATTTTTGCTTCTTTCTTTCTTTGGGGAAAGGAAGTGAAGGCACCTGAGCACATAAAACTGCAGTCCAAGTTCACATACAGAGAGTGAGGGAAAGTTCACCTAAAGCAATTCATGTCTTTTGTGATCAGAAATTCATTTGGAAGGGAAAATTTCAGGAACATCCAACTGCCAAGCAATTTCTCTTCTGTCCAAAAAATGTGTGAAAATGGCATTAAGTGTGTTAGCAATGGGAAATGGAAAGCACCAATACTTAATAAACAACTGTGTGCAAGGTGTTTTGCATACTTTCTGCTATGGTTTGAATATCTGTCTCCTCCAAAATTCATGTTGAAATTTAATCCCCAATGTGGCAGTATTGAGAAGTGGGACCTTTAAGAGGTGATTGGAACATGAGGGCTCTGCCCACATAAGTGAGTTAATCCATTAATGGATTAACGGGTTATCATGGAAGGGGAAGACACACTTGAGATCATATGCTCAGCCCCCTCACCATGTGATGCCTGGGGCCACCTTGGGACTCTTCAGAAGAGTCCCCACCAGCAAGGAGGCCCTCATTGGATGTGGCCCCTCAACTTTACACCTTTCAGCCTTTAGGGCTATAAGAAAGAAATTCGTTTTCTTATGAATTACCCCATTTTAGGTATTCCATTATAAGCAACAGAAACTGGACTAAGGCACTTTAACTGAGAAAGTTTGTGATAAGCTTATCTTTGTGATAAACTGAGAGGAGAGGAAAGCATTTCATAGATTTAAAAAGCGAGGCACTGTGAGCTGAAGTCTTACCTGGAGCAAGCTGGTAGAGAATGGTGAAGCTGGCTTTCGTACCCATGACAAGCGGATGCCCCAGTCACTTTCAGTCATCCAACCGGTAGACATTGAGGGCCTGTAATGTGCCAGGCACCAACCTACAACACATCCAGAAACATATGAGACTGAACACAATGTGTATAACCTTAGGAAATCAAAGACAAGCTGTACAAGTATTTGGCATTTGACTGTGCGGTTCTTTAGGCAGAGATCATGGTCCAGAGGGGTTAATTAACTTTCCCAAGGTCACAGAGCTAGTAAGCAACAGCATTTGAACTCTAGTTTATTCTGGCTTCAACTCCATGCCCCTTTATTGGATGCAGGACTCAACCTGCCTGCTCCTCAGCCAGTAGACTTGTGTCTCATTTCTGTACCACACAGCCCTTTCCCTCAAGGCTCTCCCAAGTCTAAGCTATATTTTCCCATGTTTCAGCCCTTCACTGCCTACTGGGTGGTTATTAACTGATTCAATAAATTACTCTGTGCCAAGGTTTTAATGGGTACCTTAATGTCATGTGGAGCCCAGATAGCACACTTGCATTTTTAACAGCGGCTTTTAATTCAGACCCATTCACCTTAGCTTAATTCAACAAATGCGATCAGGGTAGCTGTGTACAAGGCACTTTGCTTTGTGCTATGGGGATGTAAAATAGAAAAGGCTCGGAGTTTCTCTTCAAAGAAACCCCAGGCTTTAGGGCAGGGGTGGGAGGGAATGTAATAAGAAACCTGAATACACAGAAAAATAATGCCAAGTAAAATTTTAGAAGCATGTTTTAGGAGCACAAGGAGGATACATTTTGGCTTAACCCAAATAAATGACTAAAGGATTCGGATTAAAAAAATAAGGGCTCTTGTATCCTAACCCATGAAAAAAGAAACCAAAATCCAAGTTCAAAAGCGTAAGACATGGGTAATCTAGCCTCACAGAACATGTGTCAATGGGACTTAGGGACCAGAGGTTCCCAGCGAACTACCATCAAGAACACTACAACAGCCTCCTAATTGGTTTTTGGCCTTCAGCCTTGACTCTTCTGATCTATTCGCTCCTCTGGGGCGAGCTTAGAGAAACTCAGTTCTGATCCTCCTGTTTAAAACCCTGCAGTTACTTTCTGTTTCTGGTAGAATAACACTGAACCCTCTGGACAAATGTGAAGTGGTTGCACAAATAAGTAACTACAGCTTCAGGGACGGGTTCTGTTCTGGCTCATCCATGCACAGTTACATGACACCTAGAATACTGTGTCCATCATGGGTCCTGTGCTGTAAGAGGGATAGAGACAAATCTGAGTCCATGCAGAAGATTCTACTAGGATGTTGAAAGTGCTTAATTTAACTGGTGTCATAGGAGGAGAGATAAACAACCAGTAGATGTTTGAATGAGAAGACTAAGAGATGGGACAGTGCGTGGGAGTGCAAAGACCAAAGGGTTAAATTAGGCCTTCAATTAGGCCTGAAAGAAGAAGGGAGAGTCTTGTCCTTGCTCATCTTAGAAAGAAGTACCAAGGTCAAATGATAAAGGTTAGAGAGAGTAAGACTGTGGCTTCATTCAAGAATGTCCCAAAGATCAGAGCTGCTCCAATATGTGCAGAGAAGAGTATTTGGAGACAGCAGTTGAGGGTTCTTCTTCTGATACCCCAGACTCACCTTGCACAACCAGACTTGCTTTCCTACTGCTACTGCGAATGTGGCCTAGAACCAAGGACACAACTGAGATCCTGAATGGATATGAACTTCCAGAAGAGCCAGCAGTCTTGAAAAACAAGACTTTTATTATTGTTGTTGTTTTGAGAAATAAAGTAAGTTTAAAAAAAAAATTCTGAACGCTTAGCTTTGAATATCAACAAGAAAGTCTTTCTCATGGAATTTATGCCAGAATCAATAGTTTGGGAAGAAAACATGACGGCATAAGAGCTAATCTTACCATAGTTCATTAATACATTTATTCAGGAAATATTTATAGAGCACTTACTATTTGCTAGGCTTTATTCTAGACACTTGGAAAATAGAAATAAATAAAACAAAGATTTTTGCCCTCATGGAACTAGCAACTGGTAGGGTGGACAGACAGCAAAAAATAAACTTAAATCCTAAGTTAATAATGTGCTGTTTAGAAGCTGAGAAGATCTATGGAGAAAATGCAGTAGAGTGAAAGAATCAGGAATGCTGTCTGGAAGGGAGCTGCAAGTTAAGAAATGGTGGTCAGAGTGGGACTCATTGAGAAGCTGAGATCTGAGCCACAGCTTGAAGATGTGGGAGTTAGTTATTTGGATAATTGAAGGAGGAGTGTTTCAGGTGGAGGAAATAGCTGGTAGAAAGGCTGAAATGCAAGAGTGTGGTCAGCACGTTTGTATTAAAGAGGAGCGAGGAGGCCTCTGTGGCTGGAAGGAGCAAGTGAGGGGGAGAGCAAAGGAGATGAGGTCAGAGAGGTAAGCAGGGCCCAGGGGAAGTTTATTAAGGGCCTTATAGGTTAGCATCAGGACTTGGCTCTTTCTCTGAGGGACATGGGGAGCTATTGGAGGGCTTAGATCTGAGGAGTGATGTAATCTAACTTAGGTTTTAATAGTGTCACTCTGGCTGCAGTTGAGCATAAACTGTAAGAGACCGAGAATGACAGTGGGGAAGCCAGTTAGGTACAATTGCAATAAACCAAGCAAGAGATGGGCTGGGCATGGTGGCTCACACCGGTAATCCCAACACTGGAAGGCTGAGGTGGGTGGATCACCTGAGGTCAGGAGTTCAAGACCAGCCTGGCCAACATGGCAAAATTCCCTCTGCACTAAAAATACAAAAATTAGCTGGGTATGATGGCATGCACCTGTAATCCCAGCTACTCGGGAGGCTGAGGTAGGAGAATCGCTTGAACCCAGGAGGCAGAGGTTGCAGTGAGCCAAGGCCCCACCATTGCACTCCAGCCTGGGTGACAGAGTGAGACTTCACCTCAAAAAAAAAAAAAAAAGATAGCTGTGGCTCAGAAGAGATGATGCTATGGGGATGGGAAGATGAGGTCAGAGCCTGGAGGTATTTTGGTCGTAGAGCCATGAGGATTCCCTGATGAAATGGGCAGATGTTGTGAGAAAAAAATTAGAGGAGTTGAGGATAATTGAAAGATTTTGAACTTAAAGTCACTCTCCATGGAGATGGGGAAGACTGAGTGGAGGTGAAGTTAGAGGGGAGAGATTAGCAGTCCAGTTTTGGACAATTTAGGTTTGAGTTGCTCATTAGACCTCCACATGGAGATGTTGAACACACAGAAGTCAGGAAGTCAGGATTTCAGAACAGAAGTCTGGTCTGAAGGCATGAATATGGACTGGGTTTACAGAGAAGTCTTCCTTCCCCTTACCCTGTAGTTGCATTCCTAGAAAACCCAACGTATAATAAAGCAATGTTAAAAAAGGTATTTACTTGGAGTTAGCCTATCTAAGCTCAGATCTTTATAAACAGTGAGAGAGTAACACAGGACAGAGAAAGATTCTTTGTGGGGGACTATCTCCAACATTGCAGGGCAACCTGTATCCCTGGCTCCCACCCAGTAGAAGCCAGCTATTGCCCCCAGTCACAGTGACAACTACGAAATGCTTGTGTACATCTCCAAAATATACCCTGAAGGGGTTGTGGCATTTCCCTGGTTGAAAATCTCTGCTCTGCATACTCTTCTCCAGGCTTTAAAAACAATGTGTACACTGTTGGCTCCCAAATCTGTATTTCCAGGCTGGATCTTTCTTGCATGTTAGAGCCCGTAGAATTCTAGACACTTCTGCTTGAATGTCTTGCAGGCAACTCAAGCTCAACATGTCCAAAGCTGCATTTATCTTATCATTCTGTGTCCCTAACAAATCTGATTCCTTTTCATTTTTCCTTAATGTTGTGCACCCAGCCACCTAGTTGCCCAAATCAGAAATTAAGGCATTGTATTCTTGGCTATTCTTTCTCCCTCAGCTCTAACCCCTAAATCAGTCAATCACCAAGTCTCATCATTTATACCCTCTATAGCTCACCAAAGCACCCACTTTCCTCCAACCCTGCTGTCATTATCCAAGTCTAGCTTACCATCTGGAACACCACAACAGCCTTCTAACTAGTTCCTTGTCTTTAGTCTTGATTCCTTCTATTCATTCTCTCCTCTGGAGAACTGGGGTGAGCTTTGGGAGGTTCAGGTCAAATCGTTAATGTTCTGCTTAAGAGCCAGAAGTTGCTCTTCGTTAGCTTTACGATGAGCCGCAAAACTTTGGACAGTTGTACATTCTTTCATCTACTCTTCCGTCTGCATTATATTTGGGTAACTCCCAGTTATCCATTATTCTAAGCTATACATATTTTTCTTCAGAAGGCATTCCTGATTGCCTGATTTCAAGTACGGGTTAAAATTCTATTTTGAACACTTATACACTGTTAATGGGAGTGTAAATTAGTTCAACCATTGTGGAAAACACTGTGACAATTCATCAAAGACCTAAAAAGTAAATACCATTTGACACAGCAATCCCACTACTTGATATATACCCAAAGAAATAGAAATTATTGTATTGTAAAGCAGGATATTATCCAGGAGAACTTCCCCAATCTGGCAAGGCAGGCCAACATTCAAATTCAGAAAATACAGAGAAAGCCACAAAGATACTCCTCGAGAAGAGCAACTCCAAGACACATAATTGTCAGATTCACCAAAGTTGAAATGAAGGAAAAAATGTTAAGGGCAGCCAGAGAGAAAGGTCGGGTTACCCACAAAGGGAAGCCCATCAGACTAACAGCTGATCTCTTGGCAGAAACTCTACAAGCCAGAAGACAGTGGGGGCCAATATTCAACATTCTGAAAGAAAAGAATTTTCAATCCAGAATTTCAAATCCAGTCAAACTAAGCTTCATAAGTGAAGGAGAAATAAAATACTTTACAGACAAGCAAATGCTGAGAGATTTTGTCATCACCAGGCCTGCCATACAAGAACTCCTGAAGGAAGCACTAAACATGGAAAGGAACAACTGGTACCAGCCACAGCAAAATCATGCCAAAATGTAAAGACCATCAATGCCAGGAAGAAAGTGCATCAACTAACGAGCAAAATAACCAGCTAACATCACAATGGCAGGATCAAATTCACACATAACAATAATAACCTTAAATGTAAATGGGCTAAATGCTCCAATTAAAAGACACAGACTGGGAAATTGGATAAAGAGTCAAGATCCATCAGTGTGCTGTATTCAGGAAACCCATCTCACATGCAGAGACACACATAGGCTCAAAATAAAGGGATGGAGGAAGATCTACCAAGCAAATGGAAAACAAAAAAAGGCAGGGGTTGCAATCCTAGTCTCTGATAAAACAAACTTTAAGCCAACAAAGATCAGAAGAGACAAAGACCATTACATAATGGTAAAGGGATCAATTCAACAAGAAGAGCTAACTATCCTAAATATATATGCACCCAATACAGGAGCACCCAGATTCATAAAGCAAGTCCTTAGAGACCTACTAAGAGACTTAGACTCCCACACATTAATAATGGGAGACTTTAACACCCCACTGTCAACATTAGACAGATCAACGAGACAGAAAGTTAACAAGGATATCCAGGAATTGAACTCAGCTCTGCACCACGTGGACCTAATAGACATCTACAGAACTCTCCACCCAAAATCAACAGAATATACATTCTTCTCAGCTCCACAATGCACCTATTCCAAAATTGACCACATAGTTGGAAGTAAAGCACTCCTCAGCAAATGTAAAAGAACAGAAATTATAACAAACTGTCTCTCAGACCACAGTGCAATCAAAATAGGACTCAGGATTAAGAAACAACCACTCAATTACATGGAAACTGAACAACCTGCTCCTGAATGACTACTGGGTACATAACAAAATGAAGGCAGAAATAAAGATGTTCTTTGAAACCAATGAGAACAAACACACAACATACCAGAATCTCTGGGACACATTCAAAGCAGTCTGTAGAGGTAAATTTATAGCACTAAATGCCCACAAGAGAAAGCAGGAAAGATCTAAAATTGACACCCTAACATCACAATGAAAAGAACTAGAGAAGCAAGAGCCAACACATTCAAAAGCTAGCAGAAGGCAAGAAATAACTAAGATCAGAGCAGAAATGAAGGAGATAGAGACACAAAAAACCCTTCAAAAAATCAATGAATCCAGGAACTGGTTTTTTGAAAAGATCAACAAAATTGATAGACCGCTAGCAAGACGAACAAAGAAGAAAAGAGAGAAGAATCAAATAGACACAATAAAAAATGATGAAGGGGATATCACCACTGATCCCACAGAAATACAGACTACCATCAGAGAATACTATAAACACCTCTACGCAAATAAACTAGAAAATCTACAAGAAATGGATAAATTCCTGGACACATACACCCTCCCAAGACTAAACCAGGAAGAAGTTGAATCTCTGAATAGACCAATAACAGGCTCTGAAATTGAGGCAATAATTAACAGCTTACCAACCAAAAAATGTCCAGGACCAGATGGATTCACAGCCGAATTCTACCAGAGGTACAAGGAGGAGCTGGTACCATTCCTTCTGAAACGATTCCAATGAATAGAAAAAGACGGGATCCTCCCTAACTCATTTTATGAGGCCAGCATCATCCTGATACCAAAGCCTGGCAGAGACACAACAAAAAGAGAGAATTTTAGACCAATATCCCTGATAAACATCGATGCAAAAATCCTCAATAAAATACTGGCAAACCAAATCCAGCAGCACATCCAAAAGCTTATCCACCATGATCAAGTGAGCTTCATCCCTGGGATGCAAGGCTGGTTCAACATAGGCAAATCAATAAACATAATCCAGCATATAAAAAGAACTGACGACAAAAACCATATGATTATCTCAATAGATGCAGAAAAGGCCTTTGACAAAATTCAACAACCCTTCATGCTAAAAACTCTCAATAAATTAGGTATTGATGGGACGTATCTCAAAATAATAAGAGCTATCTATGATAAACCCACAGCCAATATCATACTGAATGAGCAAAAACTGGAAGCATTCCCTTTGAAAACTGCCACAAGACAGGGATGCCCTCTCTCACCACTCCTATTCAACATAGTATTGGAAGTTCTGGCCAGGGTAATCAGGCAGAAGGAAATAGAGGGTATTCAATTAGGAAAAGAGAAAGTCAAATTGTCCCTGTTTGCAGATGACATGATTGTATATCTAGAAAACCCCATTGTCTCAGCCCAAAATCTCCTTAAGCTGATAGGCAACTTTAGCAAAGTCTCAGGGTACAAAATCAATGTGCAAAAATCACAAGCATTCTTATACACCAATAACAGACAAACAGAGAGCCAAATCATGAGTGAACTCCCATTCACAATTGCTTCAAAGAGAATAAAATACCTAGGAATCCAACTTACAAGGGATGTGAAGGACCTCTTCAAGGAGAACTACAAACCACTGCTCAATGAAATAAAAGAGGATACAAATAGATGGAAGAACATTCCATGCTCATTGATAGGAAGAATGAATATCGTGAAAATGGCCATACTGCCCAAGGTAATTTATAGATTCAATGCCATCCCCATCAAGCTACCAATGACTTTCTTCACAGAATTGGAAAAAACTACTTTAAAGTTCATATGGAACCAAAAAAGAGTCCGCATCACCATGTCAATCCTAAGCCAAAAGAACAAAGCTGGAGGCATCACGCTACCTGACTTCAAACTATACTACAAGGCTACAGTAACCAAAACAGCATGGTACTGGTACCAAAACAGAGATATAGACCAATGAAACAGAACAGAGCCCTCAGAAATAGTGCCGCATATATACAACTATCTGATCTTTGACAAACCTGACAAAAACAAGAAATGGGGAAAGGATTTCCTATTTAATAAATGGTGCTGGGAAAACTGGCTAGCCATGTGTAGAAAGCTGAAACTGGATCCCTTCCTTACACCTTATACAAACATTATTAAAGGTGGATTAAAGACTTAAATGTTAGACCTAAAACCATAAAAACCCTAGAAGAAAACCTAGGCAATACCATTCAGGATATAGGCATGGGCAAGGATTTCATGTCTAAAACACCAAAAGCAATGGCAACAAAAGCCAAAATTGACAAATGGGATCTAATTAAACTAAAGAGCTTCTGCACAGCAAAAGAAACTACCATCAGAGTGAACAGACAACCTACAGAATAGGAGAAAATTTTTGCAATCTACTCATGTGACAAAGGGCTAATATCCAGAATCTACAAAGAACTCAAACAAATTTACAAGAAAAAGCAAATGACCCCATCAACAAGTGGGCAAAGGATATGAACAGACACTTCTCAAAAGAAGACATTTATGCAGGCCAAAAGACACATGAAAAAATGCTCATCAACATTGGCCATCAGAGAAATGCAAATCAAAACCGCAATGAGATACCATCTCACACCAGTTAGAATGGTGATTATTAAATAGTCAGGAAACAACAGATGCTGGAGAGGATGTGGAGAAACAGGAACACTTTTACACTGTTGGTGGGACTGTAAACTAGTTCAACCATTGTGGAAGTAAGTGTGTCAATTCCTCAGGGGTCTAGAACTAGAAATACCATTTGACCCAGCAATACCATTATTGGGTATATACCCAAAGGACTATAAATTATGCTGCTATAAAGACACATGCACATGTATGTTTATTGTGGCACTATTCACAATAGCAAAGACTTGGAACCAACCCAAATGTCCAAGAATGACAGACTGGATTACGAAAATGTGGCAAATATATACCATGGAATACTATGCAGCCATAAAAAATGATGAGTTCATGTCCTTTATAGGGACATGGATGAAGCTGGAAACCGTCATTCTCAGCAAACTATCGCAAGGACAAAAAACCAAACACCGCATGTTCTCACTCATAGGTGGGAACTGAACAATGAGAACACATGGACACAGGAAGGGGAACATCACACACCGGGGCCTGTTGTGGGGTGGGGGAGGAGGGAGGGATGGCATTAGGAGATATACCTAATGCTAAATGACGAGTTAATGGGTGCAGCACACCAACATGGCACATGTATACATAGTATACATATGTAACAAACCTGCATGTTGTGCACATGTACCCTAAAACTTAAAGTATAATAATAAAAAAAGACATATGCACATATATGATTATTGCAGCACTATTCACAATAGCAAAGACATGGAATCAACCTAAATGCTCATCAATGGTAGACTGGCTAAAGAAAATGTGGAGTATATACATCATGGAACACTATGCAGCCATAAAAAGAACAATATCATGTCCTTTGCGGGAACATGGATACGGCTGGAGGCCATTATCCTTAGCAAACTAACGCAGGAACAGAAAACCAAATACCACACATACTCATTCGTAAGTGGGAGCTAAATGATGAGAACACATGGATACAAAGAGGGGAACAACAGACACTGGGGCCTATTGGAGGGTGAAGGGTGGGAAGAGGGAGAGGCTCAGGAAAAAAACTAATGAGTACTAGCCTTAATAATTGGGTGATGGAATCGTCTGTACAACAAACCCTTATGACACAAGTTTACCTACATAACAAACCCGCACATGTACCCATGAACTTAAAAGTTAAAAAAAATTAAAAACATTTATATATTTTCAAAGTGTCCTGATCGTCTCTAGAACATTTATGTTTTTCCATTATAATTGCTTTTATTTGTCCATCTTTTCACTCAATTGTCAATAACATGAAGGCAAAAAATCTTGGTCTTGTTTCCAGCTGTCTCTCCAGTCCCTGGAGTATGGAAGGTGTTTTTTTTTTTTTTTTTTTTTTTTTTGACTGAGTGGGAATAAATGGTTAAATGGTTGGATAGCAGGATCTCTAGATGCATGGATGAATGATGAATTCAGAGACAGTATTATTCAAAATAACCCTATGGGACATGGGCACCTCCCAATCAGAATGGATGCTGGCTTCTAAAAGAAAAAATACAACCCAAACCATAATCTACTTACTGAATATCAGACCTAGACAGATGGATGAATGGAACGCAGACCTGGGAAATAGAGAAAAGTGAAAATATTGACGAATGAGATCAGAAAGACTCATTGGGGTCCTTCAGAGAAGACTTGCAAAAGACATACTGATGCACACATCTGGCTATGATAGTATAGTAGGAATTCTTATCCTATGGTCTACGCTGGTGTTCAGTGTCCACAAGCCCTCTGCATTTGCAGACAACTTTCTCATCAAGCTTTTGTATTTTCATGGCATGTGGCTCCATAGCTTTTATTAGGTTTCCAGAGGGGTCTATGACCTAGAAGAAGGTTAAGACCACTGCTTTGAAAACACCAGATCTTCAAAGCTAACCCTGCCCTGTCTTTGAAGCTTTGCCCACCATGGTGGCTTTGAAGCTGAAAAGGCCATTCTCAAAGGTTTTCATGTTAAAGCAGGGGGCCTGAGCTTTTTCTGAAGTCTCCTGAGAATGAGCCTAGCAGGTGTAGCAGTGAGGTGGGTGCTGGTTCTGAACATGCAAGTCAGTGAGGGGTAGTGGGGGGCAGGTGCAATGGTACCACTGATCACGGTCTGCTCTCTATCAGGAATCCTTATGAATCCTGGAGAAGTGGAAAGCATGTGAGAGCAGCAACCAGCAGGCAGATCAAGTCTGTTAAACTTTGAATGTATTGGCCGGAAGTGGTGGTTCATACCTGTAATCCTTGCACTTTGGGAGGCCAAGTCGGGTGGATCACCTGAGGTCAGGAGTTCGAGACCAGCCTGGCCAACATGGTGAAACCCCATCTCTACTAAAAATACAGAAAATTAGCTGGGTGTGGTGGCGGGTGCCTTTAATCCTAGCTTCTTGGGAGCCTGAGGCAGGAGAATCGCTTGAACCTGGGAGGCAGAGGTTGCAGTGAGCCGAGATTGCGTCACTGGACTCCAGCCTGGACAACAGGAGCAAAACTCCGTCCCAAAAAAAAAAAAAAAAAAAAAAGGAAAAAGAAAAAAGGGAAGAAAAAAACCTTTGAATACATTGAAAATTCTGTAGGTAGTTTTAGAAAAGATCATCTGGAGGCCCCAGTTCCAGTCTAGAGTAGGCACAAAAGGGTGCCAGACCCAAAAAAGTAGATGCTAAGACAGTTGACAAGGTCCCTCACAGAATAGTATTGGTGGTTGGACTGACTTGGTAGTGATGAGCTGGTGGTTTGGGGGAGGAGGAGGTGCCTTTTCTGCTACTCACATTGTGAATTAAAAATTCTGCTATGATGTCTAGCCTCAGCCTTCCTCCAGAACGATTTGATACACTATAAACATATGTACATATTCATATATGCATTTCTTTTTCAAGGAATTGCAGAACTAATTATCGTTTTATAAATACACTTGTTTCTATATAATTTTAAATGAAATCAGACTTGCACAGCTCAACCATGGCCTCAGGGTGCCTTGGAATAACCAATCTGGAAAAGCCAGATCGGCCCTATAAGGTGCAGCCTTCCTTGTTTCCAAGGCAAATGCTTGGCATTCTCTAGCCATTGTTCTATACCCATTCACATCCCTCCTTAGGTTAAGTTATTCAGTCATTTATGCACATGCTAACACTACACGCATGCACGCTCACACACACACACGGGAAATGATTCTCTCCATTAATTTTTCATCAAGACAATAACCCTTTGCTTTGAGAGGACCCAAAATGGAAGTTTTCAAGCAGATAAAATTCTATCCTTTTAAGAAATGATGTCAGGTTCCTGTAGCTGGTTGGAGGGAGGAGAGGGCAAAGGCTGGGCTCCCTGGATGTTTGCAACTGTGACCTGCAGCTGCTGAGATTTCTTTTTGAAAGCACAGGGCCATGGACTTCAGTTAACTTCCTTGATTTAACCTGGTTATAGATAATGAAGCAACTAAGTCTTCAGCAGAGGTGATTCTTTTTGGTGTGGTCTGGCCATCCAATATCCCATGGTACTTGGGATCCTCCTCTGCCCCTCAGTCTCTCACCTATTTTAATTCTGTGTGTCTCCCTTTTGCACGGTAGCTTTCTTGGCATTGGAGAAATTTTTCTTTAATGTCATCTTGGCAGGGATCTCAGCTCTCTGACCAGGGCAAACCCCAGATGCCCTCCTTTGTGTGCTTGTGTATGTGAGATTCCCATTTAATAGTCATTCTGTAACCATCCCTCTGGAATTTATAGCACACATAGGGTGAGAGGGATAGATAAGATTGCTTACTTAGTATTCTTTTTTCCCTTATTTTATTTTTTTGAGATGGGTTCTTGCTCTGTTGCCCAGGCTGGAGTGCAGAGGCACAATCTCAGCTCTCTGCAAGCTCCGCCTCCTGTGCTCAAGCAATTCTCCTGCCTCAGCCTCCCGAGTAGCTAGGAGTACAGGCACATTCCACCACGACCAGCTAATTTTTTTATTTTTAGTAGAGACGGAGTTTCACCATATTGGCCAGGCTGGTCTCGAACTCCTGACCTCATGATCTGCCCACCTCGGCCTTCCAAAGTGCTGGGATTACAGGCGTGAGCCACTGCACCCGACCTAGTATTCTTTAAGGGACAAAGAAAGGCTCTCTAAGTTCCTAACCACAACTCTTGTGGAAGTTCCTGAGGTGTGTTTTAGGGTTCAGAGTCCCTCATTCCACAGGAAGGAATAAGAGTAAAGATGGAAATGTACCCCATGTAAATTTATTTTTGAAAGATACACAGGGAAGGGAATGGGGTTGTCTGACAAGGGGAAGATGCAGTGATGTCTGGGAGTGCTCAAATCGCTGTTAGGAGTTGGGAGGAGTGGTGCCAGTCTGTGTGGCCTGGGGTAGCTGGGTTGCACAAAGCAGAAGAAGTACAAAAAGCCATTTCCAGACAGAGCAGAGTTGGCACTTCTCCAGGATAGGAGTGTCACAGAAGGGCAATGGAGAAAGTGAGATGTTCTCCAGGCAAAGCAGGGAACCAGCTGCTGAAGTGCCAGAGGCAGCATTCCTGCTTCAGGTGGGAGCTTTGAAAAGATAATCTTTGAAAGCTCTACCACATGTGAGATTTTATAAGAATCCCTGATACCTACCGAGAGCTATAAAGGGTAAGGGAGAAAAAGAATGAAGAACCTTGAGGTTCTGAAAAGAAGCTGGGGAGGGTGGCAGGAAGGGTTCTGGGCACTGGAGCTGAGCTTTGCTTGCTGTACTTCCCAAAGGGCTAAGAGTGCACACTCTGCAGACAGACAGGCCTGGGATCAGATCCCCACGTCTCCTTCATGGTGATATAGAGAAGACTCAGGGTAGCAGGAATGGTATGCTCGGTTTAATAACAAAAATGAGGAGAGGACTCCAAAGAAGAGCAGCATGGGTAAATTTTATTTACAAGCAAGCATTAGTGTTGTTATCAAATCCAATAATCTAACCTTTACAACTCTGCACCAACATTTCCCAACAGTGGTGCTAGGTTTTATGATCTGTCTTTTAGATAGAAATCAATCACTTTAACTTCCCAATAGACCAACATTGATGCATGTGTGATCTCGCCCATGTATGAATGGAGCACATAATAAATGGGCACACCTCTACACCACTCAAGTGAGTTGGGGATGTCACCCAAAACCTCCCAGTTTGCTACCTCATCTCTAACATGCAAATCATATATATGGCGGTTATAAGTGTCAGGGGTTCAGGTGTGTTTCAACTATTCTAAAATGATCTCTTCTTTCTTCTGGGAAGGAGGGTACAGACATGAAGCAAGAACCAAAGAAGAGAGCCAAGCAGCTGTTTTATTGAGCAACATTTTAAAAGAGAACTAGAACCCATGTTCAGGAGATACAAAAGTAAGAGTCCTTCTGACTTAGGAAAACAATCCCGAACGTACAGCTCTGAGTCGTTCTCACACCTGTCTATGAGGACAGAGGTAAAATGATGTTCATTAGTGGATTGTTTGTGCTATCTGGGAGATGGAAGCCACCATGAAGGGAATAGCTAAATAAAAGGAATGTATATTAACTATGGAATAGTAGTTAGTACTAGTTAGAAGCAGCCAACTAGTTATACACACAGCAACACGAATAAGAAGCACCTAGAAATACAGTGCTGCATTGCAAAGGCAAGAATCCGAAAAAGCTCTACAGTGCAGTACCATTCTGGCAAATTAATGATGCCAGTATTAGTCAGGGTTCTACAGAGAAACAGAACCAATGGGAGATATACGTGCATGCGCACGCACACACATACACACACACACACACACACACAATTTATTATGAGGAATTTGTTCACATGATCATGGAAGCTGACAAGTCCTAAGATTTGTTGGTAGTGAGACCCAGGAGAGTTGATGGTGTAGTTCCAGTCTGAATGCCAGCAGGCTCCAGATTCAGGAAGAGCAAATTCTTCAGCTCAAATTCAAACACATGAAAAAGCCTCGATGTCTCAGTTTGAAGGCCACAGGCAGGAGGGGGTCCCTTTTACTCGAGGAAGTTCCAGTCTTTTTGTCCTTTCAGATGGGATGAGGCCCACCCACATCATGGAAGGCAATCTGCTTTACTCAGCCAGCAGATTCCAATGCTAATCTCATCCAGAAACACTCTTGTGGGTACACCCAGAATAATGTTGGACTGTATACCTGGGTACCTTGTGGCCCAATCAAGTTGACACATAAAGTTAACCACCATGATATATATGCTTACAAGACAAAATTACATGTTTACAAGGGTATATGTTAATTCAAGGATAGATGATAAACACATCAGAGTGGCTGATCAGGAGGGTAGACATAGTAAGCTGGGAAAATAAATTTTAAAAGGATAAAAAAATCAAGAAAAAGAAATTAATAAGAACAACACTAGCAACGCTAAGGGTCTTACCAAATGTCCTAATCAGGTCCTCAACGTGAATAAAGTGATGATCAGTTCAGGAGGTGTGGAGAACATCCAGGTAGAAAATAAGATTTGAATGTGAGTCATGGTGCTAGAAATTTTCTGTGGGGTCCTCAAGATATGCTGCACTCTTCTATACCTGCTCTGAGCCCCAGGAGGCTGGCTTTTAGGAACATCATTTGGCTTCCTTGTTCCTGGCTTTCCAGTAGTTCTGGCCAGTGGGAGACAATGGCAGGAGATGGGTGGATTGCAGGAGAGAGAGGATGGAGTGTTAACTTCCCTGGATTCCTCTGTAGCAGGCCTCCACTTAGTAATGCCTGCACTTCTTTCATGAAAGTTACAGCTCCAATGGATCAGATCTCTCCTGGAGCTTCAACTCTTGCCAGGTCTGGTCTGCTAACTCTTCTCATCCCTGGTCCTTTCTCAACCTAGGAATGGTTATCACTTCCTGCTGGGGATGGTCCTGGGTGCTTCATCCTACTTTGTTGCTGCTCTTCACCTCTGCCCATGCATTTGTAAATAGTTCCTTCTTTAAACTCTTAGTCAGGGCCCTAGCTGATACAGGGACTGCACCAGCATCAGTCAAAAAAGATTCAGGGGCTGGGTTGCTTACATATCTGATGAGTTCTCTGATATCCTCCTCACTGGGGGAAACGAGACACTGGTAATCCGTAGCATGTGTTGGCATCAATTACTTAAATTATTGCCAGTGGTAGCATGGGAGAGAGTGCTGGTGGAAGCCAAGACTTGGAGAGATCAAAGGACGGAGATACTTAGTCACTATGGCAACAATAAAGATTTTAGAGATGTGATGTGGGCAGATCATGTCTGGTGGCACTAGAGATTATACACAGAGAAAAGGACAAATGGCAAGTTTTGAATGTCCTTGAAGGGGTGCAGGGGTAAAATCAGAAAGCCCCTATAGTCATTTTGAATGAATCTCTTTTGTCTAGTAATAGCTGCTGAGGATCAAGCTCTGTCCAGATTGTAAGAAATATGATGTTGCAGAGCCAACAGCAGCTATATTTCTTATGCTAAGCAAGAGCACCATAGAACAGAATGAGACCCTGAGACATATGGGATGGGGGTTTTGGACTGACATAGCTGTAGCTGAGAACTCTCTCTGAATATTCTGGCTGAGGGGTTGACTTCCCATGCATAAAATCCTTCCAGTAACTTCACCCTAAGCAACTGCTAAATTCTCCTCAAGACCTATCTCCACTATCTCATTGCCTCCAGGCCCATGACAAAAGTCAGAGTCCTGTGCAGCCAGACAGAGAAGTACAAAGCTTACTCCAGGAGTAGTTAGCCTGTTGTTTTGGTTCAGTGTAGGGTAGTTACAAACCACCCTAAAACTTAATGGCTTGAGCTAATCACCATATACTCTACAGGTTGGCTAGAGCTCAACTGTGCAGCTCTTCAGCTTGGAGAGTAGATGGAGCTGGAACATCAAACATAGCTTTGGGCTTCCCTCCACTTGACTTCTCTCTTTAGCAGTAGTGGGCACATCACCTCTGGTGGCACTAGAGAGAAAAGGACACAGAGAAAAGGACAAATGGCAAGATTTGTCCTTACCTAGTAAGTGGTTCTGAAGGGGAGAGTGGTCCTAGGTCAAGAAGGAAGCGGTATATTTTTTAAAGCCCAGCCTTGAAAGCTATACAGTATTTACAGTATTATTTCTACCACGTTACTGTTCAAAACAGATTGCCAGGTCAGCTGATATTCAAGGGGGGAATGATCAATTTCACTTATATTATGGGGAGAATAGTGTTACAGGCTGAAGTGTGTTCTTCCCAAATTCATAGGTTGAAGTCCTAACCTCCTGTACCCCACAATGTAATGGTATTTGGAGACATCGTCTTTAAAGAGGGTAATTAAAATTAAATGAAGTTATGAGGGTGGGCCCTAATCCAATATGATGTGTCTTTACTGTGAGAAGAGATTAGGACACAGATATGCACAGAAAGAAGATCAAGTGGAGACACAAAAAGATGCCCAAGCCAAGAAGAGAGGATTTTATAAGAAACTAACCCTGCCAATCCTTTAGTCTCAGACTTCTAGCCTTCAGAACTGTAAGAAAATACACTTCTGTTGTTTAAGCCATCCAATTTGTGGTGCTTAGTTATGGCAGACCTTGCAAACTAATACAAATAGCAAAGCATATGCAGTCATCTTTACCATGCCTATAAACTGCTATATTTGCTGTGTCTTGCTAATTTTTATTAGCAGAATCTCAGAAAAAGGTATGGGAGTTGATTCTAAGAGTAATAGGCCAAGAAGATCAAAATATAAGATTAAATCAGAACAAATTTGTCAGTGAGGGTATTCATCTAGGATTTGAGATTTAATATATTGCTATAGCAGCTAAGAATGGCATTAACAATCTACTAGATTGGATAATTAAAGCCTGGCCTCAACATCACCCTATAGTCAAGGATATTTGAATCCTAGAACTTTCCTGGCAAAGAAGAAGGATTCCTTGAAAAAGTCTGTGATGACTGTACTATGTACACCCATGATAATGGTGGGAGATGCTGCAGTGAAATTAGGTTCACAGGTTTCACTGGGAATAATGGGATCCAGGCACTGTGGAGGTCCAGTGGCGTAGATTAATTGTCAGAGATAAGTGGGTGCAATTACTGAATTAAGCCCCAGGGATAGAGTGGTAATCAGAGTGTTTTGACCCACAGCAAACTATGTTGATGGCTAATGATTAATGAGTCCCTGGTAATAAAATAGATGTGCAGCCTACTGAGGTGATGCTTGACATATAAGCGGAAAAGTTTTAGCTCTCTTGGGTGCAAGCCTGACTCAAGTTGCCATAGTAGAGATTTATAACCTCATTCCCAGTTCCCAGACTCATGATAGTTCGTTCATCCAGAGTCCATCAATTAATGGGGAGGCTAGGTCCATTTGAGAAAAGACTCTTGAAAATCTTACATGCTGAATTCTCAGCAAAACCATCCTCTGAGTCTGAGGGATATGTTGCCATTTGCAAGTGTGTCTGCAAATTAGGGGACAAGAAGTATCTGGGCTTCCCCATAAGTTGTTAGATACTGGCTCTGACCTAATGTTTAATTCTCAGAAACATAAACTAATTCCTAATCCTCATAATACCACATGGTCTGGTCATTCAGAGTGGAGGCCTATGAAAGTCAGGTGATCAATTGAGTCTACCTTACGGGGATTGGAGGGTTGTGAACCCATACTGTGGTTATTTTCCCACCATAAATGTAATTGATATGGTAGGTAGAAGTCTAATAATGGCACCCAATGACTCTTGTCCTTGCCTTTGTACAGTGTTTTCCCTTCAGTGTGGAACATGTGAATATGATGAGCTGTCCCTCTCATGATTATTTTATGTTATGTGGTAAGAAAGATATCATCTGAATGGGCCTAATCTAATCACATGAACCCTTTAAAAGATGAAAGTTTTTATTCCAGCTACTGGCAAAAGAGTGAGTCAGAGATTTCAAGCACAGTAGGGATTCCAGGTGCCATTGCTGGCTTTGAAGATGGAGGTAACCACATGCGAAGGAATGCAGGGGGTCTTTAAAAATAGAGAGAAGTCTCCAGCTAGAAGCAAAGAAATGAAGACCTCAGTCCTCCAACCACAAAGCACTGAATTCTGCCAACAATCTGAATTAGCTTGGAAGTGGATTCTTCCCCAGAGCCTCCAGATAAGAGCCCATCCCAGCTAACACCTTGACTTTGAACTTGTGAGACCCCAGGCAGATAGCCCAGTTCAGCCTGCCTGGAATTCTTATCTGCAGAACTGTAAGATAACAAATAGAAGTTGTTTAAAGCTGCTAAATTTATGGTAATGTTACTCAGCAGCAGAAAATTGAGAATACAATTGTGAATAGATATACTTAGCAATTGGAAGAATCCCTCTATTACTCTCCAACCCAATAAGTAAGGAGTATTTTGATAGGAAGGAATTGTCTACCACTTGTTTCAAATAAAGAAGCAATACTGTATCCCAAAGAGATACTGTGGATATAAATGCCACCATAAAAGACTCGAAAGATTCAAGGATGGTGATTCTCTGTTTAACTTGATTCTGTGTCCAGTACAAAATCCAGATAGCCTTGGAAAGTGACTGTGGATTATCACAAATATAATTAGGTAGTAATGCCAATTGCAGCATGGTTCAAAATGGGGATGTTTACTGGAAGAAATCAACACAGTCTCCGGCATCCAATATACAGTGGTTGATTTAGCAAATGCTTTATTATTTACCAACCTTCATTGATAAAGGTAACTGTAAGCATTTTGCCTTCATTTGTCCAGGACAAGAACCCATTGTCTTATCACAGGATGATGTGAGCTCTCCTGGTCTTAAGGAAACTGATTATCTTGATGTCCTACAGAACATCATTCTAATCCATTATATTAAAGATATAATGCTAATTGGACTCAGTGAGCCAAGTATCAAGCAACTTATATAGTTTATGAGACACATGCATGCCAGAGGATGACAGAAAATCTAAAAAGTCAGGAGCCTGACATATTGGTAAAGTTTTCATGAGTCTGGAAAGAAAATTCCCCTCTGAGTGAGATACAAGTAGCTGCTTCTTGCACTTTCCTATAACAAAGAGAAAGGCAGACTATTAGGGGTGTATCTTTACATTTTGAATGCTTGGGCTCAATAACAAGAACTTACTCTCAAGAAGGCTTATTTTGTTACTGCCATTGCTGAGTGCTCAATTTGCCAGCAACAGAGGCTACTGCTGAAATTTTTATATGGCACGCAGTTATTCTTGGGGAACAAACAAACTACCTTAATGTAAGTTGATTACATTAGACTTCTCTCCTTGTGGAGGAGATATCAATTTGTCTTCAAGGTAATACGTGTGTGTGTTTGTGTGTGTAGATAGATATAGATATACAGATATTCTGAAAATAAACTTGTCTTCCCTGCTTGCAATACTTCTGGTGGCACCACCAGTCAAGGATTTATAAATATTTTATCTATTGCCATAGTGTCTCATACTTCATGCCTCTGAACAAGGAACTTATGGTAAAAGAAATATACCAATGGGTTCACATCTATTGCGACCCACCACTGAAGAGAAGCTTGCTTGATAAACTTATAGAATGCCCTGTTGAAGATTCACTTATGGTGCCAGCTGGGAGACACCACCATATGAGATTAGAACTTACAGGATAAAGTACATGCCTTAAATCAGTGGCCCTAAGTGGTGCTGCCTTCCCTCAAGCCAGAATGTGTAGGCCCAAGATTAATGAAATGGAAATTAAAGTATACTTAAGGAACTTTTGCTGCCTTCTTCTACAACCTTACCTTAATGGGTTTGGAGGTCCTTGTGCCCAAGAGAAGAATACTTTTAACAGGAATTACAGACATGGTTCTGTTATATTTGAAGCTGGGAATTGCCCCTGCCATTTTAGGGTCCTTTTGCTATTGATCCAACAGGCAGAGATGGCTGTCACTGTAAAGATCAGGTCCTGATTACCAATAAGAAAGTTTGTTGCCTTATCCATTACCATGATAGATCACATTACATTGTCTCTTACATTATTTACTTATTACGGTATGATAAATTATCCTGAGCCTTACTGGTTTAAAATAACAGGCATTTATTAACTAAATCTCTATTTTAGGTCTCTCACAAGGCTGCAATCAAGGTGTCTGTTGGGATTGCAGTCTCATCTGAAGATTCGACTGGGGAAGAATCCATATCTAATTTTACTCATGTGGTTGTTAGCAGAATTCAGTTCCATGATGGCTCTTGGACTGGGGACCTCAGTTCCTCACTGGGCTTCCTTGCCAAATGGCCTTCTCCACAGGGCCCCTAACAACATGTTACCACGCTTCATCAGGGCAAGAACTCCAGAATAGCCAAAGGGACAGAGATAGAGATAGAGAGAAGATAGATGTCAAATCCCTTAATAACCTCATCTCAAAAGTAAAGTGCCATCATTTTTGCCATATTCTGTACATTAGATTCAAGTCACTAAGACCAGCTCACACACATAAGCATGGGAAGGGGAGTCACAGAAGGGTATCAATACCAAGAGATAGAGATTATTGGGGGTCATTTTAGAAGGTAAAATTTAGTACCACAAAGCACTTATTTTATGAAGAAATAATTGAAGCAGTATGCTTATATTTATTGTGCCCTGTCACACAGAAGGACTAAATTAAGGCCAATCTGGGACCCATGGGAATTCTCTGGGTCTCTCTTAGTACTTTCTTGTCCAATAGTCTTAGTCAATGGAAAGCTGTTGCAGTTCAATAAAAAAGGATAGCTGATGACTAAGACCCTAAAGAAATGAGGGTTTGAGTCATCCCATGTCAAGATGATGCAGAAGCTACTCTGCAGGTAGTAAATGTAATATATGTGTGGAAAAAAGAAGCAATGATTACCAATTAATTTCTTGTGACCACTTACAGCAATGAAAACTCTAGCAGCTAAATTTTAGGTGAATTAATTATTTTTTGTCTTCTTCCTCCCACCCCAACTGCCTTATATGAAAGAGCAGAGCACTCCTGGTGTTAATATTTTAGGTTTAAGGTGAAACTGAATTGACATTATCAGGTGATGATATAAAGCTACTAAAATTTTATGTGTTCCACCTGTTAAGATCATGAGCTTTCCATCCAAAGCGTAAGAGTGAATGCAAAGGGAGAAAGTGGGGTGGCGGTGAATGGGCTACGCTGGGTGTTCTTCATTTACTTTCCCAGATCCACTCCCCAGACCTTTCTGTCATTCTTCTGTGCCACCAAAAGCTAACCTCTAAGGATAGTTGGGCTCCTATTGGGTTCAGTCAATGAGAATCATTGGCAGAAGACTGAAGAGTGGAAAGGGAGAGAGCTTCAGTGTTTATCCCTCTGTGTCCCTTCTGGTCACAGTTTGGCAATGGCTACTTTCTTCCCTTGAAAATCCCAGCACCAGTTGGGAAGCCCCATCCTCCTAGAGCTAAGGGTCTCACTGGTTCCAGCAACAGCTTCTTCTATCTTTTGGCTGAGGACAGGTAAAAGCTTCCCATTGTTGCTGGCTCTAGGGTGCTTCACTGTCCCTAGTGGGTTTCTCTTCACCCTGCCAACATATTTATAAATAGTACTTTTCTTAAACTCTATCCCTTTTGTGTGAATCATCTGTTTCATGTTAGGGGTATAATTGATTCAGTTAAGTGATTCATTAGGAGTTTTTGTGAACAAGTTTGGTTACCATTTCCATTCAGGAAATATACACAATGCATGTTATTCTCATGAATGATTTAATATAGTTTATTACAAAATTTGTGTTTCATAAAAGGTGTCCAATAAACACATGTTGAGTTGAATTTATGAGCTGTGACATAAAATCTATCTTGAGCATTCTTTTTTTCATAAAGAAAATCTAAGAAACTTTCAAATATAACAAGTCACTGCCAGAATCCCAAAGGATTTACATGATTGGCCAGAGTTTATTTAATGACTTAGAGAACTCACGTCCTAGGATGTAGAGCTCTGAGTTTTTGTCCCATGGAGAACTGACAAATCTAGCCCTCTATAGAACTTATTTTGATGGGCAGGGGTTGGGGAGAGACATGTGGATGAGAACTTTTTCTGGTGAGGTGCTTTCAGGATGCAAAGAGATTAGGAATGCCAAATATAACTTTCTGCAAGCAGTAGCTTTTTTGTTTTTTGTTTTTAAGATAGAGTCTCACTCTGTCACCCAAGCTGGAGCGCAGAGATACTGACTCACTGCAACCTGCACTTCCTGTGTTCAAGCAGTCCTCCCACCACAGCCTCTGGAGTAGCTGGGACTACAGGAATGCGCCACCACACCTGGCTTTTTTTCTTGTATTTTTAGTAGAGTTGGGGTTTCACCATGTTGCCAAGACTGTTCTGGAACTCCTGGCTTCAAGTAATCCACCCACCTCAGCCTCCCAAAGTGTTGGGATTACAGGCATGAGCCACCACTCCCAGTCCCAAGCAATAGCTCTTTCTAAAGCTGTCTCTGAACATCACCTCTGGTCTCCATAAAGCAGGTCAGTGAATGGGGTGGCTATCTGTTTGTCACCCTGAGCTTCATAAAAGCCTGGCCCTCCACTGGCTGCAGCTCACCGGTGGGTTATTCTACTCCACCTCTCCCTACTTCTAGTCTGCCAAATGCAGGTAGATGGTACTCAATGCACCCCAGAGCATCTCAGAGGAGACTAATTAGATTTGCAAAATGCCTCCTGCTATTTTTAAAGTTTGACTTTCAGTTGAGATTAAAGCAAAATATTTGGATAAAATGCTATCCTTGGCTTTGAGAAGCTGGCATGAGTTGGCCCAGTGAGGTGCTTTTTGATCCAGCTTTCCTCAAATGGAGAGAGTGCTGGACCACGGTGAGTTCCAGATTTCTTGAAGATCAGTCCTAAGTCCCTTCAAGACTTGCACTCTGACTCAGAAAATACCTGCCAAAATATAGGTTTCAAACCTTCCATCTGTATATGTGTTTTCCCTCTTTTAATCTTTTCCAGAAAGATAGGCCCTGGAGTTTTTCATTCATTTTCAGCTGTCTTTGGCTTATTCCCTGAGTTCCCTAAGATTCGCTCATGTCTTTCTTGTTGATATCTATGGAAAACCTACTTAACATGGCATTGACAAAGAATTTGTAGAACAAAAAAGGAGCTTGTATCATATCGTTATATTAAGAAGCATACAAAGCCATACATACAGTGTGATCACAACCACTTAAAATATGCTCAAGAAATACAACATTTATGCCTTTGGGTGGTGGCAAAAATAGTTGTTTTTTACATATTTTAGAAATAATTTGTATAAACATTATCACATCTATGGTGAAAATATTAAGTTTATTTAAAATAAACAAAATATATTTGGGGCCACTGTTTACAATGGCACAGTTTGTAACTAGCCAGGGCATGTGGCTGAATGTGGTTAAAATCTAGACCAAGCACAGTTGTGGCCTGGAGGTACACCTGTCCAGGAGGCTATCTCTTTCTAATTTATCTGCCTAGAGTGGGGAGGGTCTTTTCTAATTCCCATAGAGGCTTCGTAAAAACTAGCTGAGTTTCAGAATATGGAGCTGATGAGTAAGCTGATTAGTTTCGTGATGATGACATTGGGGTCCCTGCTAATTTCTCTAAGTGGGACAATTGTGTTTTCCATGTTCCCCATTCTCTGACATCATTAGAAGCCCAGAACAACTGTTGTATAATTGTGCTTTGTTGGTTCCAAACAGAGCTGAGCGATTCAAATCCAATACCCTCTGCTGGAAAGACATGCCAACTTTGCAGCCCAAAGTTTGATTTCAGCAAAACACTGTAGGTGTTTTGGATCATTCAGCTTAAGACTTTCTGAGCAAGTGTTGTTCTCAGAAGGAAGTTGGGGTAACTTCTGTCTAATGCAAGTTAATCAGAAATGCCTTAACTCAGATTTTCCAAACTGAGTTCTGCAAGATGTTAGTGTGGTTTTATATCCATACATCCACACACGTGCACATATATGATGTAACAATAATTTGTTCTACAGTTATATAAAAGAGTATTAAGTGAGATGCTTTCTGTTTTCTCAGAGACCTCAAAGGTCAAGAACAACACAGCAGTCCCTAGTACTCCCACATGCTATAGATGCACACTTCCAGGACTTGCTCTAGTCCTATGCCCTTCTAGGTTCAGTATTAGGAAAGGTGGATGGAATAAAAGACTTTGGAGAGATTAAAAAGTAGGGACTTGTTAGAGAAGGAGCTGTCAGAAAGCTGTGAGTCCTCACTCCCTTCTCCACCACAGCACATGGGGTGCCTGCCCTACAACTCCAGTCATGCAAGGAGAGCCTCAGGAAGACATCTGAAGAACTTGACATGGTTTCCCTAGAGTTGAGAAGTGCAGAACTTGGTATCTGATGAACATTTGAAAAGTCTGAAGACAAGAGCTGGAACTGAAGCTTCCCATTTGGCGTAGGAGCAAGGAGAGCTGCTCTGGGAAGGGCCTCTCTCTCTCTCTATTGTTGTTGACATGTGGAAAACTATACACAATTAATGTATACAACTTGATGAGTCTGGAGATATGTATCTATGAAACCATAATCACAATTGATGCTGTAAACCCATTCAACACCTCCAAAAGTTTCCTCTCATCCTCTTATTTCTTTTTTTTTTTGTGATAAGAATGCTTAACAAGAGATCTATAATTTCAGCCAATTTTTAAGTATACAGAATAGTATTAACTATTATAAGCACTATGCTGTATGGTAAACCTATATGACTTATTCTTTTTTTGTAACTGAAACTTTGTACCCTTTGATTAATACCTCCCCCTTTTCATCTCCTGCCAACCTCTGTAACCACCATCTCACTCTCTACTTTGATGAATTTGACTCTTTTAGATTCATCTTATAAATGGTATTATGTGATAATTTTCCTTCTGTGTCTGACTTGCTTCAATTAGCATAGTATTTTTCAAGTTCACCATGTTGTCAAAAATGGCAGGGTTTCCTTCTCTTTTGGGGCTAAATAATATTCTACTATATAAACCACAGTTTATTTATTCATTCATCAATGGACATTTAAATTGCTTATATGTCTTAGCTATCATGAATAATGTTGTAATGAACATAGGAATGCATAAGTCTTTTTTTTTAACTTTTAAGTTCTGGGATACATGTGCAGAACGTGCAGGTTTGTTAAATAGGTATACATGTGCTATAGTGGTTTTCTGCACCTATCAACCTGTCATCTAGGTTTTGAGTCCTGCATACGTTAGGTATTTGTCCTAATGCTCTCCCTCCCCTTGCCTCCCACCCCCAGACAGGCCCTGGTGTGTGATGTCCTCCTCCCTGTGTCCATGTGTTCCCATTGTTCAACTCCCACTTGTGAGTTAGAACATGCAGTGTTTGGTTTTCTCTTCCTGTGTTAGTTTGCTGAGGATGATGGTTTTCAGGTTCATCCATGTCCCTGCAAAGGACATGAACGGGGGAATGCATATATCTTTTTGAGATCCTGGTTTCAATTCCTTTGGACAAATACCCAGAAGTTGGATTGCTGAATAAAATGATAGTTCTATTTTTAGTTTGTAATTGCCATATTGTTTTCCATAGTAAATACACCAATTTACTTTCCCACCAATAGTGTACAAGGATTCCATTTTCCCCACATCTTCTCCAATATTTGTTATCTTGTTTGCCATTCAATATTGCTATATATGTATATAAAAATAGCCATCATATGTGAAATAATATTACACTGTGGTTTTGATTTGCATTTCTCTGATGGTTAGTGATGTTGAATGCCTTTTTGTATACCTGCTGGGCATTTGTATATCTTTTTGGAGAAATGCCTATTCAGTACCTTTTCCCATTTCTTAATATTTTTTCTATTAATTTGTAGAAGTTCCTTATATATTTTAAATATTAGCCCTTTATCAGATAGTGTATGGTTTGCCAATATTTTATTTGATTTCATAGGTTGCCTTTCATTTTGTTGATTGTTTCCTTTCCTGTGCAGAAGCTTTTTAGTTTAATGTAATACTACTTGTCTATTTTTGCTTTTGCTGCCCAAGCTTTTTGTGTCATATCCAAAAAATTATTGCCAAGACCAATATCCAGAAGCTTTTTTCCTATGTTTTTTCTAGAAGATTTATGGTTTCAGGTCCTATGTTTAAATATTTAATCAATTTTGAGGGTTTTTTGTATGGTATGAGGTAAGGGTCCAATTTTGTCCTTTTGTTTGTGGATATCCAGTTTTTCTAACACCATGTATTATTAAAGAAAATATCCTTTCTCCCCTTTCCTTTCCTTTCCTTTTTCTCCCTCCTCCTCCTTCTTCCTTTCCTCCTTCTTCTTTTTCTTTTCATCTTCATCTTCTTGCCCCCAACTCTCTCTCTCTCTTTTCTTTTTTTTTCAGAGTCTCACTCTGTTGCCCAGGGTGGAGTGCAGTGGTGCAATTTTACCCCAACCTCTACCTTCTGTATTCAAGTGATTCTCATGCCTCAGCCTCTTGATTAGCTGGGATTTTACAATTGTCAAATATCAGTTGACTATAAATACATGAGTTTATTTGAGGTTCACTATTCTGTTCCATTGGTCTATCTGTTTGTTTCTATGTCAGGATCATACTGTTTTTATTACTAAAGCTTCGAAATACACTTTGAAATCAAAAAGTATGTTATTTCTCAAGATTTTTTTTTAGCTGCTCAGGATCTTTTATAGTTCTATTAATTTTAGGATGTTTTTCTATCTCTATAAAATTGCCATTATAATTTTGATAGGAATTGCATTGAATCTGTAGATTGCTTTGGGTAGTATGGACATTTTAACAATATTAATTCTTCCAATCCATGGACACACGGTGTCTTTTTATTCTCTTGGGTGTAACAAGTCTTTTATGTTTTTTTATTAAGTTTATTCCTAATTATTTTAGGTTTTTGATGCTATTGTAAATGAGATTTTTCTTAATTTCTTTCCAGATTATTCTGTTAGTTTATAAAAATTCATTTTTGTATATTGATTTTACACCTTGCAGTTTTGTTAAATTCATTTATTGGTCCTAAGTATTTTTGTGGTGTCTTTAGTGTCTGCTGTTTCCCGTTGGCTTTCTATCTGGATGATCTTTTCATTATTGCAAGTGAGGTTTTGAAGTTTCCTAGTGTTATTGTATTTCTGGCTATTTATCCTTCAGCTCTGTTAATATTTTCCTTATAAATTTAAGTGTTCCAACGTGGAAACATTTAATTTCCTTATAACGCTTATTTTCCTTATAACTTTAAGTGTTCCAAAATTTAAGTGTTCCAATATTGGGTGCATATAATTTTAATTGTACATGTCAAATTGACAATTTTATCTTATGTAATGAATTTTTTTCTGTTGTGACAGTTTATTACTTAAAGTATATTTTGTCAAATATAAGTATAGCCACCCACTCCCTGTTTTAGTTACCATTTGTATGGAATATCTTTTCTCATCCTTTCACTTTTAACCTATATGTGCTCTTAAATCTAAAGTGGGTCTCATAGACAGAATATAGTTGGATTAGATTTTTTGTTTCCATTTAGCTACTATGTGTCTTTTGATTGATTAATTCAACCTATTTACATTTGGAGTAACTATTGGTAAGTAAGGATCTACTATTGCCATTTTGTTAGTTTTTTTTTTTTCTGTTTTGTAGTTCTTTTGTTCCCCTCTTGCTGTTTCCTTTGTAATCTGATCATTTTTGTAGGGATATATTTTGATTCTTTTTTTTAAATTTTCTTTGTTTCTGCTATTTTCTTTCTTAGTGGCTACTATGAGAATTGCATAAAATTTCTTATTGTTGTTAACAGTCTCTTTTGAGCTGATATCAACTTCAATTGCATACAAAACATGATGCTACACCCTCCCAATAGTTTACGTTATTGATATCAGAATTTACTTTCTAAATATTTTATACTTGATACAAACAAATTTTGGGGGTTGTATTTATTCTCGATACTTTTGTCTTTTAACTTTTATACTAGGAATAAAAGTGATGATTTATCACCCTTATACTACTACATTACTCTGTATTGGCCTATATGCTTATCTTTACCCATAAGATTTATACTTTTATATACTTTGTTTTGCTTGCCAGTGTCCTTTTGTTTAAACTCGAAGAACTCCCTTTAGAACTTTTTGTAAGGCAGGTCTAGTTGTGACAAATTCCTTCAGTTTTTGTTTGTCTGGGAAAGTTTTTGTTTTTCATTTCTACAGACAGTTTTGCTGATATAATATTACTAGTTTGTAGGTTTTTTTTCAGCACTTTAAATATGTCATCACACTGTTTCCTAGCCTGCAAGATTTCTGCTGAAAAATCCTTTGAAAGTATTATAGCAGTTTCTTTGTATATGATGAGTCAGTTTTCTCTTGTTGCTTTTACAATTTTCTCTTTGTCTTTGGGTTTTGACAATTTAATTATAATGTGTTTCAATGTAGACTTTTTGAGATTAAACTTATTGGGGTTCTTTAAGATTCACGAATTTGTATGCCCATTTCCTCCCCAGATTTGGGAAGTTTTCAGCCATTATTTCTTTAAATAAGCTTTTTTTTTCTTTCTCTTTCTCTTTTGCTTCTAGGACTCCAATAATGCATATATTGATGGTGGCCTATAACTCCTGTAGGTTCTCTTTACTCTTTTAAAAAATATTTTTTTTCTTTTATTTTCTCTGACTGCATAATTTCAAATGGCCTGTACCTGGGCTTACTGATGTTTTCTTCTGCTTGATTGAGTTTGCTTTTGGTACTCTCTACTGAAATTTTTCATTCCAGTCATTGTATTATTCAGCTCAAGAATTTATACTTGCTTTTTTAAGGTTTCTGTCTTTTTATTGAACTTCTTATTTTGTCATGTATTATCTTTCTGATATCATTTAGTTATCTTTTTGCATTATCTTTTAGCTCACTGAGGTTTTCTTTGTTATTAAATTCTGGGGTACAGGTGCAGAACGTGCAGTTTTGTTACAGAAGGTGGTTTGCTGCACCCATCAACCCATCACCTACATTAGGTATTTCTCTTAATGTTATTTCTCCCCTAGCCCCCCGTCCCCCGACCCCCTGACAGGCCCCAGTGTGTGATGTTCCCCTTCCTAAGTCCACGTGTTCTCATTGTTCAACTCCCAATTATGAGTAAGAACATGCAATGTTTGGTTTTCTGTTCTTGATCACTGAGTTTTAAAAGGAGATTAAATTCTTTGTCAGACAGTTCATAAATGTTAATTTTTATAGGGCTGGTTACTGGACATTTATTTTGTTCTTTTGGAAATGCTAAATCTCCCTGAAACTTAGTGATCCTTGTGGCCTTGTGTTGGTATGTGCACATTTGAAGTAGTCACTTTTACCAATCTTTGCAGACTGGACTCAGCAAGGAAAGCCTTTCACCAGGTAGCTTGACAAAAGATTCCAGGTAGGAATGCTGTTGGGGTATGTGGATGGGTGATGGTCCCAGAGCCCGGGTCTTCATGGGAAAACCTGGAGCCTGGATCTATGAGGGCAGACCCACAACAAGTCTTGAGAGGCAGGTATTTTTGCCAGGATCTGTGGAGAAGTTGGACACTCCTTTTTCTCTCTTTTCCCCACAGGAGACTTCAGGCCTGAAGGTATCTCTCTATATACTGCACTGCATGGGCTTGTGAGAGGAGTGCTGTGGGTAATGTGAAACTATCCTTCCTACTCTCTTTAATATATCTTTTCTCATTTTGGGGCTCCACCCAGGTGCTGTAATCTCTCACCTGGATTCCAGAGCTCTTTTGAAGATATTTTCCTTTATGAATGGTTATAAAACTGGTATTTCTGTAGGAGGATGAGGGCTGTCACCTTACATATTATTATCTTTCTGACATCATTCTAAAGTATTATTATAGAATTAGCCCCTGCCATCCTACTTGTTAAATATTATTTCACATCAAAGTGTTCCCTGCAGTCATTTCTGAGTTTTCCCATGGTGTTGCAATACTTACATGGAAGAGCAAGTTTCTGTGACCCCTCAGTTCCAATTTTCTTGTTACAATTTTGCTCCCTCATCTGTTTATTCTATTGCTTCCACTGGAACTGATGCTGATTTCTTCCCAGCCCCAGTGAGAATACACTGCTTCTCTCATGTCCAAAATGTCCATTTTGCCTACTCTCCTGGATTCTCTGGAACGAGAAATCAGATCTGCCCCCTTTCAACAGGGGTTGTACAACATTGACTGTTTCAGAAGCCAGCCACTTCTTTGTGCTTCTGCTGCCAGTGCTGCTTCCAGTTGAGAGTTCCTTCAAGAACAGAATGCTCAGTGGTGCCACTTATACCTGTTGTCTCTACAGGTCCAGAAGTCATTTGCCTCAAAAATCTGGGCTATTCCTGCCCTCTCCACATGTCTAGAGTCTTTTCTGACCCATAAAGGAGAAGTTTCTCTCTCCTCTATTCCAAAATCCCATTCCACTTTCTAACCTGGATTAACTACTTCTCCAGTATGACTGGCAAAGCAAATGTTAATTTCCTTTAGGGGAATGCTCTATCACCAGCCACCATTTTAGCCTGATGAACCTAGCAAGACAATAAAAAAATTACTTTGTCTTTGTGCTGAAATGATCTTTGATCCTTTTTTCACATTAGAAACTGAATACATTTATGCAATTGTCTTAACAATTATGTGATAAACTATTTTTAAAATATGTTCTGCTACACCAATTGATCACATTAGTGACATCTTTGTTATGCAGATTGTCTTATAATTTCAACATACTTTTGTCATTGTATTCAAATTTTATTCCATGGTAAATATTTATATGATTCCAACTTATTCCCAAAGGACATATGACAGAAATAAAAAGAACACGTGGAGTCTCATGTTCCTCACACTGTGTCTGAATAAAATAAACAAAAAGTCAGAAAGCAATTCCAAGTAAAGACAAATAATTGCACTTTATAACACATGAACCCCTGACTCTCTTATCATTCCACTGATGCATAAGAGTGGTGATAGTATTCAAACTGTTAAATGGCTTAATAAGCTTGGTAAATACTGCATTATCAGATGAATTGAGGCTGGCAAGTAGGGAAAGTGAGGATGAAGCAGTTCCTGTCTGGATGGGAGACTTAATTCATTAAGGTCATCAGAAAAAAAAAAAAAAGAAATTCAGAGGAGACAGGAGAGGAATTAAAACTAGTGTCATGAGGCTGGCCAGAAGAAGAATGAAGTTCAGAAGAGTAAGGGACAGGCAAAGCTTTGAAGCTGGAGCACAGGCATGTCTGAGGCTCTGCCTACAGAAGATAAAGCTGTACCCTCTGAGACAGGTACTGCAGTGCATGCTTGGAGAACAGTATAGGAGCAGGTGTAAGGAGTCTTGCGACTACAGGTCCAGGATAAAAAGATGCCAGGGGTGACTGGGGAGTCTGCTGAGCTGTATGGGGGTGGCTGCACACAGATTGAATATGCCTGATCTGGTGGAGACTGACTTCCTGCAGTGACTGAGCACCTGCCAAGATGCATCAAATCCAGCAATCACTACCCACTTCTTTTAGGATGTGTGGGTAAAATTGATGCAACCTTAAGCAGCTTGAAATTTGTCTCTAGTATTAATAGTTTGATGTCTGGGAAAGAAGACTGAGGGCCTCAAGATACAAGATATTGACATTTCTTTTTATTCTCCCACTCAAGGATGATAACTTAGAGGTGAAAGGAAGGTGTGTGAAGTGAACCTTGTAGAAGATTTAAAAGAAACAGGTCATGGTCCTGTGGACTGTGTTTTGGGATACTAGAATAATAAGCTTGCTTCTGCTAGAGGCTACTCTTCAGAAAGTGTTTTGTTAAGAGTTAACTTACTCTCTTGATCAAGAGGGATTTAAACTGAAATTCGAGAGAGACAGAAGAAGCATTCAGATAAAACAATACATCAGGAAACTGTGGAGGATGAAGGGCATGGTCTAGAACAGCTATTCACAAATGCGAGAGACTTCAGTTCCCTATGAGGTTAATTGGTATTCAGCTAAGAATGGTTCTGCAATCAAGTAAGAGTGAGAAACCTCAGGTTACACAGAGCTAATCAGGTTTCTTTAGAGAAACCTAACCTCTCACACCAATATGCATGGTGACTTTGAGAGGGGGTTAAAGAACAAAAGGTTCCATAACTTGTTTAACCATAGAATTTTTTTTTCCCACTGACACTTCCTTAGGTATCATAAATAAGCTAGTGACCCATGGTAACTCAACTGGGAAGCACTGATTTAGAAGAATGTAGCTCTATAGAATCCCTTTTACCTCCTTCCACAATTCTACAAACGTCTGAGAAGACTGATTGGTATTTGAAAGGGCTCAATAAATGAAGGCCTATTCCCTACTATGGGAGCCAGTTTAGAGACGAACAATGAAGTTGGAAAGAATATCTAGGTGATCTTTCTTATTAATCAAAGCCAGATGGAGAACTAATAAATAAAATAAATTTTATTTATTCTTAAAAATTTAGTATATATATATATATTTTTGAGACGGAGTCTCACTGTGTTGCCAGGCTGGAGTGCAGTGGCGCGATCTCGCCTCACTGCAACCTCCGCCTCCCCAGTTCAAGCATTTCTCCTGCTTCAGCCTCCCGAGTAGCTGGGACTACAGGCGCCTGTCACCACGCCTGGCTAATTTTTATATTTTTAGTAGAGACGGAATTTCACCATGTTGGCCAGGATGGTCTCGATCTCTTGACTTTGTGATCTTCCCACCTTGGCCTCCCAAAGTGCTGGGATTACAGGCATTAGCCACTGCACTAATTTTTTTAAGAGACAGGTCTCACCATGTTGCCTAGGCTGGTCTTGAACTCCTGGGCTCAAGTGGTCCTCTCACCTTGGCCTCCCAAAGTGCTGGGATTACAGGCATGAGCCACCACGCCTGGCTCTAGGTCTTTTAGTCATGAGGTGCCATGGACTGAATTATGTTCCTATGTGGAAGCCTTCACTCCCATAGTGATTGTATTTGGAGATGCAGCTTTTGGGACATAATTAGGTTCAGACGGAGTCATGAGGGTGGAGCTCTCATAATGTGATTAGTTCCCTTATAAGAAGACAGACCAGAAAGATTCCCCTAGCCCCCTTCCTTGTGAAGACTCAGCAAGAAGATGACCATCTGCAAGCCAGGAAGAGGGCCCCCACCAGAACTTGACTATGCTAGCACTCTGATCTTGGATTCCACCCTCCAGAACAGTGAAAAAATAAATTTCTGTCGTTTAAGCCACATTGTCAATGGTATTTTGTTATAGCGGCCTGAGCTAACTAAGAGGTGTGGGGGCTTCCTAAAGCAAATTCAATCCATTTAGTCAGAAGAAGCTCTGGAAAAAATGTAGCCCTTTGCAATGGAGCAGTTTAGTGATTGGCTAAGAACTTATCGCATCCATGCAAGTGAGCATATCTGCCCTGTAGGGCAACTGTGTTCTCCCAGACTCATCAATTACCTATGTCATGCCTTCTCCTTCAGGGAGGGCATTGGAGGCAAAAGCAGGTAGAAGAAAATGTGTTATTCCCTCACAAGGTCCCAGTTTACCCAAAAAAGAAGCTAAATTACTGAGAAGAATTTGGAATAGTATTTATATAAATATAGTATCTTACATACTATCTTGTATGTATATTTGAAATATTTATATACATATAAGTATATAAGATACTATATTTATATAAATATTTATATATGTATTTTATACTTATATACATATATACTTATAAGATACTATACATATGATACATCCAAATATACATATGATAGTTTATAAGATACTATATTTATATAAATACTATTCCAAATTCTTCCTCAGTAATTTGGCTTCTTTGGGTAAACTGAGGAAAAATTTGGAAGAGTATTTATATATGATACTATATTGATGTGTATATAATACATATAAATAAATACATATAATACATGTTACATACATATAAGATACTATATTTATATGTATATATGTATATAATAGATATATGAATATATGTATATAATACAGATATCTATTATTACATCTATATAATAGATATATTTATATAATAGATATATACATATATCTTATATGTATATAAGATACTATATTTATATAAATACTCTGATATACTGTCTTATATATAAGTATATATACTTATTTATATATTTATATATAATATATATAAATACTATAATTTATATACTATCTTATATATATTTAAGATATATTTACATAATTACATAAATACTATAATTAATGTAAATACCATTCTAAATTCTTCCTCAGTAATTTAGCATCTTTTTTGAGTAAACTAGGAACCTTGTGAGGGAATAACACATTTTCTACTATCTGCTTTTGCCTCCTATGACCATGGGATAAACAAAGAGCAGTGATCAGTGAATATTTGTAAGATATTCACAAATCTGTGAGTAAATCTGTGAGATTCATCTTTGTCTCCCCTAGTCCGGTCACAGAAATTCCAGTTATCTCAGTAATACCAATAAACACGTCAGTGTACACTAGGTCACACCTGTGGGTCCACCTTGCTGGCTTTTACAGGACTACAGGCAGAGAAAAGAAAAAAAAAGAAAAGAAAAGATTTGGGGAGTGAATATGTTCTTAGGAACTAAAGAGAAGATCAACAGTTTATTGTGGATTCTCAGGACTACCTTGGCAAAGAAGTTGTGAACTGAAGACCATGATTTTGAGACCTGAAAAACTTGGGGATTTTTGTAATATTCTTCTATAATGTCTTATTCCTTGAATATTTCCATTTGTTTTCATTTCCATCATGACTAAGAATCGTAAAGGCAAATGCCTGTGAGTTTTTCTTTGGAAGAACCCAGAAGAGGAACTCGAGAGATTCAATCAGGCTTGAGGGGAGGGACCCCCATAGATAGAGTGGGCTGTGGGATTAGTGGCAAGGGAAAGAGTAGACTGCAAGAGCTAGTTGGGGATAGAAGAGGGGCCCTGCCCTTCAATGGTCATTGGGCTTCACAAGGGTGGGGCTCATGACTAATTGTAAAATGTGAGGTTGTACCTTGTTTAAATAAAAATAGACCCACAAAATGAACTTGTGGAATAACAGTTCCCAACTAGATAATATACACCAGTGTGGAGAAGTTTAATCGTCATTGGGCTTCACAAGGGTGGGACTCATGACTAATAATGTGAGAATGTACTTTTGTTTAAATAAAACAGACCTGCAAAATGGACTTGTGGAATAGCAGTTCCATCTAGATAATGTACACTGGTGTGGAGAAGTTCAAATCTGCACGTTGAAGCAAGGGTACTATCATACTGAATTCTAGTCTTCTCTTACAACAGGCATTGTCAAGATGCAAATTGGCTGTAAAACCATTAATTAATTAGTTAATGAGATATACAGTTTGCATTACATAGACCTCTATTGGTTATCATACACGTGGGAGTTATTAACGTATAGTAAAAATAAAAATTACTGAGTTTCCTTTTTTAAACTCTTTTGATTTTTGATCTTTTAGTTTACTCAGGTATATGCTACATGCAAAACTGCAAGTTCATGGTCAAGGGTGGTAATAGAGACTATGTGTCAATTGAAGGGCAAACAGAGCTGTGTTGAGTTTTGGTTTTCAAGCACTTTTTAACCAATTTATTATTTTTAGCTTGTTATTACATGAACAACTTTAGGTTATTTCAAACATCTTTATTTCCAAAAATTTTGGAGAAAATGTAGCTTTGTTATTTTGAGTTTGAAATTCTCTACTCAAATTCTTTCATTTCCAAGGAAGCAATTGTTTTTCTAGCCTGAAACATTGCTGAAATTGTTTGTCAGATCTAGGAGCTTTGGGGGCAGAGATTACAGGACTTTCTAGATATAGAATCATATCTGAAAATGGAAATAGTTTGTCTTTTCTTCCTATTTGGATGCCATTTATTTCTTTCTCTTGCCTGATTGCTCTGCCTAGGACTTCCAGGACTATGAATAGGAGTGGTGAGAGTGGGCATCCTTTTCTTGTTTTGGTTCTCAAGGAGAATGCTACCAGCTTTTGCTCATTCAGTATGATGTGGGCTGTGGGTTTGTTACAGATGACTCTTATTATTTTGAGGTATGTTCCTTCAATACCTAGGTTTTTTTAAGGGTTTTTAACACGCGGGGATGTTGAATTTTGTCAAAAGCCTTTTCTGCATCTATCGAGATGATCATGTGGTTTTTTAAAAATTCTGTTTCTGTGATTAATCACATTTATTAATTTCTGTATGTTGAACCAACCTTGCATCCCAGGGATAAAGTCTACTTGATCGTGGTGGATAAGCTTTTTGATGTGCTGCTGGATCCAACTTGCCAGTGTTTTGCTGACGTTTTTGCATCTACATTAATTAAAGATATTGGCCTAAAATTTTCCCTTTTTGTTGTGTCTCTGCCAGGTTTTGGTATTAGGATGATGTTTGCCTCATAGAATGAGTTAGGGAGGAGTCCCTCCTCCTCAATATTTTCAAACAGTTTCAGTAGGAATGGTACCAGCTCTTCTTTGTATATCTGGTAGAATTCAGCAGTTAATCTGTCTGGTCCTGGGCTTTTTCTTGTTGCTAGGCTTTTTATTACTGATTCAATTTTGGAATTTGTTATTGATCTGTTCAGGGATTCAATTTATTCCTGGTTCAATCTTGAGAGGTTGCATGTTTCCAGGAATTCATCCATTTCTTCTAGGTTTTCCAGTTTGTTTGCATAAAGATGTTTGTAGTAGTCTCTGAAAATTTTCTGTATTTTTGTGGATTTGGTGGTAAAGTCCTCTGTCCTTTCTGTTTGTGTTTATGTGGCTCTTCTTTTTTCCCTCTATTATTCTAGTTAGCAGTCTATCTATCTTATTTATTCTTTCAAAGAACCAACACTTGGATTCGCTGATCTGTTGTATGTTTTTTTGCATCTCAGTTTCCTTCAGTTCAGCTCTGATTTTGGTTATTTCTTGCCTTCTGCCAGCTTTGGGGCTGATTTGCACTTGTTTCTCTAGTTTCTCTAGATGTGACGTTAGCTAGTTAATATGAAATCTTTCTACCTTTTTGATGTGGGCATTTAGGGCTATTAATTTCTCTCTCATACTGCTTTAGCTGTGTCCCAGAGATTCTGTTATGTTGTATCTTTGTTCTCAATAGTTTCAAAGAATTTCTTGATTTCTGCTTTAATTTTATTGTTTATCCAAAAGTAATTCAGGAGCAGGTTGTTGAATTTTCAGTCTAAGTTGAGAGCCAAATCAGTAATGCAATCTCATTCACAATAGCCACAAAACAATAAAATACCTAGGAATTCAGCTAAGCAGAAAGGTAAAAGATCTCTACAATTAGAGTTACAAAACTCTGCTAAAAAAATCAGAGATAACACAAATAAATTTTAAAAATTCCATGCTTATGGATAGGAAGAATAAATATTGTTTAAATGGCCATACTGGCCAAAGAAATTTACAGATTCAATGCTATTCCTATCAAACTCCTGACGACATTCTTCACAGAATTAGAAAAAAAAATTTAAACTTCACATGGAACCAAAAGAAAGCCTGAATAGCCAAGGCAATCTTAAGCAAAAAAGAGCAAAACTGGAGGCATCAGTTAACTGACTTCATACTATATTATAAGGCTACTGTAACAAAAACAGCATGATACTGGTACAAAAACAGATACATAGAGTAATGGAACAGGGTAGTGATAAGAAAGTGGAGGGGCCTTCCTCTCTTCCTTACCTCCCTTTCTTCTATCTTCCCTCCACGCTTACTGTATGTTCAGTGCCAGAGATACAAAATAAAGATTAATAGCATTTCATTCATTTATGTTCTCAAGGAGTTCACAGGAGGGAGAAAATAGCTAACAAAATATAACTAAAAAGTAACATAAGAAATTATATTTATGTGTTCAAATTGTGAAGTTACATATAGAGAGTTATGTGTGCATGGTGGCATTAGCTAGAGGGCTGGTTCCACTTGGATATGGTCTGTTAGAATGTATAGGAGTTTGTACTTCAACCAAGTGAGATAGACAAGAAACTTTCCAAGAATTCCAAGCAGAGAGGCCAGCTTTAGGAGAGGCAAGGGGACATGTAAAAGTGTCATGGTGTATTTAGGGGAATGATAAACTACTTGGTGAAGTTGAATTAAGACAGATAAAGGAAGAACCCCAAGGTAAGGATGAAAATGTAAACCTGTAGAGTATCTGCCTTCATATATGCGGCATGTGTTAGACAAATGTTAGTTATAAAATCAAATAAAGAGAAGAATTTTAAATGGAGGAATCAAATTATTAGATTTGCCTTTTAGCACATAGAAATTACTGAGTGTTTAATGGTATGGCCAGGAACACTGAACATCATGAAATACAATCTACCTTACATAGCCTTGAAAACAGTATATTTTGAAAGGTTCAGAGAAAAGAATGATCTTATAGCTTCAGTTGTGAAAAGAGAGAACTTGTTAAGAGACACCACAAGATGAAACTATTAACATATTGATTTTTCATATATTCAACAAGGTTTTATCAACTAACGACCTTGCCAGGGATTGCACTAAGTTCTAGGAATACAGGTGTGAACAACACAATTGTGACTTCTGCACCTGTGGAGCTTTTAGTCCAGAACTTGCAGTCACAGCCCATTGATTGGCTGTGAAGTGAATTTAATGTTTTCTGTGCAAACAGCAGCAGCAAAAGGAGGAGGAGGAGGAGAAGGAGAAGGAGGAGGAGGAGAAGGAGGAGGAGGAAGAGGAGGAGATGGAGGAGGAGGAGGAAGAGGAGGAGGAGGAAGAGAAAGAGGAGGGAGAGAAGGAGGAGAAGTAGGAGGAGAAGAAGGAGGAGGAGGAAGAGAATGAGGAGGAGGAGGAGGAAGAGAATGAGGAGGAGGAGGAAGAGGAGGAGGAGAGGAAGAAAGACATAGCAAGGCACAGAATAGAGTAGAACAGAAAGCAATGGGGCACATTCACATAGTGGGAGGAAGAACTGCTTCATTAAACTACTCTTTCATGAAATCCGTCTATTAATACATGCACTGGGTCATGACTAAGATGTATGTCTTACTGGGGTCATGGTTAAAAGAGTTTGAAAAGCCACTGTTTTTAAGCACATGCCTTTGAGTCTTTGCTGAAATCCACTTAAGATACAATAATGCAAGTCTCCTAATTTCTCAGAACCTTCTCTGTTAATTTCATACTATCAGGTTCTCTCTCTTCTGCTCCTGTTCCCACCCTTCTCTTCCATTCTTTTGGCACTTACTTAATTTATTTCTTGTGGTTATTCACATTTGTAGGGATAGATCGATAATTATTTAATGAATAGACTTAGATTTATTGAGGACCTACATCATGTTAAGCTCTGATGATTTGAAGGTGTTTTAAAACAAATAAGATTCCCTACCAAAAATAGAGTTTATAATTTAGTAGAAGAGACAAACAATGAAAAAATTACAAAAATAACTATGTAATTACAAACTTTGATAAGGGATATCTGAGAGAAGTTCAGATTGCCAGAAGAGTATAAAAGTGGTGTGTGTGTATATGGACAGTGGTAGGATGTTTCTGAACAAGCTGGGGTGGGATAGCCTGGGTCAGGAAAAGAGGTATTCATTTTCTAAGTCTGTTATAATAAATTACCACAAACCTGGTGGCTCACAACATCCAAAATGTATAGTCTCACAGTTCCAAAGGCTAGAAGTGAAAAATCAAGGTGTTGGCAGGGCCATGCTCCCTTCGAGGCTCCAGGGGAGATGCCTCTTCCTAAATCCTGGTAATTGCCAGCCAGCTTTGCTGTTTCTTGCCTTATAGCTGCATCACTTAGATCTCTGCTTCTGCTGTCACTTGGCATTTGTGCCTGTGTGTATCTTGTGCATTCTGTACTCTTTTTTTTTTATAAGGGCATCAATCATTCGATTTAGGGCATATTCTAATTTAGTATGGTCTTAATTAATTACATCTGCAAAGACCGTATTTCCAAATAAGATCTCATTCTGAGGTTTCAGATGGACATGAGTTTTGGGGGACATGATTCAACCCACTACAAGTGGCTCTCCTGAGCTAAGAGCTGGAGAGTGAAAAGGGAGATTAGGCAAAGAGAGTGGTCCAGAGAGGGGGAAGAGTGTGACTGGGAAGGTGTGTGGGAGAGGAAAGCAAGTGAGGTCAAAGCCTCAGGGATGGGGAGGTCGAATGTGGTATAACTGTGGGCCCCCTTATGGGGATCAGATAGTGCAGGGTCTGATCTGCTGTGTTAAGGGGTTGGGTCTTAGGATGAGAAGCAGTGGGAGGCCAATATCTTATTTGTACAGCTGGCCTTGACCATGAAAAATGCTTCGCCTCATGGACACTGAGGATTATTTCTGTATTCTTGACAAATACCTCCTGTTCTTTTAAGTCCTACCTCAACAGGCCTTCTGAGAAAATTCCTCCCTGAAATCCCCATTCTCTTGAGCACTCCATCGTTGGGAGGTGGATAAAATTCATCACATCCCAAATTAAGAGATGAAAATGAATTTTGTTATCACTGTCTTGCTTCTTACTCTTCAACCACCTGGATTGGGTGTCCCAGCATAGTACCCCTGCAGGACTCTGTTCCCTCCATCTCAAAACCTGTTACACTACAATGAAATGGACTGTTGACTTGTCTCTTTTTCTACATGTAAGTGTGAATGTCCCCAGGACAGATAGTTGCTAAGCCCTGATGCCTAGAACATTGTTTAGCAATAAATATTTGGTGAGAGAATGAAGGAAGGAAGGAATTGGAGAGGGCAAAATTTTCTCTGTCAAGGAGGCAAAGACTTTACTCCCCAAAGCAAGAAAATGGCAAAAGAAATCTTGTATGTGTTTCAATGTTGTCTCTGTAGACCATTTTCTCCTGTCTTCCAGAAAAACTGTGGCCAAAATGGTCTTTTGCCTCCATCCTGGGGCAATCTCTCAGGTTACACTGAATACACGCCATGAGTGTGACATGAGCACTAAGGGAGGAAGGGCACTTCTGATAGAGTCACTTATTCCACTTTGTGGGCCAATACATGCCCCATGCAGCTTGGGAGGTGAATAAAGTTCATCACTTCTATTAGGAGTTGAAAATGAATTGTGTTATCACTGTCTGGCTTCTTACTTTTCACCCACACACCTGCTTGGGAATTTTTAGCTTTAATTTTGTAAGATCCACACTTAGGATATATAAGCTGGACTCACTGTCCTGTTTGGATTTTACTGATATGCAGAATTACTGAATTTTCCTCCAGAAATCCTCCGACATCGCCTCCTCAGTACCCACCTTCCTTCCAGGCTAGATGAAAACAATGTTTCATTTCATCCACAGATGGAAAGAAATCAATTAGATGCCAATGTCAGTGTGATTCAGTGGGCACTAGGCAGAGGCTGGGGGATTGTTACTGGCTCTGTGGGTGGATAGGAAAGCAAAAGGCTGAGAAATAAGAATTACCAGGATGGAAGCTGTGAAAGTGTTTTTTAAGCTGATGGCACATAGCACACCAGAGCTATTAGCAGAGGGAGAGTCTGGCATCTTGTGAAGACACAAGTAAAAATATCCTTTTGGCATCCAGGAGTCCTACAGATCTGATTCTACCCTAACAATTCTGGCTTGGCCCCCAGGTCCCCTCTGAGGCTCCTAGCAATGGATGCCGGGAAGGTGACTGAAGTTCTGAGAGCCAACTCTTCGTGAAGCACTTCAGGCTTTTTTCATCTGCAGGCTCAGCTAACCCTCTCAACGGCTCTTTGAGAAAGGCCAGGTTATGTCACAGACGGATCAGGGCTCTTAGGGTCCAAGAGGTAAGTAGCTTGAACAAGGTCTTTTATTCATTCTACAAGTATGTGTTGATGTGTTGTCACCTTTCCAGTGCCAGGCTCTGCAATAGGCATGGGGACACAGAGGTTAAGAAGATAAGTAAAATGCATGCCCTCAAAAAGCTTCTGAAGATAGATAACTAGTAATTATACAAACAAAAATGTAATTTCAGAGAGTGATTGGTGCCATGGAAACAATAAATGGTGCGATGTGATTAAGAATGACTACAGGTCTATTTTACATGCTGTGGTCAGAGAAAGACACATGGTAGAGGTGACATTTGAGCTGAGAATGCTTGATGAGAAGGGGCCAGGCATGAGGCTATCTGGGAAAGAGGCTTCAGGCATGGGAACTGTAAATGTTAATTGTCCTTGGTTGGGATAAGCTTGGTATGCTCTGGGGATAGAAAGAAGGCCAGTGTTGGGGAAGCATCATGAGAAAGGGGTCACATAGGCCCCCAAGTTAGGGCTGGATCAGAGAAGCAGAAACACTGCAAATTATATAGGCAAGGCATTTATTCTGAGGGCTTGACCTTGCCCAAGTGTGAGAACTAGTTAAGCTGTCTATTCAAGGCTGTTGCTTCTATATCTGAATTCAGCAGAACAGGCAATTGGGAAGAAAGATGGACATGGAGTCAGGGATACCAATGACGTTCGTGACCAGCAGGAGAAGCTGACACCTTTTGCCATGAAGTTGCACACACTGGCCCCAAATCTGAAGTAACTAAAGAAGAAGATCCAATAGGAGTGAGAGTTGCTGCTGCGATGTCATCAGAGCGAGCTAGCAGGACAGTGGCAGCATATGTGTGAGTGGTAATAGCACCTGGATTCTTTATCAACCAACAGGAAGAAGAAAAAAAAAAGGTGCTATTTTTTTCCCTACCACCTTCCTAATCTCATTCAAAATGTCTCTTATGGTCAATGTATCCTGAAGCTATACAGGGAATTCTGGAAATTCTGAGAAGACTAGTTCCAGCTTAGCTAGGTCAACACAGTTCAAAGCCCACATACTCCTCTTTGACAACTTGGCACCCATTTATATGTCCTTTAGCCATTTTGAACTTCTCAACAAAAATAATGCAGACTATTTTTACACCTAATGTAAAAGCAAATATCCTTTATATTTAACCAGAAAAAAATCTCGTAACTATTACAGTTTTTGTTTCTGTAACTTGTTGTATCCTCAGCTCTTATTTTTAACTTCCTTTTACTACATAAATTTTACATTCCCTTTGCGCTCTGCAAGCAGATTGGCTTCTTTTGGTTCTGTGCCTGGTGGGTTACCCTAAAGTTTATTCCTGAAAGGTCTGGGTCACTGGCAGTTCTACAGGTATTGGGTTGTAGTTTTTCATTTGACTTTAACCACAGGACATGAGAGTGCTCAGAGGCACTTCAGGGTATCATCTCCTTCTGGACGTACTCCTTCTTATCCCGACTGTGTAACAACAATCTAATTTCCTCTGAATAGTCAGGATCAATCACCTGGGTTGGTACAGTAAACCCTTTCTTTGCCTGTTGAGCACAGACATGAGAGACTTAAAGTGGCCGAATGGAAGTCTTGACTTCCAGTTTAATCAAATCATCACTGTGTCCCAATGGCAGAACCTATCCCTCCCTAAGACCTCTAGACCAAAGTTGCAAGGATGAAAAGCAAAAATATCACTGGTGGATTGCTAGGTACTATGAGGGAAGAAGCCACTCTCATTTCTATCTCTTGATTCTCAGATCTGTGATCCAGGCTATGGGAAACACACCATATGTTGGATAGTGATTGAGGGCATGCACTATAACATTTGGGGGGACATTACCCCAGCCTGTAAGATTTAACCAGGTTAGTGTCATAGCTGAGTCTTCTCACAAAATCTGTTCCAGTTGTTTATTGCTGAGTAATGAGTCATCCCAAAGCATGGTGGTTTATAGCAATAACAACCATTTAATTCTTATTATCTTTTGCAGGTCTGGGGGATGATTTGGCTAGATGGTTCTAGCTCAGGGTTTCTCATGTGGTTATAGTCAGCACAGAGAATGAAGCTATCTCAAAGGATCCCACAGTCCCATGTCTAGTGTTAATTTTGGCTGTTGACTGGGACTTCAGCTGAGACTGCCAGTCCAAAACATGTACTTATGGGCTCTCCTTGTGGCTTGGGCTTCCTCAGAGCATGGTGGCTGGGTCCAGGAATAAGTGTACCACGATATAGGAAGTGGACCAGTTTTTAAGGTCTGGACTTGGAAACTGGAACAGCAACACTTCCACTACATTCAATTGAGAAAGTCACAGAACATAGAAGAAAAGGGAGAAAACCTGGACTCATCTCTTATTGAGAGGAGCATCAAAAATTTTTGTGGCCATGTTTTACAACCGTTACCAGAAAGGTCCCAATCCAGACCCCAAGAGGAGGTTCTTGGATCTTGTTGGTGCAGGAAAGCATTCGGGGCGAATCCATAAAGTGAAAGCAAGTTTATTAAGAAAGTAAAAGAATAAAAGTATGGCTACTCCATAGACAGAGTAGCAGCATGAACTGCTCGACTGAGTATACTTTTAGTCATTTCTTGTTTATGCTAAACAATGGGGTGGATATTCATGACTTTTTAAAGAAAGGGGTGGGCAATTCCTGGAACTGAGGGTTCCTCCCACTTTTAGACCATATAGTGTAACTTCAGGACAAATGCCATGGCATTTGTAAACTGTCATGGTGCTGGTGAAAGTGTCTTTTAGCATGCCAATGCCTTGTAATTAGCATATAATGAGCAGTGAGGACAACCAGAAGTCACTTTCATCACCATCTTGGTTTTTATGGGTTTTGGCTGGCTTCTTTTCTGCCTCCTGTCTTATCAGCAGGATCTTCATGACTTGTATCTTGTGACACCAATCCTGCCAACCTCCTCTCTCATCCTGTGACTAAGAATGCCTCATCTCTTGGCAATGCAGCCCAACAGGTCTCAGCCTCATTTTACCCAGCCCCTATTCAAGATGGACTTACTCTGGTTCGAACGCCTCTAACACAGCTGACACAGATAGTAATGGACAGAGTCAGTTTTTAAATGCAGATCTGGAATTAGAATTCCAAAGGTTGAGCATTCTCTACTTCTTTATGCTGCCTGTGATTAAGAATCCTGGGTTTTAGTTCTAAATCAGCTACTGGCTAATTCTATGAGGTCGAAGAAGGAATTGTTTTCTTCACCAATGATCTGTGAAAGTGGTGGCATATATAAGGAATTAGGTTCCCCCAAATTCTAAGGTACTGTGCTTTCTCAGTGTCCTGGGTAAAGTCATATCATGCCTGATTTTTCTCATATTGAGGCCTCCTTGGAAGCCTTCTCACCCCTTTCCATAAATGAAATACCCAGATGAAATCCTACCTCCTCTAGTACGGTAGGTGGAGGTAGTATCTTATCACGCAGTTTAACATCACGTCCCATAATGTGGTATTTTATCTATTGATTAACTAATTTACTATTTCACTCTATTGCAAAGATTAGAAGTTTTTTTCCCTAACTTTCCTGATTGTTTTGGAAGGGAGCAGGGAATAGCGGAAAGAATACTGGATCTGGCTCCCATTTTGCCTTTGCCAGAACTCACTTTTTGAGACTGGGCAAGTCATGCCATCTTCTCTAGGCCTCGACTGTTCCATCAACAAAATGGGGTAGGGAGGAAAGGGTTGGGTAAGGTGATGTCTAAGGCTGCTTTGACTGGTTTCTCAAAGGCATATATAGGATAGTTTAGGTGAATGGGGACATGACTGATCCTTTTACATCTTAGAACTTTGCACATAGAAAGAGTTTAATGTATTTGTCCTCTCAACATGGTAATTTCTTTTGTCTTATAGAATTTCCCATGTCTGTCTGGTATCCTCAGTGAGGTTATGGGCTCCTTAAGAAGGACACAAAAAACTGATACTCGTTGCATACTTGCTGAATTGACACTGAGAATTTAGAAATAGCTGAACATTCAATTCGGACTAAGATGAGGGGATCATAAGAAATATCACCCAAAACACACTGTGATTACTTTAGCTCGATGTGTAAGCCTCTCCTGGGTGCCTCCTCTGATCAAGCATCGTTCCAGGCACTCTGTGCACCCTGTGATATCGAAGAAGTGGTCCTTGGCCTTCAGAACCTTCAGTGAAGTGTAGAAAATTTAAGTGGAACTGTGACAGATGTTAAACTATAAGTCAAGAATGACTTGAAATATAGACAATAGGGAAGATTAATTCTATACATGGAGGTAATCAAGAAGGTAGGATCAGATTAGTGATTTGAAGGGCAGCATTGATTCTAAGGGAAGAGGTGGGTAAAAGACATCCTAGGCCAGATAAAACAAGACAAAAAGAACACAGGTGGGAAGTACTGAGAATGCTTAAAGAAAGGAGAGAAGCACAGCCTACCTGATGTTTATGTACATGCAGTGGGAGAGGAGCACAGAAGGTAAGAAGAGTGACAGTGGTATTTGAGGCCACTCCATGGATGCACAGGACACTCTTGGGAATATGAATCTTCATCATGCATGTGATGAGGAGCCATGGTTGATCTCATGGAAGTGTACTATGATCAAACCTACATTTGGGAAATTTCTCCTTCCCCCTATATAGGAAATTTTCATGTGCCAGTCAACATGGGGGATAGAGAGGTAAATAACACGTGGTCCCTGCCCACAAGGAGCTCATAGTGTGTATACAAAAAACAAAATAGAAGAGAATAAAAAATTATGGTTAAAGTCTTAAGGACCAGAGGAAGGGGCGAGTAATTATACCTAGGGAGAAGGTAGGGGTTCGTTCTTGAATAGAATGCAGAGGAGGAATATGGAGGCAGAGGGAAGACTTAGAAGGACTATTCCTTCATTTATTTCATAAACATCAGTGGAGTGCTAACAACATGTCAGGTCCTTTTGTGGATGCTGGAGACAGAGGTGCACAAGGCAGGCAGGATCCTCTGTCTTCAGGGAAATTACATGAGGGTGGAAAGAGACAACTTAGAATACGAAAACCAAACAATGACAATATCTAACATTTACTGAGCTCTTAACAATGTGCCAGGCACTGTTCTAAAGGCTTCTGATGAGTTAACTTAATCTTCAGGCCCAGCTTGGGAGGTAGGTGTTGTTATTTTCACCCCTTTTGTAGATGGGAAGCTGAGATAGAGATTGAGGTCAGATAACTTTCTTGAGATTACCTAGTTAACAAGTAGTGGAAGCAGAATTTAAACCTAGATATCCTGGGCAGGACAGTTCTCTGGTGGTCTTGGACTGATCCAATTTCTTCCTCCTTTCTCTTGTAGTTCTCAAGAATAACTATAGAATATGCTGGGAATGCAATATCCAGAAATAGGGAGGGACTGGCTGGAACAACTCAGGCTCTGTTCCAGTCCTCTCCTAGAAACAGAATGTACTTCAATGCATTCATCTCAGTGAGTCGTGTGACCCTGGGATATATAATCAAGGGTGGGCTGCCTTTTGGGGTCCCTCAGCTGCACAGTGTAATTGGGCCACATACAGTTAAAACTCCATCCACCCTGGGCATATTTTTTGGGTCTTGAGGATTGGCTCACCTTGAATTGTAGCTTTCTGTTGTCCCTTGCTTCTTATCTGTAAGAAATACATCTGATTCATGTAACTTGTGTGGGTGTTTTATCTCACTGGATTCAGATGAGTTGGTAACCAGTGAGGAGTGAGCCTGATTCACTGACCCCAGATACTAAGATCTTAACAACAGAACTGCATCGCCTCTTCACACATAGGGTCAAGAAATTTCAGAGAGTGAGAAGTGACATGAAGAAATGAACCTAAGGCAATGGGGTAGAGAGTGACCAAGTAGGGCAGGGCTGGTGCCACTCTTTCAGAAGTATCCTGTTACAGTGATGCTTGAAGCATATCTGAATAATATTTGAAGGATATCTGAATGATGGGGAGGATTTGGCCATGAAATTACCCCAGCAGAGGGTCTAATGGCTGTCACTGAACCGTTGAGAGTGGAGAGAAAAGCAACAAATAGGCAATTTGTCTCTTGGCTGAATGTATGAGTCAGAGAGGCTGGGCTGGAGATGCTTTCCAAGGACAATAGCACCCAGGTGGCATCGGGAAGGATGCCAGCATTTACCTGCTTCCCAGCCTCTCCCAGAAGCCTCCCCCTCACTGTGTAGCTGTCCTGGATCCCAGCCCGCTACTACTCTCCCCAAGTCCCAACCATTTCTGGGCAATGGTCATTGGCCCAGGGCTCCTACTGAAAGTTTAATGATACAGACAGGCAATTTGGGCTTTGAGCAGGTAAATGTGTACTTCTTAGTTTTGCCAGAGCCGGAAGCCAAGTCTCAGGGAGCAAATATGTAAACCAGGTGTCTTTGGAGTGGGCAAGACATTAAGGCTCACAGCAGAAGGCTGAAGGGCTGTCTGCTGGTCAGAAGACCAGAAGTCTCTTCTAGAAGCTTGTGAGGGAGGCCAGGTCTTTCAAAAGAACTCTGGCTAACTTTCTGGCAAGCCAGATGGAAAAACAAAATTGCAGTTAGAACCCTGGATCAGGAACTTGGAGATCTGACTGTTTGTACTGTTCCAGCTGCCAGATTATGGTGTAATCTTGGCCAAGTCATTATCTCTCTCTGGGCCTTACTCTCCTTTGTGAGATAAAGGCATAGATTTGAGTGAGCTCCAAGATTCCTGGCGGGTGCTTTGTTGCTGGAGATACAGCATCCAACATGTGGGGTAAACTCCACATAGGGAAGCCACAAAGCAGGGGGAGCAATAAAAAAATTGTTTTTCCAAATAATTTGATACTTCAATATTTCAACAAATGCATCTAAGTCACTATCATGGAGAAAAGTCAAAACTTTGTGGGACTACTGTATTTTTATTTTGAGATTGTGGATTTTTTAAGGTGGGAAATACAGGACGATCAGGAAGCATCATCACTGTAACTTTTCAGTGCTGATCATCTCTGAAGGTGCTAAGTCAGGCTTGCTCAGTCCTGCTCCTGCCCTGACTCATGTCTGAGGTTGGAAAGGAAGGTTCTACTTGCCTTGCCAGATTGCTGTTTTTAATAGAGAACTCATGTTTTTACCAACAGTTTTAAAAACATGGCACTTAGGGATGGTACCTGTCTGTGTCATTGGGCTTGAGGAATTCCCACCAAATGTCTGCTTCCATTTCTCTCTGAAGCCAGGTTTTGTGCTCAGGACTGAGAATCCACCTTGAAGAATGAACTTGTAAAGTGCAGACGCCCTGGTTCTCAGGGGATGTGAGAGCAGATGTTTCTACAGATCCTGCAAAGTTTGCTGTATGTGTTCTTCCAACTTATAGGCTTCTACACAATCCCTATTGCAACTACCACTGTGATTTTTTTTTTTTTGAGATGGAGTCTCACCCTGTCACCCAGGCTGGAGTGTAGTGATGAAATCTTGGCTCACTGCAACCTCCACCTCCCGGGTTCAAGCGATTCTCCTGCCTCAACCTCCCGAGTAGCTGGGATTACAGGCACCCGCCACCACACTCAGCTAATTTTTGTATTTTTAGTAGAGACAGGGTTTCACTATGTTGGCTAGGCTGGTCTCGAGCTCTTGACCTCAAGTGATCTGCCCACCTCAGCCTCCCAAAGTGCGGGATTACAGATGTGAGCCACCACTGTGATTCTTTAATTATGGAGGCTGATGGCAAATTGGCCACTGGGCCAATTAGCCTTACACATAGTAGGCTGGGGAGAGGTCAGTTGCCCACGTTAGTGTATTATTTCTCAGAGAAATGGACATGGTGTTTCAAATTTGGATGCTACTTTCTTGAAGAGGGTGATTTGTCTTCTTAGTACTTTTCTTGTCTTTTTAAATTTTATTTTATTTAAAAAGAGTTTCAGAGTTACCTGCTTCTCCCAGAGAGACGGGGACAGATTGCCTCCAGCAGGGGCACAGCAGACAAAAGGCACAGACTGACCTGGGCAGCCCTTGCTAGGCAACCAAGCTATGAAATCACAGCTCACTGGCACCAGCCCAAGCCTCTCTCTTCCCCTGGGCTCATGACCAGAGGTGGGTTATGACCTTGAAGGCAACAGATGAAGCTTAAGATACAGGAGTCCCACTTGCACAATGTCCTTTTGAGGGATAGGGTAAGCCCTAGCAATATGTCCACGTGAGGATATCATGTTGTTAAACTGGCAAAGCTAAGATATCTTCACCACAATAAGTTCAGACAAATGTCCCTTCATGCTGGATGGCTGTTGGTTTGCAGTGACTCTGACCATCTTTGGTATCTAGCAAAGGGGATATCGAGATAGAGAACCCTCCGTTTGGGATTAGTGAGATGTATTTATATGGCTGCAATGACTTCTGTTTGTGTTAGTAATCATGCTATTGCTGGTAATCTCAATATAGGTTGGTTTCCAGTGGGCAACTGATTACCTGCTGTGCCAATTCTCTTTGCATTGTGATCTGAAGACGGGCCTGGGGCCTACTATGATATGAAAATGTCCTACAGTACCCGGCATTGGAGGTGTACAGGTAGTGGGAGAAAAACAAGGTTTGAAATTTACAGAGTCTGAAAGTAGGTCATGGGGCATTCCTCCTATCATTAGAGGGTGTACATTTGTTGGTGAAGGATTGATTCATCTCCCATCAACACCTTGTCAGCCTGAAGTTCCTTTGTCAGAAATATACTTGATAATGCGGTATGTGCAATTATAAGCAATTGCATTCTATTTTTGGGGGGAGGCAGGCGGTGTCTTTTGAGAAGCGAATTGTGAGAAAGAGAGTTTATCATAATTCCCGCTTTTAAGGCACAAACTTGTAGCTATTACCACAAACAGTAAGGGCATCTGTCACAGCTCATTCGTGAAGTGCATGTGAAAGAAGATTTAACAAATTTTGACTATAATCCTAAACATTTATATGGCATTACCAAAGTTGATTGTGAAGCTAAAAGAAATGTCTTCTCTCTCTATAAACCATTAATAAAATTGTTTTGATCAATTAGAGAGAAACAAGATAATTAATTACTTAATTATCTTGTTTAATTAAACCTGGTCATCTCCTTCTCTTTTGACAGCAGGGAGGCTATTATCTAATTATTCTTTCTATTCTTTTAATTATCTTTCTGTTCTTTCTATAGGATAATAGTGCAAAATTCTTGTCATGTGGAGAACTTATCAAAGATTATGCTGCCAAAAGTTTAAGACAAAAAATGTATTGTAGAAGTGTTTCATTAATAAAAATACGGTGTTAGTTTTCTGATATTGTGGTGTGTTTTATTTAACTTTTTTCACATTTTAAAATATCATTTTAAACCTAATTTTGTATTTTCTTTCTTAAAGAGGGTCCAAATTGTATATGTGTCATATCCTATAAAGCATGGATCCATCCCATCCTCTACTGTGGCCACAAATGCCTTCCACAGTAACCTGCAGCCGACCAACTACTGAACAAATCCCAGCAAATGTGTGGTAGTCACTTCTCTTCCTCGGGTCTGCAGGGACTCATGGTGCAGCACTGTTCTCAGATTTGGGCTGGAGCTCAGTATGACTGTTGGGGTCTCCTGCTACCCCTGGAGCCTCCATGTGCTCCACTCGGGTTGGGATCCAGCAGTGCAGAGGTGAACTCTGGGCACTTGGAAGGCAGCAGCCTCTCCTCCAGCCACTCCTGAAGCCCCCTACTCTACTCTCTGATCTCCCACCAGAGTCACTCTGTTCAAGGGTATGGGTCTCTGTCCAAGCTTGATCGAATTCAGGCCAAAGCATACACTTGGGTCAGGCTCAGTGGGATGGTAGAGTGAGTAAAAATGAATAGCAATGAATAAAAGAGCCCTTCCCAACTGCCAGATGAAGGAAGACAGTAACATGCAATGGAAAGTAGGCACTTTTGGAGGCTGAGTGGAGGGAACAGAGGGCATGGAGACCTTCTTAATTATTTATAATGAAGATGAGTCACGCTACACCCACTGCTAATAATACTCCTCCATAAGAAGAACAACTGTTATTTCCATTTGTCCAGAAAACAAACTGGTGTGCAAACTTGTGCATTTTGCAGCATTTAGTCCAGTACTTGGTGTACAGCAGGTACTCAACAGATTGCAGTTAAATGAATGAAATGTGCTCACTTTGTGTCCGACACTGTAGAAAATGCGCTTCATACACCATTTCATTTAAAACAAACAATAATCTTATGGCAGAGGCAATAAAAGTATCCAGTTTCCCAGATGAGAAAACTGAAGTGGGTGTAAGTTATTGCCAAAGTCCCACAGGAAGTAGAGGCAGGTTCTGAATGGTATGGTTTTCTTGCCTCATGCTAAGTCTGGCAAACTGCCTTCCCTTACTTCCTCCTCATTTCTAGCAAAATCCCAGCCCAGTTGGTTGGAACCTGGGAGCTCCCACTGCCAGTCTTTGGGCTGCTCCTGGAGCTTGCTGCCTGCAGAGACAGGTGTTCTGAAATGAGACTAGAACTGACAGCTCTCAGGTGTTCAGCCATTGGCTGGCCTTGCTACCTGGCCTGCTTCATTGATTGGCTGGATATGGTCTCCTTCTGAAATTAGGGCTCATGTGGCTGCTAACACTGAATCCGCAGAGTGTGGCCAAGTTGTCCTGCATAACAGGTCTAGGCTCATGCCTCCCTGCCACCTGCGCAAGCGATTCTGCTCGTTTAGCTTTCCCTTCCACCCTGCCTACCACTGCATCTTTTTTTTTTTTTGAGAAGGAATTTTGCTCTTGTTGCCCAGGCTGGAGTGCAATGGTGTGATCTCAACTCACTGCAACCTCCACCTCCCAGGCTCAAGTGATTCTCCTGCTTCAGCCTCCTGAGCAGTTGGGATTACAGGTGCCTGCCACCATGCCCAGCTATTTTTTTGGTTTTTTTTTTTTTTTTTTTTTTTTTTAGTAGAGACGGGGTTTCACTATGTTTATCAGGCTGGTCTCGAACTCCTGACCTCAGGTGATCCACCCGCCTCGACCTCCCACAGTGCTGGGATTACAGGCATGAGCCACCATGCCCGGCCTGCATCTTTTTATTTATACTGTTATTAGTATTCTCAGTGTTTTGTACCTGCCTCCTCCAGTAGACTGTGAACTCCCAGAGTTAGGGACCTCATGATATGTCTCCCTGGATCCCTGTGCCCATATGGAATGCCATATGTCTAGATAGGGTGGGAGTTTCACAGGGTAGTTCCAATATAGGTTCTGCCCTTTACTGGCCATCTTAGGCCAATAACCTGTTTCTTCAGTTTTCTCATCTGTAAAGAAGTGGGGGGTAAAAATAGGTTGTATCTGATTAACTTAGTTAATATACATAAGGACTTAAAGTGGTGCCCAGCACAGAGAAGCTGTGTCAGTGTGAGTCATTATTTGTAGTGACCACAGGGCACTTTTCCTTTGTTCCATTTTTAGGGTGTTGATAGTCTACATGATACATTTTCACACCCAGCCATCGGCTTCTTGGAGTTTTCCTCTGATTGTTTCTTATGGGGAAGTAATTGGTTTTTTTGTTTCAGTTACATTTTGTAAACTGTCACATTAAGGATAGGTAAGATGCTTGTAGCTTTTAACCTGGTTTGAGTTATGGACTTCTTCACAATTATCTGATGAAAATTATGTCAGCCTCTGCCCTGCAAATGCACATGGGCTCATACATGCAAAGTACTACTTACTGATGTTAGAGGTTTCACAGTCTCACTACCAGCAATGGCTCTGCGGTCAAGAATACCAGGCTTGACTCCAGATACAGCTCTGTCACCAATGTGCTGTGTGTTACTGAGCAACAACTGTCCCTCTCTGGGTTTCTGCACAATAAGCAACAATCGAATCTCTATGGACTCTTCTAGCAGGGGACATTCCATGCTTTCCATTCTCTGCTTTGCCAAGCAATAACTCCCTTCTAAATCCCATTAGATCAGATGGGAGGGGAACAAAACAAAAACAACCAGAATACATTGCAACTAAAAGCTTTCTCTTCTCTTCATAGAGCCTTTTAGATATGATAGACAGGGAGAAAGCTTCGTAAATCCCTAGTAAGCCAGGAGCTTGACTAAAATGACTGTGAGGTGGGATGGGAAGCGCAGTTTGCCTCCTTACCTTCTATGGCTGGAATCAGGCTTGTCGACAGTCAATAGGATGGCACTCTGCAAAACACCCTATCCCAAAACAGAGGTGGAGGGCTCAATGGCTGCAAGTGTGATGGCAACCAAGCCCTCAGGGGCCTGCTCTCCCCACCCCCTGTTCCTTGAGCCCCTTGAGAATTATGGACAGCTGGGGGCTTGGGAGCATGTTTCAATGTAAAAGAAAGTAAGGCCAAATGCTTACAAAAGGTCAAATATTTTATGTCCTTTCTCCCCAGTACCAATGTATACCTGGAAGGTGGAGAAGACAGAATGACAAGTTTAGAAAATGGAGAAAGAGGAATGGATTTATATAGAAAGCTGACCCCTGAAAATAAATCTTTAGGCTCATGCAGCTGAGCTAGCTTCTGCTAAGCAAGCAGTGTGTCAGTAGACATGTAGCCAGCGTTTACCATCTGCTTTGTATATGCAAGCTCAGGCCCGATGGGCTCCTTGACAATAATAAGGGCAAAACCAATAATGGCCAATATTTATTAAGTATTTATGTGCCAAGTATTTATGTGCCTAAATGAAATGTGTTATCTCATTTATTCTCTCAACAATCCTGGGAGGCTGGTTCTGTTATGGGCCTGATTTTGCAGACAAAGAAACTGAGAAAAAGAGTGAGTTAGTTTGCCTAAGGTCATATAGCTAGCACGTAGTGGAGCCAGAATTTGACCCACATCTCTCTGATTTCAGAACCCTTTCCTAAAGTAGTCAATATTAGCCTCCAGATGAGGAGATTAAGGATCAGAGAAGTAACACAAGGAAAGAGAGAATCAACCTTTATTTAGAACCTATTTGAATGCAGCCCTTTACTTGGTATTTGACATCTGTTATGGCATGTATTCCCAGAAAACCACATGAAGGAGGTATTGATATTTTGACTTCACAGATGAGACTCCTAAGGCTCAGACAGGTTAACTAAGTTTACCAGAGTCACACAGTAATTGTCCTAGATGGGATTCTTACTAAGGGCAAAGTTGCTTCTCTGCAACTTCTTTACTTTAGAGCCAGATTGATAGGCATAGAAAAGGTAGGGGAGTCAGGGAAATTAAAGTTGCAAAAGTGACATGAGAGGGTTCCGTGTGGAGCTGAGAGCTCACTGGGTAGGGAGATAAGACAGGAAGGAGGGGCAAGGACCCAACCAAGTAGGCCAACAGAGCCTGAAGTGAAGGGAGTGAAGGGTACACCTGTTCAGTGCCAACAGCCTCCCTGCTGTCACAAGAAAAGGAGCTGACCATGGTTAAGAATGGCAAAGGGCATTCTAGGGTGGGGACACATGCATACTCAGGATGGACGGGCTCCAGCTACAGGAGAGTTCTGTCATGCAGTTTGCTCCACCACTTATTCATTTACCCATTCATTCCTCAGCTATTTTCTGAGTGTCTGATGTGGGTTAGGCACTGTACTGCCCTGAGGATGTAATGGTGAGTGAAACTGACATTGTTTCTGCTCTCTGGAACTGGCAGTTGGTTGGGAGGGGCAAGAATCAAATAATGACACAATTATTATTAATTGAATGATTATACAAATGAATTTAGCATTGTAAATTGAGATAAGTGACATAAAAAGGGACACAATTCCATGAGCGCACCATGCTTCCATCCAGCTGTACCCTAGTGTATTCGTCCATTCTCACACTGCTATAAAGAACTACTGGAGACTGGGTAATTTATAAAGAAAAGAAGTTTAATTGACTCATAGTTCCACATGGCTGGGGACACCTCAAGAAACTTACCATCACGGTGGAAGGCGAAGGATAAAAAAGCACCTTCTTCACAAGGTGGCAGGAGAGACAGAGAGCAAAGGGGGAAGAGCCACACACTCATCAAAGAAACCAGATCTCGTGAGAACTCACTCACTATCTCTAGAACAGCATGGGAGAAACTGCCCCCATGATCCCATCACCTCCCACCAGGCCCCTCTCCTGACATGTGGGGATTACAATTTGAGATGAGATTTGGGTGGGGCCACAGGGCCAAACCATATCACCTAGAAACTGGTGCTTCAGAGTTGGAAAAGATTTGTAGGTGTTTTCCTGGTAAGGCTCTATCAAAGGGACCATGATGTGCAAAGGTCCTGTGGTGGGGGGTGCTCTCCAGGAGCTAAAGGGAGATCAGAGCAGCTGGTCATTGAAGGGTGGGGTGTGAGATGTGGTGGTAAGCAGGGGTCAATTCTGGCAGGACTTTGAGCTTCCCATGTAGTAATTTAGTAATTTGGAAGCCTACTGACAAGTTTCAAGCCACGGTAGGGATGGGGATGGTGGCTTAAGTTCAATGGTAGGCTACAAAGCAAGATGCCTTAGAGAAGCTGGCGCAGGGCAGGTTACCCAGGAAAGGCTCAAGCCTTGGGTAAGAGGCACAAGGGGGAGGTCTGGGACCCAGGAAACAGGCAGAGGCCTCTTTTCTACAACTGGGATGGGACTCAAAGTTAGCAGGAAAGGGAGTAGGGACATCTTTAGGTTGTAATTAAACTAGAGATTCTTGAAATCGCATCTCTCCTCCTTCCTAGGAACTGGATTAACTATGGCCTGCACCTGGGCAGGGACAACTGTGTCTGCAGATGAGGGTCAAGTGATACCCACTGGAAACTGAAGGGCTGCAGGATGGGCCATGGAAAGTTCAGGACGAGCTTGAAATCAGCAAGTGTTCCTGAAGGACCTAGACTTGATCTTGTCTTTAAGGAGCTGTGGAGGGAAAGATGGATAAGGGGGAGGGAGGAATGTACAGAGTAGCGGGCTGATGGATAGGGAGAGAAGCTGTTCTAGGATTATATAAAGAACACCTAGGAGGATGCCCATTTCCTTATCTTTAGTGTATTTCCATTCAGGATCTTCCTAGCGGAGAGCTCACCAAGGTCATTATGATGGGCATATTTTCTTGCAGGGACCTGCCAATTTATCCCATTATAGCTATGCCTCCCCATTCTCTGAAGTCCTTAACAGACATCTCAATTCATCTTCCTTTAAAGCTGAGCCATGGGAAAGGCTCAGTGAATTACAGGGCCAGTACTCTTCTTTCCTTTCCATCCCCCAAATTTTCTACACCCTCAGTTGCCAGAGAACTGCTCACTATCATCACCTGTTCAGAGAAACGCATTAGCTATAGAGCACATTAGCGCAGATATCTTTCTTAGATGCATCTCTTTAGGAAGCAATTCCACCCAGCCTGGGGTCCTAAAGGTAGGAGGTTGGGAAGATTTGTTTTGGTGGAAGAAGGTGTGGTGTCCTAGAAAAAGATAGAATCCCAGACTCTGGTCCTCACTTTGCCATTTCTCATCTCTTTATTCATATAAAATAAAAAGTTTGTTCTAGTATTTCCTAAGTATCAGACATGGACCCTACTTTCAGGACAATAGTAATGATAATAGTAATGTGTCCAATAGTCATAGTAATAGTAATGAGTCTAATAGTAATGATATAATGGTCATATGGGCTTATTTTAGTGCTTCCATTTATTTCATGAAAGGAGTTCAGGGAGTTCGGGGGAAAATAGATTTATTTAATTTTGGGGGTAAATCTAGGAAGACTTCATGGAAGAGTTAGTGTTTGAAGTAAGCCTTGAAGAATGGAAAGGGACTGAACAGATTTAATGCATCATCTGGAATGTGCTGCTTATCCTTCTTGTGTGAAAGTTTCTGTCCAGATCTATTAAATGAAGAAGCTTGAATCTATGAGTGAAATTAATCAACTTTTAGTGAGCACGTATTACAAAGCAGAGACTGAGGTAGACACAAGTAGTAAAATGATGGAGTAGGTGGGATCTCTTAGCAAGCAGCCCCCAAAGACATCACAATATGCAGCATGAGGGCCACTTAGGAAGCCATCTGCTTACCAACTTCTGCCTTTCCCAGATATGACCAAATCTTATTTCAGGACCAAGGTCAGCACCTCAGTCGGCCTCTTGGGAGTCATCCTAGGTTCGACTACCACTGAGTTGTTTGTCTCCAGACATGTTTGAGGTGTTTCACAGACATGATAAACACCATTGTGTCTGGTAAGGGCAAAATTAGAGTGTGGAAAATTCTTGCAAGAAAATGGGCATGATTTTGGAGGGAATAAAAACATGAATAAAAAATTGTGCTGAACAAAGATAGATGTTGTGGTCTATATGGGATGATTTGATTGAAGAGATAACTCTGAAGAGTAGAATGTATACCATGTAGACATGCAAGAGACCATGTCCCCATAGTTGTCACTCAGGAAAAATAACAATATCAATACTATTTGAAATTTGCAAGGCAATTTCTTCATGTTCTACTTATATATTAGCATGTTTATTCCTCACAAAAATATTTGGGATGTAGGTGCTACTATTACCATTATCTCTTTTTTATAGGTACAGAAACTGAATCGTAGAGTGGTTATGCAACTTGCTAAAGTATGTGGTTATAAAAAAGCACCCTTCTCCCTCTCCAGTAAATATACAATATTTAACACATATTGAATCTGTCCTGCGTGCCAGGAATTGTTCTAAGCTCCCTCTATTCACTCGTTTCTACATAACTTCATTTTGTTCTTATCACAACCCTATGGGATAGGCTCTGATTATGGGTCTCACTCTGAGACTGAGACAAGTAAAGTAACATGTCCAGGGAACTGGGGCTGGGAAATGAATCTAGTTTGCCTAATTCCAGAAGCTTCTTTTATATAGCAGAACATTAAGGCAGTGGCGATGTTTACGGAGAGGACAAAACCAGTCTGATAAATTCTCAAGAGGTAAAACCCAAATGGTTGTTTGGCTGAAGGCACAGAACAGGGAGAAGCTGAGGTTTCTATACAATTTCTTCCAGCTTTCTCTCTCTGCCTCAAAGAAGGAAAGCAGATGTGGGGGCGGGGGGGCGCATGTTGAGCTGTCTGGGGCTTTCAAAGCAAAGACTGAACCAGCCCAGGATCCCAAAGGCTGGCTCTGGTGTGTGCCCAACTGCTGACTTCAGGCAAATTATTTTTACTTCAATAATTCTGTTTCCTCATCTGGAAAATAGAGGAAATAAGATCTTCTTTCCACTTACTTCACGTCAGTGTTTTTCAGATAAAAGACTGAGTTACGCAGAACATCATGTCTCAATTGCTGTGGGGGAGAGTGCAAGCATGAAAGACTGACATCGGCAAATTCATTCATTCATTCACTCACACATTCAGTTATGGGATCATAAACTCCTTGAGCTAGAAGGGATCTTTAGGGCTCATTTCACCAACTTCCCCAAATCAAGAATCCCACCTAAGGTATTCTGGGGTTAGCCTTTGTGTGAACACCTCCAGTGATCCCTCTATGCTGGCCTCTCAAAGATACTCTTCCCAATGTTAAAAAAAAAAAAGCTGTCAATGGGCAAAGTTATCCACCCATTTAGCTGGAAGTTTCTCTTTCTTCTATTCTTATTGTTTGCTCATTTTAAACATAATTGTTGATTACCCAGCTATGTGCCAGACACTGCAGAGGAAGCAACCATTAACATTGCCCTTGGGGATATTCTAACATGGTTGAGAATATAGAATGAATATTCCTAAAGATCTACACAATAAACAAAAAAAATAAGAGTTATCAGAAGGCTAATCCCTGTAGGGGTCACCTGGAAGGTATGGAGGATAAACATAAGAGGGTATCAGAGGAGAAAGAGAAGCTGGTGAGTGACTGGGAAGATCTGCTTGAGGTGAAACTTCAGGGGTGTCTTAAAAGAAGAGTTAAGGCTGGGCATGGTTGTTCATACCTGTAATCTCAGCACTTTCGGAGGCTGAGGCGGGTGGATCACCTGAGGTCAAGAGTTCGAAACCAGCCTGGCCAACATGGTGAAACCCCGTCTCTACTAAAAATACAAAAATTAGCCAGACATGGTGGCGGGCACCTGCAATCTCAGCTACTAGGAGGCTGAGGCAGGAGAATCACTTGAACCTGGGAGGCAGAGGTTGCAGTGAGCCGAGATTGCCCCACTGCACTCCAGCCTGGGTGACCGGCAGCCTAGGCAGGTGGAACAATGGAAGCAAAATGCAGGGACAAGAATGCAGACAGGCTACATATTCTGTTCTTCAGAGTTATACCTATAGTGTGAGGAGAGAGGTTAGACCCAAGATTGTCTCTAGATTTAAGGCAAGAGAGGAAGCTAAATGGATTAGGTTGTGAGGAGCCTAGAATGGCAGGTGCAGACCGTGGGATTTAGTGGAATGTAATGTGTCCAGTGGTTAAAATCTGGAAACTAAGAGTTACATTGGCTGGAGTGAAGCCCTGCTTTTACCCCCTATAGCCAGTGGCCCGGTGCAAATTCCTTAACATTGCTAAGCCTCATTTTCCCATCTATAGAGTCAATGACAGCACTCACCTCACAAGGCTGTCATGAAGATAAAATGAGATACATGTGCAGGTAAAATGCTCAGCTCAGATGGAGGCACATGTTGAGCAGTTAGTGAATATGAACTGCTACTGTTGTTATTGGTGCTTTTGTTATCTGACCTATCCTCTTGGTAATGTGGAGCCACTAATCCTCTGTAAGCTTCAGGTGAGCATGTTTTTCTTCCTAGTGATAGCCATTTATCTAAGACTCAAACTGGTAATTGGGCTATTCTCCTTTGATTGTGTCAGATCCCTTTCTGGCAGGAGATGGTAATGACCCAGGAAATGGCCAAGAGATCTTTTAGTTAAGGGAAAGAGGCAGAAACCAACAGACCAGAGTGAGAAATGTAGCTGTTCATCTCAGCTCTGTCACCAACCATGGGTGAGTCTCCTATCCTCTCTTGCCCCATTTTCCCCATTTGTCAACTGAGGGTCTTTGTCCTGGTAATCACTGAGATCATCTCCTTCTGCACTCTCTGTGAGTCTGGCTGCAATCCGGCCCAGAAACACAGTCTGTGAATCACTGTGGCTTGTCTCTCTATGAGGCATAATCATTATTTAAATGAACTCTTGTACTAATCTAGCACTTTTTATACTTCATAAAGCTTTCCTGATATTATCTTACCCGTATCTCATCACAGTTCATGAGATAATTAGGGCAGATGCTCCTAATCTCCTTTGAGAGATGGAATAACTGAGATCTAGAGAGAAGTGAAAGCCTATGGTGCCACAGCCACTGCGTCTCTTGATTTGGGCTTCCCATGCTAGGCTGATTTCATCCAGGGAATCTTTTTTTTTAGTTTGTTTTTTTTATGAAAAAAACTTGTTATTTTGCAAATTGAAGGTTGTTTCTCTTTTTCCAAGTGAAACAATCTATTTAATTTTCTCTCCGACGGTAATTTTTGTTACTAATTCTTCTAAACCCCTTTGCATTGCAGTTGCCAACATTTCAGGTTGCTTGTAGTACAAATATTAATTTGACTAATGAGACTTGAAAACTATCTGATCACATTTTTGAGTTATTACAGTAATATGGAAATTAAAGAAACATACAAAGAATTCAGTAACAAAGCAGTATCAGATATTTCCTCTTGAAGAAAATTTTGATAATGGCTGAGACCTCTGGGTGGATGGGCAGGTTAGACAGGTATGCACACCCATCTAAGATGGTTGAGTTGCAACACTTGAAAACATGATGAATATTGAACACTTGAAATACTGATACTTGAAAACATAGGGTTTAAAAGTGTGAAGGCTGGAAAACTTGGACTAGATTGTGAGTTGGGTCTTTGTCATTTACCAGGTGAATGGGATGGGAGAAGTCATTTAACTTCAGTTCTATTATCTTTAAAGTGGTGGTACTAATAGCAGGTACCTCACAGATATGAGTTGAAGATTAAATTAGGCAATCAGGATAAACTATCCTTCATAGTGTTAGGAACATACTTAGAGCTCAGAAAGATCAGCCGCCATTACTAGTTTAGAACCTAGGAACCCATGTACCTAAGAATTAAACTTGTATGTTACAGTCCCACAGACCTATGTGTCTCAGCTCAGGCCCCTGGCTGGGCTTCTGACCTGCATAGTTAACTATCTTTTCAACATCTCTTTCCAAAAGTCTTACAGGCACATTGATCTAAACAGATTCAAGAGACAACCCATGATCTTCCTCCCAAACAAGCATATGTCCCGGTCTTCATGTCAGTCAATGGCGCTACTCCCTACTCATCTATTTGTTCAGCCAAAAATCTGAGAAAATCCTAGACTTTTGCCTCTTCACCCTGCTGCTCAATCAGAAATCACCAGTCCTGTTAATTCCACCTCCCAGACATGTCTAAATTCTTTCTTTTTTCTCCTACATCCACTGCTATCCACTAGCTTAATAATTACAGTGTCTCATTTTTCCAAAGAAGACATACAAATAGCCAACAGGTATGTGAAAAGGTGCTCAACATCACTACTCATGAGAAACGTGTAAATTAAATCCACAATAAGCTAACACCTCACACCTGTTAAAATGGTTATTCTCAAAGACAAGAGGTAGCAAGTGTTGTCAGGGTGTGAAGAAAAGGGAACTCTTGTACACTGTCAGTGGGAAAGTAAATTGGTACATCCATTATGGAAAATAGTATAGAGGTTCCTCAAAAAATTAACAATAGAGCTACCATACGAGCCAAAAATCCTTCTGCTGGGTATATACCCAAAGAAAATGAAATCAGCACCTTGTAAAGATCTCTGCCCTCCCATGTTCATTGCAACATTTTTCACAATAGCCAAAATATCGAAACAACCTAAGTATCCATCAACAGATGAATAAATTTTATAATGTGATATACACATATATGTAATGGAATATTATTCAACCTTAGAAAAGAAGGAGATGCTGCCATTTGTCACAAACATGGATGAAGCTAGAGGACATTAGACTAAGTGGAATAAGATACAGAAGGGAGAATACTGCATGATCTCACATATATGTGGAATCTCATGAAAAAGTAGACACAAAGAATGGGATGGTAATTATCAAGAGTGGGGAGAAAGGGAAATGGAGAGAAGTAGGTTAAAGGGTACAAACTTGCAGTTATGTATGATGAGAAAGTCCAGAGACCTAATGCACAGCATGAGAACTGTAGTTAATAATATTGCATAATGTACTGAAAGTGTGCTAAGAAAGTAGATTTTAGGTGCTCTTATCACATACACACACACTCACACACACACACGATCACATTCACACAAGGTAACTGTGGAAAGTGACAGGTAGATTGATTAATTTGCTTAACTGTACTAATCATTTCACTATATATGCATATTTCAAAACATCATGTTGTACATCTTAAACATATGGAATACAAAATTTTAAAAAAGGAAACAGAAGAAAAAAATTACTGTCTCATTTGAAACTATTATGATGTCTCCTCTTCCTTTCTTACCCCTCTCTAATCCATTTTTCTCAATCAACCAGATGGGATTTTGAAGTCTCAGGATACTTATTTGTCCCCTGAAGTCCCTCCTTACATATTAGCGAATTTCTGACCACAGTTTTGTATATTTTAACATCCTCCATGACCTCTTCTTGTCCTTCCACTGTGGTTTCTGGTTTCATTGCATGGCTCTGGGTGGAATTTTTGTCTTTTTTTTTTTTGCTTTGTTATATATATTTTTTAATTAGTAAACTTTTAAAGAAAATTTTTATGTTCACAGGAAAATTGAGCACACATTACAGAGAGTTCTCATACACACCCCATTCATTAACACAGTTTCCCCTATCATTGATGTCTTGCATTACTGAGGTAGATTTGTTAAACTTAATTAACCGATATTAATACGTTATTACTAGCTAAAATCCATACTCTTCATTAAGGATCACTCTTGTATAGGTTTGACAAATGCATTGTGTCATGTAACCACCATTGCAGTATCATAAATAATACTTTCAGGCCGGGTGCCATGGCTCACACCTGTAATCCCAACACTTTGGGAGGCCAAGGAGGGCGGATCACAAGGTCAGGAGTTTGAGACCAGCCTGGCCAACATGGTGAAACCCTGTCTCTATTAAAAATACAAAAAATTAGCCAGGCGTGGTGGCAGACGCCTGTAATCCCAGCTGCTCAGGAGTCTGAGGCAGGAGAATCACTTGAGACCGGAAGGTGGAGGTTGCAGTGAGCTGAGATCATGCTGTTGCACTCCAGCCTGGGTGACGAGAGAGAAACTCCACTTCAAAAAAAAAAAAAAGAATAGTTTCACCGCACGAAACTTCTCCGGTGCTGCACTCTCTTTTCCTCCTCTTGTAACCCTAGGAACCACACTGATCTTTTTACTGTCTCTATAGTTTTGCTTTTTTTTTCAGGATGTTATATCGTTGGAATAATACAGTATGTAGCCTTTTCTGATTGGCTTCTTTAATTTACCAGTATGTATTTAAAGTTACTCCCTGGCTTTTCATGCCTTTATGACTCATTTATTTTAATTGCTAAATAATATTCCATTATATGGAGATACCACCATTCATTTATTCATTCACCTTTTGAAGAATTCTTGCTTGCTTCTAGTTTTTGGCAATTATGAATAAAAAGCCGCTATAGATATTCATTTGCAGGTTTCTGTATGGACATAAGATTTCAATACATTTGCTAAATATCTAGAAGCATTATTGTTGGATTCTTTGGTAAGATTGTTTAACTTTGTAAGAAACTGCCGTATGGCTTTCAATGTGGTTGTACCATTTTTCAATCCTACCAACGAGGGACAGTTCCATGTGCTCCACATCCTTGTCAGAGTTTGGTGGTGTCCATGTTTTGGACTTCAGCCACTCTAAGGGATGTGTAGTGGTAGTTCATCGTTATTTCAATTTGCAGTTCTTTAATAGCATGTGATGTGGAGCATCTTTTCATGTGTCTGTTCACCATTTGTCTATCTCTTTGATGAGGAATATGTTCAAATGTTTTGCCCATATTTAATTTGGTCTTTTCTTCTCTTATTGATGAGTTTTAAGAGTTCTTTGTATATGTTCGTTACAAGTCCTTTATCTGATGTACATTTTGTAAATATTTTTTGTCTGTGGGTCGCCTTTGCAATCGCTTAACAATGTCCTTCATAAGCAGAAGTTTTTAACTTTTATGAAGTGCAACTTGATTTTTTTCTGTCACAGATCTTACTTTTTACGTTATATCTAGAAAGCCATTGTCAAATCCAAAGCCATCTTTGGATAATCTTTTATGATTTTTATATTTTACATTTAGGTCATTTTACATTTTTATCCATTTTTGGTGAATGAGTAAAGTCTATGTCTAGATTCGTTTTTTGACATGTGAATCTCCAGTTGTTTCAGCACCATTTCTTGAGATTATTCTTTCTCCATTGAATGTATTTTCCTCTTCTGTCTAAGATCAGCTGAGTATATTTGTATAGGTCTATTTCTGGGCTCTCTGTTCTGTTTTAGTGATCTATTTGTCTATTATTTCTCCAATACTACACTGTTTTAGTTACTGTAGGTTTACAATACATTTTGAAATTGAATAGTGTCAGTCACCTGATTTTGTTATTTTTTGTTGTTGTTCTGGGGTACATGACAACTCTGATGTACAATTGCCATCTCGAAGGTTGAGTCATAAAATATTTTTATAAGCCTCATAAATGTAAGAGTGGTGAGTGACCCTGGTTAGCTATTCCATAAGAAAATTTTAAACAAGTCCTATTTACTTCCACCCTAGGGAGGGAGCAATATTCTCCCCCACGGTCCCACTCTTACATAAGTTGTCTCAGCCTTCTGCCATCCTGTCACTAGATGGGGGCGGTTTACAAGTGTATGTGACAATTGGCCAGCCCTGGGATGGGTTAGTGAGAGTGCCCACATTTGTAGATGGCTCATCTTTTGAGTCCATTTACATTCTTAGTTCCTTCTTTCCATTTTTTTCAGTATGGATCAAGTCACCAATTCACTTTCAGAAATCTTAGGTGAGAATTGGTTACTCTCTGTGTATATACACCCCAGGAGTCTCCAGAGTCCTCCAGGGCCCTCCTGCTATCTCTACCCTCATGGCAGCTTTGGGATGACAGTTCTAATGCCTTCAGCTCAGCTAAGTGTCCCAACTGGAGAGAAAGATGTCAGTTCCCTTCCTGGACTCACATCCAACATCTCAGTGGAGTTCTCTCAGAAATCCTCTCACTTTCCTCTAAGTAGGAGTAATCTCTTTTAATGATGAGGGTAGAGAAAATGCAGACATATGCTGCATGAGGCCAACAGTTTTCCCAAATGTTTAGTTTTCTCTTCCATGGTCTGGTTGGGATGACAAAGGTAAAGACTGAAGGATCAGGTTTTCTATCTTTTAGCAAAATCTGTGAGAGGAAATTTGGCAGCTTCTAGAAGGTTGGCATACTTTGATCCTGTTGTTTTTGACATTGGGCCTTTAGTCAAATACTGAGATCACAGAGAAACTGTTGGAACTGTTGGCTAAAATCCAGTTACATGTGAACATGCTCACCTGTGTTCCTTTTTCCAAACTCCCAAATTTCTTACCATGAGTTAGTAAAGAGCTCTACAAGTCAGGCCCTGGCTTCCTGTCCAGTCTCAGCACCCAGCATTCCCCTCCAGCACACTCTGTGGTAGCCACACTTGCTCCATGCTGTGGCCATGCACCCAAGCTTGTGCTGCCTTATTCTGTGTCCCCTCTCCCAGGGACACTTCTTCAGACTGTTACATGGCTCTATCACTTCATGCAGTTTCCTACTCAAATGAGGCCTCTGCAAAGTGGTTGTAGAGGCCACTTTTAGCTATATACCTACTCTCCATCCTCTCATCCTGCATTAGCACTCTCTGTCTTCTCTATCTCAGCCTCTTTAAATATAAACTCCATAAGGATGGGTACGTGGATGTCTTGTTCATTTCTGTGTCTTCAGTGTCTAGAACAGGCCTGGCACATGATAGATGCTCAAGAAATATTTGTTAAATATTGATATTACTAATTACTCTGGCAATATTCGTCACATGCTTGCTATGGGCCTAGTTCTTTGCTATCACTGCTGCATTTTATTTCTAATACTTTGCAAATAATTTCAATTCTCAGACAGAAATGATTACCACATAACTGTCAAAGGACCTAACACAGAGCTGGGTACACACCGAAGACACACAGATGTTTATGGATAGATTGATTTCTATTGGGCCTTTGCTTTTAAGTTGTGGCTTTGAGCCAAGTAAAGCATGTGCAACATCTACACGGAGCCTATAGAATTAGGGGCCCTAGCAGCATTTATTTATTTACTTTTTTTTATCATACTTTAAGTTTTAGGGTACATGTGCACAACGTGCAGATGTGTTACATATGTATACATGTGCCACCTAGCAGCATTTAATAAGATGCTCAATACTGTACTAATTTTTCTCAGCTGCTTTTTATTTAAATTCATTCCAACACTTTCTTCTCTTTTGCACTCCCACTGTGGTGACTTTATTGAGCAGATGTCTTCAACTTAGCAGATGTCTTTGCTGAACTTTCCAGGATGACTCTGAACTCCCCCTTGGGAGTCTGTCACTAATTCATCCCATTACAACATGCACAAAGAGTTACTGTTTTCCCTCCAGCATACACTACCAAGTACTTGCCTATGTCTTATTTTGTTGTCTGCTGTATTTGGTAATTGCCCAGTGAAATAAAAATCACAGGGGTCCTCATTGTTTTTCCTTTGCCCAAAATCCTTTTTGATACAAATAGGGAATTTTCATCTCCACATAAGTCTGGATTTTAGGAATGTAGCTTAATGGAAATCACTCTTTTGATTGACCCTATCCATGTGTGTATGGGAAAAGTGGAGTCTGTAGAGACTTAGGGGGTCAAGAATGGGTGCTAGGTGCCACAGGGCAGGAATCAGAGTGAGTGAAGAATTCCTAAATGACAGTCAAGGGTACTGAGAACCAGAGAGTCATATAAAACCAGAGTCAGGCTGGGCACGGTGGCTCATGCCTGTAATCCCAGTATTTTGGGAGGCTGAGGCAGACGGATCACCTGAGGTCAGGAGTTCAAGACCAGCCTGACCAACATGGCAAAACCCCGTCTCTACTAAAAATACAAAAAATAGCTGGGCATGGTGGTGGGTGCCTGTAATCCCAGCTACTTGGGAGGCTGAGGCAGGAGAATCACTTGAACCCGGGAGGCAGAGGTTACAGTGAGCCGGGATCGTGCTACTGCATTCCAGCCTGGGCAACAGAGCTAGACTCCATCTCAAACAAAACAAAACAAAACAAAACAAAACAAAAAAAAACAGAGTCATATAAAATTTAAACATCAGGCACAGCATGTCAGACCCCAAGCCCAGGTTTCCAGAGGCAAGGAAAAGGTGAAGCCGGAGATGACAGCTTGGCTTAGATGAGAAGGTAGGGGAGAGGATGTCAGAATGGGACTTGGAGTGTTCCCAAACAGTACTTCTGGTCCTAAAGGCTCATGAGGAGAGAAAGGTAGGCCAAAAGCAGGGAGAAGAACCACTTTTTTAGAAGGATGTTTTAGTTTTTTTATGTGGCCACAACAGCAGTCACATTGACATTTGAATCTTGATAGAGTTTGTGAAGAATTTTAACATGTGTTATGGTATGTGACTAATTCTGTGAGCTAGAAAGTGTTGTAATTTCTCACTTTATAGCTAAGAAATCTAAGACACCAGAGAAGTTATGTGACTTGCCTGAAGTTACACAGCTAGAAAATGGTTGAGCCAGGATTCAAGCAGAGTTGTATCTAATTGAGAAGTTCATTGTCTTTTTATTTACTCCAGAGACATTTGCTTTGTATTTGCCATATGTCAGATACTGTTCTGGATGCTTAGGACATATCAGTGAATCAGGCAGACAAGGCATCTGCCATTCTGGGTCTTGCATTCTCTTCATTATATCTGCATCTTGCAGACCTTCTTGATAGGATCTTGATCCAATGCATAGAAGGGGGTGGTATCTTGCACAGTAACATAACACATCTGTTCACAAAGGAGATGCTTTCCAACTACAGTTTACAATAACAAGAGTCAGCACTTATTAAAGATTTATTATATGCCAAGCACTGTGAGAGGTGCTTTCTATATAGTACCTATTTTGTCTTCACAATAACCCTCTGAGGCAGGCACTATTGTCGTCATTTTACAGATAAAGAAACTGAGGTTTGAGGAAATTATTTTCAATTGGTTCACATGGCTAGTTTTATCAGAGCTGGATTTGCATCTAGAAGGATCTGACTCCAAAGCTTGTGCCCTTCATCAAAAAGCCTTAGAAACTCAGTGTTACTAGAAATTTTATTGCCTAATGTAGAAAAACAATAAATGATAGGAGATATATTCAAGAGTCGAGTCATAGTTACTGGGCTTCTGTGGAGGCAGCAGCCTTCTTTCTTTTTCATCCTGATCAGTAGAATTGGGGCTCTGCAGAATTTGCAGCTACTGTGGGGTATAACCCTACTCCAGAAAAGGTACTGTGAGATGAAAACCAATCAAAAATCAAGTTGACACTGTGACTTTTTAAAATGTAATTATAAAAAAGAATTCAAATGTAAAAGTATTCACAAAAGGGTAAATAGAAACAAATAAAATAATAATAATAGTGTAGGACTTAAACTCCATATTCTATAAACAATACTAGAAAATTGACAAAGTATTTTGGAAGAGGGAAGTATGCTTATGTTTTCATTATAGAGGGGAGTAATTGTGGTTTTATTCTTGAAGTTAATAATAAGAAATATAGTTTCAAATAATTTTACAAGACAGTTAACATTAGAGATATCTATTCTTCTCAACATCCCACTCAAAGAAAAATTAAGGGGGAGGAGCCAAGATGGCCGAATAGGAACAGCTCCGGTCTACAGCTCCCAGCATGAGCGAGGCAGAAGACGGGTGATTTCTGCATTTCCATCTGAGGTACCGGGTTCATCTCACCAGGGAGTGCCAGGCAGTGGGCGCAGGTCAGTGGGTGCATGCACCGTGTGCGAGCTGAAGCAGGGCGAGGCATTGCCTCATTTGGGAAGCACAAGGGGTCAGGGAGTTCCCTTTCTGAGTCAAAGAAAGGGGTGACGGACGGCACCTGGAAAATCGGGTCACTCCCACCCAAATACTGCGCTTTTCCCACGGGCTTAAAAAATGGCGCACCACGAGATTATATCCCGCACCTGGCTCGGAGGGTCCTACGCCCACGGAGTCTCGCTGATTGCTAGCACAGCAGTCTGAGATCAAACTGCAAGGCAGCAGCGAGGCTGGGGGAGGGGCGCCCGCCATTGCCCAGGCTTGCTTAGGTAAACAAAGCAGCCGGGAAGCTTGAACTGGGTGGAGCCCACCACAGCTCAAGGAGGCCTGCCTGCCTCTGTAGGCTCCACCGCTGGGGGCAGGGCACAGACAAACAAAAATACAGCAGTAACCTCTGCAGACTTAAATGTCCCTGTCTGACAGCTTTGAAGAGAGCAGTGGTTCTCCCAGCACGCAGCTGGAAATCTGAGAATGGGCAGACTGCCTCCTCAAGTGGGTCCCTGACCCCTGACCCCCGAGCAGCCTAACTGGGAGGCACCCCCCAGCAGGGGCACACTGACCCCTCACACGGCAGGGTACTCCAACAGACCTGCAGCTGAGGGTCCTCTCTGTTAGAAGGAAAACTAACAAACAGAAAGGACATCCACACCGAAAACCCATCTGTACATCACCATCATCAAAGACCAAAAGTAGATAAAACCACAAAGATGGGGAAAAAACAGAACAGAAAAACTGGAAACTCTAAAAAGCAGAGCACCTCTCCTCCTCCAAAGGAACGCAGTTCCTCACCAGCAACGGAACAAAGCTGGATGGAGAATGACTTTGATGAGCTGAGAAAAGAAGGCTTCAGACGATCAAATTACTCTGAGCTACGGGAGGACATTCAAACCAAAGGCAAAGAAATTGAAAACTTTGAAAAAAATTTAGAAGAATGTATAACTAGAATAACCAATACAGAGAAGTGCTTAAAGGAGCTGACGGTGCTGAAAGCCAAGGCTCGAGAACTACGTGAAGAATGCAGAAGCCTCAGGAGCCGACGCGATCAACTGGAAGAAAGGGTATCAGTGATGGAAGATGAAATGAATGAAATGCAGCGAGAAGGGAAGTTTAGAGAAAAAAGAATAAAAAGAAATGAGCAAAGCCTCCAAGAAATATGGGACTATGTGAAAAGACCAAATCTACGTCTGATTGGTGTACCTGAAAATGATGGGGAGAATGGAACCAAGTTGGAAAACACTCTGCAGGATATTATCCAGGAGAACTTCCCCAATCTAGAAAGGCAGGCCAACATTCAGATTCAGGAAATACAGAGAATGCCACAAAGATACTCCTCGAGAAGAGCAACTCCAAGACACATAATTGTCAGATTCACCAAAGTTGAAATGAAGGAAAAAATGTTAAGGGCAGCCAGAGAGAAAGGTCGGGTTACCCTCAAAGGGAAGCCCATGAGACTAACAGTGGATCTCTCGGCAGAAACCCTACAAGCCAGAAGAGAGTGGGGGCCAATATTCAACATTCTTAAAGAAAAGAATTTTCAACCCAGAATTTCATATCCAGCCAAACTAAGCTTCATAAGTGAAGGAGAAATAAAATACTTTACAGACAAGCAAATGCTGAGAGATTTTGTCACCACTGGGCCTGCCTTACAAGAGCTCCTGAAGGAAGCACTAAACATGGAAAGGAACAACTGGTACCAGCCACAGCAAAATCATGCCAAAATGTAAAGACCATCGAGACTAGGAAGAAACTGAATCAACTAACGAGCAAAATAACCAGCTAACATCATAATGACAGGATCAAATTCACACATAACAATATTAACTTTAAATGTAAATGGACTAAATGCTCCAATTAAAAGACACAGACTGGCAAATTGGATAAAGAGTCAAGACCCATGAGTGTGCTGTATTCAGGAAACCCATCTCATGTGCAGAGACACACATAGGCTCAAAATAAAAGGATGGAGGAAGATCTACCAAGCCAATGGAAAACAAAAAAAGGCAGGGGTTGCAATCCTAGTCTCTGATAAAACAGACTTTAAACCAACAAAGATCAAAAGAGACAAAGAAGGCCATTACATAATGGTAAAGGGATCAATTCAACAAGAAGAGCTAACTATCCTAAATATATGTGCACTCAATACAGGAGCACCAAGATTCATAAAGCAAGTCCTGAGTGACCTATAAAGAGACTTAGACTCCCACACATTAATAATGGGAGACTTTAACACCCCACTGTCAACATTAGACAGATCAACGAGACAGAAAGTCAACAAGGATACCCAGGAATTGAACTCAGCTCTGCACCAAGCGGACCTAACAGACATCTACAGAACTCTCCACCCCAAATCAACAGAATATACATTTTTTTCAGCACCACACCACACCTATTCCAAAATTGACCACATACTGGAAAGTAAAGCTCTCCTCAGCAAATGTAAAAGAACAGAAATTATAACAAACTATCTCTCAGACCACAGTGCAATCAAACTAGAACTCAGTATTAAGAATCTCACTCAAAACAGCTCAACTACATGGAAACTGAACAACCTGCTCCTGAATGACTACTGGGTACATAACGAAATGAAGGCAGAAATAAAGATGTTCTTTGAAACCAACGAGAACAAAGACACAACATACCAGAATCTCTGGGACACATTCAAAGCAGTGTGTAGAGGGAAATTTATAGCACTAAATGCCCACAAGAGAAAGCAGGAAAGATCCAAAATTGACACCCTAACATCGCAATTAAAAGAACTAGAGAAGCAAGAGCAAACACATTCAAAAGCTAGCAGAAGGCAAGAAATAATTAAAATCAGAGCAGAACTGAAGGAAATAGAGACATAAAAAACCCTTCAAAAAATTAATGAATCCAGGAGCTGGTTTTTTGAAAGGACCAACAAAATTGATAGACCGCTAGCAAGACTAATAAAGAAAAAAAGAGAGAAGAATCAAATAGATGCAATAAAAAATGATAAAGGGGATGTCACCACTGATCCCACAGAAATACAAACTACCATCAGAGAATACTACAAACACCTCTACGCAAATAAACTAGAAAATCTACAAGAAATGGATAAACTCCTGGACACATACACTCTCCCAAGACTAAACCAGGAAGAAGTTGAATCTCTGAATAGACCAATAACAGGAGCTGAAATTGTGGCAATAATCAATAGCTTACCAACCAAAAAGAGTCCAGGACCAGATGGATTCACAGCCGAATTCTACCAGAGGTACAAGGAGGAGCTGGTACCATTCCTTCTGAAACTATTCCAATCAATAGAAAAAGAGGGAATCCTCCCTAACTCATTTTATGAGGCCAGCATCATTCTGATACCAAAGCCAGGCAGAGACACAACAAAAAAAGAATTTTAGACCAATATCCTTGATGAACATTGATGCAAAAATCCTCAATAAAATACTGGCAAACCGAATCCAGCAGCACATCAAAAAGCTTATCCACCATGATCAAGTGAGCTTCATCCCTGGGATGCAAGGCTGGTTCAATATACGCAAATCAATAAATGTAATCCAGCATATAAACAGAGCCAAAGACAAAAACCACATGATTATCTCAATAGATGCAGAAAAAGCCTTTGACAAAATTCAACAACCCTTCATGCTAAAAACTCTCAATAAATTAGGTATTGATGGGACGTATTTCAAAATAATAAGAGCTATCTATGACAAACCCACAGCCAATATCATACTGAATGGGCAAAAACTGGAAGCATTCCCTTTGAAAACTGGCACAAGACAGGTATGCCCTCTCTCACCACTCCTATTCAACATAGTGTTGGAAGTTCTGGCCAGGGCAATTAGGCAGGAGAAGGAAATAAAGGGTATTCAATTAGGAAAAGAGGAAGTCAAATTGTCCCTGTTTGCAGATGACATGATTGTATATCTAGAAAACCCCATTGTCTCAGCCCAAAATCTCCTTAAGCTGATAAGCAACTTCAGCAAAGTCTCAGGATACAAAATCAATGTACAAAAATCACAAGCATTCTTATACACCAACAACAGACAAACAGAGAGCCAAATCATGAGTGAACTCCCATTCACAATTGCTTCAAAGAGAATAAAATACCTAGGAATCCAACTTACAAGGGATGTGAAGGACCTCTTCAAGGAGAACTACAAACCACTGCTCAAGGAAATAAAAGAGGATACAAACAAATGGAAGAACATTCCATGCTCATGGGTAGGAAGAATCAATATCGTGAAAATGGCCATACTGCCCAAGGTAATTTATAGATTCAATGCCATCCCCATCAAGCTACCAATGTCTTTCTTCACAGAATTGGAAAAAACTACTTTAAAGTCCATATGGAACCAAAAAAGAGCCTGCATCGCCAAGTCAATCCCAAGCCAAAAGAACAAAGCTGGAGGCATCACACTACCTGACTTCAAACTATACTACAAGGCTACAGTAACCAAAACAGCATGGTACTGGTACCAAAACAGAGATATGGATCAATGGAACAGAACAGAGCCCTCAGAAATAACGCCACATATCTACAACTATCTGATCTTTGACAAACCTGGGAAAAACAAGCAATGGGGAAAGGATTCCCTATTTAATAAATGGTGCTGGGAAAACTGGCTAGCCATATGTAGAAAGCTGAAACTGGATCCCTTCCTTACACCTTATACAAAAATCAATTCAAGATGGATTAAAGACTTAAACGTTAGACCTAAAACCATAAAAACCCTAGAAGAAAACTTGGCATTACCATTCAGGACATAGGCATGGGCAAGGACTTCATGTCTAAAACACCAAAAGCAATGGCAACAAAAGACAAAATTGACAAATGGGATCTAATTAAACTAAAGAGCTTCTGCACAGCAAAAGAAACTACCATCAGAGTGAAAAGGCAACCTACAAAATGGGAGAAAATTTTCACAACCTACTCATCTGACAAAGGGCTAACATCCAGAATCTACAATGAACTCCAACAAATTTACAAGAAAAAAACAAACAACCCCATTGAAAAGTGGGCGAAGGACATGAACAGACACTTCTCAAAAGAAGACATTTATGCAGCCAAAAAACACATGAAAAAATGCTCATCATCACTGGCCATCAGAGAAATGCAAATCAAAACCACAATGAGATACCATCTCACACCAGTTAGAATGGCGATCATTAAAAAGTCAGGAAACAACAAGTTCTGGAGAGGATGTGGAGAAATAGGAACACTTTTACACTGTTGGTGGGACTGTAAACTAGTTCAACCATTGTGGAAGTCAGTGTGGCGATTCCTCAGGGATCTAGAACTGGAAATACCATTTGACCCAGCCATCCCATTACTGGGTATATACCCAAAGGACTATAAATCACGCTGCTATAAAGACACATGCACACGTATGTTTACTGCAGCATTATTCACAATAGCAAAGACTTGGAACCAACCCAAATGTCCAACAATGATAGACTGGATTAAGAAAATGTGGCACATATACACCATGGAATACTATGCAGCCATAAAAAATGATGAGTTCATGTCCTTTGTAGGGACATGGATGAAATTGGAAATCATCATTCTCAGTAAACTATCGGAAGAACAAAAAACCAAACGCCGCATATTCTCACTCATAGGTGGGAATTGAACAATGAGATCACGTGGACACAGGAAGGGGAATATCACACTCTGGGGACTGTTGTGGGGTGGGGGGAGGGGGGAGGGATAGCATCGGGAGATATACCTAATGCTAGATGATGAGTTAGTGGGTGCAGCGCACCAGCATGGCACATGTATACATATGTAACTAACCTGCACAATGTGCACATGTACCCTAAAACTTAAAGTATAATAAAAAAAAGAAAAATTAAGTATCATTTGATTTTGCAATATAAGAGTAAAAATAAAGATAATAATTGTTGACAGTTAAGGGGAGGAGAAAGGATGATTCAAGAAACGGTAGGTAATATCTGATGCAATAAAAAAGAGATGTTAGCATTTCATTCTGAGTTAAAAGTAACCAATGACAAATTTACTTGGCATGGTATCTATTCTTGTGTATTATCTTGGCATATATATCAATGGCACTCTCTCTTTTTCATCTCACAACTATAAAAAAATAGCAGTAGGTTCATTAGCAGATGAAGGACTTAAGGAAGGAAGAAGTGACAACTAATAAAGCAGGGTGGAAGGCTTTAAAGAACACTTAATTGGAAGGAGAAGTTAAACAAAATCAAGAATTGAAAACCTGTTCCAAATATGCAATAATTTAAAAAGACAGGCAATTAGAAATTCCAGAATAAAAAAGCAAAACTCCATTAAAAATGTAATCACAACGATTACTATCTTCGTAGTGAAAACTATTTACGAAGTTCTAGAAATAATAAAACCAGTTATTGATTTTCATATTTGAGAATTATCCTTCAGGCAAAACATCAAAGATATAAATATGACTTTAAAAATTAAGTATCATTTACTTTGGCAATTTAAAAGTAAAAATAAAAATAATCATTGACAGTTAAGGGAGGAGAACAGATGATTAAAGAAAGGGTAGGGAATACTTGATGGGATACAAAAATAAAGATATTAGTATTTCATTCAGAGTTTAAAAGTTACCAATGAGAAATTTGCCTGGCATGGTATCTATTCTTGTCTGTTATCTTGGCATATATATTAACAGCACCCTCTTTCCTCTCAAAAATGTCCTGGTTGGATGACAAATTAGATAGTAACTCTACCAATAGAACAACTAAAGGTAATGATATATAGATAGATAGATAGTATAGAGATAGATCCATAAATTAGGTATAAAATTTGATACATTAAGAAAGAGCTTGTGGTTATGTGGTTTAATAACAAGACAAAAATATTAAAGACATTTGAGGCAGTTTCTACAATAAAGCAAAGTCCACAAGGGTAGGGACTCTATTCAGCCCTCTATCCCTATCACCCAGCTGAATGCCTGGCGTATAGTAGACATTAAATAAATATTTCTTGAATAAATAATATGGATATGTGTATGCTAGCAAAAGGTATGGCAGGGGACAGTTACTTTCAATGTCTCTATATTATTTAGATATTATTTTAGTTAAGGAATAATATATTTACTCCAAACTTGCAAATTTGTTCAATGCATAGAACTTGGAGAACACAGAATAAGTATAAGAATGTAACAAAACTCATTTGTAACTTCGCTATTCCAAAATTAGTATATTTTAAGTACATATTTTTCTATCATTCATAATTTTTTGAAAATAATACCATACTATTTTGTAGCACACATTTAAAACAGAGAGAACGGAGTTCGCTTGAAAAAGTTTATTTTGGAGTAACAGCTTTGAAAAAAGGAGAAAGAAGCAGGATTGGACAGCGGAGGTGGGCACTCTGGAGCAAAGATGGCCTGTTAGAGAAGTTTCACATTATATGTAAGAATCTCTAGGACATTAACTATCACTTGGCTTAGTCAATGAATTGAGGCTATCTGAAACAGGTGTGACCTCAGCTTAAAATTTGAGGTGATCCCTAAAAAGCTAAAAGATTGAGGCTTCCAGGCAGTCGTTCTCCTAATGTAACTATGCAGTGAATCTTTTTTTTTTTTTTTTTTTTTTTTTTGAAGGTGGGTAAAGTAGCACATCTTGGTGTCTGCCACAGTCCACTCCTTGCCAGGCATGGATCCTCCATGTATGTTCCAGGAGCAGCTCCTCCAGGGATCGGGTGGAATGACAGGTTTGTGGAATGAACTACAACTGCATCTCTATGACAGCTCGCAGGACTGCAGCTGGTGTCCATTGTCTCCTCTACTATACTTTCTAAATTCCCCTCACCCCCAGCTGCTGCTTCTACTAGTAATATGACCCAAGCCTTCATCACTGAAGTGTCTGAGACCATATCCTTTTCAGGCTGGGGTGACACACTTCTCTCTTGGAGTCACAATTGGGTATAACACAATTGAGCCACAAGACGCAACAAAGTGGGTCATCTGAGTTCCATACATGTTTCTTCCTGGCCCCATTTGTTAATGGTAACCTTATGTCCTCTTGCTGATCAACATTAATTGACCCCGATAAGATAATTTCTCTCACTTGCTAGTTCCTGGACATAAGGATTTCAAAGTACTCAGGAACTACAACCACAGGTTATAGCTCAATAGGACCCTTTGGAAGACAGTGTACCCTTTGGGAACCAGGACCGCTAATCCTGAAGACTCCACCATTTCATGGATGAACAGAAAAAAAAAATCCCCTATTGGATTATTGCAAGTGATGATAAATGGGACGGCTCCTGCTTACATCCCTTGGTTCTTAGGTCCCCTGCATTTTTCCTACTGGGGACACAGCACTATATAGAGGTCTCTGATTCAATTTGTATGTCCTGTTTGATGACACTTCATCCACATAGGATATTGCCTCCAAAATGATGCTACAGGTGATCCAAAATAGCACTTCAGTTGAGACTATCATACCATTAAAGAGATAGACAGAGCATCAGCTCTACTTAGCTGGCAGCTTCTTGGTGATACAGCATGTGATAAGAACAGTGAATCCCATAACAATGAGCAATTTCCACACCCTTGCACAACAGTTACTATTTTGTGTAGGAGTCAATGATGTGGGTCAGGCATTTCATAATCTCCCAGATAATGAAGTTGGCTAGGGCCCTGTATGCTGGACAGGCAAGTCTTTACCTGGAATATGTGTCTATTTCTGTGGGAATAAACCATTGGCACCTCCAGGATGAATGGCGAACAATTTAGTGAACTTGCCACCAAATGACCTGCTGTTCTTCTAAAAAAATGGTGCCATACCAGGAGCTCAGCATTGGTCTTTTTCTGGCAGGTTTGATGTCCAGAGGCAATAGTAGCTAGATCAGCTTTGGCAAATGAGAGCCCACATGGTTGAACCCACTTATTGCCTCTGACTTTGCCACTATGATCACTCGTTCAGATGTCCTTTATGCCAGCCTGGGGGATAGGCACTGATAAAGATTGGCTCACGCCTCTAATCCTAGCACTTTGGGAGGCCGAGACAGGTGAATCACGAGGTCAAGAGATCGAGACCATCCTGGCCCAACATGGTGAAACCCCATTTCTACTAAAACTACAAAAATTAGCTGGCCATGGTGGCACACACCTGTAGTCCCAGCTACTCGGGAGGCTGAAGCAGGAGATTCACTTGAACCAGGGAGGCGGAGGTTGCAGTGAGCCCAGATCATGCCACTGCACTCCAGCCTGTTGACAGAGTGAAACTCTGCCTCAAACAACAAAACAAAAAAAAAAGATTGGCGGACATCAACTGGCTGAGTCATTTTGTCTGCTTAGTTGTTTAGTACCTCTTCCATGGTGAATCCTTTCTAGTAGGCATACTGTGTACCTACTCTCATGTGTCTAACCACATTCTTGTAACTCAGACCCTTTAGTATTTTATTTTCAATTGTTTCTCTTCCAGACCCCTGACCAACCTCTGCCCACTGTACTCAGACCAATTCTCCTTCCACACAAGTCAATGACAGGCACATCACCTAAAGCCCCACCTATTTCAAAGGTATTCCTTTGCCATTGCTTTTCAAGGCCAGCCCCTGAGTAAGTCTGCAATTAAGCTTTTGTCTGTTTGTGGCTTGTACACACTAAGTTGGCCCATTTAGAAAGCAGATTTATGCTTTTTATTTCTTCAGCTGGACATACAAGAGTCCTTCCTATGACCACATGTGTGACTAAAGGAGGAGGGGTCCTAGTTCAGCCAGAGTAGGTGACATGAGGGTCTGGGCTACCTGTTTCTGCAGTCTGCTTGTGCTTTCTGACCCTTCTCAAGATTGGTCCAAGATATACCATTTTCCTCTTATGATGGATTGTGAAGGGACCCACATAATTTTATGACTTGGTATGGCAGTCCTGATTTTGGATGAATGGTCACTTGATGTCCCACGGCCAAGTGTCTGTCTCTACAAGGGCTCAATAATACAATAGGAGCCGTTTTTCAGTAATGGTCCACTGAAGATAGTATAACCTTGTTCCAGAACTCTAGAGGCTTCAGAATTTTCTCCTGGAGCTTGCTAACCACAAACTCCATACTTTATTTCTTTCTACTCCTGATAGGTCCAATATCATGAGGTCTGTTGGATCTCATGTGTTCCACTCAAAGTGGATATCCTTCCATGTCAGCTAATATCAGGGCCAGAGCAATGTTTCTAGGTGTAAAATGTGTTAACTACAGAACTTGAAGAAGCCTAGCAGAAATTGTGCTTCCTTCTTTGTAATAGGACAGGCAAGATACAGAAATTTGTCCTTTATTTTGGACAGGACATCACAGCATGCCCCTGACCACTGGACCACAATAAATGTACTGAAGTGGCAGATTCCTGTGTCTTTGTAGGCTTTTTCTTCCATGCTCTGGAGCACAAAGCCTCTAGTCTGCTGACGACCTCTTTCTCACCCTGCCTGAGCAGCAACATGTCTTTGATGTAATGGCTTAATATGGTATTCTGTGGGATTTCTATATAGTCCAGATCTTTTCAGACTATATTATGACAGAGGGTAGAAAAGTTAATATAGCCCTAAAGCAAAACTGTAAGTAAATATTATTGCTGCTCCATGTGAATCTGAACTGTTTCTGATCTTCTTTCCTGATTGTGTTAGGACAGAACACATTTGCAGAGTCAATGACCACATAACATGTGTCTGAAGCTGCATAAATCTACTCTAGCAAAGGTCCCATGTCCTGCAACTGTAATTCAGGCTTAACAATATTTGGCTGAGGTTGTGAGAGTCTATACAGCCATTCCCCAGGATGCATCTGGTTTCTGCCAGAATGGCAAATTAAATACAGTTATGCTAGGGGCATCCTCTGGCTCTCTAAGAGCATCACTAATCTCTGCCACCCCACCTAGAATATGGTGCTGGCTTTCATTGATGTTTTTAGCTGGTGCAGGCAGTTTCTGAGGTTTGCACTTCTCCCTCTCCACTGTACTATATCTTACTATAGAGGTCAGGGACTCAATGTGGGGGTTACTCCAATTGTCAATCCAAATTATACATTCAGAGGAAATAACCACTGGGTGGGTCTGTTGACCCAGTGGAATAAAAAAGTTGCATTTTTCTAGGACTCCACTTATTATCTGACACCCACTAACCTTCATTTGAGGAGGGGAGCCATGACGGCAGTTCAGCTCTACAGGTATCAATGTCAATTCAGACTGTGTGTGCAATAGTCCTTGAATGCCTACCCAGACGTTTCCTTTCCTCCAGTGCACTGTAGCTACAGTAAATGATATAGGTCCCTTTGGGGCAGGACTAGAGGAGTTTCTACAGTGTGTGCCTGACGTGGATCATTTCACATCGAGGGTCACTTCCTTGGGGCCCTGGCCAACTCCATTTGTTAATGGGTTCTAGATCTGAAAACTGCCTCAAATCTGAAAACTTGGAAAGGGATTATGATTTTATTATAGGAGTGACCATCCTTAGCACCCTGCTCATCCATTCTTGCTCTCTTTTATTATATTTTAAGAAGTATCCTATTGATTGTTCATCTAAGTCTCTTAAGTCTCTTTTTTCATTGCTGATGTTGGTCATTTTGAGTTTTCTTTCCTTTTTTTCTTGATTGACATCTGGAAGAATTTTTTTTTTCAATTCGATTAGGCTTTTTAATAGATCAACTTTTGGCTTTTTTTCCCCTAAATCTTTATTGTATGCTCGTTATTTCATAAATTTCTAAGTAATTTTTTCAAAAATTATAATTTCATAGATCTAACTATGTTCTATAGTTAGTCTTTTCAGAAAGATATGCAGGTCATTGGCTTTTGGGATTTTTTTTCTCCCCTAACAGATGCATTTAAGGCTATAAATTTTCCTCTAAGTATGGAAATTATTTCCATTATCATTCAGTTCAAAGTAGTTTCTAATTTCCACTGTGATTTCTTCTTCGACTCAAGGGTGATGTAGAAGCAGACTGCTTCATTTCCAATCATGTAGGGATTTTCCAAGTTGTGTTGTTATTACCAATATCTAACTCATTTCCACTGTGGCCAGAGGACATATTCTGTATAGGCTCAGTTCATTAAAATTTGTTGACACTTGCTTTATCGTTCAGCAAATTGTCAATTTTGGTAAATATATATTTTTCTGTATGCTCTTGAAAAAATGTGTGATTTGAACTTTTAAAATACGTGTGTTACATTGTTTATTATAAAAATAAGTATCTATTATTTCCAAATTATAATACTGGAATCTAGGGACAAAGAGTTAAAAGTCATAGTGCCTAAAGAGTTTACAATCTAGTTCACATCACAATTTGAAAAACAGGTTTATCAAAGTAATAAAACATCTTTAATCAAACAAAAACCTGGACGTTTCATTTGGTTTATTCTCCCCTGACCTCCACCAAATATCTATTACTAATGTTAATCATCTCACTAGGGCAAACATGGCTTCTCTGCACTCTCTCAGATACCTTCACTTGGTCCACATCCACTCTCTTTAACCCTGCTCCCATGTCTGGGAGTCTGGAATGGACACACCAACAGTTTCTTTTCCCTCTGTCTCCCAATTGGCATTTGGCTAATGGGGAGTCCCAGCAGGACATCAGAAGGAGGAAGGAGAATTATGTTGGGTTATTTTTTTTTTTTTCTCACTGCTCTCTTGTGGGACTGATTTTTATTCCTCAGCTGAAGCTCAAGGGATCCTGTCAAGGAAACCTTCTTCACATGACTTTCTCCTTTCGGGTTCCAGTAACCACTTTCTTCCCTCTCCCTTGAGACTTAGGCCTATGTCAGCTCTCTTGGTCTTTGTCATTGTGGTCTGGAGGGGCCCTCGTTACAACCTGTCAAATGTCATCATGGTCTGTTACCCTGATGATAATATACTAATTCTTACGGTCAGCAAGAAATATGAAACACACCACATACCTTAGTAAGTATCTTCTTCCATCTATGTAAGAAGATAGAAGACAAATGGTGTGAAATTTCAGATGCCAGTTATCCTGATGAAGTTTCTCAGGTCAAATGGCCCTATGCTTATGAGCATTATGCCATTGAAGTCATAAGCAGGTTGCTGTGCCTTACCTCGTCCACCACAAAGAAATATGCACCACACTTAGTGAGCCTTTTTATGTTTTTCAGGCCAACATACATCAGATTTCACAAGCTCCTCTGACCTATTTATTGAGAAACTCATAATGATGGCAGTTTTTAATGAGGCTCAGAGCAAAGTAAGGCTCTAACAAGTCCAGTCTGTAGTGCAAAATGTTATAGAGCTTTTAAATGCTGTAGACTCATTGGTATTGGAAACATCTATAGCAAAGAGTGATGCCGTATGGAAGCTCTAGCAAGACCCAAAAGTTGCTTGACACCTAGGGTTTGTAATGAGTCCTTCTTCTGGGACTACCATTTTCGATTTGAAAAGCATCCACTGACCCCAGTAGAGACTGAATATCTAGGCAGGAGATAACAAGTGACTATAAGGCCTAAGCTGTTCATGGTGACCTTGATGTTATTTGATACAATGAAGCATAAAATTGGCTCACACGGCAGCATTTTATTATAAAGTATAAATGGGATATATAAGACTGGGCCTGAGTTATTCTGGATAAATGGAATATATGAGACTGGGCCTGAGTTATTCTGGAAGATAGAAGTAAATTGCACTTATGGATGGGACAGACTTCCCTAGAGTTTCATCTGCTGCTTTGCTTCCTCTCCCGCAATTCACACCTTCTGCTTTATGGGGAATTCTCTAGGGCTGGTTAATGAAGGAAGACAAAGCAATGGGTCTGGTTTAATGGCAGATCTGCAAAGTATAACAGCATAAGCTGGAAATGGATGGCTGCTGCATTTCAGCCCCAACTCTGGATGTTTTTTGAGAGGGATCAATGAAGAAAAATATTTAAATGAGCAGAACCTCAGGTTCTGCATCTGGTTACCCAATTCATGGGGAAAGAAGATAGTCTGTGCAGCAGATGATGTGAACATCAGATTTTAGCATGCTCCTCATGCTGAAATCCTTACACTGACTCATGAGCAGTGACTAATGGGTTGGCTAGCTGCTTGCGGGTAAAAAAAAACAAGATTTGAAGATTGGGGACAAAGAGGTCTGTAAGGGAGGTATGGACCTGGACCTCCCAGGGTAGATAGAGAGAGTGAGGACCTTTATAGTCTACACACATTCCTACCTGACAAATTCATTGTAGAGGAAGCTCTTATTAATCAGGGGGACCAGAAATAATGTGTTGTGTATATTAGTCAACTTCTTTCCCTAGATACCTTGGGATTTGCTCAATAGGTTCATATACAAAGGGGCATGGCAGCAGGGATGGAGCCCACTCACAGTTTCAGCATCATGGTCTTCCCCTCATCAGTACTGGTCTGGCTGTGCCAGTGCTGAGGGCCTAATTTGTCAGCATCAGAAGCCAACTCTGAGCCCTGGATATGGCACCATTCAGAGGAAACCGGGCAGCTATCTGTTAAAATGTTGATATTACTGCTCTCCTCCCTTCCTGAATGGGGTAACCCTTTGTTCTAATAGTGATATAGGCACAAATTCCAAGTATGAATTTCATTCCCTCCCCAAAACTTCTCTGTTAGTACCAACATTCTTGGTACAACATTACAGAATGCTTTATCTATATTGTGGTATCTGACACACCATCTCCTCTGACTGTGGAAGTCATTTTATAACCAAGGAAGTGTAGCCATGGACACATATCCATGACCTTCACTGACCTAACTAGGTTCTCCACTTGTCAGTAGCAACTGCCTTGATGAAATGATGACATGTTTATTAATATAGTTTGGATATCTGTCCCCACTCAAATCTCATGTTGAGTAACCCCCAGTGCTGGAGGTGTGGTTAAGTGGGAGGTGTTTGGACCATGGAGGCAGATCTCTCATGGATTGAGGCTGTCTTCACAATAGTGAGTGAGTCCTCATGAGAGCTGGTCATTTAAAACTGTGTAGCACCACAATGAGATACTGTCTCATGCCAGTTAGAATGGCGATCATTAAGAAGTCAGGAAACGACATATGCTGGGGAGGATGTGGAGAAATAGGAACGATTTTACACTGTTGCAGGGAGTGTGAATTTGTTCAGCCATTGTGGAAGACAGTGTGGCAATTCCTCAAGGATCTAGAACCAGAATACCATTTGACCCAGAAATCCCATTACTGGGTATATACCCAAAGGATTATAAATCATTCTACTATAAAGACACATGCACATGTATGTTTATTGCAGCACTATTCACAATAGCAAAGACTTGGAACCAACCCAAATGCCCATCAGTGATAGACTGGATAAAGAAAATGTGGCACGTATACACCATGGAATACTATTCAGCCATAGAAAGGATGAGTTCATGTCCTTTGCAGGGACATAGATGAAGCTGTAAACCATCATTCTCAGCAAACTAACACAAGAACAGAAAACCAAACACTGCATGTTCTCACTCATAAATGAGAGTTGAACAATGAGAACACACATGGAGACAGGGAGAGGAACATCACACACTGGGGCCTGCCAGAAGGTGGGGGGCTAGGGGAGGGATAGCATTACAAGAAATACCTAATATAGATGACAGGTTTGTGGGTGCAGCAAACCACCATGGTATGTGCATACCTATGTAACAAACCTGCACATTCTGCACGTTTCCCAGAACTTAAAGTACATATAAAAAAAAGTGTAGCACCTCAACCTATACTCACTCTCTCTCTCTCGTTCCTACTTTTGCCTTCGCCTCGTGCCTGCTCCCACTTTCCCTTCCACCACGAGTAAAAGCCCCCTGAGGCCTCTCCAGAAGCAGATGCTGGATCTATGTTTCCTGTACAGCCTGCAGAACCATGAGCCAATTAAACCTCTTTTCTTATAAATTATCCAGTCTCAGGTATTTCTTTATAACAATGCAAGAACGGCCTAATATAGTTATTAAAGGCTTATTTATGGTACCATCTTGGAGCACACTGGGTGGTTGGAGTACTGTCCTATAGGATGTGATAAATACTTAAACACAGTAGCTAAAACACATAGCCAGAATGTATCAGTTCAGGTGGAGGTGAGAGTGGACGCTCACGTTATTATGACTAATAACTCATTCAAAGAACATTTGCTTCTTGTCTGATAGCCTTAGGATTGGTAGGTTTGGAGGTCTCCTACCTCAGGAGCAGTGCCACCACCAAAGACAGTCATGGTTCTGATGATTTGTGCACTGAGATTGCCCTCTGGACTTTTTGGACTCATTATGTTGACAAGGCAACAGAAAGAGGACCAGTCCCTATACTGGCCAACAAGGTCGATCTCAATTATCATTGGAAATTGGATTTCTGCCACACAATAAGGTCACATGTAGAATCCAGGGTATTCGCTAAGGTGCCTCCTATTACTTTTTTGTGCAACAATCTTGGTTAATTGAAAACTGAGGCAATCTAATAAAGCAAGATCTCTGGAGACTCAGATAACACTAAATGAAAGTTTGGTCAGCATCCCCATCTTCCTGAGGTACTAGAAAAATGTAAGAGAAACAACAATGAAAAAAGGTGGTGGAAGAAGTTGACTATAATCATCAGCTTAAATATTGTGGCCAGCGCAGACACAGGGAGTGAGATGTTTTCAGTGAATGGTTTCTTTCTTTTATTTACTTCAGCCCTGACCCCAGATACCTTAATGTAAAAGGTGCTAGTGATGGCTAACAATTAAATATTAAGTGAAAGTGAGTTAACACTACTATGCAATGATATGCTAGGGGACAGGGTTTGTGTCTCCTGGAGTGGGGGACAACAACTTTCCAATAATATGGCAGAGAAGAGTAGTTGCTGAGGTTCAGAGGACTGATTCTTTAAACTTTATTAAATGCTTGTGATTTGCTAAACACCTGTGCTGAAAATGCAAAGTTTAAAGAAAATAGCTCTTGCTTTTTTTTTTTTTTTTTTTTTTGAGATGGAGTTTCACTCTTGTTGCCCAGGCTGGAGTGCAACGGCATGATCTCGGCTCACCTCAACCTCCGCCTCCCGGGTTCAAGCAATTCTACTGCCTCAGCCTCCAGAGTAACTGGGATTACAGGCACGCGCCCCCACGCCCAGCTAATTTTTGTATTTTTATTAGAGACGGGGTTTCCCCATGTTGGTCAGGCTGGTCACAATCTCCTGACCTCAGGTGATCCGTCCGCCTTGGCCTCCCAAAGTGCTGGGATTACAGGCGTGAGCCACAGTGCCCGGCTGCTCTTGCCTTTTTAATAAACCCAAAATTTGGAAAAGAAGAAGAAAAGGAAAAATTTACTAACAATTCTATGACCTTAATCCAAAACTTAGCATTTTATTGTATTTTTTTGATTTCTACTTTTTCTCAAATTTAATATTTTAGATCATACCATAAAAGCAAATTCATACAGTTTTTCTCCAGTGTAATGGATGTCTTCCTTCTCTCCCTCCTGATCTATGTGTGCTGTTTTTCCTGTCCTGTGCCTTGGGAGGCTGATGGGTACAGATGACCTCAAATGTGTTCTTGCCCTCCAGCTTTACCATGGGGGGGACCTGAGCTGGTTATTGGAGAGGAGAAATGGTATTAGAATATTTATTCTGCTGGATCCCTCCATATGGGGTGGCTTTGAGATGGTGTGTCCCTTGGTTTAAAGAAGTCACAACCGCTGTCATCGTCGACTAGGTGTCTCCAAGACACTCTTTTTCCAAGTTCTGGCAATTGCTTTTTTCCCTCACCTCATTAGGCTTAGAGCTAGTGACAGCTCTCCTGTTACTAGCTCTGGGGTACTATCTCAGATGGTTTCCTATTCTCTGTACACTCTTGGTAAATTGATTATTTCCTGAACCTGTATCAAATTATTCCAGGTTGACTTTATCATCTGTTTCCTTTTAGAACCCTGAATGATATTTGTAATAATACAATATAAAGCCTGGATGAATGCATCATAATTGACTCAATTTTTTTCCTATTAGTGTTATTTATAATTATTTATTAGTTTAATACTATAGCGAACCTTTTGCCAATGGCTCATTCTCTCCTCTTCTGTCTCTTCCTTTTCCTAACATTTAAAAATATTTTTGTGGCTGGGCACGGTGGCTCACACCTGTAACCCCAGCACTGTGGGACACCAAGATGGATCACTTGAAGTCAGGAGTTCGAGAGCAGTCTGGCCAATATGGTGAAACTTTGTCTCTACTAAAAATATAAAAAAATTAGCTGGGTGTGGTGGTGGGTGCCTGTAATCCCAGCTACTTGGGAGGCTGAGGCAGGAGAATCACTTGAACCTGGGAGGTGGAGGTTGCAGTGATCCGAGATCATGTCATTGCACTTCAGTCTGGGCAACTAGAGCGAGATTCCATCTCCAAAAAAAAAAAAAATTGCTTATATTCTGAAAATTAGAAATATAGCCCCAAACTAGCTGAAATATTTCCAAGTCTCTTAGTACAAATTATTAAAATGTTTTGTAAAGTATTACACAAATTCATACTACTGCATACAATAGATACGTGTGATATTTTCTCTACATCCTTTCTAATGTTAAATGTTCTTAAAAATAATTTTGCCAAATCTATGGTTTTAAAAAATTAATTCTTTATTCTTACAATGTATTACTCCCTTAATTACTGATGAGCTTAGATCTTCTACTGCATGCTTGTTTATCAGGTATCTTTTCCTTATATGTGAATTTCCATGAATGTTTTTGCCCATTGATTGATCTAGAACTTAGTGTTCTTTTATCCTGACTGATACAAGCCATTCATAAGAAAGAGTTATCACATTGTTTAGATTTGCTGGAACTATTATTTCAAGTCTGACTTTAGCTTTTCTATGTCTCTGTGTTAGGATTTAAAAAATTAAATTCTAAGCACTTGAATCTGTTGATCTCCTTTGTGTTTTATTCTATGGCTCTAAGCTTGGAAAGTTCTTACTCCTATGGAGATTAAGTTCTTATTCACCTTTTTTCCCTCTAGTTTTTCTAAGATTTGATATTTTTATATTTAATTCTTTAACTCATCTAAAACTGATTTCTCTGCATTATATGAAATAAGTGCTTAAAATAGATTTTTCCCTCTAAATTGTTATCAGGAGGTCCCAGCACCATTTGTTAAATGATTCTTCCTTTTCACATTGGTATGTAATGTCTCCTTTATCATGCATTAAATTCTTATACATACTGGAATCTATTTCTGGGCTGTTTTATTTCATTGATCTGCCTGTCTATTCTTGTGCCAGTATCATACTTTCAAAAAGGACTTCATCAGATATGTTTGCAAGAAGACACACAGGAAAGAAATAGACTGACCATTTGAGGCCAATTGTAAAATTTTGGTGTAACAGAGAGAAAACCATATTCTTTGGTTTTTAAAATTTTTCCTCTTCTTTCAAGAAAATATCTCATTTTTTAAAAGAAAGCAATTATTCATCAACATAATATTAGAAGCTAAAAGTATGTGAAAAGTTATAAAAATAAAAAAAATTACCTGTTTAAAAGAAGCATAATTCTTCTGCCCTATATAAGTTACTGACAGCTTCTGTAGTCCAGGAATTGTGTCTGAACCTTAAATAAATAGTTTTATTTAACCCTCAGATAATTCTTTTGTGGGACACATGTTATTATTCCTATTTGTCAAGTCCTCAGAATTTCTCAGGGCTTTACAGCTCAACTAGGATTCAAAATAGACCTCCAGTAACAAAGACAAAAATCAACAACAACAACAACAATACCTTCTCGTGCTGCATAATGACACTTTGGTCAATGATGGACCACATATAGGACGGTGGTCCCATAAGATTATAATGGAGCTGAAAAATTCCTATTGCTCACTATAGCCATAATGATGTCACAGTACAATACACTACTCATGTTTTTGGTGATGCTGGTGTGAACAAACCTACATTGTATCACCAATCATATAAAAGTATCACGCATTCCATTAAGTACAGTACATAATAGTTGATCATGATAATAAATGACTATATTACTGGTTTATGTCTTTACTATCCTATACATTTTATTGTGATTTTAGAGTGTACTCCTTCTATTTCTAAAAACATGTTTGCTTTTTTAACTGTAAAACAGTATGCCATGTTACACGGGCAGCAACCTTACACATCTCTTTACAATCTCTTTATTTCATCACTTCCTGTTGTGCTTGATTTAATCTGGTGGTGTTTTGTTCATTGTGGGACCCTAGGCATGCAAAATTTATGGCTAATGCTGTCAGTAAGAGGACACATCAAGTGACTGACCTGGAAACAAAATTAAACATGATGACGGACAACGAAGGTGGAAAATCAGTGGTGGTTACTGTTTGCCAGGTAGGCAAGTCCCATTCCACCATAGCTACTATCTTGAAGAACAAGAACAAAGGGACAGAAACTGTTAAAAGATCTGCTTCACTGAAGACAACAAGGCTGAGAAAAATTCAGGAGGGGCCCATATCAGATAGGGAGAAACTCCTAATGACCTGGATTGAGGACCAGACTCAGAAGTCTATCCCTCTTAGCATGGTGATGATCATGGGCAAAGCAAAAAGTTTGTTTGAGATGTTGAAGGAAAAGGCTGAACCCAACTACCATGCTGCATTTACTACCAGCCCTGGGTGGTTTAAAGAATCACTATTCATGACATATGTGAAAGTAAGTGGTGAGTCTGTGCATGCTGATGTGAAGGCAGATGAAATTTTGAAAATTCTAGCAAGCTGATTGTGGAAGAAAATTACTTGCCAGAGCAAATCTTCAATATGAATGAATCCTCCCTATTCTGGAGAGGGATGCCTGAAAATGACTTTTATACATAAGGAGGCCAAGTCAATATTTGGTTTCAAGGCTTGTAAGGACAGGATAATAGTCTTGCTTGGGAAGAATGGTACAGGCTACAAATTGTAACCCTTTGTGATCTGGCACTGTGAGAACCCAAGGGCCTTCAGGCGTATCAATAAGCACACATGGCCAGTGTACTACAGGAGCACTAAGAAGTCCTTTTCCAAGCGCCTTTTCCAAGATACACTTCCAAATTGCTGTATCAGTGAATTGGAGAATTACTATTTGGAGAATAACATAGTCTTCAAGATTTTGCTTATTGTTGATAATGCTCTTACACATCCTCTTTCTTTCCAATATCGAGGTGTCATTTGTCCTTCCAAACACCACCCCTTTGATCCAACCAATGGATCAAGGAGTAGCAGCTTTTAAGGTCTACTACGTGGAGAGGACCTTTGCCCAGGCTATTGCTGCAACTAAGGGAGACACTGATGCAATTCTGGAAGGATTACAACATCTATGACTGCATCACAAATTTTGTTTGGCACATTTGTTCTCACTTATAAGTGGGAGATGAACAATGAGATCGCATGGACACAGGCAGGGGAAAACACACACTGGGGCCTGTCAGTGGGTATGGTGTGGGGAAGGAGAGCATTAGAAAAAATGGCTGATGCATGTTTGCTTAATACCTAGGGGGTGGGTTGATAGGTGCAAGAAACCACCATGGCGCATGTTTAGCTATATAACCAAACCTGCACATCCTGCACATGTACCCCAGAACTTAAAATAAAAATTAAAGAAAGGAAAGCAAATACATAATAAAGTCTAGATCAAAGAAAAAAAGACTTTTTGTTGGGCTTGGGGTGATGCTGTCAAGGAGTGTACGAATGGCATCTGAAAGATAACACTCAAGAAGTTTGTCCCTGGCTTCAAAGGATTTGTCAAGGATGAGGAGGTTGCAAAAACCAACAAGGCTGTGGTTGAGATGGAAAACAAGTTTAACCTGGATGTGGAGGAAGATGATATTGAGGAGGTCCTAAAGGTCCTGAGGAACTGAATAATGAGGAGCTATTGGAAGTGTAACAAGAACATAGTTGGAGAAGAGGCAAGAGAAAAGGAAACTGCAAGTGAGAGAGAAAAAAGAAGAACCCCCAAGAAAATTGACAGTGAAGGATTTAGCAGAAGCTTTTGCAGACCCTAACAAGTGCTTTAAAAGATTTGAAAACATAGACCCCAACAACGAAAGGTTTTCACTAATACAGAGGAATGTTTATGGTGCATTACCTGCTGAACGCAAATTTATAATGGGAAAGAAAAACAAGCCAAGCAAACCACCATAGATATATTTCTAAAAAGAGTGACACCTCTGCAAGAAAAGCCTCAGGCAGTTTCTTCCAAAGGGGTTTGTACCCTGAAAGACACAATCTCAAATGCTGTAATACCAAATATTGAAATCCCAAAAGATTAACATCCCTAAAGTCTAAAACCCCTAGTGTCTAAAATCTCAAAAATTCACACAGGATAGTTGCATCATGTTAGGTAGGAATGCTACCATGTTATTGGCTTTATGCAGAAAAAATTGATTTTAATTGAATCCCCAAACATAATCACAGATTTGTAATTAGGTGAGATCAAGGCTTCTAAAAGTTCAAAGTGTTACCAATAAAGTTTGTGTTTTCCGTTTAGCCCAATGCATTTGGCAGAAAATGCAGATGAGTGGATTGGACGTGCAATATAGCAACAATGAAAACTTCATCTTAAAAACACATCATTTGCCTGCATTGATATCCCCTCCATCTGATGACATTCCAGGAGGTTTTAATGAATTAAAGCCACATTTACTTTAAGAAGTCAATGAAGTTACTGATTGGTTCAAAATAATGATGTCTATCTTAGCATAAGAAGACACTTAAGCAACAGTGATTCCATTCACTTTCCAATATTGTTTCCACCAAATGTGTGGTCTGTGTATGGAACAGATTTCCACTTTCCCAAAACAATTTAGAAGCATGACACAGAAGATGAGAAAATTCAATAGAGAATGCTCACGTTAGTGTATATTGAATCAGAAGACTCAAAAAGAGAAGCACCACATAGAAAATGAATGTGAACATACTATCTGAGGAGAGTAATGCCGTAAAAGAAAAAAAAAAACCTCTTCATTGTGATGTAAGGCATGAAAATAAAGTTAATTATCATGAAAGTCAGCTAGCTCTTATGAAATATCTCCACGGAATTGTCCATAATCTATCTTTTTCATACACTTTTTCATATGTCAAATTTTCTTTTCCGTTATTTTTTGCTATTTTAAATTATCAGCATTATTTTTTACAATTCACTCTGCTATGTATTTCATCTTCACATCATTTCCAATACCGGAGGTATAAACTGTATAAAGATTTTTGGAGAGTTCTAATTGTTTTACACATCTTTTGCAAATATTGTTCCACGAAAGTGCATTACCACAACATTGACTTTGTGTGTAAGCATTGCGACGGTGCATAAAAATGTTAAAACTTCTTCACTGTATGAAGAGGTATCCTTTTCATACGTCTGCATTCGTGAAAGATAAAATTTCTCAAGATCATGAGTCTTTGGGCCACTGGTGCGGTGGTGATGCAGTGGTGACCCATCAAGTTTTTGACTGATCTCAAAAGACTTAGTTTGTCCATCGTGGTATTTCAGATGACTGCAGTTATAAAGCTGAGTGCACACAATTACCAACTACAGTAATACACATTTAAAATTTTGCTTCTTGACCTATTTCTTCATGCATATGGTTCCTTTGCTCATAGCTCTTACACTCGTGTGACTGTTGTTAGTATACCTGAGTATACTTCATGCTTGCCAAAATATGTAGACTATTATTGCCTATTTTATTGTGTAAAGTGGCCCATGATCTGTCATGTTTTCAAAGAAATCATTTTTTAAAAAATGTAAATAAATATATTGAAATATAATTTTAAATTATATTTTCCAGAATTATAGTTTTGAGACTTTGATCTTTCAGGATTTCCATATTTGGGATTATGGCGTTCAGGATTGTGTCTTTTGAGATTATGATCAGCTTTCCCTTCGGAAGGTATTCTGGGAGAAGGCATTGTTATTTTAGGAGATGGCAGCTCAATATGTGTTATTGCTGCTGAAGACCGCCCAGTGGGACAAGTTGTGGAGGTAGAAGATAGTGATATGGATGATCCTGACCTTGTGGAGGCCTAGGCTAATGTGTGTTTTTGTGTCTTAGTTTTTAGCAAAAAAGTTTAGAAAGTAAAGTAATATATATATATTTTTTGAGACGGTATTTCACTCTGTTGCCCAGGCTAGAGTGCAATGCTGCGATCTTGGCTCACTGTAACCTCTGCCTCCTGGATTCAAGTGATTATCCTACCTCAGCTTCCCAAGTAGGTGGGATTACAGGCATGTGACACCACACTTGGCTAATTTTTGTATTTTTAGTAGCCTGGGTTTCACCACGTTGGCCAGGCTGGTCTTGAACTCCTGACCTCACTTGATCTGCCTGCCTTGGCCTCCCAAAGTGCTAAGATTACAGGTGTGAGCCACCATGCCTGCCTAAAATAAAAAATTTCTAAGTAGAAAAAACCTTATGGAATAAGGATATCAAGAAATAAAATATTTTTGTAGAGCTGTACAGTGAGTTTGTGTTTTAAGTTGTGCTATCATAAAAAGTCAAAAAGTTGAAAAAATTAAAAAGTTTATAAGGTAAGAAAGATACGGTAAGCTAAGATTAATTTATTAATGGAAAAAGAAAAACGCAGACCAGGCGCGGTGGCTCACGCCTGTAATCCCAGCACTTTGGGAGGCCAAGGCGGGCAGATCACCCGAGGTTGGGAGTTTGAGACCAGCCTGACCAACATGGAGAAACCCCGTCTCTACTAAAAACACAAAATTAGACAGGCATGGTGGCGCATGCCTGTAATCCCAGCTACTCACGAGGGTGAGGCAGGAGAATCGCTTGAACCCGGGAGGCAGAGGTTGCGGTGAGTCGAGATTTCGCCATTGCACTCCAGCTTGGGCAACAAGAGCAAAACTCTGACTCAAAAAAAACATTAATAAAAGAAAAATACTTTAAAAATAAACAGTGTAAACTAAATGTACAGTATTTATAAGGTCTACAGTAGTATACAACAATGTCCTGGGCCTTCACATCCACTCACCATTCACTCACTAACTCACCCAAAGCAACTTCCAGTCCTGTAAACTTCATTCATGGTAAGTGCTCTGTAGAGGTGTACCATTTTTTATCTTTTATACCTTATTTTTACTGTACCTTTTCCATGTAGAGATATGTTTACATACACAAAGACTTACCACTGTGTTACAGTTGCCTACAACATTCAGTGCAGTAACGTGCTGTACAGGTTTGGAGCCTAGAAGCAACAGGCTATACCGCATGCCTAGGTATGTGGTAGGCTATACTACCTACCTAGGTTTGTGTAAGTACACTCTATCGTGTTCACACAATGACAAAATCACCTAAGCATGCATTTTTCAGAAGGTATCCCTGTCTTTAAGCAATGCAGACTGTATTTATCTGGCTTCATCCCCTATTGCAATGTAGGAATTACCCTTCCATTCTTCACAAGTAAGCCAGTGGAATCTACATGAGTAAAATGTCCCCATAATTAGCTCTTGCATCACCATGTGGCATCTTACTGTTGACCTTCTCTCCTGCTCCAGAAATCTGTGACATACTCTAGCAAAATGCCATTAATACTGGGGAAACTTACCAACATTCAGCCCAAGGCTGCTGATGCCCAACTAAAGGAAATGGAAAGGGAAGCAGGCAGTCTTACATGGCCGCAGGTAAGAGAGGGATAGAGAGGGGAAACCTCCACCTATAAAACCATCAAATCTTGTGAGAACTCTTTGACTATCAGGAGCACAGCATGGGGGAAACCATCCCCATGATCCAATCACCTCCCAGCAGGTCCTTTCCTGACAGGTGGAGATTATAATTTGGATTACAATTTGAGATGAGATTTAGGTGGAGACACAGCCAAACCATCTCAAAGGACTTGAGGTAATGTTGCTGGTTTGAAGAAGGGGCTACGTGAGAAGGAATGTGAGCAGCCTCTAGGAACAGAGTGGTCCCTGGCAGCAAAGAAATGGGGACTCAGTTCCACAATCATAAGGAAGTGAATTCTTTCAACAACTTGAATGAGCTCCGGAGAGGATTTTTCTCCAAAGCCTCCAGATAAAAGCTCACCCCAGGCTGGGGGTGGTGGCTCACACCTGTAATCCCAGTACTTTGGGAGGCCGAGGCAGGTGGATCACGAGGTCAGGAGTTCAAGACCAGCTGGCCAAGATGGTGCAACCCTGTCTCTACTTAAAATACAAAAATTAGCTGGGCATGGTGGCAGGCGCCTGTAATCCCAGCTACTTGGGAGGCTGAGTCAGAGAATTGCCTGAACCCAGGAGGCGGAGGTTGCAGTAAACCGAGATCGTGCCACTGCACCGCTGCACTCCAGCTTGGGCAACAGAGTGAGACTCCCTGTGGAAAAAAAAAAAAAAAAAGCAACAACAACAACAAAAAGCTCAGCCCAGCTGATACCGTGATTTTAACCTTGTGATATCCTTAGTAAAGAATCCAATTTTTGACCTAAAGAACTATGAGTTAATAAATACGTGTTGCTTTAAGCTGCTAAATTTTTCATAATTTGTTATAGAAGCAATAGAAAATGAATACAGTTGGTAGTGTGCCTTAATATCATAGTATTAATAATAATGTAATAATAATGAAGCATTTATTGCAAGCTTACTATATACCGAGTCCATTATAGGCATTCTGTCAATGAATCCTCATTTCACCTCTACGACCTAGGTTACAAATTGCTCAAAGTAACCTATTAAGTAATGAAACCAGGATTTGAATTTGCTGAAATCTTCTATTAAAATAAAAAATGATCCCATTCCCCATATGTTTATGCATTGGTTCATCAACACTATCCTGGCATGCAATTCCTTTGCAGATTTTCCAAATACAGATGCCACACTACACACATCATCACGGTCTCCCCTTTACTAAGCAGCACTGCAAGTCTTGAGGCCTGTGCTCTGGTACTTCCAACATCCTAATGTTCCCACTCAAAACTTCTCTAGCTACCCAAACCCTTGGGTCCATTTATCTCCTCTCCATTTCCTTAGCGCCAGTTATTAGTATCATTGATTTGGCATTTAATGCCATGTAACATTATAACAATCCCTCTATATTGTATTTAGTGTATTTCTGTTCTTAGTAGAATATAAATGCTTTCTGTTTTGGTCACTGTTGGGTTCCAAGCACCTAAAATAGTTTCTAACTCATTGGAGATTAAATACTCTTGTTGAATGAACGAACACATGAACTTAGACATTTTTCACTGCTCTCATTCAAATTATATTTATCTGATTCATTTCAAATCAAGTTCTTCTAGACTTCTGCATGATCATCTGATTTTTACTATATCTGCACTTGGTGGGGACCATGCAGAAGATGAAATGTGGGAACTTTTCCTTTAATCCATATCTGTTAGTGCCGTAGCCATGGATGAAAAATACTATTTATTCCTTAACTGCTTTGTTCCTGGTCTTTTTGAAGTACTTTACATATATACATTTTCTCATTTAACCTTTACATTACCATATGAGGTAGGTTTAGTAGCTCCCATTTAAACAATGAAGAAATTGAAGATCAGAGAGGCCAACCCAAAGCTACATGGCTTACAGAGGTCATGACTGGCATTCAGACATTTCTGAATCCAAAGCCCATATCTTTTAGCATGCCACTATAGCATGCCACTAGAATGAAAGCTCCACAAAAGCAGGATATTGATTTTGTTTTTCCCTGTATCTTTAGTGCCTAGCATGTATTTGGAGATTAATGCACAGCTGTTGAATAAATGAATGAATCAAAGAACAAATGAATGAAACACGTCTTCTCTCTAGTTCTGCTTCAGAGGGAAAATTCTCATTTTTCATCCAAGTAACTTTTATTTAGATTCTCCTATACATGTTTTGGCTCAATTTCCACTTTCATCTTGGCCTTACAGAGGTATTAGTGTATCAGAATTGTAGGGTTTCTTAGAAGGTAGTTTATTTAGCTTCCCACCAATGCAGAAATCCTTTCTATGGCATCCTGGACAGATGGCCAGCCAGCCTCTACCTAAACACCTCCAGTCACGGAAGACAAAGGGGAACAAGAGCCTGTTTTATTTTGGGGGAAGTTCTGATGATTAGAAATACATTCATCTGATTGAACTGCATTCTTCCATATCAGTATTCTTCATGTTGCAAGAAACAGAAAGCACATCTGAAGATGGCTTTAAACACAGTGAGAATTGCTCAAGTCAGTACTTGAGTGGTTCAATGTTAAGGTGAATTTCAGGTACAATTTGAGCCAGAGGTTCATAGTGTCCTCAAGGCTCTGATTCCATTTCTTGGCAATCCTTTATGCCCTGACATCTTCCATGTGTCAGCACTCTCATTTGACTACTTTTTTATAATAGGAAAACGTGTCAAAAGCAGTTCTAGGGTCTTCTAGCCACACACCACCATTATCTTGAGTAAGAGATTAAGAGCTTTTATTCCAGATAATCAAACCGGAATAAGTGGTGAGGCTTACTCTAATTAGACAGGAGTAAGACCTCATAATTCATGGGGCCAGAATGATAAAACACAGCTACTGATTTAGCCTAAGTCAAGGATTCCAAGGCCATTATGTTATGATGCAGAAGGGGAGTATAGTGATGTGGAAGTGTTTGAGTTGAAGGGGGTGTAACAAACACTCTTGGCCAAGGGTCTCCAACCCCTAGGCCACAGACTGGTATGGATCTATGCCCTGTTAGGAACCAGACTGCACAGCAGGAGGTGAGCGGCAGGTGGGTGGGCATTACTGCCTGAGCTCTGCCTCCGTCTGATCAGCAGTGCCAGTAGATTCTCATAGGAGTGCAAACTCTATTGTGAACTGCACAAGAGAGGTTGCACATTACTTATGAGAATCTAACTAATGCTGATGATCTGAGGTAGAACAGTTTCATCCCAAAATCATCCCTGCTCCCAACCCCCACCCTATCCATGGAAATACTGTCTTCCACAAAACTGGTCCCTGGTGCCAAAAAGGTTGGGGACCACTGTTCTTGGCTACCCTGTAATCCTTCTGAATTCTGGCCTTCCAACAGCAATAAAATTGTATTCATGTGTCTACACTCCTGCCATGCAGTCCATGTGACTCAGAGGCAGCTACTTTATCACTGGGTAGATTCCATGCTTAATTCCTGATTAGCCTCATGTAATCAGTGCATGGAACTCCTCTGGTGACCGTGATTGGTCTGGGGTTAGGCAACAGCTGAAGTTGAACCAATAAAACAAAGCGGAAAGATTATATTCTGTGTCCGGGGAAGAGGTTTTCCTCTCTCCTTCATAGAGATAAATGGGAAAGTGTATAGTCCAGATTGCCACCAGAAGAGTTTTTTTGTGACTATAATGGTGTCAGCCTTAGAATGAAGCTGTTGTTACTGACCACAGAATGGAAATGGAAAGGACTCAGTCAACAAAGGTATCACTGAGCTTCTAAGAGGTCCATGTTTGGATCCCTTCCCAACTAGAGCTCACTAATTCCAGCTATGTGAGATAATAATATTATACTGCCTAACCCTGTTTGTTGAATTATCCTTACCCTTGCAGGCAGAATGGTTGTTGGAGAAGCAACCAGGAGGCAAGCACAACCTCATAGGATTCTTCTTCCATCTACCCATTGGCTCAATCTCTATCCCACAAAATTTTAAGGACAGGTGTCTGCCCACATGGTACAATACTTTAGAACAGCTGATGATCTGAGATGGATCAGGCTATTATTCCTAGCCCTTTGGTAATTCTCCATATGTCATGGCATCTGGACTCTTCATCATGGCCATTCTATTCTGCAAATATGACAAGGCTTGTACAATTGAACATCATATTCCGAACATGGCCTGGCCTCCTCTGGGTACAATGAGAATATTATGTTACATAATATATGATCTAACTTGGTGGAATGCAAAGAAAACTGGAGTAAATGTAATTGTAAGGGATTCAAGTCCACGATCCACCTACTTCAAGCAAATCTTCTAACCACACTGAAACTCAGCTTTCTTCTTGATAAAATGGGAATAATAATCCCTGTTTACTTCAAAACATTGACATGCAAATCAGATGAAATAATAGAAGCAAAATTCCTTGTAAATTGTAAAACTATATGAATGTGAGAAATGATGATTAATGCATCTTAAGATGGGTCAGTTTCCTTAAGCAGTTGTATCACATAGTTTAATTACAACCTGCCTTGTTTCAGAAAGAATTTCAGGCTTTTATAAGATAACATAAAAAAGACAAGATGGCATAAATTAAAAACAATTTTTTTTAAAAAAAGGAAAAAAAATCAGCAAAGCCAGGAAACAGACATTGAAAGTCTGGCCCAGGGTAGGCACTCAGTCAACGTTTTTCAATGAATATTTGGGTTGATCACAAATTCTCCTCTGAGGTTTCTTGAAGCCAGTATGATTACAGAAATTGTGTCTGTTATGCAGTTCTCAATTCCCATGGAAAAAAAATAAAATAAATGTAACCTCTCTGGGGTAGCTTTTTTGGATTTCCTAGCTCAGGAGACACATTATCATCACATTTACATTAATATTTCAAAATTCACATCTACATAAATCATATTAGCAGGACCTTAAACCTCTGAGATATGACTCTACAGGCCCAGGCCATGTAGCCACCCCCAGCCCTGAGACCCTACGTGTCTGGTGGTTCAGAGGGGAGAATTTCTCTTCCTACCCAGATGAAGGCCCACCTTCAGGGTCCCCTTTTTCCACTTCGGGATCTCCCCCTTCTCGTCAGATTGGCAGTTTGGTTGTCCCCTACTTTCAAGGAAACCCAATCCCAGCCAGAGAGATATGACTTTACCCTCTGGTGTCAATGAACAACTATATCTGCATGCAAAATTATTTTAACCTTAGTGCAGCTCCCCAGAGCAGAGTTATTCAGGCTTAAATAATGTCTTCCTGTGTTCAGGTTGAACTTTGCTTTTCTAAGCTGCCTCGCATGCTCCTTTCAGTCTGAGGGGAAGATCAGATCAGCTCCTCCAACAAAACAGACTTGTTGAAGGAAAGCATGAATGGTGCAATTCGGAGAAACTCTCTGAGTGGCCTTCGTATCATCATATGCTTAGATCTGTCACAATAAATGTGGTGATCACTGAATTATTTTTTTAGGTTCACTTAATTTTCAAGAAAATGCTATAAATAAATGTATACATAAGAAACAGGGTTAGAGTAGATAGCAACCCTTCTAGATTGACGCAACTAGTGAGCAGCAGTCCAAAGGTGTGGATTCAGACTTGTTTCATTGTAAATTCTATCACTTAACCTGGCATTATGGCAGCTATGTTGGACCTAAGTGACTAAAGGAATAGAAGAATTCATTCAACAAACATTTATCAAACTCATTCCTTGGGCTAAGCCTTGTATTTGGCCCTTCTGCACTATTACTTATCTTTCATTAATGTACTCATTAATTCTCCCGGTAATATCTTTGTTCTCTATTTCAAGCAGAGTGGAACTTCTTACCTGGATTTCTCCTTTGAGGCTGTTTTCTGAGACTTGGTACCAAAATGACAGATGCCCTGTGAATGTAGGCACATTAAAGAGAGGGAACACGGACTTTCTTGCTCCCTTTATGTATTATTTCACATTTAATTAGCCTGGGTAATTTCTTCCAAAACCTCTCACATCTGCTGCCAGCCCTGGGAATTCCTGTGGCTCATTTTGTCTTGGGAACTTCTGTCATCTGCACTTGGGGACCTCCGTCTTTGATTTCACTACCAAGTAAAGCAGTACGATCTGCCCCTGTTTCTCAGTGCTTACCGTAGCCTTTGTTGGGGTCTGGTACCGACATGCTCACAGACAGGGCTACGACTTTAGTTTGCCAGGGCCAGGGAGTGAGTCAGAGAGAGAAGACAGATCCCCAAAGACTGAAAAGAGTATGCATGAGGATGTGTTTGTTGAAGGTGTGCTGCGGAGAAAGTGTAAATCTGCTGGTTAGTGTAAATCTGCCAGTTAGCTGGAAATGAATACAAATTCAGCATTCATTTGTATCCATTTATTCCACAAGCAAGAGGGCTTGAGAGGCTGCACAGTGGAGCACACTCCAGATGAGGGAAGAGAAAGCCTGGATTCTGGTTTTGACCTTGTTGCTCACTTGTAAGTGAATTTGGACCTATTATTTCCTGACCGAGCTTCAGAGTCTCTCTCTGTCAGGTGGGTTTATTAATAACTGCCTGTCTATGGAGCAGTCATCTTATGTCCTATTCTTCAGCCCCAGCTCCACCAAAGTAACACAAAACATGTTACTTAAACCTCCAAGCCTCTACTTTCTCATCTGAACGATGGGAATAAGGATAATACCTAATTCAGAGCACTATTGTGGAGACTGAATGAAGCAGAGCATAGGAGGAATTTATACGAAATACAGTAAGCCCTGAAACCATGTTAGCTACATGATATAGTTTGGATGTGTGTCCCCACCCAAATTTCAACTCACATTGTAATCCCCAATATTAGTAGTGGGGCCTGGTGAAAAATGGTTGGATCATGGGGGCAGTTTCTCATGAATAATTTAGCACCATTCCCCTTGGCAATTTCCTTGCAATAGTGAGGCCTCATGAGATCTGGACATTCTAAAGTATGTAGCACCTCCCCTCTTCTCTGCCTTGCTCCCGCTCTGGCCAAGCAAAGTGCCTGCTCCCTGTTTGCCTTCGTCATAATTGTAAGTTTCCTGAGGCCTTCCTGGAAGCCAAGTAGATGCCAGCATCATGCTTTCTGTACAGCCTGCAGAACCATGAGCCAATTAAACATCTTTTCTTTATGAATTACCCTGGCTCACATATTTCTTTATAGCAATTGGAGAACAGACGAATACAGCTGGCTTCGTCAATATTACTCTCTCATAGGATTGTTGTAAATAACAAATGAAACTTTACATATTCCCATTCAGTACAACCCCATGAAATAATCATAATTATATATGAACAATAAAAACATGTTATGGATTTACAGGATCATTGGTATTGAACACTTACCTTGCACCCAGCAATATACTAAGATAACAGAAACATATCTTTAGGATAACAGGATTTTACAGATGATCTGATTCTGTTCTCATTTTATAGGCAAACACTGAGGCACAATGAGACAGAATTACTTGCTAATATCCAGAGCTGACTAGTGACAGATTGGAACTAGAAACCAGATCTCCTGGAGCCTTAATATGGTTTTTATTTCCATCTGTTGCATTTTACATATGAAGAAACCAAAGCTGGAGAAGCTGAATGAAATGCCCTCCGTCATGTAGGTAAGCAGTGGTACATCTAAGATTCATATTTATAATAGGTCACATTTATGGTGCGCCTTATGTATGCCAAACATTGTTCTCAGTGCTTTGTGTGTATCATATCATTTAACCCTCTCAAAAAACCTTATGAGTTAGTATTGGGATCTCCAGTTTTCAGACATTGGGATGGAGGCACAGGAAGTCCAGTAAATTGCCGAAAGATGCACAAAAGGTGCCAGGATTAGAACACAGACCATCTGGCATCAGAATCTGCACACTTCACCCCTGTAAGTGTTTGGAGTCTTTAAACCTCACGCTATTATCCTCTCCTGGCCCTGGCCTTGGGCACTAATGAGTTTGAGCTCTAGTCACGGATAAGGCTTAAGGACAAGGAGCAAGGAGCAAGGAGTAGTGTCAGTGGCAGTAAACAGACTGGCCACTGGATGACGAAAGAGCACATTTGTGTGGAGGCTGAGAAGCCTAAGAGTTGCAAAGGGGCCAGCACTTATTTGGAGCCTGTTGCTTTTAAGTTTCAGAGTTGCCAGGTGCAGTGACTCATGCCTGTAATCTCGGCACTTTGGGAGGCTGAGGCAGGCAGGTCACCTGAGGTCGGGAGTTCAAGACCAGCCTGGCCAACATGATGAAACCCCATCTCTACTAAAAATACAAAAAATTAGCCAGGCCTGGTAGCAGGCACCTGTCATCCCAGCTACTCAGGAGGCTAAGGCAGAAGAATCACTTGAACCCAGGAGGTGGAGGTTGTGGTGAGCCGAGATCACACCATTGCACTCCAGCCTGAGTGACAAGATTGAAACTCCGTCTCAACAACAACAAAAAAGCTTGAGAGTTATTAGAACCTCTCTGATAAAACAAAACTCTCTTGGCTGAGATGTGTTGGCAGGAGGGAAGACAAAACTGCCTCTGGTGGTTCACCGGGAAGAGGGAAGACCAGCATGGCCATCTGACGCCCCAATATAAATTGTCATAGAGTGGTGCATTCTGGTGAAGACACTGCCCACCCCTCACTCAACCATGCAGGCAGATGCACGCTGAGCATGAGAGTAGCAAGCAAAAAGTTGTAATCTAAAAAACCCAAGTTCATGTAAGAACTAATAAAATAAATAAGAACTGCAAATACAGATTCTAACTGTTTCTATCCACAACATAAATAGCCCAAATCTGCTTCTTACCAGTTCAAGTGACTGTAAGTTACTTCACCTCTTTATGTCTGTTTCCTCATATATAAAATAAGAAAAATGCTAGTAGCTAACTCATAGGGTGGCTATCATGAACTGGATGTTTGTGTCTCCACCAAATTTCAACCTAACCCACAATGTGATGGTATTTGGAGATGAGACCTTTGGAAGGTAATTAGGATTAGATGAGGTCATGGGGGTTGGGCATTCATGATGAGATTGGTGTCCTTATAAGCGGGCATCAGAGAAAGATCTCCCTCTCTCTCTCTTTCATATTTTATTATGGAAGCCCTAGCAGACTAAGACAGCAGTTGTGAAAATTAAATGAGATAATCCATGCGCCCATGCCTAGTGATTGCTTTGGGTGTGTATGTTGGTGTGTGCATTTCTTTTATTTATTTTGAGACAGAGTTTCGCTCTTATTGCCCAGGCTGAAGTGCAATGGAGCGATCTCGGCTCACCACAACCTCCGCCTCCCGGGTTCAAGCGATTCTCCAGCCTCACCCTCCTGAGTAGCTAGGATTACAGGCATGCACCACCATGCCCAGCTAATTTTGTATTTTTAGTAGAGACGGGGTTTCACCATGTTGGCCAGGATGGTGTCGATTTCTTGACCTCATGATCCACCCACCTCAGCCTTCCAAAGTGCTGGGATTACAGGCGTGAGCCACCATACCCAGCCATGTGTATTTCAATGTGTGATATATTTATATATCCACAGTGGAATGCACATCCGTAGTCCAGGATGCTATTGTGGGCCTATCCTCTAGGTACAAGGGTGTGGGTGTGTGTGTGTGTGTGTGTGTGTGTGTTTTCCCTGGCTCAATTAACACTAACCAACTCCAGCCCACACAAAAACCTGTATTAACACCTATAGTTAAAGCATTGCTGTACCTGGAAAATGGGCCCACAGTAGCATTCTGGACTACAGACGTATGTTGCCGTCGGGATGAAGAATGCCTTGCCATTCATTTTACATCCTGGAAAAACTGCTGAACCAGCACTGCCATCTCTGCAGCAGTAGATGGGCCCCATGGACAATGCAGGCCTAGGTTTCAATGTCAACCCTGTATGAAGCAACAGCAAAAAATGGGGCCCACCTGCTGACTGATTCTCCAGCTCTCTGTGAAGCATTTAGAGCAGACTGCCTCCTTCATGCTGATTAAGCATTCTCGGACAATTCAGGAGCAATAGAGAGGTCCCCAGTAAGAACTTCTGGGCTTCTTGGTAATTTGGTCATATGAAAAGCTTGAGAAATTAATTACATTATTAAGAGAGATGTGACTTTATTTGTTCTGCAACTAGTTACAAGAAACAATAGAGGGGCATTTAATGAGCATTTACCATGCTCCAGGCACCCAATATTAAGTAATTTACATAACTCATCTCCTTTATTCTTTGCAAGATGGAGAGGGTAGGTTGTCTTATCCAAATATTATACACAAGGTGACTTGAGCCTCAAGGACAGAACTCTTGTCCAAAGTCACAAAGGTCTGGTGTGGCAGACCCAGAATTCAGAATCAAGAGTTTTGATAGCAAAGGCCAGATCCTTTCCATGGTGAAATACTGCAGTGCTTGAAATAGGGAGGGAGAACTATTATAATAAATGTGTTATATTATAGGATGTGTATGTGTTTTGTGAGTTTTTTGGGCAGGAAACGAACTAAATAATCAGTGTGTCTTGCCTTTAAGAGAGAAAGTTTAATTTAAAAAGGTGGCATTCAAATGGGAGGACCAGCCCTACTGCGCGTCTGGGTTCACCAGGTGAACTTGGCCAAATCAATTTTTTTTTTTTTTTTTAGTTTAAAGAGGAGCCCATCTGGAAAACTGGGCATAGTACAAGGGCCTTTTTCTGTAAACCAAATCTTGTAACAGAGCCAGGCTTTGTCCCTGAGAAGGAAATTGCCACAAAACGAGAGGAAGAAAGAATCCTTTTCCAATGCAAGAGCCATTCTAGGGCTGTGTGTGAATGCTGTGCCATGAGGCAACACAATTAGCAATTCCTGACACCAGCGGCTGCCACTCTCCTGGGCAACATCTGTGTTGGAATCACCATCTGCCGGCTCACCTTTCCCAGCCAGGATGGAGGCTGTGCTCATCCTGCTGACCACACGCTCCATGCCAAGCGTAACTGGCAGAGCCCTGCTATTCCCCTGAGGGTTGACTGGCATGGCCATCTTGAGGAAGGGACAGTTTGAAGGCCCCCAGGTCGTCCCACAATCAATGCTGATATTGCCAACAAAGCACCTTGCCTGTAAATATGGACCATGGCCCAGAGGACAAGGGAAACACAATAAATACGATTGAAATGGATGCTGAACATATTAGAATGTCTGCTGCAAGGTGCCTGCAGAATTTGTTTGTTCAACAGAACTAATAATATTAGCTACCACCAATTTAGCAGTGACTTCCTGCCTGTCCCTTTGGTAAGGGCTTTATGTTCATTATCTCAAATGATCTTGACAACACAGAGAGCAAGGTGCAATCACACACTTCATTTTACAGACAGGGAAACTGAGACTCAAGGAGACTAAGGAACTGACCAATATCATACTCCACTTGTGAGTGGCAAAGCCCAGGGAGAATTCAAATTAGTACCACCCCTGAAAATGCTCACCCCATACTGCCTTTCTCCCACTTCCATCCTTGCTAAAATGAATCCTGAAGGACATATCCCAAGGAGGACATCCTTTTTAAAAGGAACACACAAATACATACCCACCTCTTTCATACATTTTGTGACTCTATGTTCATACTCATGACAAGAAACATCACAGTTTCCTGGGGACGATGAATCTAATTTGTAATTTTGATTGAAGAAGTGAAGTAAATGTTTGAATTTTAAACAAAAATCTCTATGTTCTTTTTCTCTCTGGTCCCAAATTTCATCTCTAAAGCCAAAGGGCTGGACAACGGAATATCTAAGGTCTCTTCTACTTCCAAAATGCTGTGGTGTCTCAGAAAACCTGCATCCCAGGTGTGCAGAGGGCAAAGTGAGTACAACTGTTCCCACTGCATAGAGATCCTACACCAGCGTTGGCTCCATTCGCTCCTTTCTTTCTCCCTCAACATGGCTTTTTTCTTATTTTCTGTCTGTCCAAGTTCCATCTGGGACTTCTCAGATGGCACAGTCCCAACTCAGGTATCACCTGGTGCCTGAGGCTTTCCAGGAGTCACTGAGCTAGAGATAGCCTCCTTTTCTTAAAACCATGTGGGGTCTACCAGCAAATGAATGCCCTGGCTATGCTGTCTTGTAGGGCAACATGGTTGAGAATTCCCTGTTGGCTTCCCTTGGACTGGCCAGCAGGTGGGAGCAAAGCAGGCACTTAGCGGGTGGCTGTGGCTGGGATGGACCAAAGAGGGGCATGGCAATGAAGAAACTGCACGTGGGACTTGTGGAGTGGAGAGAAGGGAGACACGTTCTACAGTTGTTATGAGTGTAAGATTTGGGGAGATGCAAACCTACATATTAGGAGTTCTTGGCATTGATTGTATTTCTACCCTCTGACATTTTTAAGTATGATGGCCGGGGAAGATTTGATTGTCATTAATTCCCTCCTGACAATGAAACTTTTTCTTAAATGTGACTTTGTTCAGGGACTGGGCCACTGGGAGCACTGGGATTTATATAGTTTAGAGCAATGTTTGCTGACATTGCTTGTGACTACTTATGGCAACTTCCCCCCAGACTCTAGATCCGTCTGCCTCCCACCCCTTGTTTGAGTTTTGTCCCATCACAATACCTAGGGTTCCCTTCCTGTCAGCTTGCTTTCGTTCTTGCTTTTTTGTTTGTGTCTCCATGGAATTCCCTTTCTTCCTACCCTCTGGAACCATCTTTCTAGACTAATCTCAAACATCATCTTTTTGAAGCCTCCTCAGACATAACAGCTAAGTAGAACTACCACTCACTCTCATGCTTGCACTCTATCCTGGAGAGTGTGTACCACAACTAGATACCATAGACTTTTAACTCCATTGATTTGTTCACTGATCTGTTTCCTCTGCCACACATTGAGCTCCTAGAGGCTGAAACCATATCGGAATCCTTTATAATCTCCAGCATTCAGTAAATGTTTGTTGAATTAGTGAAGGTAAGAATCTTTAGGGTGCCTAGAGCAGAGTTTTGTACATGAAAAATAAAAAGTAAATTCTGGCCGGGCGCAGTGGTTCATGCCTGTAATCCTAACACTTTGGGAGGCCGAGGCAGGCAGATCATCTGAGGTCAGGAGTTCGAGACCAGCCTGGTCAACATGGTGAAACCCTGTCTCTACTAAAAATTCAAAAATTAGCTGGGTGTGGTGGTGCGTGCCAGTTATCCCAGCTACTTGGTAGGCTAAGGCAGGAGAATCGCTTGAACCCAGGAGGCAGAGGTTGTAGTGAGCTGAGATCACACCACTGCACTTCAGCCTGTGTGACAGAGCGAGACTCTGTATCAAAAAAGAAAAAAATGATATCTCACATTTATTTATTGTTTACTATGTACCAAAGAGTATGTTAATGCCTTTTTCAAATGATCAGATTTAATCCATTCAACAACTCTATGAATAACCTTGTGAGGTAGGTACCATTATCATCATTATTTTACTTAGAGGAAAAATGAGACTTAAGAAGGGATTAAGTAATTAGCTCAAGTTCCATATTTAGTAAGTGACTGAGCCAGGGATCAAAACTACACTGAGCTCACATATTCAACCTCAGTATTACATTGTGTCAGAAAGAAAGTGAAGGAAGGAAGAAATTAGGTATCACATGAGAATGGAAGCCAAATATTACGTAGATACAATAATGAAGTGACGTGTTTAAATCTAAGTAAACACACTTCACCTTATACATCTCGATGATTATTGATTATACATCCTATTCTTGTTATACTTAGTTGATGACTATCCCTTTCTCAGAGAGCCACTTGGCGAAGCTTTGGGAATATTAAACTAATAAATCCATGATTCACAACATTCTTGCTCTCTCTCCTTAGGACTGGCTGAAGATCTAAGAGCATATTCACTTGGATTTATTCAGGAACAGTAACCAACTCAGAGACGTCTTTTTGCACTGAGAGGCTGCCCTTCATGGAAACAATAGAACATCACTGAGATACAAGCCCAAGAGATACGGTAGGCTCTCAGGCTGGAAGGAAAACTCCATTCTCTTAGTTAAGGAAAGGAATGTTAATGTTATGGGAAGAGAATGGCCTTTGAAGCCACAGAGCCTTCAGTTCCCTTCTCCTGCTGCACACTTAGAACACGTGAGACTTTGCAAAAGCCACTTAACTTTTCTGAACTTTTATTTCTTTCATTAAAAGAGAAATGAGAATAGCACCTACTTCACAGTGCAATTTGTCATGCAATTGAAGTAATGTAACGCTTGTAAACAACAAACCACAGGGCCTGGCATATTGTCAACATGAGATACTGTTCTGACAAGTTTGGTTTTAAAACCATGAACCTGATTTCGAGGGTACATATGTGTGTATGCTCATTAAGCCCTCCAAAGGGAGTCCAGAAAAGGTCTGACGCCAGACTGTCCCATGTAAGATCTGCACAGGGTTCCCCTTTGAAGGGAGATATTCATTCCAGCCCATTAATTTGGCTTAGTTTGTGAAATCAACGAACATCATACTTTAGACACACCTCATACAACCCTGTACCGCCAAGGTACTTTGTGTGCAGTAGCACTGCAACAAATACTTGGCTGATTAATTCATAATTTGGGAACATGGATGGAACTCGGGGTGGTGGAGGAGTGAATACTGTAGCCTGGCTCCCTCCACATCTGCTGGCAACCTCCTTTAAGTATTCTTTCTTTTGTGCTGAAGGCATTGGAAAACTGAAAACAGTATTTTCTAGATTCCTCTGCAGCTAAAGATTTGGATGTGATCTTGATTTTATAATCAGACACACTTAGCAATATTTGAATCAGGCCTAAGTTACGCAGGGAAGGTTGGTTTTTTTGTTTTGTTTTGTTTTTGTTTGTTTGTTTTGAGATGGAGTCTTGCTCTGTCACCTAGGCTGGAATGCAATGGCGCGATCTTGGCTCACTGCAACCTCTGCCTCCTGGGTTCAAGAGATTCTCCTGCCTCAGCCTCCCGAGTAGTTGGGACTACAGGTATGTGCCACCATGCCCGGCTAGTTTTTTTTTATTTTTAGTAGAAATGAAGTTTCACTGTGTTAGCCAGGATGGTCTCAATCTCCTGACCTTGTGATCCACCCGCCTCGGCCTCCCAAAGTGGCAGGGAAGGTTTTAACCTAAGAGATATTCTGTTGCTGGTATTGACCATTCAGCCTCAATGTGACCCTGGAAACAAGAGTCTCTGTAGTCCTTCCTGACCACCAGCATTCTTCTTATGGTAGAAGGTCCTTCCTCTGGTAGCCAATCCCACAGTGCTATTCTAGAAATCATTCTTGGAGGTTAATTCTGCAGCCTGCTCCTCAAGCTCCTCCAATAATTCCCCCTGTTAATTCTCAAAAATTGTTAAAGGAACAGTCCTATTATCTATAACTAAACCTTAATGGGTACAATATTTAGTACCAGAAATGGTTATAGGCATTAGACTCTCTAGGATAAAAATCTGGTATAGGTTATGTAATCTGGCTGAGTCGAAGGCGGTGAATCCCTGGTTACTATTAGAGAATAGAAAACTAGTAGCCTAGAGTACCCACTGGTAAAGCAGTACTTAAATGAGTCCTATAGTCATCTGGAATGAAGAGTCTATTGAAGGCATAACTTGGCAAATGAAGTTGCCTTCATTATGCCAATACTCAGTACTTGGCACCTGTCAAAGGTATAGTGAACTCAGATACTGAAAGGACCAATAGTGCCCCCACCCTGACTCTGCCCACCTTTATCTCTCAACAGGACTGAAGATCCACATATTCTCCCATTACTAGTATTTGACATTCACCTGAAATTGGCAAAGGCACCATGACTATGCCACATTATTCTTCTAAATGGAATTTTCATAGTTTTGGATAAGTGATAAGGTATGTCTTTATACATGCAAGGCAGTAAAATTATTCCCTGAAATAACAACAATTTTGTTCAAGACTGGCTTTATGGTCTTTATGGATAAGCCATACAAATACATTACAGGCTTTCCCACAAATTGTCCCCCTCCCCCAAATTTTGAGAATCACCAATGTATCAGAGAAAAAAGAATAGACTACCAGAGATCTCCTCTTTTGCTTTTAATCACCTTCAGACATCAGAGGATGTCTGCTGTCTCTGTTTCAGCCCTTCCCAGGCTGCTCAACGAGCCCCCACAACTGGGAGATTTGGATGGGCCCTGCCTCTTCACTGGCTGCAAAGCAAAACAGGATGCTGGCTGTGTCGATGAGGAGCCCCCAGAAACCCTTCCTCACGATCTGGGATTGTGTTTACTAAAATATGTGTGGAGGTTTCCTGTTCCCTGTGCCAGATAATATTGTCTACACAAGAACAAATTGAATCTATGCCACATAGTAATTGCCAGGTGCCCCCAAAGTTGATGTGTTTGACTATGCAGTAAAGATAAAGTTTCTCCAAGGATCAACTCTCAGCATATTTGGCAAATTTAGTTTCGAATTCTTACTTACAAGTTTTTTCCCCTACATTACTCATTAAAAGAAAATAGAAGTACTGTTACCGTTTTTCCTTTGATAAGACTCAGACAGCCACAGCTCGGTTTTCCCTTGGGTCCTCGACAAAGCAGTTGTATCCCTCCACCTCACGGCCACAGACCACTCGGAGATCAAGGCTTCTGCATGCCCCCCTGTCTTGAATGGAGGAGAAGAGAAGGTGTAAGTCTGAGTATGTAAATCCTGCCTGGTAGACAGCCTGTGTTGTTTGTTCTTGGTAAGAGGAGACTCAATTAAGAGTTAACCTCTAACCCCAGAGCCCTAAAGGCTTAGAACGAGACTCTGCAAGGTGTTCCTGGAGAGATTATTGAAGGTTATAGAAGGAAGCTAAAATGAATCTTAGTGAAAACCACAGGACTGTGGTGTTTTTTTTTTATTTCAAAGGATGAAATGGAGGCCCTGCATCAAAAGGGAGGGAAGGTATGTTACTGGCAAAATCAGTCCTAATGATGGCCACTTTCTAGAAAGTCTGGGGGCTTGGGGTTCCTCAACTGGGCCAAGTAAGCTGTTATACTCTCAGGGATATTTGCCTCTAGATACAGATAACATCAGCCACGATGCTCTGCAATACTGAGCCAGTGGTATCTAAGCCAGGCAGAATAGAATACTGATGAACCCCAATGGACCCATGAGCAGCACCTGGGAGTAGAGCTCTCTCCCCTGATTCTCACAGTTGACGTCTTCCTGTTCTCTGCTTTTCTCCTTCTTAGTTTCTGAAAGACCCTTCAGTGCCTCTGCTGGTATAAAACTCAATCCTGGCCAGGCTCGGTGGCTCACACCTGTAATCCCAACACTTTGGGAGGCCAAGGAAGGTGGATCACGAGGTCAGGAGACCGAGACAATCCTGGCTAACATGGTGAAACCCCGTCTCTACTAAAAATACAAAAAATTAGCCGGGCGTGGTGGTGGGCACCTCTGATCCCAGCTACTCCTGCCCCCGAGTCCTCAGCCTGATTGATGGGCTTCTGGAAACCTGTTTGCTCATGCCTGTCTGTCCGATCATTGTATCTCCCCCTGCATCACAGTGGCTCACTCATATTTTTAGAATGCATAAACTGTCGGCTCTTGGCTTAGGAGCTGAGTTGTAGCTCAGCTCTGCCCTCATCTAAGCTGGCTGGAATTATATTGCTTCTACTTGAGTGACTCCAACTATTGCTTCTTCCTGAGACGTCTGCTGGGGGTCCCACTCATTAGGTTCCACCCCTGGGATAGTGATGTCAGCTCCCGTGAAACTTGCCGCAAATGCTGAGCACAGTACAACTTTGCCTGAGGCTAAATTACTCTCTGTTCCCTGAGTTCATGCCTCTTTCTCACTCTCAGGACTTTGCTTTTCCTGTTCCTCCTCCTGGCATGTTCTTTGCCCCACTTACCTGGCTAACTCCTACCTAATATGACAACTCCACGCCTTGCCTCAGATACCACTTAATCAAGTAAGAATTATCTGACTTCCCACCTCCTGCCATCCCAGGTTTGGGGTTGAATAACCTGCTTCCACTAACCCTGCTTTCTACTGTAACATTTACCAATCTGTAGTTTCATCACCTGTTCATTTCCTTTCTCTACCAGTAAACTCAGGGCTTCTTGAGAGGTTAGGGTCCAACTCCCTTGTTTACAGGTGTATCCTAAATATATGGAAGGTACTCAAAAATGTGTGTCGAATAAGTAACTTTAGGCAAAATTTCTAGTTACTAGATAAAAGTAATGGAATGGTCCTTCACTTTTCTGTACTCATTGTGTGAGATGTTAGAGTATAACAGAGAAAGAAAAAAATGAAAGAAGAATTCGAACGAGAAATAAAAGGAAGAAAAATCTGGAAAGAGGGAGGCTCTCCAGAGAGAATTTTTCAGGCTCAGAAGTTTGGAAATAGACCTTGACACTTCTGATTGAACAAGACACAGGGATACAGTGTGTTTTTCTCTAGTTTAGTGCCCTCCATTTATTGTAGTATATTTCATCCATTAAATATTTCTTAGTGCTGGGAGCTTGGATCCAGGAAGGAATAAATGCATGGACCCTACTTTTGAGAAACTCAGACTCTGCTGCGATAGATGGACATGAAAATAATCAGTTTTTCCAAGTAGTCAAATGTTGCAAAAATAATAACAAGATGGGGGACATACGTGCTAGAACATGAATAGGAATTTCATTGACAAAGTAGAGACAATTCAGAAAGTGTGAACAGCATGCATGAAGACATCATGTTGTGAAGGACCATGGTGTTTTCAGGTTACAGAGAAAAGTTCTATGTGGCTGGATCAGAGGATGCAGAGAGAGGGGATGGGGAGGGACGGGGAGGGACAGAGTGGTCAACTGGGTGCTGGAGTTCCCATTGTGAAAAGTGGGGGGTCCCATGCTAAGGGAATGGGAACCTCTGAGTGACTCTAGGTCAGAGGTAAACTATGGCCCATGGTCCAAATCTGACCAGCTGCTTGTTTTTGCAAACACAATTTTATTGGAAGACAGCCACAAATGTTCATTTACTTACTGTGTCTGGCCTCATTAGCACTACAAGGGCAGAGTTGTGTAGTTGTGACAGAGGCTGTCTGGTCTATAAAATCTAGCATATATATCTCTTTATAGAAAGTTTGCAGATCTTTGCTCTAAGCTAAGGAGCGATGTGGTCAGACTGACATTTTAGAAAGATCACTCCAGCAGTTGCGTGAGTTTTTGCATAAGATCTTATTTGGACAAACAAAAGATGGTGTTTCTAGAAGACTTGAAAAATTCCAGCTTGCTTTATAAAACCCCAAATCCCTCAGCTATGTGCTGCACTATTATGATTTCTTCATCCTTCTTCTCCCAACCTGAGATCATGTTTATGAGCCCATCTCTAAACCAGAGTTAATTCCTTTAGGGCAAGGAATTGTAGTATTCTTATTTTTTTTTTTCATCTTTACACTGAGCCATCTGATTGCCTGCACTCTACAGCTTAATAAATGAATTTAAATGAATTGTTGAAAGATTGCTCAAATGACAATCATTCATTTCATTGACATGAAAAGGTTGACAGCCACTATTACCTCATTCACCTGCTTTGAGTGTCCCCTGCCTGGGTGCTCATCTGTAGGTGGGGAGTGCAGAGGGGGAGATCTGGTCCTTTGCTCTGCCTGGAGCCCTAGGGAGGGCTCTGACTTGAAGACAGCTTTTATCCTAGTGTGTCTATGCCTCGTTTGCCTCCGGGTGCCTTGAGAAGATCTATTTTGAGGTCTTTTCCAGATTCTGTCCCCAGGTAGGCATCTCCTTGACTGAAATCCTAAAGAGAAGAAAGCAAGGTGAGGCTCAGGCTTGCTCCTGGCCACAGGAGTTCTTTATGAGGCTAATCGGCAGTTGCAAATAAAGATTAAGGACCAAGCAAACAACCCAGCAAGTGATAACTGCAAAGCTGGCTTAATCTTAATGAAATCTACAACATATATTTATATAAATCATAATGACACTTGCTTGCCTTCTGTGTAATTTGCTCGGATGGGTTTGGAATGACACAGCCAATTGTTTTGCCACTGCCTTTACCCTGTTTTGAAGCACTCCTCAGCAGCCCCCGCCAGACCAACAATGACATCCTGCTGGTCCAGTGGGACCTTAAGCCTGTTGAAAATGCATTATGTTTAACTTCTCATCCTCCTAGGAGAGCAGGAGTTGTCTTCTAACCTGAATCTCAGAGAGGATGTGATGGAGGGAATTGTGGGTGTGATGACTATTATTGGGCTCCCATTAGCAATAATTTCCCTCCATCTCTTAACAATTCTCCATCCTGATGTCCTCAGGTATTCTAGGGTTCCCAGAACCGAGTTCTTTAGCATTCACTAATGTCATAATGACTCAGCTTGCCAATCTGGGCACAAAGAAGCCAGACACGAGCCAGTCACGGCAAGGTAGAAGCAGATAGCTGATGGTGCCTCCTCACTTCCTCCCTCTGATTCACTCTCCTCCCTGGCACCACGTCCCAGCCCACCCCTCCTGTGCCCACTGCTGTCCTTCCTGCTTGAGTCTTTAGTTCAGTGGTTCTCCAAATGTGTCCTGAGCATGATGCTTCAAAACCAACTAAAGTATTTGTCTAAAAATGCTCTTAATTTCTTGGGATGAGGCCCAATAATGTGCATTTCTAACAGACTTCCAGGATGATTCTTGTGCTCATTCAGGTTTGAGAACCATTGAGCTTAACCTATATATTGAGAGACCTCTGTTCTTTATTTTTTAAGACAGAGTCTCACTCTGTCACCCAGACTGGAGTGTGGTGGTACAATCTCGGCTCACTGCAACCTCCACCTCCTGGGTTCACGCCATTCTCCTGCCTCAGCCTCCCGCGTAGCTGGGACTACAGGCGCTCGCCACCATATCTGGCTAATTTTTGTATCTTTAGTGGAGACGGGGTTTCACCATGTTAGCCAGGATGGTCTCGATCTCCTGACCTCAGGATCTGCCTCCTTCCACCTCCCAAAGTGCTGGGATTACAGGCATGAGACGCTGCGCCCGGTGGAGACCTCTGTTCTTTAATCATAGTTCAGATCTGTCCTGTTTTTAATTTGTCCAATGACAAAGACTTCTTCATGAGACCTTCTCATTTCTTTGTATCCATGGCTGAGTTTACCCTGGTCATTTTTGAATTTTGTATCTTATTCTTTTATTGCCGGAGACTTCTACTTGCAGTTTTGTCTGGCTGAGCCCAGCTTCTACCATCCCTCTGTGGCACCAGCTCCAGCTCAATTTTTTTTTTTGGGGGGGGGGGGTCTCAGCTCAAATGTCACCTCCTCAGAGAAGTCTTCTTTAGCCATCACATTTAAAGTACTTCCTGCAACTTGGTTACAGTCGCAATGTTGTGCTTCATTTCTTCTGAGCATGTGGCACAATTGGTTTATGCTGTTGTTGATTTGTGTTTATTGTGCTATATCCCAAGGGAATGTAAGTTTTGTGAGGCCAAGAGCCTTGTTTGCCACATTTTCTACAGGTTTCTAGAACCTAGACCAGCGCCTGACATGCTGTAGATACTCAGGAAGCATTTGCTAACAGAATAGATTAATAAACTTTGTAGTATTCAAAGAAGGTGGTAGATTTCAAGAGAAGCAAAGCCATACATGCCACCCTGAGTGGATGGCCCGGGGCCATAAGATGACAGGACAGAGGCAGCAGTGCAATGCCTTACACTGGTACTCAGGGCTCTCTACCATGTGGTTCTAATCTATCTTTTTGGCCTTATATCTCATTAATCCTCTTGGAGTACCCTGTGCTCACTTAGCACTCCCTGTTCCTGAACCACACCATCAATTTTTTTTTTTGAATCTAAGACCTCTTATAAACTGGGCCCTCTACTAGAAATTCCTCCTTTCCCACTAATAATTCTATCCTTTTGCTTTTTTTTTTGAGACGTCTCACTTTGTTGCCAGGCTGGAGTGCAGTGGTGCAATGATCTTGGCTCACTTCAACCTCCGACTCCCTGGTTCAGGTGATTCTCATGCCTCAGCCTCCCAAGTAGCTGGGATTACAGGCAAGCGCCACCATGCCCAGCTAACTTTTTGTATTTTCAGTAGAGACGGGGTTTCACCAAGTTGGCCAGGATGGTCAGGATCTCCTGACCTTGTGATCTGCCCACCTCGGCCTCCTAAAGTGGTGGGATTACAGGCGTAAGCCACAGCACCCAGCCCAATTCTATTCTTTTGAAAAGTGCTGTCTCTAAGGCTTAATAAATACACAAATATTTAGTCAGTGGTTTGCAGGTGTGCAGCACTGGGCTGAAGGATGGAAGCAGCCACTCATACTTCTCTGCATGGTCTTAGAAAGACCTTTCCCTCCAGTGGGTCTCAGTTAACTCATCCATTACTGTCAGATGTGTTTGGATGGTCTCCACAGGCTCTTCTAGTTCTGAAAGTACTCTGACATTCATAGTGGAAACACAGGCATTGTACTGAGCCAGAGGAGGGAAGGAATATCTGGGAAGACTTTCTGCATCTCCTCAAATGCTGCCACATAGGAAAACACTCTGTTTTATTGTGTTTTTTTGTTGTTGTTTTTTGTTTTTTCCCTTAATTCCTCCAGGACAGCTGGGCAACACCAAACTGATGCAGCCAATTTCCATAAAACAAACAAAGAGACCCAATGTCATGTTGAGTGATAATAGATTAGCAGCATCTTCAAATCAGAGGCATCATTAAATACTGGGTTCCATGAAGCACGCACAGGAAAGAGTTTCCAAATCCAATGTCAGCCTGCCCCAAGCAGGCAACCTGAGACTCGGGTCTTTTCTCTACAGGAAGAAAAGTGTGTCTGAATGTGAAGCTGTGAAGAGGGTCATGGTTACCAGTACAGATGTACTGCCCAACCAGTGTTCCACCTTTCCCACATCAGGCCCCTCTACTGGAACAAAAAACATTAGAATGAACTTTGATTGTCCTTATATCCACATCCTTTCAGAACAATATGAGTTGAGTGAGAAAAGGCTTCTAAGGATTCCCCCAAGAACAATGGCATACATGGGCTTTGGTGACAGACAGACCTGAATTTGAATCCTAAGCCCTCCTTTTATTGGCTACAGGATATTGATCACATAAAATTCTTAGTTTCCTATTCTGTCAAAGGAAGGATCACTGGATAACCCATGTGAAGTGTCTGGCACCACGCTAGGGGATATTGTGGGTGATAAATACATTTTCTTTTCCCTTTTTCTATCATACAGATCATTTTGAGCTTTTATGGCTCCATCTTTGAATATATAAACATCTTACAACCATCCCCCTACAACCTCGGTTTTTAATTGAGGCGTTTGGTGGAAGGTATGAAGCTCTGCCCTCTCCACAGTTCATCCATCAAGCCTTCTGCCCTTGTGCTTCTCACACTGTCTATCTCTCTGGTGGAGTGCTTATCAAAGTCAATCATCTTCCTTCCCAAGATGGAGAGCTGTACGTTTGAAATTCGAACTTATAACTTTAGATCAAATGTAACTGGAGACCCTTCAGAAAGTTTCTTACATGGAGCCTGAGACCCCCTTAGGCTCCTGGGTAATGGTTTTCTTCCCTCTCAGTGAAGCAGATAAGACACACAGACTGTGGCTATTAATGTTTTTGTGGTTTTTTTGTTTGTTTGTTTTTTGACACAGAGTCTTGCTCTGTCGCCCAGGCTGGAGTGCAGTGGCACGATCTTGGCTCACTGCAAGCTCCATCTCCCGGGTTCATGCCATTCTCCTGCCTCAGCCTCCCGAGTAGCTGGGACTATCAGTGCCTGCCACCAAGCCCGGCTAATTTTTTGTATTTTTAGTAGAGACGGGGTTTCACCGTGTTAGCCAGGATGGTCTCGATCTCCTGATCTCGTGATCCGCCCGCCTTGGCCTCTCAAAGTGCTGGGATTACAGGCGTGAGCCACTGCGCCCGGCCGGCTATTATTATTCTTAAGTGTGGCATCTCAGGATCTGAACTCCCACCTCTGAGATGCATCATCCCTTTGTCACATGGAAGGAAAGCCTGTAGTGTTTGCTGCCTCCTGTTTCCTGCCCCTTTGTTTGCAAGTACACTCGTCTTTTTTTGTTTGTTTCAACAGTAGAAAGAAATGCATGTCCTTTTGGAACTTAAGACGAAAGATAATTGTGATTGGAGTTTTCCCACACCATAAGGTGTGCCTTGTCTCCTGCAGGGCGGGTCATCTGTGGGCTGTCCTCCACTTCCTCTGGGTGCTGAGTGAGCAACAGTGAGCAACAGCAGCTCTGGCTCAGAATTGCTTCAGCTGTTTGGGCTCTTTTGGTTTCCCGTGAATTTTAGAAGTTTTTCCTAGTTCTGTGAAAAATGACATTAGTAGCTTGATAAGAATAGCACTGAATCTATAGATTACTTTGGGTAGTATAACCATTTTAATGATGTTGGTTCTTCTATGGGCATGGAGTATTTTTCCACTTGTTTGTATCATCAATAATTTATTTCAACAGTGTTTTGAAGTTCTACTTGTAGAGATCTTTCACCTCCGTGGTTAAATTCCAAGGTATTATTTATTTATTTATTTATTTTTGCAGCTATTGTAAATGTGATTGTGTTGTTGACTTGGCTCTCAGCTTGAACATTATCAGTGTATAGAAATGCTACTGATTTTTATACATTAATTTTTACCTTGAAACTTTACCGAAGTCATTTATCAGTTCCAGAAGCCTTTTGGTAGAGTCTTTAGGGTTTTCTAGGTATAAAATCATGTCATCTGCAAAGAGAGATAGTTCACCTTTTCTGTTTAGATGCCTTTTACTTCTTTCTCTTGCCTGACTGATCTGGAAAGGCCTTCCAGTACTCTGTTGAATAGAAGTGGTGAGAGTGGGCACGTATGCCTTGTTCTTGTTTTCAAGGAAAATGCTTCCAGTTTGCTCATTAGCTGTGGATTTGTCATAGACTGCTCTTATTATTTTGAGGTATGTTTCTTTGATGCCTAGTTTCTTGAGGTGGTTTATTATGAAGGCACATTGGATTTTATGAAAAGCTCTTTCCATACCTACTGAGATGGTAATATGGTTTTTAATTGTTAATGTGATGAATTATTTGCATGTGTTGAATCAACCTTGCATTCCTGGAATGAAGCCTACTTGATCATGCTGAAGTAACTTCTTGATGTGCTTCTGGCATCATTTTGCTAATATTTTGTTTGATTTTTGCTTGAAACTACCAAAAGAGTAAACAGACAACCTACAGAACAGGAGAAAATATTTGCAAACCATGCATCTGATAAAGGTCTAATGTCAAGAATATATTTATGTCTATATTCATCAGGGATATTGGTCTGTAGTTTTCTTTTTTTACTGTGTCTTTGCCAGGTTATGGTATCAGGGTGATACTGACTTTGAAGAATAAATTAAAGAGGAGTCGTTTCTCCTTGATTTTTAGGAATAGTTTCAGTAGGATTGGTATTAGCTCTTCTGTATCTTGTAGGATTTGCCTGTGAATTCCTGTGGTCTGGGTTTGTTTTTTTTTTTATTACTGATTCAATTCAGAACTTTATATTGACCTGTTTAGGGTTTCAATTGCTTCCTGATTCAGTCTTGGGACATTGTGTGTTTCCAGGAATTTACCCATTTTTCTCTAGATTTTCTGGTTGTGTGCATAAATGTGTTCGTAATAGTCTCTGATAATCTTTTGCATTTCTATGATAGGTTGTAATGCCATTTTTGTCATTTCTGGTTGTGCTTCTCTAGACCTACCTCTTTTTTTCTTCGTTAATCTAGCTAGTGGTCTATTGATCTTGTTTATCATTTCAAAACACCAACTTCTAGCTTCACTGACTCTTTGTACAAAATTTTGCATCTCAATTTTATTTAGTTCTGCTGATTTTAGTTATTTCTTCTGCTAGCTTTGGGGTTAGTTTGATTTTGTATTTCTAGTTTCTCTAGGTGTGATATTAGATCACTAATTTGAGATCCTTCTAAATTTCTGAGGTAGACATTTAGTGCCATAAACTTTCCTCTTGGCACTTCCTTTGGTGAATCGCAGAGATTTTGGTATGTTATGTCTCTGCTTTCATTTATTTCAAATATGTTTTTGATTTCTGCCTGAATGTCATTGTTTACCCAAAAGTCACTCAGGAGCAAGTTTTTACTTTCCATGTAATTGTGTGGTTTTGAGCGATCTTTTTGGTATTGACATCTATTTTTATTCCTCTGTGGTCTGAGAGTATGATTGGTATGATTTTGATTTTTTTTTAAATGTATTGAGATGCTTTATGGCTGAGCATATGGAAATATATATATTCTGTGGTTGACTGGTGGAGTATTCTGTAGATATCTGCTAGGTCCAATTGGTCAAGTATCAAATTTAAGTCCAGAATTTATTAGTTTTTTGCCTCAGGGATCTAACACTGTCAGTGAGGTGTTGAAGTCCCCCACTATTTTTGTGTAGCTCTTTAAGCCTTTTTGCAGGTCCAGAAGTACTTGTTTTATGAATCTGAGTGCTGCAATGTTGGTTGCATATATATTCAGGATAGTTAAATCTTCTTATTGGATTGAATCCTTTATCATTATGTAACCTGTTTTTTTCCTTTTTTTACTGTGTTAGTTTAAACTTTGTTTTATCTGACGTAAGAATAGCAATCCCTGTTCTTTTTTTGTGTTCCATTTCAGTGATAGATCTTACTCCAACTTTTTACTTTGAGGCTGTGGGTGCCATTACATGTGAGATGGTTCTCTTGAAGACAGCAAACAAATGGGTCTTGTTTTTTTAATCCAATTTGCCATTTTTTGCCTTTTAAGTGGGGTATTTAGGCCATTTACCTTCAAGGTCAATATTGATATGTGAGGGTTTGATCCTATCATGAAGCTGTTGGCTTGTTGAAGTTTCTATTGTGTGGCTGCTTTACAGGGTCTGTGGGCTATGTGCTTAAGTGTGTTTCCTTGGTAGCAGGTGTTGTTCTTTTGTTTCCATGTCTAGAACTCCATTAAGGATCTCTTGTAAGGTTGGTCTAGTGGTAATGAATTCCTTTAGTGGGTGCTTGTCTGGAAAATACTGTATTTCTCCCTTGCTCATGAAGCTTAGTTTGGCGGGATGTAAAAATTTTGGTTGAAATTTCTTTTCTTTAATAATGCGAAAATATGCCCCCAGTCTCTCCTGGCTTGTAAGATTTCTGCTGAGAAATCTGCTGTTAGCCCGATGAGATTTCCTTTATAAATGATCTGACTTTTTCTCTAGCTGCCTTTAAGACTTTTTCTTTAGTGTTGACCTTGGACAGTCTGGTGACTGTATTCCTTGATAATGATCAATTTGTATAGTGTCTTACAGGCGTTCTCTGGATTTCTTGTATCTAGATGTCTATGTCTCTAGCAAGGTTAGGGACATCTTTTTAAATTATTCCCTCAAATATGATTTTCAGCTTGTTTTCCTTTTCTCTATCTCTCTCAGGAATGCCAATAGTTCATAGGTTTGGTTGCTTTACATAATCCTATATTTCTTGACTTTTTTTAATTGAAATAAGAGCTGGCTCTATCACCCAGACTGGAATGCAGTGACACAATCTCAGCTCACTGCAACCTCCATTTCCCAAGCTCAAGCCATCCTCCCACCTCAGCCTCCTGAGTAGCTGGGACTATAGGTGCACACCACCATGCCTGGCTATTATTTATTTGTGTGTGCGTGTGTATTTTTTTGTAGAGATGGGGTTTCACCATGTTGTCCAGGCTGGCCTTGAACTTATGAGCTCAAGTAATCTTCCCCCATCAGCCTCCCAAAATGCTGGGATTACAGGCATGAACTACTGTGCCCAGCCAGACTGACTAGTTTAGTTTGAAAGACCAGTCTTCTAGCTCTGAAATTCCTTCTTCTGCTCAGTCCAATCTATTGACAAAGCTTTCAAACGTATTTTGAAATTTCTTAAGTTTTTCAATTCCAGAAGCTCTGATGCATTTCTTTTCCTTTTTTTTTTTTTTTTTTTTTTGAGACAGAGTCTTGCTCTTGTTGCCCAGGCTGGAGTATAATTGTGCAATTTTGGCTCATTGCAACCTCCACCTCCTGGGTTCAAGTAATTCTCCTGCCTCAGCCTCCTGAGTAGCTGGGATTACACACACACACACCATCACACTGGGCTAATTTTTGTATTTTTAGTAGAGATGGGGTTTCAACATGTGGGCCAGGCTGGTCTCAAACTCCTGACCTTATGATCTGCTTGCATTGGCCTCCCAAAGTGCTGGGATTACAGGCGTGAGCCACCGTACCTGGCCTGATTGATTTCTTTTTAAGATGTTTATGTCTTCCTTTTCTGGATTGCTTTAGAAGTTTCTTTGTGCAGGTTTTTAACCTTGTCTTGGATCTCATGGAGCTTCCTTGTAATCCATGTTTTAAATTCTTTATCTGTTATTTCTGAATTTCCATTTTGGTTAGTGACCATCGCTGGAGAGCTAGTGCGATCCTTTGGTGATGTCACTACATTCAGATTTTTCATGGTGCTGGAATTCTTACACTGGTTCCTTCTTATCTGAAGACTTCTAATTTTTATAATTATTTTTGTGTTGGTAGGATTTTTTCTGTACATTATTATTTTTTCTCCTTTCCTTCACAGCATCTCCAAGCCTCTACCCAAGTTAGCTCCAGGGATTGGGAGCAACAAAGGGCTCTCCCTCAGCCTTGGATCCCCAGTGGAAAGAAGAGTCATAGAGGGAGGCTCTCTGCCTCTTTCACATACTGGGGCTTCACTCACCTCATCAGTCTGATGCCAGCATGGGGGCTTTTTGCCTGAATTCTCCTTCCTGGGATCTGAGGTGTCCTTCACAATTCTTGTGGATTTCCCATTTTTCTTCTTAAATTAAAGCTCACAGAGTTTATCTTTATGAATTTCCAAGTGGCTAAGGCATGCTAAAAGCCTCTAATTCACCATCCTGGAAAAAGAGATATAATAGTTTGAAATACAAAGGTTAGTGCTGAAAAATACAGACACACACAACTAGAAGAGTTGAAAATGCCTTTAGGGGAGGAAATGAATGAGGTTCAGGGCAGGGGCAAGGGCAGGGGCAGGAACTGCTGTTTTTCATGATAAGTCTTAAAGAGCTATTCAGCTTTTCATATAATATTCATGTATATCCTTAAAAGAAATTAGAATTACATTTAAAAAACACCTGCAGGCAGAGGCCGGGAATGTGCAGGTCATACTTGGATAATGCTTCGTGTTGTATTTGGTAGAAATGGAAAATCAAACATCGTATGTTCTCAGTGATATATGGGAGCTAAGCTATGAGGACACAAAGGTATAAGAATGATGTAATGGACTTTGGGGACTTGGGCGGAAGAGTGGGAGGGGAGCGAGGGACAAAAGACTACAAATATGGTGCAGTGTATAGTCTTCAGGTGATGGGTGCACCAAAATCTCACAAATCACCACCAAAGAACTTACTCATGTAACCAAATACCACTTGTACCCCAATAACTTATGGAAAAATAATTTTTTTTTTTGAGACAGAGTCTCACTCTGTCACCCAGGCTGGAATGCAGTGGTGCCATCTTGGCTCACTGCAAGCTCTGCCTCCCGGGTTCACACCATCCTCCTGCCTCAGCCTCTCGAGTAGCTGGGACTACAGGTGCCCACCACCACGCCCAACTAATTTTTTGTATTTTTAGTAGAGACTGGGTTTCACCGTGTTAGCCAGGATGGTCTCAATCTCCTGACCCTGTGATCCACCCGCCTTGGCCTCCCAAAGTGCTGGGATTACAGGTGTGAGCCACCGTGCCTGGCCGGAAAAATAAAAATTTTAAAAAAGAAGTAAAGGTAGATGAAAGAAAGGGGGAGTAGTCATGCAATTGATCTCTTATGGAAATAAAGTAAGAACTAAAGTTTGGTATGGATATAAGCGGAGGTGGACAAAGTTTGGCAGACCTTAAAGTAAAATCACCCATAGTGTTTAATTGGATTTTCATGTGAATCCATTATCATTATAGGGAGATGAGGGTAACAATTTATCTCCATTTTACAAATGAGGATCTGAAACTCACAAAGATTAAGTGTCTTGGCAAGGGCACCCCACTTATGAGAAGCAGAGCTGGGACGTCTAACGCCAAGTTCATCACTCTTCTTAATTTTGCAGTGCCTGTTACCCTAAAGAGTTGAGCCTGAGCTCAAGGATGGATTATTGATACAGATAACAGGCAGCCCAAGAGGTGCATTTATTTAAACAGTTATTGACTAACCATCCACATTCATTCAGATGATTATGTGGTGCTCAACTAGGTGATCACTATGCATTGTTCACCTGTCCTGAAGCCAATCCCAGAGAAACTGGTAAAATAAGGTGACTCAGGGACAGACAGCTTTGACTCAGAGTAGAGCCTTCCTCAGACATCTTGCTTTCTCTGCTTGATTCTACTACTTATATTGAGTTTGCAGGTGTTCCCTACCTAGCTGCCTTTGAAAACACTCCAACCTCACTAAACTATGGTTTAGAAATTAAATCTGCCTGGGTTCTTGGCAGCAGTGACCAATTTATTACAGTTTGCCTGGAACTGTCCTTGTTTTAAGCACTGAAAGTCTCACAACCTAGGAAACCCTTTAGTCTCGGGCCCAGTGCAATGGCTGGTACTGTGGGGTACATGTTTCTGGGCCACATTTTTGAATATGACCTAGTTTGGCCCATATGCTTTAAGATGATTCAACAAATTATGAATGGTTCTTTGAAAACTTTTCACACTAAGTACCTTGGTCCTGGATTCAGCTGATTAGAGAAGCAGGAGACATGCATATATTCCTCTTGTTTTTCATCCCCCCCAGTGTTCCCAGCTGAACAAAAATCTGGTTATATAATCCAGGGCAAGTGATTTAAACAGCCTCACGTGCCTCACTGGTACTAACAATGCTTCACAGGGATGAAATAAAAATTATACTATTTATCACATGGTTTCTATATATCAGAAATTCTGTTCTTTATAGACATTGTAACAACTTATTTATTTTCTGTCTCCTTTCATTCAAATGTGAGGTTCAAGGGATTCTGTCTATATTTTTTGGGGGGGGTGGGGGGACAGAGTCTTGCTATGTCACCTGGGCTGGAATGCAATAGCACGATTTCAGCTCACTGCAACCTCTGCCTCCTGAGTTCAAGCGATTCTCCTGCTACAGGCTCCTGAGTAGCTGGGATTGCAGGTGTGCACCACCACATCTGGCTAATTTTTGTATTTTTTAGTACAGACGAGGTTTCACCATGTTGGCCAGGCTGGTCTTGAACTCCTGACCTCGTGATCCACCCGCCTCGGCCTCCCAAAGTGCTGTGATTACAGGTGTGAGCCACCGCGCCTGGCCTGATTTTGTCCATTTTCTTCACTGTGTTATCCATTGAATATATTTAGCCCATTGAATGTATATATATTCAACTATATCCTGCATATTTTTAGAGTAAATGAATGTTATTTAATGCTACACAAAACTAGCTATCCTCATCCCAGTTTTACAGATTAAGAAATTGGTGTTTATAAGTTTTAAGAACCTTGCTCATGGCCACAAATAAGTTTGTATCCAATCCCAAAGGTAAGGATCTCGGTCACTCTCCTAAGCTGAGACATGGTATGTGAGCCACCCAGCACAGTAGCTGGTTCATAGTAGGACAATACCTTCCCTTGCTATGACTCTTCTTTTTTTTTAAATTTATTTATTTATTTATTTTGAGATGGAGTCTGGCTCTGTCGCCAGGCTCTAGTGCAGTGGTGTGATCTCAGCTCCCTGCAACCTCTGCCTCCCAGGTTCAAGCGATTCTCCTGCCTCAGCCTCCTGAGTACCTGGGACTACAGGCATGGTGCCACCACACCCAGCTAGTTTTTGTATTTTTGTAGAGATGGGATTTCACCATGTTGGCCAGGATGGTCTCGATCTCCTGACCTTGTGATCCACCCTCCCTGGCCTCCCAAAGTGCTGGGATTACAGGTATGAGCCACTGCGCCGCGCCCAGCCTGGCTCTTCTATATCTCACTCTTAGTTATCATTGCTGCAGACAGCACAGAGACTGTGGCTGATAAACTTAAAGGCCTGGAAGCTTCTTCCTCCCTGTCTGCCTAGCACTTTCAGGTCTGTTCCAGTAGGGAGGCAGGACCAATGCAGTGGCATTAATTGCTGGTGACGACTGTGCACATCTGAACCAGGGAAGTGGCACCTTCCATCAGCGCTTGTCTCTTCATATCATACTGGGAGTAATCTGACTTGACATTCCATCACCATTTGACAGGAATGTCACTGCCTGGAGACACACACACAAAATAAACAGGAAAGCCCTAGCAGAGTGACAGCCAGAACATCTGTGTGTGACAGTTGCGAATGGTCTGCACAAGTGAGGCTGGTTGCATGCGAGTGGTTGCTCACCCCATTGCACAGCCTGGAGTGTCCAATAGCTGCATCGAGGCATGTCAAAAGTGTCGGGAAGAAGGGTACACTTTCCTGGGTTTGAATCTCGGCTGTGCTCCTCTGTAGCACTATATTCACACCAGTGACTTCCGTGTCACCTACCTTTTCATAATTCTCCTGAGGGTCTCTGTTTGCTTGGATTTTGCATCTACTCTTTTATTCTTTCTTACACTCCCAGCATTTACTTGCACGTGGACATAGCCCCTTGTCTTTACATTTCTCTTCTTTCCCAAATAAGATAAATACAAAGAATGCATGTTTGCCTAAGATAGATTTCACTGGAGACTCTAGAATAATGAGCGTGTTGCACAGTGTCATCAACTCAAAATCTCATACTATTTGGCACTGGCCCCACATCACAGGGGACTCCTCCCATCCTCATGCACTGCTTAGTTTCCACCGTTTCACAAAATTCTCTTTTCCCCCTTCTTTCTTTGCCTTTCAACTTCTCCCTCCAGAAACAACCCTGGACCTTCAAATTCTTCTCCTTCTGCTACTTAGAACAGAGTAGATTTCCCTGCCTCAAGATATTGAGAGACAAAGGGCCTTAGAAGACAGTGATTAAACTAGAAAGCAAAAAAGAAGAAAAAGACATCCTGTTCCACTGATATCAATATTAAAGACTGCATTATCTTTTGAGACACACCTCCTTTTCCTCTTTGCACCTGCAGCAGATTGTTAGATTTTTTTAAAATTGTACTTTAAGTTCTAGGGTAGATGAATTACTGGGTATACACCCAAAGGATTATAAATCATGCTGCTATAAAGACACATGCACACGTATGTTTATTGCGGCACTATTCACAATAGCAAAGGTTGTTCAGTTTTCTATTCAGTGCCCCCACTGCTATGCAATGGGTTGCTGCTGTGGTACTTGCCACCTCCAGTTGATGACTGACGTCTCTCTTCTTGGACTCTAGCCTAACATCCATTCTCCATGCCATGCTCAAACCAGAGTTTTAGTGCCTGTAATCCCAGCTACTCAGGAGGCTGAGGCAAAAGAATCGCTTGAACCCAGGAGGCGGAGGTTGCAGTGAGCCAAGATCGTGCCACTGCACTCCAGCCTGGGTGACAGAGGCAGACTCTGGTGCCAGGCTTGAATGCTGTGCCCATTTAAGCTAATTAGGGTAGGTGTAAGACCCAAAGTCTTTGAAACGGACCATGCCATATTACCTGATCACAATGTCACCGGAGTCCCCTCCCTACCACGAGCTCTCACTGATCTTCTCTGTGCTTCCACTGACCCTGACACTGTGGATGATGACTTCTGATGAAAAGTGGCTGCTTGCCTGTGGACTAATCCAGTGCATTTTCCCAATTTTTTTTTTTTTTTTTTTTTTGAGACCGAGTCTCATTCTGACGCCAGGCTGGAGTGCAGTGGCACAATCTGGACTCACTGCAACCTCCGCCTCCTGGAGTCTTATTCTGTTGCCAGGCTGGAGTGCAGTGGCACGATCTCGGCTCACTGTAACCTCCGCCTCCTGGGTTCAAGCAATTCTCCTGCCTCAGCCTCCTGAGTAGCTGGGACTACAGGTGCATGCCGCCACTCCCAGCTAACTTTTCTATTTTTAGTAGAGATAGGGTTTTACCATGCTGGCCAGGATGGTCTTGATCTCCTGACCTCGTGATTCACCCGCCTTGGACTCCCAAAGTGCTGGGATTCCAAGTGTGAGCCACCACACCTGACCCCCTCTTGGTGTTTTTAAACAACCGCCTCCATAGTGAAGGTAAAAGGTATAGGGCACACTTGAACCACTAGATGCTGCACAATTTATTTGCATTATCATTATTATAGTGTAATAATAACAGTATAGTCACGGTTTATTCATTTCTAAGACTTCCCAGCATTTCTTTCTTCCTTCTAACCCTTACCCCTCACTTAGGAGAATTTTGTCTTTTTTCAATCAATTTCAATCATTTTTTGAGGATAATTTTTTTCTTTTCTCACTCAACTTTTTCTCCTTTCCCCACCCTTAGGAGAGTTCTATGTTTGCCTCAGAGGCCCCCTAACATATTGTGTGCAGAATGGAGAATCTGAGTAATGAAAAAGTGAGGACTGGGAGGCGGGGGAAAGGAGAGGCCAGCTGTGGATTTCAGCTCCCAGGCCCTTCTTTGTTGTGAGCAAATGGCTGGGGCAAGAAGAAAGCTCTGCGGAAGTAAAGCAGACTACATGATAAAGAGCTTGATGGAGAGCCGGGCATGGTGGCTCACACCTGTAATCCCAGCACTTCGAGAGGCCCAGGCAGGTGGATCACTTGAGGTAAGGAGTTAAGAGATCAGCCTGGCCAACATGGTGAAACCCCTTCTCTACTACAAATATAAAAACTAGCCAGGCATGGTGGCACATGCCTATAATCCCAGCTACTCAGGAGGCTGAGGCAAAAGAATCGTTTGAACCCAGGAGGCGGAGGTTGCAGTGGGCTAAGATCGTGCCACTGCACTCCAGCCTCAGTGACAGAGGCAGACTCTGTTTCCCCCAACACCTCCCACCCGACTACCACCAAAAAAAAGAGCTTGCTGGAGGAAGGGAAAACTGCAAAAATATGACAGCTGATGTGAGAGTGAGAATGTGGAAGATTAGGGGTAAGAGGCTGTACAGCTGTGCACCAAACAGCAATCACTAGATACATCCAGCTATAAGATTGAAACCTAAAGTAGGTAAAATTAAATACAATGAAAACTTCATATCCCCAGTTATACAAGCCATTTCTAGTGCTCAGCAGTCCCATGTGGGCAGTAGCTACTACATGGGTCAATACAGATATAAAACATTTCCATCATCACAGAAAGTCCTTTCAGATAGCATTGCTCTAGAGCTATTGCAGGGTGTGAAAAAAATTAGAGAAGAGAAGGAATTTTTAAGAAGTATTGCTTTGCATTATAAATCAGATTTTCTTTATTCTTCTAAGAGAGATGCAGATAAATATCAAACTATTTTTTTCAGTGATAAAGATACTTTTGACAGTTGATCTCTATTGTTTTTTGTATGGAACCAGGTATAGAGTCAGTCTCCATGAGTACACCAAATCAGATCTTGTTACAAGTGATTGCAAATGGGATTGTCAACTGCGAGACATCATTATGTAGGAGAAAGACTATTGAAGTTGGCTTCCAAAAATCTCAGTTCAGATCCCAGCTCCTTCACTTACCATGTAAAATCAAAGTATGCTGGCAGATAAGAATGACTCCCTTTCCCACAGTTTCATCTTGATATTTGGGAAGAGAAATGTCAGGCAGTGAACATTTACTGAGCTCCCACTAAGAGCAAACTCGCCAATGGCTCAGTTCTGACAGCAAATAGAATGTGAACAAATCGCTCTTCCAGAGGAGTTCTGGTCCGAAAAAAAAAAAAAAACAGGCCGGGCACGGTGGTTCACGCCTGTAATCCCAGCACTTTGGGAGGCTGAGGTGGGAGGATCATGAGGTCAGGAGATCGAGACCATCCTGGCTAACACTGTGAAACCCCATCTCTACTAAAAACACAAGAAATTAGCCGGGCATGGTGGCAGGTGCCTGTAGTCCCAGCTACTCGGGAGGCTTAGGCAGGAGAATGGCATGAACCCCGGTCGTGGAGCTTGCAGTGAGCCAAGAGCGTGCCACTGCACTCCAGCCTGGGTGACAGAGCAAGCCTCCGTCTCAAAAAACAAAACAAAAAGCAGAAAAAAAAAAACAAACTCAGGAAATCTCCCCATGGATGTACACACAGGCGCACATGACAATCTCGAAGAATTTGGAATGCTAGTGGGACTTGGTATGATTCAAGTGGAGATGGATTAAGCAGGTCAGTCATCCTTTTGTCCTGGCGTGTCTTCTCAGGGCTATCTATCCACCTCTTAATTAGTCTATTATGCTTGCAGGTGATTTTATCTATAAGCATTAAGTCAAAACACTCATTGGCATTCGATCTCCCAGACTCTTTATGCTTTCATTGGCGTAAGTGAGATGAATTCACTTTTGCAAAGAGGCCCACCACCAGATGAGAGTTTGCACTTGCAGGCTCCTCAGGTAGGAAAAGGTGTTTAGATTGGCTTTATCAGATCAGAAATTTAGTTGGCCATCCTGCTACCAGTTTTTTGAAAATTTTATGGGTACACTGGAAAAATAAGGATGGTTGACAGTTTCCCTTTGAGTTAGTTCTAGGATAGGAAGCCTGGTGAAAAAAAATCTTGAATAAAACTACTGTTTAAAAAACCTTAGATCTTTCCCTTGCTTTGACTGTATTATTGAGCCATGTTTCAGTAAGGCAGCAGAAAGATGGTGCATTGCCATCCTGCATGTCTAACCGCCTCCCCAGCCCAGGGCTTCACCAATGCACTGAAGTGTGATTTTTTTTTTCCTTCAGTTTTATGACTTAGGTAACTGGGAAAATGAAACTGCATGCATTGAAGAGATCCCGACTAGGCAGGCCCTAACAAAATATAACTTAAAAATCTTTTACAGAGTCTTTGATAGCAAAACTTAATCATTCCTTTTCAAATATCCATTGACTTTTTCCTTGCAAACAGAGCCCTTTACGTGCTAAGGCAGGCAATGTGCTCAGTGAATAATTCATATTCCTAGCCTCCCATGCAGCCAAGATTGAGATATGACATAGTTCTCAAAAACAACAGGAATTTTGATATGCTATGTAGGATTTTCCAATTTGCATTATGCAAATACTTCTACTATGGTTGATTTCAAGGAACCAGTGGTTTAACAACTGGCACATAAAATCCCTAAAAGTGTAACAATCAACTCTCTGAAGCTGGTACAAACCAGCTTTGGAAGATAATTGGTTCTAGCCAATGAGACAGTAGCTGAATTCTCCTGGAATTTCTAGGAATGTTTTGGCCTTTCTGGCAAAAAAATAAAATAAAATAATTTTAAAAATTAAAAAAAAAGATAAATGCTGTAATTACCCCAGTGTTTCTATCCTTTCTGTCTTGACCATGATGTGGTGTCTGAAATTTCAGCAGGAATCTTACAATCATGAGACAACAAAGCAAAATGCTAATAGATAAAGTAGAAAGATGATGGAAATCTGAACACTTTATGGCACCCAGGAACCAACACTCCAGCCATAGACTGCCCATCCACAACAGAAGACGCACGGTCTTCTTGCTGTGAGACTGAAATCAGAACCTACGCTTGTTAGTTACAGGTGGAAATACCTCATATGTGAAGGGAGACTCTATACTGAGTCTAGGGAGAGAAGCAGAAAAAAGATGGGGAGAGGAAGCTATGCATCACAGTAGAAGGCAGAAGACCAGGTTATAGAAATGGTTGCAGCACCATTTTCCCTCCATACTATTTTCCCTTTTAGTTTGGAGGTTATTTACATTATTCCTTTTATGTAAGAATTATCCTTGACATTTTAATATGCATCCTTAATAAGTCTAAAGTTAATCAAAATCTTTACTCTCCTCCTGAAAATCGTAAGGACCTTAGAACACCTTCAGTAGTCTGATGACCTCCTTCCTTGTTTGTATGCCTTTGTTATCACTTTATTTCTATCCTTTTTTTTTTTTTTTTTTTTGAGACAGGTTACTCTGCCAGGCAGGCTGGAGCCCACTGGCTCAATCTTGGGCTCACTGCAACCTCCACCTCCTGGCTTCAAGTCATCCTCATGCCTCAGCCTCCCAAGTAGCTGGGACTATAAGCGTGTGCCACCATGCCCAGCTAATTTTTGCATTTTTTGTAGAGACAGGATTTTATCATGTTGCCCAGGCTGGTCTCAAACTTCTGAGCTCAAGCAATCCTCTTGCTTCGGCCTCCCAGAGGGCTGGGATTACAGGCATGAGCCACCTTGCCCAGCCCTAACTTGTTTTTTAACCCTTAAATTATCCACTCCAATTAACATACAATTAAATGCCTCTCTGTCCTCTATGCTTCTTCACATTTCCTCTATGATTTGTGTTGATTTATCTCTGTGCTACATTCTATTTTATTTCCTCAGATTTATCTTATGATTTTTAAAGTCCCTGTTTTTTTTTCTTTTTTTTTAGCATATCTATTTATCTATCTATTATATGCTAAATAGATATTTAGCATATCTATTTTACTTTTAATGCAGTCAATGTGTTGCTTAATGATGGGGATTTATTCTGAGAAATGCACTGTTAGGCAATTTTGTTATTGTGTGATCATCACATCATCATGGAGTGTACTTACACACATCTAGCTGGTAGACGCTATATGGTATGACCTGTTTCTTCTGGGCTACAAACTTGTATGACATGTGACTGTACTGAATACTGTAGGCAGTTGTAACACATGTATCTAAACGTAGAAAAGGTACAATACAAATATGTTATAAAACATTTTTTTTTGGGACGGAGTCTCGCTCTGTCACCCAGGCTGGAGTGCAGTGGCGCGATCTCGGCTCACTGCAAGCTCCGCATCCCGGGTTCACGCCATTCTCCTGCCTCAGCCTCCCGAGTAGCTGGGACTACAGGCGCCCGCTACCATGCCTGGCTAATTTTTTTGTATTTTTAGTAGAGACGGGGTTTCACAGTGTTAGCCAGGATGGTCTCAATCTCCTGACCTCGTGATCCGTCCGTCTCAGCCTCCCAAAGTGCTTCGATTACAGGCGTGAGCCACCGCGCCCGGCATAAACCATTTTTAAAATGGTACGTTTATATAGGTCACTTACCATGAGTGGAGCTTGCAGGACTGGAAATTGCTCTGGGTGAGTCACTGAGGGAGTGGTGAGCAGATATGAAGATCTAGGACATTACTGTACACTATTTTAGACTTTATAAACATTGTGTATTTAGGCTACACGAAATTTATTTAAAACTGCTTTTTATTCAGTAATAAATTAGGCCAGCGCGGTGGCTCACGCGTGTAATCCCAGCACTTTGGGAGACCGAGACAGGCAGATCATGAGGTCAGGAGTTCGAGACCAGCCTGGCCAACACAGTGAAATACTGTATCTACTAAAAGCACAAAAATTAGCCAGGCATGATGGCAGGTGCCTGTAATCCCAGCTACTAAGGAGGCTGATGCAGGAGAATTGCTTGAACCCAGGAGGCGGAGGTTGCAGTAAGCTGAGATCATGCCATTGCACTCCAGCCTGGGTGACAGAGCGAGATTCTGTCTAAATAAATAAAATAATAATTATTATAATAAATTAACCTTAGCTTACTGGAACTTTTTACACACTTTCAAATTTTTAAAACTTTTGACTCTTTTGTTTTAACACAGCTAAAAACACATATTGTGCAGGTGTACAAAAATATTTTTTCTTTAAATCCTTATTATATGAGCTTTTTTTTCTATTTTTTAACTTTCTAAACTTTTTTTGTTAAAAACTAAAACAGAAATACACACATTAGTCTAGGCCTCCACAGGGTCAGGCTCATCAATATCACTGTCTTCCACCTCCACATCTTGTCCCACTGGAAGGGCTTCAGAGGCGATAACATGCATGGAGCTGTCATCTCTTGTGATAACAGTGCCTTCTTCTGGAATACCCCCTGAAGGACCTACCTGAGGCTATTTTACAGTTAACTTATTTATTTTGTAATTAGAATAAGTACATTGTAAAATAGTGATAAAAATAGTAAATACATAAACCAGTAAAATAGCCATTTGTTATCAAATATTATATACTGTACATAATTGTATGTGCTATGCTCTTATACAACTGGCAGTGCTGTAGGCTTGTTTATACGCGCATCCCCACAAAAATGTGAATGATGCATTGTGAATGATGCAATGATGCATTGACGTAGCTAGGCAATAGGAAGTTTTCAGTGCCATTATAATGTTACGGGCCCACTGTTGTACATGCAGTCTGTCATCAACTGAAATGTTGTTTTGTGGCACACGAGTGTATTACATTCTTTGGATTTCTTCAAAACCTGGTTCTCTTGCAAATATACCTAGTCATTTCTGTTCATCTCTTCTTCCTCACTTATACTTTCTATTCCTTCCTATTTCCTTAATCATGTTAAACATATTATTTTATAGGAAATTCAGAGTGCAGGATAGGAACAAAAGTCAATCTTTCAGACTTAAAGAGCAGAGTGCCCCTTGCTGACATATTGGTCATGCTTAGAATCATGGAAGTAGAACTGGATTATAAATATATATATATATATATATATATATATATGTATGTGTGTGTGTGTGTGTGTGTTTATGTGTATATATATCTCCATGTAGTGTGTCGTCTTCTTACTATATAACTTACTATATAGCTAGTAATAAGACACCACATGCGGTATTTCCAAATCCCTACTTCTCCAGGGATGATAAGCCCTTTATTTTTCTGAATTTAACAGATTAAAAGGAATTGGCTCCTTTATCCCACAAGATCTCTGTGAGAAGAGTGATATGGTATGTGATAATATCCTCATTATGCAGGTGGCACCTAAGGAGCTCTGGGAGTTTAAGTGACTTACCCAGATCACAAGCTCTGAAAGTTGGGGTGGAAGTTCAATGCAGGACTTCTGAGGCCAAATGCACTTTTTTTTTTAACACATCTCCTCATTTCCTCCTGAGATCTTGCTGTTCCTTCACCCATCCCTATTCCTGAGCAAGAATTCTAATTTTATGATCAGTTGCCAGCTGCTGATTTATTTTGGAAGCAAGGATTGGCTGTAATTAGATGGTGCCTGGTGCACATTCTAGGAATGGCACAAATTAGAAAACTAAGATGGGTCAGGGGGACAAGATCTTAATGAAGGAGGCACAAAGAAGGCTCCTCATTTGGAAGAGAAAGTGCAAGTGTGTTTGGGTGGGCAGCCAGCTGGATTCAGTCTTGGGTTTGCTGTGTCGTTTGCTGATTTGGGGAGATAAGTTGGGGCACACAGCTCTGGGAAATGTGACAGAGGTGATTTCTCCAAGGCTCTCTGCCTCATCAGAGTCCAGGTGAAAAGCATTGAATCTGCCACTATAGGGCTTGTACTTGCTCCAGCTCTGGGTGCTGCTGGCTGGAACCTGGTTTTGAGGCATCGCCCTTGGATCTGCACAGATTCAATGTGGATTCTGAGGCTCATATTCAGAGAGAAGGGATCATCAAGAGCATAAACAGAACTGGCATTCTAGCAGCATAGAAACAGCATGGGGCATAAAGTGTAAGCCATTTGCATTCTAGTTCTGACTCATTAACTTAATTTATTTTTCCAACAAATATTTACTCAGGGCTTACTCTGCATCAGAGACTGTGCTGGGTGTGAGGATACAGTGTTGGGCTGGACCAGACAGAGTCTTTTGCTCTCAAATAACGCCTTGAGCACATCCTGTAAAAATAGCAGTGATTACTCTGTACCAGGAACCTGTGTCAGGTATTTTCCAGTAATTAGACCTCACAACAATTATATGAGGAAAGAAGATGTCACTTATGAAAACTGAAATGTGGAAAGGCTGCACAGTTTGCCCCAAATCCAGTAATCAGTAAATGGCAGAGCGAGGATTCAAACTTAAATCTGTTTTGTGCCAGTTTTCAAAGGGAATGCTTCCAGTTTTTGCCCATTCAGTATGATATTGGCTGTGGGTTTGTCACAAATAGCTCATATTATTTTGAGATACGTCCCACCAATACCTAATTTGAGAGTTTTTAGCATGAAGCGTTGTTGAATTTTGTCAAAGGCCCTTTCTGCATCTATTGAGATAATCATGTGGTTTTTGTCGTTGGTTCTGTTTATATGCTGGATTACGTTTATTGATTTGCGTATGTTGAACCAGTCTTGCATCCCAGGGATGAAGCCCACTTGATCATAGTGGATAAGCTTTTTGATGTGCTGCTGGATTCGGTTTGCCAGTATTTTATTGAGGATTTTTGCATCGATGTTCATCAGGGATATTGGTCTAAAATTCTCTTTTTTTGCTGTGTCTCTGCCAGCCTTTGGTATCAGGATGATGCTAGACTCATAAAATGGGATGCCCTCTCTCACCACTCCTACTCAACATAGTGTTGGAAGTTCTGGCCAGGGCAATCAGGCAGGAGAAGGAAATAAAGGGTATTCAATTAGGAAAAGAGGAAGTCAAATTGTCCCTGTTTGCAGATGACATGATTGTATATCTAGAAAACCCCATTGTCTCAGCCCAAAATCTCCTTAAGCTGATAAGCAACCTCAGCAAAGTCTCAGGATACAAAATCAGTTGCAAAAATCACAAGCATTCTTATATACCAATAACAGACAAACAGAGAGCCAAATCATGAGTGAACTACCATTCACAATTGCTTCAAAGAGAATAAAATGCCTAGGAATCCAACTTACAAGGGATGTGAAGGAACTCTTCAAGGAGAACTACAAACCACTGCTCAACAAGATAAAAGAGGACACAAACAAATGGAAGAACATTCCATGCTCATGGGTAGGTAGAATAAATATCGTGAAAATGGCCATACTGCCCAAGGTAATTTATAGATTCAATGCCATCCCCATCAAGCTACCGATGATTTTCTTCACAGAATTGGAAAAAACTACTTTAAAGTTTATATGGAACCAAAAAAGAGCCCACATTGCCAACTCAGTCCTAAGCCAAAAGAACAAAGCTGGAGGCATCACGCTACCTGACTTCAAACTATAATACAAGGCTACAGTAACCAAAACAGCATGGTACTGGTACCAAAACAGAGATATAGACCAATGAAACAGAACAGAGTCCTCAGAAATAATGCCACACATCTGCAACTATCTGATCTTTGACAAACCTGACAAAAACAAGAAATGGGGAAAGGATTCCCTATTTAATAAATGATGCTGGGAAAACTGGCTAGCCATATGTAGAAAGCTGAAACTGGATCCCTTCCTTACACCTTATACAAAAATTAATTCAAGATGGATTAAAGACTTAAACGTTAGACCTAAAACCATAAAAACCCTAGAAGAAAACTTAGGCAATACCATTCAGGACATAGGCATGGGCAAGGACTTCATATCTAAAACACCAAAAGCAATGGCAACAAAAGCCAAAATAGACAAACGGGATCTAATTAAACTGAAGAGCTTCTGCACAGAAAAAGAAACTACCGTCAGAGTCAACAGGCAACCTACAGAATGGGAGAAAATTTTTGCAACCTACTCATCTGACAAAGGGCTAATATCCAGAATCTACAAAGAACTCAAACAAATGTACAAGAAAAAAACAAACAACCCCATCAACAAGTGGGCAAAGGATATGAACTGACACTTCTCAAAAGAAGACATTTATGCAGCCAACAGACACATGAAAAAATGCTCATCATCACTGGCCATCAGAGAAATGCAAATCAAAACCACAATGAGATACCATCTCACACCAGTTAGAATGGTGAACATTAAAAAGTCAGGAAACAACAGGTGCTGGAGAGGATGTGGAGAAATAGGAACACTTTTACACTGTTGGTGGGACTGTAAACTAGTTCAACCATTGTGGAAGTCAGTGTGGTGATTCCTTAGGGATCTAGAACTAGAAATACCATTTGACCCAGCCATCCCATTACTGGGTATTTACCCAAAGGATTATAAATCATGCTGCTATAAAGACACATGCACACGTATGTTTATTGTGGCACTATTCACAATAGCAAAGATTTGGAACCAACCCAAATGTCCAACAATGATAGACTGGATTAAGAAAATGTGGCACATACAGACCACGGAATACTATGCAGACATAAAAAATGATGAGTTCATGTCCTTTGTAGGGACATGGATGAAGCTGGAAACCATCATTCTCAGCAAACTATCGCAAGGACAAAAAACCAAACACCACATGTTCTCACTCATAGGTGGGAACTGAACAATGAGAACACATGGACACAGGAAGGGGAACATCACACACCAGGGCCTGTTGTGGGGTGGGGGAGGGAGGAGGGATAGCATTAGGAGATATACCTAATGCTAAATGACGAGTTAATGGGTGCAGCACACCAACATGGCACATGTATACATATGTAACAAACCTGGACATTGTGCACATGTACCCTAGAACTTAAAGTATAATAATAAAAAAAGTCACGTACACACACACACACACACACACACCAAACTTAAATCTGTTGACATCAAAGCCAGTATTCTTAACCAGTCCCAGGGCCTCAGTTTTATTTACATCTTTGAAACAGGAACAATGAATTAACTCTACCTTTTTAATAAGCTCATTTTTAGTATCAAATCAAAAGGTTTTCTTTGAGACAGGTGTCACTTTGTTGCCCAGAGCTGGAGTGCAGTGGCATGAAGCTCACTGCAGCTTCGAACTCATGGGCTCAAGAGATCCTTCTGTCTTAGCCTCCTAAGTAGCTGGTACTACAGATACACACTACCATGCCCAGCCAATTTTTAAAAAGTTTAGAGATGGAATCTCACTATGTTGTCCAGGCTGGTCTTGAACTCCTGGCTACAAGGAATTCTCCCATCTTGACCTCCCAAGGTGCTGGGATTACAGGTGCAAGCCACTTACCAGGCCAACAGTTTTTAATGTTTAACTACACAGGCAGTCCCCTAGAGTTGATATTTTTCCAGTCTCCCTTGAACCTAAGTGTCACCACATAACGAGGTTCTGGTCAATAGCATGTAAGGAGAGGTGTTGTATGCAATTTCTGGTCATGCCCTTAAGGGAAAGAGTATATATCCCCCCTCTTCTTTTACCCATTCCCTGCTGACTGGAACACAGATAAGCAACCTTGTGAGTAAGTTAAGCAGCATCCAAGGTGAGTAACCTTGGGCCCTGAGGCTGAGAACAACACCTGAGGGAGGATGAACCCACAGGCAAAAAGAGCCTGGCTCTCTTTTACCTTGGGAATTACACTAGCCTTGGAATTGCTACTGGCAGACTGTCATGGAGGGAAAATTAACTATCTCATCTAATCTTCTGTTATTTTGTGTTTCTGGTATACGCAACTACACCAATATCCTTACCAAAATATCATCCATGTAAAACAGAAACATAGGAGAAAGGACTTATGGTTAGGGATCAGGAAGCCTGGCTTTCTTCTCCTCTTTGTTACTAACCTACTGTGTGACCTTAGGCAAGTCACCCTTCTTCTCTGAACCACAGGTCTTTCTCTGTGAAGTGCAAGGAGCAGAATGAGAAGTAACTAAAGTCCTTTCCAGCTTGGATGATCTGTGAAACAAACAGTGCCATTTATAATAGATAGTTATTTATTCCAGCAGTCCCCAACCTTTTTGGCACCAGAGACAGTTTTCATGGAAGACAATTTTTCCATGGACCAGGGGGGATGGGGTGGGGATGGTTTTGGGATAATTCAAGTGCATTACATTTATTGTCCACTTTATTTCTATTATTATTCCATCTTAATATGTAATAGAATAATTATACAACTCACCATAATGTAAAATCAATGGGAGCCCTGACCTTGTTTTCCTGCAACTAGATGGTCCCATCTGGGGGTAATGGGAGACAATGACATCCAAATTGTGTTGCTTATGTCCAGTCTCCTCCATAATCTCGTTTTGGTTGCTGTCACTGCAGAAAACACTGCTTTGCAAAGAGAGAATGTTGGACATGGAAGCAGGCTTTTTGGTGCTTTTGTGGCAATCTCAGGATATTCTGCCTTGACTTCAATCCGGACTGTATGGAGATTCGAAGTTGTCTCAGACATACCTTTAAGACTACCGTCATTGTGATCTCAAGCAGTCGACCGTCTTCTAGCACAAACAGCATTGATTCACTTGGCTTATTCAAAAGTGGATAATATAACTCACCATACTGTAAAATCCTAGTGGGAGCCCTGAGCTTGTTTTCCTGCAACTAGATGGTCCCATCTGGGAGTGATGGGAGACAGTGACACCCAAAGCGTGTTGCCCATGTCCAGTCTGAGAAGAAGGAATCCTCCTAAGAAGGAAGGATCCCCTTCCTTCTCAGTTCGGGGTCTTTTGTGGTTGGGAAGTAATACTCAAACTCTTTTGAAAACTGAGATAGGTGACCATGCACCAGCTGGGAGAAAGAAGGCCCTGGCTCAGTCTTTTTCAAAATCTCTGCTAACATTTGAAACATGTCAGAAATCCCATTGTTCACTGGTTGCCCCCATAATTTCAGTTTGGCTTTGAATGCAGCCACTTTATCTGCCAACTTGAACACAGTTGTCGTTCTCTGCTGAAAGTGACAGATTGAGTTCGCTGAGCAGGTTGAATATGTCACACTAGTAAGCAAGTTTTGCAACCCATTCTGTGTCACTGAAATGTGCTGCCAATGATGACTGTTTTTCTAAAACAAATCTGTGGAGTGGCTCTGGTAACTCAAAAACTCTGGCCAGTGATCTAGCTTTAGAAAATCATCTCATGGCCTGGCGTGGTGGCTCACGCCTGTAACCTAGCACTTTGGGAGGCTGAGGTGGGCGGATCACCTGAGGTCGGGAGTTTCAGATCAGCCTGACCAACATGGAGAAAACCTGTCTCTAATAAAAATGCAAAATTAGCCAGGCGTGGTGGCACATGCCTGTAATCCCAGCTACTCGGGAGGCTGAGGCAGAAGAATTGCTTGAACCCGGGAGGCAGAGGTTGCAGTGACCCACCCGAGATCGCTTCATTGCACTCCAGCCTGGGCAACAAGAGCAAAACTCTGTCTAAAAAAAAAGAAAAGAAAGAAAACCACCTCATTTCTGTGTATAAGAGAAGACGTGTGTGCTCTATATTCATCTCATCACAGAGCTACACAGACATGAGTTAAGTGCATATACTTTAATGTGATTGATAATTTTAATCACATCCTGCAAAACGTTAAGTTCAGGTGACATTTTTTGGCTAGGCAGCATTTCTCTATGGATGACACAGTGCATAGACTCACATTCAGAAGCAACCTCTTTGACTTGAGTAGTGAAACCAGAAAGCCATCCAGTCATGGCAGCCACTCTGTCCATGCATATACCAACACAAAATGACCAGTTCAGTTTTCCTGATATGTAGTCATTCTAAGACTTGAATAGTTCTGCAGCTGTGGTGTTCATTGGCAACAAAAGTACACATAACTTATTCTCATGTACATCCTCCTGAAAAATATATTGCACAAAAACAAGCATTGTTGCCTTATTGTCAACACTGATAGACTCATCAACCCAGATTGCATACCATGGTGACTCATTAAACCTCTCTAACAATCGTGCCTCAATATCCTCTGCCATTTCACCAATTCTTCTAGTTATGGTGCTAGCTGAAAGAGTAACACGTTCCACCTTCTGAACTGCAGCTTCTCCAAACAAATTCATGACAAGTATCCTTAGCAGCAGGCAGGATCAAGTCTTCACCAACAGTAAAGGGCTTCTTGGCTTTAGTAATGCAGTTAGCTACTAAGAATGACGCTCTCAGTGCAGACACATTTGATGAAGTGGTAGCCTTCAATAATTGCTTTCATTCTTTGTGTTCACATGTTTTGCTTTTGGAAAAACTCCAAAGACTTGTCTTTTAATGCAGGGTGCTTGATCTCCATGTGGCGAAGCAGTTTTGAAGGTCTCATGGCTCTGCTGGATAGTTGGTCACCAAATATTATACAAAGCAGGCTTGAAGAATATGATCCTCCTGTTGCAATGATGCTGTAATTTAAGTAGGACTCTTGGCATTTTCTTTCAAATGCAGCCGTCTTTTTGTTGGCAGTCTTAAGAGAGTCTTCTGCTGTTTCATCATTGGGTCTTTCCCCCTTTTCCAAGAAGCTTTCCAGTGACATTTGTTTTTTACTCATTTTGGCTAGGATTAGCTTGTGTGCTTACGAAAACCGACTGAGACAAGTGTGCACTGTGGGAAAGAGGTGCCGATGGAAATGGTAAAATAATGGGCAGGCCATACGCAGACTAAAGTAAGTGTCAGATTCTGACTTAAAGCCTGCCACCAGATGCAGCTGTACAACTGAAGTATATAAACTCACTTGCCACTTTAAAGCCTGCCACCAGATGCAACTTGTCACTTGCCACTCATGGATAAGGTTTTGATATGAGTCTACAAGCAATTGATTTATTATGGTCTCTGTGCAGTCAAGACTCTCTGCTAATGTTAATCTGTATTTGCAACTACTCCCCAGGGTTAGCAACACTGCCTCAGCTCCTCCTCAGATCATCAGGCATTAGATTCTCATAAGGGGCACACAACCTAGATCTCTTGCATGTGCAGTTCACAATAAGGTTCACACTCATATGAGAATCTGATGCTGCAGCTGATCTGACAGGAAGCAGAGCTCAGGTGGTAATGCAAGCAGTGGGGAGTGGCTGTAAATACAGATGAAGCTGTGCTTGCTTGCCTATTGCTCACCTCCTGATGCGCAGCCTGGTTCCCTGGGGCTTGAGGACCCCTGACTTATTCCACAATTATTTATAAAGTGTCAACTATTTCAGGCACTGGGCTATGCACTGCAGCCATAAAGATGAACAAAAATGGCCTTGTTTTGGTCTATGAGAAGTTTATAATCTAAAGAAAAGAGTCATGCCGAAAAGCAGTTACCATCCTGTGAGATTTAAATTTGACAGGTCCATCTGAACATGGATTCAAGGAGCCCCTCATCTGTCTGAGAAATCTTGGAGGAATACACAAGCATGGTGACAGGTAAACTAAAACTTGAAGAATGAGCAGAAAATCAATCCTCTAGACTGGGCAGGGGAAGCAGGTTCGGAAAAGGGCATAGCAGAAGGGAAGAAAAACATAATCAAAGGCATGAAGGCATGAATTAACATGGTGGATCTGAGGAAGAGACAATTCAAGGTAGCCATGGTACGGTCATGTTGGAGAGACCAGCAGAGTGTGAAGCTGCACAGATGAGCAGGGAACAGTCAGAGAAGATTTCTTTCTCTATCCAGAGGGGACCTGGGCTGGAAATTCCTAAGTAGGAATCTGGGCTGGGCATCAGCATCTTCATAGCATGATGAATTATTAGACTGAATGAGGTCATTCTGGGAAGAAAACTAGAAAAGGTCTGAGTATGTAACTGAAAAACATCAATATTTAAAAATTGGGCCAACAGATTTCCAAAAAGATAACAAAAAATGGATTAATGTGGGTGAGACCACGTAGGTGAAGCAATTAATTACATAAAATGTTATTGAGTGCCTACTAAGTGACAGGTCTGGGACTATAAGTTGTAGTCCTTGTCCTTGCAGATGTTTGTGGGGAGAGAACAGACATACAAATGCTCAGCTACCTGATACAATGGGTGTAATGAAGGAGCTGTTTACAGGATGCCACAGAAGCTAAGAGGAGGGAGCCCCTAAGTTACTCTGGGAAGTTCAAAGAAGATTTCACAGATACGGGAGCACTTGAGCAGAGGTTTAATAGAAGAACAGGAGTTTACTTGATTGACAGAATGTGTTAATTTATTCTTGCACTGCTATAAGAAATATCTGAGACTGGGTAATTTACAAGAAAAGAGGTTAATTGGCTCACAGTTCTACAGGCTGTACGGAAACATAAACCCAGCATCTGCTTCCGGGGAGCCCTCAGGAAGCTTCTAGTCATGTCAGAAGGTCAAGGGGGAGCAGGCATTTCCTATCATGGGAGCAGAAGTAATAAAGAATCCAAGGTGCTACACAGCTGTAAACAGCCAGATCTCATGAGAAGTCACTACAGCGAGGACAGCAACAAGGGGATGGCACTAAACCATTCATGAAAAAAAATCCACCCCCAAGATCCAGTCACCTCTCACTATGCCCCACCTTCAATTCAACATGAGATTTGGGTGGAGACACAGATTCAAAGTATATCACAAGGAAATAAAGGACATTACAGTTAAAAGAGAAACATTGTGTTCAGTATCAATTAGGACTCATGTTTGTCAACAACTCACCCAAGAAACAACAGATTAATGTGGTCAGAAGCAGGCAGGAATAGGCCATTTCATCTTGGTGTAGTGGCTCCACCATGCCATAGGATAGTAGACTCTTTCCATCATTTCTGTCTTCCATCCTTAGCATTTGGCCCCAATGTCACCTCATGGTCCCAAGATAGCTGCTGCACTTCCAGACTCCTATGTTTACATTAGAGGCCCAAATGATAAAAAAAAAAAAAAAAAGGGCTACAAGGCTGAAGGGCATGCTGAGTCTGTATCCTTTAAGATTGTTTCTCAAACGCTTCACATCACCAACACACAGCCACATGGCTACAGTTGGCTGCAGAAAAATATGGAAAGGTGAGTACTTTTAGCTGGGCACATTGGTGTTCTTTTTTAGTGAGAAGAAAGGGAAAATGGGTGTTGGGTAGGTGAACAGGCATCTACCATATTGCTGTAGAAGAATTGTGGGTCTGGAAGATAGAAAAATCTGTCCCTAGTTGTAGCTACGACGTTAGCCCAGCCCTATAAAGGCTCTGGGTTTCAATTTTGTCTTATGTGAAAAATAGACACGAACCTCACCCGTGTCACGTAACTATCACTAGTATCTTTGTAGAGGGCACATCACAAAATGCTTGGGACCAAAAGTAAAGAGCTTTGCCTATATATGAAGAAGGATTGTAATTTTCTGTTAATAATTTTGAGAAGGAGACTCAGAAAATGGACCACCACCTATTCAGAAAATGTTCTCTGAGGTACAAAAGAAGACACACACAATGTGTGTTTATCTCACAAGCAGACATTTTTAGCATATGCATCTAATGCCTTAGACTCTATTCCAATTGTTGAGCAGATAGGTGTTTTTTTTTTTAGCAGTCCTAGATAAAAGCGTGTATTGTTGGAATGTATTGAAACCAGATTAAAGAATAATAATGCTATAAGCACGAGGCTGCTATGCTGGGAGCCTGTCACCATGGGTGGCTAAGTAAGTGGTAATAGAAAGGACCAAGAGGAAGCTGATAATGCCCATATCTGATGTGGAGGATGTGGTTTGTGAGGCTGCCTCCTGTAACAATCCCATCTTCTTTCTTCATTTCCTGAACAATCCCGCCAGTGGCAGGGAAGGGAGCAACCGGCATTCTTGCTGCCTGCCTGCTGAGCAAAGCCAAGATGATTAATTTTCATTTGCAGAAAGATGAATTATCTCAGCCCCCACATGCTAGCACACAGAGTCCAGTAATTTATTTTTTCTTCCAACTTTATTTTAACATAGGTCCAGATGGGACTCTGGGCTAGCCAGTCAGGATTGCTAAATGGCTATGTCTTTTGGGAATTTGTATGTTAGCCTGAAGATGATGTTCAACAAATATTTATTATTAACAGTAATAACAGCTAACAATTATTGAACACTTACTTTGTATTGGACTTCAATGTGCATGATTTTACCAATGATGATGTTGAGGCATGGAGAGGTTACATACTTTTCCCAATGCTTCATTACATTGGAGTTGGGATTTAAATGTACTTTCTCTCTGATTCCTGGATTCTTAACCACTGTGATATATGAGTGACCAGACCAAGCACCTACTATGTCCTATTTTTGACCATGAGAAGACAGGCTTGTAAACAAGAATTACAGAGGCTCACTGAGATCTGTGTGGGAAGGTGACACACAGAGAGGAATGAGCAATTGTAGCAGGGAGGAAAGGAAAGATGAAGAAGAAGGTGATGCTGGTGCTGTGTATTACTGGACACCAAGTTAGGAGTCCTAAATGTCATCCCTTCCCCATTTTGAGTGGCTGTGTCACACTGGGCAAGGCACTCTGCCTCTCCAAGCCTCAGTTTTCCCATCTGTAAAATGGAAGATTTGCCTCAACCATCTAGCTAAATGGTGGTGAGGCTTGGTAACTTTCTAAACGTCCCAGTTGGGTAAAGCTGGAAGAATTTACCACTGTGAACTTTCTCTTATTCCACAGGGCAGTGGCTTAAAATAGTGAAAATTTATCTTCTACCTTCTTAGCTTTCAAGCTCTCTCCTTGCACCTCCAAAAGGAGAAGATATAATGCGTGTAATAATGTGTGTGGAGATATAAGGTGTGTAATGAAGGAGCTGTTTACAGGATACCACGGAAGCTCAGAGGAGGGAGCCCCTAAATTACTCTGGGAAATTCAAAGAAGATTTCATCAGTGCATTTAACTATGATGTTGAGCCTACAACCAGCAGCCTTTTCCAGTTCCTCATATGAAAGCTTGTTGGTACCACTGTCAGAACAGAAAACCTTATAACCATCCATGCACTGCTGTGAATTGTCCAGGTTGACAGGCTGGGGCTAGAGGGCTGAACACTGGAGAGCCTGGCAACCTCCTAGGACTTTTAACTCAGCTTTGTTATTTTTTTAATATTTATAGAAAACATGTTTAATGTGGACACATTTGGGTATTGATTAACTGATTCATTCAATCAACAAAAATGTACTGAATTCCCGCTGCATTGCGGGAGCTGTTCTAGGTCCTGAGGATAAATATAATGGTTAACAAAACTGGCAAAACATCTTGCATTCACAACGCTTATATTCTTGTGCTAGAGGCAATTATAATAAACAAAACACCAGATAAATGGGAATTTGAGAAAATCTTGGGTATCAAGGCTTCAAGGCTCCTGTTTAATTCTCTCATAGCTCACATCATCTTCCACCAAATCCACCACACTGAACTGACGATGCCTTGACAGTGTCAGGCTCTCACTTGCCGCGGGTTCTTTGCACATGCGGTTCCCTCTTTCTACCCTCTCTGCATTGCCTCCTTACCTTAAAAATTCTTTCTCATCTCTAAAATCTAAGCTTAAATACCACTTCAAGAAATCATTCCCTATACTCTTCCACATTTGCTCTGCATTTCTCCTGTGATGGCATATATCATGGTATATTGGGTCTGCTGGAACCACCTTAAGAACAAGATATTAAATAATACAAATATTATAAACAATTGCTTCCAATTTATAGCCTAGATGAGACTGAAATTCTTTTGGAAATGTGTAAATTAATAAAAATAACTAAAGAGAAAATAGAAAACCTCAAAGGCCTGTATCTACCGAGAATATTGAATGAATAATTTAAAACCTTCCCCCAAAGAAAACTCCAGGCCTAGAGGGCTTCAATGGTAAATTCTAATACATATTTAAGGTATAAATAATAATACTCCTACATCATTTCTAAAGAACCCATATAAACAAATAGTATCTCAAATCCTACCTAGCAAAAGAAACAAAATAGATTATAGACCTAAATGTAAATGCTGAAATTGTAAAATTTCTTGGAAAAAAAGAAAACACAGAAGAAAAGTGCTCATGGCCTGATGCAGGCAAAGATTTCCCTGAAAGTGCATCAAAACTGCACTAGCCATAAAAGAAAAGTAATAAAAAGTTAAAATTCTACTTTTCAAAAGGTACTGAATTTAAAAAGGGGAGTAACTATGTCAGATAATGGATGTGTTAATTTGCTTGACTATAGTAGCCATGTCACTATCTCTATGTATGTCGAAACATCATATTGTATACCTTAGATATATACAGCAAAATTCAAAAAGATAAAAAGAAAATTTAAAATGTAAGCCACTTAAATATTATGTATCTATCGTCAGACAGAAGACTTGTATCCAAATTATATGAATAATTTCTTTATCTCAGTAAGAAAAAGACACAAAAAGAAATTTAAAAAGTAGGTAAAAGATTTGAACAGACATGTCACCAAAGGAGATATATGAGTGACCAATAAGCATATATAAAGGGAAATGCACATTAAAACCATAGTAAGGGCTGGGTGCGGTGGCTCATGCCTGTAATCCCAGCACTTTGGGAGGCTGAGGCTGGTGCATCACAAGGTCAGGAGATTGAGACCATCCTGGCCAACATAGTGAAATCTCATCTCTACTAAAAGTACAAAAATTAGCCTGGCGTGGTGGCACGTGCTTGTAGTCCCAGCTATTCAGGAGGTCGAGGCAGGAGAATTGCTTGAACCCAGGAGGTGGAGGTTGCAGTAAGCCGAGATCACGACACTGCACTCCAGCCTGCGAGACAGAGCAAGACTCCATCTCAGAAAACAACAACAACAACAACAACAACAACAACAAAATCCTAGTGAGAAATCACTAAACACTAATGGGAATCACTAAAGTAAAACAATAAATAACTAAAGGAGGGAAAAGAAGGAAAAAAGAAAGAAAAGAAACCTAGAAACATACACTTTGTTCCTACAGGGAGCAAGTACAGCTCTTATCAGTTTCTGGCGGGTGTGTGAAATGATACCAAAACTTCAGAGAAAGTCTGGCCATTTCTTTTAAAACTAACCACACACCTACTCTATGATCTAGAATTTCTCCTCCCAGGTATTTCCCTAATAAAAAGAAACAAAACATATGTTCATAGAAACACTTGTATAAAAACACTTATAGCTTTATCGACCAGAACTTGAAATAGTCAAGATGTCCATCAATAAGAGGATAAACACATTGCAGTATATTGATATAATGGAATACTATTCAACAATAAAAAGAATGAAATATTGATAATACAAGGACATGGTGAAGCTGAAAGGCATTATGCTAAGTAAGAGGCTTACAAAAGAACGTACATGTGGTGTTTCCATTTATATGAAGTTCTAGAACAGACAAACTAATCTATGGTAGAAAAAGATCAGAAGTTGCTTTGGCAGTGGGGGGAAGGGTGTTTCCTGGGAAAAGGCATGGGGGAATTCTAAAGTGATGTAACACTGTATGTTTCGATAGGGGTTTTGGTAACATGGGTATGTGTATTTGTCAAAACTCAAAAAAAAATATGTTAAACATTTTTGTGTTTTATTGTATGTTAATTTTACCTTAAAAGAAAATACATAACAAATATTGCATTAGTAAATTAATTAAAATTGAAAGTGAGTTAGTAAAACATCCTGACGTATTTAAAAGGAAGTTGACTGGTGTCTGCAATTTACTTTGAAATGTATCAAAAAGTAAGGTAGATGAATAGAAGATGGATAAATGCACAGAAATATAATAAAGCAGGGAAGGAAAATCTTAATGATAGAGTCTAGGTTAGGAATCTACTGTAAAATTTTTTTTAACTTTTCTGTATGTCTGAAAAATTACATAATAAAATGTTGGAAACAATTATGCTGATCCTATGAAGCTGGACACAAAAGAGAACATACTGTATAATTCCATGCATATGAAATTCTAGAAGAGGCAAAACTTGTCTGTAGTGATAGGCCTCAGATCAGTTGGTATCTGGGCTGGGAAGCAAGGAGAGTCAATAGAGAGGGGGCAAGAGAGAACTTTCTAGGGTGACGGGAATATTCTATGCCCTCACTAGTTATATGGGTAGATACATATAACAAAATGCTTCACACTGTTCACTTAAAATGGATGCACTCATTTATTGTACCTAAATTCTACCTCAATAAATTTGATTTTTAAATGCTCTCTCCTACTGTATAACCAAGTATTCTTTCCAACATTCATGTGCAGGTGAGGATGGAGCTGGGCATAACTAATGCCTCTTAGGGTGTCCTCAACCTACAGACCTTCCCTATGCTCCTACTGGTAACATCCTTCAGCTGGCTCATCCCTAGTGGCACCAAGGGGTCCCATATTAAATGAGCAAGCATCTAGAGTAAGGCCAGGTTGGTCCTTTCTGTTCTCTTCTGCCCCACAGGGAAGGGTGCTGGCAGTGAATAGAAGCCAGCCTGGGTGAGCTGTGTCTGAGGAGTGGAGAGGGTGCTGGCATGCATCACCTTCTGGTATGCAGAAGCGGAAGCTGCCTGAAGACTCCTTGAAGGTAGGGCTGGGGCACAGTTGCTGAAGATGGGCCATCTATTCAAGGTACTGCCATGAGCTTGGAAAACATGTCCCTCAATCCACCTGTGCAATCACACGCTAAGAAAGAATGTGTCTTTGGGCTGGCTCCAGGTCAGGACAGCATGTTGAGTCCTACTGTGGCCCTAGAATGTTAGTTCTCCTTTTCTCTTGGTCCTCTTCTCAGGCTCAGGCGGGTCTTACTTTAGGACCTCAAAACACAAAGGGTCAGACACTCTCCTGAGGACAGCTCCCACAGACTCTTTGTCCCGGACAAGAGAGACCACCTGCAGTAACCTCAGAATGCCCTGATGTTCCCCCCGGCTTTATGTTTGAACTCTGAGTCTTTACTCTTTAACTCATAGACCTCAGCAAGTCTATGTTGTGTTCCGGTACCTTCTTTGGTGAAATAAGGGGTACAAATTTATTCTGAATAGGACTCTGCTTCATTTCTTTAAACATCTGTATTCCCAGGAGAGTGGCAGCTTTTTGATGGTAGGGATAGTTTCCTGTTCATCTCTCACCTGTATATTCTAGCATAAGCTATGCGATGTTTACTGAATGAGCATAATGAGCATTTGTTTTCTAAGCACTGCTCCATATATTAACTATCATTAGGGAACACAATAAAGAGAAGATGTCGTTTTATCCTTGAGGAGCATGTTCTTCTGTCATGATGATAAGACATTTCCACAGAAAACAATTAGGGGAAAACACAAGTGAGTACAGACTTGGCTCCTGACTTTCTTACAGTCAATTGCCCATTCATGCTCTAGGAAGGCAGAAAGTGGAAATGATCTTTGCAGGCTGCTGATATTAGGAGTGTTGCCATGGAGGAAGTGTGGTTTGGCCCAGTGCTTGGTGGATTGGTGTATTTTAGGTAGATATGAAGGAAAAGGGGAGCAATTCTGGGCAGGAGACTGGGCATAAGTGAGGCTTAGAGATGTGTATTATCACAGCCTGTAAGCAAATACCACTGCCCATTATTTTCTCATTTGCAGCTGCAATGCTGGACTCTTGCTATTTCTAATTTTTATCATGCAGGAAGTTTTAAAGAGGCAGTAATTTGTTTTGTAGATCATTCTTTCTTTAAGAATAACTTATGGGATAGTTTATAGACCAAGGAGCAGTTTCTGCTGCAAAGAGATGATCAGGACTTTTGATCCTGGGTAACAAGTGCTAGGTTGAGAGCCTAGAAACAAAGACTCGAATCCCAACCCTGCCAGTGACTTGCTGTGTTCCTACCAGCAGGTCCTCTCTAAATGTATCAGGCTTCTGCCCCTTCCTCTTTGGATGTCTTCTATATGTACACAGTTGGAGCACTTACTTATTTTGTTTAGGAAATCAACGCGATTCCCTAAACAATCTGAGCAATTGTTTATCCAAATGAGACTCTGTCATCGCCAATAGAATTCACATCTCAAATGCATTCCAGATTCCCTATTACTCAGCAATCTGAGTCCCCTTTCTCTCTATATTAGAAGATAGCAAAATGTTCTTTGAAATGGCAACGTGAAGAGCTGGGTCTGAATGTTGGCTCTATGAGAACCGTGACATCAGACTCTTCCACCTCAGTTCTGCCACCTATAAACCCAGAGGGGAGGACCCAGTGATCCACCACTCTCACACCCCTGATATGCTTCTGTAACTTGCATCATGCTCAATTTTAATTTTCCCCTGTTTTTACCTATACGCTGCACCCTTAGGAGCCAAGACTCCTCTCTGTTAGATGTTTTGCTTTTCCACTTCTGGAATTATTCTTAAAAATACTGTTTTGACTGTTCCCTTTATACATGTTTTTCCCTCTGTGTGAAATGCCCTTTCCTCTCCTCTCTTTCTCTGCCTGCACCAACCTTGGTTACTACACTTTTTACAGTGTCCTGTAATTATGTCTTTAGGTCCTTATGAAAGTATCCAAATGTTTGAATGAGAAAATTGAACCTTTCACCTTCTTCAAACATAGCCCGTAGTATTTTTTCTACCACTGCACTACACTGCATACCTCTTCGGCAACTCTGCCTTATCTCATTCTTCTGCATTACAAGTGCACACAGCAATACCAGACAGCACGTAGAAGACACTTAAAAAATGTTGGTTGGAAAAATGACTACTAGCATTCTACTGTTTGTCACAGAATTCAATGTAATTATTTTAATTCAAGATGAAGCAAAGCACAATTAAGAGAGTCAAGTTGCTTTGCTGCCAAAAATATATTAAAATCCCAAACCGTAAAATAATTATCTTCTTGGCTTCGATGCTGCTGTTGTCTATGATGAAAGCATGCGATGACAAGCACAGTAGCTCGGAAACAGTGGAGCTCAGTAGGGAAGGAAGGGTGTGGGTACTGAAACCAACAGTGAGGTGCAAATTCCAGCTCTTTCACTCACTTGAGGACTGATTTTGGACATGTCTTTGTTATCCATAAAATGGAGATGATACTTGTGCCTGCCTCATCCAATTTTGTGAAGAACAAATGACTGAATCTATGTAAAGTGTTTAGAAAAATGCCTGGTACCACGTGCACGCGTCTATTTATTGCGGCACTATTCACAATAGCAAAGACTTGGAACCAACCCAAAGACCCATCAGTGATAAACTGGATAAAGAAAATGTGTCACATATATACGATGGAATACTATGCAGCCATTAAAAAGGATGAGTTCATGTCCTTTGCAGGGACATGGATGAAGCTGGAAACCATCATTCTCAGCAAACTAACACAAGAACAGAAAACCAAACACTGGATGTTCTCACTCATAAATGAGAGTTGAACAATGAGAATACACATGGATACAGGGAGAGGAACATCACACACCGGGGCCTGTTGGGGGGCTGGGGGAGAGATAGCGTTAGGAGAAATACCTAATGTAAATGACGAGTTGATGGGTGCAGCAAACCAACATGGCACATGTATACCTATGTAACAAAACTGCACATTGTGCACATGTACCCTAGAACTTAAAGTATAATAATAATAAAAAAAAGATGTCTGGTAAAGGCAGTACTTACAGTTAAATGTCAGCTTTATTCCTGAGCCCTCTGTTCCCAGAGAGTCCATGGGACAGAAGAAAGAAAAAGGTGGCAGAGTTCTGGGGTGCCCATGGCTCTGAGAGAGCAAGAAACCAGATATATGAGCAGTACTAGGACAGAAGGGAGCCAGGAGGCAATCTCCAGTCTGAGTGTGCAGAATGGGTTATCCCCAGCTTAGGTTCAGCCACATGCCCAATTCCGCACAGAAGAACTCATGTGCCAGTGTGTGCAATTGCCATGTCCTAAGGCTACAGTGACGAACAGGCTCATATCTGAGGATAATGTGCATTTGTACTATCAATGGTAGGCTATGGCTACTGACCAGATTCTCACAAGGCTGGTCTCATCTCCAAGTGCCTCACTCATCCACGAATCCTTCCTGGTATTCATACTATTCATACTTTACATATAAATAAACTCAATGATAGCAAAAATAATGATGATAGCCAACATTTACTGAGTGTTTATAATTTTCTAGATGCAGAATGTCTTCTATGAACCATCTTTTTTAATCCTTAAAAGATGCCCATGGGCTGGGCGTGGTGGCTCACGCCTGTAATCCCAACACTTTGGGAGGCTGAGGCAGGCAGATCACGAGGTCAAGAGATCGAGACCATCCTGGCCAACAGGGTGAAACCCCGTTCTACTAAAAATACAAAAATTAGCTGGGCATGGGCATGGTGGTGCATGCCTGTAGTCCCAGCTACTTGGGAGGCTGAGGCAGGAGAATCGCTTGAACCCAGGAGGCGGAGGTTGCAGTGAGCCGAGATCGCGCCACTGCACTCCAGCCTGGTGACAGAGCGAGATTCTATCTCAAAAAAAAAAAAAAAAAGAAAAAAGGAAACCTATGGAGCTATTTATAAATAAATATAATTATTTTTATAAATGAGACATTGAGACACAGAATCTATGCTGTCCTGGTGATGGCTCACACTGAGTTGCAAGAACCAAAGCAAGCTGACGGAGTTTTAGAAATTTTGTGGGTTGGTTGTTAAGTGCAGCTCTTGTTACAAATTAAGTTATATAAATTTTCAATTAAATGAATTATATTTAAAACGAAAGCAAGTATTCAAAACTCATAACTTGCTAGTTATTTTACTACATTTCACTATTACATATGCTTTTGAGGATATTTATGTTAATTGTGTCTGTGTGGTAAAAATACTAGAAAATGGTATGCTACTGCACACCACTTCTCACTGATACCATGTTGGTATTTCAAAGTAGGCCATAGTGAAAGTATTTACATCATGGAAAATAGAAGATGCTACTAGGCAGAGCTAGCTTGGTTTCCCTCCATCCCTCCCTCCCTTCCTTTGTCCCTCCCTCCCTCCCTCCCTCCCTTCCTTCCTTGCTTCCTTGCTTCCTTCCTTCTTCCGTATCTCCCTTTCTCTCTCTTTTTGGAAAACTGGTTTTAAACATTTACTAGCACACTACTGAGCAGAGAAATTAAGTAACTTGTCCATGGCCTTCCCTCTGAGTGTTAAGACAAAGATTCAAACTCAGCCATTAACTCCAGCGACGATTCTATTAACCACATTCCTAGAAGACTAATACTGCTTATAAACAACCCAGTATGTGTTTCATGAACCCACTTAATTGTTACCTGTCCTACACCCCATACCTTCTCTGATTTCTCACCTAGCTCTTCTCAACTCACAGAAATGTCATCTTTTCCTGGTATTCTCTGATCTACCTCAGGTCCTTAGTAAACTCTAAACTCTGCCAGAGTAGGGCCTGTGGCTCTGTCTGATTTATCACTGTAATCCACCTTTCTAGGATAATGCTTGGCACTATATTCAATTTTTTTTTTTTGCACAGGGAATAAAAACAATTAATTATGTGCATGCATTATTTCTCCTTCTGGAGTGTATGCTCCTTAACAATTAGTTCTATGATTCATTTCTAATACCAGCAGCCCAACACCAGGCACAGAGCCACATATAGATTAAATACTCAGTAGCTATTTGTTTTAGTAAAAGTTACCAGAATTCAGGGATCAGCTTTTTTTTTCTTATAGCAAAGCCTCCTGAGAGCAGGTTTTGATGAAATTGGAAGAAGACTAGGAAAACTCAGGACCCCAAGTTTGGAAGTATAGGATGACCTTGGTCATGGTGTAGGGGCGATAGCCTGAGGCATGGAGAATGGACAATATGTATAAGGGTATAAGGGAGATTTAGGGGGGTAAAGCACACTCGAAGGGTTGGCTGTGATAGCCACCTTGCCTATCTTCTGCTTCGTTGAGGCTCAGTACTTCAGATGGCTAAGAGCAATCATGTCTGTGTATGTGTTTCACATTAAAACAAAAAGTAATTTGTCATGGTGAAAATAACCCTAGCCAGGGTCCAAGGAGACCTCCATTTGAATCCTGGATGTGTTAGATTGCCTCAATGATCCCAATTTTCTTCCCTTCCATGCATTCACACCTTTGTCCTTAAACTTGAGAGCATGTTCCTGTTCTGATCCTGGGCTCATCTGTTTGACCTACATTAGCCAATAAAATGAGGCAAAAGTAACCACGTTCCAGTTAAAAGATTTCCTTTGTCCAATAGAATGAGACAGAAGTAACCACATGCCAGCTCCAAGACCATGTGCATGTTTTCATTGTTCCCTTAACTGTGCTATCACCATGACGACTTTCCCTGATGATCCCAGCAAAAGGATGAGAGACACATAAAGTAAACTCAACCACAGTGGAAACCAGCCTAGATCAGCCAACCCCTGACAAACATGCAGTCTTTCTTTCTTTCTTTCTCTCTCTCTCCCTCCCTCCCTCCCCCCCCTCCCCTCCCCCTTCCTTCCTTCCTTTGATGGAGTTTCACTCTTGTTGCCCAGGCTGGGGCACAGTGGTGTGATCTCGACTCACTGCAACTTCTGCCTCCCAGGTTGAAGCGATTCTCCTGCCTCAGCCTCCCGAGTAGCTGGGGCTACAGGCATGCACCACCATGCCCAGCTAATTTTTGTATTTTTAGTAGAGACGTGGTTTCCTATGTTGGTCAGGCTGGTCTCGAACTCCTGACCTCAGGTGACCCACCTGCCTCAGCCTCCCAAAGTGCTGGGATTACAGGTGTGAGCCACCAATCCTGCAGATTTGTTATGAATCATAAATGATTCATGTCTAAGTGGTTGAGTTGTGGAGTGGTTTGTTATATAGCAATAGCTAACTGATACAGTGGCCCTTCAGTCTTAGTCATCTCTGACTGCCATATCATATGCCAGGTGGCTTAAACAACAGAAATGTAGTTTCTCAGAGTTGCAGAGACTGGAAAGTCCAGATCAAGGTGCCGGCCAATTCAGTTCTTGGTGAGAACTGTTGTTGTGGCTGGGGGATGGCTGGCTTCTTGCTCCATGCTCATATGGCCTTTCCTCAGTGCACACATTCAGAGAAAGAGCAAAGAAGCAAGATTTCTGGTGTGTCTACTTGGAAATGGGATGCTAATCCAAACGGATCAGGGCCCCATCATTATGACCTCATTTAACCTTAATTACTTTCTTAGAAGACCTATCTCCAAATATAACCCCACTAGGGGTTAGGGCTTAGACACAGAAATTTTGGGAGGACACAAACATTTACTCCATACTACCTCCCTTAGGATTCTTTTACTCATCTGAAAGATAAACATAAGGGTGTATTGTTATGATACACATCCAATAAATATTTATTGAATCAAGAATATTGGACTATATATTTCTAAGAAACATTTCAGGATGGTTTTTTCTTTTTTTGTTGCCATAAAGGTATCTAGAATTGATACGAGAGGGAAAAATGCCCTCCTCTATTCAAATTAAACTGTCTGCAAGTAAGGAAGGGCATAGAGATGCCTAATATTCAAATACATGCAAGTATATTTAAGATTATTGAGCAGGGAACTCAACTATTCTATTCAATTGTTCCTTCAGGTCCTAGGTCAGCTCTTGGCATAAAGTAGGTAATTCAATATAGTTATCAAATTAAAAGAATGACTGAGGTAATGAGTCCAATCAGGGCTTGTACCTGCCTATAGCTGTCCTCAAAAAGTTCAGGGAGATGAGGCGGGATACAGTCTGAATCATGGGAAGGAACGGTCCTCTGCCTGACTAACAAGAAGTACAAAGATGAAAACAGAGGAGGTGTTGAGCTGTCCTGATGGCTCAAGGGTTGCCTTGGGGCAGTCCAACTGACACCTCCTTCCTTTTCCTCCTTCGTGATTACTGTGACATCCCACAGCATGTTAACTGCAACTGATTCCAAACCACACTGATGTTCCCCCTTTGTTCTCCAAACCTAATTGTGCTTGTCCTCAGTATCTGCCTGATTGTTCAAATGAGAGATGAGTCATCTCTTGCTTCTTTACGTCCCACTCAATGGAGCCCACAGCTCCATTTCCCCACTGAAATGACAAAATCCAATTTGACATTAATTATAGCCACTGAGCTGTCATTTGCTGGGGAGTGACCATGGGCCTGGCAGTGCTCTAGATGAGTAGTCTAAAAGATCTCATCTAATCCTCATCATAACCTTATGATGTGAGTATACTCTTTATATCATATTGATTAAATAGGGACTCAGAAAGGTTAAGTGATTTTCCCAGGGACACAGAGTTGGATAAAGGGATTTGCAGTTAATCTGATAGACTTTAAAAACCCTGCCCTTTCCATGTTGTCAGATTATCTCCAGTCCAGATGCTTTCTTCTCTTCTTTCTCCATTGTCTCTGTTCTGTGGAATCGGGCATTCGCCTCTGCCCCCATGGTACCTGCACATGTCTCTACTATAGCTCTTATCATATGAGATGATAATTGTTCACCTGCTTGACTATCACTCTGCTACCAATGTCTTATTCTCCCCTCTGTTCTGTATTCTCAGCTCACTGTCAGATATATAGTACCTGTTCCATAAATACTTTTAGAAATTAATTAAATTCCTTCATCTCTAATGACCAAACCTGTTATCTTTCACAGAGTAGAGGGTTACATCTGACATAAATTGTGAAGAAGAAGAAGAGAATCTCCCCTATCAGCCCATTATTTTCTGTAAGAACAAGCCTAGTTAACCCCCCTCCCCAAAAGGGCCAGGGTTCTTTTCAGGTACTCCTGCTGTGAGACAAGAGTGGCAGAAAGACTCCCATGCCCTGACAGTTGGAAGAGATCAAGCTCCCAAGGTGCCGTCTGCTTTCATGGGTTTGGCCTGCCAGGGAAGAGCTCAGCAAATCCAGCTGAAAGAGGTGATGAAGTCAGAGTGAGTGCTGGCTGAGTGCCTGATTCCAGAGATTTACCCTCTTCCAGATGCTGGAAGCACCGTCACCCCATTTTCTTACTGCATTTTCCAGACCTTGTAGATACAATATATTCTCTTTTAAAACAAACACAGACGTGACCCTGTCTTTGTCAATGCGACCCCATCTTTGCACAAAATGGTGCCCTACAGCCTACTGGTTACTCGGCTGCAGAAAGCTCTGGGTGTGCGGCAGTACCATGTGGCATCAGTCCTGTGCCAACGGGCCAAGGTGGCGATGAGCCACCTTGAGCCTAAGTACATCCACTATGACCTGCTAGAGAAGAACATTAACATTGTTTGGAAATGACTGAACCGGCCTCTGACCCTCTCAGAGAAGATCGTGTACAGACACCCGGATGACCCCACCAGCCAGGAAATTGAGCAGGGTGGGACATACCTGCAGCAGTGGCCGGACAGCGTGACCATGCAGGATGGATGGCCCAGATGGCCATGCTGCCATTCATCAGCAGCAGGCTCCCAAGGTGACCATGCCATCCTCCATCCACTGTGACCATCTGATTGAGGCCCAGCTTGGGAGTGAGAAAGACCTGCACCAGGCCAAGGACATCAACCACAAAGTTTATAATTTCCTGGCAACTGGAAGTGTCAAATATGGCGTGAGCTTCTGGAAGCCTGGATCTGGAATCATTCACCAGATTATTCTGGAAAAGTATGAATACCCTGGGGTTCTTCTGATTGGCACTGACTCCCACACCCCCAATGGTGGCAGCCTGGGGGGCATCTGCATTGGAGTTGGGGATGCCGAGCTGTGGATGTCATGACTTGGATCCCCTGGGAGCTGAAGTGCCCCAAGGTGATTGGCGTGAAGCTGATGGGCTCCCTCTCTGGTTGGACCTCACCCAAAGATGTGATCCTGAAGGTGGCAGGCATCCTCACCATGAAAGGTGGCACAGGTGCAATTGTGGAATACCACGGGCCTGTTGTAGACTCCATCTCCTGCACTGGCATGGTGACAGTCTGCAACATGGGCTTAGAAATCGGGACCACCACTTCCGTGTTCCATTACCACCTCAGGATGAAGAAGTACATGAGCAAGACCTGCCAGGCAGACGTTGCCAATCTAGCTGATGAATTCAAAGATCACTTGGTGCCTGACCCTGGGTGCCATTATGACCAACTAATTGAAGTTAACTTCAGTGAACTGAAGCTGCACATCAATGGGCCCTTCACCCCTGACCTGGCTCACCCTGTGGCAGAAGTGGGCAAGGTGGCAGAGAAGGAAGAATGGCCTCTGGACATCTGAGTGGGTCTGTGGGGCAGCTGCACCAATTCAAGCTATGAAGACATGGGGTGCTCAGCAGGTGGGGCCCAGCAGGCACTGGCCCATGGCCTCAAGTGCAAGTCCCAGTTCACTATCACTCCATGCTCCGAGCAGATCCGTGCCTCCATTGAGCAGGACGGCTATGCACAGACCTTGAGGGATGTGGGTGGCATCGTCCTGGCCAATGCCTGTGGCCCCTGCATTGGCCAGTTGCACAGAAAGGACATCAAGAAGCAGGAGAAGAACATAATTGTCACCTCCTACAACAGGAACTTCATGGGCCACAACGACATGAACCCCAAGACCCACGCCTTCATCACGTCCCCAGAGACTGTCACAGCCCTGGCCATTGTGGGAACCCTCAAGTTCAACCCAGAGACCAACTACCTGACAGGTAAGGATAGCAAGAAGTTCAAGCTGGAGGCTCCGGATGCAGATGAGCTTCCCCAAGCAGAGTTTGGCCCAGGGCAGGACACCTACCAGCACCCCCGCATGGGGTACCACTGACCACATCTCAGCTGCTGGCCCCTGACTCAAGTTCCGTGGGCACTTGGACAACATCTCCAACAACTTGCTCAGTGGTGCCATCAACATTGAAAATGGTAAGGCCAACTCTGTGCACGATGCTGTCACCCATGAGTTTGGCCCCTTCCCTGACACTGCCCACTACTACAAGAAATATGGCATCAGTTGGGTGGTGATTGGGGACGAGAACTATGGCAAGGGCTCAAGCTGGGAGCACGCCGCGCTGGAGCCTCGCCACCTCAGTGGGCCGGGCCATCATCACCAAGAGCTTTGCCAGGATTCACGAGACCAACCTGAGGAGGCAGGGCCTGCTGCCCCTGACCTTCGCTGACCCAGCTGACAACAACATTCACCTTGTGGACAAGCTGACCATTCAGAGCCTGAAGGACTTGACGCTGGCAAGCCCCTGAAGTACATCATCAAGCACCCCAGGAAATCAACCTCCTGAACCACACCTTCAACGAGACGGAGATCCAGTGGTTCAGCGCCGGCAGTGCCCTCTACAGAACGAAGGAGCTGCAGCAGTGAGGGCGGCGCCTCCCCCGCAACCCCCCTCCCCCTCTTCCCCCCTCCCCCAGCTGGTGTCATGTTCAAGTTCGGCTCTACATGCATCATAAGCGGATCCGATCCACCCAGCCATGGCTTCTTATTCCAAGATGGCATAACCAAACGTGCTTCCTGCTCCCCGCTGAGCCCAGGAGTGACTGCGGTTGGGAGGCGGCAGGGAGGCGGAGGGGGTGGGGGGGTTCCTAAAATAACTTTTTAGCCCCTGCCTTCCTATTTTTAGTTTTCAGATTTTAAGCAGCTCCACGCAATTGTATTTATTTTTGATGACAAGACTCCCATCTAAAGTTAGAGAAAAAAAAAAACCCCACAGTGGCTCATGCCTATAATCCCAGCACTTTGGCAGGCGGGCGGATCACCTCAGGTCCGGAGTTCCAAACCAGCCTGGCCAACATGGTAAAATCCCGCCTCTACTAGCAATACAAAAATTAGCTGGGTGTGTGGCGCGTGCTTGTAATCCCAGATACTCAGGAGGCTGAGGCACAAGAATTGCTTGAACCCAGGAGGTGGAGGTTGCAGTGAGCCGAGAGTATGCCACTTCACTCCAGCCTGGGCAACAAGAGTGAGACTCTGTCTCAAAAAAAAAAAAAAAAAAAATCCAATACAATAAAACAAAACAAAGTAAAACAAAACTAACAACAGTGACAATAATATTAACCTTTAGTTTCCTGTAAAACTTGATTCTTGCTACACGCCTGCACTTTCCTGCCTTCAACATCCTAGTTCGGCTTATCTTGAGTGATTCCATTCTCTCTGTCTTCCAGAATTCATGCCTGGGCACAAAAATTGCCTGTTCCAAAGAGGTAACTAAAGCAGGACGAGACTGATTTCCTGAAGAGGGGAGTGCCAGACAACCTGGCTGTGAACTCAACCCAGCGTTCAAGTAATCCCTGAATCTGTTTGGCAAAAAGCAAACCAGCAGTTACCCAAAATAAGAAATTAGGTGATTTTTTTTTTCTTGCTTGCTTGCTTGCTGGCTGGCTTGCTTTTTTGCCTACGTGAGAGAAGTTACTAAAAGATTTTTATCTTGCTTTCTAAATAATCAATCTTGCCCCAGCAGAAAACAAAACAAAACAAGTCTGTGTTATGTTCTGCACTGGGATGTTTCAAAGAACAGGTCATGGCTGGGAGCCTTGGGAAACTGTTGTGAGTGCAGCTGGCGTGAGGCGGTAAAGGCTGGAGTTTAGAGAAAATGAGTTTCTGTGGAGAAAGTAAAGCAACATATCTCACGGCTTTAACCTTTGTATTTTCAAACTCATTTCTGTCCTTACTCCCTAAAGTTTTAGAATCTTAGGAACACGAGTCCAATGACTTCTAAAGCCAAATATGCAAGGTTAAGCAAACTTTGCAGGTTACCTGCACTGCCCTCCACAAAATTGTCCTCACTTTGGACAGCAGCCACAGGTCTCAGAGCTCCCAGGTCACACTCCCTTCTCACCAGCTGGCTGCAAACTCAGAGGCTCCCACTACCTCTGAGTAGAATGTCAGTAGAATGTCTCATAGAACTCAGGAAAGTGCTGTACTTATTATTACAATGTTACTTTAGCCAAAAGATACAAATCAAAACCAGCCAAAGGGAGAAGCATAGGGTGAGGTCTGGGAAAGTTCCCCACCTGAAGCTTCTGTCATCCCCAAAGATGTAACCTTCTCACTACAGTGTGGAAAACTGCCAACAAGGGCAGCTCACTGGAACTGAAAAAAAAATTGTTTTAATGGACATGTAATAATTGTACATATTTATGGGGTGCATAGTGATGTTGTCATAGAAAAAATTCATAGCGATCAGATCAAGATTGGCATATCCATCATCTCAAACATTTATCTATGGGGAATACCATGGAGGTTCCACAAAAAACTACAAATAGAACTACCATATTACCCAGCAATCCCACTACTGGGTATTTATTCAAAGGGCAGGAAATAAGTATATCAAAGAGACATCTGTTCCCCCATGTTTATTGCCGCTTTATTCACAATAACCAAAGTGTCCAACCTCGGTGTCCAACAATGGAGGAATGGATAAAGACAATAGAATACTATCAGCCAGAGCAGGCGCGGAGGCTCACGCCTGTAATCCCAGCACTTTGGGAGGCCGAGACGGGCGGATCACGAGGTCAGGAGTTCCAGACCAGCCTGGCCAACATGGTGAAACCCTGTCTCTACTAAGAATACAAAAATTAGCCGGGCCTGGTGGTGGGCGCCTGGAGTCCCAGCTCCTCAGGAGGCTGAGGCAGGAGAATCACTTGAACCCGGGAGGCAGAGGTTGCAGTGAGCTGAGATCGCACCACTGTACTCCAGCCTGGGCAATAGAGCAAGACTCCAACTGGGGAAAAAAAAAAGAATACTCTCAGCCATAAAAAAGACTGAAATCCTGTCACTCACTGAAACATGGATGGAACTGAAGGACATTATGTTAAGAGACATAAGACAGGAACAGGACCTCTTAGCAAAAAGTATCAGATGTAGTCTGAAGGGCCCACCATGAATAACGGACACTGCTATCACTGGGGAAATTTCAAGGGCCTAGAGGTTAGCTCCCAGGTACAGTGAGATAAAGGCCAGCCAAATTCTTTTTCATACAATAAGGAAATGCGAACTGAGACTTCATGACCTGATGGATCTCACCATTCTACCTCTTCTCAGCCCTCATTTCTTTTGACAGAACTATCTTACCTCATTAAGGGGCTGTCAGTCCAGCATAGAGTTCTGAGTGTCCAAACACCGGGATCTCCTCTTAAACCCCCCATCTGGCTGTGTAATCTTAGAAAAGTCCCTCAATTTGTTGAGCTTGAGTGTCCCCAGTTGTAAGTGAAAGTGCTAGACTATAATCCACGAGCTACATCAAACTGATGGTTCTATGGCTAAGCCACTAAAACTCTCTGAGACTAAATTTCCTCATCTTTAAAATAAGGAGACTAGATTAGATGATTTCTCCCTGAGCTAAAAATCCACGATTTTAGTACCTTACAACCTTTGCAAAATGTAAGGAAAAGATGCATCAGCACTATTCCACATGGCAATTCTATTTTCTAGTTTATTGTCCTCTCCTCTCCCTGAAATAAGAGAGTGACTGCCTAATGTGTTATCAGGTGCCCCTTACACAGATGGATGGCAAAGATTTTCCCCTTTGTTTCTGGGGAAATAAACAGAAAGTGGGAGACAGGAATACATTTTAAAGGCTGGGTAAGGGACCAGCCAAGAAGGCATAGCTGAAAGAATTTTTGTCCCTTAGGTAAATATTATTTTTGCATTAACCACATGTTGCAAAAAGTAAAGAACATTATATATAGGAAAACGACCTCAATTCCAAAATGTGGGCATTTTCAAATTGTTAGGCAAATGTGCTTTCCTGATGGCCCATGAACAATTTGTATTTAAAATAAAAGTAAATAAAAGCTCTATGTTAATGCTGCTGATGTCTCCCAGAGCAAAAACAAGAAATGACCCTTTGCTGGGCTCCAAATGCCCCTTAGTTCATGTCTTTGTCACTGATCTTGACAATAAGACTATTTAGTTACTAGTGCGTCTGGCCCTCTGAATCAATAGCTCACAAATTTTTTGATCACACACTCCCAAAAAGGGTTAAAAATGCATGCCCCAAATACCCCCAAAATGTATGTCATTCATTTTTAAATTAAGCGTGCATCTTATTTTATTTAAATGTGTCTATTCAAATAGGCTTTATTACTTTTGGAAATCATGGTTTATGAAAATACAACAATTCGAAGATCTGGCTCAAAATTCAGTTTATTTTGATATTTGGTTTTAATGGCCATTGTATGACCTGCATATCCTGCACTAATAACCACCATTAATGGTCACCAAAATTATAAGATTAAATAATACAGGGGTCCAAATAGAAGAATCATGTCATTGGCCAAGCTTACTGAATCTTGATAATCATTTTTCAGTTATGTAAAAGTTTTAGTTCTAATCTTGTTAGTATATTTTTATATTCCCCAAGGCCTATTACTTTTTCTTGCAAATAAAATAAGAGGTGCAGCATTGTTAAATATATATATTTATTTTTAATAGGCTTTATTTAGACTTTAATTTTAATAGACTTTTAATTTTTAGAGCAGTTTTAGGTTCACAGCGATATTGAGCAGAAAGTAAAGGGAGTTCCCATGTACCCCCTTCTCCCACACCACCTCCCCCACTTATCAGCATAGTGTAGCACAGTGGTAGCTTTATTACATCACTGAACCTACATTGACACATCATCACCCAAAGTCCACAGTTTACATGAGGTCTACTCTTGGTGTCATACATTCTGTAGGTTTTGCCAAGCGTATAATGACATGCATCCACCATTATTGTATCATACAGAATAGTTCCACTACTCTAAAATTCCTTTAGGCTCAGCTTATTCACCTACCCCTCCCCAGAACTCCTGGTAACCACTAATCTTTTTACTGACTCCATTGTTTTGCCTTTCCCAGAATGTCATATTGTTGTGAGGTAGGAAGGGGAACTCAACTCTGGAGGTGGGCTTAGACTTGGACCAAATTAAGGACTAGCTAAAACAGGTCTGGGCAGAAGCACCTCCCCATAACACATGCTCACCAGTGTGCCATGTCAGTTTACCATTGCCATGACAACACCCAGAAGTTACTGCCCCCTTTCCATTGCAACAACCCATCAACCCAGAAGTTACCACCCTCATTTTATAGATTTCTGCATAATCTACCATTAATTTGCATATAATTAAAAGTGGGGTTAAATATGAGTGCAAACCTGCCTCTGAGCTGCTACCCTGGACACCACTGCCTATGGGGTAACCCTGCTCCACAAGCAACAGTACTTCTGCCATGTCAATAAAAGTTGTTATTTAACACCACCCAGCCCACCCTTGAATTCTTTTCTGGGTGAAGCCAAAAACCTTCCCTGGCTAAGACTTAATATTGGGGCTTGCTTGTCCTGCATCAGTTGGACTCATGCAGTATGTAACCTTTTCTGATTGATTTCTTCTACTCACATGCATTTGAGTTTCCTCCATGTCTTTTCATATAGTGTTGAATAACCATAGTTATTCATTGTATGGATATACCACAGTTTATTTATCCATTCACCTACTGATGGACATATTGGTTTATTCTAAGTCTTGGCAATTATGCATAAAGAAGGTAGAAACATCCATGTGAAGGATTTGTGTGAACTAAGTATTCAATTCATTTGCATAAGTATCAAGGAAGTATACTTGCTGGATCATATATAAAATTTTTGTAAGAAACTGCCAAACTGTCTTCCAAAGTAGCCGTACCACTTTCATTCCTACTAGCAGTGAATAAGAGTTCCTGCTGCTATCACTTCTTGGCCTTTTGGCTAAGATGAAGTGTGGAGAATTCCTGTTGCTCAACATCCTCACCAGCATTTGGTGATCTCAGTTTCTGGATTTTTGCCCTTCTAATAGGTATGTAGTGATATCTCATTTTTCTTTTAATTTGCAAGTTCCTAATGACACATGATGTTGAGCAGCTTTTCACATGCTTATTTGCCACCTGTGTATGTTGTTTGGTGAGATCCATTCATATCTTCTATCTATTTTTAAATACTGTTGTTGGTTTTCTTATTGTTAAATTTTAAGATATTTTTTGTGTATTTTGGGTTATAGTCCTTTATCAGATATGTCTTTTGCAAATATTTTCTCCCAATTTGCTGCCCATCTTCTAATTCTTTGTACAGTGTCTTTCATAGAGCATAAGCTTTTAATTTTAATGAAGTTTCATTTATCAGTAATTTCTTTGGTATTTTATCTAAGAAGTCATTGTCAAATCTAAGGTCATTTGCATTTCTTCTATATCATCTAAGAGTTTTACAGTTTTGCATTTTATGTATAGGTCCATTAGGTCCAAAATATAATCTATTTTGAGTTAATTTTTGTGTATAGTGTAAGGTCTGTGTCTATATTTATTTTTTTGCATGTAATATCCAGGTGTTCACCAACATTTGTTGAAAATACTATCTTTTCTTTATTGTATTGCTTTTGCTTTTTTGTTGAAGATCAGTTGACTATATTTGTGTAGCTCAATTTCTGAGCTCTCTGTCCTGTTCCATTGAAATAATTATCTATTATTTTGTCCATGCTATGCCTTCTTGGTTGTTGTAGCTTGACAGTAAGTCTCGAAGTCAGGTAGCGTAAGTCTTCTGACTTTGTTCTTCTCCATTAGTATTTTAGGCTACTCTTGGTCTTCTGCCTCTTCCTATATACTGTAGAAACAGTTTTTCAATATGCATGAACAGCTTGCTGAAATTTCAATGGGATTGCAATGAGTCAATAGATCAAGTTGGGAAAAACTAACATCTTAACAATTTAGAGCCTTCCTTTCCATAAACATGAAATGTCTCTCCATTCATTGAGTTTTCTATGATTTTCTTGATGAGTTCTGTGGTGTTTTTCATATAGATCTTGTATATATTTTATTAGATTTATACTTAAACATTTTATTTTTAAGGTGCTAATGTAAATGGCATTGTGTTTTTAATTTCAAATTTCAGTTGTTCATTGCTATTATATTAGGAAAGTCATTGACTTGAATATTAACTGTATATCCTTTAAGGTAATACTTACTTGCTATAATCACTTATTCATTTTAGGAGGTTTTTTTTCCTATGTAAACAATGATATCATCCGCAAACAAAAATGGTTTTATTTCTTCCTGTTCTATATAATAATAAAATAATGAATGTTCTTTGTAAAAGAATATATAAAGGGAGCTATAAAGTAAAAAGTAAATGTTTTCCTCCCATTTCATATCTCACAAGTAACAACAATGAATGTTTTAATTGCCTCTTCTTTTAGGCATTTTATATATATATAGGCTTACATATGGGTATGTATTTTTAAAATTTTACACAGAATCTGATCTTATTATATTTGTAGTCTACAACTTGTATTTTCCCCTATTTATTCATATTAGGCTACAGATGTCTACATCACTAGTTTTCTAGCTACACCCCCATTCATAGAAATCCTTTGTGTGTCTATACCACAAAATATTTAACAGTATCCTATTGGTAGACACTTAATTGTTTCCAGTTTTTCAGTGTTGCAAACAATACTACAGTGAATATCTCTGTTCATGTATTGTGTGCCCTTATGCAATAATATTTACAGTATAAAATGCCTGGGAGAGGCCGGGCACAGTGGCTCATGCCTGTAATCCCAGCACTTTGGGAGGCCGAGGTGGGTGGGTCACAAGGTCAAGAGTTCAAGACCAGCCTGGCCAATATGGTGAGGCTGAGGCAGAAGAATCACTTAAACGGAGGAGGCAGAGGTTGGAGTGAGCCAAGATTGTGCCACTGCACTCCAGCCTGGGCGACAGACTGAGATTCTGCCTAAAAACAAAAAACAAAAACAAACAAAAAATTCCTGTGAGAAGAACTGCTAGGCATAAAAAAGCCATATTTAAACTTTGATTGAAATTTCCGATTTCAGCTTTGACATGTAAAGAGCTTGGAAATCATTTGTCTTGTTCTTCAATAAAAAGCTGGAAAAATTAAAAATTAATAACTTTTCTTGGACTTATCAGAGAACTAATACGACAGGGCAAATCACTACCCCAAAATTAGTGGTGATAGGCACAATCCAGAGACACAGCCCAGATGGAAGCTGTGAGCGCCATAAACAGGAACACTCAAGACGAAGTTCTGATGAATTTCTGGAAGCCAAATATGGGAAAATGTGAAAACAAAAACTTCCTGAAGACTATGGTCTTGATGGGGTAGTCTCCATGCTTTTGTGGACTTTAACTACATGAAGTCTACTGGGACCACAGTGTTTCTTTTTGAGACGGAGTTTTGCTCTTGTTGCCTAGAGTGGAGTGCGATGGCCTGATCTTGGCTCACCGCAATCTCCACCTCCCGGGTTCTCCTGCCTCAGCCTCCCCAGTAGCTGGGATTCCAGGCATGCGCCACCATGCCTGGCTAATTTTGTATTTTTAGTACAGACGGGGTTTCTCCATGTTGATCAGGCTGGTCTTGAACTCCCAACCTCAGGTGATCCGCCGGCCTTGGCCTCCCAAAGTGCTGGGATTACAGGCATGAGCCACCACATTCAGCCCAGACCACAGTGTTTCTTGCAGGGGGAAGAAAAGCGATGTGAAATACAGTCAGATATTCTTCCGTAAGGACCTAATTTCCCGGGGTAAGTCTTTGCCAGAGTGTTATCCTAGATAGGGAAGGACACTCTTCCTACTGCAGCTCCATCTAGCCCTCCTTTCTCCCCTAAGGGGAAAATGTATATTATAAAGAGGATTCAGGCCTCCAGTAAATAGACTGGGGAACACTGCAGTTGGGGAGTGAAGTAGGGGGAAAGGCAAATGTTATACAATTGGAGAAACACGTGTGAAGATCACAGCCCAGAAACATCAGCCCACTAAAAGACTGATCTAAATTGGAAGATTGTAGAATTCATTCCTCCCCAACACCTTAACAACACCGCCACAGGATTTCAATAAAATAACTGGAATACTTGTTGTACATTATACCTAAAAGAGACAGGAGACACAGGCTCTCTCTGAGTAGGAGTGCTTAGGGGAATTTCAAAATAAAGAGGAAAGACAAAAACAAGGACAGAGGAATGTAAAGCCTCTGACACCTGTAACTGAGCAAGTTTTAAATGAAGTCCATTTTTAGCCAGATGTATACACATCTTTACACTAGAGAACTATTTACCTCTAATTCTTATTACCTGATAGATACAAAATGTCTTGGTTTCAATAAAAAATTATAAGGCGGCCAGGTGCAGTGGCTCACACTTGTCATCACAGCACTTTGGGAGGCTGAGGCAGGCAGATCACCTGAGGTCAGGAGTTCAAGACCAGCCTGGCTAACACGGTGAAACCCTATCTATACTAAAAATACAAAAGTAGCCAGGCGTGGCAGCGTGCGCCTCTAATCCCAGCTGCTTGCGAGGCTGAGGCAGGAGAATTACTCAATCCTGGGAGGTGGAGGGTGCAGTGAGCCAAGATTGTGCCATTGCACTTCAGCCTGGATGACGGAGTGAGACTCCATTTCAAAAAAAAAAAAAAAAAAAAATATATATATATATATATATATGCACACACACACATACATATACGCAGACACACACATACATATATATGTGTGTGTATATGTATGTGTATATGTATGTGTGTGTATATATATGTGTATATATATGTGTGTGTGTATGTCATGCCAGAAACCAAGAAAAACTACCCAGTCTGAAAATACCAAGCATTCATCAGAACTTGATTCATTCATGATAGAGATGCAGGAATCATCAGACTGAACATTTAAAATAACTATGATTGATATGTTAAGGGCTCTAACGGAAAAAGTAGGCAACAAGAAACAATAGAAGGTGATATAAGCAGAGGGATGAAAATTCTAAGTAAAGATCAAAATAAAATGCTGGAAACCAGAAACATTGTAACAGAAATGAAAGATGTCTTTGAATACCTCATTAGTAGAGTAGACATGGACATGGAAAATATTAGTGAGCTTGAACATGGGTCAATAAAAACTTTCCACACTGAAATGCAAATGGGAAGATAATGAAGAAAACGAAGCAGAACACGACATTTGAGAATTGTGGGAGGGTTTCAAAAAGTATAATGAATGCATATACCAAAAGGGAACAGAGAATGGAACAGAATAAATATTTGAAGTAATAATGGCTGAGAATTTTCCAGAATTAATGACAGACACCAAATTACAGATCATAGATCCAGGAAGTTTAGAGAACTCCAAGCAGGAAAAAAAAAAAAAATACACACACGCACACACACACATATAAACTACTGTGGTATTGACGGGGTAGTCCCCACACTTTTGTGGACTTTAACTATGTGAAGTCTGCCAGGACCACAGTATTTCTTGCAGGGGGAGGAAAAGATAATCACTGTAAAATACAGTCAGATCTTCTTCCCTAGATTCTTCCATTTATATATAAATATAAATATATAACATGTACTTTTATATATTTTATATATATTAATATAAATAATATGTACTTCTATATATTATATATTAATATAAATATAAATATATATTTTTATATATTATATATAAATATAAACACATATTTTTTATATGTAAATATAAACATATATTTTATATGTAAATATAAACATATAATATATATTTTATACATAAATATAAACATATAATATATATTTTATATGTAAATATAAATATATTTATAAATATACATATTTTATAGTATATAAAAATATACTATATAATTTATATACTATATTTTATAGTATATAAAAAACTATAAAATTTTAACTTTTATAAAATGTAAAAAAGTATATAAAAAACTATTTATATTTATATATAAATTTATATATAAATATATAAATGTATATATAAATTTAAATATATATATAAATATATATATATTTAAATTTATATATAAATATATAAATTTATATATATATAAATTTATATATTTAAATATATAGATTTATATATATAAATATATAAATTTATATATAAAAATATATTTAAATTTATATATAAACATATTTATATAAATATATAAAAATATATTTTATATATTTTTATATATATATACAAAATACTGCACCTAGGCATATCATTCTATCTGCAGAAAACATAAAGACAAAGAGAACACTTTGAAAAAAGCCAGAGAGAAGAGGAAACTTCACCTCTGGAAGAAAAAGGATAAGAAGTACAGCAGGTGTTTAGTAATGTGCAACCAAGATGACAGTGAAGTGAAATACTTAAAGCATTGAAAGAAAAAACAACACTAACATTAATCTGGAATTCTTTTTTTTTTTTTTTTGAGATGGAGTCTTGCTGTTTTCCAGGCTGGAGAGCAGTGGCGCAATCTTGGCTCACTGCAAGCTCCGCGCCTCCCGGGTTCACGCCATTCTCCTGCCTCAGCCTCCCGAGTAGTTGGGACTACAGGAGCCCACCACCACGCCCGGCTAATTTTTTGTATTTTTTAGTAGAGATGGGGTTTCACCGTGTTAGCCAGGATGGTCTCGATCTCCTGACTTCGTGATCCACCCACCTCCGCCTCTCAAAGTGCTGGGATTACAGACGTGAGCCACTGCGCCTGGCCACATTAATCTAGAATTCTATATCCAGCAAAATTACCCTTCAAAAGTGAAGGAGAAATAGAGGCTTTTTCATACAAATGGAAGCTAAAGAAATATATTACTGCTACATCTGCCCTTCAAGTTAAAAGTAGGAAACTATATAGGACAGAAACATGGATACATATAAAGAAGAATGAGAAAGAATAAATGAATTAAAATGAAATCTTTTATTTTCTTTCTTCTTAACTGATCTGAAAGATAACTGTTTGTGGCCAGGCCTGGTGGCTCATGCCTGTAATCCCAGCACTTAGGGAAGCCAAGGTGGGCGGATCACCTGAGGTTAGGAGTTCGAGACCAGCCTGGCCAACATGCAGAAACCTCGTCTCTACTAAAAATACAAAAATTAGCTGGACATGGTGGTGTGCACCTGCAGTCTCAGCTACTTGGGAGGCTGAGGCAGGAGAATGCTTGAACCCAGGAGGTGGAGGTTGCAGTGAGCCAAGATTGCACCACTGCACTCCAACCTGGGTGAGAGAGTGAGACTCCATCTAAAAAAAAAAAAAAAAAAAGAGAGAGAAAAGATAACTGTTGGTTTAAAGCAATGAGAGTAATAAGAAATTGGGCCAGTAGATAAGTGCAGTAAATAAAAGTAATGTCATAAATGATGGTAGGAAGTAACTGGGAATGCTGTTTTGAAGTGCCTATGGTACATTTTCAATAGTATAGAGTTATTTGAAAGAAAACTTAGTTAAGTTTATAATGAACATTGTAATCTCTAGGGCTATCATAATTTTTTAAAGAAGCATAATTGATATGCTAATAAAATATATAAATTATTTCTATTAATTTATATGCTAATCGAAACAGAAAATGAAATTGTAGAAAATGCTCATTTAAAACCAGAGAAGGTAGAAAAACGGGAGAAAGAAAGAAGAAAAATGCAACAAACAAGAGCTATAGATATAATAGATATTAATCCAACCATATACATAAGTACTTTTAATACTAATGGCCTAAATATACCATATAGAAGACAAAGATTGTCAGAGAGGATAGAAAAAAACATATATATACTGTGCCTGGCATAGTATTATATGGCATGTAGGACCTAACTACGTGTTGTCTACAAGCAATGCACTTTGAATATAATGAGTCAGCTTGATGAAAAGTAGAGGGATAAAAAAAGATATAGAATGTTAACACTAATTTTAAAAAGTTTCATCAGTTAGATTAATTTTGGACAAAGCTGACTTCAGACAAGGAAGATTGTCATCGATAAAGAGAGGTATTACATAATGATAAAGGAGTCAATTCCCCAAGAATATGTAACCACCCTAAATGTGTACTGACCTACCAATAGAGCATCAAACTATATGAAGCAAAATCTAATAGAGTTGAAAGAAACATAGACAAATCTGCTATCATACTAGAGACTTCAGCACCTCTCCATCAGTAATTAATAGACCAACAGACCAAGCAGGCATAAAATCCATGAAATGTTCTGTCAGCCCACCCCAATAGCTGGAGTTACCCCAAAGCAGCAGCAGCAGAGTTCTTGCAAGAGACTGCCGCAAGAACCCAAACCATCCTGAGATGGGGCCAGTTGAGATCTCAGAGAAAGAAGCACTAAACGCCAGGGTGATGATCAGTCTAAAGCATATAGTAAGGGGACCTACATGGGGTGGAGACTGCAACATGTCCTTTGGATGAACAAGAAGAATACAGATGTTCTACTGAGGTGTCTCCGCAGTGAGAGGGTCAGATTATGGAATTTATGTGTGGGTTTAAAGAATTTGGCTAAAGGCCAGGTCTAGTTTCTACATGTTTAGCAACATTTTTTATATTTCCATGTTTCAGACAACAACTTAAACAAGTTTATCAGTGCCTGTGAATGTTCAAAACCCCATCTTGGGTTCTTTTGTTATTTTGAGACAAGGTCTCCCTCTGTCACCCAGGCTAGAGTGCAGTAGCACAATCCCCGCTCACTGCAGCCTAGACCCCCTGGGCTTAAGCGATCCACCCACCTTAGCCTCCCGAGTAGCTAGGACTACAGGTGCACACCACCACGCACAGCTAATTTTTGTATTTTTTGTGGAGACAAGGTTTCATCATGTTGCTGGACTCGAACTCCTGGGCTGAAGCGATTCACCCGCTTCGGCATCCCAAAGTGCTGGGATTACAGGTGTGAGCTACCAGCGCCTGGCCCCCTGCTTGGGTTCTAACCTGCAAGGGAAAACATGCAGCTGGCCAGCTCAACACAGCAGTCAAGGACTGTTGTTTCTAGGTCAGGACACAGAAAAAAAAAGTAGGGAGAGGAAGGAAACTGGGTGACCCTACAAGGTATAACTGAATAATATTATCAATCAATTTAATTGAATTGAAATTTATAGGATACTCCACTCCAAAGCAGCTGAATGCACATTCTTTTTTATTTCACATGGAACTTTCACCAAGATAGACCACATTCTAGGTCATAGAAGACATCTCAAGAAATTTAAAAGCATAGAAAGTATGCCACATATGTTCTTACACCACAATGGAATTAAACTAGAAAATCTCCAAGTATTTGGATTTTACACAACATACTTCTAAGTAACTGATGAGTTAAAAAAGGAAGTCTCAAAGTAAATTTAAAACATTTTGAAGTGAATGAAAATTAAAATGCAACTGATCAAAATTTGTGGGATGCCTCAAAAGCAGTTCTTGGAGGGACATTTATAACATGCATATATTAGAAGAAAATCACAAACTAATATTGTAATTTCCAACTTGGAAATTGTTTTCCAACTTGGAAAAAAAACAGAAAGAAGACCAACAGCCTAAAGCAAGCAGAAAAAAAAGTAGAGCAAAAATCAATGTCATGGAAAATAGGAAAATAATAAAGAAACTCAACAAAATCCAGTATTTGTTTTTTATTTAAAAATCAGTAACACAAAGGCCAGATGCAGTGGCTCACACTTGGAATCCCAACACTTTGGGAGGCCAAGGCTGGAGGATCACTTGAAGCCAGGAATTCAAGGCCAGTCTAGGCAACATAGTGAGATCTCATCTCTACCAATAATTAAAAAAAAAAATTAGCTGTGCATGATGGCATGTGCCTGTAGTCCCAGCTACTCAGGAGGCTGAGGTGGAAGACTGGTTTAGCCCACGAGTTTGAAGCTGAAGTGGGTTATAATCACACCAGTGCATTCCAACCTGGGTGACAGAGGGAGAACATATCTCTAAAAAGAATAATAAAATAAAAAAAAATAAATCTTTAAGGAATTTCCATACGGTTTTCTATAGTGGTTGTACTAGTTTACATTCTCACCAACAGTATAAAAGTGTTCCCTTTTCACCATATCTGTGCCAACATTTGTTATTTGATTTTTAAATTATGGCCATTCTTGCAGGAGCAAGGTGGTATCACATTGTGGTTTTGGTTTGCATTTCCCTGATAATTAGTGAAGTTGAGCATCTTTTTTCATGTTTCTTGGCCATTTGTATATCTTCTTTTCAGAAATTTAGCTCACTTTTTGATGGGATTTTTTTTTTCTTGCTGATTTGTTTAAGTTCCTTATAGATTCTGGATATTAGTCCTTTGTTGGATGCATAGTTTGCAAATATTTTCTCCCACTCTGTGGGTTGTGTTTCCTCTGCTGATTATTTCTCTCACTGTGCAGAAGCTTTTAGTTTAATTAAGTCCCGTCTATTTATCTTTGTTTTTGTTCTATTTGCTTTTGGGTTCTTGGTCATGAACTCTTCACCTAGGCCAATGTCTAGAAGAGTTTTTCTGACTTTATCTTCTAGAACTTTTAAAGTAGAACTACCATTGATCCAGCAATCCTGCTACTGGGCATCTACCCAGAGGAAAAGAAGTTATTATATGAAAAAGACACTTGTACATTCATGTTTATTATAGCACAATTTGCAATTGCAAAAATATGAAGCCAGCCTAAATGCCCATCAACCAATGAGCAGATAAACAAAATGTGAAATATAGATATAGATATATCATAGACTACTACTCAACCATAAAAAGGAATGAAATAATGGCATCTGCAGAAATCTGGATGGAACTGGAGACTATTACTGTAAGTGAAGTAGCTCAGAAATGGAAAACCAAACATCGTATGTGCTCACTTATAAGTGGGAGCTAAGCTATGAGGATGCAAAGGCATAAGAAGGATACAATGGGCTATGGGGATTTAGGGGAAAAGGTGGCAGGGGGGTGAGGAATAAAAGACTACACGTTGGGTAGTCAGGTGGTACTGTTCAGTTGGTGGGTGCACCAATATCTCAGAAATCACACTTAAAGAACTTATCCATGTAACCGAACACCACCTGTTCTCCCAAAACTATTGAAATAATAATAATCTGAAGATTAAAGATCAATAACACGATAAAACCCCTAGCCAAGATAACCAAGAACAAAGAGAGAGAAGGCACAAATTTCCAATTGCAAAAATGAAAGGAAGATCAAGAATAATACAGGAATACTATAAGCAACTCTCTGCTCTCAAATTTGAAATGGACCAATTTCTTAAAAGATACAAACTACAAAAACCCACATAAGGAGAAATAGATAACTGGAATATCCTTATATTAATTAAAGGAATTGAATAGATAATTAAGAATTAACTATCTTTCCACCCCAAACCCCACCAATCTCAGGTGTTTTCAATGGTGAATTCTACCGAACACACAAAAAAGAAATAATATTAATTATTTGCAATCACTTTCAGAAAATAGAATCACAGGCAATACTTCTTAACTTACTAATTTAATGTTCTTAAGCCAGCATTATCCTAATACTAAAACCAGACAAAGACATTAAGGAAAGAAAATCTATACAGCAGTATCTCTCATAAATGTAGATTTTTTTTAAGAAGTCTTCAATCAAATACTAAGAGATTCATTCTAACAATGTATATAAAAAGAATTATATATCAGGACCATTTGGGATTTATTTAAAGTATGGAAGACTGGTTCTACATTCAAAAATCAATCAATATAAGTAATCTTATCAACAGGCTAGCAAAGAAAAATCATACAATCATGTCAATTCTTGCAGAAAAGAACTGTCAAAATTCACTACTCATTCATGACAAAAACTCTAGCAAACTATGAATAGTTGGGAAATTCTACAAGTTGATAAAGAATATCTTCAAGAAAACCTACAGCTTATACCAAACTTCACAGTGAGAGACTGGACATTGTCCTGAAATTGAGAATAAGGCAAAGATATTATCTCTCACCATTCTTACTTACTTATTGCAAATTGTATTAGAAATTGTAACTTTTATGAGAAAAAAGAGATAAAAAAGTATACAAATTAGAAAAGACAAATTAAAACTATTTGTAGACAACATGATTGTCTATGTAGAAAATCGCAGAGTATTTATAAAAGTCTCCTGTAACTAATGAGTGAGTGTAGTAAGGTTGAAAAATACAAGATCAATAAAAATGTCAAGGTTTTTCTCTTTACCAGCAATGAACACAGGATTTGAATTTAAAAAATACTATTTAGAAAACCACCAACAATAAAATATTTAAGTACAAATCAAACACAATAGATACAGGATCTGCATGTGGAAAACTACAAAACACTGATGAAAGAAATTTAAGATCTAAATGAATGGAAAGATATTCCATGCTCATAAATTGGAAGACGCAATATTATTAAGATATTAACTTATCCTAACTTGATTTATGGATGCAACATAATATTAATAAAATTCTAATAAGCTATTTGCAGATATTGGCAAACTAATTTTAAATTTTAAGGGGAAAGACCAAGTACTTAGAATAGCCAAAAGAATACTGAAGATGAACAAAGCTAAATGACTCACTTTACCTGATTTCATGACTTACAGAAGTACAGTAATCACAACAGTACGGCATTGGCAAATAATGGACACAAAGGTCAATGGAACAGAATAGAGGCCCAGAAATAGACCCACACAGACATAGCCAATTTATTTTTGACAAAGGACCAAAGACATTTCAAGTGACTTTAGTGATGAATTGTTAGACACAAAATCAAAAGAACAATCTATGAAAGAAAACACTGATAAGTTGGACTCCATTAAAATTAAAAAGCGCTGCCCTGTGAAAGACACTGTCAGAATGCAAAGACAGCCATAGGATAGAAGAAAATATTGGCAAAATATATATCTAATAAAGGATTTGGACCCAAAATATATTCAGAACTCTTAAACTCAATAAGAAAACAAACAATCCAATTAAAAAATGGACAAAAGATCTGAGCATCTCACCAAAGAAGGCAAACCAAAGTTGCCAGGTGTTTGGTTGGAGGAGCGGACTGATTATACAGATGGCAAATAGGCAGAGGAAAATACGCATAGCATCATTTGTCATTAGGGAAATGCAAATAAAAACGACAGTGAAATACAGCTAACTACCTATTAGAAAGGCTAAAATCCAAAAAAACTGACAATACCAATTGCTGGCAAGAATGCAGAACAGCAGCAAATTTTATTCCTTGCTGGTGGGAATGCAAAATGGTACAGTTACTCTGGAATGCAGTTAGGCAGTTACTCACAAAGCTAAATGTAGTCTTACCAAATTATTTAACAGTTGTGTTCCTAGGAATGGGCAAAATTGATTTGAAAATTTGTGTTTACTCAAATCCCTGAATGCAAATGTTTATAGCATCTTTACTCATAATAGTAAAAAACTGGAAGCAACCAGGATATTCCTCAATGGGTGTACAGATAAATAAACTCTGGCACATCTATACTTGGAAATTGATGTAGCAATAAAATGAAATGAGTTATTAAGCCTCACAAAAACGAGACAATATTGGTGCATATTGCTAAGTGAAAAACGCCAGTTTAAAAACACTACATGTTGTATAATATTTATATAATATTCTAGAAAAGCCTAAAATGTAGAAATGGTAAACAGATCAGTAATTGCCAGCCTGTGGTTGCGGGAGGTGGCTGGTTAGGTGAGGAACAGAGGATTATTGAAATTATCTTGGGTGATACTCTTATACCATAATTTTGGTTACATGACACTATGCATTTGTCCACAGAACTTTATAGCACAGACAGTAGACCTTCCTGCAGGCAAATTAAAAAAAAATCATTTAGGAGGTTGAGAGATCCCAAGATAGAATGCAGACTGTGACAAAACAGTCTAACGTATTACGTGTATGAAGCAACCTCACTGAAGTAAGTAGGGGAAAGAAGTGCTGACCTAAGTAACTTTGGAAATGAACAGACTCTGGAAGACTAAAGGCAAAATGAACTGCGCATAAGCCTTCTACTCTAGTTGATAAAGTTATTTCCCCAGGAGGTATGGGTTAACAATTCTAAAATCACTATACATGTAAACTGATCTGCAACTGAACAATTAAGTAAATGGATGGTGGATGGTGGGAGACAGGCTTCTCACTGCTGGAGTGGGAGGTTACAAATAAGCTTGGGAAAAAAGCTAGAATAATCCATGAGGCAGTGAATTAGAATTGGAGACCTCAGTAAGAATTCATGTTTTGCTTAACATACATAAGACTGTTTACATATAGAAACATACAGAAATATTTATAAATATGTATACATAAAGGGTTTAGTATACACACATATATTTTCTCATCTTGCCTGATGAAAAGACCTGAAAGCAAAGATACCCTAGTAGCAATAAGCATGGCTTGTACCCCAATCTCAGTTTCTATTATCATTTTCTAATAAAAAGAACTAGGGCTTCTTCGAGAAATGGCTAATTCTAAGGCTGGAGAAGTAAATATACAAGATAAGCCTAGAGCGTCTTGTGGTGCTAGAAAATAGAAAAATGTTTTTTAAAAAAAAATTGGAATAATTTGAGCAACAAGATAAAGTAGCCTTAGATTGTAATGCAGAGTATAAAATAAAAATCTGTAAATCAAAACTGATATAAATAAATTATTGAATAAATAGCGCAAAAGACAAAAATCTCCCATGCAGAAGAATTTCAAATAATTTATGTAGCTAATCCACCGTCAAGGAATGGGAGCAAACCTCTCCACTCCTTAAGTATGGACTGTAAAAAGTGATTTCTTTCCAAAGAGTATCCTGTACTTTGGAAATGGGGGAAAAAAATAGAATACAGAGGAGAAACCTGAGAAGCACTTCCTTTACCAGGTGTTCAAGATTAACATCAATAAGAAGTCATATTGAGAATTTACGCTGGTAAGATATGATATGATAATGGCATTTTACCTCTTTGATCTTTCTCCCAAGAACATATTATCCCGGTTGAGACATGAAAAAAAAAAATCAAACAATCACAAGTGAGGAACATTCTAGAAAATACCTAACCAGCACTCTTTGAAACTGTCAACGTCATCAGAAAGAAGAGAAAAGATTGAGAAGCTGTCATACCAAAGAGGGGCCTAGAGAGATATGAGGACTAAATGTAATACGGTGTCCTAGATGAATCCCGGAACAAAAGAGGCACATTGGGTAAAAACTAAGGAAATCTGAGTGAAGTGATGACTTAGTCATAAGGTATCAATATTAGTTCATTAGTTGTGACAAATATACTATAGTAATGTAATATCTTAATAGGGGAAACTGGGTGTGGTGTGTATAGAAATTCTCTGTACTATATTCTTAATTTTTCTGTAAATCTAAAATTATAAAATTTAAAATTAAAATGTTTATTGATACTGACAAGTGACTCCATAAAAATGTGTCAGTGTTACACTTCAGCCAACTATATACGAGAGTTTGTTTCTCTGTACCCTTGACAAAGTTGAACATTATCAATCCTCTTAGTATTTGTACATTTGAAAGATGACAAATGATATCAATTACAAGGGAGATTTAGCATCTTTCTACTTATTGACTGGTCATTTACATTTCTTTCTCTATAGCTGTATGTTGCTATCCTCTGCTAATTTTTCAATCTGGTCATTGATCTTTTTTTCTGCGTAGAACTTTTGGCATGGTTAAAAAAATTTCCTTTTCTTTCACAGATTTGAAAATATTTTTAGACTATTTTCTTTTGACATTCTCTAAATTATTTTAAGTGCGGAAAATTTATTAAAATTAATGGCAAAAACTGCAATTACTTTTGCACTAACTAATAACTGCTTTATATAATGAAATCTCTATTTTTTTACAATTTCAGGATTTAATCATGCTTCTATTTTATTCCCGAATTAAATCATCAGTGGCTTAATTAGTGTGTATGGGTTCCTTTAATCCAGCGCCTAATAATTTTAGGTGTTCTTGAAAGGATGTTGCAAATGGGTTCACAACTCCACTGTCAGCTCAAATTCTTTCTGGGCTTTGGTCTGTTTCCTCTCCTGCCATGTCACTTGTTTTCTGAAAGGCATGTGGAGGCAGGTGCCTGTGTCTATCCTAGAGACACCAACACTCATGAGTGAGAAGAATGTTGTCCTTATATGATCTCAGATGCCAGTCCTCAGTATGTCAGAATAGGTTTGGTTGGTTCAGTGTAGTGGCACAAATGTCTCTCTTTGTAAAGTGGCTTTTTCATGTAGTTTCTGTATACGCCTGGCAAATCACCAGTTATTCTTAATATCCTTTGCTGGTTTCTCCTAACTTCCTGTTGATTCAATGCTATATTTATCCATCAGGAATCAGGCACTGATTGCTTCTTTGTCTAACAGCATTCACTTCTTTAGTGATCTCAGTTAATTTCATGGCAATAAGCTAATGCTTCCCTGCTATGTAGTCTCCGGTATAATTGTATCCTGGACCTATCTCCTTCTTTAGATTTATATATCCAAGTGCCAGTTAAGTATTTCCACTTGCTTATCTAATAGACAACTCATGATTAACATGTCCAAAATTGACTCCTTATCTTCACTCCCAAGTCTTCAGCCCTCAGTAACTGATAAATCCATATTTCATCTGCTCAGTCCAAAAATGTGGGAGTCATTCCTTGTAGTTCACATCACACCCCATATCCAATCTGTCTGGAAATTCATCTAGTTCTAACTTCAATATATATTCATAACCCAAACAGTTTTCAACGCTCCTACTGATATGTACCTGGTCCAAGACACCATCCTGCCCTGTCCTCTTTCTTCTAGAATTCTGCTCAAGCCCCTACCTGGCCTTCCTATGTACGCCCTTTGGTCCTACAATCTTATCTCTATATATTCCCCAGATAGATCCTTTTAAAACATGTCAGAATATTTTACTTCTCTGCTCAAAATTCTCACATGGCTTCCCATATTACTCATTAAAAACTCACACCTTCACAATTGGCCTTAAAGCCCTACATTAGTTCATCCCTCTGCTATTTTGCTGACTTCATCTCCAACACGCCCTACTCACTCACTGAGCTCCAACCATGGTTTTTTTTGTTGTTGTTGTTGTTTTGCCATTTTTTGAATACACTAAGAAGGTATCCTTAGAGCCTTGGCAGTCGCTGTTTCCTCGACTGGAATGCTCTTTTCCCAGATAAGCACATGTCTCACTCTCTTTTCATTTGGTTCTCTGCTCATATGACATTTCCTCATAGAGGTCTCCCCCAGACATCCTATCTAAAATAGTAACTCCCCCAGCACTCTCTGCTTTATTTTTCACCACTGCCTTGTTGCCAACCGACATGCTATACTTGTTTGTTTATTGTCTAGCTGCTTCTACTGGCATACAAACTCTATGTAGAAGATATATTTTATTATATTCATGGCTATTTCTGTAGCAAAAAGAACAATGTCTTTTTTTTTTGTGTGTGTGTGTGTGTGTGATGGAGTTTTGCTCTTGTTGCCCAGGCCAGAGTGCAATGGCATGATCTCAGCTCACTGCAACCTCCGCCTCCCAGGTTCAAGCGATTCTCCTGCCTCAGCCTCCCAAGTAGCTGGGATTACAGGTGCCCATCAGCATGCCCGGCTAATTTTTGTATTTTTAGTAGAGACGGGGTTTCACCATGTTTGCCAGGCTGGTCTTGAACTCCTGACCTCAGGTGATCCACATGCCTCGGCCTCCCAAAGTGCTGGGATTACAGGCATGAGCCACCGCACCCGACCAAATAGAACAATGTCTAGAACTTAGTATATATCAATAAATATATGTTGCATAGGCGAATACATTTCATTATGTGCCTGACAACCAAACCTGTGGTAGGCACAAAACTCTAGATCTGATCCCGTCTCTTGCCCATTTTCCCTCCTGAGCTGTGTCCATATTTGCATTCCCTGGTGCCTCACTGGTGAGCACAGTATAGGCATTTATTGCTTTCTTGGTAAATAGAATTAAATTCCAAGGGCCTTGGCAAACTAGAGCGGGGGGGTCAAAAGACCAGAACAGAGACTCTGGGAGCAAGTTGAGAAGATGCCACTGGGGAGAATAACAGAACCACAAAGAAGAGATGGCTGGAGAGTGGCATTGAGCCAGATCTAGTGTCAAGGTGTGCTATGAACTGTTTGTGTATCCAAAATTTGTATATTGAAACTAGTCACCAGCATGATGATTTTAGGAGTTAGGGACTTTGGCAGGGGAATAGGTAATGAGGGGAATGTCTCCATGAATGACATTAGTGTCCATATAAGATACTTTACCCCGGAGGGGCGTGGTGGCACACACCTGTATTTCCAGCACTTTGGGAGGCCAATGTGGGCCATTCATGATGTCAAGAGTTCAAGACCATCCTGCAACATGGTGAAACCCTGTCTCTACTAAATATACAAAAATTAGCTTGGCGTGGTGGCACGCGCCTGTAGTCCCAGCTACTCAGGAGGCTGAGGCAGGAGAATCACTTGAACCCGGGAGGCAGAGGTTGCAGTGAGCCGAGATCGCGCCACTGTACTCCAGCCTGGCAACAGAGCAAGACTCCAACTCAGAAAAAAAAAAAAAAGATACTTTACCCCTTCCACTATGTGAGGACACAGTGAGAAGGTGCCATCTGTGAACCAAAAAGCAGGCCATCACCAGACGCAAATCTCCAGGCACCTTGATCTTGGACTTCTCAGTCCCCAGGACTATGAAAAATAAATTTATGTTGTTTACTACCCAGTTTATAGTATTTTGTTATAGCACCACTAATAAACTCAGACAAGGCTGATGCAGAGATAAACATAATTCAACCATTTTTTTTTGTGCTGTTTTACTTCCACAGGCTCTCAGTTTCATTTTATTCATTTCCAATTTCCATCTAAAGGTAGCAGGATCATATGTTGGAAAAAGTCCTGGACTTGGAAATCAGAAAGACCTGGGTTAGAATGCTGGCTCTGATAATCAGGGCTGAACGAACTTGGATAAGGCATTTAATCTTTGGGAATGTCTCCTTCTCTGGGTTTGCAAGAGTATTAAGAAATAAATACCATTGCACTCCAGCCTAGGCAACAAGAGTGAAACTCCATTATCAAAAAAAATAATAATAATAAAAGAAAAGAAAAGAAAGAAAGAAATGGGGAAAAAAACCCTTAATATCCCCTACACAACACAGAGAAGTTATTCAGTAAATGTAAAATAAACCTATTCTGCTGGCAGGAATTGACAGACTCTTGATATATGATGTTACATCCTTCTTGCTTTATTTATTTGTAGCATTAGCTGGTGGAATTAGTCTCATCTGTTTGCTTTTCTTTTAGACTCTTTTTCCACTCCTTCCTTCCTTGAATGTCCTCTTGTCTGATTCTATGGACCCACGGAATCCTTGTGTCAACCTACTTTTTCTCTTTATTTGGAAGATGCTAAACTTCAACTTTTAGAACACAAAGGAGCAAAAGAGAAGATGGTTCCGTTTTTTTTTTCTTTTTTTTTTTTTGGACGAAGTCTAACTCTGTCGCCCAGGCTGGTGTGCAGTGGTACGATCTCGGCTCACTGCAACCTCTGCTTCCTGGGTTCAAGCGATTCTCATGCCTCAGCCTCCCAAGTAGCTAGGATTACAGGCGCCCACCTCCACCTGGATAATTTTTGTATTTTAGTAGACGGGGTTTTACCACGTTGGCCAGGCTGGTCACAAACTCCTGACCTCAGGTGATCCACCAAAGTTCTGGGATTACAGGCATGAGCCACCATGCCCCGCCGGTTGGATATTTTTATCCTGAGAATTGGAGGCACCAATTTGTATATATTAATATATATACTGTCTCTCTTTCACACACACACACACACACACACACACATATTTAGGAGCCATGGGGATAGAAAGGAGTGAACATGGAAAGGAGGTAGTTTCAAAACCCCTGCCCCAGCATTGCTCATTTCAGAAGCAGAGCTGCTTCACGGAGCCCCTGGGAAGCCCTCTAAATGTATCTCTCATTGTATGATGTCAGCAGGTTCCCCATCAGGAAGCAGTAAGGGCAGGCGAGGGTTTCGAATTGCCAGAGCTCTCGGGGCGCTTGGTGCTTGGCACGGCCTTGATGAGAATGCACATGGCCACCCTCAGGAGCTCTGGCTTCTGACCCACAGGAGGGAAAAAGAGACTCCAGAATTCGGACTGAACTTAAATTCTGGGAGAAGGGACCGTCTCCAAGACCAGTGAGCATTATCCCCGAGTGACGCACTTGACAACATTAGAGAAAGTGAAAGCTCCCTCCAGATGCCTCTGTCTCCACGGCTACTGCAATTTGCTTCAGCTTCCCTCTGAGTTCCAATCCAGTGCAGAGCAATTTTCATCTGAATTAAAACAAAGCCTTCCTTCCAGGATGGTTTCCTCAAAAGGTACACACCTTTTAGAGCCAAAAAAAATCTACGTTTGAATTCCACCTCTGCCAGTTAATGCTGGTTAGTTTTAGGAAAATCAGCTAACGTCTCTGAGACTGTTTCCTATCTATAAATTGAGAATGATAATACCTGTTTCACAGAATCTAAAATATTAAATGAGAAAGCATATGTGTAACATGAGCCTGCATTTGTCAGTCATTTCTCATCTATATAGAATACACCCACGTCACAAAACCTATTTATCTTTTCCAGTTTTAGGGAGAATTTCTGAAGCCTAGGATTCCCTTGTAATGTGATTTGAGTTCCTGTCACTGATACTACACTGTACCTCCCCTATTATTTCTCCAATGTTGATCTCTCTTACTCACCTTTCCTCTTCAGAAGACAACATGGCCAACCTTGGAACACTCCACTCAGCTGGTCCTCCAAGAACTGGACTCTTTGAATACTCTCATAACCCTCACCTCTGCTCACCAGCCAAGGAGACCCAAATATTATATACTTGTAAATAAAGACAACGGAGTATGTCAGTAATGCATAGTTCTTTGCTTTAACCCTTGCCCTCCTAACCTCCATTCTCTATATAGCCATAAAATTGCCCTTTTTTGTGGCTGTGTAGTATTCCATAGTGTATATTTACCACATTTTCTTTATCCATTATACCACGGATGGGTGCCTAGGATGATTCCATGTCTTTGCTATTGTGAATGGTGCTGCAATATACATAGAAGTGCATCTTTCTTTTTGGTAGAACGGTTTATTTTCCTTTCGGTATATACCCAGCAATGGGATTGCCGAGTCAAGTGGTAGTTCTGTTTTAAGTTATTTGAGAACTTTCCAAACTCCCTTCTGCAGTGGTTGAACTAATTTATATTCCCATCAATCGGGTATAAGAATTCCCTTTTCTTAATGGCGGTCATTGCCCTAAGCAAATTAAGTCAGGAACAGAAAACCAAATACCACATGTTCTCACTTATAGGTGGGAGCTAAACACTGGGTACCCATGGACACAAAGACAGGAGCAAAAGACACTTAGGGCTATTAGAGGGGAGAGGGAGGGAGATGAGCAAGGGGTTAAAGAACAACCTGTTGGGTACTATACTTAGTACGTGGGTGGTGAGATCAGTTGTACCCCAAACCTCAGCATCACACAATACACCCATGTAAAAGTCTGCACACGTACTCCCTGAATCTAAAATAAAAGTTGAAAAAAATGCTTATTTTAAAATTTATAAGGATCTCACTCCTCTGCTACAATATTCCAATGACCTCCAATCTCATGAAGAGTAAAAGTAAAGACCTTTAACCCATTTATGCCGGAGGTTATAATTTTGTGTGTGTGCATGCATGTGTGTGTGTGTGTGTGTGTGTGAAAAATCAGACCTTGGCAATGACCTTGAGCACTAGGATATAAATAACTCCCACAAGCTTAGGGTTCCAATAATGGAACACTAGGCATAAACGGGTTAAGCTCCCCTGCAAGGTCCTCTCTTGTTCTTCCCTTTGTTTCCCAGGCTGCCACTTTCTTCTCTGGGGTGATAAGCAGCTGCTATGAGTGGTATGTAATTCCATCATTCATTTCACTACCAGATTGACAGAATAATCTTCCTAAATAATCAGTCTCACTACTTCACTCTTTTCTTAAAAACTTTTACTGATTTATTTTTATTTATTGGGGAATGCTGCAGGAAGTGATTTAGTTCATAAGCTCTTCAGTCAGGCGAAATCTTGACTTCACCTCCTGGGATCTCTGTGACCTTAACACACAGATCTCTTTGGCTCACTTTACTAATTAAATCTCTCTTTGGCTCACTTTACTAATAAAATATGAATAAGCATAACACCTGATGTAAAATCTCTAGTACAATACCTACTCCCTAGTAAGTAATAAAAAATGACAACTATATTTGCTGAATTACATAACAGGACAACAGACTCTTGGTAGTGTTAATGCAAGATCCTTTTTAATACCATTTAACCCTATCTCACTTTTAGATTCATCTGGCATATCTGTCCTAATGAATAGTGCTCACTAGCTATAGTTAACTTTTCATTATTACCTAAGGAAAGTGTATTTTTCATGATTGCCTTTCCTTAGCATAGCCTGGCCTTCACCTCTATTTCCACCTGGCAAGTTTCTATTCAACCTTCCAGACCCAGTTCAAAAATCGAGTTAAGATGGTAGACTGAGTTCACCTACATTTTATACCTTCTTCACAAAAATCTCTTGGAATAATGGAAAACATATTGTTTTAAAAACCCCAAACCAATAAGTGGTTAACAATGCTGGAAAACGCAAGAGAAGGTCATCAATGGACTGTAATTTTGATGTATATTTAAAATATAGAAAGCAGTCAGAATATCTCTACTTCTGGTTATCTGGGGAACTTTTTGAAAAACTTCTGAAGAAAAAAAACATGCTTAGAAATGATAGATAAAATGTAACAAACATTCTTTCAGATGCATAGCTGAGCTACTGAAAAAGAAAGATATATCTTCAGGGACCTATACAGAGGGACGAGTGAAAATTAAATTTGTAAGCTGCCACCCATGCAGCAACTATCCTGGGAGCATTTGCTATGCTTACTAGCCAAGAGGTTTGAGTTTTAATGCCTGCCAGGGAAGAAAACAAGGCCTTTTGCCTTTTAAAAATGGAAGTTGGAATCTAGACCTGCGTAAACCTGGAACCCTTAAGGGGCTACACTGCAGGTAAAATGATGTGCTAGAATAATATCTCTCTGCCAACAAAGGAGACTAAAAGGAAAACTGTCTGTCCCAGGATGGGCTTTGGGGGAAAAAAAATCTTCCCTGCCTATTTATAACCACAGCTCTCTATTATGAGGAATTAGGGTCTAAGAAACCGTAAGCACATCAGGGCCCCATTTAATAGGAAGTGAAAATTCTCTCTGGAGAGAAAGACCTTCCATGCATTCTTCACAGGGCTTTTAAAGCTGAAGAAGCACTGAAAAGGGTATCTAAGTTCAAAAAGAAAAGCATAAAAACAAAATAAATCAAGCAAGAGAACAGGAGTCAGCAGAAAGAACAAACACCAGAATTAGACCCTCAATAACACTGGCTAATAAAATTACTGGATTCAGAATATAAATAAGTAAAAAAAAAAAAAAAAAGCAGAAGTGAAGCTATAAGAAATCAACCATATACAATAAAAAATATAAAGTAGGACCTTCAACAAAAAGAAAACAAAGAGACTGCTTAAAAAATGGGCCAAAGACCTTAACAGACACCTCACCAAAGAATATATATATATATATATGTATATATAGCAAATAAAATATGAAAAGATTCTCCATATTGCATGCCATCATATATAAATGCAAATTAAAACAACAATGAGATGCCACTACACAGCTTTTGGAATGGCCAAAATTCAGAACACTGACAACATCTAGGAGGAATTTTCAATGCACCTGTATTCAAATTTCTAGGAAAGAAATGGAGAGAAAGAAATGGAGAGAAAGGGGATTTGGCAATTAAAGATATGATGAGTAATGATTTTCTACAGTCAATGAAGGAATCGTGCTTTCAGATTTAGAAAGCACAATAAATACTAAATAAAATCTGGGTATTTAAAATTTTCATAGTTCGATATTTTAAAAATCTACATTTGAACAAGTTGCTATTATACTGGAAAGCACAAAAATAGAGAGAACTGGCCAGACATGGTGGCTCACACCTGTAATCCCAGCACTTTGGGAGGCCGAGGCAGGCAGATCACAAGGTCAGGAGATCGAGACCATCCTGGTTAACAGGGTGAAACCCCGTATCTACTAAAAATACAAAAAATCAGCCAGGCGTGCTGATGGGTGCCTGTAGTCCCAGCTACTCGGGAGGCTGAGGCAGGAGAATGGCGTGAACCTGGGAGGCAGAGCTTGCAGTGAGCTGAGATCGCGCCACTGCACTCCAGCCTGGGCGACAGTGAGACTCCATCTCAACCACTGCTCAATGAAATAAAAGAGGATACAAACAAATGGAAGAACATTCCATGCTCATGGGTAGGAAGAATCAATATCCTGAAAATGGCCATACTGCCAAGGTAATTTATAAATTCAATGCCATCCCCATCAAGCTACCAATGACTTTCTTCACAGAATTGGAAAAAAACTACTTTAAAGTTCATATGGAACCAAAAAAGAGCCCACACTGCCAAGACAATCCTAAACCAAAAGAACAAAGTTGGAGGCATCACACTACCTGACTTCAAACTATACTATACTACAAACTATACTACAAGTAACCAAAACAGGATGGTACTGGTACCAAAAAAGAGATATAGATCAATGGAACAGAACAGAGCCCTCAGAAATAATGCCGCATATCTACAACTATCTGATCTTTGACAAACCTGAGAAAAACAAGCAATGGGGAAAGGATTCCCTATTTAATAAATGGTGCTGGGAAAACTGGCTAGCCATATGTAGAAAGCTGAAACTGGATCCCTTCCTTACACCTTATACAAAAATTAATTCAAGATGGATTAAAGACTTAAACGTTAGACCTAAAACCATAAAAACCCTAGAAGAAAACTTGGCATTACCATTCAGGACATAGGCATGGGCAAGGACTTCATGTCTAAAACACCAAAAGCAAAGGTAACAAAAGCCAAAATTGACAAATGGGATCTAATTAAACTAAAGAGCTTCTGCACAGCAAAAGTAACTACCATCAGAGTGAACAGGAAACCTACAAAATGGGAGAAAATTTTCGCAACATACTCATCTGACAAAGGGCTAATATCCAGAATCTACAATGAACTCCAACAAATTTACAAGAAAAAACCAAACAACCCCATCAACAAGTGGGCAAAGGATATGAACAGACACTTTCCAAAAGAAGACATTTATGCAGCCAAAAGACACATGAAAAAAAGCTCATCATCACTGGCCATCAGAGAAATGCAAATCAAAACCACAATGAGATACCATCTCACACTAGTTAGAATGGCGATCATTAAAAAGTCAGGAAACAACAGGTGCTGGAGAGGATGTGGAGAAATAGGAACACTTTTACACTGTTGGTGGGACTGTAAACTAGTTCAACCATTGTGGAAGTCAGTGTGGCGATTCCTCACGGATCTAGAACTAGAAATACCATTTGACCCAGCCATCCCATTACTGGGTATGTACCCAAAGGACTGTAAATCATGCTGCTATAAAGACACATGCACACGTATGTTTATTGCGGCACTATTCACAATAGCAAAGACTTGGAACCAACCCAAATGTCCAACAATGACAGACTGGATTAAGAAAATGTGGCACATATACACCATGGAATACTATGCAGCCATAAAAAATGATGAGTTCATGTCCTTTGTAGGGACATGGATGAAACTGGAAATCATCATTCTCAGTAAACTATCGCAAGGACAAAAAACCAAACACCGCATGTTCTCACTCATAGATGGGAATTGAACAATAAGAACACATGGACACAGGAAGGGGAACATCACACTCTGGGGACTGTTGTGGGGGGAGGGGGGAGGGATAGCATTAGGAGATATACCTAATGCTAAATGACGAGTTAATGGGTGCAGCACACTGGCATGGCACATGTATACATATGTAACTAACCTGCACATTGTGCACATGTACCCTAAAACTTAAAGTATAATAATAAAAAAAAATAGAGAGAATTTACTGTAGCAGGTAAGAAGAAAAGAGAGGCAACAGCTTGAAACTTAAAACATATAAGACTGTTTTTCAGAAAAACAAAACTAAATTTTTAAAAAGCCCCTTACTCAATTAATATTTAAGATACATACAGCAGGAAGAAGAAACTTAGGTCCAGGCGGAGGACATGGAGACAAGAAAGGATACTCAGCAGAGCAAAAAATCAATGTATAGATTTTTATAAATATTATTTATATGAAACAATGATAATAACAATGACTAACTTATAAGGGTGTTCATAGCAAATTAGAAATAAAAACCTACTAGGTAATAATTTAAATCATATGAGTATATGATCATGACATTTTTCTAAGTTTCTTGTAGAGTCCTGATGAAGATTAATTAAATTTTAAAGATTAATCCCCAAAACATAGAAATTTAGTGTATAACATATAAAAGTGAAAAAAGAAAACTATTTGATCAGTTAAAAATAAGCCAGGAAAAGAGAAAAGCAAGTATAAAATAGGTAAATTAGAAAACAAAAAGGTAGACATAAATTCAAATATATGTTCATATATACAATGTTTGTACACACGTATACACACATATCTGCATGCAAATGTTTACAATATTGTATATAATTATATATGTACATACATATTTTTAAAACTCAGTGTTATAGATTATGTTCCCCCAAAATTCATATGTTGAAGTCCTAAGCCCCAGTATCTCAGAATCTAAACTTACTTGGAAATACGGTTGTTGTAGATGTAATAAGTTAAGATGAGGTCATACCAGCATAGGGTGGGCCCCTAATCCAACATGACTAGCGGCCTGAGGAAAAGGATAAATGTGGGCACAGAGACATACACACAGGGAGAACACCATGAAAAGATGAAGGTGGAGATCGGGCTGATGCCTCTATAAACAAAAGAACGCCAAAGATTGCCAGAAACGCCCCAGGAACTAGAGAACTGGTGTAGAGAAGATATTTCCTCACAGACATCTGAAGGAACCAATGCTACTGACACCTTGATCTCAGACTTCCAGCATCTAAAAGTGTGAGACAATCAATTTTTGTGTTTAAGCCATGCAGTTTTTGGTACTGTATTATGGCAGCCCTAGCAAAATAATATATTTGGTAAATAACAAAATGAAGGGAGAAATAAAGATGTTATTTGAAACCAATGAGAACTAAGACACAATGTACCAGAATCTCTGGGACACATTTAAAGCAGTTTGTAAAGGGAAATTTATAGCACTAAATGCCCACAAGAGAAAGCAAGAAAGATCTAAAATTGACACTCTAACATCAAAATTAAAAGAACTAGAGAAGCAACAGCAAACAAATTCAAAATCTAGCAGAAGACAAGAAATAACTAAGATCACAGCAGAACTGAAGGAGACAGAGACAGAAAAAACCCTTCAAAAAAATCAATGAATTAAGTTACATGTGTTTTACAAGACAAACATTTAAAAGATAAGGATAAACAAATGTTGAAAGTAAAATAATTGGAATAAACATTTATAAGATAAATTCTGGAAAAAAGAAACCTGGCACATTATAGTAATATCAGGAATAAAATGTTAACCTCAAAACGAAAGCTTCGTGGTGATAAAATACAGCATTATATTATCATTAAAGAAATGAACTTCACCAGAAAAATATGGTAGTCCTGAACCTGCATGTGTATTACATGGCTATGTGTGCACTACATATAGGCACATACATCTATATATAACTTATAACAGAAAAATAAACAGAATGATAACATTAAATTGAAAATTTTAAAATTATTGTGGATAGCAGTAAGATAATTTAGTTCACTAGTCTCAGTATTCAATAGAAATAAACAGAATGACAACATTAAATTGAAAAATTCGAAATTATTGTAGACAGCAGTAAGATTATTTAGTGCACCACTCTCAGTATTCAATAGAAAAAGCAGACAAAAAAAATCTAAGAATATAAAACAACAGAATAGCACAAATGAAAAGTGGGTTGAGCAACATAATTAGCAAGATTGATCTAAGAGCCTTAGAACACTGCGGCTCAATTATTTCACATTTTCTCAAGCATATAATAAACATTAATGAAAATTAATGCCTACCAGGTCATAAAGCCTGTCTCAACAAATTTTCAAAAAGTATTACTACATGTATCACATTTCTTAACACAATACAATTTACATTAGAACATTTTAAAAATATGCAAAGATCTGGATGAGATTAGAGACTATTATTCTAAGTGAAGTAACTCAGAAATGGAAAACCAAACATCGTATGTTCTCACTGATATGTGGGAGCTAAGCTATGAGGATGCAAAGGCATAAGAATGATACAATAGACCATCGGGGCTTGGGGGGAAGAGTGGGAGGAGGGCGAGGGATAAAAGACAACAAATATGGTGCAGTGTATACTGCTCGGGTGATGGGTGCACCAGGATCTCACAAATCTCCACTAAAGAACTTACTCATGTAACCAAATACCACCTGTACCCCCATAACTTATGGAAAAATAAAAGTAAAATATATACATTTCAAGAAAGAAAAATTAATATTGTAAATGCTATATACATGTCTCATTTTATAGGATAAAGCTGAAAGCTCAATTAGTACAAAACTGATGTTCTTCAAAATTGTGCTAAAAATATGAAAATGATGAGATATTCATGTAAGAATCTAGACTAAAATAAAATAGAATAATGATAAAGATAATTGAATAAGGAAAACAACAAATATAAAATCATACAACAATAAAGTATTTTAAAAATGTAAATAGAAAACCAAAGCAAATAGTTATTTTAAAAAACTAATAAAATAGATAAGCTAATCCTATTGATAAACTGGCATGGTTTGTCAAAAGAAAAAGAGACAAGTTCTAAGTAAAGAATATGAGAATTTATTGAAAAAGAGGGACACATATAGATGGAGGGAAGATTTAAAAGATAAATGAAAGAATGCTATTCTTAAAAAGTTAGGTAAATGGATTTGAAAACTTGTATTAAATGAACAATTTCTTAAACACACACAAAATCCACCTTTCTAAAACTAACACAGAGAATAAAAAAGGCAGAATAGGCCAATATCATTAAAGAAATTAAATATAATTTAAAAGCATTCTGCCACAAACAGCTTTACAGGTGAGTTTCACCAAAACAATCAAGAAACAGAAAATTCTAATATTATAGAAATGCTCATAGAAAATTCAAAGAATATTAAAGCAATACTATCACTCTTACTTTATGAGAATAGTATGACCTTTATACCAATATTAGACAATGATTCTGTAAAAAGAAACCTCTAGGGCTTATGAACATACAGGCTAAAAATTATCAAAATAGCTCAGTAAATCAAATATTGTGCATGCTCTCTCTTTCCATATACACATAATTATGATGAAATTGGTTTTGCCTCACAAATATAAGAGTTTAACTTTGGATAGTCTATTATTGCAATTTACCACATTAAGAGATTACAGAGGAAAAAATATGTGACTGTCTTATTAGGGAATCTTAAAAATTGATAAAGTTCAATACCAATTAGGAAAAAAGATTCTTAGCAATTAAATTTGAAAGAAGCATACTTAACTTCATAAAGTGTATCTACCAAAAAACCTGCAGAAAACACCATAGCAACGCATTAGAATCCCTTTCTAAACAAGTCAAAATATGACAAGACTATCTGCTAGCACTGCTTCTTCTGTAGGTCCTTGCAGGTGCACAGTATGGCTGCATTTTGCATCATGCACTCTATATAAATGGTATTCCCTAGAGTTGTGCAGAATACAGTCTTACTAGCAAAACTAGAAAAGAAAGCAAAGATGTATGTGTTGAAAACTTTCCTCATTTCCATCTGCTATAATCGCCTATTTAGAAACTGCAACAGAATTTATAAACAAATCATTAAAATTAATAAGAACACTTGCTAATGAGTCTGGAAATCAGATTATTATACAAATGTATTTGCATTTCTATATACCAGCAATGAATCACTAATTGAATAATGGTCATTTATAAGGCAGAAAAATAATTAGGTACATGGGGGAAAAATCTAAAGAAAGATATGCAAGACCTTTATGGTGAACATTCTAAGACTTTATTATGTATACCATACAATAAAAGATAGATGGCCTGTATACACTGATAGAATGATGATGGCAAAACTGCCACATATAATTAGATATATCCAAATGGTCAGAATAATTCTATTTAAAAATCCTAACATTGCTACTTCTGAACCTTAACAAGCTGATTCTAAAGTTTATTTGGAAAATTAAGGGCCAAAAGTAGCCAATTCCTCTGTGGAAAAAAATCAACAACAACATAGTGAGTATTTGTGCCCTATCAGATAATTTCTATAAATACATTGTACTTAACAAAGTATGGTATTGAAAAAGAAACAGACAAATAAAACAATGGAATAAAATAAAGATCCAAGAAAAACACATAAATAAAAACTTTTAAAATGAAATAAAAGGCATTGAAGACTAATGAGGAATTATGATAGTCTACTGAATGAAATATGAGGGGATATTTGAATATATATAGGAGAAAAATGAATTCGTAACTCTCTTTCACACATACACACACACAAGGACACACGCATATACATATATATGTGTGTATATGTATAAACACATATATGTGTGTGTGTGCATGTGTGTGTGTGTGTATCTCCAGGTAAAATAACGACCTAAATATAAAAAAGCAATATTTTAATTTTGTTAAAAAATAGAAGAGGCTATTTATGAACTCATGGTAACAGAATTGTATCGTAATAAAATACCAAAACACAGAGCAGAAAGAAAAGATACATTATACATTAAAACCAATAATTTTTATAAATCAAAAACTAATAAAGTAAAATGGCCACAACTTGACAAATGATACCTGCAATTCCATATGATCAAGAAGAATTACTAACCAGAATATATTAGAAACTCCTTGTTCCACTCTTGTTCTTTCTTGTCTTCTGCTAGCTTTGTTTTCTCTTAGTTCCTTAGTTCTTGTAGCTGTGATGTTAGGTGGTTAACTTGAGATCTTTCTAACTTTTTGATGCGGGCATTTTAGTGCTAAAAGTTTCCCTCTTAACACTGCCTTAGCTGTGTTCCAGAGATACCGGTATGTTGTATCTTTGTTCTCATTAGTTTCAAAGAACTTAAAAATATTTCAAATGTTTAACTTATAAATTTTATTTTTTTCTTATTTTTTATTTCCACAGGTTTGGGGGAACAGGTGGTATTTGGTTACATGAGTAAGTTCTTTAGTGATGATCTGTGAGATTTTGGTGTACCCCTCCCCCAAGCAGCATACACTGAACCCAATTTGTTGTCTTTTATCCCTCATCCCCTTCCCAGCTTTTCCCTGCAAGTCCCCAAAGTCTACTGTATCATTCTTATGCCTTTGCATCCTCATAGCTTAGCTCCCACTTATAAGTGAGAACATACCATGCTTGGTCTTCCATTCCTGAGTTACTCCACTTAGAATAATAGTCTCCAATCCCATCCAGGTTGCTGAGACTGTCATTAATTCATTTCTTTTTTACGGCTGAGCAGTATTCCATCATATATATATATTTTTTTTCATATATATATTCATATATATATGAATAAACTGTGATATATATACATGTCAATAAACTGTTATATATATCTCTCACAATTTCTTTATCTGCTCGTTGATTGATGGACATTTGGACTGGTTCCACATTTTTGCAATTGTGAATTGTGCTGCTATAAATATGTGTGTGCAAGTATCTTTTTCTTATAATGGCTTATTTTCTTCTGGGTATATATCCAGTAGCGGGATTGCTGGATCAAATGGTAGTTCTACTTTTAGTTCTTTAAGGAATCCCCACACTGTTTTCCATAGTGGTTGTACTAGTTTACATTCCTACCAGCAGTACAGAAGTGTTACCTTTTCATCACATCCATGACAACATCTATTATTTTTTGATTATGGCCATTCTTGTGGGAGTAAGGTGGTATCACATTGTGGTTTTGATTTGCACTTCCCTGATCATTAGTGATGTTGAACATTTTTCCATGCTTTTTGGCCATTTGTATATCTTCTTTTGGAGAACTGTCTATTCACATCCTTAGCCCACTTTTTGATGGGGCTTTTTGTTTTCTTCTTGCTAATTTGTTTGAGCTCATTGTAGAGTCAACATATTACCGGAAGTCCTAGCTAGAACAGTCAGACAAGAGAAAGAAGTAAAAGGCATCCAAATTGGTAAAGAGGAAGTCAATCTGTCACTGTTTGCTGATAATATGATTGTATACCTAAAAAACCCTAAAGGCTCCTCCAAAAATCTCCTAGAACTGATAAATAAATTCAGCAAAGTTTCAGGATACAAAATTAGTGTACACAAATCAGTACCTCTGCTATACACCAATAGTGACCAAGCTGAGAATCAAATCAAGAACTCAGCCCCTTTTACAATAGCTGCAAAAAATTAAAATACTTAGGAATATACCTAACCAAGGAGGTGAAAGACCTCTACAAGGAAAACTACAAAATGCTGCTGAAAGAAATTATAGATGACACAAATGGAAACACATCCCATGCTCAGGGATGTGAAGAATCAATATTGCGAAAATGACCATACTGCTAAAAGCAATCTACAAATTCAATGAAATTCCCATCAAAATACCACTATCATTCTTCACGGAACCAGAAAAAAAATACTAAAATTCTATATGGAACCAAGAAAGAGCCCACCTAGCCAAAGCAAGATTGAGCAAAAAGAACAATTCTAGAGGCATCACATTACCCAACTTCAAACTATGCTATAAGGCCATAGTCAGCAAAACAGCAGAGTACCGGTATAAAAATAGGCACACAGACCAATGGAACAGAATAGAGAACCCAGAAATAAAACAAATACTTACAGCCAACTGATCTTTGACAAAGCAAACAGAAACATAAAGTGGGGAAAGGATACTCTATTCAACAAATACTGCTGGGATAGTGGACAAGACACCTGCAGGAGAATGAAACTGGATCCTCATCTCTCACTTCATACAAAAATAGACTCAAGATGTATCAAGGACTTAAATCTAAGACCTTAAACTCTACAAATTCTAGAAGATAACATGGGAAAAACCTTTCTAGACATTGGCTTAGGCAAAGATTTCATGATCAAGAACCCAAAATCAAATGCAATAAAAACAAAGACAAACAGGTGGGACTTAAACTAAAGAGCTTCTGCACAGCAAAAGGAACAGTCAGCAGAGTAAACAGATAACTCACAAAGTGGGAGAAAATCTTCACACTCTATATATCTGACACAGGACTAATATCAAAGAACTTCTTGATTTCTGCTTCAATTTAATTATCTACCCCCAAATCATTCAGGAGCAGGTTATTCAATTTCCATGTAATTGTGTGGTTTTGAGTGACTTTGTTAATCTTCATTTCTAATCTGATTGAGCTGTGGTCCCAGAGAGTGTTTGTTATGATTTTACTTCTGATTATGTGATCAATTTTTGAGTAAGTGCCATATCACAGTGAGAAAAATGCATATTCTGTTGTTTTGGGATGAAGAGTTCTGTACCCCTGAACTTAAGATACACATTATAGAAAACAACAACGAAGCTGAAATGAGTCAAAACTACCAAACACACACACACATGCATGCACGCATGCATGCACACACACACGCACACAGGCACACACGGAAAGAGAAACTCTTCGTTCATTAAAAAAAAGAAAAGTTGGCCTGCGCAGTGGCTCACCCCTGTAATCACACCACCTTGGGCAGGTGGATCACCTGAGGTCAGGAGTTCAAGACCAGCCTGGCCAACATGGAGAAACCCTGTCTCTACTAAAAATACAAAAATTAGCTGGGTGTGATGGCACATGCCTGTAATCCCAGCTACTTGGGAGGCTGAGGCAGGATAATTTCTTGAACCTTGGAGGCGAAGGTTGCAGTGCCACTGCACTCCAGCCTGGGTGACAAGAGTGAAACTCCATCTAAAAAAAAAAAAAAAAAAAGAAGAAGAAAGAAAAGTTAACCAATAAAATATTAATTCACAGAAGAGATAAAATATTCAATAAAAACATGAAAAAATACTGTATCTTACCAATGTTCAGGAGAATGGAAATTAAAACTGCAATGAGATACTATTTCATACTTGCCAGTTAAGCAAAATTTACAAAGTATGATTACACTAAATATTGTGAGAATGTAGAACAATGTTAACTGTGTTAGGACTGCTATTGTTTCAATTTCTTTATGACAATGTAGTAATATCTACTGTAGTTGAAGATGAACATACTGGATGACCCAGCAATTGAGCTTATGGCTATAAATCATAGGAAAACAAAAAAAAAATAGAGAAAGAAAAATAAAGCAGAGTGAATTGCTGTAAAGGGAAAATGAGAGCACAGAAAATTCACTTTGGGGAGAAGCAACTACTTAAGTTAAAGTTAGCATTCTCACAAAATCTCCAGAGAAATAACCAAGCTAAGAGTCACCAAATAAGAGCTGGGGAGCAATATGGGGAAATAATCAGAGAAATTAATTAAAGGACTAAATTTGAAGCAGCTGCTGCACTGAACTTCTCTCCCTTCTCCATATTTAACATCTGGTGACAACTGCATTTGCCCTTGAGAAAAAGCCCTAAGAACTAATATATAAACAAAGTGAGTAACTTTTCTTGGAAGGGCTTTTAGCATGAGTGTTGACACTGAGGAAACATTGCAAAGCTAGTAAATTTGTAAGAATATAAAGATTACTTCTGTACATATAGAAGGTTTTATTTTTTAAACAGTTGCAGTCAATCTCCAACAAAGTAGTCATAAGTGTACTTAACTTGGGAGATTTAAGGAATATGTCTCAAGTCCAGATAAACAAGATAGAACCCTCAAGATAAACATAAAATCTTTGGATATGCATCCTTCCTCTCATTTATAATTATTAGTAACATGCTCTTGTAATATCTAGGTACACTGGATTTGGATTCATGACAAGTAAACAGAGATATGCATTCTGACTAATAAAGTGCGTTCCAGCTTCTGATATTGTTCAGTCTAGATTTTAATTACAAATAGGAGCAGCCAATAATCGTCAAATATTTGGAAAGCGAGGCACCTTGAAAGACACATCAGACTAAATATTCAGAAAAGTTAGTGCCCTCTCCAAAATAAAGTTAACTTATGATACAGAAAAAAATACTTCAGAATAAATATCTTCAGGCAGATTTAAAAACTGGCTGCTATGAATCAGAATCATATTTCTGGAACTTATAGGATAATTAGGAAAAATAAATGAATAGATAAATAGAATGAAAATAGCTGAAGAGTCAATTAATGAACTGAAAGACTGAACAAAGTAATTAGCCTAGCAATGTAATGTAATAAGACAAATAGATGAAAAGTATAAGAGAAGAGCTAAGAAGTGTGAAGAATGGATGGAAAAATTTCAATTTGTCCATTAACGTTTCCAGAAGAAACAGTCATATGCAAAAGTGGGTGTGGTAGGGAGAATAATGGGCTACCAAATATGTTTATGTCCATATCCCAAAAACCTGTTACTATATTAGCCTACATAGTATGACAGGCTGAATAATGGTCTCCAAAATATGCCCACAGTATAATCCTTAGAACCTGTGAAATGTTTCCTTATCAAGAGGGTACTTGCAGATGTGATTAAGTTAAGAATCTTGAGGTGAGGAGATTATCCAGGTGAGCTGGGTGTATTTTCAGTGGTTCTTATCATAGGAATGCAGGAGTCAGAAGTAAAGGAGGTGATCTAACTAAGGAAGCAGAGATTAGAGTGATGTGGCCAGGAGCCAAGGAATTCTGGAAGCTTCGGAAGCTGAAGGAGGCAAAGAACAGATTTTCCTCCTCTGATGCCCCCAGAAGGAACCAGCCCTGAGGACATCTTGATTTTAGTCCTTTAAGATTCTTTTTGGCTTTCTGACCTCCATAAGTGTAAGAGAATAAACTGTGTTGCTTTAAGCCAACAAATTTGCAGTAATTTGCACACCAGTAATAGGAAACTAATGCACATGGCACAGGTGAATTAAATTTACCGGTGGAATTACAGTTGCTAATCAGCTGATCTTAAACATTTGAAAACTAATTTGATTCACTCTATTAACAGACTGAAAATGAAAAATCATATGATAATCCCAAAAGAATAAGAAAAAAAATTGTGAAATCCCATATCCATTCCTGATTAAAAATCTCACTCAACTAGCAATAAGAATGAACCCCTTTAGTCTGATAATGGGTATCTACAAAAAAATCTACAAGTAACGGTGAAAGATTAAGTAACTTTCCTCCAAAATAAAACAATAAGATAAAGCTGTCCATTCTCAACACTTCTACTCATCATTGCATTGGAAATTCTAGTCAGTGTAATAAGGTGAGAAGAGGAAAAACGAATTAAAAGGAATCCTGCTCAGAGAGAAAAAAGTAAAACTGAATCCACAGATGGCATAATTATGTACATTTTTAAAAATCACATGAACTGTACAAAAAACTACCAGGACAAATATGTAATTTTAGCAATGTTTCAGGATACAGCATCAATATACAAAATCAGTTATATTTCTATATACTAGTAATGATCAAAATGTAAATTTATAGCAATAATCCAATTTTCAAGGGCATAAAAATATAAAATACTTAGAAATAAATCTAGCAAAAGGTGTTCAAAATATGTACATGGAAAACTGACACCTTGTGAAGACAAAATAGAGGAGCTAAATAATTATAGAGATGGGTTATAGTCATAGGTTGGAAAACCCAATAACTCAAAACTTATCAGATTGCCCCCAAATTGATCTAGAAATGCAACAAATCCCAATAAAAATTATTCTTTTGGTATAAATTCACTGGTTGATTCTAACCTTCATATAGAAATGCAACGAAGTAGTCAAAATCAGTTTGAAAAAAAATGTGTGAAGGATTTAAACTATCTGATTTCATGACTTACTGTAAGTCTACAGAAATCAGGATGGTATGGTGATGGCATAAGATGAACAAATAGATTAATGGATTGAAATAAATTTTCCAGAAATAGGCCCACACTTATATGATCAACTGATTTTCAACAAAGGTACAGAAAGCAATTAAGTATACAAAGTGTATATTTTTCAACAAATGGTACAAGAGCAATTGAATATCTATAGATCTAAAAAATTTCTAATCATACTTTGAATAATCCACAAAATTTTCTCTAGAAGAATAATAGACATAAATACAAAACCTAATACTGTAACAGTTATAGAAGAAAATATAAAAAAAAATTTGTGATATCGAGTGAGGCAAATATTTCTTAGATAGAAACCTAAATAATGATTCAAGAAATAAAATATTGGTAAATTGGACCTAATTAAAATTAAGTTCTTCTCTGTAAAAGACACATTTTAAGACAAGAGAAAGACAAGTAACTTACTGGAAGTAAATATTAGCAAACTACACATCTGATAAAAAGACTTGTATTTAGAACATATAAAGAACTTTCAATACTTGTTAGCAATTTAAAAAAAAACTCAGTAAATTAACAAGCAAAATACTTACCAGGCATTTTATCAAAGAAGATACATAATGCAAATGAGCATTACATATAAAATGGTGTGTAAATACATAAAATGGTATGTATCAGTGGTTATGAAGGAAGTGCAAGTTAAGATATGAGCAAAGAGATACCACTACATATGTATTAGAATATCAAAAATTAAGAAGACCTACCATACCAAGTGTTGGTAATGATATAGAGCATCTTGAAACCTCTTACACTGCTGGTGGCAATGTAAAATGGTGCAATAATTTTGGAAAACAGTTTAGCAGTCTCTCAAAAATCTATACATACACTATCCATATGAACAAAGCATTCAATTCTGATATGATTTGTCTGTGTCCCCACTCAAATCTCAACTTGAATTTTAGCTCCCATAATTCCCACAGGTCATGAGAGGGACCCCATGGGAGGTAATTTAATCATGGAGGCAGTTACCCTCATGCTGTTCTCATGATAGTGAGTGAGTTCTCATGAGATCTGATGGTTTTATAAGGGGCTTTCCCCACCTTTCCTCGGCACTTCTCCTTGCTGCCACCATGTGAAGAAAGATTTGTTTGCTTCCTCTTCTGCCATGACTGTAAGTTTCCTGAGGCCTCACCAGCCATGCTGAACTGTGAGTTAATTAAATCTCTTTCCTTTATAAATTACCCAGTCTCAGGTATGTCCTTATTAGCAGTGTGATGATGGACTAATACATATCCCTAGGCGTTTACCCAATAGAAATAAAAGTATATGACCATACAAAGATTTGTACACTATTAGTAGCAGCTTTATTTATATCCCTCTCAAACTAATAACAACCTAAATATCCATCAATAGGGGGACATCAAATTGTTTACCCATACAAATTAATGTTGCTCAACATAAGGATTTAACTATTGATACATGCAACAACATGGATAAATTTCAAAATAATTACACAGAGTGAAAAAAAGTTTGAAGAAAACGATGGTACGTGTATGATTTCATTTATATAAAACTCTAGAATGCAAATTAGTGTATAGTGAGAGAAAGTGGACCAGTGGCTGCCTGGAGATGGAAATGTAGGAGTTGGGGAGTTACCAATGGGGCATTAATGAACTTTTGGAGATAATCTGTGTTTATTTTCTTGATTGTTATGATGATTTCATGGTTGTACACATAGGTTAAAACTTATCAAAATGTGTACTTTAAATACATTCATTTTACTGTATGTCAATTATATGGCACTGAAACTGTTTAAATAAATAACTTAAAAATAATCACAATGAATTATAGCTTATTGAATACAAATTATTTTTAAAAGTTCATTATAAATAGATAGTAAATCTAAATATGAAAGATAAAACCATAAAATTTCTAGAGAAAAACGTAGAAAATATCTTAATGACATTGGCAAAGACAATTTTGTGAAGCTCCTTTGATACAAAGAAATCATACAGGATAAAGTTGGCAAATTTGACTAAGTTAAAATTAAAGCATGTCAATTCAAAGACAATATTTAAAAAATAAAAAGTCAAGGCACAGAGTGAGGATAGATAGATGGGTAGATAGATCCCAATAAAGGATTTATATCCCAAATATAGGAAAAACTCCTAGAAAGTACTAAGAAAAAGATAAATACCACAATTTAAAAATGGGAAAGATATCTTAAAAGGCACTTCACAAAAGAGGTTATAAAAATGGCCATTAAACGATGAATAAAAGATACACAATCATGTTAGTAGTTAAGGCAATATGCATTAAAACCACAGTAAGATACCACCACATACCCAACAGATTGACTAAAATGAAAAGTCTGAAAATGCCAAAAGTTGACAAGGAGCTTAAACTCTGCTATAATTGAATATAGGTATTCCCTATGACCAAGCAATTCCATTCAATAGAAATACATTTATAAAATCAAGAACAAATGCTGGAAAAAAACTAAATATGTATCAAAAGTAAATTGGATAAATTATAATGTATCTATACTGTGGTATATTATAAACTCACGAAAAGGAACAGACTATTGTTGCATGCAGCAATATACATGAATCTCACAAACACAACGTTGAGAAAAACAAAAGCCAGACACTACAGAGTATATTTTGAATAGTACCATTTACCTAAAGCCAACAACAACAACAAGAAAAAGCAAAACGAATCTGAGGTCCCCTGAATCAGACTGTGGTTTCCTTGTTTGGGGAACTAGTGAGAGGTTGTGGCACAGGCAGGCTTCTTGGGTGTTGGTAGGGTTCTATTTTTTAATTTTGGTGGAATCACAAAGACGTATTCACATTGTGAAAATTCACTGAATTTATGCTATGTGTACATTTCTGTGTGCATATTCAGTATAATCTATTTTTAAAAGAAGAAACTTATAATGCTTCTGAGTTGCTTTATATGAAAATAAACATGAAAGAAGAATTGCATAAAAAGAGGGAAAGAATAATCTATGTCTTTGTTAGCTTGTAAATGAATACAAATTCTCAGAAAGAACAAATAATAAAATCCTGTGAAGGTGGAGTGAGGAATAGGAAGTGAGTAGTGAATGGAAAAAATACAGATTTGGGAGAGAGAATTTTCAAGGTTTTGAAAAAAAAATGAAGTGAAAAAAGTCTGAAATTTGCAAAAATAAAACACAAATGAAAGAAAGGGAAAAAAGGAAGGAGGCTAGGGGGAAGAAAAAGAGATTTTTGTCTACTCCTAAAGGTGATAAAACCAGACCAATGATTACTCAAAAGGACACCAAGAAGAGGACTCTCTGAAAAGAGCAGGGAATCATGTCAGGGTCTGAGAGTGAGAAAGGTGATAGGTGTCAAGGAAATCTGTACAAAGTAGAAATCCTGAGTTGAAACATTGCTTACGCACTGAAAAGTTAATTTTTCTTGCAAAGCAAGGAATCTGCAGTAGGTGGTTGCTGGTGTAGAGTCAAAAATACAAGGATGTCTGGCTTGTGTTTCTGCGTTCTCATGGCTCTCAGCATCTTCGAGTTCTCTCATGGTTTCAAGAAGGCATCTGTACCTTAGGAATTCATGTCCAACATCCACAGAGGAAGAAGAGAGAAAGACAAAGGATCTGAAGTCTATATTTTGATCAAGACTCTCCCTTTTAAATGGTTGTCTGGAGGCTATTGCTGTGACTTGGGTGTGGCTAGAACTTTGTCACATAGCCACATATGGCTGCATGATAACCACAGAGATGCAGATGCTGCATAGGATTGAGTCAGTTAACTTACAGTCTGCTGGCTGCACTGAATACTACATCTAACTGGTAGGTTTGATCCTGTGTCTGGTCTTTTGGACTGGAATTCACCCTTGCTTAAAGCTTAATCTCTTGAATATGACATCTAAGTCTTTGATGATCTGGATCCTATTTTCCTCTTTGTCCTCATGTTCTACTACCCTCTGATTGACACATGTTACAGTTTGAATATGTGTATCCTCCGAATCTCATGTTGAAATTTAATTCCCAATGTTGGAGTGAGGACTTAGTGGGAGGTGTTTGGGTCATGAGAGCAGATTCCTCATGAATGGTTGGTGCCATCATCATAGTAATGGGTGAATTCTCACTGTATTAGTTCCTGCAAGAAATGATTGCTAAAAAGAGCCTGGCCCCTCCCTCACCCTCCTCTCTCTTCCTTCTCCTCCCCCCATGTGATGCCTGCTTCCTTTCACCTTCAATGAGTAGAAGCTTTCTGAAGCCCTCATCAGAAGTATGATGCCATGCTTCACACATGTCTGCTGATGCCATGCTTCTCATACAACCTGAAGAACCTGTGAGCCAAAGAAACCTCTTTTATTTACAAATTACTCAACCTCATGTATGCCTTTCTAGTCGTACAAATGGCCTAAAACAGAAAATTGGTATGAAGGAGTGCAGTTTTGTTATAAAGATACCTGAAGATGTGGAAGTGGCTTTGGAACTGGGTAATGAGCAGCAATTGGAAGAATTTGGAGGGCTCAGAAGAAGACAGGAAGACGAAGGAATGTTTGAAACTTGTTAGAGAATGATTAAGTGCTCGTGACCAAAATCCAGTAGAAATATGGACAGTAAAAGCCATGCTGATGAGGCCTTAGATGAAAATGGGGAACTCATTGGGAACTGAAACAAAGGTCTCCCTTGTTACACCATAGCAAAGAACTTGGCTGCATTGTGTCCATGTCCTAGGACTTTGTGGAAAGCTAAACTTAAGAGTGATGATCTGGGGCATCTGGTGGAAGACATTTCTAACCAGCAAAGTATTAAAGAAGTGACCTAGCTGCTTCTAATAATCTGTAATCAGACGTGAGAGCAAAGGGATGATCTAAAGTTTGAACGTACAATTAAAAAGGAAGCAGAGCATAAACATTTGGAAAATTTTCAGCCTGGTCATGTGGTAAAGAAGGAAACAGCATTTTCCATATAGGAATTCAAAAGTATGGCCTGGCTATGAGGAGCACCCTGACTTCCTGCTCCTGCTTCCTGCTCCATGGTAGCTTCTTTGGTTCCTGTCCCCAAAACTAGCCTCTCAGCCTCCTTCTAATCCAGGGAGGCCCCATGAACCTTACATTGAATCCCTGTTTTGTTACGTTACCCAGAATTGGTTTCCATCACTGTCAAACAAATACTTCAACTGATATGTAAGCCATTTCCATATTCTGAATATAAAATTGCCCATTCTTTAATATGGAACTCTTGTTCTATTGCTCATCTTTGCTTTTCCCCTGCTTCTGCCCCCTTTTCCTTATCAGTTACTAAGATCTCTTCCTTCTCTTACCCTTAATAAGGGAGGGAAAGAAAGGGGTGATAAATCCAGGATAAACAAAACTATTTATAAGTATAATCTTAAAGGTAGCCCCCTGCAAAAGACAAAGAAATCAGAACTGTATTGCACTGAATTATCTTGTGTTCATTTAACAGTTATTTACTGAGCTGTATGCTAGGCACTATGCTGGCATGGGGGATACGAATGAACAAAAATAAGCAGGTAAGATTTTCCTGGAGCAGTTCACAGTCTAGCCTCACTAGACAGGTTAAAATTGAAGTCGAATTGGCAGTATAGTATCCTCATGTTTTATGATATTTTGCATGATGTGTATTAGGCACTTTGATATAAAAATATTAACAAAGTCTCATTTTATATGCAAAATGTATGGCCTGAGAGTAATAGCTTGTTGGAAAGATAGTATGACTAAAGGGAAGCCAGGTGCTAACAGTCAAGACAATGGGGGCATGTCCCTGAAGGTATATCAGAAATCTTCCAGGCAGCCCCTTTCATCACATGCACAGAGGCCTAGTAAGAAAGAATGGTTTCAGGGGCCAGGCCCTGTGCTGTCTTGGAACACTGCTCCCTGCATCCCAGCTACTCCACCTCTAGCTATGGCTTGCGTGGCCACAGGACTACCTTGACAGCTTCCATGTGATGTTAAGTCTGCAGGTGCACAGCATGCAAAAACCATGGAGGCTTGGCAGCTTCCACCTACCTAGATTTCAGAGAATGTATCAGAAAGCCTGGGTCCCCAGGCAGAAGCCTGCCACAGGGACAGAGCCCATACAAAGAGAATCTATTAAGGCAGTGCCAAGGGGAAATATGGGATTAGAGCCCCTACAGAGAGACCATACTAAGGCAATGCCAAGGGGAAATGTGGGGATGGAGCCCCCTCAGAGAGTACCCACTCTGAGGCAGTATCCACACTGCCTAGTGGCGATGTGAAAATAAGACCACTACCCTTGAGCCTCCTAGAATGGGAGAGCCACTGGCAGCATGCACCCTTAGTCTGGAAACCCACAGACACTGAACTCCAACCAGAGAGCACAGCCATGTGATCTGGACCCTGCAAAGCCACCAGGACAGAGCTGCTTGAGGCTTCGGTGACCCAAGATGTACCAGTATGCCCTAGATGGGACATGAAACGTGGAGTCAAAGACTATTTTGGAGATTTAAGTTTTAATATCTGCCCTGCTGGGTTTCTGACATGTTTGAGGTCTGTTACCCATTTCTTTTGGCCCATTTCTCCCTTTTGGAATGGAAGTGTTTACCCAATGCCTGTACCACCATTGCATCTTAGAAGTATCTAAGAGTTTTATCTTAGAGCTTCAGATAAGACTTTGGCCTTTGGATTTTTGAGTTGGTGCTGGAATAAGACTCTGGGGGGATGGTTGAGATGGAATGATTATATTTTGAATGTGAGAAGGACATGAGATTTGGGGTGCCAGGGGTAAAAAGATGTAGCTCGGATATATAACCCCTCCAAATATCATGTAAAAATTTGATATCCTATGTTGGAGGTAGGGCCTAAAGGGAGGTGTTCAGGTCATGGGAGCAGATCCCTCATGAACAGCTTTGTGATATCCTCACAAGAATGAGTGAGTTCTCACTATTAGTTCCCATGAGAACTGATTAGTCAAAAGAACCTGGCACCTCCCTTGCCCCTCTCCCTCTTTCTTCCTCTCTCCCCATCTGACACCTGCTTTCTTTCACCTTCTGTCATGAGTAAAAACTTCCTGCTTCTTCATTAGAAGCAGATGCTGATGCTATGCTTCTTGTGCGCCCTGCAGAACAATCAGTCAAATAAACCCTTTATCAAATTACTCAGCCTCAGGTATTCCTTTGTAGCAACACAAACGAACAAACACAGAACATTAAACTTCTTTCATGAATAATTTGCCATTTCCTCTGCACACTAGGCTACTTCATCCCTGTGTCATCTCACTTGCTGTTCCCTCTGCCTAAAAGACCTTTTACCCCCTGTCTAATATGTGGTTATCCTTCCTGACACCTCTTTCAAGAAGCGTTCCCTGATTCCAGCACAGAATGCATTAGGTACCCATCCTCTGGGTTACTACATCACCTTGTGCACTTCGTGTCAGAGCAGTAGATACCGTTTATTGCAACAGTCTGCTTAATTGCTCTACATGTTTTTTTTAATTGAGAGCTTAACGTGGCAGAAACTATGCTACTTATCTTTGTAATCACAGTCCCTGAGATAGTGGTTGCTAATGTTTACTGAAGGAATAAAAGAAAAAAAAAAAAGGAACGGCAAGAAAGTACTCGCTCTATAATTTTACCAAGCATAAACTTCAAAACACTTGAAGAAGGAATTCCTCTCCCACAAGATAAAGCAACATCTGGCAGGCATCTGCAAGTCCCCCTCTGTTGAGAAACTTCTGGGAAATCAGAAATGCATGTAATAAAAGGTTTGGGATTTTTTTCTTTCACAGTGTTCACTGAGCCCCATGGAGAATTGTAGGGAGGGGCTCAGGATAGCAGCCAAGCAGAACCTGATTATAGATCAGCTGTCAGACTGCAAAAGAAATCGTTCTCATTCTGGACAGATTGCTTACTGAGGATCATTAACCATTTAGGACACACCATAGTTTTTTTTTTTCTTGAAATTTCTTTCTAACCTAGCAATATGAAAATGAAACCCCATTATGACAAAATCATCTTTTATTGGTTATCAGAATCTCATCCTTCAAGTGTGATCAGGGAGAATTTAAGATTGTCTTCCAATCCTTGAGTTAGCCAGAATGAATAAAATAGTGATTCTATTTGAGAGGGGATGAGAATTAGGCTTAGAATAGGTGGTCCCTATCTATGTATGTAGATTGAGCTCTTACTATATGCAGAAAACATTACATACACTGTTATATTTATTCTTTTTTTTTCTTTTTTGAGACAGTTTCACTCTTGTTGCCCAGGCTGGAGTGCAATGGCATGATCTCAGCTCACAGCAACCTCCGCCTCCTGGGTTCAAGCGATTCTCTTGCCTCAGCCTCCTGAGTGGCTGGGATTACAGGCATGTGCCACCATGCCTGGCTAATTTTGTATTTTTAGTAGAGACAGGATTTCTCCATGTTGGTCAGGTCTGCAACTCCCGACCTCAGGTGACGTGCCGGCCTCGGCCTCCCAAAGTGCTAGGATCACAGGTGTTATATTTATTCTTAACACAATGAGGTAGTTACCATTGTAATGAGGAAAACGGATCACAAATGACACAGGATTAGAGCCAGGATCCGATTTTATTTAATTAGCGTATGCATGCAACAAATAAACAATTATTGACTGAATCATGTAATTTATATCCCAGGGATACTGAATTGAGAAAAATGCAATCATGCAATCATGACCCATAGTATCATACAACCTCCAGTCCAGTAAAGCATTAATTATGATGAATTGGGATGCTGGATACTGTCATCACATAGAACCAAGGATGTTAGTCTGTGGGCTCAAGGCTAGCTTCTTGGAAGAAGTAACATTTAAGGCAGTTCCTGCAGGAAAGGTGGAGGTAAGACAGGTGATAATGGGGGAAGGGCTTTCCCACGCAGAAAAGGAGAAAGTCCTGGAGTTGAGAAAGAAAGGGCATGACTTGGCTGGGCACAGTGCCTCACACCTGTAACCCCAGCATTTTGGGAGGCCGAGGCGGGTGGATGATTTGAGGTCAGGAGTTCAAGACCAGTTTGGCCAACATGGTGAGACTCCATCTCTACTAAAAATACAAAAATTAGCTGGGCATGGTGGCAGGCACCTGTAATCCCAGCTAGGTGGCTGAGGCAGGAGAATCGCTTGAACCCAGGAGGCGGAGGTTGCACTGAGCTGAGATTGTGCCATTGCACTCCAGCCTGGGTGACAGAATGAGACTCCGTCAAAAAAAAAAAAAAAAAAAAAAAAACAGAGAAAGAAAGAAAGAAGGGAGGGAGGGAAGGGCATGACTTGCTGGAGGATGGGCAGGGGACTACAGTGAGGGAGGGTTTTGAGAGTCAAGGATTAAAGATCAGCAAGAGCCAAAGGGCTTATCAGCCACAGGACGGAGCTGGATGTCATGCTGCCCACATGGAAGGCCACTGAGTATCCATCTGGGGAGAATACTGGAAAATAATAACTATGACCATGGCCCACTTGCCATGTCCTAGGTACCTCCAAACCAGTGCACAGACACTGACATGTTGGCATGTGTCAGCGTATGACTGATCATCCAAATAGCAAAACTTTTTTTCTTTGAGACAGAGTCTCATTCCATCACCCAGGCTGCAGTGCAGTGGCCTGATCTTGATTCACTGCAGCCTCAGCCTTTCGGGTTCAAGCAATTCTCATGCCTCATCCTCCCGAGTAGCTGGGATTACAGGTGTGTGCCACCATGCCCGGCTAATTTTTTTTTTTTATTTTTAGTAGAGATGAGGCTTTGCCGTGTTGGCCAGGCTGGTCTCGAACTCCTGACCTCAGGTGATCTGCCTACCTTGGCCTCCCAAAGTAATGAGATTATAAGCATGAGCCACTGCGCCCAGCCAGGACAATTCTTATAAGATGGCATTATTAATAACTATGCTGGGACACAATGCAAAAACTGGGACTGTTCCAAGCAAGTACTGTCACCCTATGTTTAACCCCTGTAACAAACCCATGATGTAGGCACTATTATTATCTCTATTTTGTAGATGAGGAAACAGAAGCTTAGGGCTGGCAAGTAACTTACCCAAAAGGACAGTAAGCATGCCTATCTGAGAAGTGATATTTCAGATCTGCCTCCTTTGAAAGATTTTTTTTTATTGATGCTACTAATATTGATTTTCTACTATGTGCCAGGTACTCAGGATACAGCAGCAAACACAAGAGACATAGTGTCTGCCTTAATGAGCCTTCATTCTAGTGGAATGGAGCTAATGGAATCACAGAACTTACAGCTTATCTGTCTAGAAGACAAACCAAAGAAATAAATATGTAACGTAAAGTCAAAGCAGTGGTAATTGCTAAGCAGCGTAATGAGATGGAGCAGTGGTTCTTAACCAGGAATGATTTTGCTTCCCTGGAGGACATTCGGCAATGTCTGAAGATATTTTTGGTTGTCACAACTGAAGGAGGTGGTGTTAGTATCTAGCGAGTAGAGGCCAGGGATGCTGCTTAACATCATATAGTATACAGGACCAGCACCCTTATCCCACAAAAACACAGAATTATCCAGCCCCAAATGTCAATAGTGCCAAGGTTAAGACACCCTAACACACACACACACACACACAAACACACATGTGTAGATATGTATGTATATCTCAATCATACATAAATACAGCCAAAAACATGATATAATTAACCCCAATGTACTCATCACCCAGCTTCAATAATTATTAACCCATGGCCAGGGATTTTATTTATTAATCTCTCTTTCCCCTTCCCTATTACTAGATTATTTTGAAGTAAATTCTAAACATAATAACACGGCCTCTAAAAATTTTAAGTACGCATTTCTGAAAACTGAAAACTTTTAAAAACACAATCACATCATTATAACACTTAAAATAATAGCAGTAATTTCTCTAACATTGCCGCACACTCAGTATTAACATTTTCTCAATCATGTCATCTTTTTATTTTTACATTGGTTTTTATGCAGTTTGTTTGAAGCAAGATCCAAATGGGGTCAGTACAGCTAAATCTTGGTTGATATATCCCTTAAGTCTCGATGGAAGCCAGAATTGTGTGACCAATTTTTGGATGAATTGATGCTGAGGATGTAGTCTGGCTCCAAGAAATGGGATGTTGGTGTTCTTGATCAAGATGGTTAATATTGGAGGACAGGCAGGATCAGGGTTGTGGTGAGTGGTGGGAAAAAGATAATAATTTTGGCTCTAATGGACCCATGAGACACTCAAGTAAAAAATTCCACTTGAAAAAGACAAGAGACAAACACCTAGAAAAGAGCCTTGAGAAGCCCACTCATTGGAGGAACATTGAAAAAAGAAGCTATCAAAGGAAGCAAAGAGAGTGGCTCCAGAGATGTCAGAGGAAAACCAAGAGAAAAATGTTGTGGATGGACAACAATTCTGTTTGATTCTTTCTACTAAGACAGACAGACAGCCACCTTACCTCTGCCCCACTCCCCGCCCCAAACACATACATGCACACACTTCACCACCACCAACAGCAAAAATCCTCCTGCCTACTATTTCTCTATAAATATTTCCAAACTGAAGTATATTAACTCTACATTGAGAAGATAAAATTTTATTGAAATCATTCAGATGATGCATAGCTTCATGTTATGATTGCTAAACACATTACAAGTAGATAAAAGCTGGAATTTAAGAGATGATATTGATTTTATTAATTTAACCCCAATTAAAGTTTCTCTAAGCAGCTTGCCCTGCTATTAACAATCATGTTATAAAGTTAAAGACCGCAATTACTGTAAGAAGTGAGTAATGAAAAGGTGGGCTCTTAAGATTCTCTGAGAATTTGGAAGAAACACTTCCCCTACAGAAATCCAACAAGCTATCAGGGCACTCTTGTTCAGCAGAACAAAGAACAAAACTATTTTGCTTATTTTATAATAAATAACAAGAACAACCCTACTGCCATGTCCTAAAAACTGAGAAGATCTAAGAGAAATATAAAAATGGTAAAAAAAAAAAAAGAAATAAAATAGTGATACAATTAAAAACCAAATAGATACAAAAATCTAAAGATAGTCATTAATGGCATTCATGCATAACAACTATATCTAAGTGGGCTCTGCAAAATCATCCCAGACTCTCAATTTTCTACTCCTGTGCCTAATTCATTCACTGAGTTCGCATTTCCACTACTTGGGGAATAGTACAGCGGAGAGCAAAGAATACAGGCCTTGGATTTACACATCCAGGATCATATCTTGGCTCTGCCACTTATTAATTGTGTGACCTCAGACAAGTCATTGAACCTGTCTGTGCCTTCTTATGCACCTCTTTAAATGGGATAAGAATGGAACCCTTCTCATAATTTTTTTCAGATGCTGATTTATTTTTTGTTTTTCATTGATACATAACAGCTATGCATATTTTAATGGTATATAGGATGATTTGATCCATTCATATAATCAAACCAAAGTGACTGAGATATCCATCAGCTTGCCTCATAGTTTTAAATAGTAAATATAAGCAAAGCATTTAGAATAGGGCTTAGCTTTCACTAGATATTTCATCAACATTAGGTGCTGTGATATTATTGTTGTTTTTATAACTATAATTATTTTTTTACAAGCAGGTAAATGTTTTCAGAGTTGTGGTCATTATAGAAAAAAAGAAGGCAAATCAAGGGACCAGGATTGTGTATGACCACAGATGAAACTGAATTTTCCTTTGCTTGGACCCATGCATCTTCATAAATTAGTGGTCTTCTCAGCTTTATTTTCTTTCTGAGAGTAATATTCACTCCTAAAGAATGTGCTTTATCTCTACCACCATCATCTCTCACCTGCCTCTTAATAAGGCTCTGCTTTCATCCTTGCCACTCACAGTGCAGTTTGTACATAGAAGCTATAAGGATTCTTTTAATAAAGTTAGACCATGCACTCACTCCTTGGCTCCAGACACTGTGGTTATGCCCAGTTTCTCTAGAGTGACAATGTCCTTACAATGAACATCTAGGCCCTCCAGCCCATGTTACCTCTCTGTTTTCCTGGTGCTCTGCCCTCCCTCACTCCACGCCAGCCCCTCTGGCTTACTTGCTGCTTCTCAAACCCATTAGACATGCTCCAGCCTCAGCACTTTTGCTTTAGCTATTTCCTCTGCCTAGGATGCCCTTTCCATGTTTACCCACTTTAGTAACCCACTTACCTACTTCATGTCTTTGCTCAAATAGCTCTTCTCAATGAAACCTACACCAAACACCCTATTTAATAAAGCTACCTGCCTCTGCCAATCAAATCTCTTGGCCCTCTTGATTCCCCTAGCCCAACATTACTGTGACCACCATTACCCCTCACCCAAATCACACCATAGCCTCCTAACAGGATCCCTGCTTGTACCCTTGCCACCATTATATTTCTCATAGCAACCAGAATGTAGATCACTTATTATTTGCAAGTATACTAGATAATTTACTTAATTTCTGTGCATATTGTTTATGGCCTATCTTCCCCTGCTAGAATGTCCAGGAAGGAAGAGATCTTTGTTTGTTTCAATGATATAAGCCCCTAATACAGTGCTTGGCACACACAGGAGATCCTCAAAGCATGAACCATGAACCAATATCTTCAGTTCTTTTTCAGGCCACTTGGTAGCTAGACCCCCTAGCCAATGAGAGCCTTGGGAGTTGCTATGGTTTGAATATTTGTGTTCCTCCAGTATTAGAAAGTGGGACTTTTGGGGGACTAATAGGTCATGAGGGCCCCACTGTCATGAGTGGAATTAATATGCTTGTAAAAGTATCAGAAGGAATTAGCTGGGCCCCTTTGCCCTTTTGCCTTTTCCACCATGAGAAGATGCTGCAAATAGACACCACCAGTGAGACAGGCACTCACCCAACATTGAATGTTCTGGTGCCATGATCTTGATCTCATCTTCCAGAACAGTGAGAAATAAAATCTCCATCATTCACAAATTACCCAGTGTAAGTTATTTTGTTATAGCAGCAGGAACATACTAAGATGGAAATATTTATTCATTCATTCAATTATTCACCTAGTCTACTAAGATGTAATGAATGCCCATTATGTTTTGGGCTCTCACTTGGGCAAAACAATGAGATGTCATCTCTACCTCTTCCCACCTCCCATTATTTTCATATTTCTTCCTCACTTAGCATCTTAATTTTGCCCAATATGCAATGTTCTTTCAAACTCTGAAGACTTTGTACCTATGATTTCCTTTGCCCAAACAATAAATAATAATGAATAATAGCTAACACTTATTGAGTGCACTATTCTAAGTGTTTTATGTGTATTTACTAATTTTCGTAACAATGCAACGAATTAGCTACTATTAGTGTCCCCATGTCTAAACTAGAATTTGAGGCCCAGAATGGTGAATTAAATTGCCTAATGTTATGTAACTAGTAAGTGAGGCATTTATGATTAAAACATGGGCCATTTGATTCTAAAATATTTCCTCTTATAAACCAACATACAATAAAGAAGTAATATGGTTTGGCTCTGTGTCCCCACCCAAATCTCACCTTGAATTGTAATAATCTCCACATGTCATGGGAGGGACCTGGTGGGAGGTAATTGAATCATGGGAGTGGAGTTTTTCCCATGTTATTCTCACAACAGTGAAAAAGTCCCACAAGATCTGATGGTTTTATAAGTGGGAGTTGCCCTGCACATGTCCTCTTGCCTGCTGCCATGTAAGATGTGCCTTTGCTCTTCCTTCACCTTCTGCCATGATTGTGAGGATCCCCAGCCATGTGGAACTATGAGTCCATTAAACTTCTTTTCTTTATAAATTACCCAGTCTTTGTTATATCTTTATTAGCAGCATGAGAACAGAGTAATACAACAAGTGCCCTTTTTTTTATATGACCCAAATATTGTTTTAGGGGCATATAAAGGGGGCATATAAGTTAGAAGTTATGAACTCAGATGCATTCAGGAAGCAGACAGATAACAAAAATATGTGAAGGTGTTAGTTGAAATGAAAAGGAGTAGTTGACCTTTTGTATATTAGAGACTTATCCAGTTTTCTTACAACACTGTGTGAGTCAAGCAAAATGTGTTTCTGCTGGATTAAGTTTGTAGGTTTGGAATTAGCAATGCTGCTTTGGATATATCTCAGATGTTATATTGCCCAACCAATGTTAGCCACTCCCTCTTTGGAGTTCCCATAGCCTTCATGTACTTAGTGTCTCATCTGTGATAGCACTGAGTAGGTTGTGAACACACAGCTGACTGAGCACCTGCATGTGTCAGGCACCTGCAATATGAAGGTGCCTAAGAGAATCAAGCACACTGGCCTCTGGAAACTTCAGTCTACTAGGAAGGCAGACATACACTAATGGTATTCAAGTATTACAGTTACAGTGATAGAACATGTTCAGAGTTGAGTAGGGGAACAAAAAAGAGAGAGGTGAAAATGATCAGTAAAGGCCCTCAAGAAGTTAGTAGGTATTGAGTCTTTAAGGTTGAACAGATGAACACCCATCAGATGAAGAAACAGAGGAACCAGGAGACAAAGGCATTCCAGGCAGGATGAATATCATGAAGGCTTGAAATATCCTGGAGTTATCAGGGAAATTCAGGAATATTCATATGACCAGACTAAATAGGGACCTATGGGGACAAGGGATAGGCAGCAAATCAAAAGACAAGGCAAAGGTTTTTGTCTGGTCATGAAATTTACCCTGTGGGCCAAAGAAACTACTGAAGGGTTTTGAGATAATGGGCAACATGGACAGGATAGGTATAAGATGATTTAAATGGGTGGGTGGGTGGGTGGGAGGTAAGTTACCTTTGGATTTTTCTGGATGGGAAAGGAAAGAAAGAGAGACAGACTGTAGAGATGGAAAGCATATGGAATCTCAAGAACTTGTGAACTGATTGGGTCCAGAAGATAGAGAAAGAGTCTACAGGGATGTCCAGATTCTTGGCTTAGGTGGCGGATACATGGTAATGTTATGCCCAGATACAGAGAGCATGGTTGGAATAGAATGATTTGGGGGAACACACACTAAGTTCAGTAGAATTTGAGGTTCTTGAGAAAGAACTGGGTGGAGATTCCTAGTAAGAAGGTTTTAACACATAGATCTGACACTCAAAGAACAGCTCTTGGCAGTAGTTGAATTAATGAGAACAGATGAGTTCAAGTGGGTGCAGAGTAAATACAGAAAGAAACTATGGGGTCTAGCACAGGACCCTAGGGAAATAAGAAGACATAAGGAGCAAGAAGAGAAAGATACGCCTCCAAAAGCAGCTGAACAGAAGTATGGTGGGAGATAAAAGAAGAATCATGACAGAGAGAACCCAAGCCAACACCAATGAAGATGCCAAAGTACCCATTGCATGTATCAATTTATCAATAGAGTGGTCAACCATGACCTTTGCCAGGCAATGACAGTCAATAGGCATTGAAGAAGATCCTGAATCTAGTGGTTGGATGATGATATGGTCTGGCTCTGTGTCCCCACCCAAATCTCATCTTGAATTGTAATTCAAATTGTAATCCTCATGTGTTGGGGGAAGGACCTCATGGGAGGTGATTAGATCACGGGGGTGGTTCCCGCATGCTGCTCTAATGGTAGTAAGTTCTCAAAAGATCTGATGGTTTTATAAGGGGCTTTTCCCCCATTCACTCAGCACTTCTCCTTCCTGCTGCCACGTGAAGAAAGACGTGTTTGCTTCCTCTTCTGCCACAATTCTAAGATTCCTGAGGCCTCCCCAGCCACACCGAACTGTGAGTCAATTAAACCTCTTCCCTTTATAAATTACCCAGTCTCAGGTATGTCTTTATTAGCAGCATGAGAACAAACTAATAGAGATGATGAAAAGTGAATGAGTGGAAATGAGGAGCTTGGCTCTGAAGATGAAAGAGGAAAGTGACTCAAGGGAAATGAATGATTGGGGGTGAGTTTTCTCACTACTGATAACACCAAAACAGGTTTCCTTTCTGGGGGGGAAGTAGCCAAGAGTAAGGGGGAGTCTCTAAAAACAGATTGAACAGTGGCTGGGTTGAGATGGGAAGGCAGCACAGGTGGAGAATGTCATATGCAGAAGACAGAAGACCACTGCCTCTGAGACTGGGAAAAAGAAGGTAAAAGTGCAGATAAAGATATATATATTTAGGTAGCTCACCAGGAAGTGTAGGGAGGTTCCATCTGACACCATTAACTCTCTCTAAGCAGAAGGAAGAAAAGGCTGCCACTTAGAGCACTGTCTTCACAGCTGCACAGCACACACCTCCACAGAGATGCTATAGGCTTTTGTCTTCAGGTGTCCTTGTTATTTCCCTGTCATTTGGAGGACTTCTGTTTCCACAACAACAGGCTGCAGCATTTTAGGCCAATTTTTAAAGTGTGTGTATGTGTGTGTGTATGGAGTTGAGCGTTCTGGTAAATGTAGTGTGAGTATGGGCTGGAGTATGTAAGAGTATCCATAGTAGGCATTTATGTAATTGCATGTGTAGATAACTAAGATGATGAGAGTATATGAGTTATTTTTGTGCTCCAGCATGTGGAGAAGGAGACACAGCAAGTGAGTGTGAGTACCCCTTGAGGTATGAGTGTGTGTGAATATATTACTACACTGGTGCATACACAAAGAGAAGTGTGGTGTATTGGGCATGGGTGTGAGTTTCTGTAGAGAATAGCCTAGAGGTGCATGAATTTCGAGTGTGTGTGAGCAAGTGGGTAGGAAAACGCCTCTCTGTGTGTATATATGTGTGATGGTATTTGTGCACATGGAGATTTAAGAATGTGTGTGGATTTGTGCACATGGAGATTTAAGAGTGTGTATATGAGTGAGTATACATGCCTAAGTATGTACCAGAGCATATATGACTAGTCTATGCAGTCTAGTTAAAAATGTCTGTATTATTCCCACTTTCATTATCTGAACAGATTTTAAGTTTTACTCAAGCTCTCTTCTTTTATGTCCATATTCCCTAACAGCTGATCTTAGGTTCACCTGGTGTCAGCAGAAATCACATGCATAGGGACTGCATGGGAACCCTGCAAGGGTGTCATTGTGAGAGTAAAAATGAGCGAGTGCACATCAGAGAGTGTGTGAGACAGTGTGGGTACATATGTTTGTGTCTGCATATAATTTGTATGTGAGAGCTGACAGTGCTTTGAGAGAAAAGGGACAGAGCTCCACTTTCTTTCAGTAAGCATTTATAGAGCAAATTCCATGTGTCAATCATTGTTCCAGGTGCCAGAACACAATAGTAAACAGAACAGCCATAGACCCTGCTCTCCTGAAGCTTCTGTCCTAGTAAAAAGTGACTGACCATAACTTAATAAACTGACATGTAACATGTCAGTGCTAAGAAGTACTAAAAAAAAAAAAAAAAAAAGCAAATAAGGGGGACTGAGAGTGATGAAAGGTACTCTTACATAGGATGGTCCAGGAAGACCTCTATAAGGAGGTCACATCCAACTGGAGGCTGGTTTGGGCTGATGGAGCAAACCATGAGCTAGCTGGGCAAAAAGTGTTCTGGGCAAAGGAAGACCAAGTGCCTCTGAAGAAGAAAGGCTCTTGGTAGGCTTGCGAGAAAGAAGAAGGACAGTGTGGCTGGAACAACGGAAGGGACTGGGAGGAGATGAAATTTCAAGAAGGATCAAGAGTCATAGCACATGTGGCCTTAAGGTTACAATAAAGACTTGGGATACTTTGAGATAGTGAGAATTCAGATGAGAGTTTTATCAGAGAAATGCCGTAAACTGACATGTGTTTTACAAAGATTTTTTTTTCTGCTCACTATACAGTTTAGATTCTAAAAAAGCAAGAATAGAAGCAGGGAAACTGGATCAGTAGGAGTCTATAGTCAAAGTCAGTGGCAGGGGAGACTGAGAAGTTGTCAGATTATAGACACTTTCTAAAGGTAGATCAGACAGGACGTGATGATGTGCTGGGATGCGGTGTGAGAAAACGAAAGGAAAAAGTAGAAGTCAAAAGTTTCTGGCTTCAACAATTGCAAGGGTGAAGGCACCACTTACAAAGATAGAGAAGGATACAGAAAGAATTAGGGATGAAGTCAAGAATAAGTCACTGGACATGGTAAGTTTGAGCTGCCTGTTCGATTCCTTAGTGGCAGTTCCTAAGTAAGCATTGCATGAGTCTGGAGTTTGAAAACGAGCTCTGAGTTGGAACCAAAACTGCAATAATTATCATCCTATAGATGATATTTAAAGCTTTGAGACTGAATAGAAACACGTGGAGAGCACCTATAACTGAGTCCAGGGGGACAGGAAGGGAGGTGCCCCAATATTCAGAGTTCAGGAAGTGGCAAAAGTTTCCACGAGAGAAAATGGGAAGGTAAAACTAGAAAGATAGCAGAAAAACCATTTGATTCTGCTGTCCTAGAACCCCAATAAAATATTTCATTGAGAAGGGAGGCACATATCAGATGCTGCCAATAAATTAGTTAGGTGAAGACTGAGAATTGACCCCTAGACTTGGCAATGCGGAAGTTATTAGTAACTTTGACTTGTGCCGTCTATGCAGAGGTGAGGATGGCATCTTGATTGGAGCAGGCTTAAGGGATGCAATATGCTGGTTGATGGGCTTTCGGATCTGGGACAGGCTCAACTCAGTTTATGATGGAAAGAGCCATAAAGTAGCAACAACAGCTCTGATGGCCATGTGGCTTACTGGTTGAGTAGGATATGGAGTGGTAGCTCATCCTTGGTTACAAAATAAGACAGAGCTGTGGAAGCAATTGCCTTTGGGGAAGACAAACATGTAATAACATTCTCCACAGGCTGACTTTGAAAAGAGGGACTTTACAATTTCATTTTCAGAGTTAGCCAGCATGTGGTAAGGAAAGAAAGGCACCCTATAGTGGATCCTAACTGCAGGAGCTCAAGATCTCCAAGTCCATCCTCTCTATAGAGGAGAATCAAGGCCCAAAAAAAGCACTATGACTTGGCCAACTCCCTTAGCAAGCCAGGGTAGCATAACCTTGAGGGCTTATGACTCCAGGGTCTTACTTCTCCTTCTCGTAAGTGGTGAGATTACTGGGCCCAGGTGTCCCCCACCAGAATCTTTAAAATATTCTCCCCATGATACTTGAAATTGTCTTTTTGGAATTTAATTATTTTAGGCAAGCATTTTAATTCTTCTAGAATATAAATTCCTACTGATCCTCAGGCATTTAATTTTTCATCACTCAGGCAGTCTTTATTGTAAATGATGGTGTATTAGGGTTCTCCAGAGGGACAGAACTAATAGGTTATATATGTAGAGGAGTTTACTAAGGAGTATTAAACTCACACAATCACAAGGTTCCAAAATAGGCCATCTACAACCTGAAGAGCAAGGAAGCCAGTCTAAGTCCCAAAGCTGAAGAACTTAAAGTCCGAAGTTCAAGGGCAGGAAGCATCCAGCATGGGAGAAAGATGTAGGCTGGGAAGCTAAGCCAGTCTAGTCTTTTCATGTTCTTCTACCTGCTTTTATCCTAGCCATGCTGGCAGCTAATTAGATTGTGCCCACCCAGATTAACAGTGGGTCTGCCTTTCCCAGCCCACTGACTCATATGTTAATCTCCTTTGGCAACACCCTCACAGACACAGCCAGGATCAATACTTTGCACCCTTCAATCCAATCAAGTTGACACTCAGTATTAACCAACACAAGTTCACCCCTTGTCAATTTGAACCCATATACATCTCCTGAGATCATACATAATCTTCAAGTAAACACAATAATGTCATAATTACACCTAACATAATACAACTACCCTTTGTACAACCAGAAATGCATCAATTCCCAACCCAAATGGTATTAAAGTTAACAACACTTAAATGCTGGTATAAAGTCAATAAATCTTATGTCACATGACAAAGGAAAAAGGAAATAAAATGAAGGAATTTTCTTAGTACAAGTGTATACATACACAAACATGTTTTTAACAAAAGAAGAAGGAAATACTCTTGACAATTACAGTCCTCGTTTCTGCAAGTGGTCACATAGTCATAGCTGGTATTGATGACTACCTTCTTCTACTACCCATTTTGTATTCCCTTTGCCTTCAGCAAGCACCTCAGCAGGTCATGGTTTTTTTCCCGGTGGAGTGACCCAAACCTTCATTCCTGAAGGGTCTGGGCCATTTGTAGTCCTTCCTGGATTGGGCTCCTGTAGTTTCCCATTGACCTTAATCACAGGGCATGGTAAGACTAAGAGATGCCCCAAGAGATTTCCTGTATTGCACACATACTGTTCCTTATTTCCACTGTGGAGCAGTAGACTGATTTCATCTTGATAGTCTGGGTCAATCACCCCAGCCAACACTGTAACTCCCTTCTTAGCCTGTTGACTTAAGGGTAGGAGAAGCCCGAAGTGTCCAGGTGGCAATCTTAACTTCCACTCTAATGGAATAGTTGTATGTTTCCCGGTGGCAGTGTTCCTCCTCTGGAACTAAGACCTCTAGGCCAGCAGAACATTATGTCACAGGAACAGGAAGCAAAAATTTTGCTAGTGGATCACTAGGGGTGATGGGGTACATGGTAAGATGAGTGAATTCCATAAGCATGAATTCATGAGCCCACTGACACACATCTTTAGCCATAAAGTGAGTGCGTTGGTCAAAGGCAATGCTGTGTGGAATACCATGATGGTACATAAGGCATTCCATAAGTCCATGGATGGTAGTCTTGGCAGAAGCATTGCATGCAGGAGAGGCAAACACATATCTGGACTATTCCAGTGAGGGCAAACTTCTGTCCTTTCCATGATGGAAGAGGTCCAATATAATCAACCTGCCACCAAGTAGCTAGCTTATCACCCGGAGGAATGGTGTCATATTGGGGGCTCAGTGTTGGTCTTTGCTGCTGGCAAATTGGGCATTCAGCAGTGGCTCTAGCCAGGTCAGCCTTGGTGAGTGGAAGTCGATGTTGCTCAACCCACGCATAACCTCCATCCCTGCCACCATGGCCACTTTGTTCATGGGCCCACTGGGCAATGATGGAGGTGGCTGGGGAAAGAGGCTGAGTGGTGTCCACAGAATAAGTCATCCTATCCACTTGATTTTTTGTTGTTGTTGTTGACGTTGTTGTCGGTTGTTGTTGTTGAGACTGAGTCTCGCTCTGTTGCCCAGGCTGGAGTGCAGTGGTGTGATCTCGGCTCACTGCAACCTCTGCCTCCTGGGTTCAAGTGATTCTCCTGCCTCAGCCTCCTGAGTAGCCGGGATTACAGGCACCTGACACCATGCCTGGCTCATTTTTCGTATTTTTAGTAAAGACAGGGTTTCACCATGTTGGCCAGGCTGGTCTCAAACTCCTGACCTGGTGATCTACCTGCCTTGGCCTCCCAAAGTGCTGGGATTACAGGCGTGAGCCACTGCGCACTGCCTATCCACTTGATTTTTTAAATTCTCCTCTGCTGAGGTCACCTTTTGGTGAGTACTCACATGGGATACAAATATCTTCACAGTTTTTGACCACTCAGAGAGGTCTGTCCACATACCTCTTCCCCAAATTTCTTTGTCACCAATTTTCCAATCATGCTTCTTCCAAGTCCCTGATTGTCCAGCCAAACCATTGGCTACAAATTCCATGAATCAGTATATAATTATATATCTGGCCATTTCTCCTTCCATGCACAGCACACAACCAGGTGCACTGCTCAAAGAAACAGCTACCCCATCCCCAGTAGTGGCAACATTCCCTCCCTGACCCATGCTGCCATCAGCCTTTCCACTTTTGTCTGAGGAGATAAACCCTGCGCTGCCTGAGGCAACAGTAATGGCCTCCCCCGAGGTAGTTGCCAGGCAAGATGATGTTGATTCTTCTCAGGAGCCACCCCCAACACCCCTGTTTGCTTCTAGATCTATAACTAGACTAAAGTCCCAGCGGGCCCCTAGAGGTGAGGTTCAGAATGTGACCCATGAGGAGGTGTGCTACACTCAAAAAGAACTTGTTTTCTAACTTACATAAGCAGAAATCTGGAGAACAGGTATGGGAATGGATATCAAGGGTATGGGATAATGGTGGAAGGAATATAGACTTGGACCAGGCTGAATTTATTGATTTAGGCCCACTAAGTAGGGAGTCTGCATTTAATGTTGCAGCTCGGGGATTTAAAAAAGGTTCTAATTATTTGCCTGGTTAGCCTAAATATGGATTAAAAGATGGCCCACTGTGAGTGAGCTGGAAATACCTGATCTCCCTTGGTTTAATGTAGAGGAAGGGATCCAAAGGCTTAGGGAGATTGGGATGGTGGAGTGGATTAGTCACCTTAGATCTACTCATCCCAGCTGGGAGGGTCCAGAAGAGGTACCCTTGACCAATGCTTTGCAAAACAGATTTGTGAGGGCAGCACTTGCATCTTTGAAGAGCCCTGTAATTGCTCTTCTCTGTATGTCAGATCTAACAGTGGGAACCTCAGTCACTTAACCACAAAATTTAAATGCAATGGGAATAATTGGATCCCGAGGTGACAGGGACCAAGTGGCAGCACTCAATCATCAAAGGCAAGGTTGGCATAGATACTGTAATGGACAGCAGAGGCAAAGTAGCAATCAGAAGAGTCTGACTTGTGTAGAGCTCTGGCATTGGCTAATTAATCATGGTGTTCCTAGAAGTGAAATTGATAGGAAGTCTACTGCATTCCTACTTAATTTATATAAGCAGAAAACTTCCAGGTCAAGTGAACAAAAAACTAATTTGAATTATAAAAACAGAGAATCAGTGCCCCTCAATCAATTTCCAGACTTGAGCCAATTTATAGAATCAGAACCCCTTGAATGAAGTGGAGGCCAGGTCACTTGGGGAAGAACCCCACTCTTGGTACCAAAATCTGTATTAAGGGTGGGCCTGCCTTCCCAGCCCACTGACTCAAATATTAATCTCCTTTAGCAACACCCTCACAGACACACCCAGGATCAATATTTTGCATCCTTCAATCCAATCAAGTTGACACTCATTAACCATCACAGAACGATTTGACATTAGTGTGTTTTACCATGAGTGGGCCAAGAAAATATGAAGGTCCTTGTACTGTCACAAAGATGACAGAATCAGAACAGGGGTGATCTGGGGGTCCTAATGTTACCAGGAGTCCTGATCCAGGCCCCAAGAGAGGGCTCTTGAACCTCGCACGAGAAACAATTCAGGGACAGTCCATAAAGTGAAAGCAAGTCGATTAAGAAAGTAAAGGAATAAAGAATGGCTACTTCATAGGCAGAGCAGTGGCAGGGGACACTCAGCTACTTATACTCATTGTTACTTCTTGATTATATGCTAAACAAGGGATGGATTATTCATGAGTTTTCCAGGAAAGGGGTGGGCAGTTCCTGGAACTGAGGGTTCCTTCCCTTTTTAGACCATATATGGCAACGTCCTGATGTTGCCATGACATTTGTAAACTGTCATGGTGCTGGTAGGACTGTCTTTTAGCATGCTAATGCATTATAATTAGCCTATAATGAGCAATGAGGATGACCAGAGGTCACTTTTGTTGCCAATTTGGTTTTGGTGGGTTTGGGCCAGCTTCTTTACTGCAATCTGTTTTATCAGCAAGGTCTTTGTGAACTGTACCTTGTGCTGATCTCCTATCTCATCCTGTGCCTAACCTCCTGGAAATGCAGCCCAGTAGGTCTCAGCTTTATTTTACTCAGCCTCTATTCAAGGTGGAGTTGCTCTGGTTCAAACATCTCTGACACTAACAGAAAGCACTGATATGTCCAAAGTCTAAATCTATCTGCATGAGAACTCAATTAAAGACCAGGCCAGGGCTGCAGTATCTGGTTACCAAACCAGACAATGTCATTTCTACACTGCATGATCTTGATCGAGTTATATATCCTCTTCACATCTTTAAGATACAAATAATAATCTTCTACCAAAGGGTTGTTCTGAGAATGGAATATTGTTTAACACCCCTTCAACAAATGTTGTTTAGAACTATTTTAGGTATTGAGCATAAACAGAATTGTGTTTTAAAATCTACTCTTCTTTTTTTCCCCTTAGTTATCATCATGTATTAGCAAATGGCCTTTAGTTAAGAGTTAATTGAGCACTTGCATTTCAAAACTTCTACCCTATGAGTTGATTGTAGTTCAAATAGTAGCCAGTAAGAGATACATGGTCCAGCAATGGGTCTTTTTATTCCAAGAAATATCTGTAAAGCATAATAAGATACTGGAAAGAAAAGCACTAGCCTATCTGCGTAATAACATGTAACTTCTTTGGGGAAAAGAGTCCTTGAAAATGATGTGTGATTCCTGATTATGAACCCAACCCTCTCTACAGGAATCACTGTTAATGGTTGGCCAACACCTATCCTTGGCAAGACACAGAGTGCCAGTTCCAGCTCCAACTCCTACAGCCCTATCCCCACCACAGACCCTTGTGCAGAACTTGGAGAACTTGGATGGGCCAAGTGGCCAGGACAGACTATCTTGTTACAACCCCCACAAAGGTATTGCTTGAATGGGTTTTTTTAGGCTCTGGACCAACTCCTATTTTGTGTAATCTTGAGATTATATTTTCCTCTTCTATATTCTGAGAAAAGAAAGGAAAGAAAATATTGTCCAGCATTTCCGAGCAGTTTTTGAATGGCTAGTTTGAAGCAGAGCTTTGCCATTTGATGTTTCTTTCAATCAACAGTAGGGCTGATGTGAAATTGGGTTTTAACCTGGTGCAGTTGAAAAAACTGCAGCACTTTTAACCAGGCTTGTGACTAACCTAGCAATCTTCAGTGAGTTCTATCCAGGCTGACAATCATAATACCTTGCTACCCCCTTTTTTCTCTTATATTGGCTCCTTCACTAAAAGAATATCGGAATCATTGTTTTGTGTGTGTGTGTGTGTGTGTGTGTGTGTGTTTGTTTTTTGTTTTTGTTTTTGTTTTTGAGACGGAGTTTCATTCTTGTTGCCCAAGCTGGAGTGCAATGGTGCGATCTCAGCTCATCACAACCTCTGCCTTCCGGTTTCAAGCAATTCTGCTGCCTCAGCCTCCTGAGTAGCTGGGAATACAGGCATGTGCCACCATGCCTGGCTAATTTTGTATTTTTAGTAGAGACGGGGTTTCTCCATGTTGGTCAGGCTGGTCTCAAACTCTCGACCTCAGGTAATCCGCCCGCCTTGGCATCCGGAAGTGCTGGGATTACAAGCATGAGCCACCACACCCGGCCTTTTTCTTTTTGATGATTCCTCTGTTGCAAGCCAGAAAGTTTTGGCATGTACTCCTGATTAATCCTTCTGAGAACTCTGCTTTAAAAACTGTGTATCTTTAATCCCTCTGTAAAGTGTGACACACTGATGTAGCTTTGGGAAAATAAAGGAACAGGGCAGTGGAGGGCACTATGACATATCCTGCCATGAAAGGAGGGCGAGTGGTCTAAGATGGAACCGGAAATAGTGCCAAAGAAAAACCCATCACTGAAAAGAAGTTGCACAGCTCAAGACAATGATGGTAGGTCATATGTGCAGGGCATTGTTTGAAGCATTTCCATGGATTAACTTACTTCACTTTCATAATGATCCCTAAGACAGTACTGCTTTATTCTATTACCAGTGGAACACAGGGAGGTTAGGGTCTTTTAGCTAGACAACACAGAGCCAAAATTCAAGCACAAGAGCCTGACTCCCTGCTCTCTGCCTCCGAACCATCTCTCACTCCCAGCATGAGATAAATTTGTTCTTCAAAGAGGGAAACCTGTCCATCAATCACTTTTACAAGACGCAAGTCTGATCATGTTAATGTGCTTTATGTGTCTTTGAGGGAGAATCCAAAGTTTTTAACTTCATACAAAAAGGTCAGTATGAATTGACCTTTGTCCACCACCAGAGCCTCATTGTTTTACTTGCCTATTCCCCACCTTCACCCCAAACTGTGACTCTCAGGAGCAGAAGTTGAGACTCAATTTTCTCTTTTATTTCAGTTCATCAACTGAGTCTCACTTCTTCAGTGCCTTGCTTTGTAGGTGCTAAATAAATCAATGAATTTTAAAGTACATTATTAGAACTAGAAGAGAAAAGAAGCTGCCCTCAGTGCAGGGTGCCCCTTCCTTCTCCCAAAACCCGAGAGTCCCACAGTGCATTTACAGTTTGAATTTGGCTTCTGGACTATCATCCTCATCTCCCAGCTCTTCAAAGCTGCTGCCTCCTCCCTCCCTCAATTCTGGAGGGCCTGAGTCAGTTAGGCACAAAACCCCAGCAGGCAAAGGAGGGGCTTCCTTACAGGAGGAGAACTTCAGTCACATCTGCTCCTTTCTCTTTCCCATTGCTCCCTGGCTGCAATGCCGAGGCAATAGGGAGCTATCTGGGACCACACAGTCAAGGCTAACACACCAGGGAAGAAAAAGAACAGGCCAAGTTCATGCAGAGCATGTTTTACCTAATGTGTGCCATGGAAACCGCCCTGTGGAAACTCAGTTCAAAGAAAGCAAGCCCCATATTCCCTCCAGTCCTCTGCAATGTCAGGGGAGGGTTATCTCCATTATTTATTAAACTTGTGTTCAGTTTTAAGTTTCAAAGTGGTCATACAATGGAATCTCTGCCATTTACACATGTGTGCTTTGGTATGAGCTCCTTTCATTCCCTGTAGCTAAGTTTCTTCACCTGGAAAATGAGGATAAAAATAGTATCCTTCTCATAGTAAAGATTAAAATGGGTTAAAATATGTAAAGTGCTTAGAAAAGTGTCTGGCACATAGTCTGTGCTCATATTGTTGTCATTATTATTATTCTGTGTAAGGATAGCTTCAGGTTTAGATTGCTTCCACACATCCTATTGGATAACCTTAAAAAATTAGGCTGTACTTTCAAATTTGCAATATAGCCACAGGTCTTTTTTGTAAGAGTTAAGATACAGGTTTGGCTGCATCTAAGAAACACCAAAAATAAGAATAGCTTGAGCAAAATGAAGGTTTATTCTTTCTCACATAAATTTTGCAGCTGATATAGGTTCTCCACAAAGTCAGCAGGCAGTCCATTTCTTTCTCTCCGTTCTGGCTTCCCTGTGGTGTATCCCGTGTTGGCATGGTCCAAGGTGTTCACTACCCCTTCACATCCCACCACGGAGCAGTGGGGAGAAGGCAGCGGGAACCGAGAACTGGACACTATGTTCATCAACTCTGCTCACTCTCTGTTGGTCAGGACCTAGTCTGTGGTGCTAATTCTCTGTGGCCCTGTGCCTGATCTCAAATTCTATTACTCTGAAAGAAGGGCAGAATGGATTTGGGGGACAAAGTTTCTGCCACACTTCTAGAGTTCATCATAGAATATCCACTTGCAAATTTTAGAAAAATGAAGCTTAACGCAGGGACTAAGACAGACAGGTAAGAGACTCTGGAGCCAGACTTCCTCAGTGTAAACCCTAAGCTTGACAGTCATCAGCTGTGCGAGCTTTGGTATGTTCCTTGAGCAATCTGTGCCTCAGTTTTCTCATTTGTAAAACACAGAAAGTACACTTAGTATCTAACTCATAAGAGCTAATTATACACACAAATATCTATGTCAATGTCTATGTCTACCTTATAGTTCATTTATAATAAGTGCTATAAAAATGTTTGCTAATATTAAACGCTGTATTATTAGAAACTCAATATTTTTACTATATAAAATGTATATCTAACTTCCTCTGAGGCAGTGGTATTGGTGCTAATATATGAAGTTTAGCATATTGGTTAATCTTTATTTTCTAAGAGAGTCTAATATAATAATAAACCCTTAAGTCCTAAAATGTTGTTTTAAAGTTTTATACATGTAACACAACTACAGTCATCTTGTACATTAGCAGTGTTTACCTCATTTCAGGAAATAATTCTTGACCTAGACCCAGAAGACTTAGAGTCAAATTATTTGCTGTGTGACCTTAGCCTGTCATTTCTCCATTCTGAGTCTTAGTTTCCTCTTCTGATAAGCAAGAAAATGGTATATCTCAGGATGTGGATGAGATAGTAGATAAGAGTGAATGGGAAAGCATCAAGCCTTCCTACCTGGCACTGGACAGGTGCACAGAAAAGCCCAGCTGAATCTGAAATTCTCAGAGATAGGCTGTGTCCTTGTCATTCTCTGAGAGGGGTCAACTGTGAACAGTTTCCTCCATTTAAGAACCTTTGGAGAGGAAGTAGCAGTTTTAGGAACCAAGGGCCTATGACCAACATCTTTGCTGTATACAGAAGTATTTTTCTTATAAAGTAAAGTACTGAATCTTGCACTTACTTGTCCACTTCTTACAGTTCCTGTGAAAAGGAGGGCAAATAGAAGTCATTCAGAAGGTGACCTTCACAGTTGAGAATGTCCTTGAGATGACAGCTCCCTTCTTGCGCCTTCTCTACCTCCATTTCTTTTTTCCTTCTCAACTATTTCTCAGAGGTGGATTATGTCTCCCCTGACAGGTTCTAGAGGTTGATTTTTTTCTTAGAATGGGGGAAGAATCTCTATTAGAGAGATGCAGCTGCTTATCTCAATGCAGTCTCTGCCACTTCCACCTCCTTATCACTCCTGGCTCTCAGTTCTCCAGCTCATCACATTTCTCTTAATTTCTTTCTTCTTTTTTTTTTTTTTCTTCACCTGCCCCCATCTCTTGGGTTTGCTTTGCAAGATTAACATGAAGTGAGTTTGTAGTCTTAAAACCTGATGTGTTAAGTTCCTTCTTTCTTTCTAAGGAAGTTCAGCTCCTTTCCTCTTATATAACATCCCCACTGGCAACTTCAGATACCAGTGGGGATGTCATATAAGAGGAAAGGAGCTGAGCTCTTTCTGTCTTTCCAGGGATGCAAAATTCTGGATTCTAACCATTGCACTAGTTGTGTGACCTTGGACATGTCAAGCTACCACACCTCTCTGAGACACAGTTTCTTCTTCTGTAAAAGCAAGGAGAATTAGGTCCCCTCTTTTAGGCGAAATTAAATCAGGAGACACACTTAACGGACCTAGCACAACTCCTAAAAAGAAGTAGCCATTCAAGCAATGTGTTTCCTCTTCTTTGCTTTCCTTTATCGTTTTCCATCCATTTCTAATTATTTCATTAATCTAAAGGCTGTAGAGCTTATCCACAAATGGCTGAAGTCCCAACAACTTGCAACTGGGACAAAAAGGAAGAGAGATCAATCTATTTCTTGTTGATATCAAGGAATCTAATCCTAGATTATGGAGTACTTAGTATGTGCCAAGTCATTCTTACACCATTTTCATATAAGTAAATTCACTTAAAATCCTCCCAGTGTGAGAAACAGGTATCCTTGCCATGGATAAAGGATTGCACACCTTGTCTGAAGTCACACAGATGCAAAAGGCAGGACTAGAAACTGACCCTGGGCATCTTTTGTGACTCAGGCAAATGTTCTTTCCATAACTCCAGGTTGCTCATCTCCTCAGGGGCTGAGATGGTGCAGCTATCTGACCCAGTCCAGAACATAGAAACTACTCTAGGCATTTAAAGCAGAGAAAATATAATACAGGGAATTGATTACACAGGTGACAGATGCGCTGAAATCCCAAACAGGGTTCCAGTAGTAGACAGCAGCAAACTCAGAAGTTCCAGTAGGAAAAGCTGCTACAACCCTTAGTTAGAGCCTTAGAGTCACCAGGAAATGATGGTACTACCAGAGCTCATAAGTGTAGACCTGCAGCGGGAGCTAGAATCAGTGAGGACATCCCTGTAAGAGCTCAATCTCAGAAGACTGTACTGCAGCTGGGGATACCCAGGGAGAGTGGGAGAGAAATACCCCAGTTTTTCTTTCTATCCTGTCTTCTGCCAGTGCCTCCCATTGGGTGAAACTACTGGGGAGCCAAAGGGCATAGGCCCCTGGGAACAAGTAATTACAAGTCCCCCTGGGGACATGTAATTCCCTGTGGGGACAAGCAGAACAGGAGATAACCTTGGAGTCATTTGAGAATGAATAAACAAGAAGTCAGCTAAGGTGGCAGTGATGAAACAGAGATCTTAAAAGAGGACCCAATTAACATGATACACATACATTTACAGAGAGGTTCAAAATGATACAAGCAAACCCCCAAGTTTGAGTTAAACTTGGACTAGGAATTATGATGCATTTGGATGCTATAAGACACTCCCACCAGCGCCATGACCTGGCAATGCCCAGAAGTTACCTTATATGGTTCCGAGAACTCCTCGCCCTTTGGAAAATTCAGAAATAACCCAACCCTTGCTTTTAGCATATCATTAGAATTAGCTGTAAATATAGCTAGCCAGAAATCTATGAGTGCTCCTCTGCCTGTGGGGTAGCTCTGCTCTGTCTATGGAGCAGCCATTTTGCTGGACACTGTTACTCTAATAAACTTGCTTTCTTTCACTCTTGGCTTGCTCTTGAGTTCTTTCCTGAGTGAAGCCAAGAACTCTCCCAAGCTGAGCCCCATGCCTTCCCTCTCTTCAGGGACTGAGATGGTGCAGCTATCTGCTTCATCTCCTACCTCATTCCCCACTCAGTAATTATACACTCATTCTTAATCTTAAGGGACTGTAGAAGGAAGGAGATCTATCTTCTGCAACAGATGCCTACTGATATTATGGGTGTAAGCCCTGTCTACCATTGGAGAAGTAAAAATCTCTGGATGCCTGATCTAAGGGGCCCAAAGGCAGAAAGTCTTTCTTTCCAGTTCACAAGACAGGATGGGTAGGAAACCTTGTGCCAGCATTATCTTCACATGAAGTTCTTGTAATTTAGAAGACACAAACTTTACAAGGAGGTTAAACAAGCAAATGCCAAAGATTAGTAATAACGAGATAGCTATTAAAGGTCTTAGGAAGAATAAAAACCGTGTGAAGCTTGGCAGACCATTTCTGATAGTTGACCAGAAATAGTTGGGGTCGGTTCCCTGGTTACATCTATGTAACCAGGTAACTTGTTTATATATATTTTGCATGTTGGTCTCAACCTTTCTAAAGTTGTTGATATAAGTGCAGCAAGTCTTGTTGACTACTACACAGACCTCCCCCACTTGTTAGGCTAGAAGATAGTCTACAGCTAGTCTATTGTTGAGGGCAATGTTGGCCAATGAGTCTAGGGAAGCCTGGAGACCCTGTAAGCTCTCTCCTATGCTTGTAGCCAAGTGTTCTATAGCCTGGGTGACTGTTTCTTAGGGTAGCTTCATGGTAGGTGAAGCCTCCCCAGAGGGTTGCTATTCCTATAGCCACTGCTATTCCAGCAGGATTAGTCCAGTTGTTCTCTTATGTCTAATTTTGGAGATAAGCCTACGGACCATTACTCTACTGGGGTCCAACTGTCCTATAGTACATTTTCCTTGGAACTGAGAGTTGTCTACACAAAGATAGGGTATGGTATGTAAAGACAGGAACAGTCTTGCCTTCAGAGGACGGTTTATTCCATTGACTAGTGCAAACGAATACATATCCAGGAGGTGTACATACTTGATGGAGGGCTGTGGAGTTAAACCAGTTAATCAAAGTAGGTCACCAGGCAAGAACATTGCTGTTGCATTGGGGCAAAAGAGGCCCTCCCCTGAGAGCTGGGTATATTGGCCCAATGAATGATCCCTTAGTAGTGGTGAATGATTTTCCCCCTTAGGGGGTAGTTAAAGAAGCCTCCACTTGACTATCTTGATACCTGCCCAGAATGCCTATCAGTTTTAAGGGGGCTCATTTTCGTTAGACTCCACTACCAAATGAGAGGTGGGACACCAATGGGTGGTACTGGGTTGATGTTTGGCAGAGAATACCATTGGGTAAACCAAAGACAGATGCCAACTGCCTACATATGTTGTATTCTCACAAGACCTGGTTCTACACAGACAACAGCGGATGGTCAAAGATGGACAATTAAGCATGTGAGTCTCCTTCTGGGTGGATCAGTTATGGATGTCTATGAGGTATACACATTCAAGTCTTTTGGTTATCTCTTCAGTTGGTATAGTCAATGGTAATGGTGTTGTTAAAAAGCCCTGAGTAAGATTTAATGTCATGTTGATCTTAGTGGAGACAAACTGAAACTTAACTGTTCCATCCCATGGGGATGATTAATCTGTTTTCACACTGCTGATGAAAACATACCCAAGACTGGGAAATTTACAAAGAAAGGTGTTTAACGGACTTACAGGTCGACATGGTTGGAGAAGCCTCACAATCATGGTGGAAGGCAAGGAGGAGCAAGGCACGTCTTACATGGATGGCAGCAGGCAAAAAGAGAGCTTGTGCTTGGAAACTCTGTCTTATAAAGCCAACAGATCTCATGAGACTTATTTGTTATCACAAGAACAGCATAGGAAAGACCTGCCCCCATGACTCAATTACCTCCTACCACATCCCTCCCAAGTGTGGAAATTCAAGATGAGATTTGGGTGGGGACACAGCCAAACCATATCAAGGGCCTTCCATAAATCCTTTCAATAGACTAAGCTTTAAGGTCCCGTTTGGAGCCATCTTAATGCATAAGAAGGCTATGGGTAGGAGAGAAACTCAGGCCTCTGAGATCTGACAGAGTTTTCCTGATATCCTTTTTAAAACACGGTTGGCCTTTTCTACCTTACCCAAGGACTGAGGCCTCCAGGAGGAGTGAAGATGATAGGTATTGCCTAATGCTGAGGAAACCTGCTGGGTCACCTTAGCTGTAAAGGAAAGTCTGTTATCACTTTGTAAACTTTTTGGTAATCCAGACCTTGGGGTTATTTCTCTAAGTAAGAATTTGAACACTTCTAATGCTTTTTCTGTCCTTATATGGAAAGCTTCCATCTACCCAGTGAAAGTGTCTGTAAGTATTAACAAATATTTTAGTCATCTGTAAGGTGGCAACTGGGTGAAATCTATTTGCCAGTCTTCTCCAGCATATGTTTCTTGGTGTTGTACAGGTTTAAGTAGGGGTAGGGGTATGGGATGCCTTCCGGAGTTGTTATGGGCACAAAGTTCACAGGCCCTAGTGACCCTTTTTCCAGTCTGAAATGTCTCTTCCCCAGTAATATTTGGGAAACCAGTTTGAATAGAGAATCCCATCTCAAGTGTGAGGGGTTGTGGAAATGCTTATTTTTCATTGCTCAGCCTCAGGGAGAGTTTTTTGCTTTCTAGCAACAACCCTGGGGAATCTTTCTCTAAGTCTTTTTTCTGCCTATTTAATTTCCTCAGGTGTACAGTGTGTTGTCACTGACATGAATGGAGTATCAGGTATTAGCGCAGAAGCTAACAGTATTGAGCTGTCAGCAGTGGCCTTTGGTGCCAGGTCATTTTCCCTAATGATAGAGATATCTCCCTTTTTGTGTCTCCCGCAATGAATAACTTCTATTTCTTTTGGAGTTTGATGGCATCTAAAAGTTCCAAGATCTCAGAGTGATGTTGTATGGGGGAATCCCTCAGCTGTTAATAGTCCTCTTTCTTTTCATATGACAACATAAGTATGGAGTACCAGGAATTCATATTTAGAATCTGCAAATATATTGTTGAGTCTTTTTCCAGCTGGAGAAACCTAATTAGAGTGATTAATTCCACTTTTTGAGTAGAAGTCTGGGGAAGCAAAACTTTGATCTCAATCACTTCTTGTTGGCTAACCACAGCATAACCTGTCTTCTTTACTCCCTCAAAATAAAGCTACTTCTGTCTATAAACCACTGAACATCAGGGTTAGGCAGGGGCTCATCTTTAAACTCAGGCCTGCCAGAGTAGATCTGTTCTATGGTTTCTACACAGAAGTGGATGAGTTGGGGATCTGTTTCTTGTGATGTGAGGTCTGGCAACAGGGTAGCAGGGTTTAAAACTCAAAATACTTTTTTTTTTTTTTTTTTTTTTGAGACGGAGTCTTGCTCTGTCGCCCAGGCTGGAGTGCAGTGGCGTGATCTCGGCTCACTGCAAGCTCCGCCTCCCGGGTTCACGCTATTCTCCTGCCTCAGCCTCCCGAGTAGCTGGGACTACAGGCGCCCGCTACCACGCCCGGCTAATTTTTTGTATTTTTAGTAGAGACGGGGTTTCACCGTGTTAGCCAGGATGGTCTCGATCTCCTGACCTCGTGATCCGCCCGCCTCGGCCTCCCAAAGTGCTGGGATTACAGGCGTGAGCCACCGCGCCCGGCCTCAAAATACTTTAAGGGTAACATTTGAGGTGTCCAGCCGAAGGGCTGATATTTAAGTATCTGGCCCCTGTTAACCACTGATTCTGTTTTCCCTCTAGGATCCCCTGTACTTCATGTGGCGGTGGTGGTCATGACATCTAATTGTTGTCCTAAAGTAAACTTACTGGCTTTTTCTACCAATAGAGGAGTGACGGCCACAGTAGCAAGCATTCTGCCCACCCAGCTACCACCTGGTCTAGAAATATGCTTGAGCCTTTGAGTTAGAAATCCAGGGCTGTCCTTTATTTTTCAGCCACATAGAGGGTAAAATGTTTTTCTAAGTTTGGGAGTCCCAGAGCAGGGACTGTTCCAGGTTTTTCTTTTAGGGTTAGAAATCCTTTTGCCAAGTTCCATCCCAATTCAAAGGCTCATAATAATTTCCTTTTAAAGATTCATAGAGTGATTTTGCTATGATCTCAAACAGGGGAATAAAAATCTGGCAAAATCCAGTCATTACCAGAAATGTTCTTAACTCTTTCTTAGTCTGAGGGGGCTGGAGTGCCAGGATGGTCTATTTTCATTTCTGGGCTAGGGTTCTTGTTCCAGGAGTGAGCATGTATACCAAGTATTTAATCTTTTGAACAGAAGTCTGGGCCTCATGGGGAGACATCTGATACCCTTGTTTTCCCAAAAAATTGAGGGCCTAAATTGTATTTTTTTTTCCAGAATCTTCCCTAGTAGGGCTGGAAATTAATAGGCCATCCACATATTGTAGGAGAGATCCATTTGTTAACTGTAGTTCCCTTAATTATTTTGCCAACGCATTCCCAATGGGATGGGGACTATCCCTAAAACCTTGAGGGAGGACAGTACAGGTAAACTGAGATGTAGCAACAGCATCTGGATTAGTCTATTCAAATGCAAAAATATACTGGGGGGTCCAGGTGTAAAGGTGTAGAGAAGAAAGTTTCCTTTAAGTCTAATACCATGAACCAATTAGCATCTTCAGAAACTTGGGTCAATATTGTGTAAGGATTAGGAACTATTTGGGTAGACTGGGACTGCTGCCTCGTTAACCATCCTCAGCTCCTGAACAAATTTGTATTCCTCATTTGGTTTATTTACAGGCAGGACAGGGGTGTTACATGGGGGCTGACAGGGTTGTGGTAATCTGTAGTTTAGAAACTTTGCTATCAGGGGCTATACACCCCATTGTGCTTCAGGTCTCAAAGGATATTGTTTTTTAACATGGGTAACCAACACTGGGTTTCAAACTAAACTAGACTGGGGGTGCATTCACAGCTCTACCAGGAACTTCCATGTCCCAAACAGAGGAATCTACTTGAGAAGTAATGCACAATGGAAGGGAGGTCTATTTTTTTTTTAATGTTTGTATTTCTTCTTCTCCAAAATAATTAAAAAAAATTTTTTTAATCTTATTTTTTCATAAGTTATTGAGGTACAGGTGGTATTTGGTTACATAAGTAAGTTCTTTAATGGTGATTTGTGAGAATCTGGTGCACCCATCACCCGAGCAATATACAACGCACCATATTTGTTGTCTTTTATGCCTCACTCCCCTCCCACTCTTCCCCCCATGTCCCCAAAGTCCATTGTATCAATTTTATGCCTTTGCATCCTCATAGCTTAGCTCCCACATATCAGTGAGAACATACGATACTTGGTTTTCCATTTCTGAGTTACTTCACTTAGAATAATAGTCTCCAATCTCACCCAGCTCATTGCAAATGCTGTTAATTCATTCCTTTTTATGGTTGAGTAGTATTCCACTGTATGTATATACCACAGTTTCTTTATCTACTTGTTGATTGATGGACATTTGGGTTGGTTCCACAATTTTGCAATTGAGAATTGTGCTGCTATAAACATGTGTGTTCAAGTATCTTTTTGAACAATGACTTCTTTTCCTCTGGGTTAATCTGTCAGGGGTTACTCAGGGCTCCTCTATGGAGATGGTAAGGTGTCCAGTGGGAGCCGTGGAGGACCCTCAGTCCCCATCAGTCCTTTGTTCTCTCAGCCATTACGGATGTGGGTGACCAAGACTCTCTTTGGAGCTTGAAGCAGTCCCTTTTCCAACAGCCCTCTTGCTTACAGAAGGCACACTGGTTCTGCCCCAGGGGCTGTTGAGGTGGGAGCAATTGTTGCAATTGTGAATTGTGCTGCTATAAACATGCATGTGCAAGTATCTTGTGCAGGTAAGAACCTGGGCATCTTAGACACCATTCTGGTGACACTTCCCCAGAATGGGTAACCCTGAGGAAGCAGGGGGCTTAAGGTAGCTGCTAACAATTGTATTTTTGGGCTTTTTCTTTTTGCTTTATCTGTCTCCTCTGCCTTGTCCCTATTGTTATAAACTCCAAAGGCCATGTTTAACAGTTGGTTCATGGGGGTTTCTGCCTTTTATAGCTTCCTCCTAATGTCAGGGGCAGATTAAGTAATAAAATGGATATCCACAAAAGCTCATCCTTCTGGGGAGTCTGGGTCTGCATTAATATATTTCCTGAGTACTTCAACCAAATAGCCCTGAAACTGGGCTTTTCATCCTTTCCCTGAGTTATTTCTCTAATGTTGTCATAATTAACTGGCTTAACCACACTTTTTCATACCTTCTATTACACAAGTTTCCATTTGATTTCTGCATTCAAGATCTTGGGAATCCCTCTGGTAATCCCATTTAGGGCCTTGATCTGGAACTTCACTTCACCAATGCAGCCTTGGTTACAAGCAGTCACTTTATCTGCATATTCATGGGCAGCACCCAGAATCCTTTGTTTTTCCTCTATGGTACAGCAGGTGGACAATAATATTTGGAAGTCATGCCAAGTTAAATCAAAGGACATGGTCAACTTAATAAACTCCCCTATAAACTTTGCTGGATCCTCCAAAAACTGGCCACATTTCTTCTTGCATAAAGCCAAATCCTAAATAGAAAAAGGCACATGTACTCTGATTGCCTTCTCCCTCCATCAGCTACTTGCCACAATGGACAAAGGTGCAATTTTAGGGACTGATATGAGCCTCCACTCCCGGTGGTGCTGGTTGGACTTACCTCCTCAGGCAGCAGGGGATATAGGCTAAGGCTAGACGGGTTAAGGGAAGGGATGTTTGATGACCTTGAGGTAGAATGCTGTGCTGGAGAATTGGCAAGACCCCCTTCAGAATTAGGGTTCAACCTATGGGAGGCACCAGCTGGAGTCAGAGGGCAGAAATGGGAGAGATACAGATATTTTTTCCCCTGCTCCCTCTCTACCAGCCTCGGGTGGCTCCTCACCCTAAGGTGACAGCACATCCAGCCTAGGATGATAGCTTCCCATTACTGCTCATCTCTGGATGCTTCACCACCCCTTACGGGTCCTCTCAACTCCACCCAAACCTCCATAACCAATCCTTGTGTTAAACTTTCACAAAAAGTCCTTTGAGTATGCCATTTATTTCCAGCTAGGACCATGACTAATCCCACATCCCTAGGATACATACGTAGTCACAATATTTCTATCCACAGGATATCACAAAAAAACCTAGATCATATCAGCAGTGAACAGGACCTCAGACATGCATCCCTAGGTGTAACCTCCTCATTTTGTATTTGAGGGAACAAGAGCCCAGATGGAAGAAGCCTGTATCACCGCTAACTTGTGGCTAAATAAGAAAAGACTTTTATCGCAGAGTATTTTCCACATCACGCTATTTTTTGCCTTAAGTAAAAGTAATAGCTTTTCTGTATTCAATTACCTCCAGAAAACTAAAAAAAATTCATCATCACAGAACTGCCTTACATAACCAAGAGATTCAATAAGCTGCTATTAAGCATAACATGCACTGAAGATAATAGTAATTTATGTTGTGCCATATTTTCTTGTTTGCACTGGAGTTTGGTATGTTTATAGAACAGAAAATTCATTTTTCATATTCTACGTCTGTTCAGCCAGCCTTTCTTGTCTGTGAAGCTTAAAAGGGCATCTAGCATTATAAACACTAACCATTTGATAGGGAGACAAAGCAGGAGGATCCTGCTCATACCCTGCACCTGCTTGTAAGGAGCAGCCGTGGTTCTGGAGGAGGATTCAAGAGTTTTCTCATTCATTCCTGTCAAAATGAACGTCATGATGATCTGCCCAAATGCTGGTGAGCCTTCTTCAATGCCCCTTCTCACCCTCTCATTTGTCAGGTGATCCTGGGTCTCTGGCCACAGGAGATTTGCTGGGGATGGGAGGCACCTGACTTAAGTTAGCCAATTGGAGTCCCTTTCCCAGGAATTTAGATGTAGGACTGGGAAACTGTTGAAGGTAAAGGCAAAGAAAGAGGCTGAGGATGCAAAACCACGTGGCCAAACAATGCTGGAGCCATGGTTGGCTAATCTCCATGCTGTGGGCTGGAGAATGAAGCAATATGACCACAAAGAGCAGTAATTTGTTCTGTTAGCAACAGTTCCTGCATGGACTTGTCCACCTTCCTGCCCTGGGATTATAATCCATATCCTGTTTCTACTTTTATTTTGCTTAAAGCATACATCGGTTCCTGTTACTTTTTTACATGCCCTTATCAGTCTCACACCCTGAGGAGTTTCCAGTCAACTCTGAAGAGAGAGGGTTTTAAGAGACAATTCAGAAATTCAAAGCTGAAAGCAGATTCAGAATCTGTCCTGGCGGGTCATGACACCCTGATGAGCATGGTTTATGTCTGACCTGCATGAGGTGGCTCAAAGAAAACACCATGTCACCCAGACAGAGAGAGAGTTTACTTTAACAGAAAATTATACACACATACACATATATATTTTATCATCACAATAGAGACCAGAGAGGTTAAATGGCAAATAAATGAAATAAATGACTGCCATTTATCAAGGACCTACTATGTGTCAGCCACTTCCCACAATTTTCATTATTCAATTCCCAGAAAACTCAGCAGGTTAACATATTTACCTATCCTGCCTTTTGCAGATGTGAAAATGAGGTCAGAAGAGGTCAAGAAATATGAAGTTAAAACACCAAATAAGTGGTAGAGGCTAAACTCGGAGGCAGGACATTTTATGCACAGGTCTTTGACTCGTTGACAGGCCTCCTGCCTTAAGGAACTGATTTGATTATTTTCTCAGTTTTCAGCCCCAGCCAGGTCTTTAGAGCTGGTACCACCCTGATGTCCACACCTGCCAGAATCCCTGCCTGGTGGAGTCCATAGCATACCAGGGGTTCTTCAGCTTTAGCGTGGTGAGAGCCACCTGGAGGACTTACTCAAACACAAACTGTTGATTCCACTACCGAAGTGTCTAATGCAGAAGGTCTGGGGTGGAGAAAGAGGACTGCATTTCTCCCAGGCTCCAGGGTGATGCTGATGCTGATGTTCTGGGATCACACTTTAAGAATCTGGGCTAATGCCTTCCTTCACTTGACAGAATAAGACACTGAGTTTCAGCAGGTCCAAGTGAACTTGCCAAAGCCACACAGTGAGGAAAGAAACCTTACAGCCCAGACGTGCAGGCCCTGGCACTCTGTCTTTAACTCCACTCTGTCCTGCTTATGTGCTTTCAGGGTGATCCTGAAGGTAAGCATAGGCCTGGCAGGCAATTTTTCAATTCCTCTAGGAAACAATGATTCAGAATGCTAAAGCAATGGGGAATGTATGATATGTCTTGGTACTTTCACTGACCCTAGAACAAAATTTTAGAAAAAGTTATTCATTACCTAGAGCCCTTCTGTAAAAAGTGAGGCCCTTCCTATTAAAAAAAAAATGCACCATTTCATCTCTTGGAAATTCTGACTCAGGGAATGAAGGGATGGAGCTTGAGAAATACCGTTCTTATGCTTATGCTCAAACCCTTTTCTACTTGGCTATACAGCAGCAATTGCGCTTCTGACATCTGAGACCAAAAATGAAATTGGAGCTTTTCCCAGGGAAAAGCTGTGTGATGACTTAAATTTTAACTCACTTAGCAGCACTTTTAGAAAATGCTCCTGAGTTGTTACTCTGAACTTCCATATGATCACAGAGTCCTAGAATCAGGATGGTCCTCCAGAGGGTGGTCCATTCCCATGGCAGGAGGCACCTGTTCTTATGCCATCCCCAGATGAGCATGATGGTTATGATGCCAATGACAACAGCTAGCATTTATGGAGTGCTTACTTGCCCAAGTCTTGTCTGAGGACTTTATGCTGAGAACAATCTATGAAGTTACTTTAAGCTCATTTTATGGATGTGAAAACCAAGGCACAAAGGCTAAATAAGTTGTGCAAGGATATACACAGCTAGTAAGTGGTAAAGGCCAGAATACAAACCCAGGCAGTCAGGCCCTTACCTGTTCTGCCTCTGACCATGGTAGCATAGGGTGGCTGTCACTTAGGTTGTCTAGACAACACTTTATGAGAAAAGAAAGCTAATGAACCTCAGCACACTAAGCAAGGCATGCTTCTCCCAGTAACAATGGTTCTGATTTTGATTTTGGGGTATAGATGGATTCCTACATAGGTAGAATTTAACTACTGAATTCTTAAATAAATATGTTTTGAATGACATTTTAGACAGCATTGTAGACTGAAATACCTGCAGGAGCCAGACAATGTAATTTGGATTAGAGAATGGATATCCAGTCTAAGGAGGGCAGTAGCTACATACCTCCATGAAATTTCTGCCATGTAGAAATACAAACCCATTGTTTTTAAGATACCCCTTTTTCCTGGTTTCAAATTTATTTATTTTTAATATATATATGTGTGTGTGTGTGTATATATTCAGTTGAATATGTGTATATACACATACATATGTGTATATACACGTATGTATATACATACACATATATACATGTGTATGTACACATACATATATACATGTGTATGTACACATACATATATACACATATATATATACACACACACACACACACACACACATATATTCAACTAAAAATATAGTCAATATTGGCCGGGCATGGTGACTCACGCCTGTAATCACAGCACTTTGGGAGGCTGAGGCTGGCAGATCACCAGAGGTCAGGAGTTCGAGACCAGCCTGGTCAACATGGCAAAACCCCGTCTCTACTAAAAATACAAAAATGAGCCAGGCGTGGTGGCAGGTGCCTGTAATCCCAGCTACTCGGGAGGCTGAGACAGGAGAATTGCTTGAACTCTGGAGGCGGAGGTTGCAGTGAGCCAAGATCATGCCATTGCACTCCAGCCTGGGCGACAGAGCGAGACTCCGTCTCAAAAAAAAAAAAAAAAAAAGTCAATATTTTTAATTGATTATATATATACAATATTTGTGGTCTATAATATGTTTTGAAATATGTGTACACTGTGGAATGGCTAAGTAGAGCTAATTAAAATGTATTATCTCACAAACTAATTTTTGTGGTAAGAACACTTAAAATCTACTCTCTGTGCTTTTCAAGAATACAATACAATTTTATTAACTATAATAATCATGTTTTACAATATTCTCCTGAAGGTACTCATCTTATCTAACTGAAATTTTGCATCCTTTAACCAACATCTCCCCTAGCCACTCCTGCCCTGCTAGCCCCTGGCAACCACCATTCTACTTTCTACTTTTATGAGTTCAACTTTTTAAGATTCCACATGTAAGTGAAATCATATTAGTCTTTCTGTGTCTGGCTTATTTCACTGAATAAATATCATTCAGGTTAATCTGTGTTATTGCAAATGACACAATTTCCTTCTTCATCAATACTGAGTAGTAGTCCATTATGTAAATACACCACATTTTCTTTATCTACTCATCCATTAATAGACACTTAGGTTGATTCCATATCTTCGCTATTGTGAATAATACTGCAAGAAACATGGGAGTGTAGACATCTCTTCTACATACTGATTTTATTTCCTTTGGAATATATAACCAGCAGTGGGATTGCTGGATCATATGGTAGTTTTAATTTTTTTCAAGAACCTACATACTGTTTTCCACAATGAGTTTACTAATTTACACCCTTACCAACAGCATAAAAGGGTTCCCTTTTTACTACATCCTCTCCAACACTACTTATTTTTTGTCTTTTTGATGATAGTCATTGTAACAGGTGTGAAGCGATATTCAGTGGGATTTAAATTCGCATTTCCATAATGATTTGTGATGTTGAGAATTTTTTTCATCTACCTGTGGGCCATTTGTATGTATTGTTTTGGGATATGTGTATTCAGATCCTTTGCCTATTTTTTAATCTGTTATTTATATTGCTGTTGAGTTGTGTTCCTTAGATAATTAAGAGATTGATTCCTTATCAGATGTATGCTTACAAATATTTTCTCCCATTACATAGGTTGTAACTTCATTCTGTTGCTTGTTTTCTTTGTTATGCCAAGGCTTTTTAGTTCGATGTAATTTCAGTTGTCTATTTTTGCTTTTGTTGCCTGTGCTTCTGGGGTCATATCCAAAAATTGATTGCTCAGGCCAATGTCATGGAGCTTTTCCTCTGTTTTCTCCTAGTAGTTTTATACTTTTAGCTATTATATTAAGCCTTTAATCCCCTTTGAATTGATTTTTTAATATGGTGTGAGATATGATCCAATTTTACTCTTCTGCATGTAGATATCTAGTTACTCCAGTGCCATTTATTAAAGATACTGTCCTTCCCCCATAGTGTGTTCTTGGCACCCTTGTTGAAAACCAATTGGCAATAAATGCATGGATTTATTTATGAGCTCTCTATTGTGTTCCATTGGCCTATATGTCTGTTTTTATTCCAGTAGCATGCTGTCTTGATTACTATAGCTTTGTTTGTTTGTTTTGAGATGGAGTTTCACTCTGTCACCCAGGCTGGAGTGCAGTGGCGTGATCTCAGCTCACTGCAATCTCCACCTCCTGAGTTCAAGCAATTTTCCTGTCTCAGCCTCCCCAGTAGCTGGCATTACAGGCGTGCACCACCACGCCCAGCTAATTTTTGTATTTTTAATGGAGATGGGGTTTCACCATGTTGGCCAGGCTGGTCTCGAACCCCTGACTTCAGGTGATCCACCTGCATTGGCCTCCTAAAGTACTAGGATTACAGGCATGAGCCACCACACCAAGCCAATTACTATAGCTTTGTAGCACATTTGAAGGCGGTTTGATGCCTCCATCTTTGTTCTTTTTGTTCAAGATTGCTTTTACTATTCAGGGCCTCTTGTGTTTCCATACAAATTTTAGGAATTTTTCCTATTTCTCTGAAAAAGATCATTGGAATTTCGATAAGGACTGCATTGAATCTGTAGATCACTTTGGATAGTGTGGACATTTTAACAATATTAATTCTCCTAATCCATGAACATGGGATATCTTTACATTTATTTGTGTTTTCTTCAATTTCTTTCATCAATGTCCCTCTGAGGGACTGGATACCACACTCAAGGTTATCTGGGTGGTAGGTTTGGAAGCTCAGATTCAAACCACACCCATTTGTATTGTTTCACTTCTTTGCTTATTTGATATTTATTGAACACATATCTAAGTCAGGTATTCTGAGTATAAAATAGATAACAAGGCAATATACTATGGAGTAAAGTAGGTATGAATTCATAGGCATGTGTTTTATTGTGTTCAAGCTACTATAACAAAATTCCATAGACTGAGTGGCTTAAAGAGCAGGCATTTATTTCTCACAATTCTAGAGGCTGGATGTCCAAGATCAAGGTGCATACAGAATTGGTTCCTAGTGAGGGCCCTCTTCCTGGTTTTCAAGTAGCTCTTCCTCATTGTGTCCTCACACGGCAGAGAGAGAAAAAGACAGAGAAAGAGAGTGCATGCATGAACTGATCTCTTCCTCTTCTTATAAGACCACTAATCTCATCATGAGGGCCCCATCTTTGTGACTTCATCTAATCCTCATTACCTCCCAAAGGCCCTATCTCCAAATGCCATCACATTTGGAGGTTAATCCTTCAACATATGAATCTCAGGGGAACACAAATGTTCAGTTCATAACAGTATGTGACCTATGCAGTTGCACAGAGCCCTGTGCTCAGAAGATCCCTATACTTGGTTTAATGCTCTACCATTAGCATCTTAATTAATAATTTTGAAACATGGGACCCTACATTTATTTTGCCCTGTAACCTGATATGTAGCCAATCTTGGAGTCAAGAAACAAAGATTTTCAACATCAGCATGATTAGAAGTTCCAAAGACTCTTCAAATGCCATCTAGTATAATCACTCACTGGACCTCTGAATCCTGTTTGTAATATTCACAGCTTTGGTTGGAACATCTTTCATGACAGGGAATTTGTTTACAACTGCCCATTGTCCCTGAGTGGTGGCAAGAGGTTACCTGTGCAAATGCTAGTTCATCTTGGATCTTCTATTTAGGGTGCCAGGTAGATTTGACCTCAGAGTCACCCCTCAATCCAGAGGGTATCCTCACCAGGGTCTGCATATACTCTGATATTACCTCAAATGTGACAGACTTAGCAATTATAGTTACTGAAACACTTATGGGTCAATTCAAAGTATGGAATGGTTCATTTGGAAGCAAATACAAGATGCTTGCAGAAAGTGGAACCAACATATGGATTAATAGTAATGAAATGTTTGGGTACCTACAGTGGCATTTGGCAACTCTCAGAGTAGTACCCTGGATTGAATAAGGGCTTTGGAGGCAAACAGAGCTTAGGAAGCTCTGCTACTTACTAAATGGTTTGGCCAATCTATTAATCTCCATAACCTTCTCCATCTATGTGTGAAAAAGGAATAGTAATGCCTGCCTGATAAAGTGGTAGTGAGCATAAAATGATACTAGACAGAATATTTAACAGAAGCCCTAGAATAGAGGAGGTACTCAAAGAATGTTAGTTCTCTCCCCACTTCTCCTTCAAGAACAGAATAAAAATAGTTTTAGACTGTTACAGGAATAATAGACGAGAATAAAAATAGTGTAAGACCTTAGAGATCACCTAGTTCAACCTAAGCATTTTACAGATGGAGAGACAGAAGTATGTATAATGAAAGTTGGGTATAATGAAAAACTTCTCAAGTAGGCAGATGCACAAACTCCTCTATGTTTTTCTTTTTCTTTCTTCCTGGAATATAATGTATTTATACATGCAATGACCCTGCGTGAAAGATGAAAATTAGATCAAATGAATTCTAGATGTCATTGAATAATATATTTAAAAACACCTTGTAAACTAAAAAATTGAAGAATGTAACTTACTTTTTGGAGCATCTTTTATGTATCAGGTACTATATAGCCTTCACTTGTTTTATCCTAACAACATCCCTGTAGGGAGAATATTATTTCTCTGGTTTGCAAATATGGGAGAAAAATTAGGTCCAGAGAGAGAGAGAGAGTAGCTGGCCTAAGGGCACAAAATATAGAAAATGGTAGAGGCAGGATTGGAACTGGGTCTGTCTTGCTCTTGTGTATTTACCACTCTACCTCTTACTCTTATGCAAGTATAAAGACTTCTTACTTGTTATGTACAAACATTGTGTGTACACACTGATGATCACATATACCAGTGACCACTTGTCTATCTGGCTCCTAACCAAAGCTGTCATTTGCATGTACATTTAGTGAATGTTTTTTTTTTTTTTTTTTTTTTTTTTTTTTTTTTTTCATCCTTACCAGACTTTTTTTCATTTCTTTTTTTTTTTTTCTTTTTATTTATTTATTTATTTTTTATTTTTTATTATACTTTAAGTTTTAGGGTACATGTGCACATTGTGCAGGTTAGTTACATATGTATACATGTGCCATGCTGGTGCGCTGCACCCACTAACTCGTCATCTAGCATTAGGTATATCTCCCAATGCTATCCCTCCCCCCTCCCCCCTCCCCACCACAGTCCCCAGAGTATGGTATTCCCCTTCCTGTGTCCATGTGATCTCATTGTTCAATTCCCACCTATGAGTGAGAATATGCGGTGTTTGGTTTTTTGTTCTTGCGATAGTTTACTGAGAATGATGGTTTCCAATTTCATCCATGTCCCTACAAAGGATATGAACTCATCATTTTTTATGGCTGCATAGTATTCCATGGTGTATATGTGCCACATTTTCTTAATCCAGTCTATCATTGTTGGACATTTGGGTTGGTTCCAAGTCTTTGCTATTGTGAATAATGCCGCAATAAACATACGTGTGCATGTGTCTTTATAGCAGCATGATTTATAGTCATTTGGGTATATACCCAGTAATGGGATGGCTGGGTCAAATGGTATTTCTAGTTCTAGATCCCTGAGGAATCGCCACACTGACTTCCACAATGGTTGAACTAGTTTACAGTCCCACCAACAGTGTAAAAGTGTTCCTATTTCTCCACATCCTCTCCAGCACCTGTTGTTTCCTGACTTTTGAATGATTGCCATTCTAACTGGTGTGAGATGATATCTCATAGTGGTTTTGATTTGCATTTCTCTGATGGCCAGTGATGATGAGCATTTTTTCATGTGTTTTTTGGCTGCATAAATGTCTTCTTTTGAGAAGTGCCTGTTCATGTCCTTCGCCCACTTTTTGATGGGGTTGTTTGTTTTTTTCTTGTAAATTTGTTTGAGTTCACTGTAGATTCTGGATATTAGCCCTTTGTCAGATGAGTAGGTTGCGAAAATTTTCTCCCATGTTGTAGGTTGCCTATTCACTCTGATGGTAGTTTCTTTTGCTGTGCAGAAGCTCTTTAGTTTAATTAGATCCCATTTGTCAATTTTGGCTTTTGTTGCCATTGCTTTTGGTGTTTTGGACATGAAGTCCTTGCCCACGCCTATGTCCTGAATGGTAATGCCTAGGTTTTCTTCTAGGGTTTTTATGGTTTTAGGTCTAACGTTTAAATCTTTAATCCATCTTGAATTGATTTTTGTATAAGGTGTAAGGAAGGGATCCAGTTTCAGCTTTCTACATATGGCTAGCCAGTTTTGCCAGCACCATTTATGTTAAGATCCTTAGGTGTCAAAGTGAGGTCTTCTTTAGAGCCCTAAGTTATTTCAAATGAAATGGGCATGTACCAGGAGCCCTGACTTTTATTCATAGCCAATACCCATACCCAAGCTGTTGTACTCCATTTCACTGTGTACATAGAGGGGATTTCAGATCCATAGATCAACATAGGCTCGTCTGACCTGAACACTGAGCAGAAAAGTCAATTACAGAGAAATAACCAACACTTGGGAATATCTCCTTCTGCGGGTTAGTAGACCTTGACATAACTAGAGGGGATTGTAGTCAAGTTGAAGAGCTTTTACATAAAAAAGGAATCAGCTTGTTAAATCTATTCCCTTTTCATCCCAGGGGATAGAAATGGGGCCATGAGATGGAAGACAGGGGGGTCAGATTTGCCTTGACATACAAAAGAAATTTTTCCTCATCAGGAGTGTGCCCAAGATGGAAAGGGCAGCTTTGGAAGGTATTGTGATCTCTTTCACCGAAAGTGTATAAATACAGGCTGCATGAATGTCTTTAGGGGATGCCGAAGATGACATTCAAGCAACAGATGACTGACTGTGTCAAGTAAGATAAGGAATATCTTCTCTTAAATAGTAGGACAAAGTTCTGCTGGCATTACAGCCAACAAAGCCAAAAATACCCAAACCTTGCCTCATCCCAGTGACCCCTTCTCTGTGAAATCCTTGAGAAAATTATACCTACAAAGATCAATGAAAATAAGAAACAAACCAAGATTTTATTATTCATTGGGCCAGTGTGTTTTACCCCAAAGGAAAATATATAGAGGGGTTGCAGCAAAATCTCACCTATACATCCATTAAGGTTTCTATCTTCCCTCAAGTCTCACTGGATTCTAAGATCGCAAGCTCCTTGGCCTGTTACAATGATCATGAAAACAAAATGACATGCTTGTCAGATATGGATACGAGAAAAAAAGGAGAGAAAATCACAATAGCTGAATACTGAGTGAGCTCCAGATGCACGGAGGAAATATGGAAGGAAGGCCCAGGTGCATTTATGCAATGTTTCAACGCATGGTGACTGTGCACTGTCATATGTGGTAGGATTTATGATCTTGACTGTCACTGGTTACCATTTTACTGGTATCTCCCTTGCCTTGTAGAGAAACTAGCAGGGGCAGAGGAGAGGAAACTCCCCTTCCCACTTGCATCTTCTCCCTCTGGTACTTACTAAGGTATTAGACTATGGAGAGGCCAATGAGCAGAAACCACGGTGAGCTGAATCTTTGGATCAACATTAGAAACGATTTCTAACAGAGCTGCTCCAAAATATAGCAGGCTGCCTATTATAGCACAACTTCTCTTACAGCAGGGACAAATTATTTATTATGTCTATATCCTCCAGGATGCCTAGGCACAGAACTGGTGGCAGAGTAAGTGTTGGAAAACTGTTGATTTTGGGCTGAGCACATCACCACAAAGGAACTCAGAAGGCAGAAGACTGTTCAGAAGGCTCCAGAGGAGCTTCTTGCATGAAATTGATCATTACACTACACAGCCTCTAAATCATCCATATCTAAAAGTCCATGGCTTGAAGTTTGGGGCTTATTTCAGAGTGGGTCGGGCATATTGCAAACAATTCTAATGGTTAAACCATAAAACTAATCTTCTAAGGACATAGACGTAGCTTTTGGTGATGGGAAAAATTGAGATTCTTGGAATGGTAGAAAGAGTTTGGACTTGGGAGTCAGGGAGTTCAGATTGTGATTAATAATTACATGAAATAATAGGAGATACACTGTCATGAAAAACTGCACAGGTTGGTATCTTAAACTGGCAGAGACCCCAAGTGGAAGACTAAGGGTGAGGCTTAGGCTGAGTTATATTCGCGCCAGAAACAACTGTTTAGATGTTGTTATATATTAACTCTATGAGACAAAGCTATGGTCACAATTTGGAAATTCCCAAATGATATCTTGTCTTTTATGGCTTAGTGAACATAAAGGTAGATTCTAAAGCTCACATCTAGTTTTACATAGTTTCCCTTTTTTGAATGCTTTTCTGTACTTTAGATTCTTTCTGCATTCAACATGACCCCCAAATTGGTATCATCAACTTGAACCTCTTCTTTGAACTTCAGACTCATCTATCCAACTGTGTCCTTGCCATTTGTACTTGGATGTCTGGTGATCAGCTCAAGCTTGGCATGCCCACACCTGCTCCTCCCATAATCATCTTCATCTTGGAAAATTACAGCTCTGCCTTTACAGTTGGTCAGGCCAAATCCTAGGGGTCATTCTTCATTTATTTCTTTTTGTCACCAGCCTAGGTCCAAACCCATACCAAATCTATTGTGTCTACCTTCAAAGTAGAACCTGAATTTGACCATGTGGGAGATGATGTAACTGTTCTCTATCCTGACTTCTGTCTCTGTGATGCTCCTCCCTTGGAAGACTGTTTATCCTTGCTCTGCTGCACTCAGGAGCAGTCCTGTTCCTTGTTTTGGCCAATGCCTCTTCTGCAGCTGGCAATGTTCCAGACAGAAGCTACTTTGCCAGCCTGAGTCTTGCATTAAGCATAATATGGATTAGAGCCACAGACATTCCATGAAGCACATATCCCTCAGCAAGTAATAAACATTTGTTATTCTATGCCACAGAGATAACAGGGATCTTTTGTTAGTAGGCTATGGCAGAGCCTATCCTGACTGATACAAACCACTTCCCATCACCTCTACTGTGACCACACTAGTACAAGCCTCCCTCATCTTCTGCAGGTAGTAATGCCATATACTATTTCTACTTCTTCCTGCTACAGTATATTCTCAACCCCATGGCTGAAGGGATCCTTCAAAAACATAAATTGGATCATGTCACTTCTTTACTCAAAATCTTCCAATGGGTTCTCTTCTAATTCAGAGTAAAGAACAACATCCTTATACAACTGTTTACAAGGCCCTACATGATGCTGCCACTCTCATACCGAGCACCACTAGTTTTCAGATCTCATATCCCACTCCTGTCCTCACACCCAATGAACTTTAGTCACAATAGCCTCCTCGCTGTTCCCCAGGCATGCCAAGTATGATCATGTGATGATACTCTAAACTTTTGCACTTTCTGTTCCCTTGCCTAATTGCTTTTCCCTCAGCTACATCCATGGCTTTTCTGTCACCTTCTTCTGGTCTGTGCTGTGTTCCTGTGTCTTACCCTTTACCTTCAAGTACTCCCTCTCCTACTACCATTTTAAATTTTTCTCCATAATTTATCTTATTATCTGACATACTATACATTTACTTTACATTTACCATCTATTTCCTCCATCTAAAATGTAAGTGTCATGAGGACAAAAACTTGTCTTGTTAAAAGCTACATTACCCAGTGTTTTGACTTGTATCTAGCGCATGGGTCAATAAATATTCGTTCAATGAATGAAACAGTGAAATTTTTATAACCAGAAAGAATACAAAAAACAAAGGAGATAGAAGAATGCATTTCTTTTAAAAAGCAACTTAGTGGTGATGGAGACAGATATTCACACACAAACACATCTCAAATTTCAAGTTCACATTAATGAATGCCGTGATGTGAGTGGTATCTCTGATATATTAAGCTTCTCACTGTGAATTCAATTGGCACCCTGTATAGTTGGCACAATTTACTCATTTCTCACTTAAAAATAAAATTCTTTTTAAAAACCCTGTCCCTGTTCTGCTGATAACAATAAAAATCAAGAAAAAGCTGAAATAAAAATTACCATATTATATATTTCTGTAACACTTTATGGTTTCCAAAGATCTTTTATATTTTTTGTCTTTCAGCAACTTTATTGGGAAACCTGGGTCCTCGTCATTTATAGATGGAGAAACAGAGGCTTAGAAAGGTGACATGACTTGCCCAAAGTCATAACAGAAGTAGCAATGCTAGAATTCTAACTGATTAGAATTCTAATCCTGACACCAGGGCCAATAATCTTTTTTTTAATTCTCCAAGTTATCTCACTCTACTTAAGGCAGTATGAAGTAAAATCATATAAGTGAAAATTCTTCGCCAATGGTAAAATATAAGGCAAATGCTTTTATTATTATTTTATGACTGCTGTGCTATCATTCACATGGCATATTTTGAAAACTGTGACCTCATCTGGAAATGAAGAGTTTGGACAAAAGCATCTCCTAGAGTCTTTTTCAGTGTGAATAGTCAATGATTTATTTTCCTTTAAGATCTTCTGGCATTACTAAATGGACCTGGACAAGTCTTTCCAGAAAGGATCAAAGAAAGGGCTGTCAGAGGAAGGAGACACACAAGAGAAAGTTCAGCACCTCAAAAAAAAGTAATTATTTCAGAGCAGGAAAAGCCAGCCAACAAAAACACCATGCTCAAGGGTTTCAAATGAAAAGTGTCTTTTCAACCATAGCTTTAATGGAAACCGCTAATGAATCAAAGCACCTGGTAAGAAATAAATAACAACCTCAAAGGGGGTTGAAGTTACAGTGGAATGCAGAGGCTGATCTAAGAGAGTCAAACAGGACACAGAAGGTTGGTTTTATTGTGCTAGGAGGAATAGGTAGGCACATGGTAAACATCCCATAAGCACTGGCTGAATGAGTGAATAAATCATGAACACAACATGTTTTATTTACTCAGTCATCCAGTGCTTATGGGATGCCTACTATGTGCCAGGTGGCATGCTCAGAGAAAGTTCACTTTCCAGTTGTGTTAGGAAGTAAGGAAGCCCAGGAAACAAGATAGTCAAGATTTTGTGATATCTCAGTGACTTAAAGATTCACTTCTTCCCTAAATATTAAAGAACTGGAAAGAGCTACACGGGTGGCTGGATAACTGGGTAAACTGAAAAAGAAGCATTTGGTGGTAGGGGTATACCCTGTCTTGGGTTACTAGGTCTGTGGTTATGAAATACCACAATGAGTGGTTTAAACAACAAGTTTATTGTCTCAGTTCTGGAGACTAAAAGTCCAAAATCAAGGTGTCAGCAAGGTGCGCTCCTTCTGAATGTGTGAAGGAAGGAGCTGTTCCAGGCTTCTCTCCTTGTTGGCTGGTGTGATGGTTAATATTGAGTGTCAACTTGATTAGATTGAAGGATGTAAGGTATTGTTCCTAGGTGTGTTTGTGAGAGTGTTGACAAAGCAGATTAACATCTGAGTTGGTGGAGTGGGAGAGGCAGATCCACCCTCAGTCTGGGTGGGCACCATCTCATCACAGCTGCTAGCATAAAAGCAGGCATGGAAAGAGCAGACTTGCTGAGTCTCTGGCCTCCATCTTTCTCCCACGTTGGAGGCTTCCTGCCCTCGAACATCAGACTCCAAGTTCTTCAGCTTTTGGACTCTCGGACCTACACAAGTGACTTGCCAGGGGCTCTTGGGCCTTCAGCCACAGACTAAAGGCTGCACTATCAGCTTCTCTACTTTTGAGGTTTGGGGATTTGGACTGGTTTCCTAGCTCCTCAGCTTGCAGACGGACTACTGTGGGACTTCACCTTGTGATCATGTAAGTCAATACTCCTAATAAGCTCCCCTTCAAATATACATCTATCCTATTATTTCTGTCCCTTTGGAGAACCCTGACTCAAACAGCTGGCATCTATCTCTTCACATTGTCTTCCCTCTGTGCATCTCTCCGTATCCAATTTTCCCCTTTCTATAAGAATACCTGTCACACTGCATTAGCACCCACCCTGATGACCTCGTTTTCACTTGGTTATTATTTCTGTAAAGACAGTATCTTCAAATAAAGTTACATTCACAGGTCCTGGGGGTTAGGATTTTAACATATGAATTTGAGTGAACACAGTTCAAAACCCATAATACATCCTTTCTCATGTACAACCAGCCACCTTTAGGGATGGCTTGGGTAGTTTAGTCTGGTTCAGCTAAAATGTAGTGAAAGACTAGCAATACTAGGGTACTAGGCATATTTTGAGATGACTCAGACAAAGCTGCTGCCCTGAGCAGTCATTGCATTCATGTTGTCATCTTGTTTAGTGAGCTTCTCCCCAGAGGCCAGGATCTCTCCTAGGCATTAGGCATATGAATATGAATATGAGGTGATCCTAACTGTCCAAGAAATAGATAGATACAATTATTACAGAGTGTGAAAATGCATCTAACCCAGGTTGAGACTCCAGTGACAACATCACTTTGGAGGTGACACCTGAGCTGAATCCTGAAGGATATGAATGAGAGTTAGCCAGAAGTAACAGAGGACAGAGGTGTTTGTCCTCCTTTTCATTAGTTGCCAGCAGCCTGGAGACCCAGGGAAGAGTTGATGCTGCGGTTCGAGTTTAAAGTCAGACACAGGAAGAATCCTCTCCTCCTGAAGGAGGTCTTTTTTCTCTTAAAGCTCATCCAATGGATTGGATGAAGCCCACCCACATTGTGGAGGCAATCTGCTTTGTTCAAAGTCTGCGGACTTAAACATTAATCTCATCTACAAAATACCTTCACAGCATGTTTACCAGGTATCTGAGTACTGTGACCTAGCCAAGC